>NC_143073.1:12362500-14862500 GCF_052426305.1 Pelodiscus sinensis | reverse complement strand
AGCACCCGGTGTAGCTTCAACTAGTCCTGGTTTTGGCTCAGCCGTCACCTGTAGATGGGCACGTTCTGGAAGGAAGTGAAACATTTGCAGGCAAAAGGGCCCTTCTAGCGATAGCAAGCCTGCTTTCTGCCCAGTATTGAGGGAGGGCAGAAGCCCTGATGAAGGGAAGAATTCCCCTTGTGATGACAGGGAAAAGAGGGCAGAGAGGGCTGGTGACTTGCTGTTGGGGCCCCGTCGGGAAGCTAAAACTAGAGAATGACCCCAAATGCCAGAAGGCGAGGTAGCGACCAACTGCAGACGCTATTGGACACTTTCAGCCCAGGGCTGTCTTGGAGTGAGGCCACAACCACCTGGATATGGGATGGAATCCACCACGATTTTCTCACCCAACCTTCTGTCTGGTGCTGCCCAGAGAGTGATCTCCACAAACCCACCTGATCTCAGTTAATTGTGGTGTGGGGGCCGTTCAGTTCACTCACCCGCACCCACAAGAGCCGGCCATCCTAACTGCCCTGATGGACCTGCGGCAGGCGTCGAGGAATGATGGGTGTCGGAAGGCGAATGGCTTGTTCCTGATATTGGAAACGGAGTTTGATAGGAGAGGAGGCAGCAATTCAGAGGGAAGAGGTTGGAGCAGGGAGGAGAGACAGTGCAGTCCCAAAGGTCTGTTAGGGTTACATCCACTCTGAACAGTGCATCTGGGCTTATGGTGGCTGGACCCCAGTCTCCCGGCTGTGCTGACATCTGCGTTACACCACACAGGCCATCTGACTCGGGTCTGCATCTTGAGATGTGTCCATGCTGCAAAATAACCAGGCTGAGACTCAGGGCTCCTTCCCATGGCCAGCAGGGTCCTAAGTACCGAGAGCTCAGGAAGATTTGTGTGTGGACAGAATGGGAGCCCTTCCCTTAAATCAGAATCAGAGCGTGGTGTGCAGACATAGCCTCCAGGTCTTTGCTTTGGCTGCTCAGTGTGCCCCCAATGGCTGTGAAGTTGCTTGCTTCATGGTATCCTGTGCAGTCTTCTGACTTCTGAAAACCAAGCTCATGGGACTGGCAGTGCGGGATGAGGGACCTTAGCAATTAGTTGCCATCTGGCATGAGGGAGAATAGCTGTGAGTCAGACTGCTCTAGAATTGGGAGAACACATCTGCCCTTTTGGTGGAACTGTGGGAAGACATTGGAGGACTATTGGCAGTTGAGTAGTTTGTCACTGGTCCTCGCTGAAGAGCAGGAATATAATAAGGGCCTTCTCCTCTTGGCCTGGAGCAGTACTGCCATTGTATGTCTGCCTCAGTTTCCCCACATGATCCTGTTTTGCTAGCTCCTTCCTTCTGGAAACTCTCCTACACTGGTGTTTTCTGGCAATTCTCCTTCCCTGGCTCTCCCCCCTGGAGCCTTGAGCCCCCTCACTGAGCCCCATTTTGAGGCCATGTCTACACCATGCGCCTGAGTGGATGCAAGTTCCCAATGGTGCACAGGCAGGATGTGGCACGTGCCTTGTCGAGCTAACTAGTTTTGGGGGAACTCGAGTTGCCCCTCCCCCCCAGCAAAGTCAGGCAGAGGGAGGCTGTCCCAGGACCAGCTGCCCACTGCTGGCGCGTGGCTGGCCTGCAGCAGGCTTCAAGGGGTGTGTGAATGGATCGGGCGATGGGTGGTGACTCAGTTCACCCCTCAGTGACAGCAGAGCTGCAGTGAAGGACCCCCAGTTGGCTCTGCTGTCTGGGGCTTGGGCCGAAGGGCTAAACATTGCAAGGTAGATGTTCAGTCTGGGACTGGAGCCCGGGGCTCTGAGAGGCACCATGAGGGGAGAGGGTCTTGCAGCCCCGAGCTCCAGCCCAGACATCTACGCTGTGATTTTCAGTCCCACAGCGTGAGTCAGTTGAGCCAGGCTCCGAAACTCAGGGCAGAGGGTTTTTCAAGGCAGTAACCTGGTGTCACAGAGTCATTGTCTCAGGGAATGAAGGCAGGCAGGACTCTTGTTGCAGTGCGCCTCAGGCCGGCCTGCTTGGCTTCCACAGCTCCTTGAGGCATTCAGCTTACGTGCTCCCAGAGGACCTGAACTCCAACTCCGCAGCCAGCCGTCTGTCTCAGCCAGCGAGGGACACAGGAGGGTTTATTAGTCATTGGGGACACAGAGCTTGTTAGCACTGAAGTCAGGAACATCCAGCCAAACCATCGGGGGTGTGGATCCAGAGTCACAGAGTTCTCTGCAACCCTTGTCTTGCACCTTAGGGTGATTTTATAGAACCAGGTCTGATATTCAGAGCTTGGTCTTATGTCGGTACCTATTAACCCCTTTTCCAATTTTTCACACTTGCTCTCTGTTCACGTTACACCATCTAGATATTTGAGTAACACATAAAGGGAAACTGAGGCACACAAACAGTATTCAGACAAAACACTTTCACTCTCTCCCATCTAGATTTCAGGCTCGCAGCAGTAGTGTGACCCCCCCCTCCTCCTCTTCCCTACTGGGCTGGAGCGAGGCTCTGAGCCCCTCCCTGTCGCCAGGATTCAGAGCTCACGTGGGAACATTGACATGGCTGGTTCTTAGCTCCATAGCGCAAGCCTTGGCTCCAGGTCTCGTTGCTGTGGCAGTACAGACATAGGACATTTGCTCTGTACATTTAACCTGGTCTCTCAGCCTTAGCCATGTCCTGGCCCTCTGGGCTTTAAGCTTGGGCTAGCTGACCCAATGGGAGGTGAAGGCAAACCCACACAGAGCCTTCCCCCTGATTCCCCACAGAATGGATGAGCTCTGACCCAGGTGGCTGGGGAAAGACTCCAGGGTGTGAGGAACCAGGGGACATGGTGCCTGACTATTTGCAGTAATGGGGCATGGTTACGACCTGTCCCAGGTGGCCCTGGGGCGATGCCTCCTCTCCAATCCAGAGCCACATGTGCAACTGTGGGGGCGTGCTTACTGGGATGTTCCCCGCTTCGAGGCCTGACTGCAAGTGTGAACGTCTGCATCTTTGGTCCTGGCGATGTTCCCTTGTGCTAGGCTCGGGGGGAGGGTGTCCGACACCATCTTACCCAGCACTTGTCCCTGTCCCTTCCCCCATTGTGCGCCTCTGGATGAGCCCTGCCTAACAAGGGCCGCTATGGTTATGTACAGCATGTCTTTCAGAGCGAGGAAGTGGGCGAGATGGAGGAAGAGTCCGATATTGACAACTCCAGTGTCCACAGCTCCTCGGTGCGGTCTGACAGCTCAGGGCGCGTCAAGAAACTCAAGCGTGGCCGGCCAGGCCGGAAAAGGAAGAAGGGTGAGTGTGAGCCAGGCTGCTGGGAGGAGCCCGGGGCAGGGCTTGGATGGGTGGGAGGAGCTTTACACCAGGGTTGGGGCTATTTTACACTGGGGGCGGGGCTATGAATGGTGGGAGGAGCTTTTGCACTGCAGGGCTGAGTGGTGATGTCTGTTGAAATGGCAGCTCACTGCCTGCAATGGATTGAGACATGCTCTGGCTGTCTCTGGCTTGCAGTAGAGGGGTTTGTACTGTAGCAGACCAGGTTAGATGGGCCCAGGGGTCTCAGCCAGGCGACAAGCCAGGATTCCAGGCGACAAGCCAGGATACCAGACTAGATGGGCCCCAGGGTCTGACCCAGCAGGCCAGGGGATGAGCTGGGGAGTGAAGCTGGATGGTCTGACTTGGTACAGCAGTCCCTGAGATGTAGCTCGCTCAGGCTTATGCAAAATGGCCCTGGTAGCTGATAACTGCCACTCAAGGCAATATGTGTAGTATTCAAATACTTGTAATGTATCAGTCCATGAGGACCCCAGGTTAGCCATCCACTTCCATGCTTCAGGGCATGAGCTGTCTTAGGGGGTCAGGTGGTGTCTTCCAGCAACCTCTAAAGCGGAAAGGCCTGATGTCCCATAACTGTCCCCCACTTCGCTGAGCTAGCTGGTCCCTGCCCTTTGGCTGAGGGGGAGCCAGTGCCCCTTAGAGGGGAAAGGCCATGTGACCCTTTCCTGACCACTTAAAGCCAGCTTGTGGGTGTTCCAGTGGTGCAAACTCTGACTGTTATTGTGTTACAGCAATCTCCACCATCCCAATCCAGGATCGGAGCCCCATGGTGCTGGGCACTGCACAGACACATGGTGAGAGTCTGCCTTCCCCATACCCCACGGTTCTCTCCCCCCTTCCCCCGCCTCTACATCGAGTGCATTAAAGGAGGAGAGAGAGGAGATTTTAGTGAAATTGTCCTGACCCTCAGGTGAATCCGGATGGTTAGAACCCAAAGCCGGGAGAGATTGTGGTATCTCTTCTGACCTGGACGATGCTTCCCTGAAGGAATTTGAGTGTTTCTAGTTCATATAACAATAGACATTAGCACTAATCTAGCCCTTTTTAGCAATGGATCTCCGAATGCTTTCCCCAGGAAAGCAGTATCCTTATGTAATATAACAGGTTTCTAGGGGCACTGCTGAGACATCAAATCAGGGCAAATTGCTTAAACACAGGGCTACTTACAGCCCAAGACTGGGAGTCCTCCTCTCGAAGGCACCAAACCAGTCACAAAGAGCTCTTCTGTTTGCCACACTGGCCAGCAAGAAGTTACACAAGTAATTCCCTTAGACACTCCAGCTTTTCCGGTGCCACAACCAGCACCACTCATTGTATAGAACAGATTCTCCTGATCTCTAAGGTCAAGCCACATTCCCAGTTATACATTAGATCTTACCAAAAGAGCACACTGCGCCAAACCTTTAGAATCGAACATCTGAAAGTTTAATAAAAGAAAGAAAAGGTCGAGAGTAAAATTGCTAAAGGTAACAGATTACACACGCTAATTATTAAGTTCCTGGTGCAGGCCTGCAGCAGAGATGGAATAAACTGCTGTCTGTAAATCTCTGGGATACGTCCTCTGCTAGTGTGGATTATCAGTACTCATAGCAAAGCTGCCCCTGCGGGGATGAGCTGGAGTGAAGACAAAGCTGGAGGAGCCCCCAGGACCTTCATTCTACCCTTGCCCACGCGGAGGGAATCCCACTGCTCTCCTGGTGTGAAAGCACCTCCCGCAATGGAGTTTGTCACGTGAGCCAGTCACTGTCCATGCCTGACTCAGGCCTGAGCAGCCATCGCTCATGGGCTGGTCTGAACCTTCACAGCAAAATTCCTCAGCTGTGGATTGGCACCACTGAAGACCCATTGTCAGTGAAGTGCTGAGGTTGAGAGCAACCCTTTCACAATAGCTGGGCAAAGCCTGTTGATGACTCCCAGAAGCAAACATTTGAAATACAGAGACAATTCTCATAGCTTCAAATACAAAAGTGGTACATGCATATAAGCAGTATAAACAGAATTAGTGAATTATCAGCTTTTGACAGACCCACTTGGCCCACGTAGTGATTGCTACAGTGTTTTGATTGTTCTTCTCAAAATTCAATAGCATTATACCTTATATCCAGTTAGGGAAACCGAGGCATAGTGCTGAGGTGGGAACAGAACCCAGTTTTCCCATGTCCCATTTCAGTGGTGTTCTAGCTTGTTTTTGTCAATTTCACATTTGATTTTTTTTAACCAATTATGTTAGTTAAATTGCATGTTGCGAAGCCCTGAATAGGTAGAAGGTAAGTGGGGAAAGTGAAGAACAGAGAGAGGAGGTGATGCATCTGGGCAGTGGCACAGCCAAGGGTAGAATTCAGGATTCTTGGGTCCTTCGCTGAGCCGGACTTCCTCTACTTTGCTCCTAGTATGGACCGTTAAGCTGAGCAGGAATCTTTCGATGAATCTGAAAGTGTTCAGAACAGGTTGGGTTCAAGGAGTTTCCCAACCTGAACAAAATTCTAAGGCAGATGTGTTTGGAACTATCGAAAGGAAATGTCTCTCTCTGAAACAACTTCGGGTTTAGAAAGCTAAACTAATTAGTGTGGAGGAAAATGAGCTTGCGATAGAAGCAAACTATTGTGAAATTCTTACATCATGAATATTTTCAAAATGTAAGTAAATTAGATTTAAAAAAAGTTGAAATATTGCATATTTCCTCAATTTAAGGTGAATAGACTGAAAAAGTGTCAGAATCGCAAATATTTTTGAAACATCAAGCTAATAGAATACTAGGACTGGAAGGGACCTCGAGAGGTCATTGAGTCCAGTCCACTGCCCCCATGACAGGACCAAATACTGTCTAGACCAGTGGTCCCCAACGTTTTGGGGCTGCCGGGCGCCTGGGGGGCGGGGCTGCTCACGCGCTGTGCGTACGGGGGTGGTGCCAAGCATGCGCCGCACGCCCGAGGTCGGCACCGGCATGTGCCGCGATCCCGGGCAGGGGCTGCCCAGGTTCCGCACGGCCGGGGCTGGCGCGGGCACGTGCGGCGCCCCGGGGGCCAGGGCCAGGGCCGGGGCCAGGTCCAGCAAGGGCACGCGTGGCGCCCCCGGGGGCGGAGCCAAGGCCAGCGCCAGTGCCGGCAAGGGCACGCGCGGCGCACCCGGGGGCGGGAGTCAGGGTCGGCACCGGCACACGCGGCACACCCGGGGCCGGCCACATGCCCGGGGCTGGCACCTGCCGCACGCCCGGGGGCGGGGCCAGCCTAGATTGCTCTGCGGGCGCACGTAAAGGGCCCGGCGGGCGCCATGGCGACCACGGGCACCGGGTTGGGAACCACGGGTCTAGACCATCCCTGATAGACATTTATCTAACCTACTCTTAAATATCTTCGGAGATGGGGATTCCATAACCTTCCTGAGCAATTTATTCCAGTGTTTGACTACCCTGACAGGAACTTTTTCGTAATGTCCACCCTAAACCTCCCTTGCTGCAGTTTAAGCCCATTGCTGCTTGTTCTATCCTCAGAGGCCATGATGAGCAAGTTTTCTCCCTCCTCCTTATGACACCCTTTTAGATACCTGAAAACAGCTACCATGTCCCTCCTCAGTCTTCTCTTTTCTAAACTAAACAAACCCAATTCTTTCAGCCTTCCTTCATAGGTCATGTTCTCTAGACCTTTAATCATTCTTGTTGCTCTTCTCTGGACCCTCTCCAATTTCTCTACATCTTTCTTGAAATGCGGTGCCCAGAACTGGACACAATATTCCAACTGAGGTCTAACCAGCGCAGAGTAGAGCAGAAGAATGACTTGGTGTGTTGTGAGCAAGACACCTGTTAATGCATCCCAGAATCATGTTTGCTTTTTTTGCAACAGCATCACACTGCTGACTCATATTCAGCTTGTGGTCCACTATAACCCCTAGATTCCTTTCTGCCGTACTCCTTCCTAGACAGTTGCTTTCCATTCTGTATGTGTGAAACTGATTGTTCCTTCCTAAGTGGAGCACTTTACATTTGTCTTTATTAAACTTCATCCTGTTTACCTCAGACCATTTCTCCAATTTGTCCAGATCATTTTGAATTATGACCCTATCCTCCAAAGCAGTCGCAACCCCTCCCAGCTTGGTATCATCTGCAAACTTAATAAGCGTACTTTCTATGCCAATATCTAAATCGTTGATGAAGATGTTGAACAGAGCCGGTCCCAAAACAGACCCCTGCGGAACCCCACTTGATATACCTTTCCAGCAGGATTGTGAACCATTAATAACTACTCTCTGAGTACAGTTATCCAGCCAGTTATGCACCCACCTTATAGTAGCCCCATCTAAGTTGTATTTGCCTAGTTTATTGATAAGAATATCATGCGAGACCATATCAAACGGCTTACTAAAGTCTAGGTATACCACATCCACCACTTCTCCCTTATCCACAAGACTCGTTATCCTATCAAAGAAAGCTATCAGATTGGTTTGACATGATTTGTTCTTTACAAATCCATGCTGGCTGTTCCCTATCACCTTGCCACTTTTCAAGTGTTTACAGATGATTTCCTTAATTACTTGCTCCATTATCTTCCCTGGCACAGAAGTTAAACTAACTGGTCTGTAGTTTCCTGGGTTGTTCTTGTTTCCCTTTTTATAAATGGGCACTATATTTGCCCTTTTCCAGTCTTCTGGAATCTCTCCTGTCTCCCATGATTTTCCAAAGATGATAGCTAGAGGCTCAGATACCTCCTCTATCAGGTCCTTGAGTATTCTAGGATTCATTTCATCAGGCCCTGGTGACTTGCAGGCATCTAACTTTTCTAGGTGATTTTTAACTTGTTCTTTTTTTATTTTATCTTCTAAACCTCCTCCCTTCCCACTAGCATTCACTGTTAGGCATCCCTTCAGACTTCTCAGTGAAGACCGAAACAAAGAAGTCATTAAGCATCTCTGCCATTTCCAAGTTTCCTGTTACTGTTTCTCCTTCCTCACTGACCAGTGGGCCTACCCTGTCCTTGGTCTTCCTCTTGCTTCTAATGTATTTATAAAAACTCTACTTGTTTCCCTTTATTCCCATAGCTAGTTTGAGCTCATTTTGTGCCTTTGCCTTTCTGACCTTGCCCCTGCATTCCTGTGTTGTTTGCCTATGTTCATCTTTTGTAATTTGTCCTACTTTCCATTTTTTATATGACTCCTTTTTATTTTTAGATCATGCAAGATCTCGTGGTTAAGCCAAGGCGGTCTTTTGCCATATCTTCTATCTTTCCGATGCAGTGGAATAGCTTGTTTTTGGGCCCTTAACAATGTCCCTTTGAAAAACTGCCAACTCTCCTCAGTTGTTTTTCCCCTCAGTCTTGATTCCCATGGGACCTTACCTATCAGCTCTCTGAGCTTACCAAAATCTGCCTTCCCGAAATCCATTGTCTCTATTTTGCTGTTCTCCCTTCTACCCTTCCTTAGAATTGTGAACTCTATGATTTCATAGAATCATAGAATCATAGAATACTAGGACAGGAAGGGACCTCGAAAGGTCATCGAGTCCAGACCCCTGCCCTCATGGCAGGACCAAATACTGTCTAGACCATCCCTGATAGACATTTATCTAACCTACTCTTAAATATCTCCACAGATGGAGATTCCACAACCTCCCTGGGCAATTTATTCCAGTGTTTGACCACCCTGACAGTTAGGAACTTTTTCCTAATGTCCAACCTAAACCTCCCTTGCTGCAGTTTAAGCCCATTGCTTCTTGCTCTATCCTCAGAGGCCAAGATGAACAAGTTTTCTCCCTCCTCCTTATGACACCCTTTTAGATATCTGAAAACTGCTATCATGTCTCCCTTCTTCTCTTTTCTAAACTAAAGAAACCCAATTCTTTCAGTCTTCCTTCATAGGTCATGTTCTCTAGACCTTTAATCATTCTTGTTGCTCCTCTCCTTGAGGGTCACCCTGAACATGGATTGAATCCCTAAGCTGCTGGCTTACTACCACTGATAGACATCTCCTCCAAAAACTTGCCCAGTTATTTTTTTAACCCAGTTATACTTTTGGCTTCCATAGCTTAATTATGCATTGTGTAAAAAAGTATTTCCCATGGTTTTTTAATTAAACCAGCTGCTAGTTAATAGCTTCTGGTGACCCCTAGTTCTTGTGTTATGGGAAAGGATAAATACCACTCTTCTACTCACTTTCTCCACACCATTCATGATTGTATATATCTTTATCAAGATTATGATACATCTTCCATCATCTCTTTTTTAAGCTGAACATCCCTAATCTTTTTAGTTGCTCCTTGTATGGAAGCCATTCCATACCCTTGATCGTCTTTGTTGTTCTTCTCTGTACTTTTTCCAGTTCCACCATATGGCTTTTGAGATGGGGAGACCAGAATTGGACACAGTATTCAAGGTGTATACATGATCACTTTCACCCAAGCTGCCTTCCACTTTCAAATTCTCAACCAGTCCCTCCCTATTTGTTAGGATCAAATCTAGAACAGCTTCCCCCCAGTAGCTTTTTCAACCTTCTGAAATAAAAAGGTTGCAGTCCAAGAACTTATTGGATAGTCTGTGTCCCGCTGTGTTATTTTCCCAACATATATCTGGATAGTTGAAGTCCCCCATCACCACCAAATCTTGGGCTTTGGATGATATTGTTAGTTGTTCAAAAAGAGCCTGATCCACTTCTTCCACCTGGGTAGGTGACCTGTAGTATACGCCTAGTGGGTATGTCTACACTACAAAGTTAATTCGAACTAACGGACGTTAGTTCAAACTAACTTTAATAGGCACTACACTAGCGCTCCGCTAGTTCGAATTTAAATCGAACTAGCGGAGCGCTTAGTTTGAACTAGGAAAACCTCATTTTACGAGGATTAAGCCTAGTTCGAACTAGCTAGTTTGAATTAAGGGGTGTTTAGCCCCTTAATTCGAACTAGTGGGAGGCTAGCCCTCCCCAGGTTTCCCTGGTGGCCACTCTGGCCAACACCAGGGAAACTCTATTGCCCCCCTCCCGGCCCCGGAGCCCTTAAAGGGGCACGGGCTGGCCACGGTGCCCGTGCCAGGTGCAAGCCTGCCAGCACCCAGCCAGCAGACCCTGCACCTGGCACGGATCGAGCCACCCACCCGATGCCCCCCAGCCCTCCCCCTCTTCCCAGGACCAGGCTGGAGGCTCCCGGGAGCTTGCCCGGGACTGCAAGAGGCGGGCACCCGCCTGGTCTAGTGCGGACATCGTGGACCTCGTCCACGACCTCCGCACTAGGCACAGGAAAGTGGCCGTTTAGGGCAGGAGAGCTGCCAGCCTGGCCACCCAGGAGCAGGTGTGCATGAAAATCAAGGTGGTCCACTGAGACCCCCGACCCTGAGCCCTGAGCTTACAATGGCTGTCCTGGGTCAGACCAAAGGTCCATCTAGCCCCGTAGCCTGTCTGCCGACAGTGGCCAACCCTAGGGACCCTGGAGGGGATGGACCGAAGACAGTGACCAAGCCATTTGTCTCGTGCCATCCCTCTCCAGCCTTCCACAAACCTTGGGCAGGGACACCGCTCCTACCCCCGGGCTAATAGCACTCCATGGACCCAACCTCCATGACTTGATCTCACTTCCCTTTAAACTCTGTTCTAGTTGTAGCCTTCACAGCCTCCTGCAGCAAGGAGTTCCACAGGTTGACTCTTTGCTTTGTGAAGAAGAACTTTCTGTTACTAGTTTGAAGCCTGCTACCCATTCCTTTCCTTTGCTGTCCTCTAGTCCTTTTTTATGGGAACTAATGAAGAACTTTTCTGTATGCACCCTCTCCACCCAACTCCTGCTTTTAGAGACCTCTATCCTGTCCCCGCTCCGTCTCCTCTTGTCTAAGCTGAAAAGTCCCAGTCTCTTTAGCCTCTCTTCATATGGGACCTGTTCCCAAGCCCTGATCATTTTAGTTGCCCTCCCCTCTCCCAGCCTCTCTCTTCCCCTCTCTCACCTCCTTTTCCCAGTCTCTCCCAGTTTTGTTCAATAAAGACAGATTCCATTTTTCAACACAATTGTCCTTTGTTTTGTACATCAAGAGGAGGGGCTAGGGAAGGGTAAGTGGAAGGAGGTGAGGGAGGAATGGGGTACACACCCCCGATGGGGAGGACTGGGCTGGCTCTGCGGGCTTCTGGGGGTGGAAGCTCTCCTGCAGCCCCCCAATTGCCCCCTCTCCCCAGATGGCAGCCTGTGTCAAGTGCAGCCGGGCTGATGGCCGAGTGCTGTGATGTGCCCAGTGTGGGTAGTCCGGGCACTCCAAGGCAGGACTGCTTTGCAAGCGGGACACCTCTGAGAACTGTCTGTCCGGGGTGGGGGTCGGGACCCTTTAAGCACAGCCCTCGGCTAGCCTGAGACAGCATCTCCACGCTCTAAGTCCTCCTCTGATGCCCTGCTGGCACTCCTTCCGGCCATCCTTAAGCCTGGTTCAGGGTCCACTTAATGTGGACATGCTAGTTCGAATTAGCAAAACGCTAATTCGAACTAGTTTTTAGTTCTAGATGCGTTAGTTCGAATTAGCTTAGTTCGAATTAACTAATTCGAACTAAGTTAGTTCGAATTAGCGCTGTAGTGTAGACGTACCCCCAGAGACTCTCAACACTTCTGTCTCCTATGTCCATCTCCACCTCTCTCCAAGGCTGTGTCCAGACTCCATGCCTCCGTCGACGGAGGCATGTAGATTAGCCAGCTCGGAAGAGGGAAATGAAGCCGCGATTAAAATAATCGCGGCTTCATTTAAATTTAAATGGCTGCCCCGATCTGCCGATCAGCTGTTTGTCGGCAGATCGGGAGAGTCTGGACGCGATGCCCCGACAAAGAAGCCTTTCTTCATCGACACAGGTAAACCTGGTTTCACGAGGCTTACCTGTGTCGATGAAGAAAGGCTTCTTTGTCGGGGCATCGCGTCCAGACTCTCCCGATCTGCCGACAAACAGCTGATCGGCAGATCGGGGCAGCCATTTAAATTTAAATGAAGCCGCGATTATTTTAATCGCGGCTTCATTTCCCTCTTCTGAGCTGGCTAATCTACATGCCTCCGTCGACGGAGGCATGGAGTCTGGACACAGCCCAAGTGTGTTCATTTTTAATATATAGAAGGCAACACTTCCTCCCTTTTTTCTTTGTCTATCATTCCTGAGCAAGCTGTACCCTTCCATACAAACATTCCAATCGTGTGTATTATCCCACCAGGTTTCTGTGATGCCAACAATGTCATAATTGTACTCATTTATTAGCACTTCCAGTTCTCCCTGCTTATTCCCCATACTTCTCGCATTTGTATATAGGCATCTAAGATCCTGATTTGACTTTGCCTCCCAGTTTTGCCCTAGCCCTCCTGTTTCTCTGCCATTATAGCCCACGCACCCTCATGGTGGGGGACAAGGAGGTGGCTGGCATGCGGGGCGGGAGCAGCATGCCCTTTGGGGTATGCCGGTAGGTCTGAGCTTTCTGCAGCATCTGCTCTTGTGTTCCCTCCCAGTGACCGGAGAGGAGGAAGTGGATGGCTACGAGACAGACCACCAGGACTACTGCGAAGTGTGTCAGCAGGGTGGTGAGATCATCCTCTGTGACACCTGCCCCAGGGCCTACCACCTGGTTTGCCTGGATCCCGAACTCGACAAGGCGCCTGAGGGCAAATGGAGCTGCCCTCACTGCGTAAGCCACCCTCTGTCCCTTCCTGGCTGTGAGCTAACTTTCTCCCTTGCTTCCCAATTCCCTGCCTGCTAGGTTCCATCCCTGTCCCTCTACAGACATCCCAGAAGAGACTGGTGGTTTGGGTGCTAATGACAGGAGTCCGTCCCAAGAAGTCAGTGTCCTTAGAGACTTGGCCTATGTGATTGGGGCGACTCAGGTGGCTATCTGCTGCTGAAAAGTGGGCCATTCCGACTCAGTTTCCCTGGGCAGGATGCTCAGCTTTGGAGGGAAGAGAATCAGTTTTCTTCTGAGAGAAGCTGTTGATCTCTGCCCGGGGATACGTCCCACTGGGCACTTGGGCCACGTCTGGCATTGGGTCTATGCCTGGGGGTACGTCCCTTTGGGCACTTGGGCCGCGCCTGGTGTTGGGTCTGAGAGCAGGCATGCCCCACGCTATCTTGGCCTTGCTTGGGCTCCCGTCCCCATGTAATACAGGAGGTTTTGGGGGCACTGCTGAGAGGGTCAAATCAGGGTGAATTTCTTAGAGACAGGGCTATTGACAGTCAACTCCTGGGGGTCCACCCCTCTAAGGCGCGAAACCAGTCACAAAGAGCACTTCCATTTGCAACAGTGGATTACAAAAAGTCACACAAGAAATTCCCTTAGATGCTCCAGCTTCCCTGTGCCACCACTAGCACCGCTCCTTACACAGGTGAGAGGTTATGAAAACCAGTCTCACCAAATCCAAACAGGCTCTTCTGATCCCAGAGGATCAACACATTCCCAGGTCGACATATATCTTAGACCTTACTCAAAAGAGAACCCTGCACCAATCCTTTAGAATCTAACATCTGAAAATGTATTGATAGAAATTGATAAAACAATCAGATTACATACACCTTTAGCAAAGTTCTTGGTGCACGCTTGTAGCAGAAATGGAACAAATAAAACAAGTCTCTGGAATACGTCCCCTCCTAGGATGGGTCATCCCTCCCTTCAGGCTTCAGCTCACAGCAGAGGTCCTTCCGAGGAGATTAGCCGGAATGAAGACAAAATGGAGGAGCCCTCAGGGCCCTCTTTGTGTCCTTGCCCATGTGGTGGGAATCCCATTGTTCTTGCTGTGTAAAATTATGTCCCAAGTTGGAATTTGTCAAATGAGCAAGTCAGCTGCCCTTGCGTGACTCGGTGCCTTTTGGGCAGCCGGTATTGCCTACATGCTGGTCTGAGCACTCACAGCAAAGCCCAGCAGCTGTGGATCAGCACCGCCTGCAATACATTGTCAGTGAAGTGCTGCTCCCCTCTTGACTACCCCCCTTTCACGACACGTGGGCCAAGCCTGTGGTGTCTCGCAGAAGCAAACATTTGAAATACAAGTCCAGAGCCAGTTCTCATAACTTCAAATACAAAACTGATGCTCATGTATGATCAGAGAATTGTCAGCTTATCAGAGACCGCTCACTTGACCCACTCTGTACAAGATTTGGTGCAAACATAGAACAGTGGTGGCATCAGTGATTGGTGTGTTCATGCTGCAATCCAATAACCTCCCACCCCTCCTCACCTGCTGCCTGCTACTCCTGCAGGAGAAGGAAGGGGTTCAGTGGGAGGCCAAGGAGGAGGACGAGGAGTATGAGGAAGAGCTGGAGGAGGAGGGTGAGAAGGAGGAGGAGGATGACCACATGGAGTACTGCCGGGTCTGCAAGGATGGCGGGGAACTGTTGTGCTGTGATGCCTGCATCTCATCCTACCACATCCACTGCCTTAACCCGCCGCTGCCTGAGATCCCCAATGGGGAATGGCTCTGCCCTCGATGCACGGTAGGGCGCCCTGCTCAGCTCCCTGGGTGGGCAAGTGCAAAGCCCCCTCTGGAGAGATCTGTTGCCTTAGGCTGGGTGAGCCTCCAGCTGGCTCCTCCAGGCCGAGTGAGGAGGGAAAAGTGCAGAGTGGCTCTGTGTGGTCTCTTCATTGTAAAGTGACTCTGGGGCCTTTTTGTCCCCCTGGATCCCAGAGAGACTGGGAGTTTGTGGTTTTGGGGAGAACTGCAGAAACTGAGCCGAGATGCGTCCGCCTCTAGGGCATGGTGGCCTGTTACACAGGGACCCCATGCCCAGCACTGAGATGCAGCCACCTCTGGGGCGGGGTGGCTGGTTACACAGGGACCCCTTCCCCAGCACTGAGATGCAGCCACCTCTGGGGCAGGGTGGCTGGTTACACAGGGACCCCTCACCCAGTGCT
This sequence comes from Pelodiscus sinensis, assembly GCF_052426305.1. Taxonomy (NCBI): domain Eukaryota; kingdom Metazoa; phylum Chordata; order Testudines; family Trionychidae; genus Pelodiscus; species Pelodiscus sinensis. Next base: position 14,847,362 of record NC_143073.1, on the reverse strand, counting down.
GAGATGCAGCCACCTCTGGGGCGGAGTGGCTGGTTACACAGGGACCCCTCACCCAGTGCTGAGATGCAGCCACCTCTGGGGCGGAGTGGCTGGTTACACAGGGACCCCTCGCCCAGTGCTGAGGTGTGGCCACCTCTGGGGTGGGACAGCCAACTATCCTCCCACCTGACTCTGCCTTTGTCCCCTCTACAGTGCCCCGTGCTAAAGGGCCGTGTGCAGAAGATCCTGCACTGGCGCTGGGGAGAGCCACCCCCACCTGTGCTGGTGCCCCGGCCGCCTGATACTGGCCCAGATGAGCCCTCGCCCAAGGCGCTGCAGGGGCGCTCGGAGCGGGAATTCTTTGTCAAGTGGGTCGGCCAGTCCTACTGGCACTGCTCCTGGGCCAAGGAACTGCAGGTAGCTCTCTGGGGCCGGGAGGTGGGGCGGGAGGAGGGACTGAGGCCAGCAAGTGCAGGACGGTGAGGAGGGAGATCTCTGTGCCCTTGGGGGCAGTTCCCTGTGCCCTTGGGGGCAGTTCCTAGCCATGGCTTTCTCCACCGTTGCTGTGGCCATCAGAGCCACTACAAGGTTGTGCTGTGGGTATGTGGGGGAGCTGTGTGCTTGGAGGTGTTGGGGTGCCGAGTGGGTGCTGGGGGGGACATGGTACTCTGTGCTGGGGGTGTGTGCGGGCTCTGTATACTTGGGGCCCTGATCTCAGTCAGGGGGTCTGTGCAGAGCCTGACACACCGCTGGGAACTGAGCGCTCACCTCTTCTCTCTCGGCCCGCCCAGCTGGAGATCTTCCACCTGGTGATGTACCGCAACTACCAGCGGAAGAACGATATGGACGAGCCGCCCCCGCTGGACTATGGCTCTGGCGATGATGACGGCAAGAGTGAGAAGCGGAAGAGCAAGGACCCGCTCTACGCCCAGATGGAGGAGAGGTTCTACCGCTATGGCATCAAGCCCGAGTGGATGGCCATCCACCGCATCATCAACCACAGGTGGGGCAGGGCCGGACCCTGCTTCTTGCCTGTCTGCCTCCGTGCTGCTGTGGGGCCTTGGGTTGCCGCTGTTGTCCCCCATGCTGCCCCATGGTTCCTGGTGTGCCCCTGTCTGCCCACTGTGCTGCCCCTGGTATGCTGGCTGATCCCCGTGCTACCCCCCTCCCACCCAATCTACCCCCTTCACTGTCTCGGGGCCCTGGGCAAGTCTCAGTCTGCCCCCACAGCCTCCGAGATGCTGGGTGCCCCCCATTTCCCCCTGTTCTGTCCTGTGGTCCCTGTGCTAGGCTGGCTCTGCAAAGAGCTGGAAACCCTAATTTCTGTCCCCAAAATCCTCAGCACCACCCTGGGCACTGGGATGGGTGGCGTGGGGGGAGGGGAAGTCTTCCTGCCCCTTACCGCTCCCTCCTCTCTGCCCCTGGCCACGCAGCATCGACAAAAAAGGGAACTACCACTACCTGGTGAAATGGCGCGACCTGCCTTACGACCAGTCCACGTGGGAGGAGGACGAGATGGCCATTCCTGACTTTGACTTCCACAAGCATGCCTACTGGAGACACAGGTCTGCCAGAGGTGGCCAGTCCACCCATCCTTCCCTCTTCACCCTTGCTCCCTTGCAGTATAGCCCGCCTGCCCTCCCTCTCTTCTAGCCCTGGGGGTGGGGGCAGGCAGCAGAGACAAGATGCAGACCCATCTGAAGATCTGAAGACCCTACCTGACCGTTGGGGACAAAGCGTAGCTCCATCGCTCATTTGGGCCTGTCAAACACGGCACACCTGGCATGCCCTGGGTGTAGACAGGACTCCCCCATCTGCCTCGTGCTCGTCTCAGGCCACTGTGGCATTTCCAGTGTAGACAACCCCCAAGTCCAAGAATACTCTGAGACCTGACAGGCAGCTCTGCTGTCACAGAGCTCCCCAATTCAGAGCCATCCCAGCCTGCGGCAGGATAACAGGCCGGCTGGCAAGCCTGGCTGTAAACTTCTGGAGCTGGGCCCCTTCTAGAGACAGGATGGCCAGGCACCTGGAGAACTTCTCTGTCCTCCCCTGCTGCCAGGGCATGTGCAGATTCCAACCACTCGCTAGATGTGGGGTTGGGAAGGAATTTCTCTCTCATGTCCGGTCAGCCAGGGCCTGGCAGGAGGATTTCAGCATAGGGCGTGGCTCACGTCCGGCCACCTCTGGCCTTGTGCTTTCCCTGCCATGGCGGGGGGCTTCGAAGGGCCCCGTGATCTCTCCCATTGCCTCCTGGTTTAGTCTCCCTATGCTCCCAGAACAGGAAAACCTCTGGGTCAGTCCCTAACCCTGCTCTCAACTCCCCAGGGAGCTGATCATGGGTGAGGACCCGGCCCAGCCCCGGAAGTACAAGAAAAAGAAGAAAGAGATGCCATCGGAGGGCCCCCCAAATTCCCCCACCAACGATGTGAGTGCCCTCTCCCCCACATTGTGCCCCAGGGGAATGGAGTTGAGAGGTAGCCAGGTTCTGGCAGGGCAGCTTCACAGGGAGCACAGCCAGAGGGTCCCAGGGCACAGCCCCTGCAGCCACCCTGCCTCCTGGCACTCCTGCAGAGGCAGGACAGGAGGGGGCTGTGTGGATGTGAGAGAGAGGGATCTGGGACTCTGTGTGGGGCAGATCTCTAGGTTTGTGTGCGGCACGGTGGGTCGCTGACTCCTTGTGTGTGCGTGTGGGTGAGGGAGAGATAGGGGTGGGGGGCTGGTGAGTTAGTGCGGGGGGGGCCAACATCCCACCTGACAGCCTGCGGGGTGTTCCCATTGCTGCTCCCAGCCTCCAGCCTGTAGGGGGTTGCTAGACATTCCCTTAGCATCCCCACAACTCCCCATTGGCTCTCTTTCTCGCCCTGCAGCCCACGGTGAAGTACGAGACCCAGCCGCGCTTCATCACCTCCACGGGCGGGACCCTGCACATGTACCAGCTGGAGGGGCTGAACTGGCTGCGCTTCTCCTGGGCCCAGGGCACTGACACCATCCTGGCTGACGAGATGGGCCTCGGCAAGACCATCCAGACCATTGTCTTCCTCTACTCCCTCTACAAGGAGGTAACATCGTATGGGGGAACCCGCTGGGCTCCCAGCCACCCTGCCGCAGAGGTGGCTGTGTCTCAGCTCTGGGGGTATGTCTACACTACCCCGCTAGTTCGAACTAGCGGGGTAATGTATGCATACCGCACTTGCTAATGAAGCCCGGGATTTGAATTTCCCGGGCTTCATTAGCATAAGCGGGGAGCCGCCATTTTTAAATCCCCGCTGCTTCGAACCCCGTGTAGCGCGGCTACACGGGGCTCGAACTAGGTAGTTCGGACTAGGGTCCTATTCCGAACTACCGGTACACCTCGTGAAACGAGGTGTACCGGTAGTTCGGAATAGGCACCCTAGTCCGAACTACCTAGTTCGAGCCCCGTGTAGCCGCGCTACACGGGGTTCGAAGCAGCGGGGATTTAAAAATGGCGGCTCCCCGCTTATGCTAATGAAGCCCGGGAAATTCAAATCCCGGGCTTCATTAGCAAGTGCGGTATGCATACATTACCCCGCTAGTTCGAACTAGCGGGGTAGTGTAGACATACCCTGGGCGAGCAGTCCCTGCATAACCAGTCACCCTTGTTTCCATCTCCTGATGCCTGGGTGTCTGTCTCTGCCCAGGGTCACACCAAAGGCCCCTTCCTGGTCAGCGCCCCCCTCTCCACCATCATTAACTGGGAGCGGGAGTTCCAGATGTGGGCACCCAAGTTCTACGTGGTGACCTACACGGGTGACAAGGACAGCCGCTCCATCATCCGCGAGAACGAGTTCTCCTTCGAGGACAACGCCATGAAGGGGGGCAAGAAGGCCTTCAAGATGAAGGCAAGACCCCCCTGCTCCTCCAGTCGTATCTGCCTGGATAGTCTTATTGGGCAGGGTAGTCAGGACTCCTGGGTTCTCTCCCCAGCTCAGGAAGGGAAGTGGGGGCTAGTGGTTAGAGCAGGGAAGGCTGGGAGCCAGGATTCCTGAGTTCTCTCCCCAGCTCGGGAAGGGGAGTAGGGGCTGGTGGTTAGAGCAGGGGAGACCTGGAACCAGGATTCCTGGGTTCTCTCCCCAGGTCTGGGATGGGAGTTGGCTCCATTCCTGCAGGGTCACTAGTGACGTGTGGTGGATGGGCAGGGTCTGAATGGAGTGGGAATTGCTGAAGGGCGCCCTGCTGGCCCATGGCTCAGGGAATGCTGGCTTGTTAGCTGCCAGGCGAACACGCGCGCACAGGCAAACCTGGCTACGTTTGTGTACCAGCCTGCACGTGGCCCATCCCCGGCTGACAAAGCCACCCTGTCTGTTGGACAGTTTAAGGCAGCCATCCTGGGCCCTGCGCTTTGGGGGACCCACAAGGCCCAAGGCAGCCTAGGGGCTACCAGGGGGCCTGGCATCTGCGGCAGAGGTTGGGCCCACCCCCGCACTCACTTGTGGCAGTGGAAGCCGTGGGAAGCAGAGCATCCCAGCCCCAGTCCACTCTGCTCCCTCGAGTGACACAGGTGGGGTCCCAGCCTGTCTGCCTCTCTGTCGGCTCATCTGGCCCGTCATTTCCCTGCAGAGGGAAGCTCAGGTGAAATTCCATGTGCTGCTCACCTCCTACGAGCTGGTCACCATAGACCAGGCGGCGCTGGGCTCTATCCGCTGGGCCTGCCTGGTGGTGGACGAGGCACACCGGCTGAAGAACAACCAGTCCAAGGTATGCACCTGGGGGGCTAGTGGTTAGAGCAGGGGGGATGGGAGCCAGGACTCCTGAGTTCTCTCCACAACTATGGGAGGGGAGTGGGGACTGGTGGGTTCAGCACTCTTCTGTGCAGGATCTCTGAGCTCCCCGCAGGCCATCCTTGTGCTTGCCTCACTGTTGTCTGGGGGCCCCAGAAGCCCCTAACACTCCCCCCACTTCTGTGTCCCTCCCAGTTCTTCAGGGTGCTGAACGGTTACAAGATCGACCACAAACTGCTGTTGACGGGGACACCACTGCAGAATAACCTAGAGGAGCTGTTCCACCTGCTCAACTTCCTCACGCCCGAGCGCTTCAAGTGAGTCAGCCCCCGTGCCCCTCGTGAGACCCCCATCCTGACCCCCTGGGGTAATGAGGGGAGCTGGGTGCAGCCTGGTGCTGGGAGACCCCCCCACCGTCTGACCCCCTAGGGCCCCCAAGGGGAGCCAGGACACAACCTGACACTGGGAGACCCCCCCCATCTGACCCCTGGATTCCTTAAGGTGAGTTGGGATGAGGCCTGGCCCTAGGAGACCCCCTGTCTGAACCTCGAGAAGACTTGAGGGAAGCTGGGACACAGTCTGGCACTGGGAGTCCCTGCCCTGACCCCTTGGAGCCCTGAAGGGGATGCAGCCTGGCGTTGGGAATTTTGCTCCGTCCCCCTCCCTGATACCTAGACCCTGTAGCCTGCACTGCAAGAAGACCCCCCTGATTTGCCCCCACCCTGCCTGGCCATCCCCACATACTGGTTAGCTTGGTTGTTGCAGGGCATGCGACGGTCGCGTCCTGAGGCTCCTAGGGTTACAAGGCAGGGGACAGTGTCCCAAGCATGGAGATGAGGGGCCCCAGGTCCAGCCCACGTGCTGTATTCACCTTTGTGGGGTGTTTGACCCCTGTTCTTCTGCTCTTCCAGCTCCTTCTTCTGGGGGTGGGGACCGTCCCTGTCTCCCTAGCCCCCATGGTATCCTGACTGGCTTAACCTCCCAGTAGCCACAGCTCTGCTCCCTCATGGTGCCATAGTGTATCCCAGCCCAACTGTGCCCAGTGCCTTTGCTGCCCTCAGGCACGGGTGGTGCTCTAGTCTTCTAAGGTTGCGCCAGTTGGATCCCATCTGGTCTCCCTAGCAAAGTGGGATGGGCCAGGGACACGGAGGGAGAGGTTTTGGGGGGGGACTGGCACTGCAGGTGCCACGCGCCAGAGCGGCACTAGGGGTTGCTGTGCGGGGCAGGGAACTCAGCAGTGGCCTCTGTCCCCTGGCAGGCAGGGCTGGCCCCAAGGCGGCACTGGGGGTGCTGTGGGGCAGGATGCAGGGTGGGGGCTCAGTAGGGGGCACTCTCCCCTGGCAAGGCTGGGTCCAGGGGGGCGCTGTGGGGCAGGGAGCTCAGCAGGGGGCATTGTCCCCTGGCAGGCAGGGCTGGCTCCAGGGAGGTGCTATGGGACAGGGAGTAGGGTGGGTAGTCCACACTCTCCGCTGGCAAGTGGGGCTTGTCCCAGGGTGGCATTAGGGAGTGTCGTGGGGCAGGGAGCAGGATGGGCTCAAGGGAGGTGCCTATCCCTCATTTAGGATACAGTGCTGCCTGCTGGGCCTGACAAGGAGGGATGGCAGTGCTGTGGGGGCCGGGAGCCAAGACTAACCTGGCCCCACTCTGTCTGTCCATCTGTCTGTCCCTGCAGTAACCTGGAAGGCTTCCTGGAGGAATTTGCTGACATCTCCAAGGAAGACCAGATCAAGAAGCTGCATGACCTGCTGGGCCCTCACATGCTGCGGCGCCTTAAGGCTGATGTCTTCAAGAACATGCCGGCCAAGACGGAGCTGATTGTGCGCGTCGAGCTGAGCCCCATGCAGAAGTATGGCCTGTGGCCCGGGGGAGGATGCGGAGGGAGTGGGGGGGACAGACTGGCTGATAGGTCACTGCCCTGCAGTGGTGCTAGGGCAGGGGTTCCCAACCTGGGGTACGTGTACCCCCAGGGGGTACGAGAAGATTGTCAAGGGGGTACGGGGAATATTTGGTAAATAACTAGATTATCCTAATTGAAATATTCCAAAAGTAGTAGTGTTAGCGGAAAAAAGTTGTGGATTCTAGAGTCTAGAATTTATTTCCTTTCATATTGAATAGGGGGTATGGGAAGGTTTACTAAAAGCCATGGGGGTACGGGGACCGAAAAAGGTTGGGAACCCCTGTGCTAGGGGGAGCTGTGGGGCAGGGAGTGGGGGGCTTAGTGGCAGACATGAGATGTGATGCAGGAGAATTGTTCTGTGCCTGGCGCTGTGCATAGGTGTCTGATTTGAGCAGGGTGGGTGTGTGGGGCTGGAAGCCAGGATGTCTGGGTTCTCTTCTTGGTCCTGGGATGAGAGTGGGGGATGATGGTTACAGCAGGGCAGGCAGGGAGCCAGGATGCCTGGGTCTCTCCCCAGCTGTGGGAGGGCAGCGGGAGTCTAGTGGTCAAAGCTGTGGCGGGGGAGGACACGCTGGGAGCCAGGCCTTATCCTCTCTTCTGTTGCCTGTTCAGGAAATACTACAAATACATCCTGACCCGCAACTTTGAAGCCCTGAACTCCCGGGGCGGTGGCAACCAGGTCTCCCTGCTCAATATCATGATGGATCTCAAGAAGTGCTGTAACCACCCCTACCTCTTCCCCGTGGCTGCTATGGTACGTCCCACCCACTCCAGGGGCATGGGGAAACCTTGATGAGAGGGCACTGTGACATGTCCTGCTGCCTGGAGGATTGGGGGGACAGACCTTGGTTTATCATGAAGGGGAGGGGCCTGGATCCAGGAGGCGGGCTTAATGGAGTTGCGTGAAGCTTTATATACAGATTTAGTCTCACAAAACACATTTCTTGATTTTGTGCTGATTTCGGCCCGTAAAAAATTTTTTAAAGAAACATAAAAATGGAAACTTGTTAAATTCCATAAGGATTTTACCTTTTAAATGGCGTTTTGATTTCAAGTGTGTATTGAATGATAGAAAAATTAGTGGGAGGGAAAAAATGAATGAATTTTATTTAAAAACAGACATGAGGGGAGAATATGTTTTATCTGAGCAGCTTTGGCAGGTGACGGAGACAAGTTGTATGTGTTTTTTCCTGGGGTTGGGAAACGTGGAGAATCACAGGAGATTAGTGTGAGGAGTTAGCGCATATTGTATGCTTCCAAGGCAGGGTGGTCTGATTTTAAGAGACCATTTTTCTCCACTCTACTGTAATTATTTAGCTGCGTATACTGGGTAACTATTCTGAATTAATCTCTGGTTGAACCAGACAGATCTTGTGGTAAAGCAGCCGATTGTGTGTCTGTTTGGGGCCGAAGTCACTGGGGTAGGGCAAGTCTCCTGCCCTGCATGGCGGGGGGGTAAAATTAATCTGAAAGTGAGACGAGCTATAGCTTTTTGCCGTGGCAGTTTCACTGGAAAATTTTGCTCCGTGGGAGCCAGGCTCTGCCAAGTCTCTGTCCCATTACCCACCCTACAGCTGGAATCAGCTGGGAGCCCTAAGACCTCCCCTTAGCAGCACTAGGAACCAGCCTGGTTCCCACTTGGGGCACACTGTGGTGTGCAGGATGGCCAGGGAGGTGGGGAGTTTGGAGCTGATCAGCTGCCACTTTGCCCCATCAGGAATCTCCCAAGCTGCCCAGTGGTGCCTACGAGGGCGGTGCCCTCATCAAATCCTCCGGGAAGCTCATGCTGTTACAGAAGATGCTGCGGAAACTGAAGGAGCAAGGCCACCGGGTGCTGATTTTCTCTCAGGTGAGGGGGTGGGGCAGAGGTTGGCAGATGTGTGTGTGCGCGTGTGTCTAGACCAGGCAGTGTGTCAGTTCAGAGCCTCATAAGGGTGACATGTGCATTGATTGTATCTTTTCTCTGATGCCCAAACACCTTGGGGTCATTAAAGGTGGCTGCATCTCCGCGCCAGCCAAAGGAGCCCTGTTTAGAGAGTGCAGTATTGAAGCCATTTCTCTCCTGCATACATAGATGACTAAAATGCTGGACCTGCTGGAGGATTTCCTGGACTACGAAGGCTACAAGTACGAGCGGATTGACGGTGGGATCACTGGGACCTTGCGGCAAGAGGCCATTGACAGATTCAATGGTACGACTCCTGCTACCCAGATCCCTTGATCAAGATGGAGCCAGGTGCTGCACTGATGCCTAGAGGCAGACAGCCCCTGCTCCTGGGAGCTCTACTCCTGAGTAACAGACATGAGAAAGCAGGTTTGGAGGGGTTCTTGGTAGTGCCTGAAGACCGTGGTGGTGGGCAGGCAAGTGATGAATGGATGGGAGCCTGCCAGAGACAGCAGGGACTGCAGGGTGCACCCTCAGGAGGGAATTTGAGACTCAGAGGTCAGAGCCATCCTCACCCATATGCGGAATATGCAGCTGTGTAGGTCACCCAGAAATGTAGGGCATCACTGAGTCATAATGTGCACCCACCTGCCTCCTCCTACCCCGTTCCGTGGCTCTGCCTCCTCTAGGGAGGGTCTAGTCAACGTAGAAGTGACAGAGCCGGCCGGAGCTATGAGCAGAACCCGCGAAAGAGCCATTCCAGTGAGAGTGAAGCCATTTCTCAGGCATTTGCCCAACCCCAGAAGTATCTGTCAGTTTCTGAATTTACTGTGTCAGCTGACAGGACCTGAGTTTAAAATTTGTTTTAAAAGTATTTCATTGGTGTGTTGCTGAAGATCATAAAATCACATTTCTAAAAAATTGTCATCCCCTTCTCCCCCAGATGCCATTGGGCATAGGGGCACCAGTTTAACAGTACTGCGTAGGGCTCCATCCTAAGGATGGCCATGCTCAGGGGCAGGGACCTGGCAGGCCATGTGCAGGGCAGCTCTGGACTTCCCTGAATGCCCCACATGACCCTGTGGTCTCTCTCCCAGCTCCTGGGGCCCAGCAGTTTTGCTTCCTGCTTTCGACCCGAGCAGGAGGCCTGGGCATCAACCTGGCCACTGCAGACACGGTGATCATCTTTGATTCAGACTGGAACCCCCACAACGACATTCAGGTAAGTCCTCCTGTGGCTCTACCCCGCTGGGCAGCAGCTGGGGAGAGGTGGGGTGTTCCCTTCCCAGGGTCAGCCAAGAACCAAAGGAGTCCAGGCCAGATCCTTGGCTGGCCTAAATCAGAGTAACTCTCTGAGGGTACGTCTACATTTGCTCCCTAGTTCGAGCTAGGGATGCAAATGTAGGTGACCAAAATTGCTAAGGAAGCAGGGATTTAAATATCTCGCGCTTCATTAGCATGATCTTGCCAGAGTGTTACTCCGCTCAACAGCTGTTTTGAAAGTGAAAATGCGTGCCGGGACGCGTTAGTTCGAACCCCTTGGTTCGAACTAACGTTACTCCTCAAAAAATGACGAACTAACACATCCCGGCGTACACTTTCATTTTTGAAACAGCTGTTGAGCGGAGTAACACACCGGCGAGATCATGCTAATGAAGCGCGGGATATTTAAATCCTCGCTTCATTAGCAATTTCAGTCACCTACATTTGCATCCCTAGCTCGAACTAGGGAGCAAGTGTAGACGTACCCTGACTGTCCATGGAGCTGTGCCTCTTTACCCCAAGTTGTGGGTCTCTGGCCTTTCTCTTGGGGAGATACCAAAGCCCTGCTCTACCAGAAAATCCAGGAGGAACTTGGCTGATTCTCCCAGGGAGGGGTGGGTGGCTGGGAAGAGAGATAGAGAGGGGTATGGGGATGGATGGATAGAGAGAGGTGTGGGGATGGATGGAGGGATAGAATCATAGAATAGAACCACAGAGCTGGAAGAGACCTCAAGTCCAGCCCCCTGACTAGAGGCAGGATGAATCCCAACTAAATCAACCTAGCCAGGGCTTTGTCAAGCCGAGACTTAAACACCTCTAGGGATGGAGACTCCACTACTTCCCTAGGTAACTCATTCCAGTGCTTCCTAATATCCAACCTGGACCTTTCCCACCACAACTTGAGACCATTGCTCCTTGTTTTGCCATCTGTCACTACTGTGAACAGCCTTTCTCCATTCTCTTTGGAACCTCCCTTCAGGAAGTTGAAGGCTGCTATCAGATAGAGAGGGGGTGGGGATGGATGGATAGAGAGACAGAGAGGGGCGTGGGGATGGATGGATAGAGAGACAGAGGGGGATGTGGGAATAGATAGATCTGTAGGGGACTCTGCGTCTCAGGTAGATGGATGGATGGATAGAGCTGTCCTGGAGGACTAGGCAGGTAGATCTTTGCCTCTGAGATGGGCTGGGTGAAGCCGGGTCACTGGAGGGGATGGGTTGGAGGGAAGGATGGCTGGCCTGGTGTCCCTGGATGGGTGGGACAGAGGGACAGACAAGTGCCCCTGGGAGAGTCAGTTGGATGCATGAGGAGACAGGAGGATAGGTTGGGCCGATGGAGGGACAGATCGGTGTCCCTGGGCGGGTGGATCAGACAGATGGCTGGGCAGACAAGGGGGCAGGTGGAGAGGCGGATGGGTAGACCAGCACCTCTGTTTCTCACCCGTTCTCCTCTACGTGGCCGCGCAGGCCTTCAGCAGGGCTCACCGCATTGGCCAGGCCAACAAGGTGATGATCTACCGGTTCGTCACAAGGGCCTCAGTGGAGGAGCGCATCACGCAGGTAGCCAAGCGGAAGATGATGCTGACGCACCTGGTGGTGCGCCCCGGGCTGGGCTCTAAGGCTGGCAGCATGTCCAAGCAGGAGCTGGATGACATCCTCAAGTTTGGCACCGAGGAGCTCTTCAAGGATGAGAATGAGGGTGAGGGACGGCTGGAGGGTGGGGCTTGGCAGGAAGGTAGGAGGGGCCAACGGGGTGCTGACTGGAATTGGGGCAAGGCCAGGCTGGGGCAGAGCCTGTAGTATTAGGGGAGGCGGGGCTTGGAGCTGGGGAGAGGTGCCTGGGCTATGGAGGGAGAGGTCTTGGAAAGGGAGGAGAGCCCCCAGCCCCTGTTCTCTCCCCACTCACCCCTTCCGGGCTCCATGAGAGGCTGTGGATCAGGACTGAAGGGCACTGCCCAGCGCCAGAGCCCCCTCCTCTGCCCCCTGACATGGGTGTGATCCCCTCCCCCAGGGGAGAACAAGGAGGAGGATAGCAGCGTGATCCACTATGACAACGAGGCCATCGCCCGGCTGCTGGATCGCAACCAGGATGCCACCGATGATGCTGATGTGCAGAACATGAACGAGTATCTGAGCTCCTTCAAGGTGGCCCAGTATGTAGTGCGGGAGGAGGACAAGGTGAGAGTGGGTTGGGAAGGAGGGTTTTTAGCAGGGCTGGGGGAGACTAGGGCTGGGCAGGCAGGGGCTGCGGGTCGGGAGTGATGGGCACCATCGGGTGGAGAGTGGGGAGAGCCCAGGACTGGAGCTGCTGTGGGGACTGCTCCATCCCCCCACTCACCACTGGCCGTGGCCTGTGTTGGCAGATTGAGGAGATCGAGCGGGAGATCATTAAGCAGGAGGAGAACGTGGACCCTGACTACTGGGAGAAGCTGCTGAGGCATCACTATGAGCAGCAGCAGGAGGACCTGGCCAGGAACCTGGGGAAGGGGAAACGGGTACGGAAACAGGTCAACTACAATGATGCTGCACAGGAGGACCAAGGTCAGCACTCATTGATTGGTGCCTGCGGTGCCCTGGGCAGGGCTGGGCTGGCAGGGGCTGTGGGACAGGAGTGAGGGGTTGGGGGAACTCAGAGCCAGGCTAGCAGGGGCTGTGGGTCGGGAGTGAGGGAGGATAGAGCCAGTTGGAGCTGCTCGTATATCCCGTGGCTCCAAGGGGGAATTTCATGAGCTGTGGGGTGGTTATTCCTACTCAGTGACATTGAGCTGAGTAGGGGAGAAAATGGGGCATTTACAGGGTGAGTAAATCGAGCGTATGGTGCAATTGGGGATCAGAGGGGGTAGTGCCCAGTTCTGTGACAATGCAGTTCTTTTACACCCTCAATCTTAGCTCAGGAATTTTAGTGTGCTCTGTCTTCTGGGACTGACAGGAGAACAGGTGCTGGGTGTATTGTGTCCTAGTGTGTGCAGCATTAGGCAGGGACAGCCCAGGTTCTGCTTCTGGCTCTTCCAGCACTGGCTGAGCTCCCAACCCCAACCCTCTGTTTCCCCATAATCCTTGAGAGCTATGGGATGAGTAACCAGAAGCGGGTCTGTTTCCCATTTTGGGTGAAATCGGTGCTGACCATCCCTCAAATGGAAATCTGTTGGTGAAGAAGTGATGTAATCTCCACAGGGCTGGGATTTCCAGGACAGTGCACATTAAATTGAGTGACTATGGGTCGAAGGCAGATGCCTTCAGACTGGAGGGGGTGCAGGTTCCTCACCGCAAACAGGCACAGCCTGCCCACCAAGTGGTGGATCTGTCTTTCTGTAAGATCCACTCTAGCTCCCCCACAGTACATGGGCCAGGTGCAGCGATTTCCTGGGTGAAACTGGCCTGCTCTACACTGAAGGTCAGATCCAATCATCAGATTGGCCCTTCCAAGAGTATCAGTTCATGGCTTTCACTGTTCATGTGTCTAATCAGAATAAATTAGAAAATGATCCCCACAGCTGTGTTCCGTCGGAAAAATGCTGCCTTGTCAAAACCAAAATGGGTTGTGGGATCATGTCTATTTCAATGAGAAAATGTCAGAATACTTCCTATCACCACGGGGGGTCTTGGTTTGTGTCATTTTGACTTTCTCGCTGAGCATCATTCCCTCTTTATAGCTCCTTTTAAGTTTTAAAAACTTGAACTTTTAATTTTCATACCCGTCATTGCTCGAGTCCTTAATGTTTGTTGGAAACTAAAATGATGGAGCTGGGGATGAGGGGTTCAGTATGCAGACGGGGAGGGAGGACTACCCCAGTCTTTCTCGCTGCAGCAGTTTGGGGCCAGGTGAAAAGCACATCTCCATGGCCGCTGCAGCTCCAGTAGGCACAGCCTGGGGGCATATCCCCCCCGGCTAGGGCAAATCCAGGTTTGTCTGCTCCCTGCACTCCGCAGCCAGAGTGAGGAATGCAGCAAAGTGTGCACTTTCCCTAGGAGAACAGCCTGCAACGTTCCCATATGAATTTGGAGGGGGACACTTCAGCTCCTCTGCCCTCTCTAAAGGGCACCTCGGTGGGAGGCTCAGTGCTGGGGCAGTCCCAGATGGTGGGGAGTGCCTTCAGCCAGCCCCTTTCACATGCCTGGGAATTCTGTATCATTTCTGTGTGGTTTTATGAGAAGCAATCCCATTCCAGGCACACACACAACCAAAGCCTGACCTTGCTTTAAGTTATAATAAGAGGAAGCTGCAAACTGTCTTTGATGGCCCTAGTTCTTACCGTTTAGGAGGAGTTCTTGAACAAATGAACAGACAGACACACTCTCACAGACCTTTCAAATATATACTAGATATATACAACCAGAGCTCCACAAATAATGTAATCTACTCGCCTGCGGCGAGGAGATTACAACCTGGAAGAGCCAGCGCAGAGCTTCTGTGTAATTCTTTGTTTAATTGTTGATATTTTATTCATGAGTAAAAGTGCTATAGTAAAATAAAAAAGAAAATACATAAAACATTATACTTTTTATATTTAACAGTTTATATTATCTAGAGCACTTTAAAAATAACCAATATATAAATATAAGTTCTACAGCATTATTTCTACAGAAATATATTTTCTACAGCATTTTACATTTAACATAAAGGATTGCACATAGTTGTTAGTATATTATGCAGAATACTTTATAAATTCAATATGCAACTCTTAGTAGTATTTATATTATTCTTATTTGGTATGTTGATGCATAATGTTTAGCATGGATCGATATCTGTGTATTCTTTCGAATGTTTCACTGTTACATCAGGAGGGTCATTTTGATGTTTCCTAAACAAAATATTCCCGAATTCCTGCCCTGTGGGAAATTTCTGAATTTCAGTTTTGGGACAGACAGGAATTAAGTGTCAGTATATCTAGTTTCACATCCAGTCTCCAGTGTGGAACAAGACAGCATGGGGTTCAGATGGAGGAATCTGTTCTGGGACTCCCTGCTTCCCCCCACTTGCTCTGGGCAGGACTGGGGAGCTAACGGGAGAGACCCTTTAAAAAGTGACAGTTGTGATTACTAAGCAGCCTGATGATGTTTCAGACAATCAGTCCGAGTACTCAGTGGGATCGGAAGAGGAGGACGAAGACTTCGATGAGAGGCCGGAAGGTGAGGGATGGCATTTGGAGGTAGATCAGCTCTTTGTCCACGAGGGAAGACAGACCCTTTCCAAGGGCCAAGTCGTTTAAGCCCCAAGTAGGGATGTCAAATTTCCAGAAATATTGAAGGAGTGAAGATCTTTGTTTCTGGGGATTATTTTTTTCCCTTCAAAAAGTTCCCCCTAAACCTTTTCCATCCATGGTGCAGAATAATTGTTATGTGCACCGAGGCTTGTGTGAATGAAACACAATCCTAGCTGTGGGCACTCTCTGAATCAGCTGAGTGGCTGCATAAATGCCAGGAAACACCACTAAGGGCCCACGTGGCCAGCTCAGCAGCTGTTAGGGATGTAAAAGTTTAACAGGTTAAGCGATATAATTGTAATAATTTAACCAGTTAACCCTGTGGTTGGAGTCTGGGCAGCCTGCCATGGGCATGGGACTGCTCTGGCCGTATGGGCTCCAGCAGCACCACGGGCAGGGAACTGCTCCCCTTGCCTGGCCCTCTAGTTAACTAGTTACCAGGTAAGCATGCCATTAAGGGTAATGTTTACTGGGTAACCAGCTAGCTGATTAACATTTTACACCCTTAGCTACTGCTCCTGGGTTCGGTCTCCATGCAGTCTCTGAATGTGACCCAGACTGGTGCCCCTTGAAGGTGGCTGGCCCAGGCGGGAAGCTCCGGGCCCAGCGTCGGAATTATATTTTGACCACCAGCTCCAGGGGGTCTTACACCTGGTGTGACAGGAGGCTTAGGCCTGGAGGGAAGATGGAGGGACTCAGTTTTGGGTGAGCACAGGGTGGGGTCCACAGTGTCAGCACTTGGAGAGCAGCGCCAGACGTACCAACGCTAATTGCCTGGCTCTGTTCTTGGGGCAGGGGCTCCAGCCTCTGGGTTGGCGGGCGGGCAGGGGCATTTCGCAGCATTTCCCTCTGCCCATACAGGACGGCGCCAGTCCAAACGCCAGCTCCGCAATGAGAAAGACAAACCTCTGCCTCCACTGCTGGCCCGAGTCGGGGGCAACATTGAGGTGAGACACTGCCAGAATCTAGGAGGACAGTGGGGGCTGGGAGCTAGGACTCCTGGGTTCTCTCCCCGGCTGTGGGAAGAGATTGGATCCCAGTGGTTAGAGCAGAGGGGTTTGGGAGCCAGGACTCCTGGGTTCTCTCCCTGGCTGTGTTGAGCTCTGGATGTTCTAAGAAGGGCCTCATCTCTCAGCAGTGGGCCTGGTGGACACTTGGGGGTTCGTGGGGGTGGGGGCCATGCCTGAGGAGGGAACCGAGGGGCTCTCTCTCTCACCTGTCTTTGTTGCCAGGTGCTAGGCTTCAACACACGGCAACGCAAGGCCTTCCTGAACGCCGTCATGCGCTGGGGGATGCCCCCCCAGGATGCCTTCACCTCCCAGTGGCTGGTCCGGGACCTGCGGGGCAAGACGGAGAAGGAGTTTAAGTAGGTGTGCGCACAGGGTGCTTGTCTGGGGAGAGCTGGCCAGGCTGAGTGGGGAGCCCTTGCCTCCCAATTCCCCAGCCAGTGTGCGTCAGGCACTGCGTCCTTATACCTCTTAGAGTAGGTCACAGTAGGGTCAGGGGATGCAGGCCCCCTCAATCCACTGCCCCTTTGCCATGTGATGACGATTCTTACTCATCTGAGCACCCTGCCAAGCCACCAGCCCGTCTGCTTTCCTGGAGGGGGTGTGGGAAGGCAGTACTCCCTCCCTCACGCAGACGGATATCACCCCCTTGCGGGGGCAGCTGTCCTGGAGGACGGGGAAGCACGCCAGAGCTGTGGCTGCCCTCCTAAACCAGCCTGCTGCACAGGCTCCCCGCGGGGTGCCCCTCAGCAGGGCAGGATGAGAAGCAGGGTCTGATGGCAGGCGCTTGGGGCCAGGGAAAACGCACAGCATGGCTGGTGTCCTGCCACCAGTGATCCCCCTCCTGTGTGCCAGCCAGCCAAGGGCATCCCCTGCACTGTGTTTAACTCTGAATCCTAATAATGGTTATTTAAACAAGGTACGTATGTGTAAGGGCAGCACAGCCCCCTGCTGGTGTGTGTCCTAGCCCTCACATGTTGCTAGCAACCAGCCAGGATTCCCCTCCAGCCGAGTTGCTTGGGAGGGCTGTTCTCACTCAACAGAGGGCTCCAGAGTGCTGCCTATGATGGCTCTCAGCTCCCGGTCTCCCGCCCCCTTTTCCCTGCAGGGCCTACGTCTCCCTCTTCATGAGGCACCTGTGTGAGCCCGGGGCAGACGGCTCCGAGACCTTCGCTGATGGCGTGCCCAGGGAGGGGCTGTCCCGTCAGCAGGTCCTGACGCGCATCGGCGTCATGTCACTGGTGAAGAAGAAGGTGTGTCACAGAAAGAGGCATGATGGAGGGAGAAGTGTATGGGGCCCCAGGGCTGCAGGATGGAGCCTAACAGCTGCAAAGCATCAGCGAGCAGCCTGATTTGCCAGGGGAGGATCAGGGGTTCGGGCTGAGCAGCCCCCAAGGAGGAGCCCTGGGATGAAAGCAGCCTGGGAAGAGTATTAGTCGGTGTCTGTTGAAACCAATCCCAGAATGGAGATGCAGGGGGCGGGGGCTGGGTATGTCTCAGGACTGGGGGGGCCTGTTTCTGGCTTTGCCACGGACCTTGGGCCAAACCCCTAGTTCCTGCTCCATGCCTCACTTCCCCCTCCTGCCCGTTATCTGTTTAAATTTTGAGCTCTCTGAGACAGGGTCTGTTTTCACACTGTGAGTCTGACAGGGCCCCCGATTTCATTTGAGTGAGGGGAGTTGACTGTGCACTGCACTGGTATTGTCAGAGGGTCTGGGCAGCACCCTGCACAGCGGGGCCCCGATTTCACTCTGTGTAGCAGTTAGAATCCTACAACATTAGAACTGGAAGGGACCTCGAAAGGTCTGCCCTCATGGCAGGGCCAAGCACTGTCTAGACCAGGGTGGGCAATACACCCCCTCTCGCCCCGCCTTCCCTCTAGATGTGCATGCCCCTGGTTGGAAGGAGACTTCAGGGCCTGGGGGTGGAGGAGCGTGCGAAGTCTTCTCCCTGCCAGGAGCGCATGGCAATTCTAAGTGCCACATGCTCATCACAGGGCTTCACGTGCTCCTCTGCCCCCAGACCCTGATTGCCCTGGGGGCGGGGGAGTGGCAGGGCCTCTGCTTGGCGGGCTGGATCCAGCCTATGGAGGCCCTTTTGCCCACCCCTGGTTTAGACGATGATCAGACCCTCGTGGGCTAGGGCGAAGGGGCAGTTAGCTTTGTGCCTGAGCCCCAGGGAGGGCAAATGGTGCTGCGCAGGGTTGGGGCCGCCTGGTGGCAGGGCTGATGGAACATGATCTGCTGCTCCCCCGCAGGTGCAGGAATTCGAGCACATCAATGGGCGGTGGAGCATGCCTGAGCTCATGCCTGACCCCAGCGCTGACTCCAAGAGGTCGTCTCGTGCCTCCTCGCCCACCATCAAGACCTCCACCACCACCCCTGAGCCCAGCTGTACCAACACACCCTGCACCTCCAAGCCAGGTAAGGCCTGGCCCACAGGGGGCTGGATCCTGGGCACAGCCCCGCCAACCCAAAGCCACACAATCTCACCTGCATGGGTTCCTGGAGCTCTCCCTGCCGTGGGGGCCCCCGACCCTCATCCATGCATGGGGCTAAGCGGCTGGCACTGCCCACTTGACGCCCATCTTCTCACAGCCACACCTGCCCCCAGTGAGCGAGGGGATGGCATGGGGCTGCTGGCTGAGAAGGATGAGCTGGAGGGGAAGGAGACGGAGAAAGAACCGAAGAGCAATGACCGGGTGGAGACAGAGGTGAGTGCTCAGTGCCCAAGAGGTGGAGGGCAGGCAACACTGGGCTGCCCCCAGCAGTCAGGCAGACTACCAGGGGGCCAGGACCAGAGGGCCCTGCCAAGGGAAGCTGGGGCAGATCTTGGCCTTCTTAGCCCAGCCAGAGATCTACAAGGAAACTGAGTCACTGAGACGGGTCAGGAGCTAAACCTAGGTAGCAATGCCTTGCTCTGGGCCTATCTCCATGCTCTACAGTCCAGCCTGTGACTCACCTCACCCTCTGTAGCCATATTTGCTTTCCGGGTCGCGTTTCCGCCGAGCATGCCCATCCCTTCATCCTGGCGCAAAGGTTCTGTGGGCAGAGCCAGGTGGGGAACGGGCTCAGGTCTTTTCAAGATTTGCACGTTTTCCCCTGGGCTGACACCAAGAACTTTGGCCATCATTTTTACCATTCACCTATGGGGCATGTCCCTAATTGTGTGATACTAAAATCCAGGGGATGCCCTCCCTCTGAGACTCAGTTTCCCCACCCATGGGAGATAATCCACCCCTCGTTCCACAGCTCTAATGAGTCACTTGGCTGCAGGGGGAGCGAAATGATGGCCCTGGAGGAGGGAAACCACGGGCATCTGCGTGCTCAGACTAGACATACTTTGGCTCCAGGTCCTAGGCTCCTGGCTGCGTGGCAGAGCTCTGAGGCTTCACTGCTCTGTGGAGAGCGATTTCCCTGCTCTCCCCCTCCAACTAGTATCCTCTCCTGCTCAGGGTCCCACACTGGAGCAGCCAACGCTCACCACCTCCCCTGGAGAGAAGAGCGAGCCAGAGGTAGGCAAGAAAGCAGAAGAAGAGGAGCCCATGGCGCTGGGGGAGAAGGAGCCAGAGGCAGAGTCCTTGGTCAAGGAGGAGAAGGAGAAATCGGGTAATTCCCGGGTTTTTTGTGCAGGGGCAGCAGGCTCAATATGGGGGTTAAATCCTAGATTAGGGAATGGTCCAATCCCCACCTGGTGTCAATGGGCATCTCTCCTTGGGAGTCAGTGGGGCCAGACCTTCTGCTGGATGTATGGCTAGTGTCTATGGGGAGAAGGCTTAGCTAACATCTCAGCTCTTAGCTGGTTCTGTGGGGCTTGGAAGGGACCCCAAACCCACCACACTGCTGGTGGAGGTCGCTACCTCCATGATTTGCAGGATTTGTAGGAATAAATGGTCAATTTTCAGAATGGAGAGAAGTAACTTGTGGTGTCCTGCAAGGGTCCATACTGGGACCAGTCCTATTCAACACATTCATAAATGATCTGCATAAAGGGGCAAACGGTGAGGTGGCAAAATCTGTAGATGGTACTAAACTGCTCAAGATAGTTAAAACCAAAGCAGACTGTAAAGAGCTTCAAAATGATCTCACAAAACGAGATGACTGGGCAACAAAATGGCAAATGAATTTTCATTCTGATAAATGCAAAGTAACACACATTGGAAAACATAATCCCAACTATGCATTCTAAATGATGGAGCCTGAATTAGCTATTAGCACTTGAGAGAGATCTTGGAGTCATTGTGGGTAGTTCTCTGAAAACATCCACTCAGTGTGCAGTGGCTGTCAAAAAAGCAAACAGAATGTTAGAAATCATTAAAAAGGGGATAGAGAAGACGACAGAGAATATCTTACTGCCTCCATATAAATCCCCATGTTACACCCACATCTTGAATACTGCGTACAGATGTGGTCACCTCATCTCAAAAAAGATACCAGCATTGGAAAAAGTTCAGAAAAGGACAACAAAAATTATTAGGGGTTTGGAGCAGCTGCCATCTGAGGAGAGATTAAGACGACTGGAACTAAGAAAAGAGGAGACTAAGGCGGTGATATGGCTGAGGTCTATAAAATCATGACTGGTGTGGACAGAGGGAATAAGGAAAAGTTATTTACTTGTTCCCATAACAAAGAACAAGGGGTCACCAAGTGAAATTAATAGGTAACAAGTTTAAAACAAACAAAAGGAAGTTTTTCTTCACGCAGCACTCAGTCAACCTGTGGAACTCCTTACCCAGAGGATGTTGTGAAGGCCAGGACTATAACAGGGTTCAAAAAAGAACTAGACACATTCAAGGAGGATAGGCCCATCAGTGGCTATTAGACGGGATGGTGTTCCTTGCCTCTGCCCGAAGCTGGGACTGAGCAACAGGGGCTGGATGACTTAATGATTCTCTGCTCTGTTCATTCCCTCTGGAATACCTGGCATTGGCAACTGTTTGAAGACAGGACACTGGCCTTTGGTCTGACCAAGTCTGGCTGTTCTTATGTTCCCTCTCTCCCCAATTGAGAGGCAGCTCTGGGGGGTTATGGCGAATGGAGAGTGTCCCAGTCTGGCAGCCGTCTGTCTGTGGACCTCATGATGCACAGAAATTGGCGGGTTTATCACCAGGAAACCCATCTGACATATGGGGAAACTGATGCTGGGAGAGTAGCTGGGAGTTGCCATAGCAGATTGTGGCCAAGATTGGTCCTAACCCAGTGCCTCTCTTCTGAACTTGTCCCTGCACTCTGGCCTAAACTTGGTTCATGGATCTCGGTGCTCTGTGTTTCTAGGAGCCGAAGAAAAGCCAGTGGTGGAGAAGACCGAAGAGAGAGCTGGTGACAATGATGAGCCAAAGGAGAAGGGGGACGGGGAAGGGCTGGAACTGAAGAAAGGTAACATGGGGTGGAGGGCAAGGGATGAGGAAAAGTTTCCTTCTGAGCAGCTTTGTAGTTTCCCCCAAAAGAGACTCCAGGGGCCCTGAGAGCTTCTGACATTGTATATGAAGGGCAGTGATTGGAGCTAAGAGGGAGGAACTCTGCCCTGTGCAGCTCTTGGAGCGTTCACTCTGAAACCTATTGATGGCCATGTAAAAAGTCATCCTCACTAACTCTTTTACAGCCAACCATTGGGGAGTGGGTGTGAGGGGCAAGGATTAGGCCTAAGGTCTGTCTGCATGTGTGGCAACAGGAGTGTTAACCCTGACTCCTAATGATGGCTGCACATTCCTTATGGCTGTGTCTACACTGGCCCCTTCTTCGGAATAGCCATGCTAATTTAGAACTTTGGAATAGGGAAATGCGCGGGGAATTTAAATAAACATGGCCGCCGCTTTTTTTCCGGCTTGGGGAAAAGCCGGAAAAGAGCGTCCAGACTGGCGCGATCCTCCGGAATAAAGCCCTATTCCGGAGGATCTCTTATTCCTGTAGGAATAAGAGATCCTCTGGAATAGGGCTTTATTCCGGAGGATCGCGCCAGTCTGGACGCTCTTTTCCGGCTTTTCCCCAAGCCGGAAAAAAAGCGGCGGCCATGTTTATTTAAATCCCGCGGGGGATATTTAAATCCCCCGCGTATTTCCCTATTCCAAAGTTCTAAATTAGCATGGCTATTCCGAAGAAGGGGCCAGTGTAGACGTAGCCTATGTGTCTTTGAGCTGCCCTTCACTTGTGCTTGTAGAAGAGGTGAAGGTGGAGAAGGAAGCTGGCAAGGAGTCCAAGGTGGGCAACATCAAAGAGGAGAGCAAGGCCAACGGGCGAAAGGAGGACAAGACCGACAAGCCCCGGTTCATGTTCAACATTGCAGATGGCGGCTTCACAGGTGAGAGGCCAACTCAGCTACCCTTGTGCCGGGCATCCTTGTGCCAGGGCTCGTGTCTGGGAGCAGGCTGGGATAAGCGTCTGTTCACAGAGGAGGGGGATGGTCTTCTAAGTAGCACCTGGCACAATGGGACCCCAACCTCAGTTGGGGGGATCTGGACAGCGCCCGGTGCAACAGAATCCCAACCTTGATCAGCAGAGGTGTGGCTGATTCAGCCAGAAGAAATCTGGACAGGAAGTGGGAGGGGAGGGGGAGACACTGCTCTGTGCCCCTTTCCCCCCGGCAGCACTGCCATGAGAGCATTGGGAGACCTTGAGCCCTCTGTCCCTTTCCTCTCGGTGAAGTCAGCCATGGGTTTGCAGCGTGGGCATTCCCGCAGAGCTCACTCTGCCTGCTGTCCACCCCCCTTTTTTCCCACAGAACTGCACACGCTGTGGCAGAACGAGGAACGGGCGGCCATCTCCTCCGGGAAGTTGAACGAGATCTGGCATCGGCGCCACGATTACTGGCTGTTGGCCGGCATCGTGCTGTATCCTTCACCATGGCCCAGCAATGCCTGCGCCCTACTAGGGCAGGGGGCAAGAGTGGGGGAGTGTGAATTTGAGATCTTGCAGCTGATTCACATTCCCCTGTGAATTTCAGAGTCGCTACTTGAACCCAGAATGCAATTCTTCCAATCCCAAAAGCCATTTCTTTGTGGAACTCCCCAGCACTGCAGATTATTAATCCCAAAAAACATTTCCCCGTGGCACTTTGTGCTACTAGTTATTACCATCCCTAAAAAACATTTTCCTGTGGAATTCCCTGGCACTGGAAATTATCAGTCCCCAAAACCATTTTCCTGAGGAACTCCAGGCCACTGGATATTACTGATCCCCAAAGCTAATTTTCCTGTGGAACTGCCAACCACAATATGCCACATAGGGTACGTCTAGACTGCAAGCCTCTTTCGAAAGAGGCTTTTTCGAAAGATGCAACCAGTACTTTCGAAAAAGCAAGCCGCTTTTTCGAAAGAGAGCACCCAGGCAGTCTGGATACTCTCTTTCAAAAAAGCACAGTTTGCATTACATGGCGCCTTTTTTCAAAAGAGTACTTTAGAAAAAAGGCGTTTTTCCCCGTAAAACAAGGTTTTCCGCTGTCGAAAAAAGTGCCGCTTTCTTTCAGTTTACTTTTGAAAGAACTCAGCAGCAGTCTAGATGCAGGGGAAGTTCACTTTTTTCGAAAAAAATCTGTAGTATAGACACACGCGTAACGTCCCAGGGTATGTCTACACTGCAGAGCTTTTTGGAAAAACAGCTGTTTTTCCGAAAAAACTCCCTTCCGTCCACACTGCAATCGAGTTCTTTCAAAAAAAGTCTAAAGAACAGAGGGGTTTTTCCGACATTGGTATACCTCTTTCTGTGAGAAAGAAGCCTTTTACCGAAAGCTCTTTTGGAAAAAGGTGTGTGTGGACAGGGGAGAGGGACTTTTTTCGAAAGAAGAGGAAACAGGAGAAAGCACAGGTGTCCTGGTGGCCACTCTGTCCATAGTAATCACAGCTTACATGCAAGATAGCATCCATTCAGTGTGAACACTATCTTTTGAAAAAAGATTGCTTTTTTGATGCGCTTTTGCTGCGTAGATGCTCTCTTTCAGAAGAAGTTTTTTCTGAAGAAGCCTGCAGTCTAGACATAGCCCCAGTGTCAGGATTTATACCTGGAACTGTCACAGAATCTGTTTGTTTTGAATGAATTGCCCAACCTGCCAGGTCTCCGCCCACCTCAGGAAGCTGCTGAGACAACTTTCATGGCTTCCCTGCATCTGACAGGTTCTCTGGAGCCGCTCCCCTGCCGTGAGCCACTGACAGGGCATCTGGGAGTGGGAGGGAGAGAGATGGGGAGAGCAGTCCCCATCTGCAGCCTGGCTGGATCCTTAGCATCCCCTTGCCTGGCACAGACATGGCTATGCCCGCTGGCAGGACATCCAGAATGACGCCCAGTTCACCATCATCAATGAGCCCTTCAAAACTGAGGCCAACAAGGGGAACTTCCTGGAGATGAAGAACAAGTTCCTGGCCAGGAGGTTCAAGGTGGGAGGGGGAGACAGGACACATGGCAGTGAGGACCCTCCTTCCCTTACCCCTGCTCTGGCCCCCTGAGTGAGCAGGGCTGGTTGGGAGAGGAGGGGGTGGGCGACAGGGCCCAGTACCGTTCTTAACAGTGCGGTCACAACTCCTTTGGGAGAGGATAGTCCTAACTTAGGACCCCAGGTTCTCTTCCCCAGCTCTGGGAGGGTAAAGGTGGCTGATGGGTTAGAACAGGGAGGCTGGGAGTCAGGACTCCTGGGTTCTCTTCCTGGCCCTGGGAGGGAAATGGGCTAGGAGTCAAAACTCTTGGGTCCTATCCCCATCTTTAGGAGAGCAGTGGTGCTGTTGGATTATAGAAGGGGGCTAGGAGCCAGGACTCCTGGGATTTTTCTGACCCTGGTACAGGAGTGGAGCCTAGTGGTTAGAGCGGGGGAGGCTGATGATTGCCATTGTGGGTTGAAGGCAGCTTAGCTGGCTCTCCTCCCCTCATTCCCTACAGCTCCTGGAGCAAGCCCTGGTGATCGAGGAGCAGCTGCGCCGAGCCGCTTACCTGAACATGACTCAGGACCCCAGCCACCCGGCCATGGCGCTCAACACACGCTTTGCCGAGGTCGAGTGTCTGGCTGAGAGCCACCAGCACTTGTCCAAGGAGTCCCTGGCTGGCAACAAGCCTGCCAACGCCGTCCTTCACAAGGGTAAGAGGAGGGCGGGCAGGCGGGCGCGGAGAGGACGGTGTCTGTAACGTCCAACGCATCCTCTGTACCGTGCTCTCTGAATCATTAAAGTGGGGTTGTGATCAGAAATGCCGCTGTGTTCGGTTGTCTCCTTAATCCTGCTCTGTGTATCTCTGGTGTATCCTCTGATTATCTCTGGTGTATCCTCTGAGTATCTGCTGAGTATCTCTTGTGTATCTGCTGAGTATCTCCCAAGCATCTGCTAAGTATCTCCCAAGCATTAGCTAAGCATTTCTGGTGTATCCACTGAGTATCAGCTAAGTATCTTTGGTATATCCTCCAAATATCTAATGAGTATGCCTGAGTATCTCTAGTGTATTTAATGATTATCCCCAAAGTATCTGCTGAGTATCGCTGATGTATGCTCTTGAGCATTGCTGGTGTATGTCCTGCATATCTGCTGAGTCTCACTGGTGTATGCCCTGAATGTCTGCTGAGTATCGCTGATGTATGCTCTGAGTATCTGCTGAGTATTGCCGGTGTATGCCCTGAGTATCTGCTGAGTATCGCTGGTGTATCTCTCAAGTATCCTTTGAGTATCTCTTGGGTATCACTTGTGTATTTCTCCTTGAGTATCATGTGAGTATCTCTGGTGTATTTCTCCCCCGAGAATTATGTGAGTATCTCTAGTATATTTCACCTCCCTCCCTAACCCTGAGTATCATGTGAATGTCTCTGGTGTACTTCACCTCCTGCGTATCTCCGGTGCATTACTCCACCATCACTCCCCCCCACCTGACGGGTATCTCTGGTGTATTCCTGTCCCAAGTATCATGTGAGTATCTCTGGTGTATTCATCCTCTTTGAGTATCAGTGGTACATCCATCCCCACTGAGTATCTCCAGTGTATTTCTCCCTATCACTTAAATATTTCTGGTGTATTCATCCCCCTGAGTATCAATTGAGTATCTCTGTGTATTTCTCCTCTTGAGTATCACTCAAGTATCTCCAGCATATTCATCCTCCTGAGTATCACTTGAGTATCTCTGGTGTATTCATCCCACTGAATACTACCACTTGTGTATTTCTGGTGTATTCATCCCCCAAGTATCTCTGGAGGATTCATCTCACTGAGTATCCTGAGTGTTTCTGGAGGCTTCATCCCACCGAGCATTCTCTGAGTGTCTCTGGAGAATTCATCCCAATGAGTATCCCCTGAGTATCTCTGGAATATTCATCCTCCTGAATAGCCCTTGAGTATCCCCGGAGTATTCATCCCCTGAGTATCTCTGGGGCATTCATCCTTCTGAGTATCCCTTGAGTATCTCTGGAGCATTCATCCCCCTGAGTATTTCCCAAGTATCTCTGAAGTTATGTCCCTCACCCTTGATGGTCTCCTGGATGGTGTCCTCGTCTGAACAATCCCACATGGAGGGTGGGGGAGACAAGAATGGGCCCTGCTCTGCCTATGGTGTCCCGGCTGGCTCAGCCCTGATGAGGTGGGGGTTGCCACTGGGTAGCTGACCGTGCCCTGGCCCTCGCACCCCACCTGACACGTCTCCCCTTCTCTCTGTCTTTCCGCGCCCCAGTGCTCAACCAGCTGGAAGAGCTGCTGAGCGACATGAAAGCCGACGTGACGCGCCTTCCGGCCACTCTGTCCCGGATCCCTCCCATTGCCGCCCGCCTCCAGATGTCCGAGCGCAGCATTCTTAGCCGCCTGGCCAACAAGGGCAACGAGACGCAGACCATCCCGGTAAAGTCTGTGGACTTGGCCCTGTTCCCATAGGCCCCATAGTGCCTGGGGGTGGGAGGGTTCATCCTGGCTCCATAGCGCCTGGAAGGGTTTCATCCTGCACCCGCAGCCCCATAACACCTGGGTGAGGGTTTGTCCTGCCCCCATGGGCCCTGTAACACCTGGCTGGACGGGTTCATCTTGTCCAGCAGGCCCCGTAACAACTAGTGGGGGTTTGTCCTGCCCTCGTGGGCCCCATAACTCCTGGGGGAGGTTTGCCCCTTCCCTGCCGCCCTGTAACACCTGGGTGGCAGTTCATCCTGCCCCCACGGGTCCCATACCACAGGCCCTCATAACATTTGGAGAGGTTGTCTTGCCCCACCCCATAATACTTGGGAGGGTTGTTTTGCTCCTTCAGGTTTTGTAACACCTGGGGGACTTCACCCTGTGATCCTGTAATTCCTGGGAGATTCACCATAGCTCCTGTGGTTCCTGTAGCACCAGGGGGGTTCACTCTGAAGGACAAGGAATAGCCACAGTGCAGGGTGCCCCAGCCACACCCCTAGTCCACTCCCATCCTGTAGGCTTGGGCAGCTTACTGTCCCCTATTTTCTCTTCCAGGCCTTCCCGCCAGGCCCCTATGCCACCCCCCCGAGCTTTGGGGGCTCCTTCAGTGCTGGAGCATTGCCCACGGGGGGCGCCAATTACAGCCAGATGCCTGCTGGGTCCTTCATCACAGGTCAGCCCCTGCGGGTCCTGGGGGTGCGGGTGCCGGGAGCCAGGAGTCCTGGGTTCTGTTGCTGACTCTGGGAGCAGGGAGGGGCCTGGTGGTTAGAGCAGGTGGGGCTGGGAGCCAGGAGTCCTGGGTTTTCTTCCCCAGCTCTAGGAAGAGAGTGGGGGGTTAGGGGATTTATCTGTTTTCACCCTTTCTCCTCTTATCCCCACAGCTGCCACCAATGGCCCCCCGGTGCTGGTGAAGAGGGAGCGGGACAGTGACCCCCTGGAGAAGAAGGAGCCCCGAGCCGGCGAGGTGATCTGTATCGACGACTGAGAGACCTCTCCCCTCCTGCGGGCAGGGGCAGCCCCTCTCCCCCTCTCCTTCCTCAGGCGGGAAGGGCACCACATCTGCTCCCCCCCCACACTCTACCCAGATGGGACCCTACCGCCCCCCACCTCCATGGGGGTGAGCATGTAGCCTTGGTGAGCGATGGGGGGGTCCTGCCCTCGTAGTTGGGCCCCCGGACCCCCGTCCTGCCGGCTACTCTATAAATATGAATATATATATATATATATACACATACTGTATGGGGTGCCTCCTGCCGGCCCCCCCACTGGGGGGAGGCCCCTCCCCGGTTTGGGAAGGTTGCCCCCATCCCAAAGCGGGGTAGGGGGGCAGTTCTACCTCGCTGTGGTCTGGCTTGGGGGGTAGGGAAGGGCTGGGCGGGTGGGAGCGCGCCAGGAGTCACTCCGGATTGTCGCCAGTTCGCATCACTTCTTGTTTAAACTGCGCGGAATAAAGGCACCATTCCTTGGCTATGTGACCATGCCTCTGGCTGTGTTTGAGGGGGGGGGTCCGAGTCCCTCCCCAAACCCCTGCGCTGCCCTTTGCTCCCGTTGATGGGGCAACACACCTGTCCATCCATCCCCACATACCTGTCTGTCCCACCCCATCTTCACCTGCCCATCTGTCGATCCATCCATCTCCCTGTGCCCATGTGTTTGACTGTTGCCCACCTGTTCCTCTTCTCAGCCCCAAAGCACCTGTCTATGCATCCATCCCCACAGAACCATTTGTGCCTGCACAGCCCCGTTTGTCCACGTGTCTCCCTGCCTGTCACTCTCCCCATCCCCTGCAGCCTGTTAGGCTACGTCTACATTGGCAAGATTTTGTGCAAATACTTTTAACGCAAGAGTTTTTGCGTTAAAGTATTTGCGCAAGAGAGCACCTACACTGGCATGTGCCTTTGCGCAAGAGATGTGCTTTCGTGCAAAAGCATCCGTGCCAGTGTAGACGCTCTCTTGCGCAAGAAAGCTCCAATGGCCATTTTAACCATCGGGCTTTCTTGCGCAAGAAATTTATGTTGCCTGTCTACACTGGCCTCTTGCGTGAGAACAGTCTCACAAGAGGGCTTTTTCCTGAGCGGGAGCATCATAGTTCTTGCGCAAGAAGCACTGATTTCACACATTAGAACGTCAGTGTTCTTGCGCAAGAACTCCCCGCCAGTGTAGACAGGTAGCATGTTTTTGCACAAAAGCAGAGGCTTTTGCACAAAATCATGCCAATGTAGACACAGCCTTACAGTGGAGATGCAGGCACACCTCCCTTTCCCACCTGGGTGTTGGCAGCCGCTGAGGTGCAGCATGGCCTGCCCTGGAGAACTAGCCAGCTGGGCTAACATCCGAAGGGCTGCTGCTGGTTCTGAAGCGATCGAGTCACCAGGAATGGAGGCCAGTGAGTCTGCGGCAGCCGCTGGCTCCACGGTGGGTGCAGGGTTCAATTAACAAGCCAGGAACAGAGCCGGTGTGAGATCTGGGAGGGACAGACTGCTCTCGCCTGCCTCGCCGACCACTCGCACTCTGCAGCCTGAGGGTCCGGGGGTATTTCACTGAGGCTGACTTACCCCTTCTGTGGCGGGGCCCAGCACCATACCAGGCCCTGACGCCAGCCTGGGGGAGACTGGGCTGGTGCCAGAGATGAGCCACCCAATGGCAATGCGGGCCAGTGCAAACGCCCTGCATTGAGACGTGGTAGGAGCTGAAGTGGGGACAGAATTACGGGTGTGAGGGCCTCCCTGGAGAGGAAACTGCTGAAAAGGGCTCCAAACTGGAGCAGAACTTCAGGACTGCATGGGTTAGAACAGTGGGAGCCAGGATGCCTGGGTTCTCTTCCTGGCTCTGGCTTCCAGTGGTCACAAGGGGGCCTGACAGCCATGCAAGGCTGCCCCATGTCACCCTGAGACACCACAGCAGGGTCTCCATGGAAATGGGAGGCAGGTGTTAGTGGGTGCCCCAGTGGTATATGTGAAGAGGGGCAGCAGCTGGGGTCCCAAGCATCTTACAGGGGCAAACCCTGCCACTGAAGCATGGGAGAGCCAGGGTGGAATTTGCACTGTGGTCTCAGCCCTACCCTCTCCCCCCTCTCATCCGAGAGGATCCATTTAACACATTAGTCCAACCCAGTGGTGAAAGTAACATTTGTACAGCTACTGTCCCTGCCACTCGAGCACCATGGCGGGTACGTGACAGACACTCTGGGGAGGCAGGGTGTGTGCAGGCTGTAGCCACATGCCAAGCTGGCCCAGGGGCTGAGGCAGGGGCCGACTGGTGGATGGAAGACAGCAGCTGCTGGATTTGGAGGCCTAGTTCCTTTGGAAAATGTTTCTGCTAGCATGGCTGGGCTGAGGAGAGACACGTCCAGCCCCAGAGGCCCATGGCTCTGATAACCAGGGACTGGGCATGGGCTGGAAAGAAAGAGGCAGCTGCAGAAACTGAAGCCAGGGGTCTGCAGCAGCAGATCTGGTATCAGAACAGTCTCATGGCCCATGTGAGTTGCCTCCCCACAGGGTGGGAGCTGGTGTTTCCCACTGAGCAGCTGCCATGCTTGGGCAATAGACTCATAGGATACATCTAAACTACATGGCTCCATCAACGGAGCCATGTAGATTTGTTTTTTTGGCAAAGGGAAATGAAGCCGCGATTTAAATAATCGCGGCTTCATTTAAATTTATATGGCTGCCGCGCTGAGCCAACAAACAGCTGATCAGCTGTTTGTCGGCTCAGTGCACTAGTCTGGACGTTCCCCTGCCGACATGAAAGCCTTTTATCGACATCCCCTGTAAACCTCATCCTACGAGGCATAAGGGGGATGTCGATAAAAGGCTTTCAGGTCAGCACGTAGCATCTAGACTAGCGCGCTGAGCCAACAAACAGCTGATCAGCTGTTTGTCGGCTCAGCACGGCAGCCATGTAAATTTAAATGAAGCCACGATTATTTAAATCGCGGCTTCATTTCCCTTTGCCTATCTGTCTAATCTACATGCCTCCATTGATGGAGGCATGTAGTCTAGACACACCCATAGGGGCCCCATCCTGCGAGCAGCTGGTCCAATGGCCCGGTTGACCCTGGTCTCAGGATGCTCCCAATTTCTGCTCTGCTGAGGGGGAAGGAGTGAAGATGCTGGTTTATTCTCTGCCTTATGCACTGGATTTCCCGGCATGAGCATGGGCCCTACAGCTGGGACAGGGGGAACCGAAACCAATTGCATGTCTCTGGCCCTAGTGAAAAGCCAATGGGTTGTGGGAACCCCATGCTGGAGCTGTAAGCTGGTGGCTTTGTTGGTTACAGCCCAAGCCCAGCCCCTCTCCCAGCTTGTGAGGAGTGACCCATGGCCCTGCCCGACCCGGAACACAGACACAACTTGAGCTTCTGTGTCTGGTTTATTGCTTTGGGGTTGGGGAATGGTGGAGCCAGGTTCTCCCCCTCCCACTCACTCCCTTATGAAATCCGCAGCAGATGATGCCCAGGGGCCAGTCCCAGGCAACCGTGCCAGTGCTGGGCAGGGAAAGCAAGATGGTACCTACATGGCCAGCATCAAGAGCTGGTTTGGCAAAGTGGGAGGTACTGTGCTTTGTTGATTCAGTTTCTGGGCACTCAGAAGAGTGGGCGGAGCCTCCCTCAGGCCTCTCAAATTAGGTTTTTTTGTGTTTTTTTTTTAAATGTCATTAAAAGTCGGTGCCCCTGGGTCACTGCACCCAGTTGACTCTGTGATGACATTATTTCCAGGGGCAGCCTTTATCTGTGACATTTAGGTCTGCGCACAGCCAAGTCCATGGTTGGCTTCACTTCCTGACATACCCTGACCAAATGGGTTGTACCTACTAACATCACTTCCTGCTGTGTCCAACCCCGAACACTCACAGCCCCACTGGCCCCTTCCACTGGCTGTACCTGTTCCCATCCTACCCCTCAATTCTTGGGGGACAGCCTCATCCCCCCTTGAGCAGAGTCAGAAAATCCAGCAGGGCAGCAGCAGGACTTCTAGGTTCTCTCCCCCTGCTCATCAGCCAGAAGCAGCCCTGGGGTTGGCAGCAGGACTCCTGGGTTCTCCCCCGCCTGCTCATCAGCCAGGAGAAGCCCTGGGGTTGGCAGCAGGACTCCTGGGTTCTCTGCCCCTCAGTCCACCGCCACCACATCCTCCAGCTCACGATACTGGATGAGGAAGTAGGGGTAGCACTGGTCGTTGTCGAAGACTACGTAGATCTGGGGGTCACTCAAGTTGTCCACGCAAGAGTCATAGAGGTTGCTGGCTGGGTCACCAGCATCCAGGGGTGGGGGCCGGCGCAGAGCCGCCTGCCCCTGGGCCCAGCGCCCCACCAGCACCTTACAGAGGAAGACGTGGCGCAGGCCGGCCTCCGAGGGGGGTGCGTAGCGGTGGGAGTAACTGGCACGCCGGGCAAAGTAGCTGCCCTGCCCATAGATAGCGGCATGTTTCCCTGACAGGCGAGGGTCCAGGTTGTGTTTGCAGATGGCCGGCACTGCGCCCGCTGACGTGCCATGGAAAAGGTGACGCTCATTCCGCCTCTGCTGCTCTGGAGACATCTGCCGGCTCATGTGGCTCTGCTTCCTGGAAGGGAGTGGAGAGACACAGGATGCTTGGGTCCTCTCCTGGCTCCAGGAGGAGAGTGGGGGCTAGTGGTCACAGCCAAGCACCTTTTCCTTCGTCCCTGTCCCACAGGCAGGGGGTGGGCACCCAGGAGATGTCTGGGAGGAGGCATCAGGAGTAGGGAGTGCTGAGTGGGTGCAGGTTGGGGGCCAAAGGGCAGGTGCTGAGTGTAGGGGATAGGGCTGGTAGGATGTGGGAGGTGTGGGGAGATGCAGGGATAGGAGGGAGTGGATAGCGCAGGGGCCTGGGAAAGAGGCTAGGAGCTGTGGAGGGATCAGGAGCATGCAGGTTCCTGGGGACAGTGTTGGAGGGCCTGGGGGAATGCCGGGCTAGGGACTGTGGGGGCACAGGCTGTGGGGACAGGGATAGGAGGGTGGGGGTGCAGGCTGGAGTTCCAGGGGGACGCAGAGCCAGGGGCACTCACCGCTTGTATTTGTCCCACAGAAAGGGGTTCTGCACCCGCCACACCTGCAACAGGCGGTACCGTGCCTCGGGCAGGCTCTTGTGGAAGAGGCCGTAGATGAGGCGGAAGCCACGGTCTTCGATCGACATGGGCACCTTGTGCCAGTCCTGCTCCGGGGTGAGCGGCACCCAGGTCTCAGGGTAGGGCTGTGCCACGGGTGGCCCTGGGGCCGGTGGAGGAGGCAGGTACAGGCTGCCGGAGAGGGTCCTGCAGGGGCAAAGGCAGAGGGTGAGGGGGCTGTGAGCACAGCTGGGAGCAGCAGCAGGATGGGGGCACGGGGCGGTTACCGTAGCTCTGGCAGCAGCAAGGCAGGGGCGCGGAAGACAGGGCGGGCCTGCAGGGGACGCAGGGTGCCAGTGGCCAAGTTGCGCTGGTAGCCAGCCTGCAGGTGCAGCTGGTAGCTGTGCTCAGCTGTGCTGCACAGCACCTCCTGCTGACCGCTCTGCAGCGCTGCCTCGATGTGCTCCGTGAAGGGCTGGGGAGAGAGGAAGGGTCAGCAGCCCTCGTCCCTCTCCAAGCAGAGGAGAGAACCCAGGTGTCCAGGCTCCTGGCCTGCCCTGCTCCAACCACCGGTCCCCACTCCCCTCTCAGAGCCTGGGAGAAAACCCAGGAGTCCTGGCTCCCAGCCCCCTCAGCTCTAGGCCCTGGCTCACCGTGCTGTAGGGCTCCCAGCTGCCAAGCCCCTGCCAGTAGTACTGCAGTGTGGTGCTGAAGGGGGTGCCACTTGCGGCCGAGGTGCTGAGGCGACGGATCCGGGTGAAGTGGGGGCTGTTCTGCACCTGCATGGTCACCAGGTCGATATCGAAGGCGACGTCCCTGCCGGGCCAGGGAGATGGGGTCACTGGGGTAGGGAGTGGCCCCATCCCCAAGGGTAGGGAGACATGGCTCAGATTCCCATTCACTGCCCCCCAACCCACCAGCTCCCCTGTCCCCCCAAACGCCGCCCCACTGCCCCATCCCACCAACCCCCTGTGCCCCTAAACACTGCTCCACTGCCCCCATCCCACCAACCCCCTGTGCCCCTAAACACCGCCCCACTGTCCCGTCCCACCAACCCCCTGTGCCCCTAAACACCGCCCCACTGCCCCGTCCCACCAACCCCCTGTGCCCCTAAACACCGCCCCACTGCCCCGTCCCACCAACCCCCTGTGCCCCTAAACACCGCCCCACTGCCCCGTCCCACCAACCCCCTGTGCCCCTAAACACCGCCCCACTGCCCCGTCCCACCAACCCCCTGTGCCCCTAAACACCGCCCCACTGCCCCGTCCCACCAACCCCCTGTGCCCCTAAACACCGCCCCACTGCCCCGTCCCACCAACCCCCTGTGCCCCTAAACACCACCGCCCCACTGCCCCGTCCCACCAACCCCCTGTGCCCCTAAACACTGCTCCACTGCCCCGTCCCACCAACCCCCTGTGCCCCTAAACACCGCCCCACTGCCCCATCCCACCAACCCCCTGTGCCCCTAAACACTGCTCCACTGCCCCCATCCCACCAACCCCCTGTGCCCCTAAACACCGCCCCACTGCCCCGTCCCACCAACCCCCTGTGCCCCTAAATACTGCTCCACTGCCCCCAACCCACCAGCCCTGTGTCCCCAAACACCGCCACACTGCCCATCCTGCCAACCCCCTGCCCCCCAAACACCACCCCACTGCCTCCGTCCTGCCAAGGTCCTGTGCCCACAAACACTGCCCCTATCCCGCCAACCCTCTGTGCCCCCAAACACCGCTTCACTGCCCCTATCCCGCCAACCCTCTGTGCCCCCAAACACCGTCCCACTGCCCCCATCCGCCAACCCCGTGCCCCCAAATACTGCCCCACTGCCTCCATCCCCCCAACATACCAGCCTTCTATACATCCATACATTGTCACACTGCCCCCCATTCCCTCCAGCCTCCGAAACACTGCCCCACTATCCCTCTGTACCCCAAAACCACCAACACCTCCCACTTCCAGAACATGCACAAATACCATTGTCCTTTTAGATGACCCTTAGGCTGTGCCCATGACCTGCCCCCCCTCCTGTGCCCCAATGGACACAAGGCTTCCACCCCTGGCTGACCACTTATGCCCCCTATCCAGCACCTTCTCCCCCCTCCAACCCATGCCCCCAACCCACCATGGGTATGTCTACACTACCCCACTAGTTCGAACTAGCGGGGTAATGTAGGCATACCGCACTTGCAAATGAAGCCCGGGATTTGAATTTCCCGGGCTTCATTTGCATAAGCGGGGAGCTGCCATTTTTAAATCCCGGCTAGTTCGAACCCCGTGCCGCGCGGCTACACGCGGCACAGAGTAGCTAGTTCGGATTAGGCTTCCTAATCCAAACTAGCTGTACTCCTCGTGGAATGAGGAGTACAGCTAGTTCGGATTAGGAAGCCTAATCCGAACTAGCTACTCCGTGCCGCGTGTAGCCGCGCGGCACGGGGTTCGAACGAGCGGGGATTTAAAAATGGCGGCTCCCCGCTTATGCAAATGAAGCCCGGGAAATTCAAATCCCGGGCTTCATTTGCAAGTGCGGTATGACTACATTACCCCGCTAGTTCGAACTAGTGGGGTAGTGTAGACATACCCCATGTGATTCCCTATGTCCACCACTCCAGATCTCCTGTTGCCCCAACCCCATCAATGACCCCCCCAGCCCTGACACCCATCAAGGTCACATTGGGGCATTAAACAAACAATCCAGATGAAAAACTTTCACTTTGTCATAGAAACAACCTCCCCCCACAACCCGGCCCTCCCAACAGCAATTTACTGGGAGGAGAGATTGGCTGACTAGGGCCCCCCATCCTCCTACTTTAACCCACCAGCCCCCCACTCCCAGCTCTAAGGAGAAAACCCAGGAGTCCTGGCTCCCAGCCTGGCCCGACCCCCAGCAAACTCACTGGTACGAGGCCCGCACACGGGTGCGCTCGGGGTCACTGTAAAACCGCTCCAGCGTCTCGTGGGCGTCAGGCCCCACGCTCCGCCAGCCAGTGCTCTCCCTCAGCTGCCAGTGGTAGGGCAGGAGGGTGTGGTGCTGGGGGCAGCTGGTGCCAGAGAAGCAGCAGCCCAGAAGGAAGCGGGGGCAGATGTCCACCCCATCCTCGGGGTGCGTGTGGTACTCCAACTGGGCCACGATCTCCAGGAGGTGGTCCAAGGTCAGCTCTTCACACCCAGGCCCGGGCTCCTGGGCCGGCTCCGGAGCCACCTCCACCTCCCCCAGCGCCAGCTCCACTATCTCCCCATAGGGGTCGCTGGTGGGGGTGGCTGGAGCTGTGGGGGGTGAGCCAGGGGCTCTGGGGACACTGCCCAGCTCTGGGGGATGGTGCTGGAGCCGCCACATGTGAGCCTTGTTTCGCAGGATGATGGGGCAGATGCGGCGGAGCGCCTTCCGGCGGGAGTGTTTGAGCTGGGTGGGCGGTGGAGCTGTAGGGGCACCATTGCTGGCCGCCATGGGGCGCTGCGACACAGCCTGATCCTCAAGGGGAGAGCTGGAAAACAGGCAGAGAATGACCAAGAGTTAGTGCTGGGGGTCAGAACCCAGGAGTCCTGGCTCCCAGTCCCCTCCCCCCGCTCTAACCACCAGTCCCTGCTCCCCTCCCAGAGCTGGGGAGAGAACCCAGGAGTCCCGACTCCCAGTGTACCTGGTGCTCTACACTTCACAAAATAGACAGCCACCCTACAGCAGCTGGGGGAGGATGCCTGATGGAGGAACCCTGGGTCAGCGCCAGTGCCCGAAGGGGAGCAGCTGGATTGGCTGGGGACATGGCCTTTCAGATGTGAAAAAAACAGGAAATAGAGGCAGGGAGTGTTATCAGGTGGGGGGAGAGGAAGAACCTGTGACATATTAAGTCATTCAAGCATCAGCAGTGCTGCAGGACCTGAGCCAGGGCCCGATGGGCACAGGCCAGCTTATGCAGCTCCCGCCCTGCTGGCTCAAGAAGAATTGGCCTGGGGAACTCCCTCTCACAGTTGACATGCATCTGATGAAGTGGGTCATTGCCCACGAAAGCTTATGCTCCAATAAATCTGTTAGTCTCTAAGGTGCCACAGGACTTCTCATTATTTATGCAGATTCAGACTAACATGGCTACCACTCTGATCCCTGCCACAAAGATCTAGAGGCTAGGACCCAGAGAGGGGTCAGACAAGGACTGGGGTTGCAAAAATAACCAGAGCCCTCCTCTTGTCCACAGCTGGAAAGAGAACCAAAAGTTTTGGTTTCTAGCTGGTCGCCAGCACAGCCAGGATGCTGGGATAGATGGGTCTGATCCAGTGTGATGACTCCCCACATCTCTGGGCTAATGATGGTCTGTTTGAGGTGTGCAAAGGGTTAGGTTTCGGAACTGACGTCTAGAGCTGGGGTAAATCCTGTCTTTTAGGAAGCCAAGGCTGCCCCAGCCTTTAATCAACCTCCCTTCTAGGAAACAAGAGTGGGATGGTATAAAGACAATTTGTGAGCAATCCCCATCTGCACACCCCTTTGTGTGCGTGATTGAAGTGCACACCCTCCTCTCCTCATCCTCATGCCATTGGAAACTTGCCCCACCCTGGCAGAAAAAGGCCGATTTGGGGACACCAAAATTGGTTGTGAATGTGTGGTGATTTCACCTTGCTGTTCACGTGGGGGTGGGGAGGTAGTTTTGGATTTAAAAAAAGGGGGATGTATTTCAAACATGTTTTGAAACAGACAAAATGGGAAGTTTCTTTCAATGCCAAGATTCGTGGGAACTTTTGCACTTCGCTGCTTCTGGTCTCGCCTGAAATTTGACGGTGGCTTTTCAAAAAAGCCGATGCTTTCCCCAGCCTCATGTGTGTCTTCACCTTGATTCGCTAAATAGGTTGAGGGCTGTTAAGTTTTTCCACACCCTTTTGAATCTTCTCTAATGATACCACATCTTTCATGAACTACTCTCTGTGTTGGCCTGGGCTGTGAATGAACCATGTCTCCACCAACACAGCTGTGCTAACCCAAATCCCAATGGACATAGGGCTAAGCCAGTGGTCAACAACCAGTCGATCGGAAGATCTTGGAGCCTCTGACAGGTGATCCTGACTGGTTTGGCTGGGAGGCTCTCAAGTGCCTGCACTTCAGTTGCCCTTCCCCCCACTGCCCTGCTGCTCCTGCCCAGAACCTCAGACCTGTCCCCTGGGAGCCTCCTGCATGTAGTGCGGGATGGGGAAGACAGGCAGGGGGGCCTCGGTGTTGCTCTGTCCCCCTCTCCTGTACCCCATTTTCACAGAGTGAGGAGGGTGGGTCCTCATCAAAGGGGTGGAGCAGGGGTATTTGGGTTTGAGGTAGATCCTGGACTGACAAATTGAAAAAGTGATCTTGTGCTTAAAAAGGCTGGAGACCACTGGGCTAAGCTGATGGAAAAGAAATGATATTTGCCTTGGACAGACATACCCTCTGCTGTTTCTCCGAGATCTCAGCCCTGGATATGACTCCACTGATTTCCATGTTTTTGGTGAAGGGCTGGACACCAGAACTTGGGAAGGGACACTGGTAGGTTTTAAGTGTGTGTGGGAGAAACGAATTCCCCAAAATGTTTTGTTTATGAACTGGAGTCATAAAATGCCCCCACTTCGGCACAAACAAAAAAGTTTTGTTTCAGTTTTGAATGGTTTAAAAGAAAACCCACACATTTTGGCAAGTGTTAAATTAAATGCACACACACACACAACCCAGAACAGTTCTGAATAGATCTTAATTTTTGGATTAATGTCCTGGCAATTTTTAAACATGTACAGTGCAAGATCATTGCCAAAAGCTTTTGACAAATATTGAGAGCCAATCTTTAGACACATCCAATGGAAGGAAATTCCAACCCAAACGTTGTTTCGACCCTTTCCTCTTCCCCCAAAAAAAATCATGCCAGTTTTGACTTTTTGTGAATCTTGTTTTTCAAGTGGACCACTTTGGCAAGACTGTGGCAAGCTGGCGAGACGTGTAGCTGTGCTTTTTTGCTGCATTTGGTCAGGAGGGGGGGGGGGTTCAACTTTCTCATCAGAAGTGAGATGTGATACTCATCACATCAGGGCCAAATCTCCTCCTCCGGGTGTATTAAGGACCAACCAGCCCAGGCAGCTTGTTCCCCCAGCCCTGTCCAGAATCAGCAACCCAGAGCCACCGGATGGGAGTCTGTTCCATCACTTCTGCCAGGCTTTCCCATGAAGGGAGGGACTGGGACATGGGGTGCCAAGTGAACTGACTTGGATCAGCCCAGAGAGAATAGGCCCCCACTCCGCAGCCACAAGCGAGCTCAGAACAGCCTGATCCAAGCTGCATGGGGAGGTACCCCATGCAAGAAGCTAAGAGTGTCCCAGGCTTGTGACTCAGCACTACTGGAAATGGCTGGAATGGAACCCAGGTGTCCTGGCTCCCAGCCCCCACCCTTCTGCCCTAACCACTAAACCCCACTACTCTCCCAGAACAGGGGAGAGAACCCATGAAGGGATCCTGGCAGAGGACCCAGGCCAGGCTGTCTCCACCTGGATGGCTCAGAATTGTCCCCTGCTCCCAGAGGTGGATGGGACTAGGGGTCACAGACAGTCCCAGAGCCCCAGCTGTTCTCAGTCCTGGAGATTTGTAGCAGACTGACTTGGGATCTCCACCCAAGGCATGTTTGTTATTGTAGGGTCTCTTCCTGGTTCCCTCCAGAGCAGGCCAATGGGCCATATCTCATCACCACTGCCGTGGAATTACATGAGATTTAATCCTTCCCTCTCCCCAACTGGATAATATGGGGAGGGGGAAGAAATAGCCCCAAAGCTATTCAGCTACCTGGACAGATAGCTACATGGGGGTATTTTGAGGTCTGGGGAAGGCAACAGGCCTGACGGAGGGGGTGGGGAAGCTGGGAGCAGGACTCCTGGCTTCTCTCCCAGCGCTGGGAGGGGAGTGGGGGCTAGTGGTGAGAGCTGGGGTGGGGGATGGGAGCCCGTCCTACTGAGTCATAAAGAGACCTGACCTGAAGCTCCCAGCTGCCGACAGCTCGGAAATGATTCACGTCCCAGCTGCCGAGGCCTGGCCCGGTGAAACGCGACTGGGAATGAGTCTTTGGCGCTGCCCCAAGCGGAGCGTCGTTCAGAGATACCAGCCCCGCTTCCCGGCTGCAGCCCACCGCCCCACCCCCCGCGGTCCCAGCTGGGGGCGGGGGCAGATCTCGGAAACAGGCAGATGGTTTTGCAGAAAAAGCCACCAGACTGCAAGGGGGAGGGAAACGGAAACGGTGGTGCGAGAGATCAGAGTGCACGGGGCGGGCAGCGAGCCCAGGAGTGGGGGCTCCCGCTCCCCCAGTTCCCCGGCCCAGAGCCGGGGAGAGGACCCAGGAGTCCGGGATCCCTGCACCCCGGCTTCCCTGCCACAGCCACTCTCGCAATCAACTCATCACATCTATTCTCAGCCCTGCCCCGCGGCCCACGACCTCAGCTCCCTGCAGCCAAAGTAGGGAGCTGCGCTAACTGTAGCCCTCACCCCCCCACCCCAGCCGCCCCCTCTCTGGGGGGGCCCACTCACCCCTTCTGGAGCCGGCCCCGGCTTCACAGCAGCCGGTTCTCCGCACCCCGACTCTCTCCGATCAGCATCCAACAGCAAGGGACTGGGGGGAAGGCAGGAAGTTGCTGGTTGCTTGTGTTTTGTTCCCCCCCCCTCTAAAAACCACTCCCTCGCCTCTCAGTTTCGGGATGCTACTTCCGAGCGCAACCACCAACTCTCCAAAAGCGACCCAAACAATAACAAAAAGTTCTTGTAAGTTTCATCCCTCCCTCCCCGAAGAAATGACCCAGTCTGGGGCCAGTTTCTCCTGACCCGCTGAACACTGGCTTTAACTTGTCTGATCCCCGCCCCCTGCCCCATACCACTTCCTGATCCTCCCCCCGGCCACTGCCGAGTCATGGTGAGAAATCCGAGGGCCCCTCCCAGACAGAGCTACAGATCACTCGCTCGGGCGGCGGGCAGCCAGCCAGCTTTTGCTTTCCTTTTCCCAGCCGTAGGGAGGAGGAAGAGGCAAGGTCAATTTTCCTTCTACAGAAACGTGTAGACTTAGTTCTGAGTTAGTGAGTCACTTTGGGGCAAACTCACTAGAAAGAAACTCGCCCTTTTAGAGATTCCTGGAGTCACTTTCACTAGAAAGAAATGTTCAAATTTAGGGTTAACTAGAAGACTTATCCGGCATTGCACATGGCCAGGACTGGCCCTGGGTGGAGAGGGCTGTGTTGTCCACTCGCCAGCTTCTCCCTGGCATGGCAAGGACCCATGTCCCACCTATTGGCTGCTCCCCAGAGCCAGCCTGGAGCAGTGGTGGACGCAGCCCATGCAAAACAATTACATTCCACATGCATCCTATTGTCTTGGCACAACCAAACCCTGACCTTGTTTTAAGTTAGAAGAGGAAGCTACAAACCAAATTTGGTTGTCCTAGTGCTTACCATTTGGAGGCATTTTTGAATAAACAGACTCACAGATGGATAAACACAAAGGCTACGTCTACATTGGCAAGATTTTGCGCAAATACTTTTAACGCAAGAGTTTTTGCGTTAAAGTATTTGCGCAAGAGAGCGTCTACACTTGCATGTGCCTTTGCGCAAGAGATGTGCTTTTGAGCAAAAGCATCCGTGCCAGAGTAGACGCTTTCTTGCACAAGCAAGCTCCGATGGCCATTTTAGCCATTGGGCGTTCTTGCGCATGAAATTTATGTTGCCTGTCTACACTGGCCTCTTGCTCAAGAACAGTTGTGCACAGGGGCAGATGACAATTTTGCGGGGCCCAGGGCAGCACAATTTCACGGGGCCCCCCCTTGCCCCGGCGCATGCGCGGGGCTTCTTGAAGCACGGGGCCCGGGGCGTCCGCCCCACTCGCCCTGCCCTATATCCGCCCCTGGTTGCTCAAGAGGGCTTACTCCTGAGCTGGAGCATCATAGTTCTTGCACAAGAAGCACTGATTTCACACATTAGAAAGTCAGTGTTCTTGCACAAGAACTCCCCGCCAGTGTAGACAGGTAGCATGTTTTTGCATAAAATCATGCCAATGTAGTCACGGCCACTGACAGACAGATACACAAATGCTCTATAGTAGATCTAAAACAATTGAAACCACTGCTAATTTTGTGTGTCTGTGGGTGGGTGTCAATTTCACTAGAAATAAATATGCCTGTGCAGATTTAATTAAAATAATTGAGGTGTAAACTGGTTCCTTTGAGTCAATTTCACTTAAAGCTAAATTTGTTCATTTCTTTCAAGTGAAATTGACCCATGAAATCCATTTTCATCTCAGTTATTTTAAACTGATGGACCCAACACATCAGTGATTGGCTCACTTTTGGAAAAACTACAGCTAAATTTGCTCATTTCTATCAAAATTTCAAAGACTGACATATTGGGTCCATTTCACTCACATGTACAAATGTAGATTTAGTTTAAAATAACTGAGTTGAAAACTGGTTCTGTGGCTAAATGTCACTTGAAAGAAATGAGTGAATTTTAGTTTTCATTTGCAAATACTGAAAGGATTTAGAGCATTGGCGAGCAACCTGTAGCCCATGGGCCCACTGGGGTTCTAAGTGTGACCCACGAAATAGTTTGTTTACTGTTGCCCACGTGCAGGGTCACCAGAATCCGCTGGTTTCCATCTGCATAGGTTTTTTTCCTGCTGATATGTCTAAAATGACATGCACATACAACAAGGGCACGTGAAGTGAGGGGCATGCTGACTGCTCACAACATGGACTGTGAGTGCCGGGCGCTGTCTCTCTGTGCAATCACAGTGCTGTTAGGATTCAGTTACCACATCCCACAATTTGTAGGTACACATGCACAGTGAGCAAAACCGCCCTCTCCTGGGAGACTGTCTTGGTTACAACAATCTTGTGTCCCACTCGCTAGCCTAGGTTGCCCTTTGCTGATTTAGGGTGACCACATGTCCTGATTTTATAGGGACAGTCCCGATATTTGGTTTTTTTTTCTTAAATAGACACCACTTACCCAGCACCTCTGTTCCCCATTTTTCACACTGTCTAGTCACCCAAAAGGATTGCTGATGGGAGAGGGCTGGAGCAGTGGAGCTGTGAACCCAGCAGATGTGGCCAGTATGAGCCAATTAGGTCCCAGCTGTGGATGGTATAAATAAAGGCTCCTGGAGGGGATGGTGCTCTGGGGTTGCTCCTCCATGGGGTCTGAGGGACCTGGCTGAGGCTGGGCAGCTGCCATTCCTCCCTCTGGCTGCTACCTGGGTTGCACGTGGCAAATGGCTGTGCTCTGTGCCTGTGCCTTTAAGGGGAGGCCAATTAGGGGGAGCTAACGAGTGGTGATTGCCTGTACGGAGTGTCGGAGAGGCCACCTGTGTTTTTCACTGGAGGCCAATTCTTGCGC
Organism: Pelodiscus sinensis; assembly: GCF_052426305.1. Taxonomy (NCBI): domain Eukaryota; kingdom Metazoa; phylum Chordata; order Testudines; family Trionychidae; genus Pelodiscus; species Pelodiscus sinensis. The sequence goes on along the minus strand of NC_143073.1, from coordinate 14,804,136 downwards.
AAGTACGCGTTTGCCAAACGTCCACACTGCGCAAGAGCGCCTGCGCAAGAGAGCTTAAGCCTGATAGAAAACAGCGTAGCTCTTGTGCAAGGAGCCGTCTCTTATCACGCCGTACTGTACATTTACTTGCGCAAGAGTGGATGGGCAGTATAGGCGCTCTGCGGATTCTTGCGCAAGAACGGCCATTCTTGCGCAAGAAGCTGCGAGTGTAGACATAGCCCTAATGTCTTGCTCACAACACTCCTTTAAATGCAACCCAGAATTGTGTTTCCTTTTTTTGCAACTGTATCACACTGGTGACTCATGTTTAACTTGTGGTCCACTATGACTCCTAAATCTCTTTCTGTAGTACTACTTCCTAGACAATCACTTCCCATTCTGTATGTGTGAAAACGATTGTTCTTTCCTAAGTGGAGCACTTTGCATTTGTCCTTATTAAACTTCATCCTGTTTACCTCAGACCATTTTTCTAGTTTGTCTAGATAATTTTGAATTCTGACCCTATTCTCCAAATCAGTTGTAACCCCTCCCACCTTGATATCATCTGTAAACTTAATGGCTACGTCTAGACTGGCATGATTTTCCGCAAATGCTTTTAACGGAAAAGTTTTCCGTTAAAAGCATTTTCGGAACAGAGCGTCTAGATTGGCATGGACGCTTTTCTGCAAAAGCACTTTTTGCGGAAAAGCGTCCGTACCAATATAGATGTATTTTTCCGCAAAAAAGCCCCGATCGCCATTTTCGCGATTGGGCCTTTTTTGCGCAAAACAAATCTGAGCTGTCTACACTGGCCCTTTTGTGCAAAAGTTTTGCGCAAAAGGACTTTTGCCCGAATGGGAGCAGCATAGAATTTCCACAAAAAGCACTGATTTCTTACAGTAGGAAGTCAGTGCTTTTGCAGAAATTCAAGCGGCCAATGTAGACAGCTGGCAATTTTTTCCGGAAAAGCGGCTGATTTTCCAGAAAAAATGGCCAGTCTAGACACAGCCAATAATTGTATTCTCTATGCCATCTTCTAAATTGTTGATGAAGATATTGAACAGAACTGGACCCAAAACAGACCCCTGAAGAACCTCACTTGTTATGCCCTTCCAGCAGGATAGTGAACCGTTAACCAATGAAGAGTTGCAGTGGGTCACTGATGCAAGGAGTGCCCAGGGTGTTGGGAGTTCCCAGAGTGGAAGGATCCCAGAGTACAGAGACGGGGAGACACCAGCCAGAAAGGGGCATTCCAGCACCAAGAAGCTAATTCCCAGAGTGACCAGCAGGAGGCGCCCCAGTGGTGAGTCATGCCCCATGACACAGGAAAAAGCTATTTTTACAGTTGAAATAATCTTAAAAATGTAAGTGGATCACAATCCCTTTGCTTGGGGTACCACGGAGTAATCTGGGTAAAAAAGTAGACTGTAACTGGAGCCCAGCAGCAAGACTGGAAATAGAACTCAGGAGTCCATCTGCACGTGCACACACACCCTTGAAGAATAAGCAAGACGTATGAAAGCATCGTGGTTTTCAAATGATCCGTATGCTTGAAACATTGACAGGGCTGCTGCTGGGAGGCAGCGGTGTTAAGGGGGTAGTTACCCTGGTGTTTAAAAGGGCCCAGGGCTCCGGGTTGCTGCTGCCACTGTTATTGCGGCCACAGACCCTTTAAATGGCTGCCAGAGCCTTGTGTGGCATGGTCCCGGCAGCGCCGAGGGATAGTTGTCCCTAGCCCTTCCCCTTCTGCCTGAGGCCCTGCCCCTTCTGGGAGCCCAACCCTCCCCACATTACCCGGGGCCCGGCTACGTCTGTCACCAGCTCTGTGTAATGATATCTCCATACGTGCCTAGCAACTTGCATCATGTCCCCACTGTGCCAGGAGCCATACAAACAGAGCAAAGAACTTATGTCCTGCATGAAATTAATCTTGGACCAAGAAAAGACACTGTCCGCTTTGTCAATGCCAACTCTGTCACCGGGGATTTGTGCCGCATTAGATTTCACAGTCACAACACCTTGTTCTTCTAAGCAGATCTACTGCTGCTTTTCCTCATGGAGCAGATGGGGAAACCGAGGCAGAGATTGATAGCATGACTTTACCCCAGATCACCCAGTGGCCAAGCCAGGAACAGAACTCAGGTGTGTCCCAGTCCACCGCTACAGGGCTCCTCAGTATGTAAATCATCAAAATCCCAGTGGCTTCAAATACTCCAACGTTTTTGATCTTCCTCTTAATTTTGAGGGTGTTGGTTCATTCCCCCTCAAATGGTGACTCGGTCACCAATAGAAAATTCCTTTTGGTCTCTCAATAGTTCTGGGAAACTCCAACCCCATGAAACTTAGGAGAGAGGTGAAGGAGAGGCACAGCAAGATGTCTGGTTCAAGGTCACTCAGTAACCCAGCAACATAGGTGGAAATAGAACCCAGGAGTCCAGGCTCCAATCCAGCCAGTGGGTTGGCTTTACGCTTACCTTTAAGCATATGATGGGTCACTCCAACCGGCATCCAGGATCAGCAGTGTTAAAAATAAACTGCACGTCACAGAGATACAATTCAAATGCTCCCTTGTTAGTTACACTGAGGAAATCCAGACAAGAAGGTACACCAGCCAGGTAGCGAGAGAAGCTCTCTGGTGTTAAGCTGTGGACAAGCTTTGAAGCTGTAGAGGAAGATAAAAAATAAATCCCAGCTATAACTTGTCAATTGTAAATACCTGACCCTTGCTGGTTGCCAGTTGATGCCCTAAAGCATGAAATTGGATTGGAGTCACTTTCTTAATGCACCCTATACAAACAGATGGCGTGAGCTAACTGCCTAAAGTTAAGGTGTACAAATTAGGGGTCTTTTCTGGAGGGTACATCTCCAACAGAAATAGGTTTTTCTTTGGAAACCTACAAGTCAGTATTCCTTTCTCTGCAGCATTGGTAGGAAGACTGGATTTCCCATCTTGCAGATGTTCTCAAGAAGCTGAAATTTTCCCCAGTTTGAATCCAGACAAAAAAGGCAAAAGCTCAAAAAAGATTTGCAGACCAACAATTTTTTTTTCCCAATTTCAGATCAGTGGAATTGTTTTGTTTCAAAAGTTTTAAAATGTTCAGTTTGGATTTTGAAGTTCTTCCCTTCTTTAAGCTTTTCCCCCCTCTTCCTTTAACCCATGTTCATTTGGAAATGAAAAAGTAATTTCAAACGGGAAACCATTTGGATTTTTGTTGTTGGTTTTGAAAAAAAACATCGAAACAAAACATTTGAGCAATTCTTCCTTGACATTTTTCTTTTTTTTTTTTTTGGATGAGGAAATTCATCCAACCTGACCCAGTTGTTTGAACAAGTTTTGGAATCAATAAATCAGCATTTTTTTAATAGCCAACAACAACAGAAAAGATGTTTTGAACAATTGCTATGCAGCTCTATCTCTACCGCGTAGACTGCAGTTATTGCAAAGTATCAAAGAGGTAAGTGTTGAAGGACAAGCAACAGACCTTCTCAATGTTCTTCCAGATCTCCGCTTGCATGTTTTTTAAGACAACAAATCTCCAGATGTTATGGTTACAGAGAAAACCTTCAAATTGGGCCCTAAACATTAGCAATGCTTCCTGAGTCTGCTGAGTGCCTGAACCCAATTGCTAGAACAGCAGGACGCTGCCTGGAGTGAAAGCAATGCAGAGATGTCAGCCACAAAGCACATCTGTTTGTGCAGCCATGGATCCCACCGGGCAGGGAGGGTGGAGGCTGGGGGCATAAATACTAGTGCTCCTCTATTCTCACCTGCAGCCCTTGCTATCCCAACCCTGGGCTCCCTGTAGTCCAGCTATTGTCCTGCCCAGCCCTTGATTGGGGACTGCCCCCCTAGAAGGGAAAGGCCCATTTTCCCCCACTGCACTGCCCCAAACTGGCTAGTCTCTGTTCTTCCTGCCTGGGGCCCCACTGGGAAATGGCTGCGTAAGTTTCATTTCAGGACAAAGGGAAAGGGAAAAATCCCCTGGCTGGCTGGGCTCCCCACCCCCCAACTGCTCAGCTCCACAAAGAGTCGATCATCCCCAGCTCTGAGCAAGGCAATTTCCCAGCAGAAAGAAGAAGCAGAGTGGGAACCGGCCTGAAGGGAGGGGCTGTGGGATCAGTACTGGGGAGTTACCCTCCCCCGAGCCTGTCTCCTGGAGGAGTTGCAGTCATCCTAGCTGTGACAGAGTGGAGAATGGAACCCAGGAGTCCTGGCTCCCTGTCCCCCCTGCCCTGCACCAACCCACCACCCTCCCTGAGCTGGCAAGTTTTCTGACTTGCCCCATGCACATGCCCTGTCCAGCACCAGGCGCTGAATCAGCAACGGAAACTGAAACTGGGGGAGGGTGTAGGATCGGAGGAAGGCAGAGGGAGGGGGAAAGGCAACATGCAAAGGGAAGCAGTGACTGGCCCTACACAGGAACTCCCAGACACCAACACACCAAGATCTGTCACACACCTATATGCAGGCAGGCAGGCTCACAAAAACACACACACCAAGCAACAACCACCCAGACACACACAAAGCCACATGCATGGACAGACTCACAAACACAGGCACTTGCACAGCCCCAGGCAGACCCACAAACACACAGAGATAGCAGTACAGGTGCATGCAAACACTAACCTCTCCTCTCACCCCACCCCAGACCCAGAGACTCACTGACAACACACTAATTGCACACACCACCACAGACGCACACTTAGCATCCAAGCCAGCCCAAATGTGCACAGGGGTGTGCTGTGGCCACAGGGGCCTGGAGCACCACTCACGCACCAGAACAGAGCTAAGCGCCCGCCCTGCAGAAAGCTACATCCAGTGGCTCTGTGTTCTGACTCGCCCCAAGCACGTGCCCTGCTCGGCGGCTAAAGCCCTGTGTCTGGGGACCCTGGGCTAGGGCTAGGGCCAGGGGAGAAGTGGGGCTAACGCAGTCTGTTATTGCCCGTTCTCCCAAAAATCAGAGCCCACCCAAACTTCCACCGGGAGGTACGACCCGCAGACACACACAGACTCAGGGAGCTGCAGCTCTCACAGGCACTTCCAACCCCTCCCCACTTGGGGTCTACACACCAGTCCATTTTTCAAGTCATTCATGAAAATATTGAAGAGTTCTGGATCCAGGCCTGGCCCCTCTGGGAGCCCACAAGACTCACCCTCCTTACTCTTCACGTCCGCTCTTTCTGCTGCTTGTGCATTCACCTTACATGTATTTCATCCATCCCCATTCCCTGGGTTTGTTAAGCTTGTTTAAAATAAAAATCTATCACCTCTACTGCTCCCCACTGACTAGGCCCGTAGCCCTGCCAAGGGATCACCCACAGATCTTGTTAACCTTTTTGCACAGAGCTTCACCCTGGGGCTCATGCTCCTTCAGTGCCCCCCTCATGTTCTCTCAAACCCTTTTCCGAGTACCTGCTCTTCTGGAGGGAGTCCCTCGGCCAGTAAGTGACGCCTACATTCTTCTAAACAGCGGCAGGGCTGAGATCACGATCAAGTGTCCATCTGTCTGCTGTCCAGTACTTAGGTTGGAAGCGGTCCAGGGCTGGTTTGTACAGCACCGAGCGCAGTGCCGGTCTGGGCCCTACAGTAATAGAAATAGCCCAGCATAATTAAGAATAAGTTAGCCAGAGTAGCTTGATACTGCCTCAAGAATCTCCCCTAGGGAGTGTCCCGCTAGGGTATAACACCCGGGCAGGGGCTGTAAAGGGTTACCCGCCAGCTGCTAAAATGACAGGAACCACCTTTTCTGATAAAGTGGGAATTTCATTCACCTTGTTATGTAGCATGTGAAGTTCTCCTGTCCTATAGCTTCAGGGGGTAGCCCAGTTAGTCTGTACAGGAAAAAACAACAAATGGTCTGGTAGCACTTTATAGATTAACATGATTCCATCTATGGCTGTGTCTAGACTGGCCAGTTTTTCCAGAAAATCAGCCACTTTTCCGGAAAAACTTGCCAGCTGTCTACACTGGCTGCTTGAATTTCCGCAAAAGCACTGACTTCCTACTGTAAGAAATCAGTGCTTTTTGCGGAAATACTATGCTGCTCCCGTTCGAGCAAAAGTCCCATTTGGGCAAAACTTTGGTGCAAAAGGGCCAGTGTAGACAGCTGAGATTTGTTTTGCGCAAAAAAGCCCCAATCGCAAAAATGGCGATCAGGGCTTTTTTGCGGAAAAGCGCGTCTAGATTGGCCACGGACGCTTTTCTGCAAAAAGTGCTTTTGCGGAAAAGCGTCCATGCCAATCTAGACGCTCTTTTCCGAAAATGCTTTTACCGGAAAACTTTTCCGTTAAAAGCATTTCTGGAAAATCATGCCAGTCTAGATGTAGCCGATGTGTTTTGTTAGTCTATAAAGTGCTACCAGACCATTTGTTGTTTTTTCCTGTCCTATAGTAACCCTGTGCATGTACCTCAGTTTCTCTTGGCACTGTGCCAATGCCCTAGAAGAGATTCTGGGGAGGCGTGAGGTGACCCAGCCCCCTTCTCCCCCTGGCAATCCCTCCCCCCCCCAAGTTTTGCTGCTCTTTTTGTTTTTCATCCCCGGTCAGTTCCTTTTTTTTTCTCAACAAGTTCTGCTGCTATTTTGGGGAGGGGCATGAGGATTTCTCAAAAATCAAAAAGGGGGCATGATGCCAAAAAGTTTGGGACCCACTGTCTTAGATGGCTGCCCTGCTGCCTGCACTTACACAATGACCCATGTCCTTCGCAGCCTGAGCCCCAGAAGGGGGGGGCGAAATGACACCTTTTGCTCAGGAAGCAGGACAAAGGTCACTGGAGAAACCTGGCTGGGGACTGGGGGCAGGCAGTGAGTCAGTCTTGGCTGGCTTGGGGCGAGGCTTCCCTCTCTGCAAGACCAATTGTACTGAATAGTCCATTGTCTGTGCTGACAAGGCTGTTCCATGCTGTGTCCCTGTTGCCTAATAAACCTCGGCTGTGTCTAGACTGGCCAGTTTTTCCGGAAAATCAGCCGCTTTTCTGGAAAAACTTGCCAGCTGTCTACACTGGCCACTTGAATTTCCGCAAAAGCACTGACTTCCTACTGTCTGAAATCAGTGCTTTTGCGGAAATGCTATGCTGCTCCCGTTCAGGCAAAAGTCCTTTTTGCACAAAACTTTTGCGCAAAAGGGCCAGTGTAGACAGTTGAGATTTGTTTTCCGCAAAAAAGCCCCTATCGCGAAAATGGTGATTGGGGCTTTTTTGCGGAACAGCGCGTCTAGATTGTCCTCGGACGCTTTTCCACAAAAAATGCTTTTGCAGAAAAGCGTCCTGCCAATCTAGATGCTCTTTTCCGAAAATTCTTTTAACGGAAAACTTTTCCATTAAAAGCATTTCCGGAAAATCATGCCAGTCTAGATGTAGCCCTTCTGTTCCACCTGCCAGCTGAGTGTCACTGCCAGCTGCGGATGGGGGTGCAGGGCACTTTCTTTTCTTCTTTCCTTCCTCGCTGACCAGTAATTCAAAGGCACTGGTGACCTAGGACAGTCGAACGGCTTAAAGCAGGAAGTTTTGACATATCCTCATCAAAGTGTAGCATTTACAAAGCATTGTGTTTCCATTCTGGCCTCCTTTTTCCATGGAGTGGGGATGGGGGAGGGGGCACTGGATATTTTTTCTCATCAACATCACTATGTGAACAAATTGGAGAAGGTCCAGAGAAAAGCCACAACCATGATGAAAGGTGTAGAAAACATGACCTAGGAGGGAAGACTCGAAGAATTGGGTTTGTTTAGTCTGGAAAACAGAAGACAGAGAGGGGCCATAATAGCAGCTTTCAAGTACCTAAACGGGTGTTACAAGGAAGAGGGAGAAAAATTTTCTCCTTAATCTCTGAGGATAGGACTAGAAGCAATGGGCTTAAATTGCAGCAAGGGAGGTTTAGTTTGAACATTAGGAAAAACTTCCTATCTGGGTGATTTACAATTGGAATAAACTGCCTAGGGAGATTCTAATCTCCATCATTGGAAATTTTTAAGAGCAGGTTAGACAAACACCTGCCAGGGATGATCTAGATCTGTGGTGTCCCACATGCTAGCCACAAGCCACGTGTGGCTATTTGGCCAGTTGAGTGTGGCTAGTTCACTATAGCATTAGCCACTATAGTAGCTACAGCTTTAGAACTGGTTGGACCCCACGGGTCTAGATGGTGCTTGGTCCTGCTGTGACGGCAGGAGGTTGGACTTGACCTCTTAAAGTTCTTTCCAATTCTAGTATTCTGTGATCCTGTTATAAATCTGATACATTGAGCCTTTTGAGTATTCAAGCACGGTAGAATCTTGGCATTACAAACTGACCAAGCAATCACACAGCACATTTGAAACCAGAAGTACGCAATCAGGCTGCAGCAGAGACCAAAACAAATCCCAAAGGACATATACAATACAGTAATGTGCTACAGTATTTTTCTTCTGCCCAGTAAAGTTTAGGGGGAAAAAACCAAGGAGTCCAGTGACACCTTAAAGACTAACAATTTTATCATGACATAAGTTTTTATGAGTTGCAACTCACAAAATCTTACGTCATACTAAAATTGCTAGTCCTTAAAGGTGCCACCGGACTCCTTATGGTTTTTGTTGAAACAAATTAATACAGCTACCTCTCTGAAACCTGTATAGTTTCAAAGCCCTATGAAGTCAATGTTCAGTGTAAACTTTTAAAAGAACAGCCTCAATGTTTTGTTCAGAGCTAGGAACATGTCGTAGTCATGAACATTCTCCATCCCCAATGGGTTTGTAATGCTGAGGATCTACTGCAACTACATACTTTTCAGTATGCTCATCTGACCACCTGGCAGTAGATCTTCCCAGAAATCCTCCACTTTTGGAGAATGGGTTGTGAGCTGCACCTTTCCTTACCCCTCTTCATGCCCTCACTAGTCCTAGTGTTAAGGCCAGCAGCTGGGACGTTGGGGGCCAGAAGCAGAGTCCCTGCAGCACCCCCTGCACCCCTACTTCCTCCTGTGCCTATGTCTAATGGTGAGATAAACATAAGAAGTAATCTGCAGTAGCATTGTCGACGGAGGGCTGGCAACTCTGGGAGGGGAGGGGAGAGGAGGGGAGTCTACTGGCTGGAAGCAGGGATTTCAACATTTTTGTATCAATATTTGGCATTTCCAAAACACTTTGCTGACTCTTATTCAACTGCTTTAACACAAAGTCATTAATTCCTAAGTGAAAAGTCCTCTTGCAGTGGAAAATCAAAACATTTTGCTCTGAAAATGTCAAAACAGCGATTTTTTTTGACATTTTGAAAGCTTTTGTTGTTGTTGCAAAGAACAATTGACCATGTCTCACCCTTTCCTGTGGGAAGTTTGGGTATTGTCCAATTGGCATTTTCCAACACACAGAAAGTTCCAAGCCAAAAATTCCTGACCATCTCAAGTCCAAAAAGATTCTGTTATTGGTAGGCACAGGATTTTGGATCTCTATCACATAGTCACAAGATCTATGCTATGCCCTGGGCTTAATCAGACATTTGGGAAGTCTGGAACCCTTTGGGGACCTGGCACACTGAAGAGTACTCCCAAGAGTATCCACACAGCCTCAGCACCTCAGAGATGGAGCCTCTGGGCACCGTCACTCCTGCTTCGCCCCATGAACTCTTCCCAATGAGTCTAGACTTTTACGCTCTTCAGAGGCCCACACGCCTCAGCAGGCATTTGCAGAGACACCCGACAGACTTTTCAAAATGGGGTCAGGCTTGTTAGTTGACTGGCACAAGGCCTCAGGAAATCCTTAGGTTTGCAGAGGAGCAAAACATCCTGCCCAGCACTGTGGCATTATCTTGGCTTCCTTCCTCTGTGCCTCTGTCTCAGTCTTGGGGCAGAGATGTGGCTGCTACATCTTTTCAGGTACCTTTCAAAGGAACTGTGGAGCTCAAAAAGCTTGTCTCTTGCACCCTCAAAAATGATATGATCACCCCCCCCATCTCTCATATAGCTTGGGACTGACACAGCTACAACAGCATTACAAACATCCTAAAACCAATGGAAATTAGACAGCTACTACCAGTGGCCATAGAATCTGAGCTCTCTCCTAGGTCATAGGCCAGGAGGCTGTGTTTGGAGGAGTGGATCAGAGCTGACATGCTAGGGGTTCTTCTCACATAGCTAAAAAACCTGTAATAGTGACATACACACTTCAGCTGCTTGACACATTCAGGACTTCAAACTTCAGAAGCTACAGTAGCTTAAATCATGGTCAAAACCTTCAGATGGTTGAAGGCCTTCTAGACCTAGGAAGCATTGGAAGGAGGAGAAACCAAGGAGATCCAAGATGGGCCTGAAAAAGGAGGGGAGGGGGTCCTGCTGTTTGCATTCAGTGTAAAATCCTCCAGCTCTTCTAGCTTATAGCTATAGGTGCAGAATATGGAGAACATGGGAAGGGTGTTGGTCCAATAAAAGATATTACCTCGCTCACCTTGCCTCTCTGGTGTGTTTAGGAACAAAATGGACAAGCTAAGCATCTCTTGGAAGGCCAACGAAGGAACAGGAGGCATACAAGAGCTAAGAACTCTTAGTGGGAATCATGGGGAAAAATATGCCCTTGGCAGATAGAAGTTCAGGCAAGATGGAAAAGCAGCTGAGGACCGCCATGGTATGGTGTATGGAAAACAGCAGTATTTTCCTGGTCCTGCTGGCTGGCTGGTGATATCTGAAGGAAAACATACACTCTAGTCTATCTGCTGTTAGTTTGCAGCTGGCCAGGCTAGAAAGGTGAGGCACATTTTCTATGTTTCTTGGGGAGCAGCCTGTTTTGTCTCGCTCAGTTTTCGGTTCTTTGGTTTCTCTTTGTCTTAGGGTTCGGCATTGTAAGCGATAAAGCTTAAATGTACATTGTCGTTTCCAGCAAGCTCCTGGATTTTATTTTGATTTTATTTTCCTAACTTCTCTTCTTGTATGCTATGTCCATAGATCAAGTGTGGTGAAATCTGCAGGGAAAAAATAAGGGGGTTCCCTAGCTTGTGGTTTTCTGTCATTTTAGCAGTGTTGTCTTCAAGTTCTCATTGTCAAGTCCAAGTCGAGTCTCAAGTCCCTAAAGTCACTTTAGAGTCAAGTCCCAAGTTGAGTCTCAAGTCTTAATTTAAAAAATGCCGGGTCACTTTTGTACAAGCCATCAATATCAGCATTTTTGGACAATTTTTTCACCAAGTCAATTTAACAAAATTAGCAAGTCTCAAGTCGAGTCTCAAGTCACAGACAATGAACCCGAGTCGAGTCTCAAGTCGAGTCACCTAGGTGACTTAAGTCGGACTCGAGTTCAAGTCGTGGGACTTGAGTCAACAACTCTGCATTTTAGAGTGTGATTGCTACAGAGGACAGCTTGCTTACTTATCAGTTCAGTTGTGGGTCACTAGTGTGGTGAGATGTCATACATTTGGCTGTGTGTGTGTGTTTTCAGTGTGTGCCACCCCAGCCCTGCACAGACAGCTGGCATTGCAGAGCTTGAGCAAACTTCCCAATGACCACAAAACCTGTTAAGGGACAAAGGCACCAGGCCAGGTTTATTGTTGAAGAAGCACAATAATAATGTCTTTATGCAGATACTGAGATAAATATGCTCTTGACAATGGACACAGCTCAGTGGATTGCAGGACTTTCCATTGCCAGGCCCCATCAGCTGGACAAAGATACTCCCTGAGATTCATCTTTCTATCTTTTTACCAACAAGTTCTAGGGCCCCTTTGATATAGTTGCTTACTGGCCCCTGATGTCACCTTGTACACACTGGTTTGATTAACCATTACATCAGGGCTACTCAACATGCGGCCCATGGCCTGTTTGCGACCCGTGGTGTGGTTTGGGTTTACACGTGGCTCAACACATGGCCTGCACACATGAATATGGGCCTCCTTTGGGAACATGCTCCACAATGGTGAGGCATCTCCCAGGCAGGGTAAGCACTGAAAGATGCAAGCAGACAGGCTAGCTGGAATAGACGGGTGCAGGGTGTTGGTGTTTCTAGCTCCCAGGGAGGAAGTGCTGGGAGTGCTGGGGCATTGTGGGAAGTGCTTTGTATCATGCCCACCAGTGTGAAAGATGCTATTTGCATATATTTGCATATATATTTGCATGTATATGCAACCACATTTAAGTTGCAGCCCTCTGCATGTGCTGTGAGTATCATTGTGGCCCCCGGGGTTTCCAAAGTTGAGTAACCCTGCGTTACATGTTGTTATCCTGACCTTATCTGTTAGGAGAGGTCAGTGTACCCCTGTTATTCCTGTACCATTTGACCAAGACATGTTTGTACGAGTACTCGGTGACTAGCACATTTTAAGAACGTGTATTTTTGCAGCCCTCTTCTTGCCAGATTCCATGAGCAGTTCCTGCCGCACATCAGGCCTTAATGCAAGGGCGGATGGCTTAGGCTCTCTTTCCTGCTACCCCAAAGAAAAGAAGGAGTCATATTTTTATGAGCCTGATACATGACACAATTTTCCCCATCCATTGGTACTGCCAGATGGTGGGTGCGAAGGGTTTAGTTTCTTCCTTAAAGTGAGGGAATGGGGTCAGAGTCCAAAGGGGCTGAAACAGAAAGGCAGCCAGGGAGGAAACCTAGGAGGTTGCAAGCAGCAGATTCTACTGGCATGGGCTGTGAGTGAAGAGTAATCAAAGGCCCCTTAAATTCTGGATTTCGGGTGACTAATAAATGCTTTCTTTCACACAGCCTGCCCTGGGTCTCTGCAAATCCCTAATGGATGAAGTCTCCACTGGGGAGCCATGCGGACAAACAGAGGAGCTACAGAGCAAAAAATAATGCATGTGCTGAGCCTGGAGAGTTGGACACATATCAGCCCTCCTACCCCACCCCAGGTGGATCCTGAACAGTGTGTTCTCTTCAATGTCTTCTCCCTGCCGCAGCATGGTGTCTGCTTGGATGATGCGTCACCCAGAACATGTTAGGCCAAAGTCCTTCAGTCAGTCTGGGGAAGGTGAAATCATCCCTGATCAAGTTGGTAGCTGCTGCCAAGATCAGTAGAGCATTAAATAACTACGGGGACGGGTCACTGATTCAGTGTGATCCAGGTCACTTGGTAAAGTAGGCACAAGCAAACACAATGCACTTTCATATGTCAGAATATAATGAGGCACGTCTAGGAGCAAAGAATGCTGCCCAGAGTTAGGAGGGATGTGAGACACTGTCCTGGGAAAGAGATTTGGGGGTGAAACTATGGCCAAAAGGACTAATGGGATCCCAGGATGCATAAACAGGAGAAGCTGAAGTAGGAGCAGAGAGGTGGCTGGACCCTGGTGCAACCACTGCTGTCATCCTGTGCCCATATCTGGGGCCCTGGATTCAAAAAGGATACTGGGAAAGTGTGTGAGAGTCCAAGACACAGCCACGAGAATGAGTCCAGGGTTAGAGAGAGATTTGTTTAGCTTCACAAAGAGACGCTTCATCCGGGATCAACCCTCCATGGTCAGTACTCCATGGGGAGGAAGCTGATTTCAGTGGGAACTAAGAGCCTCTGAGATTCTGGGCCAATGACACTGATCTCCTTTGCAAAGGGCTTTGAGATCTGCTGACGAAAAGAGCTAGATTATTATTATCCAGCCCGTCAGCTTAGCTTCAGCCACATTGCACTTTCAAATTTCATCTCTGAGTGACTCTTTAAACATCGTCTCCTGAAACGGGGGGGGGGGGGGGGTTTGGTTCCGGACTCTAGCTAAGATCAACCTCGAGGAGGTGAGATCCCCTTAGAATTACATGTTTGAGCCCCAGGTGTGTTCAAGCCAGAACTGCAACATTTAGCTGTCCTGTGATTTTTAGGCTGGGGAGGGGGGTGGGGACACCTCTGTACTTGGCACCAGTGTGACTGCTGCTGGTTGGCACCAGTGTGACTGCTGCTGGAGTCCTGGTGTTCACAGCTGAAGAAGGATACGAATAAACTAGAGAAGGGTCAGATAGGACCCATGAGAATGATGTGATCTGTGGTCAGTTCTCCATCACTGGTGATTCTTCAGTCCATGGCTGTTTTTCTTGAAAGCTGTTCCAGTTAAGCCAGGAATTTATTCAGGGCAGCTTTCTGCCTGTGTCAGAGGAGGTCAGGCTAGATGATTGCAGTGGTACCCTTCTGGCTTAGGATCTATGAAGTACAAAAATAATAAAGCAAATTGAAAAACACTCACAAATAAATGTTATCACCAGTTAATGAGTCTACGTATCCACTAGGTGGCAGAGATGGACTGAGTGAATACTTATTTCATTCTGTTGCCCAGCACTTTGAAACAGAATGAGATAAGTGCCAAGACCCTTTAAAATATTCCTGTGTGTTTACCAATATAGAATATATCGGATGATGAGACACATGCCCAACCCTGCTAAGCTGCTGATTTTGGCTGATCCATCACTACCCTAGATTTTATTATATAATTCTGAGCTTGCTAGTTTTCCAGTACATAAAGCAAGCTCTAAACAGCTAAGGGATCCATTCTTTTTCACAAAAGTCAAATGTTTAGCAAATGTTTGGGGTGCTTATATAGACAGCTAAATAAGATTTAAAATAGAAATGAGTGCGCCTTCCAAAATATACACACGTATGTAAGAATGGTCATACAAGATCAGATCAAAGGGCCATGTAGCCCAGTATCCTGTCTTTCAATGGGCCAATGTGAATCATGCTTGAAAAATATGGGTGTGTCTCAAAGGAGTTTATTTTTGAGTTTTGAGGAACCTTAGCCAAAACTATCAAGTTAATATGTAATTTTAAGAGCTGGATAGGAAATGGTCTCTTTGTCTTGTGAAACATTTGGGAGAGGTTAGAAATTTTCAAGACTCAAATGAGGAGGAAAACAAGCCAAAAAATTGATATGTTTGCAAACTAAAATTCACCCCACCAAAAAACCAAACATTTCAGATCAATTGACACAATCATTAAATTGTTTCATTTCAATTCCAACCATATTGTTTTGCTTCTAAGCTTTTGTTTTCTAGTTAGTTACAATTTCAAAAATAATTTCAAAATGAAAATTTCTGATTTTGAAAAAATTCTGAATTTTTCAAAAATATTTTACATTGAGAAATTTGTCCAAGCCAATTCTTTCCCACAAAATTGTGGTTTTGACATTTTCCAAAGAAGAAACATCAAGTGGAAACATTTCCCACGAACTGTTGTCTGAAAACCATGGAAAAAAACTCTAAAGTGTTGCACTTTCCACCACAAACTGTGAGCATTCCCAAACTCTGGGGGTAATTGATATGAATGGGAAAGATCCCCTGTCTCAGAGCAATTGACACAGGCTCTCTGCAGATACAGGCAGCATTGCTGCATAGGTTACATTAATGCGACTCCTCTCACTAGAACATTCACTCTGAACCCCCTCAAAACTTGGCTCAGATACTAACTGAGCCCAGAAACACAGCGGCTGTGTCTAGACTGCATCCCTTTTTCGTAAAAGGGATGCAAATTAGACATATCGCAATTGCAAATGAAGCGGGGATTTAAATTCTCCCCCGCTTCATTAGCATAAAAATGGCTGCCGCTTTTTTCCAGCTTGGAGCTTTGCCGGAAAAAAGCGCCAGTCTAGATGCGGATCTTTCGGAAAATAAAGCCTTTTCCAAAAGATCCCTTATCCCTCTTAAAATGAGGAAAAGGCTTTATTTTCCAAAAGATCCGTGTCTAGACTGGTGCTTTTTTCCAGCAAAGCTCCAAGCCGGAAAAAAGCGACAGCCATTTTTATGCTAATGAAGCGGGGAGGATTGAAATCCCCGCTTCATTTGCAATTGCGATATGTCTAATTTGCATCCCTTTTACGGAAAAGCGATGCAGTCTAGACACAGCCAGCATGATTCAAGAAAGAATTGGACATTCATAGAGATAAGAATATCTAGGGTTCCAGAGTTGCTTAGCATTCACTGTTGTAATGATTTTCTTGGATCTGGACTTCTAACACTCCAGTCATCTGAAGAAGTGGGTTGCACCCATGAAAGCTCATGATACCATCTACATGTTTTGTTAGTCTTTAAGGTGCTACTAGACTATTAGTTATTTTTTATTTTTTTCTTGTTACAAACTAACTCAGCTACCCCTCTGAAGCTGCTGTAAAGATGTAAGAGATTTTACACTTTGTGCTTCTGGGTTTAAAGTTTAAAATAATCTCTTCCTAAAGGGATCAGAATGAGACATGAGGGCCAGATGATCTCACTTCTATCTATAGAGATGTTCTTCCACCTCCTTCACAAATTCCTGAGTTGGGACACTGGTATAGATTCAGCATGGCCTAGCCTATGCTTTCCTAACTAACCCTGGCATTACTGCTCCCATGTATCCCCCATACTACAGATGGGAAAATCTGAAACCAAGGCAAAAGATCAACATTTTGGGTTCGCAAAACCAGGCACTCAAGGGCACAACTAGCCCCATAGACAGCCAGTCTGGTGTTCAGAGGCCAGTGTCTTCCATAGACTTCCACCTACTGGGCCTAAATATGGATTTGAGGTCTACCTTTAAAGCTGAAAATTTGGGTTGAAATCTAAGACTAGCTGCGGGGGGCATAAAGACCCTTACCAGAATAGCTTCTACTGCTGGCTCTGGGCAGCAGACCCAGCTAGATGCCACTCTCCCAGCAGTCCCTGATGAAAAGGGTTAAAACATGCACAGCTAGCTATTCTTAGCCATTAGGGAGCTGGGAGAAGTTTCTTAGATATGTCATTTCTCTCCCTTTGAAACATCCTTCAAGCTCTTTAACACACAGCATTTCTGTTTGTTTGTGCTTAAATACTTATTTATTCCTGGTTTGGAGGCCGCCTGAGATGATCTGAAATAGCCCCAATAATGTGCCTGTCTGGGCACACTGGATAGGATGTCTAGAGAGGGCTTCCTAGATGATGAAGGAGGTAGGTAGCCGAGAGCCCATGATGCAATGATTTTAACACTGCTCAGATTTAATTATATGATTAATGATGCTAAGGTGCATCAGAGCCTCAGAAAGGCACATCTCTGATTTTAAATTTAAATACATAAAATACAGACCAGAAGCTGGGCTATGGGCTTCCCACCCTTCAAATCCGGAATATTATATGCCATCTGACCACCATGGTCCCTGTTGGTGTTACAGTCTGTGCATCCATGTTAGAATGACAAGGGCTCTGAGTGATGGAATTATTGCTGATAGCATTCAGCTCCCTTTCCCTCTGCTTAGCCTCCAAGAGCTGAAATCCAACCACAGCTGACCTAGTTACACTGCTCTTTTATGCACGTACCTCTTTTATGCATGTCACACTGCGCCGCACGGGTGGATTTTAATAGCTTTGCTCAGGCTGTTCTTTCTGTTCAACTCTCATCCATTCTCACACCTCTCTCTCTCAACCCAGGACAGTTGGCCGAGTTTCTGAGCACAAGGGACTTTTGAACATCTCAGAAGTGACTTTTTAGGAATTTACGTCCCATTGAAAATAATTGAAAATGTAGGCTCAGATCTTCAAAGGTATTGAAGCGCCAAAGTCGCCACTGATTTCAATAGAAATTAGAAAAACACTGAATCTTGATTTAAAAAAAAATCAGTGATAGAGAATCCACAGTGACCCTTGATAAGCTGCTCCTATGGTTAACTGCTCTCACTGTGAAAATGTCCCATCTTATTTACAGTTTGAATTTGTCTAGCTTCAATTTTCAGACAGGATCATGTTCTTCCTTTCTGTGCTAGATTGAAGAACACACTATTAAGTATTTGTTTCCCCTGGACATACTTACAAATTAAACAAGTCACCCTTGGTGCTTTGGTTAGTTAAACTACATAAATTGAGCTCCTCGAATCTGTCACTCTAAAGCTGGTTTTCTAATCCTGTAATTTTCCGTGGCTTTGAACCTTCTGCAATCAACATCCTCTGTAATTGTTGACACCAGATGTGGACTCAGCATTCCAGCAGCAGTTGTGCCAGTGTCAAATGCAGAGGCAAAATAATCTCTCTACCCCTGTTCAGACATCCAAGCATTGCATTAGCCCTTTTGGTCATGTCATCGCATTGGCAGCTGATGGTTCAGCTGATTCTCTACCACATTCCACATATATTTTTCAGAGTTGTTGCTTTCCAGAATAATCCCCTGCCACATACATGTAGCCTACATTATTAGTTCAGAAAGCAACCTTCTCTGTTTAGGAATGGGGGTGAAACGCAGCCAATTGGTTCGAGGCTCTTCTGTATGAGATGTAACCTTATGAAGCCAGCAGGTTTAAACATAAAAATCTACAGAAGTAGTAGTTTCTTCCCTTGAGCTGGGAGGCAAATACCAGAGAAGGTGAAATTTCAAGGGACTCTCCCTTGTTTGGAGCCTTTATAACAGGAGAACTTTATGAAAAGGTATGTTTTAATCCCATTTCTGTGGCCTGTGCACCTGAAGGGTTGCGTTGGATGGTTTTTATGGTCCCAGCTGGTCTTGAAGTCTATGGATCCAACCTCAAATTTCAGGGCTTCAGCTGGTCACTTGTGGGAGCTAAGAAGGGATTTTTCCCACCAGACGTGGGTTTGTACCTCACTGCTCACCATCTTCCTCAGAAACATCAATAATTGGCCTCAGCAGACTGGACAGTGCTCTGAGCTTGTCCAGAGAATCCTCTCTCTAGACGCCTGGCTGCTGTGTCTTGCATACAGATGAGGCTGATTAATTATCAGATTGGGAAGGAATTTGTTCACAGATCAAATAGGCATGTATGTGTCTGTGTGTGACAGTGAATTCATCTTCCCTGCAGCATGTGGCATGGATCATCTGGTGGGGTTATGGGGGTATATCTCCCCTTGCCAATTGCCTGCATTGCAAGGGAGATGTGCTTGGATGGCACCTGGCTGTTTCCTGCTCTCTTGGCAGTTTAGCATCCTGATATGCTTTCGTCTAACCTGAAATCATCAGGCTCAGCATAGCAATAGCTGGGTGAAATTGACTAGCCATGATTTGACAGCCCCTTCTGACTTTAAACCTTCTTCTCACATTCTTCTGAGATAGACAAGGCACAGATGGGAAAAAAATCCCCTTCTCCAGCTCCGCAAACTGGGTCATTCCTTTTTTTTTAAAAAAAAGGAAAGTCCACCCACCACTGTTTATTTTTACTGTAGATTTGTTTCCTGTCAGGCACAAAGCACAAGCAGCCACAGCCACTAAAAAGCCATGCAAGCCCATTAGCAAGACAGGGCTCTAGGGACCAGCCATGTTCCAGTCTGGTGTCACTCCTTTCCTCCTTATTTACTGCTACCAGGTACTTCTCCTGGAGGCTCCGTGTCACACCCTAGGTGACAAAGGAGAAGGGCATGCCTGTGTGGGTGTAGGAATGGGAGGCAATTAACTTTTTAAGAACATACAAACTGCCAGGCAGGTTCAGATGAAAGGTCCATCTAGCCCAGTATTTTGCCTTCTGACAGTAGCCAATACCAGGGGTTACCAAATTTGCCCCTTACTCTGGAGTATGCTCATTTAGCTGATCAGCAGATCCAGAGATGTCATTATTCCCCTGTATTCGGCTTTGGTGAGGCCACATCTGGAGTATTGTTTCCAGTTCTGGGGCCCCCACTACAAAAAGGATGTGGACGCATTGGAGAGGGTCCAGCGGAGGGCAACCAAAATGATTAGGGGGCTGGAGCATATGACTTATGAGGAGAGGCTGAGGGAGTTGGGTCTGTTTAGTCTGAGAGTGAGGGGGGATTTGATAGCAGCCTTCAACTTCCTGAAGGGAGGTTCCAAAGAGGCTGGAGAAAGGCTGTTCTCAGTAGTGAGATGGCAGAACAAGGAGCGATGGTCTCAAGTTGCGGTGGGAGAGGTCCAGATTGGATATTAGGAAAAACTATTTCACTAGGAGGGTGGTGAAGCACTGGAATGGGTTACCTAGGGAAGTAGTGGAGTCTCCATCCCTAGAGGTGTTTAAGTCTCGGCTTGACAGAGCCCTGGCTGGGTTGATTTAGTTGGAATTGGTCCTGTCTAGAGCAGGGGGCTGGACTTGATGACCTTCTTAGGTCTCTTCCAGTTCTATGATTCTATGATTCTTATTAAGGGGGAGTGTGGAGAGGCGCGGCGTCAGCGCGGCCCTCCCCGAGGGCCACGCAGGGTCCTCCGCCCACCCCTCCGGTTTCCCTCACCCGAGGTCTCGTCCTCTTTGTGCTCCCCAGTTACCCAAGAGCCCTGCCCCAAGTCTGGCAGGCTCTGTCCATGCTCGCTTTACGGTGAGAGGCGTCCGCGTTGGCGCGGGGGGTGTAGAGGGGCTTGGGCCCTCCCTCACTCCAAGCCCCGACCCAGGGCCCTAAGGTCTGGAGGGATGCGTCAATCCCCTCAGTCCTGGTTGGTGGGGGACGGAACCCCCTAAACACACCAACCCCCCGGGTTCCAGTACCCTGCCCTGGGTCGCTTCCTACCTCCCCGGCTGCTGGGCCGCCGTGTCAACTGGGTCTCGGGGGTCTATGCAGATGGGGTCCGAGGTGCCTCTGTCGGTGCCTCCTCTTCCCGGTTGCGTGTCGGCCTTCCCCACTGGTCTCTGGCGGCGGCGCCCTTTTTAAGCGTCCCGCTGCCCTGACGTCCTCCGTAGTGGGGCCGGCCCACCCACTCCGCGGGGGCGGCTGGCCTGCCAGGGCGCCGGCACAGGTCGGCGCCACGGGCAGTGTCAGCGCCCGTGCTCTGGCACAGCTGGGGAAGCGGCGGTGGAGTTGGGCACAGCTGCTTGGGGCTGCTGCTCGGCCCCGCCCGCGGCAGAACAAGCCGCGCAAGGCAGGAACCGGCGCGGGGCCGCCGCATCTCCCCAGCAAGCCGGGGATGGCTCCCGGTGAGTGCGGGGCGTGGGGGCTGCCCCGTCACACCCCCCCCCTTGTCTTGTACCCCTCCCCTATGTCCGTTACCTCGTGTACCCGGGAAAAAAAATCTGCGTTCCCGTGTGCCTTACCGGGTCGGTGCACGATCGCAAACTGGTATGGCTATAGGGCGAGGTACCATCGCATAACCCTGGCGTTGTTGTCCTTCATTGAGTGCATCCATCTAAGCGGTGCATGATCTGTCACGAGCTTGAACTTGTTGCCTACAAGATAGTACCTAGCGAGTCCACCGCCCATTTTACCGCTAGCGCCTCCTTTTCTATGGTGGCGTAATTCCGTTCTCTGGCCACCAGCTTCCGATTGAGGTAAAGTATGGGGTGCTCGTTCCTGTCCGCCTCCTGGGAAAGTACGGCCCCCAAACTCCCCTCGGAGGCGTCTGTCTGGACTATGAAGGGCTTGGTGAAGTCCGGGTGTCTTAGGGCTGGCGCGTGGGTCAGCCTTTCCTTCAGTATCTGCAGGGCCCTCTCGCACTGGGGGGGTCCACCTTACCTTCGTCGGGTGGTCTTTCTTTGTCAAGTCCGTTAAGGGGCCAGCTATGGCTGCAAAATCCGGCACAAACTGGCGGTAATACCCCGCCGGCCCAAGTAGCTGGTGGACCTGTTTCTTTGTCGTGGGAGCCCGGTAGTCCCTCAGAGCCTTGACCTTATCTACGAGTGGCTTCAGTGTCCCTCCCCCGACCGTGTACCCCAGGTAGGTGACTTCTTGCCTTCCAAAGTGACATTTGTTGGGGTTGGTCGTCAGCCCGGCCCCCTGTAGGGCCTTCAGGACAGCCTCGACGTGTCTCAGGTGGTCTGCCCACGACCTACTAAAGACGGCTATATCGTCAATGTAGGCCATTGTGTACTGCTGGTGGTCTTGCAGCACCTTGTCCATGAGCCTTTGGAAGGTGGCCGCCGCGCCGTGAAGGCCGAAAGGCATGGTCACAAATTGAAATAGGCCAAAAGGGGTGTAGAACGCCGTCTTCCTCTTGGAGGCGGGCGCAAGGGGAATCTGCCAATACCCCCTGGTCAAATCCAGCGTCAAGATATACTGCGCTCCCCCTAATCAGGCCAACAATTCATCTACCCGTGGCATGGGGTACGCGTCGAATCGGGAGAGGGCATTAACCTTTCTAAAGTCTATACAGAACCTGAGTGTTCCGTCAGGTTTGGGGACAAGGACAATCGGGCTCCTCCATTCGCTATGGGATATTTCCACTACCCCCTAGCTCCAGCATCGCCTGGACCTCCCCCCGTACGGTATCCCACATCTTCCGTGGGAGGGGCCGGATCGTGTCGCAGACCTTCTTACCCGGTGTGGTTGCGATGTGGTGACTTGTCACCGTCATCCTCCCCGGTGTGCTCGCCATTACTGTGGGGAACCGCTGTAACAGGGTGTGTGTAGGTCGGCTTGCTGTTCTGGTGTTAGGGTCGTGTCCACCCACACTGGCGTGTCGGGGTTTAGGTCTCCGGCCCAGGGTCCCAGGTCCACCTCGGGGTCCTCCGGAATGACCAGGAGTTGTTCGTGAACCTGCCACCTTTTCAAGAGGTTCACGTGGTAAATCTGCGTGGTTCGTCTCCTTCCGTCCCGCCGCACCTCATAATCCACCTCCCCGATCTTGCGAATAATCTTAAAAGGCCAGCAGCCTTTGACTCCTGGGAGGGGAGGAGTACCAGTACCTGGTCTCCGGGCGCAAAACTCCTTCGTTCGGTGCCTCGGTTGTAGGTCCAGGCCTGCTTTTCCTGCGCCCGGGTGAGGTTAGCCCTGGTGAACTCGGCTAATCTTTGCAACCTCTCCCTGAGCTGCACGATGTAACGTACCGTGCTTGTTCCCCTCGGGCTCTGCTCTTCCCAGGTTTCCCTCAGGACATCCAGTATCCCCCTGGGCATCCACCCGTACAGGAGCTCAAAGGGGGAATACCCCGTGGATGCCTGTGGTACCTCCCGGATCACAAACAGCAAGGCGGGGAGGAGGGTGTCCCACCCGCTGGGGTCCTCGTCCACGAACTGGCAGAGCATCGCCTTTAGCGTTCGATTAAAACGTTCTACCAGGCCATCCGCCTGGGGGTGGTAGGCCGATGTTCTGAGGAGTTTGTTATCCATCAGTTTACCCAACTCGGCCATTAATCGGGAGGTCACGTTCGTGCCCTGATCCGTCAAGATCTCCTTGGGGATCCCCACCCTCGCGAAGATCCTCACCGCGAGGGTGGGGGCGGTGGTGTTCCTTAGTGGTACCGCCTCGGGGTACTGGGTGGCGTAGTCTATGACCACCATAATATACTTGTTCCCGGTTTTTGAACGCTCGAGGGGTCCCACCAGGTCGAGGGCAATCTGCTCGAATGGTTCATTCATTAGGGGCATGGGCACTAGAGGGGCCCTCGGCACCCTCCCCGACTCTGTCTTTTGGCAAGCCTCGCAGGACTGGCAGAAGTCCCGTACCTCCCTATACACCCCGGGCCAGTAGAACCTTTGCAGGATTCTCTGGAGGGATTTTTCCGTCCCCAGGTGCCCCGCCCATGGGTTGTCGTGGGCCAGCTCGAGGACCGCTTTTCTATGGGAGGTCAGGACGAGTAACTGTCTCTGGCCCCCCTCGCTCCCCGGGTCCCTACCGACGCGATAGAGGCGGTCCACATGTACCTCGAAGCGGGGCCCATCGTGTCCGCAGCCTGGGTCATCCGAAGCCCCGTCAGTGGCGGACTCCCAGGCTCGTTGGAGGGAGGCATCGGCCCGCTGGGCCTCAACAAAGTCCTTCCCTTCGAGGACTCCGTCCGCTGTAGGCTGCCACCGTCCCTCGGGGTCCCGGTCTGTCCTGCCGCTGGCGTCCGATGCGGTGGGGGCCTCCGGGGCCATCGGTTCCGCCGCACAGACCCAGCCAGCTCCTTCGGGTCGCTGCCAGGTCGCCCACAGGTGTTGGAACCCCCTCCAATCGCGCCCCAAGATCGCTGGGTAGGGCAGACGCGGGGCTAGGGCCACCAGGCATCAGGTCCCCCCCCCTCCGTCAGTCAGGGTCACCCAGGCCGTGGGGTACTCACGCACATCGCCGTGGACGCACTGCATCCTCACTGGGGGTCCCCTCAGGTTTGTGGGACCCACGAGGTCCTCCCAGACTAGGGTCTGGCTGCTCCCGGTGTCGATGAGGGCTTCCACCTGGATGGCGTCGAGGTGAATCAGGACCGTCGGTCGGGGATTCCCCCCGGGTTCTCCCAGGTATGCTGTGAGGGCCTGCCCAAAGGAGCAGTCCATGAATGGGCAGTCTTGCCGGAAGTGCCCCTCCTGCCCGCACTCAAAGCAGAGGTTCTTCTTGGGCTCGGGGTCACTGGGGCGTACGGCCCCCGTGGACAACCCTCCTCCCCAACCGACGGGATCCTTTGGGGTCGGCCGGGACCACACCGGGGCCAGACGTCTCTTCTCGTCTCCCCCCTTGGACATCGCGCCTTCTCTTACGGTGAGAGGCGTCCGCGTTGGCGCGGGGGGGAGATAGGGGGCTCAGGCCCTCCCTCACTCCGAGCCCCGACCCAGGGCCCTAAGGTCTGGGGAGATGCTTCAATCCCCTCAGTCCTGGTTGGTGGGGGACGGAACCCCCTAAACACACCAACCCCCCGGGTTCCAGTACGCTGCCCTGGGTCGCTTCCTACCTCCCCGGCTGCTGGGCCGCCGTGTCGACTGGGTCTTGGGGGTCTATGCAGATGGGGTCCGAGGTGCCTCTGTCGGTGCCTCCTCTTCCCGGCTGCGTATCGGCCTTCCCTCCTGGTCTCTGGCGGCGGCGCCCTTTTTAAGTGTCCCGCCACCCTGACGTCCTCCGTAGTGGGGCCGGCCTGCCCACTCCGCGGGGGCGGCTGGCCCGCCAGGGCACCGGCACAGGTTGGTGCCACGGGCAGTGTCAGCGCCCAGCGCTCTGGCACAGCTGGGGAAGCGGCGGTGGAGTCGGGCACAGCTGCTCGGGGCTGCTGCTCGGCCCCGCCCGCGGCAGAACAAGCCACGCAGGGCAGGAACTGGCGCGGGGCCGCCGCTTCTCCCCAGCAAGCCGGGGATGGCTCCCGGTAGTGCGGGGCGCGGGGGCTGCCCCGTCACAGGGAGGCTAATAATTCTATCACTGTGCTGCTTGTACTACTGAGCTCTCATAAGGAGCTGCTCTCGTCCCTGCTGCCTATTCCTTCCCAGTGGAGCTCTTCTGCAGTAACTATGTTCCCCAGGACTGGAGAGCATAGTTCCCACCCTAGAGTCAGACGAACACACAGACACATCCACTAACAGAGCACGTCTGAGAGGACCAGTTAATCCAAACTCACAAACTGACCTCTCACAGGTCCCTGGGCTCAGTAGGCTGCGTTGCACAGCAGTGCCACGCTGTGACCCCCAAGTGCCCTTGGACTCAGTGGGCTGGGTTAAACAGCACATGAAGCTGCCACCCTCATACGCCCCCAGGTTCAGCACCTCCCTATCCCCTCTTCATACCACAATTGTTCTGCTAGTAACCCACTTGATGAGCAAACCGCACAGGATTTGAGGGCACTACAGGGGTCTTCAGCTTAAGATACAAGGAGCATTGTTGCAGAGTGAATGGCGAAGCCAACACACCCTTGAGGGAGAGAGAGCGAAAAAGAGAAAGGAAAAGAGAGAAAAGCAACCAGCTTAATAAAGAACATTATTTATTTTTAGGTAGTAACCATATCATGGAAGTCAAACAAACAAAACAGAGACATTATTAAATCGAACTTAAATCAGATTAGACATTAGGTCTAGCAAACCATAACTGATCACATAAAGGCAGGGTAAGGGGGCTTTACCTAGAAGAGAGAGGTGGAGGTGGTGGGGAGAGGGAGGAAGAAGAGATCTCACCACTCTGTATCTTGAACTGATTGGGATTGCCAGATGGTGTTGGCAGCTGGGGGTCCAATGTGTTGGAGATAGGCAAAGCAGAGCAGAGCCCCCAGCATGATCAGTCAGGAGAAGATGAAATCCTAGTGGAACTGATGCAGACTTTAGTTTGGGGTTGGCAATAATTTTTAATGGGGGGGCCACTCCACGATTTTTTAAGTGGTCAAGGACTGCACTTCTGTGGAGGGGTGTATGGTCTGGGACGGCGGGTGGTGTGTAGAAGGCAGCTTGGGATAGAGGACTGGGGTGCAGGAGGGAGTGTTGGGTCTGAGGGGGAGTTTCGGTGAAGGAGGGGCTATGATCTGGGGCAGGGGGAGCAAGGTTCAGAAGGGGTTATGGGTGCAAGAGAGGATTCTGGTCTGGGGGAGGGGTGTAAGGGGGGTGTGGTGTAGGAGGGGGTGCAGGGTCTTGGGTGGTGACATGGGGCAGGGGAATGGAGTGCAGGGCCTGGAGGAGGGGTGCAGGAGGGAGTGCAGGGTCTGGGAGGGAGTTGTGACCTGGAAGAGGTGGGGAGAGGGGATACAGAGGGTTTGGGTGGTGGCTTGGAGCAGGTAGTCGGGAGGAGGGCGGGGTGGGGGTGTCAGGCTCTGGCTGGGAAAGAGTGTGAGTATCCATGTGGCTCTGCTCTAGCACAGAAGGGAGGAAGGGAGGGAGGAGGCTTCATTCACTGCTGCTGCCTTCAGCAAAATTTCTCAGCTCATATTGTCTGGAAACTGGTCAATGGAAGCCTGGAGATTTTGCTAGGGGATGCAGACAGCGCTCAATGCTTTCTCCTCCCAGCCCAGCTTGCAGAGCAATTAGCAGCCTGCTCTTTAAAGCGGCTGCAGCTGCTCTGTAGTAAGGATGCTGGCGAGGCAGCCGCAGGCCAGATCTGGCTCGCTAGCCACCTCTTGCCCACCCCTGCTTTAGATTCAGACCTCTGAAGATTTTTCTTGAGCAAGGATAGGAGTTTTTGTAGGGACACAACAATGGTTCAAGGGGAACATTGGATTTGTTTATGGGTAAACAGATGGTTCAAGGGAATATTCTAAAGCTATTTTGGTTAGGCTAGACCAGGGCTACTCAAGTTTGGAAGCCCTGGTGGCCACAATGATACTCACAACACATGCTGAGGGCTGCAACTTAAGTGTGGTTGCATATATATGCAAATATATGCAAATACATATTTCACATTTATCTCCATTTCCATTTATCTCTGCAAAAGTGAATTCCATCTCCCAAATCGGGTTGAAAACCCTGTGTTCATCCAACAAGCGTCTCTTCTTTGTTGCCATTTTTAATAATTATTAAAACGAAAATTGTATACCAGTGTTTTGGGTGTTTAGCTTGAAGCTTCAGGTTGTATGTTTCTTGGAACGATTTTACTGTAAAAAGAAGTTTCCAAGCCAGAGCGTTCCAACTTGCAGCGGGTGGGGAGCTGGGCAAGTCAGGCTGGACACAAGAGGCAAAAGAGGAACAGATGCCTGGGAGCCCTGTCCTGAATTCCGGCAGGGCTGACATCCCCACGCGGCAATCCGTCGCTCCATGTGGGAGGGAAGCAGAGCTGCCTGGCCATGGTGCCAGACCCAAACATGACCAGTGTGAGCCAGTCAGCACCTCTCAGGCACTGCCCACAAGGCTAAGCAGCCAGCACTTCTTCTTCGAGTGATGTCCCCGTGGGCACTCCACTGTTGGTGTTGGGTCGTCCCGGTGCCGCAGATGGGAGTTTTCATGAGCCGCAGTCAGCTGGACCGTGCATGCACGGCACACGCTTCGCACTGTTTGCGCCGTTTTGATCTCTCTCGCAGTCCGGATCCTGCCAGTTCCTTTTTCACTGCCTGCGGTTGCAGACAGAGCGAGCCCTCTCTCCTCAGACAAGCAATCTTGTCAGGAATCAAAGAAAATCTTAAATTAGTGTTTATAGTGAGTTATAGTTCAAATAGTTATAGTTCCTAATTATAGCTCGTTCATAGTTTTAAAAAAATGTTTTTATCTTAGTAGATAGTATCAACAGCTATGCCAGGCTCTCCTGGCTTTAAGAACTGCACCACATGCCGTGACGTGATGCCAGCATCGGACATACCTCGGCGAGGCACACGTGCCTCAAAAATGCATCCACTGTGCCAAATTGACTGTTAGGGCACATAGGGACAGAGAAATGAGGCTAAAAATGTTCCTTTTTGACAAGGTGTGATGTAGTGGGGGTACCTTGCTGGTTGCTATGCTGGGCAGTGGGCTGTGGGTGACCTCTGCTGTCTGTAGCATGGCCCAGCAGGGCAGGGGGTGAGTCATTATGCAAAGGGGGCTCCAAACCTGTCTGACCAGCTACCCCACAGGGAGAGAAACAAAGGAAGGTGGAATGCCGCCCCTGGCTGGGGGGCAGGGCTGGAAAAGAGTTTGTTAGTCTCTGTCTGGTATCATGGAGGAAGCAGCCTAGGCAACAGACTGGGATTTAGGAGCCCAGACTCCCCCATATCTAGGGGGGCTGAGGCATCCTAGGCCTGCCCTGTAACCAGATTACATCTGTGCCGTATCCTGGAGAGGCAATAAACTCCCTCTATTCTACTGGCTGGTGGAGTCTGTTCGTACCATTTCGGGGGTGCAGGAGACGGGAAAACCCCAACGCGCCGTCACACAAGGCATTAAAACCCATGGAGCTATCACAGCCAGTCTCCACTCTGCGATCACCTAGGTCTGAGAAAAGAGCTGTTTCTCCGTAGCCAGCTCCAGCTCGAAAAAGAGCTTCACCAGCCCATTCCCTACCACAGGCCCTCTTGGCCCGTGTAAGTGTGGGTGACAAACTGTGCACTTCTGGCACCTTGGCACTTAAGCATAAGTCGGCCTCAGAGCCGAAAGCCCGGCAAAAATATACTTCCGTGCCATCAACAGTCATAATAGGCCATCGCTCGGCAGCGCCGGCGACTACACCAGCCATCACAGCACCGATGACGACAGCACCATCTGTGTCGACACTGCCTGTACACGCGCCTGTTACAACAGCACCGACTACATCAGCACTGGCAACTTCAGCGCAGTCAACCTTGGCACTGTCACCACTGTCGCAGACATCCACATGGCCAATGTCGTCACCATATGTGCCATCCAGCCCACTGGCACCGAAGAAAGCAAACCAGAAATCTGACCCTACGAGACAGCTGATCCCGGAGCCATTGCTCTTCTCCCCGGCACTGTCCTCTGCACCACCTTCTCCCTATTCACCTCACTTAACAGAGGACGATAGGGGTTGGAACCTACGGGACCAAACCAGACACGATAGGTCCAGATATCATTTGTCACTGTTACCCTATAGAAAATATACCTTTCATTCGCTTCCTCCTTTTTCAAGAGGTTCACCACATTCCCCACACCTCCCAGTATATCATCACACTCACTATAGGAGTGGATTTTCATCTAGATATGCTTCCTCTGTGCGATCAGAGTACAGGCGACACAGCCCAACATACTACCACTATTATTCTCATCATATCTTGGTTCATCATCATTATCATCACTTTGATGACGGTCACCCAACTTCTTGTGCTCCTGCATTTTCTGCCCAACTATCACATAGATAGCAAATAGTAGTCACACCTCCCACCGCTCCCTCAGAACTAGAGAGGGTCAACTATCTGATGTTGGGGAGCACCCACTGGATGTCTCGCCAACTGATCAGTCCTCATCATCTCCAGATGAAGTGATTATACCTAGTGACCAATCTCCTCCAGACGACCTGAAGCAGTTTCGGGAACTCTTTAAAAGGGTAGCTGCAACCCAAGATATTCTGTTAACCGAAGTACCAGAGAAACAACACTGGCTTCTAAAAAACCTTCAGCCCTCACAACGGGCGAAGATCGCAATCCCCATAGATGAGGCTATTACGGAAGCCGCTGATGAGATCTGGCAGACTCCAGCCTCAGTATCACCAACCAATAAATGGGCTGACAAGAGGTACTTTGTTCCTCCAAAAGGAGCCGACTTTTTATTTTCCCATCCACAACCAAAATCATTAGTTGTTGACGCTGCCCAACACAGATCCAAACTACCACAACACAAGAACACAGAGGAGAAAGATAACAAGTGTATGGACTTGTTTGGCAGAAAGCTCTACTCTTCCTCCACTTTACACCTGCGCATAGCTAACTATGCAGTGCTATTGTTCAATCATAATTTTGACAGTTATTCAAAGCTTACCACTCTTATGTATCACCTGCTGGACTTTAAGAGGCCCATATTAAAAATCTATCATTCAAGAGGGTTACGCTTCCTCCAGGGCTGCCCTCCAAATAGCACTGGAGATAGCTGATACAGCAGCCCGAGCTACTGCAACATCGGTGGTTATGAGGAGAGCTTTGTGGCTACCACCTGCCGAGGTCCCTCATGACCTACAATAAAAAGTGGAGGATCTCCCTTTCGATAAACAAAAGTTATTAGCTGAAAAGATCGACGAGGTCTTATATTCCAGCAAAGACCTTCAGCAAAGAACAACTTTGTGCACACGAGATGTATACTCCCCCATACCACCGCAAATGATACACCCCATATCAAAAGCATAGAGAGTTCTCTTACTCCAGATATCAGCAATGTGGCTTCGATCACGCAAGGAATAAACAGCATCCTCAGAGGAGACGCCCCCAGAGTTCCCATAATACCAATAACCAGGTGAACAAGCAGCAGGTTTGATGTGCTGGTTGAGGGTCTGCAAAACCTCCCCATCACGCACCAACCATTACATTCCACTCCTGACTTTCACCACCGTTTGAAGCCTTTCTGTCATCGCCAGGCTGCTATCACATCGGACCATTAGGTCCTTGAAATCATAACATCAGGGTACACCATCCCATTTATCACACTGCCTCCCACTTCCCCACCCTCCCCATCCCCCTTCAGGGACCCTTCTCATGAATATCTGCTAAAACAGGAGGTGCAGCGACTGCTCAACCTTGGAGCAGTAGAATTGGTACCCGGAGGCTTCAAAGGCAAGGGGTTCTATTCCCATTACTTTCTCACCCCAAAGAAGACGGGAGGCTGGAGGCCTATTTTAGATCTTTGCAGACTGAATCGATATCTTCAGAAACAACAATTCAAAATGGTTATCCTAGCATCAATAATCCCAGTGCTAGAAAAGGGAGACTGGTTTGCAGCCCTCAACATGCAGGACGCCTATTTTCACATAACCATTCACCCTGCACACAGACGATTCCTACGTATCGTGGTGGGAACAGATAATTACCAACACTGGGTGCTACCATTCAGCCTTTCTTCTGCACCCAGAGTGTTTTCAAAGAGGCTGGCTGTTGTTGCAGCCTACCTTCGCAGATGGGCCGTGATTATCTTTCCTTACCTACACAATTGCTTGGTAAAAGGCCCATCAGAAGTAGAGACACACCGAATGATAGCAACAACCAGGCAAATATTTGAGCTGTTGGCCATTATACTAAATACATAGAAATCAACTCTACAACTGACACAATCTCTAGAGTTCATAGGTGCTCTCCTAGATTTTAAATCAGCAAGGGCATACCTACCCCTGTAAAGGTTTCAAGTGACCCAAGACCTTACTGCTGCTCTCACAACCAGCCCCATAGTCCCAATGCTCACCTGTCTTCAACTTATGGGTCACATGGCAGCTACAACCTATGTAGTCAATTATGCGAGCCTGCACTTTCGATGCCTTCAGCATTGGCTTGCTTCTGTTTCCATTTCAGGCGACCAGTGCACTGACTTGTATCTCCTCTTTCCCACGTCTTAAGATCTCTCACACGGTGGACCAATCTGCACAACCTTCTAGCAGGCATACCATTTCACTGAGACCAACCCTTGGTACACAGAACTACTGATGCGTCCCTCGTTGGATGGGGAGCCCACATGGATACCATGTCAATACAAGGGCGATGGATCACTCGAGAGACTTTACACGTCAATGTATTAGAACTCAGAGCTGTTTTCAATGCATGCAAGTATTTCGTTACACAAATTCACGGCAAAAATATCAGAATACTGACCAACAACAATGTACTATATACAGGCAGTCCCCGGGTTACATGGATCCGACTTACATCAGATCCCTACTTACAAACGGGGTGAGGCAAATCCGCACTAGCTGCTTCTCCCCAGCAGACCAGGGAGACACGAAGCTAGCGCCCCTCCCCCCCCCCCCCAGCAGACCAGGGAGACGCGGAGCGGCTTTTCTCAGCAGACACCTCAGCTTGAGAATAAAGGACTGAGGGAAGTGAGGTGTGGGAGAATAAAACTGAGCTCTGGAGAAATGTTTGGCTAGAGTTTCCCCTACAATATGTACCAGTTCCGACTTACATACAAATTCAACTTAAGAACAAACCTACAGTCCCTATCTTGTACGTAACCCGGGGACTGCCTGTAAATCGTCAAGGAGGTGCCCGTTCCCATTCTCTATGCACTGAAGCAATTCCGTTAGGGAACTGGTGCATACAAAACAAAATCATCCTGATAGCTTCATACTTACCAAGAACATAACAGCAGATGCCCTGGACCATGAATGGGAGCTACATCCTTGGGTTCTTCAATCCATGTTTCGGTGAAGGGATCTCCCAAAAATACACCTGTTCGCATCCTACAAAAACAAGAAATGTTGACATTACTGTTCCAGAGCTGGCATCGGACTGGGATTTCTAGGGGATGCCTTTCTCCTCAATTGGAAAGGCCCCCTCTTATACGCATTCTCTCCTACTCCGCTTATTCCCAAAGTGCTAGAGATTACCAGAGACGAGGCAACAGTTATTCTCATAGCACCTTTTTGGAAATGACAGATATCGTTCCCTTATCTGTATCTGATGTCTCCTCAGCCTCCCTATCACCTTCTGATTCACCACAACTTCTTAACTCAGAACAGTGGAACCTTACTCCAAACCACAACCACATGTCCTACGCCTGACAGCATGGCTCGTTGTTGGTTCTATTAGGAGGAACTACAATGTTCAGACCAAGTAAAAGAGGTTCTTTTGCACAGCAGAAAGCGATCTACCCATTCCACTTACCTCCAAAAATGATGTAGATTCCTTTCCTAGTATTCCAACAAAAATTTGGACCCAAGCACAGCACCTTTACACAAAATGTTACACTACATCTTGTCCCTCAAGGAAGCGGAATTGGCCCTTGCATCCTTAAAAGTACATTTGTCACCCATTACGGCTTTCCATCAACCAATAGAAAGGTTCTCAGTCTTTGCACATCCCATAACAAGATTTATAAAAGGTTTTTCCAACTTATACCCACCATGCAGGTTAACACTACGACCGTGGAACTTGGAAATGGTGCTGGACACTCTTACCCAGGCCCCCTTTGAAAAAGTTTCTGCATTGTCTTTATTTATGAGAATGGCAGGGAACCTGCCTTGAGTCAGGGGTCACTGACCCATAGAAAAGTCATTTGAGAGCAGGGGACACAGTACTGGGGAGGGGTGCTTGTGGGTTCTGGGGCAGGGAACAGGGTGCCAGTGGGGGCAGGGGAGAGGGGACAGGGTGCCAGGACAGGTTTCTGCAGCAGGGGACAGGGTGCTGGGGGGGACAGTTTTCTGCAGAGGGGAGCAGGGGGACAGGTTTCTGTAGTGGGGAAGGCAGGGGGAGAGGTTTCGACAGGGTGCCAGAGGGAACTGGTTTCTGCAGGGGGGGCAGGGTGCCGGCATACAAGTTTCTGCAGAAGGGGGGCAGGTTTCTGCAGTGGGGTGGGGGGGCAAGGGAGAGGGAACAGGGGGCCAGGAGGGCGGGGGACAGATTTGGGGCAGAGGAGAGGGAACAAGGTTGGGGGCAGAGAGTTCCCTACACCAGCCACAGAGGGAAGCCTCCGACCCGCGCTCCCTCCGGACTGACCGCAGGGCAGCCGGGCTGGAGCAAAGAGGAGCGGCTGCCCGGCCAGCTGGCCATGGCACTCAGCCAGGGTGCACCAAGCTCCACGTGGGCAGGCGCAGAGGGGAAGCCGCCCGATCAGCTGGAGCTTCTCCTCTGTGCCAGCCCACGTGGAGCTTGGTGCACCCTGGCTGAGCGCTGTGGCCAGCTGGCCGGGCAGCCACTTCTCTTCCCTCCAGCCAGGCTGCCCTGCGCTCAAGCCCAGGGAGGCTGTGTCTAGCTCCAGCTGTGCTGGAGCAAGCTTCCTAGACTGAATGCAGGGCAGCCGGGCGGGAGTGAAGAGAAGCGGCTTCCCGGCCAGCTGGCCATGGCGCTCAGCCAGGGTTCACCACGCTCCACGTGGGCTGGCGCAGAGGAGAAGCTCCAGCTGATCGGGCAGCTTCCTCTCTGCGCCTGCCCACGTGGAGCTTGGTGCACCCTGGCTGAGTGCCATGGCCAGCTGGCCGGGCAGCCGCTCCTCTTTGCTCCAGCCCGGCTGCCCTGCGGTCAGACCGGAGGGAGCGCGGGTCGGAGGCTTCCCTCTGTGGCTGGTGTAGGGAACTCCCTGCCCCCAACCTTGTTCCCTCTCCTCTGCCCCAAATCTGTCCCCCGCCCTCCTGGCCCCCTGTTCCCTCTCCCTTGCCCCCCCACCCCACTGCAGAAACCTGCCCCCCTTCTGCAGAAACTTGTATGCCGGCACCCTGCCCCCCCTGCAGAAACCAGTTCCCTCTGGCACCCTGTCGAAACCTCTCCCCCTGCCTTCCCCACTACAGAAACCTGTCCCCCTGCTCCCCTCTGCAGAAAACTGTCCCCCCCAGCACCCTGTCCCCTGCTGCAGAAACCTGTCCTGGCACCCTGTCCCCTCTCCCCTGCCCCCACTAGCACCCTGTTTCCTGCCCCAGAACCCACAAGCACCCCTCCCCAGTACTGTGTCCCCTGCTCTCAAATGACTTTTCTATGGGTCAGTGACCCCTGACTCAAGGTAGGTTCCCTGCCATTCTCATAAATAAAGACAATGCAGAAACTTTTTGGCTGTCTAGACTGGCAAGTTTTTCTGCAAAATCATCTGCTTTTGCGGAAAAACTTGCCAGCTGTCTAGACTGGCTGCTTGAATTTCCGGAAAAGCACTGACGATCTCATGTAAGATCGTCAGCGCTTTTCTGGAAATACTATGCTGCTCCCGTTCGGGCAAAAGTCTTTTTCCGAAAGACTTTTGTGCAAAAGGGCCAGTGTAGACAACACAGTAGTGTTTTCCGCAAAAAAGCCCTGATCGTGAAAATGGCAATCGGGGCTTTTTTGCGGAAAACCGCATCTAGATTGGCCACGGATGCTTTTCCGGCAAAAGTGCTTTTGCGGAAAAGCATCCTGCCAACCTAGACGTGCTTTTCCGAAAATGCTTTTAACGGAAAAGTTTTCCATTAAAAGCATTTTCGGAAAATCATGCCAGTGTAGACGTATCCTTTGTGTTTAACTTAGTATTTTATTTAAAAATGAAGCCTGGCCAACAAACCCCCAATTGGGGCCAAGCCCCCATCTGGCCACAACCACTCCTGCATTCTCCCTTCCCCAGACCCTAGATCTGAGCCTATCAAACATTGGAACCCCCTGCCCTGAGCCCCTCACATACCCCAACCCAAATTCCTGCACCCTCACATCTGCAAGACTGTGGCTTGCTTAGTATCCCAACACTGCCCAGCCTGGAGCCCCCTGCCCGAGCCAGTGTCCCCTTCTCCACCTCCTCCTGCATCCAGATTTCCTCCCAGAGCTTGCACCTCTCACCCCTTCCCACACCCAAATCCCTCATTCCCACCCCAGAGACTACACATCCTGTTTCAACACAGCAAAGGTCCAGCTAGACTGCAGGATTTTTTCAGGATTCTGGAGATATCCCAGAAAAACTCTTCTGCATCCAGGGTTGCGTTTGTTCTTCCGCTTTTTTAGTGGAAGAGCAAACAGGCTCTTTCGGTCACCCCTATATTCCTCTTTCCACAAGGAATAAGGTGGCTTCCAAAAGAAGGGTTTTTTTCTGACATTTGGTCCAGTCTAGACAGGCCAAATGTTGGAAAAACCTCTTCCTACAGAAGAATTTTTTTTGTAAAGCAGCAGTATAAGGATTGGGGATAGTAAGTGACGGAGAGGAGGAGAATAGAGAAGCCGGGGCTTCAAGGAAGGGGCAGGGCAGTAGATCTTGGCTTGGTCTGTCATTTAAAAAGGTTGGAGACCACTGCCTTAAGGAGTAAACCACTTCCTCAGATACCTAGGGCACACTTCACAAGAGCTGTTGCAACATCTCCAGCCTTTCTCCGTGGAGTTCCCCTTAAGGACATTTGCAGAGTGGCCACATGGTTCACCAATGACACCTTTATGAAGCACTATGCTATGTCGCAAGTTCAAGTGAACGACACTATTGTAGCCGCCATGGTCCCATCGACTGCTGTCAAACCATCCACTTATCCTTGAGTACTGATACACACTCACCAACAGTGGAGCACCCATGGGGACATCACTCGAAGAAGTTACTCTCCTTGGTGCAATAACAACGGTTCTTTGAGATGTGTGTCCCCGTGGGTGCTCCACTACCTGCCCTCCTCCCTGCTTCAGAGTCTCCCATTATATCTTCCAGATACCGGGGCGGACTCAAGGAACTGGCAGGAGCCAGACTTCGTGAGAGATCAAAAGGGTGCGAATGGCACGAAGTGTATGCCATGTACGCACAGTCCGGCTGACTACTGCTCATGCAAACCCCGATCTGCAGCGCCAGGACAACCCAGCACCAACACTGGAGCACTCACAAGGATACACATCTTGAAGAACCGTCGTTACTGCACTAAAGTGAGTAACTTCCTCTTCCCACAATGCCCCGGGGCTCCTGGCAGCTCCTCGCTAGGGGCTAGAAATGCAGATACCCTGTACCCATCTGTTCCAGCCAGCCCATCCGCTTGCATCTTTCAACGCTCACTTCATCTAGGAGACACCTTGCTGTTGTGGAGAGTGTTCCCAGTAGAGGCCATGTTCAAAGGATCCCACCCATAGGCCGCATGTTGAGCCCCACGTAAATCCAAACTGCACCGCAGGCCACAAACAAATGGGCTACGGGCTACATGAGTAGCCCTGGACTAGACAATAGAAACTGATCATTCCTGGCTATGGGTGGTGTTCCTATGTGAGAACTCATAATGAAACTAGGCAGTTTCAGTATTTTGGATATAAGTAGAGGGTCTATTACTAAAGTTGGTCTGATAATGACTGATTTGGTTGTGAACAGGCATCGGTTCATTAGCATCGGGAGTGGAGGTTTCCCACCAGGCAGCGCTTTTCTGTTTTCAGTAACCCATAGTTCAGGGCGGTTCTTACTTTGGAAATGCTGTTCTCCATTCTGCAGGCTAATGTAGATGTCTGTTCTATCTATGACTCAGATGAGACTAGGGGTGTTTCCTTAATCCTATCACCATTGGCTGGAGGAGGTTAGGTGCCTTTTCATTGCTTTGTCTTTGGTTCAAGCAGAGGCCTGGTGGTGGAGGGTGTCTTTCATGAACATTATGCACTGTCTCCCTACAAACACAGAGCTGATTGGAGTACCTGTGTTACCTGAAGGAATGAACAGAACAGAGAAACATCAAGAGATCCATCCTGTCACCCATTCCCAGAGTCCGATAAACAGAGGCTAAGGACACCATACCATGCCTGCCCAACCTGGTTAATAGCCATTGATGGACCTACTGGTACCTTCCATGAATTTATCTAGCTCTGTTTTGAACTCTGCTATAGGGTATGTCTACACTGCAGTTTTTCTGGAAAAACGGCCATTTTCCCAGAAGACTACACTTATGTCTACATTGCAATTGCATTCTTTTGACAGAAAGTCAAAAGAACGCAGGGGTTTTCCCAACAGTGGTAAACCTCTTTCTACGAGGAAGAAGTCTTTTTCTGAAAGAGCTCTTTTGGAAAAAGGCATGTGTGGACAAGGAAGAGGGTTTGTTTGTTTGTTTCCAAAAGAAGAGACCTCCAGGAAAAAGCACAGGCCCTAATGGCCACTCTGTACATAGTAATCACAACTTAAATGCAAGATTGATTGGACACTATATGGATGCTATCTTTTGAAAAAGCAGATCGCTTTTTCAATGTGCTTTTGCTGTATGGATCCGAAAGAAGCCTGGATGAAGCCATAATCTTGGCCTTCACAACATCCTTCGGCAAGGAGTTCTACAGGTTGACTCTGCATTATATGAAAAAATACTTGCTTTTATTTGTTTAACTTGCTATTAGTACAAGATCTAGCAGTCACCAAATGATACTATGGGAAGGAATAAATAACTCTTCATTCACTTTTTCCACATCAGTCATGATTTTATAGATCTCTATCATTCGTCCCCTCCACCAGTTGGCTCTTTTCCAGACTGAAAAGTCCCAGTCTTATTAATTTCTCCTTATATGGCAGCCGTTCTAAACCCCTAATTATTTGTGTTGCCATTTTCTGAAACATTTCCAATGCCGAGGTATCTTTGAGATAAGGCAACCACATCTGCACACAGCATCCAAGATGTAGGCATACCAAGGATTTATATAATGGCATTCAGACATTTTCTGTCTTACTCTGTATCCCTTTCTTAACGAATCCTAGCATTGTCTTTTTAACTGACACTACACATCGAGTGTGTATTTTCAGAGAACTATCTATAATGACTCCAAGATCTTTCTTGAGTAGTAACAGCTAATTTAGTTCCCATATTATATAGTTGGGGATTATGTTTTCCAATATGCATTAATCAACACTGAATTTCATCTGCCATTTTATTACCCAGTCACCTTGTTTTGTGAAACCCTTTTGAAGCCTGTTTTGGACTTAACTATCTTGAGCAGTTTAATATAATTTACAAATGTTGCCACTTCACAGTTTATATCTTTCTACAGATAATTTATGAATATAACTGATTAGGACTGGGCCCAGTA
Organism: Pelodiscus sinensis; assembly: GCF_052426305.1. Classification (NCBI taxonomy): domain Eukaryota; kingdom Metazoa; phylum Chordata; order Testudines; family Trionychidae; genus Pelodiscus; species Pelodiscus sinensis. The sequence continues at coordinate 14,765,729 of NC_143073.1, read as the reverse complement.
TGGTCCCGAGGGCCATTTTTCATTACCTTTCTCCATCTGAAAACTGACCCTTTATTTCCCATCTTTTAACCGGTTATCAATCCATGACAGACCCTTCCCTCTTATCCCATGATAGCCTTTGACAAGGTCCCTCACCAAAGGCTCTTTAAACAAAGTAAGCTTTCTGGAAATCTAAGTACATTATATCCACAGGATTCCCCTTTTCCACATGCTTGTTGACCCCCTGAAAGAATTCTAGTAGATTAGTGAAACATGATTTCCCTTTACAGAAAGGATGTGGATTCCTCCCCTCCCCCCCAAATTATGATAATCTATGTGCCTGACAATTCAATTCTTTATTGTTTCGACCAATTTACCCTGTACAGGCTGATAAATATAACTTCATTAATTGCCAGGATCACCTCTAGAGCCCGTTTTAAAAATTGGCATCTCATTAAATATACTCCAGTCATTTGATACAGAAGATGATTTAACCGATAAGTTACAAAACACAGTTAGTAATTCTGCAATTTCACATTTGAGTTCTTTCAAGACTTTTGGGAGAATACCATCTGGTTCTGGCGACTTATTTCTGTTTAGTTCATCAATTTATTCCAAAACCCTCTCTAATGTTACCTTTGTGACCTGAAAGCGATGTGCCAAAAGATCTTTAAGACAGAGGAAGCATGGGTCAGAGCTACTGGCAGGAAGGCACTCAAGCTGAACTGCAATAGCTAAGGACCATGCATAGCATACACCAATAGATCCCAAACCATCACTACAAGAGCAGAGGGAGGTGCTTTAATTAAAATTTTTGGCCAAAAAGATTGCAGATTAGGGTTGACAAACAGTGAACAAGGCAAATTCATGAAAACTTTCAGTCAGACTCCAAAACACCCTAAACTCCAAAAATATTTTGTTTCGTCATGTTCTTGGCTTTGTTTCAAACTTTACTTCAACTATGATTTGCCAAATCACAGAAATCAATTTTGGATTAACTTCAACATTTTCTTGATGTACCTTTTTTCTCCACTGTTCAATTAAGAGTTTCAAAAATTCTTATTTCCACCCAAAGGCTATGTCTACACTACCGGGTTCTTGCACAAGAACCCTTGCACAAGAAGTCTTGCGCAAGAACACGTCCACACTGCCATGAGTGAGCTGTGCTTTTGCGCAAGAGCACCCATGGCAGTGTGGACGTCCTCTTGCACAAGAAAGCTCCGATGGCCATTTTAGCCATAGGGTTTTCTTGCGCAAGCAACCCCAGAGGCGCCTCCACACTGCCCTCTTGCGTGAGAGCTGTTGCGCAAGAGAGCTTACACTTGTAAGAAAAGAGCATAGCTCTTGCGCAAGAGCATCCTCTCTTACCACACCGTACTGTAAATCTTCTTGCGCAAGAGAGGGTGGGCAGTGTGGACACTCTGCAGGTTCTTGCACAAGAACGGCCATACTTGCGCAAAAATCCGCCAGTGTAGACATAGCCTTTAAAATGATTTTCTCCCTATGTTTTGGAACAGCCAGCAAGCAAACAAAAATCCCATTGTGTTCACAATTTCACTTATGACATGAATTTTAATTAGTAGAAGACAGCCAGGTGCTACCCAATCCTGGTCCTCTGCAATAGGAGAGAATTGGGAATAGTGTGTTCTTTGTAACTCTGTCTTGAAGATGGGTAACTACAGGTTACGACTGATCATGTTTTCTTCTGGAGGACAAGCCAACCAAGAGAGATTGATCAAGAAAAAAAAAAAAAAGACATCCAGTCTTGATTTAATTAGATCTGTTCTAGTTTAAACAGGAGCTCATTTGGGAAACTTGCATGGATTGTGTTGTACAGGTCAGACTAGATGATCAGTGGCATTACAATCTATTATTAAATTTTGTAAGATAAACAGCTGATGCTTAATGAGAATTGTTAGCCATCAAAGTCTTAGTCATATCCTCTCACCCACAGGCCACACAGAGATAGGTAATTCTGTATGGTATGGCTCTAAGTCCTGAGGGTGCAGTCAAATGAGCTTAAAGAGCCCATTTAAAGAGCTGTTGGTGGTTGGAAAAACTGCAGCCCTGAGTAGGGAATAAAATTGTGGCTCATCAGCAGAACAAGGGTGCTGAGAAAAATCAGATGGGCTAAAGAAGAGGGGAAGAAAGTGTAAAGGCAGCTTTGAGAGCTAGAAATCATATCTGAACTACCTAGAAAGAAGAGTATTGGGTCTACAGAGGGGAGAGAAACTGCACAGTCTTAAAACCACACAGAAGCAGAACATACAGTAGCTAGAACAGTTCTTTTAGGGGACTGTTTTGCCAAGAGCCAGTAGCAGAGACATACCACAAGTCAATGAGCACTTTTCACATTTGAGATTATGGACTATTAACGATAATGCTCGATGTCAGGCTGGCGGTCGGTTTCTAGTGGAGTGAGTCAAGGATCTGTTCTAGGACCAGTTTTGTTCAACATCTTTATTAATGACCTGGATGAGGGGATGGATTGCACCCTCAGCAAGTTTGCAGATGACATTAAGCTAGGAGGAGAGATAGATACACTGGAGGGCAGAGATAGGGTCCTGGACAGATTAGAGAATTGGGCCAAAAGAAATCTGATTAGGTTCAACAAGGACAAGTGTAGAGTCCTGCACTTGGGATGGAAGAAGCCCAAGCATTGTAACAGGCAGGGGATCGAATGGCTAAGTAGCAGTTCATCAGAAAAGGACCTGGGGATTACAGTGGATGAGAAGCTGGATATGAGTCAACAGTGTGCCCTTGTAGCCAAGAAGGCTAATGGCATATTAGGGTGCATTAGGAGGAGCATTGCCAGCAGATCCAGAGAAGTGATTATTACTCTTTATTTGGCTCTGGTGAGGCCACATCTGGAGTAGTGTGTCCAGTTCTGGGGCCCCCATTATAGAAAGAATGTGGATGCATTGGACAGGGTCCAGCAGACGGTGACCAAAATGATTAGGGAGCTACAGCGCATGACCTATGAGGAGAGACTAAGGGATTTGGGTTTGTTTAGTCTGCAGAAGAGAAGAGTGAGGGAGGGATTTGATAGCAGCCTTCAACTTCCTGAAGGGAGGTTCCAAAGAGGATGGAGAGAGGCTGTTCACAGTAGTGACGGATGGCAGAACAAGGAGCAATGGTCTCAAGTTACAGTGGGAGAGGTCTAAGTTGGATATTAGGAAAAACTATTTCCCCAGGCAGGTGGTAAAGCACTGGAATGGGTTACCTTGGGAGGTAGCGGAATCTCCATCCCTAGAAGTTTTGAAGTCTCGGCTTTACAAAGCCCCGACTTGGTTGATTTGGTTGGGATTGGTCCTGCCTTGGGCAGGAAGCTGGACTTGATAACCTCCTGAGGTCTCTTCCAGCTCTATGATTCTATGAACGCGGGACCTTGGCTCTGCATCAGGACTTAAAGATAACACCCTCCTGCTCCAATCACTAGAGACCATTCCCTAAGCCAGAGTTAGGGATAGAACTCAAGAATATTGACTCCCCGGTACTGATCTCCTTCCCAAGTAAAAGTGATGTGGTCTAGTGGAGACACTGCCCCCAGATACCATCTCCCTGCTGGAAAGGAGATCAAGGCAACCAAATAAGCATTGACATCTCTGGTTTTATTAAAATTAAATATAAGTTACAATGGTCAAATATTAAAAACTAAATCCCCAAATGACAGATATTCCCTATTTCAAACCCTTCAATATTTAAATTCATTTCACAGAAATGCTACAATAGCAGAGAGCACCAAAAAGCCAGTTTCTTCCTTGAGAGATGCACAGGGATATATGAAGCCTTTGCCTCATGCAGTACAGTGACGTGCAGTACTCTGGGAGGCATTTTGCCTGTAGATCAGGCTGTTAACTTGCATGATAAAGGTTGGCAGATACTGGCAACACTGGTATAGCAATTGGCTTTTCACTGGGATTTGCAGAGAAAGAGGTCTTGGGTTTGAGGATTATTTTAGCTAGTTCGTTCATACAGACAACCTTGTTTTAATCTGTTAATACTTGAGACTCAGATTTTGCTCATACAGGACTTTCCACCCAGAGATATTTGCAGTATATGCTGGTAGGTAGGTCAGTCAGCTGCAATGTTGACATTTTACATGGCAGAAAGAAGTGGAGTGGACGAGCCGGGCATGTAGACATTTCAGGGGTTGCAGGTGTCCAGATCAGGCAAGCTGTTGGGATGCCAGCCTCCAAACATCACGGTGACAGATGGTCAGAGATCTCCAAGAAGGGACATCTCTGCCTATCAGTTGCTGATTTGAACTGACAGCCTCCCATCAAGTCTCCCTGCTTGCCACGGAGATGAGCAGTGATGGGTCACACCAGTCTTTGGTGCCTTGCAAATCTCTTTGCAGGTTAATGAGAGCCAGGAATTCTAGTTCCAGTGATATGATACAATCCCATAGAGCTGACATAATATAATGAGACCAGTTTGTCAGTAACTACCTGCCTGGAGGGGAAGTGCAGCCAGCACTGGAGGGAAGAGGAGCTGGTTTCTCCTGAGTGGTCAGAGCCTTTTGACAGCAGCCAGACCCAGTTCTCCTGGGCAGCCCTGGGAGCCTCATATGATATAGCAGGGCAAAAAGGCGAAGTCCTTCATCTCTGGATCATAGGCTGTAAGAGGCAAGCAGAGATGTGAGTGCAGGCAGAGATGTAACTCCACAAACAATAATGTAACTCCCACGCCCACACAATCCAGCCTGGCAAATATTTACCAGTGAAACCTCTCTGCTGGATTTCCTATCCCTGTGTTAGAGAGGAAAACAGAGACAGAAAGGAAGGCAGGTGCTGGTATCTGCATCTCCTACTCTCAGAGTGTCCCCCACCACTAGATCCCACTTTCCTCCCGAAGCTGGGGATGGTCATTCCCAATTTCCCCTCCCTCCAGGCCAAGGATAGACATGATATGACTCACCCGCACAACAGATGACAACATCAATCCCTGTGAAGGAGGTGCCACTGGCAGGGGGAATCTGACTAGGGCTATGTCAGTGTATTCACTTAAACGGTTAACCAATGAGCTTGGGCTCATCAGTTAACCCTCATAGTTACATACCTCTCCCCCCTCCCGTGTATCAGAGGCAGGAGGGGAGGGAGGAGTAGGAAGGGGCCAGGAGCTGGTGGCTTCACAGGAGCCCATGCTTGCTGGGAGAAGCTTCTACAGAGCTGCTGCCCCCTGCAAATGTTAAGTTACTTGCACTGCTGGCTGTTACGCATTTCTTACAGGGGCTCTCCTATTGCAAAGGGGTCCCTGCCACTCTTTAAATAGCTCCCCGCTGGCTTTTGCCGCAGCTCAGCCAGCTCTTGCGAGGGCTGCGCACCGGGGCGCACCCACTTCCTTTCACCGCTGGCAAGGGCTGAAAACCGCAGCAGTTACACGTTTACAGAAGCCTGCCGCTTGACATCCCTAGATCTGACACCACCACCCACCCAAGGGTGGCGGGAGCAAGTGATTTGCCATCACCCCCTCCCACACACACCGCCTAGGGGTGGGGGCGCACTGAAGGGGGAGTGACTTGACGTCGCCTAGCTCCCTCCCTTTCCAACCCACCCCTGGCCAGAGCAGGAAGGCCCCAGGCGTTGCCTTGGCTCTCCCCCATTCCCGCAGGAGGCAGCACGCGCGCGCGCGCGGACCGTTAAACCGCCGCCGAACTTGAGAGGGGAGTGGAATGTGAAAGGGGTCAAGAAAAGGAGAGCGCGCGCGCGAGGCCAAATACTCACGGTTGATTGGCAGTTGCTCCCGCGTACCCCCGCCTATCAAGACCTTTTTCAGCGCGCGCCACAGCCGCGATCGGCCCGCCTCTTGCGGCACGTCATCGCCAGGCATCGCCTCGTTCTCCTCCTCCTCCTCCTCTCGCTGGGCAATTCGCTCCCAGAGTTCTGGATCGACGGGCGGCAGGGCCAATCGGCTGCTACCGTTACTGCTCCTTCTCTTCCAGCCTTCGCCCCGGCGGCCGCGCACGCGTAGCGAGGTGACTGTGCGGCAGAAGGGGCACGTGACCTCCTCCCAGCCCTGGTCGCGCGCCAGGCGGCAGAGGCAGGCGGTGCAGAGCGCATGGCGGCAGGGGGCGGGGCGGCGCCACGCACCGTGCGCGGGCCCGAGGCGGCGCGGGGCGCGAGCCCGGCGGTCATAGGGCAAGTAGCAAATGCCGCACTCCGGCTTGCTGTCCGCCTCCATTTGGTGTAGCCGCTGCCGTACCCCAGCGGGGTGAGAGCGGGAAACGAGTGTTCTGTCACCTCACAGCTCTGCCCGGCGCGCGGGCCGGCGGCGGTTATAGAGACGTTCTGACCCCGCCCCCGGCCTGGCCCCGCCCCCAGCCGCCGTGCGCCAAGACGCCTGGGTTAGCGGGGGCGGGTTCCACGCGGGTCCAACGCTCATTGTCCCACCCGGGGAGCCGCGCGCGGCTTCGGCGAACTGCCCCTGCCCCGGGTACAAACAGCGGCTGAGCGGGACGCCCGAGGGTGCGGGGGCGCTGGGCTGGAGCGGGGGGGGGGGGGCGGACTCCGCCCTTGTAGTGCCAGCCGGGGGGGGGGGGGCAGCGTCTCTGTCGCGGGGTCCATGCAGGCGCGGGGCTGGGGAGGTTCGTGCGCCCAGGCTGGCTGGGAGCGGGGCCTCTCCCGTTTGGCTGACGAGGGGCTTGGTGTCACTGGGGCTGTGGGTGCGGGGGCAGAGGGGTCTGCCTGGTGCAGGGGGCCCAGTCGGCAGTACCCGGAAGCAATGGCCTCGGGAAAGGAGGAAATAACGTGGGGGTCTGTGCCCGACCGAGCTCCCGCCAGCCCCGGGTTTCCCAACCTCTGACTCACGCCTGCCTGTCACAAGCTGTGAGTCATTCCCAGTGTAAATAAATACATCAGGTGCCTGCGTGGCACATGGCCAGGCAGCTGTTGGCCTCCCACCATGGCCTGGCTCATAACCCCCCATTTTCCAGGATGGGGAGATGGACATGGAGGGAGCATCGCCCCCCAAACTCTCCCCCCATCCTGGCTGGCTCAGTGGGGCAGGGAATGGGACACAGGGCCCATCCCTTTTAGGGGCTGTTGGCTACCTGGCCCCAGGGCAGGGACAGACTGGCTGGCTGTCTGGGGAGGGGGGGAGGTTGCAGAGGAGTTGAACAGGGGCCTGTCCTCTCTAGGGGTGCCAGCTCTGCAGGGCTATGGGGTGGGGGCTGGGTAAAAGGGTCTGTGCAGAGGATTTCCCAGCCATGGGCGCTGCTCCAGCTTCTGCCAGGAGTTGCAGCATCCTGGCAGCTGGTTCTTCCAGGATTTCTCAACCTGGGTCTAGTGGGTGGGATTGCAACCCAGAAAGGGGGCCAAGGCACTTACCCTGCAGCAAACACCTCCCAAGCCTGATCTCCTCCCCGAGCTCTGGCAGTGTCCCTCACTCCTGACCTGCAGTTCCTGCTAGCTAAGCCCTGTCCCCCTGAGCCTGGCTGGTGCCACTCACTCCTAACTTGCAGCCCCTGCCAGCCCAGCCCGGTGCCCTCCTGCCCCAGCAAGTGAAATAATCACACAGTCCAGTGCCCCAAGATTAGCTAAATAGGTGGGCAAACTGAGACATAGAGCTGTACCTACACATTTCTGGAAATTGAAGTGAGAGTCAGTTTTGCATGGACACCTGCTAGGTGTCCATTGGCCTTCCTAATTCATAGGACCTTCAATAACCTCACACACTTTGCTCAGGAAACATGAAATTTGTTGGCTAATTACCATGAGCCTGGTGGCTGGCTGGGCCTGTTTTACCACCCTTCCACAAGGGCTGTACTTGGGGTGTCACCTTCCCAACAGGCAGTGCCTGGGATACAAAAAGGAAGAAGCGAATTAGCTGACAGGACGTGAGTGGACAGTTTCCAGCTGTAGCACATGGGGCTGTGTGTGGGGGAGGGGATGGGGGAGAAGACAAGGATGTCCTATGTGGGGATTGGGTGCCAATCTGCCATAAGGGGGCATCGTGGTGCAATATGCACACTCCACTGGGCAGGCAAGGGGACTGACAGTGTGCTTGAAGGTCCAACAGATTGCAGGGCAAGAGGGTTACAGCCAAGACATGGAGTGGTTCCTGTCTCACTCTGAAATGTGCAGCTTAGGTATGAGAATGTCCCATTGACTTAAGTGAACTGGCTCCTGATTGACTCCAGAGTGAATGAGGGGGAAGTTAGCCCTTTGACTCCAGTGGAGTGACTCCAGATTCACTCCAGAGTGAGCAAGGGGGAAGCAGCCCATTGACTACAGTAGAGTGATTCCTGATTGACTCTGGAGTGAGGGGATAATTGGCCCATTGACCCCAGTGGAGTGACTCCGGCTTGACTTGAGTGAATCTAAGACTAACTGGGGTTTATGGGTCAAGCATTTTGTCCCCTCCATTCTCCACCAGGGTTGGCGAGTTTTATTGGCTGGAGGCAAAACACAGTGGCTGTGTCTAGACTGGCCAGTTTTTCCAGAAAATCAGCCACTTTTCCGGAAAAACTGGCCAGCTGTCTACACTGGTCGCTTGAATTTCTGCAAAAGCACTGACTTCCTACTGTAAGAAATCAGTGCTTCTTGCGGAAATACTATTCTGCTCCTGTTCAGGCAAAAGTCCCTTTTGTGCAAAGCTTTTGCGCAAAAGGGCCAGTGTAGACATATCAGATTTGTTTTGCGCAAAAAAGCCCCGATCGCGAAAATGGCGATCGGGGCTTTTTTTGCGGAAAAGCGCGTCTAGATTGGCACGGACGCTTTTCCGCAAAGAGTGCTTTTGCGGAAAAGCGTCCGTGCCAATCTAGATGCTCTGTTCTGAAAATGCTTTTAACGGAAAACTTTTCCGTTAAAAGCATTTCTGGAAAATCATGCCAATCTAGACGCAGCCAGCCAGACAAAGGACTGGTGCCTGGCCTTGCACCTCACTTTGACATTGGGGTTTTTCTTGGGGAGGGGGACTTGTGCAGGAGTGTCTAGTTTAAATTTTTGTTTTGATTTGCCATAAAATTTGGTATTTTCTGAAAGATTCACAGACTCCTGATCTTATTCTGACTTCTTATTGTTCATCGCCCTTCCCCCCGCACTCTAATCCACCAGCCCCCAATTCCCTCCCAGAGCCAGGGAAAGAGCCCAGGAGTCCTTGCTTCCAGGCCCCCCCCAGCTCTAACCAGCCCCTACTTCCCTCCCAAAACTGGGGAGAGAACCCAGGAGTCCTGGCTCCCAGCCAATAGCCCTTCATCCCAGAGCCGGGAATGGGCTGGAAAACCACTGGCTGAGAGCCCCGGGCTGCTCCCCATCCCCGTGTGACTCTATAACCAATGACTCAGCAGCTCTCTGGGGATTTTTCCAGCGGCTGAGGCCCCTGCCGGTATCTGTCGCAGCCACACGTCATCGTCATCCTCCTCCAACCTCATGTGTGCTTGTCAGCCCCCTCACTTCCCGGTGGTGACCAGCAGGCCACTGACACGGAGAGAAGCTGTGTTTAAAGTGGATGTGCAATCTAGGCCTGATCGATTTGTGCTCTACCTGGCACTTTTCCATGTGCTGCCCAAGTGCTGAGGGTTCCCAGGGGATGAGGCAGGAACACCTGGTCTCTGTGGGGCTGGGAGGGACCAAATTCACCAAGGCTCCATTTAGCCTGGGGATTGGGCTGAAACCAGGCAGTGGTGGGGGAAGCATTGTGAAAGACAAATTGCACAGTTTGTGTGTGTGTGGGGGGTGGGGGTGGGGGTTGGATAGGTGAAACAGAAAAGATGGTGCAGCTGGTTATATAGGGACCCATTCTCAGCACTGAGTTATAGCCAGCTCTGGGACAGGGCTGCTGGTTACACAGGGACCCCTCACCCAGTGCTGAGATGCAGCTCCCTCCAGCAGGGTGGCTGGTTATACAAGGACTCTTAACCTGGCCCCTGTAGCCCCTCAGTGCTTGCTGCCCCCTGGTGGTCATGTGGAAGAAGGCAGGAGACACCAGACTCGGTGTGTTGCTTTACTGATTTATTATTGTCCTGTTTACATTTCAGCCTTCTGAAAAGAGCGACGCTTCCACAGCCAAACCTTGGAGAGCTCTAGGGCGAACCATGGCTAAGGGTCTCTGTGTAGTGTGAGACTGTAGTGCAGTTGCAGTGTCATGGGGAGGGCATAGAATGACCTGCAATGCACTGCATCATGCTGGTGGGGGGCAGTATAGCTCGGGGATAGACCCACAACTGAGCCCCACCCCCAGCTCTGCCCTGTACTTCTGACTTGCAGCCGCTGCTAGCCCAGCCCTGAGCTCCCCCTCGTGCCCCTCACTCCGAACTCTTGGTCCCCTGCTAGGCCAGTCCTGTGGTGCCCCTCGCTCCTGACCTGTAGCACCTCAGCTATTTCAAGCTCTGGGCTATTCTAAGCTCCTATCACACACTACTGCAGAACAAGGGCAGAAAGCTCCATTCAGCTACAGAACCTGCCTTTGAAGGGGCTCGGTAGGAACAGTGCAGACTGTGGCTAAGGTCACATAGTGTGTCAGCCATTGGCTAGGAACACAACCCAATAGTTCTGGTCCCCAGCCCCCACTCTCTGACCACCAGCCCCTACTCCCATCTCAGAGCCAGGGAAGAGAATCCAGGAGTCCTGACTCCCAGCCCCCCTGCAGTAACCCACCAGCCCCCACTGCCATCTCTTGGTCCTTGGATTTCCATCCCTTCCTCCAATTCTTCTACCTATCTGGTGGAATCCTAAGAACAATGTCCCCCTACTGGCTGTTGGGGGTATTGCAAGTTCGCATAGAGTCTGAGTCACAAAGATCCAGTTCAAAGTGGGGAAAGGAAAAGCACTCAGACCCTGGGTCACAGGTGGGGCAACTGCCTGCCTGTCTCAGCTGGAGCAGCCCCAAGGGAGTCAGTGCCAGGCTATGTTTACAGGTAGAGTTACAGCAGGACGCTCCCCAGCTGTTCCCCTGAGCAGGTGAGAGATCAGCTCCCATTCAGTACATAGAAGCAGCCCTCTCTGGGACAGGGCAGCAGGTTACACAGGAAGCCCTTGCATGACCCGGAGATGCAGCCTCCTCTGGGGTGGAGCATCTGGTTACATGGGGTCTCCTTGCATGGTGCTGAGATGCAGCCACTGCTGGGGCAGGGCAGCTGGTTATACAGGGACCAGATATTGAAATGCAGCCACCTCTGGAGCAGGTCATGGCCTCTGCTTAACAACTGCATGCAACTTTATGAGAACATGGGCCAGAAAGCAAAGGATAAAACCCATGGGTCCTCTGCTCCCTTTTCTCTGGGTTTGTCCTGGCTGTGGCCAAGTTGCCCTCTCCAGAGAGAACTCCCCTGGAAGCGTCGCTCTCACAGCTGTACAAAGTCACCCAACCAGAGGACAGGGACTATCTGTGCAGCTACCATCTGTCTGTCCAGAAGCAGGATTGTGCAAAAGCAGGGAGGGGGGAATTCCTGGATGGGGGGGCTTGTAGCCTCCCGTGCTCCCCATCCCTTGCTGGAGCATTATTGCTATAGGAAGAGCTGGCTCAGAATGATTGATGGTTTTTTGTTGTTGTTCATTTAAAGCAGAGAAAGAAATTAAAGTGGAAAGCGAGACATCCCAGGGAGGGGTGTGCATTGATCTGTATCCTTCTGCCACTATGAATGGGGAAGAAAAATAGTTCCCAGAGGGAATTCCATGTGTCCCCAGCAGGGGGTGCCAGAGAGTTGGGACAGAGCAGGCCCACGTAATAGCCATATTGGTGGGTGCTCAGGGAAGTCCCTTGCTGTTCTCCACGCCAGCAGCCTTCCCCTGCAGCCAGGGTCTGTCCCTGATCCTTCTCCCTTGCACAATGCCTGCCTCCCATTATTGGGTCCCCTTGGCCTTTGCACCCCCACTCCAGGCCTCACTCCTGCAAGGTCCTCATGGTCCCTCTGATCGTGCTAAGAGATGGACAAAAAACTGAAAACCAAAATCAGCAAAACGGCTGAACCAGCAGAGGCCGCCAGCGGCACTGAGCAAGGTCGTGCATCGCTAATTAACGAGGGTTTGTTAGAATGATAAATTAATCCCATGGTTGACAGCCCATGCCTCTGTCTGAGGTGGTGGCCTGTCCCTTTAAAAACAGGAGCATGAATCTTGCAGGAGGCGAAGCAGCAGGCGAGATCCGGTGCGTAAGCTGACGGGGAGAGCAGAGCTTGTTGCCCGCCAACCCCTTGGCTCATGCCCGCAGCAGCGATCAGTAGAAGCAGCAGCCAGGCGGAGGGTGGAGGGATCCGGCCCCACCCCTTCTGTGGAAGGATACATGTGACAGGGTCATGCGCGAAGCGGCTCCTCCTCCCTGGTGGCAGGGTGGGGCAGGATGGGGCGGAGGGATACGCAGTCCAGTGGGACACAAGCGTGCATAGTCCCGGGCGCCGATGTGTCCCTACGCCCGGGACTCTTTTTTTGTATTGGGCTTGTTGCCTAGGAGGGCATCAATTTCTTGAATGATGGATGGGGTCAGCTGGGCCAGCACCTGCCAAGAGAGGGTGGGGGTGAGACCCCTTAGCCCAGGCCCTCCCTTCCTGCCAAAAAGGAACCCAAGAATCCAGGCTCCCAGCCCACCCCCACTCTCACCCCTATTCTGTGCTCCTCCAGAGCCAGAGAGAACCCAGGAGTCCAGGATGCAAGGCATGGGAGGGATGCTCACCTGGATGGCTCCAAGGTTTTCGATCAGCTGATCGGCGCTGGACACCCCAAGCAGGACAGAGCTGACACCCTCAGAGCGCAGGCACCATGCTGAGAGGCAGAGATTGGGGGGAATCAGTCCAAGAGTGCCTCTTGCTGAACCCCCACCCTGCTCCCTGCCCCACAGTGCTGCCCTGGGTCAAGTCCTGCCTGCCAGGGGAGAGCGACCCCTGCTGAGCTCCTGCCCCACAACACCCCCTGATGCTGCTGTAGGGAGAGCACCTCCTGCTGAGCCTCTGTCTCACAGCCCCCTCACCAATTGCCAGCTGGGCCACAGTGCAGCCAAGACGCTCGGTGATGGGCTGCAGTTCTTTGATCTTGGCCTGCTGCTTCCTGCCATCCTCGCTCTGCAGCTTCTCCTTCAACCATTGGTAGCCCTGAGGGCAGAGCATCAGGGAAAGTCAGGGATACTGGTGGGGAAGTCAGAAGTGCTGGGGGGGAGGGTTAGAAGGAACCCAGATGGGGGCGCTGGGGCAGTAAGGCGGGTGGGGGATTGATAGAAGGGGCCTCCATTGGGTATTGGGGACATAGAAGTAAAGGGGCTTGGCAGGGCTCAGTGTCCTGGCAGGGCAGGTGACAGGGTACAGGCAGGTCAGGGTACCAGCAGGGCATGAAGGGAGACATGGGGTGGGAACGGGTCCTGCCAGGGCATGAAGGAGGAAGTACGGGGGAGAGTCAGAGTCTCAAGGTCCTGGCAGGGTGTGCGTGTGTGGGAGTATGGGGAAGTAGGGTCCCAGCAGGGCATGTTTGGGAGAGTATGGATGGGGTCAAGATCCTGGCAGGGTATAAAGAAAGTATGGGAGGATCAGGACCTTAGGGTCCCAGCAGGGCGTAAAGGGATGTATGGGGGAAGGTCAGGGTCCTAGTAGGGCACGAAGGGGCCAGGGAAGGAACACGGGGAGAGATGGGGCTCCTCATACCTTGATGGCTGCCCGGCAGTTCTCAGGGACTCGCTCTTCATACTTGCCAGTGATGAGGCCACAGGCTAAGGGGGACCAGGTGACGGCGCCCACTCCTGGGGGGGGTGAGCAGAAAGAACAGGTCCCAGCAGGGCAAGAGGGGGCCCTTCACCCCACAGATCCCCTGCCCCAAAAGGTCCCAACATCCCCCCAATGGCCTGCCCCATGGATCCCCCTCCTCCCATAGCCCTGCCTGCCCCAGCTCCCCTCTGCCCTATACCCCCCCACCCCATAGACACCCTATCCTCACCCCCACTCCATTGCAGGTACCCACCAATCTTATGGTAGAGCTCCGGGAGCTGGGTCTCCACCTTGTCGCGGTGGAACATGTGGTACTCTGCTTGCTCACACACTGGTGGGATGAGGTTGAACTGCCGGGCCACTGAGTACGCCTCCTGCGGGCAGGGGTGGGGGTGAGATGCATGGGGTAGCTCTTGCACCAGGCCTGGCCAGCCTCCCACTGCCTCCCTCTGCCAAACTGAGGGCTTCCTCTGGCCCCCCAACAGGATCACTCACCATGATCTCCATGGCACTCCAGCGTGAGGTGCCCCAGTACATGGCCATGCCCTGGTTGATGACGTAGGTCATGGCCCGCACAATCTCTGGGAACGGTGGGGGGAGGGAACAGGAGAGACAGGTCAGCCAAAGATCCCCTGCTATTCTCCCACTCTGCATCCCCACCTGTTCAAGAGGCAGGACTTGAGTCCCACTCAGTCACCATATTCACTCTGAACTCTACTGATGGCAGGCTACTGCCCTTGCAGAGACATGACTCACTGCTGCTTGCATAATGCTAATGCTGAACCTTACCAATGGGGGTGCAGGGCAATAAGTGTGTTACTGCAACCACCCACCGCCTATGTAAGAGGGAGTGTTAACTCAGAACCCTGCTGATGGTAGATTCCAGCTCTGACAGAGACTCAATCTGCAACAGCTTACATGGTGTTAACACTGAACTCTACCGAAGGTAACTGTTAGCCCTATCTGCAAGACAGCTGCACTACAGGCCCTCCCCATATAACAGTGAGTGTTCATTCTCAAGTCCACTAATGCCATGTTTCAGCCGCACCTGTGGAAAAATGGCTCCGTCAGACCTACAACCTGCTGGCAGTGATCCCATAGGAATGTTAAGCCTGGCCCCTACCAATGGGAAAGTACATCTGAATCATGCTGACAGAAACAAGGCTGGTACCATTTAGCTCAATAGACTGTTGACTCTGAACCCTACTGATGAACACACACCCCATCTCCACCCCCAAAAACATTACTTTACGAGCTGACAGCCCTCTGCATGGACACATAGTACAAATCCCACCTTTTCAGGTAGAGTCCTATAACCCACATCAATCCAGTGGGGAGATCTCTACAAACACGTCTGGATTGATGTGGGTCAGGGGGCTATAAGGTTATATGGAGTAGGTTTCTACAGGGCAGGGGCTACAGGGTTTCTAATCTACAGGGTCTATGTGGGGTTTGTGAGTGATTCAGGGTTCTATGGGTTGTGGGGTTTCAGTGATCTCTATCCTATGAGGCTGGGCGTATGTGGTTTGGGGGTCTATGGGTATTCAGGAGGGTCTCTGCCCTACCGAGTATTCAGGAGGGTCTATGGAGTGGTTCAGGGAGTATATGGGTTTTGGAAAGAGCTATACAAGTTTGGGGGGACTCTAGCCTATAGGACTGGGTCTATGGGGCTGTGGAGGGATTCCATGGGGTAGGGATCTATGTGGGTTTAGGGGGGTGTTGCTCCAGTACCTTCCAGAAGCAGTAGGCGGAAGTTGGGGTCATACTCTGCAGGGGAGGAAGCAGATAGAGGTGAGCAGGGCTATGGGAAGCCCCCATCTGCCCCACAACTCCTCCATGAGATATCCTGGGGGGAGGGCTCTCAGTGCCAGGGTGGGGATGCCCCAGGAGGGCAGTGCTGGAGGGACAGGGGCAGAAATTACCTTCCATGGGGCTGTTGGCATCCATGCGGTTGGCAAAGATGATATCCACGTAGTCCAGCTGCAACCGCTCCAGTGACCCTTTCAGCCCTGGGGGTGTGGGCAGGGTGGGGTCAGTTGGGGGGCACTGAGATTCCCCCCTGGCTTGGCACCCTGAATCCTGCCACGGCACCCTGAATCCTGCCACATCCTCCCAGGTCCCTCCCTCCTGGGCCAGGTGCCCCCCAAGCTGTCCCCTCCTCCCCTCAGCACCCCCCACCTGCTCAGCCATCCCCAAATTCTGACAGCCCCCCACACCATCTCCCCGGCAAACCCAAACCTGCCCCATCTCCCCTCCTGCTGACTCCTCCCCTCAGCTCTGCCCCCAGCAGCTCAAATCCTGCCCCACTGCTTCCTCTTCTCCCCCTTCACCCCACCCAATCCCACTGTGGTCCCCGCCTGTCATCTCACCCTCGATTATGTGTTTCCTGGAGAGGCCCCGCTCTGTCTCTGCCCTGGGAAGAAAGAGATTGAGATGGGGGGAGGGGGAGCATCCCTTCAGTGTCCAGCTGCTGGCCCTCAGGGCCCAAGGCCACTCCAGAACACCCCTCCTCCTGCCATATTGGGCGGAGACCAGGAAAACATCTCATTGACAAACTGACACCCCCTAGAGGGGACAGGCCCCATTCCCTATAAGCCAGCCAGTCCCTGCCCTGGGGCCAAATGGGAGCCAAGGCCCCCTAGAGGGGACAGGCTCGGTGCTGATTCCCCACCCCATGGCATTCCGAGTACTCACTGGCCGCCCCAGTAGATCTTGGTGGTGATGACGTAGCTGGATCGTCTGGGGGAGCAGAGGACAGCTGGTTAGATGGGCAATGGTATCGGGACCCTAGCCCAGCCCCACTGGCCCTGCTCCCCAGTCCTCCCACCCTGCTCCCTCTGCCCCATAGTGCCCGTTACCTCCAGCCTTTGCTCCTCAGGATGTTTCCCAGGGTTTTTTCTGCCCTGAAAAGAAGAGGGAGGGGGAAAAAGCCAACCAAATAGATAAAAGAGAAAATAGAGAAACAAGAGGAGGGAGCCTGCCCTCCCCCAGAGCACTGCACACCCTAGACAGGGATCCTGGGTTCTCCTCTACCAGGGGAGGGTAGTGGGGGCTGGTGGGTTAGAGCAGGGGTGCTGGGAGGCAGGATACTTGGGTTTTCCCCTGGCGGGGGAGGGGACACCTACTTGCCGGAAGCGTAGACCTCGGCCGTGTCAAAGAGGTTGACCCCACTCTCGTAGGCGATAGTGAGCACGTTTTCTGCCGTCTGGGGATGCAGAGAGTGGAGTCAGCAGACCCACAACTCCCCACCCCTCCCACACCTGTGTCAGATCCCCCCCATCATTACAGTCAGGATCCCTCAGGGACCCACAGCTCTCCAAGCTTACCTCATCTGAGATCTGGGAACCAAATGTCACCCAGGTGCCTGTGGGGAGAAAATCAGCAACATGAGCTGGAGCCAAGAGAGGGCAGGATAGGACTCCTCTAACTCCTCCAGTCTGTGCCCTCCCAAGCACCCTGTAGTCCCATTGTGATCCACCCATGTGACCCAGAAACTCACCCAGCCCGAGGCAGGACACACGGAGCCCAGATTTACCCAGATTTCTGCAAAAGAAGGAGAACAATGGAACAGGCAGTTACACAGGCACCCCAGCACTGCTAATGCTCTTCAGTTACACAGAGCCCTGCTCCAGAGGTGGCTGTG
The DNA here is from genome assembly GCF_052426305.1 of Pelodiscus sinensis. NCBI lineage: Eukaryota > Metazoa > Chordata > Testudines > Trionychidae > Pelodiscus > Pelodiscus sinensis. The sequence goes on along the minus strand of NC_143073.1, from coordinate 14,748,480 downwards.
AGGTGTCCCTGTGTAACCAGCTACCCTGGCACCTTCTCTAGATGTGGCTGTACCTCAGCGCTAGGTGAGGGGTGCCTGTGTGACCAGCCACCCCATCCCAGAGGTGGCTGCATCTCACCATCAGGCAAGGAATCCCTTAGTAACTGGCCGCCTCATCCCAGATGTGGCTGCATATCAGTGCTGAATGACAGGCCCCATATATGCAGCAGATACATGTTTTCTGGTATCCCAGCCTCCCCAGGACTGTGGGTCACTCCCTGTGGCCCAGAGGCCTGGGGTCAGCCTATGATGCCTTTTTGGGGTATAGGCTGGGTTAAATTTCATAGCTATTTATAGTCCTTTCTTGCTGACTGTGGCTGTTTTATGCTGCCCAAGCCAGAGTCAACCAGGCTGGCTCAAGGGATGGGATCTGGGCATGTCTGGCAGGAGCTGTGAGGGAAAACTGAGGCACTGACCACAACGACAGGCCATGCCAGAGAGCTAAACCCCACTTCCCTCCCAGAGCCAGGGAGAAAACCCAGGAGTCCTGGCTCCCAGGCCCCTGCTCTAACCACTGGTCCTGACTCCCCTCCCAGAGCCAGGGAGAGAACCCAGGAGTCCTAGCTCCCAGCCCCCCTGTTCTAACCACTGGTCCTGACTCCCCTCCCAGAGCCAGGGAGAGAACCCAGGAGTCCTAGCTCCCAGCCCCCCCTGCTCTAACCACTAGCTCTGACTACCCTCCCAGAGTTGAGGAGATAACCCAGGAGTCCTGGCGCCAGCCTCGCCTGCTCTAAGCACTGACACAGGTAATTTTATCATTCTCAATATTCCCCTCTGAACAGACTCCTATCCTCAGAATCCCCCCAACTCACTCCCCCACCCCCCAACCAGCCTACCTGTATTTCATGCCGGTGGCCAGCCCCGTGGACTCACGCAGCAAGAAGGCGATGTGGGGCAAGTTCTGGCCCGGAGCCCGGAGGCCCCCGGCCGCCGCCAGCCCCCGGGCTCCCTTAGGGAGCTGGTGCCCTCCATTGCCTGGTCCCCCCGGGGCCGGGCCCCCCCGGCTCCCCGTACAAAGCCGCTCCTCTGTGCTGCGGCTCCGCAGGTTTTGCTCGGTGCAGGCGATGGAGACTTGCATGACTCAGCGGCGGGGAGGGGGGCCGGGACCCCCGGGGATACCGGCTCTTTGTGTTAGGGTGAATGCAGCCCCCCCCCCCCCCGTTCCTGCCCGGACTGAGGCAACCGGGAACCTGGGATGGGGATGAGTGTAGAGGTCCGTGGCAGTGCTGGGGTGTGTGGGCTCGGGGGAGCGGGATCTGCGGGTAAGTGGGAGAGACAGAGAGGGGTCCCCCCTAGTCCCGGAGGGTCCGTTGCACGGTGCGGAGCAGCCTCGTCTCATTAGCATAACAGGCTCCGCCCACTGGTCCAGGGCAAGGGATGGTGGGAGGGAAGCAGCGAGATTTGCGGCTCTGGGATGGGAGGGGGTCAGTGGCTGGGAGCCGGGACTCCTGGGAGGGGCGTGGAGGCTGGTGACTTAGCGCGGGGGTGGGGGTGCGACTGGGAGGCAGGACGCCTGGGCTCGCCCCCTGGTTCTAGAGAGACTGGGTGTTAGGGTGGGGGAGGGATTGAGCCAGGACACCTGGGTTCCATAGTAAACTGAGGCCTCTCGCTCCTGCGGTTTGCCTCCGCTATCTGAACAGACCCCCCCCCCCCGCCCCAGGGGGAAGGGCGCTGTTCTGAGAGCCATGGTGACTATTAACGGGTCCAAACCTCGGGGTACCCCCGCTAATGCGCCAGTGGGGGGGAGAGGGAGGCGCTGCTGCTGTGAAGGACAGATTCCCCCCCCCCCCCGCAGTGTGTACGGGCGAGGGGTGGACGCCCCTCCCAGCCCGGCGCTGAGCGAGGGGTCCTGCGTCCTGTAAGTAAGATCAGGCAGGTGGCCAATGGGCACTGCAGGGTGTGTGCGGGGCGGGCAAGGGGGCGTCAAGAACTGACTGGGAAGAGGGGAGCCCCCCCCCCCCATTGCGAGGGGCCCGGAAAGGAGCTGGCTTAGCTTGCCCCCTGCTGGGCTTGGAGGGCAGAGCAGCTCTTCCCCTCCGCACCATCAGCCTCTCCTACTCCACAGGGCCCCCTCTCTGGGCTGGGATGTAAAGGGTACGGTGCGGGGGGCAGCCAGGACACCTGGGTTCTCTCCCCCGCTTCGGGAGGGGAATGGGGACAGATGGGTTAGAGGGCGGGGGAAGGGAGCCAGGGTGTTCCAAGGCGTGGGGGAAGGGCTGGGGTTGGAACCAGAGGCCTTGCAGACCCATTAGGACTCCCCACAGTCGGGGGGTTTGGTGGGGGCGGGGGCAACAGGGCTATCCCGCCCCAGAGCGGGTCTTAGAACCGCCAGGTCCGCCTCGCTGCGCATCGGCTGCAGCTGCTCCCGAGGCCACATGGTGGCGCCATTTCCCCATCAACGCCAAAGAGCTCCAACCAGTAGCCCCCACTTCCCTCCCAGAGTCCGGGAGAGAACCCAGGAGTCCTGGCTCCCAGCCCCCCTTTAACCATTAGGCTCCCTCCACACGCATAACCTAGAGAAACAGAAGATGCCCCTCACTCCCAAACCCACAGCCCTGGCTAGCCCACTCCTGCCCTGCCAGTGCCCCTCACTCCTGACCCACAGCCCCTGGTAGCCCAGCCCTGCCCCACCAGCCTTGCCGATGCCCCTCACTCCTAACCCACATCTCCTGTCAGCCCAGCCCCTGAAGGGCAGGCCATGCCAAGGACGATGGTGGGTCCTTGGGGCTGGCACCTTCACTTCATAGCCCTCAGCTGGGGGCTCCCAAAAAGATCCTTGTAGTGGAGCTTGTGAATGTTCATGGCCACATGGACAACAGAGAAGGACAGCCTGGGCTGGTATGGTACTGTACAGTCTTTGGGAGCAAGGGTGCCAGGGCTCAGAGGGCCAGTGTGTGATGGGGGTTGGGAGAGGCTTTGACAAGGGTCCAGCATCTGCAATATCTGGCTGACACCCTCCCATGCCAGGGCTGTGTCAGCCCCCTATTGCCCACCTGGTCTCCAAGGACAATAGGGGTGGGGTGGAGGAGCCCAGGGGAACCTGTATGCACATATCTGTGCTGAACTGGGACACAGCCTGGGCCAGGTGCATGCTACATGGTCCAGGTGACCTGGGCAGCAGGTAAAATAGGCAAGGGGAGGCATTGCCTTCCCAAAACTGCTCATGCTTTCCCACAGCTGGTGTGATAGCTGGGCTCCCCAGCCACCCAGGAGAGGTGGGACTGTAGCCAGGCTTCTCCACCTCCAAGGGAGGGCAGAGGCCGCAGCCCAGCTCTTCAGCTGGCCAGGAAGCATTGGGCAGCTGCCCCGGATGCTCTGGCCAGCTGGGAAGGGTGAGGCCATGACACCTGCTGGGACGGGGACACCAAGAGGGCTGGGGACAGTAACTAGGGTGGGGGCTGGGCTTGACTCCACAGGGGAGGAGGTAGCAGAAGGGGCAGGGGGCTGGGGCTTGCCTTCCCCAGCTGGGCCTTCCACCCATGCTTGGTTGGCTGTTCAGGGTGCCAGAGAGAAGAGGGGGGGAGTGGAGAATGGGAGAAGGGAAAATGGAGGGAGGGGGGACTGAAGGCAGCTCTGAGTAAGCAGTTGTGTTATTGTAGAGTCTCTGGGGGCATTGGGATTCTGTGTATGCATATATTATTGTAGGGTCTCTGTGGGCGCTGGGGCTGGGAATGTGCTATTGTACAGTCTCTGAGGGTGCTGAGGCTGCTTGTGCAACTGTTATTTTAGGGTCTCTGGGCACTGGGGCTTGGCATGCAGGTGTTATTGTAGGATCCCTGGGGGTTCTAGGGCTGTGTGTGCAAATGTGTTAATATAGGGTATCTGGGGGCACTGGGCTGTGTATGCAGTTGTTATTGTAGAGTCTCTGAGGGTACTGGAATGGCATCCATGGTTATGTTTTTATAGGGTCTCTAGGGGTGCGGGTGCTAGGCATGTGTGTTATTGTAAGGTGTCTGGGGGTGCTGCAGTTGTGTGGGTGGGTTTATTAGTGTAGGGTTGTGAAGAAGTGGGGATGGTATTCGCTCTGTTCACTTTATGTTGCATGTGCTTTTTACTATCCTGTAGTAACCCCATATGTATGCCTCAGTTTCCCTAGGCACTGCACAAATACCTAGATGGTGATGGGACTTTTGATGTGAGTTTCTCCCTCAGGTACACAATGGCTGATGGTTTCTGTAACCTGAATCTGGGAGGGGATGTGTGACCAAGTGACACCTTTTGCCCAGGAAACTGGACTGAGGCCAGAGGTGAGGCTGGCTTTAGGGCTGGGGCCAGTTTCTGGGTGTGTGAGTTAGTCTCACAGGCTTGGGGTGCTGTCCAAGATGGGGGGCAGGGCCCTTCACTCTAAGCCTCCTCCCAGGGATGGATTGTGCTGGCTGCTTCTGGTTACTACACTGACAAGTTCTATGTTGTGTCCCTGTCAGTTCATAACCTTCTGTTCTACCTGCTGGCTGAGTCGTATCTGATTGTGAATGGGGTGCACGGCCTGGTGACTTCCCACACCTCAGAGACAAGGGTCTCCAGGGGCATTGGGGCTCAATGCATGGGTGTGTTGTTACAAGGTCCCTCAGGATGCTGGGCTGCATGTGCAGGTGTGTGATTGTGGGGTCTCTGGGGGCGCAGGGCTGTGTGTGTGGGTGTGTAATTGTAGGGTCTTGGGGTGCTGGGGTAATGTGTGAAGGTATGTTATTGTAGGCTGCCTGGGCGTGCTGCAGTTGTATGGGCAGGTGTCATTGTGTAGTGTCAGGAGGAGCTGGGGGCTGGGCCTGTGAGTGTGCTATTGTTGGGTCTCTGGGGCTGTATGTGCAGGTGTGTTATTGTAGAGTCTCTGGGAAACCCTGGGACTGAGCATGCTCATGTTATTGTAGGGTCTCTCAGGCTGCTGTGGCTGGATTAATGTGATGTTTCGGTGAGCGCTGGGTCTGCTTGTGTGTTATTGTAGGGTCTCTGGGGGTGCTGGGACAGTGAGTGTGGGTGTATTATAGTAGGTTGTCGGGGGAGCTGGGCATGCAAGTGTGTTATTGTAGGAGTTCTGGGGGCATTGGGGCTGCGTGTGTGTTATTGTGAGGTCTCTGGGGCTGGGTGTGTTATTGCACAGTCTGTGAGTACTGGGTTGTGTGTGCAGATGCTCAGCTCCCTGGGCAATCAATCCTGCCTGCTCTTGAAACAGCCTGGTGACATCCTTCAAGTGATCTCCCAGCCCCCCTGCTGTAACCACCAGACAGTACTACCCTACCAAAGCTGGGAGAGAATCCAGGAGTCCTGTCTCCTCACCACCCCCCTTCTCCCAGCGCCAGCTCCAGAGGTGTTTTGATGGGTGGTTATAGCTGCCTGTAGAGGATTATGGGGCCAGTAGGGGCCATAGCGGGGGTGGGAGAGTGGCCCTGCCAACTGGGAGGGAGGGGGGCTGGTGCCAGCATCTGTCTCCCCTGATTAGGCCCTGTGGCAGGAAGGGGAGGACACCAGCTGTTGGGGGCTTCACTCATTTCAATTCAGCCAGGGACAGATTGCGAGGGATTAGCATGGGGTGGGTATTAGGGGCACATGGGGTCTCACACAGTACTGGCCCGGATGGAGGCTTCCCCTAACTCCTGGCCCCCCTGATTTATCACACAAGGCTCCACTCCATCCCAGAGCCAGGGAGAGAACCCAGGAGTTCTGGTTCCCACTGCCACCTGTTCTATGCCACTCCCCACTCAGAGCTGTGAATGCAGGCAGCTGGATTCCTAACATGCCAAGCAGTCTCAGAAACGTATGCACCCTCCCAGATGAATTCTGCAGGGCTCACGTTTGTGGAGGAGATAACAACCTGCTGTTGTGACCAGCTTCCTTCCTCAGCTCACTCAGAAAGGATCTGTGGTGGGGGGTCTAAAGTCTCAAACCCAGCAGGTAAGGGACTATATCATAATGCATAGGAAGAGATAGAGTTAAGGTGAAATAGACATTCTTAACATCCTGCCATCATCCTATTGGGGCATACACAGGAGAAAGAGCTGGAGGTCCCTCGTGGCTTCACTTGTGGCCCCTGGAAATGTGCTGGTCCCTACCCCAACCCCCAAATCTGGCTGCTGTGTGGGGGGGGGGGGGGGGGGAGGTATGGGCCAGAGGCCTGTAGAGATTTTGTTTCTCTCCCAGGAATGCCATCTTATACAAATCACCCCAGTTCCTTTGCATAGGGAAGCCTCATTTGCATAGAGCCACTCAGCATGACTTCTGAGGGGGAGAGCACTTCTGGGCAGAGAAATGGGGGAATGAATCACAGCTGCTCCAGGGGACACTACTGAGCATTTGGAACCTGAGCTTGTAGCATGGGGGGCCTTGGTATGGGAGAGAGGAATGCGGGGTGCATAGAGTCCATATCATAGAGGGAGCTGTAGTGTGCCTCTGACCTAGGAGGAGCAGGGAGGGGCACAGAGGGGTGTGTGGTTCTCCGAGATTCCCTCCTGGAACACAGTGCACCCACCATTCAGTGAAGGGAATTTTGAGTCACTCCCAGAAAATTCTGCCCCTCTCAGTCCTGGGTTTGATTTTCCCTATGGGACTGGCTCCAGTGCCAGGGAGCCCCTGGTCATCCAGCCTGTGAGCAGAACAAGGGATCATTGTTCTGCGGAAACTTAACTTCCAGTATCCCCCACCCTGAGTCACACTGGTGCCCCCTATTTCCCGACTTAGATTCCAGGTCAGTGCCCCCACCTGCACACTCTGGAACTCTGCAGCCAGGATCACCCGTCTCCAATCCCCCACCTCAGCAGGGCTCCCTACCTGTAGCTCATGCCAGTGCGGTTGCCCTGCAGCTCCTCTGCTGGCAGCCCGGCCTCCAGCAAGTAGCTCTCCAGCCGCCTGCACTCCAGCAGCCGCCGTGCTGCCTCCAGCAGCTGGCCAGGGGTGAGAGCTGGCCCATCTCGGCCCCCGGCGCTGCCCTGGCTGCGTCGCCGCACGCTTTCGCCCCGGCCACCCTTGCCCTTCTTGGTGGCTGGCAGTCCATATAGCTCATCAACGCTCAGCTTGGCTCCGGTCCCACCCCGTCCTGCCGGGCCCAGGGCCCCTCTTGAGGAGCTGGCAAACATGGCCCAGTGTGCCCTGGTGTCTGTGCTTTCTCCTCCGTGCACCCTGATGTCTGTGTGCTTTCTCTTCTGAGAACTCTGGGATTATTTGCTTTCTCCTCTGGGCACCTTCTCCTCTGTGTGCCCTGGTGCCCGTGTTCCTTCTCCTCCGTACGCCCTGGTGCCCATGCGCCTTCTCCTCTGTGTGCCCTACTGCCCGTGCGCTTTCTCCTCCATGAGCCCTGGTGCCTGTGCGCCTTCTCCTCCGTGTGCACTGTGTGCTCGGGACACTCTCCCTGCTACTCCCCTCCCCGGGTGGCCACGTGGAGCTGCGGCTTAGCCTGCTTGGCAGGGGGCTGGCCAGCTGCCTCACACAGTCCCTATCCTCATCCCTCATGTGCCCCCTGCCCAGTCTCCCCAGCCCACTCCCTGTCACTGTGTCCCTGTCTAGCCCTCCTCATTAATCTTGCCCCCACAGGGGACACCCCCCAACCCTGCACTTCCCTGTCCTTTGTCCCACATCAGGGAACCCTTGGACAGAAGCAGGGTGATCTTGTCTTCCTCCCCTCCTTACTCGATCCCCTCCCTGTGCCACCGTCTGCTGCCCCCCCATCCAGGGCCATAGGGTCCCTCCTAGGTGAACTTATCGGCCTGCCTGCCACCCTTCTCCTGTCATGGGCATGCCTCAAACCCACATTCCCTGCCCCAATGCAGGGGGCACGGATGGACAGGACAGCTGGTTCTCCCCAGCCCCAATAGATTTTTCCACCAGGCCTCAACAGGCCTTGCGAGTAGGCCCTTGTTCTCACAAGCCTGGAGATTTTTCACAAGAGACTCATGGTTTTCACCAGTAGTCCCCATAAGACCCTTGTGATTTTCATGAGTGTGCTCTGATTCTCACAAGAGGCCAGTGATTTTCACAAGTGACCACTGATGTTTCATGAGCAAGTCCCTCATTCTTGCAAGAGGTCCATGATTTTCACAAATGGGCCCCTGATTTTAACAAGAAACATGAGATTTTCACAAGAGACTGATGATTTTCCACTCGTGCTCTCTGATTATTACAAGAAGCTGGTGATTATTTGGGACACCTCTCTTTCTGAGGCACCATTTTAGACTCACCGAGGGGCCCACCCCTTTTACCCAGCACTGAGCAACTCCCCAGGAAACCCCCTAAAGGTGAGTCACCTACAATCACAAGCATATTATCAACCTAGTCTGGGAGGGGAACTCAGTCCCAGGGACCTTTAGAAGCGACAGCTCCCCCAAATCATCAAGACGGTAGCTTCCTGGAGCAACCAGATTAGCTAAGCTGCTTATAGGAACAGGAGGCCAGAATCCTAGGTTGGCTCAGAGCCGGGGTGGGGGAAGAGGAGGATCTGCCAGGAGTGAGGGGAAAGGGGCTTTGCACTGTGAGGAGTGAGATCACCCTATGGCATGCAGGCACTCTCAGTATGTGGATGAACCAAGGGAATCCCTCTCCCAGAGCCTGATAAGATGGGGGTGACGGGAGGAGCCAGGACTCCTAGGTTCTCCCGTTGGCTTGGGAAAGGAGTGGGGGCCGGTAGGTTAGAGTTGGGGGGCTGGAAGCCAGGGCTCCTGGGTTCTCTCTGTGGCTCTGGGAAGGGAGTGAAGGCTGATGGTTAAAGTTGGAGGGGGATAGGGAATCTAGGACAAACCCTGTGCTCACCACCCATAAGTCCCTGAAGAGCCAGCATGGCCAGGCCGTTCCTGGGAACAGGAGCTGTGTAAGAGGAAGGCTGAGCTGTGGGATCAGAAGGGTTAATGCAGCCAGCCCAGCTGCTGTGGGACTTTCAGGGAATTAAACCACCAGCCTCACGCAAAAAATTAATGCTCAATGCACCCACCCCACACCACCTGGCACTGGATTACACTCCCCCCACCCACAGCACCACAGCTCTGCTTGTACTGGGTGTGCAAAGACGGGCAAGGAAACCCAGAGCCAGGGATTGGATCCAGGAGTCTGGCTCCCTGCTCTAACCACTAGACTCCACAAAGCCTCTGAGGAAATGGAGGAGGGGGAGAGAAGGGGAGGAGAAGGGGTTTAAAGAGGAGGTAGGAAATAGGGCACAGAAGGGCCCAGGAACTGATTCAGAGGCCAGAGCAAGTTCCCAGCCAGAGCTTGACCTACAGCGAGCATCTGCCTCCTCAGGTTTGCTGCTGTGCTCCAGCTTTGGAACAGCTGCTGGCTGGATCTTCCCACCGGGAGGACCAGTGCCGCTGTCCCCTCAGGATCTGGGCCATGGCTCTTTGAGGAAAGGCCAGTCTCCAGCAAGACTGCACAATCTCACTGCTTTCCCTCCCAGTGGGAAGATCCAGCCAGGGACTGTTCCAAAGCTGGAGCACAGCAGCAAACCTGGGGAGGCAGATGCTCTCTGTAGGTCAAGCTCTGGCTGGGTACTTGCTCTGGCCCCTGAATCAGATCCTGGGCCCTTCTGTGCCCCATTTCCTACCTCCTCTTTAAACCACCCACCTCTGGACCCTGGGGTCACCCAATACAAGCATGGTGAAGGACCTGGCACCATTGGGACATAGGACAGATGGGGGGGGCATGGCTCTGGGAGGGGGCCCTGGAAGCCAGGACTCCTAGGCTATGTCTATACTCACAGCTTCTTGCACAATAGATATGCAAATGAGGCTAGGCACTGAATATCGCTGAGCCTCATTTGCGTACCTCATGAGCCACCATTTTTGCAGAAGAGGCTCTTGCGCCAGAAGGAGATGTCTACACTGCCCCTTCTTGCGCAACAAAAACTCTCTAGCACAATGCCATTTTTCCTGAAAAGCAATCAGCGTAACGGCATTGTGCAAGAGGGCTTTTATTGTGCAAGAAGGGGCAGTGTAGACAGCTCCTTCTGGCACAAGAGCCTCTTCTGCAAAAATGGCGGCTCATGAGGTACACAAATGAGGCTTGGCGATATTCCATGCTTAGCCTCATTTGCATATTTCTGGCACAAGAAGCTGCAAGCGTAGACATAGCCCTAGGTTCTGCACACAGAGAAGTCGGCCATAGCCCTCCCCCAGCGCTGGTACCTGAGCGGCCTGGCAGGGGATTAGTGGAATTATCTCTGGCAGATGGCTCCCCTGCATGGGTAGCATGTACTGCCTTTTAGTGCAAGGTGCCACCACCAGTTGAGCATGGTACCTTCTCCCCCCACATAACGTTATCCTCAGCCAGCCCAGTGTCCTGGCTAGTATAGGGTTCATCCCCTTCACCCTGACAAAATTGCTTTTATTAATGGGAATATCTCTCCCTCCCATGAAATGTGAGCACAGTCCCCGCCCTGGGACCAGGTGGAAGCCAGCATCTCCTAGACTGAAAAGGGCCAAAACAGGACACTTGGGCTGTGCCTACATTGGCAAGATTTTGCGCAAAAGCAGCTGCTTTTGTGCAAAATCTTGCCGTCTGTCTACACTGGCCGCTAGTATTTGCGCAAGAACACTGACGTAATGTACAAAATCAGTGGTTCTTGCGCAAATACTCTGACGCTCCCGCTCAGGGATAAGCCCTCTTGCGCAAGAGGCCAATGTAGTCAGCAATGTTAATTTCTTGCGCAAGAGAGCGTCTACACCGGCACGGATGCTTTTGCGCAAAAGCAAATCTTTTGCACAAAGGCACATGCCAGTATAGACGCTCTCTTGCACAAATACTTTTAACGGAAAAACTTTTCTGTTAAAAGTATTTGCGCAAAATCATGCCAGTCTAGACACAGCCTTGCTGTTCATTCCAACCCCCCCTCCCATCTATCCAGTGCCCCTGGGTGTTCTGTCTGTCTGCAGTTCAGCCCCTTGCAGCAGGCTCTGCTCACCCTCCTCCCCCACACAGACCTTCCCGAGACAGTGAAGGGAAGACTGATGGAAGGTGAGAGCAACATTTTAATTCACCAAGGAGACTGCACCACAGAACTGAGACCCACTCAGCACAACCAGTGCCACCTCAGCGGTCTGTACACACACACCAATACCAAGCTGAACAGGGGTTTGGAAAAGGAAGGCCCTCTTAGAAAAGGCCTCAGAGGCAGGCCTCCTGGGTTTTGTCCTGACAAGTAGAAGGGGAGTAAGGTATAGTGGGACAAAAGGGGGAGAGGGCTGGGAGCCAGCATTTGTGGGTCCTATTCCTAGAGCTGGGGTCCAAAGCAAAGGAGGATGAAAGTCAGGAACACACACACTCCTGATTTGCTGCTCTAACTACTAGATCCCATTCCTCTTCCACACCCAAGGAGAGAACAGACGTCCTGGCTCCAAGCCTCCCTGATATCCTTTGCACCCCAGATGGTCAGTGCTGCACCTGGGCATGGGTCCTCCACTTCCCACGGCTAGGGAGCAGCCCGCAGTCCCCCGCCCTCCTAGACTATCTTGGAGTGTTACAGCTTGGTTAGGAAGTTCATGGGGAGGCCAGGGCATATTCTAGTGGGACTGGGCCATGGATCCTACTGCTTCCTCCTGAGCCCAAAGAGCCTGGTGCTGCCCCATGCTGAAAAGAGTCTTGCAAGTCTCCCCTGCCAAAGGGCAGGGGTATCCAGACAGTTCTAATGCCCCTTACCAGGAAGTGAGTGAGCCCACCAGTCAGATCACCAAATGTACAATGGGTACACCAGCCAAGGGGGTTCGCAGGGAATTGTGTCACTCTCATTGTGGGCCCATGCTGGCTGATCCCAAAGAGCCAGGCCATGTGATCTCTGAAGGGGTGGGGCAGCAGGGCTGTGCCATGGGGAGGGGCAGAGCAGCAGCCCCCACAAAAAACAATCCGTCCGTGCCATGGCTGGAGGCTTGGGTGCAGCACAGTCCCTTGCCCCAGCACAGGGCTGGGTTCGCCTTGGAGGGAGGCGGCGCCGGGTGCTCAGCCAGCCCGGGCTGAGAAGAAAGGCAGGCCGCGGACAAAGCTGTCCAGCTTGGCACGAAACAGCTCGCTCTGGATGGGCTCACTCAGGCTGCACAGTGGGTTTTTCACCACGAACTCCACGTAGATCTGTGGGGGGAAGAGAGCAAGTGCGGGCTGGGGGATAGAACCCAGAAGTCCTGATTCACAGCCCCCCAGCATTCCGAACCCTCAGCCACCACGCTCCTCCCAGAGCTAAAGAGAGAACCAAGTAGTCCTGGCTCCCAACTTCTTCCGCTCTAACCAATAGCCCACATTCCCCATGGAGGGCTCAGGCCCAGACTCACATTGCTGTAGATCTGGTGTAGCACATCCCGCACATTGGCCACACCCAGGTCCGTGTTCATGACAACTTTGAGCCCGCTGGGCGTCTCATAGTAATGCAGCTTGTACTTGCTGGTCTGAAAGGCCAGGAACCCTTCCTTCCTGCACCCACACAGCTAAGGAGTGTGGGGGCCGTGGCCTCCCAGAGAGAGAACCATCAAGAAACGCAAGACCTCCCCCCCACCTGTGGTTTAACCTCTCCTGCCCCTCACATGGATTGAGAATCTCCCCTGCGTCCTCTGGCTGGGCCCCCCACCCCACCCCACGGACAGAGATCCCCACATCTGCCTCCTGGGCCCCCCCCCCACCCCACGGACAGAGATCCCCACATCTGCCTCCTGGGCCCCCCACCCCACCCCACGGACGGAGATCCCCACATCTGCCTCCTGGGCCCCCCACCCCACGGACAGAGATCCCCACATCTGCCTCCTGGGCCCCCCACCCCACGGACGGAGATCCCCACATCTGCCTCCTGGGCCCCCCACCCCACGGACAGAGATCCCCACATCTGCCTCCTGGGCCCCCCACCCCACGGACAGAGATCCCCACATCTGCCTCCTGGGCCCCCCATCCCACAGCATCCCCCAAATCCCTTGCCGGGTCCCCCATCCCCGAGCCAACCCCCCACTGCCCTGGCGGCGGAGGGATACATGTCCACGGGGCTCATCTTGCCCACGAAGGAGCGCATGGAGAAGAGCATGCCGTACATCAGCTTGAACTCCTGGGCAAGGAGAGAGGGCAGCGTGAGACCCCCTGGGGCCGGGCGGACGCTCCGCCGCGGCTCGTGCGGGGCCCCACGGCCCCGGGTCTCACCTCCTCCTTGGAGATGCCGGCCTGCTTCTTGCGGTGCCACTCGCCGTAGTGCAGGCACACGCCGTTGCGGTCGAAGATGTACAGGTTGTGCACGGTCATCTGCGGGGCGGGGCCACAAACCTCAGTCACTCGCCTCGTTGATTTGCTCCCCCCGCCCCGGTCCCTCACCCACCCACTCGCCCCTCACCTCGGTCGCCGCTGCGCGCTGGCTCCGCCTCCGAGCTGTTCCCTCGCGCCCCGCTTCCGCTTCCGCCCCGCACGCCGGGCCCCGTGCCGCGTGCCCCGCACCAAGATGGCGGCGGCCGCCTCGCGCCCAGGTGCCTGGCGGGCGGAGTGAGGGGAGGGGGCAGCGCGCGTGGGGGCGGCGAGCGACTGTGAGGGCGGGGGTGGGGCTGAGCAGAAGGGGCGGGAGCGGAGCAAGGAGTGGGGAGGGGCGGGGTTGGAACGTTGGAAGGGACTGCAGTAGAGCAGGGGGCGGGGCGGGAACGTTGGGAAGGAGGGGGCGTGGCGTGGCAGGAGAGGGGCGGGGCTGGAGGAGCAGTTGGAGGGGGGGGGGGTCACCGGGGAGGAATTTTTAACTAAGGAGAGCCTGGGGAGACCCCTAGGGAATGGAAAGGGGGAGGCAGTGGAGAGAGCCTGCAGGGGAGACCCCTGTGTGGCTGGAGGGGGGCAGGGCTGAGGTGAGCCCCTGTGGGGTGGTGGCTAGTGGGTTGAGGGGGGATTGGAAACACTGGGGCCTGGCTGAGGCTCCCCCCGATTGCTGTGTCCCTGGATTGCAGAGTCCGTGTGGGGTGAGGCCATGGGGTGCACCTCGGCTGCTCTCACCCTGGCATGATGGGCCTGGCGCCTTCCCTCCACCCCTGGAGCACCACCTGGCAGGGTCTCCCCTCTGGGCTGGCTCCCCTTGGGAGGCTGGAGTGGCCTCCACACCAGCTTCTCCCCCTCACAGTCCAGGGCAGACTGGGGTCACCCCTGCATCACTTGCTTCTTTGGAGCCACATGGCCAAGAGAGCAAGGGGTGACTTCAGTTTGCCCTGGGCCATGAAATGTGGTGGAGGTGGGGGAACTGAGAGCAAGGACTCCTGGGTTCTCTCTGCAGCTCTGGGATGGGATTGGGGGCTGGTGGGAGGGAGCAAGGGCTGGGATCTAGGACTCTGGGCAACTCCTTTATTGGTGTGTCTCTGTGCTGCCAGGCCTCAGTTTCCCAGCTGAGTGAGCTGACATATGTATATCACTGGTTGTATGGGTTTGTCAGAGCTCCCGACTGCTCGCAGCTGAGGGGATTCCTGGTAGTGTAGGTGTCCGTGACTGCGACGAGGAGTCAGATTCAGACTAACACGGCTACCCCTCTGATACTTGTCCGTGACTGTGTATGTTAGGGCCCTACTACTGCTCACTGCTGGCAGGGATTCCTGGTGGTGTGTAGGTCTATGGCTCTGTGTATGTATGTAGGCCATTGAACTGCTCACAGCTGTGGGAGGGATTCCTTGTGGTGTGTGGACCTGTAGCTGTTTGTGTGTCAAAGCCCTGCTACTGCTCACACAAGTTGGACTCACCAGGTGTTCAGGTAGCTACAAGCCAGCAGCTCCTGGTCCCTTTTGCCGTTCTCTCCAACAGGGGCTGCCGCCGCCATCGTACAACCTTCTATGGCGGAGAAGGGCCCCTGCCCCGGGCTCAATGCCTCCTTGCGCAGTGAGGACTTGCTGAGCGACATGGAGCCGTTGCCCCTCTCAACCCCGACCACACCTGCCCAGCCCTTCGGTTCTGAGGTGACAGCCCAGCTTTATGCTTCTTTGCATCGCAGTCGCCAGGCCGAGCTGGATGCCTGTGCCCAGCTGCGGCCGCCTGACCTGGACATGCTGGCTGAGGAGCTGAGCCGCACCCTGTCGGCTGGGGTGGAGACCAGCGCCCGCAGGAAGGTGAGCAGGGGTGCGTGTGGGACGTGTGGGGTGGGATGGTGGGGTGTGCCAGATGGTACGAATGGCTGTATCTGGCTTCCCTGACAGGGTGGCGAGTCCAGGCATGTGGCTGAGATAGAGAGTGTCAGGTCCCGCTTGCGCACCATGCTGCAGGACTCCCGCGAGCTGCCCCACGGTGAGTGAAGTGTAGGGCACATTCCCCTGCCAGTATAACCAGCTGCCCCATCCTAGAGGTGGCTGCATCTCAGCACTGTGTGAGGGGTCCCTGACTGACCAGTCGCCCCAACCCAGTGGTGGCTGCATTTCAGCGCCAGGCGTAGGGTCTCTGCACATGGAGCAGGTTGTGGGTGGTTTTTGGTTATAGGACTTGATAGGTTACTCTGGGCCACTGCAGATTCCCTTTCACTCCCCTCCGGCTTCACCCAGCTGGGGGGGAGCAAGGGGGATATGCCCAAAAGATGCATTCACCCTCCTCCCGCCCCCACTATATTCCTCCCTGCTTGCAAAGTGATGTAGTGTGTGGCCTGCGGGGGGCACTGTGGCATTCCCTGGCTCAGCTGAGCACTTAAGTGTGTGTGGGAGGGAAGGGGGGGGGGGGCTGCTCTGCCCTACCAGAGCACCAGCCCTTCCTTCCCTCTGACAGCCAGAAAGAGAACCCAGTAGTCCTGGCTCCTAGCCCCTTCTGCTCTCACCTGCCAGCCCCCACTCCCCTCCCAGAGCTGGGGGTGGTCATGCAATGTGTTCTGGGAGGAGCAGGGGCTGTGACACTGGAGCTGGGCTCCCGAGCAGACTGGCTCAGAGTGTCACTCAGCAGCCAGCCCCTTCCTCTGGCAGGTGACCCCCTCACCGTGGGGACCATGGAGCAGAAGGATGATGATTCCTTTGAGAGTGATAGCACCACTGCCCTACTCACGTAAGTGCTGGGGGGGAGGTTATGAAGCTGCCCCTCCCCAGAGGTGGCTGCATCTCAGTGTTGGGAGAGGGGTATCTATTTAGGCAGGGACCCGGAGGGCTGTGGGTACCTCCCTGCACCAGGGCATATGGCAGCTTACTTACCCCCTGCCCTGTTGCAGTGCCAGGCCCCTGCAGGAACTCTCCCCGCCTGGTTCGGTGTGTGGCCTGGAGGAGCTGTTTCCCCGCTACAGCAGCCTGCGACTGGGTGCCCCCCCTGAGCCCGCACTTGCCACCAACCCCCTGCAGTTGAAAGAGGCACTGGCCAAGGAGCGGGCCCGCAGGAAGGTGAGGGGTGGGGCCCTGGGCTGGTCTCTGACATATTTTGTGCCCAGCATGCAGGGTGGATGTGTGTTTCCAGGGTGGGGTGTCCCCCACACTTGTGTCTACCAGCATGTATGCAATCCCCACTCCCTTCACAGAGCTTGGGAGAGACCCCAGGAGTCCTGGTTCCCAACTCCCCTGATCTAACAACAAGCCCCTCCCCCCCCCCCCCCCCGCTCCACTTCAGGAGCCGGGGAGACAATTCAGGAGTCCTGGCTCCTAGGAGGGCCTTCCCCTCCAAATGCCTAGTGAGTGGGGAGGTGAAAACTGGGGGGAAGCAGAAGCAGCTATTTGTAACCCACTGCCCCTGGGTACTGGCTGCACCCTCAGGGCAAACTGCTAAGGGGTGTTGTGCCCTGGCAGAGATATAGGAGAGCTGGCTTTCAGGATGGGGGGCAGGGTGGACAGGTGCTCCCTTTCTCCTCCATGGGGCTCCAGATAGGACAGGCCTGACCATGCCAGAGATGCAGCAGAACCATTTTCAGAGGTGGGGACAGAGTCTCAGGTTGGTGGGGAATGGTGCCTGGGGCCTGTTCCCTTTATGAGGCACGAGTTCTCACTTGGCCTCAGGGCAGGGACTGGCTGATTCAGAGAGGTGCTTAGTCCTGCTTCGGCACGTGTCCTATGCCAAGTCCTGCTAGCAGCTCAGGGGATTCTCTGGGTTGGAGTTGGTGCTGTGGGTCTAAGCTGTTCCTGTGGGAGCTGCCTGAGGCTGTGGCATGGTACGGAGGGATCTGTGGGGCTCTCCCCCTTCTCAGTACTGACCCCTTGCTTTCCTAACAGCATTGTGAGCGACACGTCCAAGCCCTGCAGAGCCGGGCCCTTGAATTGCAGCAGCAGCTGGCTGCTGCCATCTCTGCCGACATGAAGAAGGACAGTATGATCGAGCAGCTGGACAAGGTGGGCAGAGGCTGTGGGTCAGGAGTGTCAAAGCTGTTCCCCACGCTAGCACAACGAATGCAGAAGTTGGGGGCCCGCAAGATGGCAAGAGCACTCCAAACCTTGCCGCTATAGGCTCTGGTACAAACACCTTCCCCCAGAATCCTAATACCCAGATTTTGGGGAATCTGTTGCCACCATCAAGTGCTTTTGAACCCATAAACAGGGGTGGACGCTTGAAACCAACCCCCGGGGCACCCCAAGTTCTTTTTCCCCCAAAGACCTTGGAAAGGAACAGAGAAAAAAAACAAGCTGCAGTCTGTGGTGGTTGACCCCTCAGTCAGGCATACAGATAGACACAGACAGACCTTCTAGGACACAATAATCCACCGATAGCGGCTAATTAGAAAAAGAGCAAACTTTTATTATTAAAACAAAGCTACAGTTGCAAGCATAGTGCATTGGCTAGATGGAAAGAGCCACCATTTGATATATATACTCAGGGAAATCCCTGGGCTGAAGACTTAGTTACAAAAAGAAAAAACAAGCTCAGACATTATTTCCGCATCCCCAAACAAGGAAAACAATAAATCCTGACAGACTAGCTAAACTTTTCCTTACTTATACATTGTAAAAGAAGTTTGTACTTGGAGAGAGGAGTGTCTCCCGTCTCCCTCAGTACTTGGAAGAAAACTGCTCAGCCTCTCAACCAAAGAACAGAGAGAGAAAACCCCTGTCTTCCAGTTTGAAATTCCTACCTGCATTGTTATTGGCTGACCACCGGATACCTGACTAGACATTAGTTACAGGAGACATTAGTTAAAGCCTTAGTCACCAGGTGCTGGTCAGCACTCCTGATTATGACGGGGTGAGGGGCATCATTAGGGCTGGGGTAACAAGGGCTGTGGCTTGGGGGTGAGGGGCATCAGCAGGGCATGGGGAACCCAGGACTGGATTAGCAGGGGCTGTGGGTCAGGATTGAGGGGCACCAGCAGGCTGTGCTCGGGGCGTACTCTGTTGCCCTCTCCTCTGGCAGACGCTGGCCAAAGTGGTGGAGGGCTGGAACCGGCAGGAGGCTGAGCGGACGGAGCTGCTGCGGGGACTACAGGTGGAAAAGGAGGCCGTGCAGCAGGCACTGAGTGAGCAGCGTGAGGTGAGCTGGGCAGCTTGGGTTACTGGGTGGGGGAAGTGGCCAAGCTGCCCGCCCGACACTGCCCTGAACCCTGGTGTGTCTCCCCTTTCAGAAGGCATCGGATCTGGAGGCACAGCTGGAGAAGGCACTGGAGGCCCTGAGCCAGGAACAGGAAGTGGCAAGCCAGCAGCGCGAGGAGATGGCAATGCTGGTAAGTATTGCCTGCCTGACCTGGGCAACTGAGCCTCGAGCCCTGTGGCCAGGGGATGCAGAAAGGGACATCAGTCCTGAGGCAGCTCCCAACATGCTCTGCTCCCCACAGAGCCGGGCGCTGGAGCCCGCGGGGACTGGAGCTTCCAGCATGCTCTGTTCCCCACAGAGCCGGGCACTGGAGCCCGCGGGGACTGCAGCTTCCAGCATGCTCTGCTCCCCACAGAGCCGGGCGCTGGAGCCCGCGGGGACTGCAGCTTCCAGCATGCTCTGCTCCCCACAGAGCCGGGCGCTGGAGCCCATGGGGACTGCAGCTTCCAGCATATCCTGCTCCCCACAGAGTTGGGCACTGGAGCCCACTGGAAATGCAACTCCAGCATATCCTGCTCTCCACAGAGCTGGGCATTGGAATCCATACAGACGGCAGCTTCCAGCATATCTTGCTCCCTGTAGAGTGGGGTGCCAGAGCCAAAGAAGACCACAGTTCCTAGCATGCCCTGCTCCCCTCAGTGTGAGGCCTGGTGCCTGCTCTGACTCCCTGCATTTCCCCTGCAGCAGGAGGAGAAGGCAGCACTGCTGCAGAGCTTGGAGGCAGAGCGCCAGCACGGGCGGGGGCTGCAGGCGGAGCGGGAGCAGGGTCAGTGCCAGCTGGAGACACTGCGAGCCACGCTGGAGGAGCAGCAGGCAGGCTGGGCACAGCGGGAGCGGAAGCTGGAGCAGCGGTGCCAGGCACTGCAGGATGAGAGCGCTGGGCAGCTGGAGCGTGAAAAGGTGAGAACTTGGTCCCCTTCTCTCAACCCTTAGCCGGCCTGATGCAGTGCCCCTGAGCCCTCCACCCTGGCCTCTTCTGTCCCCTCCCAGCCCCTGTGCCCGCGTCCTGCCCATGTGACCACCGTCCAGGCTGATTCTGCTGGTTGGGGGACTCTTTTGATGCTCTCCACCTGGCACAGTCTATCCTTGTCACACCCCCTTGGCCCCTCTCCCCCTATGCAGCCTGTCCTTGGATCCCCTGCCTCCCAGATAGGCAGTTCCATCATCACAGCTGTATCCCCCCGCTCCATCCTGCCTTCTGTGCCCTGAATGCCATTTCTGTCTCCTGCATTCCCCTGGGGTCCAATTTTTCCTCCACTCTCAGCTCTGTTGGGGGACTGTGAGTTAATGGGTTAGAAAAGGGGGGCTGTGAGCCAGGACTCCTGGGCTCTCTCCCCAGCTCTAGGTGGGGAGGCAGTGAGGGCTGGTGGGTTAGAGTGGGAAAGGGGGCTGGGAACCAGGACTCCCCTGGCTTCTCTCCCCACTGAGAGCAGGCAGTGTGGGCCAGTGGTTAATGTGGGGGCTGCCCCATCTCTTCCCACCCCAGGCAGCCGTGCAGCGGGAGGCCCAACGCACGGCAGATGCCCAGCAGGTCCTGGCCTTGGTGCAGGCTGACGCCCAGCGTCTAGAAAGTGAGCTGGAGGTGGCACGGAGCGAGCGGGATGGACTACAGATGGAGATCAGCCTGGTGAAGGTACTGGGGCCTGTCCCCTCTAGGGGATACCAGCTTCCTTCTGGCCCCAGGACAGGGATTGGCTGGCTCGGGGTGGGGGAGGGCAGGAATGGGGCATGGGTCTGACCCCTCTAGGGGGCACTGGCTTCTTTCCAGCTCCAGGGTGGGGGTGAGTCCTTGGGGTGACAGAACAGCCCCTCTCTCCACAGGCGCGGTGTGAGGCACAGAAAGCGAAGCTGGAGGCAGAGCTGAAGGTGGCCCTGGAGCAGCAGGTGACGGAGCGGCTGGCCCGGGTACACGAGGACAGCCTGCGCCAGACAGGTGCCATGCGAGAGCAGCACAGGTATCCCCAATTCCTGCCCCCAGCCATCCCCTTCCCCGCCCTCTTTCCAGTAATTCCTGCCCTCAGATTCCCTTTGGATGGGGCTGGCTTGGGTCGGGGGCGAGAGACCCTGTGCTTGCTGCTTAGCCTGGCCTTCCCCGCCCCCACAGGAAGCAGCTGCTGGAGCTGAGCGGGCACCATGAAAAGGAGCTGGCAAGTCAACTGGCACAGTTCCGGGCCGAGCTGGCTGAGCGTGAGGAGCGGCACCGGCACTTGGTCGAGGACTACGAGTTGCGGTACGGGCAGTGCCAGCGTGGCTGGTGACTGAGGGACCACTCGCCCAGCGTGGATGCAGCTACCTCGGGCAAGGCAGCAGCTTACGCAGGGGCTGTGTCTAGACTGCGTCCCTTTTCCGTAAAAGGGATGCAAATTAGACACATCGCAATTGCAAATGAAGCAGGGAATTTAAATCTCTTAAAATAAGGGATAAGGGATCTTTCGGAAAAGGCTTTATTTTCCGAAAGATCCGCGTCTAGACTGGTGCTTTTTTCCGGCAAAGCTCTGAGCCGGAAAAAAGCGGCAGCCATGTTTATGCAAATGAAGCGGGGGGGATTTAAATCCCCGCTTCATTTGCAATTGCGATGTGTCTAATTTGCATCCCTTTTACGGAAAAGGGACACAGTCTAGACACAGCCAGGGACTCCTGGTCTGGCACTGAGATGCTGCTGCCTCTGGGGTGGGGTAGCTGGCTACACAGAGGCCCCTCGCCTAGTGCTGAGATGTGGCCACCTTTTGGGCATGGGCCAGGTGTGTGGATCCCAGCTCAGTCTGCCCCCACGGAGTGCAGAGCGCCAATGCCACCCCTCTCCACAGGCTGGCCAGGCAGGAGGAGGCAGCGCGGGAGCTGCAGGCTGGGAAGTGGCGGCTGGAGGCCCAGCGGGCAGATATGGTGTCGCGGCTCCAGGCCATGATGCAGTCACATTGGAACGAGGCCCTGCGCCTGCTGACTGGAGATGCCTCCCTGCATTCCCCTGGCAAGGGCTCTCAGGTGGTGAGTGCCAGGGAGAGAACCCAGGTCTCCTGGGCCCCAGTCGCCGCTCCTCTCTCAGAGCCAGGAGAGAACCCAGGTATCCTGCTCTGATTCCCTGCCCCAAGCCGTGGCTAACCTCCCCATCGCTAACCCCTGTTTGTTTCCTCCAACAGCCCCCTGCTTCCAGTGCTGCCCCCCCCTTGGAGCCAGAGTGCCTAGGGCAGCCCCTGAGCCAGGTCCCGCTCGGGAAGCCGGAGAGCTGGCAGGGAGACCCCCGCGGCGCCGGGGACGGCGAGCGGAGCGGCAGGTCCTTGGCCCAGGCTGTTCCCCTGCAGCCTGTCACTCAGCGCAGCTCCCAGCCGCTGGCTCCAGAGCCACAGGGCCTTGAGCGCTTTCTGCCCCTAGTGCCCAGCGGGCGCTTCTCAGCCGAACTAGCCCAGCTCCTGAATCAGAGCGTCCAGAGCCAGCTGGTCTTCCAGCCGCTGGAGCCGCAGCTTGATGACACGGCCGGGCCAGGTACAGGAAGGGCGCAGGGGCTGCAGGGCCCCCATCCACTGTCACCGCCCCCTAGCGAAACCCTGGGGCCAGCCCTGCCCACCAAGGGAGAGTGCCCCCTGCTGAGCCCCTGCCCAACCTGCTCCTTGCAGCACAGTGTCTGTGGGGCATTGGGTTGGCACCTGAGGCTTGAGGGGCAGAGGGACACTGGGCTGCTCTGAGCCCTCTCTTCCCCATCCAGGGCTGAGTTCACACCCCAGCCACCTGGCGGAGCACCCCTACCCTGAGGACGATGTGAGGGCCAGTGACGGCGAGACTTCCCCAAACAGCAGCCTGGAGCATGGAGGGCAGGCGGCCCCTGGACAGATGCACCCAGAGCTGCAATACTACATGGCTCTGGTAGGAGCCAGGCAGGAGGGGTGCTGGCTGGGGGAAGGGGTGGGCAGAGCGGAGGGCAACCAAAATGATTAGGGGGCTGGAGCATATGACCTATGAGGAGAGGCTGAGGGAGTTGGGTCTGTTTAGTCTGGAGAAGCGAAGAGTGAGGGGGGATTTGAGAGCAGCCTTCAACTTCCTGAGGATGGAGAGAGGCTGTTCTCAGTAGTGAGATGGCAGAACAAGGAGCAATGGTCTCAAGTTGCGGTGGGAGAGGTCCACGTTAGATATTAGGAAAAACTATTTCACTAGGAGGGTGGTGAAGCACTGGAATGGGTTACCTAGGGAAGTAGTGGAGTCTTCATCCCTAGAGGTGTTTAAGTCCCGGCTTGACAAAGCCCTGGCCGGGTTGATTTAGATGGGATTGGTCCTGCCTAGAGCAGGGGGCTGGACTTGATGACCTTCTGAGGTCTCTTCCAGCTCTATGATAAGGGGATGGTTTGAGAACATGGTCTTGGTAACTAATTGACCATTCATTATCAGTGGGAAATAGGTCAATGGAGGGATGATAGGAGTTACTATAGAGAACTTTCTGGGTGTTTGGCTGGTGAGTCTTGCCCACATGCTCAGGGTTTAGCTGATCGCCATATTTGGGGTTGGGAAGGAATTTTCCTCCAGGGTAGATTGGCAGAGATCCTGGAGGTTTTTCGCCTTCCTCTGTAGCATGGGGCACAGATCACAGCTGGAGGATTCTCTGCATCTTGGGGCCTTCAAAGTATTTGAGGGCTTCAATATCTGAGACATAGGTGAGAGGATTATTCTAAGAGGGGTGGGTGAGATTCTGTGGCCTGCACTGTGCAGGGGGTCAGACTAGATGATCATAATGGTCCCTTCTGACCTTAAAGTCTATGAGCAGGGGGACAGGGTACTGCGATTTGGTTTGGGGCGGTTGTGACCAGCTCACTGTGGGGTGAGGCACGGGGACTACAGGTTTCAGGGGGGCCAGGTAGGGGGTACCTGGCTGCACACTTACTCCTGTCTCTTTTCTCAGCTCTTGGAGCAGGCATCAAGCGACCCCCAGAGGCAGGAGGGGCCTCTGAGTGAGAGCTCCTCCTGCCCCACAGCGCAGCCACATGCCAAGCCAGGTGAGGGCTGCGGAGGAGGGACAGGGGCAAGGTGTCCTGTTTATATGGGGCTGGAGGTGCGCAGGGGAGATCCTAACTCAGCCTGTGCCACCCGGATTCCCCGATTCCCCAGCTGCTCCAGGCCTGCTTCCCATGGGGGCCTGGTCCAGTCCCCATGTAATCCTTGTCTTTTCTGCCCATAGGCTTGGCCCGGGAGGACTCCTCAGCCCCGTGGGAGACGCTCCGGCCTCTTGGCCCCCAGCGTGTTCCCCCCACTGCCACTGCCGTGCACAAGACCAAGGTGACACTCCCCAGAGCCAGCTACAGCCAGCGGAGTTTGGAGCTTCCCAGCCCCTTGCAGCGCCCAGCTGGTGAGACCCCCACCCCCACATGTTGCCTGGCCAGTGAGGTCAGCCCCACCTGCCAGAGGGCAGCCAGCTCCCCCCCCCCCCCCCGGCCTGCTCCCTGCCCCATAGTACCCCTCATGTTGCCCTGGGGCCAGCCCTGCCTGCCAGGGGAGAGTGCCCCCTGCTGAACTCCT
Organism: Pelodiscus sinensis; assembly: GCF_052426305.1. Taxonomy (NCBI): domain Eukaryota; kingdom Metazoa; phylum Chordata; order Testudines; family Trionychidae; genus Pelodiscus; species Pelodiscus sinensis. Next base: position 14,724,576 of record NC_143073.1, on the reverse strand, counting down.
GCCCCACAGTGCCCTCTAGCGCTGCCCTGGCTCATCTTTTCTCTGTGCAGGGGGAGAGGGGGGCGTCCTGTCCCCACGGCAGGTGGCTGAGGTCTCCCGTCTGCTGCGGCTGTACCAGGTCAAGGGCCGCGAGACGTCCCCCTCGGAGGAGATCTTCACCTACACGCGCCCCAGTGACAGCAGCAGGTAAGCCTGGTGCTGTGTCCTTTCCAGGGTGTCTGGGCTTCACCCTACTCCTACTGACATGGATCCTCCCCACCCTACTGTACCTGGCCTGGGGGAGGTGGCTTTTGGGGACTACAGCTCCCAGTGTGCACTGCTCTGCCCCACAGTGCATGCTGTGAGCTATAGTTCTCCCCCAACCCCCGCCCAGCTGTCCCTCTCTCCCATTGACCCGAACCTTAGTATTTGGTGACAGGGTGGGAGCTAGGACTGCTGGTTTGCTCCCTAGCTCTGGGATGAGAGTGGGGCTAGTGGTTAGAGCTGGGGGGGGGGGGGGGAAGCAGGACATCTGGGTTCTCTTGGGTTCTGTTACTATCTCCTGCTCCCCAGGCCGGAAGTGAAGGGTGATGAGAGCCATGTGAACCCGGCTGCCCGCAGGAACCTCGACTCCCGGCTGCCTGAGGCTGGCCGGAGAGAGGTGAGTCTGCCAGGGCGGCTCTGGGAGCTGGGTCCTCTGTGTGTGGGGTGGGGGGTGGGGGGGGGAGAGGGATTGCTGTGGAGTGGGGCACAGTTGATGTGTGGTGCTGTGGGACAGGGTTCCATGGCGGTTGTTGTGGGGCTGGGCACTGACAGGAACAGCCAGAGGCCGTTGTCCCTGGGTTCTGTTCTCAGCTGCTCAGCCTCCTGTCTATCCTGCAGGTGGGTCTCCCCAGGCGCCCGGCCAACGCCCGGCCCGGTCCCGAGAAGAGCCACGGCCCTGCCAAGGCTGGGAGGAAGGCAGCTCAACCCACCCAGTTCGGTGCCCGCGCTGGCAAGGGTGGCGGCGTGTGGAGATGAAGCAGGGACCCTGCAGGCCCCCCGATGTCTCCACAGCCCAGGCACCTGGGTAAAGTAGCCCCCTGCCCTGGGCACAGCCCCCCAGGTTCCATGTTGTGTTGGTGCCAAGGTGGTGTGTGGGGGTGCTGGGATCCCCCCAGCCCTGACCCCACCGCGTTCTGTTGCTTAAGTTATTGGGCTCCTGGCCCCCACCCGTTGGTGATGCAGTTGGTTATTTTTCTAAATAAAGAAGAGTTGGTTTTGCAGCACGTGTGGGCCTGGTGCTGTGATTGGTGCCTCGCTGGGAGGGCACCTGGCCCTTGAACCCTTTGTTCCTGTGGCTGCTTCCTGACTGGCCGGAAAAACTGGGCATTAGTCAGTTGTATCGGTCCCATGGGCCTCTCTACCCCGGGATCAGAGCTTTTTCCTGCTGCTCAGTTCAGACCCATGAGGCCCTCTATCCCCATATCCTGCCCTGTCCCTGCTCAGGCCTGAGTAGTGGAGTTTGGAGAGCAATTGGCAGAGCTGGGTTTGTGGGGGGGCAACCCTCCCATATCCACCTTTTTCCCCCCCAGACTGGGCGCTGCCATCTGCTGCCCCTCCCCCGACAGCGCAGGGCGATCAAGCTGCTGTGATTAGCTCTAATCTGCTTTAGTGCGAACGTGGCTTACACAACTCTGAGCTGTCCTGAGGGGGGAGGGGCCCATTCTGCCCCGTGTCCCACCTCAGCCTCTCCTCATGTCCCCTGATGGAGAAGTGGCACCCGGGGCCCATACATCACAGGCTGCAGCTCCATCCAGCAATGAGTTAATGTGTGCCCAGGCTATGGGTCAAGCTCCTGGGAGGCTGGCCTTAATAATTCCCCATAGCCCTGCTGTGCCCCCTAACTGAGATCAGGGCCTTGTGAGGCTGGGCACTGTTTGGACCCCACCTCTCCAGCTGAGATTAGGGTCCCATAGGGCCAGAGACTCTGGTTACAGGGCAGACCGTCCCCTGTGGTCTGTCCCCTCATGGTCTACCACACCCATGGCACCGTTTAACAGACCTGTCGGCAGCCAGGCACTGCTGGTCTAGGCCTGCTGGCACTGCCCACTTGCACAGGTGTCGTGGGCTGGCTTTCACCCCGCCATCACCTATTATGTTCCCTTTCCACCCTCCAGACCCTGCCACCATGTTTCCTACCCCCGCCACTAATCCCTTTGCTTCTCCTGGCTTGTCCTACCAGCAGACGGCTCCTTTGGCTCATTTTTTGGGTGCTCTATCAGAGACCAGAGTTTTGGGGATGCAGTGCTTGGTGGGCACGCAGCATGGCTCACGGGGTGAGCCCTGGCTGAGAGCATACACGTCCTGGCTACAGATCACACTGCAGGGACTCAACTGGTGGGCATCCAGTGTCTGAGAACACATTTGATGCCCACCGGGGAAGAGTTGGGTTCTCTTGGTGAGAGAGGCCAGGGCATCTCCGCTCAGGGAGAAAGCCCTGCAGCTGGCCTGGGGTACTCGCTCCATTTCCCAGGGCTCGACGGGTGGGGCTGAAAAATTGCTGGGATGAGCTCTGGGGCACTCCTTCCGTAGCCCCAGCCCAGGTGTCTGTGGCACACTTTCAGCCCCACCAAGCCACCCGCCAGATTTTTTTCCTAGTGCAGATGTTCAGGGCCGTACGTGGAACCTTTGTGACTGTCCTGTCAGACCCATCCTGTGTGCCCTCTCAAGTCTCCTGAAGCAGATCTGGTAGAAAGCCCGTCCCTCACGGTATCCTACTTAGCACCTCTTGCTGGTGAAAGCGATCATGTTGTTCCAGGTGGAATTTGTCCCATGTCAGTGTCCAGCTGTTGGGTCGTGTTGGTCCTTTGTGCATCGACCAGAAAAGCTGCTTTTGGGGGGGGGTTCTTAGCTTCCAGGCCGGAGATCACCTCTGTCCTGGAGTCCAGTTTACTTTCTTTTGCTATGTTTACACTGGGCCAGATTTAAATGAATCACGATTATTAAGTTTGCAGATGATACCCAGGTAGGAGGGGTTGCAAGTACTTTGGAGAGTAGGGTTGTAATTCAAAATGATCTGGACAAATTGGAAGAATGGTCTGAGGTAAACAGGATGAAGTTTAATAAGGAGAAATGCAAAGTGCTCCACTTAGGATGGAACAATCAGTTTCCCACATACAGAATGGGAAGCAACTGTCTAGGAAGGAGCACTGCACAAAGAGATCTAGGGGTCATAGTGGACCACAAGCTAAATATGAGTCAACAGTGTGACACTGTTGCAAAAAAAGCAAACATGATTCTGGGCAGCATTCGCAGGAGTTTTGTGAGCAGGACATGCGAAGTCATTCTCAACTTTGCACTGATTAGGACTCAATTGGGGTATTGTGTCCAGTTCTGGGCACCACATTTCAAGAAAGATGTAGAGAAATTGGAGAGGGTCCAGAGAAGATCAATAAGAATGATTAAATGTTTAGAAAACATGCCTTATGAGGGAAGACTGAAAGAACTGGGCTTATTATTATTATTATTATTTATTATTATTTTATTATTATTAGACAATCTTTCTATTAAGCTGTCACTTTTCTTGTCTGTCTGTCACGGGATTTTCAACTTGCCCCTCCTGGACACGTGCTGGCCACCTCCTCCTGCCTCCCACTGTGGCTGATGTGGCAGGCTGCCCCCACCAGCTCTGGCTCCTGACCCCCTCCCCCCGGCAGTCCGCCAGCTCCAGCTCCCGGCCCCCTGGCAGCAGCTGAAGACCAAGGGGGGGGGGCAGTAGCCCCAAAGCCAAAAGGGCAGCAGCCCCAGAGCGGGGGTGGGAAGCCAGCAATCCCACAGTGTGTGTGGAGGGGAAAGACTAAAAAGATATAAAACTTTTTAAAAGGACAGTCTTTCTAAAAGTGCACTAAAAGAGTAGAAATAAAGTTTTCAGCTACCAATTTAGGAGAAAGATTGCATGGCTAACGGTTAGCAACTACCTTGAATCATACTTAGCCATCCAATCTCTAGAAAAGAAGTCTGAGAGGGGACATGATAGCAGTTTTCAAGTATCTAAAAGGGTGTTACATGAAGAAGGAAGAAAAATTGTTTCCCTTGGCCTCTGAGGCTAGGACAAGAAGCATAGCAGTTTTCAAGTATCTAAAAGGGTGTTACATGAAGAAGGAAGAAAAATTGTTTCCCTTGGCCTCTGAGGCTAGGACAAGAAGCAATCGGGTTAAATTGCAGCCAGGGAGGTTTAGGTTGGACATTAGGAAAAACTTCCTAACTGCCAGGGAGGTTAAACAAGAATAAATTGCCTAGAGAGGTTGTGGAATCTCCATCACTGGAGATATTTAAGAGCAGGTTGACAGACATCTGTCAGGGATGATCTAGACAGTGCTTGGTCCTGCCATGAGAGCAGGGGTCTGGACTCAATGACCTCTCGAGGTCCCTTCCAGTTCTATGATTGCTTGATCAATGGGGAACCAGTGGAGCCCAAATCACTCTGAATTGGCCACACAGTTTCTTTTATTTCCCACTCCCCTGTCCACTGCCAGCTTTTTCAGGACTGAATGAGCTGAGTGGGGGGAGGGGAGTAGTGGGAAAACAGCTTGGGGCCATTAGCCTGGAGAATCAACACTCCTGCAGTGTTTTTTTCCCCTTCTAATACTGGAGTCTCTGCTGGCAGTAGTAGGTTATTATCCCCTTGGTGGTGAGGTGCTAGAGGGGGCAGTTGGTGGGTTTGACAGATCTTTGTTTCCAGTCCTTCTGCGCTGCCTCCATGCCCTGTATGTCTCTTCTGGTGCCCCCTAAGCTTTTCTTCCCACTCCCTCCTGCCCCCTTGGCAGGGCTGTGCCTGCTCACCCAGGCCACCTTGTCCTATGGGAGCCTATGTCTGCCCTGTCTCATGGCCTGGCCTGGAGCTAGTGCCAGGAGCTCCTCCCACAGGCTGCTCAGACCACACCCAGGGTCCTCCAAGCTCCCTTCTGGCCAGCTGGGGTCAACGTGACTCCTTGAATCCCCCCTTTCTCTGCCAGTGTGGGTGGGTATCAAGGGAACAGTCAACATACAGAAATACCTCCTCCCCCACACTGACACCCCCTAACCACACAACTTCTCTCACACAGAGCATCACAACCCACAGCCCAGATTGCAAGAACCCCCTCAACAATCTCTCCCACCAGGCTGCCCCCGCCATCTTGTCCCCCTGTCAGCCTCCTGAAAATCCATAAAGTCCACCCGCACTGGTACACACCCTGTTCTGAATGCACCCTCCTTGCAACACTCCCAGCTCGCACATCTGGGCCCTGGACACACTCCTGCCCCCCGATGTGCACACAGGCGCTGGTCCTCTGCACACTCTACATGCTCCTATTCCCCAGCTAGCCTGTTTCACATGTCCAATGCACAACCTGCACCCTCCCAACACATGCACAACCCCTACATACATAACACCCATCCCCTCCACACACACAGCCACCACACATATACACCCAGCACACAACCTTCACAACCCCCAACATGCAATCTCTATACACACCGACACATTCCTAACCCACAGCCTCTACACACACACCCAGAAAACACAACTCGTACACGTATCCCAAACACAGACCTACACCCAGCACACAACCATTACACATACACAGCAAACACACAACCTTCACAGATCCCCAACATGCAGCCTCTGCGCACCATCACACACCAACACACAACCTATACATATACCAGACCCACAACTTCCACATGTCACAATTCACAACCTTTATATACACACACACACAGCACACGCTCTACTTTTCCTGCCATGCTTAACACACAACCTGCCCTGCCAGTGCCTCCCACACACACAGTCCCTCTGCAGGCACACACATACACGCACACATCTCAACACAACCTGCTTTGCACATCCCCTCAGCACACAACCTGGCCTCCATACTCCCATGCCCCTTGCACTAGTTGCCCAATGCCCCATGGCCTGCAAATGCAGCCTCCCCACGGTTCTTCCCCCTTCAGCCAGACAGCCCGCTTCCATCTACACTACTCCACATGCTGCCTCCCTCCTCTACCCACTCTCCCTGCTACCTTCATGACTCCCAGCACCCCCTCCCCACACTCCCTCGTCAGTCCATCTCCCCACTGTGAGCCCCATGCACTCCTCCTCCTCCCAGAACCCCCATCTGCTTGCGCTGCTCCCTAGGCATGTCTGCCTGGTTTGCCTGGGATGCAGCCATCCCCTGCACTCTTCCCCCCCCCCCCCCCTATCTATTCCAGCTCCCCCCCCCCCCCCCACCAGGTCCCATAAGCTGATTAGCTCAGCAAAGACACAGGGTGAGGATTATGGGTGTTAACCCCCCTCCCCCAGCCTCAGGTGCTGGCAGCCCCATCTACACATGCCGTGCACTCCTGCCGCTGACGGGGGGACCCCTTGCCCAGAGGCCAGCCCTGCGGGACCCGGAGCTCTGTGGCTGTGGGCACCCCCTTTTACTCTGGAGACCCCCTAAAGCCCAGCAGCACCTCCTCTGGACGTGACTAAGGATTCCTCCCCCTCCCAGGTGCTATTTCTTCACTTACCCCTTTTTGGGATTTTTCCTCCCTGCTCCACATCCAGGGCCTGGAATATTTTGGACCGTGTTCGTGGGTCGCTGGGACTACAGGGCCAGGTAAGGGTTTGGGGCAAGGACTCTGGGGTGTGGCAGGCTGGAGTGAGGTCAGGCTGGGAGCCTGGACTCCTGAGTTCTCTCCCCAGCTCAGGGAGGGGAGTGGGGTTTGGTGCAGGGGGGCTGGAAGTCGGGACTCCTGGGTTCTCTCCCTGGCTCTGGGAGGGGAGTGGAGACTGATGGGCTGGGAGCTAGGACTCCTGGGTTCTTTCCACTGACCTGCCAAGTGAATGCTGGTTATTCCCTGGTTTTGCCAGCTATCTCACCTAGAAAACGTGGTGGGGGTAGGGTGTGTGGGGGTCCCTGCTCCCCCGGCTGTCTAATGTGCTGGGTGCTACCCTTGGCAGAAGCCCCCCCCCAAAAAAAAACCACTTTTGGGGGGTGTAGTCTGACTCCCTGGGGCGGGGCAGCAAAGAAAGGGCTGGGGGCCAGGGACCAGAGTGTGGGGAGCTCTCTGCCCGGGGGGTGGGCAGAGTGGGGAGGGGTGGTGGCAAGGGGCTGATCCTGCCTGCCAAGTGGGTGTAGGGAGCTGTTTGCCAGCGGGGTGTGTGTGGGATTAGACCAGATCATACCTGTCCATCTTGCTAAGCAGCTGTAGCAGGCCCCTGTGTGTAAGGGGGGGTGGCCTGGGAAGCGCAGGGTTAAATGCTAAAGCCAATTAATAACACACATCACCCTGTGCTGGGAATGTGGCCATTCCCAGGACCTGCCCCTCTTGGAGGAAGCTGGGGACCTGCCTTGGGATGAGAGGAGTAGAAGGGGGACATGGGGTGGATTGGTGGAGAGTCAGATAGAAGGGGAGGGATGGATGCATGGGCCTGAGGTCACACCCTTCCTACCTCCCACACCCTACAGAAGCCCAAAGAGCCCCTCCCCCCACTGCAGCCCCTGGCCCCAGCACCAGCTGCCCCAAGTCCCTGTGGGAGGCATGCCAGCCAGCTCCCTGGGAACAGCAGGAGGGACTTTGGCTTTGGGCGGGGCCATGGTAGGCTATTTGGGGAGGTACAGCCTCTCCCGCCCACATGGAAGCATGGGGCAGGGCTAGAAGAAGGGAAGGGGGCCCGGCAGATCTGTCCTTTGGGATCCGTTGCACAGAAAGGTGCCTGGGGAAGAAACACTGCAGGGACCAGCTCTGTCCTCTCTCTGCCCCTTGGCTCAGTCCATCCATCTCACTGCAGGCTGTATCCACCCTCCTGCCCCATGGCTCTCTCCAGTTTGCAGGGCTGGGGCTTGTGGTCCGCCCAAATGCCAAGGAGAACCCTGCGTAGGGTGTGCACAGCCTGCCAGCCCCAGAAGGCTTGCGTGACCCATCCACATGGCTGACTCCATGGCTGGGCCCCACACAGAGTGCACAGCCAGACCGGAGCTTCAGCCCTTACCCTGGAGCTGTCCTGCTGTCTCCAAAGTGGGGCAAATCGCTGGTCCTTTGTTACTGTGGGTTTCCCTAAGGGCACTGGGCTGTGTGGTCAGGAGTGTTATTGTGGGGTCTCTAGGGGCGCTGCGGCTGCGTAGTTGAGTGTGTTATTGCAGGGATTCTGGGGGTGCTGAACCCCTCTCCATGAGTTGTACCCCGCAAACCTGCATTGCTCCGCCCTTTGTGGTGGGGTGAGGTTATGCTAGCCATGGAGATCATAGATGCCCCCTGTGTAGCCTCTGCTCCCATTGACTTTCAGAGCAGCAGTGTGGGAGGCATCATCAGCCAATCAGCTACTGTACCATTGTGGAGGTGGTATGCCATCTGTGTGTGTGTGTGTGGGGGCCCTCTGCATGGACTGTAGTCTGCCGTGTGTGTGTGTGTGTGTGTGTGTGTGTGTGTGTGTGTGTGTCCCCAGGGCTAGTTTGGTACCGGTCCACTTCTGTGCTGATCCCCAGCAGGCATGGGTGTGCCAGCCCCTCACAAGGCACTGGCAGCTCCATAGCTCATGACGGAGGCCCCTAAAGTGTGGGCCAACACAGCACCTCTCACATGTGCACATGGGAGAAGGTGTGATTGTGGGTCGCTGACATGCTGTGTTGCCACTGCTTACACACGTGTGCTTCTGTAGTGCATATTGGTTTTTGTGGGTGATTGTGTACCACATGTACGCAAGGTTACACATTTTTCTCCAGGAGTCACTGCAGAGGTTTGCTCGGATTTGCAAGGCCTATAAGAAATGTTGTCAGGTAGTTAACAAACCCTGATCGTGTGACTTGGATCTAGGTGGACTTTTTTTTTTCTGAATAGTACATTCCCCTACTCCAAAATGCAATGTTTTGGCTCTGTCAAATGATTCATGAATTGCGGCTAAATAGTCTGGCTAAATAGTTTTGATAGAAGAAAAACTGGAATTTTGTATTTTAACAGTACAAATGGGTTGTTGTGGCCATTTGGAAATGACTTATCACAAAATGGCATCTGGCATATTTAGCTTTTCTAAAACCAACAAGAGGGACAAAAAGTCCCTGAAAAAGATGCAAAACTAAATGAAAACCCCAAAGAAACTTTGCTGTGGCAAGGAAAATGAACAAATTCAGTTTGTTTGAACCAAAAAGCTTTCTTTTCCCCCAATTCCACTCCTGACCAAAAAATCAACCAGATCAGCGCGGCTCTGAACTGACTTGGTATTTTAAATCAGGGACAGCTGCTATACTGTGCATCCCTTTCCTTGGCCAGGTTGTAACCCATGTAAGATCAGTGAACAACTTGTACTTGGCAATGCTGTTGATTGGGAATTTCCTCTTGGGTTTGCATTGCATTTCGATTAATTTCTCTGGCTCTGTCTATCAGACCGCTGAGGTGGTCATCTGCCCAGCTCCTACCAGTGCGTCTACATGCTAGCATGTCATCAGCCTGGCACTGGTGCCAGCCAGTTCTGGTAACACATCTGGGCGTGTCATTCCAGTGCAGGCCTGGTCCCAAAGGGCATTCTTCATTAGCTGTCCTTGCCTACTGTGTCCAGAAGATGGGGAGTAGCCTCATCCAAAACCATCTTTGGCACTGAGCAAGGAATATCTTTGCTTTTGCCAATCAGGGAATATTTCATCCCCCGGGTAGCATCCACTGGAGGACTCCTTTCGGTGCTTGGGTTCGGTTATTTCAGCCTATGCTGCTTGCTTGTCATCTCTACGTCTGCCCTGCTTTGTACCTCGTGTGGCTGCTGCGATTGGAGAAGCAATCCCTCCTTTTCCCATCCATTTCATTACTCCTATAACTCCGTGCCTCCATGCAATGGGTCATCGTGAGGTAAGCATTGGAATGGCCACACTGGGTCAGAACAAAGGTCCATCCAGCCTACTGTCCTGTCTTCTGACAGTGGCCAGTGCCAGGTGCCCCAGAGGGAATGAACAGAACAGGGATCATCGAGTGATCCATCCTGTCGCCCATTCCCAACTTCTGGCCATCAGAGGCAAATGACAGCCGGAGTAAGGGGTTATGTATGTGACCATCTTGGCTAAAAGCCATTAATGGACCTACCCTCCATGAACTTATCTAGATCTTTTATGAGCCCAGTTGTACTTTTGTCCTTCACCACATTCCCTGGCAAACAGTTTCAGAGGTTGACTGTGTGTTGGCTGGAGAAATATTTCCTTTGGTTTGTTTTAAACCTGCTGCCTGTTAATTTCATTTGGGGACACCTAGTTCTTGTGTTATGGGAAGGAGCATATAACACTTCCTTATTTACTTTCTCCATACCGGTCTTGATTTTATGGATCTCTATCATATCCCCTCTTAGTTGCCTCTTTTTTGAGCCAAAAAGTCCCAGTCTTATTAATCTGATGTCATAAGGAAGCTGTTCCATACCCCTAATCATTTTTGTTGCCCTTTTCTGTACCTTTTCCAATTCCAATATATCTTTTTTTTTTTTTTTTTTTTAAAGATGGGGTGGCCACAGCTGCATGCAGTATTCAAGATGTGGATGTATGGATTTATATAGAGGCAATATGATGTTTTCTGTCTTATCTATTCCCTTCCTTACGATTCCCAACATCATGTTAGCGTTTTTGATTGCCACTGCACAGTGAGTGGATGTTTTCACACAACTGTCCTCTGACTCCAAGAGCTCTTGAGTGAAAACAGCTAATTTAGCCCCCCAGCATTTCATAGGTAGAGTTGGGACTTAGATTTCCTACGTGTGTTACTATCAACATTGAATTTCATCTGCCGCTGTGTTGCCCGGTCACCCAGTTTAGTGAAATCCCTTTGTAACTTTTGGCAATCCACTTTGGACTTCAGTAGCTTGAGTAATCTGCAAACTTGACCACTTCACTGTTGTTCTGTTTTCTGGAACATGTATGAATATGTCGGACAGTCCCAGTCCAAACCCCAGGAGGACATCATTTACCTCTCTCCCTTCTGAAAACTGGCTCTTTGTTTCTACCCTTTCTTTCCTGTCTTTCACCTAGTCACTGGTCCATGAGAGAACCGTCCCTCTTATCCCACAACAGCTTACTATGGTTAAGAGCCTTTGGTGAGGGACTTGGTCAAAGGTTTTCTGGAAATTTAAGCACACTTTACCCACTGGATCCCTCTTGTCCACATGCTTGTTGACCCCCCTCAAATAACTCTAGTAGATTATCGAGGCATGATTTACAAAAAACGTGTTGACTCTTCCCCCAACAAATTGTGTTCATTCATGTGTCTGATAGTTCTGTTTTTTACTATCGTTTCAATCATGTCCCTGGTCCTAGAGTCAGCCTTCTTGGCCTGTTAAGTGCCAGGCGCCTGCCTGGCTGATCCCTTTGTTCTGTTTCCAGATGAATCGTGTCTGGTAGGTATCACAGGGTTTGAATATGTGGGATGATCTTTTAGCAGCTTTGTGGCAGGAAACCATGGTACCTCGTTGGCTCTGGATGTGTCTTTGGGTCCCACTGATGTGTGTGTTTGTGTGAATTTGGCCCAGGTGTAAAAGTTGCTTTTTTGAGCTGTGAGCTGTGGTATTTGCTATCTGCTATTTCAGCTGGGATATTTTCCCATGCAGTGTGCTTTGTTGCAGTGGCATTAGGATCACACTGTTGCACTGTTTTCTTTTAGCGTTGGTTGTGATTTCATTTTTTTTTGTAAGGCCAAAATGGATTCTTGCAACCTCACGTCATAGCCGGGGCTCGAGTCATCAAGGTTGGGGCAAATACTTTCTGCCACTCTGCTTGCGTTCAGAGAGGACTGATGCCAATCTGGGCCACGAGGGAAACTGTCAGTTCAGCCTGCTGCGGTGGTAGGTAGCCCTTTTGGAGATCAACAACACTGGAAGTGTGTGGCAGTATTCCCGCTAAGCTGTGTGTTTGAGTGGCTGCCCAGGAGAGATTCAAATGCTGCCCATTAAATTAGCAGAGCGTCCACAGCTAGGTTGTGTGTTTCTACTGGTGGTGTACATTTACACAAACTTGGGGTATATAAAATTTATTCTGCACACTGGTAGAAAAAAATCTGCCCATGGATGGAAGAGATTAGAGAGAACGTTGCTGTACGGTGATGTGTTTGGCCCTACCACAGCTGACAGATCCTGTGCCCTGAATGCCAAATAGAGGCACATCAACCAATTCCCTGTTGGGTCCTGCGCGTCAGTCTCGTCTCAGCACCGAGGGCCTAGAGTCACCTATTTCTTTTTCTGCCTTACGTTAATATCATCTGCCCACCAAAACTCGTCAGATTCGTTGGGGGCACCCACCATTTAAGCCCGATTGATTTTTTTTTTTTTTCTTGAACTCTCTTGGCTGCTGGCTTTGGTGTTGCCCCAGTGGAAACCAAGGGTATTTCCCATTATTGTATGTTTCTCCACAGGGCTTGTGGGTCGTCATCTGCATTTTTAGTTTCCTCCTCTGCATTGGGGCTGCACAGATGTGGGTATAAGAAAGTGGATTCTGAGGGCACTAAAGGTCTCAAGGGCACAGTGGAGAGCAAGAAGTCACACAAGCAATCCGCTTAGACACTCCAGTTCTCCTGTGCCACTCCTTGTACAGATGCAAGGTTATGAAAATCAGTCTCACCAAGGCTGAAAGAGTTCTTCTAATCCCAAAGGCGCAGCCACACTCCAGCTCAATTTATACCTTAGATCTTACCCAAAAAATCTCATTGCATAAAATCAAAGGCTATGTCTACACTACAGGTATTTGTCGGCAGAGAGTATGCTAATGAAGCACTCATTAGATTAGTTGCGCTGTCATTTGCATATTCTCTGCCGATGCTTTTTGTGCAAGAGGTTTTTGTGCAAAAACAAGCAGTGTAGACAGGTCCATTTTGCGCAAAAAAACCCTTTTGCACAAGATCTTTTATGCCTTAAAAAAGGAGGTATACAGGATCTTGCACAAAAGGAGGGTTTTGCGCAAAACAGACCCATCTACATGGCTTGTTTTTGCGCAAAAACCTCTTGTGCAAAAAGTATCCGCAGAATATGCAAATGACAAATGCTAATGAGTGCTTCATTAGCATACTTTCTGCCGACAAATACCTGCAGTGTAGACATAGCCTAAAGGTTTATAGAAAGAAGGAAAGAAAGTTAAAATTGTTAAAGGTATCAGATTGCATACACCAATTGCAAAGTTCTGGGTGCAGGCTTGTAGCAGAGGTGGAATAATCTGCTAGTATAAATCAAATCCTAGCAAAGATCCTCCAGAGATGAGAAGCCAGACTGAAGCCAAAATGCAGGAACTTCCAGGACCTTTTATATGAGGGGTGGGCAAAGGGCTTTCTGCGGGCCAGATTCAGCCCAAGCAGGTTAATCCAGCTCACGGCCACCTGCTGCTCCCACGCCCCCAGGCCAATTGAGACTTGGGGAAGGGGGAGTGTGCAAAGTCCCCTCTCCCCACCAGGGGCACAGAGCACCAGAGGGAACCACTTGCCAAAGGCTGCAGCAGCTGGCGCCCTAGGCAGAGGTGCTATCAGCGCCCCTGCAATGGCCGTGATGTCATCATCGGGCGCCCGGGCCAGCAGCGCCCTAGGCAACTGCCTAGTTTGCATAGGCTCATGGGCCGCCCCTGCACATGCCCCTGGTGGGGGTGGAGGGAAGACTTTGCATGCTCCCCGTCCCCTCAGGCAGGGCCGGATCGAGCCATTCCGGCGCCCCGGGCAGACAGGTTAATTGCGCCCCAGGTCGGGGGAGGGTGCACACGCGGCCCCTCTCCCGCGCTGGCGCATGGAGGAGTGCGCATGTGCGGCCCTGCACCGGTGTGTGGGGGAGGGTGCGTGGAGCTGGTGGCGGCAAGACGCACATGCCCGGCACAGCCTGACTACCACTGCTGGCGCATAGCCCGGGGCAGGCCGAGCCTGGCTGTCCAGGGCCCTGTGGCCATGGGGGGAAGGGCGCTGCTGGCTGGCGCTGCAGGGGTTAATGTTGCCCCCATCCCGGGTGGCCACTGCAGGGTGGCCACTAGGAGCTGCTGCAGCCCGTGATCCGGGAGTCGGGCGCGCGGCACCTGATGGCAGCTAGAAGGGGCACTGTGCGCCCCTTACAGCTGCCATCAGGTGCCCCCATAGGTTGGCGCCCTGGGCAGCTGCCCGGCTAGCCCATGCCTTAATCCGGCCCTGCCCTCAGGCCAATCAGGGCTTGGGAATGGGGGAGCGCACAAAGTCTCTTGCTACCCGCCCTCCCCTGCCAGGAGGGAACCACTCGCCCCTGGCAGGGCGGGGCGGGGCAGGGAGCAAGAGATTTTATGCACTCTACTGCACCCAGCCCCTGATTAGCCTCGAGGGAGGGGAAGTGTGCAAAGTTTGCTCCCCCCCGGCATGGGTGTGCTGCACCAGCAGGAGCCATGTCTCCTCCCCTGGCCCTTTCCAGTGGCTGGGAGGCAAGGCACCTCCCTTCAGCTCCCCTCCTGATGCTCCTTCCTTCCTTCTGGGGGAGTGCACCCCCCGATTGGCCTGGGGGGAGGGAGTGTAGGAAGTCTCCACGCACCACCAGGGCTGCACGGCACCTGGACGGAACCACCAGCTGTCCAAAGCTGTCTAGGTGCTGGGTGCCCCTGGCAGGGTGGGAGGCAAAGATTTCACATGCTCCCCCATCCCCAGGCCAGTCAGGGTCTGTGAGCGGGGGAGGACTCTAAGTCTCCTGGCCTCACTCCTTCCACCTGAGGCCCGTCTCCTTCTGGGGCAACTCACAACCACTTCTGAAATTCCCGAAGTGTCCCCCCTTTAAAAAAAATGATTGCCCACCCGTTTTATATCCTCAGCCGTGTGGTGGGAATCCCGTTGTTCTCGCTGTGTGAAATGATGTCCCAAGATGGAGCTTGTCACATGAGCAAGTCAGCTGCCCTTGCATGGCCTTTGCCATCGCCTACATGCTGGTCTGAGTACTCACCAAAGCTCCGCAGCTGTGGATCGGCACCACCTGTGGTACGTTGTCAGTGAAGTGCTGCTCCCCACTTGGTGTCTCCAAGAAGCAAGCATGTGAAATACAAGTCCAGAGCTAGAGAAGTGCTTAGGATTGACGGGGCCCTATGCAGGGCTATTAAACTGGTGCCCTATGCCCAATGGCAGTCCTGCAGGTTGATTTTTTTTAATAATGTGATTTTTATCATCTTCAGCAACACACTGATGAAATATTTTTAAAGCTAATTTTAAACTTAGGTCCTGTCAACTAACACTGTAAATTCAGAAATGGTCCAGATCTACCACGGATTGACAAAAGCCTGTTAAAGGGCCTCATTATCCCTCGAATGGCTCTTTCACAGATCAGTGTTGGCTAGTAGGTCTGGCAGGCTTTGTCACTTTTAAGTTAACTAGATCCTTTCCGGAGGAAGCGGAGCCACAAGGGAGAGGCGGGTGGGTGAACGTTAAGGCCCAGTGGTGCCCCAGATTTTCAGGTGCCCTACGCAGCTATGTATGGGTAAGGATGGCCCTGCGCTTAGCCAATACTCTCAGCTTCAGATTAAAAAATGATACCTGCATATGAATGGCATAAACAGAAACGTAAGCTTTTTACAAATATCTCACTTGGCCCACTTTTGTATGTGATTTGTTGTCAACGTATAACAGTGGTTGCTACAATGATCAGTAAGGACATACTGGAATCCAGTAACATCACTGCAGGCCTGTTTTTTTCCTTCGTAGTTTCATGCTGCCTCTGGACTACCAAGAGAATCCCTCTGGACTGCATGAGCTCCTTGTTGGGCTGGGGCCGGGGGCATTGGTTTGCACCCATCTGCAGCTTTTGGCTGGTTTCCTGTCTGTGCTTGCCTCTTTCCTTTATTCGCGCATTGTTAGTTCTCTCCAGCTAGGAGGTCCCACTTTGCCTTGCTTCTGTTGCTCAAGCACTTTCACCACCACCACACACTCACTCTGTGCCCCTTGCACACTTCTCCACAGGCGGGTCTCTGCGTCCAGCCATCCCCTCCTTTTATATGCCCTCCCATTCTCCAGGTGTTTTACATGCCCTCTCATTCTCCTCTTCCCCACAGGAGGGCCCCCCATGCTCTCCCGTGCCAGCGGTGGTGTGTACCCCTCCTCCTCACCTTTATCATTTCTTTTCTTCCTCTCTGGGAAACAGGTCTTTCTCAGCTTCTGACAAACAGAGGTTAGGGACACCATCCCTGCCCATCCTGGCTAATAGCCGTTGATGGATCTATCCTCCCTGAATTTATCTAGCTCTTTTTTGAACCTTGTTATAGTTTTGGTCTTCACAACATCCTCTACCAGGGAGTTCCACAGGTTGACTGTGTGTTGTGTGAGGAAGCACTTCCTTGTGTTTGTTTTAAAACTTTTAAACCATTCATTTCATTGGGTGATCCCTAGTCCTTGTGTTATGGGAAAGCATAAATATCTCTTCTTTACTCTGTCCACACTAGTCATGGATTTTATAGACCTCTATCATATTTCCCCCTTAGTCATCTCTTTTCCAAGTGTAAAAGACCCTCCCTTATTAATCTCTCCTCATATGGCAGTGGTTCCAAACCCCTAGTCATTTTTGTTGCCCTTTTCGGAACCTTTTCCAATTCCAGTATATCATTTTAGAGATGAGGCAACCTCATCTGCAAGCAGTATTATATAGAAGCAAAATGATATTTTCTTTCTTATCTATCCCTTTCTTAATGATTCCCGACATGCTTTTTTGAATGCCAGTTTCCATTGAGCGGATGTTTTCAGAGAACTGTCCACAGTTACCCCAAAATCTCTTTAGCTGTTACCATTCAAGAATTTATACCCTGTCATTTTCTGTGTCTCATTGGGATGTTTTCCAGCGTGCACAACTTTGTATTGATCAACATTGATTCTGTCCAGGGATGCCTGGAACAGTCTCTGACGTTGGAGCAGGTTGGGTGTGGTGTTCAAAGCAGTCACATCCTGCCTCCACTAGAGAAACGTCATCCAGTTGAGCGCAAGGCCCTTGGTGAACTGAAGATGTGACGGTCACTTGGATCAGACACCTTGGCAACACACGCTGCTTGTTCGCTTTTCTGGTTTTTTGGCCTCATTGGCAGAGGAAATATCTGTCACTTACTGACTCCAAGACCAAGGAGTTGGCTGGAGAACAGCCCCTGGATAATTCCCAGAGCAGATCTTCTAAAAAAACCTTCTAATCTGGATTTTAAAAAATTGCCAATGATGGAGAGTCTGTCGCAACCCTTGGGAAATTCTCCCCAGTAGCTAATTACTCTCAAGGTTAAACATTTTGCACTTAATTTCCATCCTGAATTTGTCTAAATTCAGCTCCCAGTCATTAGATCATGAACTACCTCCCTTTCTTGGCTGGATGAAATATTTGTTCCCTACAGCAGGACTGGGATGAAGTCACTCCATAGACTTCTCTCTAAGCTAGATAGAGGGTGCTCCTGGAGGATCTCAGGGCTAAGGCTGGTTTTCTAACCCTTGAATTGTTCTTATGGCTCTTCTTTGATCTCCATCTCCAAATTAGCCTTGTCCTTCTTGAGTGGCCGGCACCAGAACCGGGCCCAGGATCTCAGCTGCGAACAGAGTTAAATCCAGATGTAAATTTGCCCCTCCGCTCTGTCTCCAGACTTCCTGATTGATGCGTCGCCAGGTCGCGTTAGCGCTCTAGTCGATTCTCCACCACCAACCTCTGAGTCTTTTCTCTAGTCCCTGCTCTGCAGGAAGGCCTCCCTGGGCCTGGCGGCCTGGCGGCCTGGCTTGTATTTTCTGTTCACAGGCATATTTGGGCTTTCATGTAGGATATTTTTGAGACCACGTTGGGAGCTCTGCCAGGGTTAACAGCTCCTCCCGTGTGGCAGCTGTTGGAGCAGCTGGTGTGTTTGCCCAGACTGGCTTCCCAGGCTGCCTGCTCCTTTCCCTGTCGGGCTGGCAAATGCTGGGTAATGTAGCGAGAGACTCCAGGTGCGCTAATGACTTGGATGGGTTAATAGTTGGATTGTGCAGCATGCAGAGCCATGCGGGAGGCACATGAAGAAGCTGTGGGTGGCTTGTGAGCCACAATCTCTGTGTCGCTGAGCTATTGTAGGCCGAGAACACCTCGTGGCTCGCAGACAGCTCTGGGGCCTGGGAGAGACCTGGCACTGTAGGGGGTGTGTGTGTGTGTGTGTGTGTGTGTGTGTGTGTGTGTGTGTGTGTGTGTGTGTGGGGGTGTGTGTCCTCAGTCTATAGGGTGCGTATGTTTGTGTCTCTTGGCTCTGCAGGGGGTACATGTGTGGCTCTGTATGGTAGGGGGGCAAGCTCTATAGGGTTGCACACCGTGGCTGCCACAGATACAATCTCCCTCCCCTTATGGGTATCTCTGGGCCCGCCCTCACTCCACAGGTGGGTTAGGGCAGCCCAGCCCCTATCTTTCCGGGGTGATCCAGGCAGGACCCTACACACACCTTCTGGACCCTGACTGGGGAGCTCTCTCTGGAAATGAGGGGCTGTCCCCTGGCTCAGGACAGGCGAGGTGGCTAACTGGGGCAGTGGGGGCCATCATGACTGCAATGGGGCTGGGGAGGGGTGCAGTGAGGTAGCTGTGGGGCTGAGGAAGGGAACCCTCCTCTCTTCTTGCAGCCAGGAGCATCCTTGCGGAGGGGGGGAAGGGGCTGGTTCTCCTCAGAGCCCACCTCTGACTGGGGGGTCAGGTTGAAGGAGCTGGAGTGAGGATCAGAAGGGGGGGCTGTTTGAGCTGTGTACCATGGGTCCTGCCCCTCCCCATCCATCCCTTTGCTGCTGTCTGTCTGGCCTGGTACGTCATTCTCTGGCTGGCTGTCCATGCCCCCTCCAAGACCACTTCTTCAATCTGTCCATCCCCCTCACTACTTTCTCCATCCATCCATCCAGTTATCTATACATTACCCCAAACTTCGTTCTCCATCCATCCGTCTATCCAGCTATCCATCCATCCCCCCATGTCTCTTTCTCATTCCATCCATCCATTTGTCTATCTAGCTGTCCAACCCTCCCTCCATCTGTCTGTCCATCCAGCCATCCAGTACTGAAGAAGAAACACTATGTAATCCCCAAGGACTCAGTACCGAAGACTTCCTTTTCCCTGCTGCCGAAGCTGAGTGTTTTGGCTGTAGCTCCAACATGATGTATGGTACCATTGGAGCCAACAGTGAATATGTCTCCTGCATTGTCACCTGCCAAGGTTGGGTGTCTGCGTGTTGCTTTGCTTAGACGACTGGCTGGTGGGAGGCTGGTACAGGTGTTGTCCAGTTTGGCTGTTTATCCCACTTTCCTTCTACGTGCTGGGAGGCTGGTTATGGCCATGAAGCAATTGATCCCGACTCCTGTACTGGGAGGAGAAGTCACTGTGTGTCGTCCTGGTTTCTGCCATGGCCAAGTTTCCAAAGGGCATGGATGGCTGTGCACGTCCAGGACAAAAGTATCTTTGGCTTGTAGGGCATGAGGCCACGGGTGTGTACATGGTGCTAGATGGCTCTTCAGGCAGCTACCAGGCTGGGGTGGTTTCACCAGTCAGACGTTAGGCAGGGTTGATTCAAGTCCCCACTCTTGCCTTGTCCTCCCTGGGCTGGTGGGCAGAAGGACCGAACATTGACATAGGGGCCCCCTTCAGGACAGAAGAAGTGCTGTAAAAGTGTGTGGGGGGGAGGAGGGGGGCACAAGTGGCCAAACAGAGGCCCCATCCCCTGTACCACCCTGCCTCTGTACTACCTCCCTCCCAGGCCCTACCACCCCCCAGCTGCCTCTCCGCTGAGTCCCTGCCCCCACCTCTCCGCCACTCACCCTTCTGGCCAACACAAAGTGCAGGAGCCATGGCATCCCTGGCATCCTTTGCTTCTCCTCAACAGTCACCTTAGTCCCCAACTCATTGCCTGTGCATCGGGGTTCCTGTGCGGACACAAAGTCTCTGGTCTATCTAAAAGTTCAAGTGCTGTAGAAATGTCCAAGAATGGGGAGCCAGCTGCGTGGCTTGGGCAGTGTGACTCATCCAGGGACAAGCAGGGCATCAGGGCTAGCAGGGGACCCAGCAGCCATGCCGATGAACAAGGCAGCGCCCGATCCAAACCTTTGTGCCTTAGGAATTCCACATCGCCACCTCCGGCCACCTGAAAGCTGGTTGGCTTCAAGGTGTCCAAGGACAGCAGTTCTGAGTCCTGAGCAGATGTAAGGCGTTTCACTGAAAACCCGTCCCTCTGACTTTCTGGGAAGCGCTGCTATTACTGCCACCCCTGTGCAGCAGCCTGTTGGTGGGCTAAAGACCAACACTGCAAGTTGGGAGTGGAAGCGACCCTGAGGAGTTTTCAGTGGCTCTGGTGAAGGGCCACCATGAAAACAGGCAAAAAGCCACAAGACGATCTCCCTAAACAGGGCAACTGGGCCACAAAATGGCAGATGAAATCCAATGTTGGTTCATGCATGCTGAAAAACATAAAATCCCAACTACATTGGGGCCAACAGCCACTCCGGGGCAAGCTCTGTGCCCCTAGAAGGGGTGGAGCCAAGGGCAGTCAGCCCTTAGACCGTGGCACCTTGGAGCCACATGGAGCGCTGGGCACAGCACTCAGGTGCTCTAGAGACAAGTCAAAGGGGCAAAGGCCACTGATCACCACTGTTGTCACAGCAGCAGGGGTGGAGGCTAGAACTCCAGGCCCTTTTGAATTGCTGGGACCCGGGGCAATTGCCCCCTTTGCCCCCATCTCCTCATTGATGGGCCTGCCCAACTATGCCTATAAAATGATGGGGTTCAAGAGAGAAATCTTGGAATCACTTGTGGATAGTTCTCTGAAAACATCTACTCAATGTGCAGGAGCGGTAAAAAGCCTACTATTAGAAACTGCTAGGAGTGGGGTAGATAAGAAGACAGAAAGTATCTTAATGCCTCTTTATCAATCCATGGTATACCCGCAACTTGAAGACTGCATGCAGACATGGTTGCCCCATCTCAGTAAAGATCTATTAGAACTGGGAAAAGTACAGCAAAGGGCAATAAAATGATGAAGGATATGGAAAACTTCCATATGAGGCAGGTGTGGGCAATAATTTTTAAAATGGGGCCACTTCAGAAATTTCAGGTTATTGGTCTGAGCTTTGCTGTTGTTTCCACAAGATGCAGGTATGAACTCCCAGGATCACAGCCAACTTGTCCACCCCAGACTGTTGATCCTTCACCTTATAGCCTGGTTGCTTCAGGTCTGCTGCCTTTGGAAGGGGGTTGTACTATGGGCATGTTTCTAAATAGCAGAAAGCTTTTAGCTAGGAGCACTGAAAAGATTCTCCACCTGGCCCTGGGTTTCCCCATCTGGGGCTTCTATTCAGCACGCATCGGACTTTCTTCTCTTGGTGAAACAACCAGAGTTCGTTGTTGGCTCCATCTGAGTCCACCTAGCTGTTATCGTAGCTCTCCATGGATCCTGTTCATAACCACTCTCTCTTCGCTGATCCCATGTTTGTCAGATCTTAGAAAGCCTGGGGCAGATTGCATAGACTGGGAGAAGAACATGTTGCCCTGAATCTAGTTCCCATCTAGTTGATGGGCTCCCCAGCTGAGCCCTGGGTGATTTTTTTAGCTTCTGCAACCTTCATGAAAGTGGGTTTTGTTAAATTGCTATTTCCTTCAGCATGAGAGTAGGGAAATTGTGAGTTCTAGAATGGGAACCTCCCTATTTGGTCATCTTCAGAGACAAAGTTTACCTTCCCCCTCACTCCAAGTTCCTCATTCAAGTGGCTTCCAGTTTTCATGTTAACCAAGCCATTTATCTCCTGTCTTTCTTTCCAAAGATTCATGCATATGAAAATGAGGGAGAAACTCCATACGCTAGACTTTAGAAGCAACTTGGGTTCTGACTACAGAAAGAATGAAAGGCCATCTGGTGTCCTCCCAAGGGTCTCTTCGTGGAGATCCAGTTGTGTTTGTTTATGCTGCTGGAGGGTTGATGTCTCCTCCACCGAGTAGAGTAGTGCCCCATTCAACCAGGTCTCGGGGCTTTTCTGGCTCGTGAGTGTGTGTGTGTGTGCGCACGTGCGTGTGAGTGTGTGGGCGCGTGCCACCCGCTGCACCATCTCCCAGCCATCCAGAGCCTGTTCAGACCTCAAGCCCCTCTCCGGGGAGGGCCACGGGCTGGTCACCTGCAGTAGAATGGATGTTTGTGATTGCCTAAAAAGTAAAAAATGGTGACTAACCTTTCCCCTCTTCCCCATAATTGTTGTTCTTCAGGGTCCCTTCCACGGCTAGCCTCCCTCCCCCCTCTCTATCAGAGTCTAGGGCTGGCAATTCCCTCATGGTTGCCAGAGGTGGCTGAAATATCTCTTCCATTGTCCAAGGCGGAGGACTTTTGTTGGCTTTGGGACCTCATAAAGCAGGGTGCAGATACGCTTGAGATCCCCGAGACCTATTCTGGATGTTTCACATGCCTCAGCTTTGTCACAAGGGGCACTTCCGATGAACGAGGCTCTTCTCAAGCTGGCCAATATGACCTGATTCCCAGCCACAATGACTCCCGATCTCTCTCCGAGTGCTAACCTGCTACAGCACTCCCTACCTGCAAACAGAAGACGGTAAGAATAGCCAGACAGGGTCAGACCAAAGGTCCATCTAGCCCAGGATCCTGTCTTCTTTTGTCAGTGGCCTGTGCTAGGTGCCCAAGAGGGAGTGGACAGAGCAGGGAATCATCAAATGATCCCACCCTGTCTCCCATTCCCAGCTGCTGTCATACAGAGGCTAAGGACACTCTGCCTGTCCATCCTGGTTAACAGCCATTGATGGACCTAGCCTCGGTGATAGGGCCCCAGGACGAGGCAGCAGCAAACAGCTGGGAGTGGCAGAGGAGGGCCGCTCTGGATAGGAGAGAAGGAACTGCTTGGTGGAGAAGTGACTCCAGCGGTTTTGGGATGGGTTCTTTAAATTGTGCCTCCTCCAATTGTCAGCAGGTACCAGCTATCTCCACCCAAAGGGACTGAACCATTCCATAGTGCCACTTTGAGGCTGGGCGAGGGGGACCAAAGGATGAATTTTATTACAAATATCATGAATTTGTTTTAGAACAAGACTGAATTAAGAACCCCACTAACTTTTTCCACTCATGAGCGGAATGAACTTTATGTGCACCAAGGCATGCGCAGATGCGCACTACTAATAGAAACACATGCTGCTGCCCGAGGGCGCTCTGCTAATCAGTTGGGCGCCATGCTAATCTCTGTGGCTGCCCAGTCGCTCATCTTACAGGGAACACTGGACTGAATCAGATGCAACTTGATTACTGTGAGGGGGACTCTGAATGGCTGGGTTCTGTTAGGTGCCTGTGGAAAGGCCAGTTCTCCCCCCCCAACTTTGTGCCTCAGTTTCCCCTCCAAAGCTCCATCAGAGCTGTGGATGAACCATGGATTAGAGAGTTCTAAAAATGATTCTTTTTTGTGTGTTTGTTTTATTAGATGAAGAGAAGAGGGAAAGAGAAAACAAAATGGCAGAGGAGGAAAAAACTGAGTGTAGAGACCTTTTAGGTGAAAAATGTTGGGGGTAACGGGAGAAGAGGGTGAGAACAACTCTGTTAATTGATTTTTAGTAGAAAGTTTCTCCCTGTCTCCAATGCACTGGCCCTGCACCCTCCGTTCTACCCATTAAGGCTGCCCCTGTATGGTTAGAAGCGAGTGGGAGCCAGGCATGGAATCAGAGTTCCGTCCCTGACCTGATGGCTGAATGGGCTTGCAGGGCTGTGTGCGGAGGTCAGCATTTGACTGTCCTGATTCAGGGACTGTGTTGTTGGACGCGGTGGAGGTTGTGGAGTCTTCAAAGCATGTGGTTTTGTGTAACCCAGCCAGAGCAATGCTGAACTATGCGATGGTGCTGAAAGTTAGAGTGAAACTGGGGAGACTGGCTGGTGGATGGGTGGTGCTGCCCCTGCTATCTGCCCCAGAGACCATCCCTTCTGCCCTCCTGTCAAGACCATTCTCCACCCTGGTACTTCGAGTGCAGCAGGTGGAGGCCTACAAGAGACTTTAAAATACCCTGCAACTAACAAGTTGTGTTAAAACTCCCTAGGGTCACAGATTCCCTGGCCTTGACTTGGTATTGCCGCCACCACCCAATGCAAAATCCCTTTAAGAACCCAGGAAGGGGCACTTGAAAATTCCTTCCGGTGTGGGCACCCTCAATCTTTTTATCCCTCCCTCTGGAGAGAGGTTGGAAAACTGTAATTTCTTTTAATAGTCTGGCTTTGTGGTCTTAGGCATGCACACACAGAACCTCCTGCCCTCTAGGAGACAGGAATCAGGTCAGGGAGATAAAAGGGTGATTTTTATTAACAAAACAAAGAACCACAGGCTTGGATGGCCAGATGCAAAGGTGTGTGTGAAGGTGGGTGGATTAAAGCACAGAGAATTGCTGCCCTAGGATCCAGTTTACAAAGTCACAGTGTAAGGAGTTAGTCACATGTGATCTGCACAGAGATGTCCAACAAACCCCAGAATAAAGAAAATAACCTGATTTTGTCTGACTAAACATACAGGCTCTATCTACACTGGCGGCTTCTTGCACCAGAAATATGCAATTGAGGCTAAACGAGGAATATTGCCGAGCTTCATTTGCATACCTAATGAGACGCCATTTTTTCAGAAGAGGCTCTTGCGCCAGAAGGAGCGTCTACACTGCCCCTTCTTGCACAAGAAAAACCCTCTTGTGCAATGCCGTTATTCCTGAAAATAATCAGCATAGTGGCATTGCGCAAGAGGGTTTTTCTTGTGCAAGAAGGGGCAGTGTAGATAGCTCCTTCTGGCGCAAGAGCCTCTTCTGAAAAAAATGACGGCTCATTAGGTATGCAAATGAGGCTCGGCAATATTCCACATTTAGCCTCATTTGCATATTTCTGGTGCAAGAAGCCGCTAGTGTAGACATAGTCTCACTGTTCTACTCACATAGCTATGGTTTCAAGATTTAGTCCTTCCCTAGGCATGGATTTCACTGCATACTCCCTGCCTTGCTCTCTGGCTTAGTCTCCTAGTTCTCTTCTGGTCACACAAGAACAGGAAGGTCACTGCTTCTAATTCAAAAACCCCATGCTCTGTTTCCATTGGCTTTCCTGGTCTCCTGCCAACTCACTTCCCTAGCATTCCTGGGATTCCCTAGCACTCTCTGTCAATGGCTTTAACCTGTACAGGCAAGACAGTTAGGGTTAGGTCTCAAGAGTTAACCACCGTGAAAAGACTTTAGTTATCTGAATGGCTAGAACGCTCAGAAAAGGGTTTTACCCCTCCCATTCACAAGGTCCAGTGAAGACACCCTCTCAGTCATGCCTGGTTATGACAAACACAGCTGTGTGTGTCTGACTTGTTCTATCCTCACCTGAGCAAGGGTCTTCTGCCTCCAGCCCTGCTATGCTGGGAAATCCAGGCAGTTCTCCCAGAATGCATCAGTCAGCATGAAGCCTATATTGAGCAAGACATGATGGGGACATTCAAGCTGTTCTCCCAGGTGTGTCTACACAGAAAAGTTATTTCAGAATAATGGTCATTATTCCGAAATAACTATGCGAGTGCCTACACAGCAATTCTGTTATTTTGAAATAATTTTGAAATAATGGATGGCTTATTCTGACTTCTGCAAACCTCATTCTATGAGGAATAACGCCTGTTCCAAAATAGCTATTTCGAAATAAGGCGTGTGTAGATGTGCCACTTCTGCTATTTTGAAATACGAGAACCATTCTAAGTTATTACTCCTGGGGCTCTAAATCAAGATAACACATCTACATTAGGGAAGCTTTCCTAGGACTCATTTTGAGGCTTCCCTGCTGTGTAGACTTGCTATTTTGAAATACAGGTGGTCCCCGAGTTACGAACGCATTGACTTAAGACTGTTCGTACTTACGACCAACCTCCCATTAAGCGCATTACAGCCGGTCCCCGAGTTACGAATGCGCGATCTGCACTTACGAACAGCGCAGTCACATTTAAATGAATGGAGTCTGACTTACGAACAAATCGAGTTACGACCAAGTGTTTGGTATGTAACTCATTTGTAAGTCGGGGACTATCTGTAAGCTACTTCGGAATAACTATTCCGGAATAGCTTATTCTGAAATAACTGTGCAGTGTAGACATAACCCCAGA
Source organism: Pelodiscus sinensis (assembly GCF_052426305.1). Lineage (NCBI taxonomy): Eukaryota > Metazoa > Chordata > Testudines > Trionychidae > Pelodiscus > Pelodiscus sinensis. The sequence continues at coordinate 14,698,563 of NC_143073.1, read as the reverse complement.
ATACTTCAGCTGGTGTGAAGCCCTGTGTTAAAATTCTCCAACAAGTGGGAAAGCCAGGCAATTAATTCTCCCAGAATGCATCCGCTAGCAGGCAGCCCACAGTGAGCAACACATGCTGGGAAAATTCAAGCAATTCTCCCAGAATGCGTCAGCAGGCATGAAGCCAGAGCAATGCCATGGGGGATGCACAGAGAACCAAGAGTTGCGGTGAGGCTGGTGAGGACCAGTTGTGTGGCTGTGGTGCTAAGGGCTTGCCAGCAGGAAACGAACGACCAGGTGATGGGGGTGAAAGACCTGAAGATATTGCCAATTGCTGGGTGTCTATGAGCTGCCAATGGGAAAAGCAGATGCTCTCCAGGAATCCCCCAGATGTGGTGTTTTCAGTCAGACCAGGCACTGCTGGAAACTTGAGTTTGGCTCTGGTCCTCTGTAGTGAAGAAAGCTGCCTCCAAACTGGCCCAGGTGCAGAAAGATGGGCTGTGAGGAAGCCCAGGAGACTAGAGAGCCAGTCCCACCAGAGGAGACTACTAGAGCTTGCCTTTTTGGTCTGAGACGCAGCCAGCAAGGGATAAGTGTCATAGCTGTTCCTAAATCCATTGGCTAGGGGAGTTGGCAGTGTTGGTACCAAGCTGAACAGAGATAAACAGGACAAGAATCGATGGAGGCTGGAGAGCAGAAGGTTCCTACCCACTGGAGACAGGAGGGCCTGGTACAAGCTATGTCAACACTACAGAGTTTTTTTTGGAAAAATGGCCATTTTTCGGAAAAAACTTCACTTATGTCCACACTGCAATCGCGGTCTTTCGAAAGAAAATTGAAAGAACAGAGGAGTTTTTCCAAAATTGGAAAACCTCTTTCTATGAGGAAAAAGCCTTTTTCCAAAAGAGCTCTTTTGGCTCTTTTGTTTGTGGACAGGGAAGAATGAGTTCTTTTGAAAGAAAAGGAAAGAGGAAAAAGCACAGGTGCCCTGGTGCTTAAATGTGAGATAGCATCCATTCAGTGTGGACACTATCTTTTGAAAAAGCAGATCGCTTTTTCGATGCGCTTTGGCAGTGTGGATGCTCTCTTTTGGAAGAAGTTTTTTCGGAAGATCTCTTCCAGAAAAGCTTATTCTGAAAGGAGCCTGCAGTCTAGACGTAGCCACACCCACCCACAAATTGTCATGGGGCCTGAACGCATACTTTGTGTTGTAAAAGAGCTGGAGAAATATCTGAGTGGGGCTGCTCACGATGATTAGGGGCAGGGCTCACCAGTCTTGGGTTTTTTTTCCTCCCCTGGATTAGGTTTCATGTTTGTAGTGTTCATGCTTCAGGGCTTTAGCCTATCATCTGCAAGGGTCAGGAAGGGTTGTCACTCTGGTGTCTCCTGGCATTGTCTGTGTGTGTATAAATGTGTTTCCCTCTTCTGAGGGAAGAGCTTGGACACAGCTGAGATGGGACATAGGGCAGGGTGGCTGATGTGTTGAGCAGGTTTGAAGAATCCTGTCCCCAACTGTTTGCCTAAACAAATTCCTCCTGGGGCTCTAAATCAAGATAGCACATCTACATTAGGGAAGCTTGCCTTGGACTTGCCTCGGATTTGGGCCAGGAAATAATCCCTCCCTCCCCCCAGGTCAGTGGGGTGGGAACATTGGAGGTATCGGGTTATGCCTTCCTCTGTGCCATAGGTGCAGCTTGACTGTGCAGCTCATCTGGGCATGTCTCATGTAGTTGGTTTCCTTCCATGGCAAGGCCTCAGGCACGGGGGGCACCTTGGTTCCGCCTGTTCTCAGCCAGTTGAGTCCCTTATGTCAGTGGTACCACAGTCAAATGTTGGTGGTTGGGTGCAGTAGTTAGTGCAATGCAGGAAGTCAGTCTAGATAACAAGGTGGTCTCTTTTAAGCTCAGATTTGGACTTGAAGAGAACACCCCTGTTTAGTCCCTACCCCATTCCCTGCCCCCACAGAACCCCTTACCTGACCAAGGACCAAAGTCTGCACTGACCTTCCCAACTACCCATCAATCCCTCCGTTCTACCCTGCCCTCCCCATGGTCGCCTCCTTCACTTCCAGGCCCATCCACGTGGGACAGGCGACATGCAGGCTTGGGCCGCTGGAGATGAGCCAACACGTGGCTGCCAGGACCACTGGGCTGCTTCACACCTAATGCAACCAGGCATTTGGGGCCAAAGAGTTAATCCCAGTTTAGTTCATCTATGAGATTAGGATTGAAGGGGGAGGGGAGGGAGCAGGTTTATGGAGGCGCCGGGCGGCACGTGGAGTTGTGATTTGGCTAATTCCAGCGAGGCTGATGAGATTGGGTGGATTTAGGCCAGGACAGCTGTCTTCACCCACCATGACCCTCCACCTCGTCCTGCCATGGAAACGAGCCATGCAAGGCCCCGTGTGTGGAGTGGGAGGACAACTGTTCCTGCATGGAGGGGTCGATTTGCTATCAAGACAAAGGACACCTCTTTGAAGGCCCTGGTGGGCAGGTCTGGACTGTCGGACCCATGCACTGGAAAAGATGGTTGCATTGTTAACATCATAGCCATATTGCTAGCATCTTGGTGACAGAGCCGGTGTTGTTCACACATATGGTTGCTGCACTTGGTAACATGGCTGCCGTTGTTAACAATATGGCTGCTGTTCCCAATAAGGCTGCCATTATTCACAATATGTCTACTGTTCACAATATAGCTGTTGACAATATTGCCACTGTTGTTAACAATAAGGGTGCTGTTCGCAATATGCCTGCTCTTGTTAATAATGTGGCCACTGTGCACAAGATGGCTGCTGTTGCTTGCAATATGGCTGCCATGATTCGCAATATGGCTACTATTAACGACCATATTGCTGACACAGTGACAGTATGGTCATCATGCTTGGGGGTGGTGATGGCTACAAATGATGTAACATGATTTCCTGGTGATTGTCAACAGCCATCTGCCTCTTATAATGCTTTTTGATGCTGAAACAAACCTGCAGAAGTAAGGACCCACTCATTAAAGCACTAAATTGTGTAATTTAAGCACAGTACCTTGGTAATATGTCTGCCAAAGTTAAGGCTAGGGCTGCTGCTAGTGAAAATATGATTGGTGTGTTTGCAATATGGCCACCATGGTTAACAATATGGCTACCATGGTTGGCAATATGGCTGACCTTAGTGATAATTCAGCTGGCATGTCAGCAAATATGGCCACCATTGAGAACAATATGACCACCGGGGTTAGCAATGCAGCAGCTTTGGTTGGCATGGCAGGCCCAAGATGGCATGGCAGCAAGCCAACCAAGGCAGCTTTGGTTGGCATGCTGGCCCACATCAAGATGGCCTCTATCAGCCATTACAAGCCACAAAATGACCAGAACTGGCAATAGGCTGGTTGCTACTGGCAAGAGTAGGGGAGCCCTTGGATGTAAGATGGCTGCTGTCTAGTAACCAGACAGTACAATACACCTCAGTCCCCTCCCAGCTCTGGGGTTAGAATCCAGGAGTCCTGGCTCCCAGCACCCCCAGCTTTAACCCACCAGCCCCCATTTCCCTCCCAGAGCCAGAAAGAGAACCCAGGAGTCCTGGCTCTAAGCCCTTCTCTCTCCACATCCCTTTCTGACACGTCTCCTCTCTCTTCCAGACGCACCGTTTCCCTGCAGCTGTGGTAGCAGCAACCTCCCCTCCATGATGTTGGCTGTGATGAACAGACCCCTTTCTGCCAAAGGCTTTGGGCTCTGGGCCCCAAGGGACTAAATAGCCTGGTGCTGCCCCCCCCCCCTCCTGCCCCATTGTGCCCAGCACCCTTGCACTATGTCTCCTGCTTGGTTTGGCTTCCACAGGTTCCTTCTACGCCTCTCCAACCACCCCAGGTGGGGGCGGCGGCGGCGCCAGACTCTCCTACTCTGGCTCCTGCTGTTATGCTGGCCTGCTTGGGTCCACCCAGCCACTTTCAAAGTGGGGGTCATGGGCCCCTGGAGCTGTGACCCCATCTTTGCCCGGGCGTTGCCCGAAGCAGCTGCCCAGTTGGCTGTGGGGCGGATCAACAAGGACCCGGAGGTGAACCAGGGCTACTGGTTTGACTATGTGCTGCTGAACGAGGAGTGCCAGACCAGCCAGGCGCTGGTGGCTCTGGTCAACGCCGAACGCTATGCCTCCGGCTTCGTGGGGCCACTCAACCCGGTCGCATGTGGGATGGCTGGGCCATTGGGCCAGGCCTGGAACAAGCCGGTCTTCTCCTGGGCGTGCCTGAATAGGGATGCTGAGGTGGAGCGGTGGAACACCTTCGCCCGGCCTCTCCCGCAGGCCTCAGCCGTGCTCTACGCTGTCCTCAAATTTTTCCGCTGGGCCCACGTGGCCGTGGTCACCTCCCAGCAGGACCTGTGGGTGGAGGCAGGGGAAGGCCTGGCCCACTCGCTGCGTGACTTTGGCTTGCCCGTCAGTGTGGTGACCACCATGGAGGCTGGTGACAACGGGGCTCGCAATGTCCTGCGACAGGTGCAGAGGGCCGATAACGTCAGAGGTACTTTCATGGCAGGGGGACAGGAGTCCTGGGTTCTCTCCATGGCTCTGGGAGGGAGTGGCAGCTGGTGGGTTAGAGCAGGAAGGTTTAGGTGCCAGGACTCCTGGGTTCTCTCCCTGGTGCTGGGAGGGGAGTGGAGGCTGGTGGTTAGAGTAGGGGGTTGGGATCCAGGGCTCCTGGATTGTCTCCTCAGCCCTGGGAGGGGAGTGGATAGAGTGAGGGGCTGGAATCCAGGACTGCTGGGTCATGAATGGCTGGGAATGGACGCTGCACAAATTCAGACAGGAACTCTGGGGGCAACATTTCCTGGGGGGGGGGGGGGGGGGGGGAGATGTGGAATCAGCCCTCCAAGAGGGAAGAATGCCTCCTTGCTGGAGGGCTTTCAGCACTGAGGGGACTTGCTAGCAGAACTAGCAGCTGTGGGTTTGCAGGGCTCTGGGAGGCCCTCTGGGCTCTGGCCAGTCCTCTTGGGCCCTGCTGGCCTAGAGATGTGTGAATTTACATGGGGTGGGTGCCTGGATGGAGAGAGAAAGGTGTGTGTGTGTGTGTGTGTGTGTGTGTGTGTGTGTGTGTGTGTGTGTAGATGGACAGAGAGATTTGGGGGGTGGGGGCATGGAGGGAGGTATAGGGAGGTGTGTGTGTATGTGGGATGGTGGTGGTTAAAGGGGTGTGTGGATAACCAGGGTATCAAATGCAAAAAAACTGGGACAGGTTTTGGGGGAAATAGAAAACCAAAGAAAAAACTATAAGAAAAAACTCCAATATTGGAACTGTCCCTATGAAATTGGTCACCCTAGGTAAGGCAGAAGTGGGTGATAGATGAACGGACAGAGAGAGATGCGTGGGGATGGAGAGACAAAGGCCTGTATGTGTAAGGACAGATGGATAGATGGGGCAGTGGGACGGGGGATGGAAGGAGGAAGGGAGGGATATGTGGAGATGGATCGATAGAGGTGTATGGGTGGAGGGACAGGTGGATGGATACACAGAAAGGTGTGTGGTAGGGTAGATGGATGGATGGGAGTCTGTAGATGTGGGAATAGATGAATGGACAGATAAGAGAGATGTGTGGGAGAACGGATGGAGGAATAGACAGAGTTGTGGAGTAGATAGAGGCCTGTGGAGGAAGGAAGGATAGGTAGAGGTGTGGAAGGGGCGGATGGACAGACAGGGATGAGGGGAGGATGAAGGTGTGTGTGGGTAGATGGAAAGACAGATGGAGGGACAGAGGGGAATGGGGGTAGATGTATATACAGACAGGGGTGTGTGGGGATGGATGGCCAGATACAGCGGTGTGTGAGGGTGGTGGATGAATGGAGGTTTGGTGGTGTGGACGGAGTGTGTGGAGGGGATGGATGGACAGATGGAGGGAGAGATAGGGAGTTGTGTGTGTGGGGTGGATTGATAGGTACATGGGGGATGGGAGATGGCTAGACATAGGGCTGTGTGTGTAAGGACGGGAGGATAAATAAGGCAGTGCAGTGGGAGACAGAGGGATAGGTGTGGTGGACAGAGGTGTGCGTGGGGGGGTGGAGGAATGGACAGAGGGAGAGGTGTTTGTGAGGGTGCATGGATGGATGAAGGGATAGACAGGTGGGGGAGGGATGGATCCTGATGTCCTGGTGGAAAGGGGAAGCCCCTTCTCAAATCGTGAGAGGCCACAGACTACTGGCTTGACCCATTGCTCTCACCTCTGGGTGTTTTTCATCCTTCTGGTGTCTTCCTCCCCTCCTGCATTCCCTGACTGCCCCCTCCCCACGCACAGTGGTGGTGATGTGCATGCACTCGGTGCTTCTGGGTGGGGAGGAGCAGCGCCTCCTGCTGGAGAAGGCAGAGGACCTGCGCATGACAGATGGCACCTTTGTCTTCATCCCCTACGATGCGCTGAGCTACAGCCTGCCCTACCGCCGGACGCCCTACCCCGTGCTAGGCAACAACACCAAGCTGCGGCTGGCCTATGATGCTGTGCTCACAGTCACCATCGACGCCCCTGAGCAGAGCTTCCGCGAGGCTTTCCATGATGCCCAGCAGGCACATGAGCTGCCGGCTCACCTGGACCCTGCACAGGTCGGCTCCAGCTGCATGACCCTGGTCTTGACCCTGGCAGGGGCAGAGAGATGAAGGGGTGGGGACTACGACCAATGGGGAACCAGGTGGTAAAACTGTGGTCAATGGGGAGGGGAGATGGAGGTGCCTGGCTGTGGCCAATGGGTAGGTGGCATGGAGGTGCTGAGCCATCGCCAATGGGTAGGTGGGATGGAGGTGCCAAGCCATCGCCAATGGGTAGGTGGCATGGAGGTGCTGAGCCATCGCCAATGGGTAGGTGGGATAGAGGTGCCAAGCCATCGCCAATGGGTAGGTGGGATGGAAGTGCCAAGCCATCGCCAATGGGGAGGAGGGATGGAAGTGCCCAGTTGCAACCAATGAGAAGAAAGAAATAAAGTGGTGGCCAATGAGTCAGCTGATATATTGATGTCACCAATGGGGATGCAGAAAGGAGTCGCATTGGCCACGGTGGGGTCAGCTGGCATCCAGCCACAGCCAATAAGGATACAACACTGGAGGCCAGCTAGAAGACGTGTGCCAAAATCCAACCCCTGCCCTGCTCCCCCTCTGCCCTCAGGTGCACCCACTCTTTGGCACCATCTACAACTCCATCTACTACCTGGCCAAGGCGGTGGAGCGCACGCGACAGGCTGGCCGCTGGGTGATGGGCTCCAGCATTGCTGAGCACACCCAGGACTTCCAGCTGGAAGGCTTCTGCCAGCGGCTGGCAGCTGACCAGAACGGTGACCCTGTGGTGAGCTACATCATCCTGGACACTGATGGCAAGGGGAACCGGCTTTGGCCCACCTACAGTGTGGCCACAGGGCCCGAGGGGCTGCGCTTCATGGGTCATGCCATCCACTGGCCCCACAGCTCCAGCCCCAGCACCGACTCGGGGTGCTGGTTTGTGCCAACTACCATCTGTTCTGGGGGTGAGTACTCGCCATTCGTCCACCAGCCTCCCTGCTTGTTCCTCCTTGTAGGCATTGGGTCCATCTATCTGTCCATCTGTCTGTCCAGCCATCAGTCCTCACATCCATCCCCATGCACAACCATCAACTTGTCTCTCCTTCCATTCATTCCCATACATACTCATCCACTTGTCCATCCATCCATGTGTCCTCATATACACCCATCAACCTAAACATTCACCTGTGACAACGCACACCCACTTGTCCATCCATCCATCCATCCATCCATCCCCTCTCCCCCACACACACCTGTTAATTTGTTCATCCGTCCTTCCCTCCATATGGATGCCCATCCACCTATGTACCATCTGTTGGTCCCTCCGCCCATCCCCATGTACACCTGCCTTTCCATTTCTACTCATGCATCAAATGGTCTGTCTCTGTCCCATTCCTGCTTGTAGTGAAGGATTTTATTGGCACTAGGAACACAATAGACTGGCTATTTTTCTTTGAGTTGATCTTTATGGTCTGGACACAAAGCCCCCTCCCTTGTGTGACATAGACTCCATACTGATCCTACTCCTGGAGAGTTTCCTTTGGCTGGCGCCTGTGTTTTTGAAGCAGGCGATTCATGGCTCTGCGCCAGCCGTGAATTCTTCAGGTGGCCATGGATTTGCCCAGTTCCATGGGGGAGACAAGAGAGTCCCTTGAAGGTATTGGAGGGGGAGAGGAAGGGGGTTGGGACATGGGAACCCCTTTGTAAGGGATCGTGGGGTAGAGGGGAAACTGAGGTATTCCTGTGTGGTTTTCAGGGGGGAGAGGGAGGGCCGATCCTGAGTGGGGCTGGAGGAGCTGGAGGCATTCCCTCCCTTCCACTGTTAACCTCCCTGCCCCCAATCTTCCTCCTCCTCCAGGGGTGGAACCCAGCTTCATCCTGCTCCTGTTCATCTTGGCTTTCAGCTTGATCCTGGGGGGAACAGCTCTTGCTTTCTATGTCAGGTGAGTGCTAAGGAACCCCCATGCAACAGCCCTGGTGCCAGCAGGGAGCAGCTTGTCCAGAAGGGCCCTAGTGGGCAACTTCCTGCTGTGAGTGAATGGTGTCATTGTCAGCCATGTTGGATCCTGGCCCTTCCTGCTGTGGATTAATGGTGTCTTGTCTGGTGTTGCCACACCCCAGTGCTCAATGTGGGATGTTTTTCTCCCCATTTCCCAAGACGGGCTCCTGAGGGCCTTTCCTAGCAGTTAGGGGGGCAGCACAGTGGCCCTCCCATTACTTTGGGGTCCCCCCCATGTCTCTGTGTTTCTGCGCCTTGCAGGCGCCGGATCCTGCATGCCCAGCTCATGAAGGGCCCTGACAAGATCATCCTGACTATGGAGGACTTGACCTTCATTAACACCCAGAGCAGCAAGAAAGTAAGAGGCAGTGGGAAGGGGAAAGGATAGGAACTGCACTGGGGCCAAGGGGCAGAGGCTCTCCAGGTCGATGTGTGGGGTGGAGCTGGGGAGGTGGGTCATAAGAAGGGCTTGGGGGTCAGGATGGTGGGGCAAAGCAGAAGGCTGCTGACAAGCAGGGTCACAGATCAGGCCAGAGGGGGGATGGCCATGGTGACTGGGTGAGGGGTGTTTGGTGGTGGCGATCCGTGGGTCAGAGGGAGAGATTCCCCAATCCCCACCCCTTGTGAGGTCAGAGATGTCAAGTGGGGGGTCACAACCAAGAGGTCAGGGATCAGACACACCCAGCGGAGTCATGGAAGTCATGCCCCTTGGGGTCAGCAATCACAACCTAGGGGGGGAATCACAGCCTGGAGGTCAGGGGTCATGTTCTTAGGGGTCGAGAGCCACACACTAGAAGTCAGGGGTCAGAGACGCGGTCATGCCCTTGGGGTCAGGGGTCACATCCGTGAGGTCGGGGGTATGAGAGGCCAATGGGGGATCAGTGGGCAGCAGGACTGGACCCCGGGAACTGGGCTCAGCAGTTGTGGGCAGGTCAGAGGCGCTTAGAGGCCCCCTCTTCCCCACGCTGGGCTGACACACTACCCCCTCGCCCCGGCAGAAGGTGGACGACAGCCACACCAGCCTGGCAGGGAAGAGCGTCTCCGACATGAGGAGCTTCAAGAGCCTGGCAGCTGCTCCCGACAACACCAATGTGGCTGTAGCCCAGGTAACCTTCTCCTGGCGCCCCAGCGCCCCTCCCTCTGCGCTGGGGCGGGCAGGTGGCTCTTGGGTCAAAGGGCAGGGCCCCAGGGCCCCCAACCCTGCCAGGTCAATACCCCAGGCACTGCCCCCTGCTGGGCAAATGGCCTTTTGTGTATAAATACCCCAGGCACTGCCCCCTGCTGGATTCATACCTCTCCTGTATAAATACCTTGGGCACTGCCCCCTGCTGGATAAATCCCCCCCTGGGCATTGTCCCAACTGGGTCAATACTCCCTGGGAATTGCCCTGACTGAGTAAATATCCCCTGAGCATTGTCATCTGGTCCCCCTGCTGGGTAAAATTCCTGGGCATTGCCCATGGCAGCCTCTGCCAGGTATATACCCCTTCCTGGGTAAATATCCATGAGTAAGTATCTGCCTGGGCTTTGCTCCCTCCATGCCTCCCTTGAACCCTGGCCTCAGCCCCAGGGCAACGCAACCAGCCTTGGGACAACTCTGCTCCCCACCCCTATTCCTCCAGCTGCCATTCTTCCCCCACATCTCCACCACCTCCCAGTGTCCTACTGGCATGCCAATCCGATTGCCGCCTGCTCATTGCAGACCTCCCCTCCTCTGCCTGGACGAAGGTGACCCTCCCTTGCTCCTCCTCATCCAACCCCTTCCCCCCTGCTGCCGGCATTCAGGGAGACCCCCACCGCATCCTCCTGCCCTCCTCTTGCCACCACCTTGTGTGATTGACAGCTGCTTCCTGCCATCCCTAGGGAGATGAGAAGCAAAAATGCAACAGCCACGTCCCTTTCCTCCTCCTTTTGTTTAACAACCAAGGTCTAGTGGCAGCCGTGCAGGTAAGCGGCCAAAGGCTGCCAGGTGCTGCCTTTGGGCTCCCGTGTCCTCCCCCATCGGCTTCTTTCATTCCTCCCTTGCCTCCAGATTTCACTCCTTTCGCAAGGACAGGAGGGAAAGCAGCGGCTATGGCACCCGCTAGCCGCCCCCCAAACCTCAGATCTGCCCCCTCCCTTCCTGCTGAAATCAGGCATGCCACCGCCGGGCCTGGTTTCAATCCCCCTGATGGGCATTGCAGCCATGAGGTGGCCAGACCATGTTGTCCACCCACCGAATCCACCTGCCCCTGCAGAGGGGGGGAAGTCTCCCTTTGCGTGGGGGTGGGTATTTTGATTTTATTTTTTAATTAGAAGATTGACCTGGGTCCTTAACGCAACTAATTTTTGTTTTGCTTTATTTAAATCATTGCTCTGGGCTGGGGCTGGGGGTGAGGGGTTCAGGATGCAGGCTGCCATGGGGAAGGAGGACTACCCCAGCCCTCTGTCACTGCAGCAGCTTGGGACCAGGTGAGAAGCACCTCTCCAAGGCTGCTGCAGCTCCTGCAGGTGCAGCTGAGGGAAGGGGGCATGTTCCCTGGCAGGGGCAGGTCCAGGTTCCTCTGCCCCCTGTGCGCCCCAGCCAGAGTGAGGAATGCAGCAAATTGTGCACTTTCCATTGGCTCCCTGATGAGGGGGATCAGCCAGCAGTGTTTGTATGAATTGGGGGGAGAAAGCGTCAGCCTCCCCAGCCTTGCCCTCCCTAAAAGGCACCTGGGAGTGAGAGGCTCAGGACTGGGGCAGTCCCAGATGGGGGGAGGGGTGCACCTCCAGCCAGCTCCCTTCATTTGCCTGGTGATTCTGTCTCTTTTCTCTTTGGTTTTATGAGAACTAAGCAATCCCATTGCAGGCACATCCAGGCACATCCCGTTTTCCTGGCACAACCAAACCCTGACCTTGCTTTAAGTTATGATAAGAAGACACTCTGTATTGAATCTGGTGGTCCTAGTTCTTAACGTTTAGGAGGAGTTCTTGAACAAACAAGCACACAAACAGACAGACTCACTCTCAGTCTAAAATATACAATAGATAGAGTGAGACATGAGAATTTCTCCCAGCGATGCATCCGGTGTGCTGTAGGGGGTGCCATGGGGAGGTGGGAGTTGGTCTTACCATTGGCTTTCTAGGCTCCACCATGCCAGGCACTGCATCAATTCTGGCTGAGATCTGGGCCTCATTGTGTTGGGAGCTATGTGGACCCTGATGAGATCTGGGCCAATGTCCCCTCCAATCTTTTTCACCCATGTGTGGAGCTTTTCTGTCCATGTGCGGAATAAATTTTTGTAAGGTCACAGAGACATGTGTGAATGTGCACTACCCATAGAAAAAACCTACCTGTGGGCTCTGTTAACCATCTGGGCAGCACTGGAATCTCTTTTGAGTGGAAGCACAAGTGCACAGCTTACAGGGAATGCCAGTCTGGGACCTCTTGTGCCAGGTGCAGTATGTTGGAGCCAGGACTCTTCGGATCTTTCCCAAGGTCTGAGAAGAAATGGGGGCAGGAGGGTTAGAGCAGGGGGTGGGGATGGGAGCCAGAGCTCCTGGATTCTCTTCCAAGCTCTGGTAAGGTGGGGGAGGGGGGGGAGAGGGCTGTTGATTAGAGTGGGTTGGGGAGGGGCTGGGAGCCAGGACTCCTGGCTTTTCTCCCCAGCTCTGAGAGGGAAGTGAGAGCTGGTGGTTAAAGTAGAGGGCTGGGAGCCGGAACTCCTGGCTCTGGGATGGGAGTGGTTTCTAGGGGCTAGAGCAGGGAATGTCTGGAGCAGTGAGGAACAGACAGCCAAAGGTCCCAGGGCTGTAATCGTAGGAGGCAGCCCCCGTCCCTCCACTCCATACTTGCAGCATCTCTGCTGTCATCTCCCCACCATTGGAAGGCCTGTTTTCCCTGCCTTTTGCATGGATGCCCCTGCTGGGACCAGCTGGACACCATGAGACAGGATGGGGTGTCTGGCTTCTGACACTGCTGTTGGTTTAACAAACCTGGCTGGTTCCAGTCCCTTCCCCACTTCAGCTGGCTTCAGGTTTCCTCCACTCGCCTGGCTCTGGGGTTACGGGGGTGCTTTTCCATCTCCTTCTCTAGGGTGACTGGGTTTGGCTCAAGAAGTTCCCCGGAGACAAGCACACAGACATCAAACCGGCCACCAAAACCACCTTCTGCAAGGTGAGTGTGAATGACAGCAGGTGAATGAGTGTCATGGCTCCGCTGAGACAGGAAGCACTCCCCTGCCTGGCCACTGAGTGCCGCTGCTGCTCCGGGGCTGGGACTCACCCTGTGCAGTCCCCTGCAGGGCCAGCCACCGGGTGCTGCTGCTACCCTGGGGGAGGGCATATTCCCTGTTCATGACCTTGCCTGGCTATGGGGTTTCCCTCTTCTCCGTCCCAGCTCCGGGATCTGCGGCATGAAAACGTGAATCTCTTCCTGGGCTTCTTCTATGACTGTGGGGTGTTCGCCATCGTGTCGGAGCACTGCTCCCGTGGCAGCCTGGAGGACCTCATCCGCAACGAGGACATGAAACTCGACTGGATGTTCAAGTCCTCCCTGCTCCTCGACCTCATCAAGGTACGGCGGGGAGCGAGAAGGAAGCCTTAAGAGGCTTGGGGTGAGGAACTGGACCTGGTGGGGGAGGATCCTGGGAGTCTGCAGGCAAGGGAATTGAAGGTCATGGGACATCGGCAAGGAGGTGTGTACGTGTGTGGGGGAAGGTATCCGATTTCAGGGATCACCACCCAGAGGGGATCCGGTTCAGATGACAGATCTGCTGAGAGATCCACTCTCAGATCTGGTGGAGTAGGCCAGGGAATCCAGCTGCTGGCTAGGATCTGCTGCTCCAAGGGTGCGGGGAGGGGATGTCATGGCCATGTGGTCCCGGGGGGAACCCCCTTCTGTGCGACAGCCCCTTCTCAGGGGTCCAGTCCAGTACAACAGCCCCTTCTCAGGGGCTGTTCTCTAGGGGGTTGAGCCCCTCCTGGGACCGTGCCTTTCTGAGCCCCCACCACGCCTGCCCCTGCTGCGTGGGACCCCTCAGTGAGTCCACTCACTCTGGAATCCGGGCGCCTCCACCCTCGGAAGGCACAGAGCAGCCCTGTTCTCCAGTCCGGTGCGACTCTCAGCCAGCGTAAAACCAGAGGGTTTATTGAGCATTGAACACAGAAAAAACCTCAGACCTGCAGTCCTGGCCCCCCACAGCCCAGCATGTCGGAGTCTCCTCTGCAGCCAGGTGGGCTCTGCCTGCTCCCCCTGCCCAGTCCCCCTTTCCCTGCCCCAAAAAAACCCTCCTTATATCGGAGCCTCCAATATCCCTTTGCAGAAGCTCCTCTCTCCTCCTTTGTCTTGTGTCTGGGTTACCAGTGTCACCTGGGTCCCTCTCTCCTCTCCTCTCCTCTCCTCTCCTCTCCTCTCCTCTCCTCTCCTCTCCTCTCCTCTCCTCTTCTCTGCCCCCCTGCCCATCCCCCCCTTCCTCTGCCAGAGCCAGCTGGGCAGGTCCTTGGAGTCTTCTCTCCACAGCCCATTGTCTTCCCACTGGCCACATCCTGCAGTCTGAGCTGGGTTTCCAGTTGGAGGGGGATTTATTTTCAGGGAAATCCCCTTGAAGAGTGAGTCTGCTGCTGCTTCAGGCTGGGGTCCTGTCAGGCAGAGGGCTGAGCAGAGGGGATCTGTGGGGATCCCAGGAGAGGTCTCAGGAAGGGATCCTGATGCTTAGAGCACTTGCTGGAGGGGATCTGCTGGGAGATTCAGGAGAATCCACTCAGAAGAAGAAAGGGATTTATTTACTTCAGGGGCCTGGAGGCTGGAGTGGATCCACTCCCATTGGTGGGTTCCAGGGGATCCACTGGGCTAACCAGCCATTGGCCAGAGAGGTCTACTCAGTGATGGGATCAGACAGAGCCAGTGGGCTGCTCTTCTGACTGGAGATCTACTGGTACAACACAGAGACTGGGCAAGGATCCCCATGGCCAGTCAGAACAGAGGGGAGGAATCTCTTGGATCGACACAGGGTTGATCCATTATCCACTGGTACAACACACTGGGCAGAAAATCAAATGGCACTAGAGCTTTTGGCCTGACCATAGGGATTGTTCATGCAGCGGATGAGGGGGTCCATGGGATCTGCTGGCTACACACACTCAACAGCCAGGGAAGCCAGTTGGTAGATCTAGAGGTGACAGAAGGATCTCTTGGGTCAGGGAGGTGCTGGTAGGGATCCCCTGCACAGCCCAGTGCAGTAAAACTGGACAGGGGATCAAGTGGATAGACCATAAGACTGGGGCAAATGGATTGATTGGACCAATCAGGTTGGGGGATCCAGTTGGACCTTCAGGTTCAATAAGGTGATCAGACCAGAAACCCACTGAGTCGATCAGTTGATTCTGCGGATGGATCCGCTGGACCTGCCAGCCACTGCTGCCTGGGGGTTCACTAAGAACACAAACACCGCTCGATCATGGGTCAGTCAGAGGGATCCACTGGATCGCCCATGTGGCCAATCAGGGGCTTCGCACAGAGTGGATCTCAGTGCTGCTGATGGCACCGGGGACCAACCTGCAGAGGAAGCAGTTCTCACTCCTCTGGCTCTCGGTTCTCCCTCCCCAGGGGATGAAATATCTCCATCACCGGGAGGTGGTGCACGGGCGGCTGAAGTCACGAAACTGTGTGGTAGATGGGCGCTTTGTGCTGAAAGTGACGGACCATGGCTACAACGAGCTGCTGGAGGCCCAGAAGATCCCACATGAACCGCTCAAGCCCGAAGGTGATGCTGTGCCCTGGGTGGAGTGTCTGGGCTTGGGAGGGAGCATCTGGGTCCTGTGTGGGGATAGATTGGAGGGGTTGTGATGTGGGGAAGGGAAGGGCTAGAGGTGACTGAGCTGTCTCTTCTTCTTGGCCCCAGAGCGATTCTGGACGGCGCCGGAGCTGCTCCGGGACCCGACACTGGAGCGCAAGGGAACCTTCCGCGGAGACGTCTACAGCATCTCTATCATCATGCAGGAGGTGATCTGCCGCAGCACCCCCTACTGCATGCTGGACATGCCGGCCAATGGTACGTGGCAGGGAGGGACTACGCCCCCATCTCCTTCTGCTCCCCCCTCCCAACCCATCAGTCCTGCCAGTGCCACACACTCCCAACCCACAGCCCCTGCCAGCCCAGCCCTGGGCTCCCTCCAACCCTGCTGGTGCACCTTACTCCTGACCTGTAGCCCCTGCCAGCCCAGTCTTGGGCTCTCCCCGAGTTCCAGTGGAGAAGTACTTGGGGGTGGGACAGGGTGAGTAGGTGCCTGGGGTGACTGTGGGTCTCCTCTTGTGGGCAGAGATCATCCGGAAGGTGGAGAAGCCGCCCCCGCTGTGCCGGCCGTCAGTCTCAGTGGACCAGGCCCCGATGGAGTGCATTCAGCTCATGAAGCAGTGTTGGGGCGAGCAGCCAGAGCGGCGGCCGACCATCGACCAGATCTTTGACCAGGTAGCCAGGGGTGCCGGAGTCAGCATGGTGCCATAGGGTTGGGCGACAAGGGGTGCTGGAGTCAACCCAGTAGGTTGAGGGCAGACAGGAGGGTGCTGGCCCTGGCCCTGCTGACCAGGAGCAGAGCTGGGGGGAAGAACCTAGACACTTGAGCCAATAAGGAGTTAGGGTGCTAGAACGGGTTACAATTGGCCACGGGGTGCCAGAGCTGGTAGGAAGTGGGGATGTTGCAGCCAGTGCGCATGAGGAGCAGGGATGTTAGGGCGGGTGGGTGGCAGGGATGATGAAGCCTATGGGCAATGGGGCAGAGATGTTGGAGGCAGTTGATAGGGAGTGGGTATGCTGGAGCCAGCGGCAATGGGGAGCAGAGATATTGGGCAGTGGAGCACTGGAGCTGGTTGCAATACAGAGTGAAGGAGCCAAAGCAGGTATTTTTTGGGGGGGGGAGCAGGGATGCTGGAGCCAGTGCCCATAAGGTGCAGAGGTGTCTGAGTGAGAGCTGATAAGGAGTGGGTATGCCAGAGTCAGTGCCAATGGGGCACAGGGATGCTGGAGCTGGTGGCGATAGGGAGCCGGATTACTAGAGCCACTTCCAATGGAGAGCAGAGATGCTAGAGCCAATGGACAATGGGGATGCTGGGGCCAGCAGTGATGGCGTGCCGGAGCCAGGCAGAGTCACCTCTCATACCCCCTCCCTTCACCACCTGGCAGTTCAAGAACATCAACAAGGGCCGGAAAACCAACATCATCGACTCCATGCTGCGCATGCTGGAGCAATACTCCAGCAACCTGGAGGACCTGATCCGGGAGCGGACGGAGGAGCTGGAAATCGAGAAGCAAAAGACGGACAAATTGCTCACCCAGATGTTGCCTCCGTGAGTCCCAGCTGGGGAAGGGAGGGGAGTTGGACAGTGGGGCAGTTCGGGAGCCTGGAGCTGTCCATCCAGGTGGGAGGTGTCTTGGGCGCCATAAAGGACAGACTTGAGGCAGGCCCCAGAGAAACCACGTGGCACGGCTGCTGATTGGTGCAGGGGGCTAGCAGGTTGGTCCCAGCCCCACTGATGCCCCCTGTGGCCCAGGTCAGTGGCGGAGGCACTGAAGATGGGGACGCCGGTGGAGCCCGAGTACTTTGAAGAGGTGACGCTCTACTTCAGTGACATCGTGGGCTTCACAACCATCTCGGCCATGAGCGAGCCCATTGAGGTGGTTGACCTGCTCAATGACCTCTACACCCTCTTCGACGCCATCATCGGCTCCCACGACGTCTACAAGGTGCTACCCCGGTCCCAGCATGTTGGGGGGAAGGGTCCTGGCTTGGGCGGCAGAGCCTGACACAGGAGATTGAGGGGCCCTGAGATGGGGGGCAGTGTCTGGGGGGGCAGGGGCCCTGACATGGGGAGGGAAGGATCAGGGAGTGGCCCTACCAGAGGGAGGTGGAGGTTGGGGGCAGGGATCCAGAGTCCAGCCATGGAAGTGGGATTAAAGGGGGGAACAGGGATTGGGGACTCCCAGAATCAGGGCAGTGGTTGGTGGCACAGGGTGGGGGGATTGGAGGCACCAGCATGGGTGGTACAGGTAGGAGAAAGTGAAAATTGCTGGCAGGGTTGGGGGGAGCCCAGCACTGGGTGGTGGGGAGCAGGGATTTGGGGGCAGGACTGGGGAGTTCAGGTGCTCCAGGGGTTTTTGGGGGTAGGTGTGGAGTTCCCCACAGGGTGGGAACTGTCTCCCCATTCTGACTCCTCTCCTGGCAGGTGGAGACCATTGGGGATGCCTACATGGTGGCCTCGGGGCTACCGAAGCGCAACGGGAACCGGCATGCGGGTGAAATTGCCAACATGTCGCTGGACATCCTGAGCGCTGTCGGCTCCTTCCGCATGCGCCACATGCCCGACGTGCCCGTCCGCATCCGCATTGGCCTGCACTCTGGTATGGTGCGGGGGAGCCCTGGTGCTGGAGGCGGGGCCACAATGCCATGGCTACGCCTCTGCCCCGGAATTTTGCACACACCCCTCCTCCATAGCCACTCCACTCTGTCCTTTGCTCCTGCATGATAGCCACACCCCCTCCATGTACCTCCACCCCTGAGCCATGGCCACTCCCCTTCTCCATAACCATGTGTGCCTTTATCCCCTGTACTGTAGCTGCACCCCCTCCATGAGCCTCTGCTCACAGCCTTGGGACCAGGCCCCTGCCTTATGGCCATACTCCTGGGCTGTGTCTACATTGGCACCCTTTTCCGTAAAAGGGATGCTAATGAGACCAGTCGGAATTGCAAATTCCGCGGGGGATTTAAATATCCCCCGCGGCATTTGCATGAACATGGCTGCCGCTTTTTTCCGGCTCGGGGTTTTGCCGGAGAAAAGCGCCAGTCTAGATGGGATCTTGCGGAAAATAAGCCCTTTTCCGGAAGATCCCTTATTCCTACTTGAAAGGGAATAAGGGATCTTCCGGAAAAGGGCTTATTTTCCACAAGATCCCATCTAGACTGGTGCTTTTCTCCGGCAAAACCCCGAGCTTGAAAGTAGGAATAAGGGATCTTCCGGAAAAGGGCTTATTTTCCGCAAGATCCCATCTAGACTGGCGCTTTTCTCCGGCAAAACCCCGAGCCGGAAAAAAGCGGCAGCCATGTTCATGCAAATGCCGCAGGGGATATTTAAATCCCCTGCGGAATTTGCAATTCCGAAGTGTCTCATTAGCATCCCTTTTACGGAAAAGGGTGCCAATGTAGACACAGCCCTGCTGTGTGTGTCTGCCCCTTCATGATGGTCATGCTCCTTATTCCTTTGATCCCATGCCCAGGCCATGTCCCCATCTAGAGTGATAGCATCATGAGGTCCTTCATCTCCCCTGACTCCTCCCCACCCACCCCGGAGAGGTTTTGGTGTCAGCAGTGGGATCCTGGTACTTTCCCATGGTTTACCTGAACGTGGGGGAGTGGGAATCAGGGCTGCAGTGTTGTCCCCTCACAAACCCTCTTGTTCAAATGAGGCTTGCTGTGTTCCCCCCAGCACAGTGGGGTTGGGAGTTAACTCTGCCCCTCATCAGAGCAATGGGGCTTTTGGCAAACACAGGCACCACTGCTGTGTCTGCATGCCCTGTCCATCTGTCCATCCATTTGTTCCCCTTGTAAATCTCCCTCTCCCGGCCTTTCTCCCCTCAGGGCCCTGTGTGGCTGGTGTCGTGGGGCTCACCATGCCCCGGTACTGCCTCTTCGGGGACACTGTCAACACCGCATCCCGCATGGAGTCCACTGGCCTGCGTGAGTCTCCCGTGTCATTGTCACCCTCTGTCAGTGCAGCACTGGGTGGGAAGGAGAGAATCTCATGGCATGGAGCCATTCTTGTGCAAGAGGCATGGGATAGGGATGTCATGGTCTCACAGGTCATGCCCACACTTGGCCTGTACAGTTCCCGAGTGGAACCCCCTCCAGTGCGACAGCCCCTTCTCGGGGAATCCACTCCCTCCCGGGCATCCACCCCGCCGCCTCCTGGAACTGCCCCTCTGAGCCCCGAGCACGCCTTCCTCTGCCGTGGGCCCCTCCGGGACGGACGAGTGCCGCTGTGTTCTCCAGACCAGAGCGACTCAGCCAGCACAAAACAGGAGGGTTTATTGAGCTTTGAACATAGCAAAGGAACTCAGGCCTGTAGGCTTGGCCCCGCTCAGACCAGCACATCTGAGCCTCCCCTGCGGCCAGGAGGGCTCTGCCTGCTCCCTCACTGTCCAGTTCTGAAGCCCCCTTCTTCCAGCAGAGCCTCCAATATCCCCCTCCAGCAGCCCCTCCCCTGCCCATTGTCTTCTACCCAGGTAGCCAGGGTCACCTGGGCTGTCTCTTCTCCACCTCTCCCCAGACCTCTGTTCCTCCCTGGCTGAAACCAGCTGGGCAGGTCACTGAGGTCATCTCTGCAGCCCATTTTCCTCCCACTGGGTGGAACTGGCTGTGTCCCCCAGTCACCTGGTCACCAGTCGCTGGGGTCTCCAGTTCTGTGCTGGTCTCTGTCATAACAAATTCCCTCTCCGCTCCTCTCGTTAAACCAGTAACAGTCAGAGATGCTGAGTGCCCCCCTGTATGCAGCCCCTGCAACCCTTTCCCCCACAACTTCCCCATTTCATCATAGAGGGGTTGTGTTTGGGGATTCAGGGTGCTTACCTCTGTCTCCCCCGGTCTCCCCACCGCAGCTTACCGGATCCACGTGAACATCCGCACAGTCACCATCCTGCACTCACTGAAGGAAGGCTACAAACTGGATGTTCGGGGCAAGACGGAGCTCAAGGTAATGGTGCCCCTTGCTCCCAATCCGCTGTTGGGATTCAGTCTGGTCGGCAGCATAGGATAGGCTCCCTGCCCGGCTTCAGGGAAGTGACTGGCATGTCCCTCTGGCTCCCAAGTGAGGGGAAGGCCAGGACGGGGCTCTGTAGTGCCCATTGGCTGGGAACTACAGCCAATGGGAGCTGTTGGGATAAAACTTGAAGGTGGGGTGGAGTGTGGAGCTTCCTGTCTGTGCCTCCATGTAGGAGCCAGAGGGAGATTTGGTTCCTTCTGGGAGCTACATGAGATGGATACCCCTCCAGTACCACAAACTCCCTCCTGGAGCCTGCACCCCCTCCCACACTCCAACTTCCTGCCCAAGCCCTGAGTTTCCTCCCACACTCCAAACTCCCCATGGAGCCTGCAAACCCTTTCAGACCCCTAGTTCTCAGGCCTGCCCAGAGTCCCCTGCCCCCCAGCTTCCTGCCCCATCCCGGAGCCTCCTCCTGCACCCTGAATCCCTCATTCCTGGTCCCACTCCAGAGCCTGCAACCCTCCCACACTCCAACCTCAGCCTCAACCCTCCTCCCACAATCTGAACCCTTTGGCCCTAACCCCCAGCCCAGAGCTTCCTCCTCCACCCCAAACCCTTCAGCCTCACCCCAGCCCTCTGCCCCAGCCTGGTGAAAATGAACAAGTAAGCAAGGGTGGTGGAAAATGAGTGATAAAGGGAGGGGCCTTGAAGAAGGGGCAGGGCAGGCGCAGGGCCTCAGGGAATAGCTGGAGCAAGGGGGTTTGGTTTTCTGCAAATGGAAAGTTGGCAACCCTAGACTTGCAGACCCTCCCCTCAAGCCCTGCCAGTGCTACTCACTCCCCACCTGCAGCCCCTGATAGCCCAGCCCTGACCCCCAGCTCTACTGGTGCCCCTTGCTCCTGACCTGCAGCCCCCACTTCCCCAGCCTTGGCCCCCACCCCGTTCTGTCAGCGCCTCTTGCTCCCAGCCAACAGCTCACAGACTCTCTTTCCTAGGGCAAAGGTGTAGAAGACACGTATTGGCTGGTGGGACGAGAGGGATTCACCAAACCCATCCCTACACCCCCTGACCTGCAGCCAGGGTAAGAGCCCCAGGGGCCTGGAGCCCACAGATTTCTGGATGGGGATGGGAGGGGCAAAGTGGGGCGGGGTGGGGACCTGTTGCTCTCCATGCCTGGGCCCTGATGCCATCCCCAGAGGGGAGAGGAATGGGGTAGCCAGTGACCCCTGGTCAGAAGCAGGGCAAGGGGAGGCTGGAAGCCAGGACCCTTGGGCTCTCTCCCTGGCTCTAGGGGGTAAGTGGGGGCTGATGGTTAAAATAGGGGGGGCTGTGAGCCAGGACTCATTCTTCATTCCTTCCCCCACAGGGCAAGTAACCATGGCATCAGCCTAGACGAGATCCCAGAGGAGCGGCGGAAGAAGCTGGAGAAAGCGCGGTCAGGGCAGAATAAGTAGCAGGAGCAACCTGCGAGTGGGAGGCTGGGCTGTGTGGAGGTGAGGCCGCCCCTTCCCTGAATACACAAGTCCCCCAGTGACACCACTGCAAGGCCAAGAGGGGCTGGGAGCGTGGGCAGCTGCCAGGCCCCTCCTGCCCCTGCCTTCTTCAAGGCGGGGCTGCCATAGACTCCTCCCCCTTGCACCTCCCATTGGAGCCAGCCTGCAACCTTAGCTCTCCCCTTTCCCTGGGAGCGAATCCCTGAGTTCCTCCCTCACCTCAACCAGGTCTAGAAATCATGGGATCTGTGCAAATAAGCACAGCACTCATTTACATATTTGATTAATGTGCATTGGCTCATTTGCATAACTTCCCCATATTGTTCCTCCAACTCTTCGCCTTCCCTCCGAATTCTCCCACCTCCTATCATCCCCCCTCCCCAATCAGAGATCCTTGGTGGAAGCTCAGTTCCCCCCAGCCTGACCCATAGCCATAAAGACAGGGCTAGAATGTCAGACTGTAGCACCACTCTAGCGTCAGAACTGCTCAGCTCTATGGTCGTGGGTAACCTATATAGGCTGTCCCCATCCAGGGTTACCCTAGGATGTCTTGCACTTAGAGTCCTCCAGTGCTCTTTAACCATAGACATGTGACCTACAGCAGCCACTGACATGGAGCCACCATGCTGCCCAGTGCCTTGACTCTGTCTCTATGGTTGTGGGCAAGACCAAGGGTTGTGGGCAAGACCAGTGCCACAGGGTTACCCTAGGGCTGGATTGCATTTGGAGTCCTCCAGCGCTCCTGAACCAAAGAGATGTGACCTAAAGCAGCTGCCGGCATAAAGCCATTCTGCCCATAATACTGCCTTGGCCTTGTCTCTATGTGTAAGCGGGGGAATGGTCCCGCTATTGTGGGGAACTTTCCTGGCTTCTATACCACCCCGGTGAAATGGACCAGTGAAAGGATCTGAGTCCCCGCTCCCACTTCCTTTACCCCACGGCTCCCCTGATCCTGAGGGCTCCCCCTCCACTCTCCTGAGTAGCAGAGTCCTCGAAACCCCAACAAGGCTGGGCCCAGGTTTCCTGGGGCTTAATCCCTGACCTTGTAGTCACTAGGGGCAGGAGTTAGGGTGTCCCCACTCCGAGGTGCTCTCTTTACACTGCAGGCTTTCTTGGCCCAGTGATCATTTCATCAGGTTCAAAGCAAATACAATTTATTAAACATCAACTGATTAAAGAGAAAAGAATAAGAAAAAAATGAGAATGGTTAAATGAGAACACACAGCCCTGCTCTGTAGCACAGGGACATCAAAACAGCAGCCTGCAGAGTGTAAGGACAGTTCACAGTCTCTTCCTTAGAGGCCCTGGATGTGCTGCAGGGGGCTGAAGGCTGGACACACTTGCTCTGGCAGTGACCACACAGCCTCAAGCTCTAAGTGGCCAGACCCCTCTCCCAGTCTGGCCTGCTGGGCCTCTTGGCTGGTGATATCTCCCTGCCCAGAGCCTCTCCCCACACTTTGCTGGTCCCAGCTGCTCACCACACCCAGCTGCAGGCTGTGCTGCCTTGTCAGTGTCCAGTTCCTTGCGTTTCTTCTCTGTCCCTTTTGGCTTCTCTGAGCACTGCCAGTCTGCTGCTCAACACAGGGTCTGTGCTCCTTGAGCTGTGTGTGCCTGACTCTATTGCTGCAAAACTGTCTCTCCACACAGCTTGAACTCCTTGGGCTGTCTGTGTCTTGCTCTGTCGCTACAGGACTTCTTCAGCACACAGCTTGCACTGCTCTTAGCTGTCTCTCAGCTCTCTCCTTGCTCAGGAAGACCCAGAACAATCCCAGCTCACAGGGAGGACGGGGCCTGGCCTCTCGTTTTCCTCACTGGCCTGTCCAACCTGTCAATCAGGCTGAGCTGGAGTGCTGGCTGCTTTCCATTGTCTCTGGGGTCTGTCAGTCTCATGGACCCTTCCCTTTTTGATACTGCGAGCTAGCAAACCTAAAAACTCCCACAGAGTTTTAGTAAGGGGCTAACATTCCCCTTACCTATGGTCATGAGAGAGCTAAGGGCTGTCTTTACAAGATTTAGATTCCTCCAGCTTTCCCTCGCCATAGAGACTTGGCCTAGACAGCCTCCCCAATAAAAGCAAGGGGCTTGATGCTCATCTGGAACTAATTCTGACTAATTCTGCCTCCTTCTTCCCTTTCATCCAGTCAATGCAATCCACGGCCGATGCCACCTGATGCTTCCTGGCTAGTCCCTGTGGGCCATTCTGCTGTGGGACAGACTTAAATTGCTTCCCCCGACCCCGTGGGAGGAGGATGGACTGTGCCAGGTGGGCACCTTATGCTGGTCATCAGAAATGGACTCTCCCACGTGTCTGCTGGTATACTGGTCCCGAGCTGGGAATTGCTGATTGCTTTGTAGCCAAAGAGCCAGGTGCATTATGGAACTTGGGCTAACCTGGTAACTTCCATGCACCTTCTACTACAGAGCCATGTGCATTATGGGACTTGGGCCTTCCTTGCCCTCTGATTATAGAACCAGGTGCATTATGGGACTTGAGCCAACCTGATAATTTCTGTGCATCTCCTACTATACAGCCAGATGCATTATGGGACTTTGACCAACTTGGAAACTTCTGTGCACTCCTACTAAATTAACAGGTGCATTATGGGACTTCGGCCAACCTGGGAGTTCACATTCTTTTATTTTAACATACAGCATCCCCTGGGACCGGCAATTCCCCCCTTTCTGGGTATGGGGGCCAGGGATTCAGATTGCCACTGCAAGGAGATGGAGGTGGGTGGGAATTTGTGCAGCTCCTGGTAGCTTTCTACAGAGAACCCTGGACAGACACAGTGGGGGGGAATGGAGAGCCTTCCCCCATGGGCTTACTGCAATTCACCGGCTGGGTGCTGGGGGTCTAGGGCCCTCAAGGGACATTGGTGGGAATGTTCTGCTCACTCCTTGCTAACAGCTGGTGTGTTTGGGGTTCAGTTCCCGCCTGTGGCAGTGGAGGCCATATGCATGTGGCTTTCCTTTCCCTGCCTGGAATGGGACTCCCTGCATCTGTGATTATGACCCATTCTCAGCACAGTAATATTTGGGCTCCCCTCCAGCCACAGGAGGGATTGGCTGGCTCAAGGGGTGGGGGAGAGTGGGGAATGGGACATGGGGCTTTCCCACATCACCAGCATGGGAGAAGGTGATTGTTGAGTGGGCCAGGAGCAAATCCGTCTGGGCCTGGGATTGGCTTCAGCCCGATAACACCAAAATCCGTTCCGTTTCGGTCGCCGGCCTAGGTCTAGGGCTGTGCTCCCTGAAACCACAGACCTTGCTCCTGGACGTGCTCATCTTTTGGGCCACGTGTGAATGGCACTCCTAGAGGACAGTGAGGGAGCACCGCAGAACAGCCCTCCTGGGGGAATGTAGTCTTGCCACCACCTGCACTTTTGTGTAGCTGCCTGGCATTTCAGGGGTTAAAAAAAATCTCCCATAGTACACACCACTGGCCACTAGACGGCAGCTGGAAAAAAACTCTCCATCATCCCCATTGCTCTTAAAGGGGGCGGTGAGAATTTAAAGGGGACCCACCCTTGGAAGTCATGCGGGGGATGCTTCACCCACGATTGCAGGCTAGATTGGGTGTGGTTTTTTTAAAGAGCTTATCTAGCGCCCAAGAGAATTATTTTTGGGGAAGGTCTTTAGCCTGTGTTGTCCAGGAGGCCAAAATAGATGAGCAAAATGGTCCAGGCTGGCCTTGAAATCTATGAGAACATATTTTTACGGGGGATTTTCCTCTTTGGGGTGGATAAAGAGGGCACTTAAGGTTTCGGGTGCCAGAGGATTAGCTCCCTCTGGGAGCAGCAATGGAAAAATATCCTGTTCCTCCCTTGCTAACATAGTGATGTTTTGGTGCTGTGGCCCTGGGTTTTGTTCCTGACCATAGGGGCTGCATGCCTCTGTGCAGCTTCTTTCCCCTCTTTCTCTTCCCTCCAGCTCAGTTGTTTTCTGCTTGAAGTAACAAGTCTTCAGTGTTCTTGGCCTTGCCTGATTTTTAACCAGGATTGTTTTTCTCTTGGCTGTTTGTTGGTTGCTTGAGTGAAATAGACATCACCACAACAATACCCATGCAGTCATGAAAGGGCTGGAAATGCCATCAGGTTTCCCCTGAGTGGGGCCTGGGTGTCGTGTACCTGACATGTCTTTAGGCAGCCACATGGCCTCACCCCAGGGCTGCAATGTGATGAAAGCTAGGCAGCAATGTTAGCACATAGTCTGTCTTGTTCTCCCCTCCTATTTGTACAAGAAAAGAGATAAAAATAAGGTGCTTCAGGGGGTAGCCGAGTTAGTCTGTACAGAAAAAAACAACAAATGTTCTGGTAGCACTTTATAGACTAACAAAACATATAGATGGTATCATGAGCTTTCATAGTCATGAAACTCCGATCATCTGAAGAAGTGAGCTGTGCCCACGAAAGCCCATGATATTCTCTACATGTTTTGTTAGTCTATAAAGTGCTACCAAACCATTTGTTGTTTTTTTTAAAAAATAAGGTGTAAGCCCTGATCTTCCTGCTCTTGAGGGTGAAGGATCCAGTGATCTATAAAGATTTGCTAGATGCTAGCCAGGAAATTAAAAAAAAATTATGCCAGCCCAAGTGTGCTTGATTAATATTTGGCTACAGGCAAAAAATATAGTCACAAAGGCTGAAGGCTGATTGGCCAGGTTTTTCCACATGGGCATTTGTCATTGCTGAACATACTCAGTCCATAGTTTATCTGTAGGCAAAAAAGAAACCCAACAACAAACTCCCATCCTATAAAACCCATGCAGAGCTGGCATCCAAGTATCCATTGCACTCAGACAATATTTACTTGAAGTGAAAATGATTTCTTAAAGGGGTGGTCACTATTCAGCCACATGGAATGGTCAATATTTAGCTGCAGACAATAAAAACTCTTAAAGGGTTGGCCTTTCAATGAGCTGTCTGACTTGTTTATTTGGTGGTCCTTCATAAACTTGGTGAATATTTTTCTGCAGACAAAATTAGAATCTTAAAGGGATGGCCTCCAATCAGCCATATTATCAGAACTTCATTTCTGATGGTTCGTCACTTACTTGGCCAGAAGGTACCTGAAGTGTGTGTGGGGGTGGGGGCTGTTTTTTAAAAGGATGGTCATTTTTTATTCCGTACTTTTTTTTTTAAGGGGTGGCCTGTCACTAGCCACATTTGCTTAGTCTGCATTTTTATGGTGGTTTGAATTGTTTGGAAGAGATTTGTCTGCAGTCAGACAAAAAAAGTTTCCTTAAAGGGATGTATTGTAAGCATCCATCTCTTAAAAGGGTGGCCTGTGAGCGGACATCTTTATCTAGCCTGCATTTTTGGATGTACTTGGTTAATATTTGTCTGCAGATGAATATTTGTCTGAAGACAGAAACTGTTTTTAAGGGGATGACCTCCAATTGACCATGTCTTAAAGGCCCAGGAGGCTCATAGCTGTGAGGGAGGAGCTGGCTGCCTGGTCTGGGAATCTGATTGTCTATCATTTTTCATAGACTTGTGTATAAATTGTACTTTTTTTTGCTAATGACTTTTTGGACATATCTTGGGGAAGAAGCGTTCGGGGGTGGGGGAAGGGAATGTCTCTCTCTCTCTCTCTCTCTGTATATATATATATATATACTGTGTTTGGGGGAGAGGTACTTACTGGAGAGGACCTAGTAACCTCATGACTGGGATTGCTGATGACTGTATGTGACCATGTAAATAAAGAGTAATTCTAGATAATTCATGATGTGATAATTCATGTGGCCCCTCAGGGCCAATCTTGAGTCTCATTAGGGTTGCCAAGTGTCCGGTATTGAACCGGACAGCCCAGTATTTGTACCTTCTGCCTGGTAAAAAAAATTCAGAAACTACTGGACATCTAAAATGTCTGATAGTTTCTGTTTTTCCTGAGGTCCGGCTCAGGCGCCTGAAGGAAAGCTGCTTGGGACATCCTGGGGCAGATGGGAGCAGATGGGAGGTGGGAGCAGCCTGGGAATTAAAGGGACCGCAACTGCATTTCGACCCTGGTCTTTTTTTTTTTTTTTTGCTTAACCAAAATTTCCCCTGGCTTTTTTGGGGGGTGGTTTGTTATTCTTTGTGAAACCCTCTGGCAACCCTAAGTCTTATCCATATCAGAATCTGGCCCTTAGCTCCCCTGGGGTACAGCTTGTGAAACTGAGGCATGATGAGCACAGGAGGTTTGCTTAAGGACAATAAAACCCAGGAGACCTGGCTCATAGCCCCCTCCTCTAACCACCTGCCCCACTCCCCTCCCAAAGTTGGGGAGAGATCCCAGGAGTCCTGATGCCCAGCTTCCCTTTCCTGGCTGTACCCTACTAGATGAAATTATCCATTCAGAGCAGAGCAAGTCTGTGGTTTATTGCTCTCAGGACAGCATCGCAGGTATGGCACGATGGTAACAGCACTACCAGCTGCCTTGGGGGGTAAGGGGGGGGGCTCAGATGGACGTGCTGTTCTCAATTTCTTGGGGATCCAGGTAGCGGTAGGGGATGGGCAGGGATTTGTTCCTCTCTTGGATCTCCTGGGAGATCTGGGCCAGGTGCTCTTGGAAGGCCGTGATCAGCTGCTTTGGCTCCTCCTCCGTGAAGTGCTCGTCAGGGTATGTGCCCAGGGCTCTCTGCAAGGGAAAGGGAGAGCAGTGAGAGACAGCATGGATGGGTTGTCTTGCCTGGCACTACCTCTGGACTGGGGCAGCTATCCAGTGCCATGATGCCTCTGGGGCAGGGCAGCTAGTTACACAGGGGCCCCTCTGTGGCCAGCTCTGGGGTGGGCCAGCTGGGTTATACATGGATCCTACACACATCCTGGATTGCAGGGCAGGTGTTTAACAGCTGTGTATAAGCATGGGAAAGGGTTCAGGCCAGGCAGAGAAGGAGAATCCGCAGTCGGCTGAAACTCCAGAGGATGTGGCTATTTAAAGGCATCTCACTGGAATCCTCCAAAGTGCAGCAGGGCCAGGACACCTGGGCTCATGCCCTGAAATGTCAGTGCATCCTTTACTGTTCCCACAACGGGCTGGGGGGAAACCCCGACTGAGCCCCTGCCTCACAGCGCCCCCGAGCACTGCCCTGAGGCCAGCCCTGCCTATCAGGGGAGTGCCCACTGCTGAGCCTCTACCCAGCTCCCTGCCCCACAGCACCTCCTAGGGCCCGTGTTCTTACCGAGTCCCCCGGCTCGCAGCAGATGACCCAAAAGATGTAGATGGTGCGGCCAGTGGTGCTGATGTCTGGGATGGTATCCAGGTAGCTCTCCAGGGAGGTGGCACCCTTGGCCTGGGGTGGGGGGTTTCTCATGGAGGATGGGAAATTAGGCATCCAGGCCCCAAAGTCGAACTGTGTTCAAAGAGATTCCTGGGTCAGAGCAGCTAGGCACTCCCCAGCAGGGCTGCCAACCCACAGAAATTTCATTTACGGACAAAATGGGAAACATGTACAGACAGACACATTTTTTTACTGACATTTTTATACTATATTAAGACAACACAAATGGCCAAAAGTGAAAAGTAATCATTGTCATTCATGCATCACAAGAACAATGTATATAGATTTTTGACATTGTAAACTTTAATGGTAAACAATATTAAATTACATAAATTGCCAATGTGCTGACGCTAACTCGGCAGCATAATGTAGATGATAACATCATGTGGCTCATGTGATTCATGTTACGTCACCTCAACCTTTGACCTAAATAAACAACTAAAATGTCCAATATCCACCGCTCCACAGTAAAATGGCTGATGCAGCACAGAAGAAATGTAATTGCTATAGAATAATTGCTGTTTTTTTAAATTGTATTGCACTTTTACGAAATTTATGGACACCTACTTTTTTATGGACTTTACAGACATGTCCATTTTCAGCTAATTTTTATGGACTGTCTGTAAATTTACTGATGGTTGGCAACCCTGCTCCCCAGCCAGCTAGTGCCCCCCCCCCCCCCCCCAGCCTGGGACTCCAGGGTCTCCCAGCTCAGCCTGACCTGCCCAGACTAGGTTGGGCCCCCCTCAACCTTCCCCCAGGTCTCCACCCAGGGCTCCCAAACCCAGCTTGGGTCCCCCCAGTCCAGCCTGGGACCCCCCAGCACACCCTGGGCTCCCCCAGCACATTTGGGACCCTTTTCCTTCCCATCTCAGCTTTGGGGTACCAGCACAGGGAGGGCTGGCTCAGCCAAGGCACCCAGGGCTTGGTCAGATCCTGACCCACAGGCAGTGGGTGAGAGAATCAAGAAGGGTGAGGAGTGGTCCTGAGCTTTGTGGGGGAAGGAAGCAGAGTCCTGAGGTGTTTGGGGCTCTCAATGGGGCTGGGTGGTGAGGGGGGTAGTTGTTAGAGCAGGGTTCAGGGTGGGGGTATTAGTGTCTGGAACCCAGGGCCCCATGTGTGGTGCAGCTGGGAGTGTTAATGGCTGGGCACCAGGCCTGCGTATGGAGCAGGGAATGGGGGCCCCATGTTCCCACGCTGGCCTCTCCCTACCTGTCCATTGTTCAGGAAGGCATGTCGGGCCGAACAGCAGTAAATCCACATGGTCACATATTTGATGAGTTCAGAGACACTCTGCAGGGAGGCAGGGATACCTGTGGGGTGGAGAAAGGGTGTCACTGGCCTGGCCCTGCCCCACTCTGCAGCCCCAGGGACCTCACAGAGCTGTGTTCGATACCGCCCCCTGCCAGAGTTTGCCCTGGAAAGTTGTTCCCTCGCTCCCTGTCCAGCCCATTCCAATGGGGGGACCATTCCTGGTCACTCCATATCCCCTTCCCTCTGTCATGACGAATAGATCACGGTGGCCCTGCAGGATCAGGGCCCTTGCTCCCTATAGTAGGTCATGACCCCTGCCTTTGGGGCCACTTCACATCAGCTGGGGACCTTGCCCCATTGACTCGAGTGGAGAGACGCCCATTGACACCATGTGGGGTCTGGCTGGCCGTCATTTGGACTTGTGAATCACACACTCCAGAGATCTCCTCTAGCGACGCCTGGATAGAGCCCCTGAGAAGCTGCTGCAGGATTCTAGGCTCACGTGTCCCCTACCGGATGCCTTATTCCCCAGGAAGCCTTTTCTGAAGATCTCGTCAACCCAGGCTTGCAACTCGCTGTCTGCTAGGACATGGGCGTCGCTGTGATAATAGTGTTGGACGATGCCGGAGACAAAGCTGGGAATAACAGAGATGTGTCAACCTGGAGGGTCAAAGCAGGCATTGTTGCTCCCCAATGCACCTGTCACTCAACCAGCATCTGTAAGCTCACCCTCTGCTACTGGCAGTAGCATGGCTGAGTGGCTAAGACTCTGGCCTGACCTCCAGATAATCTCAGCTCTCACGGACTGTCTACCACTGAGATGAATTTTTCCTTTCAGACTGAACTTACTCTTCTAGGTGGGAACACACTGCATAAGAGTGGCTGTCAGGATGAAATGCCTTGGCTTGGCTGAAACCAAGAGCTTCCATTCACCCCCAGCAAGACCTTTCTCCTGAATTTGGTTTTGGGCAGAATTCCTAAAAAATTGGCTTTTCCTCTCCATTTTTGAGCCATGGGAAGTTTTTGTCCAAGTCCAACCCATCCATCAGACTGCACAAAGTGAATAACGAGGGCTAGGATAAAGGCAGGAGAGGGCTGTGACAGGCCTAGTTTCAAGGTCTACATTTATCACAGAACTCTCAAAAGTCAGCCCAAGTTGCTTTGAAAGTTTCAGGTGCTCCCTTTGTGGAATGCCAGTCTCCATGTAAAATCTGCCTGTAGTTAATAAATTCCAGCTCAAATTATAAAAGTTCGTGCACACCCTCGCCACATTGAGGAAGGGGCAGATTGGGTAATAAACCAACACTGGTCAGGCTTCTGAGCAGGGCAAGATGGTACAGCTCTGGGCAGAGTTCCCTCTAATTTTTCCCATCCATGTGCGCAATGAATTTTGTTACATGCACCAATATCGTGGTGAGGTGTGACACATGATGTCCATATTGGTGCACATAACAAAATTCATGTGGTGGGCGTGAGGCTGAGGGGTTTGGAGTGTGGGAGGGAGCTCAGGGCTGGGGCAGAGGGCTGGGGCAGGGGATGAGAGCTCTGGTTGGGGGTGTGGGCTTTGGGGTGAGGCCAGTGATGAGCGGTTTGGGTTATAGGCTCCCTTGGGGATACGGTGGGGAGAGAGGACTCCCCTCAGCTCACTGTCTCCCACTGCAGCGGCTCTAGGGCTAGGGCCATGGGATAGGTAACCCTCCTCCCAGCTATGGCAGGTCTGGGCCAGGGGAAGGGCACCTTTCCCCTGGCCATGGCAGGTCTGGGGATGGGTTGGGTCCAGGGGAGGGCAGGTCTGGGTCAGGAGGTTTTCTGAACAGCCACCCTGCTTACAGGGAATTTAGTTTCTAGGCTACAAAGCTGGGGAGACGGGGGATACTGACTAATGCTTTTCTCTGTGTGATTGGTGAGTGGCTCTGGGAGCATTTGTGAGCTCTGGTTGGGGATGTGGGTGCCACATGAGGTTGTGCTAAGTGATCGCAGCACCTGGAGGGGTTTGCTGCTTGTCACTAGCAAAGCACTGTGAGAAATAGCCAAGGCTGGTAGGTTAAGGGGGCATAATGATCCTACAGCCCCAGGCTGCACCCCAGGATCCTGTCCTGATATCCAAGAATGAAACTTACGGAGGAGGACTCCAACTAGGCATCCAATGTCAAATTGGCCTTTTGATCTGCCTCCATGTCTTGACATGGGACATTCCCAAAACTGAGGAGCTGGCAGATGGCCAAGGGAGCTTCATTTCTGAAGCCGGGTCAGTATTTATGGGGCTGACAGGGGGGCTGATGACTTCAGAAAAGAGCTTTTTGGGGAATTCCATTTTTTAACTCAAAATTGTTTGCACGGCAGGGAAGTCATGTTTTCAAGCCTCTCTGGTCCAGTAGGAATTTTCCACATTGTGTCTTCTCCTTTGCCACCCCCTTACCTCTCAATGGCCGACCAAATTTTCAGCCCATCATCTCTGTAGTAGTAATTAGGGATGTCATCAACCCCACGCTCTTGGATGTCATCAGGGAAGCATAAGGAGGTGTAGGTCAGGCCAGACATGCCCTTGGCCATCAGCTCGGTGATCCCCACAAGTCCCGAACCCATGGCCTGAGAAGGGACCAGAGACAGAGCCGTCAATCTCTGTGCCTCCAGGTGGTGGGTGGGTTAGAACGATATACTACTGTGATCTATTTCAGCACAATAGGCCCCATGATGAAGGGGGCATCCTTCTGTTCTGCTTTGTGTTGTACCCAAAAATGACCAATCTCTCGCAACACCCATGTTTTCACAGAATCCTAGAAACATGAGGCTGGAAGGGACCTGGAGAAATCATCTAGTCCAGCTCCCTTTGTTGATGCAGGATCAAGTCAACCTACATTATCCTTGCCTGGTGTTTGTCCAACCTGTTAGTACAAGCCTCCCATGATGAAGATTCCACTGCCTCCTTTGGATGTCTAGTCCAGAGTTAGCAATCTTCAGAGAAAGAAAGTTTTTCTAATATCTCACCTACACCTGCCTTGCTTCAGAATAAGCCCATTATTTCTTGTCCTGCCTTCAGCAGGCCTGGAGAGCAATGGATCATCATCCTCTTTCTAATGGTCCTCAACATATTTGAAGACTATCAGGTCTCCCCTGAGTCAGGACTTCTCCCAGGGCTAAACACATCCACTTTTATTTGACCTTTTATTAGGGTTTCTCAGCCTTTTATCGTGTTTGTTGCTTTTTTCTGGACTCTCTCCAATCTGGCCCCATCTTTCCAAAAGTGTAATACCCAAAATTGGCCCCATTTCTCCAGCTGAGGTCTCACTGGTGTTGGACAATGACCTCCTGGGTGTTACACATACCACTCCTGCTAAAACAGCCTAGGATGATGATAGTCTATTTTCCAGCTGCACCGCATTGTTGGCTTATATTCAGTTTATGCCCCAGCATATCTCCCAGATCCTCTGGAGAAGAACAACTCACCTCTGACCAGTTATGTTCCTTTGTGTAGTTGGGCACTGGAATTTTCCTTCCTCGTGTTACCTTTGTCTTCACTAAATTTCAGCTTGTCAATTTCAGTCCAGTTCTCCGAGTTGTCATGGTTTGTTCTGAGTTCTAATCCTGCCTGTCAAAGTGCTTGCGACCCCTCTTAGCTTGGTTTTGGCTGCAAATTTTACCAACAAACTCTCCACTACATGATCCAAGTCATTCTTGATAATATTGATAGAAATGTAGCCGTGTTAGTCTGGTGTAGCTGAAACAAAATACAGGACTATGTAGCACTTTAAAGACTAACAAGACGGTTTATTAGATGATGAGCTTTCGTGGGCCAGACCCACTTCCTCAGATCAAATAGTGGAAGAAAATAGTCACAACCATATATACCAAAGGATACAATTAAAAACAATGAACACATATGAAAAGGACAAATCACATTTCAAAACAGAAGGGGGATGCAAGGGGGGGGGAAGGAAGGTGAATACCTGTGAGTTAATGATATTAGAGGTAGGGAAGGGTAGATGTCTGTGAGTTAATGGTATTAGAGGTGATAATTGGAGAAGCTATCTTTGTAATGGGTAAGGTAGTTGGGGTCTTTGTTAACCCCCCACCTCCACCCCCGCGGAGGGCTGAACAAAGACCCCAACTACCTTACCCATTACAAAGATAGCTTCTCCAATTATCACCTCTAATACCATTAACTCACAGACATCTACCATTCCCTACCTCTAATATCATTAACTCACAGATATTCACCTTCCTTCCCCCCCCCCTTGCATCCCCCTTCTGTTCTGAAATGTGATTTGTCCTTTTCATATGTGTTCATTGTTTTTAATTGTATCCTTTGGTATATATGGTTGTGACTATTTTCTTCCACTATTTGATCTGAGGAAGTGGGTCTGGCCCACGAAAGCTCATCATCTAATAAACCATCTTGTTAGTCTTTAAAGTGCTACATAGTCCTGTATTTTGATAATATTGGTCGATGCCAAAGCAAGACTGATCTTTATGGGACCCCACTATATTCACCCTCCCGGTGTGACAGGGAACCATTGACAACTACTTTCAACTGCCCATCGTAAGTCCATCTAGTCCACATTTCCTGCATGTGCTTTTGAGACCATCATGTGGGAACATGTTGCAAGGCTGATATATCACATCCACTGCTTCTCCCCAGCCATGGGACCAGTAGCTCTGTCCAAAAGGGAAATTAGGTTGGTTCTGCATAGTTTGTTCTTCACAAATCCATGCCGGCTCTTCTTTTTCACCCTATGATCCTTTAGCTACATATTGGCTACTTAATACCTTGTTCCAGTATCTTCCAGTTAGATTGACTGGTTTTATAATTATCTGGGTCCTCTTTGTTCTTGTGTGTCAAGGCAGAGGCTGTGTTTGCCCCTCCCCTGCCTGCTGGGACCTCATCTGTCCTCCAGGAATTCTCACAGTTAATGGCTAATAGTAGCCATATGCTGAAAGTGGGGGCTGTATCCACAGGGCCATATGGTGCAAATTCCGGGATCAAATGAGATAGCCAACACCCCAAAGGATCTGCCTCCCAGCGGTTTTCACAGCAAGGCCACACAAGAAAAGAGCGGCGGGGGTTCCAGGTGAGCTGGCACCTTGGGTGCCAGGAGTGTTTTACTCTCAGATATGTGGCTCTGGGAGGGGAGTGGGGGTTGGTGGTTGGAGCAGGAGGGCTGGGAGCCAAGACTCCTGGGTTCTCTCTCCAGTTAGGGGCAGAAAGGGTGGGCTGTGTGTCAGGACTCCTGGGTTCTCTCCCTGGCTCTGGGAAGACAGCGGGGTCTTATGCCCTGCACCCTGGCATCCTCTCACCTTATCGATGATCCCTCCACGTCTCAGTAGCAAGGACCTGGCCAGGACGTTGACGTGCAGTACATAGCGTGTGTGGGGCAGCAGCAACTGGGCAGGAAAAGAGAGATGAAGGTGGGGGAGAGGAGGGTGAGGGCAAGCAAACAGCCATGCCTCCCACCTCTGCACAGATCCAGGGGCAGGGACCTGGCCCCTCTGAGAACACAACCATGGTTCCTTCTACCTCCTCCCCCTGCCCCGGCCACCCCAGGCAGATAGGGGCTGGGCTGTGATGGGTAGAACATGCAGGGGCTGCCGGGCACAGCTGGATGCTGGCAGCGGGGCCTGTCTGGCACCATTCCCCAGCTGGGCTCTTCTCTCCAGCACAGCTGGGCACAGCTGGCCCCAGTTCCCAGACGCATGGGGGGTCCATTCAGGATGCAGGAGCATGGGCGAAGCTGGCCACAGCTGGCCCCGTGTCCGCCTGTTGGCCTACCCGTCCCTCACCTTGAAGATCGGGTGGCATGTGGGCAGGTGGCGCAGGGTGGCCAGGGTGAAGGCCTCGTTGATTAAGTGAGTGAGCAGCAGGTGGCTGACGGCCTCATGTACCAGCAGCTCGGCGTTGCGCACCCAGGTCTTGGCCAGGAGCCAGTCCCACTCAGAGTCGCTGGGCAGGAAGATGGGGCAGTCGGGGCCCGGGTGCTGGCTGAGCTGCGGGAGAGAGAGACACAGCAAGGCTAGGGTGAGTTGGCACAGGCCAAGGGCCTGAATCTTCCTGCGCCTGGGGGGAGTGCAGGAATAGGGATCTGGCTGCCGGGATGTGAGGATGCAGCAAATCCAGTATGAGAAGGAGGAGATGTACACACAGGTGGGGGAGGAGGAAGCAGGGAGCCAGGACTCCTGAGTTCTTCCCCTGGCTCTGGGAGGGAAGTGGGGGCTGGTGGGGTGGAGTGCGGAAGGGGGGGGGGGCTGGGAGCCAGGACTCCTAGTTCTCTCCCTGGGCTGGTACGACTGCAATGCCCAGCCCTGGGAGGGTGCAGAGCTAAGGGGCTGAGTGGGAGTCCCGCCGGGCAGCGTGGGGGGCGTCGGGGGCTGGTACCTGGATGGCGACTGGGACGAGCTCTCCAGAGGGCTGTACGTACAGCAGGCAGATGGGCGCAGCGATGTACTGCTGGTAGTTATTGATCGTATTGGCTGTGATGTCCTCCAGAATTTTATAGTCAGCGATGAAGATGTTCCCCTTCTGCAAGGCACAGGGAGAGCTGAGTGGAGCGCAGGGGCTGCCAGGGCCCATGGGCAGCAGGAGAAAGCTGTGATGCCAACACCATGAGCTTCCTCACAGCCGTACCCTCTCCCAGCGCTGTGAGCTTCCCCGCAGTAGTGCCTACACTCTGTGCTGTGAGCTTCCCCACGGCAGTGCCCCAGGACTAGCCCTTGGAGCCAAGTGGTCAGGACTAGCGGGTCGTGTGGCTCTGGAGCTGGACCAGCTGGGCACCTCTGGCCCATGACTGCTGGTGCCCAGAGCAATGCTGGGGGAGGAGCTGGCACGAGAACTCTGACCACTGCGAGTTCCATGTGGGGGGTACCCTGGAGCCCCACTTACCTCCAGCTCATCCGTCAGGGTGGTGCCCTCCCCTAGGAAGGGGGCCACCATGGCTGACGTGACGGGGAAGTTCTCCGGAAGCTTGGTGCATTTCCGGATCGTCACTGGGTGGACCCCGTTCAGAAACTGGTACCCGAAAAACGTGTCCTCTCGCCAGTGCTCCTGCACGTACTCTGCGGGGACATGGGCAGGGTGAATGTGCTGGGCTGGGGCTCAGGGGGGTTGGGACTGAGTCCTGTCCCGGGCACCATGGCAGGGTCTTGGGGCCGTGGTATGTTGGGGCCACGGCCTCCACCGCTGGAGAAAGGGCTAAGGGTATGTCTACACTACCCCGCTAGTTCGAACTAGGAGGGTAATGTAGGCATACCGCACTTGCAAATGAAGCCTGGGATTTGAATTTCCCGGGCTTCATTTGCAAGTGCGGTATGCCTACATTACCCTCCTAGTTCGAACTAGCGGGGTAGTGTAGACATACCCTAAGGGACTAGTGGGCAGGGGTCTGAACTCAGTGTGGTCCTGGCAGCGCGCAGCACATTGGGGCCCCAAGCTCAGTTGAGGGGTCTGGGCAGCACATGGCACACAGGGAGGCTGGTGCATTTTCTAGCTGCAGAGCCCTCCTCGCCGATAGGCAGAATACGCGGCTGCGTAGGGCGCCCAAAAATTGGGAGCACCCCTTGGTCTTAATGTCCATCCATCTGCCTCCAACCCCTGTCCCATGGCTCCGCTTCCTCCGGAGAGGGTCTGGCTAATGTGAAAGTCACCAACCAAGTCTGCCAGGGCTCTGAGCAGAACCCCCATTCCAGAGGGAGTGACGCCCTTTCTCAGGCATTTGCCAAGCCCAGGTAGATCCGGTCTGACTCTGAATTTACAGCGTTAGCCGACGGGACCCGAGTTTAAAGTTTGTTTTAAAAATGTTTCACTAGGTTGTTGCTGAAGATCATAAAATCACATCTCTAAAAAATCATCCCCCCCCCCCCCAGACTGCCATCAGGCAGAGGGGCCCCGGGTTAACCATCCTGCGTAGGGCTCCAAAGAACGGCCCTGCCTCGCTGCGTCCCAACCCTCTGGGCTCGTGGAGGTTGGGGGGGGGGGTCTCCCACCTGTGATCGGGCTCTTGCTGAAGCAGAAAACCTTGCTGATGTCTTCCAGCTTTGCCCAGGAGTTGGTGCAGCTCAGGAAACCCTTCAGCCGCAGCCGCACCTGCCTGGAGGGACAGTGCAACATGTGGGAGCAGCCCGGGCGAGGGCCAGACCCTGGAGATGGACAGGGCTGGGGGGGGGGGGGGGCACATTAGTCCCTTGCCTGCAGCAGGAGAGTGGGGCCTGGGCGAAGGGTTAGGGTTTAATGTCCAGGGTCAGGCTGCATGGGGGGGCATGGGCAAGGGGAGTAGAGTGTTGGTGGCTGTTAGGATCAGAATTAGGTTAGTCCCTGGGGATGGGCCTGAGCGGGGAAGAGGGAGGAGCTGTACTCATGAGTTCACAGCAAGCAGGTCAGCGCAGTGTTCCTCAGCCAGTGGTACGAGAACCCTCAGGGGACTCGAGAGAAGTCTGGGGGGGTACGTCAACACAGCTGAAATTTGGGGAAAACTGAATTTTTGTTTTAAGTTTTACTGCGTTTTATTATTTTTGTACTTTTTACACCCAAAAATTTCATTGCCCACCCAGCTACGATTAAGTTGTTTAAATAAATGTGTTGCAATGGTAGAAAAAAAATTGTGTGTCTGAAAACTAGAG
Source organism: Pelodiscus sinensis (assembly GCF_052426305.1). Classification (NCBI taxonomy): domain Eukaryota; kingdom Metazoa; phylum Chordata; order Testudines; family Trionychidae; genus Pelodiscus; species Pelodiscus sinensis. The sequence continues at coordinate 14,659,736 of NC_143073.1, read as the reverse complement.
ATACTGGGGGTACTTATAATTTTTTAAAGGGGTACTTTATAAAAAAAAAGGTTGAGAACCACTGGGTTAGAGTACAGGGGTTGGCTTAGGACACAGGGGTTATCATTCAGGTTTAAAGTTCAGATACAAGGTTAGAGCACAGGGTTAGGGTTAGAGTTATGGTTAGGAGTAGGACTAGAGTTAGGTACAGGGTTACGGTTGGGGTTAGAGTACAGGATTCAGATACAGGGTTAGGATTAGGGTACAGGGTTAGTGTTAGGGATGGGGCAGGGTATAAGGTTAAGGCTGGGGTAGAGGTAGGGGTAGGGTACAGGTTTAGGGTAGAAGTAGGGGTAGAGTACAGGTTTAGGGTAGAGGATTAGGGTTAACAGTAGGGTTGGGATACAGGGTTAGGGATAGGGTGTAAAGGGTTAGTGACTGGGGTAGAGTAGGGTAGACAGGCGTAGGGTAAAGGATTGAGGTTAGGGTTAGTGATTAGGGTTAAGGTTAGAGTTCAGGGCTAGGGGAAGGATACAGGATTCGGGAGGACGGTAAAGGGCTACAGCTGGGGCCAGTGCTTGGGCAGGGTAGCTCGCTGGGCAGTGGGGGCGCGCACTCACGTGTTCGTCGAGCGCAGCAGCAAGTTGGTGTTCTTGGTGACGGAGTACATGCTGTTGCCGTCCAGCTCGATGATGTTATCCACGGCCAGGCAGTGGGGCAACCCGGGGCTGTACTCCTTCCACCTGGGGTGGGAGAGAGTGTGGGGGTCGTGAGCGCCAGCCTGCCGCTGCCCTGCCTAAACCAGCCACCCTCCCTTGTAGTCCTGGGCCTGCAGCTCCCTCCGCACCCTCCATCCCTGGGTCCCCACACAGGCCAGACCCCAGAGAGCTCCCCACATGCCCACAGGGTCTAGCTCACTCATAGCACTTGCGTCGCTGCTTCAGCTCCTCCTCTCGCTGCTGCAGCAGCATTGGCTGATCAGCGTCGTCGAAAACCATCTGGCCTGTGGGTGAGGTGAGAATGGGATGGGTGTGTGGGTGTGGATAGACAGACAGACAGATAGATGTGTGTGTGTGGATAAATAGATAGATGGGGGTGTGGGACTGATAAAGGGGGACTGTGAGGAGAGAGAGGTGGGAAAGGTAGGTAGGTAGGGACTGGGGTGTACAGATATAGACAGAGAGGTACAGGGGGTGTACGGGGGTAGACAGAGAGGTATAGGGGGTATACAGGTATAGACAGAGAGGTACAGGGGTGTACAGGGGTAGACAGAGAGGTATAGGGGGTATACAGGTATAGACAGAGAGGTACAGGGGGTGTACGGGGGTAGACAGAGAGGTATAGTGGGTATACAGGTATAGACAGAGAGGTACAGGGGGTGTACGGGGGTAGACAGAGAGGTACAGGGGGTGTACAGGGGTAGACAGAGAAGTACAGGGCATGTAAGGGTATAGATAGATAGGTACAGGAGGCATACAGGCTAGTTACCTAGCTGTGATCCAAAACAGTTCCAGCCAGCCCCCCTGTTCCTGCCCTCAGGCTCCTACCTTTGCCCTCCCGCAGCTCCAGTGTGCGGTAGCCCTCGATCCACTGGTAGCAGGGGAAGCGGTAGCTCTGTCCGTGGGGGGAGACCACCTCCACGTAGCTGCAGTACCAGTTGTCAGTAGGGTAGAAGGCATAGGGCTCCTTGTGCAGCCGAACCAGGACGATGTCCCCCAGCCAGCGCCGGCTTTTCAGCTTGAACTCTTCCACCTGCCGTGACCGGGGTGGGTGGGGATTGGACAGGCGGGAAACCACAGCGTGAGGTTACAGCTTAGGGTACATCTACACTAGCTTGTTAGTTCGAGCTAGGTAGGGTAATTAGGGCAAGCAGAGTTGCCAATGAGGAATGAGGAGTAACGGTAGTTCGAATTAGGACCTTTAATTCAAACTATCTACTCCTTGCCGCGTGTAGCCACGGGCACGGAGTTCAGACTAACAGGGATTTAAAAATGGCGGCGCCCGGGAACATGCAAATGAAGCCCAGGATATTTAAATCCTGGGCTTCATTTGCAACTCCGCTTGCCCTAATTACCCTACCTAGCTCGAACTAACAAGTGAGTGTAGACGTACCCTTAGGGATTAATCCAGAAATTCAAAGGTTAAATGTCATCCTTCCCCGTCCAATTAAGAAACCTGTTGGCATGCTGTGCCCCCATTCTGTGTTTAATCGGAGACCTCCACACATCAGCCGTATCATTGTTTCAACGGTTGTTCTAATCAACACCTGCCTTTTATTTGCTCTTAGGCAAAACCTATGTCCCCTCTTGCAGTGTATAGGAGGCAGGTATGATACCTTTAAACCTTTCTCAGCTCTCCAGTAGCACTCACCATGTTTCAGAAACTGCCTTAAACCGGTCAGAGCAGCCATGCATGGCTATGCTTGGCTTCCATTAAAGCAGAGGACAGCATCTTGCTGCTGCTAATTTTTGCAGCCACCTCCCCAGCTATTCCTCTTTTCCAGTAAGCCATGCTGCCAGTTGCTGCTATTTAGCGCTAGTGCCCATAAGGGCAGACCCACCAGTGGGATAAATCAGTGCAGGTTGTGCAAGGCAATAGACTGATTCCATTCAATCAGGCACTGCACGGACGTCGGCAGAAATTGGGGCGTTATTCTGTGATAACATAGGTCTGTGTCTATACAGCCAGCAGTTACTTTGACATAATGTTGAAATACTGTCAAGCTGGAGGACTGCTTACTCTGACTCTTGTAACTCTCATTTTAGGAGGAAGAGTGCTCTATTTCCAAATAAGTGCCGAGTAGACAGCACCAAAACTTAAAATAAGCTATTTCAAAATAAGCTACACAATTGATGTAGCTCAATTTGCTTAGCTTATTTCGAGTTAGGCCCTGCTGAGTAGATGCACCATTAGAATCACAGAACTGTAGAACACTAAAACTGGAAGGGACCTCGAGAGAGCATCAAGTCCAGTCCCCTGCCCTCACAGCAGGACCACGCACCATCAGGATCATCCCTGATAGATGTCTATTTAACCTGCTCTTAAATATCTCCAGTGATGAAGATAGCCACACCCTCCCTCGGCAATTTATTCCAGTGTTTAACCACCAAGACAGCTAGGAAGTTTTTCCTAATGTCCAACCTAAAACTCCCTTGCTGCAGTTTAAGCCCATTGCTTCTTCTATCCTCAGCCAGGAGAACAATTTTTCTCCCTCCTCCTTGTAATATCCTTTTAGATACTTGAAAACTACTATCATGTCCCCTCTCAGGTTATGTCTACACACTATAGCCTTTTCTGCAAAAACATATGCAAATGAAGCGAAGCGTGGAATATTGCCGTGCCTCATTTGCATCTTAATGAGGCTCCATTTCGGCGCAAGAGGCTTTTGTGCACAAATGAGCTGTATACACGGCTCCTTTTTGCACAAAAACCCCCTCTTGAGCATGAGCCATTCTTCTGCTTTTTTTTTCTGGAAAAACGGCTCTTGTGCAACAGAGGGTTTTTGCACAAATAGGATCTGTGTAGACTGCTCCTTTTTGCACAAAAGCCTCTTGCGTAAAAATGGAGCCTCATTAATTATGCAGATGAGGCATGGTGATATTTCATGCTTTGCCTCATTTGCATATGTTTTGCGCAAGAGAGGGGCAGTCTAGACATAGCCTCAGTCATCTCTTTTCTAAACTAAACAAACCCAGTTCTTTCAGTTTTCCCTCATAGCTCATGGTTTTTAGACCTTTAATCATTTTTGTTGCTCTTCTCTGGACTTTCTCCAATTTCTCCACCTCTTTCTTGAAATGTGGTACTCAAAACTGGACACAATACTCCAACTGAGTCCTAATCAGCGCAGAACAGAGCGGAAGAATGAATTCTCGTGTCTTGCTCATAATACTCCTGTTAATGCAGCCCAGAATCATGTTTGCTTTTTTTGCAACAGTGTTACACTGTTGACTCATATTTAGCTTGTGGTCCACTTGACCCCTAGATCCCTTTCTGCAGGACTTCTTCCTAGACAGTCAATTCCTACTCTGTATGTGTGAAATGGATTGTTCCTTCCTAAGTGGAGCACTTTGCATTTATGCTTATTAAACTTCATCCTATTTACCTCAGACAATTTCTCTAGTTTGTCCAGATCATTTTGAATTTTGAACTTGTCCTCCAAAGCAGTCGCAACCCCTCCCAGCTTGGTATCATCTGCAAACTTAATAAATGTACTCTCTATGCCATCATCTAAATTGTTGATGAAGATATTGAACAAAACCAGTGCCAAAACAGACCCCTGTGGAGCCCCACTTGTTATGCCTTTCCAGCAGGATTGTGAACCGTTAATAACTACTCTCTGAGAACAGTTTATCCAGCCGGTTATGCACCCACCTTATAGAAGCCCCATCTAGATTGTATTTCCGTAGTTTATTGGTAAGAAAGTCATGCAAGACCATATCAAATGCCTTACTAAAGTCTAGGTATACCACGTCCACCACTTCTCTCTAGGATAAGACTTGTTATCCTATCAAAGGAAGATATCAGATTGGTTTTTACATGATTTGTTCTTTACAAATCCATACCGCCTGTTACCTTATTATCTTCCAGATGTTTGCAGATAGATTCCTTAATTACTTGCTCCATTATCTTCCCTGGCAAAGAATTCAAACTGATTGGTCTGTAGTTTCCTGGATTGTTCTTATTTCCCTTTTTATAGATGGGCACTAGATTTTCCCTTTTCCAGTCTTCTGGTGTCTCTCCCAACTTCCATGATTTTTCTAAGATGATAGCTAAAGGCCTCTATCAGCTCCTCAAGTTTTCTAGGATGCATTTCATTGGACCCTGGTGACTTGAAGACATCTAACTTATCTAAGTAATTTTAACTCTTTTTTTATTTTAACTTCTAAACCTACCCCATTTCCACTAGCATTCACTATGTTAGGTATCCTGTCACCATCAAACTTCTTGGTGAAAAACGAAACAAGTCATTAAGTACCTTTGCCATTTCCAAGTTTCCTGTGATTGTTTCTCCTGCTTCAGTGAGTAATGGGCCTAACCTGGTCTTCCTCTTGCTTCTAATATATTTGTAGAATGCCTTCTTGTTACCCGTTACGTCTCTAGCTAGATTTAGCTCATTTTGTGCCTTTGCCTTTCTAATCTTGCCCCTGCATACCTGTCTTGTTTGCTTATTTCATCCTTTGTCATTAGACCTAGTTTCCACTTTTTAGACAACTCCTTTTTGATTTTTAGATCACATAAGATCTCCTGGTTAAGCCAAGGATCAAACCATGGGCTTATCTATTCCGGTATCCTGCCTCCTCTGAGCTTCCCTGAGCAAACCAGAGGCCCATCTACTCTGGCATCCTACCTCCCACAATGTCCAGTCCCACCTGCTTGAAATCAAGCCACTCCCATCAAGGAGAAAGTTGCACAAACCTGTCAACGCTGTTTGTCCCTCCCTTCCATGCCCTGAGCGACTGGCAGAAGAGCAGCCCCTTGAGCGAACCATCCTTTCCCGTGTTTACTGCAGAAGGTGGAAAGCCAGATGCTGTCCCGGTTGTTCATAAAAGTATTTAATCCCCCTGAAAAGCCCTGCTAAGCTCCTCTGCTCCGTGGCTGTGACTCCTGGCCGGGAGTGGGGCGAAAGGTAAAGTCCTTTCATCCGATTAAGTTCTGCTGCTTTCTTTGACTGTCCTGAGGTTTTGTTTAACCATTATTTCTGAGAGCATGGCCCTGACTTAATCCCCGGGGAAGAAGATTCTGTGTCCTTGGTGGTTTTTCAATTTAGATTGGCTGGTTTGTTGTAATTTCTGGTTAATTACTTTCATAAACTGGATCTCATTTGCCTGGCTTCAACCCTCCAATACTGGCTCGTCTTAGATCTGCCTCTGCTAAACTGACAGCTCCATGATCAAATTTCTGCTCCCCCATGGAGGAGTTTACAGAATGGGATTGAGTCGCACCCCCACCCTTCCCACTGGGAAGCTGCACGGGTTGGCCTCCTGGAGTGTCTCTCCCAGGCTCCTCATCATTTTCAAGACTCTTCTCAAATTTATCCACCCAGAGGGATGCCAGAACTGGATTCAGGACCTCAGCAGCGGCTGCAGCAGGGCCAAATACACAGATAACTCTCCCCCCCCCACCAGCCATCCTGTTTCAAATGCCACTGAATTGCATGAGCCGCTTCTCTGCTGGATTATCCGATTTCCTTGACAGACAAGAATGGAAGTTCCCCGATGTGCTGAAGTGGGGATGCTGGGGGGTGGTGTCGAAGGGGCTGCATGCAGAGGGGGGGCTCAGTGCTCCTGTGTGTTACTGGTTTAACAAGTGAACAGAGAGGGACTTTTATTGTTACAGGAACCAGTATGGGACTGGGGACCTGGCCAGTGGCCTGGAGAATGGAGACCCCAGCAACAGGTGACCTAGTAAACAGGAGACCCAGCTCAGAAGGCACATCCAGGTCTGGCCTGGGGAAGACAATGGGCTTTGGACAGAGGATCCCAGTGATCCAAACAGCTGGTTCCAGGGAGCAAAAGATGGAGGAGGAGAGAGGCGGAGAACAGAGAGGCCCAGGTGGCCTTGGTTACCTGGGCAGAAGACAAAGGATGAGGGAGGAGCTGCTGGGGAGGGATATGGGGGCTTTACTGGAAGGAGGGGGCGGCTGCACTGGGTAGAGGGAGCAGGCAGAGCTCACCTGGCTGCAGGGCAGACTCAGACATGCTAGTCTGAGGAAGGCTGGGCCTATGGGCTCTGAGAGTCCCTGCGCTGGGTCAATGCTCAATGGGGGTATGTCTACACTACCCTCCTAGTTCGAACTAGGAGGGTAATGTATGCATACCGCACTTGCTAATGAAGCCCGGGATTTGAATTTCCCGGGATTCATTAGCATAAGCGGGGAGCCGCCATTTTTAAATCCCCGCTGCTTCGAACCCCGTGTAGCGCGGCTACACGGGGCTCGAACTAGGTAGTTCGGACTAGGGTGCCTATTCCGAACTACCGGTACTCCTCGTTTCACGAGGAGTAACGGTAGTTCGGAATAGGACCCTAGTCCGAACTACCTAGTTCGAGCCCCGTGTAGCCGCGCTACACGGGGTTCGAAGCAGCGGGGATTTAAAAATGGCGGCTCCCCGCTTATGCTAATGAAGCCCGGGAAATTCAAATCCCGGGCTTCATTAGCAAGTGCGGTATGCATACATTACCCCGCTAGTTCGAACTAGCGGGGTAGTGTAGACATACCCTAACTCTCCGGTTTTATGCTGATTGAGAGTCGCTGTGGGCTAGAGAGCAGGGCTGCACAAGTCCCTCTGGGGGTGCAGAGTGAGGACTCTCCCGGGGAGCCACAGTGAGAGACTGGCATGCTGGGGGTTCAGAGAGGTGTGGTCCCAGGCAGAGGCATTGCGAGGGTGTTATGCGCCCAGGGGCAAAGGCAAAATTTGGGCCTCCCCCCGTCACCGCACACTGGGGGCCCTAACCTGGCACACGGCTGAGCCCGACCCTGGGAGATGGGGGAGGAGCTTGTACTGTGTCTTCCACCACCTCCTCCAGTTTGGGGCCAGGTCCCCGCACACACTAACCTGCTGGCGGAGATAGAGGAGGGTTGGGCTGGGAGCGTAGAGGCAGAGAGGAGGCTCCAGCTGGTGGCGGTGAGTGGAGGAGGAGCAGGCGAGCCGAGGGATGACAGGGGGAGTGGAGGGGAACTAAAGTGGTGCCCTTCCCCAGCGTGGCACCCAGGAGCAACTGCTCCCCCTGCTCACTATGCCACTGGTCCCAGGAGGTGGAGGGGCTTAAGTCCTGAGAGATCCCTGAAAAGGGGCTGTCACACTGAAGGGGGTTCCCTTGGGGAATCCCCAGCCAAGCGTGGGCATGACCCGTGAGTCTGTGATACCCCCCCAATCAATTTTCTCCTATCACCATGTTCTTTCGTAACGCTCTGGCTTGCAAATGGCACAAGATAGCCACAAAGTACAACAAGCAATGGGCTTAAACTATGGCAAGGGAGGTTTAGGTTGGACATCAGGAAAAACTTTCTGTCTGGGTGGTTAAATACTGGAATAAATTGCCTAGGGAGGTTGTGGAATCTCCATCTCTGGAGATATTTAAGAGCAGGTTAGACACACACCTATCTGGGGCTATGTCTACTCTATAGCCTTCTTGCAGAAAAGCTTATGCAAATGAAGCTCGGCGTGGAATATTGCCGTGCTTCATTTGCATAATTAATGAGCAGCCATTTTTGCGTATGAGGCTTTTGCACAAAATGAGCCATGTAGACAGCTCCCTTTTGTGCAAAAACCTGCTCTTGTGCAAAAGCCATTCTTCCTCTTTTTTTGAGGAAGAACAGTTCTTGTGCAATAGGGGGTTTGTGTGCAAAAAGGAGCTGTCTACACAGCTCTTTTTTGCGTAAAAGCCTCTTGCACAAAAACGGCTGCTCATTAATTATGCAAATGAAGTGCAGCGATATTCCATGCCAAGCTTCATTTGCATAAGCTTTTCTGCAAGAAGGCTACAGTGTAGACATAGCCAGGGATGGTCTAGAGTAGTACTGAGTCCTTCCATGAGGGCAAAGGACTGGACTCAATGACCTTTCAAGGTCTCTTCCAGTTCTAGTGTTCTATGATTCTATGAAAGAGACTGACACATTTACAAGCACAAGGACCACTAGATCATTGCCTGTCTAGTGCAGGCTAGTCATTTTCACTCCATTTCGCACTCTGTAGAAGCCAGTGACTTGCAGAAATGGCTTTAAATCTGGGGCTCCTTCCATTCAGAGTTTGGTGTCCTGGTTAATTCCCCCGGGCTTTTAAAAATTTCCAGCTTGTTTCTAACTTGCATTTTGCCGACTTTAAATTCCAGATCTTGGGGCTGTTGTGTCTTGCTCAGCTAAGTCTTGGGCAGTTTTCTCCCTGTGTAGGACCTTACACCCCGGGATCAAGTCAGTGCTCTAGCTCCTGTTTGAGAAGTTAAAAAAATCAGTATCTTTCCATCACTGTTTGTTTTTCCAGCTCTCAGACCATTCTGGTGGCTTTTCTCCACTCCGTCTCCAATCAATTTGTTTGATTTGAGCCCTGGTTTTGTTAGCAGCGGTTGCTAGTCTCTGCCACCATGCAGGTTAGGCACTGCTTTTTTCACTCCTGTGACATTATAGGATTGTGGTATGATCATACAAATCATGGTGTGCCATGGGGACCAAGTGAGGTGTCCATGAAAAGCTGGTGATTGGCTGATGCTGTTTATTCTATTTGCATGCCTGTTGGATTTGAATGTTGGCTTGGGACTTGTATTTCAAAAGTTTGCTTCTGGCTGATATCAACAGGCTTGTTGTGAAAGGATTGGCAGTCAAGTGACTAGCAGCATTTGGCTAACCATGGGCCTAGGGGGTTCCAATTTACATCTGTGAGCGTTCAGACTGCCATGTAGGCGATGGCTGCTGCCTACAAAGAACCCGGTCATGCCTGGGCAGGTGACTTGCTCATGTGACAAACTCCATTTTGTAGCTGTACTTTTCCACCGAGAACAATGGGATTCCTTGCACATGGCCAAGGATATTAAAAGCGCCCTGGAGGTTCCTCCATTTTGTCTTCAATCTAGCTCTTCACTTCTGGAGGATCTTTGCTATGAACTGAACCTTGAAAGCAGGGCCAGACCGGCCATTCCGGTGCCCCGGGCAGACAGTTTAATTGCGCCCCGAGTTGGGGGAGGGCGCATGCGTGGCCCCGCCCCCGTGCTGGCACAAGGGGGAGGGTGCATGCGTAGCCCCGCCCCCGCCCGGTGCGTGGGGGAGGGCGCACAGAACTGGCAGCGGCAGGATGCACGTACCCGGCTCAGCCCAGCCCGGCTACTGCCGCTGGAGCTCAACCTGGGGCCATCCGGGGCGGGCCCCACGGCCGCAGGGGGAAGGGCACTGTTGGCCGGCGCTGCAGGGATTAACGTGGCCCCTTCCCTGGGCGGCCACTTCAGGGTGGCCATTAGGAGCTGCTGCAGCCTGCGATCTGGGAGCCGGGGGTGCAGCACCTGATGGCAGCTATAAGGGGCACTGCGAGCCCCTTACAGCTGCCACCAGGCACCCCCCATAGGTTGGCGCCCCGGGCAGCTGCCCGGCTAGCCCATGCCTTAATCCAGCCCTGCTTGAAAGACAGATGACCCATCCTAACACAAGATATATTCCAGAGACATGATTTAAGCAAGCAGACTATTCCACCTCTGCTACCAAGAACTTTACAATTGGAGTATGTAATCTGATTTCTTTCTTTCTTTCTTTCTTTCTTTCTTTCTTTCTTTCTTTCTTTCTTTCTTTCTTTCTTTCTTTCTTTCTTTCTTTCTTTCTTTCTTTCTTTCTTTCTTTCTTTCTTTCTTTCTTTCTTTCTTTAATACACCTTTAGATTTTAGATTCCAAAGGATTGGCACAGCATGCTTTTTTGAGTAAGGTCTGTTATAAATTGGCCTGGGAGCGTGGCTGGTCCTTTGGGATCAGAGGAACCTTTTTCTTTGGTGAGTTTGTTTTTCATAACTTCTCACATGTACAAGGGGCAGTGCCCAAACATGGCACGGGGGGGGGGGGGGGGGGGGGGTGAACGGGAGACCAAACTTGCTGAGCAAAAAAAAAAAAGGAGACTAATCTTTTGAGAAAAAAAAGACAAAAGGTTGCTGCTGCCCACCTCCACACCAGACACAACAGGGGAAAATGTCCCCACTGGCTTTCCATCTGGAGAAATCACATTTTTTTCTGTGTGTGTTTTTTTTTTTTAAACGGATGGAAGGTGTAATTACCAGACTGTCCAGGCAAAAACCGGACACCTGGCAACCCTAGCAGTGCTGGTGGTGGCACAGGTGAACTGGAATGTCTGAGGGGACTGCTTGCGTGAGTTCTTGCTAGTCAGTGTGGTGAATAGAAGTGCCCTTGGTGTCTGAGAGTGGAGGACTCCCGTCTTGGGCTGTAAGTAGCCCCATCTCTAAGCAATTTGCACTGAATTGACCCTCTCTGGAGTGTCCCCAGAAACCCTCCATTATTACAGACCCCCCACAAAATGTTCACGTGACTCCAGGTGCTGGGGCTTTGAGGGACATGCCCTGATGGGTACCAAAGACATGAGAATTTGCAACACGATGATGGTAACTCATTGCCAATGTTAAGTGTTCACATGCCATTGCTCACCCTCACTGCCAAAACTATCCTGAGTTTGGGCTCATAATCAGGAACGTGCTTCATATTTTCCATCTGTTTTATTTTTTGTGGTATTTGTAATGCTTATCTGGCATCCATCACCACTGAACACTGTAATTTATTTAGCCTCACCACACCCCCTATTGCAGGGCAATGCTATTTTCACCATTATACAGTTGGGGAAATCGAGGCAGGGAACGTCTTAGTAACTTGTTCAACCTCACACAGGAAGGCTGTGAGAGGAAAGGGCACTGAAACCTGATCAGCCACAGCCCAGCTGACTGCTCTAAGCACTAGATCATCCTGCCTTGTGCAACTGTGTCAATAATGGATTTTTTCAGTTTGGGCAAATCCTGTATTAAAATAAAGCCATTTTGAGTGAAAGCCCAAAATGAAATAGTTGGTTGATCAAAAAGGCAGAGGAAAAAATAATTTCAGGTGGATGAGCCCAGAACAAAACATTTTGTTTCAACTGGGGGCATTTTAATAAACGTTTTTTGCACTTTCTTAAAAAATGAAATTAAAGGAAAAATCATTTTAAAATGAAAACAAAATAAATGAATCGGGGGGGAGGGGCAGGGTACTTTTTAGGTTTCCCCCCTCCCTGAACCAAAACAATTTGCTAAGACTGACACAAATTTGCAAAAAAAAAAAAAAGTTTCAGTGACACTGACTCTTCATTTCTCATTTAAAAATAAAAACATTTCTGTCGGACATTTTCACCTGGCAGAAGCATCAAAGTTGGGAAGCTTTTCCCCATACTACCAAGGGCTAAAAGTTTATTTTATAAACCGAAAGCTCTGATTCTCCTAGTGTGATCATCCCTCTCCAGCAAGGGGAGCGCTAAGAAAAACCATAAATTATGTCCACACCCTTTCTCCTGCTCCACATTCACATGTTTAGACACCAGTGTGCACTCGCGACAGCTAGAAACTGAATGTGTTTGCAACAAAAAGGGGAGCATCACCTGTAATGATTCCATGACTCCAGAAGCTGCAGATTGATGGTCAAACACGCGTTGTCCCTACAGGCTGGATCTGCCCACAAAGCCTGGCCCCATTCTACTAGTACTTACCTTTCCAGGATTGAAGTCCTTCCCACAGTTGTCGAGGAGCTGTTTGTCGCTCTCCTCGTGGGTCCCCACCAGAGTGACAGAGATAGAGCTAAACGTGCTGGCTAGTAGGAAGTCCCCAGTGGCAACGCGGACTTTGTAGGTGCCCATCTTAGTTGGGGAGGCAGGGAGGAGCGTGTCAGGCAGGATCCCTTATCTGACTGTCTATCCGTCCCGGAGAGCTGGCGTTATTGTCTCTGGCTCCTGGCCCCTTGGTAGTTTTTATATTCAGTGCCCGCCCTCAGTGTGCAGCTGGTGACGCAGCCGTGGGTTCTTTCATGGCTCAGTCACTCCCCAGCCCTGGGGGAGGGAGCAGGAGAAGCAAATGGATGCGGGTTCAGCTAATTGGCACCTCCAGTAACCTGCCTGCCGAGTACCTGTCCATCCAGACAGGACTGTCTTTCTCTCAAGGGATGGCACCAGGGTGGGCAACACTTGCAACAGAAAGTGGGGGAAGCCTGGTTACGACAGCAAGGGGGCTTTCAGCCCCAGCTACCCCTGTCTCACCCGGACTTGCTGCAGCCAAGCCAGATTCCTGCAGGAGGCTTGTCCCATGTCCCTTCCAGTTCTCCAATCTGTCTTCCCAGAATCTCCACTGACATGTTTAATTTCAGCTCTTCCAGGCCCATTCTTGCTACACTGGACACAGGAGCCAATTTCCTTCTTTCCAGGTGGATGCTCCACCTCTGCTCTGCCCTGAGGCCCAACCCATTTTTCCCAACCCCACTTTCATCCTGCCTCTTCCCATCCTGGCCTACACTAAAAAGCTAGGTTAACCTAAATTAAGCTGTGTCACTCAGGGATATGAAAAATGTTAAGCTGTGTCACTCAGGGACACTGCTGAGCAATGTTCCCACTCATTTTCCCATCCATGTGTGGAATAAATTTTGTTATGTGCACAAAGGCATGTTAAGCGGTGCACCACCAATAGAAACACATGCTGCCAGCAGTGTGCGCTCTGCTAATCAGTTGGGTGGCATTTGAATCTCTCCTGGGCAGCTGCCCAAGTGCAAAGCCCTTTCTCCACCTGCCTCTTCCCAGAACTCCCCAGGGCGGCACAGCTGGGGAATGATGCTGTGCAGGCTGGAGCCCTCTGGCCTGAGTCTTCCCTGCTGCTGTGGCTGGTGAAGGGAGGGAGGGGCCATGCTGTACTACACTGCTGTCAGAGCTGGCTCTCCTGTTGGGTGCTGGCCAGCCCCTCCCACTTTGGGGCCCCATGTGCACGCCCCACACGTCACCTGTGCCAGAGATAAGATCAGCTGTTTATGGTAAGACTTTGCATGTAATGAATTTCTTAGTAGATCACAACTAGCTTGTTTATTTTAACTTAGTCATTTACCTTACTCTGTTTTCACTTGCAACCACTTAAATCCTATCTTTTATACTAATAAAACCACTTTTATTTATTATCAAGCCTAGTGTAAATAATTGTTACCTGTGGGGGAGCAACCACTGTGCATATCTCTCTTTCATTGATAAAGCGGTCTGACCTTGTGAGCTTTTTCTGTGTAAAACTTTTACACAGGATAAGGAGGATTTATATGGAGTGTTGGATCCTTTTGGGGGCTGGTTTCCTGGGTGCTGAAGCCTTTTAGCTGAGTCCTCCCAGAACTGAGCTGGTTCAGTGTCTGAGTTGCTCTTCAGGGGGGTGGTAACCACAACTCTGTACCTTGGCTGGGAGACACCAGAGGATCTGGCTCAGCAGGACAGGATGGTGGGGAGCCCCAAAGGGCAGGAAGGCAGGCATCAGTGACTTGATCAGCACACTGGGGGGGCAGTTCCAAGGGGATTTCTGTGATCCAACCCATCACGCACTCTGTTAGCCATAGGTGAACACTTCACACAAAACCATCACGGCATCCCTCCACATCAGACTTCTTGGTCCTCAAAGGAAACCTGTCCAATATCTTCCAAAGATAAGGTGACATTCATGACCTGGCTAGATCCTGAACATCAGGGCCTTACTAAAGACGCTAGATTTATGGCTTATTGCAACAATCTGTTCATTTGCTCTAAGAGTGCAGAGGTGTTTGCCTGGAATGGTCCCTTACAATGTGTACTCTTTACTATTATAAAGCACGTTGGGAATCATTAGGAAACTGATAGATAATAAGATAAAAATATCATATTGCCTCAGTATAAATCTATGGTAAGCCCACTTCTTGAATGTTGCTGGGAGATGTGGTCACTGCATCTCAAAAAAGGCATCTTGGAATTGGAAAATGGACAGAAAAGGGCAACAAAAATGACAGGGGCTATGGAACGGCTTCCAAGTGAGGAGAGATTAATAAGACTGGGACTTTTCAACCTGAAAAAGAGACAACTTGCGGGGGGGGGGGGTCTGAGAGCGATCTCTAATATCATGACGGGTGTGGAGAAAATAAATAAGGAAGTGATGTTTATTCTTTCACATAACACAAAACGGGGTCACCCACTGAAATGAATAGGCAGTGGGTTTAAAACAAACAAAAGGAAGCATTTTCCCCCCACAACATGCAGTCAACCTGTGGAACTCCTTGCCAGAGGATGTTGTGAAGACCAAGACTATAACACAGTTAAAAAAAGAGCTAGATACATTCAGGGAGGATAGATCCATCAATGGCTATTATCTGGATGGACATGGATGGTGTCCCAAGCCTCCGTTTGCCAGAAGATGTGAATGGGAGACCGGGGATGGATCACTGCTCTGTTTGTTCACTCGGGGGCACCTGGCATTGGCCGCTGTTGGAAGACAGGGCACTGGGCCGGATAGACCTTTGCTCTGACTCAGCATGGCCATTCTTATGTTCTTCTCCTGTGTGCAGGTAGAGGATGCCATAGCAGGATTTTGCCAGGTTGTGTTGGCCGGCCCTAGCAGAGCCTCATTCATCAGAAGTGCCCCATGTGTCAAAGCTGAGGCATGTGAAAATTCCAGGTTGGGTCTCCTGGATTTTCCCAAGAGGAATTGAAGCGTATCTGCCCCACGCTTCACTGGCACACAGGACACTGGGTTAGACAGACTTTTGGTGTGTCACAACAGGGCTGTTCCTATGTAACGAACAGTCAGACTGAGACAAACTAATGGTCCTTCTAGCACAGTATCTAGCCCAGTGTCACTGGCCAGTGCCAGGTTCTGCAGAGGGAATGAACAGGACAGGACAATTATCAAGTGATCCCTCCCTTCTTGTCCAGTCCCAGCTTCTGGCACACTGGGGCTGAGCACATCCAGAGTACAGGGCTGTGTCCCTGACCCTCTTGGCTAGCAGCTATTGATAGACCTATTGGCTCCACTAGTGGTAGATACGAGCAAGTGCCAAACTCAAAAATACCTGGTGCTCTCCTGTGTTTTGGTAAATCTGGATTCTCATGAGATCATAATGGTTTGCTTTAGTTCCTCTGCCTATGTCCCTGGTATATTCCACATTCTGCCGCATGCTCTTTGCTGTGCGTTGAGTCACACTTGGCCCAAATATTATCTGCCTAGCATTTGCTTTTGTTCTTTGCATGCCTCGATGCATCATTTCCTGCCTCATCTCATTAGGAATAATTGAATTAGCTTGTCACAAGGCATTAATAGCCATGTTCCTTCAAATTTTTTATATCCATGCACAGAATAAATGGCATTATGTGCAGTGAGGCCTGTGTGGATGTGCACCACAAGGAGAAACACAGGCTGCCGGCTGTGGGCGCTCTGCTAATCAGCTGGCCAGCATCTGAATCTCTCCTAGGTGGCTGCCCAAGCACACGGTGTACAGGGAGCACTGATGGCCAGCCCTCATTGCAAAGAGACAGCCTGCGTGGCTGCAGGCTGCGAGACTCCTACTGTGGTTACGTGTTTGTGTCCTCCTCCAGTTTGCCTAACCGACCCAGGCTGAGTGAAGAGCCTGGACGAATTTTGGATCGGTGGCTTCACGAGCTGGGTCTGCAGTATGGCCCGTGGGGGTCTTAACAGCGTGTCTGCAGTTAGCACTGATTCACCGCGCTCCTTTTGAACATGACACTCATATTTCTGTAGGCGGGGGCCGTGCGTAGCATAGGCCGGGAGAGGCCTCGCCTCGCCAAACAGCCCTGTGTGGTCCTGCCCAGGCTCCACCCCAGACTGCCTGCTGCCTGCCACTTCCCCCTGAGTCTGGGCCCCAGCCCCAGCAGGCTGCTGCTCTTCCCGGAAGTGGGCTGGGCAGTGCTCTGGGGCTGGGGCTGAGTGGTGCTCTGGGATTGGGCAGCCTGCCCTGGGCTGGAGGGGAGCTAGGGCTGGAAACACTTGGGTGGCTGAGGACAAGGGCAGGGACCCAAGAAGTTTGGGAGGGGCACAGCTTCAGGCAGAATGGGTGGGGCGGGCTGGGGGTAGCCACCCTGACCCCGCCATTCACCCACCGCCCAAGTCTGCAGCACAGGTTGTCACCTTGCAGGTGCTTTTCCAAGGGAAAATATCGACCCTCCTCTCCGACTTTCCTCCATCAGACGCTCCCCCAACCTCTCCCCTCTACATGAGCTGAGGAAATGTCCCGGTGGCCAACCCTGCGCCTTGTAAATCTTTCTCGATGTGGCCAGGTCAGCGTTCTGCCGGCTCTCGCGAGACACGGAACCGGGCCTTGGGCGGGACTGGCTTTGGGGAGAGCCGAAGGAAAGTCCCAGCACATGCAGATGTGGTTCCAAGGCAGCGCCGGGGCACGTTGCAGTGCCAAGTGACGTTCTCACCCATCTACCGCCTGGGGGGGGAGGAGGGAGCTGCCAAAAATGTTTCCCTGGGGATGTACCGTGCAAGAGATCTAAATCGGCCTGAGGGCCACGTGCACATCTTGTCCTAATGCCGACCCTTCTTGTGCCTAACTGTGGAAGTTTCACATTAGCTGCGGGTTCAACCCTCACTGGCATCGGGCCGGATTCCTGGGGATGAGAGAACATGTCCCATGTCTTTGGCTTCTCTTGCCATGCATTGGATGCTACTGGCGCAGTGCACCACATGGGGACCCAGGACGGAGCTACCTCGCTGCTGTCTGCCTTTGAGGGCAAAGATCCACACTGGGTGTTCACTGGGCTGGTCCCAAATGAGCAATTCCCACCAGCTGGTAAGATTCAACTCAGGACTTCGCTTCCCGCCTGTCACCGAAGGGTGGGGGAGTCCCTGAGCCCTGCACCCCCATCCACAGCCCGACGTGACTTTCAGCCAGCCGGGAGAACAGAAGGTTTATGAGTCGACAGGGACACAGCACAGACACCAGGAGCAGTTAGTACAATCCATTTCTGGGGGGAAGGGAGGAGGCAGAGCTAGGACCTGGCTCTTGTGCTCCCCAGACCAGACCATCCTGCTCTGTGCAGAAAACAGAGGAGGATTTCCTGCCTTGTGCTATGCCGCAGGTCAGACTGGAAGTGCCTGACGCCGGTTCTGTCTTGCTTGCAAACCTGTGACTCAAATGCCGTGGGGGCAACCAATCGTTGAGGCCGTGGAGGTGTGTCTGTGCAGCAAAGGGAGGCATTGCCGTCTCACAGGTGCTGACAGTGACCTGCCAAAACCCCTGCCTAGTTCCATGCACTTGAGGTGTTTGCGGTGGTTCCAGGGCTGTCCTTAGGCGTGATGGACCCCCACGCACCACTATTAAACTGGTGCCTCCCTGCCCAAGAGATCCTAATTCGAACTACCGTTACTCCTCGTGGAATGCTCCCTGTAAGCTGGGCTCTTGTGCGGCTGCTCAGGAGAGATTCTGATGTAGCCCAGCTGATTAGCCAAGAATCCGTCTATGCCTCAGTTTGTGTTTCTACTGGTGGTGCACATTTGCACCTGCCTCAGTGCACATTAAAACATTATTCCGCACATGGACAGAAACAAATTGGCACACGGGTAGAAAAGATTAGAGGGAACATTGGTCATGGATTTGGCTGGAAGGGGGCAAGCATGCAGACAAGGGTGAGCTGGAAGTGGTAGGGAAGAGAGTGGGAAGGAAGCAGGGTCTAGGTGGAGCTGGAAGCAGGGCTTAGGCAGGGGAGCTACTGCTTCCACAAGTGGAAGCTTCACCCACTGCCCATGATTAAGGGTGTGCCTATGCTAGAGACTATAGCATTCTTCCATCAACATAGTTGCATCTACACCGGGAATGTCTGTTGTGTTAGGTAGGTAAGGAGTTTGTTTATTCCCACCTTTATAGCTACATCCGATATAGCTACATCCACCTAACTTTGAAGTGCAGACCATGCCTCAGTGAGTCACGTTGCAAGGGTGAAGGAAATTACAGCTGGAGTTTGTTTCATGGGTCACGTGCAGGATCATAGCAGGAAAGGACACTGCACTTGGGCAATTACCCCCGCCATGTGTTAAGAGAGCTCTTCAAAGAGGTGATGCAACGGCAACAACATTCCAGCCACATGTCTGCAGACTGACATCTGGGTGCATCCTCCAAATGCTTCCCTTCTGCTATCTGTGCTTCTCCCTCCACATTCCATACAGGTGGCTACAGGTTTTGCATCCCTTGAAGCATGCTGGAAGGAATTTTTTTCTGCCAATCAAGGGGGAAGTATGGCTTAGCGGATGGAGCACTGGAGGCCTAGGGTCAGTTCCTGGCTTTTTTGGTGGGAGAGCTTGGGCATGGCACTGTAACCCTCTATCCCTCAGCTCCCCCATCTATAAAATTGGGTCATCCTACTGACCTTTGTTACAAAGGGCTTTGAGGTCTACTGATGCCAAGCACTAAGATAAGAACTTTATATTATTATTATTTCTCTCTTGGTTTTCTTTGGAGAAGCTCAGAAAGTGGATTGTGATCCAGGATTGTTACATTTTTTTAAAGGAACCCACAGAAGACTTTATTTTAAATAAGGGCTAGCATCTTTGTTTTGTCTTTATGATGGAAAAAGAAGGCTTATAGTTTTTAAAGTTGTGGCTTTTTTAAAAAAACCCTTGGAACTAGCAGGGTTGTAAAATCTGCTTTAGAAGTTCTTGTACCATTCTTGAAACTGCAAGCAATGACAAAACTTTCACACTGACTTCCTTTCTCCAAACTGTTAGTTAAGCATTGTTATATGTGAAGCATCCTTTGGAATCTGAGAAAGGATCCCTGCCTATCACAGGATTGGGCTAGATGAGGAAGAAAAAGAGGGGATCATGGGTAGCTAGAGAGTTGGGAAATATGTTTCCTCTTTTCTCTGGGCAAGCTGAAGTTTGTATTGTTCAGTTCCTTTGCAAATATAAAAGGAAAACTTTTGAGTTGTGAATAACATTTTATTTTTTTGCTGATTGCAAACAAACATTCTCTATGCATGGTCTATTATCTGTAGAATTAGAGAGAGGGAGAAACAGATTGTTTCAGTGATCAGGCAATTCTGAAATAGAGAAAAAAATCTGAAATAGAGAATGAAATCATTTCCCAACATTTGTATTAATCGGAAACTCAAAAAATTCCATTTGGAGTTGAATAAGATGTTTTGTTGCAACCAAATGAAACTTTTAGTTTGGATTACAACCTCCTTTTTTCCCATCAAATGAAAGGGCATTTTGAAATGAACCTCTTCTCATCAAAACACTGATAACATTTCATGTTTTCATTTGAAATGTTTCATATCAATTGCATGTGGGTTTTTTTAAATCAATTTTAAGAAATAAAATTAAAATAAGTTTTGAAATGACAAGTAATTTCAAATGGAAAACTGGAAAATTGAAACATTCATTTACAAAATATGTCAAAACTGGCCTTTTCAAATGATTAGGGATTATAAGATATCTTTTTAAAAAAACAATTTGGCAAAAGTGACATCAGAGGTCTGATGGGCAGAATCCCCTGGGATGCTAACATGAAGGGGAAAGGAGTCCAGGACAGCTGGCAGTATTTTAAAGAAGCCTTATTGAAGGCACAGAAAGAAACCATCCCGACGCGTAGCAAGAGAGGCAAACATGGTAGGAGACCAGACTGGCTTACAGGGGAAATCCTTGGTGAACTTAAGCACAAAAAGGAAGCTTACAAAAAGTGGAAACTTGGACAAATGACCAGGGAGGGGTTTAAATGTAGAGCTCGAGAATGCCGGGGGGTTATCAGGAAGGCAAAAGCGCAAATGGAATTGCGACTGGCTAAGGATGTGAAGGATAACAAGAAAGGTTTCTACAGGCATGTTAACAAGAAGAAGGTGATCAGAGAGGGTGTGCGGCCCCTAATGAATGAAGGAGGTAACCTAGTGACAGATGATGTGGGGAAAGCTGAAGTACTCAATGCTTTCTTTGCCTCTGTATTCACGGACAAGGCCGGCTCCTGGACTTCTGCGCTAAGTGACGCAAGATGGGATGAAGAGCCCATGGTGGGTAAAGAACAGGTTAGGAACTATTTAGAAAAGCTAAACGTACACAAATCCATGGGCCCAGACTTAATGCATCCGAGGGTACTGAGGGAGTTGGCAAATGTCATTGAGGAACCTTTGGCTATTATCTTTGAAAAGTCGTGGAGATCGGGAGAAATCCTGGATGATTGGAAAAAGGCAACTGTAGTGCCCATCTTCAAAAAAGGGAAGAAGGACGATCCAGGGAACTATAGGCCAGTCAGTCTTACCTCGGTTTCTGGAAAAATCATGGAAGGGATCCTTAAGGAATCCATTTTGAGGCACTTGGATGTGAGGAAAGTGATTAGGAATAGTCAGCATGGATTCACAAAGGGCAAGTCGTGCCTGACCAATCTGATTAGCTTCTATGATGAGGTAACTGGCTCGGTGGACATGGGCGAAGTCAGTGGATGTCATATACCTTGACTTTAGCAAGGCTTTTGATACGGTCTCCCACAATATTCTTGCCAGCAAGTTAAGGGAATGTGTGGCACGTTGCTGGATCTTGTGGGGAGCAGCCAGATCACTGATGCACCCATAGGTGGAGGTGTTGGCCCCAAAAATGGTATAGAAGGGGGCCATGTGAGGTATTGAATAGAAACGTATTATCTGATAATCCTATGTACGCTGTTCATGTGTTTGTATAATGTCTGTGTGTGCAATTATTAGCATGTACTTGTATGGACACTGAAGATTTCCCTGCATGTGGTTAAGCATTGGGCAGGGCCGAGCCTGTGGACATGCTAATTACCTGTGGAACAATGGCTCTCAATGGGCCAAAGACACACCCAAAGAATGGGGGCTGTCACCTGAGAGCAGCCAGCAGGGAACACAGAGAGGCTGAGGACCAGGTGACCTGCTGCATACCAGAAGAGGCCAGGAAGGAGGTATAAAGAGGCCATGTGGTCGATGCCATTTTGTTCTCAGCTCAGCACTTCATCCCAGAGACAGCATTGCAGGGATTGAAGAGCCCGGAAGACCTGTGAACCCATCCTGATCGTAGGATGTGCAATAAGAACTTTTAAACCAGCAGCTGCAACATCTCTGCTAGAGCCTGCATCGAGAACTGGGAGATTCGGTGCATGTAACGTACTGTACTTTAATAACCTTACTCTCATGCTTTTCTTTATTGTAATAATAAACCTTTAGCTATAGATTCTAAAGGATTGGCCCAGCGTGATTTGTGGGTAAGGTCCAGAGGGTAAATTGACCAGGGATCTGTGGCTGGTTTCTTGGAACCGGACAGAACTTGTTCGGGGTAGGTGGGATTGGGTGCTAGGACCCCCCACCTGTTTATGAGGCCCGGGGCCATCTGGGGCACGGATATGGCTGGGGTGTTGGAGGGGTTTTGCTGGTGAGGCTTCAGACAGGCAGCTGAAGCGCTCTGTGAGACTGGTTTGTGGCCTGTTTGGAGAGGTCACCAGTCTGGGGGCTGTAAGGAGCCCCGGATTTGAGCAATTCGCCCTGAGCGGACGCCCTCAGTTGTGCCCAGACACGGCCCGGTCCGTCACAATGTGGATTGGATAAATGGTCTGTAAGATGGATAGAAAGATGGCTAGAAGGCCGGGCCCAGCGGGTAGTGATCAACGGCTTGATGTCAGGATGGCGGTCGGTTTCTAGCGGAGTGCTCCAAGGTTCGGTTCTAGGACCGGTTTTGTTCAATATCTTTATTAATGACCTGGATGAGGGGATGGATTGCACCCTCAGCAAGTTTGCGGATGACACTAAGCTGGGGGGAGAGGTAGATACGCTTAAGGGCAGATATAGGGTCCAGAGTGACTTAGACAAATAGGAGGATTGGGCCACAATAAATCTGATGAGGTTCAACAAGGACAAGTGTAGAGTCCTGCACTTGGGACGGAAGAA
Source organism: Pelodiscus sinensis (assembly GCF_052426305.1). NCBI lineage: Eukaryota > Metazoa > Chordata > Testudines > Trionychidae > Pelodiscus > Pelodiscus sinensis. The sequence continues at coordinate 14,637,366 of NC_143073.1, read as the reverse complement.
TCCCAAGCATTGTTACAAGCTGGGGACCAACCAGTTAAGCAGTAGTTCTGCAGAAAAGGACCCGGGGGCTACAGTGGATGAGAAGCTGGATATGAGTCAATGGTGTGCCCTTGTAGCCAAGAAGGCTAACGGCATATTAGGTTGCATTAAGAGGAGCATTGCCAGCAGATCCAGAGATGTCATTATTCCCCTTTATTCGGTTTTGGTAAGGCCACATCTGGAGTATTGTGTCCATTTCCGGGCTCCCCACTACAAAAAGGATGTGGACGCATTGGAGAGGGTCCAGCGGAGGGCAACCAAAATGATTAGGGGGCTGGAGCATATGACTTATGAGGAGAGGCTGAGGGACTTGGGTCTGTTTAGTCTGCAGAAGCGTAGAGTGAGGGGGGATTTGATAGCAGCCTTCAACTTCCTGAAGGGAGGTTCCAAAGAGGCTGGAGAAAGGCTGTTCTCAGTAGTGACAGATGGCAGAACAAGGAGCAATGGTCTCAAGTTGTGGTGGAAGTGGTCCAGATTGGATATTAGGAAAAACTATTTCACTAGAAGGGTGGTGAAGCACTGGAATGGGTTCCCTAGGGAAGTAGTGGAGTCTCCATCCCTAGATACATTTAAGTCTCGGCTTGACAAAGCCCTGGCCGGGTTGATTTAGTTGGAATTGGTCCTGCCTAGAGCAGGGGGCTGGACTTGATGACCTCCTGAGGTCTCTTCCAGTTCTGCGATTCTATGATTCTATGACATGAATCCACGATACATTTCAGTGTCACTGCAATAAAAGTTTCAGGTGGAAAATTTCACTTGGATCTAATTATAAGTTTACCTGATCCTGCATCACTTGACTTGGTAACAACTTGGGGTCTTTTTCAGACAGGAGTGGTAGAAGCATCCTAAAATGGGGGGGGGCGCATTAAAAGGGATGGGGAGGGCCCTGGCTTGGTACAGTACCTGAGCCTAGGCCCTGCCTTTCTGTGCTGTCTCTAACACCATGGCTCCACCCCTGTATGGCCTCTTCTCCCAAGACCCCTCCTCCCTGCTCGCTCCTTTCTGCCCGTCATCCCTGTCACTCAACCTTAGGGATTGTAAAAAGTGGAGGGCGCTTTGCCTCCGGAACCCTCCCTAACCTGTTCCAGCATCCCATGTCACAACAGCAGAAATTCTAAGCTGAGATGATGAGAGGAAGCTAAATCTATTCAGGACGTGCTTTGAAGCAGATGCTGGCCAGCCGCCCGCTCTCGCCCGGGGCTGCAGGTGTGAGTTAAAACCTGGCAAACTCCAAGCTGGGGCCCAAAGCATCACGCCAGTATGTTAAGCTGTGCTCCAAACATTAGTCTCATGCCAATATGTTTAGAATCCATGACAAGCTTGTAAGCCGCTGTGTGTATTAATCTTGCTTGTAGCATCTCTATCCCCTGTCGAAAGGTAATATTAAAGCCTTCGCTCTGAAACTGGAAACCTGCCCAGGCAGAAGAGAGGCTCTGCTCATATGGCAGGGGAGATATCCTGTCCTGCCTGCCCAAAGATGGCCCAAAGACGGCAGGAAAACTGCTGTGAGACATTGGAGAGTGAAGACTTTATTTGATCGCTTCCGTCCAAAGCCCAGGGAGAGGAGATGTGCCGGGGTTGGGGCTGCTTTGAGCAGGGGGTGAACTCAATGACCTCCTGAGGTCCCTTCTATAGGGAGTCTATGAACCCTGGCAGGTGGCAGCAAAACCTCCAAGCAAGCTGAAGTTGCATCTGTTCAGCTGTCTGAGCTCTGAAGGGTTAGAGATCTCCAGCAGCGGTGGCCCACGGCCACCCTGACGCCCGACGGATTCCTGGAGGTTTGGTCATGTGGTGCCATCTCTAATTAAAGGTTCATCTTTAATTCCTGGAGACAGTCCAGGAGGATGGGCGGCCTGACGACAATTCTATCTCTCTGGATTTTGCAGGTAGCTCTCTGGTGTGTCGCCTGCCAATAACTCTCCAATCTCACTGTCCGAGTTCATGAGCCTTTAGAGAGTTTATTCTGGGATTGGCTTCAGGTGTTGCCTTTGGTGGGAGATTTAGCGGGGTCTGTAGGTCTGGGGTAAGTGGCTGGTCTCTTGGGACAAGAAGCAGCTTGAATGTGGTGCATATTTTCCTGCTCTGTCCTGAGGCCTCCCCTCCCCACCCCGCCCAAGCCACAAAACCCTGCTCTTGCTCCGCCTTTTCCTAACCCTGCTCTGCCCCCTGCGCTAGGCATCTCTTGCCACCTGCCAACCAGCTGATTGATGGCAAGAGCTGAGAGGTAGGAAGGCGATTTCATGCCCAAGCACTGATCTGAGCCAGTTGCTCCATTTATAACAAGGTATCTCATGGCTTTAATCTCCCATCAGATCCAGCCTGAGACACCTCAGCACATTTTGCTCTGTCTTTATTAAAAACGTCCGAGCCAGGAGCTGATGGACAGGCAGACCCTGAGAAGCCGCTAGGCAGGCCAAGTGGCTACGGATGTGAGCCATGGCTCCTTCCCACGGGCACCTGCAATCCAAGGAATGAAGGCAGAGAAGCAACACGCCAGCCAGGAACTTCAGTGGCTCGGGAACTAACATGGGAGAACTGGGCTGGCACGTTTCACCAACAGGCTAACCATAAAGTGGATCAGGAGCCAAGGGAAATGGAGGCAAAAGGGTCAGGAAATGGATGCAAAGTGGGTCAGGATCTAAAGGAAACAGGCAGGGGCCGTGGGTATCATAGGCAGGGGAAGGCACTGTCTTCCCATACAGCCAGCCTGGTCCCACCCAGGGATCGGGGTGATGCAGGAGTCAGGGCAAGGGTAGGGATGTGGGAGGTGCAGGAGTTGGGGCAGGTGGTTGTAAGGTGGGAGGGGCTCAGGGTTAGGGAGTGTGTGGGGAGCTTGGGCCTGGGGTGCTACCTACAATGGCATGGAGCCAATCTGTGACCACTAGCATCACGTATTTCCAACAGCCAGAGAAAGGACATTAGATGGGAAGGGCTCTGAGCTACTACAAAAAATGTTTGCCTTGGTGTCCTGCCGGTGGGACTTGCCCACGTGTTCAGGATCTGACTGACGGGCAGATCTGGGGTCCAGAAGGAATTTTCCTCCAGGTCAGAGTGGCAGAGACCCTGGGGCACAAGTCTCTTGCAGGTTAAACTAGAGCGAATGGTGGAGAACGAATGAGCGAGGTTCTGTGGCCTGCAACGTAGCAGACGAGAAGATCGCGATGTCTCAGTCTGAGTGAAGGTGCAGCAGCTGCACCAAAACCACCAGTTGGGTAATTACAGACCTGTCTGCCTGACACCGATCCCAGGAGAGATAATGGAGCAGCTGACAGGAGCAATATCTGTCATGCCAGTCAAAACAGCATAATGGAAACTAGATCCCGTCAGACTTGATACCTTTTTATTTTATAATGAGATGACACGGGGGGTTGATTAGGTAACTGAGTTGCTGTAATAGATCTGGAAGGCTGGCACGTGTCCGATAGATTCAAAACTGTAAACGGGGAACTGGCGTCAAGCCAGGGCGTTGCCAGGCAGGTTCTGCCAAGATCAGTTCTTGGCCCTGTGCTACTTAAGGATTTTCAGCCAGGAGTTGGAGGGAAACTTAAAACCAGCCCCCATAAGTACATAGAGGACACCGGAAATAGGGGGAAAGGCAAATAAGAAAGAATAGGAGGTCACTGGTACAAACAAAGGGGCTTCCTCGCAACCTCCACCCTGCACTTCCCTGCCACATACCACCTGATGCCACCTGATGCGCTGAAGCATGACACCTCTGCCAGCCCCCGCTGCCTGCAAAATCAGCAAAGATGTGGGACTCTCAGGGCCTTGTTGCATGACTCCTGCCCCAGTTTGAAAACCCAAGCACTGAGCAAAGCAGATTTTTTTACACTTCCCTGAAATCTTTCCCCGACATAGCTACATAGAAAACTTCTTTCTCCCTGGCAAAGAAGTGAAAGGGGTAAACAAACAAACCCCCAAACGAACACCCCCCCCCACTCTTACATACACATCCTTTGCAGATCACCTCAAAAAAAATTCAAAACCTTTTGGTATCATTCCACCTGCTTAGCTCCTCCAAGGAGAACACCAGGAAAATCAGCAGAGCAAGAATAATATTTTTGGGTATGTCTACACTACAGCACTAATTCGAACTAACTTAATTCGAATTAGTTAATTCAAACTAAGCTAATTCGAATTAGTGCACCTAGACCTAAAAACTAATTCGAATTAGCGTTTTGCTAATTTGAACTAGCATGTCCACATTGAGTGGACCCTGAACCGAAGTTAAGGCTGGCCGGAACCAGTGCCGGCAGGGCATCAGGTTAGGTCTTAGAGTGTGGAGCTGCTGCCTCAGGCTAGCCCAGGGCTGTGCTTAAAGGGACCCGACCCCCACCCCGGACAGACAGTTCTCAGGGTTCCCCGCTTGCTTGTCTACCTTGATGAGGGACAGCAAAGCAGTCCTGTCTTGGAGTGCCCAGCACTTGGCCATCAGCCCAGCTGCACTTGCCACAGGCTGCCATCTGGGGGTCAATTGGGGGGCTGTCAGGATCCAGGAGGCCCTGCAGGAGAGCTTCCACCCCGAGGAGCCCGCAGAGCCACCCTAGTCCTCCCCATCGGGGGCTCGTGCTCCATTCCTCCCTCATCTCCTTCCACTTACCCCTCCCTAGCCCCCCTTCCTAATGTAAAAAATAAAGGACACGTGTGTTCAAAAATAGAAACTCTCTTTATTTAACAAAACTGGGGTTGGGGGAGAAAAGGAGGTGGGAGAGGAGAAGAGAGAGGGTGGGAGAGAGGAGGGGGAAACCTGGGAGAAGGGAGCTGGAAGGGGGAAGCCAGGGGAAGAAGGAGGAGGGGAAGTATAAAACTATGGTACGCCATATCTTCAGTACTGTGTACAGATGTGGTCTCCTCACCTGAAAAAAGATATTTTGGCCTTGGAAAGGGTTCAGAAAAGGGCAACTACAATGATGAGGGGTTTGGAACAGGTCCCATATGAAGAGAGGCTAAACATACTGGGACTTTTCAGCTTAGAAAAGAGGAAACTGAGGGGGGATATGATAGAGGTCTATAAAAGCATGAGTGGTACTATAACAGAGTTTAAAGAGAAGCTAGATAAAAACATGGAGGTTGGGTCCATGGAGTGCTATTAGCCAGGGGGTAGGAATTGTGTCCCTGGCCTCTGTTTGTGGAAGGCTGGAGATGGATGGCACGAGACAATCGCTTGGTCATTGTCTTCGGTCCATCCCCTCCAGGGTAGCTGGTGTTGGCCGCTGTCAGCAGACAGGCTACTGAGCTAGATTGACCTTTGGTCTGACCCAGTACAGCCATTCTGATGTTCTTAAATTCTACGCTCAGGGCTCAGGGTTGGGGGGTCTCACTGGACCAACTTGATTTTCACGCAAACCTTCTCCTGGGTTCGCATGTGGCCTTTGGTGGCCAGGCTGGCAGCTATCCCGCCCTAGACGGCCGCATTCCTGTGCCTAGTGCAGAGGTCGTGGATGTTGGAGGCCTCCCCCCAAACCTCGATGAGGTCCACAATCTCCGCACTAGACCAGGTGGGCACCCGCCTCTTGCGGCCCCAGGCAGGCTCCTGGGAGCCGCCAGCCTGGTCCCGGGAAGAGGCGGAGGGCTGGGTGGCAGCGGGTGGCTGGCTCATGCCTTGCCAGGTGCAGGGTCTGCTGGCTGGGTGCTGGCAGGCTTGCAACTGGCACAAGCACTGTAGCCAGACCGTGCCCCTTTAAGGGCTTCGGGGCCGGGAGGGGGGCAGAAAAGTTTCCCTGGTTTGACCCAGAGTGGCCACCAGGGCAACCTGGGAAGGGCTAGCCTTCAACTAGTTTGAATTAAGTGGCTACACAGCCCTTAATTCGAACTATTTAATTTGAACTAGGCTTTAGTCCTTGTAGAATGAGGTTTACCTAGTTCGAATTAAGCGCTCCGCTAGTTCGAATTAAATTCGAACTAGTGTTTGCATGTATAGCCGCTATTAAAGTTAATTCGAACTAACGGCTGTTAGTTCGAATTAACTTTGTAGTGTAGACATACCCTTTGAGCTCTTGACCATTTTGAGATCCATCAATAGATCTCAAAGGGTATGTCTACACTAGAAAGTTAGTTCGAACTAACGGACGTTAGTTCGAACTAACTTTCCTATGCGCTACACTAGCGCTCCGCTAGTTCGAATTTGAATCGAACTAGCGGAGCGCTTAGTTCGAACTAGGTAAACCTCATTTTACGAGGACTAACGCCTAGTTCGAACTAGCTAGTTCGAACTAAGGGCTGTGTAGCCCTTTAGTTCGAACTAGTGGGAGGCTAGCCCTCCCCAGGTTTCCCTGGTGGCCACTCTGGCCAACACCAGGGAAACTCTATGCCCCCCTCCCGGCCCCGGACCCCTTAAAGGGGCACGGGCTGGCTACGGTGCCCGTGCCAGGTGCAAGCCTGCCAGCACCCAGCCAGCAGACCCTGCACCTGGCACGGCACAGAGCCACCCACCCGATGCCCCCCAGCCCACCCCCTCTTGCCGGGACCAGGCTGGCGGCTCCCGGGAGCTTGCCCTGGACCGCAAGAGGCGGGCACCTTCCTGGGCTAGTGCGGACATCGTGGACCTCGTCCACGATCTCCGCACTAGGCACAGGAAAGTGGCCGTCTAGGGCAGGAGAGCTGCCAGCCTGGCCACCCAGGACCAGGTGTGCATGAAAATCAAGGGGGTCCACTGAGACCCCCGACACTGAGCCCTGAGCTTACAATGGCCGTCCTGGGTCAGACCAAAGGTCCATCTAGCCCAGTAGCCTGTCTGCCAACAGCGGCCAACCCTAGGGACCCTGGAGGGGATGGACCGAAGACAATGACCAAGCCATTTGTCTCGTGCCATCCCTCTCCAGCCTTCCACAAACTTTGGGCAGGGACACCACTCCTACCCTCTGGCTAATAGGACTCCATGGACCCAACCTCCATCACTTGATCTCACTTCCCTTTAAACTCTGTTCTAGTTCTAGCCTTCACAGCCTCCTGCAGCAAGGAGTTCCACAGGTTAACTATTTGCTTTGTCAACAACAACAACAACTTTCTCTTACTAGTTTCAAGCCTGCTACCCATTCCTTTCCTTTGGTGTCCTCTAGTCCTTCTTTATGGGAACTCAGGAAGAACTTTTCTGAATGCACCCTCTCCGCCCAACCCCTGCTTTTAGAGACCTCTATCCTGTCCCCCCTCCGTCTCCTCTTTTCTAAGCTGAACAGTCCCAGTCTCTGTAGCCTTTCTTCATCTGGGACCTGTTCCCAACCCCTGATCATGTTAGTTGCCCTCCCCTCTCCCAGCCTCTCTCTTCCCCTCTCCCACCTCCTTTTCCCAGTCTCCCCCAGTTTTTTTCAATAAAGACAGAGTCAATGTTGGAAGAAACGTTATCTTTATTTTGTACATCAATAAGAAGGGGGGCTAGGGAAGGGCAAGTGGAAGGAGGTGAGGGAGGAATGGGGTACGAGCCCCCGATGGGGAGGACTGGGCTGGCTCTGCGGGCTTCTGGGGGTGGAAGCTCTCCTGCAGCCCCCCAATTACTCCCTCTCCCCAGATGGCAGCCTGCGGCAAGTGCAGCCGGGCTGATGGCCGAGTGGTGTGATGTGCCCAGTGTGGGCACTCAGGGCACTCCAAGCCAGAACTTCTTTGCAAGCGGGGCACCCCTTAGAACTGTGTGTCCGGGGTGGGGGTCGGGACCCTTTAAGCGCAGCCCTCGGCTAGCCTGAGACAGCATCTCCATGCTCTAAGTCCTCCTTTTATGCCCTGCCGGCACTGCTTCCGGCCATCATTAAGCCCTGTTCAGAGTCCACTCAATGTGGACTTACTAGTTCGAACTAGCAAAACGCTAGTTCGAACTAGTTTTTAGTTCTAGATGCGTTAGTTCGAACTAGCTTAGTTCGAATTAACTAATTCGAACTAAGTTAGTTCGAACTAGCGCTGTAGTGTAGACGTACCCAAAGCTCTTTGCAATACAGGCTCACCTCTATGTTTACTATTTTATGGCTGAGGAAACTGAGGCACCAGGCAGGGCAGCATCAAGGTCAGCCAATACTGGATAAGAGCTTGAAATCATCATTATTATTCTCCTGATTTTCTGAGTGTTCTCCTTGTAGGCGCTAAGGAAATGGATTGGGACTAGGGTTTCCAGATACTTTCAAAAAAAAATACCAAACATGGTGGGAAAAAAATTGGTTGAGCAAAAAAAAAAAGGTCACTGCACCTTGACGTATCCCCACACTTCCCGCTCTCTTCCACCCCGCCAATGATGGGAAGAATGATGTTCCCACAAGCCTTCCGGTTTTTTTTACCAGACAGAGGCAGCAAAAAGCAGACTGTCTGGGTGGAAACCGGATACCTGGCAACCCTAACTGGGACCAAGTGTTTTTAGATAAGAGCTGCAAAAGCAGCAGAAAAACTGGGAATCAACCCCCAGATCCCCAGTACTGCATCCACTAAGCCAGACTTCCCATTTAACAGACAGCAAATAAATTGCTGCAGGAAATTGTCTTTCTAGGCCTCTTAAAAGGGTGCAAACCCTGCAAACACCTATGTGGAACCCAGACAGAGAAGCATAGGATGCAGGAGAGAAGGATTTGGAGGATGCAACCAGAAGTTGGTCTGTGTGCACATGGCTGGAATGGTGCCACTGTTTCATTAACTCTGTAAATAGCTCTTACTAAACAGCTGATGTAATTACACCAATGTGGCATTCTGTCCTGCTATTACCCAGCAAATGGCCCATGAAACAAACCAGAGCTGTAATTTCATTCAGTGTTGCACCTTTCAGGATGACTCACGAGAGACCACCTGGTTCTTCCAGTCTGAACTACACCCTAGCACGGGCCAGGAATTGATTTCTGTACCTGTCCGAGAACTTGCCATTGTACTGGATCTTCTAGAAAGAGACACCTAAGTTGACTTAAAGCCAACTCTGCCATTTGAGTTATTCTTTTAAACCAGAATATAACATAACAGCGGCCATACGAACTCAGGCCAATGGTCCATCTAGCCCAGTGTCCATCTAGCCCAGTGTCCTGCCTTCCAACAGTGGCCAATGCCAGGTGTCCCAGAAAGAATGACCAGAACTGGTCAATTATTAAGTAATCCATCTCCTGTTGTCCAGTCCCAGCATCTGGCAAACAGAGATTAGGGACACCTAGAGCATGGGGCTGCATCCCTGACCACCTTGGCTAATAACCATGGATGGACATTGTGATGAAGTGGGGATTGTATTCCTTGTTATGCTGCATGAGTATTCTACTGTCCTGCAGTAACCCCGTGTGTTGCTTCAATTCACCAGGCCCTGCACCCCTATCCACAGTTAGATGGTGTCTTGCTCACAACACTCCAGTTAATACAACCCAGAATGTCACACTGTTGACTCATATTTAGCTTGTGGTCCACTATGACCCCTAGATCCCTTTTGGCAGTATCCTTCCTAGACAATCGCTTCCCATTCTGTGTGTGTGAAATGGATTGTTCCTCCCTAACTGGACTACTTTGTATTTGTCCTGACTTAATTTCATCCTATTTACCTCAGATCATTTCTCCAGCTTGTCCTGATCATTCTGAATAAAAGAAGACAAAAGGAATATGATCTGGCTTAACACCAGCTAAACACTGGTCAATCCAACCCTTCAGGTTTTCCAGAATCAAATCGCCCAACCACATCAGCAAATAGCACTTATATTCTGTCCAGGGCTATCTCCGGCAGGTGACTTGGTTTAGATTTTTGACTATGAGTCCCTCAAGATACATCTGCACTTGGCGCTCAATGATGTAGTTGCATGCACAATGGAAGGAGAATGAAATTGATATTAGCCTCGCGGCATAACCAGTGGGGGTCCCACAGTTTTGGGACCAGTTATGTTCAACATCTTCATCAGTGATTGAGATAATGGCACCAAGAGCACACTTTTAGGCTACGTCTACACTGGCCCCTTTTCCGAAAGGGGCATGCTAATTTGACAGGTCGTAATAGGGAAATCTGCGGGGGATTTAAATATCCCCCGCGGCATTTAAATAAAAATGTCCACCGCTTTTTTCCGGCTTTTAGAAAAGCCGGAAAAGAGCGTCTACACTGGCCCCGATCCTCCGGAAAAAAGCCCTTTTCCGGAGATCTCTTATTCCTACTTCAAAGATTGCTGGACCGTGGATTTTTTTCTCTGCCGGTTTAGTCTCCTGGGAAGAGAAATTCTTCTGCCTAGCTAACATCGCTGGCTCTATACAGCCGTAGCTAGGTGAAACTGACTAGCTGCGAAATCAGATGGATGGTCTAATAAACTGAAACCAGAACTCCACAAAACAGGCTTTGATTTCCCCTCCCAAACTTTCCAGGAAAAGACCTTTTTGGACTAAGTGTTCCCATGTGAAATGGGGTGCATGAATGCGAGGACCCAGGGAATAATTGGGCTATGCCATGGAAGCATAGTGGAGACAGACACCACTAGTTTGTTTGCTACACCAGTGCCTGAGAACTCAGAGGGAAGGTTACAGATAGACAAACCAGGGCTTTGTCTACACTGGCGCGATCTTACGCCAGAAATATGCAAATGAGGCTAAGCATGGAATATCACAGAGCCTCATTTGCATATCTAATAGCCGCCATTTTTGCAGAAGAGGCTTTTGTGCAAGAAGGAGCATCTACACTGCCCCTTTTTGCGCAAGAAAAACCCTCTTGCACAATGCCGTTCTTCCTGAAAATAATCAGCATAGCGGCATTGCGCAAGAGGGTTTTTCTTGCGTTAGAAGGGGCAGTGTAGATGCTCCTTCTTGAGTAAGAGCCTCTTCTGCAAAAATGGCGGCTCATTAGATATGCAAATGAGGCTCGGCGATATTCCATGCTTAGCCTCATTTGCATATTTCTGGCGCAAGATCGTGCCAGTGTAAACATAGCCCAGGAGTGCAGGGGGTGAGGGGAATCTGGGAGCTGGCTACTTATGCTTAATGCTGTTCCCTGAAAAAGGGAATTTGCCAGAGGAAAAAGCAACACAGGATGTAAGAACATGAGAACGGCCACAATGGGTCAGCCCAAAGGTCCATCTAGCCCAGTGTCCTGTCTTCTGACAGAGGCCAGTGCCCCAGAGGGAATGAATAGAAGAGGGAATCGAGTGATCATCTCCTTTCAGCCATTCCCAGTTTCTGGCAAATTGCACCTAAGGATACCCCCTTGTGGTTGTGGATGCGCCAGGGTAAGATCCCTGAAGGGTGCCTCCCTGAAAAATAACTAAAGGCAAAGGGAATTTGCCCTCCTTTTCCCCTCTGCAGATACCAGCTGGGGAAGTAGAATTCACAATGAAGAAAACCAGGTGAGCAGAGGGTGGGTTTGACCTCTCAAACTCTGCCCCTGCTTCTCCTGTGCCATGAAAAAGACAGAGGCCGTCTGCTTCTGCACATTGACTGGGAACAGTGCTCTGCTGAGCACCAGGCTTTTTTCTCAGTTTTCTCTCCTGTTCAGTCATGGGAATCACATAAGGCCAGTTATGTTAATTAGCAATATCGGTTGTAGCAGTAGGACAGATGGCACCATGGAAGGGAAAGGGTGACACCTTGAGGTGTCACTGAAATGCTGCATCTTATTAAGATTAGTTCATATTATTTCATTGAATTTTTAAGGGCCCATCAGAGCATCTCATCTGACTTCCATGTTGGTCAATTTCACGCAGCTACCCCTGGATTGACTTTAGACCAGGCATGTCAAACAGGCCTCTGGAGGGCCGCATGTGGCCCGATCGACATTTTTTGTGGCTGTGAGCATGTGGCTGAGTGCAGATCACCGGCCGCTCTGCGCATGGCTCCTTAGTGACTGCTCACGGCTGGCCGGCCGCTCTGCACATGTATCAAGCGCCTGCTCACAGCTGGCAGCTGTGCTCATGATGCCCCAGTGCCTGAGGAAGAAATGTACGGTGGTGGCTCTAGGACCTAGGCATTAGGTTGGGGGAGCTGGGAGTGCCTGGCTCTGGGGGAAGAGAGAAGCATTGGGTTAGAGGGGGTGTGTGCCTGGCTCTGGGAGAGGGATGAGGCATTGGGTTGGAGAGGGGTTCTGGGGGAGCAGAGGGGAATTGGGTTAGAATGGGGGTATGGGAGTGCCTGGCTCTGGGGGAGAGGAGAGAGATATTTTGTTAACATTTTGTTTTTTATTTATTTATTCCCAAATAAAATCACAAAATGTACCTTAATTTTATATCCATAAATATGTCATTTTTTGCATTGTATGAATATTACGTTTATGCAAAATCTCAAACTTACAAAGTATCTGAAATTTTCACAGAAGCCTGTTTTATTTGATTAACCATGGTCTATACCTGTTTTTATTTCAACCAAACAAGTTAAGTATCATTTAAAAAATTAAAAAGTACATTAAATATATATTTAAATTAAAAATGATTTTATATGGGCAAATAACAATTTTACACATCAAGTTATGGTATTATATTAAAACAAGACCTGAAAAATTATAAAATATACCTAAAACATAATCTAGAATAATAAATAATTACGACTTTCCGATAGAAGTACATTTTCTCTGGTGGCCCTGAAAGCTATCAGTTTTCATTTGTGCAGCCCTCAGTAGGCTTTGAGTTTGATATGCCTGCTTTATGCCAAAGCCTCTTAGCTTTGGACTTGGAGTGGTTATCGACCATTGCTGCTAGACTTTGGTGCAGCCATGTGGGTTCCTCCAGTCCAGTCAATAAGACTGTCTGGTTAAGGAGGAACATCTGCCGCAAGCCAACTGCAATTTAGCGGCGAGTTCCTTGTTGCTTGCTAAAGGGCTGGAGCTCACTGATCTCAGCTCTGCTGCAAGCCCTAATTCCTGACACTGTGCTGGTCAAATTCCCTGTGTACACAAAGCTGGTGGCTCAAGTGGGTGGAGTTTATTTGGTGGGAGGACCTTGGAAGAGGATTATCAGGGATGCCTGTGCCATGGCAGCTTTTGGGCCAATATCCCTCCTCGTCCAGCCCACATGCTGTCCCAAAGACTGTGCTGAGTGAGAGGGGAATCAATGTCTCTGATGACCTTGGAGGGACTCTAGAGTCCCTCCGGAGTAAGCGAGAGAGAAATTAGTACTTCTGACACCAGCAGAGTGACTCCTGATTCACATGGAGGATCGGTGCCCTAGCCCTGGTAGGGGGCTGGCAGCACATGGCTCTCTGTGCCATGATGGTGGAGTTTGCTCCAGGTCAGATGATGCCAGTGCAGCTCAGTCTTGCAGTTATCAATTCCAGCCTGCAGCTACAGACCCATCCTAACCAGGTCGGCCTCATCTCTGGAGCACCTCAATCCTGGCCTGTCTGCAGGATTCCTCCACAACTGGGAGGGTTTGTTAGGTGGAAGGAGAATCAGAGAGTGACTCCTGAACGCTGACCACCCAAGGCCTGTGCCTCTGAACATCAGGGGATGCAATCACCAGCTCCTCACTGCGACTTGGGGCTCACTCCCCCGGCCCCAGAATTGACCCATACGCAGCCTACTGTGTCACCCACCTGTCCAGCTCATAGATGCCTGCTTGGCATTTCATCTAGGGATGTTAAGGATTCGTCGACTAGTCGCTCCCTCTCTTGCTGCTTCTATCAGAGGAGGAGAGAAGGGGGGAGGGTACTTCAAAGCGGCAGTGCCGTCCTATCGACTAATCAAATAGTCCATGCAAAAATGCATCAACTATTCGATTAGTCAATTACACAATAATTAACATCCTTAATTTTGCCCAGAAAATACCCCTAGGGTATATTTACACTACAACGTTAATTCGAACTAACTTAGTTCGAATTAGTTAATTCGAACTAAGCTAATTTGAACTAACGGCTCCAGACTAAAAAACTAGTTTGAATTAGCATTTTGCTAATTCGAACTAGCAAGTCCACATTTAGTGGACCCTGAACCGGGCTTAAGGATGGCCGGAAGCAGAGCTGGCAGGGCATCAGAGAAGAACTTAGAGCGTGGAGATGCTTTCTCAGGCTAGCCGAGGGCTGTGCTTAAAGGGTCCCGACCCCCACCCCGGACAGACAGTTCTCAGGGGTGCCCCGCTTGCAAAGCAGTCCTGGCTTGGATTGCCCAGAGTACCCACACTGGGCACATCACAGCACTCGGCCATCAGCCCGGCTGCACTTGCCGCAGGCTGCCATCTGGGGAGAGGGGCCAATTGGGGGGCTGCAGGAGAGCTTCCACCCCCAGAAGCCCACAGAGCCAGCCCAGTCCTCCCTCACCTCCTTCCACTTACCCTTCCCTAGCCCCTCTTCTTGATGTACAAAATAAAGATAACATGTCTTCAAAAATGGAATCTGTCTTTATTGAACAAAACAGGGGGAGACTGGGAAAAGGAGGTGGGAGAGGGGAAGAGAGAGGCTGGGAGAGGGGAGGGCAACTAAAATGATCAGGGGATGGGAACAGGTCCCATATGAAGAGAGGCTAAAGAGACTGGGACTTTTCAGCTTAGAAAAGAGGAGACGGAGGGGGGACAGGATAGAGGTCTCTAAAAGCATGAGTGGGGTGGAGAGGGTGCATACAGAAAAGTTCTTCATTAGTTCCCATAAAGAAGGACTAGAGGACATCAAAGGAAAGGAATGGGTAGCAGGCTTCAGACTAGTAACAGAAAGTTCTTCTTCACAAAGCAAAGAGTCTACCTGTGGAACTCCTTGCTGCAGGAGGCTGTGAAGGCTAGAACTAGAACAGAGTTTAAAGGGAAGTGAGATCAAGTCATGGAGGTTGGGTCCATGGAGTGGTATTAGCCAGAGGGTAGGAGTGGTGTCCCTGCCCAAGGTTTGTGGAAGGCTGGAGAGGGATGGCACGAGACAAATGGCTTGATCACTGTCTTCGGTCCATCCCCTCCAGAGTCCCTAGGGTTGGCCGCTGTCGGCAGACAGGCTACTGGGCTAGATGGACCTTTGGTCTGACCCAGGACGGCCATTGTAAGCTCAGGGCTCAGGGTCGGGGGTCTCACTGGACCCCCTTGATTCTCCTGCACACCTGCTCCTGGGTGGCCAGGCTGGCAGCTCTCCTGCCCTAGCCGGCCACTTTCCTGTGCCTAGTGCGGAGATCGCGGACGAGGTCCACGATGTCTGCACTAGCCCAGGCGGGTGCCCGCCTCTTGCGGTCCCGGGCAAGCTCCCGGGAGCCGCCAGCCTGGTCCCGGGAAGAGGGGGAGGGCTGGGGGGCATCGGGTGGATGGCTCGATCCATGCCAGGTGCAGAGTCTGCTGGCTGGGTGCTGGCAGGCTTGCACCTGGCACGGGCACCGTAGCCAGCCCGTGCCCCTTTAAGAGGTCCGGGGCCGGGAGGGGGGCAGACGAGTTTCCCAGGTGTTGGCCAGATGGCCACCAGGGAAACCTGGGGAGGGCTAGCCTCCCACTAGTTCGAATTAAGGGGCTACACACCCCTTAATTTGAACTAGCTAGTTCGAACTAGGCTTAATCCTCGTAAAATGAGGTTTTCCTAGTTCGAACTAAGCGCTCCGTTAGTTCGAATTAAATTCGAACTAGCGGAGCGCTAGTGTAGCGCCTATGAAAGTTAGTTCGAACTAACGTCCGTTAGTTCAAACTAACTTTGTAGTGTAGACATACCCTCCGTCAGCAAGATCTCCATGTCTCGTCTCTCCCAGCAAAAGCACCAATCACTACAAACAGGATTTGAACCTGCTAAGGGAGATCTCAGGGGATTTCAAATTCAGTGCGTTAACCAATCAGCCATCACAGCTACCTAAAAAGCATAATCTCTGCAGTCTGCTGCAGAGAGTCTATTCTATGTGGTTGTGATGAGGTGCTGTGGTTCAGGGTTCTTGTTTTCTAAGCAAGAGCATGGGGGAAGGAAAGGGGAGTAGGTAAATCAAAGGGCATTGGGGGGGAGTACATAGACAGATAGGGTGGGAATGTAGAGAGATTCTGTTCCTTAATGTTTACTATACAAAAGCATAAATAGATGAAAAATATGTTTTTAGATTTCCGCCCTATGCCTGTAATCTCAAGACTCAGTCATTCTTCTTATGCAGTCAGTGCATCAGCAATCGCTGATGTGTGGCTTTGTATGTTGATTGGAGGATAGCTGGTCTGAAATTATCTTGACCTTTGCTGATCGGAGGGAACATGGGTGTAAGTCAATTTGTCCAATGCTGATTGAAGGCCGCATGGGTTTAAATAATTTTCCCCTTGCTGATTGGCAGGAAAAAAGATTTAACTTGTTGACTGCCAGATGTTTGGATATAAATACTTGGGCTGTGTCTAGACTGGCAAGTTTTCCGTTAAAAGCATTTTTGGAAAAGAGCATCTAGATTGGCACGGACGCTTTTCCGCAAAAGCACTTTTTGAGGAAAAGCGTCCGTGCCAATCTAGACGCGCTTTTCCGCAAAAAAGCCCCAATCACTATTTTCGCGAACGGGGCTTTTTTGCAGAAAACAAATCTGAGCTGTCTACACTGGTCCTTTTGCGCAAAAGTTTTGCGCAAAAGGACTTTTGCCTGAATGGGAGCAGCATAGTATTTCCGCAAGAAGCACTGATTTCTTACAGTAGGAAGTCAGTGCTTTTGTGGAAATTCAAGTGGCCAGTGTAGACAGCTGGCAAGTTTTTCCAGAAAAGCGGCTGATTTTCCGGAAAAACTGGCCAGTCTAGACACAGCGTTGGAGGGAGTCCAGCAGAGGGCAACAAAAATGATGAGGGGGCTGGAGCATATGACTTATGAGGAGAGGCTTAGGAATTTGGGCTTATTTAGTCTACATCAGTGGTTCCCAACCTTTTTGAGCCCATCCACAGAGGATATGGAGAGAGGGATCTCCTGGCCAAAGCAGCTCCTGCCCTGGCATTCCTCCTGTGGCAGGGCATGGAGCCCTGGGGGAGAAAAAAAAGAAAAGGAAAAGAAAAGAAAAGAAAAGAAAGTGAGGATTGGGCCCCACTGTGGGAGTAGGGCTGGGAGTGGGGAGAGGGCTGGAGTATAAATGGCAGTGTAGCTGGTGGCTGGAGGACAGATGGTGCCTCCTGAGGTATCAAAATCCAGTCTCAAGGGCGGGAGGCAGAGTGTGCGTGACTGCTTATGAACAGTGAGCCCTGGGCGATAATGGCCTGGTGGAAAGTCCCAGTCCTGTGGTGGGCCTGTTCTTTTCTTTTCCTAAACTTTCCACAGATCCCCTACAGTACTGGCATGGACACCTAGGGGTCTGCAGACCACAGGTTGGGAACCACTGGTCTGTAGAAGAGAAGAGTGAGGGGGGATTTGATAGCAACTGTCACCTTCCTGAAGGGAGGTTCCAAAGAGGATGGAGAGAGGCTGTTCTCAGTAGTGACAGATGGCAGAACAAGGAGCAATGGTCTCAAGTTGCAGTGGGGGAGGTCCAGGTTGGACATTAGGAACAACTATTTCCCTAGGAGGGTGGTGAAGCGCTGGGAGGGGTTCCCTAGGGAGGGGGTGCAATCTCCATCCTTAGAGGTGTTTATGTCCCAAAGCCCTGGCTGGGATGGTTTAGTTTGGGTTGGTGCTGCTGTGGGCAGGGGCGGGACTCGATGCCTCCCTGAGGTCTCTTCCAGCCCTGGGAGTCTGTTAAACCATTTTGCCCCTTGCTGACTGACAGATACCTGGGTATAAACCGTTTTGTTGCATGTTGATTGGAGGATACCTGGGCATAAATCGTTCCCACTGTCCCTGGATCCTTTCTTTACCGAAACCATTTTTCAGCCTCTCGCCGCAGGGAAGGGCTTCCCAGGGTAACACCCCCAGCTAGAGGCTGAAATAACAAAAAAAAAACTGGAGATGCCGGGGATTGAACCCGGGGCCTCATACATGCAAAGCATGCGCTCTACCACTGAGCTACATCCCCTACATGGAAACGGTTCCTCCCACAGAGGAACTTCATAGGGCCGCTGCCCTCTTCCTGACCTCAAACAAGATGGCGATTTAGGACTCGTCCTCGCCGTCAGACGGGAAGTTCTCGCGACATCTCCACCCAGCGCGCAGGCGCGCCTCTCTCTATGGGGCGAGGCCAAGGGATGCACGTAGAGGCGGTTGCCTCGGGCAACGTGGGGGCCTAAGCGGGATCACGGCCGCGGGTGGGAGCGCTGAGGGTTCTTTTCTATGAGAGGGGGAGTCCCACGGCGGAGGGTTCCATGGGGGGGAAGAGTGCGGGGAGGAGAGTTCCATGGGGGGAAGAGTGCGGGGGGGGGGGGGGGGTTCCATGGGGGAAGAGTGCGGGGGGGGTTCCATGAGGGGGAAGAGTGCGGGGAGGAGAGTTCCATGGGGGGAAGAGTGCGGGGGGGGGGTTCCATGGGGGGGAAGAGTGCGGGGGGGGTTCCATGAGGGGGAAGAGTGCGGGGAGGAGAGTTCCATGGGGGGAAGAGTGCGGGGGGGGGGGGGGGGAGGCGGGGGGGGGGGGGGAAGAGTGCGGGGGGGGGGGGGGGGGGTTCCATGGGGGGGAAGAGTGCGGGGAGGAGAGTTCCATGGGGGGAAGAGTGCGGGGGGGTTCCATGGGGGGGAAGAGTGCGGGGAGGAGAGTTCCATGGGGGGAAGAGTGCGGGGGGGGGTTCCATGGGGGGAAGAGTGCGGGGGGAGGTTCCATGGGGGGGAAGAGTGCGGGGAGGAGAGTTCCATGGGGGGAAGAGTGCGGGGGGGGGGGGGGTTCCATGGGGGGGAAGAGTGCGGGGGGGTTCCATGGGGGGGAAGAGTGCGGGGAGGAGAGTTCCATGGGGGGAAGAGTGCGGGGGGGGGTTCCATGGGGGGAAGAGTGCGGGGGGGGGTTCCATGGGGGGGAAGAGTGCGGGGAGGAGAGTTCCATGGGGGGAAGAGTGCGGGGGGGTTCCATGGGGGGGGGGGAAGAGTGCGGGGAGGAGAGTTCCATGGGGGGAAGAGTGCGGGGGGGGGTTCCATGGGGGGAAGAGTGCGGGGGGAGGTTCCATGGGGGGGAAGAGTGCGGGGGGGGTTCCATGGGGGGGAAGAGTGCGGGGAGGAGAGTTCCATGGGGGGAAGAGTGCGGGGGGGGGGTTCCATGGGGGGAAGAGTGCGGGGGGGTGTTCCATGGGGGGGAAGAGTGCGGGGAGGAGAGTTCCATGGGGGGAAGAGTGCGGGGAGGGGTTCCATGGGGGGGAAGAGTGCGGGGGGGGGGGGGGGGGGCTTCCATGGGGGGAAGAGTGCGGGGGGAGGTTCCATGGGGGGGAAGAGTGCGGGGGGGGGGGTTCCACAGGAGGGGGCAATGGAGAAGGAGGTCTCAAGGGGATGGGGGTGCAGATGGTGATGCAGAGATGATGATGGGGGGGTAGGGCAATAGATATGGGAGGTATTGGGGGGGGACTTCATGAGGGAGGGGAGATGTCACCACGCAGTGAGGATGGGGTGAAATGGGGTGCGCCACAGGGAGGCAGCGATGGAGATGGAAAAGGAGCTGGGGTGGTGGAGGAGTGATGGACATGGGGCTCTACTGGGGAGATGATGGGGAAACTCCTCAGAAATATGGTGGGGGGCCTAGTGCTTCCTTTGGTCTCCCCAGTCTGACACCTTTGCTCCCCCCAGTCAGACCTGCCCAGAGGACCCTGACCACGTGAGGGACACGGGCCATATGGCGCTGGTCAGCGGGCTGGTGCCTGCCCGCTTCCTGACCCTCACAGCTCATCTTGTCATCGTCATCACCATCTTCTGGTCCCGGGTAAGAAACCCTGACTGCGCATCCCCCTGTGATCCCCACAACATACACCCTGCACACCCACCTGTGCACCCAGACAATACACACCTATGTGACATCCACCACGTACACCAACACAGCACGCCTGCCTGTCCACGCCAATAACGCACACCGATCTGATGCTTGTGGTGTGCACCCTTATAGAATGACTGCCCGCTCACCCCAAGCATATCCACCCTTCTCATGTTCAGCTGTATCACATGTCCATTCTGAAGGTGCATATCCATCTGATAACCATGCCTATGATGTACTGTACACCCATACAGCATGCCAACTTTGATGCCACACTAACGAATGATGCCTGTAATGCACGCGAAGCCCAACAACGCGCATAACAACAACCATATCTACAGCATACACAGATACAACAAACCCACCCTTACCACGCCTATGACTACAACATGCAACATGCCTGGCCCAGTGATACGCATCCGTGCAACACCCATCCATACCATGCACACCTGTATGACATGCTGTATGCTGTCCTGGCAACACCCGCCTGCCACTATGAGGCACAAATCTGCGACACATTTATAGCTTTCCCAACACACGCACCCCCTCTCCCAGTTTACACAGTCCTCCAACATGCATCCTTGCAGGGCTCCCATCTCACCCATCCAGCATCCTCTTCTCATTCCTCCCCCCCTCCCCCCCCACACACATACAGTCACTTTCCACAGGTGAGAAGAGCATACAGTGCATGGGCCGCAGGAACCAGGGAGGGGTTGTGGCTGTAGGGAAGTGGGTAGCAACAAGCTGGATCAGGACTCCTGGGTTCAGCCCTTGCTGTGGCAAGGAGGTAGAGGCTAAGGGTGGTTGGGAACTGAGACACCTGGGTTCTTTTTCCAGCTCTGGGAGGGGAATATGAGCTGGTGGGTTAAGGACTCTTGGATTCTTGTCTGCTCCACTGGTGTGCTTTCCCTTGCATTTGCTGTGTTCTTCCTACATCTCCCATGCTGAATTGTATGCTCAGGACGCTGCACCCTGCAGGGCTGACCTCACTGCCTCCTATCTTCCAGGACAACAATGTCCGTGCCTCACTGCCCCTGCAGTACAGCCAGCAGCAGTATGAGCGCCAGGACGTGGAGTGAGTCAGTCAGCCAGGGACCGGGTGTGCCAGAGGTCAACTGGCCTGGCCTGGCAGGGCTTGGGGCCTATCGGGGGGCACCTGGGAGGGGGGGACAGGAAAATGGGCCAGGAAGGGCATGAGGGAGAATATGCTGGGATGGCAGGAATGGGCCCAAAGAGTGGAAGCAGCATGAGACAGTGGGAGAAGGGACAGGGGAGCTGGGCCTGTGGAGAGACTGAGACAGGCAGAACTGGCCTGGGAGTGGGGGTTGGTAGGCTCTGGGGTGGGGGCAGTTGGGGGGGTTATGCTCTCCAGCCTGCACCTGTGTAACTCTCTCTCTCTTCTGGGCGTTGGCACTGACCCTCACAGGCTGGTGGTGGCCTTGTCAGTGACGCTGGGCTTGTTCGCCGTGGAGCTGGCCGGCTTCCTCTCTGGGATATCCATGTTCAACAACACGCAGAGCCTGCTCTGTATCCTTCTGCCCTGCTGATCTCTGCACCCCCTCCCCGCACTGGTGTTCACATCAACCCCTGGGGACATACCTGCTTTCCCCTCTTCCCAGGATAGTGACTGTTGTCCCCAGGAGGCGCTACCTCTGGTCTGCACTAGCTGCTCAGGGGTAACCCTGTTTCTGTTCTGGGCGTTGGTGCTGACCTCCATAGGCTGGTGGGGTATGGGACATGTTCCCTCTTAGGGGTGCCATCTCCCATTAAGGTCCAGCTGGCTCGGGGAGTGGGAAGGAATGGGGTAGGGACCTGTCCCCTCTGGGGGTATCAGCTCCCATCCAGCCCCAGGGCAGGGACTGGCTGGCTCAGGGGGACAGGGAATGGGAAAGACAAGGTGTCACTCAATAGAGCACCCTGGCTGGCATCGCTGGCATATGCAGTGGAGAGATTGGGCCCACCTCTGCCTCTCCAATCAGTCCCTGTTGTTGGTCTCTGACTCTGCTCCCCCCAGCCACTGGGGCCCATGCCTCTGCTGCCGTGGCCCTCCTCTTCTTCCTCTTCGAGCAGTGGGAGAGCAGCCTCTACTGGTGGATCTTTGCCTTCTGCAGGTCAGTGGCACCTCCTTCAGGAGCTGCAGCCCCTTCCCCCTGCCTGCATTGGAGACTGGCAAGAGCACAACACACCGCTCCAGGAACCCGCGTCCCCTAGCAAGGAAAGGCCCTGTGCCCTATTCTCCACACCCGAGCCAGCCGGTCTATGCCCTGTGACCAGATGGGATCCAATGCTTCCTAGAGGGGATAGGCTCCGTGCCCCATTCCCCATCCCCCTGAGCCACCCAGTCTCTGCCCTGGGGCCAGATGGGAGCCAGCACCTCTAGATGGCAAGTGCCTGTCTCCCAGGACCTGTTCTCTCTGATGGGTTATTTCCCTGACGGCTTCTCCCAGCAGTGGCTGCCCACTGCAGCGCCTCCATCTGTCTCTCCTTCTTTGTGATAGAGCGCTGGGAGAGCGCCACCTACTGGTACATCCTTGCCTTCTGCAGGTAGATGCCCCCTGGGGGGGGGGGGCAGGATGAGCCCCTGGGGAACATCCCGCTTGTGACAGACACTGACCCCATCTGCTCTTGTGCTCCCAGTGCCCTGCCTGCTGCCTTCGAGATCCTGCTCTTCGTGTCTGTCTTCGGGTTCAAGAGGAAGCCCCTGTGAAGTGGAGCTGGACCCCCATGGGAGCTGTGTGCTGCTGGCCCCAGGGGCTTGGAGCTGGGGAGTGCGGAAGTGGATATGCTGACCAGTGCCTACCACTGCTAAATGGGGCAGCTGGCTGTGGGGTAGCTGCATAGGGGATCAGGACCTGGTCCTCTATCTCTAGGGGTGGGACTGAATTATCCTTATAGGAGCCTGTGGCACCCCCCCAGGAGCCCATAATGGTAGCAGGTGGTATTCCACCTGTCCCATGGGAGCCTGCATCGGCCCCCACTGGCAGCAGGCAGTACTGCAGCCTACCTCAGTTTGTGGGTGTCTGCAGCGCCATCCCAAGACCACAGTGGCAGCAGGTGTTACCTGGATAGATTGATTTAAATCATGGTGATTTAAATCATAGGGAAAAAATCATTGATTTAAATCAACTTTCCCACTGTTACTTCTTCACGTATTTCTTCAAGCAACAGTGCAAATCTAATCTAATCTCTAAAACATGTACATTTACTCCTTGGTACAGCATTTTACAACATCTAAGAGAGTATGCTCTGTGTAATTTTTTTTTAAAACTTGATTTTTATCAGTTGAGAAAACAGTACATAATTCTCATTGCCTGCAGATGCAGCAGCCGTGCATTAAGAATGGGAAGAACTAAATTATACATACAAACACAAATAGCACTTGTTTTACTAAACTAAATCTTAAATGTTCCAGAAATGATTCACATTTGCCATTGCAACAGTCTTCGTAGTTCTCAGCTGACAACTATCCTGAAAGTCATTTTTTTTTTATTTTTCAATTTGTATGAACTCTAACAGACAAATCCTCAGAACAGTAAATATACAGTGTCCTTAAAGCTTCTACATTAACTCTCATCTTCTCCGGTCCCACTGTCATTTTGATGCAGATCCAATTGCATGTTACCAGAAAAGCTGAGACTAACAGGGCTTAGACTGTGCTTAATTTTGAAGTAAGTCCCACTGAAAACAAGTATAGGATGGGGTTCTTGTGGGAAAGGTGAGTTGTCCTGAAGTAAAATAGGAAATAGACTTATGGCATCATCATTATGATCTGTGACCATCATCTTCCAAAATAAGGGGCATGTATTATCTACTATATAGTTGAGAGAATTTGTCTGTTCATCCATCTGTTTGCTCAAGAACTCCTCCTAAACGGTAAGAGCTAGGAGCACCAAATTTGGTTTGCAGCTTCCTCCTATTTATAACTTAAAGCAAGGGTTTAGTTGTACCAGGAAACAGGATATGCCTGGCATGAGATTGCTTCTCATAAAACCATACCGAAAAAAGATAGAATCACTATGTCCATCTGCCTCTCTCTTCTCCCATTCCCGTCCCTCCCCACAACCAATGTTCCTTCTAATTTTCCCCACACCTGAGCAGAATGAATTCTATTATGTGCACCAATGTGGAGTGGACGTGTAACATGGACAGGATGTGCATTACATCACCTCCCTGTTGGTGCACCTCAAAAATGATGTGATGGGGGTGAGACTAACAGGTTCTGAGTACAGGAGGGGGTCAGACTGGGGAAGAGGATTAGGGTGCAGAAGTGTGAGGGCTCTGGCTGTGAGTGTGGGCTCTGGAGTATGGGTGGAGTTGAGGGGCTCAGGCTGGGACAGAGGGTCAGGGTGTAAGGGCTCTGGAGTATGGGTGAGGTTGGGCTCAGGCTGGGACAGAGGGTCAGGGTGTAAGGGCTCTGGAGTATGGGTGGGGTTGAGGGGCTCAGGCAGGGACAGAGGGTCAGGGTGTAAGGGCTCTGGCTAGGGATGCAGGCTTGGGTGGGACTGGGGCAGAGGGCGAGGTGCAGGGGTGCGAACAAGATTCAGGAATTGGAAAGTCCATGGCCTTGCCACTCCAGCTGTTAGGGAGCCTAGCCATTGCAGAATTCCCCATGCCTGTCTGCCCCTCTGTCCTTCCTTCCCATCCATCCCCCCATGCCCTCTTTTTCAGCCATCCACTTCCAACACTATATGTTCTATCCCTGTCTGATCTGTTTTCCCAGCTCATAGATGTGGGCCGTGCGGGGCTGCTTAGGGTTGGGGGAGTTCCCAGGCATTGGGAGCTTTGGGATGAAAAGCACTGGAAGTCTGTGTCTACATTGGCACCTGTCTACCGCCTGTCTTGCCGCCTGTCTACACTGGTATTGTAGAGTAAATACGCAAGTATTTGCTCAAGAATACTGATGTTCTACTGTGCGCAAGAAGCACTGATTTCATACAGTAGAACATTAGTGCTTCTTGCGCAAATACTCTGACGCTCCCGCTCAGGGATAAGTCCTCTTGCGTGAGTGTTCTTGTGCAAGAGAGCATCTACACTGGCACAGATGCTTTTGCGCAAAAGCAAATCTTTTGCGCAAAGGCACATGCCAGTATAGACGCTCTCTTGCGCAAATACTTTTAATGGAAAAACTTTTCTGTTAAAAGTATTTGTGCAAAATCATGCCAGTGTAGACGCAGCCGAAGGGAAAGAGGTGAATTCCCACCTCTTGGCTGGCACAGGGGCAGTGGGTCGCTGGGGCTAAGGGCACAGTCATTACTGCAGCGTTTACTCAGCATGGGTGCCCATTAGCTCTGAGCAACAGGCTCCAATCCCCGTCGGTGGCTCTAACACCCCTTACACACAAAGAGGAATAGCCCTGATCTCAGCTGGGGTGGGATTTGGACACACTGGCATGAATAGGCCCCAGTTTCAGTCAGGGTGGGTGTGTGTGGGGGGGGGGGTGTCTGGGCAGTGCTTGTCACAACAGGTCCCAATCTCAGGTGGGGGTCTGTGCAGCACCTGGCACAAGAAGGCTACGTCTAGACTGCATCCCTTTTTCGTAAAAGGGATGCAAATTAGACGTATCGCAATTGCTAATGAAGCGGGGATTTAAATCTCCCCATCCCTCTTAAAATAAGGGATCTTTCAGAAAAGGCTTTATTTTCTGAAAGATCTGCGTCTAGACTGGTGCTTTTTTCCGGCAAAGCTCCGTGCTGAAAAAAAGCGGCAGCCATTTTTATGCTAATGAAGTGGGGGAGATTTAAATCCCCGCTTCATTAGCAATTGCGATGTGTCTAATTTGCATACCTTTTACGAAAAAGGGATGCAATCTAGACGTAGCCGAAGGCTCAAATTTCAGCCAGGGAATCCGGGCAGCGTCTCACTGGTCTCAGTCCCAGAGGGGTCTAGCAGTGCCCAGTGTGATGGGGCCTGACTTGCTCTGCTGCCCTTGTGAAGTCCCAAGCATCCCTGTGGCAGACACCACTGCCAGGTTCATGTCTCTGTGTGACATGAGTGTGATGGGGCTTAACTATCCCACCCTTAGCAAAGAGGCTGGCTGGCCCTGATTGTGAGGGAAGCTGTGGGGGGTGTGCAGGAGCCCCATGGAGAAAGTGGGGGGTGTAAAGCCATGCCCTTTCCCCTGCGGAAGTACAAGAGATGGGGTGTCAGTTCTCACAGCTATCAGCTGCAAATCAGCTGGCCTGTCTTTTCTGGGAGCTATGGTCCCAGCCCTGGCGCCGCTGATATGAAAAATCGCATTCGCCTCTTTCTGGGGAAATACAGTCACTCTTTGTGTGGGCCTATGCAAATAGGCGCCGCGGGGAATGGCGGGAAGAAAGCCACTGGGGCCCATAGGGCGCATCCGGTGGCTGTTTGAGGATCTCTCCGGAGCCGTACAGGGCGAAGGAGTAGGAGGAGCGAGCATATGGAGGACTTTCTCCCGGACGCGGGAGTGGAAGCACGCGCCTCACCGTGATTGCTATCATTATGGCTGGACATTGGGTCCCGGCGGCGGTAAAGCGTCAGTATCGTCAGTAAGGTACATCCTTACCTGTTCCCCCGCCGGGGGGCAGTCTATGATGATTGGAGAGCGTATGAGACATGATTAGAGTCTCCGCGGCCACGGTCTGCAACGCCGTAGCCCGCTCCTTTCTGAGTTTCCCCGGCGGCTTACGCTGATGCTGTGACGGGGACTGTTTTGTGGGTCCTCTGAGCGTGTTTGGCTGTAGTGCTCGTTTTTAATAATGTTGTAAAAACAAAAGGTTTGGTACATAAAGTATTTGTTGTATTAAGTGATTAAAATAGATAATTTTGTTACGGTCGTGGTGTTCTACTCGCCGTGAGTTCTGCAAAAGTGAGGTGCAGCACTACAGTGTTACCCTAATATCGTGGTGGCAGAGAGCAGCAATGGTCACAGTCTACTACTTTACAATAGCAAGAGAGGTTGTAATGTTACAGTCTCAGTCTATATTACAGTCACAATTTATTCTTCTGCTGTAGTAAGCATGGAACAGAGCAACAAAGTGGCAGCAACGATCAATTCCTTGCAGTTCCATAACGGGGAGTAACATTGTAATGTTACGTACAAGCTCCTTGCGAGAGTGGGGAACAACATTGTAACGTTACAGTCACAATCTTTGAAATAGTGGAAGACAGTGTTGTAACCTTACAATCAAAATCGATCCCTTAGCAATGACCGGGGTATTCTGTCTGTCCTAGTGCAAAAATTGTAACGTTACACCCGCAGAAAAAGAAGCGTACAGTTCACTGGTGGGACTCCTCGCCACTGGATGTGGTGCCAGGATAAGGGGCACCAGTGGGGTGGGAGCCTCGGGGCTGCTCTTATTGGCCGGGCGAGGCAGCAGCTCTTCCTTGTTATTAGCTGGACCAGCCCACTCGCTTCATCGTGATTGGCTCTTTCCCCTTCTGATTAGATGGGCTTTGCACCGGTTCTATCCTGTGATTGGTCGGAGGAGGGGCAGCTGCCTCCTCCTCCTCCTCCTCCGTGTCCTTCCCTCCATTGTATCCCCTCTCCCTCCGAGATTGGCTGGGCGATACCCCCGTGTTCCCAGCAGAACCCCACCTCCCTCACCCGCCTCTCTGATTGGCCGCGGCCCGCAGTGATTGACAGGGCTTGCCCCCTCCCGTTCGTTTGAAACGCTAAAGAAGCCGGCGCTAGACCCAACCGCACCCTAGTGACATGAAAACAGACGCTCACCGTGGCAGCCAATCGGAGCGAGGCGTCCTGACTCCCGAATTCCCGCCCCAAGGCCGTTGAGTTGGCTGGGGATTGGCCAAGGAACCAGGCAGCCAATCGCGAAGGAGCGAGAGGGCTGTGAAAACCTATAAAGAAGCGTAATCGGAGAGTGGAGGAAGGGCGTCGCGGCGGCCAATAGTGGAGTGGAAGGGGCGGGGGCGGCTGGGTGCGACGGCCAATGGCGGATCGTAGCGGACAATGACGGAGCGGGGGTGGACACACTCGCATCCCGGCCAGTTGGCTACCAAGAAGAGATTTTGAATCGCGAGCCCAGGGCCGTGATTGGCCATGTCGCAGGGGGCGTGGCTTGTCCGGCCTGAGTGATTGGTCGGTGCTCTTTCCTCCCCCCCCCCCCCAACGCGTGGCCGGTCGGGAGCAGCAGAGGCCGGCGCGGCGGTGGAGCGGGTTGAGCGCGCGGCCCGAGGCAGGTACCGGGGAATTGTGGGGGGAGGGGCACCGCGGTTTGGGATTATGGCGTGGAGAGAAGCGGAGCTTGTGGGGGCGGGAGAGCCAAGGGAATGGGAGGGGGGATATGGGCGGAGCAGGAGGAAGTGGGGGAGGGGTGCTATTGGGGGCTGGGGCAGCGGGGGGTTATAGTGGGGGGTGGGGGGAGGGGGGTTGGGGAGGCGCGGGGTGATGAGTGTGGGGGTGGGGGGAGTGGTTCTTGAGAGGTTTATGGGGGCTAGGGGTCCCGGGAGTTATGGTAGGGTGCTCTGGGGATTATGGGCTTACTGCAGCAACGAGGAGTTATTAGGTTATGGGCTTGGGAGAGGAGGCTTATGGGGCTGGACTGCTGGACATGGGGGCATATGGTGGATGTGGGGCTGAGGGTCACCCTGGGACATGGTAGGGAGTCTTTGAGCCAGGTGGAGTGTGGCTAGTATCAGGGGACTGAACGTTAACTGATGTGTGGGGAGTAGGGGTCTAGGATATGAGTTGAGGCTAGGGGTGTGTACCCGAGAGTGGGATGAGTCATAGGAGGCAGATCCTGAGAATGGTGATGGGAGTGAGGCTTGAGTTGGAGTGCTGCGGTGGGCTCAGGCAGCTGAGGGGTTGGGTTGGGTGCGAGTGGCAGCCCAGTATGGAGGTTATTGATTAGGGCAGAGTTTGTGGAGTGGGCCTGGCTTGGGGGCTGGGCTGCACCAAGACACTCCATGGACTAACCAATTGAATCAGCTGGTGAATGGGCCATTAACTTTAATGGGAAGCAATCAAAAAATATGTAAGTGGACAGGTCTGCCAGGTGTGGGATTATTACTTGGCTTTTCTTGGGGTGCATGGCACATCCCTCTGCCCACTGGGGGGCACCCTTGTCCTGCCCCGGTCACAGACTGAGCCCTGCTTTCAAGCAGCCCAAATGCATCTGCTCTTGTAGCCTGTCCACGTCCAGTTCTCGCTAGCATGCCACTTGACGTAGCAGGTGGCTTGGTTGCTTACTTTCAGGGTTTCAAACCTGTGTTCTGATGGACAAAGTAGACATTGTTCTCCCATTGGGCGGTCTGGGCCCTGATTGTCAGGGGGTGGAGGAGTGAGGTGGGGCCTGGGCAGACAGGCCTCTAGCTGTGCTTTGCTCCCCATGGTGTCTAATTCAGCAGGCTGGTGGAGTGGGAAGCAATGGGTCTTGCTAGGATGGAACCATGGGAGCTGCTGTGCCAGCATGGGCTAGTGGCTAGAAGATAGTGGAGGAGGAGGAGGAGGTGGTCAGGGCTCTTGGGATCTATTCCTGGCTCATTGGGTGATCTTTAGCACCTTCCCCTCCCCCATGCCTTGATTTCTCCCTCCTATCCTCTGTTCGTATAATGTTTCCCAGGGCACATCTGCTGTAACCAATGCTGTGGGGCCATAATCTCAGCTGAGATCTCAAAGTGCTGGCACAATACCTGTTGGGGTGTGTGGCCCAGCACCTTGCACTCCAGGATGCCTCACAACCCTCCGCTATCCCCTGCTTCCTGTGTGTCCTCTCCTGTTACACCTCTGTCTGGGATTTCCTGTAACTCTCTCCATAAGTATTTCCATTCTCCACACCATACCAAGGGCTTAGGTTCCCATCTTTCTCCCCAGTGTAGGGGTCTTTGTCTTTTCTTCCCCTCCACATTGGAGCTAGGGATGTAAAATTAACCAGACCTTGTCCAAACCCCGTTGGATGACCAGGTGTGCCAGGCCAAAGCAGCCCCAGCTGCCTTAGGCCAGCTGGCATATCCTCAACTACTCAAACATGTTGGGGCAACAGAAGAGCTGGGAAAGTGTTACTGGTTCTAATTACCCCTAACCTGTTAACAGATAGTGCAGTTCCCACAGGGGGTTGCTCCAGCCCCACAGGGCGCTTGCTTTGGGTTGGGGCTGTTCTGTCTGCAGTTGGCTTGGATACCCCACAGGAAGGGCTGATTAACCAATTAAAGGGGATTTTACATCCCTAGGCCCAGCTGTGCAACAGGCAGACATGACTTTGGCAACCTTCATGTTGGGCCAGCTGGTGGATCCCGGCCATGGCTGCATTGGGTAGGCAGGTAGGACCAGGGCCATGGAAGGCAGGCTCTGGCCACAGCAGGTAGGCGGGGCCATGACAGAAGTGGCCTTAGTCCTATCCATGGGGGGCAGGCTGGCCTGGAGCAGCCCCCGCCATCCCTGGTAGGTGGGACTTCAGTCCCAGCTGCCCTGCAAACAGTTAACCGGTTTGTAACCGTGATCCCTGTGGGAGCCAGCTGAGGTCACTCAGTTTGCATGAACTACAAATCGAATGGGGCAGTGCTAGATATTTTAATATTGAAATTTCCAGAGTCAGCGCAAAACAGCTTCTGTTCTATGTCACTGGTTACTTGGATGTCCAAACAACTCAATTCCCTTAAAGTATCCAGGTCAAATAGGATGACAATTACTGAAAATCTCAGTTCATCATAAACAAGAAAATATTCTGATCTCAAAGGACTAGCTGCACCCTCAAATCAATATTTAACTTAGATCTTACCCAAAATACATGCTTAGAGCCAAATCTTATTAACTTAAAACTTTATTTAAAGAAAAGAGAGAATTGGTTAGGGATGTGATAGTGTATATGTGTACGATGTTAACCAATGAGCCTGGGCTCATCCGGTAATGTTCATGGTTACATGGGCTTCCTCCTCCCACCCTGCATTGCTGCGTCTGTGTCAGAGGCAGCAGCATTGGCGGCGGGGGGGGGGGGAGTGGATAGGCAGGAGCCAGCGTGCATAGAGAGCTGGCAGTTCTGTGAGGAAAGCTGCCTATCAGCGTTTATTATGCAGAGGAGATTTTTTTTTACTGTAAGTGAAAAAGTGAGCAGGATCCAAACGTTTTGAGATGTCTTGTTTCTGTTAACTAGACTTGGACAGGTTAGGTTTTTATGGGTGAAGGTCAATTTCACTGCATGTGCGAACTGGTGATAAATACTTCCATGTGTAATAATCAAAATGGACAGGCAAAGTAAGAAAAATGCTGCTTGCAAACAGTTTAATTTAAGGGGGTCTTCACTTTGTGTATTTTGACATGAGATATAGACATATGGCTGTTTGTGGGTTAATGATTACATAGCTTTCACTTTTTCAGTCTGTCAACTCTAGTCATTAACTCATGGTCTGATGCCTGCCAATTTCCCACAACTGAAAATTGAAAATGGAAAGGAAAATAGATGTTTTACAGTAGAGCTATAAAGATATTAAGGGTTAACTGGTTACCCAGTAAGCATCACCCTTGCAGGGTAAGCAGTTAACAGGTGGTCGCGCTTGGCCCCAGGAACCCCCAGCGCAGCCAGTTAACTAATTAATTTTAACATTAAACTGGCAAACTTTTAAAACTGGATTTTATTAAGGATGTTAAGTATCGTGTAATAGACTAATCAAATAGTCGATGCATTTTTGCATCGACTATTCAATTAGTTGATAGGGCAGTGCTGCCCCCTTTGAAACACCGCAGCAGCGTTTTAAAGGGGCAGCACTGCACGGAGCCCGGGGTCAGCTGGGAGTTCACAGCTGACTCCAGGCTCGAAGCAGTGCTGCCACTTTGAAGTACCCCTCCACTCCCCCCCCCCCCCCCGCCTCCTTTGCAGCCTCTATCACTGTGGTCTCCAACCAGTCAATAGCGATCGGGGGGCAAGGCCCCCAAGAAGCAGCCCCTGCTGATGCTACCTCCAGTGACAACAGAGGTAGTGCCAGCGCACCAGGTTCGGGGCCTCAGGAGGCATGTGGGCTGCTCTTCCCCTCCTCCCCCCCCCCCCCCCCCCCCCCTGCAAATAGCCAGCGCACTTCCTGAAAAGCTGGGTCTGTAATTTTCTGAGACCAGACCTGGCATGCAGCTGCAGGATCCCCAGGTACTGGCCCGAACTGTCCCTGTCCCCTCCCTCTGTCCAGACCCCCCCACTAGCACCTGACCCGTGCCCCAGCCACCACCAGCACCCTGACTCCTGGCCAGACTCCCCTGCACCCTGCCCAAACCCCCACTAACCTCTTGCCTCTGCCCCCTAGCTAGACCCCCCACCAGCAACCTGCTCTTGCCCCCTCTCTCATGGCCAGATACCTACCTCCAGCTTGCTCCTGTACCCTATTTTCCACCCAGATTCTGCACCCCCATCCTTATCCTACTCACTGGCAGCCCTGTCCTGCACACTGGATCCCTCATTTTTTACCCCACCTCAGATTGTAGAAGGGCCCACAAATTCCACTAACCCTGGAACCCAGAAGAGTTAATCTGGCCTGGGGCTAGAGTGCCAGGGGAGTGAGGAGTCTCAGTTGGGGCCACATTAGTGAGGATTGGGGGGTTTTGGGGAGGTGTGTGTTTGCATCTCACTTGTGTGGCCCCCAACTGACTTTTCTGTGGGTCAGTGATCCCTGACTCAAAACAGGTTCCGTGCCCCTTTCATAAATAAAGACAATGCTGAAACATTTTGTTTGACATATTTTATTTAAAATGAAGCCTGGCCAACAAGCCCCCAGTTGGGATCAAGCCCCCATCTGGCCGCAGCATCATAACACTCCTACACACACCCCCAACCCCAAACCACCCCAAACCTGAGCCTATCATACACTGGAACCCCCTGTCCTGAGCCTCTCATCCCCAAACTCCTGCACCCCTACATCCTGTCTTCTACCACGACACTCCTGCACCATCCACGTGCTGCAAATCTGTCCTGAGCCCATCATACTCCCTGCCCTGAGCCCCTCATGCACCCCAGCCCAAACTCCAGCACCCCAAACCCTCCACCTGACCCCACCACTCCCCAGCCTGGAGTCCCCTCCCTGAGCCAGCATCCCCTTGTCCTCCACCTGCACCCAAATTTCTTCCCAGAGCTTGCACCTCTCACCCCTTCCCACACCCATATCCCTCATTCGTATCCCAGAGCCCACACATCCTGTCTCAACCCAGTGTGAGTAAAGGCTGGGGACAGCAAGTGATGGGAGAGAAGGGGAACACAGAGGGTGGGGCCTCAGGGAAGGGGTGGGGTCTTGGGGAAGAGATGGAGTAGATCTTGGCTTGTCCTGACATTTAAAAAGTGATCTTGGGTGTAAAAAGGTTGAAGACCACTGCCCTATCAGATAGAGGCAGCAAGGGGGGGAAGCGACTAGTCCTTAACATCCCTAGTTTTTAAGCATTTTCTCCCCAATTTGCACAGCTGGGATTTAAATATGTAAACACTGGGGAGGAAATGCTTCAAAATAAATATCAATATTATCTTTTGAAATTATAACTTTTGGCAAAATGTAACCATTTGCACAGAAATTGTCCAGCCTGGGTCCAGCTCAGGCTGACTTTTAGGAGCAAACTTCAGCCAAAATGGTCCAGCTGTTTCTGAGAATAGGAAAAGTTATAGCATTTTCCCCATTCTTTTTATGAGCTGCTCTAGCGCCGCCCAGCTTTGGAACAGAGACTTTAAATTTGTTGGTGACACAACTGTGATGTTAGGGACATGGCTTTTGCTGTTCTTGGGAAAACCGAGTTTTAATTGCTTTATTGTATACTAGTTATTCCACAGAACCCCTGGCTCAGTAGGTGCACAAGATGGGCCGGCTGTGAGCATGAATTGGAGTGGTGCAGGGAAGGTGACTGATATCCCTGCCTCTTGTGTGACAGAGCTTGGAAGGGGGTGTGGTCAACGAGGCAGGAAGGATGGTCTCATGGTGAAGGCAGTTGATTGATGCTCTTCTAAAGAGCTGGATTCTGGCCTTAGCCTCTGTCACTGAGTTTCCAGGAGACACTGGCCAAGTCAATTACAACACATTTTTCCTAGGTGGCTGTTAAATAAGTCTTCCTACCTGGTTGTCCAAAATGAGCCCCCAGGGCCTGATTTGCTGCTGGTGTCATGGTAAGCTGTGCTGCATGCACACCAAACAAGGGCAGAGGGAGCCCTTGGCTGGCAAGGCTGGCCCAGTGAGATCAGAGCATGGGAAGTGCTCTGCTCTCAGAGGGCCAAACGCTGGCAGGAGACGGGGCGTCACAACTTTAGCACAGGGTTAGAAGAGGTGACCGGAAACAAGCCAGGTGGCCGCTTATTAGAGGAGGAGACAGGCTCCTTGCACGAGCACCATCCATACAGGGTGCTGACTGAGGCTGGGATCCTATGGCAAATGTAGCATGTGATTGTGCAGCTGTAGATGTTACAGGGGCAGTCAGAACTGCATTTCCTAGGTTCAGCTGGGAGACACTAAATCCTTGACAAGTCTGAAGTCAGAACCAATACACAGTCACTGCCTGCTCTGTTCATTCTTAAAGCTGGCTTGTGCAGGGGGAAGGGGGGTTCATAGGAATGGGTGGGAGGGGCTTTAAATTCAGATCTTCCCTTAGCTCTTTGCACCCTGGGGCTACGTCTACACTGGCCCCTTCTTCAGAAGGGGCATGCTAATTTTGAACTTGAAAATAGGAATAAGAGATCCTCCGGAAAAGGGCTTTATTCCGGAGGATCGTGCCAGTCTAGACGCTTTTTTCTGGCTTTCCCCAAGCCGGAAAAAAAGCGGCGGCCATGTTTATTTAAATCCCGCGGGGGATATTTAAATCCCCCGCGGATTTCCCTATTCCCAAGTTCAAAATTACCATGCCCCTTCCGAAGAAGGGGCCAGTGTAGACGTAGCCTGGGAGAACAGGCTGTGTCACTCCAACAGCTGGTAGAAAAGTCGTCTGTGTTAAAGGTCCCCTTCAGAGTTGTTTGATCTCCAGTCTGTATTTCTGGGTCCTCCACAGAAACCTCTTGCAAAGTCCAGGTTGGTGTGGACCTAGGAGAGCTGGACATGCTTATTTGGGGGAAGAAATTGGCTTTCCAGCCTTCATCATAAAGTATTGTTTATCTGCTTGTCCTCCCCAAATCGCTTCTCCAGAAGCAATTGTTTGTGCGTCAGGTCCCCTGGGTGAGCTGGGGCTGCTGATTCAAACAGCAGATCTGTTTCCAGCAGGATCCTGCAGAGATCAGTTCTTGACCAAGTGTTTAACTGGGGATGTGAAAGGTTAACCGACAAGCATCACCTGTAACGGATAATACTTGCCAGTTCCAGTTAACTGGGGGGAGCTGCTGCGGTTGTGTGGAACAACTGCTGCTTGCGGTGGCAGAGGCAGCGCCAGCCCATCTGGCTGCCCTCCCTTTAATCGGGTAACCAGTTAAACACCATATTTAACTGGTTAACCAAATAAACAGGATTTTGCATCCCTGTATTTAACATGGCCTGGAAGAAAACAGTTAAATGTCCTTAACAGGAGCATGGTAAATAACTCAGTCTGGGTCACAAGGGACTCTGGATCGCTTTGGTGAACCTGAGCGCATGCAAAATACATGCTTTGATAAGGCTAAATGTAGCCATCTGCAAATGCAGGCGAGCTGTACAGGGCCGGGGAGTTCTTCTTGGGAAGCAGAGAGTTGGAGAAATATTGGGGGCTGGGGGGAGAGGAGGGTATAAACTGGACATGAGCAAACATGATCATTAAACGGGGGCATCTTGAGTGGACACAGAGAGGTCATTTTCCTTCTAGATTTGGTCCTGGTGCATCCACAACTGGGATTCTGGGTCCAGGTCTGGTGCCCCCAATCCCAGAAGGATATGGACTAATTTGAGAGGGCTCAGAGAAGAGATGAGAACAATTCAAGGGTTAGAAAACCAGCCTGGAAGTGAGAGACACCAGGAGTTTGATTTAGTAGGAGAAGGCAGAGCTAACGGTTAGACTACTGGGTTGGCCCTGGGCTCCCAGTTCCTGTATGACCCTGGCTCCATCACTGAATCACTTTGATCTCTTCTGTAAAGCAGGGAATCTTGTGCTCTGTGGGATCCCCTGATCCAGGCAGCCTGGAGTGGACACAGTGTGGATGTTGGCTAGTTGTAACATACCTGCTTCTCCCCACAGAATGGCCTATAAGGAGAATGTGACCCCTTGCGCTGGTATCAGCCTGGCAAAGGTAAGCCAAGCGTGCAGGCCCTGGGAGGAGGGATTCTGTCATGCTAGGCATTGTGCGAAAGCCTGTCCCCCCCGTCAGAAATCAGAGACTCCCTTCCCTCATCTGAGATCAAGGCCCCCGGGTACTATATAAACACTCTCCCACTGGCTGACATCAGGGTCTCCTGGCTGAATGCTGTATGGTGTCCTGGGCCCCCTCCTGCCTGAGATCGAGGTTCCCCCATCCAGCTACCATGTGGAACCCTGTATCTTCCTTACTAGATTGGAGTACCACATGGACTCCCTTGCCCAAGATCAGGTGCCCCCCTACACCAGAGCCAAAGTGAAGTCCCTGCTCAGTGCCCACAGTACAGGGTTGGTGGCCAGCCACCACAGGCTGGTGCATCCACCACTGGGATTCTGGGTCCAGGTCTGGTGCCCCCAATCCCAGAAGGATATGGACTAATTTGAGAGGGCTCAGAAGAGATGAGAACAATTCAAGGGTTAGAAAACCAGCCTGGAAGTGAGAGACACCAGGAGTTTGATTTAGTAGGAGAAGGCAGAGCTAACAAATCTGTGATTCCGAGTGATCTAATAAACTGGGCACAAGCAAATGGTGTGTGTGACGTGATCCAACAGCTGGGAGTTGGAACTAGACAAATTGACTAGACTGGAAACGGTGTATGTTTTTAATGCTTGAGTGAGGGGCATAGGGGATTCTCCATTGCTAACAATTTCCCAATCAAGATTGGCTAGATTTCTAACATCTGTTCTAGTATTTCTTTTGAGGCTGTTAGCAGAGGAGATGATCCTGCTGCTCCCTTTGGCCTTTGGATCTATGGGGACAGCTGGCTGCCCATGGCATGGCCCTGGGAGCTGCTGGCTGCCATGCCTCTCACCACCAGAGCTGTCCCATCTATAGGATGCTTTAGGAGACCCCGTGGAAGCTGCCTCAACTATCTTATGGGCAGGACCCATGGAGCCCAGGGCAGCCTGGAGTATTACTGGGGGGGGGGGGGGGCTAGAATGGGGCAGCAGCAGGGGATAGGGCCCCCTGCACTCATCACGGTGGTGGGAGCTACTGGAAGCAGAGTAGGCTACTGGGATCACTCTACTTCATGCAGTTCCAGCCAGTGTGGTGAATGTGGGGGCCTGACCCCTGCTGCTGCCCCATGCATGGCCCCCCAATAATTCCTTAGGTTGTGTGTCTCAGGGAAGTGGTGCAGTGGGGGCAGAGCAGGAGAGGGTAGGGTGGCTCTGGAGCTGGGGCAAGCTTTGAGGGAAGGGGTGAAGTGGAGGTAGAGCAGGGGTGGGACCTGGGGTGGGGGAGTTTGCCCCAGATCTTGTACCTTCCCAGGCACCACAGCTGGTATTCAAAGCTGGGGCAGCTGGGCTGTGTCTCAGACCCAGTCCAGTCTCTGGTGCCCATCTCTGACCTTTGGTTGTTCTCTCTCTCTCTCCCCGTAGCATGGGGTGCTAAGTGGGGTGGGCCCCCAGCGAGTCCCACGGAAAGATCCCTACATGGCCATCGGCACCCCCTCTGAGTTGCTGCTGGCGCAGAGAGCCATGGCCAGCACCAATAAAATCATCCTGAAGCCTCCTAGCATCCAGAAGCCAGGTAAGGAGGGGCAGACTGGGGGGCAAAGAGGCTTCAATCCACGTGGGCTGTAATCCACGTGGGCTGTGTTTTGAACAGATCTGCTCTAGCTCGGCCAGCAGGATGGGGAGGTTCTGGGGTGAGCAACTTAGTTACACAGAAGGGCAGGGCAGATGTTCCTGAGGTCTAGGAGCTCGGGACTGGACAAACATCAAAGGGATTTCTGACACAGCACTTGGAGGCCAGATAAGCCCATTAGATTAGCCAGTCTGACCTCCTTGTTTGCCCAGGCCAGAGAATCTTCCCCTGGATGGAGGCAGGTAGTTAGGTTTGGCTAAAGTGTCTTCCAAACCCACTTCCTGACTGGATCTGAGTCCTCAACACTGGCCCAGCCCCCCACTTCCTGCATAGCTCCTTCCACTGGAAACACTGGGGTTTAATCTCCAATGCAAATGTGTCTGATACCTGCTTCCCACTTGGTTAGACCTGGGATTTTCTTCCCAGGCAAGTCCTTCCATGCCTCCACCTTGACACGCCTCCCCTGCCCTGATGGCCCTGCTATCCAGCGCCTGCTCTGACCCTCAAGTTGATTCTATGTCTCTTCTCTTCCCCCTTCTCCAGCATCCTTTTGACCCCTCCCCTCCCCACCCACACACACACACCTGCAGTGGCAGAGACTGGGGCTGCCCTCTGCCTTTGAGAATCATGTATGCCCTTTACCCCAGCACCACCAGGGCCTCCTGCTGGGGGACTCCAGCTCCATGGCACAGTCCCTGCTTTCTGAGATCTGGCTGGCCTGCCTCCCTGGCTCCTCAAAACCTGTGACCCACACTCCTTGACCCTGTTGTCATTGTTTGTCCCCCGGATTCAGTTGAACATGGGTTCAGTGTCCCTCCCATAAGGTTGGGGAGGGGCTTTTAGAACGTGGGCGGGCTTTGCCCGCCCACCTTCCCATGATTTCAAATAGGCCCTGGCTCCTCAAAGCTTAACCCGGCAGATGAGGCTGGGAGCTGCAGCCAGCTGTGCCGGGGAAAGTGGTTAACCATGAAAACAGCTTGCCCAGGGTGTTGGTGTATGGGGCTGGGATGGCATCTAGCTCAGCTGGGAACTGCGGGCACCTGTAACATCTAGGCTGCCTGCTGGGACCTGTCTTTGGGAATTGGGGGACCTAAAGCAACAGAGAGTGCTAGCCTGTGACACTCTCTCCCTCTCTGCAGCCATCGCAGGCAGGGTGCTTGCCGAACCCAATTCCGGTGCCCAGAGTGCTCAGCCCACTCCCCAGTGAGTACTTGTGCTGGCCAGGAAGGGGAGGATCTGGGGTGAGCAGGCCTTGGTGGGAGGGCTGCGAGGGATGGGGGAGGATTGGGGGCAACTGCATTCTGGCGACAGGGCTGCCCCAGGAGGGGAGTGGGGATCTGAGAGGACCTCTGGGGTGAGGTGGGAAGGGAATCTGGGGGGAAGGCTGTCCCAGGATGGGGAGGGTTGTCCCAGGGTGGAGATAGGGCCTGGCTGCCCCAAATCCCCTAGGAGAGGAGTGGGGCTGGGAGAGAAAATTTGGAGTGAAGAGAGGGGTGGAGCCACCTGCTGTTCCAGAAGACCCTTAGCATCCCTTGTTCTGTGTCTCCCTGTGGCCACCTCCAGGAGAGTCTTTACCATCAACGACTTTGAGATTGGGCGGCCACTGGGCAAGGGCAAGTTTGGCAATGTGTACCTGGCCCGGGAGCGGGACTCCAAGTTCATCGTGGCACTCAAGGTGCTCTTCAAGTCACAGATGGAGAAGGAGGGCGTGGAGCACCAGCTGCGGCGGGAGATCGAGATCCAGGCCCATCTCCAGTGGGTGGGGATGGGCATGGGTGGGGTAACTCAAAATGCTGGCGCGCACAGGGGGCCCTGGGGAGCTGAGCAGAGCCCTGCCTTCTGCAGCTCATATGGGGCAGGGTGGTCTAGGCTGAAGGCTTGACCCTTGAGAGTGGTTGGTGGGGTAAGCCCAGCCTGGAAGCGAGGGACCCAGGAGATTAAGAGGGGGGGACAGCAGTCCCTCAGGGGAGGAGGGTTCCTAGGCAGAGCTCTGCAGCCATAGACTAGACCAGATAGGGAGGGGCCAGCTGGGGCAACCCCAGCCACCCATGACAGCTCCCGGTGACCCATGTCTCAGGTTGTGTCTATAGGGCTCTCTCCAGCAGAGGGATCTGAGGCATAGAGGCTCCCCTCATGACAAGTGACAGTGTTGCTTCCCCACACACACCATCCCAAGCTGTCCTACCCCTCCATGATCTGACCCTGATCCCAGTCATCCCCCAGCAGCTGACATGCTGCAGGATCCAAAGGGTTCCTGGCTTCTCACAGGGTTGGGGGCTGGCCCCTAGGGGGCACTATGGGGCAGAGGCTCAACAGGGAGCCCTCTTCCCTGGCAGGCCAGTCTGAGTTACGGGGCGCTTTGGGGCAGGGAATGTGGCGGTGATGGGGGCACAGATAGGGGATGCTTTCTGCATACTCAGGCCTGACTGACTGCCCCGCACCTTTGGCCTGCAGACACCCCAACATCCTGCGCCTCTACAACTACTTCCACGACAAGAAGCGGGTCTACCTGATCCTGGAGTACGCGCCCCGCGGCGAGCTGTACAAGGAGCTGCAGAAGTGCCGGCAGTTTGATGAGCAGAAGACAGCCACAGTGAGTGCTGGGTGGAGCAGCACTGGGAGAGAAGGGGCCAGGGGATGACATTTGCAGCTCAGAGCATGTGGACTGCAGCTCCCCCATTAGATATGGGCTTGGCATGCGGTATCTCCACCTTGGCTGTGAGGGTGTCATGATCTAGTGGGTACAGCACTGCCAGAGGGTCAGGACTCTTGGGTTCTCTCCCTGGCAGGAGAATGGTGCCTAGTGGTTAGAGTGGGGAAGGAGCTGTGAGGGTTATGTTTTTGGCTCTGCTCTGACCTAATAGGCACCCTTCTGCAAGACATTTCTGCTCTGTTGCCTCAGTTTTCCCATCTGTACAACAGGGGTGAGGCTATACCTATCTACTGAGGACAAGCACTAAGCGAGAGTAGACCAGTCTTGAGGCCTGTATTGTCCCAGGGAGGCACTAAGAGGTGATGTGGGACAAGGGGAATATTGTTGAAAGTTGCTCTACCCATGGCAGAAAATATTTTTTTCTCCACTAACATTTATTTTTAAGTTTTGCCCCTGTTTTTTGTGGGGGCAAATAGAAGGGACCTTGGGAGCATGTGGAAATAAGTGGGAATTTTCTTCTTTTCAAGGTGTTTCTTCTCCCCTCCAACGTAGTTTGGATTTGAGGGGGCAATAGCAGGGAAAATAGGTGATTTCTGTTCTTCCTCTTCCCCCCCCCCCCCCCCCCCCCCACTCCGTGCACACCATGCCTCGTGCTCACAGCCTGTGCTCTGCCCACAGTTCATGGAGGAGCTGGCGGATGCACTCATTTACTGTCATGCCAAGAAGGTGATACATCGGGACATCAAGCCGGAGAACCTGCTCATGGGCCTCAAAGGCGAACTAAAGATCGCTGACTTCGGCTGGTCCGTGCATGCGCCCTCGCTCAGGTGAGAGCTGCCCAGGGGGTTCTGTGGGGATCCCTGCCCATTCCACAGCTTGGCACTCACCTCCTCCCCACCCCTGCAGGCGGAGGACCATGTGTGGCACACTGGATTACTTGCCCCCCGAGATGATTGAGGGCAAGACTCATGATGAGAAGGTGGATCTTTGGTGCATCGGGGTGTTGTGTTATGAACTGCTGGTAGGACACCCACCCTTTGAGAGCTCCACCCACACGGAGACATATCGCCGTATTACCAAGGTTAGGCCGCTACCCCATCTCCTTGCCAGACAAGGAGTCCCAGTGTAACCAGCTGCCCTGCCCCAGAAGTGGTTGCATTTCATCACTGGTTGAGGGAAGGATGTGGCAGAATAACTCATGGAACACCATGGGCTTTGGTTGTTGGGGGGGGGGGGGGGGGCACGAGCTGTGAGGGGTCCTGCCTTGCATATGGGCACAAGTCATTAACTATGGGCTGAGGACATTTTAAACCCACCCGGGTGGGAGCAAAGGAAAGTCCTTCTGTAGGTTCTACATCAGAGAGAGAATCCTGGCTTTGTGCGCCCCTCCCCCTGAGCTGTGTATTGGGTCAGCCTCTCTGATTCTGTGTGCCCCCCGGCAGGTGGATCTGCAGTTCCCGCCGTTCATGTCAGAAGGCTCCCGGGACCTGATTACGAAGCTACTGCGTCACAATCCTGCGGAGCGGCTGCCGCTGCGGGCTGTGCTGGAGCACCCCTGGGTGAAGGCCCACTCTCGGCGGGTGTTGCCACCCGTCTTTACTCCCGCCTCTGCCAACTAGCCCTGCCCCACAGCATCTATCACCCTTCTGCAAGGGGGAGCAGTCACAGTGGTCCCCCTCTCGGCTGGTCCCAGCCAAAGGCAGGTGGCTGCCACGCATGTTCAGAACGAAAAGTAAAGGACCATGGCTCCAGAGAGTTTCTCAGTTTTGAGGGATCTGGCTCCAGGGCCCCTCCCCAGTTGTCCCTTTTGCTGACTGCGTTCCTGGCTGTCCAGCCATTTGCGACCCTTGGGATGTCAGGGAGTCCCTGCCTGCCTCTTTTCCTGCCTCTGTGCCACGGGGCCAGGAGCTGCCCTGGAATGGCCTGTTTTAAATGTGTCTGGGGGCGCTGCACCCTCCTTTCTAATAAAAGTTGGAGTTATTTTTCTGTGGAGTCCTTGTCTGTGTTTCAGGTACATGGGGGGGAGGGGGTTCAGCAACCCTCATCCTCAGCCTTTTATCCCCTTCCTTTTATCCCCTTCCTTCTATGTCTGCATGCCTATGTTGCTTTCTATGGCACCCTGCTTCCCTTATCCAACCTACTCTGCAGTCCCCTGCTCCTGTTGCTTGCAGGGGTTGTACTCTACTCGGGCTGGCACTGGGGCATGGACAGGGCTTGGGGATAGCATAGGGCACTGGCCCCAGAGTGGCACTAGGAGGCACTGTGGGACAGGGCTGGGGGCTCAGCAAGGTGCCTCCCCTTGCATGCAGAGCTGGCCCCAGGGCAGCTGAGTTGATGGGAGTGGGAGACTCTCACACCATTCTGCCCCAGCCCTGAAATGCAGCCATTGCTGGGAAGCAGCCATGCCATGACTCAGGCTGGGCAGTGCCCTCCATAGGGGCACCCAGGACCTCTCCCTGGTGCCCGTTGTTGCCTGATTCCCCATTAATCTAGGCTTGGGGGACAGATGTGGGGCAGAGCTTTGCTTCCACCCCAGTACGGGGAGCCCTTGATCACCCTGTTTCCTGTCAATAGTGGCCTCATCACAGGGTAAGGGGAATCCAACAGGCCTAGTCTGGTCTGTACCTATGGGGCTAATGCAACCCACTTCTGCCCCCCTGTTGGGGAGGGGCAGAAAAGGACTGTCAGGACCCTTTATTTGGCCCCTCTCTTTTTATCTGCCTCTCTTATTGCCACATAAACCTTTCTCCTGTTGTCTGCCCCCAGTATCCCATACCTGCCCCCCCTTCCTCTGGCCCTTGGTCTGCCACCTCTGTTCCCTTCCTTTTCATTTGCCTCAGTCCCTTGTTGCCCCAGGGGCACTCCCTCACCTGTCCCCTTTGCCACCCTTCCCCATGCCTGCCCCGTCGCCTCACCTCCTCCCTCGGCTGCCCTGCCTTTGTATCTGCTGTTTTGCCCCGCCCCCTGTCCTGTCCTCTTGCCCCCTTCAGCGCCCCCTTATTTGCCCCATGTCGCCCCTCCCCCACCTCTGCCGCCCCTCCCGCGTGTGGCCCCGCCCCCGCACGGATTGCAGAGGGCTCCAGCCCAGCAGCAGTCGCTTCCCCGCCCCCCCCCCCCCCCCCCCCCCCCCCCCCCCCCGAGTGCCCGGATGCGCGAGCCCCGCCGCCATCTTCCCCGCTCGGCTCAGGGACCCGAGCCGCACGCCGAGCGCCCGCCCAGCCGCAGACCCCGGCCCGCGCCACCGCCGCAGACCCCGACATGTGAGTAGCCCCCGATGCAGGAAGGGAAGCGGCGTGCAATGATCCCCGGGCTGCATCACCCCGGGTGCATGCCAGAGCCGGGCTCCCCACCGCCCCCACAGGGGCTGGGGGCTTCACCGAATCCCGGGGCTCAGCAAAAGCGGGAGCCGCATACTCCCCTGGCTGCCGGGGGCACGGGAGATCCAGGCCCTTCCCTCTCCCCGGCCTCCGAAGAGGAAGGAGGCTTCTCCGTCCTTCCAGTGGATGGGCTCAGTGGGGCAGGAGCGTGACAGGTGCAAGGAGATAAATAGCGAACCGTGCTCCCCGGGCTGCATAAAGCAGGGTGCATGCAAAACCCGGCCCCGCTATCCCAACAGGGGAAGAGGACTTCTCCCTTCGGGGGATGGGGGAATCTAGCGTAGGGGTTTGCTCAGTGCAGGCAGATGATGCTTCCCGGGTGGCTTACCCATCCTCCCGTAACCGGCCTCTGCAAAGCAGGGGTTGGAGCGTCCTCTGGGCACGGAGAAAAAATAGGGTGCTGCCCGGGCTGTAGCACCCCGGGGCTGGGTGCAGGAAGGCAAGAGCATAGGCAGGGTAGGCGATCGATAGCTTGCAATGCACCGGCTACCCCCCCCCCCCCCCGGCGGCAGCTATCCGCAGTTTTCCTGCCCCACCCGGGCCAGGTGCCAATCACACCCCGTGGCACCCGCAGCAGCAAAGAAAGAACCTGGGGTGGGGGTGCCTGCCATGAACGGGGAGTGTCAGAGGGGTGGGGGTGCCCCCTGCAAGGGGACAGCGGGACAGCTGCATTGGCTGTGGGGGTAACAAATCCCAGCTGCCCCTGCGGAGAGGGGGGGCAGGCTGGTGCAGGGTTAGCATTAGCTAAGCTGGGGAGCATCAGATGCCACATAGGAGATCTCGACTGTGTACTACAGTGGGGGCAGGAACCAGGGGGCAAGAGGATGCCATGGGGGTGTGGGCCTGTGGGGAAGCAGAAGGGTATGGGGGTGGGCAAAAGGGGTGCTGTGGGATGGGAAGCAGAAGGATATGGGGGAGCGGAAGGGGAGGATGAGGGTGAGGCGGAGGGGGATGGGGCAGGAGGCCCAGGGATATGGGAGGGGCAGAGGGATATGGGGGGAGCAGGAGTGAGGTACGGGCAAAGGAATATGTGGGGAGCAGAAGGGGATGGGGCGGGGAGGCAGAGGGATATGGGGATCAGAGAGACATGGCAGGGGCCTGGGAAGGGGGGCAGGAATCAGTCAGGGGGAAGTGGGTTTAAAATTAGCTCTCCCCAGCAGCCCCAGGTAGCTGCATTTCTGGGTGGGACCCCAATGCCTCCTCATAGACAGGGGGCAGCTGAAGCCAGTACCCCCT
The DNA here is from genome assembly GCF_052426305.1 of Pelodiscus sinensis. Classification (NCBI taxonomy): domain Eukaryota; kingdom Metazoa; phylum Chordata; order Testudines; family Trionychidae; genus Pelodiscus; species Pelodiscus sinensis. Next base: position 14,592,681 of record NC_143073.1, on the reverse strand, counting down.
GTGGGGGCTGCATCCCCCATTTCTCCTGCTGTGTATTTTTAGCTCCGGTGGTTGGATGACGCTGAACATGGCTGCGTGCTGGCAGCCAAGCCCCCTCCCCTTTGCTTTTTTGCTTTCCTGGAAGGGGGGCATCTCCCCCACCCCCAGTTCTGCAGTCCTCCAGCCCCAAATGTGGGGCCCATTGGAGCCCAGCCCCCTGGTCAGCATCATTCAGGGGAAAGGGGACTATTTTTAATTTTTAGAGGAGATGGGAAGGTCACAAGGAGATGGAGAATGGAGTTAGGGTAAGGGGCTAGCAGAGGCCTGAGAGCAGAGGAGTGGAAGGATGGAGGATGGGGCAGTTTTGAGATGTGGGGTGTAGGATATGGGGCTGGCAGGGGCCTTGGGACTTATGGGGGGTGGATGGAGGATAAGGCAGCAGAATGGGGAGAAGATGGGTTGGGCAGATTGGAGGGGGATGGCGGCAGGCCAAGAAAAGATGGGATCCACCCCACAGACCCCACTGCTTTCCCCAAGCTGGAAGACAACTCAGGAGTCCTGGCTCCCAAGCCCCCTGTTCTTACACATTCATGCCATTCCCCCTGTGCAAGAGAGAGAACTGCCACTGGAGTGGGGGCCCACTGGTGCCCCACAGCCCCCATCTCAGGACTGGGCAACCACCCTGCCCCTTCCCCCCACATCAGCATTGAGGGGCACCAGAAGTGTGCGGGATGGGGCATTGTCAGTGGACAGGATTGTGGGGCACTGGTCATACAGAAGGGGGCTCAGGATTGTGGGGGCTGGCATTTCCAGGGAGCACCTATGCGGATGGATTGAGGGGGGTTGGTATTGCTGGGGGTGACACTGGGGTGGGATTGAAGGGCACCAGCATTACTGGAGTATCCACAGGGCTGGATTGAAGGGCACCAGGTTGCTATGGGGTGGAACCAAAGGGCAGTGCCTGCTGTGCCAGTTCAGGGTTAGGGTTGTTTCTTCTCCACAGGATTTGCCCTGACCTTTGCCCTCTACCCCTTCCCCCAGGTCAGCCCCTGCCGCTGGTCCCCCAGCTGCCGCTGGAGGAGAAGGGGGTGGCCCTCCTGCGCCCCCCCCCAACCTCACTAGCAACCGGAGGCTGCAGCAGACTCAGGCCCAGGTGGATGAGGTGAGTAGGCAGGGGTAGGGGGTGCCGGCACTTCCGGGACGCCTGGGTCCTGTCTGTGGCCAGCGCTCTGACTCCCCCTCCTCTGCCTGGCAGGTAGTTGACATCATGCGGGTGAACGTTGACAAGGTGCTGGAGCGGGACCAGAAGCTGTCGGAACTGGATGACCGAGCCGATGCCCTGCAGGCTGGCGCCTCCCAGTTTGAGACCAGCGCCGCCAAGCTCAAGCGCAAGTACTGGTGGAAGAACCTCAAGGTGTGGCTCTGCGGCCCCCCTAATTGTCTGCTTCCCTGTGGTCCCCCAGTCTGCCCCTCTGCCTGTTCCCCATCTCTGCTTAGCCCCACCCCTACCTGCCTCTTTTCCCCCATCTGCCAATAGTATCCTCATCACCACCTCCTCCTGGCTCCACTGCCATGGACCCGTCTGCCCCCCTCCTTGTGCTGCCCATTTATTCTCCCATCTGCCCATAGCCCCACCCTGCAGCATAACCCTCTGCCCATAGATTTGCTTCCCCATGAGCTGAAGTCTGCCGATAGGCATGCTCCACCTACTCCACCTGTCCCCCGCACACACACATTCCCCCCTGCCATGGCTGTCCCCCTTCCCCTGCAGCCCCCATCTCCACATGGCTCTCCCCCAACTACCCCCAACCCCTCTGATTTCTGCACCCTCTTGTCTGCCACCATCTGCCAGTAGCCCCTTATCTTCCCCCCCGTGAACACCTAAAACTGCCCATCTGCCTATAAGTGCCTCCTCTGCAGACCCCATTTGTCCCTCTGCAGACCCCCCCTCCCCCAGCCCTCCTATGGCTCCCCATCTGTCTCCCATAGCCCTCTGCAACGCACTGATTTACCCCATCTCTGGTTCCTACAGCTTCCCATTGCCTCGTGCAGCTCCCTTCACCCTATTGACATCTCCTATGGCCTCTCACTCCTCCCTCAGCTTCCCTGTGGCCCTGGTATCCCCACTGAACCCTTCCATGGCCCCCAAAAACCCTGCAGCCATCTGTTGTTCCCCTCTCCAGGACCTCCTATGACCCACCAATCTTCCCACAGGTTTCCTCTCAGCCCACCCAACCCCCTCATTCATCTGCCCCATGGCTCCCCTAACCTTCCCCCCCCTCCCCCCCGATGGTACCCTGACAGGCCCCAAGCTCCTTTCTCCACCTCCTTCCTGCCCCCCCTGACACTCACGGATTCTTTCCCCACAGATGATGATTATCCTGGGGGTGATATGCGCCATCATCCTGATCATTATTATTGGTGAGTGGGGACTGGGGGGGGAGGCATTGGGGCAGCATGCAACCTCTTTTCCCATGGACACTCCCACCCACTCATGGGCTCTGAGAGAGGCGGGTGGCATCTGTCATGCTGGTGTGGCAGTGAGGAGGTGAGGCTGCTTTTGGCCCTGCCCACAGCCACTGCTAATTAGGGCAGGGATGGATTATGGGAAGGGCATGGCTCTCCTTGGCCCTGCCCACACATAGAAGGGGCGTGGATATCTTGGTTTTGCCCCCACACAAGCCCTGCCTACATCCACTCCTAAATAGTGCTGGTGGGATTATTATTATTATTAGTCCTCAGCAATGCCTGCTATCACACCTGCAATACTGGGGTGAAATATCTGTGTGGGAAAGGGTGTGGCTTCCCTTAGCCCCACCCACCCCAACATCCCGCCCATCTCTCTTCAGTTAATAGTGCAGAAATAAAAGGGACAGAGCTTTCCTTCAGCCCACCTACCTATCGGCCACACCCATCTCTGCATGTGCACAGTCCAGGCCAAGAGTAGATAAACAAGGTATTTTAGGGGCTGGGGTTTTCCTTTGCTCTGCCCACAGCCATCCCTAATGCAGTGAAATGAGCGAATAGTTATTGGGAAGGGACGAGGCTTTCTATGGCCTTACCCATGTGGTGGCAGTTTTAGTAGGAAGGAGCTAGGCCTGAAATCTCCTTACCTCACTCCCTGGATTTCCCTCGCTCTAGCTGTTGGAATGTGGCCCCTGGCCTCTTCTGTATTTTTGGGCTGAAGGTGGAGGCACTCATCTGAAGCAACAGAAAAGTCCCATCCTCAAATGCCACATGCCTTCTCTCCCAGCCATATCATTTGTAAAGATAGCGACATAATCACTATACTTAGGTTCCAGAGGACCCCTTCCCACTCCCCCACAATTGGGATAAATAGGGAGGATTCCCCTTTTCTGTGAATAAAGCCCCATGCCCTGTCCTAAACTGCAGTGCCACAAGTAGGGCTCTGAGGCTGCCCTGACTCCCTAGAGATGGCTACACCTCAGCACCAGGCAAGGGGTCCCTGTGCAACCAGCCGCCCCGCCCCAGAGGTGGCTGCATCTTGGCGCTGGTTGGGACTTGAACTAACCCCTCTTTGCTCCTGTCTCTCTTTACTTTCCAGTTTACTTCAGCACTTAATGGACCCTCCGAAGCCAAAGCCCCCCCCCTTTTTCCCCCAGGAGCTGCGGCCGGGAGAGGCGCAAGGGGCTGCAAGCCCCCCCCATAATCTCTCCCATATCTTCCAGTCCCCTTTCCTCTCCTCCTCCTCCCCCCCCCCCCGTGGCATGTGTGCGTGTGGTGCGGTGCGTGTGGCCGTCCTGTATATAGGCTGACTTATTTATACATATATATATATTCTATATTTTGTCTGTTTGTAGATTTATTACTAGGTTTCCAGCTGTCATTGATTCCCCCCCCCCCCCATGCCTCCTTCTCTCCCTGATGGTGTTGTCAGTGTCTAGTGTTTTAATTTAATATTTAAGGACCAATTTAAGGACCCTTCTTCCCCTGCCCTGCAAAAATAGAGGGGTCCCAAACGTCTGAGAACCTGAGCCCTGCCCTTTCGGACAGACACTGGGCAGAAGCAGTGTTTCAACGCCGGTATATAACCAGCCACCTCCCTCCCCAGAGGTGGCTGCAATTTAGCACGAGGTGGGAATGTGCCTGTGTAAACCACCCCCTTGCCCCAGTAGTGTCTGCATTTGACCGCTGGGCCAAAGATGCTGTATAAATAGCTGCCCCACCCCAGAGACGGCTGCATCTCAACACCATTCAAGGGGGTGTGTGTGTCATAAATTTCCTTCCTCTTTCTGTCTCTCCCACCCCTTCCCACTCCCCCTCCTTCTTCCCCTCCTGACCCTATGAGCTTCTGTACCATGCCTGGAGCTGTACTGTGCAATTATCTTTTCTTTTGGGGGGGGGGAATCCCTTTGGAGAGGGTTGCATGGGGGAGGATCCTCTAAATTCACCCTCCCCCGTGGCCAAGCGACTTCCACCTCTCCCCTCAACTGTGGCCAAGGCGGGCTCCCATTAACTGTTTGCTGACTGTCTGGCCCAGGAGTGCCCCTGCCACTAGCAGGGTCTGAGCCCTGTGGCTGTAGGGGGTGGACAATGATCCTGGGTGGGTGAGTCTTGTATGGGGGGGAAGAAGCAGGCGCAGCCCAGAGCCAGCATCCTCTTCCCCCCACCCCCATCCCCAACATGGTGTGTGCATGGAGGGGGAATTGCCCTGCCCTGCTCGGTAATGTGATTCCCCTAATGGCTAGCACCGATTTCCAGTGATGAAAATCACTGACCAACCCTTCCCCAGCTCTGCTCCACCAGAAAGCAGTGGATCAGACTCTGCGGGTGGCGGGAGGGTATGGATTGGGGGGTTTTGGCCAACTGGATCCCCCATCCCGCACTGGAGCCCTGCCTGGCTTTGTATCCTTGCCGTGTGATGAGTGACCCCCCCCCCCATTCCCTGCCCCCTAAGTCCAACATCTCTAGCAGTCGCCTTCCTTACCAGCCCCGTAGCATGAACCTCTCCCAGCTCCGAGACAGCCCCTATAGGGCCCCCCATAGCCTGATTCCCCCTCCCCATAAGTAGAGCTGGTGTGTGACTCCCCAGACAAGGACTTGGCTAAAACCCCCGCTCGCTGGGCAGGGAGGCGGTAGGGGCCCCTCTGCCAACTCGGAGGGACTTTGGCACGGGGTCCCCTATGATGCCCATGGGGGTGGCAGCCCAGCTGGTTCTCTGCTTCCCATCTGGAGGGAATGGGAGTAAAGGACCTGGCTGTCTCTGCCTCCCCTCCCCTGCATCCCTGTTTGAGGCTGGTTTGGCAGCAGGGGCTGCATGGCTTGTGAAGTGCTGGAGGGGGGGGGAAGCTGTTTCTTCTCCAGGCCAGGGGGCAGGTGTCACTGCTGCCCCCCAGCTTTGTGGGGCATAGAACTCACTGTGCCCCACAGTGGGACAAGCGCCCCCCAACCTACCGACAGCTGGGATAGCAGTGGATGGTGGCGCAGGGGGACAGGACTGGCTGGATTCCCCTAGAGCCCAGCTGGGGAGGGGTTGAGGGGGGTCAGTCTCCTCCCTCCCCTATGTGTGCAGCAGGCGGGGACGGGGCACCGCGCGGAGGGATTGGGGAGTGACTTTATGCTGTGAAAAATGTACAATAAATAAATGTCCTGTGGAGAACGCCCAAGCCGCTGTCCGTCTGTCTGTGTTGCCATCTGTCTGTCCATGGGAGGGAGCCCTGTAACCAGCTGCCCCACCCCAACGGTGGCTGCATCTCAGCCCCAAGCAAGGGGTCCCTGTGTAACTAGCCCAGAGGTGGCTGCATCCCTTCTGACCCAATAACCATTTTGCAGTGAAGGCATTAATATCTGACAGTGTCTCTTCCCCAAGACTGGCCAGGTTAAAAACAAGCATACCAGTCACTGCTGGGTGAGTGCCAGGGTCTGCCAGCGAGGGCAGCTTTCTGCACTGAGAGATGGAGGGGCTGGGCCACAGTCCCATCCCCACCTGTCTGCAGCAGGGGCCAAGGGAGCTTTGGTCCCAGCACTGAGTTTGGAACTGGAAACCAGGGGGATGCTGGTGAGCACCTACAGCCCAGGGCTCTGGGAGGCTAAACACAGGACTCCGGGTTCTCTCCTGACTCTGGGAGCGAAGTGAGGGCTGGTGGGTTAGAGCAAGGGGGCGGGGTTGGGAGCCAGGACTCCTGGGTTCTCTCCTTGGCCCTGGGAGGGGTATGGTGGGGGCTAGTGGGCAGAGCAAGAGGAAGTCGTTATTTTGGTAAGTTTCCCAGCACGGCCAAACCCTGGCCCTAGCCACAAGGCCAAACCTGGTACCAACAAGACCTTGGGGTTAAATTTTTGACAAATCACAGTTAAGACCAGAATGGGTCCTTTTGACAAGCCTCTGGTCAGGTATTGGGACATGGTACCTGGAGTTGCAGCACCATCCATTTCATTCACACACCCCTGCAACGCGTCCCATGTCCAAATCATTTTCCCCTCAGCTGCACAACTGGCAACTTTACCCCAGGCTGGGCAAGGATGTGAATGCGCCCCCCAGACCTGCCCATCTAGCCTAGGCATGCAGGGCTAAATGCTGTCTTGCTCTAGGCAGTGAAAAAAGGCTGGGGTAGATCTGCTCGGCCCTTTGTCTATAGCTGGGTGAAGACACAAGGACATGCTGGCAACAGGCACCACCAGCCAACAAAGCCTGAGCTGGTGGGCTTCACCTGGCCACGTTCTCCATGGAGTATTCACTGATTTCTGCTTCGCCCATGCTGGATGCTGCATGAACAACCAACCCTGCCCCTGTCCATTTCTACAACAGGATTGGGCACCAAAATCCCCTCATTTCCACACTGCATTTCCCTGATCTGTGCATCATCCACACTGAATTCCACATCAGCCAGCCCTGGTTTCTCTCGCACTTTCAACAATTCCCTCTGCTTGCTGTCGGCACGCTGAATTTTGCCTCGAATCCCTGATTGCAACACCCCATACCCTGAATTCTGCATCACATGCCAGATTTCTATTTCTTACTGAATTCTGCATCCAAGTTCTCCTGATTTCCACATCACATGCACTGAATTCTGTATTGCACACTGGATTTGTGTTTCACTCAGTTCTGTACCCATATTTCCGATTTCAACTTCACATGCACTGAATTCTGCATCACATACCTGATTTGTTTAAAACATGCTACATTCTGTACCAATACCTCCTGATTTCTAAGTCACACACACTGAATTTAGCACCCAAATTTCCCATATTTATACATCACCCACACCGAATTGTGCACACCCCCGATTTCTGTTTTAAACATGTTGAATGCTGCACCAGTTTCTCATGGCTTCTAAATCATACACACTGTGCCCAAATCTCCTGTATTTTCATTTCACACGTTGAATTCTATACCAAATCCCCTGCACCCAGTTCCTGATAGCTACATTAGGTGTGCTGATTTCTGTACCCTGATCACTGTCATACGCATACAGTTGTCCCCCAAATCTCCCTGATTTCTGCATCATGTTGGCTACGTCTAGACTGACATGATTTTCCGCAAATGCTTTTAACTGAAAAGTTTTCCGTTAAAAGCATTTGCGGAAAAGAGCATCTAGATTGGCACGGATGCTTTTCCGCAAAAGCACTTTTTGTGGAAAAGCGTCCGTGCCAATCTAGACGCACTTTTGCGCAAAAAAGCTCCGATCGCCATTTTAGCCATTCGGGGCTTTTTTGCACAAAACAAGCTGTCTACAAATGATTTGCACAAGAGGGCTTTTGTCCGAACGGGAGCAGCATAGTATTTCCGCAAGAAGCACTGATTTTTTACAGTAGGAAGTCAGTGTTCTTGCGGAAATTCAAGGGGCCAGTGTAGACAGCTGGCAAGTTTTTCCGCAAAAGCAGCTGATTTTGCGGAAAAACTTGCCAGTCTAGACACAGCCGTTCAGTTCTGCTGATTACATACTGTTGTAGCGCTGAAGGCCGGAAGGAGCTTGCCCAACTTCCTGCATCTCATAAGCCATCAACACCTGCACCTCAAACCCAACAACTGAAATCAGATGAAGTGTCACAACACACAGGCAATAAACTATTTTGTGCCACTGGGGCTGTGTCTATGTTGGCATGATCTTGCGCAAATACTCTTTAACGCAAGAGTTCTTGAGTTAAAGTATTTGCGCAAGAGAGCGTCTACACTGGCACATGCCTTTGTGCAAGAGATGTGCTTTTGCGCAAGAGCATCCGTGCCAGTGTAGACGCTCTCTTGCGCAAGAAAGCTCCGATGGCCATTTTAGCCATCGGGCTTTCTTGCTCAAGAAATTCATGTTGCCTGTCTACACTGGCCTCTTGTTCAAGAACAGTTGCGCAAGAAGGCTTATTCCTGAGCAGGAGCATCATAGTTCTTGCGCAAGAAGCACTGATTTTACACATTAGAACGTCAGTTGTTTTGCACAAGAACTCCCCACCAGTGTAGACAGGCAGCATGTTTTTGCGCAAAAGCAGCCGCTTTGGCGCAAGATCGCGCCAATGTAGACACAGCCAAAGAGAACAGGGACCGATTGATGTACACCAATTGCTAAGTGGGGGAAGATTGAGAAGGATCCAGATGGATCCTTGGAAAAGACCCGCCCCCTACTGCAGAGTAAGGTGGGAAAAAAAACAACTTCGCTCCCATAAGCCCCCTCCCCCATGCCTTATGAAAATTGGCTTATGGATATGCATAATTTCATACTTTATGCAAAACAGGTCACGTAACATAAATTGTACAGTTACAATGAATCTGTGTATCCTATTCTTATGCATGTGTCATTCTTGTATGTGAAGTTAGAAATACGAAGTGTGGATCTGTTTATAATTCTAAATACACTAATAAGAGCCATTACTGGTGCTGCAGTGCTTAATGACTCAATACTCAAACTGATGACTTGTGAATGGGCATGTTTGTCCTATAAGCTCCAACTGTGGTTGGTCTTTGAAAGACATGTGACTATCTCCCCCTCCTCCTCCCGGAATCCATCTTGAACCTGGTATTTTTCCTTAGGGAGTGGGGAACAAAGGGTTCCCAGGAAGGAAAAGTTTATTTAACTGCCTGGTGCACACTAAGAAAATACAAAGAACTTTGAAGTAGCTGTAAACTCAAATCAGAGTAAAGATCAACTCTGACTCTCTCTTTACCTGAGATAAGAACAACTATTTAGGGTAAGAATTTATATGTAACAGTTTGCTTAGTGAATTAGTACTAGCTAAGCATTGTTTATTTTAATTCAGTAATTTACTTTGATCGGTCTGTTTTCACTTGCAACCACTTAAATCCTATATTTATATTTAATAGAAACATTTTTGTTTATTGTCAAGCCCAGCATAAATAATTGTTACGGGGAAATGGAGGGGGAGGGGACAACCACTGTGCCCCTCTTTCTTCCATTGGTAAAGGGGGCTGACCATACAAGCTTTCTCTGTGTACAACTTTTACATGGAGTAAGGAGGATTTATTTGGGGGTTAGGTCCCCTTTGGGGTTGTTTTCCTGGGTGCTTAGCCCTCCCAGAGTTAACCTGGTTCAGTGTCTGCGTTACTCTTCAGGGGGGCAGTAATCCCTACTCTGTGTCTTGGGAGACCAGAGGATCTGGCCCAGCAGGACAGAGTGGTGGGGAGCCCCAGAGGAAAGAAAGGTGGTCGTTCATGCCGTGGTTAGCACACCCGGGGATAGCCCTAAGGCAGTGGTCCCCAACCTTTCAGGGCTGCCGAGCATCCAGGTGCACATGCTGGGCGTCCGGGGGCGGGGCCGCACATGCGCCGCACGTCCAGGGGCAGGGCCACATGCCCGGGGCAGGGCCCGGCCCAGATCATTCCGCGGGGGACCACTGCGGGGTAGTCTATGATTTTAGCCCATCACAGTCCCTGCCGATTTAATCATAGGAAAATTCCTTCCTAACCCCAAAGACAGTGACATAGTTGAGCCAGCCAAGCATCAAAGAGAAAAAATGCTTGGTGCCAACTCAGCTCTCTGGCCCAACTCTGGCTTAGCTCTGATGCTCCAGAAGGAAAGAAAAACAATCATCTGGGAGAGAGGGAGAAATTCCTTCCTGATCCCTGCAGGTGAAAGTGCAAGGCCCTGAAGCCTGAGATTTTCAGAAAATAAGAGAAACTGTTATGTGTTCTCCTTCGCCTTAGGACTGCCAAGCTCCACTCCCCACCTTACAATGGCCCTCATCCACTTGTCTGCCTCTTACAACTAATTATGCTCCCCCCCCCAGCAATTCTCAGAGGGAGGCCATCTCAGAAGATGGTTTAAAATGTTTCTAATGTCCAGCCTGAACTTGTCCTGGGCAATGTTGTCATCTAGCTTCAGTCAGTCTTTGCCCTTCTTGGTGACATGCACAATGAATCACACGCCAAACCCCCTTGATTTCAGCATCATGTCTGCTGGACCTTTTGCCAATTCCCTCCAATTTCAGTGTCATACATGCTGGATTTGATGCCAATTTTCCTACAATCTCAGCATCTTGCACGCTGAATCCTGTGCTAAATCTCAGTGTTATGTGCACCCGGTCCTGCACCAATTCTCCTTGATTTTGGCATCTCACACACCAAATCCTGCTCTAAATCTGCAGGATGCCAAAATCAAGCACACTGGCTCCAACACCAAATTCCCTTGATTTCAGGGTCACACACGCTGGATCCTTCACCAGTTCCCTCTGATTTCAGCATCACGTACATCCAATCCTGTGCCAAATCTGCTTGATTTTGGCAACACATCTGCCGGATCCTGCACCAAATGCTCCCAAATTTGGCATCACACCTGCTGGGTTCTGTGCCAAATGCCCCTGATTTTGGCATCACACCTGCTGAGTCCTACACCAAATGCCCCCGATTTCAGCATCACGCCTGCCAGGTCCTGCACCAAATGCCCCTGATTTCAGCATCATGCCTACCGAGTCCTGCGCCAACTGTCCCCAATTTTGGACTCATGTCTGCTGGGTCCTGCGCCAAATCCACCTGATGTATTTATAAATAAATCCATTCCCGTCCTGCCCCCTCCAGTTAGCTCTCTTTTTGCCAGGCAAGACAAGACAGCTCTTCATATCTCATCTCTTAGGGCAGGTCCTTTGTTCCCATGATCATTCTAGCAGCTCTTCTCTGCACCTGGTTCCGGTCTGAATTCATCTTTCCTCACCATAGGTGAGCCAAATTGGATGCAATGTCCTAGATGAGTTTTTACCAATACCTCCTCCACCAGCCCATATCTAGCTCTGCCAGCAATGCCTCTCCTGATACATCCTAGCTCACATTAGCCTTTTTCTCTATCCCATCACATCAGTGGCTCCAGCTCAGCCTGCAGTCAACCGACTCACTTTGAGCACTTTCCTTCTTCATTGCTTCCAGTGGACAAGCCCCTGGCTTACCACAGAAATTCTTGACTATACGCGCATGACTTTGTGTTTTGGACTATGGAGTTTCATCCTATTTCTGCTCTTCCAATCTTCAAAGTCATCTAGAATATTGTTCCAATCTTCTTCATGAACGATGGGGATTTGCGTATCAGAGGCTACACTCTGCACCAAATCCTCAAGATTTCTATGTCTTGTCCACTGGTTTCTGCACCAAATCCTTCCAATTTCTGGCCCAGTGGTTTTTTTCCATCCATGTGCAGAATACATTTTTTTACTTGCACCGAGGCATGTGTGAATGTGCACCACCAGTAGAAACACAAAGTGCTCTGCAAATCAGCTGGGTACCACTGGAATCTCTCCTTAGTGGCTACACAAGAACCCAGCTTATGGGGAATACAGATGCCTACAGAATCCTGCACCAAGTCCTCCCAATTTCTACATCTCATCCTCTGGATCCTGCACCAAATCCTTCCCATTTCCATGGCTTGCATGCTGGATCCTGCACCCAATCCTTGCGATTTCTACATCACACTAGCTGAATTCCTCCCCCGCCATTTTGGCATCTCACATGCTGCATTCTGCACCAAGTCCCCCAGGTTCCAACTGCTGAGAGAGGGAAGTGCAGTCTAGTGGTTAGAAGGGCCAGGACTGGACACAAGGTTAAATCTCCGCCAGAGAGACTAGGTCAGGGGGTTGGAGAGAGCCCTGGCATAGGCTCCCTCGATCTGCCACAGCCAGATGCAGCTCAGTGCCGCAGAGCCGGAGCCCGGGGCTCTCTCAGCTCTGACTATTAATAGATGTCCCAGTGACGGGAACAAGGCATTCTCTCCTAGCCTAGCCGCCCAGGCTCCGCCCCAACTCTCCCCAGTCACTGAGCAGAGCATGGATCCTGGGAGGAGGAGCGGGGCCTGCCCCAGATCTGGGACCTCTGGTTCCGGAACGCAGCCCCATGAGCCATAGGGCGGGGCTGCCGGGCGCTTCACCCGCCTCGTGCCTGAGGACTGACTCAGATATGCTTTCCCGGGCAGTGCTAATGGGAGCTAGTGGATAGAGGACAGGACGGTCCTGGGTTCTCTCCTCTCCTCTGGGACGGGAGTGGGGCTAGTGGTTAGAGCAAGGGGCTGGGCGCTAGGACTCCTGGGTTTTAGCCTGGCTCTACAGGGGCGGAGGGAGGCCCCTGGGCTCTGCCAGTGACGTCATAGCAGTCCCCTGCCTCAGTTTCCCCACCTGTTCCAAGCGGTTAGCGTGGGGCTGGCTGGAGCTGAGAAATGGGTCCCAGACCCCCGCCCAGAGGCCGACACGGAACCCAGACATCCGGGCTCCCAGCCAGAAACGGGACCCAGGGGTCCGGCTCCGCGTTCCCCCTTCCCTCCCAGAGGCCCCGGGCTCCCCGCCCCCCGCCAAGGCCGGAGATAGAACCCAGGTATCCGGACCCCTCCCCCTCCGAGCCAAGCATGGAACCCGTACTTCCGGATCCCTGCCCCCACCCCCGCTCGCCGCTAGCCCCGTGCGCCGAGCCCGCACGTGTTCCCCCAGCTGCTGCTGCGGCGCGGCGCCGACCAATGGGCGATCGGCTGGGCGGGGCCAGGCGAGGCGCGAACCAATGGGGTGCGACCGAGGGCGGGGCCGGGTCACGCGCGGGCCTGCATGCCCGGCCGGACCACACCTCCCGGGGGCGGGGCCTCGTGGCCTCACGCGGCCGCCTGCATGCCCGAGAGCCGGCTGGCCAATAGCAGCCGCCGAGCGGCCGAGCGGCCAATGGGTGGCGGAGGGGGCGGGTCCGGTGGAGGGGGTGGGTCCGGGCATGGGGCTGCGCAAACAGAGGCAGACGGGGCGCGGCGCTGCGGTGAGTGGGGCAGGCTCCGGGGGGCGCGTGGGGCTGGGCGGTTGCAGGGGATCCGTGCAGCCTGGGGGGAAGCAGAGCAGGAGGCTCGGGGGAGCAGGACCCGTGGGGCTGGAGGGTAGAGGGGCGGGGCTGGGTCTCTGGGGGGCAGTTCCGTGGGGCAGAGGGGCTGGGAGTCTTGTAGAACTGGGGTCTCGTAGCACTGGGGAGCTGTGTCTGTGGGGCTGGGGGCCCTGTAGGGTGGAGGGTTGAAGGCGGGGTCTGTGCGGGTTGGTAGCTAGGTAGGGTTGGATCTGTGGGGGCTGAGAGTGTTCGTGGGAGTTGGGGATTCCCATAGGGCTGGGTCATTGGGGGGGTTGGAGGTCTCAGAGGGCTGAGGATGTTGGGGGGATGAGTCCATGGGGGCTGTATGAATGGGTTCATGGTGGGCTGAGGGTGTACATAGGGGTCGCAGAGGGTCTGGGTCCCTTAGGGCTGGGGGGATTCATGGAGGCTGTGTGTCCCATAGGCTGTGGATTGTAGGGCTGGTAAGGCACAGGAACTGGATCCTAGGGAACTGGGGATCATATCAGGCAGAGAGGCATGGGAGTGCAAAGGGATATGGGGAAATCTCTAGAGTGGGAGGATTTCATAGGCGCTGAGGAGGTTCCATGCTCTGAGCAGATGAGGAAAGCTATGGGGAGACGTGCTTGGGGATCCATTGGAAGATAAAGTAGCTGGGAAGGAAGGGTTAGCCTGGAGGGAGACCCTTGGGGGAGGGGCTGACATTCAAGGGGCCCTGTAGGGCAGAGAGCTTTGGGATATCTTTCAGGGGAATGGCTATGGAGGGTGTCTGTGAGATGGGAAGTGTCTGGGAAGCCAGGGGGTGGTCTGAGCATTTCTGTGGGGGATAGCTAGGGGTTCCCATGGGGCTGGGGGTCCTGCAAGGCAAATGAATTGGGGGGACTGGATCCAGGGTGGGCATCTGCAGGGGAGTGGATTTGGGGATATGTGGGAGGGGGCATATGTTCCCCCCCCAAATTTTCCTGACCTGACATTAGGAATGGGGGTGGGGTTAAGGGTCACTAGGAGCTGCACGCTCTGCAGGGAGGTGGGTGATAAGTGGCTAGGTGGACAAGCTGGTGAGGTTGCATTGGTACTGTGGGGAGGTTTTGGGGGGCTCACAGGCAGGATGGGGTCTGAGCCCAGGAGGAGTGGATTCTTCTGGGTGGGGAGAGTCAGCGGCACTGTGCAGGGTGCCAGTGTGCCCCAACCCCCTCTCCCCCCAATTTCTGCATGTTGCCATACAATCAAACGCTCCATTCCAGGGCTGGTTGAATCTCAGCCAGCTGTGCCTGGATAGCCCCATGCTGTGCTTGGAGGAGGGGGGAGACAGGAGAGAAACCCCCCTCTGGCTGTGTTGTCTGGACCCTGTGGCATCAGCTGGGGCTGCTGAGTATGTGTGGGCCCCTTTCATAATGGCCCGAGTGGCTTATATAATCGGGGCTTGGAAAAAGGGCCAGCTTGTGAGTGGGACTGAGTCATTGTGTGATTTCCTCCCCCCACCCCCATGCTGCTCGGCTGAATGGCCTGAAGCCCCAGTTCCGGGAGACTGATGTGTTGCGGGAGGAGGAGCTGTTTGTGTGATGGGGTCCTGGGAGGGTTTGGGCCGTGACCCTTTTGTGTCCTTTTTCTCCTCTGTACTTGCTCTGCAGCTGTTGCCTTGTGTGCATGAGCTGGTTGGGTTAGTGACGCAGGACCACACAATGGCAGAGCTGAGCCAGGGCCCTGGGTGCCCTGGCTCCTAATCCCCTTCCTCTAATTTACCGGTCCCCACACCTCTTCCAGAGCTGGAGAGAGAACCCAGGAGTCCTGACTCCCAGTCTTTTGGGGTGACTCAGCTCTGGGGGGATCCAGAGCAGCAGGTCCCATATTCCTGGCTAAGATTGAACTTGCCTCTTACTGGTCCAGGAAAATGCCCCTTCTGTTTTTGGGACATTTCCAGCTTTGTACGGAAATAGCTGGGCCGATATTCTGCCCCCTGATCCCTCTTGGGCCCAAAAGGGAGGAGCCCCAAAAGCACAGCTGGGAGGCTGTGTGTGCTCCACAGATCTGCCTCGTACACATGGGGGGGAGGGGTGGCGACACAAGATGTACAGCCTAAAAAAGCCAGCTTAGCCGACGACGGGCTGGCAGCATACAGATTACAGCTGAGAACATCCGTGGCCCAGGCAGTCAAGAGGATCAAGGTTTCTTCCTGGGAGCTTCGCTGTTCGCCAGTCCGGAATTAAACGCCATTGGTTCTGTTCCTAAAAAAAGATATATCCTAAATTCCCAGTTTCACAAGGCTCAGGATGAAGGTAACCGCATCTCCTTCCCTCCCCCTTCCAGGAGGCCCCGATCACCTGGCGCTGGCCCAAGGGTTTACACAAAGCTGGTGAAATTCTGCTCCGCATTTGGGGACTCTGAATCTTGCATGTGTGCTGAGACTCCAGAGCAGTGGCTACCCTGCGCCCAATTTGAACGGGATGTCGGCTGTCCTCCAGGACCGTACGCAGCCCAGTGTCTTGTTAGTGCAAAAGGATGCCAGTTGCCAGCGAGCTTTCTGCATGTCATGGGTTGTTTTGGAAAGAGCGAGCATGCCAGGGTTACTGTAAATGTTGCAATCCCGCACTAGCCCAGGTGTGCTTCTCAGCCTGCCAGATTGTGAGAATAAAAAATACAGTAGGACAGAGGTTATTGCAGTGGCCAGGGTTTGTTGGCACAGGGGTGGGGGTGTGTAAGCAAGAGCAGGGGGTGTGGTGCCGTGTTTTGCCACGTGCAAACTCCTTGGACTGCTTCCCAGCTGTTCTCCGGTCCTGCTGAGCCTGGCCTGGATGGCTCGTCTGCCAGAGGTGAGTCACAGTTGCTGGACTGTGGTACGGGAGTGGGTTTTCGGGGTGGGGATGTCGGGAGAGAAGGGGTGATGCCAGGGGCACGTCTGCACTGCAGTTTGGGCTGTGCTAAGAGCAGCTGTACAGCGTGGATGGGTGAGAAATCTGCCTGCACATACTCCTCCCATGTCTGTCCACCCACAGCGGTGGATCCCTGGCTCTGGGAGGGGAGTGGAAGCTGGTGGGTTAGAGCTGTGGAGGCCTGGGAGCCAGGACTCCTGGGTTCTTGCCCCAGCTCTGGGAGAGGTGTGGGGAGTGGGGGATTGGGAGACAGAACTCCTGAGTTCTCTTCCCCAGCTCTGGGAGCAGTCAAGGAATAAATTAGTGTGGCAGGGAGCGAGTCCCTGGCACCAGACCAACCTGTGGTTAAGCTGAGAGAACATAATGTTCCCGGCCCGCTGCCTTGTTTGCCCTGTGGAAATAGACCTTGGCCGGGGCAGGAGGCTGGGCAGAGACAGATACTTTTATGCCTGCCCCACATCCTCCACCCCCCCGCCTGCCCGGGACTGGCCAATGGCAGGCGTGCTGCTCTGGTGACACCGTGACGCCACAGCTCTTGGAAAGCCCCCAGGGGAGTCTGACGTGTTGTGTAAGGAGCTGCCAGGCAGGTACCTGGCTGGGAAATATTACATAAGGGCCCCTGTGAATGGAGCTGCTGCAGCCCTGTGCGGGTGACCTGGTTATGTCAGAAGTCGGGCCCAAAGGGGCTCTGATTACAGCTGACCTGGTGCAGGAGACACATTGTGGAGCTGGCTGCATGGCTCTGCCTCAGGCGGTGGGCCTAGTGGTTAGAGTGTAGGGGGAGAGCCAGGACTTCTGGGTTCATTCCCCAGTACTGAGAGGGGAGTGGGGTCTAGTGGTTGGAGCGAGGGGGGGGGGCTGTGAGCTGGGATTCCTGGCATCTTGCCCCAGCTTTGGGAGGGGAATGATGTGTAGTGGTTATAGCAGGAGAGCTAGGAACAAGGACTCCTGGGTTCTCTATCTTGCTTTGGGAGGAGAATGGGGGCCAGGACATATGGGTTCCCTCCCCATCTCTGGGAGAGGAGGAGCAAACCCTTCAGAGCATTTATTTCCTTCCGACTCTGTCATCCCCATGCCTCAGCCAGTTCTGTCTAATTAACCCCTGGCAGGAACGCTGTTTTTCCTCCCTGCGTGGGCTAGGTCAGGGGGGTCCACTGCTCTCCAGAGCCGTCATGAAAAGGCCCGCGGGGGCAGTGCAAAGTGGCTCTGGAGAGGAGTGGGCTGGCTCCAGGCAGCGGGACACAATGCGGCTGGCGGGAAGACGTGGTGGTGCTTGGTATGGTCCCGGTGCGGCTCCTCTCCTCACCTGCAAGCGCCTCTGGCTGCAACGGAGTGAAAAGAAGCATGAATCCAATGGAGACTGGATTTCGTGCTGGGGGCTGAGGTCGGCATCTGTGCCTCCCATCTAGGCACCATCCAACTCCGGAGAGGACCAGGCCTTCGGATCCTCAGCAAGCCTCAAAGTGCTCTGCAAGGGAAACTGAGGCAGGCACAGTTTCTTTGTGGTGCAGTGCAGAAACTGAGGCAGGAGGTGGTGGTGGAGCATCCTCCCCGTGTCGAGGCATTGGGACAGCCAGCCACTGTCCTGCAGAGTGTGCAATTAGGGAGTGGGTTGTGCAGAATCAGGACTAGCCTCCAAGCCCACTTCCCCGTGTCACTCTCTTGGGGCTGGAGTCTCATCTGTAAATCTCCATTGGTTCCCAGAGGTCCCAGGTCCGTGTAGTCAGTGTGTGCCTCAGTTTCCCTTATTATAAAATGGCAGTGATGCTCTGCCAGGGGAGGTTGTCAGGGTGAATGCATTAAACGCTGAGACATGCTCTGATCCTATGAGAACTGTACAAGTGTTTGGCCCAGATTTGGCTCACTGAGCAGAGTTCTTGCAGCAACCCCATTTCTGACCCTGCTGGGGGGTTGGGTCTGCAGACTCTGTTCTGCAGGCTGTGGCTCTCAGTGCGGGAGCAGAGGGTTTGCTCTGGGGTGCCCAGCTAAGTACGTTTTCTTCCTTGTATATGCTAACAAAGCAAATATTTATCAGAAAGCCACTTCGGCTGCCTTATCAGCCATCGAGGGAAGAGTCAATATTTTCACCCCTCCTGCCTGCCTGCTTCTGGGCCTCCGTGCTCAGGCCGCATTTTTCCTGTGCTTCTTGTTGGGGAATCTCTTATTTACCAAAGAAAATAATATTTACCAATGCTTTGCGCCTGCTGCTGCTCACCACTGTTTCTTTCACACCTCCTGGTGCCATCTGTGTTAATGTGGTCTTGGCATTTTCCAACCCACTGGGATGTCCCGTTCTCCCTAGCCAGTGTTGGTAAATAGAGCTGGGCCACAGATACGTTGGGAAAGCAGGATTCAGCCACCAATTCCCACAACAGTGTCTGCCGACTCATTTGGTTGGTTGGTTGCATTGTCTTTGTCCAAAGTTAATTATTTTTGGTCAAGGTTCAGACTCCATAGAAAATACAAAAAACATGGTGGTAATTAAGAAATAAAAACAGATTGGGATCCATTCAAAAGTGTCTGGTGGTCTGGATTTGGCCTGTAGTCTGCCTATTGACTACACCACCCCCTTGATGTGCTTGGTGCTGTACAAACCCCGAACAAGGCCCTGTATGAGCAGCTAAGGCCTGGTAGATCCCAAAAGACCCCACTGTTGTGGGCAGTGTCTGACTCCACTTTACAACCCTTTCTCTTGATCCTTGTATTTCGGATCCTATCTTTTGCCTGAGTGTGCATCCTAAGTCTGCAGCTGGATTTTTACTGTTGTGGACCCAGTGCCAATGTTCCCTGTAAGCTGAGCACTTGGGTGGCCACTCTGGACAGATTCCAGTGCTTCCCCACTGATTAGCAGAGTGCCCACACCTGGTAGTGTGTGTTTCTTGTGGCAGTGCACATAAAAAAAATTATTCTGCACATGGATTGAAAAAATTGGAACATTACCCAGCACCCCTGCAAACCTGGAGGAGTGGGGACATGTGGCCCTCAATTAAACATCCCTGGAATGTTTTGGTTTTTAAATTAGTTGTGGATCCAGGGTAGATTTTGAAGACAAGATTGAAATCAGGGCAAAATGGTTTGGAAAGGATCAAGATGAAATTTTTGGATTGAATTGTGGATCCTTCTTCTCTTCTCTCCTCCCCCCCCCCCCCCTCGATTTGTGAACATTTTCCAGATTTTGTTTTTTCCTCCCTTCATGGAATGGGGAGGAGGGGGAGACGGGGAATATTGTGGTAATTTAAAATTATCCTGGGCCAGTAAACCCCTGCCCTGTAGGACCTACCAACAAAACCCTGCAGCATCCTGCTTAGCTCTGGTTTCCTTTTTGATGCCCTGCCAGTAGCTGGCATGAGCTTTGTTGATGCTTTTGCTGGTTGATTATGCAAGCAAGCCTGGCTCTCATTGGCCGCCTGCTCAGCCAATGAGAGCCACCCCGGAACCTGGGGTGGCCACACCACAGTCCACGTGCAGGGATGTGGAACACGGTGCTGACATCAGCCAGGCGCCTGGCCAATGCCGAGGCTGCCCCGCGTTACACAATTGGGGGCAGCATCTCTGCTGGAGCCACCGGCTGCTCGTGGCATTTTGGGGGGTGCCTGGCGGGAGAGGACACACGGCTGGACCCCTTTTCAGCTAGAAGGAGCTTAGCTGGCGCCGGTGGGTTTTGTGGCATCAAAGCAGAATCCCAGAGCCAAGCCGCTATTGGGGTGAGTGTGAAATGTCCCCTTCCCATTACTGCATTGCTATTACTCCCCCGATTTTGGTATGTTCTGCTGCAGGCGCACCCCTCTTCTCTTCCCTCCCCCTTCGCAGCCTTCCAGAGCTGCTTCCTCATCCCAGCGATCAGCTGAGGCTGCCACATGGGATTTGTTCCGCGAGTACAAAATGTTCTTGCCCAGGAACTGGTTATGCCGAGTGTTGCACTTTGCCAGGGCAAGGCATGCTCGGAGCCTGGTTCCCTTCCCTCGGCTTTTGGCACACCCCCGCGGAGCTGTCTGGTTGGTTTATTGTAGGGGGAAGTTTTGCAAGGCAGCCAAGGCTGGGAGCGGGAGGGTGGAAAGCTGGAAGCCAGGCAGATTGGCTGGTTTGCCCAGTGCGCCTGTCACAGAGGTGTTGGTAAACAACTAAAGGCAGGATGCGGCCGTGTGTGTGTGTGTGTGTGTGTTGGGGGTGCGGGGGGAATCGGGTGATGTGAGTGACTTGCTTTGTTTTGGAGACTGGTCTCTAATATCTTCTTGCTGCCGGTAGATTTTTTTTTTTTCCCTTCTGGGGGGAACTATTTAAAACTTAGTCAGCAGTGCAAGAGGGGCTGTCTGACTTCCTCTTACCTTAGTTTAGCTGATAGGCAGGTGCTGAAATGTGCTTTCTGGCCACTGGGAGACGCCAGTGGGTTGCCTCCTCTCTGATCCCTCCCATTTGTTTTCAGGCTTTGTTGATGGATTCGTTTAAAATTTAAACGAATCCAGTTGAGTTATGGTGGTGCAAAGCCCAGTGCGGGGCTGTTTAGCTTGGCTCACATTTGATTTTAGGCAGCTACCCCGGGGGAACACCATAAAAGTGTCTATGCCAGTTTCAAACTGTTTAAAATCTCTTCCCTTAAATGAAATTGGCATATGGTTCTGATCTAGACAGACACAGCCCCTCTGAGCATTTGTATTTGGGTTGCAGAAGCAGCCAGGTCAGAGCTTGCTTGCTTAGGAAAATGCCTTTCCCTGCTAAATGCGTGTGTGTGCGTAGCTGTTACGTTTTTTCCCTTGTGCTGTGGGTGTTTGCAGCTGGTGTGTATGTGTAAATAAATCTTTGCAAGTTGTAGGTTTAGGGTTTTTAGAAAAAATAGATTTTTTTTTCAGGGCCAACTCTTGAACTTTTATTTTTTCTATTATTGATTCAGAGCGAGGGCTCAAGCAACTCTCCCTTATTTAAAGGTGTTTTTTTTTAAACAACTTATTTTCGCTCACCCACAAGGCCATGTAGATGCACTTTTCCAGTTTCAAGCAGTTGAGGGGAAGCTTAAACTATTCAAGAACCAATCTGGGAGACTTAGTGACACAGCCTTATTCTGGAATAAGAGCACCTGGGTTTGATTTGAATTCACTCCTTTACTAGTGTTAATGAAATCTGGACCGTGTGCTCTAAATAGCTGCATGCAGATGTTCACCCAAGTTATTAAAGGGGTACATCTAAACCGAATTAGTGCTTCTGGGCTGATTTGTGCATAGGTGAGTGCTTGTTAAGTTGAATCTTCCCCAAGCTGGGTATGTAAACGGAGGCTCATAAAATCTAGGTGGACACCCCTTAAATATAAAGGCTCCCTTTCTTATAACTGCTGGGGACCCTCCTGGTCACAGGGGTCAACACCTATGCAAAGTTCTTGTTTGGTTCCATTAACTATGGGATTGGGTCCCTTGCTTTCTACCCCCAGATGTGGGTATCCATCCAGCTGTCCATCTGTAATTTCTAACGGTCTAAAAAAGCATTTAACCTCCCCTCCCATTTGTTGGTGTATCTATCTGTCAGGACCTGAGTGCTGAAATTTGAGTTTCTCTGGTAACTGCCTGTTTGCCCCCACGGCTGCCTCTTGTTGCTTGGGCAACGCAGTGCATGGCGCCCATGTCCTGACTGGTAGATAAAGGAGAGACGGTGACTGGAAATTGGCATGTATTTGCAGGCGTGTCCATTTGGCTTTTTCCCCCGGGCCCTGTGGCTGGGCAGATCTCGCGGCCCCGACATCGGCGAATCTGTGTAATTCTGCTGAGCAGGTCTTTGCTGACAATGTTTATAAAATCTTTGGCTCTGGCCCAGACTGACTTAGCTCCCCATCTCCTGGATGGATGCTAAATATAGCCGTGTGGTGAAGACTTACCCGGCTACTGTAAAGAGCCTCATGGTCCAAATAAGAGGCTGAGAGAAAACAACTGAGCTAAGAATAGGCTGGCTTTGGTGCCTGAAATAGACACACAGCAGAGATTTAGCTGCAATTAGCCAGGTGCTCAGTGGGCTGCAGTGGGCCCCATGTGGGTTTGGTGGGCTTGGGAGAATGGAGCTGATATGTGGGGTAGGGCTCGGAGCCTGGACCTCCAGGTTGAATCCTAGGATCGTGTTTGAATGCCACAGGGACTCTTGGGGGTGATGCCATGGGAAGGAGGCAATGGATTATGAGCCACGACTCCTGGGTTCTCTCCCCGACTCTGGGAGGCATGCTAATTGAGATGGAATGAAGGGAAGATTTTGATGCTAGTACCCACAGACCTCGGCCTGCCTCTCACCCTGGCAAACCCACTAATAAAAGATCTTGAACATTTTAAAGACACAGGAAAGAAGGGGGGGGGGGGAGACCCAGTGAGAGCATTAGAATTGTAGTATTAAAATAGACCTTTATTTGAGTCATAACCTTAGCTCCCCTTTCCATTAGCCACAGAGCTTTTTGGAGGATAAACCCCCTTATTTGACCTTATCAAAGACCAGCACCAAACACCTTTGGAGAGGGGGAGAAGTTAAGTGAGATGGGGTGGAGCTGGCACCGTGGCTGCTGGAGGGTCAGATCCTTTTTCCTAGGAGACATAGCAAGACACGTGCAGAAAATGCAGCTTCTGGCAATGACTCAACCTCACGGCTGGTCTGTCAGCCATGCTGAGACCCGGCGACCGCGTAGGGCTCTTTGGGACACCTCTTGGAGCCGCCTGTTGGTCCAGGGTTGGCAGCAATGTTGCAGCCTTAGTGCCAAAGCCAAATCTCTAGTAGAAAAAGGAGGCGAGAGAAGAAAAGAACCTGGCGGGCACAGGCATCCCAGGCAGTGAGGCAGCCGGGTCCCTCTGGGCTGGCTGGGCCATCTTTCAGGGTTAGGATGGAGGAGGTCTGGGATTGCAGGAGACTGTGGGGATCCCTCTTAGAATAAGGAATAAGGGATCTTTTGGAAAAGGCTTTATTTTCCGAAAGATCCCCATCTAGACTGGCGCTTTTTTCCGGCAAAGCTCCGAGCTGGAAAAAAGCAGCAGCCATGTTTATGCAAACGAAGCGGGGGGGATTTAAATCCCCGCTTCATTTGCAATTGCGATATGTCTAATTTGCATCCCTTTTACGGAAAAGGGACGCAGTGAAATAGTATTTTCACAGCCCTAGTGAAATAGTATTTTCTAATATCCAACGTAGACCTCCGGCACTGCAACTTGAGACCATTGCTCCTCCTTCTGTCATCTGTCACCATTGAGAACATCCTCTTTGGAACCCCCCTTGAGAGCCCCTCATTCTTCTCTTGTGCAGACTAAATAAATCCAGATCCCTTAGCCTCTCCTCTTTACTCAGGTCACCCAAACCCCTACTAACTTTTGTTGCCCTCTGCTGGACTCTCTCCAGTGGGTCCACATCCTTTCTGTAACTGGGGGGGGGGGGGGGGGCAGAACTGGACACAGTACTCCAGATGTAGCCTCCCCAGTGCCGAATAAAGGGGAATAATCACTTCTCTAGATCTGCTGACACATGTTCCTCCTCCATGCACCCTAATATGTATTCCATTAGCCTTCTTGGCTACAAGGGCACACTGTTGACTCATATCCAGCTTCTCATCCACTGTAACCCCCAGGTCCTTTTCTACCAAACTGCTACTTAGCCAATCGGTCCCAGCCTGTAACAATGCTTGGGCTTCTTCCATCTCAAGTGCAGGACTCTACACTTGTCCTTGTTGAACCTCATCGGATTTATTTTGGCCTAATCCTCCAGTCACTCTGGACCCTATCCCTACCCCTCCAGAATGTGTACCAGACTTTGAGCTGTTGCTCACTACCTGTTGAGCCCAACAATCTAGCTGGCTTTCTAACCCCCATTTATCCATACTTCCTTAACTTGCTGGCAAGAATACTCTGGGAGACTGTATCAAAAGCTTTGCTAAAGTCAAGGTACATCGCATCCACTGCCTGCTTGCACCTTTTCCATGCACGCTAGTTGTGGCCACGTCTTATAAGCTTTCATTTTTCACTTTAGAGTAAATTTATAGGCCCAGTTGTCATAAGAGAGGGGAGTGGCATCTAATGGTTAGAGCAGGGGAATGGGAGCTAGGACTTCTGGCTTCACTCCCCAGCTGTGGGCAGCAACTGTCTCTTAGTAGTGTGTGTTTGTTGTGTAATAAGCCCTCCTACTTGTGCCACAGTGTTTGATGGAGAGTAGCTTTGCATCCACCACCCTGTGTGTGAATGCTGGGGCTGGCTGGGCTCAGGGCATGGGGGGAGTTTAGGAGCCATGGCCCAGTGCTGGTGGCAGGCGTGAGTGTAGCTGGGGGTGGGAGGGGAGCCCTGGCCTGGGATGCGCTAGCTGGCTGGGCAGCTCTCCTGCCACCGGGGTGGGCCGGGCAGTGGCCTTTCCCAGCCCCCTGCCATGGGGAAGAGGTGGCCTGACAGGCGCTGCTTGGAGGGAGCCAGTTCAGGGCCAGAAGTGCCCAAAGAGGGGTTTTCCAGTGCAGCAGGGCCCCCACCCCAGTCTAAACTGCCTGTGTGTCTCTGCTCTTGCAGGTACAGCCTACGATTTCTCTGCTCAGGTCTGTCTCCCACCCCAGCCGCCGAACACCCCCACGCACCCCTGTTCCTGAGGGCCGGGTGATGTCCCCGGTTCTCCCCCGATCATGAGCACCACCTGTGAGCAGAGGCAGGTATCCTTTGAGGGCAGCAGCGGGGGCAATGTTGGTGGGGCTGGCTCAGGAGCCCCCCGGCGCACCCGAGTCCCGCGAGGGGCCGAGCCCCAGGGCCAGGCCAACGACGACATGGACGCCAATAGCAACGGTTCCAGTGGCAACGAGTCGCAAAGCCACGATTCCCTGCGCAGCGACCACAGCAGCAGTGGGAACGGCAAGGACTCAGCGCTGCTGGAGACAACCGAGAGCAGCAAAAGGTATGGGGGGGTGGCTAGTGGGCCGCGGGGGCATGGGCTGGCTCCTGGCTTATGGGCCCTGGTCTCTGGGTGTGGAGGAGTGTGGGCTGGGTCTGTGCTGGACTTGCCATGTTTGTGGACCCTGGTGTCCAGGAGCCGGGCCTGGTGGGGCAGGACATGCTGACAAAGGGCAGGGGATGGAATTCATGCCCCTTCCCTGGCTGTCCCACCCTGGGAAGAGGAGGCATTAGGTGACCCAGCCTCTGGGATGCCCCGGTGATGAGTGTTACAGGCTCTGCAGCTTTAGAGAGAAATGTAAGTGTGTATGTGTGTGTGTGTGGGGGGGGGGGGGCAGCTCCTCTCTGCCTGTTCATGCCTGGGGGTGGGGACTGCCTGTGCTGGTGCCTCCTGCTGGGAGCTTAGAGTGGGCACCCTGATGTGCCAGCTCCATCTCTCTCTCCCCACAGCACCAACTCCCAGAGCCTGTCGCCCCCCAGCAGTTCCATCGCCTACAGCCTGCTGAGCACCAGCTCCGAGCAGGACAACCCCTCCACCAGCGGCTGCAGGTAGGCTGGGGGGCGCAAAGCCCTGGCGGGATCCATCCCTCACATGCATCACGTTGTGCAGCACGTGGCTCCTTTCGCCTCTGGGGAAGCCAGACTGTGCAGAATCACACAGGAGTAAAGAGGGCAGTGAGGGCTAGTGGTTAGAGTAAGGGAGCTGGAAACCAGGACTCCTGGGATCTCTTCCCCAGCTCTTGGAGCAGAATGGGGGGCTGGTGGTTACAGCAGGGGAATCTGTGAGCCAGGACTCCTGGGTTCTCTTCCTGTGTTTGCCACCGACTTCCAACATGCCCCAGGGAAAGTCCTTTCCTCTCCCTGGCATCTGCAGTGCGGGGCTGCCCTCCAGCAGCAGGGGGAGTGTGTCTTGGCGCTGTCCCATGTCCCTCATGGCGTGAGGGGTGGGGCACTGTCTCCTGTGGCTCACTGGCCTTTCCCTGCCTGGCCCTTGCAGCAGTGAGCAGTCGGCGCGAGTGAAGACCCAGAAGGAGCTGATGAAAGCGCTGAAGGAGATGAAGATCCGGCTGCCCTCGGAAAAGCGCGGCAAGGGTCAGTCGGGCACCCTGGCCACCCTGAAGTATGCGCTGTCCTGCGTCAAGCAGGTCCAAGGTACGAGGTGCTGGGCTGGTGCGGGGGAGCTGTGCCCTGTTCGGGCAGGTTGGGGTGCTGGGCTGGTGCGGGGGATCTAGGGCTGGTGCAGGCAGGCCAGGGCAGCTGGGGGGCAGCGGGGTGAGAGCCCAGAGGCAGCCTGGTTGCTGTCTGTGGTACCCTGGAGGCTGCGGGGCAGTGCCAGGCAGTGCTACCAGCCGCAGTGCTGACGGGCTCTCTGCTCTGCCCGCAGCCAGCCACGACTACTACCAGCAATGGACCATTGATGAGGGCCAGCCCTGCGCCCTGGACGTCTCCAGCTACACCATCGAGGAGCTGGAGAGCATCACCTCCGAGTACACCCTCAAGAATCCAGTGAGTGCCCCTGCCCACTCCCGCATGGTGCCCCAACTCCCGGGACCGCTGCCTCCCCAGGCCTCCCTGCCAGCCCTTATGAACCCGTGAGATGCCCCCATCCAGGCCACCTTGCCTCTATCCCCTGCAAGTCCTGTGCCCCCCCCCCACCTGCGCCCAGCCCTCCCCAGAGAGTGACCCCAGGTACCCCAGTGCCATCTCCCAACTCACCTCCCTCTCTCTCCCTGCCCCCATCCCCGCAGGACACCTTTGCCGTGGCTGTCTCCTTCGTCACCGGCAAGATCCTCTACATCTCCGACCAGGCTGCCTTCATCCTGCGCTGCAAGAGGGACGTCTTCAAGGGAGCCACCTTTGCCGAGTTCCTGGCCCCCCAGGATGTCAGCATTTTCTATGGCTCCACCGCCCCCTACCACCTGCCCTCCTGGAGTGCCTGCACTTCTGCCAGTGAGTGCCCCCCATCGCTGGGAGAGGGAGGGGCCAGGCAAGCCTGCTTCATGGGCTCTGGGGGGGGCTGGGGTCTTAGATGCCCATCTGGGTGGGGAGGGGGGCATCGTGGCTAGACAAGGGCTGGGAGCCAGGACTCCTGCATCTTTACCCAGCTCCAGGAGGAGCTGGGAAGGCAGGATCCCTGGGTGCTATTTAGGGAGGAGAGCAGGGTCTAGCAGTTAGTGTGGAGAGGGGCTGGGAACCAGGACTCCTAGGTTGTCTCCCTGGTGCTGTGAGGGGCACAGGGCTTTTCCAGCCCCCGCTGACCCTCCACCCCTCGGTCTGTGTCCCTAGCTGCAGCTGCTGTGGATTACACCCAAGAGAAATCAGTCTTCTGCCGGATCAGGTGAGTTCTCCCCAGGACAGGTGGGGTGTCATGGGGTGGGGGGCAGCCCTAGAGGGTAGGCAGCTGCCCGATGCCCCCCCCCTCCATCCAGCAGACTCGCAAGGCTGTGGGAGCGGGCGAGCAGCTGAGCCTGCGTGGGTGACGCCTTAGCCCAGCCCCTTGCCTCACTCCCGGCCCTTGCGGCTGTCTGCCTCATGCCCCTTAGCCCAGCCTTTCCACTGCTGCCTTCTCGCCCCTGCCGGCCCTGGAGCCAGGCGCTTGGGGGCAGATTTGCTCCTGGCCCAGCCCTCTCTCCATCTGGGCAAACCAAGCTGACCCCGTGTGTGTGTCCTCGCTCCCTTGGCTTTCCTTGGGTACCACCTGAATGGGCAGGGCACCCCGTGTTCCTGGCAGCCCCTGCGAGCCAGGGAGCTGTCAGGTCTGGGACTGGGAAGGGGACTCCATGCCCTGGGTTCCCAGCTGTGCCCAGGATGGGGGGATCTGGGGCTTGTTGGGGGGCCAGGGTATAGGGGGCCCTGCGATTTTTGTTGCTGGTCGGTCCTGGTCTCCTCTGGCCTCTGGTCTTATTGCAGGCGTTTGTTTCTCAGCGGAGGCCGCACCCGTGGGCGGGAGCTGTGTTACTCCCCCTTCCGGCTCACACCCTACCTGGCCAAGGTGCGCCCCTCGGACAGCTGCGACGGCCAGCCCTGCTGCCTGCTCATCGCGGAGCGCATCCACTCGGGTTACGAAGGTGAGCCCAGGGACGGGGAGCAGGGGGGATCCCTCCAGAGGCCCCTCCTCATCCAGGGCAGTTGGGGGGAGGGAGCTTTGCCCCATGGGGTCGGGAGGCTGCCCCCAGCCTGGCCTTGTGGAGGCGATTGGGTCCCAAACCTCAGCCTGTATCTCCCCTACCAGCTCCCCGGATCCCACCTGATAAACGGATCTTCACCACCCGGCACACGCCCAGCTGCCTGTTCCAGGATGTGGATGAGAGGTGAGGAGGCTGGCCGAGCCTGGGGGAGGGGGCAGACATCCTCTGTCCATCTCGGCTGCCACCCATGCCGGATGCAGCAGCCAGTGAGGCTTGAAGGGTCCCTAGCGGGCCGGTACTGCCCCCAGTCGACTGTAGCCAGGCTGCAGGACCTGTCGAGGCTGGGGGCTGGCAGAACCCACTCGGGGATAGCCGCTCACTGAGCCTATCTGTTTTTCCCCAGGGCGGCCCCCTTGCTGGGTTACCTCCCCCAGGATCTGATTGGGACGCCCGTCCTCTTCTACCTGCACCCGGAGGACAGGCCACTCATGCTGGCCATCCACAAGAAAAGTGAGTGCGGGAGGGCCCAGGAGGATAGAGAGGGAAGAACCAAAGGATTGTTCTCTTTTGCAGCTCTCGCTTCAGACCCTGACTCTAAACCACTCCCCTGCTTCAGGGCTTTGGCCGGGCACCTGCCAACGTGATCGGGGCTTTTTCCCCACCTTTCTCTGAAACACCAGAGCTTGGCTCCAGGGTGGCTGGCACAGAACTCCTCTCCCGAGCCTTCTGGGGGGCAGGGCTAGCTCACTTCCTTGGGGGCCAAAGGATCACCAAGTGTGGGGCTGGAAGGAATTGTCCCTCCCTGATCAGCCCGGCTTTGGGGCAGTTGTCACCAGTTGGAGTAATTTGGCTGTGTCTTGCCTAATCGGTTCCCTGCATTGGAGGGAGCCACAGGCAGCAGGAGCTGGGAGCCAGGGCTCCTGGGTTCTCGTTCTGTCTGGGAGGGGAGTAAGGGCTGGTGGGTTAGAGCTGGCTGGAGGGGAGTGGGAACGGAGCCAGGACTCCTGGGTTCTCTCCCTAGCTCTGGGAGGGGCGGTGTGGGGGGTGTCTCCGACACTGACCCTTCCCCCACTTTTGCCCCTCAGTTCTCCAGTACGGCGGGCAGCCCTTCGACCACTCCCCCCTCCGCTTCTGCACCCGCAATGGCGAGTACGTCACTATCGACACCAGCTGGTCCAGCTTTGTCAATCCCTGGAGCCGCAAGGTCTCCTTCATCATGGGGCGCCACAAAGTCCGCACGTGAGTCCGGGGCCCTGGGCGGGTGGCGTCGCCTCTGAGGACCCAGGCTCCCCAATAGCTGGCAGTACCGGGGATGGCCCTGCCTTTCCCTGACCCTTTTCTCCCCACTCTGCACAGGGGCCCTCTCAACGAAGACGTCTTCACAGCCCCCAAGGCGCTGAAGATGCGGCCGCTGGAGCCAGACGTCCAGGAACTCTCAGAGCAGATCCATCGGCTGCTGCTCCAGGTGGGGCCAGCTCCCTTCTTAGCCTGTCTCTGACCCTCCCCCCGTCTACTTCCAGAGACCACCCCCCTCCCGCTCCAGGCCCTAACCCCTCTTCTGCTTCCTTTCCTCTGGCAGCCTGTGCACAGCAATGGCTCCGTGGGGCTCTGCAGCATGGGCAGCAATGCCTCCCATGAACAGTTCCGGAGCGCCGCCTCCTCCAGCGACAGCAACGGCCTCCCCACCGAGGAGACACAGGCCCAGCGGCCGGTACGAGCAGCCTCTGGCTCGGGGAGGGAAGGAGGGTCTAGTGGTTAGAGCCAGGACTCCTGGGTTCTCTCCCCAGCTCCAGGAGAAGAATGGGGGCTAGTGGTTAGAGCAGAGGGTGGGGGAGACTGGGAGTAGGGGACCCCTTTCCACTACCCTAAGCCCTCCCTTCCTGTCCTCAGATGACCTTCCAGCAGTTCTGCAAAGATGTGCACATGGTGAAGAGCCAGGGCCAGCAGGTGTTCATTGAATCCCGCGTCAAGCCGCCGGCTGGCAAACCCCCCTGTGCAGGTGAGAGCCTGGGGTCCCTATGGCTGCCAGGTGGGAGTTGGGTTTGCCCCAGTCCTGTTGACTTCCCAGGACTCAGGGGCCCCTGTGTGTGTGTGGCGGGGGGGGGGAGGGGGTGAAGATGATGAGCAGCTCCTGCTAACCCAGGCTCCCCCTCCTCGTAGGCCTGGAGACGCTCAGGGCTGGCGGTGGACCAGGCAGGAGGGCCCTATGTGAGGCTGAGCAAGGTCCGGGCCAAGTGGCAGCCTCGGAGGAATCTCTCCGGAAGGAGCCGTCCAATTACTCCTACCAGCAAATCAACTGTTTGGACGGCATCATCAGGTGAGGATGAGCTAGGAGCCTGGTCTCAGAGCTGCTCCCACCCTGGGGATGCAGCCAGCTCTGGGGCGGGGCAGCTAGTTACACAGGGATCCTCGCCTGGGGCTGAGATGCAGCCACTTCTCAGGCAGGGTAGCAGGTTATTCAGGGATCTCTTACCTGGTTCTCAGATGCAGCCACTTCTGGGATGGGGTGGCTGGCTGTATGAGGATCTGTCATCGAGCACTGAGATGCAGCCGCCTGTGGGGTGGGGTGGCTGGTTATGTAAGCATCCCTTGTCCCCACTAACCTCAGCACTCACGCTCTTTTAGGTATTTGCAAAGCTGCAACATCCCCAGCCGGGTGAAGCGGAAATGTGGTTCCTCCTCCTACACTGGCTCCTCCCACTCCGACGATGACAAACAGAAAGCCAGCAAGGAAGTGGCCAGCTCGGCACGAGGTACAGTCCTGTCCATCCTGGGGTGCTTGGCCCTGTTCCTCCCCCCCCCCCCCCCCCACCCTGCTCTCCTCCCCGGCCCACCTGCTGCCCTGCCTCTCCCTCTGGATATTACCCTGTTGCTGCTGACAGTTTGTGGGGGAGGGGTGTCATGGAGCAAGCCTGGGGTAGCTGATGCTTTCGACCTGTTTGGAAACAGCCTGAGTTTCCTGCCGGGCCAGAGAAGGCGAAATTCGGAGACGCGTTTCGAGGCTGTCGATGTCCCTCCCTTCGATCGACTCGAAACGCTTCCGTCCTGTCTTGGGTGTAACGCCGGGGCGGGTGGGAAAACCCATCCACGCGGGACACCGCCCAATTGTTTGGTGCTGTGGCCATGTTTTCCCGATGGGAAAACCCCTTTAGGGCAGGTTTTCTCTGCCCTTGTTCCTTTAGGAAGCCTGACACCCGTTCATCTGTCCTCTGCGCAGGGCCCCCCACCTCCCTCATTAACCCCTCATTGTCTCTTTGAACAGATGTGGAGGAAACGCTGCCGAGCCGGTCCAAGAGGGAGGAGGAGCCTGGGCCAGCGGCCGCCGCGGTGGTGGGCCCACCGCTGGCCCCGCTGGCCTTGCCCAGCAAGGCGGAGAGTGTGGTTTCCGTCACCAGTCAGTGTAGTTTCAGCAGTACCATCGTCCACGTGGGAGATAAGAAACCCCCGGAATCGGGTACTGGAGGGGAAGTGCCAGTGGATCCGGGGCAGGGCTGGCGGGAGGGGGCCGCTTTGACCCCTCGTAGCGGTGGGGCGCGCACGCGCCCCATCGCTGGGTGACTCTAGCTACATGCTGGCCGGTTGCATCTGCCGCCGGCCCCCTTCTCCGGCCAGCGGCGGAGAGCCGCCCGGCCTCTCCCTGCAGCCCCTTCTCCGCCGCGTCTCAGTAGCAGTGTAATATTCAGGGGGGCTGGTCTCACCGGCAGCGTCTGCTCCTTCCCCACACCCCATAACCTCTTCCTTCCAAGGCGACATGCTGGCACCGCACTAGGGGTGGGTGGCGGGCTGGGGTTTCTCCCACTCTGCTGTGTATTCACTTTGCCTCCCCCCCCCCCCCGTGCCTGCTGTCAGGACCCCCCTCACGGGTGACTCCGGAGTGCAGCCGAGAGCACTGGATTCATGGCTTCCCCAAATGGCTTTTCATTTTTTGTTTGCCTCCATCTGACGCCTTTATTTTTCCCCCCCGCTTCCTTCCTTGAGGTCGGCTGAGTTGCTGGCGAAGCTCCCACTGGGGGACGGGCAGGTGAAAGGGGAGTGAGGTCTAGTGGTCAGAGCGGGGGCAAGGGGAGCTGGGAACTAGAATGCCTGGGTTCTCTTGCCGGATCTGGGAGGGGAGTGGGAGCTGGTGGTTAGAGTTTGGGGACGGGGGGCTGGGAGCTAGGACTCTCTCCAGCTCTGCTGCTCACTCACTGCTTAACCCTGGCCGGCTGCCCCTCCTGGCTGACCCCGCTTCCCCCCTTGGTCTCTCTCCAGACATTGTGATGATGGAGGAGGGCCCCGGCCCCATGCCCCCAGCTCTCCTGCCCAGCGCACCACCTGACCGGGAGCAGTACCGCCGGGTGGGGCTCACCAAAGAGGTGCTGTCCACGCACACCCAGCAGGAAGAACAGGTCTTCCTCAGCCGCTTCAAGGACCTAAGCCGGCTGCATGTCTTCGACGCACCAGCCGGGCGCAGCCAGCACGAGGGACGGGGCGCCGATCCAGGTGCGCCTTGTAATTCGGGGGGGTCTGGGGGCACTCTTGAGAGGGTCAGTTCAGGGCAAATTGCTCAGACAGGGCTACTTACAGCTCAAGACTCCACTGTAAGGCACCAAACCAGCCCCAAAGAGCCCTTCTGTTTGCCATGCTGGCTAGCAAGAAGTTCCACAAGCAATTCCCTTCAAGACCCTCCCGTTCTCCTGTGCCCCAAGCAGCACCACTCCGTGCACAGACGCGAGGCCATGGAAACCGCCCGCACCACATCCGCGCAGGGGCTCCCGATCCCAAAGGACCAGCCGCGGTCCCAGGTCAATTCGTGCCTTGGCTCTTATGCAAAAGAGCGCGCTGGGCCAGTCCTTCAGAATCGCACACCCGCCCGGACGTTTATAGAACTCTCTAGGGAGAGTTGCAAGTTGTTCAAGGAGTCGAAGTGCACACGCCGGTTGCACAGTCCTGGGTGCAGCCGTGCAGCAGGGATGGACCAGGCTGCTGGCTTAAATCAAGTCTCCGGTGGACAGCTGCTCTTGGGATGGGTCTTGCCGTCCTTTGATGCTTCAGTTTGTAGCAAAGAGCCTCCAGCGGTGAGACGCCGAGGGGATGGGCTTCCAGGGCCCTTTCTGTCTCCTCGGCTGGGTGGGACTCCCGATCTGGCTGCGGGGGGGGGGGGGGGGGGGGTCTGAAGCGCGTGGGCAAGCGCCCTGTCCGCAACGGGCCCTGTTCTGTCTAGAAGGGTTGCGGGAAGGTCCATTCGGTGTAGCTGGTGCCTCTCGGGCTCCATTAGCTGTCGAATGTTCCTTGATAGCCCCGTTGGCTGGGAATGGCTGCTCTGCCTAGGCTGGGGAGCTGCTCGGGGCTTACTCCAGGGGCTGATGTTCTGATCTTCAAGTACAGAAACACCATGCGGGCTGGGCATACACTGAACCAAGGATCCCTCAGGCGGGATTTATGGCAGAGAGAACAGAGGCTGCACCTGTCAAGATGTATCAAAATCTGATTGTGTCCGCTGGGGGGGGTGGCTCATCCCCGGCCCCCTTCGCTAACCACTCCCCCCTCTTCTCCTGGCAGGGCACCATGGGCCGCGGCGGGGCGCCGGCCGGCGCGGCAAGGCCAAGCGCGTCAAGCAGCACAAGGCATCTGACAGCACTGGCTCCCCGCCTCACCCCAGCCCTGCCACCGCCGCCTGGCCCCCCTCAGGCACTGCCCAGGCCAGCCTGCCCGCTCTTCCCTTCCCCACTGTGGTGCCCACCTACCCACTGTCCGTCTTCCCGCCCAGCCAGCCCCCCACCGAGCCCGCCCCCCACTTCCCTGCCCCCGTGGTGGCTCTCATGCTCCCCAACTACCTCCTGCCTCCACCTTACTTCCCTACCCCGGCCTCCTTCGGGGAGCCCGCCTGCCCCTTCGGCGCCTGCCCACCGGGCCCCCCTGAGGCCTCGCGCTCCACCACACCCAGCCAGCCCGAGCGGGCCGACTCGCCCCTCTTCAACTCCCGCTGCAGCTCCCCGCTCCAGCTCAACCTGCTGCAGATGGAGGAGGCGCCCAAAGCGGCGGAGCGGCAGGAGGTGCCTGGTGGGCCGGCCGGGCAAGGAGGAGGCGGGGCCGGGGGGACACCTGGAGCAGGTGAACTCCGGTCGCAGAAGGAGACATGCCTGGTAAGGCTCTGCCTGCTCGGAGGGGAGTGGGGGCCAGTGGTTAGAGTAGGGGGGGCTAGCGCCAGGACTCCTGGGTTCTCTCCCCAGCTGTGCATTTAGGTAGGGCCCCCCCAATGCCTTGCGTGAATGGCAGGAGATACGTGTGCAGCCCCCTGGCTCATCCCTGATCGCCCCTGTCCTGGCAGGCGGAAGGCCAGGACTCCTCCAACAACGACGCCCTGTCCAGCTCCAGTGACCTGCTGGACCTGCTGCTGCAGGAGGACTCGCGCTCCGGCACTGGCTCGGCCGCCTCAGGCAGCGGCTCCGTGGGCTCGGGCTCCAACGGGGGCAGCACCTCTGCTAGCGGCACTGGTGAGTGACTTGGGGCTGGGCGGGGTGGGGCTGGGCTTATGAGGGGCTGGGAGCCAGGACTCTGGTGCTGATTTGTCTCCCCTCCCCCCCGGCCTGCGCAGCCAGCAGCAAAAGCAGCCACACCAGCAAGTACTTTGGCAGCGTGGACTCGCCGGAGCCGGAGCTGGCGGGGAAGCAGGCGGGCAGCGTGGGTGCCGGCGAGCAGTTTATCAGATACGTGCTGCAGGACCCCATCTGGCTGCTCATGGCCAACAGTGATGAGAAGGTCATGCTGACCTACCAGCTGCCCTCCCGGTGAGAGCCATGTACGGATGGGGGTGGGGAGCAGGACTCCTCCCCCCCCCCCCCCCCCCCCCAAACCTGAGCCTTGCAGGGCACAGTCTGGAGTCCCTGGTTTGAGCTTGTGTCCAGCTGGTGAGGGGGAAAGGGAGGTCAGGCAGCTGACATGGGGGCCTGCACCCCTGGGGAGCAGATGGTCTGAGGATGGGGAGAGCAGAGCTGGGGGCAGATGTGGGTCAGGGTGAGGGGGGAGTACAGCTGGGGGACAGAAGTGGGATAGGGTGATCAGGGCAGGTGCCAAATGGTGGAGGAGCAGCAGCGGGGGCTGGCAACTGGGCAGCAGAGCTGGGGGGGGGCGGATGTGGGGTGGGCTGCACTGTTCCCTGTAAGCTGGGTGCTTGTGCAGCCTCTTAGGAGGGATTCCAATGTCACCCAGCTGATTAGCAGAGTGCCTACAGCTTGTGTTTTTGTTTCTCTTGTTGGTGCACATTTTCCCCATCCTCAGTGCACATAGAAAAACTTATTCCACACATGAATGGAAAAAAATCTGCTCATGGATGGATAAGATTAGAGGGAACATTGATGGGCTGCAGGGCAGAGATCGGGCAGCAGAGCAGGGGGACGGATGTGGGGCAAGTGGGGGGATGGCTCAGCCCAGCTTCCTTGACACGGCTCTGTGCCCCACAGCCCCATGGCCGCCGTGCTCCAGGAGGATCGGGAGAAGCTGAAGCAGATGCAGAAGCAGCAGCCGCGCTTCACGGAGGAGCAGAAGAGGGAGTTGGCCGAGGTGCACCCGTGGATGAAAAAGGGGCTGCTGCCCAAAGCCATCAACATCAGGGTGAGCAGTGGGCAGGGCCCAGGGCTGGGATCTGGCCAGCTCCTTGTGTACTGTGTGCAGGGGTTCCCAGGGCTCCACTTACCTGCCTCCCTCCCTTTTCCCCCCCCAAGGCCTGCGTGGACTGCGGCAGTAACCCAGCCTCCCGTGTGGCACCACTCTACGATGTGGAGCTGCCCGACATGGACCTGAGCACCATGCTGGAGCCCATGGAGGAGGGCAGTGGCGCCCCCCCGTGCCCGGACATGGCCATGGAGGAGGAGGAGGCTGAGCAGCCGGCCCAGCCCGAAGGGGGCACTGAGAACACTGGCTAAACTAAACCCCTGCCAGCCTTGTCATGGACTCCTCAGGCAGCATCAGCTGCCAGCCTCGGAGCCGGGCACCATGCTGGATGGACCAGAAGTGCCGGCCCGGCTTTGGCCCTGGGTCAGCCGAGTCGGGCCCTGCCCTGCCATGGGCACCCCGGGAGGCCAGGCCAGGCCCCCCCTGCGCGGGGCGGAGTATTTATTTTTGGAAGGTATTTTTTGTACAAAATGGCGCGCGGGACAATAAACCGCGACTGTCTGACCCCAGCGAGTGGTAACATCCTAGCGAGCTCCGGGATGTTCTCATGGAGCCAGGTCCTCCCACTGCTGGGATTGCCCTGGCCTACTGCCCATGGAGGGACCGTGCCCCCAACCCCAGTCTCTGCCTTAACCACCAGCCCCCATGCACCTTCTAGTGCCAGAGAGAACCCAGGAGTCCTGGCTCCCAGCCCCTCCCTCCACCATTCACACCCTGCTCCTCTCAATCCCTGATCCTCCTGCTGCAACTGCCCCTGCCTGGTGTCCTGGCCTGAGGTCCGCCTGGGCCTAGGCGCTGGAGCATGTCTCATTCCCCACCTGCGGCTCTTCTGTTTGCACGAAGGTCCGGCCCCGCTGCCGTGCTGCCCTCGGCCTTCCTGCACTCCCAGTGGCTCAGGCCCCATTTTGCTCCCAGGCTGTGCCCGTGGTGCTGCCCACTCAGAGCGGGTGGGAGCTGTGCTGGCTGAGATGCGCCAATCCCCTCTGTGTGGGGCGCTAGCCCTGCTGTAGCAGGATCCCACCCACTGATGCCCTATTTGCAGCATAGCCCAGGGGAGGCGTGATCCCTTCGGTGTATGCCCTCCTGCTGGTGCACTGTGGCCCCACAGGCTACGCTGCCCCTAGGGGAGTCCGTGTTGGAGCAGAGCTGCTCTTCTACTGCAAGCAGGCTCCAAGGCGACCGCTGCTGGGGGTGCACCCAAGGGCTCTGAGTCCATTTCAAGGGTGGAGGCACTGGGGCCCCCCTGTGGAAGTGATGGGGTGGCTCAGTGCTCAGGTGGGAGCAGACAGCAGCCTCCACTGGTCCTCCAGGAGCTGGAGCCAGCCTGCCTCTGCCAGGAAATCCTGTGACTTCTGAACCATCCAAGGCATGTCCCGCTGGGCCTAGCGCATTTTCCATCTCCTGTGACTTTTTTTCCCCCTCAAGCTGGGCCTTTCAGAGAAAAGTCAGGCTGGCATATGGAAGACAGGGCCACGCAGAGCCCAGCTGGGGCAGGAGGGGATGCTGGGTCATTGCTCTGCAGGGCTGTGGGAGAGGGGGTGCTAGTGCATGGAGAGAGGGGGCAGGTCTAGGGCCAGGAGACGGAGCAGCCCCTGACTGCTGAGGGCCTGAGCCCAGCACTGAGAGAAGGGGGAGCTGCCCCTCCTGACACCTGCTGCCTGCGTAGGCTGAGCACCTGGAACTCCCGCTGGCTGTGTCAGGGCTGCATTTACAGCTGGTGCTTCGAGCCAGGACCTGGACATTCACCTCCCCTTGCTGGTAACCCAGGGGGGCCAGGCCCCCTCTTACCCCCATTCCCAGGGTCTCTCCCTACTGCGGCGGCCCCCACACCAGCCCAGCTGCTGCTTCCTTCCCTGAGCAATGTTGGCAAGCCCTGGGGGGATGCCTGCAGTCCCCCCACCCCCTCCCTGCTCCTGGCCCTGGTTTTCTGGTGGGGGAAACCTTCCCCCCCCCCCACTGGGGCTTTGAATCCACATTGATCTTTTGGAGCACTTGACAGAGGAGGGACCCCTCTGGCCTGAGCTCCGTGTGGGAGGGGTGGTGTGGTAACATGCTGCTTTCTGGTTTCTCCTGCTGAGGGTGGGATGGCTGACCCCTACTGGGGGCTAGGGCTCACCTCCCACCCCCACAAATTCCAGCTGGTGCCATGGGTATCACTAGCTCCTTTACCACCTCTGCTCTCCTAGGTTACCTCACTAGCATGGGCACCCCCTCTGCCACCCCCCCCCCCCGCCCTGCCGTGCCCCCAGGGAGCTGAGCGTTTCTGGGTGAAACCTAGGAACCAGGTTTGACGGGCTCTGGCCATTGACTGCTGGCTGTTTGCTCCAGTCCCACAGGCCACTGACTTTTGGGGTGGGTGTTTCTCCCAGGCCACCCACTGTTCCTTGTTAGCCTGGCCCCAGTGCTCCCTGGGCCTCAGCTCTAGTGTGTATTAGCTGGCTACCTCCCTCAGTGTCCCCAGTGTCATGGGAATGGGGAAACTGAGTCATAAAACTGCATGTGGTGGGGACAGAGCACTCAGTCTGCAGGCAGGCCACCCGAGTGTGCCCTAATTTGCCCTGGGGTGGATCTGAGACAGCCACTCAGCTATGATCTGCCAGAGCCATTCCCTGCCTGGGCAAAGGGCACCATAGGGGATGCTTATATGGTTCCCCACCTGCCCCAGCCCTTTCTGGTGCCCATCATCCCCATAGTGGGGTATCTCCCAATCATTAATGGCTTTCCTTCCACCACCTCCTACACTTGTGGGAGCCGGGCAAGGCTATAAGCACCCATGTATGGTTTGAGAAACAGGCATGACACCGAGCCAGACGGGAATGGAACTTGGGTACCTTAAAGCTCTATGGTGTGGGCCATGACTGTCCATCCTCTTCCCATAGCTCCAACCCCATCTGTTCCCCTTGTCTGTCTCCATGCCACGGCTCTATCTAGCTCCCCACCCATCACCTCCCTGCCTGTCCCTCTACCCATCTCTCCATCCCCTCTGCCTGGCCTGTACCCCCACAAGCCCTCTGCCTGTCTCCCGAATCCAGCTCTACAGCCTGTACCTGGCCCCACCGTGACCCTGTTGTAGCTGAACCTGGCTGTAGCCTGCCCTTGTGGAGAGGTGGACAAGATTGGGGGTGGGGAGAGCGTATCTTGGATTGGCTCCTGATCCATGGATTGGCTCCTGATCCAAGCCTTGGCCGAGGTTTTATGGCGCATGGGTGACTTATTGGTTATCGATGTTCCTTTCCATCTACAAGTGACATGGGCCCCATCACCCAGCAGCAACCCCTGCTTGCTCCCCCTCTTCTTAGTGGCAAATATTTCCACAGGCCAGCGCTGGGGAGGGCTCTGAAGCTATGTCTACACTGCAATGCTATGTCGGGATACCGGAATAGTTATAATGTGTCTTGACACCAAGCCCATTATTTCAGGCTCGCTATTCTGACGTCCCTGTAGCCCCCGTTCCATGAGGCATGATGGATGTTTCAGAATAGTGCTTTATTTCAAAATTCGGTGCCAAATTACGAAATAAGAGACACCATTTGAGCTACGCAAATAACATATCTTAATTCAAGTTACAGTGTAGACGTGGCCTGAGTTACTGCAGAGAGTCCAGCCTCCTAGTCTGGTGGGTCTTGCCCAAGTGCCTGAGGTCTAACTGACCCCCGGATGTGGGGTCAGGGCCCTGGGGAGGTTCATCTTCCACAGCATGGGGCAGAGAGCCAAGGCCCTTTCTACTTTTACAGGCCTTACAGGTGAGGGGGCAGGGGCAGAGAGGACCAAGAGAGGGCGGAATCTTGGGGGAAGGAGTAGCACAAGGGTGGGGCCTCAGCGGAGTGGGGGGTGAGGAAGCAGCACCTTGGAGGAATGGCACCTGTGTGGCTCCGTTTGGCACTGCCCACTGGGCTGTGAAAAGTTCTGCAGGGGTCAGATTTGGGACTTGTTCTTCATCAGTTATTTAGCTAATGGCACAGGGAGCGCACTTACACAGTTTGGACAATATCAAGCCGGGAGGCGTTGCAAGCACTTTAGAGGGTAGGATTAAGATTCAAAGTGATCTAGGCAAATGAGAAATGGACTGGGGTAAATAGGATGAAGTTCAATCAGGACAAATGCCAAGGGCTCTACTTAGGGCTGAACGATCAGTTGCGCACACACAGTCATTTCCCATTTCATCTAAGGAGTGCAGAGGAAAGGAGACTGAGTCATAGAGGACCACAAGCTAACTATGAGTCAGCATGACACTTGCAAAAAGGCAAATGTCATTCTGCGATGTATTAGCAGGAGTGTGGTAAGGAAGACCCAAGGGCTACATCTACACTGCAGGCTTTTTGTGCAAGAATGACCATTCTTCACAAAAACTTGCGGCGCGTCTACACTGCACGTGTGTTCTTGCGCAAGTAAATTTACAGTAAGGTGTCCGAACAGAGGGCTTATTGCGCAAGAGTTATTCCTTTCCCCATGAGGAATAAGCCCTCTTGTGCAAGAGCTCTTGCGGAAGAAGGCAGTGTGGACGGGCAACGGGTTTCTTGTGCAAGAAATCTCTATGGCTAAAATGGCCACCAGAGCTTTCTTGCGCAAGAGAGCATCCACACTGCCATGGACACTCTTGCGCAAAAGCACACGGCAGTGTGGACATACTCTTGCACAAAAGTTCTTGCACAAAACAGTTCTTGCGCAGAAGCCTGCAATGTAGACGTAGCCAAGAAGTAATTCTTCTGCTTGATTCGGTGCTGGTTAGGCCTCAACTGGAATACTGTATCCAGTTCTGGGTGCCATTTCAGGAAAGATGGGCACAGGCTGGAAAAAATCCAGAGAAGAGCAACAAAAATGATTAAAGGTCTAGAAAACATGAGCTATGAGGGAAGACTGAAAGAACTGGGTTTCTTGAGTCTGGAAAAGAGAAGACCAGGGGATGACAACAGCTTTCAATTACCTAAAAAGGTTTTACAAGGACAAGTGAGAAAAGTTCTTCTCTTTATCCTCTGAGGCTAGGACAAG
Source organism: Pelodiscus sinensis (assembly GCF_052426305.1). Taxonomy (NCBI): domain Eukaryota; kingdom Metazoa; phylum Chordata; order Testudines; family Trionychidae; genus Pelodiscus; species Pelodiscus sinensis. The sequence continues at coordinate 14,551,958 of NC_143073.1, read as the reverse complement.
AAGCAATGGGCCTAAATTGCAGCCAGGGAGGCTTAGGATGGACAGCAGGAAAAGCTTCCTAATTGCAGGGTGGTTAAGCACTGGAATAAATAGCCCCAGGAGGTTGTGGAATCTCCTTCGTTGAAGATATTTAAGCACAGGTTAGAGACACACCTGTCATAGATGGTGCGTGGTCGGCCGTGACCACAGGGGACGGGATGTGATAACCTCTCAAGGTCCCTTCCCGTTCTATGGTTCTACGTCCAGTGAGCGGAGCAGCAGAGCTAAAACGGCTTCCTGCCTGCCCTGGCTTCAGGAAGCACCCACCGTTATCCCTATGGCCTAGATGCAGGGAGGCTCCACATGCTGGCTCGGCCATAAGTGTTGGCTCCGCAACATCCATTGGCTTGGAAATGCAACCACTGGGAGCTGTAGGGCTAGTGCCTGCGGCCATGAGGGCACGTGGAGTCTCCCTGTGTCTAGGGGCTTCAGGGGTGTGGCAGCCACTTCCTGGGAGGTCCAGTAAATGCTGCCACGACCCTGTGCCCCAGCCCAGAGCCCCCAAGCTTCTCATCCCTGTTCCTAGCCCAGAATCCAGACCCCCAGCCAGAGCCCCCACCCCAGGGTGCAGCCAGAATAAGAAACTGGGTTGGACCCCGATTTTGAGCAGGCAGTGACAAGGGGATGGGAGAGGGAACAGAAGGGACTGGGGCTGCCTCCCTTAGACCCCTCCAGCCAGCTTTGTGGGGGATGATGGATGCTGTGGCAAGCCCCTCCCCTCCAAGAAGCACCTGGCTTTCCATCATGAGCAGCTCCCTTCCCACCAGTTGGACGGCCGGGTGGCGTGGAGCAAGCCCCGACCCTGCGTCCTGGTAGGAACAGCAGGCAGATGGGGGAAGTGGGCAATGCTGGGGCAGGGTAGGCCCCACCTTAGGGCTATGCCCCAGCCCCACACACCCTCCCATACTGCAACCCCTTGCCCCAGCTAGGTGACAGTGAGTGAGGATGAGGGAGAGCCAGTGATGGGGAGGGGATGGAGCAAGCAGGGACGGGACCTCAGGGAAGGGGTGTGGCCTCAGGGAAAGGCAGGGCAAGGGTGTTAGGTTTTGTGTGATTAGAAGGTTGAAATCCTACCACCACATGTTCATTCAACCACAATTTGTGGCTGGTGGTAATGGGGCCAGAGGTTAACGGTCTGCGCGGCAGACCACTACGTGCAGGAAATCAGCCCAGATCTGGGCTTCCCACCCCTGCAGCCCAGGGAGGAGGGGAACCTGGGAGGAAGTGTGCCAAGCTGGTTTTAATTTTCTAATTATTTTCTTGATTGCATTTGCATACGAGGCCATTTGGCCGGAGTGGGAAAACTTGGTGGGAATTTCTTAAAAAAGCCAGTTGATTGACTTTGCAAAGCATCAATGAGAACGCAGAGCCACAGCTGTTCCCAGCCTAATCAGCAAACAGCTTCACAATTCTCCAGTCTCCCAGAGCTCAGAACTGAGTCAGGAGTCGCCGTTTCCCGATCGTCTGTGTGTAGCCGTGAAATGTGTGCAGGTGGCCAAAGGCCGGTCCTGCTAAGCAGAACGTATGAAGGGTCAGGGATGAGAACAGGGATGCGGATAGATCTGGAAGGTGGGACATGGATTCCCCCAGATGCCCCATGTGTGGTCTTGGGGCCTACCCATTTCTAGGAGATCTCTCTGGCATGCAAGGGACAAATACTGCATTACTGAATGCCCAGCCTACCTTTTGTGTCTTCAGATGGGCACTGGGCTCTTTGCTGTATTTACATTAACACCAGCATACCCCTTTTCTCCAGACCTTCTGATCCATTGCTGTTCAGTGACCCTTCGGTGTTTCCTCTCAAGCCACGTATGGGGGGGTTACTTCTGCTCTGGCCTTAGGGATGGGCTGGGATGGCTGAGCATGAGACAAGATTTTGCTTTGGTCCCCTGCTTTTCCAACTCTGTAACCACATGAGGGCACTAGTTCAGGGGGAGGGATAGCTCAGTGGTTTGAGTATTGTCCTGTTAAACCCAGGGTTGTGAGTTCAAGCCTTCAGGGGGCAATCTAGGGCAACTCTGTCAGGGATGGTACTTTGTCCTGCTGTGAAGGCAGGGGACTGGCCTTGACAACCTCCCAAGGTTCCTTCCAGCTCTATGAGATGGTATATCTCCATATAGAGAGATGCAGGAAAAGGCTTGGTACCTGGCTGAGATGTTGAGCTTAAAATTCCATGGGCTTCCCCTGTGGGGGATCAGAGCCTGCTTGCAGCTTTTGCTGGGAGAGGCACCACCTGGAGATCTCATCTCGCTGGCTCAGGGCATTCTCTGAAGTGGCAGGCCAGGCAAGGACAGGTGTGGCTGGGAAAAGCAAAGTCCGGGTTGATGGGGAATGACCCACAAACTCCACAGAGGTGCTGGCAAGTGGATCCTGAAACAGGCTCTGGATGGCTGGGATTTGTAGAACTGCTGAAGATAAGGGTTGGAAGAGACCTCAGGGAGGCATCTAGTCCATCCCCCTTCCCAAAGCAGGACCAACCCCAGCTAAATCATCCAGCCAGGCCTTTGTCAAGTCAGGATTTAAAAACCTCTAGGGATGGAGATTCCACCCTCTCCCTAGGGAACCCATCCCAGCGCTTCACCACCCTCCTAGGGAAATAGTTTTTCCTAATATCCAACCTAGACCTCCCCCACTGCCACTTGAGACCATTGCTCCTTGTTCTGCCATCTGTCACTACTGAGAACAGCCTCCCTCCATCCTCTTTGGAACCTCCCTTCAGGTAGCTGAAGGCTGCTATCGAATCCCCCCTCACTCTTCTCTTCTGTAGACTGAATAAGCTTGTTTCCCTCAGCCTCTCTTCTTTAGTCGTCACCCCACTCCCTAATCATTTTTGTTGCTCTCTGCTGGACTCTCTCCAATGGGTCCACATCCTTTCTGTAACTGTGGGCCCTGAACTGGATGCAGTACTCCAGATGTGGCCTCCCCAGTGCCAAATAAAGGGGAATAATCACTTCCTTAGATCTGCTGGCAATGCTTCTCCTGATTCTCCCAATATGCCATTAGCCTTCTTGGCTACAAGGACACACTGTTGACTCATATCCAGCTTCTCATCCACTGTAATCCCCAGGTCCTTTTCTACCAAACTGCTGCTTAGTGAGTTGGTCCTCAGCCTGTAACAATGCTTGGGATCCTTCTGTCCCAAGTGCAGGACTCTGCGCTTCTCTTTATTGAACCGCATCAAATTTCTTTTGGCCCAATCCTCCAATCTGTGTAGGTCACTCTGGACCCTATCCCTACCCTCCAGCATATGTACCGCTCCCCCTAGCTTAGTGTCCTCTGAGAATTTGCTAAGACTGCAATGCAGCCCCTCAACCAGGTCATTGAGGAGTTGCTCTCTGACCTAGGGCTCCTTCCACCCAATAAGCCTGTCATTGATTCTCCAGCCAGCTCCAGTGGGACCCTACCTCCACGCAGGGCTGCTCTGGAGGCATGAGCCCAGTGCCAGAGGCCCATCCCTGCAGAGCTGCCTCCCCAGCCAAACACCGGCAGGCTGGGCAGAGGGTCTGCGGAGATGGGTCTGGTGAGGCTGGTTCTACAGCTGCAGTCTGGAACCAGCCCCCGTGGTACCAAGCTGCCCTGGTGTCATCCAAATAAGAGAGAGACCCCTCCACACACCATAATACAGAGAACCAAGGGGATCTGATCCCTGTACCACCTGCCCCTGGAGTATGATCCCCCCCCCATGTAAATCAGGAGTCACTCCGCTGGCATCAGAAGTGTCAATTCCCCTCTTGATCGTTCCGGTGTGAATAAGGAGTCATGCCAGGGGAGTCAGTGGCACCGATTCCCCTCTTACTCTGGTGCAGAACCAGAGACACTTCTCTGGAGCCAGAAGCACTGTTTCCCATCTCAATCATTCTGGTGCAAATCTGAAGTCACTATAGTGGAGTCAATGGCACTTGTCCTCTTCTTACTCACTCCAGTATGAAACCAGTCACTCCACTGGAGTCAATGACACCGGTTCCTTTCTCACTCACTCCAGTGTGACTCTAGAAACACTCCACTGGAGTCAGATGCACTGATTCCCCTCTCAATCATTCTGGTGCAAATCCAGAGTTTGTCTGTCTGTCCATCTAAAACCCCAAAGCAGAATAATCAAGGGCTTTGCCCACTAAGGAAACCAGAGTTTGCCCTGTTTCCAAGTGCTTTCCTTGCTCTGACCCAGAAGTCCCCCCGCCCCCGGGAGTGGCAGGGCTAACCGCTGACAATCCCCCACCTCCCAACCTCTATAGGCAAGAGAAGTGGAGAGGAGGTGGGTGGAGGAGTGGACATGGCAGGGGGCAGCTTCCAATAGAGAGATGGGGGGACCATTGTCACACCAGGGGGCATGACATAGCCTCTGGGACTCACTGCCACTAGGAGTTGCTGGTCTGAAGGGTAGGGCTCTGGGGAGACTGATGAGTCCAACTTAGGATGCTCATGAGGGGAGAACGGGTCACGGGTATGGGTGGCTGCGGTGGGCATGCTGCATTCTAGCAAGGAGAAGGAATGGGTGGGGGCCATGGGGAGAAAGTGGGGGAGACACAGAGCCCGTGGCAAGGGGGCACACAGTCCCTGACATGGGGGAGAGGAGGGTGGGGGGCACACATAGCACCTGGGGGCCAGAATGGCAGACACACAGAGACCTTGGTGTGGGAGGGGCCCAGGCACCGTGTGGGGTGGAGAGCTTGGGGGGTACAATGAGTTCATGCTGGGGGGGGCAGGGAGCCTCTGAAGCAGAGAAGGTGGGAGGTAGCACATACTTGAGGCTGGGGCTTAAGCTGGACGAGAACATGGCACCCCAGAGGGAAGGGTGTAAAATGTATAAATGAGATCAGCCCACGCAAGCTGCCCCTTGTGGCTGTAATGCCCCCCTCTGTCACAAGGGGGCGCTATTCTGAAAGGGGGAGAGTGTATTGGGTAAGGTTATTAGATAGATAGACAGACAGTGGGGGGACAGACAGGTAGGTATGTATGGAGAGAGACAGGCAGATCTCCAAGAGAGAGGATGTCGGGAGAAATCCACCGGGGAAAGACACCAATCCTTGCTGGGCTCTCCTCCCTACCCCCCGTCCTGGTTCTGACCCACTCTGCCCCTCCCCCGGTTGCCTGGTGGCAGGCTGGGTCCCCAATGGAATTTGCAGCCCTTGCTTCCGCCCAGCCACAAAGGGGCTTAGGGGCAGAGAGCAGTCAAGGGTGTCTGGTTGTGTGTGTGTGTGTGTGGGGGGGGGGTGACGGGATTAGTGCTGCCTCCTGGCTCGCTAATCCCCCCTCCCTTCCAGATCATCCCCCCTTCTCTTTCTCCTCCCCCCCCCCCCCCCGGAGCGTGTGGCGCAAAGGAGCCTTTTATAGGTTTGCTCTCCAACCCTTTAATTAAACTAGCCGGCGAAGCGTGGCTGGCAGCACCAAGGGGGCAGCCCGGGAGGGAATGAACAAGCCCAATCCCTGGGAGCTGATGGGGTCAGCCCCCTGGAAATTGGGGATCTTGGGGCCCAATCAAGTTCTGCTTTGTGAGTGAGCCTGTCTCGTGAGCGCACACACACTGGCGGTCTGCACCCCTCGGGGACACAGGGCTCAGTATAACGGGTCTGGCCTATGAACAACTATGCCAATACTGGCTAATGAACCCTGAGTAACAGGATGGTAATAATTAGATGATACAGGATCATTAACAATAGTTATAACTGCAATGCAAAGATCCATGGAGTTGAAGCCCAGAAAGTCCATTTGATCCTCCTGGGCTGGCAAATTGAACCCAATTTTTCCTGTTTTAGGTTTTGTGGCTGTTGGTCCTTCCAGTCAACAGTACCCTTCACAAAAGTCTGATTTGCCTTGTGTACCCCTGCAAATTTAACTGCAATTATAAACAACTTGCTTACAAAAATCGGGCATAAACATACAAAACCACCCCAGCATGCTGTGACTGAGAAATGGCTGACTTTCACATTTTTACCATCTATTTATAAACTAAGCCAACTGGTATATGAATACTTTGTTTAGATTTCAATGTACAGGCTAGAGAGCCGTCTAAACAAGCCATTGGATGAAATGTTTGTTTCAGTGACTTTGCAAGTGCTTTTTGTGTAGGCTGTGGTAAAACTAGAAAAATCTCTAGGGCTAGTCTAGACTGTACTGCTTTTCTGGGATACTAGAGATATCCCGGAAAAGCAATGCTGCATGCAAGGAACGTGTCTGCTTTTCTGGAAAAAAAATCAAAAACGCGGATGCGTTCTTTCACCGTCCCTGTCAACCTCGTTCTACAAGGCATAAGGGATGCTTGGTCCTGCCTTGAGGGCGGGGGGCTGGACTCGATGACCTCTCGAGGTCCCTTCCAGTCCTATGATTCTATGATTCTATGATCAAAAGAGCACTTTCCCCCAAGATTTGGTGCCATGTAGATGCCCCAAATTTCGGAAAAGCCTCTTTAGAAAGTAAATCAGAAAAAGATAGACAATTTGCATACCACAAATTGTGTTTCTTTTTCCGATTTAACATTGCAGTGTAGACCTAGCCTAGATGAGTTAATAGCGGACTTTAGTCGATCCCTGGAGTACATGTGCCGGTGGTTGAGAACCACTGGGCTAAAGCTTCTGCCAGAAGGGCTTCCTGGATCAGAAACAGGTAAGAAATGGATGGTCCACCGCTCATGGAGCCATTTGTTCCAGTGGCTCGCCCTCCTTGTGTACAACTAGGGCCATATTTCCAGTGGGTATTGGACTGGTTTCGACATCGAGAATGATGGCTTTTGTTTCATCGCCTGCCCTGCTATGATTAAGTTGTTTAAACAAATTTGTTGCAATGGTTGAAAAATGTTTTGTGTGTCTGAAAACTGTAGGTTCTATGGGTACTTATAATTTTTTTTAAAGGGGTACTTTATAAAAAAAGGTTGAGAAACACTGATATAGATTTATGGACTTTAAAGACTAACAAGATGGTTTATTAGGTGATGAGCTTTCGTGGGCCAGACTAGACTAGACTAACACAGCTACATCTCTATTACTATTATAGATTTATGGGGCACACACACGTACCACTATGATCCTGACATGTCAGATAGATCTATAGGGCTCACACATGTAGCCCTGTGATGTTGACATGCATCATTTACACCCACATTTACTGCTGTGGTAGCAGGGGCGTGGGGGGATGGATGGCTTGGGAAAGTTTGCACCTCCGCCCCCTGCTCCTTTCTCTGCCCCCGAGGTGTGAATGGGAAGGGAGGGGAGAGGGGGCCCGGCAGATCAAAGGGGCCTTTGCAATTCACAGGCAGCATGTGTGTGGAGGCAGGGGGCGGGACACGTGCTGCCCATTAACACCTCACCGATTATGGGTTTGGAAGAGGGGACTTGGTGGGAATTGCCCCCTTTGCCAGGAATCAGCCAGGTGGGGGGTCATAGTGTCCCCCTCATGGGCATAGGATGGGGGCGGAGGTCTCCCAGTTCAGGGGCTCCGGAGACACTTGGCATGTTTCTTCCTCCCCACAAAAGGGGGCTGTTCCCCCCGAAAGGGGCTGGGCCCCCATCCCCAAATACTCCAGCCATGTGTGACCCCTGGGAAGTTCCCCGGCCTGGAGGTGGGGGCGGAGGAGTATCAACCCCGTGCAAGACACCCCCAGTTGCTGCCTGCCCCCCACTCCCACTCTCCACCCTGGGAGGAGGGTCAAAGACACAGCTCCCCCAAATCAGTAACCGTGGGCAGTGGAGGAGGAGGGAACGCTGGAAGGATCAGCCAGGGCGAGAGTCCCTGGGGCCAAAGGGGGAGCGGCGAGGGCTGGGCTGGGGGAAGGACAAAGAATTCGATTGGCAGCGGTGGGCGCAGATGAACAGTGGGCTCAGGCTGTTGGGGGAGAGGAAACCTGGGGGGCTTATGTCTAGATTTACCCCCCTTCACCGCGCGGGGCTTTGGAGGGGGGGAGCCTGGCTCTGGGGTGAAACAGCCAGGTCCAAAGATTGGTGCCCCGACACACACATCTGCCTGTTATCTATCTACCCCACATCCCCATCTGCCTAGCTGTTTGTTTGTCCATCCATCCATCCATCCATCCATCCATCCCCGCACACGCTATCTATCTATCTATCTATCTATCTATCTATCTATCTATCTATCTATCTATCTATCTATCTATCTATCTATCTATCTATCTAATCTCCACACCCCCATGTGTCTGTCTGTCTCCCCACACTCCCATCTATCTGACTGTTTGTCTATCTCTCCAACCATCCCCACGCTCTCCCCCCCCCACACTCCTGTCTGCCTGTGTCTGTCTCTCTCTATATTCCCATACCCCTGTTTGTCTATCTATCCATCCCCACACTCTATCTAGCTATCCCAATTCTTTCTTTCTTTCTTTCTTTCTTTCTTTCTTTCTTTCTTTCTTTCTTTCTTTCATGCACCCCCGCTTGCTAGCTAGCTAGCTCAGTCCCTTTGATCCCCTCCCGGCCCCCAGCGGGTGTGGGGCGGGGAGATGAGGCCCTGACAGATGTTCCCAGCTGTTTCCCAGCGGGAGGGGGCGGAGCAGCCAGCCTGGGGAGGTGATGAGGGTCCCCCGTGCTGGGCCCGTGCTGTCCACACGCCCCTGTGATCTCCACTCCCGCCCCCAACACCTGGCAGCCTTCCTTCCCCGCCTCTGCAGGCACCTCCAGTTCACACCTCGCTGGGGGGCAGAGGCTGGGCAGCTCGTGCCCTGCACGGGACATCCTGCCACCAGGGCTCGGCGGGGGGTGAGGGGAAATGGGGGAACAAGCCCCGCCCCTCTAGGGCTTAGGCCCCGCCCCTGCCTGGCTGGAAAGTCTCTCCAAAGAAAGCAGGAGCAAGCTTAGAGAGATTCTGGGAACCTCGGGGGGGAGGGGAGGGAGGGGAAGAAACCTCCCGTCTTTGTTTTCGGGGGGGGGGGGGGTCTCTTCTTCCCCCATAGCTGTATCATTGCAGGGGCTTCCCTCCCCCATATCTGTGCGTGTCGGGGTGTCTCCCCTCCCCCATGTCCTTGTCTGGGGGATCTTCTCCTCCCCCAAAGCTGTGTCATTGTGAGAAGGCCCCTCCCCACAGTTGTGCATGTCAGGGGTGACTCCTTCTCCCCCACCTCTGTGTTTGGGGGAGGTCTGTCCCCCATGGATGAGATTTGGGGGTCTTCATAGCTGTGTCATTGTGAGGGTCTCCCTCTCCCACTGTCCGTATCTGGAGGTGTCTCTCCCCCATAGCTGAGTTTTGGGGGTCTCCCCCATTACCATGTCTATTTCTGGGGTGCCTCTCCTCACCATTTCTATGTCTGGGATGGGAGTAACATTCCCTCCTTCCAACAACTTCCCCCCCCCCCCGACCTCCTTTCTCACCCGCAGAACCTGCTGCAATAAACTGGCTTTGATGGATCCCGAATCATGGACCTGTGCAAGCAGAGATCTGGCATCGGAGCATAAAGGGAGCCGGGCTGACATGAGATGCAGGCTGGAAAAAAGCCAGTCACCTTACCACAAAATAAAGACTTTAGCCCTGAATGTGTAGCCTGGCCCATAGATACACTGGGTTAATGTAAGGGCCGATTCTAAACAGAGCTAGCTGAATCCAGGCAGCCACCGTTCACTGAAATCAGGGGGTGCCTGCCTGGGAAGGGGTTATCGGTTATGCCAACAGACTTCTACAGAGCTAGCTTCTCCAGGGTTGCACCAGTTATCCCCAGGTACCTCCCCAGGGTTGCACCAGTTATCCCCAGGTACCTCAGTACTGAGTTAGTCCAAAACACGGAATTGACTAGAGAAGGGCAGGGAATTGACCAGATTCCAATATCTGATCCACACCCCCTGCTGCAAAGGCAGCATGCCTGGCCCCAAACTCCCAATTATACCAGTTCGAACATGCTCCTGGTGGACAAATGGCTTGGGGTAGGGGTCCTAAAGGACGTACACTAAACCAAAAGGGGACGTGACACATTTGCCCAGGCTGGTGTGACCAGATCCTGCTGTCTCTTATCCAAGACCACTTTCCCATGTAGGCAAGGCCTGGGTGTCCTCATAGCAACTTGCACCTGTTTAAAGAAACCAGTTTAAAAGAAGATTTCAGTCAAACTTGGGTTTGCTTAAATCTTAGGCTGATTTAAGAGCATTGGTAAAACTCCTCCAGTTATCCTGGGATGAAAGTGCTTGTACTGCTGTAGGTATTCCCATGCAGGAAATGCTAACTGGTCTAAGACACTTGTGTGCCATATCACTGTAGCCACACTAGTGATTGTGTTGGACTACAGCTATCAGGAAAAGATCCCATCTCTATTGGAGAGGTTCGGCAAAGAGAGTAGAAAACATGGTTTAGATTGGAGTCAAGAGCTGTTTACTTCGCTTTGCAAACCCCAGCCTATAAGTACCCACGTAGGAAGAAAATACTGGATAATTGTTTCTTTGGTGTAGCAAAGATCTCTTAGGAGCCACAATCTGAAAGCTGAACAAATTCAGGATGGGGGAAAATAACTAGCAGAATGACTTTCCCACGCAAAAGTTTCAGGGGGGATTGCCATGGTAGTCTGAAACTGAAAAAACATTAAAAGCAGTGAATAGTCCTGCAGCACCTCAGAGGCTAATAAAACATGTAGATGGTGTCATGAGCTTTTGTGGGCACAACCCACTTCTTCAAGGGCATTGAGTTATAGGGGTCCATGGGGCCTGGGCACCAGGAATCTTCTTGGCCCAGGACTCAGATCCAGCAAAGATCGGGGCCAGGTCTCCCCCGATCCCTCCTGCTTCCCCCCCCCAAACTATTTAAAATGTTCCAGGGTCCCCCGCAGCCACCACCAGCAACACAATGGGGCTAGAGCAGTTGTCTCTATCAACCAGGTCCGCTTGTCCCTCTCACCCAGCTCTGCCTGTTCATGTCACCCAGATCTACCTGTCTCTGTCAACCAGGTCTGCTTGTCCCTCTCACCCAGCTCTGCCTGTTCATGTCACCCAGATCTACCTGTCTCTGTCAGCCAGGTCTGCCTGTCCATCTCACCCAAATCTACTTGTCCCTGTCACCCAGCTCTGCCTGTAGAAGTGGCTAATCTCAGCCCCAGGGCTGTTCCCCCACCCCCAGCACCACATGCACTTGAGGAGCTGAGGGTGGTGAGCCCCTTTGAGATGGAGCTGGGGTGTGGTCAGCCAGAGGGGGCCAGGGCGTGATGCTAGGCCGGGAGGACACCCGTGGGGCAGACACGTTCCCAGGCTGGCAAAGAGCCACAGGGCAGGGCAGGGGGAGCAGCTGGGCCTGTGGCTTCCCATGGGAAACCAGCTCCCCACAGCCAGCCAGGGAAACACCTGGGAGTCCCACCTACTGTGCCCATGTACCTCCACCCCCAACCCCAGCTGCACCATAAATCCCCCTAAATACCCCTAGGTCCCTCCCACTCTTTGCTCAGATAGGGCTAGTGGTCAAAGAGAGATAGGGCATGGGATAGGCCTGGGCTCAGATTCGTTAGCCCTGCAGTCAAGTGACTGAGAGGGAGATTTGTTCCCTTCTGGGCAGGGCCCATCCACACTGCCCTGGCCCTGCCCCAAGGATGGGCTGCCTGAAGGCACAAGGACCGGCCAGGACTCTGCTCTCAGCAGGCTGGTGTTATGCCAGGCAGCTCTTTGGGGCCGCTCTGTATTGCTCACTGTAAGCAGGGTCTGGCCCTATAGCTCATTCCCTCCTTTCGGCAGCCCCCCACCCCTCGGGCTCTCTGCACTCCTGCAGAATCCGAGGGACACAGGCCTTTGCCTCAGCACAGAGGGTGTGTGTGGTGGTATCTAGAGGAGCAGGCAGCAGCTGCCCCACAACCCAGCAGCTCTCTTGAAATGTGTATGGAACGGTTCTGCTCCACTCTGCCCCACCCCCATCCTAGAGCCAGGAGTTCTGCCCTCCCCACTGCCCTCCCAGAGCTGGGGAGAGAACCCAGGAGCCCTGGCTCCTAATTCCTGGCTTGATTTACTCCTCCAGCAGCTAGGCCAGTGCCCACCCTGCAGTAGCATGGAGCATCAGGAATGGGCGGGGGTGGGGGAGGTGTGCCGGATCACTAGGGCAGAGTCTTGCATTCCCCAGAGGCCTGGGAGGGCGGGGCGGGGGCAGGGGAGCGTAGCTGGCCAGGACCCTCAAAATCAGCACTTAGAGGATTTGGGCAAAGCAATCGCCTTAGCCCCATTGTTCTCTGAAAGCCAGGCAGGGGGATTAGCTGCTTAGTGCTGAATGGGACAGTCCATCCTCCTGCCCCCGTATCCCGGCTACAAGCAGGACGGGGGCACTGGCCGGGGGGTGGATCTGGGGGGAAACAAACGGAAATGAACCTGGCAGAGCTCAGAAGAAAGGTGCATCACCAGGTGGCTTGTGTGCGTGAATGACCCCCCACCCCACAGCTAGGCGCTCCCTAGCCATTCTATGCTCTGCACTGCTAGGGTGACTGTTAGTATATGTAGAATGGGTCTGGTGGTTGGGGCTGGGAGCCAGGACCCCTGGGTTCTCTTGAGGCTCTGGGAGGGAAGTGGGGGGCTGAGTAGTTAGAGCAGGGGGCTGGGCGCCAGGACTCCTGGGGAACTCCCCAGCTCTGGGAAGGGAGTGGGGGCTGGTGGCTAGAACCCTGAACTCTAGGGAAATCACTTCCCAGTACTGGATGCCTGTCCCCCATCCCTCTTTCTAGATCAGAGCAGATATTGAGTATTGCTTTGATGTTACTGTGTTAAGCTAGTGTCTAGAGCAGGGCTACTCAACTTTGGAAGCCCCAGGGGCCACAGTGATACTCATAGCACATGCAGTGGGCTGCAATTTAAGTGTTGTTGCATATACATGCATATATATGCAAATAGCTTCTTTCACACTGATGGGCATGAATCTGAAGACTACACAATGCGCAGGCCCTATTTAAGTCAGTTCTGCTGATATTAATAACATGCAGTATTTACCCAATTTCCACCCATACCACCGCACTTTTAATGAGCAATGACAGTCCAGGAATTGAACTACTAAAATGCATATCAAGAGAAGACCAATTATTGACTGCTTTTTTGTTTTGGCTCCCACCCATGGACTGTGTCGAGCCCCGCGTAAACCCAAACTGCTCCGTGGGCCACAAACAAATGGGCCGCGGGCTGAGTGTTGAGTAGGCCTGGCCTAGAGGTTTAAAGAGAGATCAGGGCCCCATCTTGCTGGACATTACCCAGACCCATCAGGATTCATGGCCCATCACCCCAAGAGCTCCTGGCATAGTCAGACAAGGGATGGGAGGGGAAGGAGAGGCATGGAGAGTGGACAGGCTGGGTGGGCCCAAGGCCCCTCAGCAGGCCATGGTAGAGCAGGCCAGCTCTGGAGCCCCTAACCTGTGGGCAGCTCTCTCTCCCCTGGGGCAAGGTCCCATGCTTTCAGCCAGGGGCTGGCCTGGGCTGGCAGTTTCCCTTCCCCTGGGAGGAGGGGAGAGGATGGGGGCTGGCTGTCCAGCCTCTTGGCCTGAGCCCCCCATGTGCTCACTCTTTGCAGGGCTGCCCATTTGTCCCAGCCCCTGAGCTCCCCCGGCAGCAGAAGGGCCCATAAAGCCGCCCGCTGGGAGGGGATGACAGGGGATCACAGCTCCATCCCAAGTGGGGAGGTGAGGAAGGAGACACTCACGGCAGGGAAGGGACTGGGCTTTCCCACAGCCAGACCCAACTCAGCCCGGTTCCCAGACACACACCTTCCCACAGCCAAGTGCCATCCACCAGGACCTGCCCTCACAGCAAGAATGTCCCCCCACAGCCACAGGGGGTGGGCGGGGGGTGGGAGGAGTCGGGGGAGCAGAATAGCAGCTGCTAGGCAGGCATAGATAGATAGATAGATAGATAGATAGATAGATAGATAGATAGATGGGGGTGTGAGGGGATAGACAGATGATGTGGATGGGGTAGCTAGCTAGCTAGCCATATTGCATGTATGAGGATAAATAGATTGTATGAGGATGGATAGATAGGTAGATGTGTGTACAGGGTTACATAGACAGAAGGATGATGGGTGTGTATGGGAACAGGAAGATGTATAGAGTCCTTCAAATTCACGGATATATGCTTAATATCTGTGGGTATCTGCCTCTGTGGATATGGATGCCAATATCTGTGGCTCATTTTTGCGGATATGGTTGTGGGTAGAAATTTTGTATCTAGAACCCTGCAAATTTGCTGATATTCACTTTATATCCATGGGCATCTGCACATGTGGATGCAGATATCTGTGGATCATTTTTGCAGATGCAGATGAGGATACCAATTTTGTATCAATGCAGGACTCTACAGATAGGGTGTACGGGGATAGATGGGAGTGTATGGGGTTATATTGTCCAATGGAGTGTGTACAAAAGGGTATCCAGAGGGGTGTGTTGTGTTGGGATCCTTTCAATAAAGCTCAGTACTCTCCTGCTTTAGTCTTGGCCTTCACAATATCATTTGGCAAGGAGTTCCACCGGTTAACTGAACATTGTGTGAAGAAATACTTCCTTCTTTTTTTAAATCTGATGCTGATTCACTTCATTTGGTGAATTCTAGTTCTTATGTTATAGGAAGGAGTAAATAATACATCCTTATTTACTTTCTCCACACCCTTTATAATTTTATAGATCTCTGTCATATCCCCCTTTAGTCACCTCTTTTCCAAGCTGAAAAGTACCAGTCTTAATTTCTCATCATATGGAAACTGTTTCATACCCCTAATACTTTTTGTTTCACTTTTCTGTATCTTTTCCATTTCCAACATATCTTTTTTGAGATGTGTGATCACCTCTGCCCATAGTGTTCAGGATGTGGGCATCCAATGGATTTATATAGAGGCAATATGAGATTTTCTTTGGTATTAGCTATCCCAGCGTTTTTAACATTGGTCACTTTTGGACTGCAGCTGCACACCGAAGGGGTGTTTTCCAAGAACTAGCCACAACAACTCCAAGATCTCTTTCTTGAGTGGTAATGGCTAATTTAGATCCCATCCTTTTGTAAGCGTAGTTGGGATTATGTTTTCTCATGGGCCTAATTTTGCACTGATCAACATTGAGTTTCATTTGCCCTTTGTAAGTTTGCTTGCCTTTCAACTCCCGAGCATGGTAACATCTATCTTGGTTAAAAAAATAAATTCACTGGTTGGTGAAACTCATAAGGGCAGGCGTGATGACGCTGAACTCCGTTGCAATGTTTGTATGCGTTCTGCATGGAGTCTCCTACACTCCTCATGTGAATCAAAAGTGAATCAGGAGTCACTCCTATGGAGTCACTAGGGGCAATTTGCTTCTCTCTCACCCCTAGTATGGATTGAGAGTCACTCCAGTGGGGTTAGTGGGGCTCGTTTTCCCCTCCCTCAACTCTGGTGTAAATCTGGAGTCACTCCAGTGGAGTCCATTGGGCCAATTCACGCCTCACGCATGCTGGTATGTATCAGAAGCGACACTCCGGTCAAATGAGTGTAACCCATTTAAGCCTCATCTTGGAACAAAGCCATCGCATGCCCATCAGTGAGTGCCAGCGTTTTTATATATGGTGCGGCCTTAGCGCCTAGATGAGTCGCCTCTGGCAGCAACTGAAAGACATCATCTCTCACTGTCATTAACTGGACGCTTTCAAAGGCAAGGGCTAGAAGAGTTGCTCCATTGACCGAGCCACATCTATGCTGGGGTCTAGGCAGGAATAGCTACTAACCCAGGCATGTCCGCGTGCATCTGTGAATGGGCAGGTCGGTTTGTGCATGGTGTGTTTGGAGCTGCTAGTTTGGCAGTGCCCCCCGAGAAAACTCTCGTCTCAGCATTCGGGATTTTTTGGGTACTTCCCCCATTCCCTTCCCCCCGGGACTCACACCTCAGCTTTATGACACTGGGAAGCCCAGCCGGTTGTGGGTTCCCGTGAGATGCGAGCAGTGGCAGGGCCACCACAAGGGCCAATAAATAGCTCACGCTGGCTGATGACCCCTTCCCTGCTTGCACTGGGAAGGGGGGCGATTGCTTCTGACCCACACTACAGAGGCTTACTGGCTCCAGGGGTTACTCCTGCTTTGTGCCCAGTGAAAGAGAGGGGAATTGGCCCTCTTGACTCCAATGAAGTTACTTCTGGCTTACAGCGGAGTAAGGGAGGGGGGAATTGGCTTCCTTATGCCAAATAAAGCCAGTCACATGCAGTAAGGGCCAGATCCCTCCACTGGAGTCAATGGGACCAAATCTCGTCTGGGGTCAATGGGTGTCTCTCCATTGGAGTCCATAGGACCAGATCTCAACTGGGATCAATGGGTGTCTCTCTATTGGGGTCAAGGGACCAGATTCAAGCCAGTGTCAATGGGTGTCTCTCCATTGGAGTCAATGGGACCAGATCTCAGCTGAGGTCAATGGGCATTTCTCCACTGGAGCCAATGGGCGTTTCTCCATTGGAGTCAATGGGACCAGATCCCAGCTGAGGTCAATGGGCATCTCTCCATTGGAGCCAATGGGACCAAATCCCATCTGGGGTCAATGGGCATTTCTCCACTGGAGCCAATGGGCGTCTCACCATTGGAGTCAATGGGACCAAATCCTATTTGGGGTCAATGGGCATCACTTCACTTGAGCCAATGGGCATCTCTCCATTGGAGTCAATGGGACCAGATCCCATTTGGGGTCAATAGGCATCTCTCCACTTGAGCCAATGGGCATCTCACCATTGGAGTCAATGGGACCAAATCCCATCTGGGGTGAATGGGCATCTCTCCACTTGAGCCAATGGGCGTCTCTCCATTGGAGTCAATGGGACCAGATCCCATTTGGGGTCAATAGGCATCTCTCCACTTGAGCCAATGGGCATCTCACCATTGGAGTCAATGGGACCAAATCCCATCTGGGGTGAATGGGCATCTCTCCACTTGAGCCAATGGGCGTCTCTCCATTGGAGTCAATGGGACCAGATCCCAGCTGAGGTCAATGGGCATCTCTCCATTGGAGTCAATAGGACCAGGTCTCAGCTAAGGTCAATGAGCCATAGCTTTAATCTGGCCACATTTGTACCAGCCCAGGGTTTGCCCTAAGCATTCCAAGGTGAACCCCAGCACAAACTCTCCCCCATGGTGACTTCCTGCCCCATTAGCTTGACAATGAGCCTCCCTCCAAGCCCTGCACTCTTGCATATTCAATGACTCTTTCTTCTGTCATGCGTGGGAGGATCCTGTCACCTCTGCTAATGACCACAACTGGCGCCTGCCAGGGCTGTTCCCATGCCAGGCCAGAACAGCTCCCCAGGCTCGGGCAAAGCCTCTGGCACTTCTTCCATTTACCCCAAAAGAGGAGCTGGGTTGGGGCAAAGTCTTAAAAGGTGGAATCACATGGTCCAGACAGGGAGTTTTCACTCCCTTGGGGACTGGTTGGAAATCAGACCAGGGCTGGGGATTTGATCAAAAAGAGGATTTCAACAACAGCCAGTTCTCTTGCTTAATTCTGCCTCCATCCCCGGGTTGCTTTTAACCCTCTAGTGTGTGTGGTAAAATCTATCTTGGGTAAAAAAATGTATTCACTAGCTGGTGAAACTTACAAGCGTAGATGTGGAGATGCTGAAATCCATTGCAATGTTTGTATGTGTTTCACATGAACTTTCCTACATGCCCCATGTGAATCAGGAGTCACTCTTGTGGAGTCACTGAGGGCAATTCACTTCTCTCTTATCCCTGGTGTGGATTGGGAGTCACTCCAGTGGAGTTAGTGGGGCTCATTTTCCCCTCCCTCACTTCTGGTGTAAATCTGGAGTCATTCCAATGGAGTCCGTTGGGCCAATTCACTCTTCATGCTGGCACTACATTCAAATGAGTGTAAATGCAAAGTGAATCTCCTCTTTCAGAGTTTTTGGGGCCTGCTCATGAGAATCACCCCATTGATGTGGGGAATGGGGAGAGGACACCAAAAGGGAAGGCTGTCCAGATGAGGAAGAAGGCATGGGCCATAGGACAGCCATGGAGGTTGGGAAGTGAGGAGGGGAGAGATGGCAAATTGTGTCTGGGGAATGCTGGGTGGTAGCAATAGGCAGGGAGAGGGAGCTGGGCAGTGAGAGTGGTTGGAAGAAATGGGGCTCAAGGACGGGGAGGGTATGAAAGTTGGGGTCAGGATTGTAGGGAAGCAGGGGAGGGGCAGGATAGGGTATAAAAGTTGGGGAAAGAGTTATAGGAAAATTGGGGGCAAAGGGCAAGGTAGGGTACAGAATTCTGGGCTCTGGATTGTAAGGAAGTTGGGGGCAGGACTGTAGGGAAGGGGGAAGAAGCAGGTTGGGGGAGGGAAATTGGGGGGACAGAGTTACGGGGAAGAAGGAGGGAGGGGGTTGGAATTTGGGAGCAGGGCTGTAAGGAAGTTGGTGGCAGGCTGGGGGTAGGGAAGTTGGGGGCCGGCTGGCTATGAGGCAGGGGGGACTGGGGCTGGGACGGGCAGGCTGGGCGCTGGGGCGGGCCCATTCGTGCGCCGCGCCGCGGGGGGGCGAGGGCAGCCACGTTCCGGCGGCCAGATCAAAGCGGGGGCGGGGCCGGCGGGCTGGACCTGCGGGGGCGAGCTGGAGGCGGACGCCGGTTTATAAAGGGGTCGCCGGGACCCCACGGCCCCCCCCAGCCCGGCCGCTACCATGAGCACCAGCGCCCAGTGGGACAGCAAACAGGACAGGAAGGTAACTCCGGAGTCCGCGCGCTTCGGGTCTGACTCCAGCCCGGGGGCGGGGTCCCCGCCCGGATCGCCCCGCTCTTTCGGGGTGTCTCTTTCAAAAGCTGCCCCCCTCCGTCCCCTCCCTCTGTTTTCCTCCTCCAGCTCCTGAAACCATTGATGGAGAAGCGGCGCCGGGACCGTATGAACCGTAGTCTGGAGCGACTCCGGATCCTCCTCTTGGAAGCCACCCAGGACGAGGTAAGCCGAATCGGATTTCCTCCTCGCATTTCCCCGCCGCTGCCCCAAACCGAATGATACATCGCATATTTCTCTTTCTTTCTTTCTTTCCCTCCTTCCCCCCTTTTTCCTTCTCTCTCTTCTTTTTTTGTTGTTTTTTTTTCTTGCAGAGACTTAAAAACCCCAAAGTTGAAAAGGCAGAAATTTTACAAAAAACAGTTCACTTTCTGAGGACCCAGCCTCCAGCAGGTATCCCCTTCGGCGCGCCTGCCCACTCCTCTTCTCTCGGCCTTAGAGCTGGGGGCCGTTGGCCAACCCAAGTTGGGCTCGGACAAGATACGACTACGGTGATCGGCTAGCAAGTGTGAAAAATTGGGTTGTTTCTTGGGAGGGTGGAGGGTGTAGCTTCCGAACCCCCTCATTTTGGGACACGCGGTCACTCTAGAATTGCCCTTTCCCTCCTGGCCATCGGGTGTTCCTTGTGGACCGATAGGGTGGGATTCCCACATGCTTTCACCTGATTTAGGTCTGGGCTGTAGCTTGTTCACAGCAGATGCTCAGCTGGGGCAAATTGGCCAAGCTCCTTTGGAGTCCTAGGGTTTCCCTGGCCTTGGTGTGGAACAGGAGTAACTCCACTGGAGTCAATAGGGTTGGTTGAAGTTCATGAACATAGTGTAGATCATGAGTAACTCTGTTGGCATTGGAGGGGTTGGTTCCCCACGTGTCTTGCTGTAGATCAAAAGTAACTGCTCTAGCATCAACAGGGTTGGGTTCCCTCTCCTCTTGGTGTAATCAGGAGTAACTCCATTGGCATCAAAGGGTGTTGGTTCCCCTGTGGATCGCCTTAGAGTAGATCAGGAGAACTTAGTTGATATCAACTGGGTTGATTCCCTTCTTGCTCAGCTTTGGTGTAGATCAGGAGCAAGTCATAGAATCATAGAACCGTAGAGCTGGAAGAGACCTCCGAAGGTCATCAAGTCCAGTCCCCTGCCCTAGGCAGGACCAAGTCCATTGACATCAATGTAGTTTTACACGAGGGTGAGTAAGCAGGGAGTCAGACCTATGGATGCTCATGGCATTGCTCCAGATTTACTCTGGAGCGAGAGGAGACCGGCTCCATTAGAGCCCATTGGGCTGGTTCTGCACTGCCTTCAGTCTGGATTTACACTGGTTGGAGTTTCTCCTCTTGCTCCAGTGTAAATCAGGAATACCCCGAGTTTAGATGCTCTGTGGGAGCCCTTACCTGGACAAGGCCTCTGGGACTGGCTCCATTGATGGCAGGAGGACTAGCTTGCTTGGGGAAGGGAAGGGAAGGAAAGTTTGGCCCAAGAGTTTTCCAATGGAGTCCCTGGGGAGCAGGGTTGGTGTGAATTTGATTGCAAGGCCAATAATCCTCCCTGATAATTGTGTGTGTGTGTGTGTGTGCTGCCCCCTGCTGGAGAGGACAAATCTGTGAGTGTCTCTGCTGCCCCCTGCAGGAAGGGCTTGGTTCTGGTGTGTATTGCCCTCTGCTGGAGGTAATGGACACTGGTATGTTTGTGTGTGCGTGCGCAAGTATCCCTGCTGGAGAGGACAAACCTCTGTGTGCGTGTGTGTTGGAAGAGGTGGGTTGTGGTGTATGTGTGTGCGCGCACGTGCATGTGCACACACAACCCAACCCCCTTGCATCCATTGCTCTCCCCACTGTGGCTTTTCAACCCTGCCCCTCCTTTTTTTGGTTTGCTGGGCTGCAGAACCAGACCCTGATCTTGGGCCGTGGCCGGGGCCGGCGCTAGGTAGGACTGAGCTGCTCAGTGTTGTGAGCGATCCGCCGCACTGAGCGATGCCGTTGCCTCTGACAGACCCCAGGGGTAGACAGAGCTACAGATTTCTCCCCTCGACCAGCTGCCGCCAGTCAGGAAGGTGGGAATAACGTACAGGAGAGCCCCATAGGAATAGGCAGCCTCTCCCCTGCAGCCTGGTAAGGCCTGTCAGTCTTTGCCAGACCCTGGTTGCCAGCAGCAGCTCATCTGAGCATTCTCTTTCCCCACCTGCTGTCTTTTAAATCTCACCACCGAGTATTTGCCCTGTGCTTTCTGATGGCCATCAGGGCCAGGCACACACACAAACATGTTGCTGTGAGACCGGCTCCAACTTTGGTGTCTGGGCCAGTTTTGCTGTTGATTTCAACTGGGGCACATCCAATTGGTAGGGCATGGTTTGGATTTTCATCACACCCCTGTGTAAATCCAGAGTCACTCTGCTTGAGTCACAGGGCGGACTGCCCTCTCTTTTACCTCATTGTAAATCAGGATGCTTTGGCCAGCTGCAGCCTGCTGCTTGAGTCCTGGGGACAAATGGCATAATCCAGAGTTAATCCACCATCAGTAACAAGCCATTGTAAGCAAGATCTTACTGAGGTCTGTAGCATATTTCCCTGAGGCCAGCTCATCGGGAGGTGCAAATTATCCAAGCTTTGCTGAGAAATTGGCATCCCTGGGTGGGGAACCACAGTATTCCCATGTGACCCTAACATCTGAGAGGCTAAGGAGCAGAACCCATTTACACCAGCTGAGACTCTGGCCCTGCGTACATTCCCCATTTAAAACTAGTTTTTGTCCAGGGCATCAAATGCCACTTATTTCTGGGACTCCCCAAACCCTGCCCTTAGCCCCATGAGTGGGATTTATCCATCCGCTGGCTTCCCTGGGGTGGAGGGTTGGGTGTCCCATCTGGAGCAGTTTGGGGATCGGAGACCACTCTGGGGCACTTGCCCTGTTGCCCCCTTTGTGCCCCTTGCTGCATGGCAGTTTGCTAATTAGCCCCCTTTGTCGTTGGCGGTTTTTGCAACACACCACAGAGCCGGTGAGACAAGAGGAGAGCCTTGTGCAGAGGTACCACAGCGGCTACCGGGAATGCCTGAGCCAGGCCACACACTTCCTCCGCTCCAGCCCAGGCATCTGCGTGGGCAAGAAGGCCTACCTCATGGAGCGCATCTGCCACTGCATGGAAAAAATCACAGCCCAGCCCCGGTGGGAGCTGCCCACCGGGGGCCCCTTCACCAACCCGGCCTACGGCAGGACAGCAGCCCTGCCCCGGCGCTACGCCCGCGACGCCTTGGCCAGCTGCAGCCTGCCGCTCGGGGATGCCGCCTGTGTCCTGCACCAGGCTCCGTCCTTCCCTGCTGGCCACAGACTGCAGACCCTCGCCCCCGGCCGGCCCCAGCCGGAGACCTGCAACAAAGAGGCGCGAGATAAGCTGAACACGTCACAGAACTCTGCCGGCCAGTCCCAGGAGCTCAATGTTTGGAGACCGTGGCCGTGAGGGTCTGGGAACTCCCCCCTGTAAATCCATAGAATGTATATTATATTTTCTATATATTGTATATGAGGAGGTTTATGGGGATGGGGTTTGGAGGGAGGGGGTTTGGATATATAGAGAGCCCTGCACAGTTACAAACTTTGGCTCTGGATCTGCAAATCTGAGCTGTGGATATCCGCACCCACATCGGCGGATGCAGCTCCCCGTGGATATAAAGCAGATATCTGCAGATTTGCAGGGCTCTAGATATATATTGTATATTAGGAAGTTTATGGGGGTGGGATTTTGGGGGAGAGGGTTTGGTGTGGGTTATTTTGTGTGTTTACTGCAACTTCATAGTATTTTCTTAAAAAACCCCATTAGGGTCCTGCTTCCTCCTGTTCCCCCTCTTCCAATGATTTTATTTCATTTTTAAGTGCTCGGGGCTAGTGTGGGTCGTTGAGAAATGTGGGGTCCTGTCTCTTTTTGTCCACCTCTGAACAAACCCTTAGTGACCAGCGGCTTAGCCAGCTAACCTTAGATGTTAAATAATAGCTAAGAAGATCGAGAGACTAGATCAAGAGCCAGAGCTGGGGGAAGGGAAGGGGAGAGGAGTGGGTTTTCCCCCACCTTGTGTATATATAACCCGTCCCCCCTTCCCCAACTGTGTATTTCTGAAAAATAAAAATTCTAACACAGACTCTTAACAAATCTTGGCTCTAATTGTGGGTTTGGCACAAAAGCTGTGGAGGGGAGGAGAGAGAATAATGTTCCCTCTAACCTTTTCCATCCATGTGTGGAATAAATTTTTTGTACATACACCAAGGCATGTGTGAATGTGCACCACTGTTAGAAACACAAACCTAGCTGCGGGTGCTCAGCTAATCAGCTAGGTAGGTTTGGAATCTCTCCTGAGTGGTCACCCAGGTGCTCAGCTTACAGGGAACACTGGAGGTGGATGAAAAGTTGGGAGAGGAGACACATGCAAAAAGAGGGGGTTTTGCACGGTGTGTGTTGAGCCTCTTTGTGTGGGGCATGCATAGAATCTACCTTGCTCCCCAATTGCCCTGGGTGAGTCTATTCCCCCCCATATCCAAGTCTCTGCCCCTAACTTCCCTGTACAGAGTTTACTCTCCCCATCCTGGCCTCTGCCCTCCCTCAAGGTCCCCTCCTTTTTCCCCACCCGTTTTGCTGTCAATATGTGGTACCTCTGCAGGGAATGGGAGGGGGGGTTTGAAGCTCACACTCTGTAGCTTGTTGAAGGGGAGCCGGGGCAATGGGGCAGGATCTGTCTATCAGCAGGCTCTTGAATACAGCGCTCACACAAAACCAGCTACTGTCACTGGGCACAGAAGGAGGCAAATTTCAACTGGTAACTGGGGTGCAGGTCTCGTCGTAAGTTCTGGGCCTGCAGCCTGAAGTCTGTTGCACCCAGGCCATTGGTGGTCATGGTCTAACCCTTCACTCTGTCCATGTCAATATGGAGGCACCCAATCTGAATCCCCCAACCCTCCCAGTTTAGGAAAGCCATCCATCCCCTGCCTCTCATTGGTTAGCATAGCTGCAGGGGGTGGGGCTTAGCTAAGTCACAGCCACGTTGGGTCACTGCTCAACTGCTAGTACCAGTTGCCTTTTCCGTGTTACAAGTGGGGAAACAGAGGCATGGGAGGGTGGGTAAAATGACTTGCCCAGTGGATGAGCTGGAATTTCGACACAGATCATATGAGTTTGCAGGCCTGTGTGCTACCCACTAAGCTGTACTGCTTCCCGCAGGCACCATGCTGTTCTTTTTGGAACAGGGAGGCTCAAATCTCACCCTCCCATGAGCAAGGCAAAAGGGTGAGATTTCAGCCTCCCTGTTCCATTTTTCGCACACCCATCTGTGTATGCTGACCTCTCCCCCAGCCCTGCTCTCCCTGTCTGGCCTGGCATGACAGGAAGATGACGGTGAAGGAGTGGCAAAGGCTCACTCATGCCTTGAGCATGGGAAACATCCTCATTTGGAAAACACAGGATGGAGAAAATAATTTCTAGAGCAGATCTGTGAGCAAGCCATCCTGTCTCGATGGGGAATTTACCAGAAACGGAGATTCCTTTGGGACTGGTTAATCACCCTCACCGTTAAAACTCACACCTTATAAAGTGAACATCTTTCTGGGATGCATGAACAGGAGTGTTGTGAGCAAGACACAAAAGGTCATTCTTCCGCTCTACTCTCTGCAGATTTGGCCTCAGCTGGAGTATTGTGTCCAGTTCTGGGCACCACATCTCAGAATAGATGTGGAGAAATTGCAAAAGATCCAAAGAAGAGCAACAAAAATGATGAAAGGTGTAGAAAACATGACCTGTAAGGGAAGATTGAAAAGAATTGGGTTTGTTTAGTCTGGAAAAGAGACGACAGTAGTTTTCAAGTGTCTAAAAGGTTGGTACAAGGAGGAGGGAGAGAAAAATTATTCTCCTTGACCTCTGAGGATGAGACAAGAAGCAATGGGCTTAAATTGCAGCAAGGGAGGTTTAGGTTGGGCATTAGGAGAAACTTCTTGTCAAGATGGTTAAGCACTAGAATAAATTGCCTCAGAAGGTTGAATCTCCGTCATTGGAGATTTATAAGAGCAGGTTAGACAAACACCTGTCAGGAATGGTGCTTTAATGGTGCAGGTGTCTGGACTTGATGACCTCTTGAGATTCCTTTCAGCCCTGTAATTCTATGCTTTCCAAGTTGAATTTGTCTGGTGTCAACATCAAGCTGTGGTAGACCTACCTCTGCCCATGATCAGCTTGTCCCATTGTAAATATTTGCACTCTGGGTACTTAAATATCTATTTCCCATGTAAAATAGATGGTAAGCCATGTTCCCAGTAATCTTGCTCATCCATGTGCAGAATAACTTACATCACTTCTTTACGTACCAAGTTGCCACCTCTGTTGCCTAGATACCACCCCTCACCTTACGGAAGGGGGGCTTACTTACTATCCTTCATGCTGTCAATCTCGACCCGGTCCTGAACCTAGGTCGGTATGTGCATTAGTTTTTGGGGAGTCTTTGTACCAAGACATTTCTTATTAAGATGTTCCGCTACTCCCCTTTGGCTTACAGTCTGTACCCAGTGCCTCCCTGTGTCCTTCCATGCTCGACCTAACTTACACAATTACACAGTTATCAGTAGGGCCTCTTTCTTGGCTTCTGGGTTACTGAACCAAAGTCTTGCTCACTAGATTGCAGCCCTGTTGCTGTTTTCATGTTACAGGCCTCTATTTAGGCCTGCTGACTCCATGTTACTGACCCTCAACTTACTACATCTCCTTGCTAATTAGCATAGCCACTGGCTGAACATTCTTTGCCTATTGCTCTGTCTCAGGTAGAGAATTTTCCAGCACCAACACAGAGTACATATAACACCACATACAGATATTATACAAGTACATGAATAGCATATTCAGAATCAGAAAAACAGAAGCTTTTATTTGACACCTCACATGGCCCCCTTTGTATAGACTTTGGGACAAACACCTCCCCCCCATAAGTGCAGCAATGGTTTGGCTTCTTTTAAAATCCAGTAAAGTGACAGTGTGAGAGGGACATGTGGGGAGTGTCTTTTTCCTTCTTAGTTGGGGGCTATATCAGGATTTTTTTTTCTGTGGGTCAGTGACCCACAACCCAAAAAAGCTTCCTCACCCCTGAGTTAGAGGAAATGCATGAGTGTGTGTGTGTGTATGCAAAAGCTGTGTGTTGGTCCAGAAGAGACACACCACAAACAGGCATGCACACAGGCTCGGACATGCCATTGTGTTTTCAGGTCTGTTTTAGTTCTGCAGGAAACCACATTGAGGCTATGTCTATACTACAGGGTTTTTTCAGAAAAAGGTATGCAAATTGCAAGCCACAATTTGTGTACCTTTTTCCAATTATTTTATCAGAAGAGGCTTTTCCAACATTTGGCCCTTCTTCCTCTTCTGAAAGAGCGTGTCCGCTTTTTTTGGGAACTGATCCAAAAAAATGGATGGCTGTGTCTACATTGGCACCCTTTTCCGGAAAAGGGATGCTAATGAGACAAGTCGGAATTGCAAATGCCGCGGGGGATTTAAATATCCCCCGCGGCATTTGCATGAACATGGCTGCCACTTTTTTCCATCTCGGGGCTTTGCCGGAGAAAAGCGCCAGTCTAGACGGGATCTTTCGGAAAATAAAGCCTTTTCCGGAAGATCCCTTATTCCTGATTTTAAGAAGAATAAGGGATCTTCCGGAAAAGGCTTTATTTTCCGAAAGATCCTGTCTAGACTGGCGCTTTTCTCCGGCAAAGTCCCAAGCCGGAAAAAAGCGGCAGCCATGTTCATGCAAATACCGCGGGGGATATTTAAATCCCCAGTGGCATTTGCAATTCCGACTTGTCTCATTAGCATCCCTTTTCCGGAAAAGGGTGCCAATGTAGACACAGCCGATGTGTTCCCTGGATGAGGCAGAGTTTTTCCAGGCTACCAGAATGTAGTGTACACATAGCTTCAGTTCTGTTAATCTAAATAGTCCGCTACTGAATACACCTCCCATCCCACCGAAGCAAAACCCGATAGTGATCCAGACAAAGTATTGTTTTTGTCTCTGATTTTCAACTCTTTTGGTACTGGGCATCATAAACACTGATAAATTCCGAGCGGAAATTAAATAAAACCTGAAAATGAAGTATAACTGACGACAGGTCATCTGTGCATATGGAAAACATCTTCTTGCTAATGTCATGAATTCACCAGTACGGCCCGCAGCAAATCCTACAACATAGCTAGCTCAGGGTCCACATTGCAATCGTGTTCTTCCAAAAGTAAATTGAAAGAACAGAGGGGTTTTTCCGGCATTGGTAATCCTCTTTCTACGAGGAAGAAGCCTTTTTCTGAAAGAGTTCTTTTGGACAGGGAAGAGGGAGTTCTTTTAAAAGAAAAGGAAAGAGGAGAAAGCTCAGGTGCCCTGGTGGCCACTCCGTCCATAGGAATCACAGCTTACACGTGAGATAGCGTTCACTCAGTGTGGACGCTATATTTCGAAAAAGCAGATCACTTTTTCCATGTGCTTTTGTATGTGGATGCTCTCTTTCAGAAGAAGAAAAAAGATTCTTCCAAAAGAAGCCTGAAGTCTAGACAGAACCTGAGAGGTGTGGGCCAGGGTATCTTCTCACCAAAAGAAAAGAATTTGGGATTTCCAGTGGATTGGAGAGGCTACCAACCGGCTCCACCCCTTCCACCCAAGGCCCCTCTTTCCTCCTCCTATATTCTCTTCCCTCATTCATTGGAGCCCTAAGCAGCCTCCGCCCCCTAGATGGAGGAGTTCTAGCAGAACCACCCCAAGCATCAGCCCTTCCGCCCCACCTGCCCTGACCTCTGAGCCACCCACTGACACAAGACACCTCTGGTCGCTGGGTTTCCCCAATCACTGTTCTCTCTGGCTGTGTCTAGATTGGCATGATTTTCTGCAAATGCTTTTAACGGAAAAGTTTTCCGTTAAAAGCATTTTCGGAACAGAGCGTCTAGATTGGCATGGACGCTTTTCCACAAAAGCACTTTTTGCGGAAAAGCGTTCGTGCCAATCTAGACGCGCTTTTCCGCAAAAAAGCTCCGATCGCCATTTTCGCGATCGGGGCTTTTTTGCGGAAAACAAATCTGAACTGTCTACACTGGCCCTTTTGCACAAAAGTTTTGTGCAAAAGGGACTTTTGCCTGAACGGGAGCAGAATAGTATTTCCGCAAGAAGCACTGATTTCTTACAGTAGGAAGTCAGTGCTTTTGCGGAAATTCAAGTGGCCAGTGTAGACAGCTGGCAAGTTTTTCCAGAAAAGCGGCTGATTCTGGAAAAACTGGCCAGTCTAGACACAGCCCCAAATTTTTCCCATCCATGTGTGGAATAAATGTTGTGATGTGCACCAAGGCATGAATGGATGTGCACCACAAATAGAAACACAGGCTGTCAGATGTGAGCGCTCTGCTAATCAACAGGATGGCATCTGAATCTTACAGCTTGCAGGAAACACTGCCCCCAACGCAGGGAAAGAGACAAGGCCTGGGAGCAGAGAAACAAAGCAGGAGCCAATTTCAGTCCCGTTTATTGGAGTCTAACGACCAGCGAGGCAGGCTGGGCAACACCTGGCTCACCAGGCTGCATCTAGTCCCAGGATCATGGTTTAATTTCAGGGAATTCCTCTCCTCGCTCGTTCTCCAGTTAGGAACATGCTGCTGGGTTTTCCGGATGGAGAGGAGAGAAAGGCTGGGGAAGTGGCGAGAAAGCCACAAGCAACAGGATCTCTTTAGCACAGGGGTGGGCAAAATCCACTCAGTGGGCTGAATCTGGCCTGCCTAGGGCTTTGGTCCAGCCCGTGAGGCGTTGCCTGGGAGCTGGAGCAGCGCAAGTCCTTTCAGCTGCTTCTATTTAAAGGGTTTGCGCCTTCCTCGCGGCTGGCAGGCAACAGCCACTGGGAACGCGCGAGCGCTTTAAATAGAAGCAGTTGAAAGAGCTCGCGGGTCCCTAGCTCCCAGGCAACATCCTGGCAGCGAGCCCAGGAGCAGCGAGCCCCTTAAATAGGACTCGAAAGGGCTCGCAGCTCCCGTCTCTGGCTAACGCGATGCCTGGGAGCCGCAGGGGAGGCACGAGCCCTTTCAGCTCCTGCTATTGAAAGGCTCCGCCCCATCCATTCGAGGCCCTGCCCGCGGCCCACGACCACTTCAGAAATGTTGGAAGTGGCCTCCGCTCAAAAGTTATTGCCCGCCCCGGGTTAGCAGAATAAAATCGAAATTAAAACAACCTGCTGCATTGCCTGGGAATTGCCCCTTGAGGCAGGGGAGAAAATCTGTAGCCAAACCATCAGGGCTACTGCAAGTGGGGAAAAAGGTCCCACCCCCATTGCAATTGAAGAGAAGGGCATCTGTGCACCAGAGAAACAAAATTTTGGGGTTCCCAGTGGGCTGGGGATATTGGTGTTAGTTGTAGAAACATGACTGGGTTTAGGCCCATCTGGAGAAAAACATCTGGCACGTCAGCACATCAGGGTGACAGAAGAAAAGTCAGATTACAACCGGCTTCATTTCAGGCTATTGTGTGTCTGGTCTACGGGGGCACATCTACACTGTGGCGCTAGTTTGGGATACTTCCGGTGTCCCAAAATAGCTATTCTGCACCTTGACAGTGCACCCGTTATTTTGAAATACCTTTCGAAACAATGGGCTCGCTATTCTGACGTCCCTGTAAACCTCGTTCCATGAGGGACGTTTTGGAACAGCGATTTATTTAGAAATTAACTCGAAATAAGCTACGTAATTCATGTTGCGCAAAGTGCATAGCTTATGTCGAGCTATGGGTGCAGCATAGATGTACCCTGAGTGTAAGGATGTATGCATTTATGAGAGTTTGAACGTGGTGTGTGACTGAATGAACGTGTGTGTGTGTGAGGGGAAGTGTGCAGTATTGTGTTAGTATGTATCTGAGGAGAAGTGTGTGTTTTTTATCTTAGCGTGTTTCTGAGCAGAAGTGTGAGTGTTTTGTGTTTGTGACTAGTTGACCTTGTGTGGTCCCCCCCAGTCTTACAGTTTCATAATTCCTGGACCAGAAGATGTCAGCTTCCACCGTGCAGAGGATCCAGAGAGACCCAATGTTCCCAGCAGAGTTTCTGCAGCCAGACCATATGGCCAGAGCCGTCCCATCCTTAGGATGAACTGGAGAGGCTGCCCCAAACCCTGCACTTTTGGGGCCCCATAGCAGCCACCCCAACTGTTTTATTAACAGAAGGGACCCAAGCAATATTGGGTTCCTGGCGTGGTGGCAACAGGGGTCGCACAGGGCAGTGGGAGCTGGAGCGGCCCAGCAGCCTGCTAAATTCTGCTGCACGATCGTCTCCTGGCTGCACGTGGCTTCTCCGAGGTGGCAGAAAGCAGGGCACTCGGCCCTGGGCTTCTCCATGGTGGAGGGGTTTGTCCTGGGCACTGGACCGGGGGAGGGATTGTCCCAAGCCCTTGCTTCCCATGGGACGGCCCTATGTGTGGCCCAAGTTGGAGGGGCAGCTCTGCAGTGGGGGATACCCTTGCAGGGCAGGGCTCTGTTTTCATGGAGTGAATAGACATTCTTGAAACTCTGGAGGCAGCCGTACAGCGCGTGTCCCTTCTCCTCTCCCTCCCACATAAGGCTACGATGGATCCCGTGCCCCCAGCCCCAGCGGTGGGAGCTGGGAAAGACTGCCCTGCCTTGCTTGTCCATCTCCCTCCCCCCCTTTGATCCAGTCTCTACAAGTGACAAAGTTGCTCCAAAGCGACCCCCTGAGTCTTGACACCTGGAGCCCCTGGGGCAGAGAAACAAAGGCCCTGCTGTGGGGGCAGGGGGCAGCGCCAAAGGGGAAGCTCCAGCACACGCCCAACCCCGGGGGGTCTGGGCCACATGGCCACGAAGAGGCTGGGGGCTCCAGGCTTTTCTCAGGGCCAGGCAGCAGCAGCGGCTCCAGAGAGCTAAGGGATAATCTAGAGTCAGATGGGAACCAGACACAGAGCCAGACACATCAGAGGGGGAGCCGTGTTAGTCTGAATCTGCAAGAACAACGAGAAGTCCTGTGGCACCTCATAGACTAACCGATTTATTGGAGCATAAGCTTTTGCAGGCACAGGGCTGGCCCGAGCCATTCATGTGCCCTGGGCCCCGGGAGCACAGCGCCGCCCCTGAGAGCGCGACGCATGAGCGGTCCCACCGCCAGGCGCGCAGCGCCCCCTGCCCCCGTGTGCCCGGCGCACGTGTGGCCCCTCCCCCAGGCGCGCAGCACATGCCTGGCTTTGCCCCAGGTGCCCGGTGCAAGCATGGTGCCACCCCGGGTGCGCAGCGCATGAGCGGTGCTACCCCCGCCTGGCCCAGCAGCCCCGCATGGTGCCCCCTACAATGGAGCTCCCCGGGTGGTAGCCCGGTCAGCCCGTAGCTTGGGCCGACTCTGCGTGGGCATCTGACGAAGCTTATGCTCCAATAAATCTGTTAGTCTATAAGGTGCCATAGGACTTCTCGTTCTTGCAGACACAGAGCCAGTGAGCCAACCCCCTGCATGCACAGACACAAATAAATGCATGCACACAGTGCATGTCCTCTCAGCACACAAACATGGCCCAAGCACCATCTGGACCCCCGATGTCCAGCCAGTTCGAACTAGGCACACTCCACTGGCCAAATAGACACATGTGGCTAGCGAGCTAGCCTGTTAGACACCACAGATCTAGACCATCCCCGACAGGTGTGTGTCTAACCTGTGCTTAAAAATTTCCAGTGATGAAGATTCCACAGCCTCCCTTGGCAACTTAGTCCAGTGCTTAAACCAACCTGACATTTAGGAAGATTTAACTAAAGTCCTGGTCTACGCTAGGGAGTTATTTTGAAATCCCCTGCCTTATTTCAAAATAATAAGCAGAACATCCACACTACCAAGCCCATTATTTTGAAATAACGGGCTGGTTATATTAAAATCTGTACTCCTGCTTTCCTTAGGGAATAAGCTTGTTTTGAAATAGTTATTTTTGGGAGTTATTATTTTGAAATAAGTTAATTTGAAATAATTTCCTAGCGTAGACATGACCTAAACTGCTGCAGTTTAAGCCCATTGCTTCTTGTTCTGTCCCCAGAGTTAACGAGAATAATTTTTCTCCTTCCTCCTAACAACCTTTTAGGCACTTGAATGGGAAGTGGGGGAGGGGAGCTTGAGGTTAGGAAGAGGGAGAATAGCAAAACAAGAGAGTAAGAAAAATAAAAAATGTGAAGAAAGAAAGAGAAAAATATTGGGAGGGATTAAAAAACCAAGGAAATTGAAAAAGGAAGACAAAAATGTGAGTTTTGGAAAAATGGAAAGAGAGACAAAGAATAAACAAACAAAAAACCAGGAAAATTAAGAAAAAAACCCAGAAAAGAAAAAACTGGACCGATGGAAAGAAAAACAAAAACTAAGAACACAAGAAAGAAATAAAGAGAAAAATAAAGCTAGAAGGAAGCGAATCAAATGGGAAAGAATAAAGGAAAGCAAGGGAAAAGAAAGGGAAAAGGAAAGGGGAAAAGCAAGACAAAATAGATAAAAGAGGGAAGAAAAACAAGAAAAATAAGAAAGCAAGAGAAAAATAGAAGATAGAAGGAAAGAATCAAGAGAAAAATAAATAAAATTAAAGGAAGAGAGAAGAAAAGTAGGAAAGAAAGAGGAAACTAGAAAAAGGATGAAGAAAGACAAAAACCAGAAAGAATAGGAAGGAACAAAATAAGAAAGATGGGATCAAGAGGAAAAATAAGGAAAATGGGAATGAACGAAAGAACTAAATAAGGAAAAAAACAGGAAAGAAAGAGAAAAGGAAGAAAGATAAAAATAAGAAAAATTTAGGAAGAAAAAAAGGGAAAACTGGAAGGAAGAAGAAAGCAAGCAGAAAAGCTGAGAAAAGAAGGAAACATTATGAAAAATTAGATTGAAAGAAAAGAAATATAGGGGGAAGGGGAACAGAAAAAATAGCCCATTAAATCATCTGCAGCTTCTGCAGCACAAGGCTGGGAGTTGGGGGTGGGGGAGAGAGAGAAATGCTGTTTTTTGATTGGACCATTATAGGGCCTAGAGAAGGAAAGGGTAAACATAAAATGCTATCAACTTGCATTGGCCGGGAATCGAACCCGGGCCTCCCGCGTGGCAGGCGAGAATTCTACCACTGAACCACCAATGCATCTGTTGTTAAACTTGTTTGACCTTTGTCCAGAGGTATTTCAATGTAGCCGTTTTTCTTCTTTTGTATGTATAGCAAGGCAGGCAGCTCCTTAGAACACAGGCTCCCTTTGCTGTCTTTTCCAACTGGCTATGCCCAGCTATTGTGCACTGCAAACTCTTGTCCCTGTACTTTCAAAAACTCCTTTCCAGCTTGGGTCCCTCTGTGTCGTTTCATTCCAGAAATACCATTCCTGGGGTTAACTGCTTTTCTCTAGCAAAACAAAGGCATATTGGCACCAGAAGGGGAGAAATTATGCAGTTCCCACTAGACAGGGGATGCAGGTGTCACTGGTATCAACTGGGACAGGTTTGGTTCCCCTGGGGAAAGGTATTTGCTGCAACAGAGCATTTGGAAGAAAATCAGTTCCTACCGGTTTTACTGGAATCATGTTTGCCTCCAGAAGCGATTGCCAGGAGGGGAGATTTAAGGGCTCTTAGGGCATGTCTACAAGGCAGGGTAAAAGTCAAAGATATGCAACTTCAGCTACGTCAATTGTGTAGCTGAAATTGAAATAGCTTAATCTGGTTTTTGGTTCCGGTATCCCAAAAAGCTCTGCCGCGTCCAAGGAAAGTGTCTGCTTTTCCGAAAAGAAAATTAGAAAAGCAGACAGGTTTTTTTGTCATCCCTGTACACCTCATTCTATGAGGAAGAAGGGATGTTCCGAAAGAGGGTTTTTTCCCCGACATTTGGCTCCGTGTAGATGTGTCAAATGTTGGAAAAGCCTCTTTAGGAAGAAAAGCGGAAAAATATATGCAAATTGCTCTTCCTCTGACTTCCCTTACTCCTCATAAAATGAGGGTTACAGGAGTCAGAATAAGAAGTCCTCCAGCTTGCCATTATTTCAAAATAATGGCTTGCTGTGTAAATGCTCTCTTTGATGCTGCTATGTAGACATATTCTTAGGGTGAATCTACACTGCACCCATAGCTCGAAATAAGCTACACAGTTTGAGCTATGGAAATTGCGCAGCTTATTTTGAGTGTATTTCAAAATAAACCGCTATTCCAAAACATCCCTTACTCCTTGTGAAACGAGGTTCACAGGGACATCAGAACGGCAAACCCGTTATATTTCAAAATAATGAGCTTACTCAAAAGACACAGAATAGCTATTTTGGGATACTGGAAGTTTCTGGAAATAGCACCACAACATAGACATACCCTTAGATCTTCTAGTGTATTTCTCACTAGTTGGGGTGGAGATGGAAGACATGTGGGGCGAGAAGAGGGGGGCTTTGGCTGAAATCACTGAACCCCACCCCCTCTACATTATAATAATAAAATACAATTGCTGTGACGCGCAGAGAAATGGGAGGCTTGTAGGTGTTTGAAGGAATGCGTGTATGTGTATGAAAAGACAGGTGTGTTTGTAATGATATGCTGGATGTTTTGCATGGATCTGACTTTGAGAGAACTATCTGTGATGACGCCGAGATTGGTTTCTCTAGATGGGAGCTGCAAAAGACATCCAATGAAGGTGTAAGAGAGAATATTGGAGCAGTAAATTATCTACTGAATGACAAATAACCTTCCCCCTGTGTAATGCATCTCTGCACAACACCATTAACCCAAACCTGATGGTGCAAACATGGAACAACACATGACACAGAACAGCATGACGCACCGAGGAGAAAAACACAGAGGGGGATAAGGCAATGACTCACATAACCGATGCTGCTTTCATTGCACAGGGCGACTTGAAAAGAGCCGCTAATGAGGGTGACTTGATACAACACTTGTTTTTGACCAATAAAAGAGGATAAGAATCAGGCATGGGAGTAGAGTATCAATTCCGCAGGCCCTGGAGGCTTGGCGGAGGGTAGGGGGCAAGGAAGTGGTGGAGGGGTTAAGAACATAAATTTGATGATTCTGAGTCAGACCAAATGTCCAGCTAGGCCAGGATCCTATCTTCTCACACTGGCCAGTGCCAGGTGTCCTAGAGGGAATGAATAGAAAAGAGAATCATCAAGTGATCCATCCTCTGTCACCCATTCCCAGTTTCTGGCAAATTTCTGGCTAATAGCCACTGATGGGCTTATCCTCCATTAATTTATTTAGCTCTTTTTTGACCCATGTTATACTTTTGGCCTTCACAACATCCCCTGGCAAGGAGTTCCACAAGTTGACTGAAGAAGTATTTCCTTTTGTTTATTTTGTTTCTTTGCTGCCTAATTAATTTAATTTAATCAGATGACCCCTCATTCTTGTGTGAAAATAGGTAAATAATATGTTTTTATTCACTTTCTCCAGGCCTGTCATAATTTGCTAGACCTCTATCATATTCCCCCTTATTCATCTCTTTTCCAAGTGGAAAAGCTCCAGGAGTACCTGACATTGGGGACTGTGAGCAGACAGGATACGGGGCTAGAGGGACCTTTGGTCTGACCCAGTCTGACCATTTGTCTGTTCTTACATTCATGGAGGATAGGCCCATCTGTGACTCTTAGCCAAGATGATCAGGGGTGCATCCCAGGTGCTGGTGTCCTCAAATTTCTTTCTACCTTATGCTGGGGATGGATGGCTCAAATTTGGCCTCCAGATTTTTGGGGGCCCTCTCAAATGGAGGGCGATATTCTTTCCAGTCTGGACAGTCTGTAATCATTGTCCTTGTTGTATGTATCCCTGGCTTGGCTCCCATTTGCTGCTGTTCTCTGCCTTTCCTAGGCTGCTGCTACTCTGAGAGGGAGCTGACTATAAGCGGGTGGCCTGGCCTTCTTTCTCAAGCCACAATGTTACTTGGAGGAGAGTCCAGAAAATGGGAGGAAAATTGAAACTTGCAGAGAACAGAGAATCCTAGAATAAACTACTGTGAACCAGCTGTGGAAACAGCTGTCAAATGAGGGCAACATTGACTCTTTAAGCAAGAGCATTGGTGGTTCAGTGGTAGAATTCTCGCCTGCCACGCGGGAGGCCCGGGTTCGATTCCCGGCCAATGCATAGTTGTTTATTTTGTTACATTTACCTGTTTCACACTTCGCAGAGCATCAGAAAGTTTAGTCAGGCCCAAACTACGCCCGCCTCGGCCATAAGGCTAGATCTACACTGGAAAGGTATCAGCAAAAGAAACGTAATTTGCAGTATGCAAATTACATATCTTTTACTGCTTTCCTGCTGAAAGAGGCTTTTCCAAAATTTGGCAAGTCTATATGGTGCCAAATTTCAGAAAAAAGTGCTCTTTCGACACATCCCTTGTCCCTCATAAAACGAGGTTTATAGGGATGGCGAAAGAGTGTATCCACTTTTTTGAACATTTTTCCAAAATTAGTCTAGATGTGCAGTCTAGACATAGTCTAAGAAAGTTCATCTCACTGCCTGTTTTGATGTATCCCAGTGTGACCCTTGTCTCTCCTGTGCATCTCTTCCCTCTCCCTGGCCTGGGAGTTTGTACCCAGCTACAGAATCCTACAGGTGATTAATATTTCACATCCTGTAGTGTAAAGACTTGAGGGAAATGGGGTGAGAGTTGACCAGAGAGACTCCTGGACAAGTTTTTATTTTGGGAGTAGGGATGAACCTGGGGGAGGGGGGGACCACCCCCTTTTGACCTATAGCTAATGATACCTTTGCGCCCTTACCTCCCCCTCCTGCCCTTCAGGCAGCAAAATTGGGCGGCTTTATAGCAAACTTGTCACTTTCAGCAGCTGGATCAAAGGAGAGGGGAATTGACACACACATGCCAGGCAGGCGTTCCCAGGCCCACACTGCTGGAGGGGGGAATTGGGAAACTGATGCTGGAGTTGCCAGGATGGGCGGTTGCAAAGATGACAAAAGGGTGTTTATTCCCCTCATCCCATGGGAACAGAGCCCTGGCTTACAAGAATATCCTCCACTCCAGAGATACCCCTCCAACTGCATTGGTTCATAGATTGAACGCAAGAAAAAGGAAATAAAAGGAAAGACAGAAGAAAAATAAGAAAGATAAAAAACTAAGCCGCTTGAATTTCCACAAGAACGCTGACTTCCTACTGTCTGAAATCAGTGCTTCTTGCAGAAATACGATGCTGCTCCCATTCGGACAAAAGTCCCTTTCGCGCAAAGCTTTTGCGCAAAAGGGCCAGTGTAGACAGCTCAGATTTGTTTTGCGCAAAAAAGCCCCAATCGCGAAAATGGCAATCGGGGCTTTCTTGCGCAAAACCACATCTAGATTGGCACAGACGCTTTTCCGCAAAAAGTGCTTTTGCGGAAAAAGTCTGTGCCAATCTAGACGCTCTTTTCCGCAAATGCTTTTAACGGAAAACTTTTCCGTTAAAAGCATTTGTGGAAAATCATGCCAGTCTAAACGTAGCCTTGGGGATAAGGAGCAGGATAAGGGGAAACAGCCCGTGAGATTTAACTATCCTTTGTAACTATTAAAATACTTGGCCTGTTATTTGGTGTTGAAATTACTTCCCTTTCTCCTCCAGGAAGAGATGATATTACAGAGTGTACCAGGTGAAAATACAGAGCGAAAGTAAATCAGAACCTTGTGGCTATGCCTTGGTTAGCGATTGAATTAGCAGGTGTTACGAAATAGGCAACAATTTTGCTACGGAGCCTCCAATTCTGCATTAGCCAGCTCATTTGCAAAGGAGCATGGCTAGGATACATGTTGCAAACCATTTCTTTGTAATGCTACAACCTCATTCCAACCCCTCCTTGATTTCCTTCTGCTGGGCATAAGCCCAGAAATGCCATCCCAGGTGTTGTCTTCTTCTCCCAGAGGAGACCAGGGCAACTTTGCCCCCAGAAAAAAAGATATTTTGGTGTTACTACTGGATTGAGAACTTGGAATCACTGGGCTGTGGGTATGCTGACTGGAGGGGGAGGGGAAGAGGAGGTATTTGATGAAAGGAAGCATGTGGGTGAGAGCTTCTGGCAAACAGAGGCTAGGGACACCATCCCTGCCCATCCTGGTTAACAGTCATTGATGAACCTATCCTCCCTGAACTTGTGTAGCTCTTTTTGTTATAGTCTCTGGCAAGGAGTTCCATAGATTGACTGTTGCATTCCCCCATTCTTCCTGGCTACACCTGCTTCCCTAGACTCCTCTGGCACCTTCTGGTCCCCTTGGACCTACTACCTCTCTGCATTCCCCGCCCCTGTCACTCTTGGAGCCACTTCCTCCCTGACTCACATCCATCCTCCCAGGTCTCCCACTGCCTTCCCTGTCCTCCATCTAGAGATTGCTCCTAGCCCCCCACTGCTTCCCCATCAATCCCCCATCATCCTGGCCCCTACTGCCTTCCGCCTCATGCCCAGGTTTGCCCCACTTCTTGTTTCTGGATTGGCACTTTCCCCTCGCCCATGGCATCTTGGGTGGTAACCCCCATAGCCTGTTAGATTTTTCCATTTGATTCTTGGTGGTTGAGATGGTGAAGGAGAGAAAAAGAGGCCAGGGTGACAAGTATCTTAGGCTAAAATCACTCAGGCTCTCCCCCTTCCAAAATAAGAGTAAAAGACAACTGCTGTAGGAGCCAGCTAAGCAGCCCAGAGAGAGGGGAGGCCCCAGGCCTGCATCAGGAAGAAAGGGGGGAAATAAGACGGGGCGATGGAAACTTAGAATGGGATAAGATGGTCTCATATCATGGAGATTGGAACATGAGAAAGGCACCAGAAAGCAAAGTCGGACACATCACCAATGAGTGCCCAAATTAGGCACATCCTAGAGGTGTGACTGCCATTCCCACAGCTGCCCTCCTTGCTCTGGATAAGAGACCTTAAAACCCAACATAGCGTCCCCTTTCGCTGTTGGCCTGGCACCATACAGGGTCAGAGGATGCCAATGCCCTGATATTAACCAAACCATCATGAGATTAGGGACTTAGTCTTAGTTAGGGTGACCAGAGAGTAAGTGTGGAAAATCAGGACAGGGTGGGAGCTAATAGGTGACTATAATATGAGAAAAAGCCCCAGGATAGCTGGTCATTCTGGTAGGTCACAAAACCCTCCCCCGACCATTGACTGTTCACACTTGCTGTCTGCTCCCTTCAGGAAAGCACAAGGATGGAAACTCAGCCTGACAGCGAAGGGTGCCCATTGTTAGAGCCCTGAAAATCCAGCTCGTTATTGAAGAGAGGGACGCAAAATTTGCATCAATGAGTATATGACAGAAATTAGCCAAGAGATTAGAAAAAAGAGATCAAGATAGAAAAGGCTGGCAGCTAAATAGATGGATCTAAGTCATCCCCCCTGGGTCTATCCACACCCCCTTCCACACACCTGCCTCCACCTACCCCTTTCCATTCAAACCCTGCAAATTTGCAGATACCCACTTTATATGGGTATATCTGCAGCTCATGTTTGTGGATATGGATACTAATTTTGTATCTGCACGTGGCTCTGGACCTTGTGGCCAATTCTGCAGGGGATTCATTATACTGAGGAAGATAGAAATTCTACAAATGAGAAAAACAAATGGCAAAAGAGAAAAACAAATGGCAAAAAGTAACACCCCTGCATTGGCCGGGAATCGAACCCGGGCCTCCCGCGTGGCAGGCGAGAATTCTACCACTGAACCACCAATGCAACTGTTGAGGCGATTTTCCCTTTGCCATTCTTCTTACAGATGTTTCACCTCTGTTTCCTCCCCCCTCTTTATTTTAGCGTTTTTGCTTTCAGCGCACCCGGTCTTATTAACCTCCTCCCTCTGGAACATCTGGGAGGCTGAGTGTTACAGCCAGAGCATGTGGACCAGGGTATAGACTGGCTGGATGGATAGGGGTTTGTACGAGCGTGAGGGTGTATGATGCTGGTGTGTATTACAAGGAGTGCATGGACGGATGGATAATGGGAATTTCTGAAAATGGGTACATAGATGGATGGCTAGAGGGAGGTACTCGAATAACTAGGTAGAGGATGAGTAAGGATCTAGGGTG
This sequence comes from Pelodiscus sinensis, assembly GCF_052426305.1. Classification (NCBI taxonomy): domain Eukaryota; kingdom Metazoa; phylum Chordata; order Testudines; family Trionychidae; genus Pelodiscus; species Pelodiscus sinensis. The sequence continues at coordinate 14,512,263 of NC_143073.1, read as the reverse complement.
CATGGATGGCTAGCTAGATGGAGGGTGTGTACAGATCACATAGTTTACAACAGAAATCAGCTAGCAGCTTAATAGATGGATCTAGGTTATAACCCAATGTAAAGTTATCCTTATTCATAGACACCTTCTATCAATCCACCTACCTCCTCCCTTTCTATACTCCCTCTCTATCCATCCATCCATCCATTCCCAGAAACACGCGCTGTCTATTCACCCCACCCTAATACACCCCCTCCATCTATCCTTCCATCCCATACCCCCTTTATCAATCCATATACCCCACCCAAAACACCCCCATCTATCCACCACCCCAGATCCCCTTTATCAATCCACCCCCCATCCGAATACACAGCCTCTCTCTAGCCACACAACCCCCCACCCTCATACCCCCTCTCTGTGCCTATCCACCCCTACTTCCAGCCCGCCCGCCCCCTACCCCTCGACTTTCTGGCTCCGCCATCTCCAAGCTTCCCACGCTGCGTGCTGGTCCCCAGGTGTCAGAGCCGGGGTAACCGCCCCCTCCCCGCAATTAGCAGATCCATCAGCTCCATCCCCGTTAGTTCCGGGCTGCTGGGGGCTTCTTCAGCCATAAAACCCCAAATGGCCTCTCCAGCTTTGAGCGGAGGGGTGAGAACTTCCTCGGGGCCAAGGCGCCGGTTGTCCCAGCCCCATAAACTCATCAGGCTGCCGCAGGTGAGACTTTCCCAGGGCAGACTTTTTGCTTTTGAAGTAGCACCGATCCAGATACACTCCTCTGTCCGTCCCCCCACCCCTCTGCCGGCCCCCAATCCTCTGTCCGTCCCCCCACCCCTCTGCCGGCCCCCAATCCTCTGTCCGTCCCCCCACCCCACTGCCGGGCCCCCCAATCTCTCCTCCCCCCACCCCACTGCCGTCCCCCGCCCCCCTCTGCCGGCCCCACCCTCCTCTGCCTTTCTAGTCTCACATGCCTCTCTATCTATCCATCCCTGTACAATCTCTCTCTCTCTCTCTGATGAAAAGAGAAACACTCCACCCCGGACCTGCCCCCAACTCTCTGCTCCCCAAGTACCCCACATGGGACTTGACCCTTCTTTGTCTGCTTAACCCCCTGGCTGTTCACACTTTCTCTACTGTAGCTTTCTAAGAAACCACGTAACCGCGCGGTCACCCTCCCTCACCCAGCGGACCCCTCACCCTTTCAGCAGGGGGCAGCGCACCGACACAAACTGGGCATTCACCGGGGAAAGCAGCACACTGCAGGATGGAGTCAGGGCTGAGCTCGGATTTACTGACTCCCATCTCCGTGCAGCCAAAAAGCGCCTCCTGATGGCTGGGGCTGAACCCAACCAGTCGGCCCAGTCCGCCCAGCTTCCATAGGGGGCAGGAAACAGTTGAGCTCCTGGGTTGGGGGAGAAACCAATTTTCTTCGCCCCCCACTCCTTCATGCCTCTCCCGCTCCAGCTCCATACACCCCATCCTGCCCACCTCTCCCTCACGCATTCCTGCCCCCTCTCCACTTCCCTCCTCCTTTTGGCCTCCTTGTGACAGGCACTCCCCTGATCATTTTGGACCGACTTGGCGGGTCCCCTCTCGGCCACGGTTTCAGCGCCAGGCGCTTGGTCCCATGCGTCCGTGCCAGGCATCTGCGCCATGCGCTTGGCACCACCATGCGCCCGAGCCATGCGCTTGGCACCAGCAGGCTTCCGAGCCATGCGTTTAGGTGACAAAATGCTCCCCCTCCCCTCCCCTCCACTCCCTCCTCCAGGCCCCAGCTTTCAGCCCGGCCGCGGGGACGGGGACGGCCCGTGCCAAACTCGGGACCAATTTGCTCTTCACACCTCTGGGATCTTTAGCAGCTTGGAGCCAAAACACCAACCCCAAAGAGCAAAGGGTGGACGGGAGGGGGCAGGTGTCTGGGGCGGGCGATGGGGAAGGAGGGGGTCGGCCGGCTCGCTGGGCACCTGCGGGGGGGGGGGAGGTGTGTGGTGGGTTATAAAAGAGCGGCTGGCTAGGCGGCAGCGCCTTTGTTTCGCCCGGAGACGGAGCAGGGCGCAGGGCCAGGATGGTGACCAAAGGCGCCTCGGAGCCCGCCGCCCTGAGGAAGGTGCGCTGGGGCCCCGAGGGATGAGAGGCGCGTTGGGGATGCCCCGGGTCACAAAGGGCGGGGTGTGAGGCAGGCAGCAGGAACTGGGGGCGGCAGGGGGAGCTCCGGAATGGGGTATTCAGGGGAAGAGGGGAGTGAATCTCTGGGTTGGGGACAGTGGAGGGCAATTTTCGTATGGGGTAGTTGGTGGGCAGCGGGGGTGCAAAGAGGGAGCGAGGCGGGGGCACAGCTGGCTCGCTGGGTGCACGAGGGCCCAGGCGGGGAAGGGGGAGTTCGGGGGCTCCGGGCCATGGCGGGGATAAGTCCGGGAACTCCGGGCCCTGGCCGGGGGAGGGGGAGAGGAGACCGGAGACTCCGGGCCCTGGCTGGGTGGCGAGTCCGGGGGCTCCGGGCGCCCCAGCGCCGCGGGGGGCTGAGGGGCTTTGCGCCTCCCTTGCGCTCTCTCGGCCAGATGCTGAAGCCGCTGGCGGAGAAGCGCAGGCGAGAGAGAATCAACCGGAGCCTGGAGGAGCTGCGGGTGCTGCTGCTGGACCGGACCCGCCAGCAGGTCAGTGCGCCCGGCCGTGCGCCCCCGCCCTGCCTTCAGCCCCTGCCCCGCTCGATTCCCCCTCCGCGTGCCTCTGCCCTGCCCCGTGCCCCTGAGGCCCCACAGAGCCTCCTGCGCCCGCCTGAGCTTCTGCCCTGCCCCGAGTCCCTGCCCCGCTCTGCTCCCCCAGAGAACCCCCTGCCCCACCCAGAGCCTCCCACCCTGCCCCGAGCTCCCAATCACACAGCCCCTGGCCCTAGACACCTTCCACCCAAAGCCCCGCCGCCAGTCCCGGACAGCTGCCTTCACGCAGCCCCCTGGAAGCCCACTCTACCGAGCCCCCCAACCCTGACTCCAAGCACCCCAACCACAAACTACAATCCACACATGACCTGCCCAGGGACCCTGCTGCACCCAGACAACCACTAGCCCCCCCAGTTCTCCAGCTAGAGTCATCTCTGCCCCCAAACTCCTCCACATTTCAGGTAGACACTCCCAGACCTGAGACCTCTACCCCCTGCTTTGCTTTGTCCCACCCAGCACCTGGCCAAAGTCCCCAGCCCCCACCCAGACAAATCTGCCCCAGCCCCTACTCAGACACACTCTGCCTGAAGGCCCTACCTCCATGCCCATGCAGAACCCCTGACACCTTCCACCCTGAACCCCGAGGCTCCCACTGCAGGACCCCCCAGCTCCCTTCCCTGCAGAGCTCACCCCGAGCCCTCCAAACTCCTGCCCCCAGCCTCATTCGTGACCTGGACACCTGCTACCCTCCAGTGCCTCCAGGCGGAGGGGCTTGGGTGGCGTCTGTTTGGATTGGACAGGAGGTTTAGGGTGGGGTTACCTGGAGGGTTGGGACAGGGTTTGTCTGGATGGGACAAGGGGCTCCTACCCAGACAACTCCCCCTGACTCCCCCACCCTCCCAGATAGCTCCGCCCCAAGCTCCCCATCCCACGTAAAACAGATCCTGCCTGAAACCGCCCAGTCAGCCCTACCCTGAGCTCCATGTCCCACCCAAACAGACCTCACCTCAAACCTCAGCAGACAGGCCCACCCTGAGCCCGCGTCCACATGAAAGAGACCTGGCCCAAACCCTTCAGTGGGCCCTGCCCTGAGCCCAAACAGACCCCACCCTAAACTGCTCAGACAGCCCTGCCCAGAGCCCCCATCCCACCCAACTATATCCCACACCAAGCTCCTTAGTCAGCCCTGCCATGACCCCCTGTCTCAGTCAAACAGACCCTGCCCAATTCCCCCAGTCAACCCCACCCCAAGCTCCCTGTCCCACCCAAACAAACCCTGCCCCAAATCCCTCAGACAGCTCCACCTGGAGCTCCCGTCCCACCCAAATAGTCCTCACTTCAACCCCCCCAGTCAATTCTGTCCCAAGACTCTGCCCCAACCCCTCCAGACAGCCCTGCCTGAGTCCCCTGTCCCACCCAGATGCCACCTCACACCCCTCAGACAGCCTCAATTGGTGCGCCCTGTTCCACCCAAACAGACCCCACCCCAAACCCCTCAGACAGCCCTGCTTGGAACCCCCTGTTCCACTCAAACAGACCCCACCCCAAACCCCTCAGACAGCCCTGCTTGGAACCCCCTGTTCCACTCAAACAGACCCCACCCCAAACCCCTCAGACAGCCCCACTTGGAACCCCCTGTTCCACCCAAACAGACCCCACCCCAAACCCCTCAGACAGACCCACTTTGAACCCCCTGTTCCACCCAAACAGACCCCACCCCAAACCCCTCACACAGCCCGGCTTGGAACCCCCTGTTCCACCCAAACAGACCCTGCCCAAGCCCCTCAGACAGCCCCACTCGAATCCTCCATCCCACCCAAACTTTGCCTCAAACCCCTCAGACAGCCCCATCCCAAATCCCACCCAAACAGATCTCACCTCAAACCCCTGAGGCAGTTCCACCCTGAGCCCCCCTCCAAATCCAAACAGACGCCACCCCAACCTCCAGGACAGCTCCACCTAGTGCCTTCTTTCCCACCCAAGCTGACCCTGCCCCAAATACCCCAGCCAGCCCTGTCCTGAGTCCCCTGTCCCACCCAGACATATCTGCCCCAATCATCCCAGACAGCCCCACTCCAAGCCTATAAAGTACCACCCAAACAGACCCCACCCCATTCCTCCAGACAGCCCCACCCAAGCCCTCTGCCCCATCTGGACAGACCCTACACAGAGTCCCACCCCTCTGTCCTGCCCCATCCCCCATCCCACACAGATTCCACCCAAAACCCCCAGACAGCCCCACCCAGCATCATCTGTCCCACCCCCCACTCTATCCAGAGAGATCCCATCCAGAGCCCCCCAGATAACCCCAAACTAACACCTCTGCCTCACCCGGACCCCCCCAAGGCCCGCCAGCACCCCAAATCTGTCGCTCCCTCCCCCAGTGATGCCCTCCCACCTTCCCCAGCCCTTCTCCATCCCCTACCCCCCCACCCTGGTCACCTCAGCCCCGTCTGTGGCCTCTTGTGTTGCAGACGCTGCAGAACCGGAAAGTGGAGAAGGCTGAGATCCTGGAGCTTGCCGTGCGCTACCTGCGGGACTGGAGCACCCCCGCTGGGCGGGGTAGGGTACTGCAGCCAGCGGGCAGGCACCCTGTGTGTGTGTGTCCCAGACTCACTCCCCGCCCCCTTGCCCAGCACTGCCTGCCCCCTTCACTTTGGTGTGAGTGTGTCTCTGCCCCCCGCATGCACCGCACTTACCGCCCCCTCTCCCCTGCTGCTCCCCCTCCCCCAGGAGCTGACCCGGCCGGGGAGGCTGACCCCCTGCAACGCTGCTACCTGCTGGGCTTCCGGGAATGCCTGCTGCAGCTCTCCGCCTTCCTCCGCGACACCCAGCCCTGCGTGCAGGGCCGCCTGCTCGACACCCTGCACCTCTACCTGGCCACCAAGTGCCGCCAGGCACCGCCAGAGCCCAGCCCGCCGGAGCCCGCCTGCAGGCTCCAGCCTGGCCTCCCGCCGCAGCCTGTCTGCCCAGTCTCCCCCAGCCCTTCCTCGCCCCCAGAGCCCCGTCACCGACCCTTCAGTCGCCCTGTGGGCCCGGAGACGTCCCAGAGACACACGGACGAGGCAGCCGCTTTGAAAGGGGAGCCCCCACAGCTGGCCGTCTGGAGACCTTGGCCCTAGGCATAACAACGTAGACACTGTATATTGCTTTGTGTATAGCACTGATCCTTCTCTTCCCGCCCTGTATATAATATAAAGTTTATCTGTATTGCCAGCGCCATGCCAGTCCTCTGCCCCAGCAGGCCCCGTTTCCTGGCCTGTGCCAGGAGTACAGCTTTTCACTAGAGCTAGGGAGGAATTTTTTCATCCGTAACAATTTTTTTTTCTGGTGAAAAAGGCAGATTCGGTTACACTGAAATGCCTCGTAAATCCAGGGGCTACTGCTGAACTCTTTGTTTCAGGGGGTATTTGTGTGTGTGTGTGAATCTGAAAGCAGCAAAATGATTCTTTTTGCTGTTCTCGAAGTAAGAGGTTTTGATTTTTCCATCTTTTCTCTATGAAAGTTTCCTTTGATTTTATTTTTAAAAAACCCTTTCCCCATGTTTCAATTCTGGAAACTGCGAAATGTTTTGTTCTGATGTTTTGATTCTTCCATGACAGCCAACATTTCATTTTGAAAATATTTTACATTTTATTTCCAAAAAATAACCCTCTCCCCCAAGTGTTTAAATAGGGTTGAAAATTATAAATAGGGTGAAATGTTTAATTCTTGATTTTAAAAAATGAAATGTTTTGATTTTTCAAGGAGAATCAATTTTTGTTTGGAAAACTTCCTGTGATTTTATTTTTAAAATTCCTCCCCAATGTTTAAAGATGGTGAAAATTCTGAAAATAGCAAAAATATTTCATTTTGAGGTTTTTGAAACAAAACGTTTTGATTTATGGGACTTCTTTAAAAATTTCCTTTGATTTTTATTAAAAAGATTTTCTCCTTCAATGTATAAATAGGTTTCAAATTCTGAAGATGGCAGAATGTTTCCTTTGAAAGGAAATGTTTTGATTCTCTGGGTAGGGCTAACTTTTTATTTGGAAATTTCCTTTGAGTTTATGAAACAACCCCTCCATGTGTAAATAATTTCAAAATTCTGAAAATAGTGAAATGTTTCCTTTGAGATTAAATATTTTGATTTTTTTGAATTTTTATTGAGATATTTTCTTTGCATTTATGAAAAGAACCCCACTCCCATGTTTAAAAAAGGGCAGAATTCTGAAAATGGCAAAATGTTTTTTTTTCTGTTGTTTTTGAAAATGGTTTGGTTCATCAGCAAGAACCATCTTTTAATTTGGAAATGTTCTTAGATTTTGTTTTTTTTTAAAACAAATATCTCCTATGAATTTAAATAGGGTTGAAATTATACATATGGTGAGATGTTTAATCATGGCATTTTGGAAATGAAAACTTTAGATTTTTCAGTGAAAAACAACTTTTGTTTGAAAAATTTCCTTTGTTTTTTTAAAAATCCCCCTCCCCAATTTTTAAATGTGTCTACACAAGAGGTGGAGAAATGGCTTTAGTTAAATCTGAGCAAATTTGTTTGTGGACTCCGTCTCGGAGGTTTAAATATCACTGTGAGGACTTGGTGCGCACGCAACAGGGCAAACATAATTTTTTGTGCCTGGATCAAGTCTAAATGGACAAGATGGAATTATTATCTGAGCTGTACAGTGGGCATACTAGGGCACCTAGTAGAGTAACTTATCACTATTATACAAGGTCTACACTTAAATGTTAAGTCAACACAGCTACAGTGTGCTGGTATAGATGTGGCTAGCTTGAGGAAAGATTTCTTCTATAGCTCTTCTACTACTGTAGGAATTGTCTACACCATGACATTACAATGGCATAGCTGCAGTGTTGTGCTTGAGTCCCCATGGTGTAGACATGCCAAGGGACTCTTGGCGGACTTGACAATTGAACGCAGATTTTCAGAGCATCTTATCCTAGTTGCTTATATCACCGTATTGTGCTAGGTGCCGGAGAAACCTGGAACAAAAAGACGGTTCCGCAAAAAAACCATCTTTGGTGACTAGCCACAACTCACCAAGTCCAGATGGCCTCCCATCTAAGCAGTCCTAGATTCACAGGCGAAGATTTGCAAAAGTAAGTAGCAATTGCAGATAACTGACAACAGGACTGGATTTTCAGAAGGCACTTTCTGGAAATTAGGTTCTTTGGGCCATAAATCAAGTTAAGGCAATCAAACATTTAGTAACAATAGGAAAATGAAGGTGCCAAAAATCACCGGCTGCTTTTGAAAATCTTGATCTTGGATTTTAAGATGGTTTTGGCTGGAGTGAAGGGGAATTTACGGATTTTTCTGTTAGTTGGCCAAACTGAAAAACTGGGGGCAAATAATAATTTTGAGTTGACTGCTGACTGATTTAAAAAAAAATTAGCCAAACTTACTCAAAAAGAAACCAACCTGAAGTCATCCAAAACCTTTTGTTCACCTTGGTTCCTTTAGGAGTTTTAAAAAAACTTTACAACTTAATAAAATAGAAATTAAATGTGGAATGAAAAGTGGGTTTGATTGGAAATGTTTTGTTTGGTCCACAAAACAAACAAATGTTTTGAATCCCCCAACTGAAAAAAATCATTGAATTTATCACAAATTGCCAAAATGTTCCAGTTCACCCCAATCTCCATTTTTGTTTGTTTTTGTTTTTTGTTGGGAAAAAACTGTCATCTGAAGAATTCTGCCTTACTTAAATTCTGATTAGCTAGCTCTTTCCTGCTTGGTACTTGCCAGAGAATTCTAGCTCCTAGCTTCCACAAAAAGCTTGATATTTTTAAAGTTAAGCAATGAGTCCTGGAAAGTCTTGATTTCTTTAGGAATCTCAATTATTTTTTCAGGTAAGTAGTAAAAAGTTGAGAAACTGATGGGATTTGAACCCATAACCTTTGAATTGCTATTTTGTATTTTAAAAGGCTAGCCCTTGATGACAAAACCACCTCCTTTGTGCTTAAAATTTTCTTTTAATAGATACAGGCCTCTGGTATCTGCCTGTCTGGAATGGTGCTTTCTATCAGACTCTATTAAAAGCTCTGTGTTTTATAAACTATAATCTTGAATTCCATCTGTGTAAACCACTCACCAGTTGTGTGCTTTGTGGTAGGATGCCAAAGCACAAAGAAAATTGTCATGGTCTTATAGAAGAGAAATATTTCCCCTCCCTGTTATGTACAAAAAGGGAGAGCTGTGAGTGGTGTAGTTTTTGTACAGTTGTATGTTTGTGTCTTGTGCTGTTTGTGTGAGGAGCTAAGGGGTAACCAGAATTTCTGTTTTGTTAGAAATTCTGCAATTTCAGGGGAAAAAATTCATTACAAATTGGAACACACACTACAAATAGAAATTCCCCATTAAAAGAAATTTTTTGGGGGAAAAAAACTCTTTTTCTTTCCATCAGAATATTTCATATATCCCTGTGAATGAAATTTAAAATACAAGAGCATTTTGAAAGTTGCTTCAAAATAAAAAATCAAAACTTTTCCAGGTGGATGGTTAGCAAGACGCTTTCTTTAATTGTTTTGCCCACGCAAAATGTCATTGAAAAGGACAAGTCCCTATGCAATATTTAGCTTTTGATGAATTGGCTAGTCTTCTGGTGGCAAACTGGTAGGTTGAAATTGTTCCTACTTGCTTTCTATTTGTCTATGGGGCTACATCTAGACTGCAGGCTTTTTGCACAAGAAGCTTTTGTCGGAAGAGATCTTCCGCAAAAACTTCTTGTGCAAGAGCACGTCCACACTGCAAACGCGCATCAAAAAAGCAATGTGCTTTTGTGCAAGAGAACATCCAGACTGCATGGACCAGGCATGTCCAAAGTCCGGCCCACGGGCCAATTGCGGCCCGTGTTCCGATTTAATACGGCCCCCGCTTCCTCCCCCTCTCTTGGCTCCCCGGCGCTCTTTTGAACTGGCGCACCCAGCGCGCCGCTTCCGGCCGCGCCGCCGCCGCCGCCCATGGCCTCCGCGGTCCTAGAGCCTGCCCTGTAGGGCACGTCCGCAGCCCCACTCGGCTGCGGGTTCGCCCTGCCCCCGAGCCGCCGTGAGGCCGGCGTGCCCTGCGCTCTCCGCCCGCCTCCGACCCTGCGGGCCCTCCGCCTTGGGGCTGAGAGTGCGGGGACGGCCCTCACATATGTTCACTTCTTCAAATCTGGCCCTCTTTGAAAAAAGTTTGGACACCCCTGGCATGGTCGCTTTCTTGAAAGTAAGCTCTGATTGCTATGCACAGAATGGCCACCAGGGCACCTGTGCTTTTTCCTTTTTCCTCTTTTTGCACAAAACCCCCCTCTTCCCCGTCCACATACACCTTTTTGCGAAAGAACTCTTTCGCGAAAATGCTTCTTCCTCATAGAAAGAGGAATACCAATTGCGCAAAAACCCGTCTGTTCTTTTGATTCTCTTGTGCAAAAAAGTGCTTGAGGTGTGGACACTGTAGTGTAGACATAGTCTGGGTTTCTCTCCATACAGCTGTGACTATCTCTCTATATTTGAATGTGTGTGTGCATCTCCCTGGATTTGTGTGTGAGCTTTGAACCTGCCTTGAGCCCAGTGTGGGAAAACAGTGCCCTATGTGGAAAGCTAATCCCACCACTGACACCAGCAGAACTCAGCTACATGGTGCCCATCTGACTTTGTGCAGGCTCAGCGCTTTGCTGGGTTCCTGCTTCACCCCATCAGTCCAGGGATGCTTGCACCCAGAAGGGACCTGCAGTGACACACAGCAGGACAGAGTTGGGTTTACTAGTCAGCTGAAAGCGGGAAGTCCTTAGGGTAACTTGGAGGAAACAAGGTTAAGACATCAGCTGCCTTGGCCCATCTCTGTCAGTCCCAGGTGAAGGCCAGCTCTTAACATCCTCTTGGTCCACCACTGTCCCTTTTCCATTGAGTTCATGTGTTCCACCTGTCCGTGTTTCCCATCCTTAGATGTTAATCAAGCCATACGTGGGGTGCCAGTTGTCTGTCCAGATGGTCCACTGGTCAGTTACGGCCTCATTTATCCCACTCCAGCCAGTTCCGAGACCCCCAACACCTCCTGTCTCTTGCAAAAGCAGGTTTCACCCCATGGCGAACCAGTCCTAGGCCTGGTGCACCCTCCTTGCCAGCATAGTTTCGCCAACCTAAGTAAACAGCACTAGGAAATCTACCCTGGACATAGCTAGGTGGATTACTACACTGACGGGAGAGTTGGTTAGAGTGACCAGATAGCAAGTGTGAAAAGTTGGGACTGGGATGGGGGGGTGATAGGTGCCTATATAAGAAAAAGCCCTGAATATCATCAGGACTGTCCCTATGAAATCCTGTCCCTTAAACTGCAGGAAGGGAGGTTTAGATTGGATATTAAGAAAAGCTTCCTACCTGTCAAGTTGGTTTAACACTAGAATAAATTGCCGAGGGAGGGTGTGGAATCTCCATCACTGGAGATATTTAAGAGCAGTTAGACACACACCTATCAGGGATGATCTCGAGGTTGTGCTTGGTCCTGCAGTGAGGACAGGGGACTGGACTTGATAACCTCTCAAGGTGCCTTCCAGTTGTAGTATTCTATGATTCTATGAAATTGGGACAGCTGATCATCTTAGTGTAGATAGCTGGGCTGTTGTGTGTTTTAAATGTAGACAACACTTCATCAAGTAAGTCCCTGATAGGCATATCCTTTACAGAAGCCCATGGAAAATTCCTACTTTGTCATATGCTGGTGAAAGCACAAACTCCAGCTATGATTGGTGAGAGGGCTCACTTGGGCTACGTCTACCAACTGTTTTTGCACAAAACCCGCAGAGCATCCACATCTCAAGTGTGTTTTTGCGCAAGTAAATTTACAGTAAATCAACAGAACAGAGGGGTTTTTGCAGTGTAGGTATTCCTCTTTCTATGAGGAATAACTCCTTTTTGTGCAAGAGTTCTTGTGCGAAAAGGTGTGTGTTGACGGGCAACAGGGGGGTTTTGTGCAAAAAGAGCCAATTGAAAAAAGCACAGGTGCTCTGGTGGCTATTCTGTGAATAGCAATCAGAGCTTTCTTTCAAGAGAGCATCGATGCAGTCTGCTTTTGTAGTGTGGACGCGCTCTTGCACAAGAAGTTTTTGTGAAAGATCTCTCGAGGAAGAAGGGATCTTGCGCAAAAGGGGGGTTTTGTGCAAAAAGGTGCCATCTATACACAACACTTTTTTGCACAAAAACTTCTTTCACAAAAAGGCTCGGAAGAGAATATGCAAATGAGAGTGCAACATATGCAAATGAGCGCTCCATTTGCATTTCCTCTCCCTAAAAAAGTTTGTAGTGTAGCCGTAGCCCAGGTGTGTGGGTTACATGTTTGTTTGTGTTATTGTTCATCATGTAGTTTGTATAATTAATGCTTCATTTGCTAATAAAAATAATTGGTAAAAACTTGTCAAAAGTCTTTCTCTTGCTCCTCTGCACTCACCTCTCTTGGGATCCAGGGGGGGAGGGGAAGGAGGGGAAATCAGAAAAAACCTGTGAAATTTCAGCCCAAAAGAACATAGTGGGTCAGAACCCTGTCTTCTGACATTAGCCAATGCTAGGTGCTGCAGAAGGGATGAACAGAAGAGGAAATCTTAAAGCAATCCCTCTCCAGTCACCCATTCCCAGCCTCTGACAAACAGAGGCTAGGGACACCTTCCCTGCCCATCCTGGCTAATAGCCATGAATGGACCTAACCTCCATGAATTTATCTAGTTCTTTTTTTTAACCCTGTTATCATCTTGGCATTCACATCTTTTGGCAGGCAGTTCCACAGGTTGACTGTGCATTGTGTAAAGAACTTCTCCCTTTTGTTTGTTTTAAACCTACTACTTATTAATTTCATTTGGAGACCACCAAGTTCTTGTGTTATGGAAACAAATAAATAACTTTTCCTTATTCACTTTCTTCTCACCAGGCATAATTTTATAGAACTCAGGGTATGTTTACACTGCAAGGCTATTTCGGGATAGCAGAGGTACCCTGAAATAGCTACCCTGCGTCCAAGGAACACGCCCATTATTTTGAATTTTTTTTCAAAAAAACAGATGTGTTATTTTGCGATCCCTGTAAACCTCATTGCAGGAGGAATAAGGGATGGCTTGAAATAGTGCTTTATTTTGAAATTTGTCACTGTGTAGATGCGCCAAATTTGGAAATAGCCTGTTTCAAAATAAAATCAAAATAAGATATGCAATTTGTGTAGCACAAACTGTGTATCTTATTTCGATTTTAGAGTGCAGTGGAGACGTTCCCTCAGTCACATCCCCCCCCCTTAGTCATCGCTTTTCCGAGCTGAAAAGTCCCAGACTTATTAACCTCTCCTCATATGGCAGCTGTTCCATGCTCTTAGTCATTTGCGTTGCCCTTTTCGGAACTTTTTCCAATGCCAAGATATATTTTTGAGATGTGGCAACCACATCTGTTCAAGATGAGGGTGTACCATGGATTCATACAGAGGCAATAAGATAGAGATTAAGACAGAGACTATATCTTTTTAAACGCTTCCTAATATTCTGTCTCCTTTTTTGACTGCCACTGCACATTGAGTGGACGTTTTCAGAGAACTATCCATAGTGACTCCAAGATCTCTCTCTTGAGTGGTAACAGACAATTTATTCCCCATCATTCTGTACGTATAGTTGGAATTACGTTTTCCAATGTGCATTGCTTTGCATTTATCAACATTAAAATTCATCTGCCATTTTGTTGCTCCGTCACCTTGTTTGTGTGTCATTGCATGTGTGGGTCAATACATTGGCATGAGAGTCTGCATGCACATGTATGAATGCATGCATGTGTCATTGCATGTTGCATGTGTTTGCATGGGCATGTTCGTGCAGGTGCATGCTTGGGGGCTTTTTTTCCTAAAGGGGCTGAAAGGGAAATCTGATTCACTCAGCTAGTCCTGCTGTTGTTGTATGAGTCATGCCGGGCGTCCTGCCTGCCAAATAGAGTGATGGGGCCTGGTGGGGAGGCCATGTGGAGGTCTACAAACCCCCAACCTCATGTGTGACTGTCATGGATTCAGAGGTTGGGCCCTCTATCTCGGAGCTTGCAATATCTCTTGCTATGCCTTCTCTTGCTGGCGCTGGGCCCACACACACGGAGGGAGCAGCACCACCCTGATCTCTAGACTGGAGTTACTCTGAGCCAGTGAAAGCAGAAGAGTTTGAGTGTCTGAACACACAGGAGGCTTTCAAGCCAAGCATCCCTTAGCTGCTCTTTCATTTCCCAGTCCAGAAGCCTCTTCCTTCCAGTCGAGCATCATTTATCACTTTCCCATGAGCCCTTCCTCTGTCCTCAGTCCCAGGTAAATCAGCCAGCTGGGACCTTCATCTTCTGTCCTTTGTTCCCCACTGGCTGGGGTTTTCCTCTTTTCTTTGTAGAGGAACACTTCCAAGCTGAGGTGGGCTTCTCAGTCACCAGTCGCTATGCCCCCTCTCCGTCCCCCACCTCCAGGCTCTTGTCCGGGCTCCCAGTTGCTAGGCAAGGTCACCACCGAAGTACCAGAGGTAACCCGAAATAGCTGCCCTGCATCCAGAGAACGCATCTGCTATTTCAAAATAATTTTCGAAATAACGGACACGCTATTTCGGCATCCCTGTAAACCTCGTTCCATGAGGAATAAAGGATATCTCGAAATAGTGCTTTATTTTGAAATTTGGCACTGTGTAGATGCCCCAAATTTCAAAATAGCCTATTTTGAAATAAAACCAAAATAAGATAATCAAATTGCATATCTTATTTTGATTTTAGCATGCAGTCTAGATGTACCCTCACTCTCTCTATTTATATCTAGCAGCTATCTCTTCAGTGGGGCATCTGTACACACGGGCTGTGTCTAGACTGGCCAGTTTTTCCGGAAAAACTTGCCAGCTGTCTACACTGGCCGCTTGAATTGCTGCAAAAGCACTGACGATCTCATGTAAGATTGTCAGTGTTCTTGCGGAAATACTATGCTGCTCCCATTTGGGCAAAAGTCCTTTTGCGCAAAAGGGCCAGTGTAGACAGCCCAGATTTGTTTTTCGCAAAAAAGCCCCGATCGTGAAAATGGCGATCGGGGCTTTTTTGCGGAAAAGCATCTGTGCAATCTAGATGCTCTGTTCCGAAAATGCTTTTAACGGAAAACTTTTCCATTAAAAGCATTTCTGGAAAATCATGCCAGTCTAGATGTAGCCACGCTGTATTTGTGGCTCCGGGTAACTGCCCCACTGGCCTATGTGTTACCAATTCACCTCTATGAAGCCTCTGGACAGTAGGTACAGGAGTTGTAGGGCTGTAACAGGGTGCAACTCCTCACCCCGGTGCCTCCTGCTGGGCACTAAGGGAAATAGCTCAGTTCAGCCCTGGAGTGCTTCCTTCGGGCCAGTGTCATATCTACTGTATCCTGTTTGGCTATGTCTACATTGCAAGGTTTTTGCGCAAAAACCCATGGAACGTCCACACCTCAAATGTGCTTTTGTGCAAGTAAATGACCAGTAAAATGGCAGAAGGGAGGGCTTTTTCTGGTGTAGGTAAACCTTTTACAAGGCATAACTCCTTTTTGCGCTACAGCTATTGCGCAAAAAGGCAAGTGTGGATGCTTCAGAGGGGTTTCTTGCACAAGAAACCCCTATGGGAAAAAGCACAGGTGCTTTGTGGACGCAGTGTGGACGCTCTCTTGTGCAAAGGCACATGGCTTTTGCGATGCGCTTTGAGGTGTGGATGTGCTCTTGTGCAAGACGTTTTTGCGCAAAGACTCTTGTGCAAGAAGCCTTCAGTGTAGATGTAGCCTTTATGTCGAATGGTTCTGCCACCTTTTATTAGGCCCCACGTCCTTTCCAGTTTGTGGTGCCCTCCCCTCTGGGTAGTGCCCTGCCCCTCCCCCTCAGGAACCCACAACCCCTTATACCCACCTTGCCTGAGTGACCCACTGCCAGTCTTCATCTAGCTTCTGCTCCTTGCAGGGGCAAACTACCGTCTGAAATGACAACGAGGAGTTAGGGTTGCCAGGTATCCGGTATTTACCCGGACAATCCAGTATTTACCCGGACAGTCCGGTATTTTCGCCTCCTGTCCAGTTAAAAAATTCAGAGAATACTGGACACCTAAGATGTCTGGCATTTTCTGATTTTTTCCCTGGTCAGGAGATAAAAACGGCAGGCACCTGGCAACCCTAGACACATTCAGGTAATTGGGCAAGATGGGAAATATCAAAGGGGGAAAAGGAGTCAACATCATTATAGAAGAATTTTGGTTCTACTGAGATTTGAACTCAGATCACTGGATTCAAAGTCCAGAGTGCTAACCATTACACCATAGAACCTCTCCTTAAAGTCTGGTTTGAAGAATCGCCTACAAAGGTGAGTTCGTCCCAGGTTTTGTGGGGGCCAAATTTGGCACTGGGAACCTACTCTGGTGCCATTAATTCTGTGTGCAGTTCAGGACATCCTGTTTTAAAGAAGCCCTATTAGAACTTGAAAACGTCCAGAGAAGGTCCATGAGATCTTGCATGATCTAAAAATAAAAAAGGAGTCATATTTAATATGGAAAGTAGGACAAATTACAAAAGATGAATATAGGCAAACAACACAGGAATTCAGGGGCAAGATTAGAAAGGCAAAGGCACAAAATGAGCTCAAACTAGCTACGGGAATAAAGGGAAAAAAGAAGACTTTTTATAAATACATTAGAAGCAAGAGGAAGACCAAGGACAGGGTAGGCCCACTGGTCAGTGAGGCGGGAGAAACAGTAACAGGAAACTTGGAAATGGCAGAGATGCTTAATGACTTCTTTGTTTCGGTCTTCACCGGGAAGTCTGAAGGAACGCCTAACATAGTGAATGCAGGTGGGAAGGGGGTAGGTTTAGAAGATAAAATAAAAAAAGAACAAGTTAAAAATCACCTAGAAAAGTTAGATGCCTGCAAGTCATCAGGGCCTGATGAAATGCATCCTAGAATACTCAAGGAGCTGATAGAGGTATCTGAGCCTCTATCTATCATCTTTGGAAAATCATGGACACAGGAGAGATTCCAGAAGACTGAAAAAGGGCAAATATAGTGCCCATCTATAAAAAGGGAAACAAGAACAACCCAGGAAACCACAGACCAGTTAGTTTAACTTCTGTGTCAGGGAAGATAATGGAGCAATTAATTAAGGAAATCATCTGTAAACACTTGGAAGGTGGCAAGGTGATAGGGAACAGCCAGCATGGATTTGTAAAGAACAAATCATATCAAACCAATCTGATAGCTTTCTTTGATAGGATAACGAGTCTTGTGGATAAGGGAGAAGCAGTGGATGTGGTATACCTAGACTTTAGTAAGGCGTTTGATATGGTCTCACATGATATTCTTATCAATAAACTAGGCAAATACAACTTAGATGGGGCTACTATAAGGTGGGTGTATAACTGGCTGGATAACCATACTCAGAGAGTAGTTATTAATGGTTCACAATCCTGCTGGAAAGGTATAACAAGTGGGGTTCCGCAGGGGTCTGTTTTGGGACCGGCTCTGTTCAATATCTTCATCAACGATTTAGATATTGGCATAGAAAGTACGCTTATTAAGTTTGCAGATTATACCAAGCTGAGAGGGGTTGCGACTGCTTTGGAGGATAGGGTCATAATTCAAAACGATCTGGACAAATTGGAGAAATGGTCTGAGGTAAACAGGATGAAGTTTAATAAAGACAAATGCAAAGTGCTCCACTTAGGAAGGAACAATCAGTTTCACACATACAAAATGGGAAGCGACTGTCTAGGAAGAAGTACGGCAGAAAGGGATCTAGGGCCTCTGAGTATAGTGGACCACAAGCTGAATATGAGTCAGCAGTGTGATGCTGTTGCAAATGTAAGCGGGGGAATGGTCCCGCTTTTGTGGGGAACTTTCCTGGCTTCTATACCACCCTGGTGAAATGGACCAGTGAAAGGATCTGAGTCCCCGCTCCCACTTCCTTTACCCCATGGCTTCCTGATCCTGAGGGCTCCCCCTCCACTCTCCTGAGTAGCAGAGCTCTCGAAATCCCAACAAAGCTGGGCCCAGGTTTCCTGGGGCTTAATCCCCGACCTTGTAGTCACTAGGGGCAGGAGTTAGGGTGTCCCCACTCCGAGGTGCTCTCTTTACACTGCAGGCTTTCTTGGCCCAGTGGTCACTTCATAAGGTTCAAAGCAAATACAATTTATTAAACATCAACTGATTAAAGAGAAAAGAATAAGAAAAAATGAGAATGGTTAAATGAGAACACACAGCCCTGCTCTGTAGCACAGGGACATCAAAACAGCAGCCTGCAGAGTGTAAGGACAGTTCACAGTCTCTTCCTTAGAGGCCCCTTCGAGGCCCTGGATGTGCTGCAGGGGGGCTGCCGGCTGGACACGCTTGCTCTGGCCGTGACCACACAGCCTCAATCTCTAAGTGGCCCGACCCCTCTCCCAGTCCAGAGCCTCTCCCCACACTTTGCAGGTCCCAGCTGCTCACCACATCCAGCTGCAGGCTGTGCTGCTTGGCCTGTCTCTAGCTCCTTGCATTGCTTCTCTGTTCCTTTTGGCTCTCTGAGCACTGCCAGTCTGCTGCTCAACACAGGGTCTGCGCTCCTTGAGCTGTGTGTGTCTGGCTCTGTTGCTGCAAGACTTCTTCGGCACACAGCTTGCACTGCTCTTAGCTGTCTCTCAGCTCTCTCCTTGCTCAGAGAGACCCTGAACAATCCCAGCTCACAGGGAGGACGGGTCCTGGCCTCTTGCTTTTCTCACTGGCCTGTCCAACTTGTCAATCAGGCTGAGCTAGAGTGTTGGCTGCTTTCCATTGTCTCTTGGGTCTGTCAGTCTCATGGACCCTTCCCCTTTTGATACTGGGAGCTGGCAAGCCAAAAAACTCCCACAGAGTTTAAGTAAGGGGCTAACAGTCCCCTTACACAAATAAAGCAAACATGATTCTGGGATGCATTAACAGGTGGGTTGTGAGCAAGACATGAGACGTCATCCTTCCGCTCTACTCTGCACTGGTTAGGCCTCAGTTGGAGTATTGTGTCCAGTTCTGGGCACCGCATTTCAAGAAAGATGTGGAGAAATTGGAGAGGGTCCAGAGAAGAGCAACAAGAATGATTAAAGGTCTAGAGAACATGACCTATGAAGGAAGGCTGCAAGAACTGGGTTTGTTTAGTTTAGAAAAGAGAAGATTAAGGAGGGACATGATAGCCGTTTTCAGGTATCTAAAAGGGTGTCGTAAGGAGGAGGGAGAAAACTTGTTCATCTTGGCCTCTGAGGATAGAACAAGAAGCAATGGGCTTAAACTGCAGCAAGGGAGGTTTAGGCTGGACATTAGGAAAAAGTTCCTAACTGTCGAGGTAGTCAAACACTGGAATAAATTGCCCAGGGAGGTTGTGGAATCTCCATCTGTGGAGATATTTAAGAGCAGGTTAGATAAATGTCTATCAGGGATGGTCTAGACAGTATTTGGTCCTGTCATGAGGGCAGGGGACTGGACTCGATGACCTCTCGAGGTCCCTTCCAGTCCTAGTATTCTATGATTCTAAGGCCTGCAACAATGGTTAAAGGCACGGAAGAGTAGTGTGGACAATGTACCTAAGGAAGTGCTACTTACTCCTTCCCACAACAAGAGAATTAGAGGTGACCCATTGAAATGAAATGACTGCAGGTTTAAAACACACACAAGGAAGCAGGTCGTCACTCAGTGCATAGTCAGCCTTTGGAACTCCTCTCCAAAGGATGTTGTAAAGGCTAAAAGTACAACAGGTTGGGGGGAAAAAAGAGCTAGATAAATTCATGGAAGACAGGTCCATCAATGGCTGTTAGCCAAGATGGGGTCCCTGGACTGTTTGCCAGAAGCTGTGATAGGGCAAAAGGGGAGGGCTTACTTGATGCTTCCCTGGTCTGTTCATTCCCTCTGTGGCACCTAGCTTTGGCTACCGCTGGAAGACAGGAGAAGAGGGTAGAGAGCTTGACAGTCTGGCTGCTCTTATGAGATTTCCTGGCACAAACAACACAAACCTAAAAAACAACAAATAGTCTAGTAGCAGTGGTTCCCAAACTTTTCGGCAGCACGCCCCCTTTTTGATTTTTGAGAAGCCCTCACGCCTTCCCACCCCAGCAAAACCTGTTGAGCAAAAAAAAAAAAAAAGGAACTGATCAGGGCCAAATAACAAAAATAGCAAAACTTGGAGGGGGGGGGGGAGTTTGACTGGGGGTGGCCGGGTCGCTTCGTGCCCCCCCCCGAATTTCTTCACCCCTCCACAGTGGGGCACCCCCCCTTTGGAAACCCAATATCATGAGCTTTCGTGGGTACAACCCAAACCTAGAAACAGCACTGGATTCAAATTCAGTAAAATTGCACATACACATAAAATGGGAAATGACTGCCTAGGAAGGAGTGCTGCGGAAAGGGCTCTAGCATAGGTGGCAAGTTATATGGGCCCATGGTGTCTAGGAATATTCCTGGCTAGGCTGGGCTCCATCAAAACCCACCACCCTCCTGTCCCTTGCTATCCCTTATGCTCCCCTTGTGTATTCTTGAGCCCTGACTCTGCCCCAGGGCAATTTAGCATCTCCTCTGTCAAAACTACACAGAAAACTGGAGGGTGAAGAACACCCTGGCAGGTGCAGTCATTACAAGTGTTTTGGAAACCTTCTAGATATCTGGTTCTATGGTGTAATGGTTAGCACTCTGGACTCTGAATCCAGTGATCTGAGTTCAAATCTCAGTAGAACCTTGTGACTATCAATTTTTGGAGCATTTTCCATATTTCCTGGCCTTTGGTACAAACTATTCTTTGTTTCACAGAAAGAATTTTACTTCCACGAGTCATTGACTTGGCTCTGAAGTTTGCAGCCTTGTGATTCTGTTCACTTTCATTTTCTCTCCTGTTTTCATTTCCTTTTGTCTTTTTGTCTCATTTTGGGACAGCAACAACCAGTTTTCTCAGTTATAAACAATGGGGCCTACCTCCTAAAGCAGGGATGGTCAACCAGTTAGGGTATGTGTAAGCGGGGGAATGGTCCTGCTATTGTGGGGAACTTTCCTGGCTTCTATACTACCCCGGTGAATGGACCAGTGAAAGGATCTGAGTCCCCGCTCCCACTTCTTTTACCCAAAGGTTTCCCGGACCCTGAGGGCTCCCCTTCCACTCTCCTGAGTAGCAGAGTCCTCGAAATCCCAACAAGGCTGGGCCCAGGTTTCCTGGGGCTTAATCCCTGACCTTGTAGTCACTTGGGGCAGGAGGAGGGTGTCGCCACTCCAGGGTGCTCTCTTCACACTGCATGCTTTCTTGACCCAGTGATCATTTCATACAGTTCAAAGCAAATACAATTTATTAATCAACAACTGATTAAAAAGAAAAGAATAAGAAAACATGAGAAAGGTTAAATGAGAACACACAGCCCTGCTCTGTAGCACGGGGACATCACAAACAGCAGAGTGTAAGGACAGTTCACAGTCTGTTCCTTATAGGTCTCAGGGCTCTCTCAGGCCCTGGCTGGGCTGCAGGGGGGCTGCAGGTTGGACACGCTTGCTCTGGCAGTGACCACACAGCCTCAGGCTCTAGGTGGCAGGACCCCCTCCCAGTTGGAGTTACAATCCCTCTCCAAGTCTGGCCTGCAGAGCCTCTTGGCTGGTGGCGTGTCCCTGCCCAGAGTCTTTTTTCCCCCTTTTGCTAGTCCTAGCTGCTCACCACACCCAGCTGCAGACTGTGCTGCTTTGCCAGACTCCAGCTCCTTGTGTTGCTTCTCTGACCCCTTTGGCTCTCTGGTCACTGCAGGTCTGTTGCTCAGCACAGGGTCTGCGCTCCTTGGGCTGTGTGTGGGGCTCTGTCAGTGCAGGTCTGCTGCTCAGCGCAGATTACACTCCTTGGGCTATGTGTGCCTGGCTCTGACACTGCAGGTCTGTCTCTCCTCACAGCTTGCTTTTCCTGCTGCTCTTCTCAGCTCTCTCTCCTTTTCTCCCAAAGACCCAGAAAATCCCAGCTCACCTGGAGGAGCTCACCTGGAGGAGCCTCTTCCCATTGTCCCTGGGGTCTGTCAGTCTTAGGGGCCCTGATTTCTCATGGACTCTTCCCTTTTTGGTACTGGGAGCTGGCCAACCAAAAACTCCCACTGAGTTTTAGTAAGCGGCTAACAGTCCCCTTACATATGTCTACACTACAGAGTTTTATCAGAAAATGACTGTTTTTCTGACAAAACATGAGTTATGTCCACACTGCAGTCGTGTTCTTCCGAAAGTAAATGGAAAGAACAGGGTTTTTTACTGATGTTGGTAATTAGGGTTGCCAGATGGTTTCAACAAAAATACTGGACACACTTGACATTACATCACAATCTACATTACATCTTATTTAGAAAATACCAGACATTTATATATTCTCATTTATATTTTCTCAATTTGTTTCTCAAACAGAAAGCTCAAATACTGGACTGTCCGGTTCAAAACCGGGCACCTGGCAACCCTACTGGTAATCCTCTTTCTACAAGGAAGAAGCCTTTTTCCAAAAGAGCTCTTTTGGAAAAAGGTGTGTGTGGACAAGGAAGAGGGAGTTCTTTCAAAAGAAGAGGAAAGGGGAGAAAGCACAGGTGCCCCGGTGGCCACTCCATGCATAGTAATCACAGCTTACATGTGAGAGAGCGACCATTCAGTGTGGACACTATCTTTCGAAAAAGCAGATTGCTTTTTCAATGTGCTTTTGTGTGTGGACGCTCTCTTTCAGAAGAAGTTTTTTTGGAAGATCTCTTCCAAAAAAAGGTTCTTCTGAAAGATCTATCTATCTATCTATCTATCTATCTATCTATCTATCTAGATAGATAGATAGATAGATAGATAGGCAGGCTGTTACATCCTTTTTCAGTAAAGGGATGTAAATTAGACATGTCAATATTGCAAATGAAGCCAGGATTTTTTGCAGAGTACAGGATCTTTCGAAAAAGGGTTTTATTTGCAAAAGATTCCCCTCTAAACTGTCGGGGGGTTTTCAAAAAAGCTCTGTTTTGAAAAAAAGCGGCAGCCACCATTATGCAAATGAAGTGCCGGATATTTAAATCCCGGCTTCGTTTGCAATATCGATGTGCCTAATTTACAACCCTTTACCGAAAAACGGATGTAGTCTAGACACAGCCACAGACAGATAGATAGATAGTACCCAAAATGTAGTGATAAAAATAACATTCAGGACATTTTGGACAAAAACAATAAAAAAGTCTCTAGCTACTTAAAAAAATCACAGACAATCCATACATCTTCAGAGAACTTGACAAGGAACAAACATGAAATAAAAAAAAATCCCTTTTAAAATACAGTAATATTCTCTCACTAAAAATAAGCATCCCCACCATGTCTTTTAAATTTAACACTACTGCCATATTATGTCCTGTGAGTTTTTGAAAATTAAACTGAACTGAGAAGTAAATTAAAAGTGTCTGTTTCACTCCAGCTTGTTGATCTATGGTGTGGTTTCCTCGGTTTTTTTACTTATGAAGATTATGGCTTTTTGATAGTTCCAAAAATTCAGGTCTGTCCCAGACTGCAAATATGAGCGGTTCAAAAACAATAAGGGAGAGACTCATATCTCAGAATAATTGCTTCAGCCTGGCAAACAATAGCCTTTGCATTTTCTTTAAAGAAACACAGTGTAAACCAGGCACATGCTGATTCTTTTTTTGCCCTGGAATTTAAATATGACATTTGTGTCAGCTGCCTTATTCTGCATCCATGAAGACTTTGAGTTTAAGGTGCTTCAGCTCCCAACCCCCCAGAGTCAGGAACCAACAGCCCCTCACACTCTAAGCCAATGCCTGGGTCTCACCAGAGCCGCCACCACCACAGCCACACGCTTCTCCCTCTGGGTGCTAGGTGCATGCACAGAGTGGCCGTGAGCAGTCCAGGTGCGCGACTCCAAACTAGCAAGAGCCTAATTTCTTTGAGCAGAGCTGCAAGCAGCTCAAGAGCTGCGGGTTGGCCACCCCGTCCTAAAGTGATTAATACAGCAGAAATAAAAAGATCCCATCCAAAACAGATAGGTGGAAACAAAGAAAGAAAGAAAATGAAATGACAGATTATATGTCGATAGATGGATTAGACATTATTAGAAAAAGGTGGTTAGCTACATAGATTGATCAATGCCATCAGAAATAGATAGATATAAGCCACGAAAGAAAAAAAGGTAGTGAAGACAAATTATACGTGATCAGTAGAATTGATGTCTTTAGATACAAAGATGGATAGATACTATCTGAATTAGGTATATGGCAAGGGTATTTTGAAAGAAGTTATTTCGGAATAATAATTCCCAAAATAACTATTTCAAAATAGCATGTCCAGACTACAGGGAAGCCTCAAAATTAGTCTGAGGCCGTCTCCTCTAATACAGTCTCCAGATTAGCCACTCAATTGACTCTTACAATAAGCAATTTCCTCCTTCCTTGTCTCTTCCTTGTCCCCTTGCCTCCACCTTCTGTTCAATGTAGCTGATTTGTTAGTTTGTCATTTGTTTACTTTTTTCATTGTATCTCTCTGTTTTATAATGGTCATGCCAATTCACTTTCAGAATATGATTTGAAGAAATGGGTCTTCCGCATGAAAGCTCATCACCTAATAAACTATCTTGTTAGTCTTTAAAGTTCTACATGACTGATTTTTTTGTTTTACCAAGATCAGACTAACACGGCTACCTCTCTGTTACTTTTCCTCTAATGTGGATGCACTCCCTGAATTTAGTGTCCCAGGAAGCACTGGGGCGTAATTACTTTGAATGGCCCCGGGGAGGAGCTATTTCAAAATAGCAGCAGTGGAGCAAAACAACAATTTCGAAATAGGCGTTATTCTTCCCGAAATGAGGGTTTATTATTTCAAAATAAGAGGCCTGTTATTTTGAAATAACGGGCTTGCCTTGTTATTCTGAAATAAGAGGAGTTATTTCAAAATAACGCTGCAGTGCAGACATGCCCATAGAGAGAGAAAATTAAGAAAGAGACTCGATGCCAGGAGAAAAGGAACTATAGTTTCCATCAGAAAGAGAGTGCTGTGAGGGAGAAAAAACTGAAAGATTAGCTTCAGAGTGAGGAAAGGCCGGGTAGTGGGAGAAGCAGACACCTACCATGTACCTGATTAATGCCATACTGCCGAGCCACTGCCAAGAGCATCTTCAGCAGTGAGGCCAGTTTCCTGTCATAGTCACTCACTGGATTTCTGTGGCTGTTATGTGCTTGGCCATAGTGGAAAAAGCCATGGGTCACCATCTGAGCGGCAGCAGCGTGGCTGGGCTGTGGGCCCAAGGTGGGCCTTTTGTCCCTCCATCTCATCTTTGTTGCCTGGTGGGCAGGGGATTGTCAGGGGGAGCTGAGAGATGTAGGACTCTGTGGTTAGGGCTGTGAATTGGAGCACTGCTTGTGTGTGCATTTCTTGCTTGCTTTGCATTTCCAAAGGCATTTCTGACAGAGATTTTGTGGCCTTGTTTGCAGGGGAGTTTCTAGTTTTGTGTTGCTCTGTATCATGCTGTTTCCTCTTCCATCCAATCTTTTAAAAAGCACAAACACAAGCACAGACAAGAGAAATACAGACAAGCTAGATGAATTGTGTCTGCTCATGGAAGTGCTGGCTTTTTAGAAACCCTTAAAAACAAATTCCCAGGAGCACTCAGACAAGTCACTCATTCTTGTGTAGGTCTTCTAGAAAACACTTTTTTGTGAGCCCGGATAGCTCAGTCGGTAGAGCATCAGACTTTTAATCTGAGGGCCCAGGGTTCAAGTCCCTGTTCGGGCGGTTTCCCTTTTTGGACAAACCCTTCAGCCTTTGGGCTGGGTTGGCAGGAGCTGCATAGTTTCTGGCCATGGCTCCTTGCTGCCGGATTACACGGGTCTCTATGGGTGTGTGGCAGAGAAAAGGCAGGGGAGTAGATTGCTTTTATTGGACCAGGTTCTGCTGGAGAGAGAGACATGCTCACACATGGACCCAGAGCTGCTCTTCGGACCCATGGGCTGTGTCTACATTGGCCCCATTCCGTAATAGGGATGCAAATGTAGCACTTTGGAATAGGCAAATCCGCGGGGGATTTAAATATCCCCCACGGCATTTCCATTAACATGGCTGCCGCTTTTTTCCTGCTTGTAGATAAGCCGGAGAAAAGCGCCAGTCTGGACGCGATCCTCCGGAAAATAAGCTCTTTTCCGGAGGATCTCTTATTCTCTTGAAAGTAGGAATAAGAGATCCTCCGGAAAAGAGCTTATTTTCCGGAGGATCGCGTCCAGACTGGCGCTTTTCTCCGGCTTATCTACAAGCCGGAAAAAAGCGGCAGCCATGTTAATGCAAATGCCACGGGGGATATTTAAATCCCCCGCGGATTTGCCTATTCCAAAGTGCTACATTTGCATCCCTATTACGGAATAGGGGCCAATGTAGACACAGCCATGGAGTTTAATAAAACACATGATGTCAGCTCCTGCATGCTCGCTATTGCACAAGCAGGAAGTCAAGCTACATAATCACAGGGGCCTTAGAAGCAATGATTTCAAAGGGTGCAGATAATTCATCAGGGTCTAGAGATGCAGCTACTCAAGACAGAAGAGAGGGGCCTTATAGGAGTTCTGGGGAAGGGTGCAGGGTGTGTAGCTGTACCCCTGGCTTGAAGTAGTAGCGAACACCCAATATATGGGTTCCAGCATCAGCACCCCATTATAAAAGTTGTTCCAGCGCCCTTGGTCTAGCAGGCCTAGAACTCCCTCGTGTTGGAGAATGGAATTCCATTTCCCGTGAGAAATACCACACTGTGGCATTTACTTTTGTTCCAGAGATGAAATACTGATTTTTGTTTTGTGGAAAAAAAATTTGGGGCGGAGTGGGGGTGGGGGTTTGTAGGCAGGGGAATGAATAAGTAGCTGTGGGGATAACTTGTTTTATCCTTGGCTGGGGACATTGTGGGGGAAAAACTGAGTTTGGGTCACCCTGAAATGAGAAAGGTTGGGATATTTTGTTGAACGCTGAAAGCTTGGGAAAAAGTAACAACCAAATCACCCCAAACCTCAGTGACAACTAGCGGTTTTCAGATCAAGGTTAGAGGGTTTTTCCTAACAGATCTTCTCTCATCCAGACAGGAAAGAATTCAGGGAAGCTCTCCAGGCACAGTTATCCAGGAGGCTAGACCAGATGGTCACAAGGGTCTATACAAAGCCTAGAATCTGGTCCCAGCAGCATATCAAGCCCATTCTGTTATTTAAGTGGTGATATTAACCAGGGGATGGGAAATTCCACCTACCCCCCCAGCCACAACAATTGTTAATAGAAATCTTGTCTAAGGCAAAAAGCCCTTGATTGCCTGTTCCATTCATTCCTTCTGGGGCACTTGACCTTGGTCACTGTTGGAAGACAGGAAGGACACTGGTCTCAATGCAGAGGCGACCCATCAGGGGGAGTCCAGGGGCCACACGAACCCCCCCTTGGGATGCTCCCCCTCTGCCCAGCTTCTGCATCTCTCCTCCTCTGCTTCACCCCTCCCCAACCTTCCTCTGCCTACCATTGCTCCCCCTCCACCTTGCCTTTTCCCCCAACGGAGGCGGCCCCTCCCTTGCCTCTGGCCAGTGAGTGTGAGGGGGGCTGGATTCCTCCTGCAGGCAGCAGCCCCACCTGTGCTACAGACCATCCTTGCTATAGGTCCAAGATATGTTCCAAAAAACTTGGACTTGTAGCGAAATGACTTAAAGCAGGGAATTTTTTCCCATAGCTGACTTCCATTGGCGCAGGTTTTTTTTTTTTTTTGCGCGACTTCAGAGTGGGGAATAGGAGAACTTTTAACGCATCAGTTTCTACGAATGTCAACAACTTAAGTGTGGAATGGATGTATATCGGGGCAATGTATAGCGGGGATGCCCTGTAGTCCTCCCGCAGCTCCTGGGCAGCCCCTCCTGCCCATGGCCCATGTGACTCCTAATGTCTCCACTCCACATGCCACCCTTGGCTAGATGGGCCTTTGGTTTGACCCAGTCTGGCTGTTTTTATGACTCAGAGGAGCTGGGTTCTTTTTCCTGGATCTGTGGACAAGCCTTAGCACTATTAGAATCTGTGCTTGCTGGGAATGGGGGATCTTCTAGCAGGTGTTGGGGGGGGGGAGATCAACAATTGAAACTTGCCTGAAGATGAAGCTTGGGCCTGATATTATGGTGGGTCACCTGTGATGATTCAGGAGGTTTCTTCCAGTTCTACGCACTTGTCAGAGTTCGTGAAAAAACAGTGAGCGAAAAAATCCCTTTTTAAACTCTCCAAATTTTATTTTTGAACAGTTTTTTTATGTTCTAAAGCAATCCCCCCTCCCCACTCCAACAATTGGGAAAAGAAGCAACAAACAACAAAGCAATCAGTGAAACACTGGAAAATGATCCCTTGCCATTTTTAAAGAGTAATTTTATTTTAATTTTTTGGAGCGCCAAACTCTGCCCCCACCCTCCCATAAACAATTTCCCCTGAAAATTTCTAATCTAAAAAAAAGACTCTTTTTCATTTAAAAAAAAGAGAAAGGTTTAAACAAACAAGCAAAACATTCTACTGGCTCTACTAGTTTTGGGAAAGCCACTCTGAAAGGCAGGAATATGAATGCAAAGAGAAAGTGAAAAGAAAGGCAGTGCCAGGTGGAAATGAAAATAAAATCTGGTCCAGAAAAGGAGGAGAAAGGAAACAAAGCCTCACTGACTTTTGAACTGATATTCACAGAATCCAAAATTTTCCACCTTAGGACTAACTCAACAACCCAGTTGGATTTGCAACTGGAAATTTATTTCTATGAGGGATTGAGAACCTGATTTGGGAAATCAAGTCAGAGGATGCTGGAAGGGGGAGGATGGAGGAAAAGATGAGGGGAGTAAACTTTTGGAAGCAGCTCTCCTGTACACCCCCAAACACAGCTAGTGAGAGGGGCATGGGCATCAATAAACACACAGATTTGCCTTGCTGGAACAAGAGCAATGGCAGCTTGGCTTGGGGGAGGGTTAAGCCATGGAAAGAGACCCAGTTGAGACTCAGAACATGTGGATTCTGGTCCCAACTCTGCCGTTGGCCTGCTTCATAATGGAGAAGCTGGGGAGAGCTGGGGTTTGGTGCTCAAGCCATCACCAGGGCTGTGTCTACACTGGGCCACTTATTCCGGAAAAGCAGCCGCTTTTACGGAATAAGCTGCGAGCTGTCTACACTGGCCCCTTGAATTTCCGGAAAAGCAGTGATGATTTACTGTAAGAAATCAGCTGCTTTTCCGGAAAAACTATGCTGCTCCCGCTCAAGCAAAAGTCCTTTTTCCGGAAAACTGTTCCGGAAAAGGGCCAGTGTAGACAGCACAGTAGTCTTTTCCGCAAAAAAGCCCTGATCACAAAAATGATGATCGGGGCTTTTTTTCCAGAAAAGCACGTCTACATTGGCCACAGATGCTTTTCCGGAAAAAGGGCTTTTCCAGAAAAGCATCCTGCCAATGTAGACGCTCTTTTTCCGGAAATACTTCTAACGGAAAACTGTTCCGTTTTAAGCATTTCCGGAAAAAGGTGCCAGTGTAGACACAGCCCAGCTGTTTAGTAAAGCTGGGGATACCTGACTTCCAGATAAGGGTTATGATAAAGTAATAGGTGCTGAGTGGCACAGGTAGGTTGAATGACTCCAGATTCTAGTCCAGAATTACCCTGAACTCTCCTGAATCTACATAGACACGTGGACTCAAAATTCAATGGGCACACTAGGCCCCAAATCTGCCTCTCGGGGCAGCTGATTTTATTGGCAGACTGCAATATTTGTGCTCATCTGGAAAACACCAAGCATAAATGTCACAGCCTTTCTGGAGTCTAGAAGGGCAGATCCCCAGCTGGTGTCAATGGGCGTCTCTCCATTGGAGTCACCAGATCCCCAGCTGGAGTAAACTGGCCACAGCTCCATAGGGCAAAAGCAGGCAGATCCCATTGAAGCTGCACTGATTTATCCCAGCCCAGTGCCCCGCTGGAAGTCCTGAGCTGCCCCTAGAACTGGCTCTCCAAGTAGGTGCACAATGCATCTCTGATATGGGCAGCCGCCCCACCAGCCTCTCCCTCTGCCTCTGGCGTCTTCTCAGGTTGCTCAAAGCTGGCGCCCAGCCGCCGCGCCTCAACGCCCCAGGCCTCGTCGAAGACCTCGTCCTTGCGCTCACAGATGTTGTGGAGGATGCAGCAGGCCGAGATGAGGCGGGGCAAGTTGTCCACGGCGCAGTCATTGCGTGTGGTCAAGCAGCGCCAGCGCCCCTTCAGCCTGGCCACAGCTTGCTCCACTGGCTGCCGGCACCGGCTCAGGGCCTCATTGAACTGCTCCTGGGCCCCCTCTGGTTCCCCGGGGTAGGGAGTCATGAGCCAGGGCAGGAGAGGGTAGGACACGTCCCCCAGAATCACCATGGGCACAGCCAGCCCGTCAATGTCCAGCGTGTCTGGGGGGAAGAGTGCTCCCTCCTGGCCTTTCTTGAAGAGGGTGGATTTCCGCAGGATCCGGGCCTCATGAGCTTTCCCTGGCCAGCCGGTGCTTATATTGATGAAGCGGCCTCGGTGGTCCACCAAGACCTGTAGGGCCATGGAGTAGTACCCTTTGCCATTGATGTACTCTGAGGCCTGATGCGGCGGGCACTGGATGGGCATGTGGGTGAGACTGAGGACCCCGGCACAGTGGGGGAAGCCCAGCTCCCGGAAGCCAGCTGCAACTTCCCGGGCATCACCCACCTCGATGGTGCGGCGCAGCAGCACCCGCTGGATGGCCCGGCACACCTCCAGCACCACGGCGCCAGCCGTGGAGCGGCCCACCCCAAACTGGTTGCCCACCGAGCGGTAGCAGTCGGAGGTGGCCAACTTCCAGAGGGTGATGGCCACGCGCTTCTCAACACTGAGCGGGATCCGCATGCGGGTGCGCTGGCGCTGGAGGGCAGGCGCCAGCTCGGCGCACAGCCCCACAAAGGTGGCCTTGCGCATCCGGAAGTTTTCTAGCCATTGCTGGTCCGTCCAGGTCTCCAGCACGGTACGGTCCCACCACTCGGTGCTGCGAGGCCGGACCCACGGGCGACGGCCGGCGGCACGCTGGCGGGGTCGAGGCACTGGAACAGGGACCGGGGCCTCCTCGGGTGACTCGTTTCCTGATTCCTCCTCCTCCTCCTCTTCTTCCTCCTCCGCTTCCTTCAGCCGCCTCTCCAGCGCCTGCAGAAAAGCCCAGCCTCTCCGGGCCGAAGCTGCCGCAGAGGCCTCGCTGCGGGCCCGCAGGTAACCCATCATGAGAGTGCCTGTCTGCACCAGGGAGAGAATCACCGCCTGCCTCCGGGATGCCTCCATGCCGGGAAGGAAGAGGCCGGCCTGCAAATGACTTGGACCCGGTTCAGCTCCCTGCCCGGCCCCCACGCTTCCCTGAGGCTCGGAGCTGGAAATCTCCCACAATCCTAAGCTCCGAGACCGGCCCACAATGCAGCAGGTTTGGGAGCCCAGCCAGCATGCACTGCTCCAGCTGTCTGTCTGATGGAGCCACACAGCCCCAGTGTGGATGCTTGGCAGAACTGCACCCGGAACTGGCCAGATCATTAGGGAACTTGTCTTATATACGGCCCTGTCTTCTCCCCCTTCTGGAGAATTGTCTTCCAATTTGTCACACTTGCTATCTGGTCACTCTAGCTGCTGAATTCACACTTGTGGCTGTAACACACCCAACTAGACACCAATGGTTACACTCCTTTCTTATGGCTAGGGTTGCCGGGTGTCTGGTTTTGAACTGGACAGTCCGGTATTTGAGCTTTCTGTCAGGGAAACAAATTGAGAAAATCCTGGACATAAAAATGTCCAGAATTTTTTTATTAAGTTTTTATTATTATCATGAGTAACAGTACGTAGTTGCGTACTGCCTGGCTGGTAGACATGCTCACACTGCATGTCTACCAGCCTGACAATACACAACTACGCAGTAGAGAGGAAGGGAGTGGGGCCGACCTTGCGCAGGATGGGCAGCACTCCAGGATCTGCGTGCACCCGGGCCAGCCCCGCACTCCGCCAGCTCGTTCTCCCCTTGCCAGCCCTGCTCCCCCCGACCCCCTCCTGGCCAGCCCCGCTACTCTCCTGGCCGGTTCCCCCCCTCCTCCCCCCGGCCCGATCTGAGATCAAGTGTGTCTGGTATTTTTTTAAAACCATCTGGTAACCCTACTTGTGGCATTTTAGCCGGTCCAGAGAATTTCCTGACACAAGGCCTGACATAAACTGTGTCACCAGCAAGGGTCCACCCGCACCATGGCAAAAGGTGTGGGCTGAACTTTGAGGAAAACCACTACACAGACCTGGTCACCCAAGGAGGCTCTATCGTGATTTCATCTTAAGTAAAAGCCGGCTCTTCTATGCAAGTTTGTAACCCGTATCCACAATACGCTGGTTCTTGTGCACTCTCGATGGTTCTCTCGTACTCCATGACTTGATCTCAGGCCTGTGTATCAATGTGGGGGAGCAGAAAAGATTCCTAGGTCCTGGGGATGAAGATCTAACAAGATCCAACTGCTGGAAGCTGGAAGGAGACTGACTCAGGCTGGAATCAAAGGGGCAAATTTTTCACAGCGAGGGGAATTCGTGGTGGGGAAAATTTTCCAAGTGGCAGTTTTTCAATGCGGGGAGAATGGGTTGTTGTTTTTTTTTTCATCTTAAAAGATCTGTTCTGGTTCCAACAGGAATTAATTCAGGGAAGACCTTGTGTTATACAAGAAGCCAGACACTATCATTGAAGAGTTCTCCTTCCATGATCCCTGAATCTTGAAATCCTGAAACCTGGTTTCCAATAGGCTATTTTCTCCTTTTGCTTTGACGTAATGTTCTTAATTTAATTTGGTTGCAACCTTTCCTTCCTCTCTGTCTCATATATTTAATAATTATTTGAAACAGGGCATCAGAGAATTATTGGCTACAACTGTCCTCTATCCACGGGGCAAGACACGCCTAGGGATGGAGAAACTCAGCCCTGATGAGTTTCCGCTCACATTTTTCTAACCGATCACAGCTTTTTTAATCCCCTTCCCTTCCTGTGGTTATGGGCTTGCAGAGAAATTCTTATCCACAGGTTGGTTCTGTTTCCTTATACCCAGGGGAGCTGCCAGCCTTGCTGGACCCTTGAACACGGTGGGGAGGGCGGTTGGCTCCATGTTCCCAGAAGTGATGGGGCCTCAGGTGGAAATGAGGGGTGGGAGCTGCCTGCCCTCAGCGCTGCCTGGATCACAGCAAATCCTCCCAGCTCTCAGAACCACCTGGAGTGCACTGGGCAACTCTCCAGCAGTGATTTAAAGGGACCAGGCCTACAGGTTCTGCCACTGCTGCAGAAGCAGCAGCTGGGAGCCCTGGGCCCTTTTGAATCACCAGGCTTCAGATCAGTTGTCCCTTTTGCCCCCTGTCCTGTCATTGGGCCTGCTCATGTGGTCTGTTTGGGAGGGGTGAAGAAGGGGTGTAAGTGCCCAAGAGCAAAAGAGATTCAGCCAAAACATCTCGGCTGTGTCTAGATTGGCCAGTTTTTCCGGAAAATCAGCCGCTTTTCCGGAAAAACTTGCCAGCTGTCTACACTGGCTGCTTGAATTTCCGCAAAAGCACTGACGATCTCATGTAAGATTGTCAGTGTTCTTGCGGAAATACTGTGCTGCTCCCGTTCGGGCAAAAGTCCTTTTGCGCAAAAGGGCCAGTGTAGACAGCTCAGATTTGTTTTACGCAAAAAAGCCCTGATCACGAAAATGGCGATCGGGGCTTTTTTGCGGAAAAGCGTGTCTAGGTTGGCACGGACGCTTTTCTGCAAAAAGTGCTTTTGCGGAAAAGCGTCCATGCCAATCTAGATGCTCTGTTCCGAAAATGCTTTTAACGGAAAACTTTTCCATTAAAAGCATTTCCGGAAAATCATGCCAGTCTAGACGTGGCCCTCCAGAAAGAGGAAAGAGGCCTGGAACAACTCTGAGCCTTAATTCACTGCTCTAGTCTCTGCTATATCAGTGTTTCTCAACCACTGGTACAAGCACCCTTAGGGGTACTTGAGAGAAGTCTGGGTGTTACGTCAACACAACTGAAATTTGGAGAAAACTGAATTTTTGTTTTATGGTTTACAGTGCTTTATTATTTTTGTACTTTTTACACCCAAAAACGTAATTGTCTGCCCGGCTACGATTAAGTTGTTTAAACAAATTTGTTGGAATGGTAGAAAAAAAATGTGTGTCTGAAAGCTGTTGGTACTGGGGATACTTTTTTTTAAGGGGGTACTTATAATTTTTTTTAAAGGGTTACTTTATAAAAAAAGGTTGAGATGCACTGTGCTACATTCATCAGTAGGCCGGACTTCGCCACATGTAACCTGAGCCTGCATTGTACTTTTCAGCTTGGGAAAGCACAGCTCAGGGGGAATATGATAGCAATCTGTACAATCATGCTGGTGGGAAGAAAGTGAATAAAGAAGAGTTATTTACTCTTTCACAAATTTTGGTGGATGTTGCCTCATGTTTGTGTTTTCTTTTTTTGGGGGGGGAGGGGAAGGCAAATCCCTAAATGTGACACCATTTGTTTTAAATTGCCAATGAACTGAAGGAATCTCTGTTGATTCTGCTTGTCTCACAAATTCTTCCAAGCAGGGACTACTTTTTCATTCCTGGTTTGTTCAACACCATAGGCCTGGCCCAAGACTAGACCTAGTAGGCCAGTTATAGATGATTGTTTTTTGCTCAGGGACAGGAAGATTAAAACTGATTCATAGCTTTAAAACCAAACCAAAAAGGTCCCACTGAGATTTGAACTCAGATTGCTGGATTCAGAGTCCAGAGTGCTAACCATTACACCATGGAACCTGAGATCTGTATTACTCCTTGCACATTTCCAATGAAGGTCAAAGACTGGCTACTATCTGGTTGCTTCTTGTTTTAAAATCTGGGAAATGGGTGAGTTCCTCAGATCTGTTTCACAGTGTTCAGAGTGTTTACTCAGGCCTGTATGCAGGTTGGTACGAAGGGTATGAACACACCCCTCCCATGACCTCCCATTGTCCCCCACAGTAGAGCTGATGCTGGACAGGCAGGGGACAGCTGGGGCTGATTTCCCACCCCCTCCCCCAGGAGTGGGGCCAGTGTGGGGCCATTCCTGTGACTACACATAATAGCTAACAGACTGGGCCATGGGCCCCCTAACCCAGCCATCTGATCCACGTGTGCAGACCGTGCACATATGTGACATTCCAAAGGCCCCTCCCTGTGATGCATGTATCTGGAAAATGCCACACACACCTGTGTGTCTGACTAACAAAACAAACAACCAATGTTGGCTATGCATTTAGCCAATCCAGTGTATAAGCAATGTCATGCAGTTGGGCACATGTTACCAGTGCTTTTCTGAGGGGGCTACCCAGTTTCCTCCCTGCCTGAGCCAGGCAGCCCCGGCCCCCAGAGCAACCGCCCAACATGTGGCCACGGCCTCAACCCCTGGCAACAGCTGCCCGCCCACCCACCCATATTGAGTAGGAACATTCACTTAGGCCCTCAAATCTGCAGCATTTGTTTTTAATGTTAGTCTCTGCCTTTTCCCCAGAACCTTTCAGTTAAAAATACATTGGATGGCTATAATAAAAACCCACAATGTTATAAATATGCTGCTATTGATTGTTTACTAGGACTTGTTCTTTCCTTTCCTTATATAAAATAAAGACGTTTCCAAAACAATCTCATTTTACACACATTTTTTTCTCAGCTTCAGAACCCCCCCCCCCCAACGTTTTCTTTATTTCTCCCTTCATCTAGTTCAAAACAAAATCCAGTAAAACCCAGATATTTCCCTTTTGAGAGGCAGAAATGAATTAAAAGTTCATCTAGTTTGGCATCCTGCCTCTGGTGGTGGCTAATTCCAAATGAGTAAGAAAAAGGTGAAAAATTGTCATGGTACCTATGATTAAGGAAGGTCCCAACATGTAAAGGGCCTTCAGTATGATTGTGTGAGGATAGAAGTCTGTGCTGGCAGAACTGGGACCTAAGTATCCTGGCAACAATCACCAGCCCACACACCATGCGGCCGCAAACCCCGATGCAGCAACCCACCTGCCCACAGCTCTAACCCCCAGTGGCAGGACCCCTCTCGCCTGTGGCTCTAACCCCCCGGTGGCAGCAACCTGTCTGCCCACGGCTCTGAACCCCAGCGGCAGAAACTCACCCACCTCTAGCTCTAACCCCTAGCACAGCAACCTGCCCGCCACACAGTCTTGGCCCCGCCAGCAGCCACCCCCCAAAGCAGCCCCAGGCCTGACCCTGTCCCTGCCTGCCACATGGCCCCACCATGGGAGCAGCTACACCACTTACTTTCCAGGTCCAGCAGGAAGGTGAATGCTGCTGAGCAGCTCTGGGAAGGAGGTGGGCGGGCTTAGAATTTTGTATGAGCAGGTGCACACCTTAGAGGGAACACTGTTGGGGACTATAGAATAGTAGAGTAACCAATGAGAATTCATGAGGATAATCGACTATTCAATTCACCGATATTTAACAACCCTAGAAGCAACCCACAATCGCACTGAGATTTGCAATCAGATCACTGGATTCAGATTCCAGAGGGTTCACCATTACCCCATAAAACCAGGCACAGACATGTAATTCCATCAATGACAATTTTGAATGAGATTACGCCTGTGGTCCCAGCCAGCTCCTAATACAATTAGCTGGAATATTTAACCAAAACTTGTTGGGAGCAGAGTAGCTTTGGTAGGCACTGGCGAGTCTGGAGTAGGGTAGGGAGTAGGGGTGTTGGATAGGGAGCAAGAGCTAATCCGTGCAATGGAAGCACATTTCTGTTTTCAAAAAAAGGGGTTTTTTTCATTTTTTGTAGAAAATTTGTTTTTTCAACACCCTCTTCCCCAAATCATCCAAAAAGGGAATTTTCCTGCACAGAGTTTCCATGGACAAAACATTTTGTCTGTTACTTTCAGGAATACTGAGTGTAATTTTTTTTTTGTATTTTCTTAATGGAAAAAATGTGCTTTGAAAATTGTTTCCCATCTTGATTCCAGGGACTAGAATATTGTAAACATAGGGATGGCCAGACCGGGTCAGACCAAAGGTTCATCTAGCCCAGTATCCTGTCTTCCAACAATGGCCAATGCCAGATGCCCTAGAACTGTGATCACCAACCTGTTGATCGCGATCGACTGGTCGATTGTGAGGCGTTTGGGTACCCCCAACCCCATTTTTCCCCCACTCCCAAGAAGCCCCACTACCTACCTCTAGTGTAGTGCCGGCTTCCCGCGGGGTGGATGGAAGTCCTGGCTGAAGCCTTCATCACTTCCAGGGGTTCTGGAAGTGCGCGGGCTGCTCCCCTCCCACAGCTCTGTTGCGTGCTGGGGGAGGGGGCATCGGACCTGGAGGGGGATTGCGGTGGCTTCCCTGTGCCGCCAGCAACGGAGGGGTGAGTCCAGCGCAGGGGTTTCCCTGTGTCATGGGAGTGGGGGTAGGCTCGGAGAGGTTGGCTGGGCCAGGCCGGGCCGGGCTGCGGGAGGGGGGTTTGGCCTTGGGGCGGGTGCCCGCAGGGCTTTGGCCCCGCCGCGGGGGGAGAGGGGGCTGGGCCCTGCCGTGGGAGAGGGGTTTGGCCCCAGGGCAAACACCCGTGGGGGTTTGGCCCCACCGCGGGTTGGCCGCGCCAAGGGAGAGGGGGTTTGGCCCCGGGGCAGGCGCCCATGGGGGCTTGGCCCCTCCGCAGGAGAGGGGATTTGGACCCGGGGCAGGCAACCGGGGCAGGTTGACCCCGCCGTGGATTGGCCGCACCACAGGAGAGGGGGTTTGGCCCCGGGACAGGTGCCCGCTGGGCTTTGGCTGCACTGCAGGAGGCACAAGCTGACTTGCCTCGGGGTGGGGTGAGGTGGAGAATCCTGGGAGGAGGCGATAGCGGTAGTGGAGTGCCCCCACTGCCCCCTGTTCCCTCTCCCCACTCCCCAGCCTCAGAAACCTGTCCCCACTGGCACCCTGTGCCCTGCCCTCCCAACACCCTGTCCCCTCTTGCTTCCCCAGCTGCAGAAACCTGTCCCCACTGGCACCCTGTCCAAACAGGTTCCCTGCCCTTCTTGGAAATAAAGACAATGCAGAAACTTTTTGTGTTTGACATAATATTTTATTTGAAAATGAAGCCTGGCCAACAAACCCCCAATTGGAGCCAAACCCCCATCTGGCCACAGCATCATGACACTCCTGCACTTCCCTTTCCCCCAGACCCTAGATCTCAGCCCATCATACACTGGAACCCCCTGCCCTGAGCCCCTCACATACCCCAACCCAAATTCCTGAATCCTCACATCCAGAAGTCTGTGGCTTGCTTAGTACCTTAACCCTACATCTGACCCCAACACTGCCTGGCCTGGCGCCCGCTCCCCCAGCCAGTGTTCCCTTATCCACTTCCTCCTGCATCCAAATTTCCTTCCAGAGCTTGCAGCTCTCACCCCTTCCTGCACCCAAATCCTTCATTCCCACCCCGGAGCCTACACATCCTGTCTCAACCCAGTGAGGATACATCTAGGCTGCAGGAGTTTTTTAGGATTCCAGAGATACCGCAGAAAAACTCTTCTGCATCCAGGGATGCGTTTGTTCTTCCACTTCTTTTAGTGGCAGAGCAAACATGATCTTTTGGTCACCCCTATATTCCTCTTTCCATGAGGAATAAGGGGGCTTCCAAAAGAAGGTTTTTTTCTGACATTTGGTCAAGTCTAGACAGGCCAAATATTGGAAAAACTTCTTCCTACAGAAGAACTGGGGGGGAAAAGCAGCAGTGTAAGGGTTGGGGATAGCATGTGATAGAGAGGAGGAGAACAGAAAGGGCAGGGCTTCAAGGAAGGGGTGGGGAGGTAGATCTTGGCTTGCTCTGTCATTTAAAAAGTGATCTTGGGTGTAAAAAGGTTGGAGACCACTGCCCTAGAAGGAGTGAACAGAACAGGGAATCTTTAAGCAATCCCTCTCCAGTCAGCCATTCCCAGACACTGCAGTATAGATGCACCCTTAGTTTTATGATGGTGCCAGATCCCAATGCAGTTAGCTAGTATATTTAACCAACACAAGTTGGGGGGCAGGGTGGCTTGGATAGACGGTGCAATGTCTGAAGAGAAACAGGAAAACACCATTTTGGTTTCATTAAAAATTGGAGGGGGATGTATTTTTGTAGGAAACTTGTTTTTGCAACATCCTCTGAACAAAATCATCCAAAAAATGGGAATTTTCCTGCACAGAGTTTCCACAGACAACACATTTTGTCTGCTACTTTCAGGAACACCGAGTGTAATTTTTTTTAATGGAAAAAAATGCGCTTTGAAAATGTTTTCCCATCCTGATTCCAACATTTTGTCTGCCACCTTCAGGAATACTGAGGTAAAAACATTTACTTTACTCCCGTTCCTGCTCTGGTTTTTAATTCATCAAAAATGTTCATGTGAAACCATTTGTTTTAAATTGCCTGTGAGCTCAAGAAATCTCTGTTGATGCTGCTCACTCATGTCACAAGTTCTTCCAAGAAGGAACTACTTTTTTGTTCAGGCTTTGTACAACACCAAGTACAAAGGGGGCTGGCCCAAGACTGAATCCACTAGGCCAGCAGTGTTATTTGGTCAGTTATTCCGACATAACGTATTGCACATCTACATAGCTTCTTACTCTAATTTCTGTAAACCTCGTTGCATGAGGAGTAAGGGAAGTTGGAGGAAGAGAGCGCTATTTTGAAGTAAATGCTGTATAGACGTGCCCAAGTTACAAAATAAGCTATTTTGGCTTAAGCTACTCAATTAGCATAGGTCAAGTTGGGTAGCTTATTTAGAGTTTAGCCTTCCTGTGTCAACGTGCCCTTTTCTTCAAGGATAGGAAGATTAAGACCAACTTACAGGTTTAAAAGCAAACAAAGGTCCTACTGAGATTTGAGCTCAGATAACGGGATTCAGCATCCAGAGTACTAGCCATTACATCATGGAACCTGAATTGAATGATACTTCTATGGAATTTCCAGTGAGCTTCAACCAGGCTACTTTCAAATCATAATTCA
This sequence comes from Pelodiscus sinensis, assembly GCF_052426305.1. Lineage (NCBI taxonomy): Eukaryota > Metazoa > Chordata > Testudines > Trionychidae > Pelodiscus > Pelodiscus sinensis. The sequence continues at coordinate 14,472,657 of NC_143073.1, read as the reverse complement.
GGGTGCCCATGTGGTCCTTGCCAGCTCCCACTTCAGTTAGCTGGTATACTTAGCTGACATAAATTGGGAGCAGGGTGGCTTGGATAGGCGGTGATAGTCTGGAAACTGGTAGGGAGCAGAGAAGACAATTTAATGGTTCCATCTTGGTTTACTCTTTCTAAATCAATGGACTCTCTGCCCCCCATCAAAAAGAAGGTTAGAATGAGCCTTTTGGGGGGGGGGGGGGACATGTTCTCCCAGGCTCACGTGACGCCAAGAGATGAGGCTTTATGGGAAACATCAGATATGGTGAGATAAAATGGAATTGTATGGGGTGGTGATGCTGGGTGACTGGAGGCTCCAATAAGGAGTGGTGGGAGTCACAGCACAGCCACCAAGAATTTCCTTTTTCCAAGCCTCCAGGGCAGGGGCAGGTCAGATGTGTCCAACTTTGGAGTAGGAAGCAGATACCCAGGGCTGTCTGATTGACAGATACCCAGGGCTGTCTGATTGACAGATACCCAGGGCTGGCTGTGTGTTTATGAGCCTGGAGGGGAGTCATGGACAAACGCTCATGGATCTCTCCCCTTTGCAAATCTATTCTCTTCCTCCTCCATGGCACAGGAACAATCCCCTGCATGAAAGAAAGACAGAGTAAAAGAAAGCTGGAAAACCCCAACCCCAGACAGCCAGAGAGTTAAGCGATGCCTGAAGGCAGCTGCTTTGCAGATCTTCACACATATAAGAGCTGCTCCATATTTTAGCTCAAACCTTTGATTTGTTCTCTGCACGGGATGGGTGGCAGGCAATGAATCAAGCAGAAGTGTGTAGCAAACAAGACTAGCTTTATAGGCTCCTTCCCTTAGTTTCATGAGACTGCCAACTCCCAATGCAGTTAACTGGTATCTGTATCCAGTGGCAGCCCTAGACTAGCCGCCAGCAACTGGCGCCCTAGGCAAACCATGCAATCGGGGCCCCCCCACAACCCCAAGGGCAGATATCAACGGAGGGTTTTGGTTCTGTGCTGGGGAGAGGGGGGCTGGGGATGGAGTTCTGTGGCTGGGGGCTGGGGGCCAGAAGGCTGGGGATGGAGTTCGGTGGCTGGTGACCGAGGGGCCAGGGGGTTGGGGATGGAGTTCGGGGGCTGGGGGCCAGGGAGAGGGAACAGGGTGCCAGTCGGGGGAGAGATTCCCCTGCACCCGCCTCCTCCCAAGATTCCACCCCCCCAGAGAGAAGCCGGCATGTGCCTCTCCCAGGGCGACCCCCCCCCCATAGAGCAGGGGAAACCCCCGCATTCCTCCGTTCCTCCTCCCCCAGGAATGACTCCCCCTCCTGCGGGGCAGAGGAAACCCCCGCATTCCTCCTCCCCCGGGGCCAACCCCCCCCCCGCGGCACAGGGGAAACCCCCCCACGCGCTGACTCTCCCAGGACTTACCCCCCTCCTGGCCGCAGGGAAGCCGTGCTCCAGGTGAGGCATGGGAAATAGAAGGGGCGGGGTTTGGAATTTGGCGCCCCATGCAGCTTGGCGCCCTAGGTGGCTGCCTAGTTTGCCTATAGGCATGGGCCGCCCCTGTCTGTATCCAACACAAGCTGGACAACAGGATTGTTTGGATAGACAGTGGGGTATCTGAAGGGGAGCAGGGAGTTAGCCAGTGGAACGGAAACACATTTTTGGTTTCATTAATAATTGCAGTCGGGGGTGGGGGTGGGGGTGGGGGTGTGTAATATATTTTTGTGGGAAACTTGTTTTTGCAAATCTCCTTCTCCAAAATCTTCCAATAATGGGAATTTTCCTGCACAGAGTTACCACAGGAAAAACATTTTGTCTGCTACTTTCAGGAATACTGAGGAACAAACATTTACTTTGTTCCAAAAATGACAACACGATCCTCCTGTTCATTTTCTGTGTTGATGTAAAACCATTGGTTTTAAATTGCCCATGAACTGAAGAAATCTCCGTTGATGCTGCTCATGTCACAAGTTCTTCCAAGCAGGGAACTGTTTTTTTGTTCAGGCTTTGTAGATCATCAAGTACCCAAGACTGAATCCATTAGGCTGGTCATAGTTATTTGTTGTCCAGAGGTAGGAAGATTAAGACCAACTCATAGGTTTAAAAGCAAATGAAGGGTCCACTGAGATTTGAACTCAGATTGCTGGATTCAGAGTCCAGAGTGCTAACCATTACACCATGGAACCTACCCTGACCTTATAGGCTATAGCAGGCTTCTTTCACCTTACTAGTTTTAAGTAAATGTTAATTCAAATAAAAATTTTTCTCTTTTATAATTAGTATTCGCATTCTTGTTTGTTACCCGTCAGGAATACTGAGGCTATATCTACACTGCACTGTAGTTCGAAATAAGATATGCAATTTGAACTACACAAATTGTGGATCTTAGTTCAATCTTATTTTGAAATGACTTATTTCATAATTTGGCACAGTCTATACCACACCAAATTTCGAAATAACCTGCTATTCCAAGACATCCCTTACTCCTCGTGGAATGAGGTTTACAGGGATGTCAGAATAGTGAATCCGAAATAACAAGCTTGCTGTTAAGATGTGGGATAGCTAGTTCTGGATACTCTGGTAACTCTGGAATATTGACAGGGGCAGCTTTGATCTTTCTCTGTGGTGTAGACGTACCCTTACTTTGATCCAAAAATGACACAGCCCCCAGCTTTTTTGCAAGATCCTGTAAACCTCGTTTTTTGAGGAATAAGGGATCTTGCAAAAAAGGTTTTTTTCTTGACAAATGGCCCCATCTACACGGGGCTTGTTAGTGGCAAAACCTCTTCCACAAAAAGGATGAGCAGAAGATATGCAAACGAGAGAGCGATTTGCATATCTTCTGCTGAAAAAACCAAGGGCTACGTCTAGATTGCATCCTTTTTTCATAAAAGGGATGCAAATTAGACGTATCGCAATTGCTAATGAAGCGGTGATTTAAATCTCCCCTGCTTCATTAGCATAAAAATGGCTGCCGCTTTTTTTTGGCACGGAGGTTTGCCGGAAAAAAGAGGGATAAGGGATCTTTCGGAAAAGGCTTTATTTTCCAAAAGACCCGCATCTAGACTGGTGCTTTTTCCAGCAAAGCTCCATGCCAAAAAAAAGCGGCAGCCATTTTTATGCTAATGAAGCAGGGGAGATTTAAATCCCTGCTTCATTAGCAATTGCGATACATCTAATTTGCATCCCTTTTACGAAAAAGGGATGCAATCTAGACGTAGCCCAGCAGTGTAGACATAGCACTTCTTTGCACCCCTCACCCTCTGAGTCCTGCAATACAGCCTGTAATCCTCATTTTTTGAGGGATAAGAGTTCTTTCGAAAAAAGGGGGGAGTTGCATGAAAAACCCAGTCTAGGCTGCTTTTTTTTTTTTTGAAAAAATCTCTTCAGAAAAAGAGATCAGAAGAAGATATGCAAATTTGTGCCTAATTTGCATATCTTCTTTTGGAAGCTGAGGGTAGTCTAGACATAGCCTCAGAGCTGTTTGAGGTGTTGCTGCCTTCCCAGTCAGTCCCTGGGTCTATCAGGCTTGAGCGCCAGCTAGAAACTGCCAGGCCCTGGCCTAGCAGCTTCTTTTATACCAGCTTGTTGGGCCCTGATTGGCTGCAGCAGAAGCTGACACTCTGCCTGGACTGGAGGACCTCTCTTCTGCTCTTCTCCCTTGAGTGAGAGGCAGATGGGGCTTTGGGCCTAGTCCGCCCCATCACAGCCCTTCTCCCCCGCCCCGAGCCATGCATTGGCTGGTGGATTGGGAGCTCAGAGATGGGGGCTGGCATCCCTGGCAGGGAAACAGTGGGTATCTGGTGGCCTCAAGCTGTGACTGCCCCTGGTGCCAAGTCCCTACAGGTCACAGCTGGTGCTCACCAACACAGGGCCGTCTTGGTGTCCTCTGACCAAGGAAGACCAAATGGCTTCTGCGGAGAGCAGGTGCAGTGCTGTGACCCTCTGGCTGCTGAACCTGCCACCAGCTCCCCTCATAAACACTGTCCCTGCCCACTCAGTGCACGTCAGGGTGGGCCCAGCAGAGGCAAGGCCACTCCAGCGCCTCTGGTCACCCAGCTTGTCCACTCAGCTCTTGGCTCAGCCCCCACAGGCTGCCTGCTCCTCTCCTGAATTTGTTGGCAGGACCTACTTCTCCCAAGTCCCCACACTGGCCAGCAGAATAAATTCTCCATCTTCCCCTCCCAGCTCTCATGCTCCTAATTCACGTCCCTCGGGGAAGTAGTTAGATACGTCCTCTCCCCAAGTCCCTGTCACATGGCCTTTCCTTCTCCTGCTGTGCAAACCCAGAGGAACCCGTGTTCAATGGGCCTCACTGTTATATTACTTTTGATGGGTTAAATGGGCCCAGTGACTCAAAGGTGTTAACAGATGCAGAGCCCTTGGTCTGCTCAGCCCCAGGGCAAACCAACCAGTAAGTGTTTTGTTAATATTTTTTATTAAAGGGACCAAAAAAAGGACAAACAGTTAAAGCATCTGAAATGTAAATAGTTTGATTTTAACCACAGCCCTTCTGCCCAGTCCCTTTAGCTGCAGAAAGTTTGTAGATAGAAAAACCTGTCCAATAGTAAGAAAATAAAAACAGCCATACTGGATCAGACCAAAGATTCATCGAGGCCCGTATCCAGTCTGCCCACAGTGGCCAATGCCAAATGCCCCAGAGGGAGCGAACAGAACAGGGAATCATCAAGTAATCCATCCCCTGTCACCCATTCCCAGCCTCTGACAAACAGAGGCTAGGAACACCATCCTTGCCCATCCTGGTTAATAATCATTGATGGACCCACCCATCATTTATCTAGCTCTTTTTAAAATGCTGTTAAAGTCCTGGTCTGCACAGCATCCTCTGGCAAGGAGTTCCACAGGTTGACTGTGCGCACATGAAGTAGTACTTCCTTTTGTTTATTTTATACCTGCTACCCATTACTTATTAGTCTCTACACTATGCGCTTACTTTGGAATAAGCTATTTCGGAATAATAACTCCCAAAATAACAATTTTGAAATAGTACATGCACACTACAGGGAAGCCTTGAGATTAGTCCGAGGCAGACTTCCCTAATGTGGATGTGCTACCTTGATTTAGAGCCCCAGGAAGCACTGGGAAGTAATTACTTTGAATAGCCCCGAGGAGGAGTTATTTCAAAATAGCAGTTTCGAAACAGGCGTTATTCCTCATGAAATGAGGGTTTATTATTCTGGAATAAGAAGCCCGTTATTTTGAAATAATTTTGAAATAAGGGGCTTGCTGTGTGGAGACTCACCTCACGATTTCAAAATAACGTGAGTTATTTCAGAATAATGCTGTAGTGTTGATGTGCCCTCAGAGGGCATTACAGATGGTAATGATGACTGTCAGTTGGGGATGAGGGGGACTTGAGCTGGGCTGGAGATGTTGCTGTTAAAAGTGTGAGCCTGCTTCCTTTAAGACAAAACACGGACAAAGGAGGAGAGCACAGAACAGTGCACAGACAAAATGCAACCTCTGTCTCTGGTGGTGACTGTCCCTTGTAACCTCACTGCTGGAGAAACACCCCGAGTACCCTTGGCTGAGCCACTGATCCTGGCAAATTTGAACCAGCATGGAACTACTGCTTTTACTTGCTTCTTTGGACAAAGATTGTCAGTGGTGTTGCAAAATATGCAGCCTTGATGGGCTATACAGACTATTATTAAACAGAAAGCAAAAGGCGAGGGATAGCACAGAGAAACTAGAAAAAGGAAGACTATCTATCTATCTATGTAGTCCTCTTACTAAAGGTGCCTCTGCTTATTTTCTGGAAGACCCTGTGTGCTGCAATCTAGACTCACAGACTACAATTCCCATGAGCCCTTGGGAAAAACAGGAAGAAAGTTACTCTTGTGTGGGAGATCAAGGCTCTCCATGTGCATGAAAAGAAAGGCCTAACAGTCTGGGGCTCTACCCTTGGATCTTGGAACAGAAGGGGAGCCAGGCTGCTGTGGAGGAGTTTAATCCAGTCCAAGGGCTGTTAGAGTGCAGCTACAGACTGGGACTAGATGCCTTTGGAACTGGAATCTAGCAAGCTGCTTCTGATAGGCACAGCATGAGGCTGTAAGTAATTGGGCCTAGTAGGGAAAGTGCTGCCTGGGACAGAGCTGCTGCCTAGCTTGGACCCACACTGCCTGCAGAGAACCTCCATTATAGCTGTAGTTCTTCAAGCGCACCCGTGCAAGCAAGAGTCTGGGACTGCGAGTCCAGGGGTGGGATAAATATTGGCAGCTAGATAAGTTCCTTTTACTTCTGTGTACTTTGTTAATTGATGTTATTTCACTGTTAATTTGTTAAATTGTGTTTCTTTAAGTTAAGTAAAGGTTGTTCATTCTAATGTAATCTAATAGATGTATATGATTTGTAGTTGTTGTTCTGGAATTAGATCCAGATTATAACTGGAATTAGTATATTCCGGGAGGCTCTCATGGCACACCAGTAAGTGTGTACAAAGCTAGCCAGGTGGCGGCACCGCCATTATACATTCTTTATAAGCAAGGGACTGCAGCAAGGGGGTATATAGGTTTTCCCCAACCAAACAACATCATCACTGGGGTACTCAGGATCTCCTTTTATGTCAAGACCATCAGGCACCCCTGTGAGTGTGACCTGCTCCTGAGTAACCCGGGGAGGAAAAAGGGGGCTACATATATATTTGTTAGTCTCTAAAGGTATGTCTACACAGTAGCATTATTTCAGAATAATTGGCATTATTCCAAAATAACAGTGCACATCTACACTACAAGCCTTAATTTCAAAATAACATCAAGCTGGAGGACTTCTTACTCCGACTCATGGTAACCCTCATTTCATGCAGAGTAAGGCTAAATCTACACTGCAGATCTTTTCTGGGATACCAGAGGTATTCTGGAAAAGATATGCCACGTCCCAGGAACGCATCTGCTTTTCTGAAAACAATTTCGGAAAAGCGGACGCATTCTTTCACTATCCCTGTAAACCTCGTTGTACGAGGAAAAAGGGATGTGTTGAAAGAGGAGATTTTTCTGAAATTTGGGGCTGTGTAGATGCGCCAAATTTAGGGAAATCCTCTTCCGAAAGAAAAGCTGGAAAAGATACAGAAATTTCTGATCTTTCGTTGCAGTGTAGACACAGCCTGGTCAGAGAGGGCTGCATCGCAGAGGCTGATGCCACCAGGGCTTTGGTTAATACCCGGGGCCCACACCCCATTCTCCTCCACCCCCCCAGCATGGAGTGCATCAGAACGCTGCCACTCTAAATCAGTAACATTTCCCACCCTCCCTGCCGCGGTGCCAGTACCGGGAGCAGGAGGGGAGCGCCCTGCGACGTCTATGCACATTGCACTAGGGCGAGATCTGTCGGCAGCGCGACCAGCACCGCTGCTGCATTGGAGCGTGCTCACAGTGTGCACCTCGCGGTGCTGGTATGGCCACGCACATCTCCAACGCATGGTGCATTGTGGGTAGGTATTCCAGAGTCCTCCCCACCCTAGCTGCCTCTCTGCTTTCTTGGGAGTTTGGCTGTGTTTTGACACCCCCAGTGTCCCAGAGAACTGTGAGAGTCTGAGGGCGGAATTCACCCCTCTGTCCACCCAGAGAGAGGCTCTCGTCTGCTGTTAGGGCAGGACACACCATCCTGATGTAGGAACGGGAAGGGCTGGCAGGTGGGCTCAGCAGAGGGAGCATTGCCTCCCAGGAAGCATCAGGGCGAATGCAGAGAGACAAGGGCCAGGCCAGGGCTGGGAGCTGTGGGAGAGATCTGTCCTGTGAGGAGTGGGGGGAGGAGGATGTAATGCTCATGTTGGGGGCGAAGTAGTTGGGAATGATCTCGGGTCCGGCTCACTCACAAGAGCTGCCCAGAGCTGGGGAGTTCTCTCCTCTGATTGTCCAGGAGAGCAGGATCGTGCTGGGGGGAAGGGAGCCTGCCAGTGTTCCCACCACTCCCAGGTGGGGGGACTATGACACATGGGACTGTGGGAACTGGCCACATCCTCCCAGAGATGAGACCAGTCCAACTCCCATGGCTCAAGTTACAAAGCAGGACTGGAGCCTCCGGACTCCCCTCCCCCCCACACCCACATCCCAGTGGGTACCACATTCCTTCTGTCCCCCCAGCCAGAGTTGCCCCCACGGGGAGGGCTCAGAGGACAGTGCAGAAGGATGGCTGCTCTTCGGGCTGCTGGAAGGCTCTGTCTTGGTAACCCGTGTAGCCGCTGGTGTAGGCCGGCTCTCTGGGCTGCTGGAAGGCTCTAGCTTGGTAGCTAATGTAGGCCGGCTCAAGCTGAGGTACTGAGACCTGAGGTTCTTGTGCTCCGGTGTGGATCTCAAAGCCCTTGCTCCCTTCGTGGGTTTGCACCGGCTGGAAGAGGAGCACACCGACTTGGGGGTCAGTAAAGAGACATGGGCTCCAGGTCCTGGGGACGACTGAGGCCCCTTGTTCGGCAGCCCCAAGACCCTTTCGAGACCGTGCAGCACTAATCACTGGGGTTGGCTGGGAAGAGCAGAGGGCAGACAGCAGCCTGGCCAGACAGGGAGTCAAGCTGAGTTCTATCCAGCCTTGGCAATCCTGGGCCCAGGGTGCTAAAAGGTCACTGCTCCTCCCTTCCCCACGTTAGCTCTCTGGGGACGGAACAGCTGGGAAGGGGGAAGGAAGTTTGGCTGACCTCAGCGGACAAAGGACAAGAAAGGCCGTGTCTGCAGCTGCCTCCCATGGGTGCCCAGGGCCCGATGTCTGGCTGTGGGGCAGAGAAAGGCTCTGACTCGACTTCACCTGGCGAAAGGGCTTTGCCCCTACCCCCCGAGCAGCGATTGCCTGTCTGTAGGGAACGTGGTGAGGGAGTCGGGGTGGCGGGTGTAGGCTCTGCCTTCCCAAATCGTCAGCCTGGCCCTGGGCACACTTGGCCCCCTGGAATGCCTGCTGTAGGCCTATTGGGGGCAGAATGTTGCTGCCCCCAGTGCCCGCCCTCCCCATGCTCTGGGGCTGGAGACGCTGGAACCAAGGGTCCTCCTTCCTCCCCGTGGGACTGGGGGGCGAGGACTGATCAGAAGGGGCGGGGCTGGGAGCAGAGCAGGGGCTTGCCTCTCCCAGACCTACCTTCACCCACCACCCAGGGAGGGAGAGACTGCCTGGCAAAGCCAGGGCCACCAAACAGACGGGGCCTTGGGGGAGGGCACCGGCTGGGTGGAGAAGGGGAAGCACAGGGCCAGGATGGGAGCTGGGCTCGTGCTGCACAGGGTGGAGAGGGGGAGGCCCGGTGGCCTGGGCTGCCAGCTCCTCGGCCACAGTCAGAGACATCGTGGTGATGCCGCACTCACCGGCACATCCCATGGCTCCACGGGAACGCCGTAAAAGTCCACGCAGCATTGCTGGGCACAGCACTTCTCAGCCTCTATTGCCATCAGGTCCCAGCGGCACCCCTCCCCCACGATCCCCGTCGGATCTGCCGGGTCCAGGATGACGGGCCTGCAACGGAGCGAAACGGAGCGAGATGATGCCAACGAGCTGGGCCGAGGTGGGGCCATGGCGGTGAGGCTGGGCATGTGCTGCTCTGGCCCATCACACCTCGCTCGGCAGAGAGGGGCAAAGCGGCAGCTCCCCCCAGGCTGTCCCCACCCACCCCATCCCGAGTGCAAGCCCCTCCCCTCCCACTGGACCTCTCTGAGGCCTCAGCCCCACTGCTCCCAGCAATGAGATTTCTTCCCGCCCCGCTATGGCTGCCCTCCTGCAGCGTCAGCATCGCCCTGCAACTCTGATTGGCTGCCTTCCCCACAGCCCCGCCTCCTATTCTCAGCAGGGCTCTGTCCCCTCTGCCCCCCCAAAGCACCCACCTGAGCTGGGGCACAGGGAGTGTGAAAAGCCTCTAAAGCCTCCCACAGACTGGAAGTGGGGAGGGGACCTTTCTGTAGCTCACCTCCCCAGCCTGCAAGATGGGAGGGGGGCAGAGCCCCAGGAGGAGCAGAGGGGAGGGCAAACTGATGAGGGCAGGGAGACAGACTTGATTTGGAGGTTGGGGGCAGAATCAGTTGCTGGGCAGGGGCTGGACAGATGTGGGGTGAGACTCTGGCAGAGACCTGGCCAGAAAATCTGGGACCCCCACCAGGGGCACGGGGCAGACTCAGTTTTACTCTCCTGAGACAGGGATTTCTCTACACCCCCTATGGGGGTGTACGCCCCCCGAATTTCTCCAACAACCCCCAGTTTTGTGAACTATGGTGCCATACAGCCCACCTCAACCCTCACGGTGTCACCCCTCATCGGCCCTGACACCCCCCTTGTAAATTCAAACACCCCCTGTAATTACAATTCCTGGGGAGGCTACTGTCCTGAGACTGGTTGTGGTGGGGTGGGCAAGCCCTGGGAAATATGATGTGATTTCTGGGCGGGGGGAGGGGAGGGAGGTGTGCTGTGGGGTGGGCAAGCTCTGGGAAAGGCCAAGCTGATGCCTGGGTGGGGGAAGGGGAGGGTGTGCTGCCGTGGTACTGTGTCAACCCCCCCCGGACGACAGCATGTATTGGCTGGAAAGGAGTCCTGTGGAGGGGGGTTCCAAGCTCCCTTCACCATCCTGCAGCCCAGACACGATCTGCGGGTATCAAAAGGAGGAAATAAAACACCTCACATCTCCTGATTTTGGGTTTCTGTGCTCAGCTGTGCTGCAGCTGCCTCTTCCCCACTGGAGCAGCAGCCTGGGACCATGCACCTGGGGGGTCAGCGCAGACTCCTTGGCAAGGTGGGGAGCTGAGCTTCAGGTGCTCCGGAGCAGTCCCAGTGTAACCTCCGGCTGCCTATGCCTAGGACAGCACGTCTCGCCTGGAGCGCAACCCCCTCCCAGGAGCCAGCAGCCTCGAGACCCCTCACATCCTGCACTCCCTGCTCCAGCCTAGATGGAACCCAGAGCACCCACCTTGCTGCCGGTGTCATGGCCCTGCCTGCTGCTCCCAGACCCGGACAGGGACTGCCCAGGGCCAGGAGCAGCGATGCAGGGAGCAGGGCGGGTGGGGCACAGGGATGGGAGAGGATAAACATCCCCCTGGAGGGAACTGACCTGGTTTTCTGGAGCTGACGGTGCAGGAACTGTGCCAGCTCCTCGTCTGCAAAGTTGTAGTTGACGGTCCAATAGACACAGAGCTGCTTATATTGCTGGATCAGCTCCAGCACCGTCCGGAAGCCTTTGGCCATGTCAAAGCCTCGATTCTTGCTTCCGCGCTCCCAGGCATAGATGGACAGGAGCTCCAGCGCGTACTGGGGGGGCAGGAACTCCTTCCCCTTGCTCAGGTACTTTTTGTGCGGACACACGTACTGGCACGGACAAGAGGAACAGACGTGAGACCTGATTTGCTGCCCATTTCATACCCCAAAATCTACACAGGAAAGGGCTGGGGCAGCAGAGTTCCCCACCACTGGCCCTTCCAGTGGCAGGCAATGCTCCGGCCCAGTGAGCTTCCTCACCACAGTGCCCTGCCTGTGCCAGCGCCGTTCAGGCTCCATTCCAGCCCGGAAGGAAAAGCATTTAGCGAAGGGCTTTGCTGTGCCAGTCAGGGGAAGTGGAAGGGCAAACTGCCCCTCCCCCACACATCCTGCCCCAGAGGCTCTGGCCTGGCTGCTGTACCTGCTTGTACCAGTGTTTCACCAGGCGGATCAGGCTCTTCACTTTAGTGTAGCGATCCACCACAAAATCCCGCTGCAGCTCCGTGAAGCAGGTGGAGAACTCGCCCCCTCGGGAGTAGCTGACAATCAGATCCTCGTACACCTGGGGGTCAGGCTTGGCACTCGAGGCTGGCAGGAACATGAACAGAGAGGTGCATGCCAAGCTGAGCTCCATCTGGCAGCACAGGGGAGCAGAGCTGGGGCTACTCTGCAGAAGGACCCGGGAGGGGGGCAGAGGCCTGGCAGGCAGGCTGGGAGCAAAGAGGCCAGAGGGCAGGGCACCATTTGGGGAGGGCAGGAGGGGCAGCAGGACATACACAGGGCATTGTAGGCTGGCAGCACGTCAAAATCTATGGATTCGTTGAGCATCTTGGAATGCAGCTGGAAGCTCAACACACGGGGGTTCGACCACTGGGACGTCTCAAAGATCACGTCAAATTGCTTCTGCTGCTGGCACTTCTTCAGCATCCTCTGGATCTCTCTGATGATCTCAGCCCGGTTCCTTTCCTGATCATCGTACCCCTTGAAGCAGCTGAGGAACACCACCAGGTCAGCATCGGAGGTGCCTTTCAGGGAGGTGCCTTTGCCCAAGGAGCCGCCCTGCCAGGAGAGGAGAATTAGCCCCTCCCCATCCTGCACATCCCACCAGCAGAAAGGATCACTGTGCTCAGCACGTCTGAGTCCTGCAGAACACCAGCCCTAGACCTCCACCCCAGGACTCCTGCATGCAGCCCATCATGTCTGGCTGGGCTACAGCAGGCCTGCTAGAAAGACACCCAGTTTGACTGAAAGACTTCAAGGGATGGAGAAGCCACCATGTCCTAGGTTAAGCAGTTTCTTGGGTTAATGACCCTCCCCCTCGCCTATTAAATAAAGGGCATCTTCCTGTAGTCCAAATTTGTCCAGTGTCACCTGCCAGTCCATGGATCTCATTCCGCCTTTTTCTGCTAAACTGAAATCTCTTTGCAGAGACGTCGTGTAGCTCATGATCATGTCACCTCCTACTAGAGATGTAAAAGGTTAACTGATTACCTAGTAAACATTAGTCTTACCAGTATGCTTACCGGGTAATCGGTTAATTGAAGGGCACTGTGGCCCGGCCAGCTGGAGCATCCCCTCTGACAAGTTAACTTTTTAAAGAGATATTTACATCCCCACCTCCTACCCAATGTTCCCACTAATCTTTTCCATCCATGTGTGTATTTTTTCCGTCCATGTGCAGAATAATTTTTCTGTGCACCAAGAATAGAAACACAAAACCTGAAGCCTAAAGTCAGGTGCTCTGCCATTCAGTGGCAGCCACAGTCCGGGGTAGACATCCAGCCTGCCTATGCAATGCACAGGGAGAGCCAGCCAGCCACCCGAAAACAGGCTCCACTCAAACAACTGCTGGAGAAGGAGAAGCACACTCCTAGGACATGGGAGAGCCTGTTTCAGATACCCACTTCGCTTGATTCAGGACAGGATCTTGCACCTCACACTCCCTGGGATGAGATGCTTGCAGTCACTCCTGGGAATAGCCGACAGGGTTAAGAGGTTTTGAGGATCTAAATTTTGTATTTAGGTGTCTAAAGTGGCAGTTAGAAGCTTAAATCCCTTTGTGGGTCTAACCCCAAATTTGTAATGTCATCCAAAAACATGATTTGTTTCACAAGATCCCTTGGCTATAAAATCATGTTGACTAGTATTAAGTATTCTGCCTTACGGATTTAACTTCAGACCAGTCTTCCAGAATTTTGTTTGGAACTGATATTCATGGCCACCCAGTTCATAGTCACCTGGCTCATTCCTTTCCCCCTTTTTAAATACTGGCAAATTAGCCTTTTTCAGTGCTCTGGATCTTCCTCAGTGTCCAAAATTTGTTAAAAATCAACATTAATGTCATAAATGGCTCCTTGGACAATTCTTTTAATAATCTTGGGTGTAAATTACCCAGTCCTGAAGATTTTAAAATGTAATAGTTGCTGTTCAGCATCCTCCCTAGTTATTTCATTGTAAGTGAAAAGAGTAATATTTCATTCTGTTTCTGTCCACATACAGAACACTTCTGTCCTTTCTGCATCCTGGCTGACAGGTTTAACAATACTTATCTAGCATTAGAACTCTACCACACACACAGATTTGAGTTCTGAAATAATTGTATGGTCCTTAACCCTATTGGCCATAGATTTATGATGCCTTTAACTTCTCTTATCAACTGTCTGCGGTTCCTAACTGCCAGGTTGTAATCACTGTTATGAGCGTCTCCATTTTTCCCTTATATTTTTTCTGTGTGTGTGTCTGTGTGATAATTGCTGCTTTCCCCTTCCCTCTTAACCATAATGCCTTTTAACCAAAGAAGGCTTCCTGCGTAATTGCAGTTGTGTGATTTCTTAGGCAGGCAGTGTAGCATTCTAACAGCTCCTATTTCTCATTCATATTTTTATGTTTTTGTTACTTCTCCTATTCAGTTTTGCTGAGGACTGTTTGCAGCTCTGGGACAGTCTATCTCCTGTTTGCACAGAGCAAATTAAGTTAGGCCATGAATGATCACTTGCACCTAGTGTCACCAGGGGGAGCCACCAGGGGGAGCCACCAGGCCCTGTACCCCCATTCACATAACTCCTAGCCAACAGGTAGAACACAAGGTTTATTACAACCACTGGTCCATGGACTGGTGCTGGTCTGTGAACCACTGGCTGCTGGGCTGTGGCACTCTGCCAGGCCACGCCCATGCCTTGATAATTGGCTAAGTTTCCTGTAAACTGCCCGGCAGCAGAGCCAAGCAGCTGCTAATTGAGCCTGGCCCAGAGGTTTAGGGCTGCCAGCAGCAGAAGCTCCCTGCTCCAGATAATGAGTGTGCTGATAGGGAAGGGGACATAAGGAAGAAGGGTGTAAGTATCTGGGATGGAACAGAGCCAGAGGGAAAGGGAATTTGGAGTGTGCAGTAAGGACGGGAGAGGAGAGGTTTGATTACAGCAGGTTCCTGGTCTGGGAGAGAGGCAGCAGATTGCAAGGGGCAGGTGAGGGAAATGGGGGTGCTGGCACCTGTGCAGTGAGGAGCGGATTTTGGGGTGTCTTGACTTGTTTCCCTGTGGGCTGCAGGCAGCAATAGTCAAACCTTGTCTGTCTCAGCACAGCATCCCTAGTTCTGCTGCAGACATAGGATTCTCTTCTAGGCTGGGGCAGGTTGTATGAGGTGGTGCCAAAATTTCAGGTGAGTTAAAAGTGTTTAGGCAGCTTTAGAATACTGAAACAAAAGGCCTCGCTCATGACATTTGCATAACTCGGTTACCCCTCTGAAGATTTCAAACAAAGTTTACATAGGTGTTAATGGCTTTAGAAAGGAAAGGATTCTTTTAACAGAGTTTTTTTTAATGTTGCAGATATCTGCAAACTCTGATCCATTACAAAGACATGTATAATAGTGATAGAAATGTAGCCGTGTTAGTCTGGGGTAGTTGAAGCAAAATGCAGGACAATGTAGCACTTTAAAGACTAAGTCTTTAAAGTGCTACATTGTCCTGCATTTTGCTTCAAAGACATGTATAGTGTGTATACAGATGTGATATGAAATAACGTGACCTCCTAAAATTAATTACCATAATGAATATGCAAATAAAATGTTACCAGTCCACTAAAAGTTTGTGAATGGGTTTGTTGGTCCCCAATATAAAAAAGGTTGGGAACCACTGTATTAGTTCACAGGGTCACAGTGTAGAACAGACTTGTTAGCATGGGAACCAGGAGTAGTCAGTACAATAAACTTGGGGTGACGGGGGGCCCAGAGCAAGGGCCCTGTTCTCCATCTGTGCACCCCATGCCAACAGGACTGTCACCCTCCGCAGCTTATCTCTGTCTATAGCTAGCCCCACCTTCTGCCTTTGTCTTGCTTCCCAGGCAAAAGGTGTCACTTAGTCACACATTGTCACTAGCTGTCACCTTGTCACATATTGTCACTGGGTGTCACCTAGTCACACATCCCCTCCCAAGCTCCGGTTACCATGAGCCTGGGCCATTGTGTATGTGCTGGGCTGGGCAGCCTCCCTCAGTGAGTCACACCTGGAATTCCCATTCCCATCTAGAGAGTGGTACAGTGCCCAGGGAAACTGAGGCACACACACAGGGTTACCGCAGGACAGTAGAAATCACATGCAACATTACAAAGTGAACAGAGTGAATCCAATCCCGACTTTGTCACACCAAGGTAACCATCTGGCTTGACTTTGGTGATCATTCACCTTTTCCCTTTCCCTGTCCCCTGCCCAGAGCTTCTGGCCACAGAACCCACATCCACTGCTCCTTCCTCTAGGCCAGGAGTTGGGAACCTTTTTTGCATCGGTACGCACAGAAAAATCATTCACGGGCCATACAAAAGAGAGACGCAAAAAACAAACCAAAACCCTTCTGGAATTGGGCCAAAAATGAGGGGTTCAGTGTGGGAGGAGGTTGCTGGGACGTGAGCTTGGGGTGTGGAGTCTGGGATGGGTTGGGGGTTGATGGATCTGGGAGGGTGGGACGGTGCAGGAGCAGGCCTCAGGGGCTAGATCCAGGGAAGCCAAGGGCTGTATTTGGCCGTTAGGCTGTAGGTTCCTCACCTCTGCTCTAGTGCCCTGCGAGGTCCCCGCCAGCTCTCCTCCACCTGGGCAAGCCAAGCTACTGGCCCCTCCCACTCCCCCCACCCACTGGTCTTGGCAGGAATTGACTCCCAGATGTAAGCGAGGCTTATTGTGGGCTGCCAGGTGAGAGCCCCCCTTCCCTTCAAAAGGGTCATGCCAGTGCTCTGCCTACGCCTTCCGGCCTGCTCCTCACTGTGTAACCACACCGCTCCTTGCCACCATCCCTCCTAGCAAAGCCTCATGCGATCCCCAGGCTCCCCTGGAGGCCCCCAGACCCTCAGCAACCCTTGCAGGGGGCAGTGGCTCAGGGAGTTACAGTCGGGACCCTGTGCCCATTGCTCCGGGGTCTCCCAACGCCTAAGGATCAAAGCATCAGATCACCTGGGACCTGGTGACTTGTCCTTCTCTCCTGTGTCCCGGACATGTGTTCAGAACAGCCTGGCCACACAGGGCAGATGGCTCCTACCTGGCATTGCCCAGCTGCACCCTGTGCAAAGCAGCCGCCTGATGCACACCCCCAGCGACTGTGCCAGAGCACCAGGGACAGGCTGCATCCTGCCGTGCCCCCCCACGCACCTTAATAATCTTCAGCACCTTAGTGCGGGGCGTGGGTTGGTCAACGAAGCAGTTTGTCTTCAGGAACTCGCAGATGGTGTCGATGGCTTGGCCAGCCTGGCGCAGGAAGGTGCAGTCGGGCTGCAGGTTGTCGAAAATAAACTTATCCAGCTTCCGAGCTGGGGTCTGGTAAAGATCCACAGCCATCGGAGCAGCCGTCAGGGAGCTTGTGATGTCTATAGGAGGAGCCGTGGGAAGTGCAGTATTAGCCTGGCCCCAGGTGCCACGTGATTGCAGGGCCCTGTCACTCCAGCTGCCACGCTCCCCTGGAATGCCTGCTTCTGCTTTACAGACTCCCTGCTCGGTTTCGATTCTCGCTGAGTGAGTCAGAGCAGGCTGGCTGCCAAGAGCTGCACTTGGCAGTTAGTGCACACCCAGCACTGAGGGACTCTCTCTAACCAGGTCCTGTAAATGACCCCTCCCCTCCAGCACCTGAGCCTCCATGGTGGGCTTGATCCTGTCCTTGCTCAGCAAAAACTCCAGCAGTTCCATCCCAGCCCCTAAAGCCAAGGGTCATCCTGTCTTTGAGCCTGAGTCTGAGCCCCAAAGTGAGGGCAAGAGCCCGAATCCTTTGCCATCACAGAGCATAGAAGAGCCTGGATTGAGGTTGTATTATTTTTAAACTAGGGTTGTCAAGCGATTAAAAAATTTAATGGTGATTAATCACGTGTGTTTCCCCTTTGAAATGCTGCCTGCGATTAACGCGTTAATTTTTTTCATGTGTTAATCATACCCTGAGTTGGTCCCGAAGGCTCGGAGCCAGAGGTGCCCTTTTGGCCTCCCTCTGCTTTGTCTGCACCCCGGCGTCGGCTCGATAGACGGAGCCGCGTGACGGGGCCCTGGTGGAGGCCCGGAGGCCTTTGTTCCTGCAGAAGGGGAGGCCAGCGGGGAAGTTGCCCGTGGAGCAGCAGGTGTGATGTAGTGGGGGTACTTGCTGGGCTGTGGTGACCCCTGCTGTCTGGAGCAAGACCCAGCAGGGAAAGCCTCACTAGGCAGAGGTAATGCCAAACCTGTTGAACCAGGGGCCAGACACCCCCCATGCAGAGGAACAAAGGAAGGTGGAATGCTGCCCTGGCTGGGGGGCAGGGCTGGTAGAGGGTTAGTTAGTTCCTGGCTGGAAGGCAGGGAATAAGGAGCTGGGGAGGGGGCTGGGACTCCCCTATCTCAAGGGGGGCACTGAGGCATCTTAGCCCCAGTTCCTGTAACCAGATTACATCTGTGCTGCGCTGTGCTGGAGGAGCAATAAACCACCCTCAATTTCACTGGCTGGTGCAGTCTGTTTGTGCCATTTCGGGGTGCAGGAGACGGAGAACCCCCAACGCGCCGTCACAGCAGGCAGGAAATGGCCCCGGGGGAGGAAAGGCCAGGTACTGAAGAGGGAAAAGGAAGACTCCCTGGAGGAAGAAAGACACAGTAAAGCCCCAGGGAGGGGTGTAGGGCCCTTTCTCACCTGACCAGGGAATTGAACCCTGAACCCTCAGATTAAAAGTCTGATGCTCTACCAACTGAGCTAGCCAGGCTCATGAAGAAGGGGCCCCCGTAGGGGTCTCTAGAGACACTGGGCAGGAAAAGGCGACCGGTAGGCAGGACTCCACAGCCCTCCGGCTCCCAGAAGCCCGCGGGCTCAGGCCAAGCCACTGCAGCTGGGCCCCTGCGGGCCAGCCCTGCCGCCTTCCCCGAGTAACCCACCGTCCCCTTGTCATGCCACGCTGGGGAGCTTTGGCAGCCCGGCTCAGCTGTCCCGGCGGAAGGGCGCCGGAAGACCGAGAGGCTGCCGCGCCTTCTCGGCCTTGCCTCCCTGTTACCGCCTGCCTCTGAGGCACCCGCGGGCCTAGCCCTGACAGAGACCGCAGAGCGAGCCACCCCCGGCTGCCGCGCTTCTCGCAGACGCTCCCCGCCTCCTCCAGCCCATGGCCGTCGTCCCCGCTTCCCAGAAGCGAGGCCGGGGGAGCTCCTTTGCCCGTGCCACGCTCCCGGCTCCTGCGCTGGCGCTCGGAGCCGAGCTGGGGCGGGCGCTCCCTTTGGCTGCTCCCCCGGGAGAGAGGGCCAAAGGGGCGATTTGGACGGCACGCTTTCTGCGCTTCCGGCCCGTGTCGCTTCTGGAGGGAAATGCCCCCCCTATTCCCTTGACCCGCGTACGTTGAAAACGGAAAAGGAAGCCACCAGGACACAGCGCTAAGTCCAAGTCGAGGCCGAGGGGCCTAAAGCGGCCGTGGGAGCACAGGGACGCTTCACGTGGGTCAGGTCCCAAGCGGCACCTGGGGAACAAAGCTGTGGCAGCGGACGCGTGTCCTCGACGGAGCCAAAGCAGGCGAGATCCGTAGGACGGAGGGAGCGCCCTTCTGGCTCCCACGAGAGGAAGCCAAGGGGGCGGGGCGGCCGCCCGTTGGTCCCGAGGGCTCGGAGCCAGAGGTGCCCTTTTGGCCTCCCTCTGCTTTGTCTGCACCCCGGCGTCGGCTCGATAGACGGAGCCGCGCGACGGGGCCCTGGTGGAGGCCCGGAGGCCTTTTTTTCCTGCAGAAGGGGAGGCCAGCGGGGAAGTTGCCTGTGGAGCGGCAGGCAGGAAACGGCCCCGGGGGAGGAAAGGCCAGGTAGTGAAGAGGGAAAAGGAAGACTCCCTGGAGGAAGAGAGACACGGGAGAGCCCCACAGAAGAGCCCCAGGGAGGGGCGTAGGGCCCTTTCTCGCCTGACCAGGGACTTGAACCCTGGGCCCTCAGATTAAAAGTCTGATGCTCTACTGACTGAGCTAGCCAGGCTCACGGAGAAGGGGCCCCCGTTGGGGTCTCTAGAGACACTGGGCAGGAAACGGCGACCGGTAGGCAGGACTCCACAGCCCTCCGGCTCCCAGAAGCCCGCGGGCTCAGGCCAGGCCTTCCCCGAGTAACCCACCGTCCCCTTGTCATGCCACGCTGGGGAGCTTTGGCAGCCCGGCTCAGCTGTCCCGGCGGAAGGGCGCCGGAAGACCGAGAGGCTGCCGCGCCTTCTCGGCCTTGCCTCCCTGTTACCGCCTGCCTCTGAGGCACCCGCGGGCCTAGCCCTGACAGAGACCGCAGAGCGAGCCACCCCCGGCTGCCGCGCTTCTCGCAGACGCTCCCCGCCTCCTCCAGCCCATGGCCGTCGTCCCCGCTTCCCAGAAGCGAGGCCGGGGGAGCTCCTTTGCCCGTGCCACGCTCCCGGCTCCTGCGCTGGCGCTCGGAGCCGAGCTGGGGCGGGCGCTCCCTTTGGCTGCTCCCCCGGGAGAGAGGGCCAAAGGGGCGATTTGGACGGCACGCTTTCTGCGCTTCCGGCCCGTGTCGCTTCTGGAGGGAAATGCCCCCCCTATTCCCTTGACCCGCGTACGTTGAAAACGGAAAAGGAAGCCACCAGGACACAGCGCTAAGTCCAAGTCGAGGCCGAGGGGCCTAAAGCGGCCGTGGGAGCGCAGGGACGCTTCACGTGGGTCAGGTCCCAAGCGGCACCTGGGGAACAAAGCTGTGGCAGCGGACGCGTGTCCTCGACGGAGCCAAAGCAGGCGAGATCCGTAGGACGGAGGGAGCGCCCTTCTGGCTCCCACGAGAGGAAGCCAAGGGGGCGGGGCGGCCGCCCGTTGGTCCCGAGGGCTCGGAGCCAGAGGTGCCCTTTTGGCCTCCCTCTGCTTTGTCTGCACCCCGGCGTCGGCTCGATAGACGGAGCCGCGCGACGGGGCCCTGGTGGAGGCCCGGAGGCCTTTTTTTCCTGCAGAAGGGGAGGCCAGCGGGGAAGTTGCCTGTGGAGCGGCAGGCAGGAAACGGCCCCGGGGGAGGAAAGGCCAGGTAGTGAAGAGGGAAAAGGAAGACTCCCTGGAGGAAGAGAGACACAGGAGAGCCCCGCAGAAGAGCCCCAGGGAGGGGCGTAGGGCCCTTTCTCGCCTGACCAGGGACTTGAACCCTGGGCCCTCAGATTAAAAGTCTGATGCTCTACCGACTGAGCTAGCCAGGCTCACGGAGAAGGGGCCCCCGTTGGGGTCTCTAGAGACACTGGGCAGGAAAAGGCGACCGGTAGGCAGGACTCCACAGCCCTCCGGCTCCCAGAAGCCCCCGGGCTCAGGCCAGGCCTTCCCCGAGTAACCCACCGTCCCCTTGTCATGCCACGCTGGGGAGCTTTGGCAGCCCGGCTCAGCTGTCCCGGCGGAAGGGCGCCGGAAGACCGAGAGGCTGCCGCGCCTTCTCGGCCTTGCCTCCCTGTTACCGCCTGCCTCTGAGGCACCCGCGGGCCTAGCCCTGACAGAGACCGCAGAGCGAGCCACCCCCGGCTGCCGCGCTTCTCGCAGACGCTCCCCGCCTCCTCCAGCCCATGGCCGTCGTCCCCGCTTCCCAGAAGCGAGGCCGGGGGAGCTCCTTTGCCCGTGCCACGCTCCCGGCTCCTGCGCTGGCGCTCGGAGCCGAGCTGGGGCGGGCGCTCCCTTTGGCTGCTCCCCCGGGAGAGAGGGCCAAAGGGGCGATTTGGACGGCACGCTTTCTGCGCTTCCGGCCCGTGTCGCTTCTGGAGGGAAATGCCCCCCCTATTCCCTTGACCCGCGTACGTTGAAAACGGAAAAGGAAGCCACCAGGACACAGCGCTAAGTCCAAGTCGAGGCCGAGGGGCCTAAAGCGGCCGTGGGAGCGCAGGGACGCTTCACGTGGGTCAGGTCCCAAGCGGCACCTGGGGAACAAAGCTGTGGCAGCGGACGCGTGTCCTCGACGGAGCCAAAGCAGGCGAGATCCGTAGGACGGAGGGAGCGCCCTTCTGGCTCCCACGAGAGGAAGCCAAGGGGGCGGGGCGGCCGCCCGTTGGTCCCGAGGGCTCGGAGCCAGAGGTGCCCTTTTGGCCTCCCTCTGCTTTGTCTGCACCCCGGCGTCGGCTCGATAGACGGAGCCGCGCGACGGGGCCCTGGTGGAGGCCCGGAGGCCTTTTTTTCCTGCAGAAGGGGAGGCCAGCGGGGAAGTTGCCTGTGGAGCGGCAGGCAGGAAACGGCCCCGGGGGAGGAAAGGCCAGGTAGTGAAGAGGGAAAAGGAAGACTCCCTGGAGGAAGAGAGACACTGGAGAGCCCCGCAGAAGAGCCCCAGGGAGGGGCATAGGGCCCTTTCTCACCTGACCAGGGACTTGAACCCTGGGCCCTCAGATTAAAAGTCTGATGCTCTACCGACTGAGCTAGCCAGGCTCACGGAGAAGGGGCCCCCGTTGGGGTCTCTAGAGACACTGGGCAGGAAAAGGCGACCGGTAGTCAGGACTCCACAGCCCTCCGGCTCCCAGAAGCCCCCGGGCTCAGGCCAGGCCTTCCCCGAGTAACCCACCGTCCCCTTGTCATGCCACGCTGGGGAGCTTTGGCAGCCCGGCTCAGCTGTCCCGGCGGAAGGGCGCCGGAAGACCGAGAGGCTGCCGCGCCTTCTCGGCCTTGCCTCCCTGTTACCGCCTGCCTCTGAGGCACCCGCGGGCCTAGCCCTGACAGAGACCGCAGAGCGAGCCACCCCCGGCTGCCGCGCTTCTCGCAGACGCTCCCCGCCTCCTCCAGCCCATGGCCGTCGTCCCCGCTTCCCAGAAGCGAGGCCGGGGGAGCTCCTTTGCCCGTGCCACGCTCCCGGCTCCTGCGCTGGCGCTCGGAGCCGAGCTGGGGCGGGCGCTCCCTTTGGCTGCTCCCCCGGGAGAGAGGGCCAAAGGGGCGATTTGGACGGCACGCTTTCTGCGCTTCCGGCCCGTGTCGCTTCTGGAGGGAAATGCCCCCCCTATTCCCTTGACCCGCGTACGTTGAAAACGGAAAAGGAAGCCACCAGGACACAGCGCTAAGTCCAAGTCGAGGCCGAGGGGCCTAAAGCGGCCGTGGGAGCGCAGGGACGCTTCACGTGGGTCAGGTCCCAAGCGGCACCTGGGGAACAAAGCTGTGGCAGCGGACGCGTGTCCTCGACGGAGCCAAAGCAGGCGAGATCCGTAGGACGGAGGGAGCGCCCTTCTGGCTCCCACGAGAGGAAGCCAAGGGGGCGGGGCGGCCGCCCGTTGGTCCCGAGGGCTCGGAGCCAGAGGTGCCCTTTTGGCCTCCCTCTGCTTTGTCTGCACCCCGGCGTCGGCTCGATAGACGGAGCCGCGCGACGGGGCCCTGGTGGAGGCCCGGAGGCCTTTTTTTCCTGCAGAAGGGGAGGCCAGCGGGGAAGTTGCCTGTGGAGCGGCAGGCAGGAAACGGCCCCTGGGGAGGAAAGGCCAGGTAGTGAAGAGGGAAAAGGAAGACTCCCTGGAGGAAGAGAGACACGGGAAAGCCCCGCAGAAGAGCCCCAGGGAGGGGCGTAGGGCCCTTTCTCGCCTGACCAGGGACTTGAACCCTGGGCCCTCAGATTAAAAGTCTGATGCTCTACCGACTGAGCTAGCCAGGCTCACGGAGGAGGGGCCCCCGTTGGGGTCTCTAGAGACACTGGGCAGGAAACGGCGACCGGTAGGCAGGACTCCACAGCCCTCCGGCTCCCAGAAGCCCGCGGGCTCAGGCCAGGCCTTCCCCGAGTAACCCACCGTCCCCTTGTCATGCCACGCTGGGGAGCTTTGGCAGCCCGGCTCAGCTGTCCCGGCGGAAGGGCGCCGGAAGACCGAGAGGCTGCCGCGCCTTCTCGGCCTTGCCTCCCTGTTACCGCCTGCCTCTGAGGCACCCGCGGGCCTAGCCCTGACAGAGACCGCAGAGCGAGCCACCCCCGGCTGCCGCGCTTCTCGCAGACGCTCCCCGCCTCCTCCAGCCCATGGCCGTCGTCCCCGCTTCCCAGAAGCGAGGCCGGGGGAGCTCCTTTGCCCGTGCCACGCTCCCGGCTCCTGCGCTGGCGCTCGGAGCCGAGCTGGGGCGGGCGCTCCCTTTGGCTGCTCCCCCGGGAGAGAGGGCCAAAGGGGCGATTTGGACGGCACGCTTTCTGCGCTTCCGGCCCGTGTCGCTTCTGGAGGGAAATGCCCCCCCTATTCCCTTGACCCGCGTACGTTGAAAACGGAAAAGGAAGCCACCAGGACACAGCGCTAAGTCCAAGTCGAGGCCGAGGGGCCTAAAGCGGCCGTGGGAGCGCAGGGACGCTTCACGTGGGTCAGGTCCCAAGCGGCACCTGGGGAACAAAGCTGTGGCAGCGGACGCGTGTCCTCGACGGAGCCAAAGCAGGCGAGATCCGTAGGACGGAGGGAGCGCCCTTCTGGCTCCCACGAGAGGAAGCCAAGGGGGCGGGGCGGCCGCCCGTTGGTCCCGAGGGCTCGGAGCCAGAGGTGCCCTTTTGGCCTCCCTCTGCTTTGTCTGCACCCCGGCGTCGGCTCGATAGACGGAGCCGCGCGACGGGGCCCTGGTGGAGGCCCGGAGGCCTTTTTTTCCTGCAGAAGGGGAGGCCAGCGGGGAAGTTGCCTGTGGAGCGGCAGGCAGGAAACGGCCCCTGGGGAGGAAAGGCCAGGTAGTGAAGAGGGAAAAGGAAGACTCCCTGGAGGAAGAGAGACACGGGAAAGCCCCGCAGAAGAGCCCCAGGGAGGGGCGTAGGGCCCTTTCTCGCCTGACCAGGGACTTGAACCCTGGGCCCTCAGATTAAAAGTCTGATGCTCTACCGACTGAGCTAGCCAGGCTCACGGAGGAGGGGCCCCCGTTGGGGTCTCTAGAGACACTGGGCAGGAAACGGCGACCGGTAGGCAGGACTCCACAGCCCTCCGGCTCCCAGAAGCCCGCGGGCTCAGGCCAGGCCTTCCCCGAGTAACCCACCGTCCCCTTGTCATGCCACGCTGGGGAGCTTTGGCAGCCCGGCTCAGCTGTCCCGGCGGAAGGGCGCCGGAAGACCGAGAGGCTGCCGCGCCTTCTCGGCCTTGCCTCCCTGTTACCGCCTGCCTCTGAGGCACCCGCGGGCCTAGCCCTGACAGAGACCGCAGAGCGAGCCACCCCCGGCTGCCGCGCTTCTCGCAGACGCTCCCCGCCTCCTCCAGCCCATGGCCGTCGTCCCCGCTTCCCAGAAGCGAGGCCGGGGGAGCTCCTTTGCCCGTGCCACGCTCCCGGCTCCTGCGCTGGCGCTCGGAGCCGAGCTGGGGCGGGCGCTCCCTTTGGCTGCTCCCCCGGGAGAGAGGGCCAAAGGGGCGATTTGGACGGCACGCTTTCTGCGCTTCCGGCCCGTGTCGCTTCTGGAGGGAAATGCCCCCCCTATTCCCTTGACCCGCGTACGTTGAAAACGGAAAAGGAAGCCACCAGGACACAGCGCTAAGTCCAAGTCGAGGCCGAGGGGCCTAAAGCGGCCGTGGGAGCGCAGGGACGCTTCACGTGGGTCAGGTCCCAAGCGGCACCTGGGGAACAAAGCTGTGGCAGCGGACGCGTGTCCTCGACGGAGCCAAAGCAGGCGAGATCCGTAGGACGGAGGGAGCGCCCTTCTGGCTCCCACGAGAGGAAGCCAAGGGGGCGGGGCGGCCGCCCGTTGGTCCCGAGGGCTCGGAGCCAGAGGTGCCCTTTTGGCCTCCCTCTGCTTTGTCTGCACCCCGGCGTCGGCTCGATAGACGGAGCCGCGCGACGGGGCCCTGGTGGAGGCCCGGAGGCCTTTTTTTCCTGCAGAAGGGGAGGCCAGCGGGGAAGTTGCCTGTGGAGCGGCAGGCAGGAAACGGCCCCGGGGGAGGAAAGGCCAGGTAGTGAAGAGGCAAAAGGAAGACTCCCTGGAGGAAGAGAGACACGGGAAAGCCCCGCAGAAGAGCCCCGGGGAGGGGCATAGGGCCCTTTCTCGCCTGACCAGGGACTTGAACCCTGGGCCCTCAGATTAAAAGTCTGATGCTCTACCGACTGAGCTAGCCAGGCTCACGGAGAAGGGGCCCCCGTTGGGGTCTCTAGAGACACTGGGCAGGAAAAGGCGACCGGTAGGCAGGACTCCACAGCCCTCCGGCTCCCAGAAGCCCGCGGGCTCAGGCCAGGCCTTCCCCGAGTAACCCACCGTCCCCTTGTCATGCCACGCTGGGGAGCTTTGGCAGCCCGGCTCAGCTGTCCCGGCGGAAGGGCGCCGGAAGACCGAGAGGCTGCCGCGCCTTCTCGGCCTTGCCTCCCTGTTACCGCCTGCCTCTGAGGCACCCGCGGGCCTAGCCCTGACAGAGACCGCAGAGCGAGCCACCCCCGGCTGCCGCGCTTCTCGCAGACGCTCCCCGCCTCCTCCAGCCCATGGCCGTCGTCCCCGCTTCCCAGAAGCGAGGCCGGGGGAGCTCCTTTGCCCGTGCCACGCTCCCGGCTCCTGCGCTGGCGCTCGGAGCCGAGCTGGGGCGGGCGCTCCCTTTGGCTGCTCCCCCGGGAGAGAGGGCCAAAGGGGCGATTTGGACGGCACGCTTTCTGCGCTTCCGGCCCGTGTCGCTTCTGGAGGGAAATGCCCCCCCTATTCCCTTGACCCGCGTACGTTGAAAACGGAAAAGGAAGCCACCAGGACACAGCGCTAAGTCCAAGTCGAGGCCGAGGGGCCTAAAGCGGCCGTGGGAGCGCAGGGACGCTTCACGTGGGTCAGGTCCCAAGCGGCACCTGGGGAACAAAGCTGTGGCAGCGGACGCGTGTCCTCGACGGAGCCAAAGCAGGCGAGAGCCGTAGGACGGAGGGAGCGCCCTTCTGGCTCCCACGAGAGGAAGCCAAGGGGGCGGGGCGGCCGCCCGTTGGTCCCGAGGGCTCGGAGCCAGAGGTGCCCTTTTGGCCTCCCTCTGCTTTGTCTGCACCCCGGCGTCGGCTCGATAGACGGAGCCGCGCGACGGGGCCCTGGTGGAGGCCCGGAGGCCTTTTTTTCCTGCAGAAGGGGAGGCCAGCGGGGAAGTTGCCTGTGGAGCGGCAGGCAGGAAACGGCCCCGGGGGAGGAAAGGCCAGGTAGTGAAGAGGGAAAAGGAAGACTCCCTGGAGGAAGAGAGACACAGGAGAGCCCCGCAGAAGAGCCCCAGGGAGGGGCGTAGGGCCCTTTCTCGCCTGACCAGGGACTTGAACCCTGGGCCCTCAGATTAAAAGTCTGATGCTCTACCGACTGAGCTAGCCAGGCTCACGGAGAAGGGGCCCCCGTTGGGGTCTCTAGAGACACTGGGCAGGAAAAGGCGACCGGTAGGCAGGACTCCACAGCCCTCCGGCTCCCAGAAGCCCGCGGGCTCAGGCCAGGCCTTCCCCGAGTAACCCACCGTCCCCTTGTCATGCCACGCTGGGGAGCTTTGGCAGCCCGGCTCAGCTGTCCCGGCGGAAGGGCGCCGGAAGACCGAGAGGCTGCCGCGCCTTCTCGGCCTTGCCTCCCTGTTACCGCCTGCCTCTGAGGCACCCGCGGGCCTAGCCCTGACAGAGACCGCAGAGCGAGCCACCCCCGGCTGCCGCGCTTCTCGCAGACGCTCCCCGCCTCCTCCAGCCCATGGCCGTCGTCCCCGCTTCCCAGAAGCGAGGCCGGGGGAGCTCCTTTGCCCGTGCCACGCTCCCGGCTCCTGCGCTGGCGCTCGGAGCCGAGCTGGGGCGGGCGCTCCCTTTGGCTGCTCCCCCGGGAGAGAGGGCCAAAGGGGCGATTTGGACGGCACGCTTTCTGCGCTTCCGGCCCGTGTCGCTTCTGGAGGGAAATGCCCCCCCTATTCCCTTGACCCGCGTACGTTGAAAACGGAAAAGGAAGCCACCAGGACACAGCGCTAAGTCCAAGTCGAGGCCGAGGGGCCTAAAGCGGCCGTGGGAGCGCAGGGACGCTTCACGTGGGTCAGGTCCCAAGCGGCACCTGGGGAACAAAGCTGTGGCAGCGGACGCGTGTCCTCGACGGAGCCAAAGCAGGCGAGATCCGTAGGACGGAGGGAGCGCCCTTCTGGCTCCCACGAGAGGAAGCCAAGGGGGCGGGGCGGCCGCCCGTTGGTCCCGAGGGCTCGGAGCCAGAGGTGCCCTTTTGGCCTCCCTCTGCTTTGTCTGCACCCCGGCGTCGGCTCGATAGACGGAGCCGCGCGACGGGGCCCTGGTGGAGGCCCGGAGGCCTTTTTTTCCTGCAGAAGGGGAGGCCAGCGGGGAAGTTGCCTGTGGAGCGGCAGGCAGGAAACGGCCCCGGGGGAGGAAAGGCCAGGTAGTGAAGAGGGAAAAGGAAGACTCCCTGGAGGAAGAGAGACACGGGAGAGCCCCGCAGAAGAGCCCCAGGGAGGGGCGTAGGGCCCTTTCTCGCCTGACCAGGGACTTGAACCCTGGGCCCTCAGATTAAAAGTCTGATGCTCTACCGACTGAGCTAGCCAGGCTCACGGAGAAGGGGCCCCCGTTGGGGTCTCTAGAGACACTGGGCAGGAAACGGCGACCGGTAGGCAGGACTCCACAGCCCTCCGGCTCCCAGAAGCCCGCGGGCTCAGGCCAGGCCTTCCCCGAGTAACCCACCGTCCCCTTGTCATGCCACGCTGGGGAGCTTTGGCAGCCCGGCTCAGCTGTCCCGGCGGAAGGGCGCCGGAAGACCGAGAGGCTGCCGCGCCTTCTCGGCCTTGCCTCCCTGTTACCGCCTGCCTCTGAGGCACCCGCGGGCCTAGCCCTGACAGAGACCGCAGAGCGAGCCACCCCCGGCTGCCGCGCTTCTCGCAGACGCTCCCCGCCTCCTCCAGCCCATGGCCGTCGTCCCCGCTTCCCAGAAGCGAGGCCGGGGGAGCTCCTTTGCCCATGCCACGCTCCCGGCTCCTGCGCTGGCGCTCGGAGCCGAGCTGGGGCGGGCGCTCCCTTTGGCTGCTCCCCCGGGAGAGAGGGCCAAAGGGGCGATTTGGACGGCACGCTTTCTGCGCTTCCGGCCCGTGTCGCTTCTGGAGGGAAATGCCCCCCCTATTCCCTTGACCCGCGTACGTTGAAAACGGAAAAGGAAGCCACCAGGACACAGCGCTAAGTCCAAGTCGAGGCCGAGGGGCCTAAAGCGGCCGTGGGAGCGCAGGGACGCTTCACGTGGGTCAGGTCCCAAGCGGCACCTGGGGAACAAAGCTGTGGCAGCGGACGCGTGTCCTCGACGGAGCCAAAGCAGGCGAGATCCGTAGGACGGAGGGAGCGCCCTTCTGGCTCCCACGAGAGGAAGCCAAGGGGGCGGGGCGGCCGCCCGTTGGTCCCGAGGGCTCGGAGCCAGAGGTGCCCTTTTGGCCTCCCTCTGCTTTGTCTGCACCCCGGCGTCGGCTCGATAGACGGAGCCGCGCGACGGGGCCCTGGTGGAGGCCCGGAGGCCTTTTTTTCCTGCAGAAGGGGAGGCCAGCGGGGAAGTTGCCTGTGGAGCGGCAGGCAGGAAACGGCCCCGGGGGAGGAAAGGCCAGGTAGTGAAGAGGGAAAAGGAAGACTCCCTGGAGGAAGAGAGACACGGGAGAGCCCCGCAGAAGAGCCCCAGGGAGGGGCGTAGGGCCCTTTCTCGCCTGACCAGGGACTTGAACCCTGGGCCCTCAGATTAAAAGTCTGATGCTCTACCGACTGAGCTAGCCAGGCTCACGGAGAAGGGGCCCCCGTTGGGGTCTCTAGAGACACTGGGCAGGAAAAGGCGACCGGTAGGCAGGACTCCACAGCCCTCCGGCTCCCAGAAGCCCGCGGGCTCAGGCCAGGCCTTCCCCGAGTAACCCACCGTCCCCTTGTCATGCCACGCTGGGGAGCTTTGGCAGCCCGGCTCAGCTGTCCCGGCGGAAGGGCGCCGGAAGACCGAGAGGCTGCCGCGCCTTCTCGGCCTTGCCTCCCTGTTACCGCCTGCCTCTGAGGCACCCGCGGGCCTAGCCCTGACAGAGACCGCAGAGCGAGCCACCCCCGGCTGCCGCGCTTCTCGCAGACGCTCCCCGCCTCCTCCAGCCCATGGCCGTCGTCCCCGCTTCCCAGAAGCGAGGCCGGGGGAGCTCCTTTGCCCGTGCCACGCTCCCGGCTCCTGCGCTGGCGCTCGGAGCCGAGCTGGGGCGGGCGCTCCCTTTGGCTGCTCCCCCGGGAGAGAGGGCCAAAGGGGCGATTTGGACGGCACGCTTTCTGCGCTTCCGGCCCGTGTCGCTTCTGGAGGGAAATGCCCCCCCTATTCCCTTGACCCGCGTACGTTGAAAACGGAAAAGGAAGCCACCAGGACACAGCGCTAAGTCCAAGTCGAGGCCGAGGGGCCTAAAGCGGCCGTGGGAGCGCAGGGACGCTTCACGTGGGTCAGGTCCCAAGCGGCACCTGGGGAACAAAGCTGTGGCAGCGGACGCGTGTCCTCGACGGAGCCAAAGCAGGCGAGATCCGTAGGACGGAGGGAGCGCCCTTCTGGCTCCCACGAGAGGAAGCCAAGGGGGCGGGGCGGCCGCCCGTTGGTCCCGAGGGCTCGGAGCCAGAGGTGCCCTTTTGGCCTCCCTCTGCTTTGTCTGCACCCCGGCGTCGGCTCGATAGACGGAGCCGCGCGACGGGGCCCTGGTGGAGGCCCGGAGGCCTTTTTTTCCTGCAGAAGGGGAGGCCAGCGGGGAAGTTGCCTGTGGAGCGGCAGGCAGGAAACGGCCCCGGGGGAGGAAAGGCCAGGTAGTGAAGAGGGAAAAGGAAGACTCCCTGGAGGAAGAGAGACACGGGAGAGCCCCGCAGAAGAGCCCCAGGGAGGGGCGTAGGGCCCTTTCTCGCCTGACCAGGGACTTGAACCCTGGGCCCTCAGATTAAAAGTCTGATGCTCTACCGACTGAGCTAGCCAGGCTCACGGAGAAGGGGCCCCCGTTGGGGTCTCTAGAGACACTGGGCAGGAAAAGGCGACCGGTAGGCAGGACTCCACAGCCCTCCGGCTCCCAGAAGCCCGCGGGCTCAGGCCAGGCCTTCCCCGAGTAACCCACCGTCCCCTTGTCATGCCACGCTGGGGAGCTTTGGCAGCCCGGCTCAGCTGTCCCGGCGGAAGGGCGCCGGAAGACCGAGAGGCTGCCGCGCCTTCTCGGCCTTGCCTCCCTGTTACCGCCTGCCTCTGAGGCACCCGCGGGCCTAGCCCTGACAGAGACCGCAGAGCGAGCCACCCCCGGCTGCCGCGCTTCTCGCAGACGCTCCCCGCCTCCTCCAGCCCATGGCCGTCGTCCCCGCTTCCCAGAAGCGAGGCCGGGGGAGCTCCTTTGCCCGTGCCACGCTCCCGGCTCCTGCGCTGGCGCTCGGAGCCGAGCTGGGGCGGGCGCTCCCTTTGGCTGCTCCCCCGGGAGAGAGGGCCAAAGGGGCGATTTGGACGGCACGCTTTCTGCGCTTCCGGCCCGTGTCGCTTCTGGAGGGAAATGCCCCCCCTATTCCCTTGACCCGCGTACGTTGAAAACGGAAAAGGAAGCCACCAGGACACAGCGCTAAGTCCAAGTCGAGGCCGAGGGGCCTAAAGCGGCCGTGGGAGCGCAGGGACGCTTCACGTGGGTCAGGTCCCAAGCGGCACCTGGGGAACAAAGCTGTGGCAGCGGACGCGTGTCCTCGACGGAGCCAAAGCAGGCGAGATCCGTAGGACGGAGGGAGCGCCCTTCTGGCTCCCACGAGAGGAAGCCAAGGGGGCGGGGCGGCCGCCCGTTGGTCCCGAGGGCTCGGAGCCAGAGGTGCCCTTTTGGCCTCCCTCTGCTTTGTCTGCACCCCGGCGTCGGCTCGATAGACGGAGCCGCGCGACGGGGCCCTGGTGGAGGCCCGGAGGCCTTTTTTTCCTGCAGAAGGGGAGGCCAGCGGGGAAGTTGCCTGTGGAGCGGCAGGCAGGAAACGGCCCCGGGGGAGGAAAGGCCAGGTAGTGAAGAGGGAAAAGGAAGACTCCCTGGAGGAAGAGAGACACGGGAGAGCCCCGCAGAAGAGCCCCGGGGAGGGGCGTAGGGCCCTTTCTCGCCTGACCAGGGACTTGAACCCTGGGCCCTCAGATTAAAAGTCTGATGCTCTACCGACTGAGCTAGCCAGGCTCACGGAGAAGGGGCCCCCGTTGGGGTCTCTAGAGACACTGGGCAGGAAAAGGCGACCGGTAGGCAGGACTCCACAGCCCTCCGGCTCCCAGAAGCCCGCGGGCTCAGGCCAGGCCTTCCCCGAGTAACCCACCGTCCCCTTGTCATGCCACGCTGGGGAGCTTTGGCAGCCCGGCTCAGCTGTCCCGGCGGAAGGGCGCCGGAAGACCGAGAGGCTGCCGCGCCTTCTCGGCCTTGCCTCCCTGTTACCGCCTGCCTCTGAGGCACCCGCGGGCCTAGCCCTGACAGAGACCGCAGAGCGAGCCACCCCCGGCTGCCGCGCTTCTCGCAGACGCTCCCCGCCTCCTCCAGCCCATGGCCGTCGTCCCCGCTTCCCAGAAGCGAGGCCGGGGGAGCTCCTTTGCCCGTGCCACGCTCCCGGCTCCTGCGC
The DNA here is from genome assembly GCF_052426305.1 of Pelodiscus sinensis. NCBI lineage: Eukaryota > Metazoa > Chordata > Testudines > Trionychidae > Pelodiscus > Pelodiscus sinensis. The sequence continues at coordinate 14,440,627 of NC_143073.1, read as the reverse complement.
TGGCGCTCGGAGCCGAGCTGGGGCGGGCGCTCCCTTTGGCTGCTCCCCCGGGAGAGAGGGCCAAAGGGGCGATTTGGACGGCACGCTTTCTGCGCTTCCGGCCCGTGTCGCTTCTGGAGGGAAATGCCCCCCCTATTCCCTTGACCCGCGTACGTTGAAAACGGAAAAGGAAGCCACCAGGACACAGCGCTAAGTCCAAGTCGAGGCCGAGGGGCCTAAAGCGGCCGTGGGAGCGCAGGGACGCTTCACGTGGGTCAGGTCCCAAGCGGCACCTGGGGAACAAAGCTGTGGCAGCGGACGCGTGTCCTCGACGGAGCCAAAGCAGGCGAGATCCGTAGGACGGAGGGAGCGCCCTTCTGGCTCCCACGAGAGGAAGCCAAGGGGGCGGGGCGGCCGCCCGTTGGTCCCGAGGGCTCGGAGCCAGAGGTGCCCTTTTGGCCTCCCTCTGCTTTGTCTGCACCCCGGCGTCGGCTCGATAGACGGAGCCGCGCGACGGGGCCCTGGTGGAGGCCCGGAGGCCTTTTTTTCCTGCAGAAGGGGAGGCCAGCGGGGAAGTTGCCTGTGGAGCGGCAGGCAGGAAACGGCCCCGGGGGAGGAAAGGCCAGGTAGTGAAGAGGGAAAAGGAAGACTCCCTGGAGGAAGAGAGACATGGGAGAGCCCCGCAGAAGAGCCCCAGGGAGGGGCGTAGGGCCCTTTCTCGCCTGACCAGGGACTTGAACCCTGGGCCCTCAGATTAAAAGTCTGATGCTCTACCGACTGAGCTAGCCAGGCTCACGGAGAAGGGGCCCCCGTTGGGGTCTCTAGAGACACTGGGCAGGAAAAGGCGACCGGTAGGCAGGACTCCACAGCCCTCCGGCTCCCAGAAGCCCGCGGGCTCAGGCCAGGCCTTCCCCGAGTAACCCACCGTCCCCTTGTCATGCCACGCTGGGGAGCTTTGGCAGCCCGGCTCAGCTGTCCCGGCGGAAGGGCGCCGGAAGACCGAGAGGCTGCCGCGCCTTCTCGGCCTTGCCTCCCTGTTACCGCCTGCCTCTGAGGCACCCGCGGGCCTAGCCCTGACAGAGACCGCAGAGCGAGCCACCCCCGGCTGCCGCGCTTCTCGCAGACGCTCCCCGCCTCCTCCAGCCCATGGCCGTCGTCCCCGCTTCCCAGAAGCGAGGCCGGGGGAGCTCCTTTGCCCGTGCCACGCTCCCGGCTCCTGCGCTGGCGCTCGGAGCCGAGCTGGGGCGGGCGCTCCCTTTGGCTGCTCCCCCGGGAGAGAGGGCCAAAGGGGCGATTTGGACGGCACGCTTTCTGCGCTTCCGGCCCGTGTCGCTTCTGGAGGGAAATGCCCCCCCTATTCCCTTGACCCGCGTACGTTGAAAACGGAAAAGGAAGCCACCAGGACACAGCGCTAAGTCCAAGTCGAGGCCGAGGGGCCTAAAGCGGCCGTGGGAGCGCAGGGACGCTTCACGTGGGTCAGGTCCCAAGCGGCACCTGGGGAACAAAGCTGTGGCAGCGGACGCGTGTCCTCGACGGAGCCAAAGCAGGCGAGATCCGTAGGACGGAGGGAGCGCCCTTCTGGCTCCCACGAGAGGAAGCCAAGGGGGCGGGGCGGCCGCCCGTTGGTCCCGAGGGCTCGGAGCCAGAGGTGCCCTTTTGGCCTCCCTCTGCTTTGTCTGCACCCCGGCGTCGGCTCGATAGACGGAGCCGCGCGACGGGGCCCTGGTGGAGGCCCGGAGGCCTTTTTTTCCTGCAGAAGGGGAGGCCAGCGGGGAAGTTGCCTGTGGAGCGGCAGGCAGGAAACGGCCCCGGGGGAGGAAAGGCCAGGTAGTGAAGAGGGAAAAGGAAGACTCCCTGGAGGAAGAGAGACACGGGAGAGCCCCGCAGAAGAGCCCCGGGGAGGGGCGTAGGGCCCTTTCTCGCCTGACCAGGGACTTGAACCCTGGGCCCTCAGATTAAAAGTCTGATGCTCTACCGACTGAGCTAGCCAGGCTCACGGAGAAGGGGCCCCCGTTGGGGTCTCTAGAGACACTGGGCAGGAAAAGGCGACCGGTAGGCAGGACTCCACAGCCCTCCGGCTCCCAGAAGCCCGCGGGCTCAGGCCAGGCCTTCCCCGAGTAACCCACCGTCCCCTTGTCATGCCACGCTGGGGAGCTTTGGCAGCCCGGCTCAGCTGTCCCGGCGGAAGGGCGCCGGAAGACCGAGAGGCTGCCGCGCCTTCTCGGCCTTGCCTCCCTGTTACCGCCTGCCTCTGAGGCACCCGCGGGCCTAGCCCTGACAGAGACCGCAGAGCGAGCCACCCCCGGCTGCCGCGCTTCTCGCAGACGCTCCCCGCCTCCTCCAGCCCATGGCCGTCGTCCCCGCTTCCCAGAAGCGAGGCCGGGGGAGCTCCTTTGCCCGTGCCACGCTCCCGGCTCCTGCGCTGGCGCTCGGAGCCGAGCTGGGGCGGGCGCTCCCTTTGGCTGCTCCCCCGGGAGAGAGGGCCAAAGGGGCGATTTGGACGGCACGCTTTCTGCGCTTCCGGCCCGTGTCGCTTCTGGAGGGAAATGCCCCCCCTATTCCCTTGACCCGCGTACGTTGAAAACGGAAAAGGAAGCCACCAGGACACAGCGCTAAGTCCAAGTCGAGGCCGAGGGGCCTAAAGCGGCCGTGGGAGCGCAGGGACGCTTCACGTGGGTCAGGTCCCAAGCGGCACCTGGGGAACAAAGCTGTGGCAGCGGACGCGTGTCCTCGACGGAGCCAAAGCAGGCGAGATCCGTAGGACGGAGGGAGCGCCCTTCTGGCTCCCACGAGAGGAAGCCAAGGGGGCGGGGCGGCCGCCCGTTGGTCCCGAGGGCTCGGAGCCAGAGGTGCCCTTTTGGCCTCCCTCTGCTTTGTCTGCACCCCGGCGTCGGCTCGATAGACGGAGCCGCGCGACGGGGCCCTGGTGGAGGCCCGGAGGCCTTTTTTTCCTGCAGAAGGGGAGGCCAGCGGGGAAGTTGCCTGTGGAGCGGCAGGCAGGAAACGGCCCCGGGGGAGGAAAGGCCAGGTAGTGAAGAGGGAAAAGGAAGACTCCCTGGAGGAAGAGAGACACGGGAGAGCCCCGCAGAAGAGCCCCGGGGAGGGGCGTAGGGCCCTTTCTCGCCTGACCAGGGACTTGAACCCTGGGCCCTCAGATTAAAAGTCTGATGCTCTACCGACTGAGCTAGCCAGGCTCACGGAGAAGGGGCCCCCGTTGGGGTCTCTAGAGACACTGGGCAGGAAAAGGCGACCGGTAGGCAGGACTCCACAGCCCTCCGGCTCCCAGAAGCCCGCGGGCTCAGGCCAGGCCTTCCCCGAGTAACCCACCGTCCCCTTGTCATGCCACGCTGGGGAGCTTTGGCAGCCCGGCTCAGCTGTCCCGGCGGAAGGGCGCCGGAAGACCGAGAGGCTGCCGCGCCTTCTCGGCCTTGCCTCCCTGTTACCGCCTGCCTCTGAGGCACCCGCGGGCCTAGCCCTGACAGAGACCGCAGAGCGAGCCACCCCCGGCTGCCGCGCTTCTCGCAGACGCTCCCCGCCTCCTCCAGCCCATGGCCGTCGTCCCCGCTTCCCAGAAGCGAGGCCGGGGGAGCTCCTTTGCCCGTGCCACGCTCCCGGCTCCTGCGCTGGCGCTCGGAGCCGAGCTGGGGCGGGCGCTCCCTTTGGCTGCTCCCCCGGGAGAGAGGGCCAAAGGGGCGATTTGGACGGCACGCTTTCTGCGCTTCCGGCCCGTGTCGCTTCTGGAGGGAAATGCCCCCCTATTCCCTTGACCCGCGTACGTTGAAAACGGAAAAGGAAGCCACCAGGACACAGCGCTAAGTCCAAGTCGAGGCCGAGGGGCCTAAAGCGGCCGTGGGAGCGCAGGGACGCTTCACGTGGGTCAGGTCCCAAGCGGCACCTGGGGAACAAAGCTGTGGCAGCGGACGCGTGTCCTCGACGGAGCCAAAGCAGGCGAGATCCGTAGGACGGAGGGAGCGCCCTTCTGGCTCCCACGAGAGGAAGCCAAGGGGGCGGGGCGGCCGCCCGTTGGTCCCGAGGGCTCGGAGCCAGAGGTGCCCTTTTGGCCTCCCTCTGCTTTGTCTGCACCCCGGCGTCGGCTCGATAGACGGAGCCGCGCGACGGGGCCCTGGTGGAGGCCCGGAGGCCTTTTTTTCCTGCAGAAGGGGAGGCCAGCGGGGAAGTTGCCTGTGGAGCGGCAGGCAGGAAACGGCCCCGGGGGAGGAAAGGCCAGGTAGTGAAGAGGGAAAAGGAAGACTCCCTGGAGGAAGAGAGACACGGGAGAGCCCCGCAGAAGAGCCCCGGGGAGGGGCGTAGGGCCCTTTCTCGCCTGACCAGGGACTTGAACCCTGGGCCCTCAGATTAAAAGTCTGATGCTCTACCGACTGAGCTAGCCAGGCTCACGGAGAAGGGGCCCCCGTTGGGGTCTCTAGAGACACTGGGCAGGAAAAGGCGACCGGTAGGCAGGACTCCACAGCCCTCCGGCTCCCAGAAGCCCGCGGGCTCAGGCCAGGCCTTCCCCGAGTAACCCACCGTCCCCTTGTCATGCCACGCTGGGGAGCTTTGGCAGCCCGGCTCAGCTGTCCCGGCGGAAGGGCGCCGGAAGACCGAGAGGCTGCCGCGCCTTCTCGGCCTTGCCTCCCTGTTACCGCCTGCCTCTGAGGCACCCGCGGGCCTAGCCCTGACAGAGACCGCAGAGCGAGCCACCCCCGGCTGCCGCGCTTCTCGCAGACGCTCCCCGCCTCCTCCAGCCCATGGCCGTCGTCCCCGCTTCCCAGAAGCGAGGCCGGGGGAGCTCCTTTGCCCGTGCCACGCTCCCGGCTCCTGCGCTGGCGCTCGGAGCCGAGCTGGGGCGGGCGCTCCCTTTGGCTGCTCCCCCGGGAGAGAGGGCCAAAGGGGCGATTTGGACGGCACGCTTTCTGCGCTTCCGGCCCGTGTCGCTTCTGGAGGGAAATGCCCTCCCTATTCCCTTGACCCGCGTACGTTGAAAACGGAAAAGGAAGCCACCAGGACACAGCGCTAAGTCCAAGTCGAGGCCGAGGGGCCTAAAGCGGCCGTGGGAGCGCAGGGACGCTTCACGTGGGTCAGGTCCCAAGCGGCACCTGGGGAACAAAGCTGTGGCAGCGGACGCGTGTCCTCGACGGAGCCAAAGCAGGCGAGATCCGTAGGACGGAGGGAGCGCCCTTCTGGCTCCCACGAGAGGAAGCCAAGGGGGCGGGGCGGCCGCCCGTTGGTCCCGAGGGCTCGGAGCCAGAGGTGCCCTTTTGGCCTCCCTCTGCTTTGTCTGCACCCCGGCGTCGGCTCGATAGACGGAGCCGCGCGACGGGGCCCTGGTGGAGGCCCGGAGGCCTTTTTTTCCTGCAGAAGGGGAGGCCAGCGGGGAAGTTGCCTGTGGAGCGGCAGGCAGGAAACGGCCCCGGGGGAGGAAAGGCCAGGTAGTGAAGAGGGAAAAGGAAGACTCCCTGGAGGAAGAGAGACACGGGAGAGCCCCGCAGAAGAGCCCCGGGGAGGGGCGTAGGGCCCTTTCTCGCCTGACCAGGGACTTGAACCCTGGGCCCTCAGATTAAAAGTCTGATGCTCTACCGACTGAGCTAGCCAGGCTCACGGAGAAGGGGCCCCCGTTGGGGTCTCTAGAGACACTGGGCAGGAAAAGGCGACCGGTAGGCAGGACTCCACAGCCCTCCGGCTCCCAGAAGCCCGCGGGCTCAGGCCAGGCCTTCCCCGAGTAACCCACCGTCCCCTTGTCATGCCACGCTGGGGAGCTTTGGCAGCCCGGCTCAGCTGTCCCGGCGGAAGGGCGCCGGAAGACCGAGAGGCTGCCGCGCCTTCTCGGCCTTGCCTCCCTGTTACCGCCTGCCTCTGAGGCACCCGCGGGCCTAGCCCTGACAGAGACCGCAGAGCGAGCCACCCCCGGCTGCCGCGCTTCTCGCAGACGCTCCCCGCCTCCTCCAGCCCATGGCCGTCGTCCCCGCTTCCCAGAAGCGAGGCCGGGGGAGCTCCTTTGCCCGTGCCACGCTCCCGGCTCCTGCGCTGGCGCTCGGAGCCGAGCTGGGGCGGGCGCTCCCTTTGGCTGCTCCCCCGGGAGAGAGGGCCAAAGGGGCGATTTGGACGGCACGCTTTCTGCGCTTCCGGCCCGTGTCGCTTCTGGAGGGAAATGCCCTCCCTATTCCCTTGACCCGCGTACGTTGAAAACGGAAAAGGAAGCCACCAGGACACAGCGCTAAGTCCAAGTCGAGGCCGAGGGGCCTAAAGCGGCCGTGGGAGCGCAGGGACGCTTCACGTGGGTCAGGTCCCAAGCGGCACCTGGGGAACAAAGCTGTGGCAGCGGACGCGTGTCCTCGACGGAGCCAAAGCAGGCGAGATCCGTAGGACGGAGGGAGCGCCCTTCTGGCTCCCACGAGAGGAAGCCAAGGGGGCGGGGCGGCCGCCCGTTGGTCCCGAGGGCTCGGAGCCAGAGGTGCCCTTTTGGCCTCCCTCTGCTTTGTCTGCACCCCGGCGTCGGCTCGATAGACGGAGCCGCGCGACGGGGCCCTGGTGGAGGCCCGGAGGCCTTTTTTTCCTGCAGAAGGGGAGGCCAGCGGGGAAGTTGCCTGTGGAGCGGCAGGCAGGAAACGGCCCCGGGGGAGGAAAGGCCAGGTAGTGAAGAGGGAAAAGGAAGACTCCCTGGAGGAAGAGAGACACGGGAGAGCCCCGCAGAAGAGCCCCGGGGAGGGGCGTAGGGCCCTTTCTCGCCTGACCAGGGACTTGAACCCTGGGCCCTCAGATTAAAAGTCTGATGCTCTACCGACTGAGCTAGCCAGGCTCACGGAGAAGGGGCCCCCGTTGGGGTCTCTAGAGACACTGGGCAGGAAAAGGCGACCGGTAGGCAGGACTCCACAGCCCTCCGGCTCCCAGAAGCCCGCGGGCTCAGGCCAGGCCTTCCCCGAGTAACCCACCGTCCCCTTGTCATGCCACGCTGGGGAGCTTTGGCAGCCCGGCTCAGCTGTCCCGGCGGAAGGGCGCCGGAAGACCGAGAGGCTGCCGCGCCTTCTCGGCCTTGCCTCCCTGTTACCGCCTGCCTCTGAGGCACCCGCGGGCCTAGCCCTGACAGAGACCGCAGAGCGAGCCACCCCCGGCTGCCGCGCTTCTCGCAGACGCTCCCCGCCTCCTCCAGCCCATGGCCGTCGTCCCCGCTTCCCAGAAGCGAGGCCGGGGGAGCTCCTTTGCCCGTGCCACGCTCCCGGCTCCTGCGCTGGCGCTCGGAGCCGAGCTGGGGCGGGCGCTCCCTTTGGCTGCTCCCCCGGGAGAGAGGGCCAAAGGGGCGATTTGGACGGCACGCTTTCTGCGCTTCCGGCCCGTGTCGCTTCTGGAGGGAAATGCCCCCCCTATTCCCTTGACCCGCGTACGTTGAAAACGGAAAAGGAAGCCACCAGGACACAGCGCTAAGTCCAAGTCGAGGCCGAGGGGCCTAAAGCGGCCGTGGGAGCGCAGGGACGCTTCACGTGGGTCAGGTCCCAAGCGGCACCTGGGGAACAAAGCTGTGGCAGCGGACGCGTGTCCTCGACGGAGCCAAAGCAGGCGAGAGCCGTAGGACGGAGGGAGCGCCCTTCTGGCTCCCACGAGAGGAAGCCAAGGGGGCGGGGCGGCCGCCCGTTGGTCCCGAGGGCTCGGAGCCAGAGGTGCCCCTTTGGCCTCCCTCTGCTTTGTCTGCACCCCGGCGTCGGCTCGATAGACGGAGCCGCGCGACGGGGCCCTGGTGGAGGCCCGGAGGCCTTTTTTTCCTGCAGAAGGGGAGGCCAGCGGGGAAGTTGCCTGTGGAGCGGCAGGCAGGAAACGGCCCCGGGGGAGGAAAGGCCAGGTAGTGAAGAGGGAAAAGGAAGACTCCCTGGAGGAAGAGAGACACGGGAGAGCCCCGCAGAAGAGCCCCGGGGAGGGGCGTAGGGCCCTTTCTCGCCTGACCAGGGACTTGAACCCTGGGCCCTCAGATTAAAAGTCTGATGCTCTACCGACTGAGCTAGCCAGGCTCACGGAGAAGGGGCCCCCGTTGGGGTCTCTAGAGACACTGGGCAGGAAAAGGCGACCGGTAGGCAGGACTCCACAGCCCTCCGGCTCCCAGAAGCCCGCGGGCTCAGGCCAGGCCTTCCCCGAGTAACCCACCGTCCCCTTGTCATGCCACGCTGGGGAGCTTTGGCAGCCCGGCTCAGCTGTCCCGGCGGAAGGGCGCCGGAAGACCGAGAGGCTGCCGCGCCTTCTCGGCCTTGCCTCCCTGTTACCGCCTGCCTCTGAGGCACCCGCGGGCCTAGCCCTGACAGAGACCGCAGAGCGAGCCACCCCCGGCTGCCGCGCTTCTCGCAGACGCTCCCCGCCTCCTCCAGCCCATGGCCGTCGTCCCCGCTTCCCAGAAGCGAGGCCGGGGGAGCTCCTTTGCCCGTGCCACGCTCCCGGCTCCTGCGCTGGCGCTCGGAGCCGAGCTGGGGCGGGCGCTCCCTTTGGCTGCTCCCCCGGGAGAGAGGGCCAAAGGGGCGATTTGGACGGCACGCTTTCTGCGCTTCCGGCCCGTGTCGCTTCTGGAGGGAAATGCCCCCCCTATTCCCTTGACCCGCGTACGTTGAAAACGGAAAAGGAAGCCACCAGGACACAGCGCTAAGTCCAAGTCGAGGCCGAGGGGCCTAAAGCGGCCGTGGGAGCGCAGGGACGCTTCACGTGGGTCAGGTCCCAAGCGGCACCTGGGGAACAAAGCTGTGGCAGCGGACGCGTGTCCTCGACGGAGCCAAAGCAGGCGAGAGCCGTAGGACGGAGGGAGCGCCCTTCTGGCTCCCACGAGAGGAAGCCAAGGGGGCGGGGCGGCCGCCCGTTGGTCCCGAGGGCTCGGAGCCAGAGGTGCCCCTTTGGCCTCCCTCTGCTTTGTCTGCACCCCGGCGTCGGCTCGATAGACGGAGCCGCGCGACGGGGCCCTGGTGGAGGCCCGGAGGCCTTTTTTTCCTGCAGAAGGGGAGGCCAGCGGGGAAGTTGCCTGTGGAGCGGCAGGCAGGAAACGGCCCCGGGGGAGGAAAGGCCAGGTAGTGAAGAGGGAAAAGGAAGACTCCCTGGAGGAAGAGAGACACGGGAGACCCCCGCAGAAGAGCCCCAGGGAGGGGCGTAGGGCCCTTTCTCACCTGACCAGGGACTTGAACCCTGGGCCCTCAGATTAAAAGTCTGATGCTCTACCGACTGAGCTAGCCAGGCTCACGGAGAAGGGGCCCCCGTTGGGGTCTCTAGAGACACTGGGCAGGAAAAGGCGACCGGTAGGCAGGACTCCACAGCCCTCCGGCTCCCAGAAGCCCGCGGGCTCAGGCCAGGCCTTCCCCGAGTAACCCACCGTCCCCTTGTCATGCCACGCTGGGGAGCTTTGGCAGCCCGGCTCAGCTGTCCCGGCGGAAGGGCGCCGGAAGACCGAGAGGCTGCCGCGCCTTCTCGGCCTTGCCTCCCTGTTACCGCCTGCCTCTGAGGCACCCGCGGGCCTAGCCCTGACAGAGACCGCAGAGCGAGCCACCCCCGGCTGCCGCGCTTCTCGCAGACGCTCCCCGCCTCCTCCAGCCCATGGCCGTCGTCCCCGCTTCCCAGAAGCGAGGCCGGGGGAGCTCCTTTGCCCGTGCCACGCTCCCGGCTCCTGCGCTGGCGCTCGGAGCCGAGCTGGGGCGGGCGCTCCCTTTGGCTGCTCCCCCGGGAGAGAGGGCCAAAGGGGCGATTTGGACGGCACGCTTTCTGCGCTTCCGGCCCGTGTCGCTTCTGGAGGGAAATGCCCCCCTATTCCCTTGACCCGCGTACGTTGAAAACGGAAAAGGAAGCCACCAGGACACAGCGCTAAGTCCAAGTCGAGGCCGAGGGGCCTAAAGCGGCCGTGGGAGCGCAGGGACGCTTCACGTGGGTCAGGTCCCAAGCGGCACCTGGGGAACAAAGCTGTGGCAGCGGACGCGTGTCCTCGACGGAGCCAAAGCAGGCGAGATCCGTAGGACGGAGGGAGCGCCCTTCTGGCTCCCACGAGAGGAAGCCAAGGGGGCGGGGCGGCCGCCCGTTGGTCCCGAGGGCTCGGAGCCAGAGGTGCCCTTTTGGCCTCCCTCTGCTTTGTCTGCACCCCGGCGTCGGCTCGATAGACGGAGCCGCGCGACGGGGCCCTGGTGGAGGCCCGGAGGCCTTTTTTTCCTGCAGAAGGGGAGGCCAGCGGGGAAGTTGCCTGTGGAGCGGCAGGCAGGAAACGGCCCCGGGGGAGGAAAGGCCAGGTAGTGAAGAGGGAAAAGGAAGACTCCCTGGAGGAAGAGAGACACGGGAGAGCCCCGCAGAAGAGCCCCGGGGAGGGGCGTAGGGCCCTTTCTCGCCTGACCAGGGACTTGAACCCTGGGCCCTCAGATTAAAAGTCTGATGCTCTACCGACTGAGCTAGCCAGGCTCACGGAGAAGGGGCCCCCGTTGGGGTCTCTAGAGACACTGGGCAGGAAAAGGCGACCGGTAGGCAGGACTCCACAGCCCTCCGGCTCCCAGAAGCCCGCGGGCTCAGGCCAGGCCTTCCCCGAGTAACCCACCGTCCCCTTGTCATGCCACGCTGGGGAGCTTTGGCAGCCCGGCTCAGCTGTCCCGGCGGAAGGGCGCCGGAAGACCGAGAGGCTGCCGCGCCTTCTCGGCCTTGCCTCCCTGTTACCGCCTGCCTCTGAGGCACCCGCGGGCCTAGCCCTGACAGAGACCGCAGAGCGAGCCACCCCCGGCTGCCGCGCTTCTCGCAGACGCTCCCCGCCTCCTCCAGCCCATGGCCGTCGTCCCCGCTTCCCAGAAGCGAGGCCGGGGGAGCTCCTTTGCCCGTGCCACGCTCCCGGCTCCTGCGCTGGCGCTCGGAGCCGAGCTGGGGCGGGCGCTCCCTTTGGCTGCTCCCCCGGGAGAGAGGGCCAAAGGGGCGATTTGGACGGCACGCTTTCTGCGCTTCCGGCCCGTGTCGCTTCTGGAGGGAAATGCCCCCCCTATTCCCTTGACCCGCGTACGTTGAAAACGGAAAAGGAAGCCACCAGGACACAGCGCTAAGTCCAAGTCGAGGCCGAGGGGCCTAAAGCGGCCGTGGGAGCGCAGGGACGCTTCACGTGGGTCAGGTCCCAAGCGGCACCTGGGGAACAAAGCTGTGGCAGCGGACGCGTGTCCTCGACGGAGCCAAAGCAGGCGAGATCCGTAGGACGGAGGGAGCGCCCTTCTGGCTCCCACGAGAGGAAGCCAAGGGGGCGGGGCGGCCGCCCGTTGGTCCCGAGGGCTCGGAGCCAGAGGTGCCCTTTTGGCCTCCCTCTGCTTTGTCTGCACCCCGGCGTCGGCTCGATAGACGGAGCCGCGCGACGGGGCCCTGGTGGAGGCCCGGAGGCCTTTTTTTCCTGCAGAAGGGGAGGCCAGCGGGGAAGTTGCCTGTGGAGCGGCAGGCAGGAAACGGCCCCGGGGGAGGAAAGGCCAGGTAGTGAAGAGGGAAAAGGAAGACTCCCTGGAGGAAGAGAGACACGGGAGAGCCCCGCAGAAGAGCCCCGGGGAGGGGCGTAGGGCCCTTTCTCGCCTGACCAGGGACTTGAACCCTGGGCCCTCAGATTAAAAGTCTGATGCTCTACCGACTGAGCTAGCCAGGCTCACGGAGAAGGGGCCCCCGTTGGGGTCTCTAGAGACACTGGGCAGGAAAAGGCGACCGGTAGGCAGGACTCCACAGCCCTCCGGCTCCCAGAAGCCCGCGGGCTCAGGCCAGGCCTTCCCCGAGTAACCCACCGTCCCCTTGTCATGCCACGCTGGGGAGCTTTGGCAGCCCGGCTCAGCTGTCCCGGCGGAAGGGCGCCGGAAGACCGAGAGGCTGCCGCGCCTTCTCGGCCTTGCCTCCCTGTTACCGCCTGCCTCTGAGGCACCCGCGGGCCTAGCCCTGACAGAGACCGCAGAGCGAGCCACCCCCGGCTGCCGCGCTTCTCGCAGACGCTCCCCGCCTCCTCCAGCCCATGGCCGTCGTCCCCGCTTCCCAGAAGCGAGGCCGGGGGAGCTCCTTTGCCCGTGCCACGCTCCCGGCTCCTGCGCTGGCGCTCGGAGCCGAGCTGGGGCGGGCGCTCCCTTTGGCTGCTCCCCCGGGAGAGAGGGCCAAAGGGGCGATTTGGACGGCACGCTTTCTGCGCTTCCGGCCCGTGTCGCTTCTGGAGGGAAATGCCCCCCTATTCCCTTGACCCGCGTACGTTGAAAACGGAAAAGGAAGCCACCAGGACACAGCGCTAAGTCCAAGTCGAGGCCGAGGGGCCTAAAGCGGCCGTGGGAGCGCAGGGACGCTTCACGTGGGTCAGGTCCCAAGCGGCACCTGGGGAACAAAGCTGTGGCAGCGGACGCGTGTCCTCGACGGAGCCAAAGCAGGCGAGATCCGTAGGACGGAGGGAGCGCCCTTCTGGCTCCCACGAGAGGAAGCCAAGGGGGCGGGGCGGCCGCCCGTTGGTCCCGAGGGCTCGGAGCCAGAGGTGCCCTTTTGGCCTCCCTCTGCTTTGTCTGCACCCCGGCGTCGGCTCGATAGACGGAGCCGCGCGACGGGGCCCTGGTGGAGGCCCGGAGGCCTTTTTTTCCTGCAGAAGGGGAGGCCAGCGGGGAAGTTGCCTGTGGAGCGGCAGGCAGGAAACGGCCCCGGGGGAGGAAAGGCCAGGTAGTGAAGAGGGAAAAGGAAGACTCCCTGGAGGAAGAGAGACACGGGAGAGCCCCGCAGAAGAGCCCCGGGGAGGGGCGTAGGGCCCTTTCTCGCCTGACCAGGGACTTGAACCCTGGGCCCTCAGATTAAAAGTCTGATGCTCTACCGACTGAGCTAGCCAGGCTCACGGAGAAGGGGCCCCCGTTGGGGTCTCTAGAGACACTGGGCAGGAAAAGGCGACCGGTAGGCAGGACTCCACAGCCCTCCGGCTCCCAGAAGCCCGCGGGCTCAGGCCAGGCCTTCCCCGAGTAACCCACCGTCCCCTTGTCATGCCACGCTGGGGAGCTTTGGCAGCCCGGCTCAGCTGTCCCGGCGGAAGGGCGCCGGAAGACCGAGAGGCTGCCGCGCCTTCTCGGCCTTGCCTCCCTGTTACCGCCTGCCTCTGAGGCACCCGCGGGCCTAGCCCTGACAGAGACCGCAGAGCGAGCCACCCCCGGCTGCCGCGCTTCTCGCAGACGCTCCCCGCCTCCTCCAGCCCATGGCCGTCGTCCCCGCTTCCCAGAAGCGAGGCCGGGGGAGCTCCTTTGCCCGTGCCACGCTCCCGGCTCCTGCGCTGGCGCTCGGAGCCGAGCTGGGGCGGGCGCTCCCTTTGGCTGCTCCCCCGGGAGAGAGGGCCAAAGGGGCGATTTGGACGGCACGCTTTCTGCGCTTCCGGCCCGTGTCGCTTCTGGAGGGAAATGCCCCCCTATTCCCTTGACCCGCGTACGTTGAAAACGGAAAAGGAAGCCACCAGGACACAGCGCTAAGTCCAAGTCGAGGCCGAGGGGCCTAAAGCGGCCGTGGGAGCGCAGGGACGCTTCACGTGGGTCAGGTCCCAAGCGGCACCTGGGGAACAAAGCTGTGGCAGCGGACGCGTGTCCTCGACGGAGCCAAAGCAGGCGAGATCCGTAGGACGGAGGGAGCGCCCTTCTGGCTCCCACGAGAGGAAGCCAAGGGGGCGGGGCGGCCGCCCGTTGGTCCCGAGGGCTCGGAGCCAGAGGTGCCCTTTTGGCCTCCCTCTGCTTTGTCTGCACCCCGGCGTCGGCTCGATAGACGGAGCCGCGCGACGGGGCCCTGGTGGAGGCCCGGAGGCCTTTTTTTCCTGCAGAAGGGGAGGCCAGCGGGGAAGTTGCCTGTGGAGCGGCAGGCAGGAAACGGCCCCGGGGGAGGAAAGGCCAGGTAGTGAAGAGGGAAAAGGAAGACTCCCTGGAGGAAGAGAGACACGGGAGAGCCCCGCAGAAGAGCCCCGGGGAGGGGCGTAGGGCCCTTTCTCGCCTGACCAGGGACTTGAACCCTGGGCCCTCAGATTAAAAGTCTGATGCTCTACCGACTGAGCTAGCCAGGCTCACGGAGAAGGGGCCCCCGTTGGGGTCTCTAGAGACACTGGGCAGGAAAAGGCGACCGGTAGGCAGGACTCCACAGCCCTCCGGCTCCCAGAAGCCCGCGGGCTCAGGCCAGGCCTTCCCCGAGTAACCCACCGTCCCCTTGTCATGCCACGCTGGGGAGCTTTGGCAGCCCGGCTCAGCTGTCCCGGCGGAAGGGCGCCGGAAGACCGAGAGGCTGCCGCGCCTTCTCGGCCTTGCCTCCCTGTTACCGCCTGCCTCTGAGGCACCCGCGGGCCTAGCCCTGACAGAGACCGCAGAGCGAGCCACCCCCGGCTGCCGCGCTTCTCGCAGACGCTCCCCGCCTCCTCCAGCCCATGGCCGTCGTCCCCGCTTCCCAGAAGCGAGGCCGGGGGAGCTCCTTTGCCCGTGCCACGCTCCCGGCTCCTGCGCTGGCGCTCGGAGCCGAGCTGGGGCGGGCGCTCCCTTTGGCTGCTCCCCCGGGAGAGAGGGCCAAAGGGGCGATTTGGACGGCACGCTTTCTGCGCTTCCGGCCCGTGTCGCTTCTGGAGGGAAATGCCCCCCCTATTCCCTTGACCCGCGTACGTTGAAAACGGAAAAGGAAGCCACCAGGACACAGCGCTAAGTCCAAGTCGAGGCCGAGGGGCCTAAAGCGGCCGTGGGAGCGCAGGGACGCTTCACGTGGGTCAGGTCCCAAGCGGCACCTGGGGAACAAAGCTGTGGCAGCGGACGCGTGTCCTCGACGGAGCCAAAGCAGGCGAGATCCGTAGGACGGAGGGAGCGCCCTTCTGGCTCCCACGAGAGGAAGCCAAGGGGGCGGGGCGGCCGCCCGTTGGTCCCGAGGGCTCGGAGCCAGAGGTGCCCTTTTGGCCTCCCTCTGCTTTGTCTGCACCCCGGCGTCGGCTCGATAGACGGAGCCGCGCGACGGGGCCCTGGTGGAGGCCCGGAGGCCTTTTTTTCCTGCAGAAGGGGAGGCCAGCGGGGAAGTTGCCTGTGGAGCGGCAGGCAGGAAACGGCCCCGGGGGAGGAAAGGCCAGGTAGTGAAGAGGGAAAAGGAAGACTCCCTGGAGGAAGAGAGACACGGGAGAGCCCCGCAGAAGAGCCCCGGGGAGGGGCGTAGGGCCCTTTCTCGCCTGACCAGGGACTTGAACCCTGGGCCCTCAGATTAAAAGTCTGATGCTCTACCGACTGAGCTAGCCAGGCTCACGGAGAAGGGGCCCCCGTTGGGGTCTCTAGAGACACTGGGCAGGAAAAGGCGACCGGTAGGCAGGACTCCACAGCCCTCCGGCTCCCAGAAGCCCGCGGGCTCAGGCCAGGCCTTCCCCGAGTAACCCACCGTCCCCTTGTCATGCCACGCTGGGGAGCTTTGGCAGCCCGGCTCAGCTGTCCCGGCGGAAGGGCGCCGGAAGACCGAGAGGCTGCCGCGCCTTCTCGGCCTTGCCTCCCTGTTACCGCCTGCCTCTGAGGCACCCGCGGGCCTAGCCCTGACAGAGACCGCAGAGCGAGCCACCCCCGGCTGCCGCGCTTCTCGCAGACGCTCCCCGCCTCCTCCAGCCCATGGCCGTCGTCCCCGCTTCCCAGAAGCGAGGCCGGGGGAGCTCCTTTGCCCGTGCCACGCTCCCGGCTCCTGCGCTGGCGCTCGGAGCCGAGCTGGGGCGGGCGCTCCCTTTGGCTGCTCCCCCGGGAGAGAGGGCCAAAGGGGCGATTTGGACGGCACGCTTTCTGCGCTTCCGGCCCGTGTCGCTTCTGGAGGGAAATGCCCCCCCTATTCCCTTGACCCGCGTACGTTGAAAACGGAAAAGGAAGCCACCAGGACACAGCGCTAAGTCCAAGTCGAGGCCGAGGGGCCTAAAGCGGCCGTGGGAGCGCAGGGACGCTTCACGTGGGTCAGGTCCCAAGCGGCACCTGGGGAACAAAGCTGTGGCAGCGGACGCGTGTCCTCGACGGAGCCAAAGCAGGCGAGATCCGTAGGACGGAGGGAGCGCCCTTCTGGCTCCCACGAGAGGAAGCCAAGGGGGCGGGGCGGCCGCCCGTTGGTCCCGAGGGCTCGGAGCCAGAGGTGCCCTTTTGGCCTCCCTCTGCTTTGTCTGCACCCCGGCGTCGGCTCGATAGACGGAGCCGCGCGACGGGGCCCTGGTGGAGGCCCGGAGGCCTTTTTTTCCTGCAGAAGGGGAGGCCAGCGGGGAAGTTGCCTGTGGAGCGGCAGGCAGGAAACGGCCCCGGGGGAGGAAAGGCCAGGTAGTGAAGAGGGAAAAGGAAGACTCCCTGGAGGAAGAGAGACACGGGAGAGCCCCGCAGAAGAGCCCCGGGGAGGGGCGTAGGGCCCTTTCTCGCCTGACCAGGGACTTGAACCCTGGGCCCTCAGATTAAAAGTCTGATGCTCTACCGACTGAGCTAGCCAGGCTCACGGAGAAGGGGCCCCCGTTGGGGTCTCTAGAGACACTGGGCAGGAAAAGGCGACCGGTAGGCAGGACTCCACAGCCCTCCGGCTCCCAGAAGCCCGCGGGCTCAGGCCAGGCCTTCCCCGAGTAACCCACCGTCCCCTTGTCATGCCACGCTGGGGAGCTTTGGCAGCCCGGCTCAGCTGTCCCGGCGGAAGGGCGCCGGAAGACCGAGAGGCTGCCGCGCCTTCTCGGCCTTGCCTCCCTGTTACCGCCTGCCTCTGAGGCACCCGCGGGCCTAGCCCTGACAGAGACCGCAGAGCGAGCCACCCCCGGCTGCCGCGCTTCTCGCAGACGCTCCCCGCCTCCTCCAGCCCATGGCCGTCGTCCCCGCTTCCCAGAAGCGAGGCCGGGGGAGCTCCTTTGCCCGTGCCACGCTCCCGGCTCCTGCGCTGGCGCTCGGAGCCGAGCTGGGGCGGGCGCTCCCTTTGGCTGCTCCCCCGGGAGAGAGGGCCAAAGGGGCGATTTGGACGGCACGCTTTCTGCGCTTCCGGCCCGTGTCGCTTCTGGAGGGAAATGCCCCCCCTATTCCCTTGACCCGCGTACGTTGAAAACGGAAAAGGAAGCCACCAGGACACAGCGCTAAGTCCAAGTCGAGGCCGAGGGGCCTAAAGCGGCCGTGGGAGCGCAGGGACGCTTCACGTGGGTCAGGTCCCAAGCGGCACCTGGGGAACAAAGCTGTGGCAGCGGACGCGTGTCCTCGACGGAGCCAAAGCAGGCGAGATCCGTAGGACGGAGGGAGCGCCCTTCTGGCTCCCACGAGAGGAAGCCAAGGGGGCGGGGCGGCCGCCCGTTGGTCCCGAGGGCTCGGAGCCAGAGGTGCCCTTTTGGCCTCCCTCTGCTTTGTCTGCACCCCGGCGTCGGCTCGATAGACGGAGCCGCGCGACGGGGCCCTGGTGGAGGCCCGGAGGCCTTTTTTTCCTGCAGAAGGGGAGGCCAGCGGGGAAGTTGCCTGTGGAGCGGCAGGCAGGAAACGGCCCCGGGGGAGGAAAGGCCAGGTAGTGAAGAGGGAAAAGGAAGACTCCCTGGAGGAAGAGAGACACGGGAGAGCCCCGCAGAAGAGCCCCGGGGAGGGGCGTAGGGCCCTTTCTCGCCTGACCAGGGACTTGAACCCTGGGCCCTCAGATTAAAAGTCTGATGCTCTACCGACTGAGCTAGCCAGGCTCACGGAGAAGGGGCCCCCGTTGGGGTCTCTAGAGACACTGGGCAGGAAAAGGCGACCGGTAGGCAGGACTCCACAGCCCTCCGGCTCCCAGAAGCCCGCGGGCTCAGGCCAGGCCTTCCCCGAGTAACCCACCGTCCCCTTGTCATGCCACGCTGGGGAGCTTTGGCAGCCCGGCTCAGCTGTCCCGGCGGAAGGGCGCCGGAAGACCGAGAGGCTGCCGCGCCTTCTCGGCCTTGCCTCCCTGTTACCGCCTGCCTCTGAGGCACCCGCGGGCCTAGCCCTGACAGAGACCGCAGAGCGAGCCACCCCCGGCTGCCGCGCTTCTCGCAGACGCTCCCCGCCTCCTCCAGCCCATGGCCGTCGTCCCCGCTTCCCAGAAGCGAGGCCGGGGGAGCTCCTTTGCCCGTGCCACGCTCCCGGCTCCTGCGCTGGCGCTCGGAGCCGAGCTGGGGCGGGCGCTCCCTTTGGCTGCTCCCCCGGGAGAGAGGGCCAAAGGGGCGATTTGGACGGCACGCTTTCTGCGCTTCCGGCCCGTGTCGCTTCTGGAGGGAAATGCCCCCCCTATTCCCTTGACCCGCGTACGTTGAAAACGGAAAAGGAAGCCACCAGGACACAGCGCTAAGTCCAAGTCGAGGCCGAGGGGCCTAAAGCGGCCGTGGGAGCGCAGGGACGCTTCACGTGGGTCAGGTCCCAAGCGGCACCTGGGGAACAAAGCTGTGGCAGCGGACGCGTGTCCTCGACGGAGCCAAAGCAGGCGAGATCCGTAGGACGGAGGGAGCGCCCTTCTGGCTCCCACGAGAGGAAGCCAAGGGGGCGGGGCGGCCGCCCGTTGGTCCCGAGGGCTCGGAGCCAGAGGTGCCCTTTTGGCCTCCCTCTGCTTTGTCTGCACCCCGGCGTCGGCTCGATAGACGGAGCCGCGCGACGGGGCCCTGGTGGAGGCCCGGAGGCCTTTTTTTCCTGCAGAAGGGGAGGCCAGCGGGGAAGTTGCCTGTGGAGCGGCAGGCAGGAAACGGCCCCGGGGGAGGAAAGGCCAGGTAGTGAAGAGGGAAAAGGAAGACTCCCTGGAGGAAGAGAGACACGGGAGAGCCCCGCAGAAGAGCCCCGGGGAGGGGCGTAGGGCCCTTTCTCGCCTGACCAGGGACTTGAACCCTGGGCCCTCAGATTAAAAGTCTGATGCTCTACCGACTGAGCTAGCCAGGCTCACGGAGAAGGGGCCCCCGTTGGGGTCTCTAGAGACACTGGGCAGGAAAAGGCGACCGGTAGGCAGGACTCCACAGCCCTCCGGCTCCCAGAAGCCCGCGGGCTCAGGCCAGGCCTTCCCCGAGTAACCCACCGTCCCCTTGTCATGCCACGCTGGGGAGCTTTGGCAGCCCGGCTCAGCTGTCCCGGCGGAAGGGCGCCGGAAGACCGAGAGGCTGCCGCGCCTTCTCGGCCTTGCCTCCCTGTTACCGCCTGCCTCTGAGGCACCCGCGGGCCTAGCCCTGACAGAGACCGCAGAGCGAGCCACCCCCGGCTGCCGCGCTTCTCGCAGACGCTCCCCGCCTCCTCCAGCCCATGGCCGTCGTCCCCGCTTCCCAGAAGCGAGGCCGGGGGAGCTCCTTTGCCCGTGCCACGCTCCCGGCTCCTGCGCTGGCGCTCGGAGCCGAGCTGGGGCGGGCGCTCCCTTTGGCTGCTCCCCCGGGAGAGAGGGCCAAAGGGGCGATTTGGACGGCACGCTTTCTGCGCTTCCGGCCCGTGTCGCTTCTGGAGGGAAATGCCCCCCCTATTCCCTTGACCCGCGTACGTTGAAAACGGAAAAGGAAGCCACCAGGACACAGCGCTAAGTCCAAGTCGAGGCCGAGGGGCCTAAAGCGGCCGTGGGAGCGCAGGGACGCTTCACGTGGGTCAGGTCCCAAGCGGCACCTGGGGAACAAAGCTGTGGCAGCGGACGCGTGTCCTCGACGGAGCCAAAGCAGGCGAGATCCGTAGGACGGAGGGAGCGCCCTTCTGGCTCCCACGAGAGGAAGCCAAGGGGGCGGGGCGGCCGCCCGTTGGTCCCGAGGGCTCGGAGCCAGAGGTGCCCTTTTGGCCTCCCTCTGCTTTGTCTGCACCCCGGCGTCGGCTCGATAGACGGAGCCGCGCGACGGGGCCCTGGTGGAGGCCCGGAGGCCTTTTTTTCCTGCAGAAGGGGAGGCCAGCGGGGAAGTTGCCTGTGGAGCGGCAGGCAGGAAACGGCCCCGGGGGAGGAAAGGCCAGGTAGTGAAGAGGGAAAAGGAAGACTCCCTGGAGGAAGAGAGACACGGGAGAGCCCCGCAGAAGAGCCCCGGGGAGGGGCGTAGGGCCCTTTCTCGCCTGACCAGGGACTTGAACCCTGGGCCCTCAGATTAAAAGTCTGATGCTCTACCGACTGAGCTAGCCAGGCTCACGGAGAAGGGGCCCCCGTTGGGGTCTCTAGAGACACTGGGCAGGAAAAGGCGACCGGTAGGCAGGACTCCACAGCCCTCCGGCTCCCAGAAGCCCGCGGGCTCAGGCCAGGCCTTCCCCGAGTAACCCACCGTCCCCTTGTCATGCCACGCTGGGGAGCTTTGGCAGCCCGGCTCAGCTGTCCCGGCGGAAGGGCGCCGGAAGACCGAGAGGCTGCCGCGCCTTCTCGGCCTTGCCTCCCTGTTACCGCCTGCCTCTGAGGCACCCGCGGGCCTAGCCCTGACAGAGACCGCAGAGCGAGCCACCCCCGGCTGCCGCGCTTCTCGCAGACGCTCCCCGCCTCCTCCAGCCCATGGCCGTCGTCCCCGCTTCCCAGAAGCGAGGCCGGGGGAGCTCCTTTGCCCGTGCCACGCTCCCGGCTCCTGCGCTGGCGCTCGGAGCCGAGCTGGGGCGGGCGCTCCCTTTGGCTGCTCCCCCGGGAGAGAGGGCCAAAGGGGCGATTTGGACGGCACGCTTTCTGCGCTTCCGGCCCGTGTCGCTTCTGGAGGGAAATGCCCCCCCTATTCCCTTGACCCGCGTACGTTGAAAACGGAAAAGGAAGCCACCAGGACACAGCGCTAAGTCCAAGTCGAGGCCGAGGGGCCTAAAGCGGCCGTGGGAGCGCAGGGACGCTTCACGTGGGTCAGGTCCCAAGCGGCACCTGGGGAACAAAGCTGTGGCAGCGGACGCGTGTCCTCGACGGAGCCAAAGCAGGCGAGATCCGTAGGACGGAGGGAGCGCCCTTCTGGCTCCCACGAGAGGAAGCCAAGGGGGCGGGGCGGCCGCCCGTTGGTCCCGAGGGCTCGGAGCCAGAGGTGCCCTTTTGGCCTCCCTCTGCTTTGTCTGCACCCCGGCGTCGGCTCGATAGACGGAGCCGCGCGACGGGGCCCTGGTGGAGGCCCGGAGGCCTTTTTTTCCTGCAGAAGGGGAGGCCAGCGGGGAAGTTGCCTGTGGAGCGGCAGGCAGGAAACGGCCCCGGGGGAGGAAAGGCCAGGTAGTGAAGAGGGAAAAGGAAGACTCCCTGGAGGAAGAGAGACACGGGAGAGCCCCGCAGAAGAGCCCCGGGGAGGGGCGTAGGGCCCTTTCTCGCCTGACCAGGGACTTGAACCCTGGGCCCTCAGATTAAAAGTCTGATGCTCTACCGACTGAGCTAGCCAGGCTCACGGAGAAGGGGCCCCCGTTGGGGTCTCTAGAGACACTGGGCAGGAAAAGGCGACCGGTAGGCAGGACTCCACAGCCCTCCGGCTCCCAGAAGCCCGCGGGCTCAGGCCAGGCCTTCCCCGAGTAACCCACCGTCCCCTTGTCATGCCACGCTGGGGAGCTTTGGCAGCCCGGCTCAGCTGTCCCGGCGGAAGGGCGCCGGAAGACCGAGAGGCTGCCGCGCCTTCTCGGCCTTGCCTCCCTGTTACCGCCTGCCTCTGAGGCACCCGCGGGCCTAGCCCTGACAGAGACCGCAGAGCGAGCCACCCCCGGCTGCCGCGCTTCTCGCAGACGCTCCCCGCCTCCTCCAGCCCATGGCCGTCGTCCCCGCTTCCCAGAAGCGAGGCCGGGGGAGCTCCTTTGCCCGTGCCACGCTCCCGGCTCCTGCGCTGGCGCTCGGAGCCGAGCTGGGGCGGGCGCTCCCTTTGGCTGCTCCCCCGGGAGAGAGGGCCAAAGGGGCGATTTGGACGGCACGCTTTCTGCGCTTCCGGCCCGTGTCGCTTCTGGAGGGAAATGCCCCCCCTATTCCCTTGACCCGCGTACGTTGAAAACGGAAAAGGAAGCCACCAGGACACAGCGCTAAGTCCAAGTCGAGGCCGAGGGGCCTAAAGCGGCCGTGGGAGCGCAGGGACGCTTCACGTGGGTCAGGTCCCAAGCGGCACCTGGGGAACAAAGCTGTGGCAGCGGACGCGTGTCCTCGACGGAGCCAAAGCAGGCGAGATCCGTAGGACGGAGGGAGCGCCCTTCTGGCTCCCACGAGAGGAAGCCAAGGGGGCGGGGCGGCCGCCCGTTGGTCCCGAGGGCTCGGAGCCAGAGGTGCCCTTTTGGCCTCCCTCTGCTTTGTCTGCACCCCGGCGTCGGCTCGATAGACGGAGCCGCGCGACGGGGCCCTGGTGGAGGCCCGGAGGCCTTTTTTTCCTGCAGAAGGGGAGGCCAGCGGGGAAGTTGCCTGTGGAGCGGCAGGCAGGAAACGGCCCCGGGGGAGGAAAGGCCAGGTAGTGAAGAGGGAAAAGGAAGACTCCCTGGAGGAAGAGAGACACGGGAGAGCCCCGCAGAAGAGCCCCGGGGAGGGGCGTAGGGCCCTTTCTCGCCTGACCAGGGACTTGAACCCTGGGCCCTCAGATTAAAAGTCTGATGCTCTACCGACTGAGCTAGCCAGGCTCACGGAGAAGGGGCCCCCGTTGGGGTCTCTAGAGACACTGGGCAGGAAAAGGCGACCGGTAGGCAGGACTCCACAGCCCTCCGGCTCCCAGAAGCCCGCGGGCTCAGGCCAGGCCTTCCCCGAGTAACCCACCGTCCCCTTGTCATGCCACGCTGGGGAGCTTTGGCAGCCCGGCTCAGCTGTCCCGGCGGAAGGGCGCCGGAAGACCGAGAGGCTGCCGCGCCTTCTCGGCCTTGCCTCCCTGTTACCGCCTGCCTCTGAGGCACCCGCGGGCCTAGCCCTGACAGAGACCGCAGAGCGAGCCACCCCCGGCTGCCGCGCTTCTCGCAGACGCTCCCCGCCTCCTCCAGCCCATGGCCGTCGTCCCCGCTTCCCAGAAGCGAGGCCGGGGGAGCTCCTTTGCCCGTGCCACGCTCCCGGCTCCTGCGCTGGCGCTCGGAGCCGAGCTGGGGCGGGCGCTCCCTTTGGCTGCTCCCCCGGGAGAGAGGGCCAAAGGGGCGATTTGGACGGCACGCTTTCTGCGCTTCCGGCCCGTGTCGCTTCTGGAGGGAAATGCCCCCCCTATTCCCTTGACCCGCGTACGTTGAAAACGGAAAAGGAAGCCACCAGGACACAGCGCTAAGTCCAAGTCGAGGCCGAGGGGCCTAAAGCGGCCGTGGGAGCGCAGGGACGCTTCACGTGGGTCAGGTCCCAAGCGGCACCTGGGGAACAAAGCTGTGGCA
Organism: Pelodiscus sinensis; assembly: GCF_052426305.1. Lineage (NCBI taxonomy): Eukaryota > Metazoa > Chordata > Testudines > Trionychidae > Pelodiscus > Pelodiscus sinensis. The sequence continues at coordinate 14,417,519 of NC_143073.1, read as the reverse complement.
GCGGACGCGTGTCCTCGACGGAGCCAAAGCAGGCGAGATCCGTAGGACGGAGGGAGCGCCCTTCTGGCTCCCACGAGAGGAAGCCAAGGGGGCGGGGCGGCCGCCCGTTGGTCCCGAGGGCTCGGAGCCAGAGGTGCCCTTTTGGCCTCCCTCTGCTTTGTCTGCACCCCGGCGTCGGCTCGATAGACGGAGCCGCGCGACGGGGCCCTGGTGGAGGCCCGGAGGCCTTTTTTTCCTGCAGAAGGGGAGGCCAGCGGGGAAGTTGCCTGTGGAGCGGCAGGCAGGAAACGGCCCCGGGGGAGGAAAGGCCAGGTAGTGAAGAGGGAAAAGGAAGACTCCCTGGAGGAAGAGAGACACGGGAGAGCCCCGCAGAAGAGCCCCGGGGAGGGGCGTAGGGCCCTTTCTCGCCTGACCAGGGACTTGAACCCTGGGCCCTCAGATTAAAAGTCTGATGCTCTACCGACTGAGCTAGCCAGGCTCACGGAGAAGGGGCCCCCGTTGGGGTCTCTAGAGACACTGGGCAGGAAAAGGCGACCGGTAGGCAGGACTCCACAGCCCTCCGGCTCCCAGAAGCCCGCGGGCTCAGGCCAGGCCTTCCCCGAGTAACCCACCGTCCCCTTGTCATGCCACGCTGGGGAGCTTTGGCAGCCCGGCTCAGCTGTCCCGGCGGAAGGGCGCCGGAAGACCGAGAGGCTGCCGCGCCTTCTCGGCCTTGCCTCCCTGTTACCGCCTGCCTCTGAGGCACCCGCGGGCCTAGCCCTGACAGAGACCGCAGAGCGAGCCACCCCCGGCTGCCGCGCTTCTCGCAGACGCTCCCCGCCTCCTCCAGCCCATGGCCGTCGTCCCCGCTTCCCAGAAGCGAGGCCGGGGGAGCTCCTTTGCCCGTGCCACGCTCCCGGCTCCTGCGCTGGCGCTCGGAGCCGAGCTGGGGCGGGCGCTCCCTTTGGCTGCTCCCCCGGGAGAGAGGGCCAAAGGGGCGATTTGGACGGCACGCTTTCTGCGCTTCCGGCCCGTGTCGCTTCTGGAGGGAAATGCCCCCCCTATTCCCTTGACCCGCGTACGTTGAAAACGGAAAAGGAAGCCACCAGGACACAGCGCTAAGTCCAAGTCGAGGCCGAGGGGCCTAAAGCGGCCGTGGGAGCGCAGGGACGCTTCACGTGGGTCAGGTCCCAAGCGGCACCTGGGGAACAAAGCTGTGGCAGCGGACGCGTGTCCTCGACGGAGCCAAAGCAGGCGAGATCCGTAGGACGGAGGGAGCGCCCTTCTGGCTCCCACGAGAGGAAGCCAAGGGGGCGGGGCGGCCGCCCGTTGGTCCCGAGGGCTCGGAGCCAGAGGTGCCCTTTTGGCCTCCCTCTGCTTTGTCTGCACCCCGGCGTCGGCTCGATAGACGGAGCCGCGCGACGGGGCCCTGGTGGAGGCCCGGAGGCCTTTTTTTCCTGCAGAAGGGGAGGCCAGCGGGGAAGTTGCCTGTGGAGCGGCAGGCAGGAAACGGCCCCGGGGGAGGAAAGGCCAGGTAGTGAAGAGGGAAAAGGAAGACTCCCTGGAGGAAGAGAGACACGGGAGAGCCCCGCAGAAGAGCCCCGGGGAGGGGCGTAGGGCCCTTTCTCGCCTGACCAGGGACTTGAACCCTGGGCCCTCAGATTAAAAGTCTGATGCTCTACCGACTGAGCTAGCCAGGCTCACGGAGAAGGGGCCCCCGTTGGGGTCTCTAGAGACACTGGGCAGGAAAAGGCGACCGGTAGGCAGGACTCCACAGCCCTCCGGCTCCCAGAAGCCCGCGGGCTCAGGCCAGGCCTTCCCCGAGTAACCCACCGTCCCCTTGTCATGCCACGCTGGGGAGCTTTGGCAGCCCGGCTCAGCTGTCCCGGCGGAAGGGCGCCGGAAGACCGAGAGGCTGCCGCGCCTTCTCGGCCTTGCCTCCCTGTTACCGCCTGCCTCTGAGGCACCCGCGGGCCTAGCCCTGACAGAGACCGCAGAGCGAGCCACCCCCGGCTGCCGCGCTTCTCGCAGACGCTCCCCGCCTCCTCCAGCCCATGGCCGTCGTCCCCGCTTCCCAGAAGCGAGGCCGGGGGAGCTCCTTTGCCCGTGCCACGCTCCCGGCTCCTGCGCTGGCGCTCGGAGCCGAGCTGGGGCGGGCGCTCCCTTTGGCTGCTCCCCCGGGAGAGAGGGCCAAAGGGGCGATTTGGACGGCACGCTTTCTGCGCTTCCGGCCCGTGTCGCTTCTGGAGGGAAATGCCCCCCCTATTCCCTTGACCCGCGTACGTTGAAAACGGAAAAGGAAGCCACCAGGACACAGCGCTAAGTCCAAGTCGAGGCCGAGGGGCCTAAAGCGGCCGTGGGAGCGCAGGGACGCTTCACGTGGGTCAGGTCCCAAGCGGCACCTGGGGAACAAAGCTGTGGCAGCGGACGCGTGTCCTCGACGGAGCCAAAGCAGGCGAGATCCGTAGGACGGAGGGAGCGCCCTTCTGGCTCCCACGAGAGGAAGCCAAGGGGGCGGGGCGGCCGCCCGTTGGTCCCGAGGGCTCGGAGCCAGAGGTGCCCTTTTGGCCTCCCTCTGCTTTGTCTGCACCCCGGCGTCGGCTCGATAGACGGAGCCGCGCGACGGGGCCCTGGTGGAGGCCCGGAGGCCTTTTTTTCCTGCAGAAGGGGAGGCCAGCGGGGAAGTTGCCTGTGGAGCGGCAGGCAGGAAACGGCCCCGGGGGAGGAAAGGCCAGGTAGTGAAGAGGGAAAAGGAAGACTCCCTGGAGGAAGAGAGACACGGGAGAGCCCCGCAGAAGAGCCCCGGGGAGGGGCGTAGGGCCCTTTCTCGCCTGACCAGGGACTTGAACCCTGGGCCCTCAGATTAAAAGTCTGATGCTCTACCGACTGAGCTAGCCAGGCTCACGGAGAAGGGGCCCCCGTTGGGGTCTCTAGAGACACTGGGCAGGAAAAGGCGACCGGTAGGCAGGACTCCACAGCCCTCCGGCTCCCAGAAGCCCGCGGGCTCAGGCCAGGCCTTCCCCGAGTAACCCACCGTCCCCTTGTCATGCCACGCTGGGGAGCTTTGGCAGCCCGGCTCAGCTGTCCCGGCGGAAGGGCGCCGGAAGACCGAGAGGCTGCCGCGCCTTCTCGGCCTTGCCTCCCTGTTACCGCCTGCCTCTGAGGCACCCGCGGGCCTAGCCCTGACAGAGACCGCAGAGCGAGCCACCCCCGGCTGCCGCGCTTCTCGCAGACGCTCCCCGCCTCCTCCAGCCCATGGCCGTCGTCCCCGCTTCCCAGAAGCGAGGCCGGGGGAGCTCCTTTGCCCGTGCCACGCTCCCGGCTCCTGCGCTGGCGCTCGGAGCCGAGCTGGGGCGGGCGCTCCCTTTGGCTGCTCCCCCGGGAGAGAGGGCCAAAGGGGCGATTTGGACGGCACGCTTTCTGCGCTTCCGGCCCGTGTCGCTTCTGGAGGGAAATGCCCCCCTATTCCCTTGACCCGCGTACGTTGAAAACGGAAAAGGAAGCCACCAGGACACAGCGCTAAGTCCAAGTCGAGGCCGAGGGGCCTAAAGCGGCCGTGGGAGCGCAGGGACGCTTCACGTGGGTCAGGTCCCAAGCGGCACCTGGGGAACAAAGCTGTGGCAGCGGACGCGTGTCCTCGACGGAGCCAAAGCAGGCGAGATCCGTAGGACGGAGGGAGCGCCCTTCTGGCTCCCACGAGAGGAAGCCAAGGGGGCGGGGCGGCCGCCCGTTGGTCCCGAGGGCTCGGAGCCAGAGGTGCCCTTTTGGCCTCCCTCTGCTTTGTCTGCACCCCGGCGTCGGCTCGATAGACGGAGCCGCGCGACGGGGCCCTGGTGGAGGCCCGGAGGCCTTTTTTTCCTGCAGAAGGGGAGGCCAGCGGGGAAGTTGCCTGTGGAGCGGCAGGCAGGAAACGGCCCCGGGGGAGGAAAGGCCAGGTAGTGAAGAGGGAAAAGGAAGACTCCCTGGAGGAAGAGAGACACGGGAGAGCCCCGCAGAAGAGCCCCGGGGAGGGGCGTAGGGCCCTTTCTCGCCTGACCAGGGACTTGAACCCTGGGCCCTCAGATTAAAAGTCTGATGCTCTACCGACTGAGCTAGCCAGGCTCACGGAGAAGGGGCCCCCGTTGGGGTCTCTAGAGACACTGGGCAGGAAAAGGCGACCGGTAGGCAGGACTCCACAGCCCTCCGGCTCCCAGAAGCCCGCGGGCTCAGGCCAGGCCTTCCCCGAGTAACCCACCGTCCCCTTGTCATGCCACGCTGGGGAGCTTTGGCAGCCCGGCTCAGCTGTCCCGGCGGAAGGGCGCCGGAAGACCGAGAGGCTGCCGCGCCTTCTCGGCCTTGCCTCCCTGTTACCGCCTGCCTCTGAGGCACCCGCGGGCCTAGCCCTGACAGAGACCGCAGAGCGAGCCACCCCCGGCTGCCGCGCTTCTCGCAGACGCTCCCCGCCTCCTCCAGCCCATGGCCGTCGTCCCCGCTTCCCAGAAGCGAGGCCGGGGGAGCTCCTTTGCCCGTGCCACGCTCCCGGCTCCTGCGCTGGCGCTCGGAGCCGAGCTGGGGCGGGCGCTCCCTTTGGCTGCTCCCCCGGGAGAGAGGGCCAAAGGGGCGATTTGGACGGCACGCTTTCTGCGCTTCCGGCCCGTGTCGCTTCTGGAGGGAAATGCCCCCCCTATTCCCTTGACCCGCGTACGTTGAAAACGGAAAAGGAAGCCACCAGGACACAGCGCTAAGTCCAAGTCGAGGCCGAGGGGCCTAAAGCGGCCGTGGGAGCGCAGGGACGCTTCACGTGGGTCAGGTCCCAAGCGGCACCTGGGGAACAAAGCTGTGGCAGCGGACGCGTGTCCTCGACGGAGCCAAAGCAGGCGAGATCCGTAGGACGGAGGGAGCGCCCTTCTGGCTCCCACGAGAGGAAGCCAAGGGGGCGGGGCGGCCGCCCGTTGGTCCCGAGGGCTCGGAGCCAGAGGTGCCCTTTTGGCCTCCCTCTGCTTTGTCTGCACCCCGGCGTCGGCTCGATAGACGGAGCCGCGCGACGGGGCCCTGGTGGAGGCCCGGAGGCCTTTTTTTCCTGCAGAAGGGGAGGCCAGCGGGGAAGTTGCCTGTGGAGCGGCAGGCAGGAAACGGCCCCGGGGGAGGAAAGGCCAGGTAGTGAAGAGGGAAAAGGAAGACTCCCTGGAGGAAGAGAGACACGGGAGAGCCCTGCAGAAGAGCCCCGGGGAGGGGCGTAGGGCCCTTTCTCGCCTGACCAGGGACTTGAACCCTGGGCCCTCAGATTAAAAGTCTGATGCTCTACCGACTGAGCTAGCCAGGCTCACGGAGAAGGGGCCCCCGTTGGGGTCTCTAGAGACACTGGGCAGGAAAAGGCGACCGGTAGGCAGGACTCCACAGCCCTCCGGCTCCCAGAAGCCCGCGGGCTCAGGCCAGGCCTTCCCCGAGTAACCCACCGTCCCCTTGTCATGCCACGCTGGGGAGCTTTGGCAGCCCGGCTCAGCTGTCCCGGCGGAAGGGCGCCGGAAGACCGAGAGGCTGCCGCGCCTTCTCGGCCTTGCCTCCCTGTTACCGCCTGCCTCTGAGGCACCCGCGGGCCTAGCCCTGACAGAGACCGCAGAGCGAGCCACCCCCGGCTGCCGCGCTTCTCGCAGACGCTCCCCGCCTCCTCCAGCCCATGGCCGTCGTCCCCGCTTCCCAGAAGCGAGGCCGGGGGAGCTCCTTTGCCCGTGCCACGCTCCCGGCTCCTGCGCTGGCGCTCGGAGCCGAGCTGGGGCGGGCGCTCCCTTTGGCTGCTCCCCCGGGAGAGAGGGCCAAAGGGGCGATTTGGACGGCACGCTTTCTGCGCTTCCGGCCCGTGTCGCTTCTGGAGGGAAATGCCCCCCTATTCCCTTGACCCGCGTACGTTGAAAACGGAAAAGGAAGCCACCAGGACACAGCGCTAAGTCCAAGTCGAGGCCGAGGGGCCTAAAGCGGCCGTGGGAGCGCAGGGACGCTTCACGTGGGTCAGGTCCCAAGCGGCACCTGGGGAACAAAGCTGTGGCAGCGGACGCGTGTCCTCGACGGAGCCAAAGCAGGCGAGATCCGTAGGACGGAGGGAGCGCCCTTCTGGCTCCCACGAGAGGAAGCCAAGGGGGCGGGGCGGCCGCCCGTTGGTCCCGAGGGCTCGGAGCCAGAGGTGCCCTTTTGGCCTCCCTCTGCTTTGTCTGCACCCCGGCGTCGGCTCGATAGACGGAGCCGCGCGACGGGGCCCTGGTGGAGGCCCGGAGGCCTTTTTTTCCTGCAGAAGGGGAGGCCAGCGGGGAAGTTGCCTGTGGAGCGGCAGGCAGGAAACGGCCCCGGGGGAGGAAAGGCCAGGTAGTGAAGAGGGAAAAGGAAGACTCCCTGGAGGAAGAGAGACACGGGAGAGCCCCGCAGAAGAGCCCCGGGGAGGGGCGTAGGGCCCTTTCTCGCCTGACCAGGGACTTGAACCCTGGGCCCTCAGATTAAAAGTCTGATGCTCTACCGACTGAGCTAGCCAGGCTCACGGAGAAGGGGCCCCCGTTGGGGTCTCTAGAGACACTGGGCAGGAAAAGGCGACCGGTAGGCAGGACTCCACAGCCCTCCGGCTCCCAGAAGCCCGCGGGCTCAGGCCAGGCCTTCCCCGAGTAACCCACCGTCCCCTTGTCATGCCACGCTGGGGAGCTTTGGCAGCCCGGCTCAGCTGTCCCGGCGGAAGGGCGCCGGAAGACCGAGAGGCTGCCGCGCCTTCTCGGCCTTGCCTCCCTGTTACCGCCTGCCTCTGAGGCACCCGCGGGCCTAGCCCTGACAGAGACCGCAGAGCGAGCCACCCCCGGCTGCCGCGCTTCTCGCAGACGCTCCCCGCCTCCTCCAGCCCATGGCCGTCGTCCCCGCTTCCCAGAAGCGAGGCCGGGGGAGCTCCTTTGCCCGTGCCACGCTCCCGGCTCCTGCGCTGGCGCTCGGAGCCGAGCTGGGGCGGGCGCTCCCTTTGGCTGCTCCCCCGGGAGAGAGGGCCAAAGGGGCGATTTGGACGGCACGCTTTCTGCGCTTCCGGCCCGTGTCGCTTCTGGAGGGAAATGCCCCCCTATTCCCTTGACCCGCGTACGTTGAAAACGGAAAAGGAAGCCACCAGGACACAGCGCTAAGTCCAAGTCGAGGCCGAGGGGCCTAAAGCGGCCGTGGGAGCGCAGGGACGCTTCACGTGGGTCAGGTCCCAAGCGGCACCTGGGGAACAAAGCTGTGGCAGCGGACGCGTGTCCTCGACGGAGCCAAAGCAGGCGAGATCCGTAGGACGGAGGGAGCGCCCTTCTGGCTCCCACGAGAGGAAGCCAAGGGGGCGGGGCGGCCGCCCGTTGGTCCCGAGGGCTCGGAGCCAGAGGTGCCCTTTTGGCCTCCCTCTGCTTTGTCTGCACCCCGGCGTCGGCTCGATAGACGGAGCCGCGCGACGGGGCCCTGGTGGAGGCCCGGAGGCCTTTTTTTCCTGCAGAAGGGGAGGCCAGCGGGGAAGTTGCCTGTGGAGCGGCAGGCAGGAAACGGCCCCGGGGGAGGAAAGGCCAGGTAGTGAAGAGGGAAAAGGAAGACTCCCTGGAGGAAGAGAGACACGGGAGAGCCCCGCAGAAGAGCCCCGGGGAGGGGCGTAGGGCCCTTTCTCGCCTGACCAGGGACTTGAACCCTGGGCCCTCAGATTAAAAGTCTGATGCTCTACCGACTGAGCTAGCCAGGCTCACGGAGAAGGGGCCCCCGTTGGGGTCTCTAGAGACACTGGGCAGGAAAAGGCGACCGGTAGGCAGGACTCCACAGCCCTCCGGCTCCCAGAAGCCCGCGGGCTCAGGCCAGGCCTTCCCCGAGTAACCCACCGTCCCCTTGTCATGCCACGCTGGGGAGCTTTGGCAGCCCGGCTCAGCTGTCCCGGCGGAAGGGCGCCGGAAGACCGAGAGGCTGCCGCGCCTTCTCGGCCTTGCCTCCCTGTTACCGCCTGCCTCTGAGGCACCCGCGGGCCTAGCCCTGACAGAGACCGCAGAGCGAGCCACCCCCGGCTGCCGCGCTTCTCGCAGACGCTCCCCGCCTCCTCCAGCCCATGGCCGTCGTCCCCGCTTCCCAGAAGCGAGGCCGGGGGAGCTCCTTTGCCCGTGCCACGCTCCCGGCTCCTGCGCTGGCGCTCGGAGCCGAGCTGGGGCGGGCGCTCCCTTTGGCTGCTCCCCCGGGAGAGAGGGCCAAAGGGGCGATTTGGACGGCACGCTTTCTGCGCTTCCGGCCCGTGTCGCTTCTGGAGGGAAATGCCCCCCTATTCCCTTGACCCGCGTACGTTGAAAACGGAAAAGGAAGCCACCAGGACACAGCGCTAAGTCCAAGTCGAGGCCGAGGGGCCTAAAGCGGCCGTGGGAGCGCAGGGACGCTTCACGTGGGTCAGGTCCCAAGCGGCACCTGGGGAACAAAGCTGTGGCAGCGGACGCGTGTCCTCGACGGAGCCAAAGCAGGCGAGATCCGTAGGACGGAGGGAGCGCCCTTCTGGCTCCCACGAGAGGAAGCCAAGGGGGCGGGGCGGCCGCCCGTTGGTCCCGAGGGCTCGGAGCCAGAGGTGCCCTTTTGGCCTCCCTCTGCTTTGTCTGCACCCCGGCGTCGGCTCGATAGACGGAGCCGCGCGACGGGGCCCTGGTGGAGGCCCGGAGGCCTTTTTTTCCTGCAGAAGGGGAGGCCAGCGGGGAAGTTGCCTGTGGAGCGGCAGGCAGGAAACGGCCCCGGGGGAGGAAAGGCCAGGTAGTGAAGAGGGAAAAGGAAGACTCCCTGGAGGAAGAGAGACACGGGAGAGCCCCGCAGAAGAGCCCCGGGGAGGGGCGTAGGGCCCTTTCTCGCCTGACCAGGGACTTGAACCCTGGGCCCTCAGATTAAAAGTCTGATGCTCTACCGACTGAGCTAGCCAGGCTCACGGAGAAGGGGCCCCCGTTGGGGTCTCTAGAGACACTGGGCAGGAAAAGGCGACCGGTAGGCAGGACTCCACAGCCCTCCGGCTCCCAGAAGCCCGCGGGCTCAGGCCAGGCCTTCCCCGAGTAACCCACCGTCCCCTTGTCATGCCACGCTGGGGAGCTTTGGCAGCCCGGCTCAGCTGTCCCGGCGGAAGGGCGCCGGAAGACCGAGAGGCTGCCGCGCCTTCTCGGCCTTGCCTCCCTGTTACCGCCTGCCTCTGAGGCACCCGCGGGCCTAGCCCTGACAGAGACCGCAGAGCGAGCCACCCCCGGCTGCCGCGCTTCTCGCAGACGCTCCCCGCCTCCTCCAGCCCATGGCCGTCGTCCCCGCTTCCCAGAAGCGAGGCCGGGGGAGCTCCTTTGCCCGTGCCACGCTCCCGGCTCCTGCGCTGGCGCTCGGAGCCGAGCTGGGGCGGGCGCTCCCTTTGGCTGCTCCCCCGGGAGAGAGGGCCAAAGGGGCGATTTGGACGGCACGCTTTCTGCGCTTCCGGCCCGTGTCGCTTCTGGAGGGAAATGCCCCCCCTATTCCCTTGACCCGCGTACGTTGAAAACGGAAAAGGAAGCCACCAGGACACAGCGCTAAGTCCAAGTCGAGGCCGAGGGGCCTAAAGCGGCCGTGGGAGCGCAGGGACGCTTCACGTGGGTCAGGTCCCAAGCGGCACCTGGGGAACAAAGCTGTGGCAGCGGACGCGTGTCCTCGACGGAGCCAAAGCAGGCGAGATCCGTAGGACGGAGGGAGCGCCCTTCTGGCTCCCACGAGAGGAAGCCAAGGGGGCGGGGCGGCCGCCCGTTGGTCCCGAGGGCTCGGAGCCAGAGGTGCCCTTTTGGCCTCCCTCTGCTTTGTCTGCACCCCGGCGTCGGCTCGATAGACGGAGCCGCGCGACGGGGCCCTGGTGGAGGCCCGGAGGCCTTTTTTTCCTGCAGAAGGGGAGGCCAGCGGGGAAGTTGCCTGTGGAGCGGCAGGCAGGAAACGGCCCCGGGGGAGGAAAGGCCAGGTAGTGAAGAGGGAAAAGGAAGACTCCCTGGAGGAAGAGAGACACGGGAGAGCCCCGCAGAAGAGCCCCGGGGAGGGGCGTAGGGCCCTTTCTCGCCTGACCAGGGACTTGAACCCTGGGCCCTCAGATTAAAAGTCTGATGCTCTACCGACTGAGCTAGCCAGGCTCACGGAGAAGGGGCCCCCGTTGGGGTCTCTAGAGACACTGGGCAGGAAAAGGCGACCGGTAGGCAGGACTCCACAGCCCTCCGGCTCCCAGAAGCCCGCGGGCTCAGGCCAGGCCTTCCCCGAGTAACCCACCGTCCCCTTGTCATGCCACGCTGGGGAGCTTTGGCAGCCCGGCTCAGCTGTCCCGGCGGAAGGGCGCCGGAAGACCGAGAGGCTGCCGCGCCTTCTCGGCCTTGCCTCCCTGTTACCGCCTGCCTCTGAGGCACCCGCGGGCCTAGCCCTGACAGAGACCGCAGAGCGAGCCACCCCCGGCTGCCGCGCTTCTCGCAGACGCTCCCCGCCTCCTCCAGCCCATGGCCGTCGTCCCCGCTTCCCAGAAGCGAGGCCGGGGGAGCTCCTTTGCCCGTGCCACGCTCCCGGCTCCTGCGCTGGCGCTCGGAGCCGAGCTGGGGCGGGCGCTCCCTTTGGCTGCTCCCCCGGGAGAGAGGGCCAAAGGGGCGATTTGGACGGCACGCTTTCTGCGCTTCCGGCCCGTGTCGCTTCTGGAGGGAAATGCCCCCCCTATTCCCTTGACCCGCGTACGTTGAAAACGGAAAAGGAAGCCACCAGGACACAGCGCTAAGTCCAAGTCGAGGCCGAGGGGCCTAAAGCGGCCGTGGGAGCGCAGGGACGCTTCACGTGGGTCAGGTCCCAAGCGGCACCTGGGGAACAAAGCTGTGGCAGCGGACGCGTGTCCTCGACGGAGCCAAAGCAGGCGAGATCCGTAGGACGGAGGGAGCGCCCTTCTGGCTCCCACGAGAGGAAGCCAAGGGGGCGGGGCGGCCGCCCGTTGGTCCCGAGGGCTCGGAGCCAGAGGTGCCCTTTTGGCCTCCCTCTGCTTTGTCTGCACCCCGGCGTCGGCTCGATAGACGGAGCCGCGCGACGGGGCCCTGGTGGAGGCCCGGAGGCCTTTTTTTCCTGCAGAAGGGGAGGCCAGCGGGGAAGTTGCCTGTGGAGCGGCAGGCAGGAAACGGCCCCGGGGGAGGAAAGGCCAGGTAGTGAAGAGGGAAAAGGAAGACTCCCTGGAGGAAGAGAGACACGGGAGAGCCCCGCAGAAGAGCCCCGGGGAGGGGCGTAGGGCCCTTTCTCGCCTGACCAGGGACTTGAACCCTGGGCCCTCAGATTAAAAGTCTGATGCTCTACCGACTGAGCTAGCCAGGCTCACGGAGAAGGGGCCCCCGTTGGGGTCTCTAGAGACACTGGGCAGGAAAAGGCGACCGGTAGGCAGGACTCCACAGCCCTCCGGCTCCCAGAAGCCCGCGGGCTCAGGCCAGGCCTTCCCCGAGTAACCCACCGTCCCCTTGTCATGCCACGCTGGGGAGCTTTGGCAGCCCGGCTCAGCTGTCCCGGCGGAAGGGCGCCGGAAGACCGAGAGGCTGCCGCGCCTTCTCGGCCTTGCCTCCCTGTTACCGCCTGCCTCTGAGGCACCCGCGGGCCTAGCCCTGACAGAGACCGCAGAGCGAGCCACCCCCGGCTGCCGCGCTTCTCGCAGACGCTCCCCGCCTCCTCCAGCCCATGGCCGTCGTCCCCGCTTCCCAGAAGCGAGGCCGGGGGAGCTCCTTTGCCCGTGCCACGCTCCCGGCTCCTGCGCTGGCGCTCGGAGCCGAGCTGGGGCGGGCGCTCCCTTTGGCTGCTCCCCCGGGAGAGAGGGCCAAAGGGGCGATTTGGACGGCACGCTTTCTGCGCTTCCGGCCCGTGTCGCTTCTGGAGGGAAATGCCCCCCCTATTCCCTTGACCCGCGTACGTTGAAAACGGAAAAGGAAGCCACCAGGACACAGCGCTAAGTCCAAGTCGAGGCCGAGGGGCCTAAAGCGGCCGTGGGAGCGCAGGGACGCTTCACGTGGGTCAGGTCCCAAGCGGCACCTGGGGAACAAAGCTGTGGCAGCGGACGCGTGTCCTCGACGGAGCCAAAGCAGGCGAGATCCGTAGGACGGAGGGAGCGCCCTTCTGGCTCCCACGAGAGGAAGCCAAGGGGGCGGGGCGGCCGCCCGTTGGTCCCGAGGGCTCGGAGCCAGAGGTGCCCTTTTGGCCTCCCTCTGCTTTGTCTGCACCCCGGCGTCGGCTCGATAGACGGAGCCGCGCGACGGGGCCCTGGTGGAGGCCCGGAGGCCTTTTTTTCCTGCAGAAGGGGAGGCCAGCGGGGAAGTTGCCTGTGGAGCGGCAGGCAGGAAACGGCCCCGGGGGAGGAAAGGCCAGGTAGTGAAGAGGGAAAAGGAAGACTCCCTGGAGGAAGAGAGACACGGGAGAGCCCCGCAGAAGAGCCCCGGGGAGGGGCATAGGGCCCTTTCTCGCCTGACCAGGGACTTGAACCCTGGGCCCTCAGATTAAAAGTCTGATGCTCTACCGACTGAGCTAGCCAGGCTCACGGAGAAGGGGCCCCCGTTGGGGTCTCTAGAGACACTGGGCAGGAAAAGGCGACCGGTAGGCAGGACTCCACAGCCCTCCGGCTCCCAGAAGCCCGCGGGCTCAGGCCAGGCCTTCCCCGAGTAACCCACCGTCCCCTTGTCATGCCACGCTGGGGAGCTTTGGCAGCCCGGCTCAGCTGTCCCGGCGGAAGGGCGCCGGAAGACCGAGAGGCTGCCGCGCCTTCTCGGCCTTGCCTCCCTGTTACCGCCTGCCTCTGAGGCACCCGCGGGCCTAGCCCTGACAGAGACCGCAGAGCGAGCCACCCCCGGCTGCCGCGCTTCTCGCAGACGCTCCCCGCCTCCTCCAGCCCATGGCCGTCGTCCCCGCTTCCCAGAAGCGAGGCCGGGGGAGCTCCTTTGCCCGTGCCACGCTCCCGGCTCCTGCGCTGGCGCTCGGAGCCGAGCTGGGGCGGGCGCTCCCTTTGGCTGCTCCCCCGGGAGAGAGGGCCAAAGGGGCGATTTGGACGGCACGCTTTCTGCGCTTCCGGCCCGTGTCGCTTCTGGAGGGAAATGCCCCCCCTATTCCCTTGACCCGCGTACGTTGAAAACGGAAAAGGAAGCCACCAGGACACAGCGCTAAGTCCAAGTCGAGGCCGAGGGGCCTAAAGCGGCCGTGGGAGCGCAGGGACGCTTCACGTGGGTCAGGTCCCAAGCGGCACCTGGGGAACAAAGCTGTGGCAGCGGACGCGTGTCCTCGACGGAGCCAAAGCAGGCGAGATCCGTAGGACGGAGGGAGCGCCCTTCTGGCTCCCACGAGAGGAAGCCAAGGGGGCGGGGCGGCCGCCCGTTGGTCCCGAGGGCTCGGAGCCAGAGGTGCCCTTTTGGCCTCCCTCTGCTTTGTCTGCACCCCGGCGTCGGCTCGATAGACGGAGCCGCGCGACGGGGCCCTGGTGGAGGCCCGGAGGCCTTTTTTTCCTGCAGAAGGGGAGGCCAGCGGGGAAGTTGCCTGTGGAGCGGCAGGCAGGAAACGGCCCCGGGGGAGGAAAGGCCAGGTAGTGAAGAGGGAAAAGGAAGACTCCCTGGAGGAAGAGAGACACGGGAGAGCCCCGCAGAAGAGCCCCAGGGAGGGGCGTAGGGCCCTTTCTCGCCTGACCAGGGACTTGAACCCTGGGCCCTCAGATTAAAAGTCTGATGCTCTACCGACTGAGCTAGCCAGGCTCACGGAGAAGGGGCCCCCGTTGGGGTCTCTAGAGACACTGGGCAGGAAAAGGCGACCGGTAGGCAGGACTCCACAGCCCTCCGGCTCCCAGAAGCCCGCGGGCTCAGGCCAGGCCTTCCCCGAGTAACCCACCGTCCCCTTGTCATGCCACGCTGGGGAGCTTTGGCAGCCCGGCTCAGCTGTCCCGGCGGAAGGGCGCCGGAAGACCGAGAGGCTGCCGCGCCTTCTCGGCCTTGCCTCCCTGTTACCGCCTGCCTCTGAGGCACCCGCGGGCCTAGCCCTGACAGAGACCGCAGAGCGAGCCACCCCCGGCTGCCGCGCTTCTCGCAGACGCTCCCCGCCTCCTCCAGCCCATGGCCGTCGTCCCCGCTTCCCAGAAGCGAGGCCGGGGGAGCTCCTTTGCCCGTGCCACGCTCCCGGCTCCTGCGCTGGCGCTCGGAGCCGAGCTGGGGCGGGCGCTCCCTTTGGCTGCTCCCCCGGGAGAGAGGGCCAAAGGGGCGATTTGGACGGCACGCTTTCTGCGCTTCCGGCCCGTGTCGCTTCTGGAGGGAAATGCCCCCCCTATTCCCTTGACCCGCGTACGTTGAAAACGGAAAAGGAAGCCACCAGGACACAGCGCTAAGTCCAAGTCGAGGCCGAGGGGCCTAAAGCGGCCGTGGGAGCGCAGGGACGCTTCACGTGGGTCAGGTCCCAAGCGGCACCTGGGGAACAAAGCTGTGGCAGCGGACGCGTGTCCTCGACGGAGCCAAAGCAGGCGAGATCCGTAGGACGGAGGGAGCGCCCTTCTGGCTCCCACGAGAGGAAGCCAAGGGGGCGGGGCGGCCGCCCGTTGGTCCCGAGGGCTCGGAGCCAGAGGTGCCCTTTTGGCCTCCCTCTGCTTTGTCTGCACCCCGGCGTCGGCTCGATAGACGGAGCCGCGCGACGGGGCCCTGGTGGAGGCCCGGAGGCCTTTTTTTCCTGCAGAAGGGGAGGCCAGCGGGGAAGTTGCCTGTGGAGCGGCAGGCAGGAAACGGCCCCGGGGGAGGAAAGGCCAGGTAGTGAAGAGGGAAAAGGAAGACTCCCTGGAGGAAGAGAGACACGGGAGAGCCCCGCAGAAGAGCCCCGGGGAGGGGCGTAGGGCCCTTTCTCGCCTGACCAGGGACTTGAACCCTGGGCCCTCAGATTAAAAGTCTGATGCTCTACCGACTGAGCTAGCCAGGCTCACGGAGAAGGGGCCCCCGTTGGGGTCTCTAGAGACACTGGGCAGGAAAAGGCGACCGGTAGGCAGGACTCCACAGCCCTCCGGCTCCCAGAAGCCCGCGGGCTCAGGCCAGGCCTTCCCCGAGTAACCCACCGTCCCCTTGTCATGCCACGCTGGGGAGCTTTGGCAGCCCGGCTCAGCTGTCCCGGCGGAAGGGCGCCGGAAGACCGAGAGGCTGCCGCGCCTTCTCGGCCTTGCCTCCCTGTTACCGCCTGCCTCTGAGGCACCCGCGGGCCTAGCCCTGACAGAGACCGCAGAGCGAGCCACCCCCGGCTGCCGCGCTTCTCGCAGACGCTCCCCGCCTCCTCCAGCCCATGGCCGTCGTCCCCGCTTCCCAGAAGCGAGGCCGGGGGAGCTCCTTTGCCCGTGCCACGCTCCCGGCTCCTGCGCTGGCGCTCGGAGCCGAGCTGGGGCGGGCGCTCCCTTTGGCTGCTCCCCCGGGAGAGAGGGCCAAAGGGGCGATTTGGACGGCACGCTTTCTGCGCTTCCGGCCCGTGTCGCTTCTGGAGGGAAATGCCCCCCCTATTCCCTTGACCCGCGTACGTTGAAAACGGAAAAGGAAGCCACCAGGACACAGCGCTAAGTCCAAGTCGAGGCCGAGGGGCCTAAAGCGGCCGTGGGAGCGCAGGGACGCTTCACGTGGGTCAGGTCCCAAGCGGCACCTGGGGAACAAAGCTGTGGCAGCGGACGCGTGTCCTCGACGGAGCCAAAGCAGGCGAGATCCGTAGGACGGAGGGAGCGCCCTTCTGGCTCCCACGAGAGGAAGCCAAGGGGGCGGGGCGGCCGCCCGTTGGTCCCGAGGGCTCGGAGCCAGAGGTGCCCTTTTGGCCTCCCTCTGCTTTGTCTGCACCCCGGCGTCGGCTCGATAGACGGAGCCGCGCGACGGGGCCCTGGTGGAGGCCCGGAGGCCTTTTTTTCCTGCAGAAGGGGAGGCCAGCGGGGAAGTTGCCTGTGGAGCGGCAGGCAGGAAACGGCCCCGGGGGAGGAAAGGCCAGGTAGTGAAGAGGGAAAAGGAAGACTCCCTGGAGGAAGAGAGACACGGGAGAGCCCCGCAGAAGAGCCCCAGGGAGGGGCGTAGGGCCCTTTCTCGCCTGACCAGGGACTTGAACCCTGGGCCCTCAGATTAAAAGTCTGATGCTCTACCGACTGAGCTAGCCAGGCTCACGGAGAAGGGGCCCCCGTTGGGGTCTCTAGAGACACTGGGCAGGAAAAGGCGACCGGTAGGCAGGACTCCACAGCCCTCCGGCTCCCAGAAGCCCGCGGGCTCAGGCCAGGCCTTCCCCGAGTAACCCACCGTCCCCTTGTCATGCCACGCTGGGGAGCTTTGGCAGCCCGGCTCAGCTGTCCCGGCGGAAGGGCGCC
Organism: Pelodiscus sinensis; assembly: GCF_052426305.1. Lineage (NCBI taxonomy): Eukaryota > Metazoa > Chordata > Testudines > Trionychidae > Pelodiscus > Pelodiscus sinensis. The sequence goes on along the minus strand of NC_143073.1, from coordinate 14,401,231 downwards.
GGAAGACCGAGAGGCTGCCGCGCCTTCTCGGCCTTGCCTCCCTGTTACCGCCTGCCTCTGAGGCACCCGCGGGCCTAGCCCTGACAGAGACCGCAGAGCGAGCCACCCCCGGCTGCCGCGCTTCTCGCAGACGCTCCCCGCCTCCTCCAGCCCATGGCCGTCGTCCCCGCTTCCCAGAAGCGAGGCCGGGGGAGCTCCTTTGCCCGTGCCACGCTCCCGGCTCCTGCGCTGGCGCTCGGAGCCGAGCTGGGGCGGGCGCTCCCTTTGGCTGCTCCCCCGGGAGAGAGGGCCAAAGGGGCGATTTGGACGGCACGCTTTCTGCGCTTCCGGCCCGTGTCGCTTCTGGAGGGAAATGCCCCCCCTATTCCCTTGACCCGCGTACGTTGAAAACGGAAAAGGAAGCCACCAGGACACAGCGCTAAGTCCAAGTCGAGGCCGAGGGGCCTAAAGCGGCCGTGGGAGCGCAGGGACGCTTCACGTGGGTCAGGTCCCAAGCGGCACCTGGGGAACAAAGCTGTGGCAGCGGACGCGTGTCCTCGACGGAGCCAAAGCAGGCGAGATCCGTAGGACGGAGGGAGCGCCCTTCTGGCTCCCACGAGAGGAAGCCAAGGGGGCGGGGCGGCCGCCCGTTGGTCCCGAGGGCTCGGAGCCAGAGGTGCCCTTTTGGCCTCCCTCTGCTTTGTCTGCACCCCGGCGTCGGCTCGATAGACGGAGCCGCGCGACGGGGCCCTGGTGGAGGCCCGGAGGCCTTTTTTTCCTGCAGAAGGGGAGGCCAGCGGGGAAGTTGCCTGTGGAGCGGCAGGCAGGAAACGGCCCCGGGGGAGGAAAGGCCAGGTAGTGAAGAGGGAAAAGGAAGACTCCCTGGAGGAAGAGAGACACGGGAGAGCCCCGCAGAAGAGCCCCAGGGAGGGGCGTAGGGCCCTTTCTCGCCTGACCAGGGACTTGAACCCTGGGCCCTCAGATTAAAAGTCTGATGCTCTACCGACTGAGCTAGCCAGGCTCACGGAGAAGGGGCCCCCGTTGGGGTCTCTAGAGACACTGGGCAGGAAAAGGCGACCGGTAGGCAGGACTCCACAGCCCTCCGGCTCCCAGAAGCCCGCGGGCTCAGGCCAGGCCTTCCCCGAGTAACCCACCGTCCCCTTGTCATGCCACGCTGGGGAGCTTTGGCAGCCCGGCTCAGCTGTCCCGGCGGAAGGGCGCCGGAAGACCGAGAGGCTGCCGCGCCTTCTCGGCCTTGCCTCCCTGTTACCGCCTGCCTCTGAGGCACCCGCGGGCCTAGCCCTGACAGAGACCGCAGAGCGAGCCACCCCCGGCTGCCGCGCTTCTCGCAGACGCTCCCCGCCTCCTCCAGCCCATGGCCGTCGTCCCCGCTTCCCAGAAGCGAGGCCGGGGGAGCTCCTTTGCCCGTGCCACGCTCCCGGCTCCTGCGCTGGCGCTCGGAGCCGAGCTGGGGCGGGCGCTCCCTTTGGCTGCTCCCCCGGGAGAGAGGGCCAAAGGGGCGATTTGGACGGCACGCTTTCTGCGCTTCCGGCCCGTGTCGCTTCTGGAGGGAAATGCCCCCCCTATTCCCTTGACCCGCGTACGTTGAAAACGGAAAAGGAAGCCACCAGGACACAGCGCTAAGTCCAAGTCGAGGCCGAGGGGCCTAAAGCGGCCGTGGGAGCGCAGGGACGCTTCACGTGGGTCAGGTCCCAAGCGGCACCTGGGGAACAAAGCTGTGGCAGCGGACGCGTGTCCTCGACGGAGCCAAAGCAGGCGAGATCCGTAGGACGGAGGGAGCGCCCTTCTGGCTCCCACGAGAGGAAGCCAAGGGGGCGGGGCGGCCGCCCGTTGGTCCCGAGGGCTCGGAGCCAGAGGTGCCCTTTTGGCCTCCCTCTGCTTTGTCTGCACCCCGGCGTCGGCTCGATAGACGGAGCCGCGCGACGGGGCCCTGGTGGAGGCCCGGAGGCCTTTTTTTCCTGCAGAAGGGGAGGCCAGCGGGGAAGTTGCCTGTGGAGCGGCAGGCAGGAAACGGCCCCGGGGGAGGAAAGGCCAGGTAGTGAAGAGGGAAAAGGAAGACTCCCTGGAGGAAGAGAGACACGGGAAAGCCCCGCAGAAGAGCCCCGGGGAGGGGCATAGGGCCCTTTCTCGCCTGACCAGGGACTTGAACCCTGGGCCCTCAGATTAAAAGTCTGATGCTCTACCGACTGAGCTAGCCAGGCTCACGGAGAAGGGGCCCCCGTTGGGGTCTCTAGAGACACTGGGCAGGAAAAGGCGACCGGTAGGCAGGACTCCACAGCCCTCCGGCTCCCAGAAGCCCGCGGGCTCAGGCCAGGCCTTCCCCGAGTAACCCACCGTCCCCTTGTCATGCCACGCTGGGGAGCTTTGGCAGCCCGGCTCAGCTGTCCCGGCGGAAGGGCGCCGGAAGACCGAGAGGCTGCCGCGCCTTCTCGGCCTTGCCTCCCTGTTACCGCCTGCCTCTGAGGCACCCGCGGGCCTAGCCCTGACAGAGACCGCAGAGCGAGCCACCCCCGGCTGCCGCGCTTCTCGCAGACGCCCCCCGCCTCCTCCAGCCCATGGCCGTCGTCCCCGCTTCCCAGAAGCGAGGCCGGGGGAGCTCCTTTGCCCGTGCCACGCTCCCGGCTCCTGCGCTGGCGCTCGGAGCCGAGCTGGGGCGGGCGCTCCCTTTGGCTGCTCCCCCGGGAGAGAGGGCCAAAGGGGCGATTTGGACGGCACGCTTTCTGCGCTTCCGGCCCGTGTCGCTTCTGGAGGGAAATGCCCCCCCTATTCCCTTGACCCGCGTACGTTGAAAACGGAAAAGGAAGCCACCAGGACACAGCGCTAAGTCCAAGTCGAGGCCGAGGGGCCTAAAGCGGCCGTGGGAGCGCAGGGACGCTTCACGTGGGTCAGGTCCCAAGCGGCACCTGGGGAACAAAGCTGTGGCAGCGGACGCGTGTCCTCGACGGAGCCAAAGCAGGCGAGATCCGTAGGACGGAGGGAGCGCCCTTCTGGCTCCCACGAGAGGAAGCCAAGGGGGCGGGGCGGCCGCCCGTTGGTCCCGAGGGCTCGGAGCCAGAGGTGCCCTTTTGGCCTCCCTCTGCTTTGTCTGCACCCCGGCGTCGGCTCGATAGACGGAGCCGCGCGATGGGGCCCTGGTGGAGGCCCGGAGGCCTTTTTTTCCTGCAGAAGGGGAGGCCAGCGGGGAAGTTGCCTGTGGAGCGGCAGGCAGGAAACGGCCCCGGGGGAGGAAAGGCCAGGTAGTGAAGAGGGAAAAGGAAGACTCCCTGGAGGAAGAGAGACACGGGAGAGCCCCGCAGAAGAGCCCCAGGGAGGGGCGTAGGGCCCTTTCTCGCCTGACCAGGGACTTGAACCCTGGGCCCTCAGATTAAAAGTCTGATGCTCTACCGACTGAGCTAGCCAGGCTCACGGAGAAGGGGCCCCCGTTGGGGTCTCTAGAGACACTGGGCAGGAAACGGCGACCGGTAGGCAGGACTCCACAGCCCTCCGGCTCCCAGAAGCCCGCGGGCTCAGGCCAGGCCTTCCCCGAGTAACCCACCGTCCCCTTGTCATGCCACGCTGGGGAGCTTTGGCAGCCCGGCTCAGCTGTCCCGGCGGAAGGGCGCCGGAAGACCGAGAGGCTGCCGCGCCTTCTCGGCCTTGCCTCCCTGTTACCGCCTGCCTCTGAGGCACCCGCGGGCCTAGCCCTGACAGAGACCGCAGAGCGAGCCACCCCCGGCTGCCGCGCTTCTCGCAGACGCTCCCCGCCTCCTCCAGCCCATGGCCGTCGTCCCCGCTTCCCAGAAGCGAGGCCGGGGGAGCTCCTTTGCCCGTGCCACGCTCCCGGCTCCTGCGCTGGCGCTCGGAGCCGAGCTGGGGCGGGCGCTCCCTTTGGCTGCTCCCCCGGGAGAGAGGGCCAAAGGGGCGATTTGGACGGCACGCTTTCTGCGCTTCCGGCCCGTGTCGCTTCTGGAGGGAAATGCCCCCCCTATTCCCTTGACCCGCGTACGTTGAAAACGGAAAAGGAAGCCACCAGGACACAGCGCTAAGTCCAAGTCGAGGCCGAGGGGCCTAAAGCGGCCGTGGGAGCGCAGGGACGCTTCACGTGGGTCAGGTCCCAAGCGGCACCTGGGGAACAAAGCTGTGGCAGCGGACGCGTGTCCTCGACGGAGCCAAAGCAGGCGAGATCCGTAGGACGGAGGGAGCGCCCTTCTGGCTCCCACGAGAGGAAGCCAAGGGGGCGGGGCGGCCGCCCGTTGGTCCCGAGGGCTCGGAGCCAGAGGTGCCCTTTTGGCCTCCCTCTGCTTTGTCTGCACCCCGGCGTCGGCTCGATAGACGGAGCCGCGCGACGGGGCCCTGGTGGAGGCCCGGAGGCCTTTTTTTCCTGCAGAAGGGGAGGCCAGCGGGGAAGTTGCCTGTGGAGCGGCAGGCAGGAAACGGCCCCGGGGGAGGAAAGGCCAGGTAGTGAAGAGGGAAAAGGAAGACTCCCTGGAGGAAGAGAGACACGGGAAAGCCCCGCAGAAGAGCCCCGGGGAGGGGCATAGGGCCCTTTCTCGCCTGACCAGGGACTTGAACCCTGGGCCCTCAGATTAAAAGTCTGATGCTCTACCGACTGAGCTAGCCAGGCTCACGGAGAAGGGGCCCCCGTTGGGGTCTCTAGAGACACTGGGCAGGAAAAGGCGACCGGTAGGCAGGACTCCACAGCCCTCCGGCTCCCAGAAGCCCGCGGGCTCAGGCCAGGCCTTCCCCGAGTAACCCACCGTCCCCTTGTCATGCCACGCTGGGGAGCTTTGGCAGCCCGGCTCAGCTGTCCCGGCGGAAGGGCGCCGGAAGACCGAGAGGCTGCCGCGCCTTCTCGGCCTTGCCTCCCTGTTACCGCCTGCCTCTGAGGCACCCGCGGGCCTAGCCCTGACAGAGACCGCAGAGCGAGCCACCCCCGGCTGCCGCGCTTCTCGCAGACGCTCCCCGCCTCCTCCAGCCCATGGCCGTCGTCCCCGCTTCCCAGAAGCGAGGCCGGGGGAGCTCCTTTGCCCGTGCCACGCTCCCGGCTCCTGCGCTGGCGCTCGGAGCCGAGCTGGGGCGGGCGCTCCCTTTGGCTGCTCCCCCGGGAGAGAGGGCCAAAGGGGCGATTTGGACGGCACGCTTTCTGCGCTTCCGGCCCGTGTCGCTTCTGGAGGGAAATGCCCCCCCTATTCCCTTGACCCGCGTACGTTGAAAACGGAAAAGGAAGCCACCAGGACACAGCGCTAAGTCCAAGTCGAGGCCGAGGGGCCTAAAGCGGCCGTGGGAGCGCAGGGACGCTTCACGTGGGTCAGGTCCCAAGCGGCACCTGGGGAACAAAGCTGTGGCAGCGGACGCGTGTCCTCGACGGAGCCAAAGCAGGCGAGATCCGTAGGACGGAGGGAGCGCCCTTCTGGCTCCCACGAGAGGAAGCCAAGGGGGCGGGGCGGCCGCCCGTTGGTCCCGAGGGCTCGGAGCCAGAGGTGCCCCTTTGGCCTCCCTCTGCTTTGTCTGCACCCCGGCGTCGGCTCGATAGACGGAGCCGCCCGACGGGGCCCTGGTGGAGGCCCGGAGGCCTTTGTTCCTGCAGAAGGGGAGGCCAGCGGGGAAGTTGCCTGTGGAGCGGCAGGCAGGAAACGGCCCCGGGGGAGGAAAGGCCAGGTACTGAAGAGGGAAAAGGAAGACTCACTGGAGGAAGAGAGACACGGGAGAGCCCCGCAGAAGAGCCCCAGGGAGGGGCGTAGGGCCCTTTCTCGCCTGACCAGGGACTTGAACCCTGGGCCCTCAGATTAAAAGTCTGATGCTCTACCGACTGAGCTAGCCAGGCTCACGGAGAAGGGGCCCCCGTTGGGGTCTCTAGAGACACTGGGCAGGTAAAGGCGACCGGTAGGCAGGACTCCACAGCCCTCCGGCTCCCAGAAGCCCGCGGGCTCAGGCCAGGCCTTCCCCGAGTAACCCACCGTCCCCTTGTCATGCCACGCTGGGGAGCTTTGGCAGCCCGGCTCAGCTGTCCCGGCGGAAGGGCGCCGGAAGACCGAGAGGCTGCCGCGCCTTCTCGGCCTTGCCTCCCTGTTACCGCCTGCCTCTGAGGCACCCGCGGGCCTAGCCCTGACAGAGACCGCAGAGCGAGCCACCCCCGGCTGCCGCGCTTCTCGCAGACGCTCCCCGCCTCCTCCAGCCCATGGCCGTCGTCCCCGCTTCCCAGAAGCGAGGCCGGGGGAGCTCCTTTGCCCGTGCCACGCTCCCGGCTCCTGCGCTGGCGCTCGGAGCCGAGCTGGGGCGGGCGCTCCCTTTGGCTGCTCCCCCGGGAGAGAGGGCCAAAGGGGCGATTTGGACGGCACGCTTTCTGCGCTTCCGGCCCGTGTCGCTTCTGGAGGGAAATGCCCCCCCTATTCCCTTGACCCGCGTACGTTGAAAACGGAAAAGGAAGCCACCAGGACACAGCGCTAAGTCCAAGTCGAGGCCGAGGGGCCTAAAGCGGCCGTGGGAGCGCAGGGACGCTTCACGTGGGTCAGGTCCCAAGCGGCACCTGGGGTACAAAGCTGTGGCAGCGGACGCGTGTCCTCGACGGAGCCAAAGCAGGCGAGATCCGTAGGACGGAGGGAGCGCCCTTCTGGCTCCCACGAGAGGAAGCCAAGGGGGCGGGGCGGCCGCCCGTTGGTCCCGAGGGCTCGGAGCCAGAGGTGCCCTTTTGGCCTCCCTCTGCTTTGTCTGCACCCCGGCGTCGGCTCGATAGACGGAGCCGCGCGACGGGGCCCTGGTGGAGGCCCGGAGGCCTTTTTTTCCTGCAGAAGGGGAGGCCAGCGGGGAAGTTGCCTGTGGAGCGGCAGGCAGGAAACGGCCCCGGGGGAGGAAAGGCCAGGTAGTGAAGAGGGAAAAGGAAGACTCCCTGGAGGAAGAGAGACACGGGAGAGCCCTGCAGAAGAGCCCCAGGGAGGGGCGTAGGGCCCTTTCTCGCCTGACCAGGGACTTGAACCCTGGGCCCTCAGATTAAAAGTCTGATGCTCTACCGACTGAGCTAGCCAGGCTCACGGAGAAGGGGCCCCCGTTGGGGTCTCTAGAGACACTGGGCAGGTAAAGGCGACCGGTAGGCAGGACTCCACAGCCCTCCGGCTCCCAGAAGCCCGCGGGCTCAGGCCAGGCCTTCCCCGAGTAACCCACCGTCCCCTTGTCATGCCACGCTGGGGAGCTTTGGCAGCCCGGCTCAGCTGTCCCGGCGGAAGGGCGCCGGAAGACCGAGAGGCTGCCGCGCCTTCTCGGCCTTGCCTCCCTGTTACCGCCTGCCTCTGAGGCACCTGCGGGCCTAGCCCTGACAGAGACCGCAGAGCGAGCCACCCCCGGCTGCCGCGCTTCTCGCAGACGCTCCCCGCCTCCTCCAGCCCATGGCCGTCGTCCCCGCTTCCCAGAAGCGAGGCCGGGGGAGCTCCTTTGCCCGTGCCACGCTCCCGGCTCCTGCGCTGGCGCTCGGAGCCGAGCTGGGGCGGGCGCTCCCTTTGGCTGCTCCCCCGGGAGAGAGGGCCAAAGGGGCGATTTGGACGGCACGCTTTCTGCGCTTCCGGCCCGTGTCGCTTCTGGAGGGAAATGCCCCCCCTATTCCCTTGACCCGCGTACGTTGAAAACGGAAAAGGAAGCCACCAGGACACAGCGCTAAGTCCAAGTCGAGGCCGAGGGGCCTAAAGCGGCCGTGGGAGCGCAGGGACGCTTCACGTGGGTCAGGTCCCAAGCGGCACCTGGGGAACAAAGCTGTGGCAGCGGACGCGTGTCCTCGACGGAGCCAAAGCAGGCGAGATCCGTAGGACGGAGGGAGCGCCCTTCTGGCTCCCACGAGAGGAAGCCAAGGGGGCGGGGCGGCCGCCCGTTGGTCCCGAGGGCTCGGAGCCAGAGGTGCCCTTTTGGCCTCCCTCTGCTTTGTCTGCACCGCGGCGTCGGCTCGATAGACGGAGCCGCCCGACGGGGCCCTGGTGGAGGCCCGGAGGCCTTTTTTTCCTGCAGAAGGGGAGGCCAGCGGGGAAGTTGCCTGTGGAGCGGCAGGCAGGAAACGGCCCCGGGGGAGGAAAGGCCAGGTAGTGAAGAGGGAAAAGGAAGACTCCCTGGAGGAAGAGAGACACAGGAGAGCCCCGCAGAAGAGCCCCAGGGAGGGGCGTAGGGCCCTTTCTTGCCTGACCAGGGACTTGAACCCTGGGCCCTCAGATTAAAAGTCTGATGCTCTACCGACTGAGCTAGCCAGGCTCACGGAGAAGGGGCCCCCGTTGGGGTCTCTAGAGACACTGGGCAGGAAAAGGCGACCGGTAGGCAGGACTCCACAGCCCTCCGGCTCCCAGAAGCCCGCGGGCTCAGGCCAGGCCTTCCCCGAGTAACCCACCGTCCCCTTGTCATGCCACGCTGGGGAGCTTTGGCAGCCCGGCTCAGCTGTCCCGGCGGAAGGGCGCCGGAAGACCGAGAGGCTGCCGCGCCTTCTCGGCCTTGCCTCCCTGTTACCGCCTGCCTCTGAGGCACCCGCGGGCCTAGCCCTGACAGAGACCGCAGAGCGAGCCACCCCCGGCTGCCGCGCTTCTCGCAGACGCTCCCCGCCTCCTCCAGCCCATGGCCGTCGTCCCCGCTTCCCAGAAGCGAGGCCGGGGGAGCTCCTTTGCCCGTGCCACGCTCCCGGCTCCTGCGCTGGCGCTCGGAGCCGAGCTGGGGCGGGCGCTCCCTTTGGCTGCTCCCCCGGGAGAGAGGGCCAAAGGGGCGATTTGGACGGCACGCTTTCTGCGCTTCCGGCCCGTGTCGCTTCTGGAGGGAAATGCCCCCCCTATTCCCTTGACCCGCGTACGTTGAAAACGGAAAAGGAAGCCACCAGGACACAGCGCTAAGTCCAAGTCGAGGCCGAGGGGCCTAAAGCGGCCGTGGGAGCGCAGGGACGCTTCACGTGGGTCAGGTCCCAAGCGGCACCTGGGGAACAAAGCTGTGGCAGCGGACGCGTGTCCTCGACGGAGCCAAAGCAGGCGAGATCCGTAGGACGGAGGGAGCGCCCTTCTGGCTCCCACGAGAGGAAGCCAAGGGGGCGGGGCGGCCGCCCGTTGGTCCCGAGGGCTCGGAGCCAGAGGTGCCCCTTTGGCCTCCCTCTGCTTTGTCTGCACCCCGGCGTCGGCTCGATAGACGGAGCCGCCCGACGGGGCCCTGGTGGAGGCCCGGAGGCCTTTGTTCCTGCAGAAGGGGAGGCCAGCGGGGAAGTTGCCTGTGGAGCGGCAGGCAGGAAACGGCCCCGGGGGAGGAAAGGCCAGGTACTGAAGAGGGAAAAGGAAGACTCACTGGAGGAAGAGAGACATGGGAGAGCCCCGCAGTAGAGCCCCAGGGAGGGGTGTAGGGCCCTTTCTCGCCTGACCAGGGACTTGAACCCTGGGCCCTCAGATTAAAAGTCTGATGCTCTACCGACTGAGCTAGCCAGGCTCACGGAGAAGGGGCCCCCGTTGGGGTCTCTAGAGACACTGGGCAGGAAAAGGCGACCGGTAGGGAGGACTCCACGGCCCTCCGGCTCCCAGAAGCCCACGGGCTCAGGCCAGGCCTTCCCCGAGTAACCCACCGTCCCCTTGTCATGCCACGCTGGGGAGCTTTGGCAGCCCGGCTCAGCTGTCCCGGCGGAAGGGCGCCGGAAGACCGAGAGGCTGCCGCGCCTTCTCGGCCTTGCCTCCCTGTTACCGCCTGCCTCTGAGGCACCCGCGGGCCTAGCCCTGACAGAGACCGCAGAGCGAGCCACCCCCGGCTGCCGCGCTTCTCGCAGACGCTCCCCGCCTCCTCCAGCCCATGGCCGTCGTCCCCGCTTCCCAGAAGCGAGGCCGGGGGAGCTCCTTTGCCCGTGCCACGCTCCCGGCTCCTGCGCTGGCGCTCGGAGCCGAGCTGGGGCGGGCGCTCCCTTTGGCTGCTCCCCCGGGAGAGAGGGCCAAAGGGGCGATTTGGACGGCACGCTTTCTGCGCTTCCGGCCCGTGTCGCTTCTGGAGGGAAATGCCCCCCCTATTCCCTTGACCCGTGTACGTTGAAAACGGAAAAGGAAGCCACCAGGACACAGCGCTAAGTCCAAGTCGAGGCCGAGGGGCCTAAAGCGGCCGTGGGAGCGCAGGGACGCTTCACGTGGGTCAGGTCCCAAGCGGCACCTGGGGAACAAAGCTGTGGCAGCGGACGCGTGTCCTCGACGGAGCCAAAGCAGGCGAGATCCGTAGGACGGAGGGAGCGCCCTTCTGGCTCCCACGAGAGGAAGCCAAGGGGGCGGGGCGGCCGCCCGTTGGTCCCGAGGGCTCGGAGCCAGAGGTGCCCTTTTGGCCTCCCTCTGCTTTGTCTGCACCGCGGCGTCGGCTCGATAGACGGAGCCGCCCGACGGGGCCCTGGTGGAGGCCCGGAGGCCTTTTTTTCCTGCAGAAGGGGAGGCCAGCGGGGAAGTTGCCTGTGGAGCGGCAGGCAGGAAACGGCCCCGGGGGAGGAAAGGCCAGGTAGTGAAGAGGGAAAAGGAAGACTCCCTGGAGGAAGAGAGACACAGGAGAGCCCCGCAGAAGAGCCCCAGGGAGGGGCGTAGGGCCCTTTCTTGCCTGACCAGGGACTTGAACCCTGGGCCCTCAGATTAAAAGTCTGATGCTCTACCGACTGAGCTAGCCAGGCTCACGGAGAAGGGGCCCCCGTTGGGGTCTCTAGAGACACTGGGCAGGAAAAGGCGACCGGTAGGCAGGACTCCACAGCCCTCCGGCTCCCAGAAGCCCGCGGGCTCAGGCCAGGCCTTCCCCGAGTAACCCACCGTCCCCTTGTCATGCCACGCTGGGGAGCTTTGGCAGCCCGGCTCAGCTGTCCCGGCGGAAGGGCGCCGGAAGACCGAGAGGCTGCCGCGCCTTCTCGGCCTTGCCTCCCTGTTACCGCCTGCCTCTGAGGCACCCGCGGGCCTAGCCCTGACAGAGACCGCAGAGCGAGCCACCCCCGGCTGCCGCGCTTCTCGCAGACGCTCCCCGCCTCCTCCAGCCCATGGCCGTCGTCCCCGCTTCCCAGAAGCGAGGCCGGGGGAGCTCCTTTGCCCGTGCCACGCTCCCGGCTCCTGCGCTGGCGCTCGGAGCCGAGCTGGGGCGGGCGCTCCCTTTGGCTGCTCCCCCGGGAGAGAGGGCCAAAGGGGCGATTTGGACGGCACGCTTTCTGCGCTTCCGGCCCGTGTCGCTTCTGGAGGGAAATGCCCCCCCTATTCCCTTGACCCGCGTACGTTGAAAACGGAAAAGGAAGCCACCAGGACACAGCGCTAAGTCCAAGTCGAGGCCGAGGGGCCTAAAGCGGCCGTGGGAGCGCAGGGACGCTTCACGTGGGTCAGGTCCCAAGCGGCACCTGGGGAACAAAGCTGTGGCAGCGGACGCGTGTCCTCGACGGAGCCAAAGCAGGCGAGATCCGTAGGACGGAGGGAGCGCCCTTCTGGCTCCCACGAGAGGAAGCCAAGGGGGCGGGGCGGCCGCCCGTTGGTCCCGAGGGCTCGGAGCCAGAGGTGCCCCTTTGGCCTCCCTCTGCTTTGTCTGCACCCCGGCGTCGGCTCGATAGACGGAGCCGCCCGACGGGGCCCTGGTGGAGGCCCGGAGGCCTTTGTTCCTGCAGAAGGGGAGGCCAGCGGGGAAGTTGCCTGTGGAGCGGCAGGCAGGAAACGGCCCCGGGGGAGGAAAGGCCAGGTACTGAAGAGGGAAAAGGAAGACTCACTGGAGGAAGAGAGACATGGGACAGCCCCGCAGTAGAGCCCCAGGGAGGGGTGTAGGGCCCTTTCTCGCCTGACCAGGGACTTGAACCCTGGGCCCTCAGATTAAAAGTATGATGCTCTACCGACTGAGCTAGCCAGGCTCACGGAGAAGGGGCCCCCGTTGGGGTCTCTAGAGACACTGGGCAGGAAAAGGCGACCGGTAGGGAGGACTCCACGGCCCTCCGGCTCCCAGAAGCCCACGGGCTCAGGCCAGGCCTTCCCCGAGTAACCCACCGTCCCCTTGTCATGCCACGCTGGGGAGCTTTGGCAGCCCGGCTCAGCTGTCCCGGCGGAAGGGCGCCGGAAGACCGAGAGGCTGCCGCGCCTTCTCGGCCTTGCCTCCCTGTTACCGCCTGCCTCTGAGGCACCCGCGGGCCTAGCCCTGACAGAGACCGCAGAGCGAGCCACCCCCGGCTGCCGCGCTTCTCGCAGACGCTCCCCGCCTCCTCCAGCCCATGGCCGTCGTCCCCGCTTCCCAGAAGCGAGGCCGGGGGAGCTCCTTTGCCCGTGCCACGCTCCCGGCTCCTGCGCTGGCGCTCGGAGCCGAGCTGGGGCGGGCGCTCCCTTTGGCTGCTCCCCCGGGAGAGAGGGCCAAAGGGGCGATTTGGACGGCACGCTTTCTGCGCTTCCGGCCCGTGTCGCTTCTGGAGGGAAATGCCCCCCCTATTCCCTTGACCCGCGTACGTTGAAAACGGAAAAGGAAGCCACCAGGACACAGCGCTAAGTCCAAGTCGAGGCCGAGGGGCCTAAAGCGGCCGTGGGAGCGCAGGGACGCTTCACGTGGGTCAGGTCCCAAGCGGCACCTGGGGAACAAAGCTGTGGCAGCGGACGCGTGTCCTCGACGGAGCCAAAGCAGGCGAGATCCGTAGGACGGAGGGAGCGCCCTTCTGGCTCCCACGAGAGGAAGCCAAGGGGGCGGGGCGGCCGCCCGTTGGTCCCGAGGGCTCGGAGCCAGAGGTGCCCTTTTGGCCTCCCTCTGCTTTGTCTGCACCCCGGCGTCGGCTCGATAGACGGAGCCGCGCGACGGGGCCCTGGTGGAGGCCCGGAGGCCTTTTTTTCCTGCAGAAGGGGAGGCCAGCGGGGAAGTTGCCTGTGGAGCGGCAGGCAGGAAACGGCCCCGGGGGAGGAAAGGCCAGGTAGTGAAGAGGGAAAAGGAAGACTCCCTGGAGGAAGAGAGACACGGGAGAGCACCGCAGAAGAGCCCCGGGGAGGGGCGTAGGGCCCTTTCTCGCCTGACCAGGGACTTGAACCCTGGGCCCTCAGATTAAAAGTCTGATGCTCTACCGACTGAGCTAGCCAGGCTCACGGAGAAGGGGCCCCCGTTGGGGTCTCTAGAGACACTGGGCAGGTAAAGGCGACCGGTAGGCAGGACTCCACAGCCCTCCGGCTCCCAGAAGCCCGCGGGCTCAGGCCAGGCCTTCCCCGAGTAACCCACCGTCCCCTTGTCATGCCACGCTGGGGAGCTTTGGCAGCCCGGCTCAGCTGTCCCGGCGGAAGGGCGCCGGAAGACCGAGAGGCTGCCGCGCCTTCTCGGCCTTGCCTCCCTGTTACCGCCTGCCTCTGAGGCACCCGCGGGCCTAGCCCTGACAGAGACCGCAGAGCGAGCCACCCCCGGCTGCCGCGCTTCTCGCAGACGCTCCCCGCCTCCTCCAGCCCATGGCCGTCGTCCCCGCTTCCCAGAAGCGAGGCCGGGGGAGCTCCTTTGCCCGTGCCACGCTCCCGGCTCCTGCGCTGGCGCTCGGAGCCGAGCTGGGGCGGGCGCTCCCTTTGGCTGCTCCCCCGGGAGAGAGGGCCAAAGGGGCGATTTGGACGGCACGCTTTCTGCGCTTCCGGCCCGTGTCGCTTCTGGAGGGAAATGCCCCCCCTATTCCCTTGACCCGCGTACGTTGAAAACGGAAAAGGAAGCCACCAGGACACAGCGCTAAGTCCAAGTCGAGGCCGAGGGGCCTAAAGCGGCCGTGGGAGCGCAGGGACGCTTCACGTGGGTCAGGTCCCAAGCGGCACCTGGGGAACAAAGCTGTGGCAGCGGACGCGTGTCCTCGACGGAGCCAAAGCAGGCGAGATCCGTAGGACGGAGGGAGCGCCCTTCTGGCTCCCACGAGAGGAAGCCAAGGGGGCGGGGCGGCCGCCCGTTGGTCCCGAGGGCTCGGAGCCAGAGGTGCCCTTTTGGCCTCCCTCTGCTTTGTCTGCACCCCGGCGTCGGCTCGATAGACGGAGCCGCCCGACGGGGCCCTGGTGGAGGCCCGGAGGCCTTTTTTTCCTGCAGAAGGGGAGGCCAGCGGGGAAGTTGCCTGTGGAGCGGCAGGCAGGAAACGGCCCCGGGGGAGGAAAGGCCAGGTAGTGAAGAGGGAAAAGGAAGACTCCCTGGAGGAAGAGAGACACAGGAGAGCCCCGCAGAAGAGCCCCAGGGAGGGGCGTAGGGCCCTTTCTCGCCTGACCAGGGACTTGAACCCTGGGCCCTCAGATTAAAAGTCTGATGCTCTACCGACTGAGCTAGCCAGGCTCACGGAGAAGGGGCCCCCGTTGGGGTCTCTAGAGACACTGGGCAGGAAAAGGCGACCGGTAGGCAGGACTCCACAGCCCTCCGGCTCCCAGAAGCCCGCGGGCTCAGGCCAGGCCTTCCCCGAGTAACCCACCGTCCCCTTGTCATGCCACGCTGGGGAGCTTTGGCAGCCCGGCTCAGCTGTCCCGGCGGAAGGGCGCCGGAAGACCGAGAGGCTGCCGCGCCTTCTCGGCCTTGCCTCCCTGTTACCGCCTGCCTCTGAGGCACCCGCGGGCCTAGCCCTGACAGAGACCGCAGAGCGAGCCACCCCCGGCTGCCGCGCTTCTCGCAGACGCTCCCCGCCTCCTCCAGCCCATGGCCGTCGTCCCCGCTTCCCAGAAGCGAGGCCGGGGGAGCTCCTTTGCCCGTGCCACGCTCCCGGCTCCTGCGCTGGCGCTCGGAGCCGAGCTGGGGCGGGCGCTCCCTTTGGCTGCTCCCCCGGGAGAGAGGGCCAAAGGGGCGATTTGGACGGCACGCTTTCTGCGCTTCCGGCCCGTGTCGCTTCTGGAGGGAAATGCCCCCCCTATTCCCTTGACCCGCGTACGTTGAAAACGGAAAAGGAAGCCACCAGGACACAGCGCTAAGTCCAAGTCGAGGCCGAGGGGCCTAAAGCGGCCGTGGGAGCGCAGGGACGCTTCACGTGGGTCAGGTCCCAAGCGGCACCTGGGGAACAAAGCTGTGGCAGCGGACGCGTGTCCTCGACGGAGCCAAAGCAGGCGAGATCCGTAGGACGGAGGGAGCGCCCTTCTGGCTCCCACGAGAGGAAGCCAAGGGGGCGGGGCGGCCGCCCGTTGGTCCCGAGGGCTCGGAGCCAGAGGTGCCCTTTTGGCCTCCCTCTGCTTTGTCTGCACCCCGGCGTCGGCTCGATAGACGGAGCCGCGCGACGGGGCCCTGGTGGAGGCCCGGAGGCCTTTTTTTCCTGCAGAAGGGGAGGCCAGCGGGGAAGTTGCCTGTGGAGCGGCAGGCAGGAAACGGCCCCGGGGGAGGAAAGGCCAGGTAGTGAAGAGGGAAAAGGAAGACTCCCTGGAGGAAGAGAGACACGGGAGAGCCCCGCAGAAGAGCCCCAGGGAGGGGCGTAGGGCCCTTTCTCGCCTGACCAGGGACTTGAACCCTGGGCCCTCAGATTAAAAGTCTGATGCTCTACCGACTGAGCTAGCCAGGCTCACGGAGAAGGGGCCCCCGTTGGGGTCTCTAGAGACACTGGGCAGGTAAAGGCGACCGGTAGGCAGGACTCCACAGCCCTCCGGCTCCCAGAAGCCCGCGGGCTCAGGCCAGGCCTTCCCCGAGTAACCCACCGTCCCCTTGTCATGCCACGCTGGGGAGCTTTGGCAGCCCGGCTCAGCTGTCCCGGCGGAAGGGCGCCGGAAGACCGAGAGGCTGCCGCGCCTTCTCGGCCTTGCCTCCCTGTTACCGCCTGCCTCTGAGGCACCCGCGGGCCTAGCCCTGACAGAGACCGCAGAGCGAGCCACCCCCGGCTGCCGCGCTTCTCGCAGACGCTCCCCGCCTCCTCCAGCCCATGGCCGTCGTCCCCGCTTCCCAGAAGCGAGGCCGGGGGAGCTCCTTTGCCCGTGCCACGCTCCCGGCTCCTGCGCTGGCGCTCGGAGCCGAGCTGGGGCGGGCGCTCCCTTTGGCTGCTCCCCCGGGAGAGAGGGCCAAAGGGGCGATTTGGACGGCACGCTTTCTGCGCTTCCGGCCCGTGTCGCTTCTGGAGGGAAATGCCCCCCCTATTCCCTTGACCCGCGTACGTTGAAAACGGAAAAGGAAGCCACCAGGACACAGCGCTAAGTCCAAGTCGAGGCCGAGGGGCCTAAAGCGGCCGTGGGAGCGCAGGGACGCTTCACGTGGGTCAGGTCCCAAGCGGCACCTGGGGAACAAAGCTGTGGCAGCGGACGCGTGTCCTCGACGGAGCCAAAGCAGGCGAGATCCGTAGGACGGAGGGAGCGCCCTTCTGGCTCCCACGAGAGGAAGCCAAGGGGGCGGGGCGGCCGCCCGTTGGTCCCGAGGGCTCGGAGCCAGAGGTGCCCTTTTGGCCTCCCTCTGCTTTGTCTGCACCCCGGCGTCGGCTCGATAGACGGAGCCGCCCGACGGGGCCCTGGTGGAGGCCCGGAGGCCTTTTTTTCCTGCAGAAGGGGAGGCCAGCGGGGAAGTTGCCTGTGGAGCGGCAGGCAGGAAACGGCCCCGGGGGAGGAAAGGCCAGGTAGTGAAGAGGGAAAAGGAAGACTCCCTGGAGGAAGAGAGACACAGGAGAGCCCCGCAGAAGAGCCCCAGGGAGGGGCGTAGGGCCCTTTCTCGCCTGACCAGGGACTTGAACCCTGGGCCCTCAGATTAAAAGTCTGATGCTCTACCGACTGAGCTAGCCAGGCTCACGGAGAAGGGGCCCCCGTTGGGGTCTCTAGAGACACTGGGCAGGAAAAGGCGACCGGTAGGCAGGACTCCACAGCCCTCCGGCTCCCAGAAGCCCGCGGGCTCAGGCCAGGCCTTCCCCGAGTAACCCACCGTCCCCTTGTCATGCCACGCTGGGGAGCTTTGGCAGCCCGGCTCAGCTGTCCCGGCGGAAGGGCGCCGGAAGACCGAGAGGCTGCCGCGCCTTCTCGGCCTTGCCTCCCTGTTACCGCCTGCCTCTGAGGCACCCGCGGGCCTAGCCCTGACAGAGACCGCAGAGCGAGCCACCCCCGGCTGCCGCGCTTCTCGCAGACGCTCCCCGCCTCCTCCAGCCCATGGCCGTCGTCCCCGCTTCCCAGAAGCGAGGCCGGGGGAGCTCCTTTGCCCGTGCCACGCTCCCGGCTCCTGCGCTGGCGCTCGGAGCCGAGCTGGGGCGGGCGCTCCCTTTGGCTGCTCCCCCGGGAGAGAGGGCCAAAGGGGCGATTTGGACGGCACGCTTTCTGCGCTTCCGGCCCGTGTCGCTTCTGGAGGGAAATGCCCCCCCTATTCCCTTGACCCGCGTACGTTGAAAACGGAAAAGGAAGCCACCAGGACACAGCGCTAAGTCCAAGTCGAGGCCGAGGGGCCTAAAGCGGCCGTGGGAGCGCAGGGACGCTTCACGTGGGTCAGGTCCCAAGCGGCACCTGGGGAACAAAGCTGTGGCAGCGGACGCGTGTCCTCGACGGAGCCAAAGCAGGCGAGATCCGTAGGACGGAGGGAGCGCCCTTCTGGCTCCCACGAGAGGAAGCCAAGGGGGCGGGGCGGCCGCCCGTTGGTCCCGAGGGCTCGGAGCCAGAGGTGCCCTTTTGGCCTCCCTCTGCTTTGTCTGCACCCCGGCGTCGGCTCGATAGACGGAGCCGCGCGACGGGGCCCTGGTGGAGGCCCGGAGGCCTTTTTTTCCTGCAGAAGGGGAGGCCAGCGGGGAAGTTGCCTGTGGAGCGGCAGGCAGGAAACGGCCCCGGGGGAGGAAAGGCCAGGTAGTGAAGAGGGAAAAGGAAGACTCCCTGGAGGAAGAGAGACACGGGAGAGCCCCGCAGAAGAGCCCCAGGGAGGGGCGTAGGGCCCTTTCTCGCCTGACCAGGGACTTGAACCCTGGGCCCTCAGATTAAAAGTCTGATGCTCTACCGACTGAGCTAGCCAGGCTCACGGAGAAGGGGCCCCCGTTGGGGTCTCTAGAGACACTGGGCAGGTAAAGGCGACCGGTAGGCAGGACTCCACAGCCCTCCGGCTCCCAGAAGCCCGCGGGCTCAGGCCAGGCCTTCCCCGAGTAACCCACCGTCCCCTTGTCATGCCACGCTGGGGAGCTTTGGCAGCCCGGCTCAGCTGTCCCGGCGGAAGGGCGCCGGAAGACCGAGAGGCTGCCGCGCCTTCTCGGCCTTGCCTCCCTGTTACCGCCTGCCTCTGAGGCACCCGCGGGCCTAGCCCTGACAGAGACCGCAGAGCGAGCCACCCCCGGCTGCCGCGCTTCTCGCAGACGCTCCCCGCCTCCTCCAGCCCATGGCCGTCGTCCCCGCTTCCCAGAAGCGAGGCCGGGGGAGCTCCTTTGCCCGTGCCACGCTCCCGGCTCCTGCGCTGGCGCTCGGAGCCGAGCTGGGGCGGGCGCTCCCTTTGGCTGCTCCCCCGGGAGAGAGGGCCAAAGGGGCGATTTGGACGGCACGCTTTCTGCGCTTCCGGCCCGTGTCGCTTCTGGAGGGAAATGCCCCCCCTATTCCCTTGACCCGCGTACGTTGAAAACGGAAAAGGAAGCCACCAGGACACAGCGCTAAGTCCAAGTCGAGGCCGAGGGGCCTAAAGCGGCCGTGGGAGCGCAGGGACGCTTCACGTGGGTCAGGTCCCAAGCGGCACCTGGGGAACAAAGCTGTGGCAGCGGACGCGTGTCCTCGACGGAGCCAAAGCAGGCGAGATCCGTAGGACGGAGGGAGCGCCCTTCTGGCTCCCACGAGAGGAAGCCAAGGGGGCGGGGCGGCCGCCCGTTGGTCCCGAGGGCTCGGAGCCAGAGGTGCCCTTTTGGCCTCCCTCTGCTTTGTCTGCACCCCGGCGTCGGCTCGATAGACGGAGCCGCCCGACGGGGCCCTGGTGGAGGCCCGGAGGCCTTTTTTTCCTGCAGAAGGGGAGGCCAGCGGGGAAGTTGCCTGTGGAGCGGCAGGCAGGAAACGGCCCCGGGGGAGGAAAGGCCAGGTAGTGAAGAGGGAAAAGGAAGACTCCCTGGAGGAAGAGAGACACAGGAGAGCCCCGCAGAAGAGCCCCAGGGAGGGGCGTAGGGCCCTTTCTCGCCTGACCAGGGACTTGAACCCTGGGCCCTCAGATTAAAAGTCTGATGCTCTACCGACTGAGCTAGCCAGGCTCACGGAGAAGGGGCCCCCGTTGGGGTCTCTAGAGACACTGGGCAGGTAAAGGCGACCGGTAGGCAGGACTCCACAGCCCTCCGGCTCCCAGAAGCCCGCGGGCTCAGGCCAGGCCTTCCCCGAGTAACCCACCGTCCCCTTGTCATGCCACGCTGGGGAGCTTTGGCAGCCCGGCTCAGCTGTCCCGGCGGAAGGGCGCCGGAAGACCGAGAGGCTGCCGCGCCTTCTCGGCCTTGCCTCCCTGTTACCGCCTGCCTCTGAGGCACCCGCGGGCCTAGCCCTGACAGAGACCGCAGAGCGAGCCACCCCCGGCTGCCGCGCTTCTCGCAGACGCTCCCCGCCTCCTCCAGCCCATGGCCGTCGTCCCCGCTTCCCAGAAGCGAGGCCGGGGGAGCTCCTTTGCCCGTGCCACGCTCCCGGCTCCTGCGCTGGCGCTCGGAGCCGAGCTGGGGCGGGCGCTCCCTTTGGCTGCTCCCCCGGGAGAGAGGGCCAAAGGGGCGATTTGGACGGCACGCTTTCTGCGCTTCCGGCCCGTGTCGCTTCTGGAGGGAAATGCCCCCCCTATTCCCTTGACCCGCGTACGTTGAAAACGGAAAAGGAAGCCACCAGGACACAGCGCTAAGTCCAAGTCGAGGCCGAGGGGCCTAAAGCGGCCGTGGGAGCGCAGGGACGCTTCACGTGGGTCAGGTCCCAAGCGGCACCTGGGGAACAAAGCTGTGGCAGCGGACGCGTGTCCTCGACGGAGCCAAAGCAGGCGAGATCCGTAGGACGGAGGGAGCGCCCTTCTGGCTCCCACGAGAGGAAGCCAAGGGGGCGGGGCGGCCGCCCGTTGGTCCCGAGGGCTCGGAGCCAGAGGTGCCCCTTTGGCCTCCCTCTGCTTTGTCTGCACCCCGGCGTCGGCTCGATAGACGGAGCCGCCCGACGGGGCCCTGGTGGAGGCCCGGAGGCCTTTGTTCCTGCAGAAGGGGAGGCCAGCGGGGAAGTTGCCTGTGGAGCGGCAGGCAGGAAACGGCCCCGGGGGAGGAAAGGCCAGGTAGTGAAGAGGGAAAAGGAAGACTCACTGGAGGAAGAGAGACATGGGACAGCCCCGCAGTAGAGCCCCAGGGAGGGGCGCAGGGCCCTTTCTCGCCTGACTAGGGACTTGAACCCTGGGCCCTCAGATTAAAAGTCTGATGCTCTACCAACTGAGCTAGCCAGGCTCACGGAGAAGGGGCCCCCGTTGGGGTCTCTAGAGACACTGGGCAGGAAAAGGCGACCGGTAGGGAGGACTCCACAGCCCTCCGGCTCCCAGAAGCCCACGGGCTCAGGCCAGGCCTTCCCCGAGTAACCCACCGTCCCCTTGTCATGCCACGCTGGGGAGCTTTGGCAGCCCGGCTCAGCTGTCCCGGCGGAAGGGCGCCGGAAGACCGAGAGGCTGCCGCGCCTTCTCGGCCTTGCCTCCCTGTTACCGCCTGCCTCTGAGGCACCCGCGGGCCTAGCCCTGACAGAGACCGCAGAGCGAGCCACCCCCGGCTGCCGCGCTTCTCGCAGACGCTCCCCGCCTCCTCCAGCCCATGGCCGTCGTCCCCGCTTCCCAGAAGCGAGGCCGGGGGAGCTCCTTTGCCCGTGCCACGCTCCCGGCTCCTGCGCTGGCGCTCGGAGCCGAGCTGGGGCGGGCGCTCCCTTTGGCTGCTCCCCCGGGAGAGAGGGCCAAAGGGGCGATTTGGACGGCACGCTTTCTGCGCTTCCGGCCCGTGTCGCTTCTGGAGGGAAATGCCCCCCCTATTCCCTTGACCCGCGTACGTTGAAAACGGAAAAGGAAGCCACCAGGACACAGCGCTAAGTCCAAGTCGAGGCCGAGGGGCCTAAAGCGGCCGTGGGAGCGCAGGGACGCTTCACGTGGGTCAGGTCCCAAGCGGCACCTGGGGAACAAAGCTGTGGCAGCGGACGCGTGTCCTCGACGGAGCCAAAGCAGGCGAGATCCGTAGGACGGAGGGAGCGCCCTTCTGGCTCCCACGAGAGGAAGCCAAGGGGGCGGGGCGGCCGCCCGTTGGTCCCGAGGGCTCGGAGCCAGAGGTGCCCCTTTGGCCTCCCTCTGCTTTGTCTGCACCCCGGCGTCGGCTCGATAGACGGAGCCGCCCGACGGGGCCCTGGTGGAGGCCCGGAGGCCTTTGTTCCTGCAGAAGGGGAGGCCAGCGGGGAAGTTGCCTGTGGAGCGGCAGGCAGGAAACGGCCCCGGGGGAGGAAAGGCCAGGTAGTGAAGAGGGAAAAGGAAGACTCCCTGGAGGAAGAGAGACACGGGAAAGCCCCGCAGTAGAGCCCCAGGGAGGGGCGTAGGGCCCTTTCTCGCCTGACCAGGGACTTGAACCCTGGGCCCTCAGATTAAAAGTCTGATGCTCTACCGACTGAGCTAGCCAGGCTCACGGAGAAGGGGCCCCCGTTGGGGTCTCTAGAGACACTGGGCAGGAAAAGGCGACCGGTAGGCAGGACTCCACAGCCCTCCGGCTCCCAGAAGCCCGCGGGCTCAGGCCAGGCCTTCCCCGAGTAACCCACCGTCCCCTTGTCATGCCACGCTGGGGAGCTTTGGCAGCCCGGCTCAGCTGTCCCGGCGGAAGGGCGCCGGAAGACCGAGAGGCTGCCGCGCCTTCTCGGCCTTGCCTCCCTGTTACCGCCTGCCTCTGAGGCACCCGCGGGCCTAGCCCTGACAGAGACCGCAGAGCGAGCCACCCCCGGCTGCCGCGCTTCTCGCAGACGCCCCCCGCCTCCTCCAGCCCATGGCCGTCGTCCCCGCTTCCCAGAAGCGAGGCCGGGGGAGCTCCTTTGCCCGTGCCACGCTCCCGGCTCCTGCGCTGGCGCTCGGAGCCGAGCTGGGGCGGGCGCTCCCTTTGGCTGCTCCCCCGGGAGAGAGGGCCAAAGGGGCGATTTGGACGGCACGCTTTCTGCGCTTCCGGCCCGTGTCGCTTCTGGAGGGAAATGCCCCCCTATTCCCTTGACCCGCGTACGTTGAAAACGGAAAAGGAAGCCACCAGGACACAGCGCTAAGTCCAAGTCGAGGCCGAGGGGCCTAAAGCGGCCGTGGGAGCGCAGGGACGCTTCACGTGGGTCAGGTCCCAAGCGGCACCTGGGGAACAAAGCTGTGGCAGCGGACGCGTGTCCTCGACGGAGCCAAAGCAGGCGAGATCCGTAGGACGGAGGGAGCGCCCTTCTGGCTCCCACGAGAGGAAGCCAAGGGGGCGGGGCGGCCGCCCGTTGGTCCCGAGGGCTCGGAGCCAGAGGTGCCCTTTTGGCCTCCCTCTGCTTTGTCTGCACCCCGGCGTCGGCTCGATAGACGGAGCCGCGCGACGGGGCCCTGGTGGAGGCCCGGAGGCCTTTTTTTCCTGCAGAAGGGGAGGCCAGCGGGGAAGTTGCCTGTGGAGCGGCAGGCAGGAAACGGCCCCGGGGGAGGAAAGGCCAGGTAGTGAAGAGGGAAAAGGAAGACTCCCTGGAGGAAGAGAGACACGGGAGAGCCCCGCAGAAGAGCCCCAGGGAGGGGCGTAGGGCCCTTTCTCGCCTGACCAGGGACTTGAACCCTGGGCCCTCAGATTAAAAGTCTGATGCTCTACCGACTGAGCTAGCCAGGCTCACGGAGAAGGGGCCCCCGTTGGGGTCTCTAGAGACACTGGGCAGGAAACGGCGACCGGTAGGCAGGACTCCACAGCCCTCCGGCTCCCAGAAGCCCGCGGGCTCAGGCCAGGCCTTCCCCGAGTAACCCACCGTCCCCTTGTCATGCCACGCTGGGGAGCTTTGGCAGCCCGGCTCAGCTGTCCCGGCGGAAGGGCGCCGGAAGACCGAGAGGCTGCCGCGCCTTCTCGGCCTTGCCTCCCTGTTACCGCCTGCCTCTGAGGCACCCGCGGGCCTAGCCCTGACAGAGACCGCAGAGCGAGCCACCCCCGGCTGCCGCGCTTCTCGCAGACGCTCCCCGCCTCCTCCAGCCCATGGCCGTCGTCCCCGCTTCCCAGAAGCGAGGCCGGGGGAGCTCCTTTGCCCGTGCCACGCTCCCGGCTCCTGCGCTGGCGCTCGGAGCCGAGCTGGGGCGGGCGCTCCCTTTGGCTGCTCCCCCGGGAGAGAGGGCCAAAGGGGCGATTTGGACGGCACGCTTTCTGCGCTTCCGGCCCGTGTCGCTTCTGGAGGGAAATGCCCCCCCTATTCCCTTGACCCGCGTACGTTGAAAACGGAAAAGGAAGCCACCAGGACACAGCGCTAAGTCCAAGTCGAGGCCGAGGGGCCTAAAGCGGCCGTGGGAGCGCAGGGACGCTTCACGTGGGTCAGGTCCCAAGCGGCACCTGGGGAACAAAGCTGTGGCAGCGGACGCGTGTCCTCGACGGAGCCAAAGCAGGCGAGATCCGTAGGACGGAGGGAGCGCCCTTCTGGCTCCCACGAGAGGAAGCCAAGGGGGCGGGGCGGCCGCCCGTTGGTCCCGAGGGCTCGGAGCCAGAGGTGCCCTTTTGGCCTCCCTCTGCTTTGTCTGCACCCCGGCGTCGGCTCGATAGACGGAGCCGCGCGACGGGGCCCTGGTGGAGGCCCGGAGGCCTTTTTTTCCTGCAGAAGGGGAGGCCAGCGGGGAAGTTGCCTGTGGAGCGGCAGGCAGGAAACGGCCCCGGGGGAGGAAAGGCCAGGTAGTGAAGAGGGAAAAGGAAGACTCCCTGGAGGAAGAGAGACACGGGAGAGCCCCGCAGAAGAGCCCCAGGGAGGGGCGTAGGGCCCTTTCTCGCCTGACCAGGGACTTGAACCCTGGGCCCTCAGATTAAAAGTCTGATGCTCTACCGACTGAGCTAGCCAGGCTCACAGAGAAGGGGCCCCCGTTGGGGTCTCTAGAGACACTGGGCAGGAAACGGCGACCGGTAGGCAGGACTCCACAGCCCTCCGGCTCCCAGAAGCCCGCGGGCTCAGGCCAGGCCTTCCCCGAGTAACCCACCGTCCCCTTGTCATGCCACGCTGGGGAGCTTTGGCAGCCCGGCTCAGCTGTCCCGGCGGAAGGGCGCCGGAAGACCGAGAGGCTGCCGCGCCTTCTCGGCCTTGCCTCCCTGTTACCGCCTGCCTCTGAGGCACCCGCGGGCCTAGCCCTGACAGAGACCGCAGAGCGAGCCACCCCCGGCTGCCGCGCTTCTCGCAGACGCTCCCCGCCTCCTCCAGCCCATGGCCGTCGTCCCCGCTTCCCAGAAGCGAGGCCGGGGGAGCTCCTTTGCCCGTGCCACGCTCCCGGCTCCTGCGCTGGCGCTCGGAGCCGAGCTGGGGCGGGCGCTCCCTTTGGCTGCTCCCCCGGGAGAGAGGGCCAAAGGGGCGATTTGGACGGCACGCTTTCTGCGCTTCCGGCCCGTGTCGCTTCTGGAGGGAAATGCCCCCCCTATTCCCTTGACCCGCGTACGTTGAAAACGGAAAAGGAAGCCACCAGGACACAGCGCTAAGTCCAAGTCGAGGCCGAGGGGCCTAAAGCGGCCGTGGGAGCGCAGGGACGCTTCACGTGGGTCAGGTCCCAAGCGGCACCTGGGGAACAAAGCTGTGGCAGCGGACGCGTGTCCTCGACGGAGCCAAAGCAGGCGAGATCCGTAGGACGGAGGGAGCGCCCTTCTGGCTCCCACGAGAGGAAGCCAAGGGGGCGGGGCGGCCGCCCGTTGGTCCCGAGGGCTCGGAGCCAGAGGTGCCCCTTTGGCCTCCCTCTGCTTTGTCTGCACCCCGGCGTCGGCTCGATAGACGGAGCCGCGCGACGGGGCCCTGGTGGAGGCCCGGAGGCCTTTTTTTCCTGCAGAAGGGGAGGCCAGCGGGGAAGTTGCCTGTGGAGCGGCAGGCAGGAAACGGCCCCGGGGGAGGAAAGGCCAGGTAGTGAAGAGGGAAAAGGAAGACTCCCTGGAGGAAGAGAGACACGGGAAAGCCCCGCAGAAGAGCCCCGGGGAGGGGCATAGGGCCCTTTCTCGCCTGACCAGGGACTTGAACCCTGGGCCCTCAGATTAAAAGTCTGATGCTCTACCGACTGAGCTAGCCAGGCTCACGGAGAAGGGGCCCCCGTTGGGGTCTCTAGAGACACTGGGCAGGAAAAGGCGACCGGTAGGCAGGACTCCACAGCCCTCCGGCTCCCAGAAGCCCGCGGGCTCAGGCCAGGCCTTCCCCGAGTAACCCACCGTCCCCTTGTCATGCCACGCTGGGGAGCTTTGGCAGCCCGGCTCAGCTGTCCCGGCGGAAGGGCGCCGGAAGACCGAGAGGCTGCCGCGCCTTCTCGGCCTTGCCTCCCTGTTACCGCCTGCCTCTGAGGCACCCGCGGGCCTAGCCCTGACAGAGACCGCAGAGCGAGCCACCCCCGGCTGCCGCGCTTCTCGCAGACGCCCCCCGCCTCCTCCAGCCCATGGCCGTCGTCCCCGCTTCCCAGAAGCGAGGCCGGGGGAGCTCCTTTGCCCGTGCCACGCTCCCGGCTCCTGCGCTGGCGCTCGGAGCCGAGCTGGGGCGGGCGCTCCCTTTGGCTGCTCCCCCGGGAGAGAGGGCCAAAGGGGCGATTTGGACGGCACGCTTTCTGCGCTTCCGGCCCGTGTCGCTTCTGGAGGGAAATGCCCCCCCTATTCCCTTGACCCGCGTACGTTGAAAACGGAAAAGGAAGCCACCAGGACACAGCGCTAAGTCCAAGTCGAGGCCGAGGGGCCTAAAGCGGCCGTGGGAGCGCAGGGACGCTTCACGTGGGTCAGGTCCCAAGCGGCACCTGGGGAACAAAGCTGTGGCAGCGGACGCATGTCCTCGACGGAGCCAAAGCAGGCGAGATCCGTAGGACGGAGGGAGCGCCCTTCTGGCTCCCACGAGAGGAAGCCAAGGGGGCGGGGCGGCCGCCCGTTGGTCCCGAGGGCTCGGAGCCAGAGGTGCCCCTTTGGCCTCCCTCTGCTTTGTCTGCACCCCGGCGTCGGCTCGATAGACGGAGCCGCCCGACGGGGCCCTGGTGGAGGCCCGGAGGCCTTTGTTCCTGCAGAAGGGGAGGCCAGCGGGGAAGTTGCCTGTGGAGCGGCAGGCAGGAAACGGCCCCGGGGGAGGAAAGGCCAGGTAGTGAAGAGGGAAAAGGAAGACTCCCTGGAGGAAGAGAGACACGGGAGAGCCCCGCAGAAGAGCCCCAGGGAGGGGCGTAGGGCCCTTTCTCGCCTGACCAGGGACTTGAACCCTGGGCCCTCAGATTAAAAGTCTGATGCTCTACCGACTGAGCTAGCCAGGCTCACGGAGAAGGGGCCCCCGTTGGGGTCTCTAGAGACACTGGGCAGGAAACGGCGACCGGTAGGCAGGACTCCACAGCCCTCCGGCTCCCAGAAGCCCGCGGGCTCAGGCCAGGCCTTCCCCGAGTAACCCACCGTCCCCTTGTCATGCCACGCTGGGGAGCTTTGGCAGCCCGGCTCAGCTGTCCCGGCGGAAGGGCGCCGGAAGACCGAGAGGCTGCCGCGCCTTCTCGGCCTTGCCTCCCTGTTACCGCCTGCCTCTGAGGCACCCGCGGGCCTAGCCCTGACAGAGACCGCAGAGCGAGCCACCCCCGGCTGCCGCGCTTCTCGCAGACGCTCCCCGCCTCCTCCAGCCCATGGCCGTCGTCCCCGCTTCCCAGAAGCGAGGCCGGGGGAGCTCCTTTGCCCGTGCCACGCTCCCGGCTCCTGCGCTGGCGCTCGGAGCCGAGCTGGGGCGGGCGCTCCCTTTGGCTGCTCCCCCGGGAGAGAGGGCCAAAGGGGCGATTTGGACGGCACGCTTTCTGCGCTTCCGGCCCGTGTCGCTTCTGGAGGGAAATGCCCCCCCTATTCCCTTGACCCGCGTACGTTGAAAACGGAAAAGGAAGCCACCAGGACACAGCGCTAAGTCCAAGTCGAGGCCGAGGGGCCTAAAGCGGCCGTGGGAGCGCAGGGACGCTTCACGTGGGTCAGGTCCCAAGCGGCACCTGGGGAACAAAGCTGTGGCAGCGGACGCGTGTCCTCGACGGAGCCAAAGCAGGCGAGATCCGTAGGACGGAGGGAGCGCCCTTCTGGCTCCCACGAGAGGAAGCCAAGGGGGCGGGGCGGCCGCCCGTTGGTCCCGAGGGCTCGGAGCCAGAGGTGCCCTTTTGGCCTCCCTCTGCTTTGTCTGCACCCCGGCGTCGGCTCGATAGACGGAGCCGCGCGACGGGGCCCTGGTGGAGGCCCGGAGGCCTTTTTTTCCTGCAGAAGGGGAGGCCAGCGGGGAAGTTGCCTGTGGAGCGGCAGGCAGGAAACGGCCCCGGGGGAGGAAAGGCCAGGTAGTGAAGAGGGAAAAGGAAGACTCCCTGGAGGAAGAGAGACACGGGAGAGCCCTGCAGAAGAGCCCCAGGGAGGGGCGTAGGGCCCTTTCTCGCCTGACCAGGGACTTGAACCCTGGGCCCTCAGATTAAAAGTCTGATGCTCTACCGACTGAGCTAGCCAGGCTCACGGAGAAGGGGCCCCCGTTGGGGTCTCTAGAGACACTGGGCAGGTAAAGGCGACCGGTAGGCAGGACTCCACAGCCCTCCGGCTCCCAGAAGCCCGCGGGCTCAGGCCAGGCCTTCCCCGAGTAACCCACCGTCCCCTTGTCATGCCACGCTGGGGAGCTTTGGCAGCCCGGCTCAGCTGTCCCGGCGGAAGGGCGCCGGAAGACCGAGAGGCTGCCGCGCCTTCTCGGCCTTGCCTCCCTGTTACCGCCTGCCTCTGAGGCACCCGCGGGCCTAGCCCTGACAGAGACCGCAGAGCGAGCCACCCCCGGCTGCCGCGCTTCTCGCAGACGCCCCCCGCCTCCTCCAGCCCATGGCCGTCGTCCCCGCTTCCCAGAAGCGAGGCCGGGGGAGCTCCTTTGCCCGTGCCACGCTCCCGGCTCCTGCGCTGGCGCTCGGAGCCGAGCTGGGGCGGGCGCTCCCTTTGGCTGCTCCCCCGGGAGAGAGGGCCAAAGGGGCGATTTGGACGGCACGCTTTCTGCGCTTCCGGCCCGTGTCGCTTCTGGAGGGAAATGCCCCCCCTATTCCCTTGACCCGCGTACGTTGAAAACGGAAAAGGAAGCCACCAGGACACAGCGCTAAGTCCAAGTCGAGGCCGAGGGGCCTAAAGCGGCCGTGGGAGCGCAGGGACGCTTCACGTGGGTCAGGTCCCAAGCGGCACCTGGGGAACAAAGCTGTGGCAGCGGACGCGTGTCCTCGACGGAGCCAAAGCAGGCGAGATCCGTAGGACGGAGGGAGCGCCCTTCTGGCTCCCACGAGAGGAAGCCAAGGGGGCGGGGCGGCCGCCCGTTGGTCCCGAGGGCTCGGAGCCAGAGGTGCCCTTTTGGCCTCCCTCTGCTTTGTCTGCACCCCGGCGTCGGCTCGATAGACGGAGCCGCGCGACGGGGCCCTGGTGGAGGCCCGGAGGCCTTTTTTTCCTGCAGAAGGGGAGGCCAGCGGGGAAGTTGCCTGTGGAGCGGCAGGCAGGAAACGGCCCCGGGGGAGGAAAGGCCAGGTAGTGAAGAGGGAAAAGGAAGACTCCCTGGAGGAAGAGAGACACGGGAGAGCCCCGCAGAAGAGCCCCGGGGAGGGGCGTAGGGCCCTTTCTCGCCTGACCAGGGACTTGAACCCTGGGCCCTCAGATTAAAAGTCTGATGCTCTACCGACTGAGCTAGCCAGGCTCACGGAGAAGGGGCCCCCGTTGGGGTCTCTAGAGACACTGGGCAGGTAAAGGCGACCGGTAGGCAGGACTCCACAGCCCTCCGGCTCCCAGAAGCCCGCGGGCTCAGGCCAGGCCTTCCCCGAGTAACCCACCGTCCCCTTGTCATGCCACGCTGGGGAGCTTTGGCAGCCCGGCTCAGCTGTCCCGGCGGAAGGGCGCCGGAAGACCGAGAGGCTGCCGCGCCTTCTCGGCCTTGCCTCCCTGTTACCGCCTGCCTCTGAGGCACCCGCGGGCCTAGCCCTGACAGAGACCGCAGAGCGAGCCACCCCCGGCTGCCGCGCTTCTCGCAGACGCTCCCCGCCTCCTCCAGCCCATGGCCGTCGTCCCCGCTTCCCAGAAGCGAGGCCGGGGGAGCTCCTTTGCCCGTGCCACGCTCCCGGCTCCTGCGCTGGCGCTCGGAGCCGAGCTGGGGCGGGCGCTCCCTTTGGCTGCTCCCCCGGGAGAGAGGGCCAAAGGGGCGATTTGGACGGCACGCTTTCTGCGCTTCCGGCCCGTGTCGCTTCTGGAGGGAAATGCCCCCCCTATTCCCTTGACCCGCGTACGTTGAAAACGGAAAAGGAAGCCACCAGGACACAGCGCTAAGTCCAAGTCGAGGCCGAGGGGCCTAAAGCGGCCGTGGGAGCGCAGGGACGCTTCACGTGGGTCAGGTCCCAAGCGGCACCTGGGGAACAAAGCTGTGGCAGCGGACGCGTGTCCTCGACGGAGCCAAAGCAGGCGAGATCCGTAGGACGGAGGGAGCGCCCTTCTGGCTCCCACGAGAGGAAGCCAAGGGGGCGGGGCGGCCGCCCGTTGGTCCCGAGGGCTCGGAGCCAGAGGTGCCCTTTTGGCCTCCCTCTGCTTTGTCTGCACCCCGGCGTCGGCTCGATAGACGGAGCCGCGCGACGGGGCCCTGGTGGAGGCCCGGAGGCCTTTTTTTCCTGCAGAAGGGGAGGCCAGCGGGGAAGTTGCCTGTGGAGCGGCAGGCAGGAAACGGCCCCGGGGGAGGAAAGGCCAGGTAGTGAAGAGGGAAAAGGAAGACTCCCTGGAGGAAGAGAGACACGGGAGAGCCCTGCAGAAGAGCCCCAGGGAGGGGCGTAGGGCCCTTTCTCGCCTGACCAGGGACTTGAACCCTGGGCCCTCAGATTAAAAGTCTGATGCTCTACCGACTGAGCTAGCCAGGCTCACGGAGAAGGGGCCCCCGTTGGGGTCTCTAGAGACACTGGGCAGGTAAAGGCGACCGGTAGGCAGGACTCCACAGCCCTCCGGCTCCCAGAAGCCCGCGGGCTCAGGCCAGGCCTTCCCCGAGTAACCCACCGTCCCCTTGTCATGCCACGCTGGGGAGCTTTGGCAGCCCGGCTCAGCTGTCCCGGCGGAAGGGCGCCGGAAGACCGAGAGGCTGCCGCGCCTTCTCGGCCTTGCCTCCCTGTTACCGCCTGCCTCTGAGGCACCTGCGGGCCTAGCCCTGACAGAGACCGCAGAGCGAGCCACCCCCGGCTGCCGCGCTTCTCGCAGACGCTCCCCGCCTCCTCCAGCCCATGGCCGTCGTCCCCGCTTCCCAGAAGCGAGGCCGGGGGAGCTCCTTTGCCCGTGCCACGCTCCCGGCTCCTGCGCTGGCGCTCGGAGCCGAGCTGGGGCGGGCGCTCCCTTTGGCTGCTCCCCCGGGAGAGAGGGCCAAAGGGGCGATTTGGACGGCACGCTTTCTGCGCTTCCGGCCCGTGTCGCTTCTGGAGGGAAATGCCCCCCCTATTCCCTTGACCCGCGTACGTTGAAAACGGAAAAGGAAGCCACCAGGACACAGCGCTAAGTCCAAGTCGAGGCCGAGGGGCCTAAAGCGGCCGTGGGAGCGCAGGGACGCTTCACGTGGGTCAGGTCCCAAGCGGCACCTGGGGAACAAAGCTGTGGCAGCGGACGCGTGTCCTCGACGGAGCCAAAGCAGGCGAGATCCGTAGGACGGAGGGAGCGCCCTTCTGGCTCCCACGAGAGGAAGCCAAGGGGGCGGGGCGGCCGCCCGTTGGTCCCGAGGGCTCGGAGCCAGAGGTGCCCTTTTGGCCTCCCTCTGCTTTGTCTGCACCGCGGCGTCGGCTCGATAGACGGAGCCGCCCGACGGGGCCCTGGTGGAGGCCCGGAGGCCTTTTTTTCCTGCAGAAGGGGAGGCCAGCGGGGAAGTTGCCTGTGGAGCGGCAGGCAGGAAACGGCCCCGGGGGAGGAAAGGCCAGGTAGTGAAGAGGGAAAAGGAAGACTCCCTGGAGGAAGAGAGACACAGGAGAGCCCCGCAGAAGAGCCCCAGGGAGGGGCGTAGGGCCCTTTCTTGCCTGACTAGGGACTTGAACCCTGGGCCCTCAGATTAAAAGTCTGATGCTCTACCGACTGAGCTAGCCAGGCTCACGGAGAAGGGGCCCCCGTTGGGGTCTCTAGAGACACTGGGCAGGAAAAGGCGACCGGTAGGCAGGACTCCACAGCCCTCCGGCTCCCAGAAGCCCGCGGGCTCAGGCCAGGCCTTCCCCGAGTAACCCACCGTCCCCTTGTCATGCCACGCTGGGGAGCTTTGGCAGCCCGGCTCAGCTGTCCCGGCGGAAGGGCGCCGGAAGACCGAGAGGCTGCCGCGCCTTCTCGGCCTTGCCTCCCTGTTACCGCCTGCCTCTGAGGCACCCGCGGGCCTAGCCCTGACAGAGACCGCAGAGCGAGCCACCCCCGGCTGCCGCGCTTCTCGCAGACGCTCCCCGCCTCCTCCAGCCCATGGCCGTCGTCCCCGCTTCCCAGAAGCGAGGCCGGGGGAGCTCCTTTGCCCGTGCCACGCTCCCGGCTCCTGCGCTGGCGCTCGGAGCCGAGCTGGGGCGGGCGCTCCCTTTGGCTGCTCCCCCGGGAGAGAGGGCCAAAGGGGCGATTTGGACGGCACGCTTTCTGCGCTTCCGGCCCGTGTCGCTTCTGGAGGGAAATGCCCCCCCTATTCCCTTGACCCGCGTACGTTGAAAACGGAAAAGGAAGCCACCAGGACACAGCGCTAAGTCCAAGTCGAGGCCGAGGGGCCTAAAGCGGCCGTGGGAGCGCAGGGACGCTTCACGTGGGTCAGGTCCCAAGCGGCACCTGGGGAACAAAGCTGTGGCAGCGGACGCGTGTCCTCGACGGAGCCAAAGCAGGCGAGATCCGTAGGACGGAGGGAGCGCCCTTCTGGCTCCCACGAGAGGAAGCCAAGGGGGCGGGGCGGCCGCCCGTTGGTCCCGAGGGCTCGGAGCCAGAGGTGCCCTTTTGGCCTCCCTCTGCTTTGTCTGCACCCCGGCGTCGGCTCGATAGACGGAGCCGCGCGACGGGGCCCTGGTGGAGGCCCGGAGGCCTTTTTTTCCTGCAGAAGGGGAGGCCAGCGGGGAAGTTGCCTGTGGAGCGGCAGGCAGGAAACGGCCCCGGGGGAGGAAAGGCCAGGTAGTGAAGAGGGAAAAGGAAGACTCCCTGGAGGAAGAGAGACACGGGAGAGCCCCGCAGAAGAGCCCCAGGGAGGGGCGTAGGGCCCTTTCTCGCCTGACCAGGGACTTGAACCCTGGGCCCTCAGATTAAAAGTCTGATGCTCTACCGACTGAGCTAGCCAGGCTCACGGAGAAG
Organism: Pelodiscus sinensis; assembly: GCF_052426305.1. Lineage (NCBI taxonomy): Eukaryota > Metazoa > Chordata > Testudines > Trionychidae > Pelodiscus > Pelodiscus sinensis. The sequence continues at coordinate 14,369,001 of NC_143073.1, read as the reverse complement.
GGGCCCCCGTTGGGGTCTCTAGAGACACTGGGCAGGTAAAGGCGACCGGTAGGCAGGACTCCACAGCCCTCCGGCTCCCAGAAGCCCGCGGGCTCAGGCCAGGCCTTCCCCGAGTAACCCACCGTCCCCTTGTCATGCCACGCTGGGGAGCTTTGGCAGCCCGGCTCAGCTGTCCCGGCGGAAGGGCGCCGGAAGACCGAGAGGCTGCCGCGCCTTCTCGGCCTTGCCTCCCTGTTACCGCCTGCCTCTGAGGCACCCGCGGGCCTAGCCCTGACAGAGACCGCAGAGCGAGCCACCCCCGGCTGCCGCGCTTCTCGCAGACGCTCCCCGCCTCCTCCAGCCCATGGCCGTCGTCCCCGCTTCCCAGAAGCGAGGCCGGGGGAGCTCCTTTGCCCGTGCCACGCTCCCGGCTCCTGCGCTGGCGCTCGGAGCCGAGCTGGGGCGGGCGCTCCCTTTGGCTGCTCCCCCGGGAGAGAGGGCCAAAGGGGCGATTTGGACGGCACGCTTTCTGCGCTTCCGGCCCGTGTCGCTTCTGGAGGGAAATGCCCCCCCTATTCCCTTGACCCGCGTACGTTGAAAACGGAAAAGGAAGCCACCAGGACACAGCGCTAAGTCCAAGTCGAGGCCGAGGGGCCTAAAGCGGCCGTGGGAGCGCAGGGACGCTTCACGTGGGTCAGGTCCCAAGCGGCACCTGGGGAACAAAGCTGTGGCAGCGGACGCGTGTCCTCGACGGAGCCAAAGCAGGCGAGATCCGTAGGACGGAGGGAGCGCCCTTCTGGCTCCCACGAGAGGAAGCCAAGGGGGCGGGGCGGCCGCCCGTTGGTCCCGAGGGCTCGGAGCCAGAGGTGCCCTTTTGGCCTCCCTCTGCTTTGTCTGCACCCCGGCGTCGGCTCGATAGACGGAGCCGCGCGACGGGGCCCTGGTGGAGGCCCGGAGGCCTTTTTTTCCTGCAGAAGGGGAGGCCAGCGGGGAAGTTGCCTGTGGAGCGGCAGGCAGGAAACGGCCCCGGGGGAGGAAAGGCCAGGTAGTGAAGAGGGAAAAGGAAGACTCCCTGGAGGAAGAGAGACACGGGAGAGCCCCGCAGAAGAGCCCCGGGGAGGGGCGTAGGGCCCTTTCTCGCCTGACCAGGGACTTGAACCCTGGGCCCTCAGATTAAAAGTCTGATGCTCTACCGACTGAGCTAGCCAGGCTCACGGAGAAGGGGCCCCCGTTGGGGTCTCTAGAGACACTGGGCAGGTAAAGGCGACCGGTAGGCAGGACTCCACAGCCCTCCGGCTCCCAGAAGCCCGCGGGCTCAGGCCAGGCCTTCCCCGAGTAACCCACCGTCCCCTTGTCATGCCACGCTGGGGAGCTTTGGCAGCCCGGCTCAGCTGTCCCGGCGGAAGGGCGCCGGAAGACCGAGAGGCTGCCGCGCCTTCTCGGCCTTGCCTCCCTGTTACCGCCTGCCTCTGAGGCACCCGCGGGCCTAGCCCTGACAGAGACCGCAGAGCGAGCCACCCCCGGCTGCCGCGCTTCTCGCAGACGCTCCCCGCCTCCTCCAGCCCATGGCCGTCGTCCCCGCTTCCCAGAAGCGAGGCCGGGGGAGCTCCTTTGCCCGTGCCACGCTCCCGGCTCCTGCGCTGGCGCTCGGAGCCGAGCTGGGGCGGGCGCTCCCTTTGGCTGCTCCCCCGGGAGAGAGGGCCAAAGGGGCGATTTGGACGGCACGCTTTCTGCGCTTCCGGCCCGTGTCGCTTCTGGAGGGAAATGCCCCCCCTATTCCCTTGACCCGCGTACGTTGAAAACGGAAAAGGAAGCCACCAGGACACAGCGCTAAGTCCAAGTCGAGGCCGAGGGGCCTAAAGCGGCCGTGGGAGCGCAGGGACGCTTCACGTGGGTCAGGTCCCAAGCGGCACCTGGGGAACAAAGCTGTGGCAGCGGACGCGTGTCCTCGACGGAGCCAAAGCAGGCGAGATCCGTAGGACGGAGGGAGCGCCCTTCTGGCTCCCACGAGAGGAAGCCAAGGGGGCGGGGCGGCCGCCCGTTGGTCCCGAGGGCTCGGAGCCAGAGGTGCCCTTTTGGCCTCCCTCTGCTTTGTCTGCACCCCGGCGTCGGCTCGATAGACGGAGCCGCCCGACGGGGCCCTGGTGGAGGCCCGGAGGCCTTTTTTTCCTGCAGAAGGGGAGGCCAGCGGGGAAGTTGCCTGTGGAGCGGCAGGCAGGAAACGGCCCCGGGGGAGGAAAGGCCAGGTAGTGAAGAGGGAAAAGGAAGACTCCCTGGAGGAAGAGAGACACAGGAGAGCCCCGCAGAAGAGCCCCAGGGAGGGGCGTAGGGCCCTTTCTCGCCTGACCAGGGACTTGAACCCTGGGCCCTCAGATTAAAAGTCTGATGCTCTACCGACTGAGCTAGCCAGGCTCACGGAGAAGGGGCCCCCGTTGGGGTCTCTAGAGACACTGGGCAGGAAAAGGCGACCGGTAGGCAGGACTCCACAGCCCTCCGGCTCCCAGAAGCCCGCGGGCTCAGGCCAGGCCTTCCCCGAGTAACCCACCGTCCCCTTGTCATGCCACGCTGGGGAGCTTTGGCAGCCCGGCTCAGCTGTCCCGGCGGAAGGGCGCCGGAAGACCGAGAGGCTGCCGCGCCTTCTCGGCCTTGCCTCCCTGTTACCGCCTGCCTCTGAGGCACCCGCGGGCCTAGCCCTGACAGAGACCGCAGAGCGAGCCACCCCCGGCTGCCGCGCTTCTCGCAGACGCTCCCCGCCTCCTCCAGCCCATGGCCGTCGTCCCCGCTTCCCAGAAGCGAGGCCGGGGGAGCTCCTTTGCCCGTGCCACGCTCCCGGCTCCTGCGCTGGCGCTCGGAGCCGAGCTGGGGCGGGCGCTCCCTTTGGCTGCTCCCCCGGGAGAGAGGGCCAAAGGGGCGATTTGGACGGCACGCTTTCTGCGCTTCCGGCCCGTGTCGCTTCTGGAGGGAAATGCCCCCCCTATTCCCTTGACCCGCGTACGTTGAAAACGGAAAAGGAAGCCACCAGGACACAGCGCTAAGTCCAAGTCGAGGCCGAGGGGCCTAAAGCGGCCGTGGGAGCGCAGGGACGCTTCACGTGGGTCAGGTCCCAAGCGGCACCTGGGGAACAAAGCTGTGGCAGCGGACGCGTGTCCTCGACGGAGCCAAAGCAGGCGAGATCCGTAGGACGGAGGGAGCGCCCTTCTGGCTCCCACGAGAGGAAGCCAAGGGGGCGGGGCGGCCGCCCGTTGGTCCCGAGGGCTCGGAGCCAGAGGTGCCCTTTTGGCCTCCCTCTGCTTTGTCTGCACCCCGGCGTCGGCTCGATAGACGGAGCCGCGCGACGGGGCCCTGGTGGAGGCCCGGAGGCCTTTTTTTCCTGCAGAAGGGGAGGCCAGCGGGGAAGTTGCCTGTGGAGCGGCAGGCAGGAAACGGCCCCGGGGGAGGAAAGGCCAGGTAGTGAAGAGGGAAAAGGAAGACTCCCTGGAGGAAGAGAGACACGGGAGAGCCCCGCAGAAGAGCCCCAGGGAGGGGCGTAGGGCCCTTTCTCGCCTGACCAGGGACTTGAACCCTGGGCCCTCAGATTAAAAGTCTGATGCTCTACCGACTGAGCTAGCCAGGCTCACGGAGAAGGGGCCCCCGTTGGGGTCTCTAGAGACACTGGGCAGGTAAAGGCGACCGGTAGGGAGGACTCCACAGCCCTCCGGCTCCCAGAAGCCCGCGGGCTCAGGCCAGGCCTTCCCCGAGTAACCCACCGTCCCCTTGTCATGCCACGCTGGGGAGCTTTGGCAGCCCGGCTCAGCTGTCCCGGCGGAAGGGCGCCGGAAGACCGAGAGGCTGCCGCGCCTTCTCGGCCTTGCCTCCCTGTTACCGCCTGCCTCTGAGGCACCCGCGGGCCTAGCCCTGACAGAGACCGCAGAGCGAGCCACCCCCGGCTGCCGCGCTTCTCGCAGACGCTCCCCGCCTCCTCCAGCCCATGGCCGTCGTCCCCGCTTCCCAGAAGCGAGGCCGGGGGAGCTCCTTTGCCCGTGCCACGCTCCCGGCTCCTGCGCTGGCGCTCGGAGCCGAGCTGGGGCGGGCGCTCCCTTTGGCTGCTCCCCCGGGAGAGAGGGCCAAAGGGGCGATTTGGACGGCACGCTTTCTGCGCTTCCGGCCCGTGTCGCTTCTGGAGGGAAATGCCCCCCCTATTCCCTTGACCCGCGTACGTTGAAAACGGAAAAGGAAGCCACCAGGACACAGCGCTAAGTCCAAGTCGAGGCCGAGGGGCCTAAAGCGGCCGTGGGAGCGCAGGGACGCTTCACGTGGGTCAGGTCCCAAGCGGCACCTGGGGAACAAAGCTGTGGCAGCGGACGCGTGTCCTCGACGGAGCCAAAGCAGGCGAGATCCGTAGGACGGAGGGAGCGCCCTTCTGGCTCCCACGAGAGGAAGCCAAGGGGGCGGGGCGGCCGCCCGTTGGTCCCGAGGGCTCGGAGCCAGAGGTGCCCCTTTGGCCTCCCTCTGCTTTGTCTGCACCCCGGCGTCGGCTCGATAGACGGAGCCGCCCGACGGGGCCCTGGTGGAGGCCCGGAGGCCTTTGTTCCTGCAGAAGGGGAGGCCAGCGGGGAAGTTGCCTGTGGAGCGGCAGGCAGGAAACGGCCCCGGGGGAGGAAAGGCCAGGTAGTGAAGAGGGAAAAGGAAGACTCACTGGAGGAAGAGAGACATGGGACAGCCCCGCAGTAGAGCCCCAGGGAGGGGCGCAGGGCCCTTTCTCGCCTGACCAGGGACTTGAACCCTGGGCCCTCAGATTAAAAGTCTGATGCTCTACCAACTGAGCTAGCCAGGCTCACGGAGAAGGGGCCCCCGTTGGGGTCTCTAGAGACACTGGGCAGGAAAAGGCGACCGGTAGGGAGGACTCCACAGCCCTCCGGCTCCCAGAAGCCCGCGGGCTCAGGCCAGGCCTTCCCCGAGTAACCCACCGTCCCCTTGTCATGCCACGCTGGGGAGCTTTGGCAGCCCGGCTCAGCTGTCCCGGCGGAAGGGCGCCGGAAGACCGAGAGGCTGCCGCGCCTTCTCGGCCTTGCCTCCCTGTTACCGCCTGCCTCTGAGGCACCCGCGGGCCTAGCCCTGACAGAGACCGCAGAGCGAGCCACCCCCGGCTGCCGCGCTTCTCGCAGACGCTCCCCGCCTCCTCCAGCCCATGGCCGTCGTCCCCGCTTCCCAGAAGCGAGGCCGGGGGAGCTCCTTTGCCCGTGCCACGCTCCCGGCTCCTGCGCTGGCGCTCGGAGCCGAGCTGGGGCGGGCGCTCCCTTTGGCTGCTCCCCCGGGAGAGAGGGCCAAAGGGGCGATTTGGACGGCACGCTTTCTGCGCTTCCGGCCCGTGTCGCTTCTGGAGGGAAATGCCCCCCCTATTCCCTTGACCCGCGTACGTTGAAAACGGAAAAGGAAGCCACCAGGACACAGCGCTAAGTCCAAGTCGAGGCCGAGGGGCCTAAAGCGGCCGTGGGAGCGCAGGGACGCTTCACGTGGGTCAGGTCCCAAGCGGCACCTGGGGAACAAAGCTGTGGCAGCGGACGCGTGTCCTCGACGGAGCCAAAGCAGGCGAGATCCGTAGGACGGAGGGAGCGCCCTTCTGGCTCCCACGAGAGGAAGCCAAGGGGGCGGGGCGGCCGCCCGTTGGTCCCGAGGGCTCGGAGCCAGAGGTGCCCCTTTGGCCTCCCTCTGCTTTGTCTGCACCCCGGCGTCGGCTCGATAGACGGAGCCGCCCGACGGGGCCCTGGTGGAGGCCCGGAGGCCTTTGTTCCTGCAGAAGGGGAGGCCAGCGGGGAAGTTGCCTGTGGAGCGGCAGGCAGGAAACGGCCCCGGGGGAGGAAAGGCCAGGTAGTGAAGAGGGAAAAGGAAGACTCACTGGAGGAAGAGAGACATGGGACAGCCCCGCAGTAGAGCCCCAGGGAGGGGCGCAGGGCCCTTTCTCGCCTGACCAGGGACTTGAACCCTGGGCCCTCAGATTAAAAGTCTGATGCTCTACCGACTGAGCTAGCCAGGCTCACGGAGAAGGGGCCCCCGTTGGGGTCTCTAGAGACACTGGGCAGGTAAAGGCGACCGGTAGGCAGGACTCCACAGCCCTCCGGCTCCCAGAAGCCCGCGGGCTCAGGCCAGGCCTTCCCCGAGTAACCCACCGTCCCCTTGTCATGCCACGCTGGGGAGCTTTGGCAGCCCGGCTCAGCTGTCCCGGCGGAAGGGCGCCGGAAGACCGAGAGGCTGCCGCGCCTTCTCGGCCTTGCCTCCCTGTTACCGCCTGCCTCTGAGGCACCCGCGGGCCTAGCCCTGACAGAGACCGCAGAGCGAGCCACCCCCGGCTGCCGCGCTTCTCGCAGACGCTCCCCGCCTCCTCCAGCCCATGGCCGTCGTCCCCGCTTCCCAGAAGCGAGGCCGGGGGAGCTCCTTTGCCCGTGCCACGCTCCCGGCTCCTGCGCTGGCGCTCGGAGCCGAGCTGGGGCGGGCGCTCCCTTTGGCTGCTCCCCCGGGAGAGAGGGCCAAAGGGGCGATTTGGACGGCACGCTTTCTGCGCTTCCGGCCCGTGTCGCTTCTGGAGGGAAATGCCCCCCCTATTCCCTTGACCCGCGTACGTTGAAAACGGAAAAGGAAGCCACCAGGACACAGCGCTAAGTCCAAGTCGAGGCCGAGGGGCCTAAAGCGGCCGTGGGAGCGCAGGGACGCTTCACGTGGGTCAGGTCCCAAGCGGCACCTGGGGAACAAAGCTGTGGCAGCGGACGCGTGTCCTCGACGGAGCCAAAGCAGGCGAGATCCGTAGGACGGAGGGAGCGCCCTTCTGGCTCCCACGAGAGGAAGCCAAGGGGGCGGGGCGGCCGCCCGTTGGTCCCGAGGGCTCGGAGCCAGAGGTGCCCTTTTGGCCTCCCTCTGCTTTGTCTGCACCCCGGCGTCGGCTCGATAGACGGAGCCGCCCGACGGGGCCCTGGTGGAGGCCCGGAGGCCTTTTTTTCCTGCAGAAGGGGAGGCCAGCGGGGAAGTTGCCTGTGGAGCGGCAGGCAGGAAACGGCCCCGGGGGAGGAAAGGCCAGGTAGTGAAGAGGGAAAAGGAAGACTCCCTGGAGGAAGAGAGACACAGGAGAGCCCCGCAGAAGAGCCCCAGGGAGGGGCGTAGGGCCCTTTCTCGCCTGACCAGGGACTTGAACCCTGGGCCCTCAGATTAAAAGTCTGATGCTCTACCGACTGAGCTAGCCAGGCTCACGGAGAAGGGGCCCCCGTTGGGGTCTCTAGAGACACTGGGCAGGAAAAGGCGACCGGTAGGCAGGACTCCACAGCCCTCCGGCTCCCAGAAGCCCGCGGGCTCAGGCCAGGCCTTCCCCGAGTAACCCACCGTCCCCTTGTCATGCCACGCTGGGGAGCTTTGGCAGCCCGGCTCAGCTGTCCCGGCGGAAGGGCGCCGGAAGACCGAGAGGCTGCCGCGCCTTCTCGGCCTTGCCTCCCTGTTACCGCCTGCCTCTGAGGCACCCGCGGGCCTAGCCCTGACAGAGACCGCAGAGCGAGCCACCCCCGGCTGCCGCGCTTCTCGCAGACGCTCCCCGCCTCCTCCAGCCCATGGCCGTCGTCCCCGCTTCCCAGAAGCGAGGCCGGGGGAGCTCCTTTGCCCGTGCCACGCTCCCGGCTCCTGCGCTGGCGCTCGGAGCCGAGCTGGGGCGGGCGCTCCCTTTGGCTGCTCCCCCGGGAGAGAGGGCCAAAGGGGCGATTTGGACGGCACGCTTTCTGCGCTTCCGGCCCGTGTCGCTTCTGGAGGGAAATGCCCCCCCTATTCCCTTGACCCGCGTACGTTGAAAACGGAAAAGGAAGCCACCAGGACACAGCGCTAAGTCCAAGTCGAGGCCGAGGGGCCTAAAGCGGCCGTGGGAGCGCAGGGACGCTTCACGTGGGTCAGGTCCCAAGCGGCACCTGGGGAACAAAGCTGTGGCAGCGGACGCGTGTCCTCGACGGAGCCAAAGCAGGCGAGATCCGTAGGACGGAGGGAGCGCCCTTCTGGCTCCCACGAGAGGAAGCCAAGGGGGCGGGGCGGCCGCCCGTTGGTCCCGAGGGCTCGGAGCCAGAGGTGCCCCTTTGGCCTCCCTCTGCTTTGTCTGCACCCCGGCGTCGGCTCGATAGACGGAGCCGCCCGACGGGGCCCTGGTGGAGGCCCGGAGGCCTTTGTTCCTGCAGAAGGGGAGGCCAGCGGGGAAGTTGCCTGTGGAGCGGCAGGCAGGAAACGGCCCCGGGGGAGGAAAGGCCAGGTAGTGAAGAGGGAAAAGGAAGACTCACTGGAGGAAGAGAGACATGGGACAGCCCCGCAGTAGAGCCCCAGGGAGGGGCGCAGGGCCCTTTCTCGCCTGACCAGGGACTTGAACCCTGGGCCCTCAGATTAAAAGTCTGATGCTCTACCAACTGAGCTAGCCAGGCTCACGGAGAAGGGGCCCCCCTTGGGGTCTCTAGAGACACTGGGCAGGAAAAGGCGACCGGTAGGGAGGACTCCACAGCCCTCCGGCTCCCAGAAGCCCACGGGCTCAGGCCAGGCCTTCCCCGAGTAACCCACCGTCCCCTTGTCATGCCACGCTGGGGAGCTTTGGCAGCCCGGCTCAGCTGTCCCGGCGGAAGGGCGCCGGAAGACCGAGAGGCTGCCGCGCCTTCTCGGCCTTGCCTCCCTGTTACCGCCTGCCTCTGAGGCACCCGCGGGCCTAGCCCTGACAGAGACCGCAGAGCGAGCCACCCCCGGCTGCCGCGCTTCTCGCAGACGCTCCCCGCCTCCTCCAGCCCATGGCCGTCGTCCCCGCTTCCCAGAAGCGAGGCCGGGGGAGCTCCTTTGCCCGTGCCACGCTCCCGGCTCCTGCGCTGGCGCTCGGAGCCGAGCTGGGGCGGGCGCTCCCTTTGGCTGCTCCCCCGGGAGAGAGGGCCAAAGGGGCGATTTGGACGGCACGCTTTCTGCGCTTCCGGCCCGTGTCGCTTCTGGAGGGAAATGCCCCCCCTATTCCCTTGACCCGCGTACGTTGAAAACGGAAAAGGAAGCCACCAGGACACAGCGCTAAGTCCAAGTCGAGGCCGAGGGGCCTAAAGCGGCCGTGGGAGCGCAGGGACGCTTCACGTGGGTCAGGTCCCAAGCGGCACCTGGGGAACAAAGCTGTGGCAGCGGACGCGTGTCCTCGACGGAGCCAAAGCAGGCGAGATCCGTAGGACGGAGGGAGCGCCCTTCTGGCTCCCACGAGAGGAAGCCAAGGGGGCGGGGCGGCCGCCCGTTGGTCCCGAGGGCTCGGAGCCAGAGGTGCCCCTTTGGCCTCCCTCTGCTTTGTCTGCACCCCGGCGTCGGCTCGATAGACGGAGCCGCCCGACGGGGCCCTGGTGGAGGCCCGGAGGCCTTTGTTCCTGCAGAAGGGGAGGCCAGCGGGGAAGTTGCCTGTGGAGCGGCAGGCAGGAAACGGCCCCGGGGGAGGAAAGGCCAGGTAGTGAAGAGGGAAAAGGAAGACTCACTGGAGGAAGAGAGACATGGGAGAGCCCCGCAGTAGAGCCCCAGGGAGGGGCGTAGGGCCCTTTCTCGCCTGACCAGGGACTTGAACCCTGGGCCCTCAGATTAAAAGTCTGATGCTCTACCGACTGAGCTAGCCAGGCTTACGGAGAAGGGGCCCCCGTTGGGGTCTCTAGAGACACTGGGCAGGAAAAGGCGACCGGTAGGGAGGACTCCACAGCCCTCCGGCTCCCAGAAGCCCGCGGGCTCAGGCCAGGCCTTCCCCGAGTAACCCACCGTCCCCTTGTCATGCCACGCTGGGGAGCTTTGGCAGCCCGGCTCAGCTGTCCCGGCGGAAGGGCGCCGGAAGACCGAGAGGCTGCCGCGCCTTCTCGGCCTTGCCTCCCTGTTACCGCCTGCCTCTGAGGCACCCGCGGGCCTAGCCCTGACAGAGACCGCAGAGCGAGCCACCCCCGGCTGCCGCGCTTCTCGCAGACGCTCCCCGCCTCCTCCAGCCCATGGCCGTCGTCCCCGCTTCCCAGAAGCGAGGCCGGGGGAGCTCCTTTGCCCGTGCCACGCTCCCGGCTCCTGCGCTGGCGCTCGGAGCCGAGCTGGGGCGGGCGCTCCCTTTGGCTGCTCCCCCGGGAGAGAGGGCCAAAGGGGCGATTTGGACGGCACGCTTTCTGCGCTTCCGGCCCGTGTCGCTTCTGGAGGGAAATGCCCCCCCTATTCCCTTGACCCGCGTACGTTGAAAACGGAAAAGGAAGCCACCAGGACACAGCGCTAAGTCCAAGTCGAGGCCGAGGGGCCTAAAGCGGCCGTGGGAGCGCAGGGACGCTTCACGTGGGTCAGGTCCCAAGCGGCACCTGGGGAACAAAGCTGTGGCAGCGGACGCGTGTCCTCGACGGAGCCAAAGCAGGCGAGATCCGTAGGACGGAGGGAGCGCCCTTCTGGCTCCCACGAGAGGAAGCCAAGGGGGCGGGGCGGCCGCCCGTTGGTCCCGAGGGCTCGGAGCCAGAGGTGCCCTTTTGGCCTCCCTCTGCTTTGTCTGCACCCCGGCGTCGGCTCGATAGACGGAGCCGCGCGACGGGGCCCTGGTGGAGGCCCGGAGGCCTTTTTTTCCTGCAGAAGGGGAGGCCAGCGGGGAAGTTGCCTGTGGAGCGGCAGGCAGGAAACGGCCCCGGGGGAGGAAAGGCCAGGTAGTGAAGAGGGAAAAGGAAGACTCCCTGGAGGAAGAGAGACACGGGAGAGCCCCGCAGAAGAGCCCCAGGGAGGGGCGTAGGGCACTTTCTCGCCTGACCAGGGACTTGAACCCTGGGCCCTCAGATTAAAAGTCTGATGCTCTACCGACTGAGCTAGCCAGGCTCACGGAGAAGGGGCCCCCGTTGGGGTCTCTAGAGACACTGGGCAGGTAAAGGCGACCGGTAGGCAGGACTCCACAGCCCTCCGGCTCCCAGAAGCCCGCGGGCTCAGGCCAGGCCTTCCCCGAGTAACCCACCGTCCCCTTGTCATGCCACGCTGGGGAGCTTTGGCAGCCCGGCTCAGCTGTCCCGGCGGAAGGGCGCCGGAAGACCGAGAGGCTGCCGCGCCTTCTCGGCCTTGCCTCCCTGTTACCGCCTGCCTCTGAGGCACCCGCGGGCCTAGCCCTGACAGAGACCGCAGAGCGAGCCACCCCCGGCTGCCGCGCTTCTCGCAGACGCTCCCCGCCTCCTCCAGCCCATGGCCGTCGTCCCCGCTTCCCAGAAGCGAGGCCGGGGGAGCTCCTTTGCCCGTGCCACGCTCCCGGCTCCTGCGCTGGCGCTCGGAGCCGAGCTGGGGCGGGCGCTCCCTTTGGCTGCTCCCCCGGGAGAGAGGGCCAAAGGGGCGATTTGGACGGCACGCTTTCTGCGCTTCCGGCCCGTGTCGCTTCTGGAGGGAAATGCCCCCCCTATTCCCTTGACCCGCGTACGTTGAAAACGGAAAAGGAAGCCACCAGGACACAGCGCTAAGTCCAAGTCGAGGCCGAGGGGCCTAAAGCGGCCGTGGGAGCGCAGGGACGCTTCACGTGGGTCAGGTCCCAAGCGGCACCTGGGGAACAAAGCTGTGGCAGCGGACGCGTGTCCTCGACGGAGCCAAAGCAGGCGAGATCCGTAGGACGGAGGGAGCGCCCTTCTGGCTCCCACGAGAGGAAGCCAAGGGGGCGGGGCGGCCGCCCGTTGGTCCCGAGGGCTCGGAGCCAGAGGTGCCCTTTTGGCCTCCCTCTGCTTTGTCTGCACCCCGGCGTCGGCTCGATAGACGGAGCCGCGCGACGGGGCCCTGGTGGAGGCCCGGAGGCCTTTTTTTCCTGCAGAAGGGGAGGCCAGCGGGGAAGTTGCCTGTGGAGCGGCAGGCAGGAAACGGCCCCGGGGGAGGAAAGGCCAGGTAGTGAAGAGGGAAAAGGAAGACTCCCTGGAGGAAGAGAGACACGGGAGAGCCCCGCAGAAGAGCCCCAGGGAGGGGCGTAGGGCCCTTTCTCGCCTGACCAGGGACTTGAACCCTGGGCCCTCAGATTAAAAGTCTGATGCTCTACCGACTGAGCTAGCCAGGCTCACGGAGAAGGGGCCCCCGTTGGGGTCTCTAGAGACACTGGGCAGGAAAAGGCGACCGGTAGGGAGGACTCCACAGCCCTCCGGCTCCCAGAAGCCCACGGGCTCAGGCCAGGCCTTCCCCGAGTAACCCACCGTCCCCTTGTCATGCCACGCTGGGGAGCTTTGGCAGCCCGGCTCAGCTGTCCCGGCGGAAGGGCGCCGGAAGACCGAGAGGCTGCCGCGCCTTCTCGGCCTTGCCTCCCTGTTACCGCCTGCCTCTGAGGCACCCGCGGGCCTAGCCCTGACAGAGACCGCAGAGCGAGCCACCCCCGGCTGCCGCGCTTCTCGCAGACGCTCCCCGCCTCCTCCAGCCCATGGCCGTCGTCCCCGCTTCCCAGAAGCGAGGCCGGGGGAGCTCCTTTGCCCGTGCCACGCTCCCGGCTCCTGCGCTGGCGCTCGGAGCCGAGCTGGGGCGGGCGCTCCCTTTGGCTGCTCCCCCGGGAGAGAGGGCCAAAGGGGCGATTTGGACGGCACGCTTTCTGCGCTTCCGGCCCGTGTCGCTTCTGGAGGGAAATGCCCCCCCTATTCCCTTGACCCGCGTACGTTGAAAACGGAAAAGGAAGCCACCAGGACACAGCGCTAAGTCCAAGTCGAGGCCGAGGGGCCTAAAGCGGCCGTGGGAGCGCAGGGACGCTTCACGTGGGTCAGGTCCCAAGCGGCACCTGGGGAACAAAGCTGTGGCAGCGGACGCGTGTCCTCGACGGAGCCAAAGCAGGCGAGATCCGTAGGACGGAGGGAGCGCCCTTCTGGCTCCCACGAGAGGAAGCCAAGGGGGCGGGGCGGCCGCCCGTTGGTCCCGAGGGCTCGGAGCCAGAGGTGCCCTTTTGGCCTCCCTCTGCTTTGTCTGCACCCCGGCGTCGGCTCGATAGACGGAGCCGCGCGACGGGGCCCTGGTGGAGGCCCGGAGGCCTTTTTTTCCTGCAGAAGGGGAGGCCAGCGGGGAAGTTGCCTGTGGAGCGGCAGGCAGGAAACGGCCCCGGGGGAGGAAAGGCCAGGTAGTGAAGAGGGAAAAGGAAGACTCCCTGGAGGAAGAGAGACACAGGAGAGCCCCGCAGTAGAGCCCCAGGGAGGGGCGTAGGGCCCTTTCTCGCCTGACCAGGGACTTGAACCCTGGGCCCTCAGATTAAAAGTCTGATGCTCTACCAACTGAGCTAGCCAGGCTCACGGAGAAGGGGCCCCCGTTGGGGTCTCTAGAGACACTGGGCAGGAAAAGGCGACCGGTAGGGAGGACTCCACAGCCCTCCGGCTCCCAGAAGCCCACGGGCTCAGGCCAGGCCTTCCCCGAGTAACCCACCGTCCCCTTGTCATGCCACGCTGGGGAGCTTTGGCAGCCCGGCTCAGCTGTCCCGGCGGAAGGGCGCCGGAAGACCGAGAGGCTGCCGCGCCTTCTCGGCCTTGCCTCCCTGTTACCGCCTGCCTCTGAGGCACCCGCGGGCCTAGCCCTGACAGAGACCGCAGAGCGAGCCACCCCCGGCTGCCGCGCTTCTCGCAGACGCTCCCCGCCTCCTCCAGCCCATGGCCGTCGTCCCCGCTTCCCAGAAGCGAGGCCGGGGGAGCTCCTTTGCCCGTGCCACGCTCCCGGCTCCTGCGCTGGCGCTCGGAGCCGAGCTGGGGCGGGCGCTCCCTTTGGCTGCTCCCCCGGGAGAGAGGGCCAAAGGGGCGATTTGGACGGCACGCTTTCTGCGCTTCCGGCCCATGTCGCTTCTGGAGGGAAATGCCCCCCCTATTCCCTTGACCCGCGTACGTTGAAAACGGAAAAGGAAGCCACCAGGACACAGCGCTAAGTCCAAGTCGAGGCCGAGGGGCCTAAAGCGGCCGTGGGAGCGCAGGGACGCTTCACGTGGGTCAGGTCCCAAGCGGCACCTGGGGAACAAAGCTGTGGCAGCGGACGCGTGTCCTCGACGGAGCCAAAGCAGGCGAGATCCGTAGGACGGAGGGAGCGCCCTTCTGGCTCCCACGAGAGGAAGCCAAGGGGGCGGGGCGGCCGCCCGTTGGTCCCGAGGGCTCGGAGCCAGAGGTGCCCCTTTGGCCTCCCTCTGCTTTGTCTGCACCCCGGCGTCGGCTCGATAGACGGAGCCGCCCGACGGGGCCCTGGTGGAGGCCCGGAGGCCTTTGTTCCTGCAGAAGGGGAGGCCAGCGGGGAAGTTGCCTGTGGAGCGGCAGGCAGGAAACGGCCCCGGGGGAGGAAAGGCCAGGTAGTGAAGAGGGAAAAGGAAGACTCACTGGAGGAAGAGAGACATGGGAGAGCCCCGCAGTAGAGCCCCAGGGAGGGGCGTAGGGCCCTTTCTCGCCTGACCAGGGACTTGAACCCTGGGCCCTCAGATTAAAAGTCTGATGCTCTACCAACTGAGCTAGCCAGGCTCACGGAGAAGGGGCCCCCGTTGGGGTCTCTAGAGACACTGGGCAGGAAAAGGCGACCGGTAGGGAGGACTCCACAGCCCTCCGGCTCCCAGAAGCCCGCGGGCTCAGGCCAGGCCTTCCCCGAGTAACCCACCGTCCCCTTGTCATGCCACGCTGGGGAGCTTTGGCAGCCCGGCTCAGCTGTCCCGGCGGAAGGGCGCCGGAAGACCGAGAGGCTGCCGCGCCTTCTCGGCCTTGCCTCCCTGTTACCGCCTGCCTCTGAGGCACCCGCGGGCCTAGCCCTGACAGAGACCGCAGAGCGAGCCACCCCCGGCTGCCGCGCTTCTCGCAGACGCTCCCCGCCTCCTCCAGCCCATGGCCGTCGTCCCCGCTTCCCAGAAGCGAGGCCGGGGGAGCTCCTTTGCCCGTGCCACGCTCCCGGCTCCTGCGCTGGCGCTCGGAGCCGAGCTGGGGCGGGCGCTCCCTTTGGCTGCTCCCCCGGGAGAGAGGGCCAAAGGGGCGATTTGGACGGCACGCTTTCTGCGCTTCCGGCCCGTGTCGCTTCTGGAGGGAAATGCCCCCCCTATTCCCTTGACCCGCGTACGTTGAAAACGGAAAAGGAAGCCACCAGGACACAGCGCTAAGTCCAAGTCGAGGCCGAGGGGCCTAAAGCGGCCGTGGGAGCGCAGGGACGCTTCACGTGGGTCAGGTCCCAAGCGGCACCTGGGGAACAAAGCTGTGGCAGCGGACGCGTGTCCTCGACGGAGCCAAAGCAGGCGAGATCCGTAGGACGGAGGGAGCGCCCTTCTGGCTCCCACGAGAGGAAGCCAAGGGGGCGGGGCGGCCGCCCGTTGGTCCCGAGGGCTCGGAGCCAGAGGTGCCCTTTTGGCCTCCCTCTGCTTTGTCTGCACCCCGGCGTCGGCTCGATAGACGGAGCCGCGCGACGGGGCCCTGGTGGAGGCCCGGAGGCCTTTTTTTCCTGCAGAAGGGGAGGCCAGCGGGGAAGTTGCCTGTGGAGCGGCAGGCAGGAAACGGCCCCGGGGGAGGAAAGGCCAGGTAGTGAAGAGGGAAAAGGAAGACTCCCTGGAGGAAGAGAGACACGGGAGAGCCCCGCAGAAGAGCCCCAGGGAGGGGCGTAGGGCCCTTTCTCGCCTGACCAGGGACTTGAACCCTGGGCCCTCAGATTAAAAGTCTGATGCTCTACCGACTGAGCTAGCCAGGCTCACGGAGAAGGGGCCCCCGTTGGGGTCTCTAGAGACACTGGGCAGGAAAAGGCGACCGGTAGGGAGGACTCCACAGCCCTCCGGCTCCCAGAAGCCCGCGGGCTCAGGCCAGGCCTTCCCCGAGTAACCCACCGTCCCCTTGTCATGCCACGCTGGGGAGCTTTGGCAGCCCGGCTCAGCTGTCCCGGCGGAAGGGCGCCGGAAGACCGAGAGGCTGCCGCGCCTTCTCGGCCTTGCCTCCCTGTTACCGCCTGCCTCTGAGGCACCCGCGGGCCTAGCCCTGACAGAGACCGCAGAGCGAGCCACCCCCGGCTGCCGCGCTTCTCGCAGACGCTCCCCGCCTCCTCCAGCCCATGGCCGTCGTCCCCGCTTCCCAGAAGCGAGGCCGGGGGAGCTCCTTTGCCCGTGCCACGCTCCCGGCTCCTGCGCTGGCGCTCGGAGCCGAGCTGGGGCGGGCGCTCCCTTTGGCTGCTCCCCCGGGAGAGAGGGCCAAAGGGGCGATTTGGACGGCACGCTTTCTGCGCTTCCGGCCCGTGTCGCTTCTGGAGGGAAATGCCCCCCCTATTCCCTTGACCCGCGTACGTTGAAAACGGAAAAGGAAGCCACCAGGACACAGCGCTAAGTCCAAGTCGAGGCCGAGGGGCCTAAAGCGGCCGTGGGAGCGCAGGGACGCTTCACGTGGGTCAGGTCCCAAGCGGCACCTGGGGAACAAAGCTGTGGCAGCGGACGCGTGTCCTCGACGGAGCCAAAGCAGGCGAGATCCGTAGGACGGAGGGAGCGCCCTTCTGGCTCCCACGAGAGGAAGCCAAGGGGGCGGGGCGGCCGCCCGTTGGTCCCGAGGGCTCGGAGCCAGAGGTGCCCTTTTGGCCTCCCTCTGCTTTGTCTGCACCCCGGCGTCGGCTCGATAGACGGAGCCGCGCGACGGGGCCCTGGTGGAGGCCCGGAGGCCTTTTTTTCCTGCAGAAGGGGAGGCCAGCGGGGAAGTTGCCTGTGGAGCGGCAGGCAGGAAACGGCCCCGGGGGAGGAAAGGCCAGGTAGTGAAGAGGGAAAAGGAAGACTCCCTGGAGGAAGAGAGACACGGGAGAGCCCCGCAGAAGAGCCCCAGGGAGGGGCGTAGGGCCCTTTCTCGCCTGACCAGGGACTTGAACCCTGGGCCCTCAGATTAAAAGTCTGATGCTCTACCGACTGAGCTAGCCAGGCTCACGGAGAAGGGGCCCCCGTTGGGGTCTCTAGAGACACTGGGCAGGAAAAGGCGACCGGTAGGGAGGACTCCACAGCCCTCCGACTCCCAGAAGCCCGCGGGCTCAGGCCAGGCCTTCCCCGAGTAACCCACCGTCCCCTTGTCATGCCACGCTGGGGAGCTTTGGCAGCCCGGCTCAGCTGTCCCGGCGGAAGGGCGCCGGAAGACCGAGAGGCTGCCGCGCCTTCTCGGCCTTGCCTCCCTGTTACCGCCTGCCTCTGAGGCACCCGCGGGCCTAGCCCTGACAGAGACCGCAGAGCGAGCCACCCCCGGCTGCCGCGCTTCTCGCAGACGCTCCCCGCCTCCTCCAGCCCATGGCCGTCGTCCCCGCTTCCCAGAAGCGAGGCCGGGGGAGCTCCTTTGCCCGTGCCACGCTCCCGGCTCCTGCGCTGGCGCTCGGAGCCGAGCTGGGGCGGGCGCTCCCTTTGGCTGCTCCCCCGGGAGAGAGGGCCAAAGGGGCGATTTGGACGGCACGCTTTCTGCGCTTCCGGCCCGTGTCGCTTCTGGAGGGAAATGCCCCCCCTATTCCCTTGACCCGCGTACGTTGAAAACGGAAAAGGAAGCCACCAGGACACAGCGCTAAGTCCAAGTCGAGGCCGAGGGGCCTAAAGCGGCCGTGGGAGCGCAGGGACGCTTCACGTGGGTCAGGTCCCAAGCGGCACCTGGGGAACAAAGCTGTGGCAGCGGACGCGTGTCCTCGACGGAGCCAAAGCAGGCGAGATCCGTAGGACGGAGGGAGCGCCCTTCTGGCTCCCACGAGAGGAAGCCAAGGGGGCGGGGCGGCCGCCCGTTGGTCCCGAGGGCTCGGAGCCAGAGGTGCCCTTTTGGCCTCCCTCTGCTTTGTCTGCACCCCGGCGTCGGCTCGATAGACGGAGCCGCGCGACGGGGCCCTGGTGGAGGCCCGGAGGCCTTTTTTTCCTGCAGAAGGGGAGGCCAGCGGGGAAGTTGCCTGTGGAGCGGCAGGCAGGAAACGGCCCCGGGGGAGGAAAGGCCAGGTAGTGAAGAGGGAAAAGGAAGACTCCCTGGAGGAAGAGAGACACGGGAGAGCCCCGCAGTAGAGCCCCAGGGAGGGGTGTAGGGCCCTTTCTCGCCTGACCAGGGACTTGAACCCTGGGCCCTCAGATTAAAAGTCTGATGCTCTACCGACTGAGCTAGCCAGGCTCATGGAGAAGGGGCCCCCGTTGGGGTCTCTAGAGACACTGGGCAGGAAAAGGCGACCGGTAGGGAGGACTCCACAGCCCTCCGGCTCCCAGAAGCCCGCGGGCTCAGGCCAGGCCTTCCCCGAGTAACCCACCGTCCCCTTGTCATGCCACGCTGGGGAGCTTTGGCAGCCCGGCTCAGCTGTCCCGGCGGAAGGGCGCCGGAAGACCGAGAGGCTGCCGCGCCTTCTCGGCCTTGCCTCCCTGTTACCGCCTGCCTCTGAGGCACCCGCGGGCCTAGCCCTGACAGAGACCGCAGAGCGAGCCACCCCCGGCTGCCGCGCTTCTCGCAGACGCTCCCCGCCTCCTCCAGCCCATGGCCGTCGTCCCCGCTTCCCAGAAGCGAGGCCGGGGGAGCTCCTTTGCCCGTGCCACGCTCCCGGCTCCTGCGCTGGCGCTCGGAGCCGAGCTGGGGCGGGCGCTCCCTTTGGCTGCTCCCCCGGGAGAGAGGGCCAAAGGGGCGATTTGGACGGCACGCTTTCTGCGCTTCCGGCCCGTGTCGCTTCTGGAGGGAAATGCCCCCCCTATTCCCTTGACCCGCGTACGTTGAAAACGGAAAAGGAAGCCACCAGGACACAGCGCTAAGTCCAAGTCGAGGCCGAGGGGCCTAAAGCGGCCGTGGGAGCGCAGGGACGCTTCACGTGGGTCAGGTCCCAAGCGGCACCTGGGGAACAAAGCTGTGGCAGCGGACGCGTGTCCTCGACGGAGCCAAAGCAGGCGAGATCCGTAGGACGGAGGGAGCGCCCTTCTGGCTCCCACGAGAGGAAGCCAAGGGGGCGGGGCGGCCGCCCGTTGGTCCCGAGGGCTCGGAGCCAGAGGTGCCCCTTTGGCCTCCCTCTGCTTTGTCTGCACCCCGGCGTCGGCTCGATAGACGGAGCCGCGCGACGGGGCCCTGGTGGAGGCCCGGAGGCCTTTTTTTCCTGCAGAAGGGGAGGCCAGCGGGGAAGTTGCCTGTGGAGCGGCAGGCAGGAAACGGCCCCGGGGGAGGAAAGGCCAGGTAGTGAAGAGGGAAAAGGAAGACTCCCTGGAGGAAGAGAGACACAGGAGAGCCCCGCAGTAGAGCCCCAGGGAGGGGCGTAGGGCCCTTTCTCGCCTGACCAGGGACTTGAACCCTGGGCCCTCAGATTAAAAGTCTGATGCTCTACCAACTGAGCTAGCCAGGCTCACGGAGAAGGGGCCCCCGTTGGGGTCTCTAGAGACACTGGGCAGGAAAAGGCGACCGGTAGGGAGGACTCCACAGCCCTCCGGCTCCCAGAAGCCCACGGGCTCAGGCCAGGCCTTCCCCGAGTAACCCACCGTCCCCTTGTCATGCCACGCTGGGGAGCTTTGGCAGCCCGGCTCAGCTGTCCCGGCGGAAGGGCGCCGGAAGACCGAGAGGCTGCCGCGCCTTCTCGGCCTTGCCTCCCTGTTACCGCCTGCCTCTGAGGCACCCGCGGGCCTAGCCCTGACAGAGACCGCAGAGCGAGCCACCCCCGGCTGCCGCGCTTCTCGCAGACGCTCCCCGCCTCCTCCAGCCCATGGCCGTCGTCCCCGCTTCCCAGAAGCGAGGCCGGGGGAGCTCCTTTGCCCGTGCCACGCTCCCGGCTCCTGCGCTGGCGCTCGGAGCCGAGCTGGGGCGGGCGCTCCCTTTGGCTGCTCCCCCGGGAGAGAGGGCCAAAGGGGCGATTTGGACGGCACGCTTTCTGCGCTTCCGGCCCGTGTCGCTTCTGGAGGGAAATGCCCCCCCTATTCCCTTGACCCGCGTACGTTGAAAACGGAAAAGGAAGCCACCAGGACACAGCGCTAAGTCCAAGTCGAGGCCGAGGGGCCTAAAGCGGCCGTGGGAGCGCAGGGACGCTTCACGTGGGTCAGGTCCCAAGCGGCACCTGGGGAACAAAGCTGTGGCAGCGGACGCGTGTCCTCGACGGAGCCAAAGCAGGCGAGATCCGTAGGACGGAGGGAGCGCCCTTCTGGCTCCCACGAGAGGAAGCCAAGGGGGCGGGGCGGCCGCCCGTTGGTCCCGAGGGCTCGGAGCCAGAGGTGCCCTTTTGGCCTCCCTCTGCTTTGTCTGCACCCCGGCGTCGGCTCGATAGACGGAGCCGCGCGACGGGGCCCTGGTGGAGGCCCGGAGGCCTTTTTTTCCTGCAGAAGGGGAGGCCAGCGGGGAAGTTGCCTGTGGAGCGGCAGGCAGGAAACGGCCCCGGGGGAGGAAAGGCCAGGTAGTGAAGAGGGAAAAGGAAGACTCCCTGGAGGAAGAGAGACACGGGAGAGCCCCGCAGAAGAGCCCCAGGGAGGGGCGTAGGGCCCTTTCTCGCCTGACCAGGGACTTGAACCCTGGGCCCTCAGATTAAAAGTCTGATGCTCTACCGACTGAGCTAGCCAGGCTCACGGAGAAGGGGCCCCCGTTGGGGTCTCTAGAGACACTGGGCAGGAAAAGGCGACCGGTAGGGAGGACTCCACAGCCCTCCGACTCCCAGAAGCCCGCGGGCTCAGGCCAGGCCTTCCCCGAGTAACCCACCGTCCCCTTGTCATGCCACGCTGGGGAGCTTTGGCAGCCCGGCTCAGCTGTCCCGGCGGAAGGGCGCCGGAAGACCGAGAGGCTGCCGCGCCTTCTCGGCCTTGCCTCCCTGTTACCGCCTGCCTCTGAGGCACCCGCGGGCCTAGCCCTGACAGAGACCGCAGAGCGAGCCACCCCCGGCTGCCGCGCTTCTCGCAGACGCTCCCCGCCTCCTCCAGCCCATGGCCGTCGTCCCCGCTTCCCAGAAGCGAGGCCGGGGGAGCTCCTTTGCCCGTGCCACGCTCCCGGCTCCTGCGCTGGCGCTCGGAGCCGAGCTGGGGCGGGCGCTCCCTTTGGCTGCTCCCCCGGGAGAGAGGGCCAAAGGGGCGATTTGGACGGCACGCTTTCTGCGCTTCCGGCCCGTGTCGCTTCTGGAGGGAAATGCCCCCCCTATTCCCTTGACCCGCGTACGTTGAAAACGGAAAAGGAAGCCACCAGGACACAGCGCTAAGTCCAAGTCGAGGCCGAGGGGCCTAAAGCGGCCGTGGGAGCGCAGGGACGCTTCACGTGGGTCAGGTCCCAAGCGGCACCTGGGGAACAAAGCTGTGGCAGCGGACGCGTGTCCTCGACGGAGCCAAAGCAGGCGAGATCCGTAGGACGGAGGGAGCGCCCTTCTGGCTCCCACGAGAGGAAGCCAAGGGGGCGGGGCGGCCGCCCGTTGGTCCCGAGGGCTCGGAGCCAGAGGTGCCCTTTTGGCCTCCCTCTGCTTTGTCTGCACCCCGGCGTCGGCTCGATAGACGGAGCCGCGCGACGGGGCCCTGGTGGAGGCCCGGAGGCCTTTTTTTCCTGCAGAAGGGGAGGCCAGCGGGGAAGTTGCCTGTGGAGCGGCAGGCAGGAAACGGCCCCGGGGGAGGAAAGGCCAGGTAGTGAAGAGGGAAAAGGAAGACTCCCTGGAGGAAGAGAGACACAGGAGAGCCCCGCAGTAGAGCCCCAGGGAGGGGTGTAGGGCCCTTTCTCGCCTGACCAGGGACTTGAACCCTGGGCCCTCAGATTAAAAGTCTGATGCTCTACCGACTGAGCTAGCCAGGCTCACGGAGAAGGGGCCCCCGTTGGGGTCTCTAGAGACACTGGGCAGGAAAAGGCGACCGGTAGGGAGGACTCCACAGCCCTCCGGCTCCCAGAAGCCCGCGGGCTCAGGCCAGGCCTTCCCCGAGTAACCCACCGTCCCCTTGTCATGCCACGCTGGGGAGCTTTGGCAGCCCGGCTCAGCTGTCCCGGCGGAAGGGCGCCGGAAGACCGAGAGGCTGCCGCGCCTTCTCGGCCTTGCCTCCCTGTTACCGCCTGCCTCTGAGGCACCCGCGGGCCTAGCCCTGACAGAGACCGCAGAGCGAGCCACCCCCGGCTGCCGCGCTTCTCGCAGACGCTCCCCGCCTCCTCCAGCCCATGGCCGTCGTCCCCGCTTCCCAGAAGCGAGGCCGGGGGAGCTCCTTTGCCCGTGCCACGCTCCCGGCTCCTGCGCTGGCGCTCGGAGCCGAGCTGGGGCGGGCGCTCCCTTTGGCTGCTCCCCCGGGAGAGAGGGCCAAAGGGGCGATTTGGACGGCACGCTTTCTGCGCTTCCGGCCCGTGTCGCTTCTGGAGGGAAATGCCCCCCCTATTCCCTTGACCCGCGTACGTTGAAAACGGAAAAGGAAGCCACCAGGACACAGCGCTAAGTCCAAGTCGAGGCCGAGGGGCCTAAAGCGGCCGTGGGAGCGCAGGGACGCTTCACGTGGGTCAGGTCCCAAGCGGCACCTGGGGAACAAAGCTGTGGCAGCGGACGCGTGTCCTCGACGGAGCCAAAGCAGGCGAGATCCGTAGGACGGAGGGAGCGCCCTTCTGGCTCCCACGAGAGGAAGCCAAGGGGGCGGGGCGGCCGCCCGTTGGTCCCGAGGGCTCGGAGCCAGAGGTGCCCCTTTGGCCTCCCTCTGCTTTGTCTGCACCCCGGCGTCGGCTCGATAGACGGAGCCGCGCGACGGGGCCCTGGTGGAGGCCCGGAGGCCTTTTTTTCCTGCAGAAGGGGAGGCCAGCGGGGAAGTTGCCTGTGGAGCGGCAGGCAGGAAACGGCCCCGGGGGAGGAAAGGCCAGGTAGTGAAGAGGGAAAAGGAAGACTCCCTGGAGGAAGAGAGACACAGGAGAGCCCCGCAGTAGAGCCCCAGGGAGGGGCGTAGGGCCCTTTCTCGCCTGACCAGGGACTTGAACCCTGGGCCCTCAGATTAAAAGTCTGATGCTCTACCAACTGAGCTAGCCAGGCTCACGGAGAAGGGGCCCCCGTTGGGGTCTCTAGAGACACTGGGCAGGAAAAGGCGACCGGTAGGGAGGACTCCACAGCCCTCCGGCTCCCAGAAGCCCACGGGCTCAGGCCAGGCCTTCCCCGAGTAACCCACCGTCCCCTTGTCATGCCACGCTGGGGAGCTTTGGCAGCCCGGCTCAGCTGTCCCGGCGGAAGGGCGCCGGAAGACCGAGAGGCTGCCGCGCCTTCTCGGCCTTGCCTCCCTGTTACCGCCTGCCTCTGAGGCACCCGCGGGCCTAGCCCTGACAGAGACCGCAGAGCGAGCCACCCCCGGCTGCCGCGCTTCTCGCAGACGCTCCCCGCCTCCTCCAGCCCATGGCCGTCGTCCCCGCTTCCCAGAAGCGAGGCCGGGGGAGCTCCTTTGCCCGTGCCACGCTCCCGGCTCCTGCGCTGGCGCTCGGAGCCGAGCTGGGGCGGGCGCTCCCTTTGGCTGCTCCCCCGGGAGAGAGGGCCAAAGGGGCGATTTGGACGGCACGCTTTCTGCGCTTCCGGCCCGTGTCGCTTCTGGAGGGAAATGCCCCCCCTATTCCCTTGACCCGCGTACGTTGAAAACGGAAAAGGAAGCCACCAGGACACAGCGCTAAGTCCAAGTCGAGGCCGAGGGGCCTAAAGCGGCCGTGGGAGCGCAGGGACGCTTCACGTGGGTCAGGTCCCAAGCGGCACCTGGGGAACAAAGCTGTGGCAGCGGACGCGTGTCCTCGACGGAGCCAAAGCAGGCGAGATCCGTAGGACGGAGGGAGCGCCCTTCTGGCTCCCACGAGAGGAAGCCAAGGGGGCGGGGCGGCCGCCCGTTGGTCCCGAGGGCTCGGAGCCAGAGGTGCCCTTTTGGCCTCCCTCTGCTTTGTCTGCACCCCGGCGTCGGCTCGATAGACGGAGCCGCGCGACGGGGCCCTGGTGGAGGCCCGGAGGCCTTTTTTTCCTGCAGAAGGGGAGGCCAGCGGGGAAGTTGCCTGTGGAGCGGCAGGCAGGAAACGGCCCCGGGGGAGGAAAGGCCAGGTAGTGAAGAGGGAAAAGGAAGACTCCCTGGAGGAAGAGAGACACGGGAGAGCCCCGCAGAAGAGCCCCAGGGAGGGGCATAGGGCCCTTTCTCGCCTGACCAGGGACTTGAACCCTGGGCCCTCAGATTAAAAGTCTGATGCTCTACCGACTGAGCTAGCCAGGCTCACGGAGAAGGGGCCCCCGTTGGGGTCTCTAGAGACACTGGGCAGGAAAAGGCGACCGGTAGGGAGGACTCCACAGCCCTCCGACTCCCAGAAGCCCGCGGGCTCAGGCCAGGCCTTCCCCGAGTAACCCACCGTCCCCTTGTCATGCCACGCTGGGGAGCTTTGGCAGCCCGGCTCAGCTGTCCCGGCGGAAGGGCGCCGGAAGACCGAGAGGCTGCCGCGCCTTCTCGGCCTTGCCTCCCTGTTACCGCCTGCCTCTGAGGCACCCGCGGGCCTAGCCCTGACAGAGACCGCAGAGCGAGCCACCCCCGGCTGCCGCGCTTCTCGCAGACGCTCCCCGCCTCCTCCAGCCCATGGCCGTCGTCCCCGCTTCCCAGAAGCGAGGCCGGGGGAGCTCCTTTGCCCGTGCCACGCTCCCGGCTCCTGCACTGGCGCTCGGAGCCGAGCTGGGGCGGGCGCTCCCTTTGGCTGCTCCCCCGGGAGAGAGGGCCAAAGGGGCGATTTGGACGGCACGCTTTCTGCGCTTCCGGCCCGTGTCGCTTCTGGAGGGAAATGCCCCCCCTATTCCCTTGACCCGCGTACGTTGAAAACGGAAAAGGAAGCCACCAGGACACAGCGCTAAGTCCAAGTCGAGGCCGAGGGGCCTAAAGCGGCCGTGGGAGCGCAGGGACGCTTCACGTGGGTCAGGTCCCAAGCGGCACCTGGGGAACAAAGCTGTGGCAGCGGACGCGTGTCCTCGACGGAGCCAAAGCAGGCGAGATCCGTAGGACGGAGGGAGCGCCCTTCTGGCTCCCACGAGAGGAAGCCAAGGGGGCGGGGCGGCCGCCCGTTGGTCCCGAGGGCTCGGAGCCAGAGGTGCCCTTTTGGCCTCCCTCTGCTTTGTCTGCACCCCGGCGTCGGCTCGATAGACGGAGCCGCGCGACGGGGCCCTGGTGGAGGCCCGGAGGCCTTTTTTTCCTGCAGAAGGGGAGGCCAGCGGGGAAGTTGCCTGTGGAGCGGCAGGCAGGAAACGGCCCCGGGGGAGGAAAGGCCAGGTAGTGAAGAGGGAAAAGGAAGACTCCCTGGAGGAAGAGAGACACAGGAGAGCCCCGCAGTAGAGCCCCAGGGAGGGGTGTAGGGCCCTTTCTCGCCTGACCAGGGACTTGAACCCTGGGCCCTCAGATTAAAAGTCTGATGCTCTACCGACTGAGCTAGCCAGGCTCACGGAGAAGGGGCCCCCGTTGGGGTCTCTAGAGACACTGGGCAGGAAAAGGCGACCGGTAGGGAGGACTCCACAGCCCTCCGGCTCCCAGAAGCCCGCGGGCTCAGGCCAGGCCTTCCCCGAGTAACCCACCGTCCCCTTGTCATGCCACGCTGGGGAGCTTTGGCAGCCCGGCTCAGCTGTCCCGGCGGAAGGGCGCCGGAAGACCGAGAGGCTGCCGCGCCTTCTCGGCCTTGCCTCCCTGTTACCGCCTGCCTCTGAGGCACCCGCGGGCCTAGCCCTGACAGAGACCGCAGAGCGAGCCACCCCCGGCTGCCGCGCTTCTCGCAGACGCTCCCCGCCTCCTCCAGCCCATGGCCGTCGTCCCCGCTTCCCAGAAGCGAGGCCGGGGGAGCTCCTTTGCCCGTGCCACGCTCCCGGCTCCTGCGCTGGCGCTCGGAGCCGAGCTGGGGCGGGCGCTCCCTTTGGCTGCTCCCCCGGGAGAGAGGGCCAAAGGGGCGATTTGGACGGCACGCTTTCTGCGCTTCCGGCCCGTGTCGCTTCTGGAGGGAAATGCCCCCCCTATTCCCTTGACCCGCGTACGTTGAAAACGGAAAAGGAAGCCACCAGGACACAGCGCTAAGTCCAAGTCGAGGCCGAGGGGCCTAAAGCGGCCGTGGGAGCGCAGGGACGCTTCACGTGGGTCAGGTCCCAAGCGGCACCTGGGGAACAAAGCTGTGGCAGCGGACGCGTGTCCTCGACGGAGCCAAAGCAGGCGAGATCCGTAGGACGGAGGGAGCGCCCTTCTGGCTCCCACGAGAGGAAGCCAAGGGGGCGGGGCGGCCGCCCGTTGGTCCCGAGGGCTCGGAGCCAGAGGTGCCCCTTTGGCCTCCCTCTGCTTTGTCTGCACCCCGGCGTCGGCTCGATAGACGGAGCCGCGCGACGGGGCCCTGGTGGAGGCCCGGAGGCCTTTTTTTCCTGCAGAAGGGGAGGCCAGCGGGGAAGTTGCCTGTGGAGCGGCAGGCAGGAAACGGCCCCGGGGGAGGAAAGGCCAGGTAGTGAAGAGGGAAAAGGAAGACTCCCTGGAGGAAGAGAGACACAGGAGAGCCCCGCAGTAGAGCCCCAGGGAGGGGCGTAGGGCCCTTTCTCGCCTGACCAGGGACTTGAACCCTGGGCCCTCAGATTAAAAGTCTGATGCTCTACCAACTGAGCTAGCCAGGCTCACGGAGAAGGGGCCCCCGTTGGGGTCTCTAGAGACACTGGGCAGGAAAAGGCGACCGGTAGGGAGGACTCCACAGCCCTCCGGCTCCCAGAAGCCCACGGGCTCAGGCCAGGCCTTCCCCGAGTAACCCACCGTCCCCTTGTCATGCCACGCTGGGGAGCTTTGGCAGCCCGGCTCAGCTGTCCCGGCGGAAGGGCGCCGGAAGACCGAGAGGCTGCCGCGCCTTCTCGGCCTTGCCTCCCTGTTACCGCCTGCCTCTGAGGCACCCGCGGGCCTAGCCCTGACAGAGACCGCAGAGCGAGCCACCCCCGGCTGCCGCGCTTCTCGCAGACGCTCCCCGCCTCCTCCAGCCCATGGCCGTCGTCCCCGCTTCCCAGAAGCGAGGCCGGGGGAGCTCCTTTGCCCGTGCCACGCTCCCGGCTCCTGCGCTGGCGCTCGGAGCCGAGCTGGGGCGGGCGCTCCCTTTGGCTGCTCCCCCGGGAGAGAGGGCCAAAGGGGCGATTTGGACGGCACGCTTTCTGCGCTTCCGGCCCGTGTCGCTTCTGGAGGGAAATGCCCCCCCTATTCCCTTGACCCGCGTACGTTGAAAACGGAAAAGGAAGCCACCAGGACACAGCGCTAAGTCCAAGTCGAGGCCGAGGGGCCTAAAGCGGCCGTGGGAGCGCAGGGACGCTTCACGTGGGTCAGGTCCCAAGCGGCACCTGGGGAACAAAGCTGTGGCAGCGGACGCGTGTCCTCGACGGAGCCAAAGCAGGCGAGATCCGTAGGACGGAGGGAGCGCCCTTCTGGCTCCCACGAGAGGAAGCCAAGGGGGCGGGGCGGCCGCCCGTTGGTCCCGAGGGCTCGGAGCCAGAGGTGCCCTTTTGGCCTCCCTCTGCTTTGTCTGCACCCCGGCGTCGGCTCGATAGACGGAGCCGCGCGACGGGGCCCTGGTGGAGGCCCGGAGGCCTTTTTTTCCTGCAGAAGGGGAGGCCAGCGGGGAAGTTGCCTGTGGAGCGGCAGGCAGGAAACGGCCCCGGGGGAGGAAAGGCCAGGTAGTGAAGAGGGAAAAGGAAGACTCCCTGGAGGAAGAGAGACACGGGAGAGCCCCGCAGAAGAGCCCCAGGGAGGGGCGTAGGGCCCTTTCTCG
This sequence comes from Pelodiscus sinensis, assembly GCF_052426305.1. NCBI lineage: Eukaryota > Metazoa > Chordata > Testudines > Trionychidae > Pelodiscus > Pelodiscus sinensis. Next base: position 14,341,465 of record NC_143073.1, on the reverse strand, counting down.
CCTGACCAGGGACTTGAACCCTGGGCCCTCAGATTAAAAGTCTGATGCTCTACCGACTGAGCTAGCCAGGCTCACGGAGAAGGGGCCCCCGTTGGGGTCTCTAGAGACACTGGGCAGGAAAAGGCGACCGGTAGGGAGGACTCCACAGCCCTCCGACTCCCAGAAGCCCGCGGGCTCAGGCCAGGCCTTCCCCGAGTAACCCACCGTCCCCTTGTCATGCCACGCTGGGGAGCTTTGGCAGCCCGGCTCAGCTGTCCCGGCGGAAGGGCGCCGGAAGACCGAGAGGCTGCCGCGCCTTCTCGGCCTTGCCTCCCTGTTACCGCCTGCCTCTGAGGCACCCGCGGGCCTAGCCCTGACAGAGACCGCAGAGCGAGCCACCCCCGGCTGCCGCGCTTCTCGCAGACGCTCCCCGCCTCCTCCAGCCCATGGCCGTCGTCCCCGCTTCCCAGAAGCGAGGCCGGGGGAGCTCCTTTGCCCGTGCCACGCTCCCGGCTCCTGCGCTGGCGCTCGGAGCCGAGCTGGGGCGGGCGCTCCCTTTGGCTGCTCCCCCGGGAGAGAGGGCCAAAGGGGCGATTTGGACGGCACGCTTTCTGCGCTTCCGGCCCGTGTCGCTTCTGGAGGGAAATGCCCCCCCTATTCCCTTGACCCGCGTACGTTGAAAACGGAAAAGGAAGCCACCAGGACACAGCGCTAAGTCCAAGTCGAGGCCGAGGGGCCTAAAGCGGCCGTGGGAGCGCAGGGACGCTTCACGTGGGTCAGGTCCCAAGCGGCACCTGGGGAACAAAGCTGTGGCAGCGGACGCGTGTCCTCGACGGAGCCAAAGCAGGCGAGATCCGTAGGACGGAGGGAGCGCCCTTCTGGCTCCCACGAGAGGAAGCCAAGGGGGCGGGGCGGCCGCCCGTTGGTCCCGAGGGCTCGGAGCCAGAGGTGCCCTTTTGGCCTCCCTCTGCTTTGTCTGCACCCCGGCGTCGGCTCGATAGACGGAGCCGCGCGACGGGGCCCTGGTGGAGGCCCGGAGGCCTTTTTTTCCTGCAGAAGGGGAGGCCAGCGGGGAAGTTGCCTGTGGAGCGGCAGGCAGGAAACGGCCCCGGGGGAGGAAAGGCCAGGTAGTGAAGAGGGAAAAGGAAGACTCCCTGGAGGAAGAGAGACACAGGAGAGCCCCGCAGTAGAGCCCCAGGGAGGGGTGTAGGGCCCTTTCTCGCCTGACCAGGGACTTGAACCCTGGGCCCTCAGATTAAAAGTCTGATGCTCTACCGACTGAGCTAGCCAGGCTCACGGAGAAGGGGCCCCCGTTGGGGTCTCTAGAGACACTGGGCAGGAAAAGGCGACCGGTAGGGAGGACTCCACAGCCCTCCGGCTCCCAGAAGCCCGCGGGCTCAGGCCAGGCCTTCCCCGAGTAACCCACCGTCCCCTTGTCATGCCACGCTGGGGAGCTTTGGCAGCCCGGCTCAGCTGTCCCGGCGGAAGGGCGCCGGAAGACCGAGAGGCTGCCGCGCCTTCTCGGCCTTGCCTCCCTGTTACCGCCTGCCTCTGAGGCACCCGCGGGCCTAGCCCTGACAGAGACCGCAGAGCGAGCCACCCCCGGCTGCCGCGCTTCTCGCAGACGCTCCCCGCCTCCTCCAGCCCATGGCCGTCGTCCCCGCTTCCCAGAAGCGAGGCCGGGGGAGCTCCTTTGCCCGTGCCACGCTCCCGGCTCCTGCGCTGGCGCTCGGAGCCGAGCTGGGGCGGGCGCTCCCTTTGGCTGCTCCCCCGGGAGAGAGGGCCAAAGGGGCGATTTGGACGGCACGCTTTCTGCGCTTCCGGCCCGTGTCGCTTCTGGAGGGAAATGCCCCCCCTATTCCCTTGACCCGCGTACGTTGAAAACGGAAAAGGAAGCCACCAGGACACAGCGCTAAGTCCAAGTCGAGGCCGAGGGGCCTAAAGCGGCCGTGGGAGCGCAGGGACGCTTCACGTGGGTCAGGTCCCAAGCGGCACCTGGGGAACAAAGCTGTGGCAGCGGACGCGTGTCCTCGACGGAGCCAAAGCAGGCGAGATCCGTAGGACGGAGGGAGCGCCCTTCTGGCTCCCACGAGAGGAAGCCAAGGGGGCGGGGCGGCCGCCCGTTGGTCCCGAGGGCTCGGAGCCAGAGGTGCCCTTTTGGCCTCCCTCTGCTTTGTCTGCACCCCGGCGTCGGCTCGATAGACGGAGCCGCGCGACGGGGCCCTGGTGGAGGCCCGGAGGCCTTTTTTTCCTGCAGAAGGGGAGGCCAGCGGGGAAGTTGCCTGTGGAGCGGCAGGCAGGAAACGGCCCCGGGGGAGGAAAGGCCAGGTAGTGAAGAGGGAAAAGGAAGACTCCCTGGAGGAAGAGAGACACGGGAGAGCCCCGCAGAAGAGCCCCAGGGAGGGGCGTAGGGCCCTTTCTCGCCTGACCAGGGACTTGAACCCTGGGCCCTCAGATTAAAAGTCTGATGCTCTACCGACTGAGCTAGCCAGGCTCACGGAGAAGGGGCCCCCGTTGGGGTCTCTAGAGACACTGGGCAGGAAAAGGCGACCGGTAGGCAGGACTCCACAGCCCTCCGGCTCCCAGAAGCCCGCGGGCTCAGGCCAGGCCTTCCCCGAGTAACCCACCGTCCCCTTGTCTTGCCACGCTGGGGAGCTTTGGCAGCCCGGCTCAGCTGTCCCGGCGGAAGGGCGCCGGAAGACCGAGAGGCTGCCGCGCCTTCTCGGCCTTGCCTCCCTGTTACCGCCTGCCTCTGAGGCACCCGCGGGCCTAGCCCTGACAGAGACCGCAGAGCGAGCCACCCCCGGCTGCCGCGCTTCTCGCAGACGCTCCCCGCCTCCTCCAGCCCATGGCCGTCGTCCCCGCTTCCCAGAAGCGAGGCCGGGGGAGCTCCTTTGCCCGTGCCACGCTCCCGGCTCCTGCGCTGGCGCTCGGAGCCGAGCTGGGGCGGGCGCTCCCTTTGGCTGCTCCCCCGGGAGAGAGGGCCAAAGGGGCGATTTGGACGGCACGCTTTCTGCGCTTCCGGCCCGTGTCGCTTCTGGAGGGAAATGCCCCCCCTATTCCCTTGACCCGCGTACGTTGAAAACGGAAAAGGAAGCCACCAGGACACAGCGCTAAGTCCAAGTCGAGGCCGAGGGGCCTAAAGCGGCCGTGGGAGCGCAGGGACGCTTCACGTGGGTCAGGTCCCAAGCGGCACCTGGGGAACAAAGCTGTGGCAGCGGACGCGTGTCCTCGACGGAGCCAAAGCAGGCGAGATCCGTAGGACGGAGGGAGCGCCCTTCTGGCTCCCACGAGAGGAAGCCAAGGGGGCGGGGCGGCCGCCCGTTGGTCCCGAGGGCTCGGAGCCAGAGGTGCCCTTTTGGCCTCCCTCTGCTTTGTCTGCACCCCGGCGTCGGCTCGATAGACGGAGCCGCGCGACGGGGCCCTGGTGGAGGCCCGGAGGCCTTTTTTTCCTGCAGAAGGGGAGGCCAGCGGGGAAGTTGCCTGTGGAGCGGCAGGCAGGAAACGGCCCCGGGGGAGGAAAGGCCAGGTAGTGAAGAGGGAAAAGGAAGACTCCCTGGAGGAAGAGAGACACGGGAGAGCCCCGCAGAAGAGCCCCAGGGAGGGGCGTAGGGCCCTTTCTCGCCTGACCAGGGACTTGAACCCTGGGCCCTCAGATTAAAAGTCTGATGCTCTACCGACTGAGCTAGCCAGGCTCACAGAGAAGGGGCCCCCGTTGGGGTCTCTAGAGACACTGGGCAGGAAAAGGCGACCGGTAGGCAGGACTCCACAGCCCTCCGGCTCCCAGAAGCCCGCGGGCTCAGGCCAGGCCTTCCCCGAGTAACCCACCGTCCCCTTGTCTTGCCACGCTGGGGAGCTTTGGCAGCCCGGCTCAGCTGTCCCGGCGGAAGGGCGCCGGAAGACCGAGAGGCTGCCGCGCCTTCTCGGCCTTGCCTCCCTGTTACCGCCTGCCTCTGAGGCACCCGCGGGCCTAGCCCTGACAGAGACCGCAGAGCGAGCCACCCCCGGCTGCCGCGCTTCTCGCAGACGCTCCCCGCCTCCTCCAGCCCATGGCCGTCGTCCCCGCTTCCCAGAAGCGAGGCCGGGGGAGCTCCTTTGCCCGTGCCACGCTCCCGGCTCCTGCGCTGGCGCTCGGAGCCGAGCTGGGGCGGGCGCTCCCTTTGGCTGCTCCCCCGGGAGAGAGGGCCAAAGGGGCGATTTGGACGGCACGCTTTCTGCGCTTCCGGCCCGTGTCGCTTCTGGAGGGAAATGCCCCCCCTATTCCCTTGACCCGCGTACGTTGAAAACGGAAAAGGAAGCCACCAGGACACAGCGCTAAGTCCAAGTCGAGGCCGAGGGGCCTAAAGCGGCCGTGGGAGCGCAGGGACGCTTCACGTGGGTCAGGTCCCAAGCGGCACCTGGGGAACAAAGCTGTGGCAGCGGACGCGTGTCCTCGACGGAGCCAAAGCAGGCGAGATCCGTAGGACGGAGGGAGCGCCCTTCTGGCTCCCACGAGAGGAAGCCAAGGGGGCGGGGCGGCCGCCCGTTGGTCCCGAGGGCTCGGAGCCAGAGGTGCCCTTTTGGCCTCCCTCTGCTTTGTCTGCACCCCGGCGTCGGCTCGATAGACGGAGCCGCGCGACGGGGCCCTGGTGGAGGCCCGGAGGCCTTTTTTTCCTGCAGAAGGGGAGGCCAGCGGGGAAGTTGCCTGTGGAGCGGCAGGCAGGAAACGGCCCCGGGGGAGGAAAGGCCAGGTAGTGAAGAGGGAAAAGGAAGACTCCCTGGAGGAAGAGAGACACGGGAGAGCCCCGCAGAAGAGCCCCAGGGAGGGGCGTAGGGCCCTTTCTCGCCTGACCAGGGACTTGAACCCTGGGCCCTCAGATTAAAAGTCTGATGCTCTACCGACTGAGCTAGCCAGGCTCACGGAGAAGGGGCCCCCGTTGGGGTCTCTAGAGACACTGGGCAGGAAAAGGCGACCGGTAGGCAGGACTCCACAGCCCTCCGGCTCCCAGAAGCCCGCGGGCTCAGGCCAGGCCTTCCCCGAGTAACCCACCGTCCCCTTGTCTTGCCACGCTGGGGAGCTTTGGCAGCCCGGCTCAGCTGTCCCGGCGGAAGGGCGCCGGAAGACCGAGAGGCTGCCGCGCCTTCTCGGCCTTGCCTCCCTGTTACCGCCTGCCTCTGAGGCACCCGCGGGCCTAGCCCTGACAGAGACCGCAGAGCGAGCCACCCCCGGCTGCCGCGCTTCTCGCAGACGCTCCCCGCCTCCTCCAGCCCATGGCCGTCGTCCCCGCTTCCCAGAAGCGAGGCCGGGGGAGCTCCTTTGCCCGTGCCACGCTCCCGGCTCCTGCGCTGGCGCTCGGAGCCGAGCTGGGGCGGGCGCTCCCTTTGGCTGCTCCCCCGGGAGAGAGGGCCAAAGGGGCGATTTGGACGGCACGCTTTCTGCGCTTCCGGCCCGTGTCGCTTCTGGAGGGAAATGCCCCCCCTATTCCCTTGACCCGCGTACGTTGAAAACGGAAAAGGAAGCCACCAGGACACAGCGCTAAGTCCAAGTCGAGGCCGAGGGGCCTAAAGCGGCCGTGGGAGCGCAGGGACGCTTCACGTGGGTCAGGTCCCAAGCGGCACCTGGGGAACAAAGCTGTGGCAGCGGACGCGTGTCCTCGACGGAGCCAAAGCAGGCGAGATCCGTAGGACGGAGGGAGCGCCCTTCTGGCTCCCACGAGAGGAAGCCAAGGGGGCGGGGCGGCCGCCCGTTGGTCCCGAGGGCTCGGAGCCAGAGGTGCCCTTTTGGCCTCCCTCTGCTTTGTCTGCACCCCGGCGTCGGCTCGATAGACGGAGCCGCGCGACGGGGCCCTGGTGGAGGCCCGGAGGCCTTTTTTTCCTGCAGAAGGGGAGGCCAGCGGGGAAGTTGCCTGTGGAGCGGCAGGCAGGAAACGGCCCCGGGGGAGGAAAGGCCAGGTAGTGAAGAGGGAAAAGGAAGACTCCCTGGAGGAAGAGAGACACGGGAGAGCCCCGCAGAAGAGCCCCAGGGAGGGGCGTAGGGCCCTTTCTCGCCTGACCAGGGACTTGAACCCTGGGCCCTCAGATTAAAAGTCTGATGCTCTACCGACTGAGCTAGCCAGGCTCACGGAGAAGGGGCCCCCGTTGGGGTCTCTAGAGACACTGGGCAGGAAAAGGCGACCGGTAGGGAGGACTCCACAGCCCTCCGGCTCCCAGAAGCCCGCGGGCTCAGGCCAGGCCTTCCCCGAGTAACCCACCGTCCCCTTGTCATGCCACGCTGGGGAGCTTTGGCAGCCCGGCTCAGCTGTCCCGGCGGAAGGGCGCCGGAAGACCGAGAGGCTGCCGCGCCTTCTCGGCCTTGCCTCCCTGTTACCGCCTGCCTCTGAGGCACCCGCGGGCCTAGCCCTGACAGAGACCGCAGAGCGAGCCACCCCCGGCTGCCGCGCTTCTCGCAGACGCTCCCCGCCTCCTCCAGCCCATGGCCGTCGTCCCCGCTTCCCAGAAGCGAGGCCGGGGGAGCTCCTTTGCCCGTGCCACGCTCCCGGCTCCTGCGCTGGCGCTCGGAGCCGAGCTGGGGCGGGCGCTCCCTTTGGCTGCTCCCCCGGGAGAGAGGGCCAAAGGGGCGATTTGGACGGCACGCTTTCTGCGCTTCCGGCCCGTGTCGCTTCTGGAGGGAAATGCCCCCCCTATTCCCTTGACCCGCGTACGTTGAAAACGGAAAAGGAAGCCACCAGGACACAGCGCTAAGTCCAAGTCGAGGCCGAGGGGCCTAAAGCGGCCGTGGGAGCGCAGGGACGCTTCACGTGGGTCAGGTCCCAAGCGGCACCTGGGGAACAAAGCTGTGGCAGCGGACGCGTGTCCTCGACGGAGCCAAAGCAGGCGAGATCCGTAGGACGGAGGGAGCGCCCTTCTGGCTCCCACGAGAGGAAGCCAAGGGGGCGGGGCGGCCGCCCGTTGGTCCCGAGGGCTCGGAGCCAGAGGTGCCCTTTTGGCCTCCCTCTGCTTTGTCTGCACCCCGGCGTCGGCTCGATAGACGGAGCCGCGCGACGGGGCCCTGGTGGAGGCCCGGAGGCCTTTTTTTCCTGCAGAAGGGGAGGCCAGCGGGGAAGTTGCCTGTGGAGCGGCAGGCAGGAAACGGCCCCGGGGGAGGAAAGGCCAGGTACTGAAGAGGGAAAAGGAAGACTCACTGGAGGAAGAGAGACACGGGAGAGCCCCGCAGAAGAGCCCCAGGGAGGGGCGTAGGGCCCTTTCTCGCCTGACCAGGGACTTGAACCCTGGGCCCTCAGATTAAAAGTCTGATGCTCTACCGACTGAGCTAGCCAGGCTCACGGAGAAGGGGCCCCCGTTGGGGTCTCTAGAGACACTGGGCAGGTAAAGGCGACCGGTAGGCAGGACTCCACAGCCCTCCGGCTCCCAGAAGCCCGCGGGCTCAGGCCAGGCCTTCCCCGAGTAACCCACCGTCCCCTTGTCATGCCACGCTGGGGAGCTTTGGCAGCCCGGCTCAGCTGTCCCGGCGGAAGGGCGCCGGAAGACCGAGAGGCTGCCGCGCCTTCTCGGCCTTGCCTCCCTGTTACCGCCTGCCTCTGAGGCACCCGCGGGCCTAGCCCTGACAGAGACCGCAGAGCGAGCCACCCCCGGCTGCCGCGCTTCTCGCAGACGCTCCCCGCCTCCTCCAGCCCATGGCCGTCGTCCCCGCTTCCCAGAAGCGAGGCCGGGGGAGCTCCTTTGCCCGTGCCACGCTCCCGGCTCCTGCGCTGGCGCTCGGAGCCGAGCTGGGGCGGGCGCTCCCTTTGGCTGCTCCCCCGGGAGAGAGGGCCAAAGGGGCGATTTGGACGGCACGCTTTCTGCGCTTCCGGCCCGTGTCGCTTCTGGAGGGAAATGCCCCCCCTATTCCCTTGACCCGCGTACGTTGAAAACGGAAAAGGAAGCCACCAGGACACAGCGCTAAGTCCAAGTCGAGGCCGAGGGGCCTAAAGCGGCCGTGGGAGCGCAGGGACGCTTCACGTGGGTCAGGTCCCAAGCGGCACCTGGGGAACAAAGCTGTGGCAGCGGACGCGTGTCCTCGACGGAGCCAAAGCAGGCGAGATCCGTAGGACGGAGGGAGCGCCCTTCTGGCTCCCACGAGAGGAAGCCAAGGGGGCGGGGCGGCCGCCCGTTGGTCCCGAGGGCTCGGAGCCAGAGGTGCCCTTTTGGCCTCCCTCTGCTTTGTCTGCACCCCGGCGTCGGCTCGATAGACGGAGCCGCGCGACGGGGCCCTGGTGGAGGCCCGGAGGCCTTTTTTTCCTGCAGAAGGGGAGGCCAGCGGGGAAGTTGCCTGTGGAGCGGCAGGCAGGAAACGGCCCCGGGGGAGGAAAGGCCAGGTAGTGAAGAGGGAAAAGGAAGACTCCCTGGAGGAAGAGAGACACGGGAGAGCCCCGCAGAAGAGCCCCAGGGAGGGGCGTAGGGCCCTTTCTCGCCTGACCAGGGACTTGAACCCTGGGCCCTCAGATTAAAAGTCTGATGCTCTACCGACTGAGCTAGCCAGGCTCACGGAGAAGGGGCCCCCGTTGGGGTCTCTAGAGACACTGGGCAGGAAAAGGCGACCGGTAGGCAGGACTCCACAGCCCTCCGGCTCCCAGAAGCCCGCGGGCTCAGGCCAGGCCTTCCCCGAGTAACCCACCGTCCCCTTGTCATGCCACGCTGGGGAGCTTTGGCAGCCCGGCTCAGCTGTCCCGGCGGAAGGGCGCCGGAAGACCGAGAGGCTGCCGCGCCTTCTCGGCCTTGCCTCCCTGTTACCGCCTGCCTCTGAGGCACCCGCGGGCCTAGCCCTGACAGAGACCGCAGAGCGAGCCACCCCCGGCTGCCGCGCTTCTCGCAGACGCTCCCCGCCTCCTCCAGCCCATGGCCGTCGTCCCCGCTTCCCAGAAGCGAGGCCGGGGGAGCTCCTTTGCCCGTGCCACGCTCCCGGCTCCTGCGCTGGCGCTCGGAGCCGAGCTGGGGCGGGCGCTCCCTTTGGCTGCTCCCCCGGGAGAGAGGGCCAAAGGGGCGATTTGGACGGCACGCTTTCTGCGCTTCCGGCCCGTGTCGCTTCTGGAGGGAAATGCCCCCCCTATTCCCTTGACCCGCGTACGTTGAAAACGGAAAAGGAAGCCACCAGGACACAGCGCTAAGTCCAAGTCGAGGCCGAGGGGCCTAAAGCGGCCGTGGGAGCGCAGGGACGCTTCACGTGGGTCAGGTCCCAAGCGGCACCTGGGGAACAAAGCTGTGGCAGCGGACGCGTGTCCTCGACGGAGCCAAAGCAGGCGAGATCCGTAGGACGGAGGGAGCGCCCTTCTGGCTCCCACGAGAGGAAGCCAAGGGGGCGGGGCGGCCGCCCGTTGGTCCCGAGGGCTCGGAGCCAGAGGTGCCCTTTTGGCCTCCCTCTGCTTTGTCTGCACCCCGGCGTCGGCTCGATAGACGGAGCCGCGCGACGGGGCCCTGGTGGAGGCCCGGAGGCCTTTTTTTCCTGCAGAAGGGGAGGCCAGCGGGGAAGTTGCCTGTGGAGCGGCAGGCAGGAAACGGCCCCGGGGGAGGAAAGGCCAGGTAGTGAAGAGGGAAAAGGAAGACTCCCTGGAGGAAGAGAGACACGGGAGAGCCCCGCAGAAGAGCCCCAGGGAGGGGCGTAGGGCCCTTTCTCGCCTGACCAGGGACTTGAACCCTGGGCCCTCAGATTAAAAGTCTGATGCTCTACCGACTGAGCTAGCCAGGCTCACGGAGAAGGGGCCCCCGTTGGGGTCTCTAGAGACACTGGGCAGGAAAAGGCGACCGGTAGGCAGGACTCCACAGCCCTCCGGCTCCCAGAAGCCCGCGGGCTCAGGCCAGGCCTTCCCCGAGTAACCCACCGTCCCCTTGTCATGCCACGCTGGGGAGCTTTGGCAGCCCGGCTCAGCTGTCCCGGCGGAAGGGCGCCGGAAGACCGAGAGGCTGCCGCGCCTTCTCGGCCTTGCCTCCCTGTTACCGCCTGCCTCTGAGGCACCCGCGGGCCTAGCCCTGACAGAGACCGCAGAGCGAGCCACCCCCGGCTGCCGCGCTTCTCGCAGACGCTCCCCGCCTCCTCCAGCCCATGGCCGTCGTCCCCGCTTCCCAGAAGCGAGGCCGGGGGAGCTCCTTTGCCCGTGCCACGCTCCCGGCTCCTGCGCTGGCGCTCGGAGCCGAGCTGGGGCGGGCGCTCCCTTTGGCTGCTCCCCCGGGAGAGAGGGCCAAAGGGGCGATTTGGACGGCACGCTTTCTGCGCTTCCGGCCCGTGTCGCTTCTGGAGGGAAATGCCCCCCCTATTCCCTTGACCCGCGTACGTTGAAAACGGAAAAGGAAGCCACCAGGACACAGCGCTAAGTCCAAGTCGAGGCCGAGGGGCCTAAAGCGGCCGTGGGAGCGCAGGGACGCTTCACGTGGGTCAGGTCCCAAGCGGCACCTGGGGAACAAAGCTGTGGCAGCGGACGCGTGTCCTCGACGGAGCCAAAGCAGGCGAGATCCGTAGGACGGAGGGAGCGCCCTTCTGGCTCCCACGAGAGGAAGCCAAGGGGGCGGGGCGGCCGCCCGTTGGTCCCGAGGGCTCGGAGCCAGAGGTGCCCTTTTGGCCTCCCTCTGCTTTGTCTGCACCCCGGCGTCGGCTCGATAGACGGAGCCGCGCGACGGGGCCCTGGTGGAGGCCCGGAGGCCTTTTTTTCCTGCAGAAGGGGAGGCCAGCGGGGAAGTTGCCTGTGGAGCGGCAGGCAGGAAACGGCCCCGGGGGAGGAAAGGCCAGGTACTGAAGAGGGAAAAGGAAGACTCACTGGAGGAAGAGAGACACGGGAGAGCCCCGCAGAAGAGCCCCAGGGAGGGGCGTAGGGCCCTTTCTCGCCTGACCAGGGACTTGAACCCTGGGCCCTCAGATTAAAAGTCTGATGCTCTACCGACTGAGCTAGCCAGGCTCACGGAGAAGGGGCCCCCGTTGGGGTCTCTAGAGACACTGGGCAGGTAAAGGCGACCGGTAGGCAGGACTCCACAGCCCTCCGGCTCCCAGAAGCCCGCGGGCTCAGGCCAGGCCTTCCCCGAGTAACCCACCGTCCCCTTGTCATGCCACGCTGGGGAGCTTTGGCAGCCCGGCTCAGCTGTCCCGGCGGAAGGGCGCCGGAAGACCGAGAGGCTGCCGCGCCTTCTCGGCCTTGCCTCCCTGTTACCGCCTGCCTCTGAGGCACCCGCGGGCCTAGCCCTGACAGAGACCGCAGAGCGAGCCACCCCCGGCTGCCGCGCTTCTCGCAGACGCTCCCCGCCTCCTCCAGCCCATGGCCGTCGTCCCCGCTTCCCAGAAGCGAGGCCGGGGGAGCTCCTTTGCCCGTGCCACGCTCCCGGCTCCTGCGCTGGCGCTCGGAGCCGAGCTGGGGCGGGCGCTCCCTTTGGCTGCTCCCCCGGGAGAGAGGGCCAAAGGGGCGATTTGGACGGCACGCTTTCTGCGCTTCCGGCCCGTGTCGCTTCTGGAGGGAAATGCCCCCCCTATTCCCTTGACCCGCGTACGTTGAAAACGGAAAAGGAAGCCACCAGGACACAGCGCTAAGTCCAAGTCGAGGCCGAGGGGCCTAAAGCGGCCGTGGGAGCGCAGGGACGCTTCACGTGGGTCAGGTCCCAAGCGGCACCTGGGGAACAAAGCTGTGGCAGCGGACGCGTGTCCTCGACGGAGCCAAAGCAGGCGAGATCCGTAGGACGGAGGGAGCGCCCTTCTGGCTCCCACGAGAGGAAGCCAAGGGGGCGGGGCGGCCGCCCGTTGGTCCCGAGGGCTCGGAGCCAGAGGTGCCCTTTTGGCCTCCCTCTGCTTTGTCTGCACCCCGGCGTCGGCTCGATAGACGGAGCCGCGCGACGGGGCCCTGGTGGAGGCCCGGAGGCCTTTTTTTCCTGCAGAAGGGGAGGCCAGCGGGGAAGTTGCCTGTGGAGCGGCAGGCAGGAAACGGCCCCGGGGGAGGAAAGGCCAGGTAGTGAAGAGGGAAAAGGAAGACTCCCTGGAGGAAGAGAGACACGGGAGAGCCCCGCAGAAGAGCCCCAGGGAGGGGCGTAGGGCCCTTTCTCGCCTGACCAGGGACTTGAACCCTGGGCCCTCAGATTAAAAGTCTGATGCTCTACCGACTGAGCTAGCCAGGCTCACGGAGAAGGGGCCCCCGTTGGGGTCTCTAGAGACACTGGGCAGGAAAAGGCGACCGGTAGGCAGGACTCCACAGCCCTCCGGCTCCCAGAAGCCCGCGGGCTCAGGCCAGGCCTTCCCCGAGTAACCCACCGTCCCCTTGTCATGCCACGCTGGGGAGCTTTGGCAGCCCGGCTCAGCTGTCCCGGCGGAAGGGCGCCGGAAGACCGAGAGGCTGCCGCGCCTTCTCGGCCTTGCCTCCCTGTTACCGCCTGCCTCTGAGGCACCCGCGGGCCTAGCCCTGACAGAGACCGCAGAGCGAGCCACCCCCGGCTGCCGCGCTTCTCGCAGACGCTCCCCGCCTCCTCCAGCCCATGGCCGTCGTCCCCGCTTCCCAGAAGCGAGGCCGGGGGAGCTCCTTTGCCCGTGCCACGCTCCCGGCTCCTGCGCTGGCGCTCGGAGCCGAGCTGGGGCGGGCGCTCCCTTTGGCTGCTCCCCCGGGAGAGAGGGCCAAAGGGGCGATTTGGACGGCACGCTTTCTGCGCTTCCGGCCCGTGTCGCTTCTGGAGGGAAATGCCCCCCCTATTCCCTTGACCCGCGTACGTTGAAAACGGAAAAGGAAGCCACCAGGACACAGCGCTAAGTCCAAGTCGAGGCCGAGGGGCCTAAAGCGGCCGTGGGAGCGCAGGGACGCTTCACGTGGGTCAGGTCCCAAGCGGCACCTGGGGAACAAAGCTGTGGCAGCGGACGCGTGTCCTCGACGGAGCCAAAGCAGGCGAGATCCGTAGGACGGAGGGAGCGCCCTTCTGGCTCCCACGAGAGGAAGCCAAGGGGGCGGGGCGGCCGCCCGTTGGTCCCGAGGGCTCGGAGCCAGAGGTGCCCCTTTGGCCTCCCTCTGCTTTGTCTGCACCCCGGCGTCGGCTCGATAGACGGAGCCGCGCGACGGGGCCCTGGTGGAGGCCCGGAGGCCTTTGTTCCTGCAGAAGGGGAGGCCAGCGGGGAAGTTGCCTGTGGAGCGGCAGGCAGGAAACGGCCCCGGGGGAGGAAAGGCCAGGTACTGAAGAGGGAAAAGGAAGACTCACTGGAGGAAGAGAGACACGGGAGAGCCCCGCAGTAGAGCCCCAGGGAGGGGCGTAGGGCCCTTTCTCGCCTGACCAGGGACTTGAACCCTGGGCCCTCAGATTAAAAGTCTGATGCTCTACCGACTGAGCTAGCCAGGCTCACGGAGAAGGGGCCCCCGTTGGGGTCTCTAGAGACACTGGGCAGGAAAAGGCGACCGGTAGGGAGGACTCCACAGCCCTCCGGCTCCCAGAAGCCCGCGGGCTCAGGCCAGGCCTTCCCCGAGTAACCCACCGTCCCCTTGTCATGCCACGCTGGGGAGCTTTGGCAGCCCGGCTCAGCTGTCCCGGCGGAAGGGCGCCGGAAGACCGAGAGGCTGCCGCGCCTTCTCGGCCTTGCCTCCCTGTTACCGCCTGCCTCTGAGGCACCCGCGGGCCTAGCCCTGACAGAGACCGCAGAGCGAGCCACCCCCGGCTGCCGCGCTTCTCGCAGACGCTCCCCGCCTCCTCCAGCCCATGGCCGTCGTCCCCGCTTCCCAGAAGCGAGGCCGGGGGAGCTCCTTTGCCCGTGCCACGCTCCCGGCTCCTGCGCTGGCGCTCGGAGCCGAGCTGGGGCGGGCGCTCCCTTTGGCTGCTCCCCCGGGAGAGAGGGCCAAAGGGGCGATTTGGACGGCACGCTTTCTGCGCTTCCGGCCCGTGTCGCTTCTGGAGGGAAATGCCCCCCCTATTCCCTTGACCCGCGTACGTTGAAAACGGAAAAGGAAGCCACCAGGACACAGCGCTAAGTCCAAGTCGAGGCCGAGGGGCCTAAAGCGGCCGTGGGAGCGCAGGGACGCTTCACGTGGGTCAGGTCCCAAGCGGCACCTGGGGAACAAAGCTGTGGCAGCGGACGCGTGTCCTCGACGGAGCCAAAGCAGGCGAGATCCGTAGGACGGAGGGAGCGCCCTTCTGGCTCCCACGAGAGGAAGCCAAGGGGGCGGGGCGGCCGCCCGTTGGTCCCGAGGGCTCGGAGCCAGAGGTGCCCTTTTGGCCTCCCTCTGCTTTGTCTGCACCCCGGCGTCGGCTCGATAGACGGAGCCGCGCGACGGGGCCCTGGTGGAGGCCCGGAGGCCTTTTTTTCCTGCAGAAGGGGAGGCCAGCGGGGAAGTTGCCTGTGGAGCGGCAGGCAGGAAACGGCCCCGGGGGAGGAAAGGCCAGGTAGTGAAGAGGGAAAAGGAAGACTCCCTGGAGGAAGAGAGACACGGGAGAGCCCCGCAGAAGAGCCCCAGGGAGGGGCGTAGGGCCCTTTCTCGCCTGACCAGGGACTTGAACCCTGGGCCCTCAGATTAAAAGTCTGATGCTCTACCGACTGAGCTAGCCAGGCTCACGGAGAAGGGGCCCCCGTTGGGGTCTCTAGAGACACTGGGCAGGTAAAGGCGACCGGTAGGCAGGACTCCACAGCCCTCCGGCTCCCAGAAGCCCGCGGGCTCAGGCCAGGCCTTCCCCGAGTAACCCACCGTCCCCTTGTCATGCCACGCTGGGGAGCTTTGGCAGCCCGGCTCAGCTGTCCCGGCGGAAGGGCGCCGGAAGACCGAGAGGCTGCCGCGCCTTCTCGGCCTTGCCTCCCTGTTACCGCCTGCCTCTGAGGCACCCGCGGGCCTAGCCCTGACAGAGACCGCAGAGCGAGCCACCCCCGGCTGCCGCGCTTCTCGCAGACGCTCCCCGCCTCCTCCAGCCCATGGCCGTCGTCCCCGCTTCCCAGAAGCGAGGCCGGGGGAGCTCCTTTGCCCGTGCCACGCTCCCGGCTCCTGCGCTGGCGCTCGGAGCCGAGCTGGGGCGGGCGCTCCCTTTGGCTGCTCCCCCGGGAGAGAGGGCCAAAGGGGCGATTTGGACGGCACGCTTTCTGCGCTTCCGGCCCGTGTCGCTTCTGGAGGGAAATGCCCCCCCTATTCCCTTGACCCGCGTACGTTGAAAACGGAAAAGGAAGCCACCAGGACACAGCGCTAAGTCCAAGTCGAGGCCGAGGGGCCTAAAGCGGCCGTGGGAGCGCAGGGACGCTTCACGTGGGTCAGGTCCCAAGCGGCACCTGGGGAACAAAGCTGTGGCAGCGGACGCGTGTCCTCGACGGAGCCAAAGCAGGCGAGATCCGTAGGACGGAGGGAGCGCCCTTCTGGCTCCCACGAGAGGAAGCCAAGGGGGCGGGGCGGCCGCCCGTTGGTCCCGAGGGCTCGGAGCCAGAGGTGCCCTTTTGGCCTCCCTCTGCTTTGTCTGCACCCCGGCGTCGGCTCGATAGACGGAGCCGCGCGACGGGGCCCTGGTGGAGGCCCGGAGGCCTTTTTTTCCTGCAGAAGGGGAGGCCAGCGGGGAAGTTGCCTGTGGAGCGGCAGGCAGGAAACGGCCCCGGGGGAGGAAAGGCCAGGTAGTGAAGAGGGAAAAGGAAGACTCCCTGGAGGAAGAGAGACACGGGAGAGCCCCACAGAAGAGACCCAGGGAGGGGCATAGGGCCCTTTCTCGCCTGACCAGGGACTTGAACCCTGGGCCCTCAGATTAAAAGTCTGATGCTCTACCGACTGAGCTAGCCAGGCTCACGGAGAAGGGGCCCCCGTTGGGGTCTCTAGAGACACTGGGCAGGAAAAGGCGACCGGTAGGCAGGACTCCACAGCCCTCCGGCTCCCAGAAGCCCGCGGGCTCAGGCCAGGCCTTCCCCGAGTAACCCACCATCCCCTTGTCATGCCACGCTGGGGAGCTTTGGCAGCCCGGCTCAGCTGTCCCGGCGGAAGGGCGCCGGAAGACCGAGAGGCTGCCGCGCCTTCTCGGCCTTGCCTCCCTGTTACCGCCTGCCTCTGAGGCACCCGCGGGCCTAGCCCTGACAGAGACCGCAGAGCGAGCCACTCCCGGCTGCCGCGCTTCTCGCAGACGCTCCCCGCCTCCTCCAGCCCATGGCCGTCGTCCCCGCTTCCCAGAAGCGAGGCCGGGGGAGCTCCTTTGCCCGTGCCACGCTCCCGGCTCCTGCGCTGGCGCTCGGAGCCGAGCTGGGGCGGGCGCTCCCTTTGGCTGCTCCCCCGGGAGAGAGGGCCAAAGGGGCGATTTGGACGGCACGCTTTCTGCGCTTCCGGCCCGTGTCGCTTCTGGAGGGAAATGCCCCCCCTATTCCCTTGACCCGCTTACGTTGAAAATGGAAAAGGAAGCCACCAGGACACAGCGCTAAGTCCAAGTCGAGGCCGAGGGGCCTAAAGCGGCCGTGGGAGCGCAGGGACGCTTCACGTGGGTCAGATTCCAAGCGGCAAAAGCGCTATGCGAGCAAAGCCGGCGGGGTCTGGCCAGGCCACTTCAGGTGGGGCCCTGCGGGTTGGCCCTGCCGCCTTCCCCGAGAAACCCACTGTCTTTGGGTAATCTGGTATAGGGGAAAAAGTTGTTGCCGTAGGCACCATGCCTTTTCTGTACTCCTGAGTCTACCCTGTAGCCCTTGTCATGCTGGGTTGATTGTACCTGTCCATCCTGTTGTCAGGAGTGCTATGCTTGAACTCGTTCTGGGTACTGTGAAAAATTATGAAAAACGGATGCTGAATGCCAGCAACTGCTGGAGAGTGTCCAAATTTCTATCTCAACTAAAAGAGTCACTTTTTAAAAGAGGGACCCAAATTCCATGAAAGACTACAGTTGGTGGAAAATCTTCCATCTAATCTTTTTTTTTTCTTTTACAAATATCTCAGTTTTTGAGAAAACAGAGACGTTTGTGGGCTACACAAGCTTTCTTCTAAAAATAGTGGCTTCCTCCCCTTCCTCTTGTAAATTAAAACCTGTAAATAGAACATTTTTCATATTTTCGTTGGAAATGTGCTGGTTCTGAGCCATTTTTCTGAGAAGATTTTCAAGGTTTGTTCAGGTTTCCAGCAGTTTCCTGCTCAAAATGTTGTGGAGTGTCAAAGATTGTTGACCAGAAAAACCTTCTGATTCCAATTTGGGGACCACACGTTCTAACACTCTCACTCAAAATTGTGACCCTTAAGAAACAACAACAACAACAACAAAACAACAACAAAGCCCTCCTTCGTTTCCATCTAAAATTTGCCTGAGCTTGGGTACAAGAAACTTTTTGCAACCTATTCTGGATAAACATCATAAACTTTCTATGTGAGGTCTCAGAGATGTAGCTGTGTTAGGCTGTAACTTTAAGAGTGAGTAGTCCTATAGTAGCACCTTAGTCTTGGTCCACCCTAGGGCTTTATTTCAAAACAACCCCCCTTTGAAGGGGGTGTCCACACTACCACACCTGTGATTTCAAAACAACAGGCAGCTTATTTCAAAATCTGTACTCCTGCTTTTCTCTGGGAATAATGCTAATTTCAAAATAGTTATTTTGAAATAGCATTGGTGTGGACGCTCCGGTGCAGTGATTTCAGAATAACTACTGCTCAGAGTAATTCAAACTAATTACCCCTCAGTGCTTTCTGGGGCTCTAAGTGAAGGTGGAGCATACACATTGAGGCATCCCTGAAGTGGGGATAGCCATTTCAATTTTGTAAATTCAGGAAATATTAAGTCAAATTTAGTTATTTCAAAGTAGATTCCTAGTGTAGATATAGCTTTAGAGACCAACATCTACCTGAGGGCAAATCTAGGCCTTTGCTTGGGAAACAGGTTCAAATGGTGAATTCCCACAGCCAGGGAAAATCTGTCACCACTTCCCTTCTTGACATTTCATGGGTACCAATGAACCTGGCCAGGCATTGCAAGGAGCCACACTGGTCAGGGCAGGTCCAGAGCAAGAGCAAGCAGTTCAGCACTAACTCCTGTCCCTTCCCAAGGCCCTAAGCTTTGGTCCTTTGCTCTTCCTAAGGCAAACCTGCTCTCCCACGGCCTGGGACAATGGGCACCACCCACATCCCTGCCCCCTGGCTTGGCCGGTGAAATCCGCTCGCTGGCTCCCCCCAGGCTGAACCTGGCTCCCCAGAAGGTCACCCCCCGTCTGCCAGCAGCGGCGGCGGCCTGGGGCGCAGCTGGAGAGGAGCGGGGGGGACTGATTCGCCCCCGCCTGCAGAGGGTAGCGTCAGCCGCTGCTATCGAGCATGCTCAGGCCAAACCCCACCCGGGGTGACCCTGCGGATGGCGTCACGGGGCGCGATCCTGCGGGAACTGGCGCCTCGGGGCCCGATTCTGCGCCGCTCCTCCCCCCACCCAGACCAGGACCCTTACTGCGGATCGGCTGCGGCTAGGAATGTTGCATGTAGCCCGGCGGCTCCGCGCCCGGCCCCGGCCCCGCCCCCGCTCCAGCCCCGGGAGAACAAAGGGCGCGGACCGGACACGCGGCAGCCCCGGCCGGAGCCCCCGAGAGCCCCACGGCGCTGCAGCCCGGTTCTGCTCCCGGACTCAGGTGGGGCGGCTCGGAAGGGGCTCAGCAGCCGGGCAATGCCGGAGGGCGGAGGGGGAGTTCATTGCATCCTTCTCTGTGCCGCTTGCCTCTCACCTGGTACCAGCTCTCTCCGCTCCTCCCCCTTAAATCCCCCGTTTTCCTACAATTGACTTTCTCTTCGCTCAGTTGGCTGCGTTCCTCAAATGGCCATTGACATTCTCCTCATATGGGGGGGGGTCCCCATAGCCTCGTTCTGGGGGAAAGTGTTTCCCTGAGTCATTCCCCAGAGGGCTAGTGGGGGCTGTTGTGGGGAGCCCCGACACAGGGGGATGGGGTGGCCATTGGGGTACAGGAGAGGAAGGGGGAACAAAGGTCCCCTATGGAGCCCCATTTTGTTCAGAGACTTTGTTCTGGGGAGACTTAAAAATGTCTTGGTGGGCTCAGACAAAGTGCAGGGGGGGGGAGGGGAGGGGAGGACCACACTGGGATGAAGAGATTCAGCATTTTCCCAGGGCAGCAGGATCCAGGGGTGTGTCTGCTCTGAAACCTCCCCATCAGGCTGCAGAACCACGTCCTGTGTCGCTCCAGCCTGTCCCAGCCTCCCATGGTGCAGGACACAGAAATGGCTGCAGAGGAGCCAGCTCAGGTAGGGGTGGCTGCTGGGGGGTTCCAACCGGGGGGGCAGGGGCAGCAAATATACGGGGATGGGAAGGTTTGGGCTGGTTTGGAGCCTGGCAGAAAAATCGCAGGGTGGCGACAGGGAGGAGGCCACGGTGGGACAGACCTGCTGGGACTCATGTAATTAGTGGCTCAGATTCTAGGGACAGCCATGAGGTCAGGAGGTGGAAATGCCCTAATTAGTGGAACAGGAAACAACTCGGGGGGGGGGGGGTGCTGGGGAAACAGACCAGACTCCTCATGCTGGAGTCTGATCCGACCAACCAGCGGCTCCCAGTAGAGAGGCTCAGGGGAGCTGCCCCTCTCCTCCCATCCACCTCTTCACAATGGCGGGTCTACCAGGGAATTGTCCCTAGGTCCTGCATCTCCTGAATCAGTTCCTGGCTAGTAGAGGTGGGATGGATCTGCTGGGAGTGACAAGGGGTTTCTCTTCAGCCCCTCATCCAGATGTTTCCTGGCTGCTCTGAGCAGGGTGGGACCCTGCTGACTGTAGCCACCCAGAGGTTCCAGGTGATTGATTCCTCTTCATGACAGGTGGGGCTGTGAGTGGGCAGCAGGTGCTGAGTGGGGGGTTCTTGCTCTTTCAGGGGCTGGTGCCCTTCGAGGAGGTGGCTGTGTATTTCACCAGGACCGAGTGGGCTCTACTGGACCCCGCTCAGAGAGCCCTCTACAGAGCCGTCATGCAGGAGAACTACGAGAACGTGACCTCGCTGGGTAAGGGCTCCTGTCTCTGCCCTTCTGAGAAGGGGAAATGCTGACTTGTGGTTTTTACAGGCAGGTGCCCTGCTCTGTCCTGCCCCCACTCTACTCCTGAGGCCCTGCCCCTGCCCTGCCTCTCTGCTTCCCACCTCCTGGTGGTTCTGTCTAGCTCCCATCCCCACACATACATTCAAAGAAGCATTAGGAGGTTTCCTCTCCTCGGGGTAGAAAAGATTGCCTAGTGGCTAAGGCGGAAGCCTGAGGCTTGGGTATTCTGGATTTGATTCTCTGCTGTGCCACAGACTTCCTGCTTAGCCTTGAGACAGTCACTTCACCTCTCAATGCTCTAGAGCAGGGGTTCCCAAACTTTTTGACACGGGGACCAGTAAATCCATTCACGAGCTTTTGGAGGACTGGTAACATATAGTTGCATATTCATTAAGCAAATGACGAATATGCAAATACGTTGTTTTTGGTCCATCCAAAGCCCCCAGGGCCAGCTTTAGCAAAGCTTTTGATATGGCCACCCACAACATTCTTGCCAGCAAGTTAAGGGAATATGGATTGGAAAAATGGACTGTAATCCAATAAAACCCTGCACCCCAACATCATGTATTGAAAAGAGACTCATTCATTTTCAGAAAGCTGATACCATCTTTGCAATTTTTTTATCCATATTCTGATTCCGGATGGTGAATGCACCAGGTTCTCTCCATTCGGACACATTGCCGTGCTTTTAAACCTCACTGTCAGCAGTGGGGATATTTAAAAGGCACTGCTTTTACGTTTTTATTCAGGATCTGTGTGCACCCTGAACTGTCCTGCTCACTGCTGGCCGATTCTCTCCCACCTTCCCCTTCCACCCTGGGCCAGCCCCGCTGTCCCCGCCAGCCGAGTCTCTCCTGATCTCTCCTGGCAAGCCCAGCTGCCCCCGCCAGCCCTGTTTCTGCCGGCTGGTTCCTCAGCCAGCCCCGCGATCTCCCCCAGTCAGCCTCACTGCCCCTGCCAGCCGGTTTCCCCCCCTCCGCGAACTCCCCTGGCCAGCCCCACTGCTCCCGGCCAGCCCTGCCTCTGCCAGCCTACTCCCGCAGCCAGCCCTGCTTCCGCCGGCCAGTTCCCCTCCCTATCTCCCCAGGGCAGCTCCACTGCCCCGACCCTGCTTCCCTGCAGCCCATATCCAACCTCCCCTCCCCCCTCCACAGCCAGCAATAAGAGCTCACCTGATAACCCTCACTATGCCTCTGCCGGGAGCCTGAAACATACGGCTGCATCCGCCCGGCCCGGCTGGGGGCTTGGGGAACCCAGTGCTCACAGGCAGTCCGGGAGCCCGGAACACCCTGGCAGCCACACTGAGACCCAGTATTTTTTTCCCGCAGCCCGCCCATAGTTTGGGAAATGCTGCTGTAGAGATTCCCACCTGCCAAATACTGATCCTGCTTCCTAAGCTAGATCCATTCCTTCCTGTGTGGGAATGTGGCAATGGATCTAACAAGGTTTTGGCATTCGCAGCATCTCTCTGGCAATGAGCTCCACAAGCTGACCGGACATTGCGTGAAGAAACACTTCCTGTTGTTTGTTTCCTATCAGCGCTAAGATACCTGAAGGTGTATTTCCAGTAGACCTAAATGTTACCCTATTTTTCCCAAGCAGTGGTTTCTTTTCCTATTACTCCTATGTCCTGCTCCTCAGCCAGCCCCGCGATCTCCCCCAGTCAGCCTCACTGCCCCTGCCAGCCGGTTTCCCCCCCCTCCGCGAACTCCCCTGGCCAGCCCCACTGAATTACAACTGAAGTCTTAAACTTTGCCAGCTATTTATGCATTGTATTAGATGCATCTCCCACACAACAAAAACACACTCCAGTTTAAGGTATTAAAGATGCAGAGATTCAAAACACGCAAACAGATTTTAAAAACTGAATTTGCATTTCTCAATGACTGATGTGAACACCTGTTTGAGCCTTAAGAAAATGTGCCCTCCGACAATGTCATTTTCAAGGGCATGCTCCAATCCTAAGGAAATTAGCAAAGAGACCTGTTCTCTGGTTGTAACAGCAGGTAGAATTAAGAGCACTGCAGGTGCTTGTTTGGGGGTTGAGAAGCAGAGGTGCTCCTGATGGAAACCAGAGGAAGTTACTGTGCAACTGAAATGTCCCTTTCATGGAAATGTTACGGAACTAGAGGATTGCAGACTAAATAGAACTGAAATAGACGATTACACTGAAAATAAAACTGAGGAGCTTTATGGAGAGTCTGCAAGCAAGCAGCATGGTCAGTTCCCTTCTCTTAGCCATGGCTGGCTAGAAATGGCTCTTTCTAGACTGATCTATCAGCTGGGTGACAAGAAGCCATTGACCCTCAGTGTTTTAAGCGCCCCTGGGCTGCTAGCATGACTGCAGGGCTGGCAGGGGGGTTCTAAGTTGCACAGGTTCTCAACCACCCAGCCTTGGGGGTATTTGGGAACCTCATTAAATGTTCCCTCTGTGCAAACAAGGGTGGAGGTGAACAGGTAGAGACAGCTCTCTACTCCCAGCCATGCTCTTTGGCAGCAGCAGCACCTGTCAGCCAAAACAGTTCCTTGCTTAGCTCTCTGCTATGGGCTTTGGTGTCCACAATAAGCAACAGTTAATTCCCCCTGCCCTGCATAGAGACATCTCTGAGCCTGGCTAATTCAGTCGGTAGAGCATCAGGCTTTTAATCTAAGGGCCTGGGGTTCAACTCCCTGGTCAGATGAAGCGACCTTCTTCTCCCATCTGCTGCTCCCACTGGGGTTCTTCTAAAAAAAAAAAACCCACTTTGGTACACACAGAGAGAGAGAGTTCCTTTTCCTTTTTAGTACCTGGCCTTTCCTCTCAAGGGCTGTTTCCTGCCTGCTGCTCATCCTGACACAAGTACCTAAAAGGGTGTTACAAGGAGGGAGGAAAATTGTTCTCCTTGACCTCTGAGGCTAGGACAAGAAGCAATGGGCTTAAATTGCAGCCAGGGAGGTTTAGGTTGGTCATTAAGGGTGTGTCTACACAGCAAAGTTATTTCGGAATAATGGTGGTTATTCTGAAATAACTGTGCCAGCGTCTACACAGCAATTCCATTGTTTCAAAATAATTTTGAAATAAGACAGCTTATTCTGACTTCTGTAAACCTCATTCTATGAGGAATAATGCCTATTCCAAAATAGCTATTTTGAAATAAGGCGTGTGTAGATGCTCCACTGCTGCTGCTTTGAAATAGCTCCTCACAAGGGCCATTCCAAGTTATTCCTCCTGAGGTTCTAAATTGAGATAACACATCTACACTACAGGGAAGCCTCAAAAGTAGTCCAAGGCAGGCTTCCCTAATGTAGATGTGCTTTTTTGAAATAAGCTATTTCAGAATAACTATTCCAGAATAGCTTATTCCGAAATAACTGTGCAGTGTAGATTTAGCCTAGGAGAAAACTTCCTGTCACAATGGTTAAATACTGGAATACATTGCCCAGGGAGGTTGTGGAATCTCCATCTCTGGAGATATTTAAGAGAAGGTTGAATAGACATTTGTCAAGGATGATCTAGATGGTGCTGGGTCCTGCCATGAGGGCAGGGAACTGGACTCAATGATCTCTCGAGGTCCCTTCCAGTTCTAGTATTTTATGAATTTATGTTTTACCTGCAGGGGTGACTGCTGAGGAGGGACACAAGGGAAGCAACAGCCACATGACTCTTCCCCCCTCCACTTCCACAGGAATTCTCGTGCCACCCGTAGCCCATGGTCCACACTCTCTGCCCATTCTTTTCTTCCCCATCCCATTACCTGGCAGGGGAGGGGAGCTCTGTCTCTTGCAGCATCTCCCATCCCTGGCAGGCAGCATGACTGGAGGCTGACTGGGTGATGCTTTTCTGGCCATGCTGCCTGGCTGCTGCAGCTGCAGAGACTCTGGCTCCTTTCCCCTCCCTCCCATGGTGTTTGGGGGATATGTGACCCTTTGTGTCCCCCCTGAGACATCACCCCTCACTCATCTCCTGGATTTCCAAACCCCCAAACAAGCAAAACAATAAAACCTGACCGACTATCTAAAGTTTTCCCTAATTACACATTTCAAGGAGTCCATTCCTGGGAGAGCCTTAGTCCCTCATTACCTGGGGGAAAAAACTGATCTGATCTCAAAGCAAAAGAAGAGAAAGAGAAAAAACCCTCTCTGCATTTGAAATTCCTATCTGCATTTAATTGGCTGAATGCCCGAAGGCCCCTCCCTCAGGTGTATTTCCAGAGTTGCTTAACCCTTTCTTCACTCTTCAAGTAAGTCAGACTCTCCTGTAAGCAGTCGGTCGGGACATCACCTTTTCACTGCTATAAAATGAACTGAAGTAAAAGGAATAGACCCTTTGTTGTGACAAACGTCCCATGAATTCTTCTGATCTCTCCTGTTTTCTTTCCCCGGTGCAGGGTTTGCTGTTTCCAAGCCTGATGTCATCTCTCAGCTGGAACGAGGGGAGGAGCCATGGGTCCCAGAGCTCCAGGGCTCTGAGCACAGAGAGATCCTGGGTGGTGAGAGATCATTAAACCAGCTCAAAAACTTTCTGTGCATTGAAGGATACAGCTAGCTACATGGGCCGTGTGAGCTCTCGGAGTTCAGGAGTTTCCCTGGGAGGGCTGGTAGCCTCAGGACATCTGGTGCTCCTGGTTTCTGACCGATCCTGACACCTGACAGCAGCTCCCTTCTTGCTGGGATGTGGAGGAAGAAGGTAGTTTCCCTCCTCTCTTCCCTGTGGGGAAGAATTCAGGAGAGTTTAGCTATTAGTTTTATTTTTTGTCTCTCAAGCTCTAACGTTGTTTTGATTTTCCCTTTTCTGCCCCTGTTTCTGATGTTTCTTTCTGTCTACCAGGTACTGGGATGGGGTGTGAGAACCAGGAGCTGAATCCTCAGCCAGAAGATGCCAAGCAAGTGGAACCACACAGAGGATTAGCGCAAGGCTCCAGAGGGGATGTGTCCAGGGGTCATGTGCATGGGGCAGCCTTTGAGATTGAGCACAGGCCAGAGAGGGAACAGGAAAACCAGCCCAGCAAGGAAGTGGGCAAATCCATTAGCTGCCAGGGAACTGACCAAGACCTCACGGAAACAGGAGCCCAGCAGAGAATAGCTATAGGAAAGAGAAAAATCACATGTCCTGAATGTGGAAAAAACTTCACTAGACACTCAGGCCTCATAAAACATGAGAGAATCCACACTGGAGAGAGACCCTATGGATGTGGGGTGTGTGGGAAAACTTTCAGTCACAACTTTCACCTTATTCAACATCACAGGATCCAGTCAGGAGAGAAACCCCATGAATGCAGCGAGTGTGGGAAGAACTTCACTCTGAGCCCTACATTTACTAGGCATCAAAGGTTCCGTACAGGAGAGAAACCCTATCTGTGTCAGAAGTGTGGAAAAATCTTCACTGACAGCTCAGCCCTTACTAATCATCAGAGAATCCACACTGGAGAGCGTCCCTATGAATGTAGTGAGTGTGGAAAAAAGTTCACTCGGAGCTCAGGTCTTATTACACATCAGAGGATCCATACAGGAGAGAGACCCTATGAATGCTGTGTGTGTGGGAAAAGCTTCACTCAGAGTTCAGCCCTTATGAAACATCAGAGGATCCACACAGGGGAAAGACCCTATGGATGCGGGGAGTGTGGGAAAAGCTTCAGTCAGAGATTTCACCTTATTCGACATCACAGGATCCATTCGGGAGAGAGACCTCATGAATGCGGTGAGTGCGGGAAAAACTTCACTATGAGCTCCACCCTTATTAGACATCAGAGGATCCACACAGGCGAGAAACCATATCAGTGCCAGGAGTGTGGGAAAAACTTCACTAACAGCTCAGCCCTTATTAATCATCAGAGAATCCACACTGGAGAGCGTCCCTATGAATGTAGTGAGTGTCGGAAAAAGTTCACCCGAAGCTCAGGTCTTATTATACATCAGAGGGTCCACACAGGAGAGAAACCCTATGAATGCTGTGAGTGTGGGAAAAGCTTCACTCAGGGCTCAGCTCTTATAAAACATCAGAGGATACATACAGGGGAGAGACCCTACGAATGTTGTGAGTGTGGGAAAAGCTTCACTCAGGGCTCAGCTCTTATAAAACATCAGAGGATCCACACAGGGGAAAGACCTTACGAATGCTGTGAGTGTAGAAAAAGCTTTACTGTCAAGTCAGACCTTATTGGGCATCAGAATATACACCTGGGAAAGATACCCCATCAGTGTTCTGAGTGTGGAAAATCATTCACGCAAAGCTCAGCTCTTGCTATGCATCACAGGATCCACACCGGAGCGAAACCCTATGAATGCCGTGAATGCGGGAAAAAATTCAATGTCAAGACAGCCCTCAATACGCATGAGAGGATCCACACGGGAGAGCGCCCCTACGAGTGCTGTGAGTGCGGGAAGCAGTTCAGTCAGAAATCAACCCTTCTTTCACATCAGGCAAGCCACACAGGAGAGAGACCCTATCAATGCTGTGAGTGCAGGAAAGGTTTCAGTGTGAGCTCCGCCCTGATTGTACATCAGAGAATTCACACAGGAGAGAGACCTTATAGATGCTCTGTGTGTGGGAAAAGTTTCATCCGAAGCTCACACCTTAAAAGACATCAGAGTGTTCACAGAAGAGACCCAGCATAGACATTGGCTACGTCTACACTGGCCCCTTTTCCAGAAGGGGCATGTAAATTTCACTAGTCGTCGTAGGGAAATCCGCGGGGGATTTAAATATCCCCCGCGGCATTTAAATAAAAATGTCCGCCGCTTTTTTCCGGCTTTTAAAAAAGCCGGAAAAGAGCGTCTAGACTGGCCCCGATCCTCCGGAAAAAGTGCCCTTTTCCGGAGGCTCTTATTCCTACTTTGAAGTAAGAATAAGAGCCTCCGGAAAAGGGCACTTTTTCCGGAGGATCGGGGCCAGTCTAGACGCTCTTTTCCGGCTTTTTTAAAAGCCGGAAAAAAGCGGCGGACATTTTTATTTAAATGCCGCGGGGGATATTTAAATCCCCCGCGGATTTCCCTACGATGACTCGTGAAATTTACATGCCCCTTCCGGAAAAGGGGCCAGTGTAGACGTAGCCACTGTGTGTAGAGCAGAGAAAAGATCATTATTAAAACACATTTGCTAATTCCTACATAGGAACCTTTTGGGCTGTTTTCACCATGTGCTTCACTCTGTTCTGTCAGCTCCTCTGTGTATTGTTGCCTACTTATGCATTTCAGATATCCCTTCTTTCGGGGGAATCCTGTGGTCCTTTCTACTAGGGATGTGTACAGTTAACCTGTTACCCCATAGCTGGTAATGCTTACTGGTTCCAGTTAACCAGTAACCAGTGAGGGCTGAAGCAGCCTCAGTCCACGGCGGACTTGAGTGCCCCGCTGCCAGGGGCTGCTCTGGAATCCACAGCAGCCTCTGTCTGCAGAGAGCCGGGGGTCCCTGCAGGCACGGGCTGCTCCGGTGAGGGCTGGGAGCTAGTGGCAGCGAGCAGTCAGGGGGTGGGAGCATTGTGGGCTGGGGCTGATCCCACTTAGTTGGTTAACTGGTTATACATTAGGCCTAACTACCATTTAACTAACTGATTAACTGGATTTGTACATCCTTACTTTCTGCCAGCTCCTTTCTCCTGTGAGTGGTGGGAGTATGTACCCTTTATGGCTAACTGAGTGGTAATCTGAATTATACTGGAACACTGCAACTTCTTTTTTTGGGGGGTGGGGAGAATAAAATATAAGCAGCCATGGCTAAACCTGGAGAGTTTATCTGATTTAAAATACTCTCTATGGACTAAGGCAGTGGTTGCCAACCAGTTGATTGCAATCAACTGGTCAGTCACAGTGCCCCTAGGAGTCGATTACCATGGCCAGCTGGCTGGGCAGTTGCCTCTCTTTGATCCAGCCCTTTTGGAGCACGGCGCAACCTCGGCAGGCTGAACGCTGCAGTCAGCTGGGCTGGAGCAAAGAGGGGCAGCCTCCCAGCCAGCTGGCCACAGGTTGAACCCTCCGAGGCTGTGCCACAATCAAGCTGGGCTGCAGCAAAGGGCGGCTGCCCCTCTTGTTAACTTGCTGGCGGGGGGGGGGGGGGAATAAGCACGTGTGCACGCACACGCATGTGTCCCCAGCTCTTGTTTCCTGCTCCGGGAAGGAGCGGGGCTGGGCATGCTCCTCAGAGCCAGGACTGGGTGGTCAGCACATGTGGTGTGCCAGGGACTGGGCTATGCTGCACTGTTCCCCTTGGGCTCTGTGCGGGATCAGGGAGTCTCATCTCCAGTGCCCCTCTGTGCCCGGCTGGGCTGGAGCCAGCCCACAAAATCCACCAACTCTGGTGGTTGTATATCTGGCTGATGGGAAGCCCTGAACATCAGTCCTCCCTGTCCCTTCCCCTCACCCCATGGCGACTGAAGTGCCAGAAGAGTGAGGTGCCTCAGTTGGGGGCCACATCATTGGGGGTTTGGGGAGGAGTTTTTTTGCTTCTCGCTTGTGTGGTCCCCAACTGATTTTTTTGTGGGTTGGGGCCCCCGACCCAAATAAGGTTCCCCACCCCTGCCATAAATAAAGAAGACATTGAAACCTTTTGGCTATGTCTACACTCGTGGCTTCGTGTGCGAATAATATGCAAATGAGGCTAAGTGTGGAATATCGCTGAGCCTCATTTGCATACCTAATGAGCCACCATTTTTTTCAGAAGAGGCTCTTGCGCAAGAAGGAGCATCTACACTGCTCCTCCTTGCGCAAGAAAAACCCTCCTGCACAATGCCGTTACACCTATTACTTTTCAGAAAGAATGGCATTGCGCAAGAGGGTTTTTCTTGCGCAAGAAGGGGCAGTGTAGACGCTCCTTCTTGCGCAAGAGCCTCTTCTGAAAAAAATGGTGGCTTATTAGGTATGCAAATTAGGCTGGGCAATATTCCACGCTTAGCCTCATTTGCATATCACTCGCGCAAGAAGCCGCGAGTGTAGACATAGCCTTTGTGTTGTACATTGTATTTTACTTTATTTAAAATTAAGTTTGATAAACTAACATGAGAAGGTTAAAATGCTTAATCTGTTTCATAATTTAAACCATTCTCCCCAGCCACAGCACTAGCCAGTTGGCTCCGATGTAATTAACAGTGAGTTTCCATTAGTAACGGGTAGTCCGCAGAAAGGTTTGGAGGGCAGGGGGCCTCAAGAAAGGGGTGGGGTTTTGGGGAAGGGATGGGATAGATCCTGGCTTGCCCTGACATTTAAAAAGTGATCTTGGGTGTAAAAAGGTTGGAGACCACTGGGCTAAGGCATTTGAAGTGCACCATGGCCCTATGGCTGAGGTGAAAGAACCTGTGAGAGGAATAACATAAACCAGAGTACAGTCCCAGTGCAGGCTTCAGTTATTTCTGTGTCAAATTGAATTTGTTTTGATAAGCTCCAAATTAAAATTAAGAAGAGAAGTTGTGTACCCAGTTACACTGTATGGTTATGTCTATACGGCTTTTTTTTTTTCCCGCAAGAAAATATGCAAATGAGGTGAAGCGGTGAATATCACCGTGCCTCATTTGCATAGTTAATGAGCCACCATTTTGTGCAAGAGCCGTTCTTCCTGAAAAAAAGTGGCAGAAAGACTCTTGCGCAAAATGGCGGCTCATTAAGTATGCAAATGAGGCATGGCAATATTTACCACTGTGCCTCATTTGCATATTTTCTTGCACAAGAGATTGTAATGTTTGGCAGGAGATGTCCATGATTCTGTTTACGAGTGCCAATGGATGATGAGTGAATAGGTAGTTTTTTCAGTTATTTTGTGTCACGTGGGACTTTCTCAGGAGCGAAGACCTCTTTTCCTTTTTGGAGGAAGCCAGCTGCTACAGCTCAGCCTTTGAACACTCAGCTCAGGATATGAGCTCCCTTTCCCAGGCTTTTAGGGCCATGGCGGTGTGTCTGCCTGATGCAGGGGGTACCTCCCAGTAGCAGGGGAAGTGAATTTTACTGTTGTCCTAGCCAGGCTCAGCAGGCACCTATCTGTGTTGTGCTGGAGTTGTGTCTGGTCAGGCCCAGCTAAGTGTGAAGGGCTGGTCAGAAGGGCTGTAAGTGGAAGTGATGGGTCGAGCGAACCTGAAGTGTGCAGGGGAGGGGGGAAGCTCCAACTTGCTTGTCCCCTGTCCCCAACAGCCCGGCCCAGGTGGGAAGTGGAGGGGCTGGGCTCTATCACAGGCCTGTACCATGCTCCACAATAGCCCCAGCCAAGAGCAGCTGCCCCCAGTGGCATGAGAAATGGCTCTGCCCTGCCTCTACTGTTCCCCAGAGGAGCTGGGATCAGGGTACCTCTGCTCATCCCGTTAGGGGCATATTCCATGCCCCTCTCCCCGCCAAGGTGGGAGCTCCAGGAAGACACGATGCTGCTACGAGTCTCCCCAGGCCAGGGCTGGCCCAGAGGCATGTGATCCCCACTCCTGAGCCTCCAGTTCCCAGGGAGCTGGTGAGATTGGCTGCCCTGGCCTGGGAACTGGGGCTGGAAGGTTCCTCCCTGGGGCGTGGGGACCTCATGCCCCCCCCCCCCTTACATTGTGCCCCTCCAGTAAGAGCAAGTACAAAGTGCAGTCTAGTGGCCAGAGTCAATACAGCCTCTCTCATGTAAGGGGCAGATTGGCCTAGCGGGCAATAACTGGGCGGCCATCCCACCGAAACATGCTGACCTCACGCAGGCGGGAGGTACCACTTGTGTTCCCACTAGGGTCGCTTCCTACTCAACTTCTTCAAGCGGTCGTTCATGAAGCATAGGGGGCTCCGAGCAGGTAACCCCCTGGGGCTGGAATACATCTCCAGTCTGGATCTGTGGCTCCGGCAGGCAAGGGCTGAGACCTCCCGCAAGGTCCTTCCGCTCTGGGGTCAGCCCAGACCGACCCAGGCTGCTCCCTTGCTACACTAGTATCACCCTTGGAGCATGGGCAGGGCGTGACCAGACTCCCTGGCAGACAACCCCTGCCCCTGAAGTGGGGAGCCCTTTACCCACTTCTCCACCTTCTTTCCTCCAGCTGCAGCAGGCTCTAGGTTGTGTTAAAACCCTGCGTGGTAGCTCGAGCATGCTGGTGGGTAGAGGTGGCCGTGTTGGCTGTAACTTTGCTGTCCCTGCTCAGGGCAACTGCACCTGGATTCCCCTGCTGCGGTCAGCCAGCAACACCCACCCTCCCCCAGGCAGAGACATGTCTCTCCTCCTTCCCAGGCTGCAACCCCCCTCAGCCAGCCCTGAATACCAGGGACTGCCCTTTGCTGTCTCTGCAGAGACTATGAGCAGCGTTGCTGCCAGCGGTTGTACCCCCCCTCCCCCAAGCACTTTGGGAGCAGGAACATTTATTCCTCAGGAGAAAGCATTGCAGAGACAGCATCAAGCCAAGGGAAGAGCCAGAGGTTACCCCCACTAGAGCCTGAGTGGGTGATGACTCGGATGAGGCCCGCACATGCCACCCCCAGCTTTTTCTGTGATCCCCTGCCCCGTTCATCTGCCTGTCCCTCCTTTGTGCGGTTTGCGGCTCTGGGCCTACAATCACAGGGTCACGGCTGCCACC
Source organism: Pelodiscus sinensis (assembly GCF_052426305.1). Lineage (NCBI taxonomy): Eukaryota > Metazoa > Chordata > Testudines > Trionychidae > Pelodiscus > Pelodiscus sinensis. The sequence continues at coordinate 14,310,103 of NC_143073.1, read as the reverse complement.
ACCTGTTTGTGGGGGGGTGTGTTTCCAGGAATGGGGAAGAAGACCCCCAGGCACGATGTAGCCCTTGACTTGCCTGGATCTGGCCTCTGATACTCAGGTTTCCACCCCCCAGCATTGGGGAGCCAGTGTGGGCATTCCAGACCCCCCCCCTTCTTAATGTGTGTGTGCCCCTGGCTGATTTTTCTGCGGGTCAGCGGCCCCCCCAGCCAAAAAAGCTTCCCTGCCCCTTCACAGGGTACGTTCTGATCCTGCCTGACTCCACTCCCAGGCAATTTCCCCGTTCAAATCCTGCTCCCAGGAAAGAGCCAAGCGCCAGTCCCATGGCAGGGTTGTGGGGGCTTCTCCGCCGATGGTCTTAGAGACGCCCCTGATCCCCCCAGTGTTGGGTATCCTGAGAGTCAGGCAGATGCGGATCTGGGGGGATCCAGTCTCAAAGGGGGCGGGCAGGCCTGGCTAGTAACGTGTCCCCGCAGGACTCCCTGGCGCTGAGCCGCCAACACTAGGGGCTCCCCCCGTCCAGGGCGTCCCCAGGCTCCTGCAGCACTTGCCCCGGCTCCCTCCCCGGGCGCGCTGGGCGGTTGGCGGCGCCCGCAGGGGTGTCTGGGGGGTTCGGGTCCCCCCGCGGCAGGGCAGGGGGGTCCGGGCACAGCCCCGCCCCAGGACCGCTGAGAGCCCAGCCCCTTCCCGTGTGCGCTGCACTCACCCGCCCGGGCTCCAGCGCGCACGAGAAGGGGCCGGGCTCGGAGCGGCGGGGCCGGGAGAACAAAGCGCAGGGACCGGACCGGCAGCCCCGGCCGGAGCCCCCGGGTGAGGGAGACCCCGGGCAGCGCTGGGATCGCGGGGGGGAAAGCCGGAGCTGGGGGGATTGAACTGTCTGTGCAGCTTGGAGCTGGGGGAGGGGCGATAATTGCATGGGGGGGGGGGTGCTGAGAGCCACTGAACCTGACCGTGCCTCGGTCCCTGGCTCCGCCCCTTCCCCGGTGCGCACGGTGGGACCCCCCCTAGTCCCCTGGGCGCCCCCCAGCTCCTCCCCCTGCTCACACCCTTTGGGATCCCTCCCATTCCCTTGCTAACCCCCCCCCCGTCCACCCACCCACTGGTTCCCGACTCATCCCCCGACTCCTGTGACATCTCCTCCCTCCCATGAGGTCACTACAGTCCCACCTTCCTCGTGGGCATGGGAGGAGGAAAGGAGAGGCTGTGGCTAGGGGCAGGTGAAGGGAACTGGAGGGGCGGAGGGCATGGGTCAAAGTGTGCGCAGGGCCTCCAGTGGAGGGGGGGGCAGGGAGCTAGAGTCCCCTCCAGGGGGAAGCTTTATCCTCCACCCCTCCTGCCTCTGTTTGTGCCACTTCCCTCCCAGATGCTGGTAGAAATCATAGAACCAGAGAACACTAGGACTGGAAGGGACCTTGAGAGGTCACGGAGTCCAGTCCCCTGCCTTCACCACAGGACCAAGCACCATCTAGATCAGGGCTACTCAACACACAGCCGGTTTGCTTGTGGCCTGTGGTACAGTTTGGATTTATGTGGGGCTCACCATGTGGCCCACAGGTGGGAGCCAGAACAAAAAAGTAGTCAATATAATGGTCTTCTGTTGACAGGCATTTTAGTAGTTCAATTCTTGGACTGTCATTGCTCATTAAAAGTGCTGTGGTATGGGTGGAAATTGGGTAACTATTGCATTTTATTCATATCAGCAGAACTGACTTAAATAGGGCCTGCATTTTGTGTAGTCTTGCCTTAATCTTTGTATTCATGCCTGTCAGTGTGAAAGAAGCTATTTGCATATAGTTGCATATATGTGCAACCACACTTAAATTGCAGCCCTCAGGATGTGCTTGCTGTGAGTATCATTGTGGCCCCTGGACCTTCCCAAGTTGAGTAGCCCTGGTCTAGATCATCACTGACAGGTGTCTGTCAACCTGCTCTGAAATTTCTCCAGTGATGGAGATTCCAACCCCCGCTCCCTAGGCAATTTATTCCAGTGTTTAACTATCCTGACAGTTAGGAAGCTTTTCCTAAAGTCCAACCTAAACCTCCCTGGCTGCAATTTAAGCCCGTTGCTTCTTGTCCTATCCTCAGAGTCCAAGGAGAACAACTTTTCTCCCTCCTCCTTGTAACACCCTTTTAGGGGTTGGCAACCTATGGCTCGCAAGCCATATAGATATGGCTCACGTAGGAGCCAAATATGGCTTGTGACTCAAGCTCAGCGCCCCTCATTCCTTCCCTCAACTGGCACTACAGCCTCGCTCTCCCCCGCAAGATTGGAGCCAGCACCCGCTTCCTGGTGGGGAGGGAAGCCACGAGGCTTTGTGCTGGATCAAGCTTATGGGGAAACGTGTACACTTGCTGCTCCTCCCCTCCCCACAGCAACGCGCACACTTCCTTATCCACCCTGCCTTCCCCTGTGCTCCAGTAGGCAGGACACAGGAGCTGCACGGCCTCCCCCTGCCTGGCGATCACCAGAGAGCGTGTGTTGGTAGGTCTACCAGGGAATTGTCCCTGGGCCCTGCTAGAGGCTGAATCTCTAGTATCAGTCCCTGGCTAGTAGGGATGGGATGGATCTGCTGGGAAAGAGCCAGGACTCTCTCTTTCTCTCCTCGCCTGAGAGTTTCCTAGATGCTCTGCCACTAGATAGATTCACGGAAGCTAAGTCCATCAGTGGCTATTAGCCAGAATGGGCAGGGCTGTGTCCCTAGCCTCTGTTTACTAGACGATAGGAATGGGTTATGGGAGGAATCACTTGATGATTCCCTGTTCTGTTCATTCCCTCTGGGGCACCTGGCAGTGGCTGCTGCGGGCAGACAGGACCCTGTGCTAGATCTGTGGTCCCCACCCTCCTATGTCCAAGATCACTTTTGGAATGTAAAGCAACCCAAGGTCTATCCTGTTCCTTCTCCAAGTTCCCGCTCACTCCATCCCCCTCCCGCGCTGTGGCTCACTCTCCCTCCCTCCCTTTTCCAGGGCTGGTGCAGGGGCTCAGGGCTTGGGGTTTGGAGTGCAGGAGGGAGTATGGGGTGCTGGCTCTGAGACTTGATGTACAGGAGGGGGTAGATGTGGTGCCTCGAGGAGGGGGTTCAAGGTGCAGGAGGGGGTATAGGGTGCTGGGTCTGAGAGGGGGCACAGGGTTGGGATGGTATTTTGAGGTACTGGCTCTGGGAGGAGGGTCAAGGGTGAAGTGTGGGGTGCTGGGTCTGGGCTCACAGCTCATGGGGAAGCAGGCTGCTGGCTCTGGGAGAGGGCTCAGGGCTGGGGTTTGGGATGCTGGCTTTCCATGATTGGGGCAAGGGTGCAGGAGGTGGCACTGACTCTGGGAGGGGAATTGAGGCAGGGCTGTAGAGGTGGCACTGACTCTGGGAGGGGTGAAGGTACAGGAGGGGGTTCCTGGCTCTGGGAGGGGTCAGGGTATAGGAAGGGGTGCTGGCTCTGGGAGGGGTCAGGATGCAGGAAGGGGTTGCTGGCTCTGTAAGGGTATGTCTACACTACCCTCCTAATTTGAAATAGGAGGGTAATGTAGTCATACCGCAATTGCAAATGAAGCCCGGGATTTGAATTTCCCGGGCTTCATTTGCATAAAGCCGGCCGGCGCCATTTTTAAATGCCGGCAGTTCGAACCCCGTGCCGCGCGGCTACATGTGGCACGGAGTAGCTAGTTCGGATTAGGCTTCCTAATCCGAACTAGCTGTACTCCTCATTCCACGAGGAGTACAGCTAGTTCGGATTAGGAAGCCTAATCCGAACTAGCTACTCCGTGCCGCGTGTAGCCGCGCGGCACGGGGTTCGAACTGCCGGCATTTAAAAATGGCGCCGGCCGGCTTTATGCAAATGAAGCCCGGGAAATTCAAATCCCGGGCTTCATTTGCAATTGCGGTATGACTACATTACCCTCCTATTTCTAATTAGGAGGGTAGTGTAGACATACCCTAAGACCCTGTGGCCTTGGGGGTAAGGAACACACGGCTCCACCCACTGCCCCTCTTTGCTGGTTATGGCCCCATCAGTTCCCATTGGCAACAGTTTCCCATTCCAGGCCACTGGGAGCTGCAGGGGGCAGTGCTTGCCGGCAGGAGCAGTGCCCTAAGACTTCTGCCCCCTCCCCCGCTCACAGACAGGTACTTGCTAGTGCCTCCCAAAATGGACTGATCACATGACCCACAAACCAGTTTCTGTCCCTTTTAGGCAAGGGGCCATGAAACCCTGGGTGTGTCCTTCTCAGGCCAGGGGCCATTGTGTGCTCCTCAGGTGTCAATTGGCAGCCCTTCAGAGCCATTGTCCATGAAGCATCCAGCAATCACCCTCCCAGCAGAAAACATTTAAAATATAAATACAAAGCCCATATTCATAACTTTACACACAAGACTCATACAACATGTATATATGCAGCATAGACAGAAGTAGCATGGCATAAGCTTTCATTTGACACCACACATGGCTCACCTTCCACAGAAGTGTGGGCAAACACACACCAGTGTGTGCAACAGTGATCACCTGCCTGTTCACACTAAAATCCAGTAATGTGAAACCTCCGATTCTTTAGTGCACCGAATCCCATCAGTGCATGCTCACCAGTCCCGGCTTCCCTACAGCTCTCCATTCTCCTTGGTTTTCTCTCTGTTAATCAGAATCAGATCCAGGGTGACCTCCCCTGTGGCTGGAGCCATTACTTCCTGGGACATGGAGTTCCTGTCTCTGGGTTTTAAGAGCCCCTTTGATGAGCAGGGTCTGGGTGGGTGTGTTCCCAGGAGAGAGGGGATAGTTAAATCCCTGATAAGAACTTCCTGCATCTTTGAGCATTGGGAAACATACCTCTGGATGTGATTGCTTTAAAAAGGGCTGGGAGAAAAGGAATAGACTCTGTTGTGACAAATGTCCCATGAATTCCTCCAGTCTCACTTGCTTTCTTTCCCCAGAGCAGTGTGTCCTATTGCCAAGCCTGATATGATCTCCCAGCTGGAACAAGGGGAGGAGCCGGGGGTCCCAGAGCTCCAAAGCTCTGTGGACAGAGAGATCCCAAGAAGTGCCTGTGCAGGTGAGGGATCATTACACCAACTCAAAAACTCTCAGTGCCTGAAGCAAACAGCTGGGACTCCCTGAACAGGCCCTGCGAGCTCTCTGAGTTCAGGAGTATCTCCAGGAGGCCTAGTAGCCACAAGGCAGCTGTCGCTTCTGGCTTCCGACCCATTCTAACACCTGGAAACAGCTCTCTCCCTGCTGGCATGTGGAGGCAGAATTGTTCTCCTCCACTCTGCCCTGTGGGGAAGAGTTTAACAGAATTCAGCCACTATGGTTTTATTTTTCCCTGTCTTTCCAGCTCTAATTTTGGTTTGTTTTCCATTTTCCTGGCCCTGTTTCTGAGGTTTCTCACTCTGTCCCAGCAGGTGCTGGGATGGGGAGTGAGAACCAGGAGCTGAATCCTCAGTGGGAAGATGCTGAGCAAGTGGAACCACATGGGGGATTAGCACAAGGCTCCAAAGAGAATGGGTCTAGGTGTTGTGTGTTGGGGGCAGCCTGTGAGAGTCAGCACAGGCCGGAGAGGGAGCAGGGAAACCAGCCCAGTGAGGAAGTGGCCATATACATTAATAATCAGGGATCTGACCAGACTCTCAAGGAAGCTGCAGCCCAGCAGAAAATAGCTACGGGAGAAGCCAAAAACATCTGCATGGAGTGTGGGGAAAACATCAATCTGAACTCCACCCTCATGAGACATCAAAGGATCCACAAAGGAGAGTGCCCCTATGAATGGTATGAGTGCGGGAAACAGTTCAGTGAGAAATCCAGCCTTACTAAATCTCAGACCAGCCACACAAGAGAGCAACCCTATAAGTGCTCTGAGTGCGGGAAGAGCTTCACTCGGAGTTCAACCCTTCTTAGACATCAGAGGATCCACACGGGAGAGCTACCCTACGAATGCTGTGAGTGCGGGAAACAGTTCACGTGGAGAACAGGACTCATTAATCATAAGAGAATCCACACAGGAGAGCGACCCTATGAATGCAGTGAGTGTGGGAAAAAGTTCATTCAGAAATCCAAGCTTATTGCACATCAGACACGCCACACAGGAGAGAGACTCTATGAATGCACTGAGTGCGGGAAAAAGTTTGCTCAGAATTCAGGCCTTATTAAGCATCAGAAAATCCACACAGGAGAGCGACCTTATGCATGCTCCGAGTGCGGGAAATCATTCCCTGAGAGTTCAGCTCTTCTTAAGCATCAGAGGATCCACACACAAGAGCACCCCTATGAATGCGGTGAGTGCAGAAAACAGTTCAGTGAGAAATCAAGCCTTATCAAACATCAGAGAAGCCACAGGGGAGAGAGACCCTACAAGTGCTGTGAGTGTGGGAAAAGCTTCCCTCGGAGCTCAACCCTTATTAGACATGAGCGGATCCACACCGGAGAGAGACCATATGAATGCTCTGAGTGTGGGAAAAGTTTTGCTTTCAAATATGATCTTAGTAAACATCAGAGGATGCATACAGGGGAGCGCCCCTATGAATGCAGTGAATGCGGGAAAGAGTTCAGTCAGAAATCAAACCTTATCAAACATCAGACAGGCCACACAAAGGAGAGACCCTATGAGTGTTGTGAGTGTGGGAAAAGCTTCACTCAGAGCTCCGGCCTTATTAAACATCAGAGGATCCACACAGGAGAGAGACCCTATACGTGCTCTGAGTGTGGAAAATCATTCCCTCATAGCTCAGACCTTGTTAAACATCAGAGGATCCACACAGGAGAGAGACCCTATGAGTGCCGTGAGTGCGGGAAAAGCTTCACACACAGCTCATCCCTCATTAGGCATCAAAGGATCCACACAGGCGAGAGACCTTATGAATGCTCTGAGTGTGGGAAAACCTTCAGTTTCAAGTCAGACCTTAGTAATCATGAGAGGATCCACACAGGAGAGCGTCCCTATGAGTGCTGTGAGTGCAGGAAAAGCTTCACTTGCAAATCAGACCTTACTAGACATCTGAGGATTCACACAGGAGAGCGACCCTATGAGTGCTCTGAGTGCAGGAAGCAGTTCACTTGGCGCGGAAGCCTTATTAATCATCAGAGGACCCACATGCGAGAGCACCCTGTAAATGTAAGTGCTGGAAAAATTGCATCCGGAGCTCATAGCTTAATAGACATCAGAGTTGATGGAACAGAAGCACATGGTAAAAATATTGTCTAGGGCAGAGAAAAGATTTTTTTAAGACATTTATTAATTCCCACATAGCAATCTTTTAGGGCTGTTTACAACATTTGTTTGCAACTCTCTTCTCTCAGCTCCACCTGCTTTTCCTTTTGCAGCTCACCCTTCTCTGAGGTGAATCCAGTCTTCTTTGCTCCCAACTCCTTTGTCCTACAAGTCATGTGAGTGTGTTACCTTCTAGCCAGAAGTTTCCATCTTCCCACATGGGGGAAATAGGGTTGACCTCAGGTATCTCCACTGAAGTTACATCTACGCTGCAGGGGTGCGTCTAGACTGGCAAGATTTTGCGCAATTGCTTTTGCGCAAAAACTTGCCAGCTGTCTACACTGGCCACTTGAATTTGCGCAAGAGCACTGACTTTGTAATGTACAAAATCAGTGCTTCTTGTGCAAATACTTTCACACTCCTGCTCGGGAAAAAGCCCTCTTGCGCAAGAAGGCCAGTGTAGACAGGGAAGAACTATTTTGCGCAAAAAAGTCTCAATGGCTAAAATGGCGATCAGGGCTTTCTTGCACAAAATTGTGTCTAGACTGGTCACGGATGCTTTTGCACAAAGCACTTTTTGCGTAAAAGCATCCGTGCCAATCTAGACGCGCTTTTGCGGAAATACTTTTAACGGAAAAACTTTTCAGTTAAAAGTATTTCTGTAAAATCATGCCAGTCTAGACGCAGCCTGGCAGTTTGTCGGAAGAGGAAATGCAAATGGAGTGCTCATTTGCAAATCTCATGCTCTCATTTGCATATTCTCTTCCGATCCTTTTTGCGGAAGAGGTTTTTGTGCTAAAAAGCCCTGTGTAGACAGGGACATTTGTCAGAAAAACCCTGTTTTGTGCAAGATCCTGTAAATCTCATTTTTTGAGGAATAAGGGATCTTGTACACAATGGGGTTTTTCTGACACATGGCCCCATCTACACAGGACTTTTTAGCACAAAAACCTCTTCTGCAAAAAGGATTGGAAGAAAATATGCAGATGAGAGCGCGAGATTTGCAAATGAGTGCTCCATTTGCATTTCCTCTTCCGACAAACGGCCACAGGATAGATGTAGCCTGAGTGAAAATCAACCTGGTTTTGTCTCCTCTAGGATTTTCCGTGGAGTTGGCCTCTCACGGTCACTATCCTGATGGAAGCATACCATGATATCTGCAGTGCTGGCCTAGCCCAGGCAGAGGATTTAGGGTTAGCCAGCCCCTTCCCCTTTTACCTGTCGGGATGGACACTAAATTTCCTGCTCTAAATAAGTCCTCAGCATAACAAATAAATTATTAATTATTATTATTATTTTATTATTAACAATAAATAATACATTTCAGCGCAACAAAGAGGAGGAGCAAGAATGGGACAAAGGTGCCATTTCAGATTCTGGGGCACCACAAGGAACTGGGGAGAGTTGGAGAGATTCCCTCCTTCCCCGTCACTGTCACTCTGCCTGCTCACTCCAGCAGCATGGGGTCTGTCTGAGCCACAGTGGAGTTTATCCACTTATATTTTACCCTGCACCTCCAAAAGAGACGCTGCACTTAGTAGCAATTTGATCTGAAATCTGACTCATTAGGGCTGGAGGTTAAGTATCCCAGACCTTGATGGGAAATCCCAATGGATCGGAAACACAGCACCATCATTCTAAGTTTAAATCCCCCTTTCTGTCCATTGAAAAAGCTGCTTCTAGACTTTTTTCCTTCTGATTCAGGACTCTTTGCATATGGGAAGGTTGCCGGTTTCCCCCTATTCTGTTGGTGCTTCCCTTCCTTCCCGCACCCAAAGCATCTCCTTAAGAATGATGTGCTGTTGCGTGAAACAGGTTTGAATGGATCAGAGAAGAAAGGGATGGGGGAATCTGCTGTCCTGATTTCTGAGACATCAGACATGACCTGCTCTGGAATTTCATTTTATATGACAGAGAAAGTGACTTACGGTGTGCCTTGTTGAGGGTTTCTCTCTCTCTCTCTCCTGAAGGCAGTTTGGTCACATAACTGAATATCGGTTTTGTTTTCCAGGGTGTAGGTCAGATTTATTGAGGACTTTGGGAGAAATGACTTTGCCAAAAGAATAATAGAATCATAGAATTCTATTGTTGGAAAAGACCTCAGGAGTCATCGAGTCCAACCCCCTGCTAAAAGCAGGATCAATCCCAACTAAATCATCCCAGATAGGGCTTCGTCAGGCTAGGACTTAAAAAGCTCTAGGAATGGAGATTCCACCACCTTCTTAGGTAACCCTTTCCAGTGCTTCACCACCCTCCTATTGAACTAGGTTTTCCCAATATCCACCCTAGACTTCTCCCACGGCAACTTGAGACCATTGCTCCTTGTTCTGTCTCCTGTCACCATTGAGAACAGCTTCTCTATCATCTTTGGAACCTCCTTTCAGGAAGTTGAAGGCTGCTATAAAATCCCCCCTCACTCTTCTCTTCCATAGACCAAATAAGCCCAAATTCCTCAGCCTCTTCTCTTAAGTCATGTGCTCCAGCCCCCTCATCATTTTTGTTGTCCTCTGCTGCACTTTATGTCCACATCCTTTCTGTAATGGGGGACCCAGAATTGGATGCAATACTCCAGATTTGGCCTCACCAATGCTGAATAGAGGGGAATAATCACGTCCCTAGATCTGCTGGCAATGTTCCTCCTATTGCACCCTGTCCTGGGTTCAGGATATTAGATATGAGAGGAGCCAGTAAACACCAAAGATAAACTATATCTCTAACTTTATTATACACAGAAAAGGAAAGGAAAGAAATGCAGAGTTACATAAATCCATTCCAATAAATGGGATAGGTAGCACAGACAGGCTGTGTTTAGACTGGCCAGTTTTTCCGGAATATCAGCTGCTTTTCCGGAAAAACTTGCCAGCTGTCTACACTGGCTGCTTGAATTTCCGCAAAAGCACTGACTTCCTACTGTAAGAAATCAGTGCTTTTTGCGGAAATACTATGCTGCTCCCGTTCGGGCAAAAATCCCTTTTGCGCAAAACTTTTGCGCAAAAGGGCCAGTATAGATAGCTGAGATTTGTTTTGCGCAAAAAAGCCCCGATCGCGAAAATGGCGATCGGGGCTTTTTTGCACAAAACACATCTAGATTGGCCATGGACGCTTTTCCGCAAAAAGTGCTTTTGCGGAATAGCTTCTGTGCCAATCTAGACGCTCTTTTCCGAAAATGCTTTTAACGGAAAACTTTTCCATTAAAAGCATTTCCGGAAAATCATGCCAGTCTAGACGTAGCCACAATGTAATAACACCTACACCTAGGACAGTACCCAAGATATTTAACATTACAGATAGAAGCATACATGTGCTTATTTCTATAAATCACGCACAGTTCCACCATTACCAACTTACAATTATCAGATGGAAGGTCATGGCTTCTTTCTTTCCCAATGCATAGAGGCATCCACAGTGCATTTGCCGGTAGGAACAGGCAGCAACTTCTTAGCTGCAGTGAATAAAGTAGTGGGGACCCTTATCATATCCTTTCCACTGATTATGTTTTCTACACCTATATTTATACTCGACTTGGTTGTTCTAATCATCTCTATCAATCGATTACATATTGGTAATTATGTATTGTATAAGACATCTATTATGCTCATATTTGGAGTACATTCTGCTGCACAGGATATTGCTAAAACTATATGCGTAATTAACAGTTTCATGGCTATATTCTGTAATTTTTGCTTATCAGAACAGAAGTACCAGTACAAGGTTGCTTGTTGTGTGTTTTTGATGTGGTCTCATTGTACCAGGCTTAATCTGCATTGTTATGCAAAACAATTCCTGACTCTCACAGCTTCCCTAACCCAAGCCTTGCCTGTGTGCTTCTGTGTACCAGACTTGAGACAGACCTGGGTTGCTTTTCAGGGGTCTGCACTGTATCCAAGGCAGTCGTTATTGTCGAGGCAAGGCAGTCCAGGCTTCCCTACGATATGCCATTCTTGGCTACGAGGGCACACTGTTGATTCATATCAAGCTTCCTATCCACTGTAATCCCCAGATCTTTTTCTGCCAAGCTGCTGCTTAGCCCATCGGTGTTTCCTTATTTAATTTTTTTTCCTTTCCCCTTCTCTGCACAGCAAAGATGTCTAACTTTTGTCAGGTTTTTTTATGGATGGTAATGCACGCATGAGGCAATAGATAGCTTGTTTTGTTTTGTTTTTGGTGGGTTTTGGCTCCCCATTATATTTATGGGAGCCAAAAAACCCAGTTTCCTTTTTACAGAACATTGTCACGGTTCAGCTTTGTAACCCCCAATCTCGGCCATGGAAACCTCTTCTACGCTGGGCGTGGCTTTTTTTCATTTTTGTGACCTTTGGGGTTCCAACCCCCGCATCGCAGGTGGCTCATCACAACAGATATTTTCAGAAAACTGTTGGGTTTAATGGGGCTCTTCTAAGCCGATGACCCAAAGTTGGCCTCACTGGAAATGGATCAGGCCACAGAATCGTCATTTGTCTGGAGACTTTAGGGGAATGACCATAATGTGGGGGCAGCTGGAATCCTCAACCATAAAGACCACAGGAAACACGTTTAGATGCACATTCCAGAACTGCTCTGGGGAAGGAGGATGTAACACCAGCAACAGGCTGTGCCAGCCTTGAGCTGTCTCCTCATCCCCGAGAAAGGCTGTGAGTGTGAAATACTCAGTGTGCAAGCCCGTTGCCTGGTTCCTCAACTGCAGCTCCAGCTCCCGCTGCAGGGGAGTCCCACGAGCCGCAGGGTTTGCCTTACTTGTCCCATTTCAGGATCTGATTGTTCCTTTTGCTGTTTGTTTTTATCCACGGGAGCCGTCCCCAGCCTTTCTGTTCTGCTGTGGTGGCCTCGTGGGGCTGTGCGTGTGCATGTGCACCAGGTCCTATCCATGCAAGGAAAGAGCGAGAGAATAATTCCCACATCTGAACAACCCTAAGATGCTGCCCTAGAAAATTATCGAAGACAATTGGTGAAAGTGTTCAGAGAACCTAAACTGGGGGATATGTCCCGTCCCGTTACAATTGTGTGTATGAAGATCCATATCTATACTAAGATTCTTGTCTTTGGAAGACACCAGGGCAATTGTTCTTGCACAAAAACTTGCCTGCTGTCTACACTGCACGTGCGTTCTTGCGCAAGTAAATTTACAGTATAGCGTTGTAAAACAGGGCTTCTTCCGGAAGAGTTATTCCTCTCCCCACGAGGAGTAAGCCCTCTTGTGCAAGAGCTCTTCCACAGGAGGGCAGTGTAGACAGGCAACAGGAATTTCTTGTGCAAGAAGCCCCTATGGCTAAAATGGCCATCAGAGCTTTCTCGTGCAAGAGAGCGTCCACACTGCCATGGATGCTCTTGCGCAAAAGCACATGGCAGTGTAGACGCTCTCTTGTGGAAGAGTTTTTGCACAAGAACTCTTCTGCAAAAGAGTAGACATAGCCAGTGTAGACATAGCCCAGGTGGTTAGCCCCCAGCGATGAAATCGAAGGGGAAATCTCTAAAGCTATGGCTTAGTGAACAATAAATTGGTGTTTGGACTGAAATATGCAAGCTGCTCATAGGTCAGAACCATGGAGCATCTGGGTGGAGATTGGCCACTCCAACTTGGAGCCTCATTAACTCCCTCTATAATATTAACCGTTCGGTTCCCATATGGGAGCAGCTGGAGGGGCACCCCTCCCAGCACTGGCTGCATCCTGGGGGCTCAGAGCATCGCAAGGGGAATGAGCTCCCCAGTACAGGACTTCAGGAGGGGGTAGGAGGTGGGTCAGGGCAGTGTGCATAGGTGGCGACTCTGTGGGTGCTCCCCCTGCACCTCGTGTGCGAGCGGCCCGCTTTCCCCACACATTCATATTGTGATTTGCAGCATACAGGAAGCTCTGGGAGGGAGGGGAAGGAGTGGGGATGGGGCATGCTGGGGGGAGGAGATGCAGCAGCCCCAGTCCCACCTCCCCACCACTGGGGGCTCCATCCGGTGCCTGAGCAAAGTGTGGGGGATGGAAGTGGAAAGGGGCAGAGGAATACTGTCCACCCTACATCCACAAATACATCAAACTCCAAGCTCCCACCCTACCCTACAGTGCTAGAAACATCCCAACTGGCTCAGTCCGGGGTTGCATCACAATCGGCAACCCACAACTTTTGCTTCCAGTAGCAATTACCACTATCACAGGATGCCCTTGTTTGCTTAGCCGCCATAATTTGCCACTAGTAGCAAATTGTGTCCATATGGTTCCCCATTTCTCGAGTCCAGAGTTATCTTTCGCCTCCTCTGATCCACGAGTAGCAAATTCGGAGGGTTGGGGTTTACCTTGACACAATTTACATTGTACGTGACACCATAGAATACCCTTACTGAATATTTGTGACTCAGCTTCTACACACCAGCAATGACGTGAACATGGAACAAGAAAGGCTGGATTCACAGGTGAGATAAATGCAGAAAGACAACAGGCAATGCTCCTTGATGGATCAAACGCAAATGAATTGTTGAAAACAGGACCGGAAATTAGTCATACTGGAAGTCACATGGCCTGTTCCCAGATTTGCCTGTTACTTCGGGATTTGCTTAATTATTAGGGTTACTTTTGGAGGCGGGGGCTCAATAGTTCTATCAAATTGCTGCTGAAATGGAACTGATGCCGAATGTGGAGCCCAGCATCAGGACCCTCCCTTGAGCATGGAGAAGTGGGTTTGAAGGAAAGAACAATAGTTCTGAGGACAGCACTAGATCTGTGTAGGGTAAACAGATACAAGGAAAGATTCCAAAGTCAGTTTCTTTCCACCACACAACTGGAACTAATCATAGAGCAGAGGTGGGGCACCAAACCCACTCCACTTCACTTTCGCTCCTGCCCCGGGTGAGGGGAGGGTCACTGAGGCTCAGGACTTCCCTCCAGGGCCGAATTAACTCTTCTGCAAGCCTTGGATTAATAGGTTTTATGGGGCCCCCTAAGTTTTAGGGTTCAAAGTGGAGGGGGGCTGTCAGGAGTCGGCTGGGATGGGGTGCAGGATCTGGGAGTGTGGGAGGTGGTAGAGAGGACTGGGAGTGCGGGATATGGGTGGGAAGGGGGTGCAGGGTCTGTTTGGGACATATGGTGGGAAGTTGGGCAGGTCAGGGCTGTAGGAAGATGTTGGGGGTCTGGTGGGAGGTGGGGTGCAGGAGCATGCTTAGGGTGGAGTTGCAGTGTCTGGAAGGGTTGGAGTTGCAGGAGGGGGCTGAGTGAATGGGGACTAGTTAGGAGGGGGCAGAGCATGGCGGCAACTACCTGGTACAGTTCTCGGGGGGGGGGTGAAGGTGGCTGCACATGGCCCTATGCTTGTAGGCTACTGTCCCCCGCTGTTCCCACTGGCCAGACGGGGATGAAACCTGCAAGTGAGCACAGGGACAGAGCTTCCTTGTGCAGCTGCTCACAGAGCTGCTTTCTCCCCCCACCAGGCAAAGCCCATGGGCCAGATGCAGCCAGGGCTTGTCTGGATCCAGCCCAGAAGACTCAGGGTTGCCCCCCCACCTCCACCCCCTGCAGCAGGGTGAGTCGGTGCTGGTGCTCCACCTCACTCACACATGGCTAGAGCATCAGAACCAGCTTGCTCCACTGCAGCGGTGGGGGTCCTGAGCATCTAGGCCCACAGGCGGCAGGTTCCCCCTCCTTGCCTTAGAGGGACCTCACAGTACAATTAGGCAGCTTCAGTATTTTGGATACCAATAGAGGACGTTTTACTAGAACTGATCTGATAGTTAATGAACCTGGGTGCGTGCAGACGTGGGGTCATTAGAAGCATCTGGACAGGGATTTCCCAGAAGGCAATGGGCTCCCAGAGTTCAATGTGGCTCTCTCCTCGGACTTTGTGGTCTTTTTGGCTTTCTTCTTATCAGCTTTGGTTCAAGCAGAGCTGGGGGTGGGGTTCATGAGAACACATTTATGGCCAAAAGTTACACACACCCTCAAACACGACATGTAGGATATTTTACAGCACTCCAGCCTTGTCTACACTTCCCCAGAGATTGAGGCTATGGAGATTGATCTTCTAGGGTTCAATTTAGTGGAGCACATAAGGACCTGCTAAATCAACTGCTGATTGTGCTCCATGCCCCTGTCAACTCTGGTATTCCACAGGGTCGCGAGGAGTAAGGGAAGTCGACGGGAGAGTTGCTCCCGTCTGTCAACTCACAGGGCCATGGCCAAACAGGATTGTGGATTTGCTTCACAACAGAGTTGATTAGGGATAGTTGTTTTTAATAATCTCACTATGTCACTACTGTTACAGGGTTAATACTGCCAAATGATTACACAGCTACTGCAAAGTGACACATCAATAAGCGGAGGCAGAGCAATGCATAAAAGAGTAACAGACACTTAGAAATGCTTATGCCCCTTCAGTCTGTGGGGAGTCCCATTCCTGTCACCTCACACCAGGCTGCAGTGGACGCGACTCCAGCTGAGGGAATCCAGGGCACCCTCCGAGGTCTAGGTCCCTGCTGAGACTCACTGGGCATGAGACTTCCTACACTAGTTATACTACAGGGCTACATCTACACTGCAGGCTTGCCCAAGAACTGTTTTGTGCAAGAGTTCTTGTGCAAAAGGTCTTTCACAAGAGCACATCCACATTGCCATGCACTTTTGTGCAAGAGCATCCATGGCAGTGTGGACGCTCTCTTGTGCAAGAAAGCTCTGATGGCCATTTTAGCCATTGGACTTTCTTGCGCAAGAGATCCATGTTGCCTGTCTACACTGCCTTCTTGTGGAAGAGCTTGTGTGCAAGAGGGCTTATTCCTTGTGGGGAGAGGACTAACTCTTCTGGAAGAAGCCCTGTTTTCTCACACTGTACTGTAAATTTACTTGCGCAACAACGTGTGTGCAGTGTAGATGCTCTGCAAGTTTTTGCGCAAGAACAGCCATTCTTGCGCAAAAAGCCCGCATTGTAGATGTAGCCCCCTTGTTTATCGAGTGTGCGCATACTGGCTCAACACCGTTCTTATCACATTCATGAGCTGAGACCGAGGTCAAACTTGTTTACTGCTTAGACGTTTCCCAGCTCAAGGCATGGGTTAAAGCTGATAAAGCCCAGCTGCTGTTTGCATTGGCAGGGTACAAGGTTACCAGGCTGTGTACAGCTAGGATGGAAACCGAGCTGCAGGCCCCACATGAGTTTTTACATGACATTGTCAACCTCTCACACTGGGGGATGCCACAGTAAATCAACTGAAGTATGTTGACTCCAGCTACCTTATTCTCAGCTGGAGAAATACCCCCCAGCCCATTCCTGCCTCTCAGCGCAGCGGGTACTGGAGCCGGAGCCAGGGCAGCTTCTGGGCTGTGTTGTGCAACGTGCAGCTGTCCTAATGCATTGGCTCTCACTACTAGACCCCCGCTGTGTCTTTGTGCTGCTCCATGGACAGCGACTGGGGCCAGGCCTACACTGGGGAGAAAGTCAAACCAAAGCGCACAGCTCCAGCTGAGAACAGCGTAGCCAGAGTCAACGGACCTTACCTTGGTTTACCGCAGCGACCCCCAGTGAGAGACCGACGGGGCCCCCTGCGTGGGGGATTCGGAGAGGGGTCCTAACACTAACCAGACCCCCCAGTGAGGGAGCGACCCTGGGGCGGGGCGGGGCGGAGATTCTCTGCCCCTGGGAGCTGCCTGAGCCCCTGCAGGGCTGCAGCCCGGCTCTCAGGTGGGGCCAGGGATCGGGGCCCCCTTCGGGGCGGGGGGAGCCCTGAAGCGGGGAACAAGGGTCCTCCCCCCGGAGCGCCTTTAGCGCGGCTCGTCTCCTGCATTTTGTCCAGACTTTGCTCCGAGGCGGCTTCCCCCGGCCCGCCAGCCCCTCCTCTGAGCAGGGCGGGCCCCGGGCTCCAGCTCCACCCAGCCCCTCCCGGGGAGCCCGGAGCTGCCGAGTGTCCTTCCCGCCAGGAGCAAAAGTTTGCAGCATGTGAGTGAGCGGGGGGGGCTGGGCAAGGAGGGGGTGGGGGGGCTGGAGCCGGGCAAGGCACTTCGGGGGGGGGGGGGGGGTTGTG
Organism: Pelodiscus sinensis; assembly: GCF_052426305.1. Classification (NCBI taxonomy): domain Eukaryota; kingdom Metazoa; phylum Chordata; order Testudines; family Trionychidae; genus Pelodiscus; species Pelodiscus sinensis. Next base: position 14,292,935 of record NC_143073.1, on the reverse strand, counting down.
TGGCTCGGTGAGCTTGCGGCGTGCTAGGGCCTCCTGGGGAACAGGCTGGTGCCCCCCCAGGGGAGAGCAGCTGTTCCAAACTGCCCCGCATACCTGCGCCTCTCCCCTCTCCCCGCAGCCTCTCTCGTCTCCCTCTGCCCTGACATGGAAGCCCAGGCGCCAAGCCTCCTCTTTGGACTTTATCCTCGGCTCCCTCCCCGGCAGCGACCAGCAGCTGGGGGAGGGGCCCACTCCGCCTGGCTGGGGAGGGGGGAAGTGAACAGAAAGCACCGGGAGGAGACGGATTAACAATCTGCCTGGGTCAACAGGAAACAGAAACAGAAAGGCGGGGGCGGGGGGAGAGGTAGCTGCGGCGGAAACGCGGCGATTAGGGCTGCAGAATGCAAGGGGGGGGGGGAGGGAGCGACTTGTTATCTGGGCAGGAAGGGAGCTCGTCTTTGGAAACCTTTCTGCAGGGAAAAGGGACATTTCTGTGTCTTGCGGCTCCAAGGGCTCTCTGCAGCCGGCAGCACTTGGAGCAGGGGAGAGCTCTAACCAGTGCAGAGTTGGGTGGGATTTGACAGGTCCCTTCAAAAATGCATCAGATTCTTCCTCAGCCCTGAGAAAGGCCTTTAAAAATGACCCGAAATAACCCAAAGCAAGAACCACTGGTCAAATGAGGCCTGGCTGGCTTGTGGCTCCGGCCCCATTGTGGAAGGATTGTTGAAACTGTGCTGAGTTATACCCACTGAGCCCTGTGTGGCAAGCAGGTGTGTAAGTCAGGGCAGAGAAAAGCCTGGTGTGTGGATAGAATTCCTCACTCAGCCGCAGATCCCAGGTGCCTCTTGGCTTTTCAGGCTTAGAAGGAAACTCAAAGGTCCTTGGGGAGGTAATAGCCTAGAGCCAGGGCAGGCAAGGGCCTGGAGGAGGGCTGGACTCAGCCATTAGTTTCAGCTCATTTCTTGTTTGCCATTCAAACAGATCTGGGGTCCTGGCTGACATCCCAGCCATCCTGCAGAATGCTTCCCTGGGGCCTTTTGCCATGTACCCGGAGGTATCTCACTGCCAAACCCCTGTCCTAGGAGGGGAGTGGGCTGAAGTGTGATTTCCCACCATCATGCAGCCAGGGGCCTGAACTCTCAGCTGCCGTGCTGGCTGGAGCCTCCACATTTACTTACTGACAATACAATTTGCAACATGTTAAAATCTTGTGCACAGAATATTTCATTTGTTGGTGCGGAGTGCCCTTAGGAGTATGGGGTGTTGGGCAGTTGTGGGGAGGCTAGGAGAGGGGTGCTGGGCAGTGGGGGAGGTATGGGTGAAAGGCCACTGGGCATGGGGGTTACTGGGCTTAAGGTCATCTTACACGGTCATGGACAAACAGGATTATGAATTCGTTTCAACACAGAGTCAATTAGGGATAGTTGCTTTTATTAATTTTTCTACATCACTACTATTACAGTGTTAATACTGCCAAATGGTTACACAGCTACTGCAAAGTGATACATCAATAAGTGGAGACAGAGCAATGCATAAAGGAGTCACAGGCACTTAGAAATGCTTATATCCCTTCAGTCTGCAGGGAGGTCCATCCCTGTCACCTCGCACCAGGGCCACAGTGGACGTGGCTCTAGCCGAGGGAAATCAGGACAGTCTTGAGGTTGCGGTCCTGAGCAAAATTCACCAGGGGCGGGATTCCCAGTGATCTTATACATTAGGGCTGCATCTAGACTGGCAAGATTTTCCACAAAAGCAGCTGCTTTTGCAGAAAAACTTGCCAGCTGTCTACACTGGCCGCTTGAATTTCCGCAAGAACACTGATGATCTCATGTAAGAAATCAGTGCTTCTTGCGGAAATACTATGCTGCTCCCGTTCAGGCAAAAGTCCTTTTGCGCAAAAGGGCCAGTGTAGACAGCTCAGATTTGTTTTGTGCAAAAAAGCCCCGATGGCAAAAATGGCGATAGGGGCTTTTTTGCGCAAAACCGCGTCTAGATTGGCACGGACGCTTTTCCACAAAAAGTGCTTTTGCGGAAAAGCGTCTGTGCCAATCTAGACGCTCTTTTCTGCAAATGCTTTTAACGGAAAAGTTTTCCGTTAAAAGCATTTGCGGAAAATCATGCCCGTCTAGACGTAGCCTAGCTGTTTACCGAGTGTGTGCACATTGGCTCAGTGCCACTCTCAACATTCCCACGGAGCTGAGAACTGAGGTCATGTTATTTATCCCATACTTGGTTCTCAGCTAGGAAGCATAGGGCTGCGGCTGATGAAGGCCGACTGATAAAGAACACCTGGGTTATGTCTACACTCGCGGTTTCTTGCGCGAGTAATATGCAAATGAGGCTAAGCGTGGAATATCGCCGAGCCTCATTTGTATACCTAATGAGCCACCATTTTTTTCAGAAGAGGCTCTTACGCAAGAAGGAGTATCTTCCTGAAAAGTAATAGGTGTAACGGCATTGCACAAGAGGGGTTTTTTGCGCAAGAAGGGGCAGTGTAGACACTCCTTCTTGCACAAGAGCCTCTTCTGAAAAAAATGGTGGCTCATTAGGTATGCAAATGAGGCTTGGCAATATTCCATGCTTAGCCTTATTTGCATATTACTCGTGCAAGAAGCCACGAGTGTAGACGTAGCCCTGGTGTTTTTGCCAGCAGGGTTCATGGCTGGCCTACAGGAATAGAAATGTAACCCCTGCAGGCCTACATAAGGCTTACACTATAAAGGGGTTGGGTGATAATGGGCAGGAAGGCAGTGTGGTAGTCTCACAGGGCTAGGGCTGGGGAGCAGTTGGGAGGGAAGTGCAGAGGCTGGGGTGGTGGTGGCAAAACGTGAGGGTTGCACGCAGGGGGCACAGCGTAGGAATTAGGGGGCAGGAGTTAATGGTGATGGGGGTCCAGGAATGGGGGAGTCCATGGAGGCTAAGGGAAATGGGAGGCACCATGCGCAGTGGTGCTAAAATGCAAGTTTGCCCTGGGCACCATTCCCCCTATGGCTAGCCCTGTACAGCAGTGTTTCTCAAACTGTGCTCCGCAGAGCCCCGGGGCTCCACGACACATCTCCAGGGGCTCCACGAGGTTGACAAACTGGAAACTTCAATAGGTACAACACATACAATCAGTGGACCGCTGGGGCACCGCATACATTTTTACACATGTAAAGGGCTCCGGAGCCCAAAAAGTTTGAGAACCGCTGCTGTACAGCATGCTCAATACAAACCAAGCTGCAAATGGGGGGGGGGGATTGACCCTGTCTGTCCCCACTCACACATATCAGCTCTTTCCGGGGGCTACTAAGGCACTTAAAAACTCTAGGTTTTTGGCAGATAACTTATAGAAATTGGGGGACAGGAGCTCCGTATCTAATCTACTATGTATTTGAGAGACTCTTTCTGTCTGTCTCTCCATCTGTCTGTCTGTTTTTTCAAGAACTCCTCCTAAATAGGAAGCAATGACCACCAAATTTGGTATGCAGTTTCCTCTTACCATAACTTAAAGCAACAAAAGGGTTTGGTTGTGCCCTGAAAATGGGATGTTCCTAGAATGGGATTGCTTCTCATAAACCACAGAGAATAGAGAATTAGCATCAGGTGAAAGGGACAGGTTGGGGGGTGCCCCCCACCCATCTGGGACTGCCCCAGCCCAAGCCTCCCACCTCCCAGGTGCCCATTATGGAGGGTGGGGAACTGACGCTCCTTCTCCTCCCTCCAGTTTGCACAGGGACATTGCTGGCTCTTCCCCTTTATCAGTTTGCTGCATTACTCACTGGCTGTGGTGCACAGGGGACAGAGGAGCTGTGCACTTTGCTTTCATTCCCGGACAGGGACAGGAAAGGGAAGAGCACGCAGCCCTGGTATGAATCTCAAGGAGGAACTTTTCTCCCCCTCCCTGCACTCGCCTGTCCAGAACCTCTCCTCCCCTCCAGCCCTTACTCCTGCACCCCCCCCACACACACCTCCTGCCCTCAGCCCATATACAGCCCCAATCCTGACTCCTGCACCCCCACACACCCTTCTGCCCTGAGTCCCTCCTCACTCCCCAGCTCTGACTCCTGCACCCCCCTCCCCACAAACCAAGTCCTCTGCCCTGAGCCCCTCTGAACCAAGATGAGCCAGAAAAATAGGATGAACCTGGAATAGGATTGCTTCTCAATCTTATCTTACATTAAACACAGAGAAATGTACTAAGTATACTTTCCCATTTTAAGTGAAAAAAATTACAAAGTATAACATTCACTTACAGATATTTTTGCAAAATGCCTAAACATAAAAGACCGCTCTTGGATCCAAGTAGATCACATTCAAAAAGAATGGCACAATTAAGAGTTCTTGAAACTACAAGACAGAGACAAGATCGCCTGGAATCACAGAGACACAGACAGGCAGCTCTGAGAGCAAATGAAAATGAAGAACAAAGAGAAACTCGACTTCACAGAGACAGAACAAGACAGTCAAGAGCTCGAGCAAATGAAAGTGAGGAACACAGAGAAATCCGACTTCAAAGACACAGAACAAGACAGTCAAGAGCTCGAGCAAACGAAAGTGAGGCGCACAGAGAAACCCGACTTCAAAGAGACAGAACAAGAAAGTCAATAGCACGAGCAAACGAAAGTGAGGAGCACAGAAAAATTCGACTTCAGCGAGACAGAATAAGAAAATCAATAACTCGGGCAAGCAAAAGTGAGAAGACAGAAACTCAAATATTGTCTACCAACAGGCTCTATCTAATATTTGAATCACTTTCATTAGTTTATTAATATGATTTTTTTCTTCCTTAATTTTTGAAACATATAATCATTTAAATAAAGTATGTACATTTTCCTTTTATTTTAAAAAACAATTGAGTTAAGGACCCGAGCAACACCAGGTACATCTGCTAGTACATATATAAAAGAAAGAAAATTAAATGAAATATTAGACCCACAGTTCTAATGCTATCATATTCTCAGATCTTGTGGTAAGTCACTTAAGGGACACTGGTTAGTCTTAAAATTGTAATGTATACTCTTACTTTTTCACTAACTCTGCAGAGAAAGAGAGAGATTGTCAAAACTTCTGGGCTCTTTCTCAGCTCTGGAAGAGGAATGGGTTTTAGTGGGTTACAGCAGGAGACAGATACATGTGGGCTCTATATAAAAACATCAGAATGGCCACACTGGGTCAGACCAATGGTCCTTCTAGCCCAGTATCCTGTCTTCCAACAGTGGCCAATATCAGGTGCTTCAGAAGCTAGGGACACCATCCCTGCCCATCCTGGCTTGTAGCTGTTGATGGACCTAACCTAACCCTAGGTTCCACAGGTTGACTGTGAAGAAATAATTTATTTGTTTTAATTCTGCTGCCTATAAATTTCATTGGGTGAGCTTCTTGTGTTATGTTAGTGAAGGAGTATATAACATTTCCTTATTCTGTTTTTCCACACCAGTTATGATTTTCTAGCTCTAACATATCCCCCCATTCCTTTAGCCATTTTTTTCCACGCTGAAAAGTCCCAGTCATGTTAATCTCTCCTCATATGGAAGCTGTTCTTTACCCCTAATCATTTCTGTTGCCCTTTCTGTACCTTTTCCAAATCCAATATGTCTTTTTTTAGAAGATGATCAGATCTGTATGTAGTATTCAAGATTTGGACATACAATGACTTTATATAGCAGCTATATGGTATTTTCTGTCTTATTGTCTATTCCTTTCTTAATGATTCCCAATATTCTGTTTGCTTTTTAGATTGCCACTGCACATTGAGCAGATGTTTTCAGGGAACTATCCACAGTGATTCCAGGATCTCTTTCTTGAGGGGTAACAGCTATTTTAGACCCCCATCATTTTTGTATGTATTGTGGGGATTATATTTTTCAATGTGCCTTACTTTGCATTTATCAATTCTGAATTCTATCTGCACTTGTGTTGCCCTTTCACCCAGTTTTGTGAGATCCCTTTGTAACTCTTTGCAGGCTGCTTTGGACTTCAATATTTGAATAATTTTGTATCATTTGCAATTTCGCCACCTCACTGTTTACCCTGTTTTCAAGACCATTTATAAATAAGTTGAACAGCTCTGCTTTATTCAGACCCTGGGAGCACAACACTATTTATTCCTCCTTTTTTTGGCCTGTCTTTTATTTGGAGTACCCAGCAATGTTTTCATGATCACTTAATGATCTTTCAATTACTTAAATGACCAGCCTTTTGTTATCTTAATCACCCTGCCTCAGTCTGTATGTAAAAAAAAACCTCCCTACCCCAAAGGCAAAGCTGGGAGCAGCACAAACTCTGTTGCAATGTAGAGCTTTAAGTAAATCTCAAGTAAGAAATCCAGGGGTTTAAACTGGGGGGTCAGCTACAGACCATCCTAATCTCCTATCAGTGGCACCCTTGCTGCCCATGTACCTTTTCATGTAATCGACTCCCCAGTTTGCCTTGTATTGCTCTGTCATTCCAGATCCTACCGCTCCTACTGAGTTCTCTAGGACTGTTTTCCCAGAGAGGCAGTGGGGGCCATGTATTTATGGAGATAAACACTGAGGGTGTGTCTAGACTACATGCCTCCTTCGACGGAGGCATGTAGATTAGCCAGATCGGAAGAGGGAAATGAAGCCGCGATTAAAATAATCGCGGCTTCATTTAAATTTAAATGGCTGCCCCGATCTGCCGATCAGCTGTTTGTCGGCAGATCGGGGGAGTCTGGACGCGATGCCCCGACAAAGAAGCCTTTCTTCATCGACACAGGTAAGCCTCGTGAAACCAGGTTTACCTGTGTCGATGAAGAAAGGCTTCTTTGTCGGGGCATCGCGTCCAGACTCCCCCGATCTGCCGACAAACAGCTGATCGGCAGATCGGGGCAGCCATTTAAATTTAAATGAAGCCGCGATTATTTTAATCGCGGCTTCATTTCCCTCTTCCGATCTGGCTAATCTACATGCCTCCGTCGAAGGAGGCATGTAGTCTAGACACACCCTGAGTGACTGTGATCAGTTTGGGGACAATTAGAACCAGAGTTTCACTCCCACCTGTGTGCAAACAAACTTTCAAGAGTAAAATGATTTTGTAGAAAGCTGCATATGGTGTGTGAGTGAGCTATAGCTTAGCAACCTGTTGAACAACAGAGCTGTGGTCAAACTGATAAAAACTTCTTTGTGACCCGTGTCCCATGAATTCCCATGATCCCCCTTGTTTTCTATCCCCTGAGCAGGATTTCCAGTTCCCAAGCCTGATGTGATATCCCAGCTGGAACGAGGGGAGGAGCTGTGGGTCCCAGAGCTCCAGGGCTCCTTGGACAGACAGATCCCAAGAGGTGCCTGTGCAGGTGAGGGATCATTACACCAACTCAAAAACTCTCAGTGCACTGAAGGACACAGCTGGGACTCCCTGAACAGGCCATGTGAGCTCTTGGGCTATGTCTACACCGGCGGCTTCTTGCGCAACAACATCTTGCGCAAGGGTTCTTCTGAAAGAATGCTTGCGTAAGAAAACGTCCACACTGCCATGTGTGAGCTGTGCTTTTGCGCAAGAGCACCCATGGCAGTGTGGACGCTGTCTTGCGCAAGAAAGCTCTGATGGCCATTTTAGACAGGGCTTTCTTGCACAAGAAATCCCTGCTGAGCGTCCACACTGCCCTCTTGCGCAAGAGCTCCTGCACAAGAGGGCTTACACCTGTTAAAAAAGAGCATAGCTCTTGCGCAAGAAGCCCTCTCTTACCTCGCCATACTGTAAATCTTCTTGTGCAAGAGCAGGTGGGCAGTGTGGAAGAATGGCCATTCTTGCGCAATGACCTGCCAGTGTAGACATAGCCTTGGAGTTCCGGAGAGTCCCCAGGAGGCCTGGCAGCCACAAGGAAGCTGTGGCTCTTGGCTTCTGACCCATTCTGACACCTGGCAGCCGCTCTCTCCCTGCTGGGATGTGGAGGCAGAATTATCCCCCACCTCTCTGCCTTATGGCGATGAGGTTAGCAGAATTCAGCTACCATATTTTTTGTCCCTCCCGCTTGAATTTGATTTATTCTCCCCTCCCTTCCCATTTCTGAGGTTTTTCTCTCTGTCCAGCAGGTGCTGGGATGGGGGGTGAGAACCAGGAGCTGAATCCTCAGCTGGAAGATGCCGAGCGAGTGGAACCACATGGGGGATTAGCACAAGGCACCAAAGGGAATGTGAACAGACATCATGTGCAGGGGGCAGCTTGTGAGAGTCAGCACAGCCCAGAGAAGGAGCAGGGAAACCAGGCCAGTGGGGAAGTGGCCATATACATTAATAGTGAGGGAACTTATGAGGACCTCAAGGAATCTGCAGCGTAGGAGAGAATACCTACCAGAGAGAGGAAAAAACACATACATAGAGTGTGGGGAAAATGTCACTCAGATGTCCTTTCTCATCAGACATCAGAGGATTTCCATGGGAAAGGGACCCTACACATGCAGTGAGTGCAGGAAAGAGTTTATGGAGAATTCAAAACTTATTGAACACCAGCAAATCCACTCAAAGGAGAGACCTATGAGTGCTGTGAGTGTGGGAAAAGTTTCACTCGGTGCTCCTCTCTCCTTAGACATCAAAGGATCCACACAGTGTTGAAACTCTGAATGTCACGAGTGCAAGAAAAGCTTCCCTTTCAAACCAGACCTAAGAAATCATCAGCCTTCCTACAAATGCTGCGTGGGTGGGGAACATTTCATTGAGGAACCAGATCTTGTCTCATCTCAGACAGGTCACACAGGAGAGAGACCTCATGAATGCTGTGAGTGTGGGAAATAGTTCAGGCAGAGGTCATCCCCTATCATATAATCCACACCAGAGAGCGACCCCATGAATGCAGTGAGTGTGGGAAAACCTTCACCCAGAGCTCAGGCCTCATTCATCATCAGAGAATGCACACAGGAGAGCGACCCTACACCTGCGTGTGGGAAAATGTTCACTCAGAACTCAGGTCTTATTAAATATCAGAAAAATCCACACAAGAGAGATAGTAATAGAAATGTAGCCGTGTTAGTCTGGTGTAGCTGAAGCAAAATATAAGACTATGTAGCACTTTAAAGACTAACAAGATGGTTTATTAGATGATGAGCTTTCGTGGGCCAGACCCACTTCCTCAGATCAAGCAGTGGAAGAAAAGTCACAACCATATATACCAAAGGATACAATTTAAAAAAATGAATGCATATGAAAAGGACAAATCAAATTTCAGAACAGAGGGGGAATGGGGGGAGGGAATGTTTGTGGGCTAATGGTATTAGAGGTGATAATTGGGGAAGCTATCTTTGTAATGGGTAAGATAACTAGATCCTTTGTTTAAACTCAGATGTAGAGAGTTTTAGCATGCTAAAATTCAACACTCTACATCTGAGTTTAAACAAAGGATCTAGTTATCAAAAATTTAATCGCTCACCCAACTATGATTAAGTTTGTTAAACAAATTTTTTGCAATGGTAGAAAAAAAATGTTGTGTGTCTGAAAACTGTAGATACTGGGGGTACTTATAATTTGTTTTTAGAAAAGGGGTACTTTATAAAAAAAGGTTGAAAAACACTGGGTTAGTTGACACCTTCTCCTTTGTCCTGTTCTAACTGGTACCAGTGTTCCTGCTCTAGACAAGCCCTGAGCATCACAGTTATCTTCTCACCCCACTAACAGAACAACTCTTAGAATCAGCAAGCTCCCCCTTTGGTGACAGTTTGTCTCTTTCCCAGTTGTGCTCACGCTGGTCCAGGTTGTGCTGGCAGAAGGCATTTGCTTGTGACTATTTTTCTGATGTAAAATGCATCGCAGTAGATCAAAGAGGAGAAGTGGGACAAATGTATCATTTTGGCCTCTGTGACACTGGAAAGACATGGGTTGAGTCGGAGGAACTCCCTCCTTCCCCATCACCACCACTCTACCTGTTCACTCCAGCAGCGCAGGCGTCTCTGAGCCATGACAGAATTTATCGTCCCTATATGCTTCCTTCTGCTTCTACAAAATGAAAATAATTGGATCCTGAACGTGACTCGTTCTGGCTGCAGATGACTGTCCTGCCCTGGCTGGGGAATTACAATGGATCCCAAACATTCCATGTTTAAATGCCAGTCCATTGAAAAACCACTTGTGGACTTTTCCTTGCCGAGCTGGGATTGTTTGTGCAGAGATGATCGGCCGCTCTTCCCCATTATGACGATGCTAATTTTTTATTGTTCCATAATGACAACGTGGTGGAGTAAAGCAGGTGTGAAAGCAATGGGGGACCCTGCTCTCCTGATATTTGAGTCACCAGCTGTGACCTGCTGTAGAATTTCCTTGGATAGGAAGCTGCAAGAGACTTGCACAGAACTAGCTGAGTGGTGTTAAGAATAGTTTAGGTTTAGTGAGTGGCGGTTTTCTTTGTATTTATTTTATCCATTTCATTAAAATGAACAAAGAAATTACAAGTTGTGTCTCTGGACAGGCTCCAGGGATCAGAGGATTTGTGTTCCCTGCAAACTGCTCTTGTGCAGCTCCTCCGGGGAGATTCTTGTGCCATCTACCTGATTAGCAGAGCACCCACAAGTAGGTTTTGTGTTTCTATTGGTGGTGACATTGACATATGGCTTGGTGCACATAACAAAATTATTCCACACATGGATGGAAACAATCCCATGTGGATGCAAAGTATGAGAAGGAACATGAGTGGACATCAGCTAGTCTAACTCAGTGTCTCATCTGCACCCGCAGTATTAGCTCTTTGATTCTCACCTGTTATCAACTAGGGAGACACACATCTCAGTTCCCAAAGTATGCAACGGAGCTCGGAGCATCACGGGGGAAGATGAGGTACCTTACTACAGAAGCATTCAGGGTAGGGAGTTGGGAGGGGAGAGGTAGATTGGAGCAGTGTCTGCATCATGAGGGGTTGGTATAAGTTGGGGGTGGGTATCTTTAAGGGAGGTAACAGATTTCTCTGTTGTTAGGGCCAGGGTCAACCACAACCCTCACCTGGCTTATCCTGGGGTTGTGTCTGGTTAGGCCCAGCTGAAGAAGGAGGTCTGCTTTGAAGGATGACAGAGATGAACAGATCATACGTTTCAGGCATTGCGATGTTAGCATGGTGAAGATGTGTTTTGGGGGAACATTGGGGAGTGTCTGAAAGAGGGCAGAGTTAAGGTTATGTGGGTAACCTTATGAGCATCCTTGTTTTCAGACGTGTGAGTTTAGCACAAGCTAAGGTTCTGAAAGCAGACAGTAACCCAGCGGTTAACCCTAACTTTGTGTTCATGGGCTTCTTTGCCCTTTATATACTCCTGGGTGAATCCTGTGCTCCCCTCCCCCCAAAACATTAAAAATCTCACTGCATATTTTATTTGTCAGTGTAAGAAACATAATCACTCTGGTTTCAATTATTTTGGTAATTTGATTCAAAATACCTGAAAACAAGTGTATCAACCATACAGACAAAACAGCAAAAATGATTTCTCCATGAGTAGTGAAAAAACCCTTCAAACAACCCAGTTCCAGCTGGGTGGGGAGTGGGAGGTTCTGCAGGGGTCTGCATGGAGAGCAGTGACCAGCTACTGGCAGCCCTCTCCCCACTGAGTGCAGCTGTGGCGCATGGCCTGGCCCAGACACCAGCGCCCCCACAGTCTTTCCTGCCTCCAGCATCTTCAGTGTCCCATCAGTGGACGTGGTGTGGTGCAGACCTGCCTTTCCTCCCTCTTTGCCAGACCTTGGGGGGAGGATCTCACAGGGCCTCTCCCATCCCCAGGACAATGAGGATAAGGTAGAGCATGCAGCCTCCAGCCCCATCAGGCTGGGCGCTCTGCTCACTGGGAGCTGGCTCCTCAGACTCCAACAGACCCCTAATGGCAGCCAGAAATTACATGGGCTGAACAGGGAATGCTGGGAAATTCTGCATTGCGCCGTGGTGCGGCGTTCCCCTGGGAGTCACCCATCAGCTGTCCCCTCCACACTGCAGACCCTGGCTGAGCGCCATGTCCCTCACCATGATCTGCTGCAGCTTGGCCTGGCCTGCTGCTGTCACCAGTGCGCAGGTAGGGGAGAGTTTGGGGGGCTGGATTGGAAGAGCCCTGAAATATGCTGCTTTGCATGTTGCTTCCTCCCTTTGGGACCCTGCATAGCTCAGCTGATTCACAGGGTGGATCTCTGCCCTGGTCCAGAGGGCATGTCCATGGCAAGGAAAATCAGTGTCACTCCATTGACACTGGCTGGGATCTGCCCCATTGACCCAAAACTGGAAATAAAGTGTCCAGTTTAAGCAAGGTGGATAATTCAGTAATGGACCCTGAAGACCTTTACATGGTATCAGACATCTGGTTCCAGCCCCTCCAGAGGTTACTGGCTTCATTCAGGGATCACTGGGCTAGGTGGGTCAGACTTGGGGCTCATCATTATCCCTTCTGGCTGTATGAGCCTATGGCTGTGTCTAGACTGCATCCCTTTTGCGGAAAAGGGATGCAGATTAGACACATCGCAATTGCAAATGAAGCGGGGATTTAAATCTCCCCCGCTTCATTTGCATGAACATGGCTGACGCTTTTTTCCGGCTCGGGGTTTTGCCAGCAAAAAGCACCAGTCTAGACGGGGATCTTTCAGAAAATAAAGCCTTTTCCGAAAGATCCCTTATTCCTCTTAAAATCAGGAACAAGGGATCTTTCAGAAAAGGCTTTATTTTCCAAAAGATCCCCGTCTAGACTGGCGCTTTTTGTCAGCAAAGCCCCGAGCCGGAAAAAAGCGGCAGCCATGTTCATGCAAATGAAGCGGGGGAGATTTAAATCCCCGCTTCATTTGCAATTGCGATGTGTCTAATCTGTATCCCTTTTCCTCAAAAGGGATGCAGTCTAGACACAGCCTGCCAGTCCAATCTGTTTGGGTGACCCCTCTGGGGAAAGTACCTACCCAGCCCCCATTGGAGTGATTTCCCCAGGGTCACACAGGCAGTCCCTGTGCATTAAACCCAAATGCAATAGAGCTCGATTGCTTCTCCCACTCCGCTGCACCCCTAAAGCTCTAACACCACAGCTGCACCACTAAAGCTTGTTTCATGCTGTTACCTCTTTTGATCCAATTGGCTAGTCAAATTTCACAGCTCTGGGTATGTTCCAGGTAGATGCGGATATTGATGGAGGCGGGTGTTCGTTTCAATGCTGTCTGTTATTTATTAGGAGCGCATAAATGCTGCATCTTCAAATGCAGAGAGGTCACTCGTTCTCTATAGCTTTCCCCAGGGAAACAGATCTGTCTACACTGCTCACGGCACCCCAATTCTGACTCAGGTTTGAGCCCAAACCCGCCTTCCATCCACACACAGCTCAATGTGACTCAGGTTAGAAAATGCTCAGGGTGCCAACTCTAGAACTTTGCAGGTGGGGTCGGTCAGAACTGGTGTCCTACTGTGAAACCCCAGCCCTGTCACTGTGCAGTGTAGATGCAGCTCAAGCTGCAGAACTGAGTCCCAAGGGCCATGCAGTGTGATATGGACTGGGGTATGGGGAGCCATCTGTCTTGGATGGTTTACACACAACTAACCTGGCCTCTTGGCATGGAGGCCAATGACCCTTGTGGTCCCTTCTCACCCTCTGGGTCTAATATGGACATGTTGGCATAGCTGTGAGACCAGTGTAGATAAATCTCTGCATTAATCATTTTCATATGAGTGTGTATCATCTTCATATAATAATCTCTGTAGTAAGTTTTTAACTTTGTATCAAGTGCTTTTACATACATTTTGTATTAAGTCTTTTATATAGAAACTAGGTATCTTTTCATATAGAATATAGAAACTTTGTATTAAGTCTAGGTAGAATAGTCCCTAAAAATAAGTAAGGTAAAGAGAATGTCTTTGTCCCAGAATGGATCTCTCCCCTTTTGCTTAATTGATTGCCCTGTTGAAAGAAGGAGGTGTGAATGGATAAGGCCTGGAAGGCAGGCACCTCAGGTTGGAAAGGAGAGGGAAGCCAGATCCAAGGACAATAAGACCTATGAAATGGGCTCATTGAAAGATTTGAAAAAAGGACACCTTGAGAGTAAAGGGCCTGTTTTGGAAGCCCCCTCTTTGAAGATGGTGGTGGCAGCATGGAGACACCCCACAGAAGAAGGCGCCACAGATGTCTAACTGCATATGCATATGATGATTCACACAGATCTTGCATATGCAGGTGATGACTAACTGGTATAAATTTGCAGGAGCGGGAAGACACTATGGCTACATCTAGACTGGCATGATTTTCCGCAAATGCTTTTCATGGAAAAGTTTTTCCGTTAAAAGCATTTGCGGAAAAGAGCGTCTAGATTGGCACAGACGCTTTTCCGCAAAAGCACTTTTTGCGGAAAAGCATCTGTGCCAATCTAGACACGGTTTTGCACAAGAAAGCCCTGATCGCCATTTTTGCCATCGGGGCTTTTTTGCGCAAAACAATACCGCGTTGTCTACACTGGCCCTCTTGCACAGGAGCATTTGCACAAGCGGGCTTTTCCCCAAACGGGAGCAGCATAGCATTTCCACAAGAACACTGACAATCTTACATGAGATCGGCAGCGTTCTTGCAGAAATTCAAGCAGCCAGTGTAGACAAGCAGCAAGTGCAGCTGCTTTTGTGAAAAACTTGCCAGCCTAGACACAGCCCATAAATCTAAGGTATCTTGTAGGGGAACTCCGAGTTTTTGTCTTATCACCATAGAAGCACGGATCTGGCTCAGCAGAAGTCTGTCTCCACCACTCTCCCACTTAACTCACCTAGCCAGGGAAGTTAGGAGTAGCAACTATTGGTAATAACAAGGAGAGAGAGTGTGCTCTTGTGTGTGGCTACGGCTACACTATGAACTTTCTCTTCTGATCCTTTTTGCTCCATTTGCATTTCCTCTTCTCGAAAAAGTTCAGTGTAGCCATAACCTGAGTGTGTGAGTGCATGAGTGTGATAATAGAGCATATGAATATGATAAGTGTGGATTGATATATGTGTTACCAATAAATGTGGCCAGGAGCCAGGAATTGACAACCCAGGTTGGCAACACTGTAGCTGAGAGGGAGAGAAAGAAAAGACCCTGGTGGCCAGGGGAGTGTTTGGGGGTGGGGGAGGGAGAGAAATATCCCTGGTGACTGAGGGGAGGGAACTGGGGGGGAGAGAAATGGCCCTTGGTGGCTGGCGGTTGGAGGGGGAGAACAAAGGTCCCTGGCAGCCAGAGGGGAGGGCTCGGGAGAGACAAAAGGCTGGCGCCAGGTGGGATCTCCAACCCTGAGCCTCTTCTCACTCCCAGCCCTCACTCTCACATCTCCCCCCCCAGCCCACCCCCCCAAATCCCCAACACCCTGCCCTGACTCCTGAACCCTGCACACTGCCAGTCTCCTGCTCTGAAGGACCCAGGCAATGCCAGGTAATAGTGATATTGTAAAGTCTTATTCCATAACACTTGCACATTAGGATGGTTGGGAGGGAAACAGCCCCCTCCGCTCTAGGCAAGGCTTCCTAGCAGAGCTGGATCCAACAGAGAATTTCTGATGTTTTGATATTTGTTCTTGTTTCGTGTAACAACAAGAAATCCAAGTCAGCATGCCAGAATGCGGGGCGGAATGCGGGGCCATGGCTTCATGACTCTTTATGTGCCATAATGGTAAGTAATAAGGAAAGGAGGCAGAGAGGAGAGCGTGGGGGTGGGGTTTTGGGAAGAAGCTCTACCCTTCATCACTCTTTGCTGGAACTGGTGGGGGCATCCCACTACTGCTCCTTCTCTTTGTGATCTTGAAATGTATTTTACAGAAGGGCAATGGTTTTGAGACAAATAAGCTGCTGCCCAGCACAACCTGAGACCACCGGAGAAGGAGACAATCCATCACCTAAGAGGGAACTTGGTGACTAACAATCACTCTGCTGGGTGTTGGGGGAGTGGCAGTATAAAGGTGATGCTGAGGGCTTGTCCAGAACAGGAAAATTGGCCAACTCCATGGAGAATACTAGACGTGGCAAAGCCCAGGTCAATTTTGGCTTAGTGGAGTTACTCGAGGTCACCCCAGTTTCCCCTGTCTGGGACTGACCAGCATTCCTGGCAGGAAGAAAACACACTCCTGAGAGTCACAGGACAAAGGAGTTCACCCCAAAGAGTCAAGAGTCACCCCAAAGAA
The DNA here is from genome assembly GCF_052426305.1 of Pelodiscus sinensis. Classification (NCBI taxonomy): domain Eukaryota; kingdom Metazoa; phylum Chordata; order Testudines; family Trionychidae; genus Pelodiscus; species Pelodiscus sinensis. The sequence goes on along the minus strand of NC_143073.1, from coordinate 14,276,895 downwards.
AGGCAAGCTGCAAAAGGGGGCCACATACTGGGGAAAACTGAGTGAACATGGTGATGCAAATTAGGGATGTAATAATGTAGTCAATTAACTGATAATCAAAAGCTTATAGGTTAATGCTATAGACTACACACATTCCCTCTGCCACCCCTTGCCAGTAATTTTTTTAGAAGGCTGGCCAACAGCCTGGCTCAGTCCTGGCTTGCACCGGGTCTGGGACCTACCCCCCCTGCAGCTCTGCATTTAAAGTGTATTAGAAGTCAGGTGGGCAGGCAGTCCGGCTCAGTTACAGTTTGTGCCAGGTCTGGGAGCTCAGTCTCGCAGACAGGAGTTGCTGCCACCCCATGCTGCTGCCTTTGTATCAGAGGTAGCAGCACAGGGCAGCAGGCAGCTGGTCTGTGAGGGGAGCTGGCTTTTAAACTGGCTTCCCTCATGGACTAGCTCCCGCCTGGCACCACATGCTGCTGCCTCTGATACAGAGGCAACAGTGTGGAGTGGCAGGGGGCTCCTCAGGAGTGGGGCTGGAGTGCACTGGCTGCTGGCCCCACCCCCCGAGGACTATAGAATAGTCCAGTAATCAAGAAGAATTAATGAGGTTAATTAATGAGGTCAATTAACCAATATTTAACATCCCTAATGCAAAAGGTGCACACAACCCTAAAAGGTCACTGTGTGGGAATTAACAAGTGGCTTTTGGAAGCCCTAGACAAAGTTTGTATGGTATTCATCTGTCCTGTGAAGACTCTGAATCTCTTAAGATGTGGGTTCCAAATGAAACTTCTCCTACATTCACAGTGTGCATATGGTGCTTTCCTCTGTGAATTCTCTTATGTTTAAAAAGGGCTGTGTTTTAAGGAAAAGTGTTTCCGAACTCACATGTTCAGATCACTCTCCTATATGAATCATCTGATGTCTAATAAGGGAGGAGCTCCAAGTGAACTTTTTCCCGCACTCACAGCATTCATAAGGTTTCTCCCTTGTGTGGCTTGTCTGATGTTTAGTAAGGTTTGATTTCTCACTGAACTGTTTCCCACACTCACCACATGTATAGGGTCGCACTCCTGCATGAATTCTCTGATGATTAATAAGGCCTGAGTTCTGAGTAAACTTCTTCCCGCACTCACAGCATTTATAAGGTCTCTCTCCTGTGTGGATCCTGTGATGTCTAATAAGGGAGGAACTCCGCGAGAAACATTTCCCACACTCACTGCATTCATAGGGTCTCTCTCTTGTGTGGCTTGTCTGATGTTTGGTAAGGCTGGATTTCTCACTGAAGTGTTTCCCGCACTCACAGCACTCGTAGGGTCTCTCTCCTGTGTGGCTTGTCTGATGTTTAATACATTTTGATTTCTCAATGAATTGTTTCCCACACTCACAGCATTCATAGGGGCGCTCTCCTGTGTGGATCTTCTCATGTTTATATAAGGCTGAGCTATGTGAGAAAGTTTGCCCGCATTCACAGCATATATAGGGTCGCTCTCCTGTGTGCATTCTTTCATGGTTCATAAGAATTGAGCTCTGAGTGAATTTCTTCCCGCACTCAAGGCATTCATACGGTCTCTCTCCTGTGTGCATCCTCTGATGTCTCGTAAGGGTTGAGCTCCGAGTGAAGCTTTTCCCACACTCACGACACTCGTAGGGTCTCTCTTTTGTGTGGATTTTCTGATGTTCAGTGAGTTTTGAATTCTCCCTAAACTGTTTCCCGCACTCACTGCATGTGTAGGGGCACTCTCTCATGTGGATCTTCTGATGTTTAATGAGGGTAGAGTTCAGAGTGAAGATTTTCCCACACTCCATGCATGAGTTTTTTCTTTCTCCAGAAGTTATTCTGTTCTGGGCTGTGGTTTCCTTGAGATCTTGGTCAGTTCCCTGATAATTAATGGATTCATCCACTTCCTCACTGGGCAGGTTGCTGTGCTCCCACTCTGGCCTGTGCTGACACCCACAGGCTGTCCCCTGCGCACAACGCCTGGATCCATTCCCTTTGGAGCCTTGTGCTAATCCCCCATGTGGTTCCACTTGCTTGGCATCTTCCTGCTGAGGGCTCAGTTCCTGGTTCTCACTCCCCATCCCAGCACCTGGTGGAACAGAGAGAGAAACCTCAGAAAGAGGAGTTGGAAAGGGGAAAACAAACGGAAGTTAGAGTTGGAGAGACAGAAAAGAAACCTACTAGCTGAGTTCTGAAACTTGTCCCCATAGAGCCGAGTTCTGCCTCCACAACCCCACAGAGAGGGAGCTGCTGCCAGGATGGGTCGGAAGCCAGGAACTACAGCTGCCCTAAGGACACAAGGCCTCCTGGGGACTATGATTACTTATACAGTTTGTTCAGGGAGTCCCAGCTGTTTGCTCCAGACACGAAGAGTTTTTGAGTTGGTTTAATGATCCCTCACCTGCACAGGCACCTGTTGGGATCTCTCCATCCACAAAGCCCTGGAGCTCTGGGACCCCCGGCTCCTCCCCTTGTTCCAGCTGGGAAATCACATCAGGCTTGGGAACTGGACATTCTGCTCCAGGGAACAGAAACAAGGGAGGGCAGGGGAATTCATGGGACATTTGTCACAAAACAGACATTAGACAGGATCACAAAGAAAAAACAGTTTCTTGCCATTTCAACCAGAAAGGACACTGTCTCAATGACCTAATCACATGCATCCAACTTCAGAAGACTTTCAAATCTGCACTTGAAAGGGAATCCTCTGAACTGGCATTCATGCTAAAATTCAACACTCTCCGCGGGGGGCTGAACAAAGACCCCAACTACCTTACCCATTACAAAGATAGCTTCCCCAATTATCACCTCTAATACCATTAACTCACAGACATCTACCCTTCCCCACCTCTAATATCATTAACTCACAGACATTTACACCTTCCTTCCCCCCCCCCCCCCCCCGCATCACCCTTCTGTGCTGAAATGTGTTCATATGTGTTCATTTTTTTAAATTGTATCCTTTGGTATATATGGTTGTGACTATTTTCTTCCACTATTTGATCTGAGGAAGTGGGTCTGGCCCACGAAAGCTCATAATCTAATAAATCATCTTGTTAGTCTTTAAAGTGCTACATAGTCCTGTAAATGGGAACCTGGGCTTATAAAAAGCTAACGTCACTCTGTTTAAGCTTTGAAATGCAAACCAGAACTGTTAGACAATTTGAGGCAATACTAATAGTCTGTGTTTACTTGTATCCTGTTAGATGCTAACCTTGTAAACAGACAGTTCCTGTTAGTCACTGTATTCCATTGATTCTGAGCTCACTAGGGAATAGAAACATTTTGATGTTTTTTGGGTGTAGTAATTTCATTGTCTATTCATCTTCTTGAAGTCTGCAGTAAGCTGACTATGAACTGCTGAATGGAATTACCTTATGCCGGGGTGAAAGTAACTTAAATTTCTTACAGGTACTGCCCTACCACTACCCACCCCACTTTGAGGGGGAAAACATTCAAGAGGGGACTACAGCAGTGCCTGTAAGAAATGTAAGTGTGGAGTAGAGTGTGGGAGGCTCAGGGCAGAGTGTTGGGATGTGTAGAGGGTGCAGGAGTTAAGGCAGCGGACTGAGGACAAGGATGCAGGAGTCAGGGTTGGGGTATGTGAGGAGCGCAGGGCAGAGGGTTGGGGGGGTATGAGGAAGAGCTTGGAGGAGGGGGTATGAGGAGGGTGCAGGATTCAGGGCAGGGGGCTGGGTGAGTGGGGAGGGGCAAGGGCACCATTTCAGAGGGTGGGAGGAAGAGGAGTTGCAGCCACACATACCGGTCCCTGTGTGTTGCTTTCTCTGTTTGCCATGACTATGGAGCAAGGGGAAAGTGCAGAGCCTGCTGTGTTCTTCCTCTGCCTCTCCCCAGGGCAGCTGGGAGGGAGAGGAATGTAGCAGGCTCTAGAAAAACAACACACAGGGACTGGTATGTGTGACTACAGCTCCCTCTTCTCCACCCAAACTGGCAGTGGAGGGAGAGGGCGGCTCAAGGCTGGGACAGTCCCAGCTGGCTGGCTTCTTGCCAGAGCACTGCAATGGGGTGCACTGGCATCCTTTCACCTCTGCCTCATGCTGAGCAATGCAGCTTGTTATCAGCGAATACGTGGGAAATTGGAGATCCAGCTTAAGCTGCGAGGCTGCACCCAAAGGATGCCTGCTGGGAGGGGCTGCCAGAGAACTATGGAAAAACCCAGTGGGCCCCAATCCCATCATCTCAGATCTGTCTGTGTCGGCTGGGCAAGTTTGTGTCACAAGGCAGAGACCCTCAGCTCCAGTCTGGGTCACCCCCTATTGGACTGTGACCCACGGAACTAAACTCTGCAGTGAGTTTTTGCATCTCTAAAGCTCACCGTCTCCCCAGTCAGACTGAGCTAAGAACTCACTTCATATCTGTGCTAATGATCTTTTAACTAACATTCCCTTTTGAAAGAAATGAGAACGGGCTGTAAGTGTATATTTGAGTGGGATCTGAAATAGTCACTGACCTGGTGGGTAACGTGTCTGAGCCTTTGGATTGGCAGAACTTTTTATAGGCTGAACAAGCTTATCAATAATCTTTATCGTATTTAACTTGCCTGTTTGTGTGGGAGCCCAAGGCCAGACTGTTTCAAGGGAACAGTGTTTCTGGCTTCTGAGTAACTAGGAAGTTATTGTTGAAGCTGTTTTGTTGCTGGCTTGGTAGATCTAATTATAAGAAGTAATTACCAATTTGGGTCATCTGCCCAATTCACTAGTTTGCCCTGACTGAACAACATCAGGGATGTGCTGTGGCCATGAAACCAGAACTACACCCATGGATCTGAAATTGGGCCCTCCCTCTGGTAGCTTTCAGATAATGTGTGCTGTGTTTTTCTTGACTTCTGCAGATGTTCTTCTTGGATGTTTTGCCCTTGGATAGCAAAACGTGTGTTGCACTAGCATGTTGGGGTGATGCTGAGACAGGGCAGAGTTAAGTTTACATTGTGTGGCGGTGACACGAACATAAACTCTGCCTTTCCCTTCTAAGAACCACGGGGACAGGACTTCTTACCCAGTGAGGTCATGTACTCATAGTTCTCCTGCATGACGGCTCTGTAGAGGGCTCTCTGAGCAGGGTTCAGCAGAACCCACTCGGCCCTGGTGAAATACACAGCCACCTCCTCGAAGGTCCCCAGCACCTGAAAGAGCAAGAGCCCCCTTGCTCAGCACCTGCTGCCCACTCACAGCCCTATTAGTCATGGGAAGGGGCAGTGGGTTATATGGGCCATGGTGCACAGGCTCCCAAAATAGCCCTGGCCCAGGAACCCTGCTCCACTAAATTCTGGGTCTGGGTCTCTCTCCCAGTCCTGCCTGCTGCCTCTGCCCACCTCCCATACATGTCCTCAACCACCTGCTGCCCCCAGGTAATTTTAAAGGGTCTGTGGGCACCCTGCCATGCCACTAGCAGTGGCAGTGAAGTTAGCGTGGCTTGCCAGGGCTACCAACATGTGCCTGCAGCCCTGGGTGAGGGGTGTGTGTCTTTGCATGCTGCCTGAGCGCCCCTGCAGCCAATGGGAGGTACGGGGCAGTGCCTGTGGGGAGCAGCATTGGGGAGATTGCCATCCCTCTCCCCTCACAATGGCTCCTAGGAAGTCTCTGGAAGTGGGTGACGGGAGGATCACATGGGGATTACCTGTTGTGTTCCCTCCCTCTGGGGCATCTGGCATTGGCCACTTGGCAGACAGAATACTGGGCTAGATGGACCTTTGCTCTGACCCAGTGTGACCATTCTTATGTTCTTAGGTGTTTCTTCCTCTCCCATCCCCAAACTCCCTCCTGCATCCCAGCCCTCCCCTGTGCCCCTTCTTGCCCCCAAACTCCCTCTTCTCCTACAACCTGCAAACTGCCTCACACACAGCACCCGCCAAGTTTCCTCTAATTTTTTCCATCCAGGTGCAGAATAATTTTGTTATGTGCACCGAGGCACGCGCAGATGTGTGTCACTAGTAGACACACATGCGGCCAGATGTGGGTGCTTGGCTCAGCAGCAGGGTGGCATGTAAATCTTTCCTGAGTGCCCAAGCACTCAGCTTACAGGGAACACTGACTGCCAGCCCCCTCAAAACTCCACCCCAGAGTTCCACTCCTCACCCCATCTGCACCCCCACTCCCTGCCCCACATACTCTGTCCCAGAGCTTACACCCCAGCCCCCGCTCCTGCATCCACCAGACCCTGACCCTACATCCTCCTTCCCAGAGCCTGCACCCAGCACCCATACTCCCTTCCAGAGCCTGAACCCCAGACTCCATCCCAGAGACTTAAGCAGACCAGGGGGCAGGGAGGGATGCAGCCTCTGGGCACCAACATTTCTGCACCCTGTCAGTGTAATGCAGAAAGCTGCTACCTTATAGAAATGTGCTACCAGTAGCATTTTCTTATTTATTAACCTCCCTTGCCCAGTCAATTTCCATCCCCCTCCTGTTTAACCCCTTTTCTCCATTTTAAAACCCTTTAAAAATGTAGTAAGCAATAACTTATACATAGTGGCTGCATCTAGACTGGCAAGTTTTTCTGCAAAAGCAGATGCTTTTGCAGAAAATCTTGCCAGCTGTCTACACTGGCTGCTTGAATTTCCACAAGAACACTGACTTCCTACTGTCTGAAATCATTGCTTCTTGCAGAAATGCTATGCTGCTCCTGTTTGGGCAAAAGCCCTCTTGCGCAAGTGGGCCAGTGTATACAACGCGGTATTGTTTTGCGCAAAAAAGCCCCGATCGTGAAAATGGCAATCGGGGCTTTCTTGCGCAAATCCGTGTCTAGATTGGCACAGACGCTTTTCTGCAAAAAGTGCTTTTGCGGAAAAGCATCTGTGCCAATCTAGATGCTCTTTTCCGCAAATGCTTTTAACGGAAAAGTTTTCCGTTAAAAGCATTTGCGGAAAATCATGCCAGTCTAGACATAGCCAAGGTGGGCAGGGAAAAGGGCAGAGGCTTCTGCAGCCCTACTGAGCATGCTTAGTGCCTCCGATTTGTGGCAACTATTAAAAAAGCTGGTTTAAGCAAATTTTAAAAACCCTGCCACAGCTACTCTTTGGTGCCTCGCTCCTATGAGGGTGACTGTTTTAACCCCTCCTGCCCTGCCTAGGGCTTTCCCCACTATGTCCTTCCAGCAGCGGAACTTACCTGCTGTTCCTCCCCACACCAGCCCTGAGCTGGCCCCAGCACCGATTCTAACCCTGCCTGCAGCCCCAGTCAGTTTTCACCCCCCTCCTCTGTCTAGCCCCTTTCCTCCCTTTTAAAAAGCAAAAGGGTTTTGCCCAGGAAAGCTCATGGCACCATCTACATGGTTTTTAGTCTTTAGGATGCTACTAGACTATTCATTGTTTTTTAAGCTTATCCTGTTACAGACTAACTCAGCTACTACCCCTCTGAAGCAAAAGCTTGATAGAGTGGGCAGGGCGAAGGGCAGTGGCTTCAACAGAGCGAGTGAGCATGCGCACTGCTCCTAAAGTCGTCCCAAGAAGCGCAATCTCATAGGTAGCAGCTTTTCTACACGACAGGCAGGAACCCCGGGGGGAGGGGCGAAGAGACCCCGGGTCTCTCCCAGCAAACCCATCGCAGCCTGTCTAGCCTGGGGGAGTCCCGGAGCCGCAGCCCGAGCAGGGCCCGGGGAGTCACTGACTGTAGCGCGGGAAAGGGGGGGGGGGGGGTCGGTAGCCGCAGGTGAGAGGCGCGTGGCACAAACAGGGGAGGCAATTCCCGCCCCCCCCGGCCTCTCCTGGCTGCCCGTGTTCAGTTCCCGCTCGCCCGCTGGGTGCGGGCTCTGCTGGGCTCACCCCAAACCCGGCCTGCGTCTCCCAGCTCCTCTCCCCTCCCCGACACGCCCTGGCCGGGCGGCGTGTACGTGACAGGGGCTCCCCTCCCGCACCGAGCGGCGCGTGCCTGCGAGCCGGGCCCGGACCGAGCCCACGGGGCCGTTTCTAGCGTAGGGGTAGCGCTGTGCGGGGGGGCGGGGCGGGGCGGGGCGGGACTCCTCGCCCCCTCCCACCCGCACGCTTTGCTCGGGCACTCACCTGGGGGGGGGTGCGTAGCCGTCACGCCAAACAGCTGGGGCGGGGACGGTCCCTGCCTGACTGTGAGGGCAGGAGCGGAGGGGGCGGGGCCCCAACCCACGCAGGGCCAGGGGGGAGGCACAGACCGCCCCGCCCGCGGGTGCTGCAGCAGGGAAGTAGCGTGGGGAGGGCAGATGGTGCTTTGCAAGTCCCACCCCCCTGCGCCTTGTAGGGTGTGTGCGTGGGGAGGGGCAGATGCAGGTCAATCCCCTGGCCCCGAGCTCCCTGCAGTCTTGGGAGGGCGGTGGAGATGTAATGTGGCTTAACTAGCTACCTAGGCTGTACTGAACATGCTCCGTCCCATGTGCTGAAGCCGCTCCCCGCCGCCCTTGCTTGCTTGGTAGCAGATTTTTGTGCCCTGCTTTTTACAGGGGTTGAAACTCCCAGATGCCACTGCCCTGCCCCAAACTCCTTACAGTGAGTGCGGAAGGATTTGCATCACTACCCCTGCTCTGAAAGCACTGGGCTTGTGGAAGGCCATTCTGCTGTTCTTTCCTGTGAAAGGTCAGCAGAACCACGAGCAGCTTTGTAGCCTGGACTCGTCGCATCCGTGGCTCATTTCGGTGGATACAGATTTAGTGTCTAAATTCTAGAGCCCTGCAAATCAGCCGTAATCTCTCTTCAGTGGTGGATAGAGTCACAGAACACTAGAATGGGAAGAGACCTTGAGAGGTGCTCAAGTCCAGCCCCCTGCCCTCGTGGGTAGCAGGATCTACGGATGTGGGTGCAAATCTCCACCACGCTTTTGCCAGGTGTGGCTACCAATTGTGTCACTGCACAGGGCTCTATCCAGGCATGGGAGTGGAGGGGGCATCTCTTTAGTGTCATGGTGTCCAACCAGTTGCTATAGCGAACTAGCCACACTCAACTGGCCAAATAGCCACATGTGGCTAATGGCTAGCATGACTATGGCTTTAGCAGCTCTCCCAAACAACTGTGGTTACTGCTCCAACTCTATCCCTCTCTCCACGGGCTTTTGGGGTTTGGCTTCCTGGCTCAGATGCTTCAGCCTCCACTGTGATTGGGGAGACCAGGCTCAGCAGCTGCTGTGCCAACGTTGGGGTAATGACCTTAATTAAAACTTCCTTTGTGCCCAGGGGAGGGCTTTCTCCAGTTGGTCTGAGCCTCCCAGGGCAGCCTCAGGCTGCACTAATACTGAACTCTGAGCCACCGACTCCGGGTAAATGAGAGAGCTCAGGGAAAGTGTTGCGGACAGCCATGAGGGTGACTCTGCCCAAATACCCCCTCCTCGTTTATCTTTCCATTAGCAACTGCAGGAGCAAATCCAGTCATGGGAGAGCAGCCAGCCCAGGGATGGGGCTTTCCCAGCGGAGGGGCGGGAACAGGGGAAGGAGGTAGAAGGGGAAAGAGGAACTAGGGAGTGAAAGGGGCAGTGGGAGAAATACATCACAACCCAGAGACACGTGGTGCAGAACCACTCAGCAGGGATGTTTTCCAGTGACCAAGGTGAGAGTGGAGAGGAAAAGCCAGTTCCAGGCTCCAAATTCCCCCGGCTGGGGTGTGGCTGCCCCCAAAATGATCCCTTTGGTTCTGTGTTTTTCTAGTTTTCTGCCCAGAAACTTTTTTTTTTTACTGGGGGCTGAGGTTTGAGGGAGTTAAAATGTCTCTGTGGGCCCAGCCTGGTGTGTGAGGAGGGGCACATCCACATTGGGATGAAGAGATTCAGCATTTTCCCAGTGTGGCAGGATCCAGGGGTGTGTCTGGAGGGACAGGGCCTGGGGGCAACATGATGGGAGATGAACTGAACCCTGCTCTGAAACCTCCCCATCGCTCTGCCAGGCTGCAGAACCGTGACCTGTGTCGCTCCAGCCCGTTCCAGCCTCCCATGGCGCAGGGCAGAGAAATGGCTGCAGAGAAGCCAGCTCAGGTAGGGATCATTGGGGGGCCTGTTGGGGGGTCCCTTGCAGGTGGGGGAGAAGTAGCAAATATACAGGAGGTGGGAATGTAGGGCTCCCTGGCCTGTTTCATGTCCTGCAAGGCTGCTCTGGATACACAACAGCAGGAGCAGGAAGGTCACTGTTTCCAGCTGAAAAGCCCACACTGTTTTCATTGGCTCTTGTAGCTTCCTGCCAGTTCACTTCCGGCTTCCCTAGTATTCCTGGGGAGTCCCTAGGCAGGGGCTCCATTTAGGGTCACCAGGTGTCCGGTTTTGAACTGGACAGTCCAGTATTTGAGCTTTCTGTCCGGGAAACAAATTGAGAAAATACTGGACATATAAACATCCGGTATTTTCTAATTCCGTTTTTATTACTATCATGAGTATCAGTACGCAACTACACAGTTGAGAGGAGGGGGTGGGGCAGGATGGAATCCCCGGGGCCAGACTTGCCTATGTGCCCTGCCGGGACTGTGCGCGTGATGGGCAGCACCCCGGGATCTGCGTGCACCTGGGCCAGCCCCGCTTCCCGCCGGCCGGTTCCTCTCTCCCTGCACCGGCCAGCCCCACTCCCCCCAACCCCCTCCTGGCCAGCCTTGTTTTCCTCGGCCAGTTCCTTCCCCTGATCTCCCCCAGCCAATCCCACTCCCCCCAACCCTCTTCCGGCCAGTTCTGCTTCCTTCCAGCTGTTTCCCCCCCCACACACATCTCCTCCGGCCAGTCCCACTCCCCCTGACCCCCTCCCAGCCAGCCCTGCTTCCCGCAGGCTGGTTTCCCCCCCCCCCCCCCCCCTCCCCCGGCCAGCCCCTCTCCCCCTGACACCCTCCCGGCCAGTCCCTTCCCCCCACCCCTGATCTGAAATCAAGTGTGTCCGGTATTTTTTTTAAACCATTTGGTAACCCTAGTGCCATTTCAGATTTTGGTGGGGAGGGGCCGACCTGTACATGCAGTGATGGGGAGGAGGGAGAGTGAGAGCCTGGGGGGCAGATTGAGGCCAGAAGTTTCAGCAGTGTTACCGAGCATGCTCAGTACAAGCCAAGCACCAAATCAGGGAGGGGAACCAATTCCATCTGCCTTCCCCTCCCCATCCCAACACATCATCTCTATGCAGGGGCTACCAAGGCACTGAAAAACTCAATTTTTTTTAGCAGACAACTTAGCAGTTAGGTGACAGGAGCACTGTTTCTAATTCCTATATAAAAGAACAAAAATTAAATAAAGATTAGACCCATTCCATTCTAACACTAACATATTCTGACATCTTGTGGCAAGTCACTAAGAGACACTGGTTAGCCTTAAAATTTTAATATATATTTGTACTGTGTTACTAACTCTGTGAAGAGCAAGAGACTCCATCAGGACTTCTGGGCTCTATCTCAGCTCTGGAAAGGGTGTGGGATCTAGCGGGTTACAGCAGGGGGCAGATATATTTCAGCTCTATATAAGAACATCAGAATGGCCACACTGGGTCAGACCAATGGTCCTTCTAGCCCTGTATCCTGTCTTCCAATTGTGGCCAATGTCAGGTGCTTCAGAGGGAATATACAAAAGAGGCAATCATCATGATCCATCCCTGGTAGCCCATTCTCAGCTTTTGACAAACAGAAGTTAGGGATACCACTCCTGCCTATCCTGGCTAGTAGCCATTGATGGACCTACCCTCCTTGAACTTATTGGCTACGTCTACACTGGCCCCTTTTCCGGAAGGGGCATGTAAATTTCACTAGTCGTCGTAGGGAAATCCGCGGGGGATTTAAATATCCCCCGCGGCATTTAAATAAAAATGTCTGCCGCTTTTTTCTGGCTTTTAAAAAAGCCGGAAAAGAGCGTCTAGACTGGCCCCGATCCTCCGGAAAAAGTGCCCTTTTCCGGAGGCTCTTATTCTTACTTCAAAGTAAGAATAAGAGCCTTTGAAGTAAGAATAAGAGCCTCCGGAAAAGGGCACTTTTTCCGGAGGATCGGGGCCAGTCTAGACGCTCTTTTCCGGCTTTTTTAAAAGCCAGAAAAAAGCGGCGGACATTTTTATTTAAATGCCGCGGGGGATATTTAAATCCCCCGCGGATTTCCCTACGACGACTAGTGAAATTTACATGCCCCTTCCGGAAAAGGGGCCAGTGTAGACGTAGCCATTCTGTTCTTATTGAAATCCTGTTATAGTTTGGGACTTTCCACCATCTCCTGGCAAAGAGCTCTACAAGTTAACTGTGGAAAAAATAGTTTATTTTGTTTGTTTTAAATCTGCTGTCTATAAATTGGATCAGCTTCTTCTGTTATTAGAGAAGGAATGAATAACATGTCCTTATTCTATTTTTCCACACCATTCATGATTTTCTAGATATCTAACATATCCCCCCATTCCTTTAGTCATTTCTTTTGCAAGCTGAAAAGTCCTGGTCTTGTTAATCTCTCCTCATATGGAAGCTGTTCCTTACCACTAATCATTTATGTTGCCCTTTCGGTACCTTTTCCAAATCCAATAGATCTTTTTTAGATGAGGTGACCAGATTTGCATACTGTATTAAAGTTGTGGGCACACAATGACTTTATATAGAGGCACTATGGTATTTTGTCTTATTATCTATTCCATGGGTTCTCAAACTGGGGGGCGTGCTGAAATTCCAGGGGGGACACGAAGTGACCCAGCCTCCCCACCACCCCCGTCAATTCCCCCCCTTCCAAGTTTTGCTGCTATTTTTGTTTTTTGTCCCTGGTCAGTTTTTTTTAACTCAACAAGCTTTGCTGCTATTTTTTGGGGGGGGGGGTCTCAAAAATCAAAAAGGGGGCGTGATGCCGAAAAGTTTGGGAACCACTGATCCTTTCCTAATGATTCCCAATATTCTGTTACCTTTTTAGGTTTAAGACTGCCACTGCACATTGAACAGATGTTTTCAGGGAACTATCCACAAGGATTCTTGAGTGGTAACAGTTAATTTAGACCCAGTCATTTTGGTATCCATAAGTTAGGATTTAATTTTTCCATATACTTTGCATTTGTTGATACTGAATTCCATCTGCCCTTGTATCACCCAGTTTTTTGAGATCCCTTTGTAACTCTTTGCAGTCAGCTTTGGATTAGTTACTGTTTACCCTTTATCAAGAACATTTATTAGTTTAACAGCAGTGATACAAATGCAAACCCCAGCAGCACAACACCCATTGCTACTCTTTTCTTCCCAACTTTTAAGTGAAGTACCAGCAATGTTTCTATGATGATCTAACAATCCTTGAATGCCCAGCCTTTTGTTATTCTTAATTTTGTCATTTTGACTCCCTCTTATTATAACAAACTCCCTGTCCCAAATGCAAAGCTGCAAGCAGCTCAAACCTTGTTGCATTTAAGAACTGTCTCTGCAGTCAGGGCATCCAGGGTGAAGCACTGGAATGGGTTACCTGGGGATGGAATGTGCCGCTCAACTTGAAATGAAATGTTGTCTCAAATTCTCTTTTGCAATAGAAGTATAAATGTGCTGGCATTGATTCGCAATAAATATCAGATTCTTTTGTGGACGGGAAGTTCTGAGTTCTGCAGAGCTCTAGTGTAGTCAGTTCCTAAGGACAACAACCGCGTAAGCCTGAAGGTTAACGCTGCTTTTAAGACACACTTGGGCTATGTCTACACTGGCACCCTTTTCCGGAAATGCTTAAAACGGAACAGTTTTCCATTATAAGTATTTCCGGAAAAAGTGCGTCTACATTGGCAGGATGCTTTTCCGGAAAAGCGTCCATGGCCAATGTAGATGCGCTTTTCCGGAAAAAAGCCCCGATCGTCATTTTCGTGATCGGGGCTTTTTTTGTGGAAAAGACTACTGTGCTGTCTACACTGGCCCTTTTCCAGAATAGTTTTTCCGAAAAAGGACTTTTGCCCGAACGGGAGCAGCATAATTTTTCCGGAAAAACACTAACAATTTTACAGTAGATCGTCATTGCTTTTCCAGAAAAGCAAGTGGCCAGTGTAGACAGCTAGCAAGTTATTCCAGAAAAGTGGTAGCTTTTCCGGAATAAGTGGCCCAGTGTAGACACAACCCTGCAGTCTTGATGGGCCAAAAATTTCCAAAGTTCTGCATCGGGTTCCCCCAATCACGAGAGCAGATTAAAACTCACGAGATTGGAAAAGAAAAACCAAGACGTGTGTGGTTACTGGTATTTGCCTTCTGGCTTTTTGAACCTTTAGGGATTGGAGTTCCTTCCCCTTGCAACTTTGTAAGGACTCTTCTAGTTTTAGGATTTTATGATTCTATGTTTTAAATTAGATGAATTCCTGGTTTCCAATCAGATGGGGGCAGTGGATCTGATGTGCTAATTCATTAACAAGGAGATTGATGAAAAGAACACAGAAAAGAAGGACTATGTGGGGAAGAGTAATAGAAATGTAGCCATGTTAGTCTGGTGTAGCTGAAGCAAAATACAGGACTATGTAGCACTTTAAAGACTAACAAGATGGTTTATTAGATGATGAGCTTTCGTGGGCCAGACCCACTTCTGTTTTCTTCCACTACTTGATCTCAGGAAGTGGGTCTGGCCCACAAAAGCTCATCACCTAATAAACCATCTTGTTAGTCTTTAAAGTGCTACATAGTCCTGTACTATGTGGGGAAGTAGCAGAAGTGAGGACATGGCCAGAAAAAAGGGAGCTCGTGGGGAAGCAGACAGCTTTCTCCCTGTGCATGTCTAGACAACAGAGCTTTTGGAAAAGCAGATGCTTTTTTTCAGCATCCCTATAAACCTCGTTCTACAAGGAAGAAGGGATGTTCTGAAAGAGGGTTTTTTCCTAACATTTGGCCCCATGTAGATGGGCCAAATGTCGAAAAAGCCTCTTTCGGAAGAAAAGGGTAAAAAGATACGCAAATTGTGGTTCACACTTTTCTTTGTAGCGTAGACACAGCCCCTGAGCTTTTGCGCAGGGGCAGTAAAACTGAAGAACACTAAATCCCAGGAGCGCATGAAGAGGTAGAAGACAGGCAGAATGAAACACTGCAAATACAATGCATGGATGGGGGAGATGGGATCTGTAGAGGAGAAGACCTCAGAGCAGTCCATGCACAGCAAAGAGGACGGGAAGAGCACAGGCCCCAGCGCTATTGGAATGATAAAGTCTGGAAAAATAAAACTTTTATTCATTTCCAAACTTTTTTTTTCTTTCTGGATTTTCTGCATCACAAGAAAACTCAACTTGGATAAGGAGAGGCAGAAGCTTCCCAAAAGTGGCTTGCCCTCTCCCCACAGCCCTGCTTTAACTCTGTGCCTTCGCCTTGAGCCCCACCTTCCCAAGGCCCTGCTCCCATGCTACCTCCCAAGACCACATCCCCACTCTTTCCTCTCTGCTCCCTTCACCCATTGCTTGCTCTTGTGGCTGATAAAAGTGATGGGACCATGGTCCCCGACCCTCCATTATGGCACCCTGGACTTAGAATTCCTATTCTGATTTGAAACAAGAACAAACATTAAAACTTCAGAAATTCGCCATTGCACTCAGCTGAGCGAGCAAGGGTTCTGTCACAGCCAGCCTAATTTGCATGGCTGATGAATATGCATGAGATCATTTCCATCACACTTTTTTTCTCCCAGCATTCCCCAGCCACTGTCTCCTTCCCCCTGACATCTGTCTCTGTCTGCCCCGCCGTGCCCACTGCTCTCAGCTGGGGGCCATGGGGCCATCGCATTCACCAGGCTCCAGCTCACAACAGCAAGGAGAGAGAGGCAGGCGCGGGTGGTGTCCAGGATGCTGCACAAGGTCACAGTGCCCAGGCAGTGGGGTCTCAAGGTTGTTGGCACATTGGGTACCCAGGCAGTGAAATCCTGCTGTGGTATAGACACTCCCAGGTGGGTCAGAGCCTTGTTTGGTGGGAGGGACATGACCCAGAGAACTCAGGAGTCCTGGGAAAGGGACCCTAGAGTCTACAAAGGTGGGCTGTGAATCCTGATTAGGCATTAAAGGCACAGCACCCCAGTGGCAGTAGATCCACACACACTTCACAATGAGGATGCAGCTAAACCTTTCAGGTGCGCTGAGCCCTGCTGAGTCTTCCCACAGCTCCCCCTGCAACCTCAGCACCGCAGCCTCCTTTCCATCCACCTCTGGTGCGCACGGGAGACAGGAGGGCCAGGCCCCCAATGTGAGTTCACTCCAGTTCCAACCCGGCATGCCCAGCAGGGAGAGCCAAGCTCTCATTCAGGGCACTGGGACAGCCAGCTCACACAAGGGCACAGTGCAGAGAGAGAGCGAGCAGACAGGAACAGAGCAAGAGGCAGAAGGGCCAGACAGCTGAACACAGCCTGCAGTGCAGTGTGAACCTAGGGCGGTGGGACCCCGGTTGATGGACTCCATGTTCCCTGGCCCACACCTGAGTATCCGCACTGGGTTGCCAACCTGGGCTGTCAATTCCTGGCCCATCAATTCCTGGCCCCTGGACTCTCACCTGTGCCAACACTTCTACAGAACAACAGGGTGACGAGGGACCAGAAAAGCCATTGAGTCAAACTCCCTGCCAAGATTCCAGATTAGGCATGTGACACCATCTAGGCTCCCCAGCCCATATTGCACTGCACAGGCCTTCGGACTCAGAACTGCAGCTCGAGCTGCGTCCACGCTGCACAGTGACAGGGCTATGGTCTCACTCACAGCAAGATGCGGGCTGTGATCTACCCCACTCGCCAAGTCCGAGGGTCTGAACCCTGAGCATTTTCTGACCCAAGCCAGGCTGAGCTGTGCAGGGGTGGAAGGCGGGTTTGGGCAGAACCCAGCAGTGGTTTGTACTGTAAACTTCTCGGCTACGCAGTATAGACAAAACAGCGCAGCATAGACATAGCCCTCAAGTGCTTCCCTGGGAAAAGGGGGGGCAGAGCACACACTTTGGGGACCTCTCACTAAAGAAGCCTTGGTTCTGTCAGTGATCGGAGATGCAGCATTTATCCGCTGCTGGTAAATAAAGTAGACTGCATGGAAACGAACACCCGCCTCCATCAATTCCTGCATCTATCTGGAACATACCCAGGGCTCTGAAATTTGACTAGCCAATTGGATCAAAAGGGGCAACAGTGTGAACTGAGCTTAGCCAATTGGATCAAGAGGGGCAACAGTGTGAACTGAGCTTTAGTGGTGCAGCTGTGATGTCCGAACAGGCCCAGAGTGGGAGAACCCATCCAGGCCTATTGTGTTTGTGTTCAATGCACACGAGCTGCCTTTGTGACCCTGGGGAAATCACTCCAATGGGGGCTGGGTAGGTACTTTCCCCAGAGAGGTCACCCAAGCAGATTGGACTGGCAGGCTCATACAGCCAGAAGGGATAATGATGAGCCCCAAGTCTGACCCACCTAGCCCAGTGATCCCTAAATGGTGCCAGTAACCTCTGGAGGGGCTGGAACCAGATGTCTGATCCCATGTAAAGGTCTTCAGGGTCCATTACTGAATTATCCACCTTGCTAAAACTGGACACTTTATTTCCAGTTTTGGGTCAATGGGGCAGATCCCAGCCGGTGTCAAGGAGTGTCTCTTATTGGAGCCAGTAGGGCCAGACACCAGCTCGTGTCAATGGAGTGACAATGATTTTCCTTGCCATGGACATGCCCTCTGGACCAGGGCAGAGATCCACCCTGTGAATCAGCTGAGCTATGCAGGGTCCCAAAGGGAGGAAGGAACATGCAAAGCAGCATATTTCAGGGCTCTTCCAATCCAGCCCCCCAAACTCTCCCCTACCTGCGCACTGGTGACAGCAGCAGGCCAGGCCAAGCTGCAGCAGATCATGGTGACGGACATGGTGCTCAGCCAGGGTCTGCAGTGTGGAGGGGACAGCTGATGGGTGACTCCCAGGGGAACGCTGCACCACGGCACAATGCAGAATTTCCCAGCGTTCCCTATTCAGCCCATGTAATTTCTGGCTGCCTTTAGGGGTCGGTTGGAGTCTGCGGAGCCAGCTCCCAGTGAGCAGAGCGCCCAGCCTGATGGGGCTGGAGGCTGCATGCTCTACCTTATCCTTATCCTTTTGCTGAGGTCTGGCAAAGAGGGAGGAAAGGCAGGTCTGCAACCACACCACGTCCACTGATGAGACACTGAAGATGATGGGGGCAGGAAAGACTGTGGGGGCGCTGGTGTCTGGGCCAGGCCATGCGCCACAGCTGCACTCAGTGGGGAGAGGGCTGCCGGTAGCTGGTCACTGCTCTCCATGCAGAGCGTTGCAGAATCCCTACCACCACCACCACGTAACCAGAACTGGGTTGTTTTAGGGGTTTCTTCACTCTACTCATGGAGAAATCATTTTTTCTGTTGTATTTTTGATACACTTGTTGACAGGTATTATGAAACAAATTGCCAAAATAATTGAAACCAGAATGATTATGTTCCTTTCATTGACAAAATATGCAGCAGCATTTGTAGTTTTTTTGGCACAGAATTCACCCAGGAGTAATTGAGGGGCAAGCAACCTCATGAATTCAGAGTTAGGGTTACCAGTTTGGATGCTGTTTACTTTCTGAACCTCAGCTTCTGCCAAACTCACATTTCTGAAAACAAGGACACTCATAAGGTTGCCCACATAACCTTAACTCTGCCCTCTTTCAGCCACTCTCATGTTCCCCCCAAAACACATCTTCACTGTGCTAACACCACGACTGAAATGTATGATCTGTTCATCTCTGTCTGCAATCCTTCAAAGCAGACCCCCAACGTCAGCTGGGCCTGACCAGACAATCCCAGGACAAGTCAAATGGGGAGTTGTGGTTACGCTGGCCATTACAATGCCAACCAACCCCCATTTTAAGATACCCACCTCCACCAACCCCTTAAAAAATCCAGACACTGCTCCAGTCCACTTCTCCACTCCCAACCCTGAAAGCCTTCACAGTAGGGCAGCTCATCTTCCCTTTTGATACTCCAAGCCCTGTGGGAGCTGAGATGGGTCCCTCCCAACTCCTCTCATGAGAGCGCCAAAGAGTTAATATAGTGAGTGCAGATGAGGCTCAAAGTTGGACTGGCTGATCTATATCCATGTTCCCTCCAATCTTTTGCATCCTTGTGGGACTATTTCCATCCATGTGTGGAATCAATTTTATGTGCACTGAAGCATGTGCACCACCCGTAGAAACACAGAACCTTGATGTGGGTGCTTTGCTAGTCATGTGGGCGGCATTACGATTTCCCTTGAATGGCTGCCCAAGTGCCCAGCTTATAGGCAACACTGATCTCCACCCAAATCCTGTGAACCCTGGAGCCTGTCCAAAGACACAACTTGTAATTTCTTTGTTCATTTTAATGAAATGGATAAAATAAATACAAAGAAAACCGCCACTCACTAAACCTAAACTATTCTTAACACCGCTCAGCTAGTTCTGTGCAAGTCTCTTGCAGCTTCCTATCCAAGGAAATTCTACAGCAGGTCACAGCTGGTGACTCAAATATCAGGAGAGCAGGGTCCCCCATCGCTTTCACTCCCAGTCACACCTGCTTCACTCCACCACGTCGTCATTATGGAACAATAAAAAATTAGCATCGTCATAATGGGGAAGAGCAGCCGACACTCTCTGCACGAACAATCCCAGCTCGGCAGGGAAAAGTCCAGAAGTGGTTTTGTCAATGGACAGAAACTGGCATTTAAACGTGGAATGTTTGGGATCCATTGGAATTCCCGAGCCAGGGCAGGACAGTCATCTGCAGCCCGATGGAGTCACAATCAGGATCCAATTATTTTCATTTTGTGGAAGCAGAAGGAAGCATATAGGGATGATAAATTCTGTCGTGGCTCAGAGGCGCCTGCGCTGCTGGAGTGAACAGGTAGAGTGGCGGTGATGGGGAAGGAGGGAGTTCCTCCGACTCATCACATGTCTTTCCAGTGTCACAGAGGCCGAAATGATAAATTTGTCCCACTTCTCCTCTTTGATCTACTGCAATGCATTTTACATCAGAAAAATGGTCACAAGCAAATGCCTGCTGCCAGCACAACCTGGACCAGCGTGAGCACAACTGGGAAAGAGACAAACTGTCACCAAAGGGGGAGCTTGCTGAATCTAAGAGTTGTTCTGTTAGTGGGGTGAGAAGATAACTGTGATTCTCAGGGCTTGTCTAGAGCAGGAACACTGGTACCAGTTAGGACAGGAGAAAGGGGAAGGTGCCGGCTAACCCCAATCAGTCTGCCTGGGGTATGTCAGCACTGCAAATATAATGGAAATATAATGGTGTGATCACATCACAGGAGGTACTTCTAGCCGGCCAATTCCACGGAAAATTCTAGAGAAGACAAAGCCCGGGGAGGCTGAGAGAACACGGTGATGCAAATGGTGTAAATAGCCCGAAAAGACACTGTGGGGGAATTGGTACGTTTTTAAAAAAAACAATTCTCTTCCCTCCCAAAGTTCGCTATGGTGTGTATGTAGTCTGTCAAATCATTCATGTCTAATAAGCTCTCCGCTCCAGATGAAACGTTTCCCGCACTCACAGCTTTCACAGGGCGCTCTCCTGTGTGGATCCTCTGATGAATAATAAGGTTTGAGCGCCAAGTGAACTGTTTGCCACACTCAGCGCATTCATATGGCCTCTCTCCTGTGTGCACCCTCTGATGTCTAAGAAGGGAAGAGCGCTCAGTGAACCTTTTCCCGCATGCGCTGCACTTATATGGTCTCTCTCCGGTGTGGATTTTCTGATGTTTAATAAGACCTGAGCTCTGAGTGAACATTTTCCCACACACAAAGCAGGTGTAGGGTCGCTCTCCTGTGTGCATTCTCTGATGATGAATGAGGCCTGAGCTCTGGGTGAAGGTTTTCCCGCACTCACTGCATTCATGGGGTCGCTCTCCTGTGTGGATTCTCCGATGATTAATCAGGGATGATCTCTGCGTGAACTTTTTCCCGCACTCGCAGCATTCATAGGGTCGCTCTCCTGTGTGCATTCTCTGATGGTGTAGGAGGCCTGAGCTGTGAGTGAACTTTTGCCCACACTCACAGCACTCATAGGGTTGCTCTCCTGTGTGGAGTCTCTGATGAATAAGAAGGGCTGATCTGTGAGTGAACTTTTTCCCGCACTCACTGCATTCATGGGGTCTCTCTCCTGTGTGGCCTGTCTGAGGTGCGACAGGGTCCGATTCCTTGCTGACATTTTCCCTGCCTGTGCAGCCTTTGTCAGATGGCTCTCCTGTGTGCAACCTCTGATGGTTACTAAGGTCTGATTTGAAAGTGAAGCTTTTCTTGCACTCACGGCATTCATACAGTCGCTCCCCTGTGTGGATCCTCTGATGTCTAAGGAGAGAGGAGCTCCGAGTGAAACTTTTCCCGCACTCACGGCACTCGTAGGGTCTCTCTTTTGTGTGGATTTTCTGATGTTCAGTAAGTTTTGAATTCTCCCTGAACTGTTTCCCGCACTCACTGCATGTGTACGGTCGCTCTCCCGTGTGGATCCTCTGATGTTTAAGAAGGGCTGAGCTACAAGTGAACTGCATCCCACACTCATGGCATTCATAGGGTTTTTCTCCTGTGTGCATCTTCTGATGTCTAGTAAGTGTTGAGCTCCGAGGGAAGCTTTTCCCGCACTCACCGCACACATAGGGTCTCTCTCCAGTATGGCTTGTCTGATGTTTGTTAAGGTTGGATTTGTCACTGAACTGTTTCCCGCACTCACTGCATGCATAGGGGCGCTCTCCAGTGTGGATCCTCTGATGTCTAATGAGGGTGGACTTCAGAGTGAAGTTTTTCCCACACTCCATGCATGTGTTTTTTTTCTCTCCGGTAGCTATTCTCTGCTGGGCTGCGGTTTCTGTGAGATCCTCATAGGTTCCCTGACTATTAATGTATATGCCCACTTCCTCACTGGGCTGCTTTCCCTGCTCCCTCTCTGGCCTGTGCTGACTCCCACAGGCTGCCCCCTGCACACGACGCCTGGACACATTCCCTTTGGAGCCTTGCGCTAATCCGCCAGGCTTTTCCACTCGCTCAGCATCTTCCTGCTGAGGGTTCAGCTCCTGGTTCTCACTCCCCATCTCAGCACCTGCTGGACAGAGAGAGAAACCTCAGAAACAGGGGGCGGGAAAGGGGAAAACAAACCAAAGTTCAAGCCAGAGAGACAGAGAAGCGTAAGAACAGAAGAATGGCCAGACTAGGGCCCAAAAGTCCATTAGCCCAGTATCTTGTCTTCCGCCAGTATGAATGACAGGTGCCTCAGAGAGAACGAACAGAACAGAGTGATCAAGTGATCCATCCCCTGTCACCCATTCCCAGCATCAGAGAAACAGAAGTAGCTGAAATCTGTTGAACTTTTTTCCTTAAGGGACAAAAGAGGGAAACTACCTTCTGCCTCCACATCCCAACAGGCAGGGAACTGCTGTCAGGTGTGAGGATGGGTCGGAAGCACGCACGACAGCTGCCCTGAGGATACCAGGTCTCCTCGGGACACTCCTGAACTCCAAGAGCTCACACGGCCTGTTCAGGGAGTCCCAGCTGTGTCCTTCAGCGCACTGGGAGTTCTTGAATTGTTTTAATGATCCCTCACCTGTGCAGGCACCTCTCGGGATCTCTCCATCCTCAGAGCCCTGGAGCTTCAAGACCCCTGGATCCTCCCCTCGTTCCAGCTGGGAGATTACATCAGGCTTGGGAACTGGACACTCTGCCCAAGGGAAAGAAAACAAGGGAGATCAGGGGAATTCACGGGATATTTGTCACAAAGAAGGTTCTATCAGTTTTATCTGTGGTTAGACGCTGCTAAGCCATAGCCCACTCACACACCCTATGCAGCTTTCTACAAAATCATCTTACTCCTGACAGTTTTTTTGCACACAGCTGGGAGTGAATCTCTGGTTCTAATTGTCCCCCAAATGACTGCAGTCAGTCAGCATTTATCTCAGCGAGTACACAGCCCCCATGGCCTCGCTGGGAAACCAAAGCGACTAACAGGAGGGTTTGGAATGCCACGGCAGCACAAGACTTGCTAGAGAGTCACTAACATGGAAATATGCATGGGCAGCAAGACTGAGTCCCTGTTCACGGGTAGAGGGTTTCTCGCAGTCTGCTATCACAGGAAGGGGTTGGCACAAGGGGATGTGCTGCAGCCACTCAGCCCAAACCACACTCATGAATCTGAGATGGAGCATGGCCTCAGAGAGCTTTCCGACAATGCAAGCTGTGCATAGCTCTGGCAGCTGTGGCTGGCTCCCATTCTGCGCTAGACTGGGAAGGGTTAACACTGCACTGTGGGCTGTGGAAAGCACGCCCACTAAGCCCTACTGGGCATGCTCCAAGTGTAGCCAGAGTATAAAAGGGAGCAGCTCAGCTGATTATGGGCTGACAGCCAAAGGGGAAGGATGCTCCCAGCAAGCTCCAACCCAGAAAACACAAGAGCCTCTGACAGTAGGAGCCAGGACCAGTTAGAAAAAGATAGAGACCCAGACACCAGTGGGCCTCCTGGAAAACCCAGAATTGCTGGAGCCTCCTGCACTGACAAGTCTGGAGATGCCTGGACCACGACTACCCAAGACACACTGAATTAGCCGGGAGGGGACGCCGGCTGCAGGGCCGAGACCAGGCAGTGTGTTGCATCTGAATCTCTGATGACTCAGTAACTGAGACCCCTGCCACTGACAGGGCCCAGGGCTGGGAACCCGTGGAGCAGGAAAGGCCTGGGTCCCTCTACCCTAGCTACCACCAGTGTTCCCTGTAAGCTGAGAGCTTAGGTGGCTGCCCAGAGAGATGTGAATGCTGCCCAGCTGTTTAGCAGAGTTCCCAGATGGCAAGCAGCATGTGTTTATATTTGATGGTGCACCTCTGCACATGCCTCAGTGCACTTACAATTTATTCCACACACTGAAGGAAAAAATTAGCAGAAACGTTGGCTGCCACCTGCCCATAAGTGGCGTCTGCTGTCCATAACGTTCACCACTAGGTCTCCTCACCTTTCAGATAAGGGCAACCTAGCTGATCCTGGCCACTAGACCTTACCACTGCGAGGAACTGGACAACCCCAATGATTCTGGACACTAGGCATTACTGCCAAGAGATAAGGTCTACCCTATAGACTCTGGCCATTCAGATTCTGGGACCTACAACAGCACAGTCAACTTATTCGCAGATAGAGAATATCCCCTTGATGAAAGGAGGATGGGGTGATCTACCCCATCACAAGGTGTGAAAAATCACTAACCAAATTGTTCCCAGAGCGATCTGCAGTGAGGACGGCAGTGTGCTAGTGTGCGTGTTGCTGGCATGTTGGGGTGATGCTGAGACGGGCAGAGTTAAGGCTGCATTGTGGGGAGTGGCGTGAATCTACCTGCATTTCCCCTTCTAAGAACTGAGGGGACAGGACTCCTTACCCAGCGAGGTCACATTCTCTGGCATGACAGCTCTGTAGGGGGCTCTCTGAGCAGGGTCCAGGAGAGCCCCCTCTTCCCTGGTGAAATGCACAGCCACTTCCTCGACGGGCACCGGCCCCTGAAAGAGCAAGAGCCCAACACTCAGCACCTGCTGCCCCACCAGCCATGGGGGAGATGAGCCAATCAAATGGAAGCTCTGGGAGGCTCATCATCTACGGAGTTTCAGCTCCCCAGTGCTTGGAAGAACTAGGGTGTCAATGTGAAGATGACTACATGATTAACCGATAATCATGTCGACTACATGCATTCCACCCCCTCCCCCAGATCAGAGGCAGCAAGGGTTGGGGAGTGGGAGCCGACGTCCGTGAGGAGCCGGCTTAAAATGTGAGTACTGCATCCGCCTGCTCTCCCCACTCCTGCACTGTTGCCTCTGCTTGAGAGGCAGCAGCACGAAGGGTGAGGGGTAGGCTGGAGCAATACGCACTGGGAGCTGGCTTTCTAACCAGCTGCCCACATGTATAGGCTCCTGCGGACCTGCTCTCCCCCCTTGCTGCCTCCTAATACAGAGGCCACAGCACGGGGGTGGCAGGGGGCTCCCTAGGAGTGGTGCTGAGTCAGAACAGCCAGACTGGGTCCGACCCAAGTTCCATGCGGCCCAAGATTCTGTTTGCTGACAGTGGCCAATGCCAGGTGCTCCAGAATGAACAGGACAGGGAATCATCAAGTGATCCCTCTCCTGCCCCCCCATTCCCAGCTGCTGACAAACAGGCTAGAAACATGACCCTGCCCATTCCGGCTAATAGCCACTGATGGACACATGCTGCATGAATCTATGTAATGGCAGAGCATCCAGGAAACACCCAGGCAAGGGGACAGAGAGCGAGTCCCGGATCTATCCCTGCAGATCCATCCCAGCCCTGCTAGCCGGATACTGATACAGGAGATGCAGCCCCTCGCAGGACCCAGGGACAATTCCCTGGTAGACCTACCAACAGCCTCCTCACTGCACAGAGCTCGAGGAGAGGGGCAGCTCCCCTGAGCCTCTCTGCTGAGGGCCCCCTTTATAGCTCCCAGCAGCCTCTTGTGGTCAGATCAGGCTCCAGCACAGGGAGTCTGGTCAGTTTCCCCAGTCCCACAGGTGGGTTGTTTCCTGTTTCCACCTCCACACTAGGGATGTTAAATTTAGATTAATTGGCTAAATGAGTAGTTGATGCAATTTGCACCAACTATTTGATTAGCTGATAGGACACCTCAGCCTCCTCAGGGCTGTTGCTACACTTCCAAGGCAAATGTGCTGCGGGGAGCACGGGGCCAACGGGGGACTCAAGCAGTCTCCCGCTGGCCCTGTGCTCCCCGCAGCATTTCAAAGCAGCAGCGCCGCATGGAGCCCGGGGTTAGCAGGGGATCAGCTGACCCCATGCTCCACACGTGCTGCCACTTTGAAGCACCCTCTTCTCTTCCCCCTGACTTTGCTGTCTCTTTCTAATAAAGGCAGCAAGGGGCGGGGGGAAGGGGGAGCGACTAGTTGGCTAGTGTGTTGACTAGCCAATAAGCATTTGCTTATCGGATAGTCGACTAGTCACATTCCTACTCCCAACCTCCTGGCTCTGTTCCTAGATTGAGAGCCACTAATTACACAAGCCCCAGCAAGTCTGTCGCACGCTGGCCTCCTGCCTGTCTCCACCCTTTCCTGTGGAGCTCCAAACCAGCCCAAATCCCCCCCCCCATCCCCGTCCATTTGCTGCTCTGCCCCTCCCACAGGAACCCCCTCTCCCAGTTCCTCCTACCTGAGCTGGCTCTTCTGCAGCCATTTCTCTACCCTGCGCGGGCTAGAGTGACACAGGACGTGGTTCTGCTGCCTGGCAGGGTGAGAGGGAGGTTTCAGAACAGGGTTTGTTACACTCACATCATGCTGCCCCCAGGCCCTGGGCTTCTGCCCAGCTGGGTGATCGGAGACAAGGGATCAGACAAGGGGAAGCAATGGGGGGGATGTCTACCAGCACCTGAGAGGGAAATGGCACAAGAGGGGCATGATGGGTGGATGATGAAACTTCCCTGCAAGGCGGGGGAGGTTAGCTCTCTGCACCCTCACTCTTCCCCCCCCCTCCTCATCTAACCACATCTGGCCTCTCCTCCTCTCCCCTTTTAGGTGTGGGGGGGGAGGGGGAGTCTGCAGGGGGGCGAGCAGGAACCTGCCAGGCTGGTGCAGGGAGGCCAGGTGGAAGGGACAAGAGGGACCATGCAAGTTGGAGGGGTCTCCAGAAGGGGGAAAGGAGAGCGAGGAGGGGGCAGGGGTTGAGGAGGGACCCAATGGTTGAGGGAAGTGGTCTGTTGAGGATGGGGGGAGGGGGGACTCTGGTGGGGACGAGGGGTCAAGGGGTTTGGCGGGGGGGGGGGTCTGTCGAGGATGGGGGTGAGGATGGGGGACATAAGGGGATTAGTGGGGGACTCTGGTAGGGATGGGGGGGTCGAGGAAGGGTTTGCCGGGGGGTGTCTGGCGAGGATGGGGGGCAAAGAGGGGGTTGGCGGGAAGGGGGCTCTGACGGGCGGGGGTCGAGGAGGAGGTTGGCGGGGGGGGGCGGGAGCGGCAGGCAGGACGAGTCTGCTGGGGGAACGAGGGACCCAGCCGCAGGTCTGGCGGGCGGGGGACGAGGCAAGACCTGATAAGGGGGGGGGGGGAGCACGGCCGGAGGGTCTCGACGGAGCGGGGCCGGGAGGAGACGTCAGGGCTCCCAACCCCCATAGGCCGCAATTACGCCCTTCCCCTCCCCCAACCGGGTCCCCCCCCCGCCGGGCCGGGCTGCAGCGCCGCGGGGCCCAGGCGGCTCCCCGGGGGCTCCCCCTCACCGGGGGCTGCGGCCGGGGCCGGCTCCCCGTGGAGAACGGGCCCCAGCGCCCGGCTGCCCCGCGTCCGATCTCCGGGCTTTGTTCTCCAGGCCCGGCCCCCCCTTCGCCTCCTCTGCCCGCTGCTCCTGCCCCTTCCTGTGTGCGCTGCACATACCGAGCCGGCTGCCTGCGCCTGCCCGCGGGGCTCGCCGCGGCGTCCGAGCGCCTCCGCCTCCGCCTCCGCCCCCGCGCGGCAGCGCCCCGAAAAGCAGCCGGGAAGGGAGGGAGACCGAGGCAGAGAGGAGCTTCTCGCACGGCCGCGGCTCCCATAGCGCCCGCAGATGTGGTCGCCTCCTCTCGAAAAGGATCGCTGGGCACTCAGAAAAGTTCAGAAAAGGGCAGCACAAATGATGAGGGGTTTTGGCTGCCATCTGAGGGGAGATTCATAAAACTGGGATTTTGCAGCTTGGAAAAGAGATGAGGAAGGGGGGACCTGATAGAAGTCTGTACACTCATGACGGGTGTGGAGAAAGTATGTTGTTTACTTGTTCCCATAACACAAGAACTAGGGGGTCACTCAGTGAAATTACTAGGTAGCAGGTTTAACACAAATACAAAGAAGTGTTTCTTCACACAACACTCAGGCAACCTGTGGAACTCCTTGCCAGAGGACGTTGGGATGACCAGAACTTTAAAACGCTTCAAAACAGAGCTAGATACATTCAGGAAGGATTGGTACATCAATGGCTATTAGCCAGGCTAAGCAGTGATGGGGTCCCTAGCCTCTGTTTGTCAGAGGCTGGGAATGGGTTACAGAGGATGGATCACTTGATGATTCGTTGCTCTGTTCATTCCTGCTGAGGCACCTGACATTGGCCACTGTCGGAAGACAGGACACTGGGCTAGATAGACCTTTGGTCTGACCCAGTATGGCCATTCTTAGACTGCTGCAATTTAAGCCCATTGTTTCTTTGTCCTATCCTCAGAGGTTAAGAAGAATAATTTTTCTCTCTCCTCCTTAAAACCATCTTTTAGCTACTTGAAAGCTGCTGTCCCCACTCTGTCTTTTCTCTTTCAAATTAAATAAATCCAATTTTTCCAGTCTTCCCTCATGGGTCATGTTTCCAGAGCTTTCATCATTTTATTGCTCTTCTCTGGACCTTTTCCAACTGGACACAATACTCCTGTTCAGGCCTAACCAGTGAGGAGTAGAGCAGAAGAATGACTTCTCGTGTCTTGCTCACAACATACATCTCAGCATGAGCTTTGCTTTTTTGCAGCAGTATCACACTGTTGACTCATAGTATGTGGTCCACTATGGCCCTTTGGTCCCTTTCTGAAGTACTCCCTCCTAGGCAGTCACTTTGCATGTGATGGAGAGGGCAGGAGACTGAATGATTTGAGTTTCTTGCCAAATCCTTGGTTTTGCTCAGGGTCAATTCCATACATCTCTGGCATAGAACCCTTTACCAAATGGCCCAGAGAACTCAGCAGTGCCAGTGAGGAGTGGCTTCCGCAATGCCATCAGTTTATTTCTTTAATCTGATATGACAGGTCTACATCAGGGACTAGAAATAGGCTTGGAGCAGAATCTCAATCGGCAGCTGGAGTTGGGATTTCTGTGCAGAAAGAGCTGGTTTTCTGCAGCTCTCTTTCTGCATCTCTGAAACAACAAGGAATCCTGTGGAACTTTAAAGACTAGCAGATTTATAGGGGCATACACTTTTGTGGGCAAAGAAGTAAGTCTGTGCTCACAAAAGTTTATGCCCAATAACTGTTGCAAGTGGGTCTTTACCCACAAAAACTTATGACCAAATAAATCTGTTGGTCTTTACAGTGCCACAGGCCTCCTCATTGTTTTGGCAGATATGTACTAAAATGGCTCCCCCTCTGATATATGCAACACTGAATTACTTTTGACACATGTGCAGCCCCCTCAACATCTCAGTGCAGCAAAACGACCACTTTGTTTCCTCCTGTCAACTCACAGGGCCATGGACGAACAGGATTATGGATTCGCTCCAACACAGAGTCGATTAGGGATCGTTTGTTTTATTAGTCTCGCTACGTCACTGCTACTACAGAGTTAATGTTGCTGAATTGTTGTTATACAGCTATTACAGAGTGCACATCAGCAAGCGCTACAGAGCAATGCATATAAGAGTAAAAGGCACTTGGAATGCTTATGTCCCTTCTACCGCAGGGAGTCCCGTCCCTGATCCTCGCTTCAAGGTCAATGTGGTCCAGCTGGGGGGGAATCCAGGGCACCTCTGAGGTCTGGGTTCCTTGTGAAACTCACAAGGCACGGGACTCCACACACTATTTAGATTACAGTTGTTTACCAGGTGTGCGCGTACTGACCCCACGCCACTCTTAGCATTCTCATGAAGTTGAAATCAAGGTCGATGTGATTTATTCCTCACTACATTCCCAGCTCAACTGCATGGGCTGCAGTCGATAAGGGCCATCTGGTGTTTGCATTTACAGGGATCAAGGCGGTACTAAACTGAGTACACCAAGGATGGAAAGTTCCATCCTGGCCCTCTGGGCTACAGGCTCCATGTATGGCTTCTTATATGACACCTCAACATCTGCCTAATCAGGGACAGTAGTTCCCACGATGTAGGATGTGCTAGGATTGAGTCAGGAGTATACTAGCTGGAAGTCCCTTATTATGGAATTCTCTCCGGAGATTGTCCAAGGTGATATTGATCAACACAACTGCCATTGATTCATCTGGTCCCTGACGTCTGGAACAGGGCCCTTCATTTTTAGTGGGTTTGGTCTAATATGCACGCCCCGCAAGCATCCCTGGATTACAGTCCTTCTCTTCAGGAGTGCACTTGAGGCTCAAAGACTGTCTTGGGGGTTAGATGAGATTGGGGGTACCACTGAGATTGGCGGGGAAAGGGAAACCTTATATTAAGGGGGAAAATCTATAAGAAAAGAGCTTGTGAATACAGATAGATATGGCAAAAGCTGTTTTAGTTGGCCCTCCACCGACCTGAAAGCTCTATAAACCGGCATTTCTGATTTTCCTGGAAAATCTGATTTATAGTCTGGTTGGCGTGGGGGCCAGTAGGCTCCTTACCTGGCTTTGCGTGACAGCTGCAACAGTGACACATCCCTGCAACTACAA
The DNA here is from genome assembly GCF_052426305.1 of Pelodiscus sinensis. NCBI lineage: Eukaryota > Metazoa > Chordata > Testudines > Trionychidae > Pelodiscus > Pelodiscus sinensis. Next base: position 14,246,712 of record NC_143073.1, on the reverse strand, counting down.
AGCAGAGAAAGAACCATGAGGGCTCCCTGCACTACCCCCGCCCTAAGCATCGGTTCCACAGCACCCATTGGCCAGGATCAGTGGCCAATTGGAGCTACAGAGATAGGGCCTCTGGGCAAAGGCAACACACAGAGCCACCTGGCTGCACCTCTGTCTAAGATTAGTAGAGTCATTGTCTCTTGCTTGCAGGGAGCTGCCCAGCTATAAGAGCTACCCAGATCTGGTACCCCAAAACCTCTTCCATCCCCAGCCCAGAGCCCCCTCCTGCATCTCAAAGCCCTCATCTCTGGTCCCACTCTGGAGCCTGCACCCCCAGCCAGAGCACTCACCCCCTCTTGCACTTATTCTGGTTATTTCTTAACCAGAATATTTGACTAATTGGCCCTACCCATTACACGAGTATGTTAGATAATCTAGCTTTTACTGTAGATGTATATCTTTAGAGAGAGCATTATATTTATTTAAAACACTTCATAAGGCATACGTATAACATTCTCTCTAATGTTACGTGTTCAAACAGTGTGTTTTTTCTTACTGATTTACTTTCCTCATCTATTTAACATTATCATAGGCTGGTGGAATCCAGTTTGATTTCCTCCAGTTTAAATAAAATCTGTTACCGTTTTTAATTTTTTTGGACAACCAGTTATTTATATAATCTCTGGTTCCATTAAATAATCTTTTATGACTATGTAATCCCTCCCACAGATAAATTAGGGCACCAAGGAAGTCCAATGGGACAAGTGCAATCACTCAAAGAACGAGACTTTCCTGAGGGGTCCAGTTCAAAGGGTTGTAAATGGAGTTTGTATCTTTCACTGTTGGCAGAATAAAGATGGGTTTGTCTTTCAGGGGAACATGGTGAAGGGCTGAAAGAGGGCAGAGTTAAGATTGTGGGGGCAACATTAACATTCAGTTTCCTAGCTTGCAGAATCCAGTGGGGTGCTATCCCCATTTGCAGTCACTCGTTTGTCTCCCAAAATGGACAAAATATCTGGCCAGGACTTATCTCCAAAAGCCTGCTCCCTTTTTGCTGAATACCTTTAGCACAACTACTCCAACAAAGGCTTAAACCAATCGAATAGGCCCCTAACTCTAGAAAGTTTAATAACCCATTGACTTTTCTTCACCTATTAACCTCTCCCGCCCCATGCAAGTTCCAATTGAATGAGTGATGCATCTCAACCAATTTTATACTCCCATAATGTCATTTACTCTGAGCACACACTCAAGACATAAGATCAGGGCAGGAGTCAACCAACGCCCAGGCACTGTACATGGGCTGTGTCTTCATGGCAAGAATAAGTGAGGGTTTTACATCGCAATAGCTAACTCAAGCTAGCTAAGTCCATTGAAAATCCTAGAAGACATGAGGCCTGGAGGGTAGGGGTGTTAAATTTAGATTAATTGGCTAATCAAATAGTAATGCAATTTGCATTGACTAGTCGATAGGGAGCCTCCGCCTTTGAAGTGTAGCAAGAGCCGCAGGGCTGTTGTCACACTTCAAAGGTGCAAGTGCTGCAGGGAGCACGAGGCCAGTGGAGAACTCAAGCAATCCCTTGCCAGCCTTGTGCTCCCCATGGCATTTCAAAGTGGCAGCGTCGCATGGAGCCCGGGGTCAGCTGGGAACTCCCCCGATGATCCCGGGTTCCATGCAGCGCTGCTGCTTTGAAACACTGTATGCAAACCAGGGCCAGCTGGGAGTCCAGTCTTCAGCTGGCCCCGGGCTGCACATGGTATTTCAAAGTGGCAGACCCCGGGCTCCACACAGTGCTATCGCTTTGAAGCACCCCTTCCTCTCCCCGCCCCCTCCCATTGCTGCCTTTTTCTGATAAAGGCAGCAAGGGTGGGGAAGCAACTAATCAACTAGTGTGTCGACTATCCAATAAGCATCTGCTTATCAGTCGACTAGTTGTTCACAGCCTTGCTGGGTAGATTTAGCTAGTTGAGGTCACTCCTCTCTCTCCCATATGGGGCTGATGGATGTATCTGGTAGATGGCACGTGCACATACTCCCAAGACTTGAAGGATAATGGAGATGATAGACAGGACTGCAGGATTCACCCCAGAGAAGGGCAAGCTACAAAAGGAAAAAGCAGGCAACTCCCCTAGGACAGCTAAGTGAACATAGTGAACAAAAGGGGCAAACAACCCTAACAGTCACTTTGTGGGAATTAACAAAAGTCTTTGAGGACCATAAAAAAAAAGTCTTTTGCCAGCCCTAGACATGGTTTTCATAGTGTTTATCCCCCTTGCAGACTCTCCGATGATAAACAAGGGCTGAGCTCTGATGGAATGTTTTACCACACTCGGCACATATATAGGGACCTTCACCTGTATAGATCCTCTGATGTCTAATCAGGTTTGACCGCCAAGCAAAGGTTTTCTCGCACTGATAGCATTCGTAGGGTCTCTCTCCCGTATGAATGCGCTGGTGCATAATCAGGTTGGAACGCTGAGTGAAGGTTTTCCTGCACTCCTGGCATTCGTAGGGCATCTCTCTTGTATGGGTTCTCTGATACATCACAAGCGCTGAGCTGTCACTGAAGCTTTTTCCGCACTCACAGCATTCGTAGGGTCGCTCCCCAGTGTGGATTCTCTGATGCGTAATGAGGTGCGAGTTCCGAACAAAGGTTTCCTCGCACTCCCTGCATCTGTAGGGCCTCTCCCCTGTGTGAATTCTCTGATGTTGAATAAGGCCCAAGTGGCAACTTAAGTTTTTCCCACACTCAGTGCACATTTTTCTCTCTCCTGTGGGGAGTCTCTGCTGGGTTGTGGTTTCCTCAAGGTCCTTGTGAATCCCTTGACAATTCATGGATTTGCCCACTTTTTCACCTGACTGGTTTCCCTGCAGCCTCTCTGGCCTGTGCAGACTCTCACAAAGTTTTCCCTGCTCAAGGCTCCTGGACACATTCCCTTTGGAGCCTTGTGCTAATCCCCTATGTTGCTCCACTCGCTCGGCATCTTCCTGCTGAGGCTTCAGCTCCTGATTCTCACTCCCCATCTTAGCATCTGCTGGAACAGAGAGAGAAACCTCAGAAACAAGGCCAGCACACCCAGATAAATGCTGGAGAGAGAGGGGGGAACTAAATCGGGCACTGAATTCCCCCAAACTCTTCCCCACAGGGCAGAGAGGCAGGGATCATTTCTGCCTCCACATCCCTTCCAAACACACAGGGGGCAGTGAGATCAGTGAACCGTCTATTGCCAGGAGTGAAGGTGGGTAGGAAGAAATGTTCCCTGTAAGCTGGGAGCTCCTAACTGCCCACCCTGGTTCACTTCCTCAACTCCTCCTCACTCGCCTGCCCTTCCTCCCAAAGGTAAAAAAGGGGCTTTCTGGGCACAGTTACTGGACAGCACTCCCCGTCCCTCTTCAGGGTTACCTTCTTGCTCCTGCTCCTTCCTCCTCTCGTCTTCTCCCCACCTCATCAGGAGGGCTCATCTTATAGTCCTTTCCCTCCTGCTCACGCCCTTCCATTTCCCCAGCTGCCCTCGTCCCACCCCCTTCCCATTGGGCCATTGCTAGGTGCAGCAGTGTAGACGCCAGCAACAGTCTCGCCCTTTAGGAGGTGCATGCGCCAGCGTCCTCCAGACTCCTCTCCCCTCCCTTTCCTGGCCCCTGGCTGGTAGGTGCTCCTGCGCATCCTGCCGGGGCACCAGCCTCGGTAAGAGCCTTTCGGGAGCTTATGGCGGTTTCCCCTGCCTCCATCTCGGGAGGGTGCCCGATGCTCGGTCCTCCTCCCCCGTACTCTGGGGACTTTTGTCTAGTGCGGTGTTGCTTCACACTGTCACAGACACAAAAAGCATGAAAGCACTGCCTGATGGCAAATCCCTGCTCCTGACGCTAATGACCCCTTGCCTACCTGCACCCAGATCTCTAAGTAGCAGGCCAATTCTAGGAAAAATCCTATAACTATGGTTTTCCAAAATACTGAACATGGCTAATTGAATTATAAGGTCCCTCTAAGGCAGGGATTGAGAAACAATTGCCTGTAGACTGTGATGCTTTGGACTCCCTCCTTTCCCCTGTAACAAGGCAACTCATCACTGGTGCTCTAGTCATGTAGTGGAGTGTCTCCAAGGCTTCTTGCCCCCTCTTCTACACATCGCTGGAGCACCAGCCCATTTTGTCCTGCTGCAGGAGGCAGGGGACCCTGACTGGCCTGGGCTGCATCCTGCGCTGTGTGCTCTGTGGCATAAAGTTCATCTGCATAGCCCGCAGTGGACCCAGTATCAGTTGCAGCGCCCACATTGATGAGCCAGTGTGCACTTATAGGGCACTCCTAGCGCTCACCAGCTTGCAGCTCCTGAACCCTGCTCCAGGGCAGGCAGATGTGCAGAGGGCTCTTCAGTATAAAGCTGCACAGTTTGCAAAGCATGTAGGTGTCTAACCAGTAGGCTTTTTTACAGTTACATGCTTACAGTTTAACCACCGCTTACATCTCTAATATATATTCTTTGGCATAATTCTGGGAAGTGTCCCAGGTAATCAGACCCCTGTCCCATCCTGCACAGACCCTGCACACCAACACCATCTTAGACCCTGAACCTCCACCCCCTTCCCACTCATCTGTAAACCTGTCTGCCTTCCTTAGCTCCCCAAGTTCAGCCACCATCTTCTCCAAAGCCCATGGAAGGAGCTCCTTGCACCTGCACGAAGGCCAGGCAATAAGACAGTTGGTGCAATGAATAGCACAGCCTCCATTCTTGTTGATGGGCTTAGCCACACATTCTCTTTTTTTTCATTCATAGGGCTGTTACAGGAACACTGGACTACCACTCTGAAACATACAAATTATTCACAAGCTTTGGGTGTGGGTGTGCCTGTCTCATGGTCGAGTGAAAAAGGTGCCACATTCCTCCTCTCTGAGTAGTTTCTGTTGTTTGTTGTGAAGAAACTAACTTTGGAATCCTTCATTGAATATGTAGTCATTGGAAATTTTCACCAATGCACAGTTGGGATACTGTGTATGGGAACTTGTAATGCCAGGTCTTTAGTGCTCAATCAGACGCCTGTCTGCTAAACACAAGGTGTGATGGATTTCTTTATTGTAAGTAGTGAAAAAGCATTGTGAATATGGACTCCTTTAGAATCATCAATTAACACCTTTCCATTCTAAAAGATCTTTCACAGTCTGGACTTGTCCTCTGTGTATCCATATCTTTTTTTATAAAGCCAGCTCATTAATTTCCCAAGACATTTTTTACAAATCATGAACAGTCCCTGGTTTCAGATCTCAGTCACCTGCCCCTGTTTATTGTTTCGTAAAATCTTCTTTGAAAAATCTGTAGGTGCAGGTGAACTGGAGGCCTGGCTGGGGATGGGCCACCGTATGTTTGAGGCATGGGGGTCCAAGTTCAGCCTCCTACAATGACTGTGTGGCATTATAGCATCCCCACCATCTGTGGATAAAACTGCTGTGTTTTGAAAAAGGACATCATTCACTAAGAATACCAAGTTCATGTATTCCATGGCTAAGTTATCCAAAATTCAAAACTTGTGCGTATCATATCTGTGGTGGGGAAAAAAAAAGTTGGTTCACTATCTGTGCAGAAGGAAAAATGCTTGTTTTGGAAAACATCTTGAAACTACCACCAAAAAAAATGTTTGTTTTTAGAGATCAGTTTATACTAATAAAGCTTTTCAAATGAGATCAATACTTCTGTTTGTTTGTATCCATGTCACAGCCCCCGACTCAGTGTGTGTTAGCCCAGGGGTGGCCAACCTGCGGCTCGCGAGCCGCATGCGGCTCTTCAAAGAAAGAATTGCAGCTCCTGCACCCACACCTGCAGCTTGCAGCTCGCCGACCCTCCCCTTTTTCAAAAGAACCCATACGCCTCATTTTTTCAGGAATACGGGTTCTTTGAAAAAAGTGGGTTTTTTAAAAAAAAACATGGTCTAGACTGCGGTTTCACTTTAGAAAACCCCTTTTTCAAAACACTGATGGGATGCAAATATGCAAATGAAGCGTAGGATATTTAAATCACCACTTCATTTGCACTTTCAGTCAGGCATTCCTCTTTCGGAAGCGGAATGTAGTTTAGACATAGTGTTAGAGGACAATTTATGACCATGTATATTGGGGTGGACATCTCTGAGTATCATATATATAGTAGCCCAGTGTCTGTGAGTCTGTAACGCTGACGTACATGGTCATGCCCCCTGGCCGTGTATGTCAGCGCCCCAACCCGCTTCCCCTCCCTTCGTGGCTTGCTCCCCCGCTGCGGCCCAGCTGAGTGGCGCAGCGCTCAGCCGAGCCACCAAGGAGAGAGGGGAAGTGGGGCGGGGCGCTGACATACATTGCCAGGGGGCGGGGCTGTGTATGTCACTGCCCCCCTTTCCCTCCTGCTGTGGCGCTCTGCTGAGTGCTGCGTGCTCAGCTGGGTGCCACGGCGGGAGGGGAAGAAGAGGTGGGGCGGTGACATACACTCCCTGCCCCCTTCTCCTCCCCTGTGGCGGCCCCCTTCATTGCACCAATTAGACAATCCACGGCCAAAAGGAGCAAGCCCCTGTTTCCTGGACAGAGGCCATTAAATTACCCACCAGGTAAGGGCGTTTTTTTATCCGCTTGCACAATCTAGTGTTCAGTTATCTAAAACACAATAATATAATAAAATCCACTTGCACGATCTAGTGTTCAGTTATCTAAAACACAATAACAATAAAATCCCACCACTTTACATGGATTCATTAATCATGATGATGGTACTGAGTATGTAAGGTATACATCTTCATGTAAATGCGGCTGTAACCCTATGACCCCGAAACCACCGACAAATAATTGCTACAAGTATCACATATAGTGCAGAAAAAGCTGTCTTTTTCATTTTAAAGTGTTTTAATGGCTGTTAATATAATGAAACATAAATGTATGGGTAATATGTCTTTGTGTATTTCAGATTATTTAAAAGACCTTGACTAGCAAAGGAACTCACTGTCACAAACATGAGCATGGCAGATAACAAAGGTAAGAAGAGGGTTTCCATATATGTTTTCTATGTATTACTCAATATATGCACTATTGTCTTTATGCCAGGTGTTGTGTTTTTCTTCCCAACTAGAATTCTTCTTATACTGTTTTCTATCCTCACTTACTAGGATTGTATAATTTTTAAATATAACAGGTGATGTCACTCATTCAAAAGATGTGTTTACCTTACATACACATGGTCTCTTATCTATTCTCAGTGAAAATTGAGGAAAAGATTGCCCGGGCTTTGGCCTACCTAAGGAGTAACACATATTGGCTGTGTCTAGACTGGCAAGATGATTTTGCGGAAAAACTTGCCAGCTGTCTACACTGGACGCTTGAATTTCCGCAAGAAAACTGATGATCTCATGTAAGATTGTCAGTGTTCTTGCGGAAATACTGTGCTGCTCCCGTTCGGGCAAAAGCCCTCTTGCGCAAATCATTTGCGCAAGAGGGCCAGTGTAAACAGCACAGTTCTGTTTTGCGCAAAAAAGCCCCGGATGGCTAAAATGGCGATCAGGGCTTTTTTTTGCGCAAAACCGCATCTAGATTGGCCACGGATGCTTTTCCACAAAAAAGTGCTTTTGCAGAAAAGCATACGTGCCAATCTAGACACTCTTTTCCGCAAAAAGTGCTTTTGCAGAAAAGCATACATGCCAATCTAAACACTCTTTTCCACAAATGCTTTTAACGGAAAAACTTTTCCGTTAAAAGCATTTGCGGAAAATCATGCCAGTCTAGACATAGCCCTCCTGTGAGCTGCACCACTGCCTAGTACTTAGTGAATCAACCTGTAGCAGAGCACCAGGAGCCGGGCAGAGAATCTCTTATTAAAGGTAGGATGAGCTAGTCAGTATTCAGATTTGTTGCACATACATACGCCTTCTGATGATTTCTAAACCTTGGAAATAGCTGCTCCATGTGGCTCCACACTGAGCATAAGAGGCAGGGGAGGGGGACGAGAAGGCTTCCTACACTGCCCCTACTCCCAGCAAAAATTCTTGGCTCCTATTGGCCGGAAACTGAGAGATTGGTCAATAGCAACTAAGAGATTTTGCTGGGAGGCGGGAACAGCAGGAGACGTCTCCCCCCTCCCTCCCCAGGCAGCTGAGAGCGGAGAACAGCTGGCTTTCTAAAACGTGAACTGATCCCTGCCTGAGGATTCCGGCGAGGGGGTTGCGCCCGGATCTGGTGGCTTGGCGGCCGGATCCGGTCCGCTGGCAGCCTTTTGCTCACCTCTGTTTTAAGGGCTGTCGGTGACTGCCTGGATTTCTCTGAGGGACAGTTTTACGCTGCTACATTAGCTTTCACTGCCCCCCCCCCAGCTTGTCCCGCAGTCTGCCCGGCTTTGGGGGGGGGGGTTGGATCCTCCGCCTGCCCCCCCCCCCCCGGCTTAGGAGGGGCAGGGCCAGGCCCGGGGAGGAGCCGCCTCTTCCTGCCCCCCCGCAGCCCGGCAGCCCTTTGTGCGCGCCGCGGAGCCATGGCTGGGACCGGGATCCCCGCGCGGGGGCGGCTCCAGCCCTGCAGCCCGCGACGCAGCGCGGTGGGTCCGGGGGCAGCGCGCGGCGGGCAGGGGTCGGGGGGCGCAGACACGCGTGGGGCGGAGACGCTCTTGCCGGGCCCAGCTGCTCCCTGCCCGGCTCCCCGCGGCTGGAGAGGGGCTGCCCGGCCCGGCTGCGGAGCTCGGAGCTCGGAGCCCAGGCTGGGGATGGGGCAGCTGGGGGCGAGTCAGAGCCTGGCTGCAGGGCGAGGGAGCGGGAATCGGACGGCTGGGGGTCAGAGGTGGGCTGGGAGCCTGGGGCTGCTGGGAGTTGTGGGGTGAGAGGTGGGAGGTGGGGATATTTGATATAGTGGGGTCCATGTTCATATCTGCTCTTGGGGCATAGGGGAGGTGGAGCTGGAGAAACTGAGGCGAGGGGCATGTCTGAGGCTTGCTGCTTGGGATGGGCAGAGCTAGATGTGGGTAGGTCGGTCGGGGGCTGCATCCCTATCATTCAGCCAGGAGGGTCCCATATTGCTTCTGGAAAACCTGGTCCCCCTTTCACCAGCTTCCCTTCCTCCTTCCTGGCTGAGGTTGAACATGATCTGGGATAAAAGTCTAAGCCCCAGGGATTTTTCAGGAGCGTCTACAGGGCAGGATGAGCCCTGAAAACCAGCAGCGGGGAGGCTGTTTGCAGCAGCTTGTAACCCCCACCCCCTGCTTCTTCCAGGAGCCCCCACGAGAGCATCTGGCCCCTCTGAGAAAAGAGAGAGAAGCAGCCAACGCTGAGGTGCAGCAGCAAAGCGAGGAGCTGCTGGTAGGTGCCTGAAGTCCCCTTTGGCCTCCTCCCGTCACTTAGGCTGAGGTCACCCTGCCAAGTGCCCTGGTAAATGCAGAGTCCAGTCTGCCTGCCTCAGCCAGGAAACTATCCCCACTGATGCCTAGAGAGAGGGCAGTGCCACCAGGTGGTCCTGTGGGCAGTATACAGCTCAACCCTGCCCCGATCCCTCCATTCTTCCTGGCTTAAATGCATGTCCTTTCATCAGAGTCCCTGTGCTCTGGTAAGTTACTTCCCCATCTGCTGGGAGGTACATTTTTGATCCACCAAAGGCTCTTAAGCAAAATAAGCTATTATGGCAGGGGTTCTCAAACTGTGGGTCCTGACCCTCCCGGGGGGTCATGAGTAACTTAGAATGGGGTCACGGTATCACAAAGTTTGAGAACCCCTGTATTATGGGATAAGAGGGAAGATCCTCCCGTGGATTATTAACTAGTTAAAAAGATGACAAACCAAAGGTAGTTGAAGCAAAATGCAGGACAATGTAGCACTTTAAAGACTAACAAGATGGTTTATTAGATGATGGGCCAGACCCACTTCCTCAGATCAAATAGTGGAAGAAAGTAGTCACAACCATATATACCAAAGGATACAATTTAAAAAAATGAACAAATATGAAAAGGACAAATCACATTGCAGACAAATCACAAACCAAAGGTAGGAATAAATGGTGGTGGTTCAAAATGAAGAGCAGTAAATAATGGTTTCTCCCAGGGGTCGGTACTCGTGTTGTGCTTAAAAGAAGCACCCAGGATCTTTTTCAGGGGGATAAGGCAACACGCCACATTTATTGAACATACATAGATCAATCAATATTTACCGCATGCATAGGATACATTACGCTCATGCACTCTCTCTCACACACAAGCACACTCCATCTTGTTGTTACCAAAAGTTGCTCCCCGTAACTGCACTGGCCAGGTGAGTTAGATGGCAGGGGTGGAGCCGGGCTTCTGCAGATCCAGATGGATGCTCCCATGCTGACAAGACAAAAATCCCTCTGCAAGATGCCTCCTATTTATCCCTCTCATGCAGCCAATTAGTCATCACCTTGCCTTTCTTAATGCTGCTTCAAAGAGAGTTCTTCCAAGGGCAGGCACTTGCTGCTTGACTCCCAAAGTGTCTGTATGTCCAGTCTTCTTAATGAGCTCACTTTACAGGTATTGTCTTGGATCTGGCTCCCAGATCTTCTCTACCCTGCAACTGCTGCTGGGGGTGCTCACCTTTCATTCTCCATTCACACCTCATTCATTTCAACAGGACAATCAAGGAAAGGGGAGAGCTAAAAAGACATTTTTTTCTCTTACAAGATCTATATATATAAAAAAGAAAGTTTCTTTTAATACACAGTTATAGGAGAAATGTTACAGAAATTGTATGAGAACACTTAACAAAGATATCTAAAAGGACAAAATCTTAATACAAAGTTATATGAGAATGATAATATTACAGGGGTTTATCCACACTGGGACCAGCATTGTTCTATACAAGATCTGGAAAAAGGGTAAACTGTTAGGTGGAAAAGTTGCAGATGATACAAAACTATTCCAAATAAATGCAAGTTGAAAGCAAACTGGGAAGAGTTACAAAGGGATCTCACAAAATTAGGTGACTGGGCAACAAAATAGCAGATGAAATTCACTGCTGATAAATGCAAAATCATGCACATTTGAACATGTAATCCCTGCTCTACACACAAAATGATGGGGGTCTAAATTAGCAGGTTCCCCTCAAGAAGATCTTTGGAGTCATTATGGACAGTTGTCTGAAAACATCCACTTAATGTACAATGGCAATCAAAAAAGCAAACAGAATATTCAGAATCGTTTGGAAAGGGATAGAGAAAAAGACAGAAAATACCATATTGCCTCTGCATAAAACTAAGGTATGCCTCTATCTTGAAAACCGTGTGCAGATGTAGTCGCCCATCTGGAAAAAATATAAAGGGATTTGAAAAAGATACACCAAAAGACAACAAAAATGATTAGGGGAATGGAACAGCTTCCATATGAGAGATTAAGAGGACGGGGACATTTCAGCTTGGAAAAGAGACGACTAAGGGGGCATATGATAAAGATCTATACAGTCATGACTGGTGTTGAGAAAGTAAATAAGGATGTGTTATTTACTCCTCATAGCACAAGTACTAGGGATCACCAAATGAAGTTAATACAGGTTGAACCTCTCTAGTCTGGAACTCTGTGGTCCGGCAACATCCATGGTTCGGCATGATTTAAATTAGCCGGATGCCCACTTATCATAGGTGTGGCCAAGTTTCTTGCTGTCCCATAAAGTGTGTTTACAGCCATCAGTTCTGTCCTATAAGAGTCCAGTAAGCAGTGGAAGCATTGGTAATGCTGCTAGACAATATTGACCTCCCGTGGTCCAGCAAATTCTCTGGTTTGGCACCATTCAGGTCCCAAGGGTGCCAGACTAGAGAGGTTCAACCTGAAGTCGGCAGGTTTAAACCAAATAAAAGGAAATATTTCTTTACAAAATGCCCAGTCATCTTGTGGAACTCCCTGCCAGAGGGTGTTGTGAAGGCCAAGACTATAACAGGGTTCAAAGAAGAGCTAGATAAATTCATGGAGAATAGGTCCATCGATGGCTATTAGCCAGGGAGGGTTTTCTTAATTCTGTTTGTCAGGAGCTGGGAATGACAGGGGGAGGGATCACTTGATGATTCCCTCCTCTGTTCATTCCCTCTGAGACACACCTGGCATTGGCCACTGTCAGAAGAGAGGATACTGAGTTTGGATAGAATTTTGGTCTGACCCAGTTCTCATGTTCCATGTTCCCCTGTTACTGATTCTCCCTCTCCCTGTGGTGGCAGAAACAGACGGAAGCTGAGCGGCAGAAGCTGGTCGGGGAGTGGAAGGCCCTGCGAAGGTTTCTGGAGGAGCAGGAGCAGCTGCTGCTGTCCCGACTGGAAGAGCTAGAGCGAGCCATTGTCCAGAGGCGGGATGAGGGTGTCTGCAGACTGACTGGGGCGATTTCCCTGTTCGGGGAGAGGGGAGGAGAGAAGGGGCGGCAGCTGCTGAGCCAGTCCCTGCAGGTCAGGCTGTTGTTGCAATGATCACACGTAGAGTTTCTATGGGGGGTTCTCATCCCTAGGCCCCACAGCATTTTGCAGAACAGGGCTGGGGGAATTATCCCTGCAGGATAATGTGGGACAAGGGGGGAGTGAGGCAGGGGGAGGGGCAGAGCCCTGTAGGAGGTCTGTAGATGTCTGGCTGCATTTGCACTTGGAGGGTGAAATCCCCTCCCACCCATGGAGAGGTCCTGAGCCAGGCCTAAGGCCCCGCTCACCCGGGTTTATGGGTTTGGTGGGACTTGTGGGTCTCTCAGTCCCAAGGGAAACTTGATTCTCACTGCAGAAAAACCTATTCTGCCTGTCAAGTGCCTGGGAAGAAGATTTGCACAGTTGCCACCTGCTAGCAGGGATTCCTGGGCTGCAGAGAGCAAAAGCCCCTGCTGGGGGAGATGGCAGCTGCTCTCAGAACAAGACCCCCAGTGTCGGAAATTCCCCAAGTACCAGAGGCTCCGGTGGGGATTCCCCTGTGGGGCAGGAGGTTCCCAGCCTGGGACAAGGCCTCTGACTGCCTCTTCTGTCTCCCTCTCTAGGGCGCTGGCAGCGCTGGGGGCAGGTAAGTCCTGGTCTCTTTTCACTCCCCCTCATGGTGTGTTAGGTCTGGTAACTGCCCTGAATGTGCAGCTGCCCCCTGCCCGAGCCTGGGATCTGTCTCCCCTAGCGGCTGCCTCAGCACGGGGCAGGGCCTGGCCCTGTCTGACAGCTAATGAGGTCCCACCAGGGCGGTCAGACACATGGGCCTTGGGCCGGACTCAGCCTGTCTGGTGTATTTATGTGGCAACGTCACGTATTCAGAACCTTCAATTTTTTAAAGTAAGTTTCTAGCCTTCCTGGTTACAGAGCAGCCTTCCCTGGTGGCCAGGGAGACTGTTGCTTCCAGAGCCTGCCCACGCTGTGGCTCAGAGAGGGGTAAACTCCCCAGTCTCTCTGTTTATCGTCATTGCAGCCAAAACTGTACAGTGGTCACGTGAGCAGGTGGCACAGGGAGGGGGGCAGGGGCAGGAGTGAAGCCCTGAAGGGGTGGGGATGGGGCAGTGCTGTAGGGAGGGAAGAGCAGAGGAGAGACACAAGGACAGTGAGGGGAGAGTGAAATGGGGAAAGGTGGGTGGGATAGGGAGGGAAACAAAAAGGTAAAAATAGCAGGAGCCCTAATCGTGGGGGAGGGGGAGAGGGGAGAGCGGCGCTTTCCCACTGAGCGAGACTGACTGTGACAATAAAGGACACAAGAAATAACAGGAACTCGTTGGCGAGGGGGTCCGGGCCTGTTTCTCATCCCTCCTCTTTTCCCCAGCAGGGAGGACGGGACGTTTCGGGAGCCGGAGCCGGAGTTTGTGGAGCTGGAGCAGAGACTCAGCGATTTCTCTCTGACAAGCGCCCGCCTGCAGGAGGTGCTGTTGGGATTCAGAGGTGAATGGGAGTCTTGGGGCGGCGTCTCTTCTGGCGAGAGCGACCCTGGCCCTGGGGTGGAGTCAGGGACTTTAGTGATGTCACTGACCCTCTGCTCCATCTCACCTCCCCTGCTCAGTGAGTCGCCCTACCACATGGGGAGCCCCCTGGGGCTGGGGCTGGCTGCAGCAGCTGTGCTATAGGCCTTGGGCTGCATCACATCTCATAGCTAATGGCCGTTACGTTAATACACTGGGGGAGCCTCCCCATGAATGCAAGGCCTGAATTCTCACCTCTCCCGTCCTCTCCTTCCCCTAGAGATGCTGCGCCTGGAGCTGGGGAGTGACACAGGTACGTGTCTGGCTCTGACGGGCCCTGGGGAGAGTTCAGACCAGTCACCATGTTAGCAACAGGGCATCACGGCCTCCAGCCCCCATGTGCACCTGGAAGCTGGGAACCAATGCAAAGCAGGGTGAGCTCCAGGACATCAGACAGGGATTCAGAATGAATCGGGATCTCATGGGTGTGATTCCCTTTGGGAAATAGGGGAACACCCTAAATGAGAAGTGAACATAAGAACAGCCATACCTTGTCAGACCAAATTCCCTCTAGCCCAGGATCCTGAGTGGTTTTTTTTTTCTTCATTGTGCTTTTTTAAAAAGTGTAGAAGTAATTTTTTGTTTGATTTTAAAAAAAAATTTATTAATAATATATGCACATTTTTGCTTACAGTTTTAGCACACTAACTCTTGCATTAGTTGATTTTTTGCCCTTTACATTAATAAAACAGTTATTAGCAGCTAATTTTTAAAACATAAATTAGATGTTTTTCTGTTTTTGCGTAACCTATTCTTTTTTAAGTAGGTATAGGTTTTTTAAAATATATTTTCCTCTTAATTTTTTTTATGCTTTAATTATGTCTTAAAAGAATTTAAATTTTTTTGGAATGATTTTGTACATTTAATAACTTCCTATTAATCTATTATAATTGTTAATTTATAGGAAACAGCTTTGGCAGATCTAAAGATGGTAGGATTATTTAAACACATTGCATTGGAGCGTAAAAGCATAGATACAGTGGCTTCTGGGGTAATGGGATAAGTTTCATTACTAGCATTGCTTTTGGGGGGGACTGTTTAGAAAATAGTAGAGCTATTAACTCGTGATTTACTCAAAAATTAGTTGCAATTGCAATTTTAACCACACTGTTGAATAATCGAACACCAATAGGAATTTATTAAACATTTTTGGACATTATTCTAATTTTTCAAATACAGGAAACCCTTATGTTACGACAGCCTGAGTTGCAACCCTCCCCTCCCACTTACAACCATTTTTGTAAGTGTGGAAGGGGCCGAAAACCCCCAATTTACCTCCTAGGCTCACATTTACAATGTCACACGGCGCCTGTCATAAATGCGGGTTCGAGTTATGATGCCCCTGACTTGCGATGCTTCCCCATGAACCAATCGCATCACAAGTCGGGGGCTGCATGTATGTGGATTTCAGTTGCAACACAGATTACAAAGTGTTCAGTGCTCACTTAATATTACTTTTGATTAGAAATATTTGCACTGTAAAAAAAAAGCAAACAAAATATGTCAGTTCACCTCATTCAAATAATGTAGTGTAATCTCTTTATCGTGAAAGTACAACTTTGAAATGTAGATTTTTTTTTCATTACATAACTGCACTCAAAAACAAAACAGTGTCAGACTTTAGAGCCTACAAGTCCTCTCAGTCCTACTTCTTGTTCAGGCAATCACTAAGGCTACATCTAGACTGCATTGCTTTTTGGCAACGCCAAGTCCAAGGAATGCGTCTGCTTTTTTGAAATTTTTTTCGAAAGAACAGATGCGCTCTTTCACCGTCCTTGTAAACCTCATTCTATGAGGAATGAGGGATGGCTTGAAAGAGCACTTTCTTTCACAATTTGGTACCGTGTAGACGCGCCAAATTTCGAAAGAGCCTCTTTTGAAAGTAAATTGAAAAAATATATGCAATTTAAGTACTGCAAATTGTGTATCTTTTTCCGATTTATCAGTGCAGTCTAGACGTTGCCTAAGAGAAACAAGATTGTTTACATTTACGGGAAATAATTCTGTCCGCTTCTCATTGACAGTGTCACCAAAAAATGACTACAGCATTTGTATTAGGTGAATTGAAGAATACTATTTTGGGGGGGGGGGGGGGTTTCACAGGCAATTATTTGTGGTAAAAAATAAAGCAAGCACTGTACACTTTGTATTTTGTGTTGTAATTGAAATCAATGTATTTGAATTTTTTTTTAAATATCCAAATATTTAAATAAATAGCATTTTGCTGTTGCTTAACAGTGTGATTAACCATGATTAATTTTAATTGCTTGACTGCCCTAGAAAATAGTGTAATTTACAAGCACTTACCTGTGCCTAGTATATGTGCCATTAATACCACTCTGCCTGTAGTGGAAATCCCTCACCTGTTACATGCTAGGATCTCACTCACTTTTTTCATTGTGTTGGTGGCTTATCGTCACTCTGTGTCCAACCCATGCACCCAGGTCTCCCTCCTCCCCTGAGGAGCCTCCAGGGTGAAGCAGAAATGTTGTAGGATGGGACCATATGTGCAAGACCTAGAATTTGGTACTTTGAACTTCTGGGGGGCCCTCCCAGTTATGTGTGATGTTCCAATCCTCTGCGGACTCCCAACTTTAGCATCGTTGCCAAATTTCATTTCATTTACTGCCCCAGCACTGGGCAGCGTCCTAGGGCTGCAGGGCAGCTTGAGAGGGCATATGACCCAGTCCCCTGTGCTCCTGGGGCTGGCCAAAGTGGCCATCCAGGAGGAGGACATCAGATGGGGACACGCTCTGCGACTATGGGACCTACCTATGGTCCTGTCTTGGCTCACATCTGCAGGCAGAGCTCCTCTAGGTGGTGTCCTCCAGCTCCATAGACATCTTTGAGGAGCAGTGGGTGTTTCCAAGTTTCTCTGCTTGGTGTCTCCCCCTTTGTAGTTGTGACCCTCGCGCCTCACCCTTTGGTGGTTAGTCTCCCGTAATTATTTGAACCCTGAGTCTAGTACCTTCTCCCGCAAGCTGGGAGAGAGGCTTGCCGCCTGCCTGCCTCCTGAATTTCAATAGGTGCACAAACTAGGTAGAGCAGCTGTGCCCAGACCAAAGTTAGCAGCCTTGCTCTTCATTCCTGCCCAGCTGGGCTGAATATTGAGCCTCCCTCTCTGATGCCAAGCCTTCACCATGGTCCCCCAAAGAATACAGCTGGGCAGCAGGTCAACCAATGGGGCTGCCTGCAACTCCATGGAATCGTAGGGTCCTCTAATCCAATTGTCCTGCTCATGGCAGGACTAAGTGTTATTTAGACCACCCCTGACAGGCATTGCTCTAACTTGATCTTAAACATCTAATTGTGATGTGAAATGCACTAAAGCCCTTTCTGAAATCTCCCCCTTCTCCTTTTGACAGGTGACAGAATAACACCCATCTTTGGTTCCAGACTGGCTGGTCCTCGCAGGAGACGAGAGAGAACGATGGCTGTGGTGGGTCCAGACCGGGTAGGGTTTCTGAGGGAGTGGCTAGTGGTTTCCTGATGGAGAGATGGGAAGAGATGGGGTTTGTTTGGGAGTTTGGTCAAGAGGCATCAGGATCTGCCCGGGTGGAAAAAGGGGAGGATGACAGAGTGTGACAAACCTTCTGGGGCTTGTTCAGCCTGGATTTTAGGAACAGACTTCTGGCAGCTTGGGGGTGGAAATCCCCCTATTAGTGAAACAGGAAACAAACCATTTGGCCAGAGCTGGTAAAATTTACCAGATTTTTAATGGTGGAGTCTACAGCCAGAGGCTACTGAGTGACACAAAGGGGGTATCCACCAGAGAGCCTTAGGAGAGCAAAGGAATAGCCTGACTGGTTCATCAGAGCAAAAGTTCATCTAGCCCAGTATCCTGTCTTCTGGCAGCGGCCAATGCCAGGTGCTTCAGAGGGAATCATCAGGTGATCCCTCCCTTGTCACCCATTCCCAACTTCTAACAAACAGAGGCTAGGGATAGCATTCCTACCCATCCTGGCTAATAGCCATTAGTGGACCTAACCTCCATGTATTTATCTAGCTCTTCTTTGAAACCTGCTTGGACTTCACAACATTCTCTGGCAGGGAGTTCCACAGATTGACTGTGTGTTATTTGTCTCTTTTAAACCCGATGCCTATTAATTTCATTTGGTGACCCTTAGTCTTATGTTATAGGAAGGAGTAAATAACTCTTCTTTCTTTATTTTTTCCACACCCGTCATGATTTTAAATACCTCTGTCATATCCCACCTTAGTCATCTTTTTTCCAAGCTGAACATTCCCAATCTTACTAATCTCTTCTCATATGGCAGTCGTGCCATATCCCTAATAATTTTTGTTGCCCTTTTTTTGTACTTTTCCCAATGCCAAGCTATTTTTTGAGATGAGACGACCACATTTGCACACGGTATTGGAAGTGTGAGCATACTATGAAACTCTGTCTTATTTCCTTAACAATTGCCAACATGCTGTTTACTTTTCTGACTGCTGCTGCATAGGGTGGATGTTTTCAGAGAACTGTCCACAGTGACTCCAAGATCTCTCTCGTGAGTGACAACAGCTAATTTAGTCCCCATTCTCTGACATCCATCCCCTGGCAGTGGGCAGGAGGTTGGGATTCCTGTCAAGGGGTCTGAAGCCTGCTAGAGACTTCATCTCTTGTATCGGCGTCTGGCAAGAAGGTGTGGGATGGTTGTGAAGACCCTGCCGCCTTCTGTCTGCTGGGAGGCACAAGATGTTCTTTCCTTGCTCTGAGGCCTCCTGGCTCTCTGAGTGGAGGGAGGGACCTGATGACTGTGAGCCTCCCAGAGCTTCCATGAGATTGGCTCCTCTCCTGCATGACCAGTGGGGCTGTGAGTGGGGCAGCAGGTGCTGAGTGTTGGGCTCTTGCTCTTTCAGGGACCGGTGACCTTCGAGGAGGTGGCTGTGTATTTCACCAGGGCAGAATGGGCTTTGCTGCACCCGGCTCAGAGAGCCCTCTACAGAGTCGTCATGCAGGAGAACTACGAGAACGTGACCTCGCTGAGTAAGGACTCCTGTCTCCGCGGTTATGAGATGGGGAAATGCAGAGTTAAGGTTCATGTCATCCCCACACAATTTAACCTTAACTCTGCCCTGTCTCAGCATCACCCCAACACGCCCATGACACACACAGTACCGCTCTGCCTGCCCTGCCACAGAACGCTCTGGGAACAGGGCACAGGAGCAGCTCAGCACAAAGTCTAAAAACTTGTCTGTGCTAAGACTGAACTGGGGTTTAGGTCCAGTGACGTCATGAGAAGCTGCCTGCCACTGGCTGGCACTCAACCTCCGCATAAAGTAGTTCAGACTAGCAAAGTGATCACAGCAGGGGAAGTTTAGATTGGACATCAGAAAAAATTTCTTGTCAGGGTGGTTAAACACTGGAATAAATTGCCCAGGGAGGTTGTAGAGTCTCCATCATTGGAGATTTTAAGGAGCAGGTTGGATAGACAGACACCTGCCAGGGATGGTCTAGATCTGGGGTCGGCAACCAATGGCTCACGAGCCAAATATGGCTCTTCTGAAGCACTCGTGCTATCGCCTCGCGGTCCCCTGCAAGACTGGAGCACCAGCGCCGGCTTCCTGTGAGGGAAGGTTGGGAAAGCCCAGAGGTAACCAGAAACTGAGTGCAGAAACGGCTGCGCGCTGCTGCTCCCCTCCCCCCGGCCGGGGGAACAGCAGCGTGCTGGCGCATTTCCTGGAGGCTTTCCCACGCTGCTCCAAAGCCTTCAGTGCCTGGGAGCGGTACGCAGCACGAAAACAAGTAAGTGCCACCCTGGATTCCCAGCCCCCTCACACACTCCTCTCACATCCCTAGCCTGCTCCTGAACCATCCTCCTCCCTGGCCAGACATCTTATCCCTAGACCACTCCTGCCCCCTACCACCCACCCAGATCCTGCACCCCCATCCCTATCCCACTTACTGGCAGCCCTGTCTCTCACACTGGAACCCCTCATTTTTGGTCCCATTCAAGAGCCTGGGGAGGGGGCCCACAAATTCCATCAGCCCTGGAACCCCACAAGAATAAAACTTGCCTGAGGCCTTGAACCTCAGTGCCCCCTGCCCCTCTCCCCGCCCAGGGGCTGGAGCACCAGGGGAGTGAGGTGTTTCAGTTGGGGGCCACATCAGTGAGGGTTGGGGAGTTTTTGGAGGTTTTTTTAAAATTGCTTCTCACTTGTGTGGGTCCCCAACTGATTTTTTTCTGTGGGTCAGTGGCCCCCACCCCTGCCATAAATAAAGACAATGTTGAAACCTTTTGTATTGGATATAATATTTTACTTCATATAAAACTGAAGCCTGGCCAGCAAGCCCCCTGTTGGGGCCCAGCCTCCATCTGGCTGCAACATTATGAACCCCCCACACCCCAACCCTGAGCCCATCATACACCTGAACCCCCTGCCCTGAGCTCCTCATATCCCACACACCCACATTCCCAGCAACATTCCTGCCCCCCCCACACCCCAACCTTGTGTGCTTAGTCCATCATACACCCAAACCCTCTGCCCTGAGCCCCTCATAAACCCCAGCCCAGACTCCTGCACCCTCACATCTCTAGCGCCCTGCCATAAGATTGACAGAAGACAGCCTGAATGCCTGCATGAAGCTGGATTTAACCAGTTATGATGTAAACTTCAAAGAAATGTGCAAAAAGACGCAGCAGCAGAAGTCCCATTAAATAAACTCTGCAATGTTTTATTTATGCTATTATTAATCATTATGTCAATTATCAATAATGTGACATACATTTTCAGTCATGCAAATGGGCATTCTTATATGGCTCTTTATTGACCACGTGTTCTGAAGTTTGTTTGGCTCTTTGATTTGAAAAGGTTGCTGACCCCTGGTCTAGACGGTGCTTGGTTCTGCTGTCTGGGCAGGTGACTGGACTTAATTGGCCTCTCAAGGTTCTTTCCAGTCCTACAATTCTATGATTCCCATTCCCCCAGTGATTTGCACAATAGTGGCTTTTCCATTGTTTTGGTTCCACACCAGTTACTTTACATTATTGGTAGGGGCTGGCTTTCCCTTGGCTGGTCCTGGTCCTGCAAACAGAAAGCAGAAGACGGGAAGTGCAGGCAACGTGAGGGTTATTGAGGTGAATCAAGCAAGCATACATGCATGGCAATAAGTGTTCCCTTGAAGCTGAGTGAACTACAAGTGGGTCTCCGCATTACATAGCGTTCTCCTACGACCTTGTCGAAGTCTCTGGATCTCTCTCTGTCATTGAGCTCCCCTCTGACTGGAGTCTTCCCGTTCTGGGACATGGAGTTGCCTTCTCTGTGTTTTCAAGAGCCTTTCACGAGGAATGTCTGGTTGTGTGGGTGTTCCCAGCAGAGATGTGGATAGTTAAATCCCTCCTACACACAATATTCCATACCTTGGAGCATCTGGGGAGCTGCGCTATAATGTGCAATTAAAATAGTAGGGGGTGGTTTTTTTTTGTTTTGGCTACAAATGTCCTGTTGAATTCCACCAATCTCCCTTCTTTTCCTTCCCTGGAGCAGGGTTTCCTATATTTACATCTGATGCGATCTCCCAGGCAAAACCAACGGAGGAGCCAGGGGTCCCAGTTCTCCAGGGCTTAGAGGAAAGAGAGTTGCTGATGGCCACCCATTCAGGTGAGGAATCATTAAATCCCCTCAAAAGCTGTCGGAGCCGTAAGGAAACAGGGATTCCCTGCAAAAATGGGGTGAGTTCTGCAAGCTGAGGATTGTCCCCGGCATGTGTCAGATGCTCAGGACAGGTATCACTCTTGACTTCCTATGTATCCTGACCAACACCTGGCACTAGCTCCCTCTCCAGCGTCCCTTCCCCTGAATCTTTGGATGGGATGGAGCAAGGTTTGATCCTCTTCTCTTTCACCTATGGGGAAGAGTTTGGGGGAATTCATGTCCCGATATTATTTCTGTCTCTCCAGTTTATTTTGGTTTGCTCTCCCCTTTTCCAACCCTGTTTCTGAGCCCTGGTCCACACAGAGTTGGGTCGACATGAGGGAGCTTACACCAATCTAATTCTGTAAGTGTCAACACTGAAATGTACCTGTCACCCACTATGCCAATTTAAATGTCTTAAATAATCCCAACTGTACATATAAAATGATGGTGTCTAAATTTGCTGTTGCCACTCAACAGAGAGATTTTGAGATTGTGGACAATTCTCTGAAAACATCCACTCAATGTGCAGCAGAAGTCAAAAAAGCAAACAGAATGTTGGGAATTGTTAGGATAATGATAGATTACAATACAGAAAATTGCCACTATATAGAACCACAACTTGAATACTGCGTGCAGCTGTGGTTGCTCCATCTGAAAAAAATATATATTGGAGTTGGAAAAGGTTCAGAAAATGGCATAAAAATGATAAGGGGTTTGGAACAGCTTCCATATGAGGAGAGATTAAAAGATGGATTTTTCAGCTTGGAAAAGAGATGACTAAGGTGGCGGGATATGATTGTCTATAAAATCATGCCTAGTGTGGAGAAGGTAAATGAGGATGTGTTATTTACTCCTTGTTATAGCACAAGAATTAGGGATCACCCCATGAAATGAATAGGTAGCAGGTTTAAAACAAACAAAAGGAGGTATTTCTTTGTACAACACATAGTCAACCTGTGAAACTCTTTGCCAAAGGATGTTGTGAAGACCAAGACTATTACAGGTTTCAAAAAAACAAAACAAAACAAAAAAAAACCCCCTAGATATATATTCATGGAGGGGTAGGTCCATCAATGGCTATTAGCCGTGATGGGCTGGAATGGAGTCCATAGCCACTTGTTTGCCAGAAGCTGAGAATGAGTGATGGAATGGATCAAATAATTCCCTGTTCTTTACATTCCCTCTGGGGCATCTGGCATTGGCCACTGTCTGAAGACAGAATACTGGGCTAGATGGACCTTTGGTCTGACCCAGTACGGCCATTCTTATGTTCGATTAAGTCCCCCTCTGTGAGAAATGTGTCACTTAATTTGATTTAATTAGGTTGATCCACTGCCAGCGTAGACCCTGCCTTGTTGTTGCCATTCAGAGGCTGTCCCACAATGCCCCACACAGGCAGTTAAATCAGTGCAATGCTTCCCATGAGGATGCGCACTGTCGGTACAAAGAACACAGATGTGCAAAAGCAATTTAATTGCAGCTGTGGCTGTGCACCATGGTCACTAGAGCCAATTTAATTGTATAGCATAGATTTGCCCTGAGGTTTCTCTCTCTATCCCAGCAGATGGTGGGATGCTGTGTGTGAATTTGGAGCTGAACCCTCAGCAGGAAGGTACTGAGCGAGTAGAACCACATGGGGGATTAGCGCGAGGCTCCAAAGGGAATGTGTCCAGGCATCGTGCACAGGGGGCAGCTTGTGAGAGTCTGCACAGGCCAGAGAGGGAGCATGAAAGCCAGCCAGGGGAGAATGTGGGTAAATCTATTGATTGTCAGGAAACTCACAACAGCCTCAAGGAAACCACATGCCAGCCAAATATCCCCATGGGACAAAGACCCTATAAATGTGCCGAGTGCGGGAAGACCTTCAGTTTGAGTTCGAACCTTATTAAACATCAGAGGATTCACACAGGTGAGCGCCCCTATGAATGCGGAGAGTGTGGGAAAACCTTCAGCCACAGCTCACACCTAACAAGACATCAGAGAATGCACACAGGTGAGAGACCCTACGAATGCTGTGAGTGTGGGAAAACCTTCAGGTACCGCTCAGACCTTATCACGCATCAGAGAATCCACACAGGGGAGAGACCTTACGAATGTTGCGAGTGTGGGAAAAACTTTAGTCAGAGCTCGAATCTGATTAAACATCAAAGGATCCACACAGGGGAGAGGCCCTATGAATGCTGTGAGTGCAGGAAAACCTTCACGCGGCGATCAAACCTGAACGCACATCAGAGAATCCACAAAGATGCAAGACGCTATGAATGCTTTGTGTGGGAAAACCTTCATGCTGAGCTCACACCATATTACACATGAGACAGACTGCTGTGGAGAGAAACACCTTAAAAACTTTTCAAAAGTTTGCAGGGTTTTGGATTGTCTTTTTTGCGTTAACGTTTTTGTTAATTCCCACTAATGATCTTTAACAATATTTGCAGAATGTTCATTACTGTGATCTCTCACCTCCTCAGATGAGCTGCCCAGTTTTGTGTTTTGCTTTTCACCCTTCCTTAGGGTGAACACTATGGTATTCTCTGTCAACTCCTATGAGTCATGAGAAAGTGCGTCCCTCTTACTGGGAATGTCCCTTAGCCAAAGTGGAGGAGTTAAGGATAAGCTTGATTAGCTACACTGAGGCACAGTCTACATGGACTTCCTCTCCACTAGGTTTTTCCATGGAGTTAGCTACCCAACGTTAGCTATCCTGGTGCAAAAAAACAGCTACTCTTACAGGTAAGACATGGCCCATGTATAGTGGGTGTGGTTAGCTATCTTGTTTCTTAATCTTTTATCACCTTTCATGGTCTAAAAAAAGCCTAGAACAGGGCTACTCAACTTTGGAAGCCCCAGGGGCCACAATGATACTCACAGCACATGCCGAAGGCTGCAACTTAAATGTGGTTGCATGTACATGCAAATATATATGCAAATAGCTTATTTCACACTGATGGGCATGAATACAAAGATTAAGCAAGACTATACAACACACAGGCCCCATTTGTCAGTTCTGCTGATGTTAATGAAATGCAATATTTTACCTGATTTCCACCAATATGACAGCACTGTTAATGAGCAATGACAGTCCAAGAATGTAACATCTAAAACTCATATCAACAGAAGGCCATTATATTGACTCGCTGTTGTAGAGTGTGTTCCTAGTGGAGGCCATGTTCAAAGGATCCCACCTGCAGGCCGCATGTTGAGCCCCGTGTAAACCCAAACTGCACTGCGGGCTGCAAACAAACAGGCTGTATGTTGAGTAGCCCTGGCCTAGAGCTTCATATGTATATTGTTCATACCATTGCACATCAATGGGTTACCTAGGCAGGTGGTGGAATCTCCTTCCCTAGAGGTGTTTAAGTCTCGGCTTGACAAAGCCTTGGCTGGGATGATTTGGTTGGGATTGGTCCTGCTTTGGGCAGGGGGCTGGACTCGATGACTCCTGAGGTCTCTTCCAGCCCTGGGATTCTGTGATTCTAAAGCAATGATTAGTCGCTACATTTCCCTTTAGGGTTGAATTCTACTTCCCAGTTGTTCTCATATTGCTCTAGGGTGTGTGAAGAGCAGGTGAGGGAATGAAGGAAGGGGGTGGTACAATTTTTCTCATTGATAAAATATACTTGAACCTCTTTAATCCAGCAACCCTGGGAATCAGGGTTTGCCAGATTAAGGGTTTTGCCGGGCCAGGGAAGAAGTGAGGGATGATGGGGACAGGGTGCTTACCTAGCATTCTTCATCCTCCACTGTTCCAAGGCACCGTCCCCCACCGCTGTTGTGGGTGGCAGGAAAAAGCCTCTGGCAGCGCATGTCATTGCATTGCCATTTCCCCAGCTGGGGGTAGGAGGAATAGTAGCATGCAGAGCCACTTACACCTCCACCTGCCAGGGTCCCTATTGTGAGTGTTCTCGAAATAGGAACATGCAGAGTATGGTGGTTATAGTGTATTTAACTATGATAGAAAGCAGGAACTGGGGCAGATAAAAGTGTTTGCTGCCGCTATGACAGCCAAAGAAGATGGGGTTAGTCAAAGGGATCCCCTCCATCCCCTGCAGTGTTAACCTGTGCATGACTAAGATAGAAAGTATCTTCTATCCCTCCATATCCTAGCGAGTCACATGATGCGATTGTCCTCCGTTTTCTGTAATGGTGCTTTGGTTTCTGTGATTCTAAATAAGACTCCTTGGGGATGCAGATGAAAGCATCACAGGCATGGAAGGGGAATTCAAAGGGACCCTAAACACAATGTGATAACTCTGGGTATGTCTACACTACCCCGCTAGTTCGAACTAGGAGGGTAATGTAGGCATACCGCACTTGCAAATGAAGCCCGGGATTTGAATTTCCCGGGCTTCATTTGCATAAGCGGGGAGCCGCCATTTTTTAAACCCCGCTGGTTCGAACCCCGTGCAGCGCGGCTACACGGGGCACGAACTAGGTAGTTCGAACTAGGAACTAGCCTAGTTCGAACTACCTAGTTCGTGCCCCGTGTAGCCGCGCTGCACGGGGTTCGAACCAGCGGGGTTTTAAAAATGGCGGCTCCCCGCTTATGCAAATGAAGCCCGGGAAATTCAAATCCCGGGCTTCATTTGCAAGTGCGGTATGCCTACATTACCCTCCTAGTTCGAACTAGGAGGGTAGTGTAGACATACCCTCTGAGTTTATATCTCCATTTTCATCAATTGGCAAAGGCTCTTCAGACGGGAAGGTTGCTGTATTTCCTCCTCACTATTCTGATGATTCAGAGACTTCAGTAAATAACAGAACTCAATACTAATGAGACTGCGTTGAGTGAAGGACATTTGAATGGCTCCGAGAATATGACAGGAGACTATGTGATTCTGGTTCTAAGTTATTAGATGTACCCTGCTCTGAAATGTCACTTGGTACGATAATGTGTTTCATCACCTCTCTTCTATTATGGGATTTTCTCTAATGAGTGAAGGCCCTTTAGTATAATAATTGGACATTTTAATTTTGTTTCAGTCCCCCATATTTATTGGGGACTTCAAGACAAATGATCATTTGCTAAAATAGGAAAAAAAATAAGACTGAGAAATTACTTTCTCCTCACCTCTCCCATTAGGATAGAGGAAGTTCAACCGCAGTTCTGTCAACAGGGGAGACTTTCCCAAGCTATTTTGCATGCTATCAAAGAAATCGTGCTTTTCAGTCTCCCATCTAAAATGGCAACCAGCAGTAAACTGTGCAGCAGCTGCCTGTGATCAGTGTCATTTGGTTCCTTTAGGTCAATATTATCTCAAATGACCCAGGCAGGGCCAGATTAAGACCGTTAGAGGCCCTACGCACTGAAATGATTATGGTGCCCCCCACATATAATTCAAAATAAAAACAATACTATACCATAAAATCTTTTTTTTTTTTTTTTTTTTTTTTTGGTGCCCCTGCTTTGCTGGTGCCCTAAGCACGTGCTTAGTCTGCCCATTGGGTAATCCAGCCCTGGATCCAGGCAATAAATGTCATAATATGTGACTTGCTCATGCATTTTTTCCCCTAAAGCATCTGTGACCCAGGTACTAAGGAGGTTATCCCTTGAAGATCTCACCTAGCTCACTAATCCTGTGCTTTGCAGAATGATGTCCCTCACTATGCCGATGTGGAGAAACAGATGTTGTGTTTTAGCAGTGCTCACCCTTTGTACGTGATGTGAACATGTAATAAAATCAATTAAGTGTTGAATGTGATGGATCTGCAGGAGAAACAACTGTTTCCAACTAAAGCAATGAGGAGTCCAGTGGCATCTTGAAGACTAAGCAGTTTATTAAGGCATGAGCTTTTGTGGGCTGACGCCCGCTTTGTCAAACACATGAAGCAGTAACTTCAGTCTGGCAGGGATATATACACACATGCAAAAAGGGGAGTGTTAGTATTAGGGGGAGGACTGGTGCTAATGAGGCCAATTCATTCAGAGTGGACATGGCAAGTTCCCACCAGTTTTTGAAAAGGAGTGAACACCGAAGGGGGAAAATTACTTTTTGACCGTGAGCCAGCTGCTCCCAGTCTCTGTTCAGACCTATTCTGACAGTGTCAAGTTTGCATATGAGTTTCAGCTCTGCAGTTTCACGCTGCCACCAGGTTTTGAAGATCAGTGGTACCCCTACTACTTGAATACTGTATGCAGATGTGGTCACCTTATCTCAAAAAAGATTTCCTAGCACTGACTGCTGCGGCTTTTTCTCCATGCCCTGCCCAGTGGCTCTGAACCTTTCTAGACCTCGGATTGGTCTTGCGTAGCCCCAAGTGTCACCTCTCTTAAAGCCCCCTCGCTTACAGAATCAGAAAGATACAGAAGGTCATGACCAATGTTCCCTCTCATCTATCCCGTCCATGTGTGGATTTTTCCCATACGTGTGTAGAATAAATTTTATGTGCACTGAGGAAGGTGCGGATGTACACCACAAGTAGAAACACAAAGCTAGCGGTGGGCACTCTGCTGGGCAGCATTGGACTCTGCTGAGCGGCTGCATGAACATCCAGCTTCCTGGGAGTGCTGGTCCCAGTGTGCTAGGACAGAAATGGCTGCTTTCTCACTGTGGCCCCATGATTATAAAAGAAATTGATTGGAAGCTAAATGTTGGGCTTACTGCTCAGAGCAAAACCTCCAGAGCAGTCTACTCAATTTGAGTTTGCACTGACTTTGCTAGCACTTACTATGTAGCCTGACAGTAGTGACTGGGGAGGGGGGACTTGGGTCACCACCAGCCATGTGACTCACCCCCCACCCTGGGGAAAGGCAGGACAACCCACCCCTGGCTCTCCCTGATCTCGCTCCACCTTGTCCCCCAATTGAGGCAGACCCTGGGAGTTGCGTTGCTCCTCTTCCTACTGGGGAGTATGGTCCCACCCCTGCTTGAATGAGGCATCAAGAGAGCAAAGCAAGCTGGGGCCACCTTGCTCTGCTTCCCCCCGCCACTGCAAGTGAATGCGCGGTGGTAGGGCTGGGCCACCTCTGTGGTGCCAGGCCTCCCCTCTCCACTTGTCCCCCTGCAGGCTTCTGGCTGGCCCCTCCCGCCTATGGCATTTGGGGGCTGTGATGCCTTGTGCAAGGCCACCAACTCAGTGTGCAGCCCCCGTTCACCAGGCAGAGGCCAGCAGCCCTCGCGGGCTGGAGGACGGAGCAGGGGGCAGCCAAGCAGTGGAAGACTGGAGAGAAGTGTCACTTTCCACTTAAAAGTGCCACTGGCTGGCTGCACAGTGACCTGCTCCTCCTCCAGTCTGCACCTCCCTCCTGGCCTTGCTCCCAGTTGCCAGCTGTCCCGGACCAGACATCTCTACAGTACATTTTTCTGAGGGATAGCGGTGTTAGTATGTAATAGAAAAAACTTCAAAAACAATTAATAGTCCTGCAGCACCTTGCAGACTAACAACCCACTTCTTCAGATGAATGGGCTACGTCTACATTGGCATCCCTTTCCGGAAAAGGGATGCTAATGTGACGAGTCGGAATTGCAAATCCGCGGGGGATTTAAATATCCCCCGCGGGATTTGCGTTTACATGGCTGCCGCTTTTTTCCGGCTCGGGGATAAGCCGGAGAAAAGCGCCAGTCTAGACGCGATTCTCCGGAAAATAAACCCTTTTCTGGAGGATTTCTTATTCCTACTTGCAAGTAGGAGTGGGGGAGTGCGCAAAGTCTCCTGTCGTCCATGCTCCTGGGATGGTAGAGAAACGTTGTGCAGCTCCCCTCCTCCTCCCAGGCCTGGGGGCAGGGGAGTGGCAGGGCCACCATGGGCTGGGTCCACCCACTTGGCAGGCCAGATCCAGCCCGTGGAGGCCCTTTTGCCCACCCCTGCATTAGGATGTGGAATGTAGCTGGTAATCCGCTTAAGGT
Source organism: Pelodiscus sinensis (assembly GCF_052426305.1). Lineage (NCBI taxonomy): Eukaryota > Metazoa > Chordata > Testudines > Trionychidae > Pelodiscus > Pelodiscus sinensis. The sequence goes on along the minus strand of NC_143073.1, from coordinate 14,217,363 downwards.
CTTTGTTTAAACTTCTATCGTAGGTATCAAAGTTGTAAATGAAATTAAGCTCTGAAGCTTCCCTTTCAAGCTGGTTTTTGAAATTGGCTTGTAATAATATGGAAACTTGGAGGTCTATTGATGAGTGTCCTGACAAGTTAAAATGTTCCCCAACAGGTTCTGTGTATTACCTTTTTGAATATCTGATTTGTGTCCATTAATCCTTTGTCATCCAGCCTATATACCTTTCTATATACTTCACCTTTTCACTATATTTTAGCAGTAATGCAAGGGTCTGCAGGGATTTTACCCCATCAGAGGTTAGCTTTAGCAGTAGTGATGGATCCGAACACATGTAATGTCCAGACTGGGTTATAAAAGGAGGGTCAGTGTCTTGTGAGATCTAAAAGGGTCTAAATTGTAATGGCCCAGCCAAAATGACAACCTGATCGAGGAACCAGAAGGCACTGGTGCCTGACTGCAACTTCCCATTTTTCCCATGTCAGGAAATGTGTCCTAATGGGCATCAGGTGATCTTTTCATGCATATTCAAAAAGATGCCCCAATTTAACCATCCAATCAAATATGCGTACCCACAAAAATGTCAGGGTGCAGAAACCAGTTTTTGGCCTGAAGGGTTGGCTATTTCAAAATAACAGACGCTGTTAAGATACAGTTATTTCAAGAGAAAACCCTTCTCTTGAAATAACCCTTATTCCTCATACAATGAGGTTTACCAGTTATTTCGAGAGAAGGGTTTTCTCTCGGAATAACCGTGTCTTGACAGCGTCTGTTATTTCAAAATAGTGCTATTTCGAAATAGTGCCATAATGCAATTATGCAAATGAAGCACAGGATATTTAAATCCTGGCTTCATTTGCAATTTTGAATGTCTTCATTTGCATCCCTCTATCGAAAGAGGGTGCAAGTGTAGACATACCCGTAGATGGTATCATGAGCTTTCGTGGGCCCAATCCACTTCTTCAAATCTCTGGTCATCTGAAGAAGTGGGTTGTGCCCATGAAAGCTCATGATACCATCTACATGTTTTGTCAGTCTTTAAAGTGCTACCAGATCATTTTAAAGATTTTCCTGTTACAGACTAACTTGGCTACCCCTAAAGAACTTTCTGTTAGAGGATTGTCTACCTCAAACCCCTTTCCTTTCCTTGTTCTTTCTAAGGGTATGTCTACACTTGCACCCTCTTTCGAGAGAGGGATGCAAATGCAGCTGAGCGAAATTGCAGATGAAGTGTGGATTTGAATTTCCTGTGCTTCATTTGCATAATCGCGGACCGCCGCTATTTCGAAATACCCTATTTTGAAATAACAAACGCTGTGTAGACGTGGTTACTTTGAAAAAAAAAAAACCCTTCTTTAAAAATAAACGTTAAACCTAATTTTTTGAGGAATAAGGGTTATTTTAAAGAAGGGGTTCTACACAGCATTTGTTATTTCGAAATAGGGTATTTTGAAATAGCGGCGGTCCGCGATTATGCAAATGAAGCGTGGATAATTCAAACCCACACTTCATCTGCAATTTTGCTCAACTGCATTTGCATCCCTCTCTTGAAAGAGAATGCAAGTGTAGACATACCCTAAGTCTTCTGCTATTGTACTCTGCTACCATACTTTCACCTTTCACCAAGATCCTCGTCTCACCAACAGAGAGAGGCTGTTCCTCCACGCCCAGGTTCTACAGGGCTGTGTGTGTGAGTATGGTAATTGTAACTGTATACTTAGACTTAAGTGTATGCTTAGGCTTCATTTATGCTACCCTCCAGGGTGATTGACTCCATTTGTGATCTTGGCCGTGTGTTTTGTATTGTTTGCAATTTTAATACCAATCATAATAAAAATTGTTTTATTTTGGCACTGCCCTCAGTGTAAGTGCAACTGCTGAGGTTCTCCAGATCTGCTTCCAGAAATAGAGCCCCATCGCACGCCACCTCTGTGACTGGGATGGAGGACAAACCTAGAGCTTTATCTAGTCAGATTAGGCGAGCCGGATCCATATCAATCACTTGTTCTTAACCCTGGGTTATGGTGGGAAACAGGCTCATGAACCCTGATAATCTCAGGGATTTGTAGGCTAGGAAGGGACCTCAAGAGGTCACATAGTCCAGATCCCTGTACCCATGGCAGGGTTAAGTCTTAACTAGCCCAAGTGGATGGGAACTTATAGCCCACAGCTGGACCTAGCTCCCCAGCAGAAGCACTGGGCATTTTCTGATTTGCTCCCTGGAAGGAGCACCAGGTGGGTGGAGTGGGGCAAGACCCTGTTCCAGGGCCCTGTTCCCCAGCAGGAGGGGGTAACTGCAGGCAGCAGTGGGGAGGGGACCCCACAGAGCCGTACTCCCCCTCTGTCCAACCACCTGAAAGTTGGGCCCCCACCCAGTTTTCCTGCCTTTCTTTTTACTTGTGTGCGGCCTCCATGGATTTTTTTCTGTGGGTTAATGGCCCCTGATAGAAAAAAGGCCCCTGATCTAGCCCAGCCCTGGTAAGTGTTGGTCTAACTCTAACCTGTCCTGAAACATCTCCAATGATGGAGATTCCACAGCTTCCTTGGGCAATGTCAGGGTCATATGAGAAGAAAGATTGTCTCGTGGATGCCCCCAGGGGTAGTGTGTAATTGTCCCTGATTATTGGGTGGGGGTGCAAACAGATTCTGTCTTGCATTGTCAAAGGGCTCCCTGGGATACTGAACCCAGCCTTTGTGGCTGCTAGCTGTGCCTGGCAGAAAGGTTACACATTGACGGTATAACACTGATGCAGTTAACCTTTGGAACTCCTCGTCACAGAGTGAGTGTGAGTGTGAGTGTGACTTTGCTTTGCAAATAGGAGTACATGCATATCCTACCATTAGACATAATCACAGTTTCAGGTGTGAGAGCAGTACTTACAATTTAAATAAAACAATCAACAACAACAAATTCTTGTGACTGTAGAGTGGGAAGCAATAAAAGTAAATGTTTTTGCTTCAAAAGCAGATGACGAACTATCTGACGCACAGACTGGTGTGGCATGTCTGTGGATGCGTCAAATCGTGGACATGTAAAAATGCTTCCTGCCTTGGTTTGCTGTTCAAGGCTTATGAAGGCAGCTTGTGTGTGCTCACAGAACGTGTGGCTCTTGTTGAATGTAAAAGAGAGATCATCAATGTTATGAATGAATATGAAAGCAAAAATAAGCTAGTGGCATTCTGACCATACAGTGTACCCTGTAAGCTGAGTGCTTGGGAGGCCACACAGGAGAGACTCAAATGCTGCCCAGCTGAGTGCCCACAGCCGGCAGCATGTGTTTCTACAGGTGGTGCACATCCACACATGCGTTGGTGTACACAACAAAATGTATTCCACCCATGGATAGAAAAAAGAGGGACCATTACTGCATGGCACCTGACTCTCTTCTGGGTGGCTGCCCAAGGGCTCAGCTTACAGGGAATGCTGACTGGAAGGGGCTCTCAAGGACCAAGTCTTGAAACTAATTGTTATCAATGAACTGGAAGCCAATATAAAATCCCCCATATCTCAGCAGGGGTGATTGGTCTGGTCCCTTTTGGGGGTGGGTTTCCTGGGTGTTGCGTCCTTAAGCTACATCTACACAGCGGAGCTATTTTGGGATATTTTCGGTATCCTGAAATAGCTATTCTGAGTCATAAGAGAAAGCCCCTTATATCGAAATATAATGGGCTCGCTATTCCGACAGCCCTGTAAACCTCGTTGCATGAGGGATAAGGGACGTTTCAGAACAGCACCTTATTTTGAAATTAATTTTGAAATAACATTGAAATAAGCTGCGCAATTTGCATAATGCAAATAGTGTAGCTTATTTCACGCTAAGTGTGCTGAGCTGTGCTGCTCTGCAGGGGGCAGTAACTCCAACTCTGTGCCTTGGCTGAGGGGACAGTGTTCCCTCTAATTTTTTCTATCCATGTGCAGAATAAATGTTGTTATGTGCACCAAGGCACGTGCAGATGTGCGCCACGAGGAGAAACATGCTGCTGGCTGTGGGCGCTGAGCTAATCAGTTGGGTGGCACTTGACTCTCCTGGAAGGCTGCCCAAGTGTACAGCTTCCAGAGAACACTGCTCTGGGGGAGGCCAGAACTTCTGGCCCAGCAGGCCAAGGTGGTGGGGGCCAGGAAGGCAGGTGTCAGTGGCATGATCATCACACTGAGGAGCAACCCCCAAGGGATTTCTGTGATTCAGCCCATCAAACCCAGAATTAGGGGCCACCAGCTGCCAGCAAAAGGGAGTTTTTTCTGTGCCAGCTGGATGTGAAGCAGCCTGTCAGCCATTCAGACACCTTCCTCTGGGCTTCACTGACTGACAATAGCTGGGGTTGAATCCCCTCAATGTGTCCAGTCTTGACCATCGGATATTTAGAGACGTCCCAGAGCCTCTGTTCCCAGGTCATCCATGTTATCATGGCTCCGTTGCTACACATGACGCCTGAGAAGAGTTATCAAACAAAAGGGAATTTAAGAAGGGATGGAGATTGAAGCAAACAAATGGGAGTGATGGACACAAATGGTTCCAGAGAATACAAAAAATATCACAAAATGCGAGCTCCCCTCATGGCCTTTCCTAGCTAAACAGTCTCACCTCACACCCCAGTTGACTGCAGCAGTGGCTTGTGCCCATGAGCACAGGTCCTGTCCTTCATAAAGCACGGATGCTTCTCAGAGATCTCCTTAGTGACTGGTCCTAGAGTGTTTTTCGCTCCCTGTGAGATACTAAATCAGTCTCTTGTCTTTATTCACCGAAAGGGTGAACCCTTCTCTTCCACAGGGTCTATACTGTGTCTTTGATGGTTTCCCATTGGCTTTTCTGGGTTGATGGCAAGGTTGACAATTGAGCAACACATCACAGAATTGGCTTGCAAGGGAGGGGTGACAATCCCCTCCCACTTGAATGGGCCATCTACACACCACAACCTATGCTGGGGTGACTCACTTTCAATCCAAGACCGTACGGGCATAATTTTCCATATAGTTGTATTATTCCTTAGCTATTACTTGTCCTGAGATCCCCACGATCACGAGTATCAAAATTCCCAAGCATTCTGCAGTGGCCTTGCCTGCTATCCATCCTGGCTAAAGATCAGGAAAGCAATTCATTAGGTGTGGCGAGTGTGTCAGGTCAGACAGTTGATTGCGAAAACCAGCGATTCCCTTGCTAGTTGGCACCAGTGGGCTGCCATCACAGACGCACCGAGCGACACCGTCACACCCTCATATAACAGAAAGGCCAGGGCAGCTCCAGGTGTACAACAAATATATAAGGGTATGTCTACACTACAAAGTTAATTCGAATTAACAGACGTTTGTTCGAATTAACTTTGATAGGCGCTACACAGGCAAACCGCTAGTTCGAACTTAATTCAAACTAGCGGAGCGCTTAATTCTAACTAGGTAAACCTCATTCTACGAGGACTAATGCCTAGTTCGAATTAAGTGGTTCGAATTAAGGGCTGTGTAGCCACTTAATTCGAACTAGTGGGAGGCTAGCCCTCCCCAGCTTTCCCTGGTGGCCACTCTGGGCACCACCAGGGAAACTCTTCTGCCCCCCTCCCGGCCCCAGAGCCCTTAAAGGGGCACGGGCTGGCTACGGTGCCCGTGCCAGGTGCAAGCCTGCCAGCACCCAGCAGCAGACCCTGCACCTGGCATGGCACGAGCCAGCCACCCGCTGCCACCCAGCCCTCCGCCTCTTCCCGGGACCAGGCTGGCAGCTCCCAGGAGCCTGCCCGGGGTCGCAAGAGGTGGGCGCCCTCCTGGTCTAGTGTGGACATCATGGGCCTCATCCACGACCTCCACACTAGGCACAGGAAAGTGGCCGTCTAGGGCAGGATAGGTGCCAGCCTGGCCACCCAGGAGCAGGTTTGCCTGAAAATCAATGTGGTCCAGTGAGACCCCCAACTCTGATCCCTGAGATTAGAACGGCCATACTGGGTCAGACCAAAGGTCCATCTAGCCCAGTAGCCTGTCTGCCGACAGCGGCCAACACCAGCTACCCCGGAAGGGTTGGACCGAAGACAATGACCAAGCCATTTGTCTCGTGCCATCCATCTCTAGCCTTCCAAAACAGAGGCCAGGGACACAATTTCTATCCCCTGGCTAATACCACTCCATGGACCCAGCCTCCATGAATTTATCTAACTTCTCTTTAAACTCTGTTCTAGTTCTAGCCTTCACAGCCTCCTGCAGCAAGGAGTTCCACAGGTTGACTATTTGTGAAGAAGAACTTTCTGTTATTAGTTTGAAGCCTGCTACCCATTAATTTCATTTGGTGACCTCTAGTCCTTCTATTATGGGAACTAATGAAGAACTTTACTTTATGCACCCTCTCCACACCACTCGTGCTTTTATAGACCAATCATATCCCCCCTCAGTCTCCTCTTTTCTAAGCTGAAAAGTCCCAGTCTCTTTAGCCTCTCTTCATATGGGACCTGTTCCAAACCCCTGATCATTTTAGTTGCCCTCCCCTCTCCCACCCTCTCTCTTTCCCTCTCCCACCTCCTTTTCCCAGTCTCCCCGAGTTTTGTTCAATAAAGAGAGTTTCTATTTTTGAACACAAGCGTCCTTTATTTTGTACATGAGGAAGGGGGGCTAGGGAGGGGTAAGTGGAAGGAGGTGAGGGATATATGGGGTACGAGCCCCCGATGGGGAGGACTGGGGTGGCTCTGCAGGCTCCTCGGGGTGGAAGCTCTCCTGCAGCCCCCTGATTGACCCCTCCCCAGATGGCAGCCTGCGGCAAGTGCAGCCGGGCTGATGGCTGAGTTCTGTGATGTGCCAAGTGTGGGCATTCAGTGCACTCCAAGCCAGGACTGCTTTGTTGTCCCTCATCAAGTTAGACAAGCGAGTGGGGAACCCCTGAGAACTGTCTGTCCAGGGTGGGGGTCAGGACCCTTTAAGCACAGCCCTCGGCTAGCCGGAGACTGCAGCTCCACGCTCTAAGTCCTAATCTGATGCCCTGCCGGGACTGCTTCCGGCCAGCCTTAATCTCGGTTCAGGGTCCACTCAATGTGGACATACTAGTTCGAATTAGCAAAACACTAATTCGAACTAGTTTTTTTAGGTCTAGATGCACTAGTTCGAATTAGCTTAGTTCGAATTAACTAATTCGAATTAAGTTAGTTTGAATTAGTGCTGTAGTGTAGACGTACCCTAAAGGCCTAGTAAGATGCTAAAATGACAAACGGTCGGAACTCTCCATTTCTCTCAGTTTTGGATTCGTGGGTACTAAAGCTGTAGCTGCAGTTAACAAACCAAGCCATTGAATAGCTGGCCCAGGCCTCTCCCCTAATAGCTTGCTTACATGTTGGGTTATGGGCCAAAGTCCCTCTAAAGCAGCAGTTCCCAACCTTTGCCAGATGGGAATCCATTTTGACAATTCAGGAAGACTTGATGACCCAAGGCAATTCAAGAACCAGGGGCAGAGCCACCTGGGGAGACACATGGCGACCCTTTTGAAATGTAACGGTGACCCATAGGTTGGGAAACCCTGCTCTAAAGCCATGTCCCTACTTGAAACACTGGAAACTTTCTTCCTCCAATGTAGCACTGTCTACACTAGGGCTTAAGTCATCTAAGTGACTTCTCTCAGGGAGGGTGGGGAGGGGGGATTTTTCACCCCCATGAGAAATGTGACTTTGCTGTTACAGCTTTCCAGAGTAGACCAGCCCTTAGATCAAGGGTGGGCAAACGCCACTCAGTGGGCTGAATCTGGCCCACCTAGGGCTTTGATCCGGCCCGTGCGGCTGTTCCGGGAACGCACTGGGAACACACGAGCCCTTTAAATAGAAGCAGTTGAAAGGGCTCACAGGTTCCCGCAACATCCTGGCAGCGAGCCCAGGAGCAGCGAGCCCCTTAAATAGCAGGACTCGAAAGGGCTCGCAGCTCCCATCTCTGGCTAACGCGATGCCTGGGAGCCGCAGGGGAGGCACGAGCCCTTTCAGCTCCTGCTATTGAAAGGCTCCGCCCCGTCCGTTCGAGGCTCTGCCCGCGGCTCACGACCACTTCAGAAATGTTGGAAGTGGCCCCCGCTCAAAAGTTATTCCCCGCCGCTGGCCTTAGATGGCTTGTTGACCTGAAAGGCGATAGACATCAAGTTTTTTTTTTTGACACTGATGAGTGACAATTCCAGCTGACCTGCTTTATGGTGCTTCCCTTGAGCTCTCTGAGCAAACCTTGTGTGAAGTACAGCTGTGGTCCCATAGCTTGGCTTGAAGGCTACATGGCCGCACTCCCTCAGCTGGCCTTCTCAAAAGGGTCTCAGCAGCTGAACAATAACTGGCTGCAGAAGCTGTGACAGAAAACCTGCATCACACCTCCATCACCAGGCTTAAAAATAAATGGAGGCATCTCATGATGGACTTTCCCCCACTTCTCATTTGCAAGGGAATCTCAGTGACCCTTATGGTCCAGCTGGACAAAAGGTTGCACAACTTTATGCTTCTCAAGTAGTTTTCCTCAGAGCAGGGGAGTGGACAGATTTGTTGGGCACCTGGGCAAGCTTTGTGTATGGGGGAGGGGGACTGGTTCTGTGGTCCTGGAAGGGGCGGGGCTGAGGGCAGCTAACCCCCAGTGCTACCTGGAGCGCGCTGTGCTGTACCCTCCCCCCAGCAGCCCTGAGTGATGTCTGGAATGCACTCAGAGGCACTTTAGCAGTGATTTAAAGGGCCCAAGGATCTGACCATGGCTTGACTCACCAGGCCCCAGGACAACTGCCGCCTTTATTCCCCCATCTGCCCGTCAGTGAGCTTGCCTCTGAATAGAAGTTGATTTTGAAGCTAATCAAAATAAGTTCTATTTGAAACACAAATAATTAAAATCTACACTGGCTCAGTATTCTCCTAGGCTGTGTCTAGACTGGCAAGTTTTTTCGCAAAAGCAAGTGCTTTTGCGGAAAAAGTTGCCAGCTGTCTACACTGGCCGCTTGAATTTCTGCAAGAACACTGACGATCTCATGTAAGAAATCAGTGCTTCTTGTGGAAATACTATGCTGCTCCCGTTTGGGCAAAAGTCCTTTTGCGCAAAAGTTTTTGCACAAAAGGGCCAGTGTAGACAGCTGAGATTTGTTTTGCGCAAAAAAGCCCCGGTCGCGAAAATGGCGATCGGGGCTTTTTTGTGCAAAAGTGTGTCTAGATTGGCACAGACGCTTTTCCGCAAAAAGTGCTTTTGCAGAAAAGCGTTCGTGCCAATCTAGACGCTCTTTTCCGCAAATGCTTTTAACGGAAAACTTTTCTGTTAAAAGCATTTGTGGAATATAATGCCAGTCTAGACGTAGCCCTAGGGTACATCTAGACTGCGGCGATACTTCTGCATACTGGAAATATCCTGAAATAGCAACGCCACGTCTTTAAACGCACCCTCTATTTCCCAAAATAGTGGGTTCATTATTCCAGCGTCCCTGTAACCCTCGTTCCCGGAGGGATTTGTCAGAATAGTGCCTCATTTTGAAATTAAATGTTAAAATAAGCTCTTTTGATCCAGACTCGCAATAAGCTACGCAATTTGTGTAGCGCAGCCCTGCACAATATATGGCCCGCGGGACACACATGGCCCGCAGGGGCTCACTGTGTGGCCTGTGAACAGTTGTGATGGGGCGAGCCCGTCCCCTCACCCATGCCTGCAGATGCCGGTGGCTGCAGCGTCAGAAGCTGTGCTGCCCGGCATGCTCTGGCGCTGCTGCACATGCTCCGGCGGCCCCATGGGCATTTCAAAGGCCGGAGCTGTGCAGCCGGGAAGGGAGGCAGAGTGCGGCTTCGGGAGGCCGGTGGAGGATGCTGGAAGCCGGAGACAGCCAGGCCTCCAGCCGAATGGGGGAACAGAGGCACCCCATGGGGGACCAGCCGGCAAGAGGGCAGTTCAAAAGCCCAGTGGGGCATCCCTCCGGGGAGGAAGCCGCCAAACCGGCTGTAAACCCCGAGGATCAGGCGAAGCGCTCCTGGGAGGTCCCGAAGGACGGCCCCAGGGGAAGAGGGTGCTGGACCAGCTGTGAGACAGGCAGAGGCACCCCGGATTGGGTCAGATGGACCCCCCTTTACCCCAGAGGACCTTGCAGCTCCAGAGGGCAGGCGGCATGTCGGGGGAGAAGAGGAATAGACGCCGCAGGAGCTTTTAATAGTAGTACTAATATTATGAAAATATCCACTTAAAATATGACCCCCAAATACAACAAGCTTGTTGCCGAAAAGAGATGTAATATTTCTCATTAAGCTTGCAAGGTAATTAGGAAAAGTACAAACGTTTTCTTTCAACGGAACAGATGTTTTTCATTTTTCCATGATTCATAAATAAAAATTAAAATAATTATGTTTGATTTAATTGAAAAATTATTAATAAAGTATCCTCCCCCCCCAAACCTACCCTTGCGGCCCACAGCTGTTTTCTTTGGAGTAATATGACCCTCGCTTTTTCCGAGTTGTGCAGGCCTGGTAGCACAAATTGTGTAGCTTATTCTGACAGAAGGGTGCTGTCCATGATAGAGGTGTATGAAATCATGAGTGGCGTGGAGAGGGTGAATAAAGAAAAGTTATTTATTAGTTCCCATAATAGAAGAACTAGAGGACACCAAATGAAGTTAATGGGTAGCAGGTTTAAAACTAATAAAAGAAAGTTCTTCACACAGCGTGTAGTCAACCTGTGGAACTCCTTGCCAGAGGAGGCTGTGAAGGCTAGGACTATAATAGAGTTTAAAAAGAAGGTAGATAATTTCATGGAGGTTAGGTCCATAAAAGGCTATTAGCCAGAGGATAGAAATGGTGTTTCTGGCCTCTGTTTGTCAGAGGCTGGAGAAGGATGGCAGGAGACAAATCGCTTGATCATTGACTTCGGTCCACCCCCTTTGGGGCACCTGGTGCTGGCCACTGTCGGCAGACAGGCTACTCAGCTAGATAGACCTTTGGTCTGACCCAGTATGGCCATTCTTATGTCTAGATGCAGCTTTACACACTGTTTCTCACACTCATTCCCCTACACCCCAGTCTTTGGCGTGAAGTTTTACATCAATTCGGACAGCTTAGGGCAAAAAGGGTAAATTGCATCAAATAAGCTTTTCATGATTAGCCATTTTCCTACATCACTAACTCAAAGAGAAAAAAAAAATACACATTCCATTTTTCCAGTATCAGTCAGTTGATCACATCATGAAGTCTTTTATTGGTTAAAGAGTAACTGCATGGTGAATTTTTTTTTCATGGGTAACAATAATAGGATCAAAGATTATAGAATCTTTTTACAGATGTTAGTTTTCTTTTCATTCCCTTTTCCAGGTGAAGCATGCCTAGGAAAGGTGAGGAGGTGTGGCCTGTCAGTACACTTAACCCTTGCTGGCCAGTACAGTGCCCATCACAGACAGCATTTCCCAAATGTTGAGATTAGCTAGATCTCTTCCAAAATAACCTCCCAAAGGGACTAAATCAAATAACTGGGCATTTTGCTTTGTTCTAAGTCACTTGCTGTGGAATTCTCTCCTTGGCTCATCTGAGACAGTATCGACTCAAACAACAGAACTGCAGTTTGATCATGTGCACTTATTTCCGTTAGTCGCACCATTTGGAGTTTGCTGCTGTTCACGTTATCCAAGTGGAGATTTAAAACCACCACTTTGGTAATCTGTCCAATAGCTTGGCAAACTCTCTCCTGTTGATTGAGGTGCAGGGATGGGGGGGGGGGGGAGAGAAAACAAAATGACAGTAAAGAAATGATGGACATTTGGCTGAAATTTCCCAATAAATCTGAGCTATATTCTGTCAAACAAACCTAATATCCAGTTATATGACCAAATAGCCTTCATGAAAGAGAAGAATCACAGAGGTAGAAGACACTTTACATGCAAAATGAATGTAAAATTCCAGAGCTGGTTATAATTGGTGATTCATAATAAGGATGACTGATTCTCCCATTGCAGTCTCTGCTGATCTATTCAAACCTGCTTCACTAAGCGCTGTTTCATTAGTGTTATTTACAAAAATTTTAAAATATTCAGAACAGGAGAGGGGGGCCTGAGGAGAGACAACCAACCTTCCCTAAAATGGCTTTAAACTCTGAATGACTACACTGTGGTCGGGATCCATCTGAAATCCTCTTCCAAGTCTAGTAATAGAAATGTAGCCATGTTAGTCTGGTCTTGCTGAAACAAAAGACAGGACTATGAAGCACTTTAAAGACTTACAAGATGGTTTAGTAGGTGATGGATGAGCTTTCGTGGGCCAGACCCACTTCCTCAGATCAAATTGTGGAAGAAAAATGCCAATTTTCTTCCACAATTTGATCTGAGGAAGTGGGTCTGGCCCACGAAAGCTCATCCATCACCTAATAAACAATCATGTTAGTTTTTAAAGTGATGCATAGTCCTTTCTTTTCTTCTTCCAAGTCTGTAACCCTTTCATCTCCCACCCTAATGAGTCTGATTTAGGAACAAAGATATCTAAGCACCATTTCCAAGCATAGACAGCCAAGAACACTACCTCACTGAACACTCTGGGAAGTGAAGGACTATGAAGGAGGTAATTTCTGCATGTCTCAGACACAATGTAACAGTTCTGGGGTAAGAGGGAAAGAGAGAATTCCCCCATCTCCTTCCAGCATCACAGAACCTGAAACATAACAATGTTCTTGTTCTTCGTTATATTTAAACATATTTTAAATGAGAAAAATAAATAATCAACAAAATAACTGTTCAGTGCAATTCCAGGGCAACATGAAAACAAGTGGGAGCTAGACACTATGTCCTCTGAGAGGAACTTGATGACCAACATATATTTTGCAGTGGGAGCATCTGTATAAATGTGGATTTGTTTAGATAAGGAAATTTGATGATGGCTAGGTTGGGTCAGGAGCAGCGTTTCCTGTAAACTGTGCACTTTGTGACTGCTTAGGAGAGATTAAAATGTTACCCACATGATAAGCAGAATGTTCACAGCTAAGTTTTTTTCTACTGGTGGTGCACATTTGCACGTGCCTGAGTGCATGTAAAATTTATTCCTCACATGGATGGAAAAAAATTCACACATGGATGGAAAAGACTACAGGGAACATTGTTCAGGAAAATATATACTAGATCATCCCAGCCACTATACATGGCCCATGTCTTTGCTGCAAAAATAGTTGTCTCTTTACATCAAGAAAAATACACAAACTATTCAATGCCTTGAAAACCCCAGTGAGGAGGACTCTTGATGTAGCTAGCTGAAGACACCATTGTCTTCTCCATCTGGGGATGATGTACATTCCTGGTAGAAAGGACATGCACACCCATGTCTCACAGGACAATGCAATCGATCAAAAGGACCAAAGGATCCACCTAAAAAAAAAGGGTAAGTTTCAAAAGGCAAAAAGTGGGCAACTCGCATGGGGGAGCCAAGTGACTACAGTGTGTAAAAGACACAAACAGATAGCTTACAGGGAACGCTGGTAGCAGTGTGCTTTTGCAGCCACTCAGGAGAGAGTCAAATGCTGCCCAGCTGATTAGGAGAGCACCCACAACTAATTTTTTTGTTTCTACTAGTGGTGCACATTTGCACATGCCTCGATGCACATAAAAATTATTCTGCACATGGATGGAAAAGATCAGAGGGAACATTGGTCGCTACCTGGGAATTACCAGAAGAATTAAGATCTTCTGCCAGATCTACACAAGGTTTTTATGGAGTTTATCTCCTTTACGGATTCTCTGATGATAGATAAGCCCTGAGCTCTGAGTAAAGCTTTTCCCACACTCACAACATTCATAAGGTCTCTGTCCTGTGTGGATTCTGTGATGTGTAATGAGGGTTGAGCTCTGAGAGAAGGTTTTCCCGCACTCACAGCATTCATAGGGTTTCTCTCCCGTGTGGACTCTCTGATGAGAGATAAGGGAGGAGATGTCAGTGAAACTTTTCCCACAGGCACCACATTCATAGGGGCGCTCTCCTGTGTGGATTCTCTGATGTGTAGTAAGATTGGAGCTTCGAGTGAAGCTTTTCCCACACTCACTACATTCATAGGGTCGCTCTCCCGTGTGGATTCTCTGATGAGAGATCAGGGCTGATCTCTGAGCAAAGCTTTTCCCGCACTCACAGCATTCATAGGGCCTCTCTCCAGTGTGGATCCTCTGATGCGAGATCAGGGCTGAACTGTGATTGAAGCTTTTCCCGCACTCGCCGCATTTGTAGGGTCTCTCTCCAGTGTGGATCCTTTGATGCGTAGAAAGGTCTGAGCTCTGTGTGAAAGTTTTCCTGCACTCATAGCATTCGTAGGGTCTCTCCCCTCTGTGTATTCGCTGATGTCTAATAAGGGCTGAGGTATGATTGAAGCTTTTCCCACACTCGCAACACTTGTAGGGTCTGTCTTTTGTGTGGATTATCTCATGTCGAAGCAGGGCTGAGCGGTAACTGAAGTTTTTCCCACACTCACTGCATGTATTCTCTCTCTTTTCCCTGAGGACTTTCTCCTGGGACGAGGGCTCTTTGAGATCCTGATGAGTTTCCTGACAAGTAATGGATTTATCCACTTTCTCCCAGGGCTGGATTCCCTGCACTCTCTCTGGCCTGTGCTGATTCTCACAGGCTGCACCCTGCACACCATGTTTGGATACATTCCCTTGGGAGCCTTGCACTAATCCCCTGGATGGTTCCACTCGCTCAGCATCTTCCTGCTGAAGATTCAGCTCCTGGTTCTCACTCCCCATCTTAGCACCTGCTGGGATAGAGAGAGAAACCTCAGAATTAAGGCAGAAAGCAAATCCAAAGAAGTGCAGGAGAGACAGAAATTAAAAAGCAGGGACTGAACTCCTCCAAACTCATTCCCAGAGGGAAGAGGATTAATTGTGCCTCCATATCCCATCCAAACACACACTAGGAAGAGAGGGAGCTACTGCAAGATGTCAATTGCAGTCTGTAGGAAGCCACGCAGGGCTATCTTGAATTCAGAAAGCTCACAAAGGTCTTTCAGGAAATCCCAGCTGTCTACCCTAGGGCACTTACTGATTCTGAGTAAGTTTACTGTTTCTTCACCTATGCAAGGACTTCTCTGGATCTCTCTTTTCACTGAACCCTGGAGCTCTGGGACCCACGGCTCTTCCCCTCCTTCCAGCTGGGAGATCACATCAGGTTTGGAAACAGGAAACCCTGGCAAGGGGAAACAAAACAAGGGAGATCAGATGACACCTACGCCATCTGTCATAAAAACACCTCAGTCCATTTTAAATCAATAAAAAAAATCACAAGACCCAGCTCCCCAGGTGCTCCAAATTACAGTACACTCAGCTTATGAGATTTAATACCCACATCTCTGCTGGGAAACACACAGCTGGACACTCATTACCAAAGAGAGCCCTAAAACACAGAGATGGAACTGCATGTCCCAGAGAGTGAAGACTCTAGATAGGAGACCAAGTCTTCCTGGAACTGCCCAGTTGACAAAGAGGTTCAGAGATAATGCAAGTCTTGGGGAAGCTGGAAGCAACTAGCATTGGCCTGTGGCAGTTTAGTGGAGGGGATGCCATATGAGGAGAGATCAATAAAACTGGGACTTTTCAGCTTAGAAAATAGGAGACACAGGAGGATAGGGAAATATGACAGAGGTCTAATGTGGAGAAGGTGAATAAGAAAGTTATTTACTTCTTCCATAACACAAGAACTAGGAGATACTACATGAAATTAATAGATAGCAAATTTAAAACAAACAAAAGGAAGTATTTCTTCACACAATGCACAATCAACCTGTGGAACTCCTTGCCAGAGGATGTTGTGAAGTCCAAGACTGTAACAGGGTTCAGAAAAAAAAAAAAAGCTAGATGAATTCATGGAGGATAGGTCCATCAAAGGTTATTAGCCAAGATGGCATGTTGAGTAGCCCTGGTCTAGACAAAGCGTTCTAGCTATGTGGATAGATAGGCAATACCAGATGCTAGGAAAGTTACACAAAAAGAAAATGCAAAGTGTAGGCACAGCATAGATAGGAGGCTCTAGGGCAGAAACTTACAACTTGCAGGCTGGATATGGCCCATGGACTGCCTTGATCCACCCCATGATGCTCAGGATTTCTCCCCACCCTGCAGTAGCACAGTGAGCCAGTACTGAGAAAAGAGCCATACTCCTCATGAGCCCAATCAAGGCAAGCCACAGGCCAGATTCAGCTTGCAGGCTGGGAGAAAGCAGTGATAGCTCCCATGGGCTGGGAAACCCAGCCAATGCAAGTGGTAGGAGCGGTGTCTGTCAGTGCAGGGCCACGTGGAGCCACCTGCACCCCTCACAATTTTTTTGAGGCACATAAAACATTTATTCCACATATGGATGGAAAAAATTCACACACAGATGGAAAAGATTCAAGGAAACATTGCACCCAACCCCATACTCCTGCAGCTGGCAAGAGCCCCAGGGAATGGTTCTGCATGGATGGTGCAAACTGCCACAGGTAGTCAGCTCAATACAGCAGTTTTGAGGGCTAACTCATCAGTGGTTTGAGCAGTGGCCTGTTAAACCCAGGATTGTAAATTCAATCCTTGAGGGAGCCATATGGGGCAAATCTGTCAGGGATGGTACTTGGCCTTGCTGTGAAGGCAGGGGACTGGACTCAAGGTCCCCTCCAGCTCTAAGAGATTGGTATATCTCCAATATTTACTTAAATTAATGGGATGAAGTTCTGTGACCTTTGTTATACAGGACCTCAGAGTCAATGATCTGTGAAGCCAGGGAATGGGTTACTTAGGTGCTAAGGCAATGCAGGGCCCAGGACAACTCCACCCCCCTCCTGCCACAGCTACACTCTGCCTCTTCCTCCACCCCATCCCTTCTTCCAAGCCCCTGCCCTCTCCTCTCCCAAGCGATGCCAGGAGCTGGCAACATGGGGCAGAACAAAGTCCCATGTTGCCCAGACCCTGTTGCGTCTGAAAACTGTCCAATGGAGGGATGAATCTCCCTCTTTATAGGTTTTTTGGGGGGGATAATAAAAGAAAAATATACACGCTTCATTTAAATGATTGTATTTTTCAAGAATACAGAGTTATTTTTACAAAGTTAGTTTTTATTTCAGATTTCTTTAAAAAAGGGATTGTTAAAATTTGCCCATTTAATATATATATATATTTTTTTACAAGGGAACTCTGTCAAGTGTATTTTTTTCATCCTTATAAACTTTTATCATTCGCTATGTTTTAACAAAAAAGGGCTACAGTCAATTTGGTTTCCAATAACATTATCTTCTAGATTTCAAACCTTAAGCATTGATTTAGCTGTGCCAAACAGCCCTATTCCAAATTTATCTGTTTTATGTGTTCTGTAAGATTTATTAAGAAGCAATCCTGTTCCCGGTTCATCTGTGTGTTTCTGTCTCATCCAGGTGCAGTTTCTTTCAACAATCACTCAGTTATGTGAATTGGACTTATTTTGAGGATTCTGTCTTATTTCTGTTTGTTGTAATGAGAAGCAATCCCATTTTCCTGGCACATCCCATTTTCCTGGCACAACCAAACCCTGACCTAGCTTTAAATTAAGATCGGAGGAAGCTGCGGATCGACTTTTGGTGGTCCTAGCTCTTACTGTTTAGGATGAATTCTTGAACAGACAACCTTACTCTCTACAATATACAGTAGATCGGGGTGGACAACAGGTTAGAGACAAAGAGCCAAATTAGCAGTGGATAAAGTTCAAAGAGCCACGTATTATATATTTATTTTTATATATCTATCTATAGAAAGATAGATATAGTACGCAAAATGTAGTGATAAAAAAACAACATTACAGGACATTTTGGACAAAAACCAATAAAAAAGTCTCTAGTCACTTAAAAAATTCATGGTGAGTCCATAGATCTTCAGAGAATTTGATAAAGAACAAACATCAAATTAAAAAAACCCAAAAACTTTAAAAATACAGTAATATTCGCACACTTTAAAATAAAAAAAAAAAAAGCATCCCCACCATGTATTTTGAATTTAACACTACTGCCCTATTATGTCCTGTGAGTTTTTTTAAATTAAACTGAACTGAGAAGTAAATTAGCACAATTTGAAATGCCTGTTTCACTCCAGCTTGTTGATGTCTGGTATGGTTTCCTAATTTTTTTTTAAACTTATGAAGATTATGGCTTTTTGTTGGTTCTAAAAGTTCAGGTCTGTCCCAGACTGCAAATATAAGAGGTTCAAAAACAATAAGGGAGAGACTCATATCTCAGAATAATTGGTTCAGCCTGGCAAACAATAGCCTTTGAATTTTCTTTAAAGAAACACAGTTAAACCAGGTACATGCAGATTCTTTTCTTTTTTTGCCCTGGAATTTAAATATGACAGCTAACTTATTCTTCATCCATGAGGACTTTGAGTTTAGGGGATTTCAGCCCCCTTGCCCCCCAAGCCAGGCATTCCCAGCCTCCTGCTCTAACCCAATTCCCTCCCCCACCCCAGAGCCAGCCTCCCCCAACCTAATACTTGGTTCCTGGAGCTGCAGCTGCAGCTGCTGCCATGTGCTTCTCCCTCCAAGTGCTGGGGTGCCATGAGCAGAGTGGCTGGCTGCGGGCAGCCCTGCAATGGTCAGAGCAGGGGGTCTCCACATGCTGTCTTTGCCTGTAGCCACCAGTCCTGCAGCTCCCATTGATCAATGATGGAGAACTGTGGCCCATGGGGGCTTTGGGGCTGGTTCATATGGATGGGGGACAGCATAGGGAGCTGCTGCTTTTGGGGGTGGTTGTGGGGTGGGTCAGGGGAGGAGATGGGCTTGCCTTGGCTCTGCTGCTCCATCCCTGGGGTGGTTGTCTGGTGGCTCCTAGGGTGGGTGGAGGACTTGAACCCATGATGCTGTCCTCCCCAGGTAAATCCCCTATCCCTAGGCCACTCAAGAACCTACCCCATGGCCCTACCTTCAGCAGGTCCACTTATCCTGCCTTCCTAATACAGCAGCCAGCTTCATCCCTGGGACAGCCAGTGTTGGCTGTCCGGCTACTCCCAGGGTGGGACTCAAGCCCCCCCACCCTGCACTCCCCAGGCAAATGCCATATCCCATGGCCACTCAAGAACCCACCTCACCTCCCTACCTTCAGCGGGTCCCTTAGCCTGTGTTGGCTGTCTGGTCACTCCCAGGATGTGTGCGGGGAGGGGGACAGACAGACTTGAACCCAGGTAAATGCCCTATCCCCTAAGCCACTCCAGAACCTAGCCCACCTCCCTACCTTCAGTGGGTCCCTTATCCTGCCTTCCTAATATGTCAACTGACTCCATCTCTGGGGTAGCCTGTGTTGGCTGTCCAGCCACTCCCAGGATGGGCGGGGGGGGGCTTGCATCCCCAACTCTGTGCTCCCCACATCCCCTAGCCCACTCCAGAACCTACCCAACCTCCCTACCTTCAGGGGGTCCCCTCCCATACTCCAAACCTGTTGGTCCAAGACCAGAGTCTTCACCCCAACCCCCTACCCCAGCCTGGTGAAAGTGAATGAGATTCGGGGAGGAAGGGGGATGCAGTGAGTAGAGCGAGGTCTTGGAGAAGGGGTAGAGCAGCGGCGGGGCTTCAGAGAAGTGGGGGAAGGAAGCCAGGCAAGGATATTTGGGTTTGAGGTAGGTCATCTTACATTGCACTTCAATTGAAAAAGCGATCTTGTGATGAAAAAGGTTGGAGACCACTGGGCTTAAGGGGTAACAGAAATCAATGGCTCAGAAGAAAAACTCAGGTTGAAGGCAAAAGGGTGGTAACAAGGTTCAGACAGTTTGTGTGCTGGAGGATCAGTACTGGAGCAAAGGTTGGAGTAGACAGCTTCTCTTTGCTATGGCAGAGATAAACCCACTCATTATCTTAGCACAGAGAAAGTTGTTAGACTTTGTACCATGCCGCTCCCGAACCCTGTTCCCAGAGCGTTCTGTAGTGGGGTGGGCAGAGCGCTAGCGTGTGTGTCACAGGCACGTTGGGGTGATGCTGAGACAGGGCAGAGTTAAGGTTACATTGTGTGGTGATGACTTGAACCTTAACTCTGCATTTTCCCTTCTGAGAACCACAGGGACAGGACTCCTTACCCAGCGAGATCACATTCTCATAGTTCTCCTGCATGACGGCTCTGTAGAGGGCTCTCTGAGCTGGGTCCAGCAGAGCCCACTCAGCCCTCGTGAAATACATAGCCACGTCCTCAAATGTCACCGGCCCCTGAAAGAGCAAGAGCCCAACACTCAGCACCTGCTGCCCCACTCACAGCCCCCAACCAGTCATGTGGGAGAAGAGCCAATAACATGGAAGCTCTGGGTGGCTCATAGTCACCAGCGTCCCACCCCCACCCTGCTCAGAGCATCCAGGAAACACTGGGCATGGGGAGTGAAAGGGACAAAGAGATCCCCCTGGCCTGTCCCAGCAGATCCATCCCAGCCCTACAAGCCAGAGACTGATATAGGAGATGGATCCTCCAGTAGGGTCCCGGCACGGAGCCGTGGTAGGAAACCCAACACCCCTCTCATCGTCAGCAGCTGCATGTTGGTGGCTGGGGCATCTACCCTACACGCCCCTGGTGAGTGTCCCCTTGACATGTCACCCCAGCTTTTGGGGAGGATTGAGCACTGGGCTGTGGTCAGTTTTCCCTGCCTTGCTCGGAGGGCTTGTTTCTTTATTTCCCGCTTCACGCATTAGGGCGTTTTCTCCCCCACTACCCAGAGATTTGTTCTGAGGATCTAAGCTCGGGATGTGAACGGGTAACCGGTTACACAGTAATTGTCACCCTTACCAGGTGATGCTTACTGGTAACCAGTTAACCGGCACCTGTGCGGTGCCCGCAAGTGGGGGCTGGAGCAGCCTCCTGTATGCATGATCCTGCTTAATCAGTCAACTGGTTAAACATTTACTCAATTAAGTTATGAAATGGGATTTTACATCCCTAATCTAGGCCCAAGTTAACGAGCCCCTACAACTTTGTGACCCTTCCCTTTCCTCACTCAGTTTCCTAACACCCCAGGACTGGCCACCTCTTCAGTGTTTTCTGCCCCTCTCCCTGCAGCTGGAAAGCCTCCCGTCCCCAGCAACTCCCTGACTGTCCCTACCTGTAGTGGCTCCGTGGCAGCCATGTCCCTGCCCTGTCCCGTGGGAGGACGGGCTGAGTCGGAGCGAAGCGCGGACGTCCGGCGTCGGTCTGCAGCCTGGCAGGGAGAGAGGGGCGATGGGGCAGGTGTCAGAGCAGGTTTGAGTTGATTTCACACCAGGGTCCCCTGGCCAGGTTCCTTCCCCACAGACAGGGAGGGCCAGGGCAGCCAGGCTGGGAACATGCCCCATCCCCTGTCACAGCGCAGACCTGGCCCCTCCTGCCCAGACAGCTCCAAGCCCCCCTGGGAACCGAGTGTGAATCCAACCCGGGCAAAGAGCAGACCCAGAGAACCGGGGGGGGGGGGGGATGTCCCCAGGCCAGCGCCCTTCTGCGGGGGGGGGAACAGAGTCCGGGGCTGCCCCCCGCGGCTTCTCACCTGGCTCACAGGACAGTGGCACCGGGCTGGGACCCCCACGTCTCCTAACGCCTCTTCCCTCGTGTCTGGCCCGGCCGAGAAGCGGGGCGTCCCCCTCCCCCACCGCTTGGGGCTTCCCGGGGGCGAGACGCGCTTTCCCCGGACAAGCCGGTGGCCGAAGGACCCTTCTGGCCCGAACCTCCCCGCGGGGCCGAGACGGGGGAGGCGGCGCAGAGTCACTTTCCTGCCCCGCCCCAGGGCCCCTCACTCACCGGCCGCCTCCGGCTCCAGCGGAGTCCGGGCCGGTTTCTGGCCGGGGACAGGCCCGGGCGGGCGGGCAGGGAAGGGTCAGTCCCCACCCGGACCCCGCTGGGGGGGGGGCAGCAGCGGCCTCTGGCCGGTCCCAGCCTCGGAGCTGCCGCTCTCGGCTCTTTGTTCTCCCCCCGCCGGCTCCTGCCGCCTCCTCCCAGCGCCGCCCGCCCCCAGCGCCAGCCCCTTCCTGTGCCCTGCAAACCCCGCCCGGGCTGCAGCGCCTGGAACCGGCTCCTGGGGGGGGGGGAGCAGGGAATTGACTACAAGAGACCCCTCCCCCCGCGCCTGCTGCCCTCCCCCCCGACAGCCCTGGCTCTGGCTCACAGGACAAGGGGCCCGATCCGGCTTCGGGCGAGCACGCGCCGCCTGGGAACGGGCCGGGGGTCAAGTCTCCCACAGCCAGAGGGGGAAGGGCTAGACCCGGAGAGAGACGCTGGAAAGGCACCGCTGGGAACTCCCGGCCGAGACAGGCTCCAGCTGGACTTCGATCTGCAGCGCCGAGCATCAGCTGGGCCACACAGGTCAGACCAAAGGTCCATCTAGCCCCGTGACCTGTCTGCCCATTGGCACTGACCATTTGTGTTCCGAAAAGAGATATTGACGGAGTTGCTTCTAACACATCTACTGTTAAACAGTCGCTCTAAAAAACCATCCTTGTTTATACATTTATTCAATAAAATATGTTTGAGCTTAATTTAAAAGTGGCAGAAAAAGGTAGATTCATTTTGAAGAAAAGGGTTTTATAAACAGACCCCTGTCCTTTCACAGCCTGCACCACTCCTTGTTTCTCCTAACCTCCCCACCACGTGCACCCCACAGCAGTCATCCCCCTTCCCCACCCATTTCCAGAAAGCCTGTAGGGGGGAAGCTCATTTTCCCATGCCATGCCATGCCCCTGGCTCCTCCAAGGGCAGTCGGAGCCGAGCTGGGACCGGCGCTCCCTTTGGCTGCTCCCCTACAAGAGAGGCCCAAAGGGGATGTTTAGATGGCATGCTTTCTATGGTTCCAGTCCACGTTGCTTTGTTAGCACCACGTGGCCGGAAACCTACAGGCTCTTTACCTCCCCGAACGACTCTTCACACAAGACTCCGGACATGGGCTTGGTCCAAGAAGGTGCAGCCAGCCGGCCAGGCTGAGCCACAAACCGGGCCTAGCCCTGACAGAGATGGCAGAGCAAGCCACGCTCAGCGGCCGCTACTCACAGACACTCCTGTGGCAGTCATCCTGCTTCCCCACCTGCAATGGTGAGCAAAAGCTATGGCATGGGACTCCTGTTCCAGATGGAGACAAATGAGGTGCTCCAAAGGGCAGAGCAGCCTCCTGCTGGGTCCATGAAGAGGCAGCCGCAGTCAGTGTGGTTTGAAGGCACCATGGCAGAGGTGCCCTTTTGGCCCCCCACTGCTTTGTGGCCAACCAGGCATTTGCTCAAGGTCTCAGCAGCCCTTGCTCCTGCAGAGGCCAGTGGGCAAGTCAGGAAGTTGCCTATTGAGTGGCATGCAGCAAAGGGCCTTGGGGAGAAGAAAGCTACTTCACCTGACCAGGGACTTGAACCCTAAGATTAAAAGTCTGATGCTGTACCCACTGAGCTAGCCAGGCTCACAAGGAGACTGCTTCCCCCTTGGAGTGTGTCTATACAGCAAAAAAGCAATCTGCTTTTTCGAAAGATAAGGTCCACACTGAATGGATGTTATCTCCCATTTAAGTTGTGATTAATATGGATGGAGTGACCACCAGAGCACCTGTGCTTTTTCCTCTTTCCTCTTCTTTCGAAAGAACTCCCTTTTCCCCGCCTTTTTCCGAAAGAGCTATTTTAGAAAAAGGCTTCTTCCTCATAGAAAGTGGTTTACCAATGTCAGAAAAACACCTCTGTTCTTTCAATTTTTTTTCTGAAAGAACTCAATTGCAGTTTGGATGTAAGTGAAGTTTTTTTTTTTAAAAGAAATGGCTGTTTTCTCCAAAAAACTCTGTCGTGTAGACATACCCTGAGTTACAAGAGGTGGGGTTTCTATTAGAAAATAGGTAAGAATATAAGAACATAAGAACGGCCAGGCTCAATCAGACCAAAGGTTCATCTAGGATCTTGTCTTCCAACAGTGGCCAATGCCAGGTGCCAAGAGGGAAGGACAGGGAATCATCAAGGATGTGTCTATAGTGCAGGGCTTAGCTTAAAATAAGCTACGCAAACTGAGCTACGTCAATGGCGTAGCTTATTTCGAAATAGCTTATTTCAAAATTGGGAGCTTCTACACAGCACTTATTTCAAAATAGAGCACTCTTCCCCCGACTTCCCTTACTCCTCATACAATGAAGGTTACAGGAATTGGAGTAAGACGTCCTCCAGCTTGACAGTATTTCAACATTATTTTGAAATAACTGCCTGCTGTATAGATGCGGACTAAGTTATTTAGAAATAACACTAGGTATTTCGAAATAATGTTGCTGTGTAGACACAGCCCTGTTGCCCATTTCCTGCTTCAGACAGAGGCTATGGATATCATTCCTGCGCATTCTAGCTAATAGCCATTCATGGACCTACCCTCCATGAATTTACCGAGGTTTTTTTGAACACTGCTAAAGTTCTGGTCTTCAATGACATCCTCTGGCAAGGAGCTTCTGAGGTTGACTGTGTGTTGTGTGAGGAAATAATTCCCTTTTTTTTTTTTGAAACCTGCTAGCCATTAATTTAATTTGGTGACCCCTAGTTCTTGTTTCATGGGAACAAATAAATAACTTTTTCTTATGTATTTTCTCCATACCAGTCATGAGTTTGTAGTCTTATATCTTCCTTAGAAGTCTGAGTCTTATTAATCGTTCCTCATATAGCAACCACTCCATACCCCTTATCATTTTTATTATTTTTTCTGTAGCCATCCCACGTTCTAATACTTAGTCCTGACTCGAGTGCAGGGGACTGGATTAGATAACTTGTCGAGGTCCCGTCCCATGATTCAACACTGATTTCATTTTACACACAATTGCAGCACCTACAGAGGGTGACTTCAGCAAAGCACAACCATTCTTTCCTCCATATCTGCATAGTAGGGCCACATTTAATAATTCAAAAGATTAGTCAGGTGGTATCTTCTGCAGTAACCTCATGTAGGGTCTGGGACACAATAGTTTGAGAACCAAATACAAGGACATTTGGCAGAGTTCTAAAATCATTTCTTTTGGAATTCTCTCCTTGGATTGGCAGAGACAATATTGACCGAGGCAACTGAATACCACTGTGATCATCTGCACTTACTTCAGTTGGTGACACAGTCAGTGAGTCTGCTGCAGATCACAATTTCTTTGTTAGTGTGTCCAATAGCTTGGTATATTCTTTCCTGTTCGCTGAACTATGCATCGTCATGGATAGGTGGAGAAACAGCACTCACAACAAAATAGAAAGTCTACTTTACTAAGTGGACACTTGGCTCAAAGTCCAGATAAAATCGGTTATGCTCAGTTAAGCAAAACCAATATCCATTTATTTAACCAACCGAAAGAAAAATTCACAGAGGTGTAAAGCCTTTCTGGTTTCTCAGGGCACGTCTACACTACAAAATAAGGTTGAATCAAATATGGTTGATTTCTGGGCACTTGATTTTGTAACAGCGAAGGTCAGTGTCCTCACTGTGGGGAAGAATCAAATGTAGTTGGAAATAGTGCATCCCATTAGGGAGCCTGCAATCAACTCAGAGAGTGATGCACCATGGGTAGCTTTGCATTTTGGGCTATACTCTTGGTGCTCACTGGTAGTTATGGACTCATGTCCTCAGTGTCCCATAAGAGGCACAACTAGACCCTCCCCCCTTACATGGGATCCCTGTGAGGCAGTGTGCTACGTTTTTTTGTACCCTGGTTGCTCATGCAGACACTATAGCAGCACGAGCATGGAGCCCAGTTTGCAGCAGACCACTGTGATGCTGATGTGTGTCCTGGTGTGCCTAATGGCGCAATACTTGGAAAGCGTATGGCTGTCGCTCTCCCAGGAAGAGGACAAGGACAAATCTCAGCCTGGCATGGAATCACTGCTCATACAAGCCCTGCCAGTCCTGTGGACAAAGTGTAACACTGGTTCTGGTGCCGTGAGACAAGCTGAGACTTGTGGTGCAGAGATGGGGCGATCAGCAGTGGCTGCAGAACTTCCAAATGCACAAGATCACATTCTTGGAACCTTGTGGATGGCTTTCCCCTGCACCGAGGGGTGAGAATACCCAAATGGGACCTCCTATGACTGTAGAGAAGTGCTCAGCAATAATCCTATGGATGCTTGCAATGCCAGACAGCTACCGCTCAGTGGGGAATCAGTTGAGTGGGGAAATCTACAATGGGGGTTGCTGTCATAGAAGTAGCCAAAGCAATCAGCACCATTCCTCTACGGAGGGTTGTGACTCTGAGAAGCATGGATATCAAAGTGGAGGGCTGTGCTGTGATGGAGATCCTTGATTGCGGTGGGGCGACAGATGGAACACACATCGCCATCTTGGCCCCCAACCACCTTGCCTCACAGTACATTAACTGCCAGGGGTACTTCTCCATGGTGCTGCAGCTGCTGGAGGATCACAAGGGCCATTTCATCAGCATCAACATGGGGTGGTTGGGAAAGATGCATGATGTGCACATCTTTAGGAACGCCTGTCTCTGCCGAAAGACGCAGAGTGGAACTCCCCGTCCCCCCCCAGATAGGAAAATCATAATAAAGGTGGAAATGCCCTGTTGCAATCCTTGGCAACCAAGCCTACCCCTTGCACCCATGGCTCCTGAAGCTGTATGTGAGCAGCCTGGACCCCAGTAAGCAGGAGTTCAGCAATAGGCTGAGCAGGTGTAGAATGGTGATTGCATGTGGATGTTTAAAGGGAAGGGTTAGGAGTCTCCGGAATGAGCTGGACCTCAGTGATTGCAACATTCCCTTTATGGTGGCAGTCGGCATTATCTTGGCAACACAGCTTCACAGGTGATTGCTCAGCCCTGCCCAGTCTGTCAGCTCCCTGCATGGAGCCCTGAGTCTCTGACTGGGTGGGGCTGAGTCAAGCTGGGCTGCCCGGCAGCTTAGAGGGAACACTGGAGGCAGCCTGTTGTGTGTTCTATAATCTGTGCGAGAGTCAGGGGGAAACTTATCTAGCAGGGTGGGTTCTGAGGCAGAGCGCCTAGCCAGCGTGACAAGGAGTGTGCAGCAAGGGGCAGCACAAATCAGAAGAGCCTTGAAGGACAGTTTTATGCCTGTCCAATTTTGAGACTGTTGCATGCAGCAAGTTGCCCCTGCATTCCCTGTGTTTGCCTTTAACTCCCCTCTCCTCCCCCCATGCAGTACAAGCAATAAAGCGATGTTGTTCAAAGAACATGAGTTTTTATTAGGGGAAAATAGCAGGGAAATGAAAGAAATGGGAACCTAAATGGGGAAGGAAGGCTCAGGAACACCCATGGAACTGCCTTTTGCCTCCTGAGGTTCTGGAGTGTATGGCAGCCCTTGAGTCCCCCCCTCTCCACCCATATCCTGGGGCCCCAGTAGCCTCTAGGGACCAAGGGAGTGAAAGAAATAGGGCTGGGGGAGGAGGGACTGGGGTTGTCGACGGGGTGGATGGGGTTCTGGGAGGAGGCCCTCTTCAGACATGAAGGCAAGTGCTCCATCACAGCATCCAGGGAGGCAAACATGGTCTCCTGCTGCTCCCTGGCGGCTCTTCTCTCCTGGCATTCAGCAATCCAGTGCAGGTGCTTTGCCCGCTTCTCCACTAGGGAGTTCATGCAGTTCACATGCTCTCTGAACATGTCCTCTCTTATCCACTTTTGCCTGCAGAGCTGAGCCAGGCAGGCAGATGCTGTAAGACGGGGAGTATGCTCTGAGCTGGCTGCTGTCCCAGCTGCAATGAAAAGTTACACGGGCAGACATTACAGGACATACATTATGTTAAGCCTAACCCTAATCTGTTAGCCTACACCAAAGGTCTCTGTAAAGACAATGGAGATGTGTTCCATGCAAGGCCAAATGTTTGCTTTAAAGTGGGCACTTTACAGCAGGTGCACAGAGTTCTTAGGGAAGCATTAGAACACACTTGGTTCGGAGGCAGGCAGGCATAGTAAGGGGCCTGCCAGAGGAGGAGCCTGCAGGCGGAGGGGGCCAGGAGAGGGTGGCTTACTTCTGTGTCTGGCATATGTTGGGTCCGGCACATGTGGCTTCCCAGTACAGTGCTACTTTCCCAGCCAGGACAGGAGCCTGCAGGTGGGAGGAGGGAGGATGGAGGCAGGGGGCAGATTCCCACTGTGTACAACACACACAACAGTACTTCTTTTCCAGCCCGGGAGGGGGGAGGGAGGAAATATGTGTCTGGCACACGCAGCTTCCCAGCAAGAGTGCTAATAGGGTCCCCTCCTCCTTCATCCAGGTTGCCATGAGAGATATCAGTCTTCTCCGAATCACAGAGTGATCAGGAGCGGGTGCTAACAATGTGGTCACAAACCTGGGCCTTATGCTTCAGGGCTTTCTGGTGCAATGACATCAGACCACTTACTGGTGGCTCAGCATGGGAAGGTGTCCTACTGCAGAGGATGGAATAAGACTGGCCTCCCCAAAAAACCTTGTGAGAAGGATCAAAGAGTGCCTATCTGAGAGCTTCATGGAGATGTGCAGGCAAGACTCCCACTCCATCTGCAGACACATTGACAAGCTGTTCCCACCCCCCGCATTGTGTAGGCAGAGAGCATGCTGCACATCATACCCAACTGCCTTCGCCCACTTTAGTAAGAAAAGGTTTGTGAACTCACTGGAAGTGCCCTCCCTGGGGTCGGTGCTCAATTGGGAGACATCCTGGGAGTAGGGAACTGGCTCCAGCATCATGAACAGCTCTTGGCTCTCTGGGATCACTGGCTGGCCATGTTCCTCCTTCCACTTCACCACCATGCTGTCTTCCACACTGCTGCCAGGTGTATCATGACTGGACATCACAATCATGCTGGGGAAGCTGGCTGGGCCTCCCCTGCAAATCACATCCAGCTGCTCATAGTAGCAGCATTTGTGAGGTGCTCCATCAGACCATCCACTCACCCCCTTTGCCTTGTGGTAGGACTGCCTCAGAGCCTTGATTTGACTCTGCACTGCTGGTCATCACTGGAATAGCCGTTCGCCACCAGGCATCTGGCAATCTTCCCATAAATGCCTGTGTTCCCCTTGCTGGTTAGGAGCTCAGATTCATCGCCCCATGACTCAAAGAGGTCCACAAGGTTCTAGTGCTCTTCTGTGCTCCTGGAAACTAGAGCCCATAGAACCATAGAGCTGGAAGAGACCTCAGAAGGTCATCAAGTCCAGCTCCCTGCCCTAGGCAGGACCAATCCCAACTAAATCAACCCAGCCAGGGCTTTGTCAAGACAAGACTTAAAAATCTCTACGGATGGAGACTCCACTACTTCCCATTCCAGTGCTTCACCACCCTCCTAGTGAAATAGTTTTTCCTAATATCCAACCTGGACCTCTCCCACCGCGACTTGAGACCATTGTTCTTTGTTCTGCCATCCATCACTACTGAGAACAGCCTTTCTCCAGCCTCTTTGGAACCTCCCTTCAGGAAGTTGAAGGCTGCTATCAAGGCTCCCATGGGAGCAGAAGTATTTGAACTCATTGTAGTGTTACCATAATTGGTTGAAGTCATGTTCATATGTGGTGTGGTGTGCTGCTCTCTCTGAGTTGTGTTCCCAACACTGGCCATACAGGAAAAGCAATTCAACTTTTCCTGGGGCTTTTTCTGCTCACCTGGAGCGAAGCAGAGGCACAAGTTCTGGCCAGAGGGGTCAGAGCAGGAAACTGCAGGAGGCCTCCCAGAGGCCAATAACCTCAACTGCCAACGCTGCATCTACACTACCGTAAACTCAACCATGCAAAGTTGGAAATAAAGTTACTCCTCATGAAAAGCAGGAGTACTGAAATCGACCTCAGTGGCCCTTAAAGTCAACGTGACAGGCTTGGTAGTGTGGACACATCATTTAGAAAATCAACCATATGCAGCTAAATTTGATGTAAAGTCCTAGTGTAGACAATGCCTCAGAAAATTAAATTCCAGAGCAGGTTAAACGGAATCATAGAATACTAGAACTGGAAGGAACCTTGAGAAGTACTCAAATCCAGTCCCTGCACTCACAGCAGGACTATGCACCATCTAAACCATCCCTGACAGGTTGTTTGTCTAACTGACTCTTAAAAATATCCTATTGATGGAGATCCTACAACCTCCCTATGTAAATTATTCCAGTGTTTAACTTTCCTGCCAGTTAGGAAGTTTTTCCTAATGTCCAACCTAGACCTCCCTTGCTGCATTGCTACTTGCCCTAATCTGATGATTCAAAAACAGGACAGATTTTCCCATCATCTTCTCCTACCATCCCTTGAAACCGGTTTCACGCAATGCTGTCTCACAATTTCAGTCATGTTCTTTAGAAAAGTTTTAGCATCTCCATAATCATAGAATCATAAAACTGGAAGGGGCCTTGAGAGGTCGAGTCCAGTCCCCTGCACTCCCGGCAGGACCAAGTACCATCTAGACCATCCCTGCTGGGATGCTGGGAAAGGAAGGAATCCCTCCAAAACATCACATTGTCTTTGGATACCATAGAATTTGCTACAATTCAATATATTTTAAGTTGAGAAAATGGTACAAAACTTCCTGGCTGTTCAGCACAAAGTACGGCAATATGAGAACAGGAACTTGATGACTCCACCAATTACTTTGTAGGGGGAGAAACAGTAGAAATGACATGTTCCAGTTTTGTTCAGACAATTAAAACTGATGGAGTGGTTGGGCGGTTAAAAGTAAATGAACTAGATCCTAGACATGGCCTATGTCTTCATTGCAAGTACAGTTGCAGTTTTCCATCAAGTTACTTAAGGCCATAGAAAATCCAAACGGTGACGAGGCCCAGGAAATTTTATCTGAGTGCAGCTAGTTTGGATCACCCCGTCTCCTGGAGCTCATGGCGGGAGGGTCACATGCTTCCATAACTCAGAAAATAAAGGAATTGATAGAAGGGAGCTCCGCGTTCATTCCAAAGAAGGGCAGGCTACAAAAGAGAAAAGCAGGAAGCCTACCGTGAGACCACATGGCGCAAATAGTTCAAAGAGATTTTAAGAGGAAATTACCAAAACTATTAATACAAAAAAAAAAAAAGTGCTGCCGGCCCTAGACAAACTTCCTAGAGTGTTTATTTCCCTTGCAAATACTCTGATGATAAATAAGGGCTGAGTTCTGATAGAAGTTCTTCCCACCCTCAGAGCATCTATTATCTCTCTACACCCTGTGGATCCTTCAATGTCTCATAAGGTCTGAGCTCTGAGCGAAGCTTTTGCTGTGTTCACAGCACTCATAGCTTCTCTCTCTGGTGTGGATCCTTTCACATGCAATGGGGTCTGCATTCTGAGTGAAGTTTTCTCCGCACTCACAGTAGGGATGTGAAAGTGTAACCATGTGATGAGCCTGGGCTCATCCGCTATCTTTCATGGTTACACGCAGACACCAGCTACGCATGGGGAACCAGCATAAAAGCTGGCTTGGGTTGCACACCGACTTTGGAGGCGCTGCCTGCACTTGCTGACCTCCTCTCCACACTCCTGCCTCTATATCAGAGGTAGCAACGATCGGAGCGGAAGGGGGGAAGGGAGGAAAGGAGGGAGGCAGGAGCTGACTGCCACCCCACATGTAACGGCTGAAATTCTCAGTGGCTACTTAGTTATTTAATTAAATGCATTTTAACATCCCTAACTCGCAGCATTCGTAATGTTTGTCACCCTGGTGGATTTGCAGATGTTTCCTAAGCCTTGAGCTCTCAATGAATATTTTCCCACATTCAAAGCACCCATAGGGTCTCTCGCCTGTGTGGATTTTCTCATGCGTAATAAGTTTTGAGCGCCAACTGAAGCTCTTCCCACACTCACAGCACTCATAGGGTCTTTCTCCTGTGTGGATCCGCTGATGTTTATTAAGGTTTGAGCGTTTACTGAAGTTTTTTCCACACTCATTGCACGTGTTGTTTCTCTTTCCTGTGTGACTTCTCTGCTGGGCTGTGGTTTCCTCAAGGTAGTTATGAGGTTCCCAACAATGAATGGAGCTATTCGGTATCTCCCCTGGCTTGTTTTGCTGCCTCTTCTGAGGTCTGTGTGGACTCCCACAGCCTTTTCCCAGTGCGTGACTGCTGCAGACATCGTCTTGGCACATTTGCAATAAAGCCCTACGTGGTTCCACATACTCATCATCTTCCCGGGGAGGTTTCCTCTCTTCGGTCTCATTCATCGCTCCATCACCTGCTGGGACAGAGAGAGAGAAACCTCAGAAACAGGCTTGGAAAAAGGAAAAACAAAACAAAGTTAGATCTGGAGAGATGGAAAATAATCAGGAACTGACTGAATTTCCCCAAACACTTTCCCACAGGGGTAAAGGAATCAGTTCTGCCTGGATATCCCATCCACTCAGGGAGAAGGGAAGTCAAGGAGGAGCTGCTGCCAGGTGTCGGGAGGGTAGAAAGTCATGAGCGACTTCCCTGAGGATACGAACCTGGGGACAATCCTGAACTCAGAGAACCCACAGGGTCTTGGGATTCCAAGCTGTTTTCTTCAGAGTCTGACAGGTTTGAATTTACGACCGGATCTTTGGGACTGTGGAACCTCTGTGCCCCTTAAAATTCCAGCCAGGGCTGACTCTCACAAAGCTAGTGATAAGTAGCCCCACACTTTGCTAGAGTGCATGACGAGCCATTCACAAATCACACAGGGAATAGGCATCAGCCAAATCCCTCCCAACTCCCAGCCTAGTAAAAACAAAAACCTAGCTGTGGATATGCTACTAATAGGGGGTATGTCTACACTACCCCGCTAGTTCGAACTAGCGGGGTAATGTATGCATACCGCACTTGCTAATGAATTTCCCGGGCTTCATTAGCATAAGCGGGGAGCCGCCATTTTTAAATCCCCGCTGCTTCGAACCCCGTGTAGCGCGGCTACACGGGGCTCGAACTAGGTAGTTCGGACTAGGGTCCTATTCCGAACTACCGGTACTCCTCGTGAAACGAGGTGTACCGGCAGTTCGGAATAGGCACCCTAGTCCGAACTACCTAGTTCGAGCCCCGTGTAGCCGCGCTACACGGGGTTCGAAGCAGCGGGGATTTAAAAATGGCGGCTCCCCGCTTATGCTAATGAAGCCCGGGAAATTCAAATCCCGGGCTTCATTAGCAAGTGCGGTATGCATACATTACCCTCCTAGTTCGAACTAGGAGGGTAGTGTAGACATACCCAGACAGACTAAGCATGTGCTTAGGGCACCAGTAAAGCAGAGGCACCACAAAAAACAAAAAACAAACAAACAAAAAAAGAGAGATATTTTACGGTATAGTATTGTTTTTATTTTGAATTTCATATGGGGGGCACCATAATCTTTTCATTGCTTAGGGCCTCTAAAAATCTTAATCCGGCCCTGCTAGTACCGCAAGAAGATACTGACTTGCAATGCTCAAGATGAGTAGTGCAAATTTATTAATTAGTCTGCAACTTTATCAGTGGAAAACAATTATACACCAGCCTTTGTAAACCTGGGCAGATAGCTAACACTTCAGGCAAACGTGCTGGTAAAGATAAATAGTACAACAAGCGTAATGACTACAAAAGATAGATTTTAAATTATTATAATTGATAAGCAAAAAGTCAGAGTGGTTACCCAAAGAAAAGAAAAGAAAAGAAAAGAAAAGAAAAGAAAAGAAAAGAAAAGAAAAGAAAAGAAAAGAAAAGCATATAGTCTAAACTCTCAACTAATGTTCACTTTAATATTTTCCATCCATATGCAGATTTTTTTCATCCATTTGCAGAATAAATTTTATATGTGCACCAAGGCATGTGAAAATGTGCACCAGTAGTAGAAACAAAAACCTAGCTGTGGATACGCTACTAATCAGCTGGGCAGTATTTGAATCTCTCCTGAGAGGCCGCACAAACGCCCAGCTTACAGGAACACTGTACTTAACCCTATTTAAAATGTTACTCTATCCCTGCTGGATACTGCAGTTCATAATACACAAGTTCAAGGCTTGAAACCTGGACAAGTCTCCACTGCTGGAGTCTTTAGTCTTTGGAGAGTCCTTGTTGCTTTCTTGCAGCATAGGTGGGGACAAGAGAAAGGCCAAGCATGAGTGTTTTCTTTTATACTCTTAGACGGTGTGCTTGGAGAGCATGTGTCCAGGCATGCTTAGACTGGACAATGCTGAGTCGCAAGGTGTAGCAATACCCGGTCTACACGACCAAGTTTTGTCACCAAAAATGGCCTTTTGATGATGTAACAGTGAGAGCAGACATACTGCACTATGATTTTTATTAGGAAAAATGCCCAGTTTCAGTGACAAAGAACAGCCAGCACTACAAGAGACTTTTTTATTTTCTTCTCCCTTCATTGTCAATAAACACCCAGTGCGGACAGAACTGGATTGCGCCAGTATCCCACCATGCCTTCCTTGATGGCTCTCCTCAATATTTTGATCTCTGCGCCACTGCAGGCATGCACCCTTCCTCTTTCAAAGCTCTGGGAAGCATCTGACAGCTGACTGAACTGCTTCCTTTGAAGAACAAACAAAGAGCAAATCATTGGAGTGCTCTTGTTCTGCCCTGCACTAGGAACACGGTGGCAGGCAGAAGGCTGCTGCAGGGGAGGGTACAAACTGCTGTGCTACTCTGACATTCTTCAGCACAGAAAGCCCACAGATCTACTCATGGTGCCACTCTTGGAAACTGGAGGCTGTGAAAGAACTCAGAGGCTATCCCAAGATGTGTAGGTCTAAGAACGTAAGAACAGCCATACTGGGTGAAGCCACAGATCCATCTAGCCCAGGATTCTGTCTTCTCATAGTGGCCAATGCCAGGGGCTATCCCAGGTTACAGTGATCCATCCCCAGTTACACCTTGCCAGGTTCTGACAAACAGAGGCCAGGGATACCATTCCTGCCCATGCTGACTAAAAGCCAGTGATGGACTGATCCGCTATTAATTTATAATAGCGCTTTTTTTGAAGCCTGTTATGGTCTTGGCTTTCACAACATCCTCTGACAAGAAGTTACACAATGCAAAGTTAACCTGTGGAAGGAGTAACTTTCTTCACTTTCTTCACACCAGTCATGATTTTATAGACCTCTTATCATATCCCCACTTAGTTATCTCTTTTCCAAGCTGAAAAGTCAGTCTTATTAGATCAGAACACTGCACTGCGAACATACCCACAGTGCATTGCTCATACTGTCCATGATGGTGGGCCCCATGTGAATGTGATCTGTTGATAGAGGGAACAAGTCTGAACACTCTTGGGTGAGATTTGTTTTGTCGACTTTTGGGTGTTGACCTAAGGTTTCTTGACAAAACTTGGTAGTGTCCTTAGCCTGACTCTTCTGTGAGTGGTTCTTTTAACTGTAACTCCTTTGCTGGAGAAAGGTTAATGATACCACTTCAGCACTCACCCATGTGTTGGTTACCTCCCTTGTCATTGTCTCTGGAGAGCTTTCTAAACTCACAGCATATTTAGTGACAACCCTACAACACAATCTCATGATATCATATGTATCAATGATAGACATATTGGGATGGCATGGTGGGTTCCATAGAATCATAGAATACTAGAAGTGGGAGGGACCTTTGGAGGTCATAAAGTCCAGTCCTCTGCACTCACCAACAGATCAAACTCCATCTAGACCATTTCTCAAACTGACTCTTGATGGAGATTCCACCACCTCCCTAGACAAATTATTCCAGTGTTTAGCCACCCTGACAGTTAGGAATTTTTTCCTGATGTCCAACATAAGCTTCCCTTGCTGCAATTTAAGCCCATTGCTTCTTGTCCTAGCATCAGAGGTCAAGGAGGATAATTTTTCTACCTCTTCCTTGTAACACGCCTTTAGATACTTGAAAGCTGCTATTATGTTCCCTCTTAGCTTGTCTTTTCCAAACTAACCAAACCCAATTCTCTCAGTCTTCCTGCATAGCTCATGTTTTCTAGACCTTTAATCATTTTTGTTGCTCTTCTCTGGACCGTCTCCAATTTCTTCACATCTTTTCCAGAATTGGACACAGTACTCCAGCTGAGGCCTAATCAGCGCACAGAAGAGTGGAACAATTACCTCTCCTTTCCTTTTTGCAACAACGTCACACTGTTGACTCATATTTAGCTTGTGCTCCACTATGACCTCTACTGCCCTTTCTGCAGTACTCCTTTCTAGACAGTCACTTCCCATTTTGTGTGCGTGAAACTGATTTTTCCTTCCTTAGTAGTTTACTTTGCATATATCCTTGGTGAATTTCATTCTATCTACCTCAGGCTATTTCTCCAGTGTGTGCAGATCATTCTGAATTATAATCCTATCCTCCAAAACACTGCAACCCCTCCCATCTTGGTATAATCTGCAGACTTTATAAGCATATTCTCTATTCCATTATCTAAATAGTTGATGAAGATATTGAACAGAACCGTTCTGTAAACTGATCCCTGCAAGACCCCACTTGTGAAGCCCTTCCAGCGTGACTGTGATCCATTGATAACAACACTATGTGAATGGTTTTATCCAGCCAGTAGTTGGGAAAAAACAGTCTGCCTTTCCATCCACAAGCAACCCCCACTCAGAAGAAAAAGGACAAGAAGTGGCTTTGCCTATGGATGAAAAAGGGGGTTTAAACGAAGGATGACCACTTTTACCTCCAACTCTAATGAGTTTAATGATCTAAGATCAAAGAATTCAAACCATGAATCCCAAACACAGAGAGCTCAGAACACTGTGTCATGAGAAACTATAGAAGATAGAGGATAGAAGGTGAAGAGGATAAACTCTACACAGCTCAGACAGATGGACAGCTTCAGACACTGCTGGGATGCCGGGAAAGGAAGGAATCCCTCCCAAAACATCACACTGTCTTTGGATGCCACAGAATTTGCTACAATTAAATATATTTTAAGTGAGAAAATGGTACAAACCCCCGCCGCTGTTCAGCACAAAGCGCGGCAATGTGAGAACAAATGGAAATGAGGGAATTTGTGTCCAGAGGGGGGAACTTGATGACTCCACCAATCACTTTGTAGTGGGAGAAACAGTAGAAACAAAATGTTCCACATTTCAGGTGTGTCTAGACTACAGGTTTTTTTTTAAAAAAGTGGCCTTTTTTCGAAAAAACTTCTCCTGCATCTAGATTGCTGCCATGTTCTTTCAAAAGTAAATTGAAAGAATGCGGCAGTTTTTTCAACTGCAGAAAACCTCATTTTACGAGGAAGAACGCCTTTTTTCGAAAGTGCTCTTTTGAAAAAAGGTACTATGTAATGCAAACTGTGCTTTTTCGAAAGAGAGCATCCAGACTGCTTGGGTGCTCTCTTTTGAAAAAGCAGCTTGCTTTTTCAAAAGTACTGATTGTAGTCTAGATGCTCTTTTTCAAAAGAGGCTTTTTCAAAAGTATCTTTTGAAAAAGAGCATCTAGACTACAACAAGTATCTTTTGAAAAAGCCTCTTTCGAAAGAAGCTTGCATTCTAGACGTAGCTTTTCTTAGACAATTAAAACTGATTCAATGCTTGGGATGTTAAGAGTAAATGTGCTGACACTAATAATGGCCTATGTCTTTATTGCAAGTACAGCTGAAGTTCTCCATCAAACTGCCTAAGGCCATAGAAAATCCAAGTGAAGACGTGGCCCAGGAAATTTTCATCTCAGTGCAGCTAGTCTGGATCACCCTGTCTCCTGGAGCTCATAAAGGGAGGGACACATGCTCCCATGACTCAGAAAGTAAAGGAATTGATAGAAAGTAGCTCCGGATTCATTCTAAAGAAGGACAGCCTACAAAAGAGAAAAGCAGGAAGCTGTTCAAAGAGATGCAAGAGGGAATTAGCAAAAAAAATTAATGATAAACATTTTTGTCAGCCCTAGATAAAGTTCCTAGGGTGTTTATTTCCCTCACAAATACTCTAATGATAAATAAGGGCTGAGTTCTGACAGAAGCTCTTCCCACACTCAGAACATCTATTGGCACGCTATGCTGTGTGGATCTTCTGGTGTCTAGTCAGGTTTGAGCTCCGACCAAAGTTTTTCCCACACTCACAGCACTCATAAGGTCTGGTTCCCGAGTGGATCCTCAGATGTCTCATAAAGTCTGAGCTCCGAGCAATGGTTTTCCCACACTCACCACACTCATAGGTTCTCTCTCCAGTGTGGATTCTCTCATGTGCAACGAGGTCTGCATTCTGAGTGAAGTTTTTCCCACACTCGCAGCATTCATAACGTCTGTCTTCCTGGTGGACTCGCAGATGTTTCCTAAGCGTTGAGCTCTCAACAAATTTTTTCCCGCACTCATAGCACTCATAGGGTTTCTCTCCTGTGTGGATTCTCTCATGTGTAATAAGTTTTGAGCGCCAACTGAAGCTTTTCCCACACTCACAGCACTCATAGGGTCTTTCTCCTGTGTGGATCTTCCAATGTTTATTAAGGTTTGAGCGTTTACTAAAGTTTTTCCCACACTCACTGCATATGTTGTTTCTCCTTACTGTGTGACTTTTCTGTTGGGGTGTAGTTTCATCAAGGTACTTATGAGGTCCCCAACAATGAATGGCGCTATTAGATATCTCTCCAGGCTTGTTTCCCTGCCTCCTCTGTGGGCTCTCACAGACTTTTCCTGGCATGTGACCACTGGAGACATCCTCTTGGCATATTTGCAATAAAGTCCCACATGTTTCCAAAAACTCATCATCTTCCTGGAGAGATTTCTTCTCTTCGATCTCATTCATCACCCCATCACCTGCTGGAACAGAGAAAGAAACCTCAGAAACAGACATGGAAGAAGGAAAAACAAAGCAAAGTTAGAGCTGGAGAGATGGAAAATAATCAGGGACTGACTGAATTTCCCAAACTCTTTTCCGCAGGGATAAAGGGATTAATTCTGCCTGGATATCCCATCCAAACACTCGGGGAGAAGGGAAGTCAAGGAGGAGCTGCAGCTAGGTGTAGTGTTGGGTAGGAAGTCATGAGCAACTTTTCTAAGAATATGAACCTGCTGGGGAGAGCCCTGATCTCAAAGAACCATAAGGTCTTTGTTGGGAATCACAGCTGCTTTCTTCAGACTCTGAAAGGTTTGAATTTATGACAGGATCTCCAGGACTGTGAAACCACTGTGCCCCTTAAAACTCCAGCCAGGGCTGTCTCTCACAACGCTTTGCTAGTGACAAGCAGCAAACCCCTCCGGGCACTGTTATGGAGTGCTCAGGTGGTTATAAGAAAATGTGCTAGACACTATACATGGCCTATGTCTTGACTGCAAGTACAGATGAAGTTCTCCATCAAGCTACCTATGGTCACAGAAAATCCAAGTGGAGATGTGGCCCAGGAAATTTTATCTCAGTGCAGCTAGTTTGGATCACCCCTGTCTTCTAGAGCTCAGGGAGGAAGGGACACATGCTTCCATAACTCAGAAAGCAAAGAAATTGATAGAAAGGAGCTCTGGATTCATTCCAGAGCAGGACAGGCTACAAAAGAGAAAAGCAGGAAGCCTACTGAGAGACCACATGATGCAAATAATTCAAAGAGCTGTAAGTGGGAATTAGCAAAAAACAAAAATGATAAAAAGTTTTGTTAGCCCTAGATAAAGTTCCTAGTTTATGGCCCTCACAAATACTCTAATGATAAATAAGGGCTGAGTTCTGACAGAAGCTCTTCCCACACTCAGAACATCTATTGTCTCTGCACTGTGTGGAACCTCTGGTATT
Organism: Pelodiscus sinensis; assembly: GCF_052426305.1. Taxonomy (NCBI): domain Eukaryota; kingdom Metazoa; phylum Chordata; order Testudines; family Trionychidae; genus Pelodiscus; species Pelodiscus sinensis. The sequence goes on along the minus strand of NC_143073.1, from coordinate 14,177,962 downwards.
TAGTAAGGTTTGAGCTTCAAGCAGAGATTTTCCCCAAACTCATAGTACTTATAAGCTCTCGCTCCCAAGTGGCTCCTCAGATGTCTCATAAGGTCTGAACTCTGAGCAATGCTTTTCCCGAACTCACCAAACTCATAGGTTCTCTCTCCAGTATGGATCCTCTCATGTGCTATGAGGTCTTCATTCTGAGTGAAGTTTTTCCCACACTCACAGCATTCATAACATCTGTCTTCTTGGTGGACTCTCAGGTGTTTCCTAAGCGTTGTGCTCTCAACAAATTTTTTCCCGCACTCATAGCACTCATAGGGTTTCTCTCCTGTGTGGATTCTCTCATGCGTAATAAGTTTTGAGTGCCAACTGAAGCTTTTCCCACACTCACAGCACTCATAGGGTCTTTCTCTTGTGTGGAGCTTCCGATGTTTATTAAGGTTTGAGCGCCTACTGAAGTTTTTCCCACACTCACTACATATGTAGTTTCTCCTTACTGTGTGACTTTTCTGCTGGGGTGTGGTTTTCTCAAGGTACTTGTGAGGTCCCCAACAATGAATGGAGCTATTCAGTATCTCCCCTGGCCTCTTTCCCTGCTTCCTCTGTGGGCTCTGTGGACTCCCACAGCCTTTTCCCAGTGCATGACTGCTGGAGACATCCTCTTGGCATATTTGCAATAAAGTCCCACGTGGTTCCAAAAACTTATTTTCCTGGGGAGGTTTCTTCTCTTCAGTCTCATTCATCACCCCATCACCTGCTGGGACACAGAGAGAAACCTCAGAAAGAGACATAGAAAAAAGAAAAACAAAACAAAGTTAGAGCTGGAAAGATGAAAAATAATCTGGGACTGACTGAATTTCCCCACAGTCTTTCCTGGGGTAAACAGATCAGTTTGGCCTAGATATCCCATCCAAACACTCAGGGAGAAGGGAAGTCAAGGAGGAGCTGCTTCCAGGTGTAGGGATGGGCAGGAAGTCATGAGCGACTTCCCAGAGGATACGAACCCTGATCTCAAAGAACCCATGAGGTCTTTGCTGGGAATCCCAGCTGTTTTCCTCTGACTCTGACAGGCTTGAATTTATGACTGGGTCTCTAGGGCCGTGTCCACACTCAGGGGTTCTTTCGAAAAAAGTACCCTTTTTTCGAAAGAACTTCCCCTGCATCCAGACTCAAGCCGCGTTCTTTCGAAATTATTTCGAAAGAACGCGGCTTTTCTTTCGATGGCGGTAAACCTCGTTTCACGAGGAAGAACGCCTTCCTTCGAAAGTTCCTCTTTCGAAGGAAGGCGTTCTTCAATGTAAAGAGGCCGTCTTCGAAAGAGAGCATCCAGACTCGCTGGGTGCTCTCTTTCGAAAAAGCGGATTTCCTCTATCAAAAGATCCGCCTGCAGTCTAGACGCGATCTTTCGAAAGAGCCTCTTTCGAAAGATGCTTTCGAAAGAGCCTCTTTCGAAAGAAGCCTGCAGTCTAGACACAGCCTAGGACTGTGGCACCTCTGTGCCCCTTAAAACTCCAGCCAGGGCTGACTCTCACAAAGCTTTGCTAGTGACAAGTAGCAAACCCCGCTGGGAAGTGTGAACACTCAGTACACCACATATGGAGCCCCACACCTGGCTAGATTGCACGAATGCTCCCAGAACAATTCATGAACCACACCGAGAAAAGGCACCAGCCAAATCTCAGCTCCCAGCCTAGTACTGCAAGAATATCCTGTCTTCCGCTGCACAAGATGAGAGATGCCGGGAAAGGAAGGAATCCCCCCAAAAAACATCACATTGTCTTTGGATGCCACAGAATTTACTACAATTAAATATATTTTCAGTGAGAAAATGGTACCAAAAAATCTTGATGTTCAGCACAAACCACAGCACTCTGAGAACAAATGGGAAGGAGGGAATTTGTGCCCAGAGCAGAGAGCTTGGTGACTTCACCAATCACTTTATAGTGGGTGAAACAGTAGACATGAGGTGCTCCCGTTTTGTTTAGACAATTAAAACTGATTCAGCACTTCAGTTGTTATGAGTAAATGTGCTAGACATTATATATTGCCTATGTCTTTAAGGCAAATAAAGTTTAAGTTCTCCATCAAGCTATCTAAGGCCATAGAAAATCCAAGTGGAGATGTGGCCCAGGAAACTTTATCTCAGTGCAGCTAGTTTGGATCACCCCTGTCTCCTGGAGCTCATGGAGGGAGGGTCTCACACTACCATGTCTAAAAAAATAGTCTCAGAGGTGTAGCCATGTTAGACCATAACTTAAAAGAACAACGATTAGTCCTGTAGCACCTTAGAGACTAATATATATATAATAAAGGAGTTGATAAAAAGGAGCTCTGGATTCATTCCAAAGGAGGACAGGCTATAAAAGAGAAAAGCAGAAAGCCTACCAAGAGACCACACGATGCAAATAGTTCAAAAAGCTTTTGAGAGATAATAAAGAAAAATTATTAATGAAAAAAAGTGCTGCCAGCCCTAGATAAAATTCTTAGAGTGTTTATTTCTTTCACGAATATTTTGATGATAAATAAGCACTGAGTTCTGATAGAAGCTCTTCCCACACTAGGAGCATCCATAGCCTCTCTAATCTGTGTGGATCCTCTGGTGTCTAGTAAGGTGTGAGCTCTGAGCAAAGATTTTCCCACACTTACAGGTTCTCTCTCCTGCGTGAATCCTCTGATGTGCAAAAAGGTCTGAACTCTGAGTGAAGATTTTCCCGCACTCGCAGCATTCGTAACGTCGGTTTCCCTGGTGGATTCTCATATGTTTCTTAAGCTTTGAGCTATCAATAAATTTTTTCCCACACTCACGGCACCCATAGGGTCTCTCCCCTGTATGGATCCTCTCATGTGCAAGAAGGTGCGAGCTCCGTGCAAAGGTTTTCCCACACTCACAACACTCGTAAGGTCTCTCGCCAGTGTGAACCCTCTGATGTGTATTGAGGTTGGAGCTGCGAGTGAAGCTTTTCCCACACTCACAGCACTCAAAGGGTTTTTCCCCAGTGTGGATCCTCTGATGTTTAATAAGGTCTGAGCGTCTACTGAAGTTTTTCCCACAGTCATTGCATATGTTGTTTCTCTCTCCTGTGTGACTTTTCTGCTGGGCTGTGGTTTCCTCAAGGTTCATGTGAGGTTCCCAACAATGAATGGAGCTATTCGGTATCTCCCCTGGCTTGTTTCCCTGGCTCCTCTCTGGCCTGTGCGGACTCTCACAGCCTTTTCCTGATGCGTGACTGCTGAAGACATCCTCTTGGCACATTCGCAATAAAGTCCCACATGGTTCCACATACTCATCATCTTCCCGGGGAGGTTTTTTCTCTTCGGTCTCATTCGTTGTCCCATTACCTGCTGGGACAGAGAGAAAAACCTCAGACACAGGCTTGGAAAAGGGAAAAGCAAACAAAGTTACAGTTGGAGAGATGGAAAATAATCAATGATTGAATTTCCCCACATTCTTTCCCACAGGAAAAAGGGATCAATTCTGCTTGGATATCCCGGAGAAAAGGCACCTACCATTTCCCCCCCCCCCTTCAATTCCTGGCCTTGTACTGCAGAATATATCGTATTGCACTCCTCTGAATCATGGATCTGTGGAGTCCATGTCTCATTCTCTTGCTTCAAGATGAGCAGCGCAAATGTATTAACTGATTTGTAACTTCATAAATTGAAAACAAATATACAATATCCTTTGTAAACCTGGGCATACCGAAAACACTTCTGGCAAATGTGCTGGTAAAGATAAATGGACAACAAGTGTGACTATCAAAGGTAGATTTTGAGTGGTTATAAGTGATTATAAACAACTTATAAGTGATTATAAACAATAGGCAAAAAGTTTAAACTTTCAACCAATGTTCACTTTAAATTCATCCATCCACATGAGGAAGAATTCTATTTTTGTGCAGAATACATTTTATGTGCACCAACATGTGAAATGTGCATCACCAGTAGAAACAAAAACCTAGCTGGAACATTCTGCTAACCAGCTGGTCAGCATATCAATCTCTGAGGAGAGATTCATCCCTGAAAGGTCTTTGTCTAACCTGCTCTCAAATATCTCCAAAGATGGAGATTCCACAACCCCCTTAGACAATTTAGTGTTTGATTACCCTGAAAGTCTGAAAGCTTTTCCTACTGTCCAACCTAAACCTCCCTTGCTGTAATTTAAGCCCATTGCTTCTTGTCCTATTATCTGAGATTAAGGAGAACAATTTTTCTCTATCTTCCTTGTGACATGCTATTAGGTACTTGACTTTGACTTTCAGCACAATGCCTCGCATGGCCTGCTCTGTAGGAATTATTACAAACAAACTAGCAGATTTACCCGGTTTTCCTCAGGTCCATAATTCAGGAATTCTATCAAGTGTATTTTGTTTCTTCATCCTTATAAAATTTTATTGTTTGCTACATTTTAACAAATATGGCAATAATCAATTTAGTTTTCAATAACATTTACTTCTAGGTTTCAAATCTTAAGCATTGATTTAGCTGTACCAAAACAGAGCATTGCTCCAAATTTCTCAGTGTTTTCTCTTTTCTGGAAGGTTTATTGAGAAGCAATCCTATTCCTGGTTCATCCTATGTTTCTGGGTCATCTTGGTTTAGTCTCTTTCAACATTTGCCCAATGATGTACTTGATTTGGTCTGTTTTCAGTTTGGTTTTATGAGAAGCAGTCCTATTCCAGGCACATCCCATTTTCCTGGCACAACCAAACCATTACTTAGCTTTAAGCTATGATCAGAGGAAGCTGGATACCTAGCTCTTACTGTTTAGGACAAGTTGTTGTACAGACAGACAGACAAACTCTAACATATAGGCTACGTCTAGACTGGCATGAGTTTTCCGTTAAAAGCATTTTCGGAAAAGCGCGTCTAGATTGACAGGACGCTTTTCCGCAAAAGCACTTTTTGTGGAAAAGCATCCGTGGCCAGTCTAGACACGCTTTTCTGCAAAAAAGCCCCGATCGCCATTTTTGCGATCGGGGCTTTTTTGCAGAAAACAAATCTCTGCTGTCTACACTGGCCCTTTTGTGCAAAAGTTTTTTGGAAAAAGACTTTTGCCCGAATGGGAGCAGAATAGTATTTCCACAAAAACACTGACAATCGTACATGAGATCGTCAGTGCTTCTGCGGAAATTCAAGCGGCCAGTGTAGACAGCTGGCAAGTTTTTCCGGAAAAGCAAAGTGGCCAGTCTAGACACAGCCATATAGTAAAGAAGGAATGTGGGGGTTATAGGGCACCCCAGAAGTACAGAATGTTACACAATTAATTTCATGATACCTCACCTGCGCAGGCACCTTTGAACCATTCTCCTTCCTCTGACTCATGGATCTCTGGAGCCCATGTTTCATTCTCTGGCTTCAAAAGGGCGATCACATCAGTCTTGAAAACTGGGAAAGGAAATCAGGTGGAGATTTGTCACAGAAAAAAATCTCTTCTTTTCACCCAGGCCTATTTTCAAGTTGCGGTAAGTGAGCTCAAACATGATTCTCAAACATGAAGAAAGAGGGATGTAATGAACCCCATCTCCACTGGGAAAACACACCACCCAACAATCATCTTCAAAGGATGGGGGGGCCAAAACACAGCAACGACAGAAAGGGAAGATGGCAGCTAGCAAGGAAACCACCCGCTTCTTTCTGAGAGAGTGTTACAGGGAAGCTAGGAACTCTGAACAGAGTTAGAGTAGGGGGGGCTGCATTGTAGCAAGGGATTCTAGGTGGCTGGAAGCAGGACTCATGCTTCCCAGCTCTCCAGGTCTGGGTGCACTGAGGGTGGCACAGTCTGCCCACCAGGCGCTGGGGTCATCCTGCCCACCTAGCACCTTGGGTGATCTACAACGTGGCTGGCGGGGCCAAGAGCCGTGGATTTTCTGCAGTGTTCCCTGTAAGCTGAGTGCTTGTGCAGCTATCCTGGAGAGATTCCAGTGCCACCCAGCTGATGAGCAGAGCACCCACAGCTGGGTATGTGTGTCTACAGGTGGTGCACATTCACAAGTGCCTTGGTGCACATAAACATTTATTCTGCACATGGAAGGAAAAGATTAGAGGGAACATTAGTCCTCAGGGCTCTGGTGGGGGAGGGGAATGCAATCTCAGACAGAAGGAGCGGTTTGGGCCAAAGGCGAGCCTCCCAAAGCTGATGGCTCACATGACACCCATGGAATCAGGGTCGCTAGCAAGTCAGGCAGGAGCGTGAAAATCCCCCAGGAGCATGGAGGAGGTTGGGGTATTAGATTGTGTAATTCATAGAACCATAGAACTGGAAGGGATCTTGAGAAGGCATCAAGTCCAGTCCCCTGCCCTCATGAAAGGATCAAGTGCTATCTAGACCATCCCTGACACGTGTGTCTCTAAGCTGCTCTTCAATATCTCCAATAATGGAGATTCATTCCACAGCCCTCCGAGGCAATTTATTCCAGTGTTTAACCACCCTGACAGGCAGGAAGTTTTTCCTAGTGTCCAACCTAAACCTCCTTTGCTGCAATTTAAGCCCATTGCTTCTCGTCCTATTATTTGAGATTAAGGAGAATAATTTCTCTCTCTCCTCTTTGTATCACCCTTTCAGGTACTTGACTCTGATATCTAGCATATCACAATCTTTCCCACAATAACTCACATGGCCTGCTCTATGAGCAATATCACAATTAAATACAATCTAGCTGATTTACCTGGCTTTCTCAGGTCTGTAATTCAGGAATTCCATCAAGTGTATTTTGTTTCTTCATCCCTATAAACTCTTATAATTTGCCAAGTTTTAAGAAATATGGCTATAGTTAATTTGGTTACCAATAACATTTTCTTCTAAGTTTCAAACCTTAAGCACTGATGTAACTGTGTCAAAACAGCACTGCTCCAGTTCTCTCTGGTTTATCACTTTTCTAGAAGGTTTATTGAGAAACAATTTTATTCCACATTCATCCCATGTTTTGGGCTCATCTTAAGTCAGTCTCTTTCAATGTTTCATCAGTGATGTCAGTTTTCAGGACTGTACTTGGTCTGTTTTCTGTTTGGTTTTATGAGGCGCAATCTCATTCCAGGCACATCCCATTTTCCTGGCACAAACCAAACCCGATCTACCTTTAAGTTATGATTATAGGAAGCTGTATACCGAATTTGGTGGCCCTAGCTTTTACCATTTAGAACAAATTCTTGAGCAAACAGACATACAAACTCTAACATATATAGCAAATAAGGAACGTGGGAGATACAGGGTACCCCAGAAGTACAGAATGTAACAGAGCTGACTTCATGATACCGCACCTTTGCAGGGGTCTGTAAACCTTTCATCTGAATCATGGATCTCTGGGGCCCATTTCTCACTCTCTTGCTTCAAATGGGCAACCACGTCAGCCTTGAAAACTGGAAACTCTGCACAGGGGAAAGGAAATCAGATGGAGATTTATCACCAAAAAAACAAACAAAAAAAAATCTATTCTTTTCACCCAAGCCTAGTTTGAAGTCGCAGAAAGCAAGCTCCCCATAGGCTCAAACATGGGAAAAGATGGATATCATGAACCTAGGGATATCACTGTGTAGATGACTACATAATTAACTGATAAGCCTGGGTTTATTGGTTAATCCTGTTGACTACTCACATTCCCTCCCCCCCTTGTTTCTGAGCACCGGATCCTCCTACCCCCCCACCTCCATGCTGCTATCTCTCACAGAAAGGCAGCAGCATCAAGGGCAGGGAGCAGGTGGGAGCCAATACGCACGGGGAGCTGGAGTTGAAGCTGACTCCACAGCCTCTCCAGTCCTTCCTCTTGTTGTCTCCTACAGAGGCAGTGGGGAGGTGAAGTGGGGGCAGACAGGAGCCAGTTGTCCCCCGCACTGCTGCCTGTTTCAGAGCAAGGCCGGGGGCAGACAGGCTGCCACCAAGTAGCCCCTATCAATGGGATCTGAGCTCCCTGCAGACAGGGGCTGCTGCCACCCCGCATTGTTGCCTCTCTATCAGAGACAGCAACAGGGAGCAGTAGGCAGAAATCTGTCTGCATGGGGGGCTGGTTTTTAAAATGGCTCTCCCAGTGCACTGGCTCCTGCCTACCACGCTGCACCTCTGTCCCTGATACAGAGGCAACCGTGCAGGGTGGCAGGGGCCTCCCCAGAAGTGGGGCCAGGAACGCAATGGCTGCCGGCCCTGCCCCTGGGGACAACTGAATAGTTGTGTAACTGCTAAAATTGATGCAGTCACACAATTATTCAATTACACGCTACCTAACATCCCTAAACGAACCCCATCTCCACTGGGAAAACACGCTGCCTGACAATAGTCTTCAAAGGGGGGCGCTAAAACACGATGACGGCAGAAAGGGAAGATGGCAGCCAGCAAGGAAACCTCCCGCTTCTTTCTGAGAGAGAGTTACAGCGAAGCTAGTAGCTGTGAGCAGAGTTAGAGTGGGGGGAGGGGGGGCTGCATTGTAGCCAGGGATTCAAGGTGGCTGAAGGCAGGGCTCATGCTTCCCAGCACTCCAGGTCTGGGTGCACTGAGAGCGGCACAGCCTGCCCACCGAGCATCTTGAATGATCCACAGTGAGGAGGGAAGCAAGGGCCGTGGATCCTCTGCCGTGTTCCCTGTAAGCTGGGTGCTTATGCAGCTGCTCCAGAGAGATTCAGTGCCACCCAGCTGATGAGCAGAGCACCCACAGCTGGGTATGTGTGTCTACAGGTGGTGCACATTCACACGTGCCTTGGTGCACATAAACATTTATTCTGCACATGGAGGGAAAAGATTAGAGGGAACATTAGTCCTCAGGGCTCTGGTGGGGGAGGGGAATGCAATCTCAGACAGAAGGAGCAGTCTGGGCCAAGGGCGAGCCTCCCCAAGCTGATGGCTCACATGCCACCCATGGAATCAGGGATGCAAGCAAGTCAGGAAGGAGAGTGAAAATCCCCCAGGAGCATGAAGAAAGTTGGGGAATTAGAAGCTGTAATTCATAGAACCATAGAATTGGAAGGGACCTTGAGAGACCATCAAGTCCAGTCCCCTGCCCTCATGACAGGATCAAGTGCTACCTAGACCATCCCTGACAGGTGTGTCTCTAAGCTGCTCTTCAAGATCTCCAATAATGGAGCTTCCACAACCCCCCTTGGCAATTTATTCCAGTGTTTAGCTGCCCTGTCAGTTAGGAAGTTTTCCTGATGTCCACCCTAAACCTCCCTGGCTGCAATATAAGCCCGTTGTTTCTGGGGGCAACTTACTCTAGCTCCTCTGAAAAAAAGAGAATATGAAAAATAGGAATGGAGCCCTGTGATCACAGGCAGGACTGACTCAAAGAGCCTGGAGAGACTGAGGCTGCTGCAGATAGGGTGGGGGAAGGGCCATCTTCTAAGCCCCCAGAATCACTCCCAACCTAAGATATTGCCAAGAACACTCGCTTGTTGCCAGAGAAGGGGCCATCTGGCAGATGGGGGGGATGGGAGGCCTGAGAAGCGGTGGCTGGAGCCACAGTAGGCCGAGAAGAAGCCAGTGTGGTGGAAGGGTGGGCACTGCGCACTGGAGAAAACAGAGTGAAAATGATCATGTGTGAAAATGCAGATAAAGTGAAAGGGACAGTAATATGAGTGGGGCGTAGCCTCTACACCAGCGACGGCTCTGTAGGGACTTGGTAATAATAGTCTAGGATCCTTGGCAACGCCAGTTCCCTCTGAGCCTCCCCTCTGTCCCACCCGGTGACACACACTCCCCCCTTCCCCAAGAGTCTCTTAGTCCTGTATCTAGGGCCCTACCACTTCACAGTTCATGTTGGTAAATTTCACAGCCACCATATTTCATAGCCATGTCATCTTAAAAACCTTGAATTGTTCACTCCGGTATCGAAACCTTGAATTTCATGGTTGTGGAAGCGTGAGGGCCCCGACCCAAAAGCTGCTCATAGGGTGGGTTGAAAAACTACTGTAGGGAGGCTGTGGTATCGCTACCCTTATTCCTGCATTGCCTTCAGAGCTGGATAGCCCGAGAGTGACATCTGCTAGCCCAGAATCCAGGTTGAAGGCAGCGCCACCACCAACAGCAGCACAGATGTAAGGTTGGCAATACCATACCTCACCACAGTGAAAGTATCCATCACTGCTGCAAAACAACCGTAACTCTACCCCCTAATGCTTGGAGCTGGCATTGGCTACTAACTGTGGTTCAGTAAGGGTGATGGAAGGGGTTGCAAGCTACCAAGGGAAGGGGGTGCATCTCCTTCACTTGGAGTCTTCAAGTCAAGCTTAGATGCCCTCCTGGAAGATGATTTAGTCCATCACAAGGTGTCCAGCTCAGTACAAGAGTAACTGGAGGAAATTCTTAGGTCTTATATCAATGGTGGGCAACCTGCAGCTTTGTGTACCGTTGCTCATGCATTGGGTTGCCAGATCCCGCTGCTTTCTGACCATGTCGTTTTTTTCATACCGGTCTCATTAAAGTGACATGCACACAAAGCGAGGGCACATGAAGTGAGGTGCCTGCTGACTGCACACACACTGACTGTGAGAACCGTGTGCTGCCTCTACATCCAATCCCAGCACTGCTACGGTTCCATCGACACCCTCTTCCCTCCCCCGGAAAATTCTAGGTACGCAAGCGCAGTGAGCAAATCTGCCCTCTCCTGGGAGACTATCCTGGTTACGACAGTCTTGCATTCCACTCACTAGCCTAGGCTGCCCACTGCTGTCTTACGCAGATCAGAACAGATGACCGGATAGTCCTGTTGGGTCACAAAATCAATGAATCTATAACAGATAGGAAGAAGAGACAAGAGAATGCTCAGGGCCACCCTTAGGATTTATGGGGCTCTATGCATTACTATTAAACTGGTGCCCCTCTGCCTAACAGCAGCCCGGGAGAGGGGAGAGGGGGCAATTTTCTAGAGATGGGATTTTATGATCTTCAGCAACACACTAATGAAATATTTTTAATGCAAATTTTAAACTAAGATCCTGTCAACTAACATAATGAATTCATCAGTCTCGGAGGGGTAACCTAACAGAACTTAAAAAACGAGTGGTTCTGTAGCACCTAACACAAAAGATGTATATACAACTGACAGGCTCTACCTGGGGTTGGCCACTGCCCGTAAATGGCTTCATTCCCACTGGAATGGCTCTTTCACGGGTTCTGCTCGTAGCTCCGGCCGGCTTTGGCACTTCCACTTTAACTAGACCCTCCCTGGAGGAAGCAGAGCCACGCAACAAGGACAGGAAGAGGCGGGTGGGTTCACATTAAGAACCAGCAGTGCCCCAAAATTTCGGATGCCCTCCGCAGCTGTGTGTGTGTAAGGACAGCCTGGAAAGTGTGCTGTTGTTTGTGCGCCACTGTTCCACAGCTGGGCAGACCAGCATTGATCAGCAGGCCCTCCAGCTGTGCGCACTGGTTCAGCTGCAGTGTCACTAGATGGGGGAGCAGCGTGGCAGAGCTGTGACTGTACTTTGAAGGGAGGGGCATGTGAAGCTTGAAGGCCCATGTATGTTTCAGTCCGGCACTGAGTGCTATAGGCTGCCTCAGAGCACCGTCGGCCTGCTGGGGGCACACACGCTAGCCGCCTCCAGGGCTTGGAAAGGGGCACGTGAACGCAATGACGCCGAAGGAATCCTTGGGGAAGGGCAAAGCCCTGGTAATACTGAGATGGTCAGAGCGGGGTAGCCAGGCGCAGGCCAGGCGTTTGAAGCTCTGATCGCAACACTCGACCCAAACCCAAGTTCTGCCTTAGCACAGAGATGTTGTCAGACTTTGTGCTATGCTGCTCCTGTCCCCTGTTCCCAGAGTGTTCTGTAGCGGGGTGGGCAGAGCGCTATTGTGTGTGCCATGGACACGTTGGGGTGATGCTGAGACAGGGCAGAGTTAAGGGTACATTGTGGGCATGACATGAACCTGATCGCTTCATTTCCCCTTCTAATGCCCGAGAGACAGGAATACTCACCCAGCGAGGTCACGTTCTCGTAGTTCTCCTGCATGACGGCTCTGTAGAGGGCTCTCTGAGCGGGGTCCAGCAGAGCCCACTCGGCCCTGGTGAAATGCACAGCCACCTCCTCAAAGGTCACCAGCCCCTGAAAGGGCAAGAGCCCAACACTCAGCACCTGCTGCCAGGCCCAGCCTTTGGGCTAGGCGAGCGAGGCGGTCTCCTTGGGCCCCGCATATTCAGGGCCTCGCAGCTCCACGCATTCAGGGCCCCGCGCTGCCCACCTCTCGGCCCTGCCAACTCGGCTGGGAGCCACCCGACTGTGCAGCTCAGCCTCGTGGAACAGGTGTACAGATAGTTCGGATTAGGCTTCCTAATCCGAACTATCTAGTCCGTGCCGCGTGTAGCTGCGCGGCACGGGGTTCGCACTAGCTGGCTTTTAAAAATGGCTGCGCCGGCTTTATGCTAATGAAGCCCGGGAAATTCAAATCCCGGGCTTCATTAGCAAGTTCGGTATGCATACATTACCCCCCTAGTTCGAACTAGGGGGTAGTGTAGACATACCCTTTTTCTGTAGGAACAGGCACTGTCACTAGAGCCCCAGCCACAACCTGCTCAGCACATCCAGGAAGCACCAGCGTGAGGGGAGACAGAGAGATCCCATTTCACTCCCATTACACACTGATTTGCCAGAGGCAGATGGAGCCCCCAACAGGGTCCAGGGAGAGCCCCCTTGTGGGAAATCCAACACCCTCCCCCTTGCCAGCAGCTGGATGTCAGGGGATGAGGCCTCCACTTAACCTCCAAGGGTCTAGTCCTAACCTCTGGGCCCCAGACATACCATGACCCAGCAGGTTCATCACACCTTGTCCCCCTCATCCCCTCCTTCCTGCACCCTCCCAGCCTCCGACCACCCTCCCCAGTCGCTCCACTCCCTGTGTGTTCACTGTCCCGCTCGCTTCTGCAGGAACCCACCAGCATTTCCTCAGCACCCCTACCTGAGCCAGCTCGGCTGCCGCCATCTCCCTTCCCTGGCCAGGCTGGGAGAAGAGGGAGGGACACATGGATGTAATTCTGCAGCCTGTCAGGAAGAGAAGGTGACAGGAGATGAGTTCAGAACAGACTTTAGGCCATTTCCCATCACGAGTCTCACCGGTGCTTTCTCCACCGAGCCAGGCCAGACTCCCACGCCCGTGCTCAGCCACAGTAGTGCACACCCAGCCCCTGCCACCAGGACTAAGCCCACGGAGACCCCTGAAACCTGACGTGGTTCCCCAGCACAGCACCCTCCCCTAGCAGAGGGGGAATGACACAGAAGTAGGGACCAGGCCAAACCCGTCCTGTGCTGCTACCGGAACTGGGTCCTCTCTCCCCTCCTACTTCTCCTCTGTTTCTCTGTCCCCTCCTGGCTCAGACTTGGTTATTGTCTATTCCTGCAGGCCTCCACTAGACTTTCTTTTCTGAAAGATTGAGGAGCAACAATCTCACGTTGCAGTGGGGGAGGTCTACGTTGGCTATTAGAAAAAACTATTTCCCGAGGACTGGGCCGGCCCGAGCCCTTTTGGTGCCCTGGGCCCAGCGTGCGGCGCCGCCCCCGGGTGCAGGGCGCATGCGCGCGCCGGCCGAGGTCTCGGGCGCGCAGCCCAGGGCCTGCCCCCGGGGCGCACAGCGCATGCACTGCCCAACCCAGCCAGCGCTGCTGGCACGTGCGCGGGGCCATGCAGGGCCCCACAGTCGTGGGGGCAAGGGCGCTGCTGTCCAGTGCCATGGGGCTGGCGCTGCTGCATCCGGGCACGCAGCTCCTGATGGCAGCTGTAAGGGACACCACGCGACCCTTACAGCTGCTATCAGGCGCTCCCCGTGGGTTGGCACCCTGGGCAGCTGCCCGGCTCGCCTCCGTCCGGCCCTGCCCGAGGATGGGGGTGAAGCACTGGAATGGGCTGCCCAGGGAGGTGGTGGAATCTCCATCCCTACAGGATTTTAAGGCCAGGTTTGACACAGCCCTGGCTGGGATGATTTAGTCAGGGTTGGTCCTGCTTTGAGCACGGGACTGGACTACGGGCACGTCCACACAGCCAGGCTGAAGCCAAACTAACCTACACAACCTGAGCTACGTCAATTGCGTAGCTGAAGTCGAAAGAGCTTATTTTGGCTTTTGGCACTGCCTACACAGCAGGAAGTCCAAGGAAGTGCACTCGTCCCCCAACTTCCCTTGTTCCTCGTAAAACAAGGGTTCCAGGAGTTGGAGTAAGCAGTCCTCCAGCTCGACATTATTTCAACGTTATGTTGAAATAACTGCATGTAGTGTAGACATAGACGATGTTATTTCAGGATTCTCAAATAACGCTGGTGTGTAGACCTACCCTAGATGACCTCCTGAGGTCTTTTCCAACCCTAATCTTCTGTGATTCTCTGCTAACCATGGATCGGGTGTCAGTCTTCCGGGCGGTGATATAAACACTGTGAACAGTTCCAGGCTGCCGAATAGCTATGTCCCTTCATTTTCAGTTTAAACCAGTATTGACTGAAACATTTCTCAGCTTTTTACAAAGAGTATTATTCTTTTTTTTTTCACCTTACTCTTGTATCATTCAGATTAAGGCTGTTAAAATGCAATGATCTGGCTAATCGTACCGTCAATACAACTTGTATCGATACGCGCTGCTGTGCAGAGCTGCGGCGGAGGTAGCTCCAGGCGCAGGCTCTGGAGCCGCCTGCACTGCTGCTCTGCATTTTAAATGTATTAAGCACTGCTGGGCTCTTGCTACATTGAAAATGCAGAGACGCAGCGATCAGCGCGAGTCAGGACTGCTCGGTCCCAACTCGCACTGAGTCCCACAGCCTCTGTCCACACTTGAGTCCCCGCTCACCCCAAGAGTCTCGGAGGGCTCTTGTACGTTTCAAAAGCAGAAGCGCCAGCAGTGGGAACCGGCCGCAGGGACTGAAGCAGTCTCCACTCGCACCGTTTCCCTGCTGTGCCTCTGTTTGCCCTGCCCCCTCGCGGAGACGGTGCTGGGGGAACTGGCTTAAAGCTGATTCCCCCCAGCACCGGCTCCTGCTCCTCCCCCGCCTCACTGCCTCTCTCTGAAAGAGGCAGCAAGTGCAGGGCAGGAAAGTGACTAGTCAAGTGGCTACTTGACTATCCAATATGCATTTGCTTATCAGATAGTAGACTAGTCACTAACAACCCTAATTCAAATAACAACAATAACTTGACTTATTAAGAGAATACAACACGTTGCATGAGAGACATGTATTACAACCATACATGAGTCAGTGGGTATATGCAAAACTGCCTGGTGAAGTAAGACTGTGTGTTAGTCTAGAGGATACACACAATTAACAAACAGGGACACGTGTGCAAGCTCTGAAGTGCATGCGCCTCTGAACATTTCAAGCTCTTAGCCAAAGACTGTTCGAAGATCTGACACCCTCAAATGGGAAGAAACGGAAATGTGTATCAGAGTATGTTTCAGAACTCTAGGGAGTATTGCAAAGTTTTAAAAAAGCAAAATTAAGAACATAAGAACGGCCAGACTGGGTCAGACCAAAGGTCCATCTAGCCCAGTAGCTGGTCTTCTGACAGTGGCCAATGCCAGGTGCCCCAAAGGGTTAGGGTTCCCAAAGGGAAGGAACAGAACAGGGAGTCATCGAGCGAGCCATCCCCTGTCATCCATTTCCAGCATCTGGCAAAGAGATGCTCAGGACACCATCCCTGCCAATTCTGGCTAATAGGAAAAAAGTACAAAATTGCACAAGTGGGCTGCAAATGGTGAGGCTCAGTTATTAAATGCAAATATGTATGGGCTACTTGTTCTACATCTGCAACCGTTTATTCAAGTGATAAGTTTTATTTGGGAATTAGGTTTTGTAGCATTGTGTTTCGAGTTTTGTTTGAGTTCTGCTGCAAACTACAAAAAGACTTGGACTTTTCAGCTTAGAAAAGAGGAGATTAAGGGGGGATATGACAGAGGTCTATAAAATCATGACTGGTGTGGAAAAAGTGAGTAAGGAAAAGTTATTTACTTATTCCTACAATATAAGAATTAGGGGTCACCAAATGAAATTAATAGGCAGCAGTTTGTTTATAACAAACATAAGGAAGTTTTTCTTCACTTAGCGCACAGTCAACCTGTGGAACCCCTTGCCAGAGGATGGGGTAAAGACTAGAACTGTAACAGGATTCAAAAAAGAGCTAGATAGATTCATGGGCGTTAGGTCCATCAATGACTATTAGCCAGGATGGGTTGGACTGGTGTCCCTGGCCTCTGTTTCTCTGGAAGTGGGAGACAGGGGAAGGATCACGTGAGGATTACCTGTTGTGATCCCTCCCTCTGGAGCATCTGGTATTGGCCACTGTTGGCAGACAGGATACTGGGCTAGATGGACCTTTGGTCTGACCCAGTATGGCCATTCTTACGTTCTTAACGAATGAAATTCAAATCCTTCATCTGCTATTTTTCCCCCCATCCCCAAAATAAACCCTGATATTTACCCAGAACAATTAATAGTTCTTTGCACTGATTTCCACCTGAATCTTTGTTGTTGGAGCAATAAATACTGGTGAATTCCCCAGAAAAAATTAAATAAAATAAAAACTGGAAAGCAAAGGGCCCTATCACAGCTGGGATGCCAAAAAACAGTCAAGTTTATTAAGGTGGATTGCAATGAAATTAATATTTCTTAAGGCTGGTCCACATATGCGCTGGCAGCTAGCTGCTCAGTTCAGACTTGGTCCACATACTATATAACCCTCTCTTCCAGTGCTCCCTCTAATTTTTTCCATCCATGTGTGGAATAAATTGCATGATGTGTACCAAGCTATGTGTGGATGTGCACCACCAGTAGAAACACATGCTGCTAGCTGAGGGCACGCTGCTAATCAGCTGAGCAGCATTTGAATCTCCTCTGGGTGGCTGCCCAAGCACTCAGCTTACAGGGAACACTGCTTATACCAATGTGAGGAGTGTGAGAACACTGTGAGGAGTGTGAGAATCATGAACATGCACTACAACAGCTTCCTCTTATGCAAAATGTGCATTCATAGCCAGCCTGTCTGTGGTACACCAGCCTGTCCCAGGGGCTTGGGTGGGCGGGTGGTCTAGTGGCTAGATCAGTGAGAGAGAATGGTAGGGGGGCCTGAGCCCTCGCTTCTCCACCAAGTCCCAGCCCCAGGCCTTGTGCAGTCCAACCCCTGAACGGGGGAGATGGGCTGTGTTCCCTGTAAGCTGTTGCCAGCGCCAGACCTCCCGCTAGTCCCCCAGGCCATGTCACTCAGGAAAGGGGGCTTGGGAGAAGAAATGACGTGCGGGCAGAGCAGGAGTGGAGGGTAGGGGTGGAACAGGAGCAGGAGCAGGAAGAGACAGGGGCAGGATGGAGGAGGGGTCCCAGGTCCTGCATTCCCCTAGGGACCAGCCTGGTCACAGGTATAACTGGGCAGGATTAGCTGAACCCACAGGTTTTCTTTAACCCCTGCTGTGCCAGGCAGCAATTTCACACAGACCCCTCACTCAGCCAGTCAGTCTACACACAGCACAGCTGGGATCCACCCATGAGCCTCTTATGTCTCCACCTGGCCATTTTCAGTCCCTTGCTGAAGCTTTCAGAGACGACAGGGTACGTTTACTACGTCCTTGCCTCGCCCTATTCCCCACCGCTCAGGCGCCGTTCCTCTCCCCAAAGGGACACACTCCCCTGGGATCTGGATTCACTGGGAATCCCTGTCAGACGTGGCAGCAGGAATCAGCCGCGGGGCTCACGCTGCTGCACGTCGTTCCACAGCCTCCGGGTGCACATGGGGGCTGGAGGCCGTGATGCCCCGTCACTAACACGGCGACTGGTCTGGAATCTCCCCAGGGCCCATCAGAGCCAGACACGTACCTGTGTCACTCCCCAGCTCCAGGTGCAGGGTCTCTAGGGGAAGGAGAGGATGGGAGAGGTGAGAATTTAGGCCTCGCACTCACGGGGAGGCTCCCCTGGCTTATTAATGTCACTGCTGTTAGCTACAATGTGACACAGCCCAAAGCTGATAGTGCAGCCGCTGCAGCCAGCCCCAGCCCCACAGGGCTACTCAATGGGGAAGTGTGAGATGGAGCCAGGGTCAGTGACATCACTAGAGTCCCTGACTCCACCCAGGGCCAGGGCCACTCTCGCCAGAAGACACACCGCCCCCAGACTCCCATTCACCTCTGAATCCCAGCAGCACCTCCTGCAGGCGGGCACTTGTCAGAGAGAAATCGCTGAATCTCTGCTCCAGCTCCGCAAAGCCCGGCTCCGGCTCTGCCTCCCAAAGCGTCCCATCCTCCCTGCTGCGGAAAGGAGGGGTTAGAAATGGGCCTGGTCCCTGAGCCCAGTAACCCCCAAACTCCAGCAAACATGGATCTAAGGTGTGTAGCCTGAGAGGGTCTCTATTCTGGTGGGCCAGCTGCCTCCATGGGCCCAGAGAGACGGGACATGGGGGAAACACTGGGGCAAGGAATGGAAATGGGTTCAGGAGCTTTCTCTGGGATGCTCTGGTTCTGTGGGGAGCTGAGCCATCTCCCACGCTGGGGTGTTCCAGTAGCAAGAGGCACCAAGTACCTGGAAAGGGAAGGGACACAGCCCAAAGAGTGGGTGTGTCCCAAAATGCTGTAGGTGGACACAGACAGAGACCAAGTCTTCAGCAGGGAATGAACGTGAGCCCGTGAACACCAAAACCCTGCGACCTTCAGCTCATGCAGTAACCCAGGGGTGTCTGACTCATTTGGGAGAGGACGCCGGATTGCACCATCCGCTACAGTCACTGGCCCAGGGCATCGACTTAGGGTTCAGTGCCCTGCTTCATTCCCAGTGCAGACTCACTGCTTGCTGTGGGACACCCATGAATGGAGACTCCGCCCTTTGTACGGGAAATAAAATGTTATTTGTTAAGTCCTTTACTGTCGCAGTATCTCTGCGTGGGAAAACAGCCCCCTCCCCCCCAACTTGTGGCTCCTCCTATTTCCTTTCCCATTTTGCTTTCTTGCTTCCTTGTCCTTTAGACTCTCCTCTTCCCTTCCCCCCTTACAATCCCTCATTCGCAGCCCTCCAGGGCTTCACTCCCACCCCCTCTCACTCCACGCCAGGGACTCCCCATGGGATACTGAATGTTGATACTGAAATGTTGTCATTTCAGTTCAGAGAAGAGAGGCCTTCGCGCCACTCTGAGCTGCCGTTCCAGGCTGCTGGCAGACTCAGGAAGGCAATGTTGTCTCTGTGTCTATTTGGGAGGGTTGCTCTGTAAGCAGGAGAGCTAGAAACCTACTTTTAAAACGATGTGAATCGAGAGCCTGCAGGCTCTGAACACGGGATGGGGCCACATAAATACACCAGGCAGGCTGGGTCTGGCTTGTGGCCCATGTGCCTGACCGCCCTGGTGGGACCTCATTAGCTGTCCGATAAGGCCAGGCCCTGCCCTGTGCTGAGGCAGCCGCTAGGGGAGACAGATCCCAGGCTCCGAGCCAGCGTGTCACACTGCACGGGCAGGGGGCAGCTGCACATTCAGGGCAGTTACCAGACCTAACACAGCATGAGGGGGAGTGAAAAGAGACCAGGACTTACCTGCCCCCAGCACTGCCAGTGCCCTAGAGAGGGAGACAGAAGAGGCAGTCAGAGGCCTTGTCCCAGGCTGGGACCCTCCTGCCCCGCAGGGGAATCCCCACTGGAGCCTCTGGCACTTGGGGAATTTCCAACACTGGGGGTCTTGTTCTGAGAGCGGCTGCCATCTCCCCCTCCCCTCCATGGGGACAGCTGCTCTCCACAGCCCCAGCCAGCCCTGTGGGGAGGTGGCCACAGGGGGAAGTTTCTCCCCAGGCACATCAAAGGAAAACAACGTTTCTCTGCCTTGACAGTCGAATTCCCTCCAGTGCTGAGACCCCACAAGGCCCCCGACTGCAGTAACCCATTAACCCAGGGTGAGCGGGGCCTTAGGCCTGACTCGGGGCTTCTGTATGGTGGGGGAGGGGATTTCACCCTCCAAGTGCAAATGCAGCCGGAGATTTGCAGAGCAGGGGAGAAAGTCTTGGCCTTGCAGCACCCACGTCCCATCCTAGGCTCTGCCACAGACTCATTGTGTAATCTCGGGGAGGGCTCTGCCCCTACCTCTGCCTCACTCCTCTCTTGTCCCACGGGGCCCCAGCCCAGTTCTGCAAAGTGCTGTGGGGCCTGGAGCTGAGAACCCCCCATAGAAACATTGCGTGTGATCATTGCAACAACAGCCTGACCTGCAGGGGCTGGCTCAGCGGCTGCTGCCCCTTCTCTCCTCCCCTCTCTCTGAGCAGGGAAGTTTCCCAGAACAGTCTGCAGAACCTCTCATCCCGCCTCTGGACAATGGCTCGCTCCAGCTCTTCCAGCCCGGACAGCAGCAGCTGCACTTGCTCCTCCAGAAACCCTTGCAGGGCCTTCCATGCCCCGACCAGCTTCTGCCGCTCGGCTTCCGTCCGGTTCTGCCACCACAGGGAGAGGGCGAGTCAGTAACCGGGGAGAGCCATAAATGCACCGCCCACAGCAATGTTCCCGCTAATCCCATGCATCATGAACTTTGTGGGTTGTGCCCATGAAAGCTCATGAGACTACATTTCTTGTGAGTCTCTAAGGCGTTGCAGGACTATTCGCTGCTTCTGAATTTCTTTTATGTGCACCAAAGCACGTGCAAATGTGCAGCACCAAGAGAAACACAAAACCTGGGCACAGGCTCTCTGCAAATCCATGGGGCGGCATTGGCATCTCTCCTGCGCAGCCACACAGCTTACAGAGAACACCGCCCCCTGGCAGTCGTGGGTGGGGGGTCATTTGCCAGAGCACAGGATCACTTGCGTTGGGGAATGGGACATATATTTAGGCCTGGAAGGGTGAAGGGATCGAGGCAGAGGTGAGCGGTTCATTGCTAACTAGAGAGACTGATCTCCCCAAATTCTCACCAGCTTGCCCCAAGGCAAGCCCTCCAGCTTTGCAGCCCACACATTTTCTCCTTCCTCCCCTCTCCAGGTGCTAGAAACGCTCCCTGTCCCTGTGACATCCAAACAGCCCATAGGCAAGGGCTCTAGGCTCACACAGACTGACCCTCTCCTGCCCAGCCACCTCCCGCACCTGAAGGGCACCACGTGACTAGCCCTGCCCTCTCCTTGGGTCCCAGTGGGGACAGGTCCCTGGCTGAGGCCAGCAGGCTGGGCCCTGCATTCACCAGACACTCAGGGCACTGTGACCCCAGGCTAACCTGAGGGGCAGGAGGGCTCCAGGCACCTACCAGCAGCTCCTCGCTTTGCCACTGCACCTCAGCTTTGGCTGCTTCTCTCTCTTTTCTCAGAGGGGCCAGATGTTCTTGTAGGGGCTCCTGGAAGAAGCAGGGGATGGGGGCGAGGGGTTTACAAGTTGCTGCAAACAACCTCCCAGCTGCTGGATTTCAGGGCCCATCCTGCACCACAAATACCTGCACAGTCCCTGGAATTCAGATGATTTGCAATCAACCCTCCTGCATCTGTCCCCCCACTAGACTGGGTTGGGTGAACTCTGCAGCACCGGCTATGGAAGCCACACCCACCATGTCCTACTGGGCATGCTCCAAAAGTAGCAGGCATATAAAAGGCAGCAGCTTAACTCAGTCTGGGCTGACAGCTGAAGAGAAAGAATGTTCTCTGCAGGCTCTAGCACCAGAGCCCTTGACAGCAGGTGCCAGGACCACATGCAGACCCAGACCATAACTACAAGGGACATGACAGAAAGGCTGTGTCTACACTGGGCCACTTATTCCGGAAAAGCAGCCGCTTTTCCGGAATAAGCTGCGAGCTGTCTACACTGGCCGCTTGCTTTTCTGGAAAAGAAATGACGATCTACTGTAAAATTGTCAGTGTTTTTCCGGAAAAACTATGCTGCTCCTGTTCGGGTAAAAGTCCTTTTCCGGAAAAACTGTTCCGGAAAAGGGCCAGTGTAGACAGCACAGTAGTCTTTTCCACAAAAAAGCCCCGATCGCGAAAATGACGATTGGGGCTTTTTTCCGGAAAAGCGCGTCTACATTGGCCATGGACACTTTTCCGGAAAAGCATCCTGCCAATGTAGACGTGCTTTTTCCGGAAATACTTATAACGGAAAACTGGTGCCAGTGTAGACGTAGCCAAAGTGACTGAGACTTTCACCACTCACAGGACCTTGGACTGGAACTTAGAACAGTGGGGAGAACCTGGGTACCCTGTCCAGGCTGCCTTCCACCCCTAGGTGGCAATGGGTTGTCCTTGGCTATGGCTGTTGGGCCTTACTGCCCCATGCATAAGGGAGACCCTATGGACTCTAGTTTCTAGGCCCTGATAGCTCTGGGACCATAATAGTGCCATGAATCTCCTCAAGGATTGAGAATTCCTTGAATTCAAGGAGGACGGGGTGGTCACACCCTGGTCTAGTTCAGCATCACCCAGGATAATGCAGGAGGAGCTGGTGAAAGGGGGACTAGGTTTTCCAGGGGAAATGCAGGGCCTTGTGGGGAAGTGGCTGGGTGCTGCCAGCCCCCCAGCTCCAAACAGGCCCTGGCTTGCCCCCAGCAGCGAAAGTAACTTACAAATTCGCCTAGGTACAGTACTGTCCTATTGCCACCTGGGTCTTCGCCAGCCCTTTAACTAGCTCCCTGCTGGCTTCTGCCGCAGCACTGGCTGGAGCCCTGCACAAAAGTCTCCGCTGTCACCTCCGCTGCCCACATCCCAAGCAGCCAACCTCGCCCCCAAAGGGCCAGATCTGAACCGAGACCCCCCACTGGCTATGTCCCAACCCCCGGCTCTGCCCCCACCAACCCCGCCGTTCCCTGCACCCCTCAGCCCGGCTCTGACACGCCACCCCCGCTGTCCCAGCGCCAGCCTGGGCTCCGAGTTCCGCAGCCGAACCGGCCCCTCCTGCAGCCCCCGGCCCCGCCGCAGGGGCTACCCCAGCCGTGACCCTCGCCCCACGCAGCCCCAGCCGGGCAGCCCCTCTCCGGCCGCGGGGAGCCGGACCGGGGGCAGCCGGGCCCGGCGGGAGCGTGTCCGCCCCCACGCGTGTCTGCGCCCCCCGGGCCCTGCCCGCCCCGCGCTGCCCCCGGGCCCACCGCGCTGCGCCGCGGGCTGCGGGGCTGGAGCCGCCCCCGCGCGGGGATCCCGGTCCCGGCCATGGCTCCGCTGCGCGCACAAAGAGCTGCCGGGTTGGGGCGGCAGGAAGGGGCGGTCCCTTCCTGGGCCTGGCCCTGCCCCTCGTGGGGGGCTGGGACACGCGAGGGATCCAGCCCCGGCCAGGGAACCCCCATAGCCCCGAGGAGACTCGGGCTCTGGCAGCGAAGGGGGCAGGAGCTTCCCGTGGGGTGGGCGAAAGGGGGGAGCACATGCGAATCTGGTGCAATGTGTCGCTTTGCAGGCACCGGATTTCCCTGCCAACTATGGCTCGGGCGTACGAGGGAGCTGTCACTGACTGAACTGCCTGCGGTCAGTTTGTCAGAAAGGAGGCTGATAAATACAGTCCTGGACGGCCAGGACCCGTGCAGCATGTGCTGTAAACCCTGCAGATTTCCCTGGCTACCTACAGTCACACCTTTGCATACATCCCAGCTATGCTATAGGAGCTATGAGGGAAGACTGAAAGAACTGGGCTTGTTTAGTTTAGAAAAGAGAAGACTGAGAGGGGACATGATAGTGGTTTTCAAGTATCTAAAAGGGTGCTATAAAGAGGAGGGAGAAAATTTGTTCTCCTTGGCCTCTGGGGCTAGGACAAGAAGCAATGGGCTTAAACTGCAGCAAGGAAGGTTTAGGTTAGACATGTCAGGGTGGTGAAACACTGGAATAAATTACTTAAGGGGGGTTGTGGAATCTCCATCACTGGAGATATTTCAGAGCAGGCTGGACAGACACCTGTCAGGGATGATCTAGACAGTCCTTGGTCCTGTCGTTAGGGCGGGGGACTGGACTCGATGACCTCTCAAGGTCCCTTCCAGTTCTAGTGTACAAGGATTCTATGATTCTATCCCAGAGAGCCCTGGTTTGTCCCCAAACTATTCATAGTGTTAACATCTTCCACCTGCCAATAAGACAATAAGCAGTGAGCTCCATTCCCTGGTTGGTTTAAGAGACTCCGGGTTTGCATTTCACTTGGCAAAACTGGCTTTGGAAATTATATTGTGTACCTGTAGGATGCTCACTTCTCTGTTGCTGGGACAGAGGTCTTGAATTGACACATAGCAGGGCCAAGCAGGAACAAACCCCTGGGTCACCAGCTGAGTTGTGGTGGGCATGGCTGGGCTCTGGGACCAAGTCCCCTGGGCTATGTCTATACCGGCAGCTTCTTGTGCAAGAACATATTGCGCAAGGCTTCTTGTGCAAGAAGTCTTGTGCAAGAAAACGTCCACACTGCCATGTGCGAGCTGTGCTTTTGCGCAAGAGCGCCCATGGCAGTGTGGATGCTCTCTTGCGCAAGAAAGTTCTGATGGCCATTTTAGCCGTAGGGGTTTCTTGCACAAGAAATCCCTGCCAAGCATTCACACTGCCTTCTTGTGCAAGAGCTCCTGTGCAAGAGAGCTTACACCTGATCAAAAAGAGCATAGCGCTTGTGGAAGAAGCCCTCTCTTACCATGCCGTACTGTACATTTCCTTGCGCAAGAGCGGGCGGGCAGTGTGGACGCGCTGCGGATTCTTGCACAAGAACGGCCGTACTTGAGCAAGAAGCTGCGACTATAGTCATAGCCCTAGTGGGGAGAGGATTTTCATGGGTAGTTTAGACTCTGTGTTCAGGGATCAGAACTGGAACATTGCTTGCTTGTTTTCCATTTCCAATGTCATTTCTGATTTTGTGCTTGTTTACAATGGAGTTTCGGTTTTTGTATTGTTCTCTACCATGCTTAGATTCAATCTTTAATAAACACAAACACAAGCACCATTTAAACCATCCTTGACAGGTGTGTGTCTAGCCTGCTCTTAAAAACTCCAGTAACAGAGATTTCACAACCTCCTTGGACAATTTATTCCAGCACTTAACCACCCTGGCACCTAGGACACCTAAGAATGTCTAACCTAAACTTCCCTTGCTGCAGTTTAAGCCCATTGTTTCTTGTCCTATCCTTAGAGGTTAAGGAGAATAATTATTCTCCTTCTTCCTTGTCACAACCTTTTAGGCACTTGGAAGCTGTTATCGTGTTCCCTCTCAGTCTTCTCTTTTCCTGAACAAACTCAAGACACACCCTCAGTTCTTTCAATCTTCCCTGGCAGGTCTTGTTTTCTAGACTTTTCATCATTGTTGTTGCTCTTCTCTGGACCTTCTCCAATTTGTTCACATCTTCCCTAAAGAAAGAGTTCATTCTAACACACAGGAGAGGAAAAAGAGCTTTGAAATGTTTCCTGTTGATGAAGTGTGCAAAAACCACTTCTCAGCAGTTTTGTTCATCTCAAGGAGGCTGGCTGTATCTTACTGAGAGAAAAGTCACCCAGCACCATGCAGCCAGTAGTCTGTGTTCTCCTCTGCCGTGCCGGTCACTCCACATTTTTTGACATAATTGGCAGAATTTTAAAACATTGTGTGCAGAACAGTAGGCCCAGCTGGTGGCTGGAAACCTGGGTAGGAGGGGCAGGTGGCTGGGATGCCCAGATCTTGAGGGTGCTGCAGCATCCCTCACCTCCTACAGCCCTACTTCCTGCTTCTATGTCTGAAGTTAAATGAAGAGGTCAGAGCCCCCCACCAGGAAATGTGGGATGGATGGGGAAGGGCAGGGATAGTGTGGAGGTGGGGATTAGTCACATGGGAGGGTTATGTTTCCCCCAACACTGGTTGTCCCCTTTGTGTCTCTCCACAACTCATTACCTAATTTGTTACTAGCAACCCCATGAGAAGGACCTGAATTAGTGATGTTAAATATCGGTTAACTGAATAGTCGCGTAACCTCATGAATTTTTATCGGTTTGTCGACCATTCTATTGTCCAAGGGTGGGGCTGGCAGGCACTGCATCAGAGACAGCAGTGCAGGGTGCCAGGTGGGAGCTGGTCCACGAGGGGAGCCAGATCCCCTTGTGGACAGGCTGCCTGTTGCCCAGTGCTGCTGCTTCTGATAAAGAGGCAGCAGCGTGGGGTGGCAGCAGCCCCTGTCTAAGTGGGGGTCTGAGCTCCTGGACCGAGTGAGCCAGAACTGAGCCAGGCTGCTAAAAAATTTACTGCCAAGGGCGGGGAGAGGGAAATGTGTGTAGTCTATAGCATTAACCTATAAGCTTTTGCTTATCAGTTAATCAACTACACTATTACATCCCTACATTGTACAGGGCACCGGCAACATGTCATCTGGGAAACTGTGTGCAGCTCTGGTCACCCATGGTCCAGAAAGAGAACTGTAAACTGGAAGAGCTGCAGAGAAGAGCCACTAGGTAATGGAAGGTCTGTTCTACAAGAGGAGACTGGCAGAGTGTGGCTTGTTTGGGGTAGCAAAAAAAAAATGTTGCTTGGGGGAGGGGTATATATTCAGGAGGCTGAAAAGCTATTGAAGCAAAAGGGCCAGACTGGCCCAAGAACAAGTGTCTGTAAAGTTGCCCTGAACAACTTCAGGCTGGAAATTAGGTTTCTAACCATCAGAGGGGTGAGGTTCTGGAGGTTGTGAGGGGGCAAATAACTGCATTTAAGAGCAAGCTGGACAAATGTATGAGTGTCACTGTGTGAAGATGGTTGGTGATGGTGGGGGGAAGGGCTCAGCCACCCTGGGGCACACTTCCATTCCATGTAGAACATTCCTCACCCTCATGCTTTAGGGTTTCAGCCACAACTGGCAGGGGACAGGAAGGGACTCCTGCCAGTGTATTTTGAGATTTTTAAAAATCTCCTTCAGCTGTGACCATTCCTAAGCTTCAGAAGAAGACAACACTGGATGGGGTAAAGCAGTCCTGTGACATACAACTGATTGCTGTCTCTCTGTCAGTGGCTATGTCTAGGCTACAGGGTTTTTCCGGGAGAGGTATCCTAGAAAAACTCCACCACATTCATGGTACACATCTGCTCTTCTGGTGTTGTGTTTTTTGTTTTTTGTTTTTTTTTTTGGCGGAAAAGCAGACGCACTCTTTCGGAAGCCCTGTCTTCCCCCTCCCACGAGGAAGAAGGGCTCTTCCAAAAGAGGTTTTTTTTTCCAAAATTCAGCCCAATGTAGATGGGCCAAATTTCAGAAAAACCTCTTCCGAAAAAACTATCGGAAAAAGGTATGCAAATTGCAGAGCACAATTTGCGTACCTTTTTCCAATAAAGCCCTGTAATGTAGACATAGCCAGGAGCTTGGCTGGCTGGTTCTTGCTCCCATATTCAGAGTCTAATTGATCATCACAAGTGAAATGTGGAAGTAATTTTCCCCTGGGCAAGACTGGCAGCAACCTACGGGAAGTGGGTTTCCATCTTCCTCTGCAGCATGGGGTATGGGCAGGGGTAACTGTTGAGGAGGATAATGGGAGGGCACCAGCCATGTGATGCTAACACACGGATTGGTTTGAAATCTCCCTAGACTCCTAAGAGCCATACACGTAACTGTGTTGCTCCCCAGCTCCAGGTGCAGCATCTCTAGAGGAAAGGGAGGATAGGAGAGGTGAGAATTCAGGCTCTCACGATTGTGGGGAGGTTCTCCCGGGTTATTAATCTAACTCAGGGGTCAGCGACCTTTCAGAAGTGGCGTGCCAAAATTTAACTTATTCACTTCTATTTATGGGTCTGCGTGCCGTTGATACTTTTAAAAGTCAATAATAGTCTCTCTCCCACCTACCCCTGTGCAATCTGCCCCCCTCAGCCCAGGTGGATGCTGGGATAAAATCCTGCTTCTCAAAGTAGCAGGCACCAGTAGTCTGTCCTGTCCAACTCCCAGCTAAAAGACAAATTATCCACACCTCCCCCACCTCACAGCACAAACTACTTCCCTACTTCCACCCAATGCCAACACCCATCCACCCCATCTTTCCCCCACCTTCCCCATGCAGTCAGCCCATTACCTCCCCCTTCCCAGGAAGCTTGAGAGTGCTGAGTTTCTGCCTCTCTCTCCAACGCACAAGGGATTCTCCTAACCCCCATCCCCTCTGACTCTACCTCCCAATTACCCATTGCCCCACTCCCCCACTCCTCCTCCCCCTGCTTAGCCACTTATTCTCTCCTTATCTTGCTTTTTATTACTTGCTCTGGGAGCTGCTTCATTTCAAGAGTGGAGCAGCTTCCTTTACCTGCCCCCTGACAATCAGCTGAGCTCCCTGCCTGTGCAGGAGCTTTGAACTTCTGAGCAGAGCTTAAAAAACAGGTGTGCGGTCTTGCAGCTGTGCAGCTTAGAGCGAACTATGATCCCCTGCCACTGACCTCCTCAGCCTGCCGACCCCTGCCTGCTGCCGGCACCTTCAGCCCCGCTGCTGGCTGGGCAACACAGCTGCCCTGGTCTTGCTGCCGTAACTGCTGCTCCAGCCCTGGCCCTGCTGCTGGGGCATCAGCCCTGAAGGCCAGCTCACAGCCCCTATTGGGGCCACTAGTGGAGGAGTAGCCATGTGGCCGAAATCCCAGCCACTGAAGGAGGTTGCCTGGCTGATCCCCACTCACCCACCAGCAGCAGCAGCTCATCTGCTTCCCCCAGATCACTGCTACAATGGAGTTGGGTAGGCCGAGAAGGGAGAGAGCACCAGCCGCTGGTGCACAGCCCCATCAGCAGTCTTTCTGCCTGTCCCCAGAGCTGGTGCTGCCCCGCTGCATGGGGGAGGAGGGGTGGAGCAGAGCTCCCACCCTGCGTGCCACTGAAAATAGACTCATGTGCCACTTAAGGCACATGTGCCGCAGGTTGCCAACCCCTGATCTAACTGCTGTGACACAAACAGGCCACCAGTGCATCTGCTGCAGCCAGCCCCAACCCCACAGGGCTACTCCATGGGGAAGGGCAACCCAATGAGCTGGGGGCTGAGAGGGAGCCCGGGATCAGTGACATCACTAGAGTCCCTGACTGTGCTCCAGGGCCAGCATTGCCCTTGCCAGAGGAGACTCACCCCCCAGACTCCCAAAGCACAAGGCTTGGGTCAGCTGTACTGAACGGTCCTATGGATGGGATGATTCTGCTCCCATTCACCTCTGAATCCCAGCAGCACATCCTGTAGGTGGGCTCTTGTCAGAAAGAAATTGCTGAGTCTCTGCTCCAGCTCCACAAAGCCCAGCTCCAGTTCCCGAAACAACCTGTCCGCCCTGCTGCAGAAAGGGGTGTGTGTGTGAGAGAGAAATGGACCTGATCCCCAATCCTGGAAACCTCCAAACTCCAGGAATCCTGGTTCTGAGGCTTGTAGCCTGAGGCAATGATGGTCCTGGAGATAGGTTTGTGGTTCTACTGGTGGTGCACATTCACACATGTCTTGGCGCACATACAATTATTCCACACATGGACAGAAAATTCTGCACGTGAATGGCCAGAATTAGAGGGAACATCACCTGCTGGGAGGACACCACTGAGAGCACCAGAAAAACACAAAATATTTTTCTGCAAGGACAGTCAAATTCCGCCAGTGTTAAGAGACCCACAAGCCCTAATGGGGAGAGGATTTTCATGGGTGAATAGGATCTTAAGCCTGACTCGGGGCCTCTGCATGGTGGGAGAGATGATTTCACACTCCAAGTGCAAATGCAGCAAGACATTAACAGGGCAGGGGAAAAGGTCTTGGCCTCCCAAGAACCTGCCACAGACTCAGTGTGTGACATCAGGAAGGGCTCTGCCCCACCCTCTGCCTCACTGCCCCACAGGGATAATGCCCCCGGCCCAGTTCTGCAAAGTATTGTGGGGCCTAGGACTGAGAACCCCCCATAGAATCACTGTGCGTGATCATTGCAACAACAGCCTGACCTGCAGGCCTGGCTCGGTGGCTGCTGCCCCTTCTCTCCTCCCCTCTCCCCAAGCAGAGAAATCTCCCCAGTCAGTCTGCAGACACCCTCATCCCGCCTCTGGACAATGGCTCACTCCAGCTCTTCCAGCCGGGACAACAGCAGCTGCTCCTGCTCCTCCAGAAACCCTCGCAGGGCCTTCCACTCCCCGACCAGCTTCTGCGGCTCGGCTTCCGTCCGGTTCTGCCACTGCAGGGAGAGGGCAAGTCGGTGACAGGGGAGGGCCATAAATGCACCGCCCAGCTCTTGGGATGGGGGATGGGACATGTATTTGGGCCAGGAAGAGTGAAGGGATCGGGTAGGGGTGAGCTGTACACTGCCCACAGGAGGGATTGGTCCCCCCAAATCCTCACCAACTTGCCCTGAGCCAAACCTTCCAGCTCTGCAGCCCACATTCCCTCCCCTTCCACCCCAGGTGCCCCAGGAGTTAGAAAGGCTCCCCCATCACTGGGGCACCCAGACAGCCGGTGGGCTGGGACTCTGGGCTCACACAGACTGACCCTCTCCTGCCCAGCTGCCTCCTGCACCCTAAGGGCTCCATGTGAGGCTGGCCCTGCTCTCTCCCTGGCAGTGGTGCTGAAACAATCTTTGGCATGGGGGTGCTGAGTTGCACCCCCCTTACCACTGTCCATGCCCCTCAGAGGTGGGGTCAACAGCTGGAATCCCCAGGCCAATGGTGGAGACCCAGGGCTGGCAGCTGAACAGGCACCCCTGCCCCAGCCCCCGGGCGCAAGGCTGGTGGCTAAGCAGAGCCCGCAGGACCCTTGCTTGGAGCCTGCAGCAGTGACCTTGGGGCCAGCAACAGAAGCCCTGGGACCAGCAGCTGAGAGGGATCCAGGGCCAGCACCAGAGCCTGCACAGCAGCCGGCCTGGTGGCCAGGACACCAGGCGGTGGGGTGGGACACTAGATGCAAAACCTGGGGTGCTGCAAACCAGCCCCCCAGCCCTACTACTTCTCAGACCTAAGCTCCCTGGGCCCCAGTGGGGCAGTTTCCTGGTTGAGGCCAACAGGACCTGCATTCACCACCACACTCAGGCACTGTGACCCCAGGCTAACCTGGGGGGCAGAGGGCCCTGGCACCTACCAGCAGCTCCTCGCTTTGCCGCTGCACTGCGGCTTTGGCCGCTTTTTGCAGAGAAGAGGTCCCATGATCTCGTGGGGGCCCCTGGAAGAAGTCGGGGGGAGGGGGAGTTACAAGCTGCTGCAAACAACCTCCCAGCTGACAGATTTCTGGGCCCATCTGGAGCTGCAAACTCCCCGGCAGGCTCTGTGGGGCTGAGCCCTGGAGGGGGTGGTGAAAGGGGGACCAGCTTTTCCAGAGACAACCCAAGATCCCAGGATGAAGTGATGGGGCGAGTCGAGGCCAGGCCCCAGCTCCCCACATTTCTGGGATTCACCCTGCTCCCAAGCAACCCACTTCAGACTGCCCCTCCTCCATTTCGACCCCCTCCTGCAGCCCACGGCCGAGCAGCCAGTCTCCGGCCGCGGGGAGCCGACAGGGGGCAGCCCAGGCAGCCTGGACCCCTTCCACCAGGAGCGTGTCCGCCCCACGCGTGTCTGCGCCCCCCAGGCGCGCTGCGGGCTGCAGGGCTGGAATCGACCAGCGCAGGGCTCCCGGCCGCGGCTCCGCTGCGCTCATAAAAGGGCTGCCGGGCGGCTCAGTCTCCAGCCTTAGCCCTGCCCCTGGGGGAGGGAGGCGGCTGTTGGGATACGTGGGGGAGCCAGCCCGGAGAGGGGGCAGGGGCAGGGGCGGGGTGGGTCCTAGCAAGTGGAAAGCCCAGGGCACGGGCCGGTTCTGTCGAGGGAGAAGGCAGCGAAGAGCGCAGGGAGCAGATTCCTGTTCAGATCCAGGGACACGCGGACAATCGCCTCCCTGTAGAGCTCTGAAAATCCCCTGGCGGCAGCTCTCTGCATGACACTGAGCAAGCACTCCCTGTGAACTGGTCATGCTGCTTTCTAGCCTGTCAGCAGAGTGGCGCAGCGGAAGCGTGCTGGGCCCATAACCCAGAGGTCGATGGATCGAAACCATCCTCTGCTAGTTTGTCTTTTTCAATACTGTAATTCCTCATTTAACCCTGTAGATATGTTTCAGAAAATGATCCTGGTAAGTGAAAACGTGTTATGCGGGGGTCAATTTTCCCATTGAAAAGAATGGAAAAGGTGGGGGTTGCGTTTTAAGCGGTGGTGTCTGTTGAGACTGGGACATAAGGTTAGGGGAGAAAGGGGACTGGGTTACAGCAGGGAGGGGAGGTGTTTGGCTCTGGGGAGGAGAGGAGAGGGGAAGGGGAGTGGGTTGGGAGTATGCCCCTGTGACAGGTCTGCTGGGACCCACACTGAATCCAGCGAGGAGGGGTCACTGGGGAACAGCACAGCAAGCAGCGAACCCTCTGCTGCTTTGAAGGGAGGCGGGGAAGCCCCACGCAGCTGCCAGCAATGGGCCGGCTGGGGAAATCGTGTTATTCCGGGGAGGGTTGTGTAATTCAAAAAATGTTCCCTTAAAAAAAAATGGTGCTATTGCGAACACATGTTAAGTGAGCACGTGTTAAATGAGGAATTACTGTACTTTACCAGCCCTGTAAACAATGTATCCTGCCTTGATTTGTTCCACATAGAGCAAATTCTGTCGACTATTAACCTGCCACAGTGAGGAAAGGAAGGACTTCAGAGCATCTTCAACAACACACATGATCCCCATGATAAGGGCTAACTTGATTTCTGTGGCTTTTAAGTTGCTGACCACGGTGGGGCAAAATGGTGGTCACCTGGTCAGTGGTAGCAAACTTAGCCTGGGCTCTGTGACCAAGATGGACTTTTAAGACCATCAAGCTCGTCGTTGTCCCCTGGTGGGTGAAGGATTTATGTGGGTGGCTACGGGTACGTCTAGACTACCGCGTTTTGTCGACGGAAGTTTTGTCGACAGATACTGTCGACAAAACTTCCGTCGACAATTTGCGTCCAGACACATGGAGTTCTGTCGACAAAGCAAGCCGCTTTGTCGACAGAACTCCGTAGTCTGGATGCAGTGTTACAGGCAATAACACCTTCTGTCGACAGAGTTCTGTCAACAGAAAGTGTTATGCCTCGTAAAATGAGGTATACCAGCGTCGACAAAACCGCGGAGTTCTGTCGACGTTATGTCGACAGAACTCCACCGTAGTGTAGACGCTGGTATTGTTTTGTCGACAAAAGTCCACTTTTGTCGACAAAACTAGGTAGTCTAGACACACCCTTAGAGACATTGGACTATGTTCTGAAATAGGTATCGTTTGCGTTTGCATTTCTTATTTGCGGAAATACTTTTAACGGAAAAACTTACTTCTACCTCCTGCTGTGTAGACAGCACCAAAAGCTGAATTAAGCAACTTCGACTTAAGCTAAGCAATTGATGTAGCTGAAGTTGCATACCTTAGGGACTTTAGCCCTGCTGTGAAGACGTGCCTTTGGGGTGTGTCTACACAACACCATAACTCAAAATAAGAAGCACAATTTAAGCAATGAAATTGTGTATCTTATTTTGATGCTATTTTGAAAGAGCTTATTTTGTCATTTGAAAAAAGTGCTCTTCCGAAACGTCCCTTACTCTTCATAGAATGAGTCTTACAGGGACATCAGAATAGTGAGCTGGAAATAATGGGCTTTCTGTGAAGACACAGGATAGCTATTTTGGAATGCTCAGGTAGCATTGCAGTGTAGATGTAGCCCATCCCATATTACACATAGGGAAATATGGTCACCCTATCTATTTAACCCAGTATCCTGTCTTTTAGCAGTGGCTTGTGTCAGGTGCCCCAGAGAGAATGAACAAAGCAAGAAATCATCAGGTGATTCATCCTTTTTCACCCATTGCCAGCTTCTGACAAACAGAGGCTAAGGATTCCATTCCTACCCATCCTGGTTAGTACTTATTGATGGACCCAAACTCCATGAAGGTATCTAATACTTTTTTGAAGCCTTTTATTGCCCTGGCCTTCACAACATCCTCTGGCAAGGAGTTCCACCGGTTGATTGTGCATTGTGTGAAGAAATACTTCCTTGTGTTTGTTTTTTAAAACCCTGCACCTTTTAATTTCACTGAGTGCCCCCTAGTTCTTGTGTAATGAGAAAAAGTAAAGTGCACTTCTTTGGTCATTTAAAATATATTAGCTCATTCTCTTGTCTCTCTCATGTGCTGGGATGAAAAGGGGAAAAAAGAAGCACTGCACACAACAAGGTGCACAATCACTGCACTTAGAAGAAGAATCTTGGGTTATATATTCCCTAAACTAGAACGTCATCACACATGCCAGTAGGAGGGTCTTAAATGCCCTGGGGCACACTTGAGCCAAAGTCTTCTTAGTCCAGCTAGCAGCCTGTCAGTCTCATACTCTGAAGGTCCTGCGTTCAAGCCTCAGAGAAAAGAGGTGGTTTTGCCCCCCTACTTCAGATTGCTTCTCCCACCTCCCACCCCATCAGAAGCTTTGGTATTTTGCACCAAAGCATTCTTTCTCCACAGAGTGGGAGGAAAAAAAGGTGGGTTACTAGATGAGTGGTGATAGACCAAGACAGACCTTTGAGTCCTTCTGGCTTGTTTTTGTCCCCTGGTGGGGAAGGGATTTTCATGGGTAGCTGAGAGATATCGGGCTCTGTGTTTAGGGCTTGGAAATGGAGCATTGCTTGTGTTTGCATTTCTCACTTGTTTTTCATTTTCCAATGGCAAGACTGTCAATGATTGTGTGTCCTTTTTCACAGTAGAGGTTTTATTCGTGATTTTGTATTGCTCTCTATTGGCTCCTGGCTGACAAAAGGTTCCTCACCCCCTAATTTCTGCTCTTTGTGTTCACTTTCTTTCTCCTCCCCCCGTCTGTTTTTGTGGTTTATTAAAAGATTGGATCCAAGATAAAAAGGCATGTCACAGAGCAAAATCAAAATCAGAAACTCTGTTGCAAACAAAGGCACAGAATCAATCAGAAATGCCTTTAGAACCCTAAAGTAAGTAAGAAATGCAAACACAAGCAATGCCCGTTTCTGAGCCCCAAAACAAAGAGTCCATCTCTCAGGCTATGTCTAGACTGCAGGCTTCTTTCAGAAGAAGCTTTTCCAGAAGAAATCTTTCAGAAAAACTTCTTCCAAAAGAGAGCATCTACATTACCTAAGCACGTTGAAAAAGGGACACTATCTCACATTTAAGCTGTGATTCCTATGGACAGAGTGGCCACCAGGGCACCTGTGCTTTTTCCTCTTTCCTCTTCTTTCGAAAGAACTCCCTCTTTCCCATCCACACACACCTTTTTCTGAAAGCTCTTTCGGAAAAAGGCTTCTTCCTCGTAGGAAGAGGTTTACCAATCTCAGAAAAACCCCTCTGTTTTTTTTAATTGTTTTCAAAAGAACATGATTGCAGTGTGGATGTAAGTGAAGTTTTTTTGGAAAAATGGCCATTAGCCATGGAAGGACCTACCCTCTATGAATTTATCTAGCTTTTTAAAAAGTCTATTATTGTTTCGGCATTCACAACATCCTGGGGCAAGGAGTTCCACAGGTTGATCGTGTGCAGAAATACTTCCTTTGGTGTGTTTGAACCCTACTATCTTTTTTTCACACTTCCTTGGTCATTTAAAAGACATTAGCTCACTCCCTTGTCTCTCTCATGTCCTGGGATGAAAAAAGGTGAAAAAACCCACAACACTGCACACAACTAAGTTTACAATCAGTGCATTTAGAAGAAGAACCTTGGCTTTCATTCCATTACACTGCATCCCACAAATCATGCACATGAAGTATGGTCACAAATGGGGTCCCAAATGTCATGTGGTTCAACCCATAGCAAGCCTTCTTAGCACAGTTGTGTGTCAGTTTCATAGTCTGAAGGTCCTGAGCTCAAGCCTCAGAGAGGGCATGTAGTTTTGCTCCCTGCTTCAGATTTTCTAAGGGAAATGCTGGAGAAAAGAGACTGGAGCACACTGATGTCTGGACACCCTCATGCCATCTAAAAGGGGCACACACGCAATCCTAAAACATTATTAACTCTCCCTTCTCTTTTATGACTCTTGAATGCAGCTGGACATGCTGAGTTCTAGAAGCCAGTTGTTTGCAAAACAGTGAGCCAGTTGTTTGCAAAATAGGTATCCCAAAATAGTGCTGCAATGTAGATGTATCCTAAGGGTACGTCTACACTGCACGACTATTTTGAAATAAGCTAGTCCAGAATAGTTATTCTGAAATAGCTTTTTTTGAAATAGCACGTCTACGCTGCAGGGAAGTGAGGCTTCCCTAATGTAGACCTGCTACCTCGATTTAGAGCCCCAGGAGGCATTGGAGAGGAATAACTTAGAATGGCCCTGGTGAGGGGCTATTTTGAAATAGCAGCAGTGGAGTGTCTACACATGCTTTATTTCAAAATAGCTCTTTTGGAATTGGCATTATTCATCGTAGAATGAAGTTTACAAATTTTGGAATAAGCCGTCTGTTATTTCGAAATAACAGAATGGTTATGTAGACACTTGCATTGTTATTAGAAATAACACTAGTTATCTCGAAATGGCGGTGCTGTGTAGATGCACCCTTACAGCCAGGCTGTGGTTGCTTTCCACTCACTGGACCTCACTTTGGACTTGACATGTGCAGGTTAAGTGTCACCTCTCTGGCTCTATCCATGGGGCTTCTGGCAAAATTTGCTTTTCACAGCAGCTGGTAGGGCTGCCAAGGACGCAAGCAAATTCTCTGTGTTCTGGGCTGCAGATTCAAATGCAGTGGCAGGAAGTCTCCACTAGGTGGTAGCATTAGTGTAAGAAGTGGTCACAGCATACCTCATACCCAGGTAGTCCTGGGACAACAGTCCCCTGTGGGAGTGGCTAACTGGGTTTCTGCAACTGTTAGGCTGCTGGCCATGGTGGAAAAAAACACGGGTCACCAGCTGGGTGGCAGCAGCTCTGGGACCAAGAAGGACCTTGAATCCCTCTGTAGAGCCCTGAAAAAATGTGGACAATCCCCTTTATATCGGTGAGTATCCACATCTGCAGATGTCAGTGCCGATTCCATAGCTCATTTGTGCGGATACAGATGCAGATACTAATTTTGTATCCATGCAGGGCTCTATCCAGCTGACTCGTCTTTGTCCCTTAGTGGGGAAGGGATTTTCATGGGTAGCTGTAAAACATTGGACTTGAGAAAGCCCTGCCGAAGATGGTTTAGTTAGGGTTGGTCCGGCTTCAGACAGAGGGCTGATGACTCCTGAGGTCCCTTCCAGCTAGGATTCTATGACGCTGTGGTTAGGGTTCAGTAGGATTGTTTGTGTTTGTATTTCTTGTTGATTTTACATTTCCAAGGGCATTTCTGACTGTGATTTTATGCCTTTTTCATTTTGCAGTGGAGTTTCTGGTTTTGTGTTGCTTTGTACCATGCTGTTTTCTATTGGATCCAATTTTTTAATAAACACAAACACATAATTAAACCCTTGGGCTACGTCTAGACTGGCATGATTTTCCAGAAATGCTTTTAACATTATCATTTTAACATTTATCAGGGATTGGGTAGGGTGTGTGTGGGTTGGATAGGAAGCAGGGGACAGACCATCACTGGCTGTTTGGTAGGGTTGCCAGGTGTCCGGTTTTGAACCGGACAGTCTGGTATTTGAGCTTTCTGTGCGGGAAACAAATTGAGAAAATATAAATGTCCGGTATTTTCTAATGAAGTACGTTTTATTATTATCATGAGTATCAGTACGTAGTTGCATACTGCCTGGCTGGTAGACATGCTCACACTGCATGAGTGTGTCTACCAGCCAGGCAGGATGCAACTACGCAGTAGAAAGGAGGAGGGGCAGGACTGGGGCGGGATGGAATCACTAGAGCAGGACTCACCCGTGCGCCCCACCGGGACCATGTGTGGGATCCCGGGATCTGCATGCGCCTGGGCCAGCCCCCACCCCAGCCAGCCCTGCTCCCTCGACCCTCTCCTGGCCAGCCCTACTTCCCGCCGATCGGTTCCCCCCGGTCAGCTCTGCTCCCTGCAACCCTGCTTCCCACTGGCTGTTCCCCCGCCATCTTCCCCGGCCAGCTCTGCTCCCCCCGACTTCCTCCTGGCCAGCCCCGCTCCTCTCCCGGCCAGTCCACCCCTCCATCCGAGATCAAGTGTGTCCGGTATCTTTTTGAAATCATCTGGTAACCCTACTGTCTGGGGAGGCACAGACTTCCCCTCTCTTCCCTAATCAGCCCTCCATGAAATTTCTCTACCCATTGTGGCCCTCAGGCCAAAAAGTTTGCCCAGCCCTAGTCTAGAGAATACTTAGTCCTGCCATGACTCCAGGGTACTGGACTAGTGGACCTCTTGAGTTCCCTTCCAGTCCTGTGAATCTATGTCATGGGAGTCATAGTACCTCTCTCTCCTTACAGGAGGGGACTCTTTGGGATATGGGCTCTGCTGTGGACCAATGTGGCTTTATTCCACCTTTTTGTCATTGTGAAGGAGTAAATAGCAAGAGATTTCCCCCCCCCCCCCCATTTGTAAGTCAGTAAAGCAAAGTCAGGGTCAATTCTTTCCGGTGCTGCAAGGAAGAAAACACAAGCTAGTAGAGGATGGTTTCAATTCATCAACCTCTGGGCCCAACATGCTTCTGCTGCACCACTCTGCTACACAGATAGCTTGGCTTGCTGCTGTGTTCAGAAGGCTGCTTTGTGTGCTGCTGCACATGTGAGCTGTGCACTGGCAAGAATTGCTGCCAGCATAAGAAGCAAGGCCTGCAGACTCTTGGTGCCTGCACACCAGGGCTATTCCTGGCCTGGTAGCCCTTCTCCAGCAGAGTTCAGGGCTGGGTCTCTGCCCCACCTCTGAGAACTCCTCCCTGAGGGTGTGTCTACACAGCCGCATTATTTTGAAATAATGGGGTGAGGGTCTACACAGCAAGCCCATCATTTTGAAATAACGGGCTTCTTATTCCCAAATCAGTAACCCCCCTTTCATGAAGAATAAGGCCTATTTTGAAATAGGGTGTGTGTGGACGGGGCAGCCATGGTTATTTCGAAATAAGTGGTCTCCAGGGCTTCTCACAGTTGCCCTGGAGGCCACCCTGTCCACACCCATCAGACCTCTATAGTTCCCCTTCCCCTGCAGGCTTTAAAGCTGCAGCCAGAGGGGAAAGGGCTTGTGGCAGAAGGAAGGCCCTGCCAGCTCTGTGCCACATGGCACAACCATTTGTGCAGCAATGACTGACCCCTGTGCTCCCACTGAGCCTCCCAGGGAAGCTAGCAAGCTGGCAGCCAGCTCCCAAACCCCTGCCTGGGGACAGAAGAGAAGGGCAACATCCTGGTCTGGTGTGGAGATCCTGGATCTTATGGAGGTCTGGGGCGAGGAGGCAAACCTCCAGGAACTCTGCACCAGATGCAGGAATGTGGACATCCATGGCCAGATGGCTGACAGCCTGGGCCAGAAGGGCCACATGCACAGCCAGGAGCAGGAGTGCATGAAAATGAAAGAACTAAGGTACTTAGTAAGTACTGCACGATGGCCAGAGAGCAGAGCTCCCGCTGCGGAGCAGCACCCCACTCATGCCAGTATTATGAACAGCTCCACCGCATCCCTTCCCCCTCTTCTTATTGTGGACTCTGGGTGGGAGATGCCCATTCTCAGCCTCCCGGAGGGTGGACCCGTGGATGAGGAGGAGGAGAAGGCCAGCACCAACACCATGCCCACCAGCCAGGAGTTCTCCCTGTCCCTGGAGCCAGTACCCCTCTCCCAGGATGTCACCCAGGGCTTGGACGAGTCCAGGGAAGGCCAATCAGGTGAGTTCCATTATTTTCCCTAGACACAGGCGGGGGAAGGCGGTGAGCTGCGCATGCCTTGCTCGGCCCTCTCAGCCTGGGGATTGCACAGCACTCTGTGCACATTGAGCGCCAGGCAAGAGCACACAGCCGCAGGAGGCTGCCACAAAGGAACCTTGCGCTCCTGCTCACAGGGTTTCTGGAGAGGCCTGTGTTACTCTCAACTCCGAGGTGGGCACCTTCCCGTCATAAGCCACCACTAAGGAGGCTGGGGTCATAGACATACACGTAGCATTGCCGCACACGGCACAGGCTCATGCCCTCACTTCCCAGGAAAGTGTGATGAGGTAGAGAACACCGAGCCCCTGCATGGGAACCTGCAGGGGGGGGGGGGGGAGTAGGAGGGGACCGTAGAACTCTCTCCGGCAAGTGGCATCTGCTGCTCATACACACGTCCCCCAACTCCCTCCTCGACTTTCTCCAGCAGGCAGGGATACAAGTCCTCTCCCTGTGGGGTGCTGCCACTGCCAGACCCAGCGTGTGCACAGCATGGAGGGAAGGAAACCCGCTCTGTCGCCCCCCTCCTGCCTGCAGGCTCCCATCCTGGTTGGCACCTTTCCATGCCTGCTTGTCCCCAGGGCATGGAGGTAGCAAGACTCCCCTGGGACATCTGTGCCGCTGCAGGAAAGTGCCCGCTGCCTAGGCCACTGATGGCCTTGCTCAAAACACTTTGCCATTGTCTGAACTGAGACCTTTCAGCATTGGCTCAGAGATGAGGGCTGGCTTCAGGCCAGTGTCTCGTGGGGTGTCTGGCCTTCTCGCTGTCCTTCGCAGCCGGGCCAGCTGTGAGTGGGGAATGAGTCACACCTCCCGCACCAGCTTCCTGACCTCGCGAGACCCGCAGGCACCGGCGACTCCAGGAAGACCTCGAGCGGGAGCCCATTGCCTGCCTGCATGCCCTGCTGCGGTCTCTGGAGTGGCAGGACCAGAGGTTGGGGACCAACCTGGAGCTGTGCTACACCACCTAGCAGGAGCTGTCTCAGTAGGCCTGGAGCACGCGCCTAGCATACACCACCGCCATCAACTGCCTGGTGGCCACCATTGAGCGGTCCAGCAGTTCCCCCTCCCCCACTCCTGCTGCTGCTCCTGCTCCTCCAGCTTTCTCCCCGGCTGCTGATGGCCCCACACACAAGGCAATGGGACCACCCCAGGCAGCTGCCAGTCTCAGCCCCATCCCTGAGCACTACCTCCCCCCTCCTCTCCCATCCCAGCGTCTTTTCCCAGTCTCCCCCCAGTTATATTTACCCCAAATAAAAACACAGTTTAGTCTTTCAGAACAAAACCCATGGTTTATTGTGTCTGCAGGGGAAGGGAGGGGGGAGGGAGGAAAGGCACAGAGGAGCAATGCAGAGTCCCCTTGTGGGGAGGCCCAGGAGAGAGTGTCACAGATGTACCTGTCTGAAACGTTCCCGCGGGGCCTCTTGGATGTGCACAGCTCCCGGATGGGCCTGCTGGATGGCAACGGTGTGCAGCTGCTCAAAGGCCCTTGCGAGCTGCTCAGCCTCTGCCCCCTGCCCTGGCAGGAATGGCTCCCCCTTGTTCTCGCGCAGGTTGTGCAGGACACAGCAGGCCAACACCTGGGGGATGTTCTGCTCGCTGAGGTCCAGGTGGGTGAGGAGGCAGCAGGACCTCCCCTTCAAATGGCCGAAGGCACTCGCTACCATGATGCAGGCCCTGCTCGGCCTGCTGTTGAAATGTTCCTTCATGGGGTCCTGATGTCCCGTGTAGGCTTCATTATCCGGGGGAGTAAAAGGTAGGCGGATGGGCACACGGGGGTCAAATGGTCCCATAAGCATATGTAGTTACTGAACTCCCCAGTCTAAGCATTGGTATCTGTCCACTGGAAAAAATGAGGAAGAACGGCTCTTGCGCAAGCGGGGTTTTTTGTGCAAAAAGGAGCCGTCTATACAGCTCCTTTTTGTGCAAAAGCCTCTTGCACAAAAACAGCTGCTAATTAATTATGCAAACAAAGCACGGTGAAATTCTACTCAGCGCTTCATTTGCATAAGCTTTTGCAGAAGAAGGCTGCAGTCTACACATAGACTCATAGACTTTAAGGTCAGAAGGGACCATTATGATCATCTAGTCTGACCACCTGCAGGCCACAGAATCTCACCTACCCACTACTCACCTATATCTCAGATACTGAAATCCTCAAACGATGGTTTAAAGACCCCAAGATGCAGAGAATCCTCCCGCAAGTGACCCGTGCCCCATGCTACCGAGGAAGGCAAAAACCCTCCAGGGTCTCTGCCAATCTACCCTGGAGGAAAATTCCTTCCCGACCCCAAATATAGCAATCAGCTGAACCCTGAGCATGTGGGCAAGACTCACCAACCAGACACCCAGAAAAAAGTTCTCTATAGTAACTCCTATCTTCCCACCATTGGCCTATTTACCACAGATAGTGAAAGATCAATTAATTGCCAAGATCATGTTATCTCATCAAACCATCCCCTTCATAAACCCATCTTGCTTAATCTTGAAGCCAGATAGGTCTTTTGCCCCCACTATTTTGCTTTGAAGTCTGTTCCAGAACCTCACTCCTCTGATGGTTAGAAACCTTCGCCTAACTTCGAGGCTAAACTTCCTAATAGCTAGCTTATATCCATTTGTTCTTGTGTCCACATTGGTATTGAGCTTAAATAATTCCTCTCCCTCCCTGGCATTTATCCCTCTAATATATTTAAAGAGAGCAATCATATCCCCCCTCAGCCTTCTTTTGGTTAAGGTAAACAAGCCAAGTTCCTTGAGTCTCCTTTCATAAGACAGGTTTTCCATTCTAAGACATAGCCTTAGAAAATTGAAGGCAGGGAGTAAAAACATCTGTCTTTTCTGAAGCTTGAACCCACAACCTTCAGATTTTGAGACTGACACACTGCTAACTACACTAAGAAGGCTGTATGTAGAATAACCACCAGTATGTTTTAGGACATTCCTACAGGTAATGATGTGGAATGAAAATCCATGGAATGAAACCCAAGATTCTTCTTCCAAGTGCACTGATTGTAAACCTGGCTGTGTGCACTGTTGGGTTTTTTTCCTTTTTAATCCCAAGATATGAGAGAGCCAAGGGAATGAGTAGTATTGGCTCAGAGGGCAGGACATGTGCTTCCCCATGCTGCTTTTAGGCCACTGGATGCTCTGGGAACAGAAGGATTCTGAGTGTAACACAGCAGGGCTTGACCCGTGTGGGCTGTAGCTCAGTAGAAGAATAAGCGCTGAGCCTGTAAGAGGTCGTGGGTTTAACCTGTGGGCTCTCCATGTTTATTTGCCTGGGGCCTAACAATTTCCTTGCACAAATTTCAATCCTGAGCAGTGAGGGGCAAGTAGAGATGACAGGGGAGAGGGGAGGGCTTTGTGCTACTGAACTTTCAAAATGCCACCAGCTGTGCAGCTTGAGGATGAAGGGGAACCCTCCCAGATGGGTGGGAAAGGTCCCAGCTCCACAGGCTGAGGGGCAAGGAAACAGAGGGGCTGTCAGAGCAGGCGGCTGGCTCGGGGTGGTGCTGATGGAGGAAGAAAGAGCTGGAGTCAATAAAATATGAAGCCATATAAGGGAGGGGTGGGAAACTTACAGCCTGCAGGATGGATTGGGCCCCCTGCTTGCTTTGATCAACCCCAAGAGGAAGCTCAGGGCTCTTCTCCTGGTGGATCCAGTGTAAGCGCTGGCTCCCTGCTCTGCCTGGCAGGGGGAAGTGCAAGGAAAGCTAAAGCAAGGAAGCTCTGTCCCTTTGCTCACATGCAGGCTGCAGCCCTGTCACTCCCATTGGCTGGGAATTGTGGGCAATGGGAGCAGCAGGGGGTGGTGCCTACAGCTGCAGGGTGCTGTGGAGCCATGTGCAGCCGCCCAGCAAAGAGCTCCAATTCCCTGCCCAAACTATACATCCCATCCCAATCTGCTCCTGCCACCTACCTCCCACACAGAATCCCCAGCCTGCTCCTGGACCCTCCCTCCCACCTAACGCCCCCAGATCTACACCCACCCGCAGCCTGCTTCTGTACCCTACCTTCTGCTCAGACTACTGCTCAGACTACTCACTCCCGAACCATTCCTGCACCCAAAGCAAGCCCTGGGTGGTGGGGAGACAGGCAATAATCAAGTGATCTATCTATAGTCACCTATTCCCAGCTTGTGGCAAACAGAGATTAGGGACATCATCCCTGCCCTGACTTGCTAACAACCAGCAACTTGCTTAGTTTTTTTTAACCCTATTATAATCTTGGCCTTCACAACATCCTCTGGCAAGGAGTTCCACAGGTTGACTGTGTCTTGTGTAAAGAAATACTTCCTTTTGTTTGTTTCAAACTTGCTGCCTCATCATTTTGTTGAGTAACTTTAGTTCTTGTGCTATGGGAAGGCACAAATAACAGTTCCTTATTCCTCTTCTTCACCCCTGTCATGATTTTATACACATGTCTTGTATCTCCCATGTCATCTCTTTTCCAAGCTGAAAAATCCCAGGATTATTAATCTGTCCTCATATGAAAGCTGTTCCATACCCCTATGTTTGTTGCCCTTTCCTGTACTTTTCCTATTTCAATACATATTTTTGAGTTGGGGCAAC
This sequence comes from Pelodiscus sinensis, assembly GCF_052426305.1. Classification (NCBI taxonomy): domain Eukaryota; kingdom Metazoa; phylum Chordata; order Testudines; family Trionychidae; genus Pelodiscus; species Pelodiscus sinensis. Next base: position 14,133,870 of record NC_143073.1, on the reverse strand, counting down.
TACATCTGTATGCAGCATTCATGATGTGGGCAGGTCATGGACTGACTGGGATCCTTGCCTGACCTAGATAGATAGAAAAGAGAAACAGGGACCTGGCTCCATGCACTGATCATATGGAGAAGAACCTAGCTGGGCATAGGGTCAAGGTTCCCTCTGGGCCAAGGAGAGCTGCAATCCCGGGTGTCAAGGGAATTAAGCAGAGCCCAGCACTCTGCATGGCTGGGGCACTAGAGCAGCTGGATAGGATGATGGAACCTGGGGTATGTCTACACTACAACGTTAATTCGAACTAACTTAGTTCGATTAGTTAATTCGAGCTAAGCTAATTCGAACTAACGCATCCAAACTAAAAAACTAGTTCGAATTAGCGTTTTGCTAATTCGAACTAGCATGTCCACATTAAGTGGACCTTGAACCGGGGTTAAGGCTGGCTGGAAGCAGTACTGGCAGGGCATCAGAGGAGGACTTAGAGTGTGGAGATGCTATCTCAGGCTAGCCGAGGGCTGTGCTTAAAGGGTCCCGACCCCCACCACGGACAGACAGTTCTCAGGGGTGCCCCGCTTGCAAAGCAGTCCTGGCTTGGAGTGCCCGGACTACCCACACTGGGCACATCACACCACTCAGCCATCAGCCCGGCTGCACTTGCCGCAGGCTGCTATCTGGGGAGAGGGGGCAATTGGGGGCTGCAGGAGAGCTTCCACCCCCAGAAGCCCGCAGAGCCAGCCCAGTCCTCCCCATCGGGGGCTCGTGCCCCATTCCTCCCTCACCTCCTTCCACTTACCCTTCCCTAGCCCCTCTTCTTGATGTACAAAATAAAGATAACGTGTCTTCCAAAATGGAATCTGTCTTTATTGAACAAAACTGGGGGAGACTGGGAAAAGGAGGTGGGAGAGGTGAAAAGAGAGGGTGCGAGAGGGGAGGGCAACTAAAATGATCAGGGGTTTGGAACAGGTCCCATATGAAGAGAGGCTAAAGAGACTGGGACTTTTCAGCTTAGAAAAGAGGAGACGGAGGGGACATGCCCTCTTCTACCCCTGAAAATCCCCTCCTTTGTCAGGAGACAAAAAGATGAATCAGTTGGATTCAAAGGACTAAGTCTTGCTCCCAGAGCCCAGCCCATACCCGCTACCCCTCAGCTGCTAACCCAGGGTTTTTCTCCCCCACTCTGCCAAGGAAAGAATGCTTCGGTGCAAACAACTGGCTTGTAGAGCTCAGCATGTCCAGCTGCGTTCAAGAGTCATAAAAGAGAAGGAAGAGCTAATGTCTCAGGAAAGCCTGTGTGCCTGGTTTAGACGGCATGAGGGTGTCCAGACGACAGGGTGCTCCAGTCTCTTTTCTCCAGTATCTCCCTTAGAAAATCCAAAGCAGGGAGCAAAATCACATGCCCTCTCTGAGGCTTGAACTCAGGACCTTCAGATTATGAGACTGACGCGCTGCCAACTGCGCTAAGAAGGCTCTGCATAAAATGACCACCAGTATATTTTAGGACCCTTCTACAGGCAATGGTTTGTGGGCTGAAGATTTATGTAACAACACCCAAGAGCCTTCTTCTAAGAGCACTGACACTGCACATTATTGTGTGTAGCAAGGGTTGTTTTTTTTTTCATCCCAGCATATGAGAGAGAAAAAGGAGTGAGCTAATGTCTTTTAAATAGCCAAGGAAGTGTGATTTACACTTTCTCATAACACAAGAAATAGGGGTCACCCAAAGAAATTAAAAGGTGGCAGGTTTAAGAAAACACAAGGAAGTATTTATTCATTCAGTGCCCAGTCAATCTGTGGAACTCCTTACCAGAGGATGTTTTGAAGGCCAAGACAATAACAGGCTTCAAAAAGGTATTAGATAAGTTCATGGAAGATAGGTCCATCAATAGCTTCTAGCCAGGATGGGTAAGAACGGCATCCCTAGCCTCTATTTGTCAGAAGCTGGATATAGGCAAAAGAGGCCCATCACTTGATTTCCTGCTTTGCTCATTCTCTCTGGAACACCTGATATTGACCACTGCCAGAAGACAGGATACTGGGCTAAACAGATCTTTGATCTGACTCAGTATGGGCCTTCTAATCTTCTAACTTCTGTCTCTGGAAGAGGCAAGCTTTTGAGCTCCAATACCAGAAAGGTTCTGGTTCAGCCCTAAAGCTTGTCTCTTTCAGCAACACAAGAGGAAGCAGGCAGGCAAAAGAAAAGGCCTGTAAAGCTTTCTTCTTTTTCTCCACAGCCACTGCCTATCAGCAGGATTCCTCCTCAGCCTCATTCTTGCGCCACAAGGCCATTAAGCCTGCACACCTCCCCAATTACCGTGTTCACAAAACCCCAATCCCTCGTGCTTGAACCTCCCTGCCAAACTGTTACGGTCCTCAGTAACACATTTTGCCAGCAACTCTGCTTCTTGTGTCCATAGAGATAGTGTTGATTCAAATAACAGATCCAAGATAAAACAGAGCAACACAAAACATCTCTTGGGGTGCGTCTGCACAGCACCCTCAACTCGAAATAAGACACGCAATTTGCTTTATGCAAATTTGTATCTTATTTTGATTGTATTTCGAAATAGCTTATTTTGAAATTTGGCGCGTCTACACAGCACCAAATTTCAAAATAATGCACTATTTTGAGACATCCCTTATCCCTTGTGGAATGAAGGTTACAGAGATGCCAGAATAGCACAGCAGTTATTTAAAAAAAATATTTTGAAATAACGGGCATATTTAAAAGACACGGGGTAGCTACTTCGGGATACCTCTGGTATTCTAAAATAGCCCTGCAGTCTAGACGTACCTTTAGCTACCCACATAAATCCTTACCCCACCAGGGAACAAAGATGAACTGGATCTGTTTGTGTCCCGGAATTCAGGCCACTCCTGCCATCACTCAGCCGGTGACGACCCATTTTTCCACCATGGCTGGCATCTTAAGACACAGAAATCTGGTTAGCCACTGGCTACATCTAGACTGCAGGCTTCTTTCCGAAGAAACTTTTCCAGAAGAGATCTTCTGAAGAAATTTCTTCCAAAAGAGAGCATCCACACACAAAAGCACATGGAAAAAGTGATCTGCTTTTTCGAAAGATAGCGTCCAGACTGAGTGGACACTCTCTCGCATGTAAGCTGAAACAAAATACAGGACTATGTAGCACTTTAAAGACTAACAAGATAGTTTATTAGATGATGAGCTTTCGTGGGCCAGACCCACTTCCTCAGATCAAATAGTGGAAGCTATTGGGGCTACATAGTCCTGTATTTTGTTTCAGCCACACCAGACTAACACAGCTACATTTCTATCACTATTTCACATGTAAGCTGTGATTGCTATGGATGGAATGACCACCAGGGCACCTGTGCTTTTTCCTTTTTCCTCTTCTTCTGAAAGAACTCCCTCTTCCCTGTCCACACATGCCTTTTTCCAAAAGAGCTCTTTCGCAAAAAGGCTTCTTCCTCGTAGAATGAGGATTACCAATGCTAAAAAAAACCCTCTGTTCTTTCCATTTTCTTGCAGAAGAACTGAATTGCTGCATACTCTGTAGGATAGACATACCCACTACGATGGGGATCGTGCATGACTTCTGGTGATGCTCTAGAGTCTAGACACCTTGGCTGTGCTCTAGAACCTCAGGATGGTGGAAAGAGAGAACTCAAAGATAAACATCTGTCTATCTAGGAAGAGCTTTGTTGAAATAACTCCAGGGCATATAAAGGATTTCATGTAAAATAGGTATATCACCTGACCAGGGACTTGAACCCTGGACCCTCAGATTAAAAGTCTGATGCTCTACCAACTGAGCTAGCCAGGCCCATAAGAAAGGATCTGGTTTGGTGCCAGAAGAGATACTGAAGACAAAAAGGCAAGCAGTAATTCAATCTTGCTTTCTTTTCACAGGCCCTAGGCCTGGCCTGCTTCTCCTTCCCAGCAGCTCCCTAAGGCACAGGACACTTTCTTTCACCCCAGGTTCACATTTGTGCTACAAGTCCATGATGCGCTATGCAGCCATTCTCACTTGAAGCTGCAGCTCCACCTGCTACTGATTTGCAATAACTCTCACCCTACAGCCTGCCTGCGCTCTACCTCTTGGGGATGGTTCAGTTGCTGACCTAACTGAGACCCATTTGTGTCTGTCTTCTCACAGGAGGAGGTCAGCCTCAATGCTGACTTGGGTCCCAGGCTTAGTACACTACCTCTCCCACAGATTGGCAAGCTCAGATCAGGCCACTGTAGCTGGGCCCTTGTGTAGGGTTGCCAGCTGGTTTCCACACTACCAGACACACATTACATTACATCTTATTAAGAAAATACCAGACATTTATATTTTCTCAATTTGTTTCCCAAACAGAAAGCTCAAATACTGGACTGTCTGGTTCAAAACCGGACACCTGGCAACCCTACCCCTGCGGGCTGGTCTTGCCAGCCTACCCAGCAAAGCTGCCACGCCCTTGTGGTGTCACATGGGGGAGCTTTTGCAGCCCTGCTTGACTTTCCTTGGAGGAGGGGCCCAGGAAAACCAATGGCCAGCCGCATCTTCTAGGCCTGCCCTTCCTTGTACCGACACTCGGCCACGCTCGTCTTAGCCATGGAGCTCGGCACTAGGGAATCCCTGCAGAGGGACAGCGGAAAAGCGGACGGAGCGGGGACGCACGCGCTGCAAGGTGGCAAGGGAACGTGTCTGACTCCGGGTGAAGGGGCAGTGAAATGGCCTTTGCTCATCAATGCTCATCAAGGCGCAGCGAGAGTTTCTTACCGGAACAAGTTCAGACCAAAGGGAAGGATTTCACCAAAGGGTTTACGTACAAAACGATCTTTTCTTTCTGGGGCCTGGGAAAGGGAAGAAATCAGCTAGCTTCCTCCTACTGCTTCCATTGGCTTTTCTTCTTCTGCTTCTCCTCCTTTCTAGGAAAGGCACCCAGCATGGAGGAACGAGCCCTCTCTTCTCACAGACCCTTATTGCTAAAGCACGGATGGCAGGAACTGGAGCTGCATGAGCAACCTGCATGAAGCCACCCAGCTCTGCTCCCAGCAGTCCCTGCTCTGGAGGTAAAATCAGGTGTGCCTAACATGCCTGTCAATGTGAGGAGGAAGGGGCGTGTGCATTTGCATTATGGGCTGATACCCACAGCAGTATTTAAATTCCATGGCTGGTCGAACATTCCCGTTGGGTATTTTCCATGATAAAGGTGAATACCTGGCAAGGTGCATTACTAACTGTGACGCAGCGGGGGCAATAAACTCTCTTAACAAAATCAATGCCTTTATTTCTATTACTAAAGTGCTTCCAGCCCTCACTCTGCAGAGTCCAGTCTCCACTGGCGGCCCATGAAGGGGTGTCAAGGGGCCACGTGCCCCCTCAAATGCCATAGGTGGGAGGGGCAAGGTGCCAAAGCCTCTGTGTGGACCAGGGTACTAGCCAGGGGTAGGTGGGGCTGGCACTTGCTGCAGAGGCTGCACTCACTAGCACCAGTGCGGGGAAGTGGGGCAATGCAGCTCCACTCCCCCCAGCTGGGGGTTGCGTGATGCAAGGTGCTGTGGTGGTGATTTAAAGGGCCCTTTTGAATAGCCAGGCCCCAGGGCAACTCTCCCTTTCCCCCCCATCAGCAGGCCTGTATCCAAGTGTTCTTATGCCAGATGACACTCCAGAGAGAGGAGCAGCTGACTGGCAGTCCCTGCTGGGCCGCACGGTCCCCATTTACATTCGGGAGGTGCTGAGGTCTAGCAACATTAAAAAGAATGTGAAAGCTGAGATGCTGTGCCTTTTGAATGCGGGATGCGGCCATCTCGGTCCATGAGACAGGCCGGGTCTGTCCCGTTGGCCCTGGATCTAACAGCCCTGCTGTTTCTTCATCAGCAATCAGCAGGGCCCTGCCAAATTCATGACCATGAAAAAGGCATCATGGATGGTGAAATCTGGTCTCCCCCGATTGTGTGCTTTTACCCTACACTATACAGATTTCACAGGGGAGGCCGCTCTTTTTGACATTGGGGGTCCTGACCCAAATGGGACCTAAAAGGGAGATTCAGGTTGGTAGAGGTGACAAGGTTGTTAGCGAGGGTTGTGGTATTGCCACCCTAAGCTGCCTTCCGAGCTGGGCGGCCAAAAAGCAGCGGCTGTTGGCTGGGCTCCCAGGCAGTGCAGAAGTAAAGGTGGCCATATCAGATCATGCCACCCTTACTCCTGCATTGGCTGCCTTATATTTTTTCCATATGTGTGTGGAATACATTTTATTATGTGTACTAGGGCATGTGCAGATGTGCACCACCAAGAGAGGGCTGGTCAGTAACAGGGGAACATGGAACATAAGAATAGCTAAGCTGGGTCAGACCAGACATCCATCTAGCTCAGGAGCCTGTCTTCCAACAGTGAACAAGGGCCACGTGCACCAGAGGGAATGAACATAAGAACGGCCGTACTGGGTCACACCAAGGGTCCATCTAGCCCAGTAGCCTGTCTGCCGACAGTGGCCAGCACCAGGTGCCCCAGAGAGGGTGGACCAAAGACAATGATCAAGCGATTTGTCTCCTGCTGTCCTTCTCCAGCCTCTGACAAACAGAGGCCAAGGACACCATTTCTATCTCCTGGCTAATAGCCTTTTATGGACCTAACCTCCATGAAATTATCTAGCTTCTCTTTAAACTCTGTTATAGTCCTAGCCTTCACAGCCTCCTCTGGCAAGGAGTTCCACAGGTTGACTACACGCTGTGTGAAGAACAACTTTATTTTATTAGTTTTAAACCTGCTACCCATTAACTTCATTTGGTGTCCTCTAGTTCTTCTATTATGGGAACTAATTAATAATTTTTCTTTATTTGCCCTCTCTACACCACTCATGATTTTATAGACCTGTATCATATCCCCCCTCAGTATCCTCTTTTCTAAACTGAAAAGTCCCAGTTTTAATCGTTTTAATCTCTCTTCATATGGGACCCGTTCCAAACCCCTAATAATTTTAGTTGCCCTTTTCTGAACCCTTTCCAAGGCCAAAATGTCTTTTTTGAGGTGAGGCGACCACATCTGTACACAGTATTCAAGATGTGGGCAGACCATAGTTTTATACAGCGGCAGTAAGATATTCTGGGTCTTATTTTCTATCCCTTTCTTAATTCCTAGCATCCTATTTGCCTTTTTGACCGCCGCTGCACACTGTGTGGAAGTTTTCAGGGAACTGTCCATGATAACTCCAAGATCTCTTTCCTGATTTGTCGTAGCCAAATTAGCCCCCATCATACTGTACGTATAGTTGGGGTTATTTTTCCCGATGTGCATTACTTTACACTTATCCACATTACATTTCATTTGCCATTTTGTTGCCCAATCACTCAGTTTAGTGAGATCTTTTTGGAGTCCCTCATAGTCTGCTTCTGTCTTGACTATCCTAAACAGTTTGGTATCATCCGCAAACTTTACCACCTCGCTGCTTACCCCTTTCTTCAGATCATTTATGAATAAGTTGAACAGGATTGGTCCCAGGACTAACCCTTGGGGGACACCACTAGTTACCCCTCTCCATTCTGAAAATGTACCATTTATTCCTACCCCTTGTTTCCTGTCTTTTAACCAGTTCTCAATCCATGAAAGGACCTTCCCTCTTATCCCATGGCCGTGTAATTTACACAGGAGTCTTTGGTGAGGGACCTTATCAAAGACTTTCTGAAAATCTAAGTATACTATATCTACTGGATCCCCCTTGTCTGCATGTTTGTTAACCCCTTCAAAGAACTCTAATAGATCAGTAAGACAGGATTTCCCTTTACAGAGACCATGTTAACTTTTGTCCAACAAGTTATGTTCTTCTACGTGCCTCACAATTTTATTCTTTACTATTGTTTCGACTAATTTGCCCGGTACTGAAGTTAGACTTACCGGTCTGTAATTGCCAGGATCGCCTCTAGAGCCCTTTTTAAATATTGGTGTCACATTAGCTACCTTCCAGTCATTAGGTATGGAAGCCGATTTAAAGGACTGGTTACAAACCACAGATAATAGTTGATAACAGAACAGGGTTTCATCAAGTGAGCCATCCCCTGTCATCCAGTGCAAGCCTCTGACAAACAGAGGCTAGGGACACCATTTCTTCCTATCCTGGCTAATAGCTATTGATGGACATATCCTCCATGAATTCATATAGCTCTTTTTTGAACTTGTTATAGCCTTGGCCTTCACAACATCCTCTGGCAAGGAGTTCTACAGGTTGACTGTGTGCTTTGTGAAGAAATATTTCCTTTTGTTTGTTTTAAACATTGTGCCTCTTAATGTCATTTGGTGACCACTGGCTTATTTACTTTCTCCACACCAGTCATGCTTTTATAGGCTTCAATCCTAGTCATCTCTTTTTCAAGCTGAAAAGTCCCAGTCTTATTAATCTCACCTCAAACGGCAGCTGCTCCATACCCCTAATAGGTTGCCCTTTTCTGAACTTTTTACAATTCCAATATATCATTTCTGAGATGGGACAACCACATTGCACACAGTATTTGAGACATGGATATACCATGGATTATATAGACGCAATGATATTTTTACTGTCTCATTATCTGTCCCTTTCCGAATGATTCCCAGTATGCTATTTGCTTGACTGCTGCTACACACTGAGGGGATATTGTCAGAAAACTGTCTACAATGACTTGAAAAATCTCCTTCTTCAGTGGTAACAGCCAATTTAGACCCCATTAATTTGTATGTAGAGCTGAGATTATGTTTTCCAATGTGCATTACTTTGCATTGATAAGGCACAGGGAAGAACCATAAATGCACCCAAGGAAAGATGGTCAGTTACCAGAACAGATCTCTTGTGGTAGGTGATGGGAAATTTCTTTAGGTCAGGAAGGGTGAAAGGATCAGAGCAGGGGTGGACTCTTGGAACTCTTCTCCCCAAAACCTCATCAAATTGCACTGAGACAAACCCTCCTGCCCACATTTCCTTCCCCCCACATTTGATAGAAGGCTCCCTGGTCACTGTGACATCCAGGCAGCCTGTTGACCAGGGCTCTGGCCTCACACAGACCGACCTGCTCCAGCCCAGCCACCACCTACACCCTAAGGGCATCCAGTGACCCACAAGGCTGGCCCTGCCCTCCCCCAGTGGGCAACATTCCCTGGCTGAGGCCAGTGGTTTGTATGGAGCTGCTACCTTGTACATTCTCCCTAAATTGTCCTATAGTAGGGAGCAGCTCTGTACAAACCACTGGCAGCCCAGGCCTTGTATTCACCACATCACTCAAGCACAGTGACCCCAGGCTAACCTGGGGGGCAGGGAGCTCCAGGCACCTACCAGCAGCTCCTCTCTTTACCCGGAGGGGCCAGATGCTCTTATGGGGGCTCCAGGCAGAAAGGGGAGGGGCAGTTACACACTGTTGCTTGCAAACAACCTCCCAGCTGCCAGATTTCAGGGCCCATCCTGCCCTGCAGGCTCCCTGGGGCTCAGACACACAGGAGATGGTGAAAGAGGGACCAGGTTTTCCAGAGAAAACACAAGACCCCAGGCTGCCGTGACAGAGGGGAACAGGCCTCACCCAGCCAGCCGCCAAGCAACCACTTCAGACAGCTCCCCCATTTCCTCAGATCTACCCTCCATACTCCTGCAGGGTCCCCCCAATATCCCGTAACCCCCTCTGACTCTGCATAAACTGACTCCCCCCCCACCTCAGATCTGCCTCAGCTCCAAATAGTCCAATGTTCCTCCTCCTCCTCCTAGCTCAGTGTGACGGCGCGTTGGGGGTCCCCCGTCTCCTGCACCCCGAAATGGCACAAACAGACCGCACCAGCCGGTGGAATAGAGGAAGTTTATTGCCTCTCCAGGATACAGCACAGCACAGATGTAGTCTGGTCACAGATCTGGGCTAGGATGCCTCAGGCCCCCTTGAGTTGGGGAGAGACTGGGCCCCTAAACTCCAGCCCCTTTCCCTAGGCTGACTCCTCCATGCTCACAGACAGCAACTAACTCCCTCTCTTCCAGCCCTGCCCCCAGCCAGGGCAGCATTCCACCTTCCTTTGTTCCTCTCCATGGGGGGTGTCTGGCCACTGGTTCAACAAGTTTGGCATTACCTTTGCATAGTGAGGCTTTCCCTGCTGGGTCTTGCTCCAGACAGCAGGGGTCACCACAGCCCAGCAAGTACCCCTACTACGTCACAGTTCTCCCCCCTCCGAGAGCGAACTGAGCAGGGTCACTCTGCTCGTGACCTAAGGAAGTTCGGGTCCTCTGCGTGGGAACCCGCCCTGGGGACATGGGTGTTCCCCTTGACTCGGGCTGGCCGTGGCGAGGACCCACATGAGTTGGCTTTCCTCCGTCCACTAGCCACCCCACTCCAGGGCGACTGGCACAGGCCTGTCCTCGGGGGTCACACCCACCCTTCCACTGGCCTTGATCCCTGGCCAGGGTCTCTCGGGCCGGGGCCATGAGCCCAGTGAGCCTTCTCTGGACAGCCAGGGCGGCTTCCACCCCCGATGCTCCCTCCAGGGAGGTCTTCCCCTCCCATAACTCTCTTAGCAAGCCCAGAGGGTCCTCTATCTGGGGTAGAGACCCCCAAGCCGCTTTCCTACTGTCTTGGGCCTTCCCGCCCCTCTGGCAGAAGTCACAGGACCGGCAGTACCGCTGCACGGATCCCCTGGTGGCCCCCAACGGGAACGTCGTGGGCCAAATACAGCAGCTTGAGGCGATACTTTCGGGGGACGACCAGCTGCCGCTGGACCCCCCATGCCCTCACCTCCCTGGGGGGAAGCCATTCACGGAACAGGAGTCCACGCTCCCGCAGGAATCTCTCCTGGCCACCTCTCCCCCGGGGCTGAGCTGCACGGAGGCCAGCCTGATCCCTCAGCCTCTGCAAGGAGGGGTCTGCCTGCACCTCAGCCTGGAATTCAGCTGCTGAGGCAGGAATCGGGACCTGTTCCCCACCTTTACCTAGGTCCGGAGTCCCAGCCTGGCTGGACCCCGTGTCCACTGTGATGGGACCCTGAGGACGTTGCCGGGAGTCCTTCCCTGGACCCACGTTGTCAGCCCCCCGCTGGCTCTGGCTCCGGGTAGTGACTAGAGCCCGCTAGGATTCATGGGGGCACTCCTCTAGGTCATTCCCCATCAGCACCTCGGTGGGCAAGTGCGGGTGCACCCCCACTTCCTTGAGGCCTTCCTTCGCCCCCCATTTCAGATGCACCCGGGCTACAGGCACCTTAAACGGGGACCCGTCTATGCCCTTCAGGGTCAGCTGCGTGTGGGGTAGTATCCGCTCTGGGGCCACTATATCGGATCGGGCCAGAGTCACCTCCGCCCCCGTGTCCCAGAAGCCCGTCACCTTCCTACCATCCACCTCCAGGGGTATGAGGCACTCGCTCTGCAGGGGCCGTCCTGCCCCCACCCGGTACACGGAGAAATCCGCCTCCTGAGAATCAGACCTCCCAGGGGAGGTGCACTGAGCATCCTTCCCCCCACTCTGAGCTGAGGTTTGCCGGCCAGCCCTTGCCTCTGGGGCAGCCTGCCCTTCCTCCCGCCCCAGCCAGTTAACCCTGGAAAGTCCCCGGTCCTGGGACCTGGTGCACTGAGCCCTCTTGTGGCCTTTTTGCCCACAGCGATGGCAAGTTAGGCTTTGGGCTGTCTCTGTCCAGGCCCTGGCTGGTTCTCTGGGGCGCAGACGACCTGTTCCTTGGTCTCGCCCCGTAGTTGACTCCCTCCGTCGCTCAGCCGAGATCCGGTCTCTGCGCGGTTCCCTTTCTCTCCAGGACTCCCGTTCACACCTGGACCGGCTCTCCGTGAACTCATCCGCCAGCCTCCCGGCCTCCTGGGGGTTCTCCCGGCCTCCTGGGGGTTCTCTGGTCCTTGAGCCACAGCCTCAGTTTGGGTGGGTACGCTTCATAGAACTGCTCCATCATGACCAGCTTGAGCAGCTCCTCTGCAGTCTGGGCTCCGACTCCAGAGACCCACTTGCGGCAGTATTGCGCCAGGCGGGAGGCCAGATCCACATAGGTCTCCCGTGGCCCTTTCTGTACCCCCCGGAACTTCTTCCTGTACATCTCGGGGGTCAGCCCGAACTTGTGCAGCAGGGCCTCCTTGACTCGGTTGTAATCCCCTGGCTGTAGGTCCTCCAGCTGACTGAGCACTCCGGCCGCCTCCTGGTTCAGTGCGGGGATGAGTTCCTGCAGCCAGTCAGCTGGGGGAACCTGTTGCAATCCACAGGCCCTCTCAAAGGAGCTGAGGAACCCGTCTATGTCGCCCATGTCCTTCAATTGGGCCACCATGAGCCTCTCCAAGCGTCTGGCAGTCCCAGGACCCTGGGGCCCATCTGCACTTGGCGCAGCCGGTGCCCCGCCGGTTCTCCACTCTGCCATGGCCAGCTCATGCTGTCACTGCCTCTCTCGGTCCTCTACTTCCAATTCCTTGATCCGCAGCTGGATTTCCAGCCGCCGTAGCTCCGCTGGGCTGGCCCCTGCCCTAGATGGGCTATGGCTTGCAGGCCTCCCGGGAGACGCTGTCTCATCTCCCCGGTGGGTTCCAGCGCTCCTCCCCCTCTCTGAGCCTGACACACTCTCAGGGGGGATCTGGCTGCTTCCCCTGGGGACAAGATCCTGGCCCTGTGGCTGGTCATTCTCTTCTAGCTGGGCAATCAGCTGGGCCTTGGTTGCTTTCCGCACAGGCAAGCCCCTCTCTCTGCACAGCCCCACCAGCTCTGCCTTCAAGAGTCGGGCGTAGGCCATCTGCCCGCTGGTCCCCTCGGTGCAGACTCACCAGTCTAGTGCCGCAGCGCCCCACGATTCCCAGGAACCGCTTCGCTCTGTCTCCAGGGCTCTTGCTTCTCCGGCGCCTTGTCGCTTGCCGCTGGGAGCTTCATCCACGGGGTGCAGTGCATCCCACTTCTGACACCAGTGTGACGGCGCGTTGGGGGTCCCCCGTCTCCTGCACCCCGAAATGGCACAAACAGACCGCACCAGCCGGTGGAATAGAGGAAGTTTATTGCCTCTCCAGGATACAGCACAGCACAGATGTAGTCTGGTCACAGAGCTGGGCTAGGATGCCTCAGGCCCCCTTGAGTTGGGGAGAGACTGGGCCCCTAAACTCCAGCCCCTTTCCCTAGGCTGACTCCTCCATGCTCACAGACAGCAACTAACTCCCTCTCTTCCAGCCCTGCCCCCCAGCCAGGGCAGCATTCACCTTCCTTTGTTCCTCTCCATGGGGGGTGTCTGGCCACTGGTTCAACAAGTTTGGCATTACCTTTGCATAGTGAGGCTTTCCCTGCTGGGTCTTGCTCCAGACAGCAGGGGTCACCACAGCCCAGCAAGTACCCCCACTACGTCACACTCAGCTCCCCCAGCTGCCCCTCGACAGCCTGGGCTCTGAGCTCCGTCTCTGAGCTGCACTCCAGGGCCCCCAGGCAGCCGGCCCCAGGGCCCCTCCCATCAGGACCGTGTCTACACCCCCCAAACTCTTCCCACCCTGGTCTCAGCCTTGGCTCCGCTGTGCACCCAAAGCAGTTGTTGGGACACATGCTAGGGGAAAATCCCCAGCTCGGAGAGGCAGGGGCAGGCTGGGTCCTAGCAAGAGGAAGGTCCGGGGCACGGGCTGGTTCTGCTGGGTTATGACCCAATGGGGAAGGCAGTGAAAAGTGCAATGAACAGATTCCGATTTAGCTCCAAGGACACATGGACAATCGCCTTCCTGCAAACCTTCAAAAATCACAGGATGAAATTTTTCTCCATAGCACTCAGTGGTGTTAACTGTGGTTAGGTCACCAGCTTTCTTTTTAGTGCAGCAGAGTGGCGCAGCGGAAGCGTGCTGGGCCTATAACCCAGAGGTCGATGGATCGAAACCATCCTCTGCTAATTTGTCTTTCATTATATTAAATTAACAGCCCTGGAAATAATTTATCCTTCCTTAATTTATGTTCTACATAGATCAAATACTTTCTTTGCTTAAACTGACACAATAATGGAAGGACTCAAACCCCAGCAGAGCCCTGTTCTCCGTGCTACCGCTATAAACGTTTACTTTCTGGGGCTGTGTTCTTGTGCATGCCTGGATAAGACAGGTTTTCCCTGTCTGGAATGATGTATGGAGTTTCTAAAGGAGATTTGATTCAGGGAAACACTTGTTATGTGTCACACACCCCCTCCACCAAAAGAAGAGAGAGCGATGTCATACATGTTTCTGGTTTTTGCATCCCTAATCAATCTATATGTTTGCATAAAGTTTCATAGCAATGACAAATTTGTCTCATTTCCTTTCTTGTAATCCATTCTCCGTATATTTTTGCTCCTTTTAATTGTGTATTTTAAAAAAACTGTTTTAATAATGTAAGAAAAATTATTTTAGCATTCAGAACAATCTTGAGAAACTGGAGAAATGGTTGAAAGTCAATAGGATGAAATTCACTATGGACTAGCGCAAAGTACTCCTCTTAAGCTATGCCTACACTACAATATTCTATCGGAAAAAGGTATGCAAATTGTGCTCCACAATTTGCGTACCTTTTTCTGATAGTTTTTTCAGAAGAGGCTTTTCCAAAATTTGGCCCGTCTACACTGGTTTCTTAATCTTTAAGGTGCTACTAGACTATTTGTTGATTTTTAAGTTTAACTTCATGAGTGGAAGAAAGTGAATAAGGAAAAGTTATTTACTTGTTCCCATAATATAAAAACTAGGGGTCAACATATGAAATTAATGGACAGTAGGTATAAAATAAATAAAAGGATGTTCTTCACCCAGCACACAGTCAACCTGTGGAACTCATTGCCTGAGGAGGTTGTGAAGGCTAGGACTATAACAGGGTTTAAAAGAAAACGAGATAAATTCATGGAGTTTAAGTCCATTAATGGCAATTAGCCAGGATGGGTAAGGAATGGTGTCCCTAGCCTGTCAGAGGGTGGAGATGGATGGCAGGAGAGATTTCGCTTGATCATTACCTATTCAGTTCACTCCCTCTGGGGCACCTGTTATTGGCCACTGTCGGCAAAAAGGATACTGGGCTGGATGGACCTTTAGTCTGACCCAGTATGGACATTCTTATGTTCTCATGTTCAGCTGTGTTATTCTTGTAGCTGAAGTTGTGTGACTTAGCTCAATGGCCAGTGGTAATGCAAACCACACCTTGCATTTGGACAGCAATAGTTCTTGGGTGTAATATCTGCAAAGATGTGAAGTCACATTCAGAGAGGCTGCAAGAAAGATGTTTGCAGGCAACTTTTAACCATGTGATACTGTGTCTCTGCACATGTACAGAGGGTGGGGCTATCCATGGTGCAGAAATATTCAGAACCATATAGGCATGGGAAACAGAGGTATAGGGGTGCAGTAGCATCTCTAGATTTTGCACCCGGTGTCTCCACTACTGGCCCCATTCCGGGAGCCCTACTGCCATCAGAGGACCCTGCTGCTGGCCCTAGGGTCCCAGTCACTGGTCTTAGGTGCTCTGCTGCTGGCCTTAGAGTCCTGGCCATGAGCCCTGGGGCTCTGCAGATGTCCCCAGCTGTGTCCCAGCCTGACAGGGGAGAGGGAACAGAGGTAAGGGGGGCACAGCTCACTCTTACCCTAAAAATTGCTCCAGTATCATTGTAGAACCAGGTTCCTAGGCACGCTCTCTGTTTGATTCTGATGCTGGGAGAGACTGTTCATTGTGGGTAATTCACCTGGTGGGCCACTTCCTCTTTCCTCACTGATATCTAGGCCAATAAGGTGGCATGTCAGGCAGACACTACTCCAAAGCCCTCCCTCGCCCAGAGGCTGGCAGGCTCAGGCCAGGCCACTGCAGCTGGGCCCCTGCGGGCTGGCCCTGCCAGCCCACCCGGCAAAGCCACCACACCCTTGAGATGTCACACTGGGGAGCTTTCGCAGCCCGGCTCCACTGCCCTTGGGGGATGGCCGCGGGAAGACCAACGTCCAGCCGCATATTCTAGTCCTGCCCTCCCTTGTACCGGCACTCAGCCAGGCTCATCTTAGCCATGGAGCTGGGCGCTAGGGAATCCCTGCAGAGGGAGAGTGGAAAAAGGGACGGAGCGGGGACAAGTTCAGACCAACAGGGAGGATTTCAAGGGTTTACGTGCAAAACGATCTTCCCTCTCTGGGGCCTGGCAAAGGGAAGAAAGCAGCTGGCTTCCTCCTACCGCTTCCATTGCCTTTTCTTCTTCTTCACTTTTCTAGGAAAGGCACCCGGCACGGAGGAAGGAGACCGCTCCCTCAGAGAAGGGCTTTAGCTTGCTTCCTTTTGCTTCTCCCTGCATTTCGCGGGCAGGTAGAAGGGATGTATCTGCCGAGGGGGGTTTCCACCGGTTTCTTTCAAACTCGCGAGCCCTGCGCTCAGCTGCAAGTGCTGGTTCCTACGCACTGGGCGCACGAGGCCTCCCCTGCTTCTATTCCTTAAAGGGGCGGGACAGAGAGGGAATTAGTTTGCTTGGTGAGACGTTGTGCCTTTCACAACCTCAGCCTGAGGCATGTTCCGACCTTGGGGGCACATCAGGAAACACACAGTTAAGGCCACCCACATTACCTTAACTCTGCCCTTCTTTCAGCAAAGCCCCACAAAGCCCCGTGACACACGGCTGGCCGTGCATTTGCTTTGCTAGCACCACCTCGCTGGAAACCTACAGGCTCTTTACCTCCCCGAACGACCCTTCACACAAGACTCCGGACATGGGCTGGGTCCGAGCAGTTGCTAGCAGCTAGTCTAGGGCTGCCCCTGGGTATGTGGGAGAGGGAGTGTTTATAAATATGTCAGCTTAAAACAGCCATGAGTGTCCTTAAGCCAGGAGTTTCCAAACTTTGGGTTGCAGCCTGGAAGGGTAAGGCTGCTCGCTGGCCACGAGATGCTTTGTTTATCTAGGCATGAATAGGTACCACTGCTCCCAGCTCCCAGCTCCCAGTGTCTGTGGTTCACCATTCCTGGCCAATGAGAGCTGCAGAAAGTAATGGACCAGCCTGCACCACTTCCCACAGCTCCCATTGGCTGGGAATGATGTACTGTGACTGCCCCAAACAATCCTATTAACTCTTCTGGCAAGAGACAAATGAAGAAATACCAAGACCTTTGCTCAGGGTTTGACACATAAGTGCCCACTCCTTGTGTGCTCCAGGGTTGGCGCACCCATGGGAAAAAAACTAGTGGGTGTTCAGCATCCAACAGCAGGACCCACCAATCAGTTCCTTCCAGTGCCTCCTGCCCATCACTGGGAAGAGTGGGAAGAGGAAGAAGCAGGGGCAGGAGGAAGGAACTGGGCAATAGGGTTGCCAGGTGTCCAATTTTGAACCAGACAGTCCGGTATTTGAGGGTTCTGTCCGGGAAACAAATTGAGTGTAGCGCCCCCTCTCCACCTGGTTACCTTCTTTTAAAGCCAATCTCCTTTCAGGTTTGGATGGATAGGTCTGGGTTCTTCTGGATCCCGCCACCCACTCAATTTTATTCTTTCTGATTGATGTACTTGGCGGTGCCTCCACCCCCCTCATTCCTTCCTAGCAGGGTCACCAGGGCAGCTTGGGAGGAAAATTCTAGCCCAGGATAATCCCCACGTATTTGCCAGATAGTTGGAGACTCCCAGAAAATAACACAAACACATACACTGTAATAAACACAATTATATTAAACAGAAGACAATTATAACAGAACAGGGTAAAACACTATTTTTAGGGTCACCGGTGCCCAGCAACTGTGAGGTTAATGTCCCGTTGGTACGCGTACTTCGTTGGGGCCCTTGATGACGGTTGACCACACAATCCTTCTCTGCAGTGGTTTAGCAGTGGAGCCAAAGGACTCACAAATGGGAGAAGGCAGTAAATCCCTCCACAGTTTAATATGCTGCAGGTAATAAAATCCCCAAACAAATTCCCTGACTTACTAACTAAAAATTGGTGCACTCACACACTCCATGAATGAGCCTCAGGTTGAGAGATGACTCAGTCTCCGCAAAGGGCTGCTCTCTTCTCACAGGGGTCCTCTTCAAGCAGGAACCAGGCTGCTTCGGTCCCAGAATTTCCCGTCACCGCGAAGGGGTGCAGGGCTCAAGATGCAGACCACATAACTGCACCAAAATTTAAAACTATAGCCTCCCAGCCCAGCATTCAGACCCACACAGCAGGCAGCAGCCCTGAACTTGCTGCTAGAGCCAGCTGACCATGCTGTGACTCCTCTCACCCAAGGAGCTGGAGCCAACTCAGCCTGGCTGGGGAAGCCTCCCAGCAAACTCCACAACTGGGAATCAACAGTGGAGACAGGAATCAACAGGAGCTGGGGGATCCTGCCTTCAGGTCCCTAGAGGCTAGTTCTCAGGGGGAACCCTGCATGCAGGCCTGGGGCATCCTAGCTCCCACACAGCCAGTCCTCCCCTTTCCCTGGCTGGCTCCAGACTCCCCTCAACAATGGTCTCTCCTTCCCCCTGGGAGGGGCCCTTCACTCCCCATGGGTTGCCGGGCAGACTCTGGCCCTGGTAGGGAGGGGGAGCCAAGGCAAATTCAGAGTGCCTCTCCCTGAGCTGCCAGCAGACAAGGCCCCGGGAATCCAAGCAATCTCCTTGGGGGTTACATGAGAAAATACTGGACATATAAAATGGCTGGTATTTTCTAATTACGTAAGTTTTATTATTATTAGGAGTATCGTGAGCATGTCTATCAGCCAGGCAGTATGCAGCTATGCGAGGGGGGTGCAGCTGGGGCGGGATGGAATCCCTGGGGCCAGACTCACTCGTGGTTCACCGGAACCGTGCATGGCATGGGCAGCACCCCGGGATCTGCCTGCGCCCAGGTCAGTCCCACTCCCTGCTGGCGGATTTTCTCCCCGCATTTCCCCTGATCCTCTCCCAGCTGGTCCTCCATTCCCCCGATCTTTGCTAGCCAGCCCTCTCCCCCCAACCAGTCCTGCTTCCCGCCTGCCAGTTCTCTCCCGGGCTCCTCCCAATCTCCTCTGGCCAGCTCCACTCCCCTGACTCCCTCCTGGCCAGCCCTGCTTCCTGCTGGTCAGAGCTCCCCCCACCCCTGATCTCCCCTGGCCAGCCCCGCTGCCCCCAACCCTCCCTCTGCAGCCCTGCTTCCCGCCAGCCAGCTCCCCCCCCCCCTTCCCGGCCAGCCCCACTCCCCTCCCGGCCGGTTTCCCTCCGCCCCCATCTGAGATCAAGTGTGTCCAGTATTTTTTTGAAGCCACTTGGTAACCCTACTGGGCAGGAAAATGGGAGTAGGAAGGAGTGGGGCCTTGGATGAAGGGCTGGAGTGGGAATGGGGGTGGGGCTTTGGGCCAGAGCGAGGCTCAAGCACCCCTGGGAAAATGTCTGCACCCATAGCTTGCTGCACACTAGCCCAGAGTTTTACCATGAAAGAATTCTGTCTGAAAAGGTCCTGAAAAGACAGAAATCGAGGCTTGTGAAAGGAATAATGTAACTCAAGTCCTGACATGGCAATAATGTGCTGTGTGATGGGCTGTTTGACAAGAACAACATTTGCTTCTGTTGTTTATAAGAGACAAGCAAGAAAAAAAATCATTTCTAATTTGGTGCCCCTTAAAGCCTGTCGCCCTAGGCAACTAGCTAGTTCGCCTATGAGGTCGAGCTGGCCCTGCCCCCTGCACTGACAATAGGGCTTCTCTGCTCCTCCCCATCCATGGGGCATGGGTCCAAGGGCTGTTAGGTCCAGGGGGAGCACTGTGATGGGCTAAGGAGGTTGGGGTAAGGATCCATGGGTGAAAGGGTTGGTGACAGTGGTCATGGGTGAGGGTGGAAGCCATGTGAGTATGTGGATGTTTGGGGGCATAGTGAGGGTATTGGTAATTGAACAGAACCCGGGATTGGCACTGTAGGGTGGGCGTAGCCTCAGACTATGTGTTTGTGAGAGGGGAAGTATTTTCTTTGGAAGAAGAACTAAGGAGGTGGTGTGGGATTGTCCCAGGTCATGGCATGGAGTCTCAAATGTGTTTTGTGTTGTATTGTTGAAAAGGAACTTCTAGAATAGATAATGAACGTGGTCTGTGTTGCAGCCAGCTCCACCTGGCAGAAGCAAATAGAACCACACAGGCAGCTGGGGGAAGGAAATTGCAGGAAACTGAACAATCTGGGTTTCTTGCTAAATCCTTGGCTTTGCTGAGGGTCAATTCACACATCTCTGGTGCAGAACCCTTTACCAAAGGGCCCAAATAACTCAGCAGCAGTGTTCCCTGTAAGCTGAGGGCTGAGGTGGCTGTCCAGGAGAGAGTCCAATGCTACTCGGCTGATTAGCAGAGCACCCACAGCCTCCCACAGTTAGCAGCATGTGTTTCTACAAGTGGTGCCTTGGTGCCCATAACAAAATATATTCTGCATGTGACTGGAAAAAATTAGAGGGAACATTGCTCAGCAGTGCCAGTGTGGAATGGCTTCTGCAATGCCACCAGCTTATTTCTTGAATCTGGTGTCACAGGTCTAGAGATGGGCTTGGAGCAGAACCTCTCTCTGCTGCTAGAGCTGGGATTTCTGTGCAAGAAGAGCTGGTTTTCTGCAACGCTCTTTCTTCCAACACTGACTTGCTTTTGCATGCGCTTGCAGCCCTGACAAAATGTGAATTCAGCAAAAACGCCTTCACATCTGCCTAATGCGGGATGGAGGTGCCCGTAGCATAGGATTCTACAAAGGTTACAGGAAAAAGCAGGGGAAAGAAGCACTAGTGAATTTATGCATTTTTTCCAGTGAGGCAGCAGCTTGGCATGAATGAACCACCTGTGCCCTTGGCAGAGAGGAGACTCTGTGATAGGCAGGGATGGTGTCTGGAGCCTCTGGTTGCCAGAAGCTGGGATGGGTGACAAGGGAGAGATCACTGGATGATCCCTGTTCTGTTCGGTCCCTCTGGGGCACCTGGCACTGTCCACTGTGGGCAGACAGGACACTGGCTGGATGGACCTTTGGTCTGACCCGTCCGAAGCGGGGCAGATTTGGGAGCAGCCGGAGCCTCTCTCTGCAGTGAGTTCCCAGCGGGTCCTTTCCAGAGCCTCTCTCCGGATCTAGCCCCACCCCCCTCTGCTGGGAGACTTGACCCTGGCCGGTTCCCAGGCGGCACGTGCTCTCCCGGAGCCGGATCGGGCCCCTCCTTATGGGAGCCAGCGCCTGGGGTGTCGGGAGGGGGAGAGCAGAGGGGCGGGGGGGGGGGTCGCTTGTGCAGAGTCACCTCCCTGCTCCCCCCCAGGAGCCGGTTCCAGGCGCTGCAGCCCGGGCGGGGTTTGCAGGGCACAGGAAGGGGCTGGCGCTGGGGGCGGGCGGCGCTGGGAGGAGGCGGCAGGAGCCGGCGGGGGGAGAACAAAGAGCCGAGAGCGGCAGCTCCGAGGCTGGGACCGGCCAGAGGCCGCTGCTGCCCCCCCCAGCGGGGTCCGGGTGGGGACTGACCCTTCCCTGCCCGCCCGCCCGGGCCTGTCCCCGGCCAGAAACCGGCCCGGACTCCGCTGGAGCCGGAGGCGGCCGGTGAGTGAGGGGCCCTGGGGCGGGGCAGGAAAGTGACTCTGCGCCGCCTCCCCCCGTCTCGGCGCCGCGGGGAGGTTCGGGCCAGAAGGGTCCTTCGGCCACCGGCTGAGCTGCCGCGCCAGGCCCGTCCCGCCCCCGCTGCCCGGCTTGTCCGGGAAAGCGCGTCTCGCCCCCCCGCCCCTGCCCGGCCGGGGAGAGGGGAAGCCCCAAGGGCGGGGGAGCGGGCTTGAGGGAAGCGGAGGGAAGAGGCGTCAGGAGACATGGGGGGGTCCCAGCCCGGAGACATAGGGGGGGTCCCAGCCCGGCGCCCACAGCCCCGCAGCACCCCCGGGCAGGGCCACTGTCCTGTGAGCAAGGTAGGAACGGGGGGAGGGGACTCTGCCCCCCCCCCCCGCAGAAGGGCGCTGCTCTGGGGACATTCCCCCCCCCCCCGGCTTCTCTGGGTCTGCTCTTTGCCCGGGTTGGATTCACACTCGGTTCCTGGGGGGCTTGGAGCTGTCTGGGCGGGAGGGGCCAGGTCTGCGCTGTGACAGGGGATGGGGCATGTTCCCAGCCTGGCTGCTCTGGCCCTCCCTGTCTGTGGGGAAGGAACCTGGCCAGGGGACCCTGGTGTGAAATCAACTCAAACCTGCTCTGACACCTGCCCCATCGTCGCTCTCTCCCTGCCAGGCTGCAGACCGACGCCGGACGTCCGCGCTTCGCTCCGACTCAGCCCGTCCTCCCACGGGACAGGGCAGGGACATGGCTGCCACGGAGCCACTACAGGTAGGGACAGTCGGGGAGTTGCTGGGGACGGGGGGCTTTCCAGCTGCAGGGAGAGGGGCAACAGACGATGAAGAGGTGGCCAGTTCTTGGGTGCTCGGGGAGGGGATACACCAGGTGAAGAAAGTGGGGGAGACAGAGTGTCACAAAGTTGCAGGGGCTTGTTAACCTGGGCTGAAGTCTGGGAACAAATCCCTGGGTGGTCAGAGAGAAAACCTCCTAATGTGTGAAACAGGAAGCAAACCCTCTGAACAGGGCTGTGAAAACTGACCAGAGTCCCAGTGTGGAACCCGCCACCTGGTAGCCAGAAGCTGGGGTGATGTGCAAAGGGGACACTCGCTTGGAGGGGAGTAGGGGAAGATGCCCCAGCCGTCCACATGCAGCTGCTGGCAATGAGAGGTGTGTTGGGTTTCCTACCATGGGTCTGTACTGGGACCCTACTGAAGGCTTCATCTCCTGTATCAGTCCTTGGCTAGTAGGGCTAAGAGGAACCAGCCCCCTTTATATCAGTTGGGGGAGATTAGGGGATCTCCCCCTCACACACACATACTCTGATGCTGTGTGTGGTGGGACTTTTGCTTACTGTCTCTCTCCCAGAGCTTCCATGTGATTGGTTCCTCCCCCCATGCCTAGTGGGACAGCAGGTGCTGAGTGTTGGGCTCTTGCTCTTTCAGGGGCCAGTGACCTTCGAGGAGGTGGCTGTGTATTTCACCAGGGCAGAATGGGCTTTGCTGCACCCGACTCAGAGAGCCCTCTACAGAGCCGTCATGCAGGAGAACTACGAGAACGTGACCTCGCTGGGTAAGGAGTCCTGTCCCCCTGGTTCTTAGAAGAGGAAATGCAGAGTTAAGATTCAAGTCATCACCACACAATGTAACCTTAACTCTGCCCTGTCTCAGCATCACCTCAACGTGCCCGTGACACACACACAATACCGCTCTGCACGCCCCACTACAGAATGCTCTGGGAACAGGGCACAGGAGCAGCCCAGCACAAAGTCTAACAGCTTCTCTGTGCTAAGATTATCATTACGCTTATCTCTGCCATAGCAAAGGAAAGCTGTCTACCCCGACTTTCACTCTAATTCTGAACCTCCTGCATACAAACCGTCTCCGCCTTGCCTGTGTCTTTAACCTGAGTTTTCCTTCCGAGCCATTGCCTTCACTTACCCCTTCCTAAGCCTCACAGCCTGGCTCCCAGTCTGTCCTGGCCCCATGTCATTCCCAGAAACAGCCAGTGGAGAGTGGGGCAGAGGTCTCTGTGCACTGCCCCTACCTGCAAACACCCCCCCCCCCCACCAGCTGCTCTCATTGGCTGGGAATGGGAAACTGTGGCCAATGAGAGTAGAGGACAGTGATGCTAACAGAGAGGGAAAGTGCAGGGAGCAACATGACCCCTGCCCTTCTCCCCAGTGGCCCTTGGTCCCTTCTGGGAATGGTGTGAGGCAGAGCAGGCTGGAAACCTGTCTTAGCCTCACTGCTCTGCTAGCCAGGAGCCATCTGTGGTAATTGGGGGGCTGTACCCCAACTCCCAGCACCCTTTTGGAGCCTGCACCCCCTTCCTCTTCCTGAACTCCCTCTGCACCCATAGCCCTGAGCTGTCTCCCAGAGCCAGTACCCCATACCTCCTCCTATGCCCCAAACCTCCTTTGCACCCTAAATCCCAGCTCTGAGCCCCCTCCCAGAGCCAGTACCCCATACCCCTCCTGATCCCCCAACACTCTGCCCCAGCCCAGAGTCCTCTCCTGCCCCACAAGCAGCACGTGAGCCAATTTCCTGTGGCATGCAGGGCGGGAGCTCAGCCCCACCCCTCCGCTCGTGCTTCTGCTCCAGCCTCAGCCAGGCAGCTGCAAGCTGGAGCACTAGCTCCGGCTTTCTACTGGGGGGGGGGGGGGAGGGAGAGGGAAAAGGGCACACACGTCCCTGGGACTGCTCCTGCCCAGCCTGGGCATGCAGCTTCTGAGAGTTAAGGAGTTAACCCCCCCCCCCCCCCCCCCACTTCCTAGCTATAGGTTTCTTGCTTCAGAAGGAGGCTGGGCTGTGCCTACATGGCAGAGCTGGGGCTGGGTGGCTGGCTCACATGGCACACTGGGCTGCTTCCCTCAGGCTGTGTGCAGGGTCGGTGATGGTAACCACAGGTGAGACATTGGACAGATGGGGGTGCTCCAGCACTGAATGAAGCTGATTCCCTAAGTGACCAGCAGGAGGCACCATGGCTCTACCACTTTGCATTAGGGCCCTCACCCCTCCCAGACTTCATTAGTCATCCCCCATCACTCCTCAAAACATTCTTTCTCTGTGATCTCACAGAATCACGACCACAATTGGTGTCTAAGATCTCTGTAGGCAGCAGTCTTGTTGTTTCCTTATACTCCCCATTTGTCTTTTGGATTGCATACATCTTTTGTCATCTTGCATTGTCAGTTCATAGGGCAAGGACTGTGTCTGTATTTTCTGTCTATAGGATGCCAGGTACCACAGTATCCCGGTCCATGACTTGGAACATGAGGAATTACAGTAATGTAAATAATTAGCAACAATAGTTAGGAAGGTGTTAGAGAGCAGGGAGGGTCCAGATGGTGGTAGGCTGGTTCAGGCCAGGTTTGGGGGTAAGGAGCTCCTGTGAGCTGGAATATCGGAGAGGAGTAGGAAGGGGGGAAGCCGTAGAGAAGATGCTGTAGGTCAGGGCTACTCAACACGTGGCCTGTGGGCTGCATGTGGCCCACATCCTGTTTGTTTGCAGCCTGCAGTGCAGTTTGGGTTGACACAGGGCTCGACACATGGCCCATGGGTGGGATCCTTTGATCTTGGCCTCCACTGGGAACACGCTCCACAATGGCAAGTCAATATAATGGTCTTCTGTTGATATGCGGTTTAGTAGTTAAATTCCTGGACTGTCATTGCTCATTAAAAGTGCTGTCATATGGTTGGAAATTGGGTAAATATTGCATTTTATTAGTATCGGCAGAACTGACTTAAATGGGGCCTGTGTGTTGTATAGTCTTGCCTTAATCTTTGTATTCATGTCCATCAGTGTGAAAGAAGCTATTTGCATATATTTTGCATTCATATGCAACCATGATTAAGTTGCTGCCCTTGTCATGTGCTGTGAGTATCACAGTGGCCCCCGGGGCTTCCAAAGTTGTGTAGCTCTGTTGTAGGGCATTGGGCTGCAAGGCAGGGCCAGAAGAAATGGGAGGGAGTTAGGTCAAGCAGCTGAGAAGAACAGTGGTGATTGGTATGAAGGGAGGTGGGGGCTGGAGTAGTGTTTGTTTCAAGAAACAGGGGAGCCAGCAATGGGAGGAAGGGAAACAGACGCACCTGGGAGTCAGCAGCAAGATAACTTGGGACAGTGGGAACATGAGAGAGAAAATAGCTATGACAGCAGGAAATTTGGGGGAAGTTGTAACAAGAAAGGCTGAAGGCAATGGGAGAAGAGTGGAGTTCACAAGGAGTGGGTGCTTCTGGGGCCTCTTGAGGGGCAAGTGTGCTCTGTCCCCCTTTGAGGTGAAATGTGTCTGCTCTTCCAAAAAAATTTGGAAAAGCAGATATGTTTTTTGGCATCCCTGTAAACGTCATTCTATGAGGAAGAAGGGATGTTCCAAAAGAGGGTTTTTTTCCGACATATGGCCCTGTGTAGACTCTAACCCTGCCAGCTGTTGACCCCTTTTCCTTCCCACCCATGGCATTTATGGGGGGGGGCATGCCCCTCTCTCCACGCATCACCCTGGTGCCCTTTAAACTAACCCACATAATTAGTTCAGTAAACACCCCAATAACCAGGTCAACATACAGCCGTGTTTTATTTACATACTAAAAACATCCATCTCATCTAAATATATGTCCATCTTCCACTTGTATAATCCTGTCTCTCTTCTGTCTGTAGCCTGCAACTTAAACCATGCTACCACATGCTGCTTGCATATGAAAAACTATTGGAGATGGCCATGACAGTAGATAACACAATGAGAAATGAATAATAAAATGAAATAATTGTATCTACCACACATGGAGAGTTTTGCTCCCCCATCCTCACCTGCATCAGCCACAATTTCTTCCCTGCAGGCTCCTTGGATCTTAGAATTTGTCCCTCCTGAAGTCACACAGCCCAAATTGTATTTTTCACATTCTCCTTTTCCAGAAGAATTAGTCTGTGGCTCCTGGACTGTACCATTTAATTTGCCAGCTTTCTCCACATAAAGGAATGTTCACGCTCCCACACATTGCACCTCACTAAACTCCCTAATCTCACAAAATGGAGTCTCCTGATAGCTAATACTGCTGCGCTCAGCATTCAGTGATGTCCTTGCCCCTCTTGTTCCTTACTTCACGGAATCCCCCCAGTCCATGCTTATTGCTGTCAACTTCCCTAGGATTTGCTCACTGTCTCGGAACCTCTCTGTCCATAAAGACCTTGTAGGGGGGTGTCTCCAGTATCTGGAGTCTTCATTTTCTGGGACACACCATACCTTTCTCTAGGTTTTAGGAGCCTCTTTGATGATGAGTCTCTGTCTGTGTATGTTCCCAGCAGAGATGTGGGTATTAAATCCCTCGTAAGCAGACTCCCCTGCACCTTTGAGCACCTGCGGAGCTGTCTGTATGAATTTACTGGTGTACAGTAGACTGGATTAACGAATAGAATGCTTTTTATGACAAATTTCCCATGCACTCTCCTGACCTCCCTTCTTTTCTTTCCTCCCTGATCAGGGTTTCCTGTTTTCAAAGCTGATGTGACCTCTGAGCTTGGAGGAAGGGAAAAGCTGTGGGTCCCAGATCTCCAGGGTTCAGAGGAAAGAGAGATACTGAGTGGTCCCTGCACACCAGAGGAACCATTAAACCTCATCAGGATCTGTAAGTGCCTGAAGGAAATGGCTGGGATTCTCCCACAAAAGTTCTCTGAGCTTTCTGAGTTCTGGATCTTTCCCAGGAAAGGTCGCTCATGACTTTCTACAGCTCATGATTGACACCTGGCATAGCTCCCGCCATTCCTGCTGAATGGGTGGTTTGGATGTGGAAGCAGAATTGTTTTTCTCCCCCCTATGTGGGAGAGGTTGGAGGAAATGATGCCCTGATCTTTATTTTCTGTGTCTCAAGCATTTCTTTTAGTTTGCTTGCTGCCCTTCCATCCCTAATTCTGAAGTTTTTCTTTCTATCCCAGTGGGTGATAGGATGCTGGGTGAGAACAAGAACCAGAATCCTCACCAGGAAGATGCTGAGCAAGTTGAAACACATGGGTCATTGCGAAGAGCCAAAGGGAATGTGTCCAGATGCCATGAGCATGGAAAAACCTGTGAAAATCAGCACAGGCCAGAAGGAGAGCAAGGAAACCAAGCAGAGGAGAAAGTGGGTGAGCCCATTAATTGTCAGGGAACTAACAAGGAATGCAAGAAAACCACATCCTGGCAGAAAATCCTCAGGGAAAAGAGAAAAAATGCATGTACTAAACGTGGGAAAAACTTCAGTTACTACTCAGCCCTTATGCAACGTGAGATAATGCACACAAAAGATAGACCCTATGAATGTAGTGAATGTGGAAAAAGCTTCACTCAGTGCTCAGTCCTTATTAAACATCAGAAAATACACAGTGGACAGAGACCTTATGAATGTGGTGAGTGTGGGGAAAGCTTCATTTTCAACTCAGCCCTTACTACGCATCAGAGAATCCACACAGGAGAAAGACCATATGAATGTGGTGAATGTGGAAAAACCTTTGCTCGGAGATCAAATCTTACTATGCATCAGAAAATCCACAAGAAAGAGAGACCCTATGAATGTTGTGAGTGTGGGAAAAGGTTCACTCAACGATCAAACCTTACTACGCATCATAAAATTCACATAAAAGAGAGACCCTATGAATGCAGTGAGTGTGGGAAAAACTTCACTGATCCCTCAGCCCTAATTAAACACCAGAAAATACACAACGGAGAGAGACCCTATGGATGCAGTGAGTGTGGGAAAAGCTTCACTCATACCTCAGCCCTTGTTAGACATCAGAGAACCCACACAGGTGAGAGGCCCTATGCATGCTGTGAGTGTGGGAAAACTTTCACTCAGAACTCAGTCCTCATTGCACATCAGAGAATCCATACGGGAGAGAGACCCTATGAATGTGGTGAGTGTGGGAAAGGCTTCACTCGGAGCTCAAACCTTACTACACATCAGAAAATTCACATGCAAGAGAGACCCTATGAATGCAGTGACTGTGGGAAACGCTTCACTCAGCGCTCAAACCTTACTACACATCAGAAAATCCACATGAAGGAGAGACCCTATGAATGTGTTGCATGTGGGAAAAGCTTTACCCATCCCTCAGCCTTAATTAAGCATCAGAGAATACACAGAGGAGAGAGACCTTATGGATGCAGTGAGTGTGGGAAAACCTTTACGCAGCGATCAAACCTTATTACACATCAGAGGATCCATACAGGTGAGCGTCCCTATCAGTGCAGTGAGTGTGGAAAAAGCTTCACTCAGAGCACAGTTCTTATTACACATCAGAGAATCCATACAGGAGAAAGACCGTATGAATGCGGTGAGTGTGGGAAAACTTTTGCTCGGAACTCAAACCTTACTACACATCAAAAAATCCACATGAAAGAGAAGCCTTATGAATGCAGTGACTGTGGGAAAGGTTTTACTCAGCGCTCTAACCTTATTACACATCAAAAAATCCACATAAAGGAGAGACCCTATGAATGCTATGAGTGTGGAAAAAGCTTTACTCATCCCCCAGCCCTTTTTAGACATCAGAGAACACACAGAGGAGGGAGACTCTATGAATGCAGTGTCTGTGGGAAAACCTTTAGTGATAGCTCTACTCTTAGTATACATCAGAGAATCCATACAGGCGAACGACCCTATGAATGCAGTGAGTGTAGGAAAACCTTCACTGTTATGTCATCCCTTATCTCTCATCAAAGAGTCCACACAGGAGACAGACCTTATGAATGCACTGAGTGTGGGAAAAGCTTCAATCATACCTCGGCCCTTATTAGGCATCAGCGAATACATAGAGGAGAAAGACCCTATCAGTGCTGTGAGTGTGGGAAAACTTTCACTCAGAGCTCAAACCTTATTTCCCATCAGAGGATCCACACAGGAGAGAGGCCCTATGAATGCAGTGAATGTGGGAAAAGCTTCACACAAAGCTCATGCCTTGTCTATCATCAGAGAATCTGTAAGGGAGACCAACATCGTAAAAGCTTTGTCAATTCTTAAGTCAAAACATGTCAATTCTTAAGTTTTTTGACAATTCCCAGGTAAGTGGTTGTTTACATCTTTTGCACACTATAGTCCCTGAGCTTCCCACAGATGAATTGCCTGTTTTTTCTTTTGGAAGCTCACTCTTCTTTGTTGTGAGTCCTGTGTCTCCTTCTATCAACTCTATTTTCCTATGAGTCATGGGAGTATGGATCTTTACTGCCATGAATATCTGTCACCTCAGAGGGTGAAGATAGGAGATGTCTTCAACCAGCTATATCAAGGTAAAACCTACTTGGGTCTTATCACTGTGGTTTCTATGAATTTAGCTAGGTGGAGTTAGCTTGCCTGATGTAAAAAGACAACTATTCTGGAGGTAAAGACACAGAGCATGTGTAGTGGCTTGGGTTATCTAGTATGTTTCCTACTGACCTGACTTCAGTTGCATCACATTTCCTGGTCTAAATGAACCTGGAGCATCACATTTATACTCTTCCTCTCACTCCAAAGTCATTGTTATATTCATCTAGTTCCTCTCTGAGGACATATTGTCTCATTCCCAATTGTTCTTGTGTTACCTCTGGATTGTGCTGAACAGCAGTTATTTTGTTCACCATTTTTCACATTTAAAATATATTTAAATATAATAAAGAGCAGGAATGGTGTCAGGAAAATAAATGTCATTTCATGCTCTCTGATGCTGGAAGGAGATGGGGTGTGATGGGAGAATTCTCCTTTCCCCCTCAGAATTGTTAGATTGTATCTGAGTCATGCAGAGTTTACCTCCTTCGTTTCCCAAAGCATCCGATGAGATCATGTTCTTACCTGTCTGTGCTTGGGAATGGTACTTGGATGTCTTTGATTCAAAATCAGACTCATTAGGGTGGGAGATGAAAGTGTCACAGACCTGGAAGGGATTTCAGATGGATCCCAAGCTCAGTGTGGTCATTCAGAGTTTAGATCCCAGTTTCCCTCTATTGGCACAACCTCGTCCGGGAAAGTTAACTCCTCTCCATTATGAAGATTCTAAAACTTTTGTAAACAACACTGAGACAGCGCCGAGTGAAGCAGGTTTCAATGGATCAGAGGAGACTGCAATGGAAGAATCTGTCATCCTGATTCTGGGTCATCAGATGCAGCCTGCTTTGGAATTTTACTTTATATGAAAATGACTGTGTCATTTACCTTTCTGTGATCTGGGTTTTCTATCTGTTTTGAAAGCTATTTGGTCATATAACTGGATATTAGTTTTGTTTGATAAAATGTAGCTCAGATGTACTGGGAATGTTCAGATTAATAATCATTTGCTAAAAAACCTGTTACTTTGTTCCCCCCCATGCCTGCATGATGACATGGAGAAAAGTCAGCAGTTCAGTCAACAGGAGAGAATAGTCCAAACTATTGGACTTAGTAGTAGTATTTCTAAATTTCCATTCTGAAATTGTGAATAGCAGCAGACCTCAAACTGCAACTAATTGGAGGAAGTGCACATGCCCACTGTATATTTTAATTATTGAATTAATTATTGTCTCAGATGATCTGGGGAGATAATTCCACAGTAAGTGACTGGGAACTAGGCAAAATGACCATCTATTTGGATGCAAAAACATGTTTTGCCTAGTCCCTACAGGGAGGCTAGGTCTACACTACAGAGTTTTTGCGCAAAAACTTGCGGAGCTTCCACACCTCAAGTGCATTTTTGCTTAAGTAAAATGAAAGAACACAGAGGTTTTTCTGGTGCAGGTATTCCTCCTTCTACAAGGAAGAATTCTTGCACAAACAGGTGTGTGTGGACAGGCAAGAGGGGTTTTTTTGTGCAAAAAGAGGCAATCAAAAAAAGCACAGGTGCCCTGGTGGCCATTCTGTAAATAGCAATCAGAGTTTCCTTTCAAGAGAGCGTCCTTGCTGTCTGGATGCTCTCTTGAGCAAAAGCGCATCACTTTTTCAATGCACTTTTGCAGTGTGGACGTGCTCTTGTGCAAGAAGTTTTTGCGGGAGATCTCTTCTGCAAAAAGCTTCTTGCACAAGAAGTCTGTAGTATAGACATTGTCAGAGTTACTCTGTGGAGATCTCTTAAAATAATCCTAAAATTTGAAAAATGCTGTCTGTAACTATTCAGATGTGAAGAAAACAGAAGTGACGCTTTGGCTGAAATCACCCTTAAAACTGTGTATAAATGAAATGAGAGTTGAACATGAGATGGCTGCAGAAAAGACTAGAAACCTCATCTTTGTTAACTTACAGAGTTTCTGGTCCAGATTTGTATCTAATCCCTAACCACAACTCTGCTCAAGAATTCATTGGTGAAAATGACGTT
Organism: Pelodiscus sinensis; assembly: GCF_052426305.1. Lineage (NCBI taxonomy): Eukaryota > Metazoa > Chordata > Testudines > Trionychidae > Pelodiscus > Pelodiscus sinensis. The sequence goes on along the minus strand of NC_143073.1, from coordinate 14,102,230 downwards.
TGAAAGAAAACTAACACATATGAGAAGATTTTGTGGTGTTTGGATAGGTTATTGTTACCAATGAAAGTGAAATTAAACATGAAATTATAACGAATGATATGATAAACTGAATTATACTAGAAAAATAAAACTTTCATTTCTTATATTATAGGAAATAGTGGCTAATCCTGGAAAGATAATTTGATGTAATTTACCCCCTTTAGTGTAAGTAGTTTTGATAGAAAACCTCTCTCCAAAGATTAGGAGTGATGTGTGAGAGAAAGAGTGTATAATAGTGATGCAGTATAGTTTTTAATTATTTGTATTTCAAATGGAACTTATTCTGACTAACTTCAAAGTCAGTTTCTATTAAGAGGAAAAGTACTTGAGAGGTATAAAGTTGTGTAACCTTTTACACAGTTGGTCCATAAGGTTCGTTGAGATCCCCACTTCTCCTATTCACAAGGGAAAGATGTGACATCTGTCACAAGATGCCTCCATTTAATTTTAATAATGATGATGATAAATGTATGATGCAGTTTTTCTGTTACAAATTTTTGCATCTAGTTATGAAGTTCTGAGACCCCTTTTCACTTTTTTGGAACACGACCATTTCACACTCAGACCAGGCTATGAAAACCTCCTCAAAACTGGCCTTTTTTTTTCTTTTTGATATTTTAGGGGTTCATGCAGTTATAGTGAATGTGATCTGGCATAGCAGATATTTTTAAAGAAAACTTCTAGGATAAAGCAGCTGACATTAGGCCAAAGTTTGCCTCATTCCTGTTTGGGCCACATCATATGCAAGATATACTTTTACACCTGATTTGCCCAGAGGACTCAGGGGAAGCACCATAAAGCAGGAAATCTAGAATCATCAATCATAAATATCAGGGAAAAGGCTGAAGTACATGCTGTTCAGGGCTGGTCTGTGCTGAAAAGCTGTAACATCATAGCCGCATCTCTCACAGATGTTAAAAAATCCACCTCGCTGAGAGAAGTACATTACTTGATATAAGCCCCAGTGTAGAAGTGCTAGTCATCAGAAGAATACTTCCAATATTCTGGGAAGGAAGTTGTGACATCAATGCCTGCTTTGACCACGTCTCCCTATAAGTAAGCAAGCTGTAGTGTGGAATGTTGGCCCACGTACTTGATCTTCTGGTTCCTGAGCTGTAACTAGCTCTTAATAGGCTGAGAAAAATGGAGAGTTCCAAACTTCTGTCATATTGTTCCTTTCTCTTTGTTTTGTTTTTAACGGGGAGATGTCCTGACCTTTCTGTTACTATCAGTGTGTGACAGTGTAGCTCAGTGCATGTCTGACAGAAGTTCACGGGTGTCAACTGCCAAAGAAGTCACCGTTCTTCACATCCAACTCTTGTCTCAGACCTGACAAACTCACCACACTTAATTCACTGCTTCTAGGATATTTACCAGGAAGGGTAGCCTATGAGATATCTACTGACAGCTTGTTAAGTATCGATATTCGTGACCCCTGCTGGATGTGTGTATGGGTAATATTTATGGTATAATGCAACTATTTTGAAAATTATGCTCCCCTGGTCTTGGAGTGAAAGTGAGTCACTCCAATTGTTCGTTTCGGTGACGATGGCCCCATTCAAGTGGAAAGAAATTGTCACCCCTCTCTTGCTAGTCCATTATGTGATACACTGCTCAATTGTCTGCCTTTGCACCAACCCGGAAAAGTCAATGGAAAGGTTCAAAAACAAACTATAGACATTTAAACCATTTGGACACGAAACAGATGATATATCAGTGAGGGGACCATCCTTTCTGTGAATAAAGACAAAAGCCTGATTCAATGTGTAACAGAAGGGAGAAACACACTCCGGGCCCATTCACCCAGGAGACACCTGACATGCAAGGGTGCTTCATGAAAGCCAGGGCCGTGCCTTCTAGGGACTAGCAATCACTGCAATAGACTGAACTGTGGGGTGAGAATCTACTTTAGTAATTAGGAAAATAACTACCAGCAAGTGTAGGCCACACTGTGTGATGTTGGTTTTGTCTGTACCCATTTGTTTCTATCACATTATCTTCCTGTTTGAATCTCTGTCCCTCCTTAAATAAATTCCCTTTTGTTTTATGACTGTACCCGAGTGCTGTGTGTGATACAGGAGCAGGGGTCGACGCGAGCAACGTTTGCTCCAGAAGACTGGCTGTGCCTGCAGCTGGAGATTTATGTTGATTTATGCAGCTGGGTTGGCTGACTAGCCTTGTAGGCAGCCCTCTTTTTAACCCACTGGGCTAACAGCAATGTTTCTCTTTCCCCAGCAATGCTGAGAGGTGGGCCTTAGGGAGGAAAGGAGGGAAATTCAAGACTCCTCCTGGGGGAGGAGGGCTGCCAGAGCAGACAGATTGATGAGCTGGGTGTTTAGAATTTGGGGAGGGTGGAGTTGACTTGTGAGTGGTGGAGTTGACCAAATGCCTCATGGAGGTGGTGGGAGGAGCAGGCTGGGCCAAGGCCTGTGAAGAGAAAGCAGCAGGCTTGGGATACTGCTTTCCACTCACCTTTTCCTCAGCAGTGTCTCTTCTACCTCCAACTCTGCCATTTGCATTGTGAGCCTGGCTAGCTTAGCAGTTGAGACTTTTAATCTGAGGGTACAGGGTTCAAGTCCCTGGTCAGGCAGTGAATCTTTCCCTCATCCCATTGACCAGATTAAAAGCCCTGATGGACCATATGTGGCCCATGGCTTGCTGTTTGCCAACCTTGAACTATAGCATTGTGAGGCACGTCTCAGGAGTTTCAAACGCCACTTCTTTAGGATATGCCTACACAGTAAAGTTATTTCGGAATATTGCCCCTATTCCAAAATAATTTCGCGAGCATCTACACAGCCACACTGCTATTTCAAAATGATTTCAAAATAGTGGACAGCTTATTTCGAATTCTGTAAACCTCATTCTATGAGGAATAGTGCCTCTTCCGAAATAGCTATTTTGGAATGGGCACTGTGTAGACAGGGAATAGGGGCTATTTCGAAATAGGGGGCCACCTGCCCTTCCCAGGGTGCCCTGGTGGCCGCTCTAGCCATACACAGGAAAACTATCGCCCATTCCTCCCCTGGAGCCCTTAAAGCTGCAGCCTTTTCAGGCAGGGTTTGTGGCTCCCAGCAGGCCTAACAGCCCTGAGCCACCCTGCAGCTGCCCCTAACTCCATTTCAGCCCAAGATCAGACAGACAGTGCCAGCCAGCATTCAGTCAGCTCCTAGGAGCCTGCCAGGGTCCACAAGCGACGTGTGCCTTCCTGATCTGGTACTTATTGTGGTTTGGGGGCATGAGCCAAACCTCTAGGATCTCTGCACCAGACACAGGAACATGGACGTGTATGGCCACATGGCAGACAGCCTGGGGAGCAAAGGCCACATCTGCACCCAAGAACAGGTGCAGATGAAGGTCAAGGAGCTCCGCCAGGCTTATGCCAGGGACAAGGAGGGCAGCACCCAATCCACAGCAGAGCCTCACATCGGCCTATAATATAATGAGCTGGACCGCATCCTGGGGGTGGGGGAATTGGACAGTCCATTCCCCTCCCTCCTCCCCCCGTAATTATAGATTCTGGGGTGGAAACGCCAGTCATTGTCCTTGCTGGGAGCCCAGAGGACAGCAACAAGGAGGAGAAGGAGGAGGCCCAGGATCTGGACGAGGTCAGCCTGACCATCAGGCTTTCCCAGGGTGCCCCGAGTCCACCCTGCGGACATCTTCCAGGCATTGTCTGAGGCTGGGGAAGGAACATTGTGTGAGTGCCATTACTTTTCTGTCAAGCAGGTGGGGAGGGGGGGAAACTAGGTGCGCCACACTTGGGCCTTGTTGGCCATGGATCACGCAGGGAGCATGGGAGCATGTGCCGTGCCGCTCCTGGGTATGTGGCCCCAGCAGGCTGCAACACATATGGGAAACTTGCTGGCTGTTCCCCTTCATCAAGGAGTGAGGGGAAACAACACAGTTTTGCATTCCTCACTGGCTGGGGAGTGTGGAAGGCAGATGAACCTGGACCTGCCCCAGACAGGGAATATGACTCCTCCCCCAGCTGTGCCCACTGGAGCTGCAACAGCCATGGAGAGGCACTTCTCACCTGGCCCCAAGCTGCTGCAAAGAGAGTTGGGGTAGTCATTTCTCTCCAGGGAAGCCTGCACATGGAACCCCTCACCACTACCCCCAGCCCTGCCCCAGAGCAATGATTTAAATGAAGTTTCAGTGGGAAAGGGGTCAAGGTTGGACATTAGGAAAAACTATTTCACTAGGAGGGGGGTGAAGCACTGGGATGGGTTCCCTAGGGAGGTGGTGGACTCTCCATCCTTAGAAGTTTTTAAGGCCTGGATTGATAAAGCCCTGGCTGGGATGATTTAGTTGGGATTGGTCCTGTTGGAGCAGTGGGCTGGACTAGATGGCCTCCTGTGGTCTCTTCCAACCTCATGATTCTATGAATTCTAATGGGGGACAGCTACATAGGGGGGTCCCTTGCTATGGAGAGCCAGAAGCTGTTTGTAACAGTTCACTCAGTTGCAACCCTCCAGAATGAACAAGTATAATGCAGGGCAAGGAACCTCTGGAAACTATGCAGTTTGTGTAGGTATCGCAGGGACACATCTTCTCTTTCAGCAATCTTTTGTTCATGTTACTAGTGTAGTCCCCTTACGAAAGGGACCTATGACTTTTTCTGGGAGGATTCTGTGTGCTGCAATCTAGCCCTAGAGACTACAACTCCCATGAGACCTTGAGGAAAAAAAGGGGGAAATGGGGCTTGTCCAGGCATGTTGGAATAGATGGCTTTCCATTTTAGGGACAGAGGAGCCAGGCTGCAGTGGAAGAGCCTTATCCAGTCCAGGAGCTGTTTGTGTTGCAACTACAGCCTGGGTCTAAGAGCTTGCGGGGCTTGGATCTAGCAGGCTGCTCCAGGGGCTGCTGATTGTCCTAGATGGGAGAGACTCTGGCTGTGCCTGTGGCTGAGAAGGACTACAGAAACTGGCACACAAGAGGAGGCTGTAAGTAAATGGGCTGTCTTTGGGAAAGTGCTGCCTGGGACAGACCTCAGAGATATAGACTAACTCTAGGTCCAAAGAGTGACAGTGTCCAGCCCAGTGAACCAGAGCTGCTCGCATTTGGTGGAGCTTGCTCCAATAGCAGATTAATTTTGCAACTCGCTGTTTAGCTTGGACTAACACACACAAGACCTGTACAGTGCTGTCTCCACTCCAGCTGCAGACCTTCAGGCGTGCGTATGCAAACAAGTGTCTGGGACTCTGAATCCAGAGGAGCGCACACTCTGGGGTGGGATAAATGGTGACAGTGCAAATGCCAGATAAGTTCCTCTTATTTCTGTGTACTTTGTTAATTGATTTTATTTACTTTTAATTTGTTAAACCCTATTTCTTTAAGTTAAGTAAAGGTGTGTTAATTCTAATTTAATCAATAAAATGTATATTATTTATCATTGTTGTCCTGGAGTTAGATCCCGATTATTACTGGAATAATTTTATTCCTGGAGGCTCCCAAGGCACACCATTAAGTGTATACAGGGCCAGACAGGTGGAGGCACCACCATTGTACATTCTTTATGAGCAAGGGACTGCATCAAGGGGGTGGATCGGGAATCCCCAACTAAACAACATAACCACTGGGGTACTCGGGATCTCCTTTTATGTTAAAAACATCAGGTGCCCAGGCACACCTGTGAGTGTGACCTGCTCCCGAGTAACCTGGGGAGGAAAAATGGGGTTACACTAGTAAAATAACAAACAAGCAAAAATAACTAATAAAAGACAGACTATCTGCTTCTCCTCCATCTTTCCATTCTAGCCATAGCATCTTTTGGGATTGTAATCAGTGCTGCTGAATGAGGGAGTGATGTTCCAAGAAGTTTTACCTGGGTCAGAGTTCACCACAGCTTCTTTGGGGGGGGGGGGGAGGGTGTGAAAACCAACAACCAAGTGCCTGCTATGTCTACTCAAGTTCTTATCAAAACCTTGCCCATGGTTAGGGTAAGTTTGCATAGGAGAATCTTTTACCAAATCTTACAAAATGTCAGCCATGTTTGGGGAAGCCATTTATCATTAACATGCCCAGTTTATTTCTTTAATGGGTGGCACAAGTCTAAGTTAGGAACTAGATACCGAGCAGGGTCAGGCTCTCTAAGCTACCAAAGATGGGGTTTCTCTGGCCATGTCTATGCTAGGAAACTATTTTGAAATTAGTAAATTCGACTTAACTCTCAATTTAACAAATTTGAAATAGCAGGTCCATACCATGGGGAAGCCTCAAAATTAGTCCAAAGTAGGCTTTGTTAATGTGGACATGCTACTTTGGACCTAGAGCCTTAGGAAGCAGCATATCTTAGGAGACAACATATCTCAGCTCCCATTGGCCAATCTCTCAGTTTCCAGGCAATAGCAGCTGAGAATTTTTGCTGGGAGCAGGAGCAGTGTAGGAAGCCTTCTCCCTCTACCCCCAAAACACAATTAAGAAATGATGACATTAGCAAACAATCATTTGTCTCAAAGTTCCCAGTAAATCTGAGAAGCATTCTGTGAATCAAAATTAGTATCCAGTTATATGACCAAAGAACTGTCAGTAATGATAGAAAACACAGATCAAAGAGAGGTACAAGACACTTTGGCTACGTCTACACTGGCATGATTTTCCGGAAATGCTTTTAACGGAAAAGTTTTCCATTAAAAGCATTTTTGGAAAAGCGCATCTAGATTGGCAGGACGCTTTTCCGCAAAAGCCATTTTCGTGATCGGGGCTTTTTTTGCGAAAAAACAAATTTCTGCTGTCTACACTGGCCCTTTTGCGCAAAAGTTTTTCGGAAAAAGACTTTTGCCCGAACGGGAGCAGCATAGTTTTTCCGCAAAAGCACTGACAATCTTACATGAGATCGTCAGTGCTTTTGCGGAAATTCAAGCGGCCAGTGTAGACAGCTGGCAAGTTTTTCCACAAAAGCCGATGATTTTGTGGAAAAACTTGCCAGTCTAGACACAGCCTTTAATTTTCAGATGAAGTGAAATAACAAAGCAGGTTACTTCCGATGATTGAGATCAGGATAAGAGTTTCTCCCATCCCATTCTCCCCTAATCCATTTAAATCTGTTTAATTCAGGGCTCTTGGGTTGTGTCATTTGCAAAGATGTAGGGGATTATAAAAACCCGATCTCTGATATAATTTCCCACCCTGACTCCAACTGCTTGTGTCCCACTCCCACCAGTCAATTTCCACCCCCAACTCCACTCCCTCCTCCCACTTGTCCATGGGACTGAGTGACCTGGAGGCTAGTTAATAACTGGGCAGTGGATGGATCTTTGGGAGGAACCTGCCCTGTTTTTCTTCCCCCGCTCTCCCCCCCCCCCCAGTTCACTCTCCAGCCTTTCACACTGCCTTTGCCCTCCCACCATTTCATCCTTTCCCTCCTTGACACCTCTGCTTCCAGACACACAAAAGGGATTCCCTCACCCTCACCAAGGTCAATGTCCCCTTTAATTTGCCCCATTCGTGTGCGGAATAAATGTTGTTGCCTGCACCACATGTGCGGGTGTGCACCACCAGTAGACACACCTGCTGTGGGCGCTCTGCCAATCATCTGGGCAGCATCTAAGTCTCTGCTGGGCAGCCGCCCAAGCACCCAGCTTACAGGGAACAGCTGCCTGGGGCCCGATCTCTTTCCCTGGTTTTTCTCCCGAGCCTGCAAGGCAGCAGCTTTCTTTGCAGCGCGGCTGAGCCCCGCAGGATCATTAACGCCCAAGGAGCCGACTCGCGGGGTCTGGACGCTCGCAGGGTGCCGGAGCCCAGGGCGCAGAGAGCCCCTTCCCTTCCCTTCCCTTCCCTTCCCTTCCCAGGTCTCTGTCACGTACCTGGAGTCTCCGGCCCAGGGGCGGACACCGGCAGAGCCCCCAGCCTAGCTGGGCAGGGAGGGGTTAACGGGGGCCTCTCCCCAGCTGCTCCTGCCGGGCTCCCAGCCCCTGTCCTGTGCTTTCCCTCCTCGCTCCTCCCCGCTGCCTCCACACGCTGCTCCAGCCCCTTCCCGCAGCCGCGCTCCCCGGGGCAGGACTTTCTCCGGCTGGTACCAGCCCAGCGAGCGGCGGAGAGTCCCAGAGCCGCTGTGTTCCCCGGCACGGCAGCTCTCTCCCTCGCGCGGCCCCATGCCATGCAGCAGGCAGAGGGGGAGGTTTGCCCAGGAAAGCGGATGCCCCCAGGAAGCTGTTAGTCCCTAAGGTGCCTGCCCAGGGTGTCTCCTTACAGGCTCTCTGGAGAGCCCTGCGGCAAGCGGAGCGGAGCGAAGCGAACCGAGCTGACTGCTTGTTACAAGATTTTCTGTGCCATGGAATGGGGGAGAAAAAGCAGCTCACCCCTTGGTTCCGCTGAGCTGTGAACCCACCTCCTGGTAGTCAAAGTGCAAACCATTACAGCAGGGTGGGGAACCTTTTTGGGTGGGGGCCGCTGATTCAGAAAAATCACTGGGGGGGGGGAGGGGGAACACAGGAGTGAGAAGCCAAACAAACAAACCCGCACTGATGTGGCCCTGACTGAGAAGTAGAAAGACACTCCCCACATTTCCCTCCCACACCAGAGCTTAGTGGGGCCCAGGCTAGTAGATTTTGTGTGCTGCAGCCCAGGGGTGGGATGGCGGGCCTGGAGTACCAGCACAGGGTCCCCAGTGCTAGGGATGGGGAAGCCCTGAGGCTCAGGAAATGTGGGTGTTAATTAGAACCCACTGTTTTTTTTACCAGCCGCAGAAATCCAGTTAGCCACTAGGATGGAGAACTGGTGTCACTTCTGAAAATACACTTGGCAGCAGCTCTGCCAAAGGTGGTATAACACTATGGCATTGATCAGGTGCAGCGTGTCCCATGAGACTTGTTCACTAGATGAGGACCCCTGCTGAAGTCACCCTTGCTGCAGCTGGTACCACCGGTTCTCTGCAGCTGGCCCATGTTTATCTGGGAACTAGTCTGAGGCTACCTGTAAATAATCCCATCACACCAAATGCAGCACTCGCCGCTGCGTAGCCAGAAGCACCCACACCTGCCAAGGTAAAAGACCAATCCATCAGAAAGTGGTGCACAGCCTCATGTGGTGCTGGACCTGACACAGTCCCTGTGGGCATCCTGTGCGCTACACTTGCCAGCCATGCACATTTGCATGGGCATGAAGTTTCCCACGGAACAGGCACCATCGCACAATGCAGCCCCCACTCCTGGGTGTCTCCTGAGGAAAGGATGTTTCTGTGCAAAATTCCAAGACTTTTAACAAAAACTCAGGAAGGGAAATAGCCACATGTTGGGACCTAGACAGAAGGAATGAAACATAAACTGCTGTGTATAGGTGCATTGCCTTTGCCCTTTGTGGCTTGTGGTGGTGTATCTGTGTCAATCCCAGGACAGGAGACAACTTTTAAAGGCCCAACTTGATCAGAAGAGATAAACTTGGGGCTACACAAGGCAGCAGAAGAGCTCTGGTTTAGCTCCAGATTTGCCTCTTTCACCAACACAAGCTGGTCCTATAGGCTACCTCTACACAGCAGCGCTATTTTGGGATACTGGAGGTATCCTGAAATAGCTATCCTGTGTCTTAACAGCAAGCCTGTTATTTCATAATATAATGGGCTTGCTATTCCAACGTCCCTGTAAACCTCATTCCACAAGGAGTAAGGGACATTTCGGAACAGCGGGTTATTTCAAAATTTGGTGCTATGTTTCAAAATTGACTTGATATAAGCTACACAATTTGCATAGCTTATTTCGAGCTCCACATGCTGTGTAGATACAAGATCTTATCACTTCTTGCTTGGCCACTGAAAAGTGTTTTCTGTCAGCTCCCTTTGGGGAGAAGTTTTCTGTCAGGCGGGAGCAATCATAGTGATTGCGGTACTAATCACTGGAAGGATTTGTCTTAATATTATAAACAGATGAGTCTAAACCTGAACTTCTTGTTTAAGCTGGTTTCCCCATCTCAGTTCCAAATTCTCTTTGAGGAAGGCTTCCAGGATGCCTGCTCACTCCTGCAGAAGAGGCAAGGAGAAAGCCCCTCCCCCTCTCCAAGTGCTGCTCTTGTTGTGTAACTGGGGGAGTTCATTTGTTTGCTGCTGAGACTGCTGCTAGGGAAGGTCTCTGGGCACCAGAGCTCCCTGCTGGTCCAACCCACCACAAATTCCCACTCTACCCCAATCACTGCTGCAGGAGGGTCTTTCCTGCATGACTCCTTCACTTAAGAAGCCTTTTTAGTGCAGTTGGCAGCATATCAATCTCATAATTTAAAGGTCTTGAGTTCAAGCCTTGGAGAGGGCAGTTGCTTTTGTTCCCTGCTTCAGATTTCCTAAGGAAATCCCAAAGCAAGTGATTCGCAATTTAGGCTCGCGAGTGGGCTGCGTGAGTGGCCCTTCTTCATCTCAGTGGGCCACAAGGTTGTCATAACCCAGATGGTCTCTCTGTAGAGAGTTTTGCTAACTGCCTGAGTGCCTAGAGTTTGCAGTTTGTTCCGATCAAACCCTAGCAGCAGTTTGATGCAGTTTGGATGCAGAAGGAGAATCACTTCTCACACCCCTGCTTTATGTGAATGTCAGTAGTGATACCGGCAGGAAAAAAAACGACATGGATGGAGTCCAGCGGAATCTGGCAACCCTGTGCATGGGCAATGGTTAATGTGTCTTATGGGCCACACAGAGAACTCTGATGGGCCGCATGCCATCTGTGGACTGCAGGATGCCCACCACAGTCCCAGAGGAAAGAGACTGTTGCGGGTTGATTTCTGGACACCCTCCTCCCAATCTAACACACACAGAGACCTTTTCCCCAACATGAAATGGATAGATTAACCACATAGCACCATCCTAAAGGGCTGGAGCTGCAGGTACAGCCCTGCACTGAAGATCAGGTTACGACTACACCGCAGTTAAAAACCCCAGTTAAAAATTTGTGTCTGGCTGGCTCAGGCTATTTAACTGCAGTATAAATGCTCAAACTCCAGCTCCAACCAGAGCCCTGCATCCCTCCCATCTAGGAAATCCCAGCTGGGATGGAGTTCAGGAAGGGAGCGGGTACTTCTGAGCTCATGGGCTCTTTCTGCTCCTAAACCGCCTCCATTCTCAGTAACTGTCTGAAATATAAGCCACCATCCTGGCAGAGAAAGAAAAGAAGTGGAGAGAGAGAAAAAGAGAAAATCTTCCTTCTCCTACAAGTTGTCCCCATTCCGCCACCCTCCCTAACTCTCATCCCGTCTCACGGGGCTCCCTATATTCTGCAACCACAGAGAGGATGTATGGGGGAGGGGAAATTTGCAGCAAAGAGATTAGGGTCTGTTTCTCTCCCATACTCATTTCCAACTAACATAATGAGGAGTGAGGGAAACTGAAGGAAGAGTCTTTCTCAGATGACACAAACTCCCTATATATGCCAGCCCATGGGAGGGCTACCTGCAGCCCACGGGCCACATCAGCATTCCATGCTCAGCCTATGAAACACTTTGTTTACATTGCCTACAAACAGGGGTGCCAGATTCTGCTGGTTTCTGGAAGAGCATAACAGCAGCATTGTATAGCAGGGGATGTAGCTCAGTGGTAGAGCGCATGCTTTGCATGTATGAGGCCCTGGGTTCAATCCCCAGCATCTCCATGTTCTTTTTGCAAGACCTGCAATTTCTCTAAATTTCAATCCAGAGCAAGTGACTGTGGAAAGGTGGGGTGGCACTTTCTGCTCCTGACCATTTAAGATTCCCAGGGACTTTGCAAGGTGAGGATGAAGGAAAAGGGAAAATCCTCCATTACTGAAGGGAAACCTTCATCTGTGCAGACTGAGGGACAAGGAATTGGAGGAGCCAACAGGGTATGCTTTGCTGATTTACACCCAAGAGGAGACAGTTTCTTGGAAGCAAGTGCAGCAGGCTTGGGATGGTGCTGAGCATGGGTAAGAAAAAAAGGCTGCAGTCCATGAAACATGAGACCAGATAAGCGGAAGGGCAGCTCCAAGGAGACTCCGGGGCAATATTCCTTCCCAAGGCAATTGATTCCCAGGGCTTAGCCACCCTGACAGTTAACCTAAACCTCCCTCGCTGCAACGTCAGCCCATTGTTTCTTGTTGTATCCTCACAGGTTAAGGAGAATAATTTATCTCCCTCCTCCTTGTAACAACCTTAAGTACAGGTGACCCTCGCGCTTACAACCTAATTGGTTCCTGAAGAACCACCGTAAGTCAAGCCGTCATAAGATGAACCCTTATTTCCCATAGGCGCAATGTTATAAATGGCAGTTCCGTTCCCAGAAACCCATTTCATACCCTAAAAATACCAACATTGACTACGGAAATGGAGGAAAAGTAAAATATATGTCTTTACAAACATTTATTCACTTAAAACAAAATTCAGTATGAAAATAAAGGACAGAAAATTCCTTCATCTTCTTCACTTGGAGAGGGAGATGGTTATTGGAGAAAAGCAGAAGGGGAGGGGACTGGAACTGTATCTGGGTCATCTGAATCATCGAAATCTAATCTTCTTGCAAGAGGTGGAGGGCTAGATTGGGGGAGCTTGGTTGAGATTAAGTTAGTTTTTGGGGTGCTTTTCTCAACAGACTGAGGCTTCTTAAAATAGGAAGCCAATGAGGTTTGGACTGAAGATGCCATCTTCTTTTCATATAAAATCTCCCTATAGCAAGCGTAGGCATTCTTAATTGTTGAAATGACCTTTGAACTTCATTCAAAATTAGGATAATCTGTCTCAAAATCTTTTCCGCTAAAAGCATTTCCGGAAAATCATGCCAGTGTAAACGTAGCCAAGGTGAGAGACCACTAGGGAGACTTTAGTAAGGCATTTGATACAGTCTCACATGATATTCTTATCAATAAACTAGGCAAATACAACTTAGATGGGGCTACTATAAGGTGGGTGCATAACTGGCTGGATAACTGTTCTCAGAGAGAATTTTTTTAACGGTTCACAATCCTGCTGGAAAGGCATAATAAGTGGGGTTGCACAGGGGTCTGTTTTGGGACTGGTTCTGTTCACTAGCTTCATCAATGATTTAGATATTGGCATAGAGAGTACGCTTATTAAGTTTGTAGATGATACCAAGCTGGGAGGGGTTGCAACTGCTTTGGCGGATAGGGTCATAATTCAAAATGATCTGGACAAACTGGAGAAATGGTCTGAGGTAAATAGGATGAAGTTTAATAAGGACAAATGTGCGTACATCCAGCATATATTTGAGAAAGTTGTAATCATGTCCATACAAGACAGTACGAAATCTTTTATAGAGTGAACCAAGGATAATACCTTATCCTAGGCATTTGCCTTAATACATATGAGTCCTTGATTTTGCAGTGAGTACAATGCATAAAGTAAATCCCATTTGTCTGTATTAGCTCCCCCTTGACCAGAGGATGTGAAAGGCTCTGACAGCGTGTCGGTGGAGGTGGGGGGGGAGAGGGTCCTTGACTCTGCATCCCTATCCGCAACCAGACATGACTGTCAACCAGCCAGTAGAGTAAAAGGTTTTATTGGTTCTCATAGCATAGGATCGATGTTAGTACAGGCACCAAGAGCAGACAGCCTTATTCCTCTTGGGGAAAGGAAGGCCCTTCAGCCCCCCTTTCCTGCTCTAAGTCTCTGCACTCATCCTTGCCCAGCACAGACTGCCCCAACTCCCAGTCCTAGTTCCCAGCCTCGTGACAGCCCCCACCTAAATCCTTTGTCTCTCTTCCTGGGGAAAAAAAAACAGGACTGTGTAGCACTTTAAAGACTAACAAGATGGTTTATTAGGTGATGAGCTTTTGTGGGCCAGACCCACTTCCTCAGATCAAATAGTGGAAGAAAATTGTCACAACCATATATACCAAAGGATACAATTTAAAAAATGAACACATATGAAAAGGACAAATCACATTTCAGAACAGAAGGGGGATGGGGGGGAAGGAGGGGGAGGTAAATGTCTGTGAGCTAATGATATTAGAGGTGATAATTGGGGAAGCTATTACCTCTAATATCATTAGCTCACAGACATTTACCTCCCTCCCCTCCTTCATCCCCCTTCTGTTCTGAAATTTGATTTGTCCTTTTCATATGTGTTCATTTTTTGTAATTGTATGCTTTGGTATATATGGTTGTGACAATTTTCTTCCAATATTTGATCTGAGGAAGTGGGTCTGGCCCACAAAACCTATTAAACCATCTTGTTAGTCTTTAAAGTGCTACACTGTCCTGTTTTTTGTTTCAGCTGCACCAGACTAACACGGCTACATTTCTACCACTATTCCTGGGAAAAAGTTATCTTTTCAGTCTGGGCCCAATACACATCTGGAGTGAGTCAACAGGAATCACACATAACACAATACAACCAGGCAGAAACACAGGATTACAAAAGTAGACAGCACCCCCACTACGTCACAAAGGCCCCTCCGGACCAGTGACAGGTGCATGCGTATCAAAGTCTGATCAAGTGAACCCCATCCATGTGGATTAGCTCCCCCTGGACCAGAGGGTGCGAAAGGCCCCTCTGGCCCAGTGAGGCCTGCATGGGTAGCAGAAACTGAGATAAGCCAAAACTGACGTACCAGTTACGTGTCAGTAACTGCTACCGGGAGCACATTTGGCGATCAGCTGCTTCTGACGCTACAACCCCATGGCACACGCTAGTCTCCACTTCCTGGGGCTGTGCTCCTAAGGCACCAGGCCTCTACTTCCCTAGCCCCGGCAGCGCTGCCCTCGCTGAGCTGCGAAGGGACACGCCTGTAGCATCAAAAGGGTCCTTATTAAACTGCGTGTCTGCACAGAACTTCCTCGCAGCGCCGATGTGACACCGGCCGTGCGGATGGCGACCCGCTGGAATTGTGCTGCTCTGTGCCTTTAAATCAGTCACTTCCTTGGAATTGTTTTCACGCCTCTTTTCCCTGCAAGAATTCGTGCCGGTCTCCACCCAGCGTCATCCAGATGCATTGCCCTGAGGGAGCCAGATATACAACCCCCCCCTCCTCTCCCGGCCCACGGGCTTGTGAAATAAAAACCATCGCGGGCACAGCGGAGGCCCAACCGCGTCCAGACCTAGAAGGCGCCTTTAGCTCGCTTCGGAGACGCAGTAACAGCTGACGCCTCCCTATTTAAAAGCCACGAGGCCTTAGCACTCGAATCACGATTTTAAATAGGAGAGGGCAGAGGAATGCTGTTCATTCAAGCAAGCGCCTCACCCCCGCAGACTGTCATGTGCCCCGCCCCCGTGCCCCCTCCCCACACACACTCCGCCCGGGCTTGATTCCCCGCGTGTCCCAACCCCCCGCAGGGGCAGGGCCAAGCCCGGGGAGGAGCCGCCCCTTCCGCCCCCTCCCAGCCCGGCAGCCCTTTGCGCCCGCAGTGGAGCCGTGGCGGGGACCTGGAGCTCCGCGCGGGGGCGGTGCGAGCAGCGCTCGGGGGGCACAGACACGCGTGGGGCGGACACGCTGCGGGCGGCGAGGGGCCCGGGCGGGGAAGGGGAACTGATGGTTGAAGCGGGGCGGGGAACTGCTTGGGGCTGGCAGGTGGGGGGTGAGTGGGGTTTGGAGCTGGGGAAATTGGGGCAGTGTCTGAAGCTGGTGGCTGGGGAGCTGGGAGGGGGTAGGGATGTGTGGCAATGGGCGGGGACAGAGGGCAGGGGTTGGGCTGCTCCCCTGTCACTTCCACAGGGCTTCAGGGTTTTCTCTGGAAACCCTGGTCCCCCTGGCACCATTGCTAAGGTTCAGCGAGACCTGCACAATGCCAGCCGGGGCATCACGAGGCAGGACGTGCATGTGGCAGCGGGGAGGTTTGCCTTCAGCACTTTGTAAACTCTCCTACCCTGCGTCTTTCAGGAGGCAGAGCCGGAGCATCGGGCCTCTGGCTGCTTCTCTCTCTTTTGCACAAAGCCGAGGTGCAGCGGCAAAGCCAGGAGCTGCCGGTAGGTGCTGGGAGCCTCCTGCCCCCCAGGTTAGCCTTGGATCACAGTGCCCTGACTGCCATGGTGAATGCAGGGCCCAGTCTGCCAGGGGACTGTCCCCACTGGAGGGAGGGTGTAGGAGTGGGTTGAGGGTTGGGAGGCCTAGTGGGATGGGAGGCCAGGCAGAGATACGGTGCAGGAGCAGAATAGAGTCTGGTTGGTAGGGGAAACGCAGGAGCAGGCTGGAGATTAGGGTGGGAGGGTTGGGAAGGAGGTTGTGGGATTTGAGTGCTGGGGGGTGCAGGAGTGGACGTGTTTGGACAGGAGATAGGGTGCGGGATCTGGCCGATGGGGCAATGCTTCCCTCCTCAGCTTCCCAGAGACGCACATAGCTCCTTGTCCCCTGTCACTCCCAGGTACTGCCCGTCCTGCTCCTTTTCGCTATGATTATGGCCAATCAGTCTGGCGGGGAAAAGCCTCCGGGCAGTGCTTTGCTGCACTGCCAGTTCCCCAGCCTGTGGATCAGATCAGAGCCACTGCAGCTTGCCTGACTCCCACCTGCCAGGCTTAGGGCTTTCCCCCACAGCTGGGAACTGATGCTTCAACCCTACAGGAGTGGCGTGGGGGGACATGGGGCAGGCTCCCCGATGCTGGGAATGGGGAGCTCCGAGCCTCAGGGGCTGGATCCAGGCAAGCTGGGGCTGCATGTGGCCTCGAGCCCTAGGTTCCCCACATCTGTTTTAAAAGTAAGTTTCTAGCCCTCCTGGTTACAAAGCAGCCTCCCAGATGGACACAGATACAGTTGTTTTCAAGTCTGCAAATGGCTTGAAATGGAGAGAGGCATGAATGGCCTTGGCCTCTGTTAATCCTATTGGCACGAGGGGTGTAAGAGTTTAACTGGTTAACTGGTTATCCAATAAGCTGCTGCTTATTGGTTACCATTACTGGTTAAACTCTCCATGGAGCTACCAGCAACCTGGGGAAGGGCTGGCATGTAGGAGCCCTGTTGTTAACTGTGTAACTGATAGAATTTTTCTCATTTACATGGTTAATCTTTTTATTCTTTTTTTTATAGATATATATTTTAATTGGCACGCCTGCTAAAATGATGACACTTTGAGGCCAACATTGGGTGTCCCACGGCTGGTTCCTTGAGCAGGTGGACTGAGGAGAGGGTGGGAGGGATGCTTTGGAGGGGTGGGAATTGGGGATTGCTGCAGGGGGGCAGAAGAGAGATGCAAAGGCAGGGAAGCAAGAGGTAACTAAAGGAATGAGAGTGGTAAAGGAAGAAAAAGAAAAGGTAGAAACTGCAAGGGCCATAACAGTGTGTGGGGAAATGGGGCTATTTTTCCAGGCAGTGATTTTGATGGTGACAGTAAAGGACTTAACATCTTAGTTACTATGTTATATTATTTCCCCTAGAAAGGGCAGCATCTCCCTTGCTCTGTATGCCTGGGTGTCCCACTGCAGGCAGCAAGTTGCCTGCTGTGAATAGAGATGGGGCCCAGAGTCCTAAATTGATGCCTTGGGCTACTGACCATCACAGACAGTGGAATATGCCACATGCTGCCAAATGATCGCATGCCTGAGTTACTGCTTCAGCTAAAGGGTTCTGGATTGGGAGGAGGGGGTTTAGAGACCACATTCTTTCCCTGCTGACGTCTTGGATTCTGTGTTTGTCCACCCTGAGTATGAGGGATGTTCCCAGTCTGGTCTCTCTCCTACCTTTCCATGTCATGCCAATGTCCCTTGTGACTGGAATGTCCCATTGGGGGAGGTGTCTCAGTTCCCCCACAGAACTAGAATGTCACAGAGAAAGCTGCAGAATGTGTGTCTGTTCCTGGCCCCGGTGTTTCCCAACATCCTGTCTCTCTGGGCCCATGGCAGGCAGGTGACCTGCCATAACAGTGACCATCTCAGGCAACAAAGCTCAGATCCAGATTTCCTGGAGATTGGGGGTTGCTGGGCTCAGGAACTGGGGATCTGACCCATTTCTCACCCCTCTTCCTTTGCAGGGAGGACGGAACATCTCGCAAGCCGGAGCCGGGGTTTGTGGAGCTGGAGCAGACTCAGCGATTTCTCTCTGGCAAGTGCTCACCTGCAGGATGTGCTGCTGGCATTCAGAGGTGAATGAGAGTCTGGGGGCAGTGTCTCCTCTGGCGAGAGTGACCCTGGGGTGAAGTCAGGGACTCTAGTGATGTCACTGACCCCGGGCTCCATCTCTCACCCCCTGCTCAGCGAGTGGCCCTGTGGGACTGGAGCTGGCTGCAGCAGCTGCGCTATCGGCCTCCATCAGTGTCACCATCACCTAGGCTGGGTCTACCTTAGACCTGGAAGTTCGGGTTAAGATAAGTAAAACTTGTAGCTGGAGTCGGCTTAACTTAATCCGAGTTTGGTGCTGTCTTCGCAGAGGGAGGCTAATAGTAGCAAATGCTCCCATAGGCTTCCCCTACTCCTTGTGACTGCAAGGAGTAGAAGTTGCAGCCAGAGCTGCCCTCAACGTTCCATTTATGGGTCTTAACTAGACCTGCTAAATTGAACGACAGAGGAGCGATCTCCAGCGCGGCAAGTGAAGACGTGCCCCTAGTTTAAAGCAGTTACACAAATAAACCAAGGGGGTTTCCCCAGGAATGTGAGGACCTGTTTTCTCCTCTCTTCTTCCCCTAGAGACACTGCAACTGGAGCTGGGGAGTGACACAGGTACGCGTCTGTTTCTGATAGGCCCCGCGGAGATTTCAGAGAATCATAGAACTGGAAGAGACTTAGAGAGGTCATCGAGTCCATGGCAGGACCACGCACCATCCTAGATCATCCCTGACAGGTGTTTATCTAACCTGCTCTTAAATATCTCCAGTGATGGGGATTGCAGGGGGCTGCTTTGTGATACCGAGTGTCACGAAAGGGGAATCCAATTTTGCTGATGAGCATATTGAATCTCTGAATATCTCACAGCCCATCTGATGACTGAGAAACACTGCCCTGGATTAACCAGTCGCTATGGATGGGAAGAGAGTGTTTCATTGTACATAGAACAAGTCTACACAGCAGCGTGTTGCCAGACCAGATAGGGACCAATCCTGGGAAATACTAATTCCAAAGCTACCCATATTCATTGTCTTTCTCGTGGTTTGGAATCCCAGCTGTAATACCATGCAGACAGAAGCTGTGCCCAGTAACCCTTTCACTGCTGTCTTTATCACAACCAGATTCACTGACACTCCTCTCATGGCCAGCAGAGAAGGGGAGGTGGCAGTGTGTGGTTCCAAAATGGCATTAGCCAAGTCTCTGAGCCAGGAGGGGGCAGAGAAACTAAAGAGAACTAGGAGGGGAGTGAGGAACCAGGCTCCCAGATCTGCTCAGATCCAGTTCCAGTAGCAGCACTGGACAGGTAGAGCCTGGTCCTTACCTGTTTGCAGTCCCCCCTCTGCTAAGGGAAGGTGCTGTGCTCAGGAGCTACATCAGGTTTCAAGGGTCTCCATGGGCTTAGTCCTGGTGCTGGGCTGGGTCTGACTACAGCGGTTCCCAAACTTTGCGGCATCACGCCCCCCTTTTTATTTTTGAGAAACCCTCAAGCCCCCCCTCCCCCAAAAAAGCAGCAAAACGTGGGGTGGGATTGACGGGAAGGGGTGTGTGGCTGGGTCACCTCGCCCCCCCCTGGAATTTCTTCACGCCCTCTCCAAGGGGGCACGCCCCTAGTTTGGGATCCCAATGACTACAGTGACTGAGCATGGTCGCGGCGTGGGAGTCTGGCTGGGCTCTATGGAGAAAGCACTGGTGAGACTCATGATGGGAAATACCTGAGGTCTGTTCTGACCCCACCCTCAGTAGCTCTTCTCACCCTGACAGGCTCTCAGTCAAACAAACAAACAAAACAAAAAACCAGAAGAAGTGGGTCTGCCCCACGAAAGCTCATCACCTAATAAACCATCTTGTTAGTCTGTAAAGTGCAGCATGACTGGGGGGGGGGGAAGGGGGTTGTTTGTTTTACCAAGATCAGACTAACACGGCTCTTTCTCTGTCACTATCCACGTTTCAGTCCATGTTCTTCCTCCCTGACTGGGGAATGGCGGTGGCAGAGCTGGCTCAGGTAGGGCTGCTGAGGAAATGCTGGCGGGTTCCTATACTTTGGAAGAGGGAGTGACTGGGGTCTGTGGCTGGGAGGGTGCAGGGAGTGCACAGGGTGGGGGAGAAAGTGTGAGGGCGGGTTTGGTGGAACAGGAAACAAACTGGCTTGCACTGGGAAAACTTCCCAGAGTCCCCGTCTTGGAGCATGAAACCCCTAAGCAGAGGTTGCTGTGACATATGAAGAAGGCACCGAGCAGCGGGATTTCGAGAAGATGCCCCATCCACTAACATCCAGGTTCCGACAACGGGGAGGGTGAGGCGATACCTAGAAGAGGGGGCTCCATCTCTCAGTCAGCCTCTGGCACTAAGTGTTTGCTCTCGAATTTTCTTTATATGTGCGGAATACATTTTGTTATATGCACAAGACGTGCATATGTGCACCACCAGTAGAAACACAGGCTACTGGGTGTGCACGCTCTGCTGATCAGCTGGGCGGCATTTGAATTTCTCCTGGGTGGCCACCCAAGTATTCAGCTTACAGGGAATACTGCCTGCCAGCTCTATCTACTGGAAGGACCAGGGGCTCTCTGTTACGTCCCCTCACCCTAATGCCTGCTGGATGATCTGAGGAGGCTGAGTGTGGGGCACCTCTGACTTTGTATCCATTTATTTGATCTTCCTCCCCCATGATTAGTGGGGCAGCAGGTGCTGAGTGTTGGGCTCTTGCTCTTTCAGAGGCCGGTGACCTTCGAGGAGGTGGCTGTGTATTTCACCAGGGCCGAGTGGGCTCTGCTGGACCCTGCTCAGAGAGCCCTCTACAGAGCCGTCATGCAGGAGAACTACGAGAACGTGACCTCGCTGGGTAAGGAGTCCTGTCCCTGCAGTTCTAAGAAGGGGGAAAATGCAGAGTTAAGGTTCATGTCACCCCCAGAATGCAGTCTGCCTTCTGCCATGATTCAACGACACCCCAACATGCCAGTGATACTAGCACGATCCCATCCCTGCTACAGAACTCTGTGAAAACATGGCCCAGTCTAAAATCTTCCCTGTGCTAAAGGAAAACTTGTGTTTGGCTCAGGTGGAGAGAGCAGAAGCTTCCAACACCTGGCCTGCACTCAAAGATGGACCCTACACAACACTGACCATCACAGACTTGCAAATGTTACTAGGACTTTGTCCTTTCCCGAGCATTCCTTGTATGTTGTTGCCTTCACAGACCCCACCCTAAGGTCTGGGGACTGCTGGCATGACACCCCTGGATTTCCCACAATGATCTCAGAAAGCGCATACCTTCTGCATCTTTACTGATGCAACCTGCAACTCTCAGCCCTGCCATGAGGCAGACATGGTCTTTCAAGGTTCCCTTAAACTTCCCTTTGTATTGCAAACACAGCTCTGGCAGCCTGTTCCAACTAATCTGTCCCCGTTCCATTCCATTTCCGGCTGAGACAGTGTGCATTGCTGGAGAGCCAACAGATAAAAGTCAGTGTTCCAGTCTGTGGAGCATGTTCTCTTGTCGTGCAATGACCTTACTACATCCCTGAGATCACTGTGTAATATCAGAGGGTCTGAAATAAGCAGTCTATGCCTTAAACCCTAAAGGAAGGTGGGACTAGTGAGTTATTTATAGACGCAGGCCCCCAGCCAGGGCAGAGAAAATACGCTGTCACCATGCCTCAGTTGGTCACAACTAAGAATACCAAATTCAGGACAAACTTCTGAGAAATAGGGCAGATCTCCTCTCCTTTATTCCCCCACTGCCCCGCAAACTGGTGGCTATTTTCCCATAAGCTAGACCATCAAGAAAAGTCAGCTTCTGTTTCACCACATTGGCTAACAAGAAATCGGAAAAGCAGTCGTCTTAGTTAGTCCAGTCTTTGTTTCACCAGCAAAAACACTAGACTTACTGACGCAGGGTTATTTAAATCAACGAAAGGATTCTTCTGAGCCTACAGGAGCAGTCACATGTCCCAGTCAATATATATCTCAGCCCTTACCCAATAATCACACTGGTGTCAATCCTCTAGTGTCTAATATCTAACGTTTTATTTATAGAAAGAACAAGTTTAAATTGGTTAAAGGAATCATATAAGCACAGTGCTTGCGAACTTCACAGAGCTGGCTTGTAGCAGTGATGGAATCAATTCCTGGCTTGTTAAGTCTCTGGTTGAGGAGCTTCCATGAAATGGAGGCAGTCTCTTGGTTTGACTGCACCAATTCAGTGGTGGATTTAGTTAGTGGGGCTCTGTGCTCGGCTTCATTTGTTTGGGCCCTCTTGGGGACCCAGCCAAGAGAAAGAACATTCACTCTTCCTGCCCCTCCCATTTTTCCTTCATCCTCCTCCTATATTATAAGTAATAATAAGGTACCTTGTAGTCTCACTTTTTTTTCACAGACCTCTTTAAAATTGCTGAGGGTCTTGGCGGACCACTTCATGATTTTTTCCAAATATTGTTTATACCATTAGCTAACTATTGTAAAGTGCTTTGGATAAGAGCTCTTTATTTAAAAAAAAAAAAAACATAACCTTTTCTCAGTCCACCTGAATGGAGTTCTTGGAGCACAGTTTGAGAACTTCTGGACTACATGAAAGCTTATATTTGCATTAAGCTAAGGTGAAAAATGTGTAAAAATAAAATGTATAGATGATGTATGAACGGAAAAATAAAAGTTAACTTCCTCTGAAGAAACTTTTTCAATTTGAAAACAAATATTTATTCAGATAGGTTTATTTCTACACTTTTTCTTTACAAAATCGTCAATTAAGTCATCATAAATAATATTTTGTAAAGAAGCACTTTTGATTGTCAATGTTGCTGAACTTATCAAATCTTCCTGACTCATAATTTGCAAATAATTTTTAACTAGTTTCAATACCGAAAAAGAACGTTCACCAGAAGCATTTGCAACAGATATTAAAAATATTTTCAGAATGGTTTCTACATTTGGAAAGTTTGCCTGCAAACCGTCACATATAAGTCTATACAAATCCACTGGTGATGTCAAAGCACAGACTTCACCGTTTTCAATAAAATAAATGAAATGTTTCACTTCATCTTCAAAAAGATTTGTGTCTGTCTTCTCAGTAGAATTCACTTAATTTCTTAGGCTACGTCTACATTGGCCCCTTTTCCGGAAGGGGCATGGTAATTTTTGAAATCGCAATAGGGAAATGCGCGGGGGATTTAAATATCCCCCACGGCATTTAAATAAAAATGTCCGCCGCTTTTTTCCGGCTTTTAGAAAAGCCGGAAAAGAGCGTCTACACTGGCCCCGATCCTCTGGAAAAAAAGCCCTTTTCCAGAGGATCTTATTCCTACTTCAAAGTAGGAATAAGATCCTCCGGAAAAGGGTGCTTTTTCCGGAGGATCGGGGCCAGTGTAGACACTCTTTTCCGGCTTTTCTAAAAGCCGGAAAAAAGCGGCGGACATTTTTATTTAAATGCCGTGGGGGATATTTAAATCCCCCGCGCATTTCCCTATTGCGATTTCAAAAATTACCATGCCCCTTCCGGAAAAGGGGCCAATGTAGACGTAGCCTTACTGTAGTGGCTTTTAGCTTCTTCATCCATACTTCTGTCAAAAATATGCAAAATAAATCTACAGTTTTCTGTAGAGATTCACCTCTATTCTGAAATTGCACTATTATTGCATCACAGATAACATTGATGGTCTCAGTGATGATCTTCTCTTTCCCTTTTAAATTGTTTTCATTGTCTCTAGTTTAATCAAAAAGAAAACTTCCTGTGTTTTTTATGCTTCTGATCAGATATGTGAGAGGAACCTACATTTTCTGTTAATGTTAATGCCTCTGCTTCCACAGACCTGTAGTCATTTCAGACTTCCATGACAAAACTCGTAACTGAGGCTAACAATTGTTCAGCGTTCAATACATTTAGATCAACTTTTTGCAGTGATTTGCTGACTGCAGTAATTCTTTGAAGTAAACAACTCCACAGAATAGTAAAATCATATCAGACTTTTCTGCTAAGGATTTTGCTTCAGTTTTTGCACATGATTTTTCAGAATTTGATGTGGCTATGTCTAAAAATATTCTTTTTATAACATCAGCACTCACTCAAAGCCAAAACAGCAGATCACGTGGTGTCACAAATTCTTTTGACTGTCAAATATTTTCAGTTTGCTTGCTCTAAGCATGATTGTAGCATACTCCACCAATGTGTGGAAATCGAAAAAAAGCATACATGTTTTGAACAAAGTCAAAAAAAGTGTAGCTCCCTCACAAGATGCAGCTGCAGCATTGCAGATTAAATGTAAGGAATGGCTGGAACATGATATGAAAAAAGCAGAGGGGTTTGCATTGTTCAGTCTTGCTTGAATATTTTCCTGCCAAATTTGTAACATTATCAAAGCTCTGCCCACAGCAATATTTGAGGTCCAAATCTAAATTTGCAATGTTTTCCAAAACCATTGTCTCTAGAAATTCAGAAGTGTGAGATTTTAGTGGAATAAAACAAAGAAATTGCTCTACAACCTCATAATTGCTGTTCTCATATCATAAAATTAGTCTTAATTGGTCTATATGACTCACATCTGGTGTTCAATTGACAATTATGGAATAGCACTTGGCATCTTTTATTTCATCAATGAATTGGTTTCTGAGCTGCTCTGCCATTATAGTAATGAATTCATTGTAGGGTTGGTACGTTAAAAAGTTGGTCTTCCTTGAGGCACAACACTGATCATTTTTCAAATATTCATTGAGAAAATTGTCAAATTCACTAAGATATTCAAGGCAGGTTAA
Organism: Pelodiscus sinensis; assembly: GCF_052426305.1. Lineage (NCBI taxonomy): Eukaryota > Metazoa > Chordata > Testudines > Trionychidae > Pelodiscus > Pelodiscus sinensis. The sequence goes on along the minus strand of NC_143073.1, from coordinate 14,077,536 downwards.
AAAAATTATGATTTGACATTGATAATTCATCATGTCCTCTTAGAGTCCCAAAGAAGAGAGTAGTTTCACTGTGGCAACAACATATCTCAGCACTTTCCTCCAAACGGGCACTCCATCTCAAACTGAGCCAATAATGCTGAATCAGTTCTTCCAGATAATTCACATCTTTGAACAACATGGTTTTAATAAGAGTTTTGGAAGTTTCATGATCAGCAATATCTCTTGCAACATTTCTCCCATTAAAGTGCCTCTCAACAAATGTTTTTTTCCTTTATTATGGTCAGGGAATAATTTGCAAATATAACAGTAGACAGCTTTGGTGGTTTCTGAAAAAAATCAACTCATTTCTCATTTCTGTGATCCCATTTTTCTTCTTCCTCAGAAAATGGGACTCACAAAGACCTCTACATTGCTTTCATCTTCTAACCTCATACTTTTTTCTCAAAATTTCCATATTACCTATGTTTTTCAGTTTATTTACTAAGAAATATTCTATTATAGCCAATGAAATAGATTTTGGCCATAATTCCAGGTCTACAGGGTAGGTTTCTTCCTTACTTTGACAAAATGACCAATATTTTATAGTTCCATTATCACTTCAGAGTCCTCGTGTTCAACTTTTGCAGTCATTGTGGTATCCCACGACTTAGCACGTGATCAGATAATTGAGATGCTTCCTCACTCATGCTTTTTGATGAATGTTCTCTATTCAATACTTCAAGAATTTTAAAACAAGATGACAAACTGTCTTTTTGCTCAGTTGCGTCTTTTTTGCCACCTTCATTTTTTTGTGGTTTTGACTGCCAGACTCATAGTATCACTTCATAATTGCTTAAAAAACTGACCTTGATTTTTAGGGATATTAAAAATGTCTGAAAGAACAGGCCTGAGTGGGCCTTGGTGTGAACCACCCATTCCCCAATTAGGTTTAGCACCAGTGGCACTGGAACATTTTTAATACTGGGGTTCTGAAAGTCTCTCCTAGGAGCAGCTTCCGACCTGGGTGCAGGCCACAGGCACAGGAACGCAGGGTTCAGACAGAGCTGCTGCCAGAATAGACAGGCCCCATGGCAAGATATGGGGGGATGGGGAGCAGGTCTGGGCCCCAGGAAGGACAGGACCTCAGGGGGAAGGGGCGGAGCTGGGGGCTCAGTGCAGGAGCAGGGCCACCATGGTAGGGCTGGAGAAGATGACTTACTGCAGAGATGCGAAGATCTCCATGGCCACAGAGGACCGCTTCAGATGCCCCAGTGGCCCTGTGCTGGCTGGCCCGGAGAAGTGGGCAGAGACCCACATGTGCTCTACTTGAAGGTGAGGGGGGCACGGTTCCATTGGCCACCTTAGTGCCCCTCTCTGCCCCAGGCTCCCCAACCCCTAGTCACTCTCCCCCTTGCCCACGGGTAGCAGCCACTCTCCAGGGGGCGTCCAACAGCAGTGCCACATAACGAGTGCTAGAGAACTCGGGAGGAGGGGGCTGGAGAACTCCGGAGCCTGCTGCCAGAGCAAAGCGGCACTTTCCTCAAAATGCAGCTTTTTCCTGCTGGCTGTGCAGCTTTTGGGCTCTCTAGTCCCTGGTTGCCGCCCTTCCAGCAGGCAGCTGCAGCTGACCCCCCCACCCCACCCTGCTGCCACTCACCAGGTGTCTGCCAGAAGCACAAACACGGGCTGGAAGGCTTCAGAGGAGCACTGGGTAGCCACACAGCCAGCAGCCAGAGAGAAGTGGCATTTTCCCACTTCAAAGCTCTGCCTTTCTCTGGCCAGCTGTGCTGCTGCCCCATGCTACTCTGAAGCCTTCCGGACCATGTTTGCGTTGCTCACTGCCTCCTGCTGGCTCTCCTGAGGCTGCAGTCTGCAGATGAGCCTCCCTGATCTCCTGCCCTCCCCCGCAACCTCTCTGCAAAGGGACTGGCCCCCCATAGAGCAGCCACCCCCTGCACAGGAGGTTGACACACCTGGTGCCGGACTTCCCAGCCCTGAAGGCCCCATGTCATCGTGGGGACCTCACGCCAGGGCACGTATGTTTCATTGTAAATCCCCCCCCTGCACCCATTAAGAAAAGTCCCTAGTCCAGAGGTTTGAGCGGGAAAGCAGCAAAATGAAGATGTACCCTGTTGTTCTAGTTTGTGGAAAATTACAGGTGCTGAGATGGAGTTTGGAGTTGTATGGCCAAGTCACTGATCTATGCCTGCTTTGCTGAGTCCTAGCAAGGGCCTGGACCCATACTCTAGTTAGAACATTCATAGGAAAGTGCAGTAAGTGTAGATCAGTGTCGGGCATGGTCCATTCTGTGTCAAGTGTTCTTTGACGGGCTGTTCACCTTAAATAGTCCTTAATGTGCTGGTTACATACCTAATGAGTGTTACCCCAAAGCAAACACATTTGAAATATATGTACAGAGCCAATATTCAGACGTAAAAATGATACATGTTGAGTGCAGAAGTCCTCATAGTGCTACTTCTTCTACAGCCAATCGCTAAGACAAATAAGTTTGTTTACATTTATGGGAGACCATGCTGCCTGCTTCTTATTTATAATATCTCCCGAGGATGAGAACTGGCATTCACATGCATGCTTTCTTGGTGATGTCCTAGTTTCTCAGTGACTGAAGATCTTACTAGCCTCTCCTTATCTCCAGCCACCCTACTCTATCTTCCCTGCAGGCTTTTAGTATCTTTGACTCAGTCCCTTCTGATGTCATGTGACCCAATTTTTAATATTCTCTTTCCAGAGAAACTAGAGTTGGTTGTTCCTCAGTTCTAACACCTAATTCCCATCTTTTACACTCTCTTGGAGAATTTTCCTACTCCCTTCAGTTACACCTGACTTGCTAGATTTCCAAATTCCTCACAATGTGCTTTTCTGACTTCTAACATACCAGAGATACCATGCTCAATTCTACTGTTTAGTCCATGGACCCCCAGTAACCTATTTTCATCATTCCCAGCTTCTCTGTGGCTCTTATTTGGACCTCTCTTTCTCAGAAACAAACAGCTAGTACCTTTGTGACTGCAATCTGCCTCTTCTAGCTCATGAAGTCACATTCTCTGTTTTAGAATAGTGATAGAAATGTAGCCGTGTTAGTCTGGTGTAGCTGAAACAAAAAACAGGACTATGTAGCACTTTAAAGACTAACAAGATGGTTTATTAGCTTTCGCGAAGTGGGTCTGGCCCACGAAAGCCCATCACCTAATAAACCATCTTGTTAGTCTTCAAAGTGCTACATAGTCCTGTTTTTTGTCTCTGTTTTAGGATTCCCTTTGAGGATGACAGTCAGGATGTGTGTTTTCCAAGCAGAGAAGGAGCTGGTTAAATCCCTCTTTAAGCAGACTTACTGACATCTGTGGAGTAGCCTGGCTACTTTAAAATGGTCTGGAGTTGGTTTTCTTTTGTTTTGAGACAGATCTGCCAGGAAGCCACCTGTTTTCCTTTCCTCATGTAGACTTTCCAGTTTTCACCCCTGATGGGATCTCCCATATAGAAGAAGTCAAAGAGCCACGCGTCCCCAATCTTCATGATTCAGAGGAAAGAGAGATCCTGAGAGGAGCATGCATGAGTGAGGAATCATTAAATCATTGGAGCGCTTCTCAGTTTGTGAAAGAGACCTTTGGGATTCCTGACAAAGACCCTGTGAGGCCTTTGAGTTCAGGATTGTCTCACACAGGTGTGTATCCTCAGGGCAGATGGTGTTCGTGACTTTCTACCCATTGTGAATGACACCTGGCAGCAGCTCCTCCTTGACTTTCTTCCCCCAAAGTATGTGGCTGAAATATCCAGACAGAATTTTCCCCTTATCCCATGTAAAAGAATTTGGGGGAATTCAGTCCCTATTTTATTTTCATCTCTCCAGCATGCATTTGGTTGGCCAGGATTGTCTCTGAAATGCTCAGGACTGCAATCTGCCTCTAATCTCAAGGAGATTAGAGAGGCTATGAAAATAAAAAAACCTCAATAATAAAGGGGGACTTTGACTAGTTTCCAGATTGGGCAAACATCATGTCAGGATGGGAGGTAGAAATAAAGTTTCTTGACACCATGACATGACTGTTTTTTGGAGCAGTTACTCCTAGAACCCACAAGAGGAGAGGCAAATCTTAATTTAGTTCAAAGCAGAGCCTATGATCCGGTCCAAGAGGTGCTCTATCACCTGCTAATAGCAAATATAATTAAATTTAACATAAAAAAGTGTGTTGGAGAAGACACCAAAGAAGCCCATAACAATAGCATTTCATTTCATAAAGGAGAACTACTCCAAAATGAGGAAATTAAACAGAAATGTAAATGAACCATCTCAAAAGTGAAAATGCTTGAAAATTGCATGGGAACTTTTTAAAAACACTGCAGTAGAGGCTTAAATTAAATGTATATCTCAAACTGTGGGGGAGAGGGGGAAACCCCTTAGTAAGAGAAATGAAAAAGTGCCACTATGGCAAAATCACAAAGTAAAAGAAGCTGTGAGAGGCAAAAAGGTATCCTTTAAAAATTAGAAGTTAAATCTTACTGAGGAAAATAGAAAGGAACATGATCTATGCAAGTGTGCCATTTAGGGAGGGCGGAGGAGCTAAAGCCCCTTGTCTGGGACACTGCTTGCTCTTCTTCTCCTTCTGCTCACTCTCAGGGTATGTCTACACTGCACAGCTATTTCGGGATACTGGAGGCATCCCGAAATAGCTACCCCACATCTTAACATGCCACCTGTTATTTCGAAATATTTTTTGAAATAACGGGCATGCTATTTCGGCATCCCAGTGACCTTCATTCCACAAGGGTTAGGGATGTCTTGAAATAGCATGTTATTTTGATATTTGGCGCTGTGTATTGTGCCAAATTTCGAAATAGCCTTTTTCGAAATTTAATCGAAATAAGATACGCCATTTTTTTTAAACCAAAAGTTTTAGTTCTTTAAAGAGAACCCAGAGCCAAAATGGTTATTTCATTGGACACCTTATCGAGGACAGAAAGAAGGAAACAAGGTCTAAGATGCAGAACAAACTTTAAATGCCTCCCACTTCACTCTAAAATGCACCAAAAGCTGAGAAGTGTCGTCTAGAATTTGATGAAGAAAATACAAGGTAAAATGTACTAGTGTATGGAGGCCCACGACTAGATAGCTCTGATGAATAACAATGGGGAAAGGGCGCTTGACCTTTATTAACTTGTAGTCTTGGCAGAATTCAATCGTTATTTTTTGATAATTTCAATTTTATTTTTTCAGTTTAGTTTCAATTTGTATTGGTTTAAATGTCCAAAATGGTGCAAAATTAAAGGGTTTAGACTTTTTCAGTTTTTATCCACTTAAATTTCAGTTGCAGGAAATAATGCGGGGAGGCCAGACAGTTATTTAATGGCAAGAAATGTTGAGAGTCAAAGCATTAAAGCAGGGTTAGCTAAGATGAGCCTGAGAAAAAGCCAGAATTTAATGAAGAGCCACAGTAATACTTCAGCAGCTCCCTTCCCCTCCCATCTCCTCCCCATGTTGCCCCATGCCTGCAAGTTGCCTTGCCAATCAGCAGCTTCCCATGCCTCCTTCCTGCACAGTGTGCAGAAGACTCTGGGGGGAGGAGCAAAGGTATGGGTGGCTCAGGCAATGGGTACAGGACCTTGGGGGAAGATGTGGAGTGGGGGCAGGGCCTGTGACAGAAGCAAAAGTTGAGCAGTAAGCACATGGAAAGTTGGCACCTGTAGCCCCAGCCCTGGATTCAGTGCCTGTGCAAGGATATTTACTTCTGAAGAGCCCACGTGTGGCTCCGGAGCCAGGTTGACCACCCCAGCATTGTGTCCTTCAGCCAAACTTGGTGTTCTCCAGTGGCCATTGAGGAATGAGGGAGATGGTTTTTGGTGGTTTGAATGCTGATTCTGAACCCTTCCAAGCTTACCAAATGGAACCCACTAAGGCATGTACTTAATTTAAAGTATGTGAGTAGTCTCATTGAAATCCTAGGGCAGGGGTTCTTGAATTGGAGGTTATTACATGGGCTTCACAGGATGACAGCTTTCACCCCCAAACCTAGGGTTTCACCCCCAAACCTAGGGTTTCACCCCCAAACCTAGCTTCCACTCTGCATGTATAACAGGATTAAATAGTTTGAAAAGTGAATTTATAAGGCAGAGTCATACTCAGAAGGTGGCTATATGGCAGGGATTAAAAATACAAAAGTCTGAGGGCCCCCTGCCTTCGGTATTAGAGATTGGCAGAACATGAGCCTGTGGCACCACCTTTTCCACCATTGTCCCTGTGTGGTTTGGTCTCCGATTTTCCATCTCTATTTCTGCCAACAGGTGTTGGGATGCTGAATGAGAAGCAAAAATCTCACCAGGAAGATGGTGAGCAATATGGGGCATTATTGGAAATATCTCCAGAGGATGTGTCCAGGAGTCGTGAGCAGGGAAAAGGTTGTGAGAGTCAGCACAGGTCAGAGAGGAGGCAGGGAAAGAAGCCAAGGGAGAACATGGATACATCTGTTAACAGTTTGGCACCCCACATATACCTCAAGGGAAGCAGAGACCAGCAGACAATCCCCACAGGAGAGATAAACAACACATGCTCTGTGTGTGGGAAAAATTTCAGTAGGCGCTCAGGTCTTATCAAACATTGGAGAATCCACACAGGGGAAAGACCCTATGAATGTTGTGAGTGTGGGAAAACCTTCCTTGACAACTCAGCCCTTACTAAACATCGGAAATTCCATGCAGGAGAGAGACCTCATGAATGCAGTGAGTGTGGGAAAAGCTTCACACAGAGTTCAGACCTTGTTACTCATCAGAGAACCCATACAGGAGAGAAACCCTACAAATGCAGTGTGTGTGGGAAAAGCTTCACATGGAGAGCATCCCTTATTAAACATCAGAGGATCCACACAGGAGAGAGACCCCACGAATGCAGCGAATGTGGGAAGACCTTCACTCAGAGCTCGGGCCTTGTAATACATCAGAGAATCCACACAGGAGTGCGACCCTATGCATGCTCTGAGTGTGGAGAAAATTTCATTGAACGCTCAAGCCTTATTGCACATCAGAGGATCCACACAGGAGAGAAACCTTATGAATGCACTGAGTGTGGGAAAAAATTTAGAAACCGCTCATCTTTCAAGAAACATCAAAAAATGCACATGGGACACAGACCTTATGAATGCCATGAGTGTGGAGAAAGCTTCACTCGCAGCTCAAATCTCATTAAACATCAGAGAATCCACACAGGAGAGAGACCGTATGAGTGCTCTGAGTGCCGGAAAAGATTCCGGGACAGCTCTCTCCTTATGACACATCAGAGAATCCACACAGGAGAGAGACCATATGAATGTGGTGAGTGTGGGAAAAGTTTCATTCACACCTCAGACCTTATTAAACATCGGAGAATCCACACAGGAGAAAGACCTTATGAATGCTGTGAGTGTGGGAAGAGCTTCACTTCCAGTTCAACACTCATGAAACATCAGAGAGTCCACACAGGAGAGAGACCTCATGAATGCTGTGAGTGTGGGAAAAGCTTCACTCAGAGATCATGCCTTATTACGCATCAGAGAATCCACACAGGAGAGCGACCCTATGAATGCTGTGAGTGTGGAAAAGGTTTCACTCACAGCTCAGCCCTTAATAGGCATCAGAAAATCCACACAGGTGAGAAACCCTATGAATGCTGTAAGTGTGGGAAAGGCTTCAGTTATAGCTCCAGCCTTATTACACACCAGAAAATCCATACAGGAGAGAGACCCTATGAATGCTGTGAGTGTGGGAAAAAATTTATTGACCTCTCATCACTAAAGAAACATGAGAAAATCCACATGGGAGACAGACCTTATCAATGCTGTGAGTGTGAGAAAAACTTCCTTCGGAGCTCAGATCTTATTAAACATCAAAGACTCCACACTGCCTAGGACACTACAGGTGCTTTGAGTGGGGGAAACGCTTGTATCCGAACTCAGACTTTGCTTATCTTCAGAGAATTTTCAAGGGAAATAAATATTATAAAACTGTCTCTAGGGCTTAAGGTATTTTTCTTTAATAGTTTTGCCAATTATCTCTGAAAAATTATTTGAGCTATTTGCAAGATGTGGTCTCTCATGTTCCTCAAGTGGGTTGTCAGTGTTATCAGTGATCACCAGTGTGGTGTTCTGATGGGTATCTTGCTCTGCCTAATGCAGATAGCCATTCAGCCGTGTGCATGTGTTCCCTCTGGCAATGTCTATGCTGCCCCCTCTTGCGCAAAAAAATATGCAAATGAGGCAAAGCATGGAAGATTGCCATGTCTCATTTGCATAATTAATGAGGCTCCATTTTTGTGCAAGAGCTGTTCTTTTTTTCAGGAAGAACGGCTCTGGTGCAAGAGGGGTTTTTTGTGCAAAAAGGAGCTATCTACACGGCTCCTTTTCGCACAAAAGCCTCTTGCACAAAAACAGAGCCTCATTAATTATGCAAATGAGGCACTGTGATATTCCACGCTTCTCCTCATTTGCATAATTTTTTGCACAAGAGGGGGCAGTGTAGATATAGCCTCTGTGGGCAGCCATAGCATTGTGCAAACAGCCAGCACAGTAGAACTCATGAGAACCCCCAGTGGCCACACAGCCAAATAAGAGATGAAGGCACCCAGTGCGGTTTATTGTCAAACAAAACAGTCTCCAGCTCCCTGGATCAGATGTCTACAGATCTGCTAGTACATGAGTGCCCCCGACAGTGGCCCAGCTCAGTCAGAGGCAGGACTTTTCACTGCTCCCTAGCAGAGGCAAAGACCGCTCCCCTGAGAGATACCTTTATACATAGATACAGAAAAGTTATGTATACAATTGATACATATATAGGTGCCACTCTCTGATGTGTCTAGGCCAGTGTTTCTCAGCCTTTTTTTTTATAAAGTACCCTTTTTAAAAAATATATATATACCTACAATTTTCAGACACACGATTATTTTTTTCTACCATTGCAACACATTTGTTTAAACAACTTAATCATAACCGGGCAGGCAATGACATTTTTGGGTGTAAAAAATACAAAAATAATAAAGCGCTGTAAAACTTAAAACAAAAATTCAGTTTTCTCCCAAATTTCAATTGTGTTAATGTACCCCCCAGACTTCTCTCAAGTATCCCCAAGGACACTCATACCACTGTTTGAGAAACACTACCCATTATCTTGTGCATGTTGGTTTGATCAAAACATTCCTTTCCTTCATGCTGTCATTCAGGCCTCATCCTTAGGATGTGTCAGTATGTTCTTGTTATACATGGGGGCTACGTCTACACTGGCCCCTTTTCCGGAAGGGGCATGTAAATTTCACTAGTCGTCGTAGGGAAATCCGCGGGGGATTTAAATATCCCCCGCGGCATTTAAATAAAAATGTCCGCCGCTTTTTTCCGGCTTTTAAAAAAGCCGGAAAAGAGCGTCTAGACTGGCCCCGATCCTCCGGAAAAAGTGCCCTTTTCCGGAGGCTCTTATTCCTACTTTGAAGTAAGAATAAGAGCCTCCGGAAAAGGGCACTTTTTCCGGAGGATCGGGGCCAGTCTAGACGCTCTTTTCCGGCTTTTTTAAAAGCCGGAAAAAAACGGCGGACATTTTTATTTAAATGCCGCGGGGGATATTTAAATCCCCCGCGGATTTCCCTACGACGACTAGTGAAATTTACATGCCCCTTCCGGAAAAGGGGCCAGTGTAGACGTAGCCGGGGAGTGTGTTGGTACCAAGTTGTTTCCAAACACAGTATTCTGGTACCACCCTTCTGGAATGTGTTCGCACGACTTGTGCCTAGTACCTCTTAAGTTCAGGCAGTCCCCGACTTACGCGGATCCGACTTATGTCGGATCCGCACTTACGAACGGGGCTTTCTCGCCCCGGAGGTCGAGGTAGCGGATTGCTACCTGCGAGCTCCGGGGCGAGAAAGCCCCGTTCGTAAGCTGCTCCGGTGCCCCTGGTCTGCTGGAAACCGTCTCCAGCAGACCAGGGGCACCAGGCGGGTTCCCGCGCTTCTGAGGCTTTGCCAGAGCAAAGCCTCAGAAGCGCGGGAACCGCTGCTGCTGCCGCTTGAGACCTGGTGCCTGTGGTCTGCTGGGGACGGTCCCCAGCAGACCACAGGCACCGGGACTGAAGCCGCAGCCGCAGATGGGGGGGGTCCCGCGCCTCTGAGACTTTGCCAGAGCAAAGCCTCAGAGGCGCGGCACCCCGCTGCCGCTGCTGCTCTGCTCCCCGTGTCCCTGGTCTGCTGGGGGGGGGGGGGCGCGGATAATGTGCCCCCCCCCCCAGAAGACCAGGCTTTTGTTTTGGACCCTGGAGCAGAGCAGCTGGGGCGCTGCGGATTGGTCCTGCAGCACCCGCTCTGGGCACTACTGGACCAACCCGGCAGCACCCCAGCTGCTCTGCCCCAGGTCCTGATTCAGCCGCTGCTGGTCAGTTTCAGCAGTGGCTGAATCAGGACGCCTGGGGCAGAGCAGCTGGGGTGCTGCTGGGTTGGTCCAGTAGCGCCGAGGGGTGCTACTGGAGCAACCCAGCAGCACCCCAGCTGCTCTGCCCCAGGCGTCCCCAAGTCAGCCGCTGCTGAAACTGACCAGCGCTGACTACAGGAAGCCCGAGGCAGAGTTGCTCTGCCCCAGGCTTCCTGGAATCAGCGCTCATCAGTTTCAGCAGCAGCTGACTTGGGGAAGCTTGGGGATCTTAAGTTGAATCTGTATGTAAGTCAGAACTGGTGGTCAGTTTCAGCAGCGGCTGAATCTGGACGCCAGTTCCGACTTACATACAGATTCAACTTAAGAACAAACCTACAGTCCCTATCTTGTACGTAACCCGGGGACTGCCTGTATGTGTGTTTCTGCAATATCAGCCCTGTGCTTGCCAGATTCTATGAGCAAGGCCTGCCTCTTGCTCACAGCTCAACTTTGCTTTATATTAGCAGTCTTGACTACTTTCACCCAGGCCTCATGCCAGGCCTTTGACACATGGGCTTATATTTCAGGCCCTTCTCTTTCTACAGCCAGCTTTTCTCTTTTTTTTAGCTCACCATTCTTTGGGGGGTGAATCTTGTATTCCTCTCTGTCAGCTCCTTTGTTCTATATGACCTGGGAGCAAGTGTCTCTCCCACCAGTAATGTCCATGAGCTGCAGGTGGGGGAGCCAGAGTTACCCAGGGTTTGTAGAACCCAGACCAGTGGTAACTTAACTGAGTTTTGGTTAAGGCAGAGTTAGAAATAAATTAATGGGGACATAGCTTTTTTGTATGTGAAATGCTTGGTACCAACAAAAGTGCTTTTACCTCTAATTATTTTTATAGGAAGTCTTTGGACTTACAATATTCACCCTAAGTCGAGCAGCATGAATTCATGATCAAAGTTCCCTCTAGTTTTTTTCCGTCAATGGGCTGAATAGATTTTGTTGTGTGTGTCTGTGGATGTGCACTGTCGGTAGAAACACTTGCTGCTGGCCATGGGTGCTCTGTTAAACACCTGGGCAGCATTTGAATTTCACATGGGTGACTGTCTAAGCACATGGCTTACAGGGAACATTGTTCACAATGCTCAGTCCTGCAGTGGAGTAGCTTGTAGTCCCAAGTTACAATTACGACATCATTGTAAGGATACCCCCTTGGACTCCAGGGCTTTCTATCATGGTGTTTCTATGGGTGGGGGCTTCCACATGTTTCTCAGTAAGATAAATAAGGGCCCATATATGGCTTGCCCAGAAGGGCCCAAGGGAAATGAAAATTCATATGGATTATTTCTTGTATTATTGTAACTGGAAGTTTTACCCCACATTGCTCGGGTCCTTAACTCAATTTTTTTTCTTCATTTTAAATCATTGTTCTGGGGTAGGGCTGGGGCTGAGGGTTCAGTACACAGGCTGCCCTGGGAGAGAGGACAATCCCAGCCCTCTCTCACCACAGCAGCTGGGCGCCAGGTGAGAAGCACTTATCCATTGCCACTGCAGCTTCAGTGGGTACAGCTGGGGGAAGGGTGCATGTCTCCCAGCTGGGGGATAGACAGACACACAAACAGACTGTTTCTGATATATTTAGCAGATAGCTGTCTCTTTCTCCACCTCTTCCAAACGGTTTGGAGGAATTAACAATGAAGCCTTCACTCCAGTAACAGGGGAGATTAGGTGTTAAAGCGACAAGGAGTCGCTAGGTATAAAAGCCATGCTAGGTGTTAGAGTGACTTTTGCCCAAAGAAAAGCTTTTTTTGATTTATTTTAATATGGTTAACTTGAATAAAGTAGTTCTACACTAAAAGGACAGGTCAATCTAAGCTACTCAGTTTCAGTTACATTAGTATAGTAACTCAAATGGACATAACTTAGATCTACTTACCACAGGATCTGCATGGGGGAGGGGAGGGGATTTCAGCATTAAAAACTACTGTCAACTCCCCTTAATTCTCTTGTTCTGCTGGGATACCAGAGAAGAGAGTGATCAGCTCTCAATTTAGTGGGACTTTACTAGATTTGCTAAATCTAAATCGACTGCCAGTGGATCAGTTACTGCAGGGTGGATCTGCCCTGTAATGAAGACAGGCCCTTATAGTATATATAAATATATATAAGTATAGTATAATAGCAAACTGTTATTTTTATTATTAAAACATTTTAGTTATAACAATAAAACTTGTATGTTAGAGGTGCTTAAAATCAAAGTTGGCTCTTTCCTTTTTTATGTTTTTGAAATTTTAACTTTTAAATTTTAATTAACAAAACTGCAACTATACGTCTGCATGGCTTTGTCTTTTAGGGCATAAGATTATGCTTAGCTGTCTGGCATTTGGTTTGCATCTATCTATGCCTGTAAATGCAACATGGCTGACTTCAATATTTTTACATTTTGGGGTACATCCACGAACCTTAAATTATGGATAACAACAAGAGTGACTTCAACTAGCTCCATCCAATTAAAATTTCCTGGGCCTGAACTCCAGTGGGATTTTCTATGGCATTCCTTGGCTTCATGTAAAACCACAGCTATTCCTGTGTTATCTCATTTCTACTGCTTCTTCCATAGCAAAATGATTGTTGGAGTCACTGAGGGTGACACAGCAGGGCTTAACTCGAAATAAGCTACACAAATTGAGCTTCGTCAATTGCGTAGCTTATTTCAGAATAGCTTATTTCAAAATTGGGAGTGTCTGCACAGCACTTATTTGGAAATAGAGCACTCTTCCTCTGACTTCCCTTACTCCTCATACAATGAGGGTTACAGGAGTCGGAGTAAGATGTCCTCCAGCTTGACAGTATTTCAACATTATGCCAAAATAACTGCTGGCTGTGTAGAAGCAGACTATGTTATTTTGAAATAATGTTGCTGTGTAGACATAGCCTGAGTTCCCTTTTGGGCACAAATTCCCTCACTCCCATTTATTCTCACAGTGCTGTGGGTTGTGTTGAGTCTCAGTTATTTTGGTACCCCTAAACTAAAGAGCCTTTCATTAGCGCTTCAGGGAGCACCATTGAGGGCTTATCTTTGCACATTTAAAAATCATAAACAATTTCATATTTTGTATTTGAGTATGAGTGGAAATTGTCACAGGACTAAAATACTCACGATTCCAGTGCAATATTACTGTTAATGCAGGGATTTACTGATGCTGACCCTAACATCGCAGTGTGTTCAATCATGTATACAATAGTTTAGTCTTAGGGGGAGCGTAGTCTTCATTTCATTTTTTTTTTCACTATAATAAAATGTACAAAGGGAAGATGGAGTCATTTATTTTCAATAAGCAACACTGGCCAGAACTGTGGACCCTTAGGATATGTCTTCACCATGGGTTGGTTTGACAGGGAGCAATCAATACAGTGGAGTTCGATTTATTGTGTCTAGTCTAAACATGAGAAATTGACCACCGAGAACTCTCCACCAAATGAGCTGAGTAAGTAGAGTTGACAGGAGAGTGTCAACTGTCAGCTTACTGCAGTGAAGATACCACCTCTAGCAAACCTAAGTATGTCAATTTCAGCTACGTTATCCACATATGTCGTGAAAGTGTAGACAAGGCCTCAGGGTGGCGAGCCACCAGCTCCTGCTCTGCCGGTCCTGCCCACCTCTCCAGAGTGGTATGGTCAGGAGTGCAAAGGAGCTGGGGCTGCCATGCTCTGCTTCCCCCACTTCTGCCAATGAGTGCAGGGGGGGCTGGACCCCCACCCACTAATCCCCCCCGTATGTGCCCACAGCATTTGGGGCACACAACTCCTCGTGCCTCCCAATGTGTGGCCCCTGGGTTAGGGAGCTTCTCCTATGGTATACACTGGCAAGTGGAACGAGATGCCTCAGGCCTGCGTACGCCTGGGAAGTATCAGAGAAGGGGAGGGGAAGAGCATGGGGAGGCTAGGAGGAGATCAGGAGGTGATCCTGGCAGTGGGCAAGGTGGGAACATGGGGAGAACTGACTGTGGGACAGGAGGGCTGGGTTGTGTCCAGCTGACTCCCCTTCCCCCACTTTAAAATGCAGGAGAACTGTGAGCCCCAGGAGAGGGGAAACCTTGGGCAGATAGTCACAGACGTGTGTGTCTCTTGGTCCTTTACCAACAGATCTCAGCAGTACCTCTGGGGCCCTGAAGGAAGCAGGTGTGAATGGGGGGCAGGAATCTCCTTGGAAGGTGCTGTGACCGTCTTTCAGCTTCTCCCTCCCAAACCTCTTCCCAGTGGAAGTGTCCTGGACACTTCACCCACAGACGGATGGATGAAAAACACCCTCCACTCATTTGCTTTTCCACAGCCTCTCGTTCTCAGAAGAATTTACCCATTTTTAGTGGCTTGTTGCTTCTGGCCTTGCTTTTACATCAAACAGGCTGAATAAGCAAGGTAGAAAATGTAAGTGGAAGCACAAGGCTGCAGCCTCCTCCCAACAAATGGAGCAAGGGGTTGCTAAGGTAACCGTGCGGCTGGGAGGGAGGGGAAGGTTTAAGGAGAAGACACAAAGTGACCGGGGGCCAGAGGTGATCTCACTCTTTACCCCCCCCCCCAGCTATAAAAGAGGCCATCTCCTTGCCCCAGGCCTAGGGAGAAGGCACAGGTTAGTATAATTTTTGGTGGTGCCCAGAGGGAGTCCAAGTCCCACCCCTGCCATGTAAGGGTGTCTGGGGTGAGGACTCTGGCTCTGGGCTGGGGCTGGGCTGAGGAGTTTTGGTGTGTGGGAGGGACTGAGGTTAGGGGCTCCATCCCCCCCTTCTTTGCTCCTCCCCCTCCTCCCTTTCTCTCCTGCCCCCCATCCCGGCACCACACACACCCAAGCCCCTTGCAGGAAGGACTCCACTTGGAGTTGTTTGGGTGCGGGGGTGCCATGTTCCTCCCCATCTCTTCCTCAGCAGAGCAGCAGTCAGCTGCTCCTTATAGCAGAAAAAATGAGTGGGTGTTGCCAGGTTCCCCCCTCCATCTCCAGACAACTCCAGCAGCCCCACTACTCAATTCCTTCCCTTTTCAACATCTACCAGCCACTGCAATCAGCTGTTTCGGGACTTGCAGGAAGTTCAGGGATGAATGGGGACAGGGAATGCTTAGGGGAGGAGGCAGAAAGAGGCAGGGCTGAGTGGGGACTTGGTGGAAGGGTGACATGGGGGTGGGTGTTTGGGGGAGTGTGTAAGGACCTGGAGCAGGGGGTAGAGCTCATATTGGGAAAGTTGGTGCCCAAGAGGGTTTTTACAGAGAAACACACTTTTCTACTAGCAGAAAAAACTTGTCTCTGGCTGCCTCAGCCACAGCATCAAATTCTCTCTCGTACATCTGCAGCTTCTTCCTGCACCATTTCCGCATCTGGCCCCAGGCGCCCTCTGAGCCTGGTCTAGTCTTAGTTTGGTTCTTACTTCTATGGCCTTGGCCTAAATCCTCCAGCTCCAGCAGCATTCTGGGGGTTGCTTGTGTTTAGGGGTTTGGTGCGTTTGTTTCTCTGGTTGTGGTGGTATTTAGGGATTTACGCAGCTAATCATAGAATCACAGAACTGGAAGAGACCTTGAGAGGTTATCAAATCCAGTCCCCTGTACTTATAGAAGGATGAAGCACCATCTAGATCATTCCTGACAGGGATGTAGATTCCACAACCTCCTCCCCCCCCCCCCCTCCCAGCAATTTATTCCAGTGCTTAACCACCCTGACAGTGAGGAAGTTTTTCCTAATGTCCAACCTAAAGCTCCCTTGCTGCAATTTAAGCCCATTGCTTCTTGTCCTACCATCAGAGGTTCAGGAGAATAGTTTTTTCCCCTTCTTCCTTTGCCACATTGACCTGAATGGGGACTGGAGGGGCTCAGATGTTGCTAGTCAGTGCATGTTTGCTCCCCTTCTGCACAGCATACTCTGCACATGTGGATGGAAATCCTATGCTGGAAGCAACACTGAAGACAAAAACTACATCTGAGAAGAAAGCTCCAGTCTTCAGGG
Organism: Pelodiscus sinensis; assembly: GCF_052426305.1. Classification (NCBI taxonomy): domain Eukaryota; kingdom Metazoa; phylum Chordata; order Testudines; family Trionychidae; genus Pelodiscus; species Pelodiscus sinensis. The sequence continues at coordinate 14,061,198 of NC_143073.1, read as the reverse complement.
AGAAGTCTGTGCACTAATAACCATAACATCCAGTGTGGTGAGAAAACTGCTTGATTTAAATACTGCCTAATATCATAAGGTTTAAGATTTAGATTGTGCGCTTATCTTTAATGGGCTTTGGTAACTATCTCTGACCTCTTGGGTTGCTCATTTATAACCACGTAAAATCTCTCTGGCTGTGTCTACATTGACATGATTTTGCAAAAACATGCTGTCTGTCTACACTGGCGGGGAGATCTTGTGCAAGAACACTGATGTTCTAATGTGTGAAATCAGTGCTTCTTGTGCAAGAACTATGATGCCCCTGCTCAGGAAAAGTCCTCTTGCACAACTGTTCTTGCGCAAGAGGCCAGTGTAGACAGGCAACATGAATTTCTTGCGCAAGAAAGCCCGATGGCTAAAATGGCCATCAGAACTTTCTTGCGCAAGAGAACGTCTACACTGGCACGGATGCTTTTGCACAAAAGCACATCTCTTGCGCAAAAGCACATGCCAGTGTAGACGCTCTCTTGCACAAATACTTTAATGCAAAAACTCTTGCGTTAAAAGTATTTGCGCAAAATCTTGCCAATGTAGACGTAGCCTCTCTGTGTAGTTCATAAAACTGTGTTATACTTTACCTAGAACAGTGTATTTTGCTTGGAGTGCTTGAGAAATCTCAGCTCAACTCACCAAGGCTGGTACATGCTCTTGCTACATCGAGGGAGGGGCAGGCTGGGTAATAAACTTATACTGGTCAGGTTTCTGACCAGGACAAGGTACTATAGCTCTGGGGTGCAAGGCCAGGGAGCTGGAGAGAATTGGCCGGTACCCCTCTTTGTGTGATTCATCAGTGGATCAGGGAACACACTAGCAATTTAGCAAGGAGTGGGGCTCCACATGCCATTGTGTTGAGTGATAACAGCACCTGGAGGGGTTTGCTGCTTGTCACTATCAAAGCACTGTGAGAGAGAGCCCATGCTGGAGAATGAAGGGGTACAATTACCCCAGCTCTAGGCTGCATGGGATCCTATCACAGTGGCACAGCATACAGGATAAAATGCACCTCTTGTTGATCTGAGGGAGATTTGCATGGGACTGACATGAGATTTTCCTGCTAGAACCAGCAATCCCCATCCCACCCCTCTGATTCCTCCCTCTCCAACAATCCACAATTAGGACCACCTATTCCAATGTTCCCTCTGCTCTTTTCCATCCATATGCAGGATAAATGTATGTGCATGGAGGTGTGTGTGAACGTGAATGTGCACCACCAGTAGAAGCAAAGTGCACCAGTGGATGCTCTGTCAATCAACTGGGAGGCCACACAAGTGCACAACTTCCAGGGAACACTGCCTGTGTCCTGCATACAACAGGGCGGATTATATTACTGAATATCTTCCTATTTTAGAAAGGCTGTGTGTGCAGTGCCTGAAATCCCACATGCTGAGTGAGTCCCTACCCTGATTGCAAAGCCAACTGGTAGTGCTTGAAATGTATTCAAGGAAATGCCAACTGAGGATGCTTTAGACTACTGTTTCTCAACCTTTTTTTATAAAGTACCCCTTTTTAAAATATATGAGTACCCCCAGTACCTACAGTTTTCAGACACACACAATATTTTCTACCATTGCAACACATTTGTTTAAACTTAATTGTAGTCAGGTGGATGATGAAATTTTGGGGTGTAAAAAGTACAAAAATAATAAAAGTGCTGTAAAACTTAAAACAAAAAAATTCAGTTTTCTCCGAATTTCAGTTGTGTTTACGTGCCCCCTAGACTTCTCTCAAGTACCCCTAAGGGTACTTGTACCACTGGTTGAGAAACACTACTTTAGACTACTGCAAATTTAAAATCTACCATTTTGCAAAGGTTTCAAATGACCACTGATATAGGGTGAAATTTGGAAATATTAAAGAAGGCGCTGGTGGGAGTAATCTGCTCTATATTTGAGAGAGTTTGTCTAGGTGTCTATTTGTTCAAGAACTCCTCCTAAACGGTGAGAACTAGGACCAACAAATTCAGAATACAGTTTCCTCTTAGCACAATTCAAAGCAAGTTAAGGGCTTGGTGGTGCCAGGAAAACAGGATGAGCCCGGCTGGAAAAGGCAAAGGTTTCCTGATTTCACAGACTGTTTCACCAACTTAAAAAAATCAGAGTAGACTCCTTGGCTGCATCTAGACTGGCAAGTTTTTCCAGAAAAACTTACCAGCTGTCTACACTGGCTGCTTGAATTTGCGCAAGAACACTGATGATGTAATGTAAGATTGTCAGTGTTCTTGTACAAATACTATGATGCTCCTGCTCAGGGATAAGCCCTCTTGCGCAAATGCTTTTGGGCAAGAGGGCCAGTGTAGACAGGTAAAAACTGTTTTGCGCAAAAAAGCCCCAATGGCACTTTTGCGCAAAAAGTGCTTTTGCGCAAAAGCATCCGTGCCAATCTAGACGCTCTTTTCCGCAAATGCTTTTAACGGAAAAATGTTTCCATTAAAAGCATTTGCGGAAAATCATGCCAGTCTAGATGCAGCCCTTACGTTTACCCTTAAGGAAACAGCACTTTTAACACATGGCTTTGGCGTCTGTATCCCTGCTTCAAGGAACTTGCTAATAAGGTCTTCCTCCTGCAAGCATAACAGAAAACCGGGGGTGGCCACTTTTTACTTTAGTTGGAACCCATTTTTTTTTTAGTAATGTTTTTGCAGACCAAAAATATAAACGCATATAAAAAAATTAAAAATGAATAAATTTTCAGTGTTTCACCCGGCTGCATCCTCCGCCCAGCCTGGGCCAGGGCTTGGGGGACCCAGCGCCGCATGGGTACTCCAGGAGGCGGGGGCAGGAGCAGATTGAGGGTAGGGTATCTGGCTAGGAGGGAGGGTGCAAGGAGGAGTAGGGTTGCCAGGTGTCCAGTTCTGTACCGGACAGTCTGGTATTTGAGGGTTCTGTCTGGGAAGCAATTGAGAAAATATCGGACATATAAAATGTCTGGTATTTTCTAATTAGGTAAGTTTTATTATTATTATCATTATTATTATGTGTATCGGTCCGTAGCTGCAAACTGCCTGGCTGGTAGATGTGTTCACGCTGCGTGAGTGTGTCTACCAGTCAGGCAGTTCGCAACGACTCGAGGGTGGGTTTGGGGGGGAGGGGCAAAATGGAATCTCCAGAGCTGGACTCACTCGTGTGCCCAGGTCTGCATGTGCCCGGGTCAGTCCCGCTTCCTGCCAGTTGATTTGCTCCCCCCAATCTCTCCCGTCCAGCCCTGCTTCTGGCGGCTGGTACTCCCGTCCTCTTCCTCCTGATCTCCCCCAGCCAGCCCCCCCACCCCCGCTCACCGCTGGATAGCCCCGCTGCCCCCAACCCTGCTTCCCAGTGGCCGGTTTCCCTCACACACTCACATACCTCCTCCCAGCCCGCCCTGCCCCGCTCCCCTCCCAGCAGCCAAGCTGAGGCCTGGTTTTTTTTTCCGGCGGCCCGGTACTGGGCCGCGGCCCATAATTTGGGAAATGCTGTATTAGAAGCAAGAGGAAGACCAAGAACAGGGTAGGTCCATTGCTCAATGAAAAGGGAGAAACAGTAGCAGGAAACTTGGAAATGGCAGACGTGCCTAATGACTTCTTTGGTTTTCACTAAAAAAACTGATGGTGACAGGATGCCTAACATTGTAAATACTAGGGAAAACTGGGTAGGTTTATAAGTTAAAATAAAAAAGAACTAGTTAAAAATTATTGAGAAAAGTTAGATATCTTCAAGTCACCTGGGCCTTGTGAAATGCATCCTAGAATACTCAAGGAGTTGATAGAGGAGGTATCTGAGCCTTTAGCTATCATCTTTAAAAGTCAGGAGAGATTCCAGAAGACTGGAAAAGTGCAAATATAGTGCCCATCTGTAAAAAAGGAAGTAAGAACAACACAGAAAACTACAGACCAGTCAGTTTAATTTCTGTGCCAGGGAAGATAATGGAGCAAGAAATTAAGGATTTCATCTGCAAACATCTGGAAGAAAATAAGGTGATAGGTAACAGCCAGCATGGATTTGCAAAGAACAAATCACGTCAAACCAATCTGATAGGTTTCTTTGATAAAATAACAAGTTTTGTGGATAAGGGAGAAGCAACAGATGTGCTATACCTAGACTTTAGTAAAGCATTTGATACATCTCTCATTACTTTCTTATCAATAAACTAGGAAAATACAACCTAGATGGGGCTTTGAAAAGGTGGATGCACTACTGGCTGGATAACTGTTCTTAGAGAGTAGTTATTAATGGTTCAGAGTCATGCTGGAAGGGCATAACAAGTGGGGCTTCACAGAGGTCTGTTTTGGAACCAGTTCTGTTCAATATCTTCATCAATGATTTAGATGATGGCATAGGCTAAGACTATACTGTGGTATCCCAAAATAGCTATTCCACATTGTAAGAGCAAGCCCGTTATATCAAAATATAACGGGCTTCCTATTCTGATGTCCCTGTAAACCTCATTAAATAAGGGATAAGGGATGTTTCGGAATAGCGCTTTATTTCAAAATTTGGCACTGTAAATTTCAGAATAAGTTATTTTGAAGTAAGATTGAAATAAGCTACACAATTTGCCCAAATTGTATATCTTATTTCAAGGTAAGGGTGCTGTGTAGACGTACCCACAGAGAATATGCTTATTAAGTCTGCAGATGATATCAAGCTGGGAGGGATTGCAACTGCTTTGGAGGATAAGATCATAATTCAAAATGATCTGGACAAACTGGAGAAATGGTTGGAGGTAAATAGAATTAAGTTTAATAAGGACAAATGCAAAGTACGCCACTTAGGAAGGAACAATCAGTTTCACACATAGGCTGTGTCCAGACTCAGGGTTTTTTTTGGGAAAAGTAGCCTTTTCCCGAAAAAACTTCCCCTGCGTCCAGACTCAAGCCGCGTTCTTTCGAAATTATTTCGAAAGAACGCGGCTTTTCTTTCGATGGCGGTAAACCTCATTTCACGAGGAAGAACGCCTTCTTTCGAAAGTTCCTCTTTCGAAAGAAGGCGTTCTTCAATGTAAATAGGGCTTCCTCGAAAGAGAGCATCCAGACTCGCTGGGTGCTCTCTTTCGAAAAAGCGGATTGCTCTTTCGAAAGATCCGCCTGCAGTCTAGACGCGATCTTTCGAAAGAGGCTCTTTCGAAAGATGCTTTCGAAAGAGCCTCTTTCGAAAGAAGCCTGCAGTCTAGACATAGCCATACAGAATGGGAAGAGAATGACTAGGAAGGAATACTGCAGAAAGAGATCTAGGGGTCATAGTGGATCACAAGCTAAATATGAGCTAGCAATGTGACTGCTGCAAAAAAAGCAAACATGATTCTGGGATGCATTAACAGGAGTCTTGTGAGAAAGACATGAGAAGTCATTTTACCACTCTACTCTGCTCTGATTGGGCTTCAGTTGGAGTATTGTGTCAAGTTCTCTGCACCACATTTCAAGAAAGATGTGGAGAAATTGGAGAGGGTTTAGAGAAGAGCAGCAAAAATGAGTAAAGGTTTAGAAAACTTGACCTATGCGGGAAGACTGAAAGAATTGGGTTTGTTAGGTTTGGAAAAGAAGACTGAGAAGAGATGTGATAGCAGCTTTCAAGTACCTAAAAGAGTGTTACAAGGAGAAGGGAGAAAAATTGTTCTTGGCCTCTCATGACAGGACAAGAAGCAATGGGCTTAAATTGCAGCAAGGGAGGTTTAGGAGGTTTAACTTCCTAACTGTCAGGGTGGTTAAACACTGGAATTGTCTAGGGATGTTGTGGAATCTCCATCATTAGAGAGGTTGGATAGACATTTATCAGGGATGATCTAGATCAGTGTTTCTCAACCTTTTTTTTAATAAAGTACCCCTTTAAAAGAAAGTACCCCCAGTACCTAGTTTTCAGACACACAATTTTTTTTTCTACCATTGTAACACCCCCATTACAACACATTTGTTTAAACAACTTAATCATAGCTGAGCAGGTGATGACATTTTTGAGTATAAAAAGTACAAAAATAGTAAAGCACTGTAAAACATAAAACAAAAATTCAGTTTTCTCCAAATTTCAGTTGTGTTGACGTACCTCCCAGACTTCTCTCAAGTACCCCTAAGGGAACTTGTCCCACTGGTTGAGAAACACTGATCTATATAATGCTTTTTTCTGCTGAGAGGGCAGGAGACTGGACTTGCTGACTTACAGAGGACCCTTCAAGTTCTAGTGCTCTATGACTCTAGTGCTTCTTACTTACGAGTCACAGAAGTACTCGGAAGAACCAGAACTACACAAAGATCTGGTGTCTGGCCTTACTGATTTTCAACATCTGTCCCCAAACAAATAGTAAAACCTAATGGAAATCCCTTGTCTGGAATCCAAGTGGTTTCCATCAAGTGTTAGAAATTGTTTGGGAAGAGGCATCTCTCCTGGCCACCGCATCCCCTGAACTGTGGCTCACATATGACAAGCTAAAAATCCAAGAGTTTGGATTCCTTTTAAAAACAAACAATGGTTACTGGAGTTCTTCTCCAGCCAGAACTTGCCTCACTCCTCCTAGCCCCCAACCCTCTCCCCCAGCCCAGCTGAGGCTCAAAGGGAATCCCAGTCCCTTCTCTTTGCTGCCCAGCGCAGCTGGAGTTCAGACTTCCAGTCTCTTCAAGTCCCCACACAGTCCAGCTGGGGCTGTATGGAGTCGGATGCGCCTCTGCCTGCCAGCTGCAGCAGGAACTTTCCCTGGCTGCCGCCTACAGCCTCGCTGGGAGTGGGACACCCCAAACTTAGTCCTCATCCCCAACTGACCACTGATCCTCACCTACTCCTCTATTCCACCCCCATTCACCTTCCACAACTTCAAGATCCAGGAACCTCGGAGGCACCTACTTAGTGGAACGGCTCCATTAATTAGATGCACTCCCTCCTGTGTGGCATGTGAGCATGCGCTCTACAGGGCCCAGGGGCTCTGCTGCTGCCCTGCACCCCTTCCCTGTGCACCTGGCATTCCAGCTTGGCCCTGCCTGCGCCGTGCACCCAGAGTCCCCACTACAGACGTTCCGGTGCCAATGGCTCACAGTGAATCAACCACACCTATGTGTGTCATGTCTTTATTAACAATAAAACCAACCCAGTCTTACGTGTAAAAATTAAACTAACTTTTTAAAACTTTGTGCATAGTATCCCTGAGCTGTCCAAACCCCCAACTCACAGAAAACACTTGCAATTTTACTGCTTGTTTTTGTTAAGAAAAATTAACATGTTGACGTGCTCCGGTGTCAGTCTTGAGCGCAGCCGGTTAATCGTCAGGCCAGCGCTAGAAAACACGCATTCGGCAGGAACAGAAGTTCCTGGGATGCATAGGTAACTGTTTGCCAGTTTTCCAAGCCTTGGAAACCGCTGGGCATTGACTTTCCACCACTCCAGTGGACTGCATTCCAATGAAGGGCAAGGCTCCCTGAGGTAATCTTCCAGTTCTTTCTCCACAGCATTCTCCTCATTCTCCTTTTTGGTGTACCCTTCGCCTAAAAGCATCACTATGGCACTCGTCCTTTTCTTCGATGCTGGCTCCATGGGCTCATCAGTCTCCGCACCTCTCCGGTCAGCCCAGGCCCGTGGAGGTTCTTCTATTTCCAACCTGGCCGCAAGTTCCAGAAGCTTTGACTTAGCAGCAATCTGGACAACCGGTGAAAGAAACCGCATGTGCTTATGGCGAGGATCTAACAAGGCGGCGATAACTGCCGGTTTGGCAGCTATAGCAGGATCACTAGGTGTCATGCGATGTTCCAGAGAGCGACGGACAGCCGCTTTGAAGGCTGTGACAGTTGCATTTTCAGCAGGAGCTTCGCTTCTGAGGTGAGTTTGGAGAAGACTGTTGCAAATTGGATAAATATTGGAAATTGACGCCAACTGTTCCGCAGACATGGCAGTTGTCGCGCACTTTAAAGTGGAAAGCACTGGTAAGATATCCTCCAGTAACTGCCAGTGCTCATCTTGCAGCTGAAGCATTTGGGCATCCGATTGTTTTGTCACGCTGCTGTCCGAAAGCACGGCTGTCACAGCCTGCCTTTGCTCACTGAGTCTTTCGAACATGTCATAGACTGAATTCCAGCGAATTTTACAGGACTGGATCAGCGGGTGCGGCTGAACTTGAAGCTGAATTTGTTCTCTTTCAAAGGCTTGCGTGGCCACGGTGCTGTGGTGGAAGTGTGCAACTAGTCTACTCGCAGCTGCAACCGCATGATCCACGGGACTGGAAAGGAACCCATCGTTTATGGCTAGCTGCAAGGTATGGGCAAAACAGCTGACAGATTCCCATGCCACATACCTTGGAGTGTTGGCAAGCGCAATGTCGCTTGTATTGTCATGTACGCATGCCAGGACACGGCCTGCCAGGCCCCATCTTTCTACTGTTGCATTTAATTTTGCAGCCAGGTTTTCTGCGGTCTGTTCTCCTGCCAGACTTTCAGTGTGTAGAACTGAGGATCGAGGCTCCCAATTTTCAATGTAATGACACGTGACAGTCATGTAGCTTTCTGTAGATAATGCCGTCCAGCAGTCCGTGGTGAAAGCGACTTTAACAGCTTTGTCCAGTTTTTCCCGGAGCAACCTCACACAGGTTTCATAGCAGTTTTCTAATCGCGAGGTTATCGTCTGTCTCAGAGGCACACAGTAGTCCGGTTCTACAAAGCTCATCAGCGCACGAAAACCTGTGCCCTCAACGACGCTGACAGGCAGCATATCTGTCGAGATCATGGTGCACAACAATTCTGTTAGTTGTTCCTCACGTGTGTTGTACCTTCCTGAACTGCCAGAAGCAAACGCTGCCAGTGGGGTTTGATTTCTGCTTTCCGTTTTACGTGAAACAGTTGGATGTTTCAGCTTCAAATGGTTGAGCATGGACCCGGTGCTCTTTGCATACTTCAGCTCTGCAGAACACAGTTTACATTTAACAACATCTTCACTTATTTGTATGAAATGGTTCCAGGCAGCACTCTTTTTTGATCGCTCCATCTTAACTATGCAACAGCTGTTACCAAAAATAAAATAATAATTAAAAAAAAAAGCCCTTTAAATGCTGTTTGAACTCTGAAGAACGCTGCCAAAGACACACAAATCGGTGGGACACAGACAGGATCATGCCTGTAGGTTGCCCAGGAAAACAGGGACATGTGGTAGCTGTTTGAAGGTTGCTACCAAAGTGTGTGGGTGGGGGGACCTTCAAGGACACTACCAAAGTGGGAGGGAGGAATACTTTGCAGGACGGTTGTTCCCTAGCTCCAGGTGCTAGAGTCCCCGATTCCACCCCAGGGCCAGGGTTGTTCCAGCCAGTGAAGATGCTGCCCCCAGACTCCCATTCACCTCTGAATCGCAGCAGCACCTCCTGCAGGTGGGCGTTAGTTAAGAGAAATCACTGAGTCTCTGCTCCAACTCCACAAACCCCGGCTCCAGATCCCGAAACGTCCCGTCTTCCCTACTGCGGAAAGAAGGAGGAGTTAGAAATGGGCCCGGTCCCTAAGCCCAGCAACCCCCAAAATCCAGCAAATGTGGATCTAAGCTTGTAGCCTGAGATGGTCTGTGTTATGCTGAATCACCTGCCTCCAGCCCTGTGCTTGCCATGGCTCTAGAGATGGGAAAACATTGGGGCGAGGGGCATAGAGAAATTCTGGAGTTTTCTATGGGATGCTCTGGTCTGGTGTGTCCTGACCATATGCAGATGCGGTTACCCCGTTTCAAAAAAAGATACATTGGAATTGGAAAAAGTACAGAAAAGAGCACCAAAAATTATTAGACTTATGCAAGAGCTTCTATCTGAGGAGAGATTATTAAGACTGGGACTTTTGTACTTGGAAAAGGGATAGCTTAAGGGGAGATAGGATAGAGGTCTATTAAATCATGCCATAACACGAGGACTAGGAGTCACCAAATACAAGGAATAGACAACATATTTAAAACTAACAAATGGAAGAATTTCTTCACACAACACACAGTCGATCTGTGGAACTCTTTGCCAGAGGATGCTGGGAAGACCAACAAGGTTCAAAAAAGAGCTAGGTAAATTCATGGATATTGGGTCTATCAATGCTTACTAGCCAGGATGGGCAGGGATAGTGTTTGCCAGAAGCTGGGAAAGGGCAACAGAGGATGGATCCCTTGATGATTCCCTGCTCTGTTCATTCCCTCTGGGGCCCCTGGTATTGGCCACTGTCGGCAGACAGGACACTGGGCTAGATTGACCTTTAGTCTGACCTAGAATGTCCGTTCTTATATTTACAGCCACCTCACACACTGGGGAATTCCAGTAACTAAAAGGAACTGGCACTGGGAGTAATGGAAAGGGTGGAGACACGGACCAAACAGTGGGTATGTCCCACATGCTCCCTATGGACACATACAGAGCCTATGTCCACAGGAGAGAATGGAACGTGAGGTCTTGACCACAAAAAGCCTCGCGGTCTTCAGCTAAAGCAATAACCCTGCAGTGTCCAAGTCATCTGATAGAAAGGGCCATATTGCACTGTGATGGTCAGTGGCCCTGAGCATCAATTTAGGACTTTGTGCCACACCTCCATTTGAAGCAGGGCACCCACTGGTTTCAGAGGGACAGCCACGCTCAAAGGGGAGAGTCTGCCCTTTGTATGGGAATTTTTTGGGGGGAACTGTTATTTATTAAATCCTTTACTATCACAATCAATATCACTCCATGGGAAAATAAACCCCTTTATGTCCACCTGCTATTTCATCCTTTCAGGCCTGGCCGAAGGGTTTGAGGGGCCCAAGGCACAACGCTGGGATAGGGGCCCCAGGCCCAGCTGGTGGATGGTGAATACTCAGCAGAGTGGGGCCCGGAAAGCACAGGGCCCAAGGCATTTGCCTTGCTCGCCTTGGCCTAGGGCCAGGCTTATTTCCCTTCCATTCCCACGCTCCTTCCTCCATTTCCCTCTCGCTTCCTTATGAGTGCATCTCCCCTCTGTTCTTCTTCCCCCTACAGCAATCCTCTACTCCCACCCATCAAAGGGTCTACTCCCCGCCCTCTTCCACCTCCTCGGGTAACCAGTCATGGAAAATTCCATAATGACATCAAAGCCTGATTATGTCAGCTGACACCTATAGGTACTGACTCCGCAGGTGCTCTGCGGCACAGCAACCACCAGCAGCCCCCTATCAGCTCCTCCCTCCCTCCGCAGCCTGCTACATCAGCTGCTCAGCAGTGCACAGGAGGCACCAGAGGGAAAGAGGGACAAGAGGAGACATAAAGAGGTGTGTGGAGGAGGCAGGGCAGAAGTAGAAAGAGCCGTGGTAGGGACTTAGGGAAATAGGTGGAGTGGGGGTCGAGGATCCCCTGCAAACAAAGAAAGCTGGCACTTATGCTGGCACTGCATTGACATTAACAGAGACCAAGGGCATTCACACCTCTCTGACTCAGCGTTCCCTGTAAGCTGGGTGCTTGTGCGGCTGCTCAGGAGAGAGTCTGGTGCCACCCGGCTGATTCACAGAGTGCCCACAGCTCGGTTTTGTGTTTCTATTGGTGCTGCACATTCGCACCTGCCGCGGTGCATGTAACAAAATTTATTCCACATGTGGATGGAAAAGATGAGAGGGAACATCGCTCTGAGCTGCTGTTTCAGACTGTTTACAGACTCAGAAAGGCAACATTGTCTCTGTGCATTTGGGAGGGCTTCAGGCACGTCACAAGAGGGCTAAAAACCTACTTGAAAAACAATAAAAAGCCGAGAGCCTGCACACTCTGAATACATGACGTAGCCACATAAATATGCCAGACAGGTTGGGTCCGGCCCAAGGCCCATGTGCCTAACAGCCCTGATGGGACCTCATTAGCTGTCAGATAAGACCAGCCCCTGCCCTGTGCTGAGGCAGCCGCTAGGGGAGACAGATCCCAGGCTCCAAGTTGCAGTATCACACTGCACAGGCAGGGGGCAGCTCTGCTTTCAGGGCAGTTACCAGACCTAACACAGCATGAGGGGGAGTGAAAGAGACCAGCACTTGCCTGCCCCCACAAGGGAGACAGAAGAGGCAGTTAGAGGCCTTGTCCCAGGCTGGGACCCTCCTGCCCTGCAGGGGAATCCCCACTGGAGCCTCTGGCACTTGGAGAATTTCCAGCACTGGGGGCCTTGTTCAGAGAGTGGCTGCCATCTCCCTCTCCCCACCATGGGGACAGCTGCTCTCCACAGCCCCAGCCAGCCCTGTGGGGAGATGGCCACAGGGGAAAGTTTCTCCCCAGACATGTCACAGGAAAACAATGTTTCTCTGCCTTGAGAGTCAAATTCCACTGGGGCTGAGAAATTCACACTCTTCCCCCCCCCCCCCCCGAAGTAAACCATTAACCCGGGGTGAGCAGAGCCTCCTCTGGACAATGGCTCTCTCCACCTCCTCTAGAAACCCTGCAGCTCCTTCCACTCCCCCATGAGCTGACACCCCATGGACAGGGCGGGTCAGTAACAGGGGAGAAGCATAAATGCACCTCCTGGGTGGGGGAGTTATTTACCAGAGCACAGGGTGATAGGGTGCGTATTTGGGGAGGGGGTGAGCTGTACACTGCCCACAGGAGGGACTGATCCCCTCCCCCATCCTCATCAACTTGCCCTGAGCCGAACCCTCCAGCTCTGCAACTCACCTTTCCTCTCCTTCCTCTGAGACCCCCCCAGGGGCTAGAAATGGAGAGGGAGGGGACACAGATCCCATTTAGGTTGGGCCAGTCCCTTTTTTCAGCCCTGTCCTGGCTGCCCTTACATTTTTGGCAAAACTGGGCTCCTGTCCTCTTTGCTCTTGCGCACCGAGCAAATGCAGTTTTGGAAAAACAAAAAAAGTGGGGTGTGATCCCAAGTGGGACAGAGGAACATGTGGGGAGGAGTGGGGGACCAGGAGGAATGCCAGGCCTCCCCAGGAAGGTGCTCAGGAGAGCAGCTGGGGCAAGGCTTGTGCAGGCAGCACCAGCCGTGCATGCAGGGGGTAAAGGGAGGCTCTAGGCCAGCCTCATGTGGGCAGGTGATGTGGGCAGCTTGGGCCAATCCCACATATGGGAGGGAGGCTCGGGCTGGTCCCGCAAGGACAGTCGGCAGGAGGGTTCAGACTGGTCCCACGCGTGGGAGGAGGGGGATCTCAGGCCTGCTCTGCACAGGCTGGTGATGAGGGAGCGGTTTCCCTTTGGGAAACTATGGTCACCCTTGCTAGAAAGGCTCCCTGGTCACTGACACACCCTGACAGCCTGTGGGCCAAGACTCTGGGCTCACACACAGACTGGCCCTCCCCTGCCCAGCCGTCACCTACATGTGACCCACAAGGCTGGCCCTGCCCTCTTCCTGGGCCCCAGTGGGGCGGTTCCCTGGCTGAGGCTGACAGGCCAGGCCCTGCATTCACTCAGGCACTGTGACTCCAGGCTAACCTGGGAGACAGAGGAGGGGGAGGTTCTGAGGGGGGAACTCCAGCACCTACCAGCAGCTTCTTGCTTTGCCGCTGCACCTCGGCTTTGACTGCTTCTCTCTTTTCACTGGGGGGCCAGACGCTCTCGTGGGGGCTCCTGGAAGAAGCAGGGGAGGGCGGGGGGGCTGTTACAAGCTGCTGCAAACAACCTCCCAGCTGCCGGATTTCAGGGCCCATCCTGCACGATCCCTGGGGCTCAGACTTTCATCCCAGGTCTTGTTCAACCTCAGCCAGGGAGATCGAGGGAAGCTGGCGAAAGGAGGACCAGGTTTTCCAGAAGCAAGTGACAAAGCTTCAGCCCCCAGCCCTCACAGATCTTCTGGCTCCGCCAATCCCAAGCAGCCAACCTCAGACAGGCCCCTGCCTCAGTTTCCCCAGCTCAGACAGGCCCCTGCCTCAGTTTCCCCAGCTCTACCCCCTCCCCTCACACGTACCCCTCCCCTCACACGCACCCCAACTGCAGCTCTGAACATGGACCCCACTAAACCAAATATCTCCGAACTCCCAGCTCTGATCTCTCACACCCAGCCCGGCCCTGACCCCCAGATCCTCCCCCAACTGCCCCATCTCTAGCCTGGGCTCCAAGCTCCGCAGCTGAGCCGGGCCCCTCCTGCAGCCCCCGGCCGCGGGGAGCCGGGCAGGGGACAGCTCAGGCAGCCGCCAAGCCCGGCAGGAACCTGTCCGCCCCACGCGTGTCTGCGCCCCGGGGGCCCTGCCCGCCCCGCGCTGCCCCTGGGCCCACCGCGCTGCAGGGCTGGAGCCGCCCCCGCGCGGGGCTCCCGGCCCCGGCCATGGCTCCGCTGCGCGCACAAAGGGCTGCCGGGCTGGGGGGGCAGGAAGGGGCGGTCCCTTCCTGGGCCTGGCCCTGCCCCTGCGGAGGGAGGGGGGGTTCGGACACGCGGGAATCCGGCCCCGGCCGGGGTCGCTGCACCGGCCCAGGCGAGGGAGGCAGCCAGCCCGTAGGGGCTGCGGCCGCTTTGCAGGTGCTGGCCAGGCCCCACCAGCTGGGGCTGCCCATTGGCAGCGCGTGTAACCAGTACTGGTGCTCGTAGTGGTGCGGGGGGGTGCAGCTGCCCCAAGCGCACGGCTAGCAGGGGTGCAAAGATGGGGTGGCGCAGGATGGAGCCCAGCGATCCCACGTACCCGCCCAGGATCAGGCCGGAATGCCATGAGGGGTGGGGGCTACTTGCAGACACCTTCCCTCAGCCCCCCCAGCAGCTCACGTGGAGGAAGAAGTAGGCTGGTCAGTGGGGGGCGAGGCTGGCAGAGAGCTGGGGAGGGGGCGGAAGGAGCGGGGGGCGCTTTCCTGCCTTAACTGAATCACCCCAAACTTAAAGGCTGTCCAGGGAAGAACCTGTGACTTTCCCCACTGCTGACAGGGTAGCTCTGCACTGTGCGCACCTGTGTTGTTTTAAACGTGGGCTGCTGTGTACAGTGACTTTCAACGGGGATTTCACAGTGCTCGTGTTCAAGTTTCTTTTGCTTAATGCACGTGGGCAGGAGGGGGAGAGTGTCAGTTATGGTATGATTCAGAGTGCCTGTGTACTACCTAGTATTTTCTTTCCAACTCTAAAACTAATATTTCACAAGCCACAAAAGGCTTGAAACTGTTTATCTATATCCCTACAATAGTTCTGTTTGACAAAGTGAATACTGCTTGTAAACCCAGAATACATTCAAACCTGAAAACTGATGTCTGAAAGTGTTTTCCTGCTAATATTTGCATCTAATTGACTTTTTAAAATGTACTTAGAATCACAGAATATGAAGGCTGGAAGAGACCTCAGGAGGCCAATTTGTCCGACCCCCTGCTCAAAGCCCAACCCCAACTAAATCATCCCAGCCAGGGCTTTGGAAAGCCAGGCCTTAAAAACCTATAAGGAGGGAAATGCTACCATCTCCCTAGGCAACAATTCACAAGCTCTGTCTTACACCAGCACTTTGGTCAGTATAACTTAGGTGACTCTGGGGAGTGAAAAAAACACCAGGTCCCTCTCTGTGATATGAGTTACACCAACAGAAGCACTGGAGTAGACAGTATAGAGCAACTATAGGAACAATCTTACAGTGGTACAGCTGTATCCCTATTGTAGACGTGGCTTCAGATGTAATTTATTGCATCTTTCTTGGAGTTTATTTTTAGGTTATACTTTGATTATATTTTTCATTGAATGCAGCAGTTCCCAACATTTTCCATGTTGTGGTCCAGCAAACTCATTCAAAAAATATTGGCAGACCGGCACTGAAACATTTGCATGTTCATTATGGAAAATAATTTATTTGTGTATTTGCATATTCATTATGAAGATTAATTGTTGGCAGCCACGTGCCGTTTTACATTGCATCTGTTTGCACACACTGCATGTCATTCATTGGCCTTAACCTGTGTTATGATTTCTATGCACTTAATAAAGTAGTTTAGTTTTTAATAATCAATATTAGCTTAGATTTTACTTCTCCTATAGTTTTATCAGTGAATGCAGTTATACGCTAGGAAAGCTATGGCAAATAAATAGTGAAGTATCCCTTTCCCTAATAATGTGAAGTCTAAAGGCACACAGTGGCTAGTCATTTCCAGTTTACTTCCCGTAATTGGAGCTGGAGTGACAGAGGGCTGGCTCAGCAATTTCTGGTCAGCATCTTGTCACAGAATGACCCCATACTAAATTTATTGCAAGCTATGGGCAGCCACACATATCTGCTAATGGCGGATCCTATAGATAGCAGTTTCTCAGACATAGGACTGTGTATGGGGTGTCCTCGCTTAATGTCCAAGATACGTTAAAAAAACATGGATGTATAGTGAAAGGATGCAAAGTGGGGAATTTTTTTCCTGGGGTTGATTTCCATTTATGCAAATTGGTCTATTTATTTAATTATTTTTTTGCTTGACAGAAGAGCAGGGAATGGGAGGACTTAAAACGGATCCATTCCACAAGTGGTAGCGACGCTAGTGAGGAATCACATACACTGACTTATAGCAGAGACACCTTGTATAATCTGCTTTCTGCCTTGATTTGCTACTTAGGATGCTTTGAGCATGCTCACGTGAAGGGAGCATAACCAGTCCAATCTGCTGAAGCCTCTGCCCTTCACTCTGCCCTTGCTTGGCCTCAGATTCTGCTTTTTAATTGATGTTAAAAAGGGCAAAAGAGGCATATCGGAGAAGAGGCTGGCCAGCAGCATTCCCTGTAAGCTGAGCACTAGTACAGCCATCCAGGAGAGATTCAGATGCTACCCAGCTGAATAGCACAGGGCCCACAGCCATCAGCATGTGTTTCTATCTAGTGGTGCACATCTGTACATGCCTTGATGCACAAAACAAAATATATTCTATACATAGATGGAAAAATTAGAGGGAGCATTGGTGGTCAGAGGGTGGAAATTGATTGGCCAAAGGTTTCAAGGAGTTGGAGGTACGGTTAGAATAAGGGAGGGCAAAACCAGGACCTCTGTGCTTTTCAATATAATTTTTCAGGGGAAAAAAGGATAATAAATACAATCCTAAATGTCCAGTGACCATGCACCAGTAGCTGACTGTGGTATAAACACTGCTGATTTCATTGGCTAACAATGGTCACATCTTTATATAAATTCCAAAGAGCCCTGGTTTGCCCCAAACCATTCACAGTCTTAAATCTTTCATTGGCCCACTGGAAAAATAAAATCCATCCCTAATCAGTTTAGTAGACTTTCTGGGTTTACATTTCACTGAACAAAATGGGATTTGGAAAATATATGGGCATGTCTAAAATGCTCACCTCTCTCCAGCTGAGAGGTATTGAGCCTAGTATTTGTATTTGTCCACAAACTTTTTAGGACAGACTGGGTTTTAGACTTCACTGTTAGAAGACAGCCGGGTTTGGAGAGGAGATGAAGAACACATTTTAAATGGGTCCTAATCAATTATATAACAGCTATTTCTGTAACAACTATGTTCATTTTAAGCCAGATGCTTCAACCTGATTGTATCTTGTCAAATGATTTTGAAAATCAAGGGAGTGTGATGTTTTTGCTGAATTCTCAAAGCAAACACCAGTTAACAGTTCATTATTTTGTATTTGAAAGAATGCATGTAAAATGGCTTTTCAGGAAAGTGTAAAGCAGCAGTTTTGTCAAGTGAAGAAGTCACATGTGCAACAGAACAAAGAAAAGCCTTATGAACCTATCAGAACAGAGGCTAAAAAATGTGCAGCAGAGTGGCGCAGCGGAAGCGTGCTGGGCCCATAACCCAGAGGTCGATGGATCGAAACCATCCTCTGCTAGTGTGTGTTTTGTTTTTGTTTTTTAAATTTACACTGCTGGAAATAATTCTTGCTGCCTTGATATGATCCACATGCTTTTTTTTCTCCACTCTGCTCATCTGAGGAAGTGAATTTTGCCCACGAAAGTTCATGGTATTATATATCTATAACATATATATGTTAGTCTCTGAGGGTATGTCTACCCTGCACATTTCAAAAGCTCATGATACTGTCTATCTATCTATCTATCTATGTAAGTCTCTGGGGGTATGTCTACACTGCACACTTATTTCAGAATAAGCTGTTCTGGAAGAAATACTCCAAAATAGCTTATTTCAAAATAGCGCATCTACACTACAGGGAACCCTTGAAATTAGTCCAAGGCAGACTTCTTTAATGTGGATCTCCATTTACAGCCCCAAGAAGCACCGGGGAGTAATTACTTTGAATGGTCTTGGGAGGAGCTATTTCAAAATAGCAGCAGTGGAGTATCCACAATACAGCTATTTCAAAATAGCTATTTCAGAATAGGCATTGTTCCTCATGGTATGAGGTTTGCAAAAGTTGGAATAAGCCATCCATTATTTTGAAATTATTTTGAAACAACAATATTGCTGTGTAGACACTCCCATTGTTATTTCAAAATAGCATCAGTTATTCTACACTACAGGGAACCCAAAGGTGCTACAGAACTACTCATTTTTTTAAAGTTACAGACTAACATGGGGGCCCCTCTGAGACTTACACATGGAAAAGAGGAACAAATTATCTGTTTACTCTTTCACCGTGATGTCTCCGTGATTCGCAGAAGAGCCTGTATCCCACAGAGACCCCTCCTGTAAGGAGAGAGATGTGTTATGGACTCCAATGACATAGGTCTTAGGGCCAGAAGGGACATCTGGAGCTAATCTAGTTGCTTCATACACTCAGGGAAGGGCTAAGTATTATCTGGATCAGCATTTCTCACATTGGCTCTGCAGAATAGTGATAGAGATGTAGCTGTGAATGGGTGTAGCTGAAACAAAATACAGGACTATGTAGCACTTTAAAGACTAACAAGATGGTTTATTAGATGATGAGCTTTCGTGGGCCAGACCCACTTCCTCAGATCAAATAAGGCTAAGGCAGGCTCCTTTTCTGCCCTGGTTTTGTGCAGCTCCCGGAAGCTGTGGCCAGGTCCCTGTGGCCCCTAAGTGCATGGACAGTCAGGGAAGCTCCGCGTATTGCACCCACCCAAGTGCTGGCTCTGCAGCTCCCACTGGTTGGGAACCAAGGAGAGTTGCAGGGAGGTGCCTGTGCCTGAGGGTAGCACTGAGAGTCTCTCTGGCTGTCCATGGCCCTAGGGGCCACAGGGGACTGATGGCCACTTCCTGGGAGCTGTGGTAAGCACTTTTGGAACCCCACCCCCCTGCCCCAGCTCAACCAGTTCCCTCCTGCACCCAAACTAGCTCCCAGAGCCCACATTCTGTCCCCTACACCCCAACTCTCTGCCCCAGCCAGGGAGGCACCCTCCTGCACCCACACCCCCTATCCCCACCCCAGATCCCGCACCTCCAGCCAGAGCACTCACCCACCTCCCGCATGCAACCCCATTCCCCAGCCCTGTGAAAGTGAGTGAGTGTGGGGGACAGCGAGTGATGGAGGGGAATGAGTAGGTGTTGGGGGCCTCGGAGAAGGAGCCACCCTTGGTAGAAAGTCCCCCCAAAATGTAAATGAAAATGGGGGGAGCCTCTGGCTGCTAACATTTGAAAACTGCTGATCTACGTCATCCTGCCAGCTGTTTATATAATTTGCTCCTTAAGCATTTTCAGTGATGGAGATTCCACAGCCTCCTCCAGGCAATTTCTTCCAGTGCTTAACTACCCTGACAAAGTTTTTCCTAGTGTCCAAATCAGACTACCCTTGCTGCTGCCAAGTGCAGCCCAAAGCTGATCGAATGCTGGGATGGAGAGAAACCACATCATGGGACATTAAATCACACCCACGGTCCCTCTAATTGTTTATATCCATATGCAGAATGGGTTTTGTTATGTGCACCAATATGGAGGTGGTGTGTGACATTTCACCTCCATATTAGTGCTCATAACAAGTCATTCTGCACATAGTCTGTGTCAGGTGTGGGGCTAGGGGGTTTCTGGGGGCAGGTTCAGGGCTGGGGAAGAGGGCTGGGGTGTGGAAGAGTGAGGGCTCCATCTGGGCTCTATTATAGGACCAGGAATGAGAAGTTTGGGTTTCGGAAGGGGGCTCAGAGCTTGGGCAGAGGGTTAGAGTGGCAGGGGAGGGTGCAGGCTCTGGGGTGGGGCTGGAGATGAAGGGTTTGGGGTGCAGGCTGCCTGGGAAGAGAGGACTCCCCCCAAACCTTTCTCCCTGCAGCAGCTCAGGGACAGGTGAGAGGCATCTATCCTCAGCTGCAGCAGCTCCAATGGGGCTGGGCCAAAGGAGGAGCACAGTCAGCCTGTGGAACTCCTTGCCAGAGGATGTTGTGAAGGCCAAAACTATAACTAAAAATAAAACAAAAAAGAGCTAGATGGGCAGGGATGGTGGCTCTAGCCTCTGTTTACTAGAAGCTGGGAATGAGTGAAAGAGGATGGATCACTTGATGATTCCCTGTTCTGTTTATTCCTTCTATTTATTCCCTGTGTTTATTTCCCCAGGTCACCAGGCATTGGCCACTATTGGCAGACAGAACCTGACCTAGGCTGGGTTGGAGTTGGGGGAGGGGCATCTCTTCCCCCTGCAGCCTTGAGGCCCTGTGTGGGGCTTAACAGGCAGTTGTGGCCACACAGCCTAGAGGGAACTTAGCCGATGAGGCACCGCAATTGTTCTGCCTTTCTACAGCTCCTAGCTGCAGATGGTATGGAGAGCACAGTAGTGGGGTAGCTACCCATGGTGCACAGCTTGGACTGACCACACAAGAGCACCCAGTGTGGACATGCTCTGCTGACAGAAAGCGCATAGCATGAATAAGTACAAGCAACATCATTATACTGACTCTGATCATCTTGAGTTTACCCTGTACTGAATTGTTCCCTGTAAGCTGTGTGCTTGTGCAGTCACTCAGGAGAGATTCCAGTGCCACCCAGCAGATTAGCAGAGCACCCACAGCTGGGTTTGTGTTTCTACTGGTGGTGCACATTCCTCAGTGCACATATAAAATTATTCCACGCATGGATGAAAAAATCTGCGATTGGATGGTTAAGATTAGAGTGAACATTGGTATAAACCAGTGTTCCCTGTAAGCTGAGCACTTGGGCAGCCACCACTCTGGAGAGATTCAAATGCCACTCAGGTGATTAGCAGAGCACTCACAGGGAGGTCTGTGTTTCTTTTCCTGGTGCACATCCACACATGCCTTGGTGCACATAACAGGATTTATTCTGCACACAGAGGGAAAAGATTAGCGAGAACATTGGTGTAGACTCTGCCCCAGGCTCTTTTTTGTTCCTAACGGTACGGCCCTGCCCTGGCACAAAATTTGCGTCTGCAAAAAGGACCCCCGGATATTTGCAGCCATTTCTGCCGATATAAAGAGGAGACTGGCGGATTGCAGGGCAGGGAGAAAGGAGAGAGCCCCCTGCATGGCACGGATCGGGACTGGCTCTGAGGTGGGGGGACTCCAGCACTCCCAGCTGCAGGAAGGCTGCTCTGTCCCCCAGCCCGGGATGCTGTTTGCAGGGCACAGGAAGGGGCTGGAACAGCTGCGGGGGGAGGAGTCAGGGAGAAGCCGGGAGGACAAGGCCCAGCGATAGCGGTGGGGGTTGTAAAATACAAGCGGCTGCTTCTCTTGGGACCTGCCTACGCAGCTACTGCCCCCAGCGGACCTGTGCTGGGGGGGGAAGGACCCTGCATTAACCCCTCCCTGCCCAGCCAGGGCCTTTCCGGAGCCAGAGACCCCCGCGAGCGAGCGAGTCCGTGGGACAGTGACCCTGGCCCAGGTGAGGCGGTGGCGATGGATCCAGCGGCCCCTTTGCAGGGAATCGGCTCCCGGGCAGGACCCAAGCGGCTGCCGCAACACTGCAGCGGCTGCTCCCCGGATCTGCCCCGGGTGGGGAAAGAGACTGGGCCCGTGGGGCGCTGGGGGGTCGAAGGGATGAAAACAACTAACCAGGGAGCAGAAGTGCGTGTGAGATGGGGCAGAGGGACCCATTTCTGGGCAAACGGGAGATTTGGGGAGGGGAAAAGCAGGTGATGGGGGGCAGTTAATGAAATTCCTTCTGATGTTGTCACTTGCCTCTCAAATAGCCATAAAACTGCCTCCCTTCTGCCTATGGATCCCCAATTCTCAGACACACAATTCATGATGCTTTTCTGCCTCATCACATTTTACCTCTTCTTCCCAGATCTTTGCCTGCCCCCATATCCATTAAAGCTTCCCCACCAATGTTTCCTCTAATCTTTTCCATCCCTTTGTGGATTTTTCCATTCATGTACAGAATAATTTTTTACATCACTGAGGCATGTGTGGATGTGCACCACCATTAGAAACACAAACCTAGCTGTGGGTGCTCTGCTAAATAGCTGTACGGCATTGGACTTTCTCCTGAGCACTGGGGGTGGGGGTCTGCAAAGTTAATAGGGTGCAGGAGCGGGCTAGGGGTGTGGGGGTATGGGCAGGAGGACATACAGGGTCTGGGCCATGTAGGTGCGGAGTCCCCAGTGCTGGGGAGGTGAGCCCCAAGCCTCAGGGGCCAGATCCAGGCAAGCTGGGGGGCTGGTTGTGTCCCCTGCGCCTTAGGTTCCCCACTCCTGCTACATACAAACTTACCATTCACTATGTTATAACAAAAAAAGGGGGGGGCATAGTCAATTGTAACATTGTCTTCTAGCTTTCAAACCATAAGCATTGATCTAGCTGTGCCAAAACAGAGCACTGCTCCAACCTTCTCTGTTTTATCTCTTTTCTGGAAGCAATCCTATTCCTGGTTCCTCCTATTTTTCGGGTTCATCTTGTTTCAGGCTCATCTTTTAACATTCTCTCAGTGAGGTGAGGACAGCACTTGCTTTGGTGATTCTGTCTCTTTTCTATATGGCTTATGAGCAGGGCTCGACAAACTGCGGCGAGAGCTACTTGCCAGCCCCGCACCGCACATGCGCCAGACCAGCACTGTGCATGTGCGCAGCGCCAGTGAATGGGGTGCACGGAGTGACCGGCTGAAATCTACTTGCCACGGGCAAATAGAAACAGCGGTTTGTCCAGCCCTGCTTATGAAAAGCAATCCCATTCCAGGCACACTCTGTTATCCTGGCACAACCAAACCCTGATGTTTCCAGCCTGAGGAGGGGAAAGAACTTGAAAGAAGCAGTGGGGGAAAGAAGCTGGGAGAGCAGCTGGCAGATCTCTGACCTGCCCAGACACATTTAGTGCAGCAACCCTGGGCAGGTTTGCATTGCAAGTTCCTGGTTCTTCCTGTGCCCTGGGATGGATTCATGAGCTGTCCTGAGAACAGTGTCGGGGGAATCCCCCATAAGTGATTCCTTTTGCTCTGCTCTTTTCTAATAATTGGTCCAGAGACTTAGTCACTGGGAGCGGAGCCATAGCACGGTTCAGGGACCTGAGTCCCTGTGCTTTGGGGGGATGTGGAAGTCAGGGCTGAGATAGCCTGGGGACTAGCAGGAAGCGAGGCACCAGCAGCAAGAGTCAGGCCCACCCCCAGTGAGGGTGGGAAGCAGAGCAACCCAGCCCCAACCCACTCCCAGTGTCGCTTGGGGGGGAAGGGTAGAATGGGATGGGATTGGGGGTGAGCAAGGGTGGAGGATTGGGGGAAGGAGTGGAGTGGATGCTGGGCAGAGTAGGAGCAGGAAGAAGTAGGACAGAAGTGGGGGTTGTCATGAGACCCACACACCTAGGGATGGGCCTGATGGGTTCAAAAATGTCTCGGTGGGGCCAGGGGCCCGCTATCATAAAGTGACCAAGTGTTTTCTCGGGACGGAATCACATTGGGTGGGAAGGCAAATAGCTGCAGTGGAGCCAGCTCAGCTAGGGATTACCAGGGAGTTACCAGTGGGTTCCTACTGGAGGAAGAAGGGCAATAAATAATAGGCCAGAGGAGCTTCTGGAGCTGGCAGGGGTAGGAAATATCCAGGCTGGAGAAAGGGAAGGAAACAAGGTGTGAGGAACCTGTGGGGCTGTGTTCCCTGTAAACTGGGTGCTTGTGCAGCTGCTTAGGAAAGATTCCAATGCCGCCCAGCTGATTCGCAGAGAGCCCACAGCTAGGTTTTGTGGGTTTTTTTACTGGTGGTGCACATCCATCCATGCCTTGGTGCACATAAAATTATTCTGCACATGGATGGAAAAAGTCCACATATAGATAGAAAAGATTAGAAGAAACATTGCTGATGGGACTTGCTTAACCTGAGGGATCTCTTCTATAAACGGTCGAACAGGAGTTGGGATTAATACTCCCTAATTTGTGGAACAGGAATCAGGCCAATGGAATGGGCTGGGAAACTGGAGTTGACTGGAGCCTGACCCTGCTAACAAAAGGCTGATGTGAGCTAGGAAGGGAGCATGCAGCAGTGAGGCTTAGGGAAGCTGTTGTCAGTGGGCAGGATGCTGGAATTTGTACTAAGAGGCTCTGTCTGGATTCTGCTGGGTGTTCTCACCACTGTAGACGGCTGCTGGGGTTTCTAGCTGCTTTAAGGGGCTCTGGCTAGTGGATTTCTCTAGAGAGTTTATCTGTCTGTCTGCCTGTTTGTTCAAGAACTCCTCCTAAACAGTAAGGATACGTCTACACTAAAATGCTGTATCAGGATGCTGGAGTATCCCGAAATAGCTATCCTGTTCTTCACAGCGAGCCCATTTTTTCAGGCTTGTTATTCCAACGTCCCTGTAAACCTCATTCCGTGAGGAGTAAGGGATGTTTCAGAACAGCGTTTTATTTTGAAATTTGGCCCTGTGTAGACAGCTCCAAACAACAAAATAAGCTATTTCAAAATAGCATAGAAATAAGATACGCAATTTGCATAGCTCAAATTGCGTATCTTATTTGCAGTTATGGTGCAGTGTAGATACACCCGAAGGGGTAAGACCACCAGGTTTAGTAGGCAGCTTCCTCTTAACATAAATTAAAGCAAGATCAGGGTTTTGTTGTGCCAGGAAAAAGGGATGTGCCTGGAATGGGATTGCTTCTCATAAAGTCGTACAGAAATGAGACAGAATTACCAGGCATGTAAAAGGGGCTAGCTGGAGGTGTCTCTCCCCACCATGCCTCAGCCCTGAGCTCCCTCTCTCCCCCTCCAGGCACTGATGTTTCTCCCCACCCCCCTCCAGTTATTATGGGAACATTGCTGGCTGTTCCCTTTCGTCAGGGAACAAGGGGAAAGTGCACCATTTGCTGCATACCTCACTCTGGCTGGGGAGTTCAGGGGGCAGACAAACCCTAGATTTGTCCCAGCTGGGGAACATGCCCCCCACCCCCAGTTGTGCCCGCTGGAGCTGCAGTGGCCATGGAGAGGCACTTCTCACCTGGCTCCAAACTGCTGCGGTGACAGAGGGCTGAAGTAGCCCTCTCTCCCCCGGGCATCCTGCATACCAAACCCTTTACCCCCAGCTCTGCCCCAGAACAATGATTCAAATGGAGCATGGACATTTCCACTTTTATTTTCCAAAAAATAAAAAGTAATTGAGTTAAGGCCCCAAGCAACACCGGGTAAATCTTCTAGGGATGGCTATGAAGACACTGTCCCTGGAAGAGACAAGGGGCTGTCTCTTGCTCCCCTTACCCGGATGTCTCCCTCCTGATCTGCGCAGGATGCTAGTGGGTCTTGATTCACTGTGAGCCACATGGAGCTTCCATGTGATCGGCTCCTCTCCCCCATGACTGGTGGGGCAGCAAATACTCACTATTGGGCTCTTGCTCTTTCAGGGGCCGGTGCCCTTCGAGGAGGTGGCTGTGTATTTCACCAGGGCCGAGTGGGCTCTGCTGGACCCTGCTCAGAGAGCCCTCTACAGAGCCGTCATGCAGGAGAACTACGAGAACGTGACCTCGCTGGGTAAGGAGTCCTGTCCCCGCCATTCTTAGAAGGGGAATTGATTAATTAACATTCACAATGCAACCTCTGCGCTGCCCTGTTTCAGCATCACGCCAATGACACACACACTAGCTGTGCCGCTCTACAGAGTATTCTGGGGACAGAACTCGGGGAGCAGCACAGCACAAAGTGTATCAAATTCTCTGTGCTAAGGCAGAACGTGAGGCTAGATCCAGTGTAGTGGATAGACATTTTCTACCCAGCCTGCCCTCAGACACTGAGTCGACTTTACACAAACCATCTCAGCCTTGCAAAATGTTGCTAATCCTCTCACCCTTCCCTTGAGGATTCCTCACTAAGCCCTAGAGACCACTGGCATTTGTGCCACCTGACTTCTCACAAGAACACCTTTATTGACACAAACTACAACCAGTGTTCCCTGTAAGCCGGGCACTTGTGAAGCCTCTGAGGAAAGAGTCCAATGCCACCCAGTTGATTAGCAGAGCGCTCACAGCTTGGTTTTGTTGCTGCTGGTGGTGCACATTCGTACATGCCGCAGTGCATGTGAAAATGTATTCCACCCCTGCATGGCAAAAATCTGCACATGGATGAAAAAGATGAGAAGGAATATTGACTATAACACTCAGCCCTGAAATGAGACATGCTTCCTCCTTCAAGGTTCACATGCATCTCCTCATATCACAGCTGTTGCTCTGTAATGCTGTTACAGTTAATCCGTCCACCATCCAATTGTAGCTACAGCTGACCCAGCGCACGCCGCTGGAGAGCAGGCAGATAAATGCTGGAGTTCCCATCTATAGGGCACAACACACACAATGGAATGTGTTCTTAATCCTTTCTCATATTATAGATTCATGGAGTGTAAGGCCTAAACGGACGACTAGTCTGACTTCCCGTATAACCCAGATCACAGAACTTCATCCAGTTATGCCTGGAGACTCCCCAACACCGGGTGGTGCCTGCTGGGGCACTAAGAGGATTTGAGGACTGCCACTGGCCCTACAGTAAATTGAGTTTGAGCCCCCCTGGTTAGACAGATACCTAGAGCCTCCAATGTAAGTATTTCCATGGTGAGATGGACGAGATGACCTCCTTGGGTCGTTTCCACTCTCCCGTCCTTTGATGCACTTTGACCATGTCTCCCTGTGAAGAATATGGGAGGAAAAAGCATGTCCCAGAGAAGGACTCAATGGCTGTTTATAGTAAGATAGTCCCACCTAGGTTGGCAGGGAGACACTTTCAAGAATAGTCCAAGTGTATGAATGGAGTGTGCTGGAGAGACAATGGAAGACGTGCACCCTCTCCCCCCCATTCCAAGCGACAGAAGTTTTGCGGGCATAAGCGCTCATGTGCATGGCAGCGCCGGCAGAAGGCATGTTCCCATCTCCATAAAACTGGGCCAGAAGCTGCTATGTCAACAGGAGAGCTCTCTCCCAGCAGCAGAATGCAACCACATGAGGGAGCATTCCAACAGAGCTGGCTGGGTGCAGATGTGCCGCTGTACACTTGTACATGTCAATGAGGCCTAAATTGGGAAGCCTTTGGAAAAGCTGATTGTCACCCGGCATCGGAACCATGTTTGAAGCTGTAGCAGCCCGAAAGGGGAAGCCGGCTGCAGCAGCCCGGCAGAATCAGTGTGACTGGGGCCACATGCCACGCAGCAGTGGGGCTGAGGCTGACCTGCAGACAGCCCAGCTGTGCTGAAGGAGCCGCTAGCGGGGAGGGGCAATGGGCTGAGGGACTGGTGTCAGGGGACCTCCCCTTGTCTGGCAAATTCTCTCATCCGGGACCGGTCATGTCCTGAGGCTGCTGGACAAGAGAGGTGCAACCTGTGGTACCTCCACCCCAGTTCCTGCAGCCGTGCTGTCTTCTCTAGTCCCCAGCCCTTTGGGGACGGAAAAGAGATCTCACCATCTTGAGATCCTACTTCTTCCTGGGCTCTGGTGGCCTCCCCCTTGCTGTTCCTCACAGAGCTTTCTAATGGTCCTCTCTGGCAGTGAAATAGTTAGCTCCTTAGCTCGTCAAACCTCCCCCAGTCTGACTGGATGAGTAAGATCTCTGCTCTGCCATCCAGCCTTTTGTGGGGGATGTCATTTATGCTCATGTGATCAGGTCCACTATTGGCTCTCTGGGTTTTGTCACAGAGAAAGCCCAAGGAGCAGTGGGGCGAAGGGGAGTGGGAGTCCTGCTGTTCCAGGGTCTTTGAGCAGCTTCCCTCCTTCCCCCACTCAGGTGACAGACCTCGCGCTTTTCCCTCTGGCAGGGCGACTGGTCAGGGAGACTCAGCGAGCCACTGGCCATGCAACCTCCCTCCCCTTCCTGCCCTTACTCTGCCCCTAGTCCCTCCCTTTTCTCCCTCCCCCACTTTTGCGCCACCCTCTCCCTGCCTCTTCTCTGCCCCGGCCCCACCTCTTTCAAACAGAAGTGACTGGGGGACTAGTGGGGCTGGTGCTGCAGGGGTCTGGCACCGCTTCCCTGCACTCAGCGGTGTAAGCAGAGCAAGGAGGCCCCTACTGCTTTACTCCCTCAGGTGCATGGCTCCATCATGCCACTTCTGCTGGGGAGGGCAGGGTGGTCCGGCTCCCTGCCCCGGAGCGATGCAGCTGGGAGAGCAAAGCAGCCAGGGCCACCTTGCTCTGCATTGCCTGCCACTGCTGGTGAGTTCAGGAGCCAGACCTTCTCCTGCAGGTACCTGGCTCCCCTGCTGGTCTTCCCCCGGCTGCTGGTCAGCCCCTCCCACCCTCTCTGTTTGGGGGTATGTGACCTCTTGTCTACTCCGGTGTGATGTCCCCGCTCTCTGGAATTAAATTCTGCAACGCACCAGCTCCTAGAGTAGACTCTGGGCTACAAGGCCCTTGTATCATCTGTGTTTAGTCCAGCAGGTCAGACGGAGTGCAGATAGTCTTCAGGTGTCTGGGTGCATGGCAACCAACTGCCTTCTCCACACAAGTAGTGTTCATTCTGCAAAAGATGGGGGCGGGGAATGGATTTTAAAATCATCACACCTCCCTGTCTTCGCAGAAGGCCCTGATGCTCAGCAAGGCAGCCTTTACTTCTTCAAAAAACAGGACTATGTAGCACTTTAAAGACTAACAAGATGGTTTATTAGGTGATGAGCTTTCATGGGCCAGACCCACTTCCTCAGATCACAATTTTCTTCCACTATTTGAAAACCCACCGACTCATACAGTTACCTACATGCTTCCAGCTCCCATCCAGAACACACCACACGATCCATCGTCTATAGCCAAGCCCTTCGATACAACCACATCTGCTCTAATCCCACTGACAGAGACCAGAAGCTTCAGGATCTCTACCAAGCATTTATAAACCTCAACTACCCACCCAGAGAAATAAAAAAGCAAATTGAAAGAGCCAGACGAATACCTAGAAACCATCTACTTCAAGACAGACCCAAGAAAACCAACAATAGAACACCACTTGTCATCACCTACAGCCCCCAACTTAAACCTGTCCAACACATTATCAATAAACTACAGCCTATATTGGAACAGGATACCATACTCAAAGAGGCTCTGGGAGACAGACCCATAGTCTCCTATAGACAACCACCTAACCTCAAGATGATTCTTACCAACCACCACAGGACATACCACACTAATACCAACCCTGGTACCTTCCCTTGCAACAAACCCCGTTGCCAGCTTTGTCCACATATTCATTCTGCTGATACCATTATTGGACCTAACCAAGTGAGTTATAAGATCAAGAACACATATTCCTGCGCATCCAGAAATATAATCTATGCTATCCTGTGCCGAAAGTGTCCGTCTGCTATGTACATTGGACAAACATCTCAGACACTTCGCCAAAGGATTAATGCCCACAAAACAGATATCAGACAAGATCACAAAGAGAAAACAGTTTCTTGCCATTTTAACCAGAAAGGACACTCTCTCAATGACTTAACCACCTGCATTCTGCTACAAAGACCTTTTACATCTGCACTTGAAAGGGAATCCTCTGAACTGTCATTCATGTTAAAATTCGACACTTTCCAAAAAGGACTCAACCACCTGCATTCTGCTACAAAGACCTTTTACATCTGCACTTGAAAGGGAATCCTCTGAACTGTCATTCATGTTAAAATTCGACACTTTCCAAAAAGGACTCAACAAACATTTGAACTATCTCACCCATTACCAAGATAGTTTCCCCAATTATCACCTCTAATATCATTAACTCACAAACATCCCACTCTCCCTACCTCTAATATCATCAATTCACAGACACTTACCTTCCTTCCTCCCCCCCCCTGCATCCCCCTCCTGTTCTGCAATGTGATTTGTCCTTTTCATATTTGTTCATTTTTTTTTAATTGTATCCTTTGGTATATATGGTTGTGACTACTTTCTTCCACTATTTGATCTGAGGAAGTGGGTCTGGCCCACGAAAGCTCATCATCTAATAAACCATCTTGTTAGTCTTTAAAGTGCTACATTGTCCTGCATTTTGCTTCAGCTACCCCAGACTAACACGGCTACATTTCTATCACTTTACTTCTTCAGACGTCCCAATGGGAATGACTCAATCGGTGGGAAATTTCCACTGCCCCTTATGTCATACAAAGACTGTCCCCCCAAGACACCGCCTTATATACAGGTACAAACAAATCACACATCACTGCTGACATATTAGGATGCCACCCTCTGACGCTACTGAGATACCACCGATCACCCTGTACCTTATAGTTTGATTAGATCATCTCTATCCATCATGATGTCATTTTTAGACCCTTTCGTGAACCTGGGTCTGTATCTGTGAGGAGTGGGTACCAATGTATTTTTTAATGAGCTGGTGGTACGATGAGCTTTCCACTTATGACCAGTACCAATTATTGTTCTGCAGTTGGTATCTTGCACCAATTATTGGACTACACCTGGACCCATTACCAATTAGTGTTTTGCACTCTCAGCCCTGTTCGCACCAAGTTCTGTGAGCAAGGACTTGCCTCTTTCTCACAACTTAGCTTTGCTTTATGTTCGCCATATTTTGTCTGTTGTTAGTTAGGCCTCAGGTCTGTAACCAGGTCTGTACACATGGGGTTATGTTTTAGGCCTTCATCTTACTACAACACCCTTTTAGGTACTCAAAAGTTGCTATCATGTCCTCTCTGTCTTCTCTTTTCCAAACTAAACAAGCTCAATTCCTTCAGCGTTGCCTCATAGCTCATGTTCTCTAGATCTTTAATCATTTTTGTTGCTCTTCTCTGGACCCTCTTCAATTTCTCCACATCTTTCTTGAAATGTGGTGCCCAAACTGGGCACAATACTCCAAATGAGACCTAATCACTGCATAGTAGAGCAGAAGAATGACTTCTCATGTCTTTCTCACAACACTCCTGTTAATTCATCCCAGAATCATGTTTGCTTTTTATGCAACAGGGTCACACTGTTGATTAATATTTAGTTTGTGGTCCACTATGAGCCCTAGATCCCTTTCTGCAGTGCTCCTTCCTAGACAGTCATTTCCCATTTTGTATGCATGAAACTGATTGTTCCTTCCTAAGTGGAGCACTTTCCATTCGTCCTTATTAAATTTCATCCTCTTTACCTCTGACCATGTCTCCAGTTAGTCCAGACCTTTTTGAATGATGACCCTATCATCCAAAGCACTTGCAACCCCCTCCCAGCTTGGTATCATCTGCAAACTTTATAAGTGTACTCTCTATGCCAATATCTAAATCACTGATGGAGATTTTTAACAGAACCAGTTCCAAAACTGACCCCTGCAAAACCCCCATGTGTTATGCGGTTTCAACACAGCTGTGCACCATTAATAACTACTCTCTAAGGGTATGTCTACACTACCCCCCTAGTTCGAACTAGGGGGGGAATGTATGCATACCGAACTTGCTAATGAAGCCCGGGATTTGAATTTCCCGGGCTTCATTAGCATAAAGCCGGCTCCGCCATTTTTAAAAGCCGGCTTGTTCGAACCCCGTGCCGCGCGACTACACGCGGCACGGGCTAGATAGTTTGAACTACGTAGTTATTCCGAACTATCTGTACGCCTGAAGTTCCACAGGTTGGCTGTGTGTTGTGTGAAGAAATACATCCTTTTGCTTGTTTTAAACCTACTGCCTATTAATTTCATTGTTGACCCCTAGTTCTTGTGTTCTGGGAAGGACTAAATGATTCTTCTTTACTCACTTTTCCCACAGCAATCATGATTTTATAGATCTTTATCATTTCCACCCCTGTTTCTGAGGTTTCTTTCTCTATCCCAGTAGGTACTAGGATGATAAATGAAAACGAGGAGCAAAAATTTCATCAGGAAGATTCTGATCAAGTGGAACCACGTGGGGAATTACTGCAAAGATCTAAAGGGAATGTGAGACTCCACACAGGAGAGCCACCCTACCACTGTGGTGAGTGCGGGAAACATTTCTGTCAGAACAAACACCTTCTTAGACATCAGCGAGTGCACTTAAAGGGAAACAGACCCTTTAAGTGCTTGGAATGCGGAAAAGGCTTCAGCGTGAGCACCAACCTAATCGCACATCAGGCAGTCCACACAGGAAATCGACCCTTTACGTGCTCTGAATGTGGGAAAAGCTTCAGTAGGCGCTCGAATCTCATTACGCACTGGAGGATTCACCTAGGAAATAAACCCTTTGCATGCTCAGAGTGTGGGAAGAGCTTCTCAGACAGCTCCAATCTCATCCGGCATCAAAGAACACACACGGGGGAGAGACCCTATGAGTGCGGTGAGTGTAGGAAAAGCTTCACTGACAGCTCTGATCTTATCCGACATCAGAGAACCCACACGGGAGAGAGACCCTATGAATGCTGTGAATGCGGGAAAAATTTTAGTCGGCACTCTACCCTGATTCGCCATCAGAGGATCCACACAGGAGAGACACCCTATCAGTGCAGTGAATGTGGGAAAAAATTCAGTGTCAGCTCAAACCTCATGACTCACTGGAGAATTCACACAGGACACAGGCCCTTCATGTGTTCTGACTGCGGGAAAAGTTTCACAGACAGTTCCAACCTCACTCAGCATCAGAGAATACACATGGGAGAGACGCCCTATAGATGCTCTGAGTGCGGGAAAAGCTTCACTCAGAGCTCAGCCCTTGTCGCACATCAGAGACTCCACACAGGAGAGAGACCCTATGAATGCTGTGAGTGCGGGAAAACCTTCAGTGTGAGCTCAGCCCATGTTGCGCATCAGCGACTCCACACAGGAGAGAGACCCTATAAGTGCTCCGAGTGTGGGAAAAGCTTCAGTGTGAGCTCCACCCTCATTATACACCAGAGAATCCACACTGGGGAACGACCCTATCGTTGCTTAGAGTGTGGGAAAAGCTTTAATCAGAGCTCACACTTGGTTAGACACCAGAGTCTTCATGGGGGAGATAAACGCCATGAAAACCTTGCTGAAGGCTGACTAAAGTTTTTTTTAATGGTTCTTTAATTCCCACCAGGTGACTTTTTAAGGTTTTTGCGGTGTTTGCAACTCTCCTAAATGAGTAGCCTGCCTTTGACTTTTACAGGTTGCTTTTCTTTGGAGTAAATCCCATGGTCCTTTCTATCAGCTCTTTTGTCATAAGAATGGTCATGTTCTTTCCCAGTCAGACCAAAGGTCCATCTAGCCCTCCCTCCTGTCTTCTGACGGTGGCCAGTACCAGGTGCTCAAGAGGGAGTTAACAGAACAGGGAATCATCAAGTGATCCAGCCCGTCTCCCATTTCCAGCTTCTGTTCTGTATCATGGGAGTGTGTCCGCCTCCTGCCATGAATGTCCATGAGCCCGAGGTGTAGGAGATGAGTTGCCATCATCTGTCTACATTGAGGCAGAATCTACCTGAGCCTTGTCCTCTCTGAGGTTTTTCAACCCAACATGGTATAACTATATGTACCATGCTGCTGACCTAGCATGGCTTTAATGATCAGGGTTAACTAACAGTGCCCCTTGACTGTCTAATCTACACCACTTTTCTAGTCTAGACAGACTCTGAGCATCACATTTCTACTTTTACTCCTCTTAGCAGAACAATTGTTAGAGTCACATAGTTCCCCCGTGGGTGACAGATTGTCTCGTGCAGTTGTTCTCACATTGTTCTGGATGAGGCTGCATTGCAGCTATTTTTCATACAATTTTTCTCATTTCAAATATACTCAGGTACTAGATTTACCCAGCATTGCTCAGGTCTGTAACTCAATTAATATTTTTTAAATTAAAGGAAAATGTACATGCTTTATTGATATGACTATGTTTCAAGAGACAGTGTTATTTTCAGGGCTTGACAGTAGGAGTGAGCCTCCTACTGGCTCACTCAGGGAATTAGCATTTTTGGTGCTAGAGTGTCCTCTTCTGGCTGGCATGGCACCCTTCTACTGGGGTATTGCCCTACTGCAGT
The DNA here is from genome assembly GCF_052426305.1 of Pelodiscus sinensis. Taxonomy (NCBI): domain Eukaryota; kingdom Metazoa; phylum Chordata; order Testudines; family Trionychidae; genus Pelodiscus; species Pelodiscus sinensis. The sequence continues at coordinate 14,027,178 of NC_143073.1, read as the reverse complement.
GTCCCCACACTGTGGAGTCCTCCCCCCTCTGGGGACCCTCAATCCCCCTATGCCATCCTTGCCTCAGTGACCCACTCCCAGTCATCCAGCCCCTTACCTCAGAGGCAAACTGCAGTCTGAAATGGCCACTCATCATTGGCAAGGGGCTGTGGACCCGCTGCCTTTGCCTACCCTAGCAGCCTCCCTGCAGCCCTAGTAGCCTCAGACCTTGCTTCAGGCCCTGCAGCCTGGGAACTTGCCTGGTGAGAGCTTCGTCAACTCTGCCTGCCTTTCCCCAGCCCTGCTCTAAATCAGAAAGCCTCTAGGTTCCCTAGCAACTAGGTCCCTCCTGCTCCTAAGCAAGTGTGAGTCTTTCCTTTCCTTCCTTCTGGAGCCCTTATTTATACAGCCCACAGCTGAGCCCTAATTAGCTGCTATCTGCCCTAGGCCACCATGGCACCCAAGTTGTTAACAAATATATATATATAATGTTATGGAAGAAAGAATACTAAAATGGGGTAATTAACAAGATGCGTGGCTTTAGATGGTTCTTTAATAGGAAGTCAAATAAAAAAATTAATACTGCAAAAGTTTCAGTAGCCAACTTCCTCTGTAAATAGCCCTCTGCCAGATCCTTCCTCAGCTGGGTTTCCTCCTCAATTAAATCTCCTTTCAAGGAACTGCGTTATTGGCCTTTCAGACTAACATTTCTCTGTTTGTGCAGGATACATGCTCCACTGCACATCTAGACACCAGCTTATTGAATGAATATTCCTCCCCATTCACATTGTGTCCCATGGCTCTATTTTAGTTTGGATCAAAGGTGAAGTCAACCCAGCATAAGCCTAGACAGTTGTTTTTATTTATTGCAGATAAATAGTCAATTTAGAAAATATAGTTATCTGGAATGCTTGTTCTGTACACAAGACACAACTCAGAGCTAAAGCTCTCTGGTGAATCAAGTGCAGATTTCCCTTGATTGTCAACTCATAGATATTCAAGTTTTGAAGAATGCTTATTAATAAATATAATGTATAAGAAGAGTGACGAATAATATTCTTTGCTTTATGACAGAGTGCACAGTTACTTGACACTATGAGTTCAAACGATCAACTCAGCTACAAGGTTCCGCAGGACTTGTTTTTTCAACTACAGGAGTTCTTATTTTTCCTCAAAGTATTGTGTATTTGCATGGAAAGGTTACCAAAGGAATTTGTGTAAAGCTAAGCACATACAGAATGGGTATTTTAATGAATCTCTTGCAATTGTAAATAAAAAAATCAAGCAGACAAGAAAACAAAGCATATTTAAGGCCTGTTCTGAAACTCCTTGGAGTTAATGAGAATCTTTCCATTAGCTTCATTGAACTTTGGATCTGGTTTTTAAAGTTATTTTAAATACATTGTTTTCAAGTAATGTATTATGGAATTTACTTCATTTGATGTCCTCTAACAAATACATTTATAGTATTCAGAGAAAAAATATTTTTTCTGCCTTTTTTGTATATATAAAACCAAGAACTGATAAAGGTCTTTGTAGGGCAAGAACTTCCATGGTTCTCTTTTATTTAAAAGAGATCTCGAGTAACATTTCTATACATTATTTATACAACCACTTATCTTGATGGTTCTGAGCTTCAGACAACTGGGCTACATCTAGACTGGCATGATTTTCCGGAAATGCTTTTATCGGAAAAGTTTGCCGTTAAAAGCATTTTCAGAAAAGAGCGTCTAGATTGGCACGGACGCTTTTCCGCAAAAGCACTTTTTGCAGAAAAGCGTCCATGGCCAATCTAGACGCGCTTTTGCGCAAAAAAGCCCCGATCGCCATTTTCGCGATCGGGGCTTTTTTGTACAAAACAAATCTCAGCTGTCTACACTGGCCCTTTTGCGCAAAAGTTTTGCGCTAAAGGGACTTTTGCCCGAACGGGAGCAGCATAGTATTTCCACAAAAAGCACTGATTTCTTACAGTAGGAAGTCGGTGCTTTTGTGGAAATTCAAGCGGCCAGTGCAGACAGCTGGCAAGTTTTTCCGGAAAAGCGGCTGATTTTCTGGAAAAACTGGCCAGTCTAGACACAGCCTTGCTGTCTGATCATTAAATCCCTGTTCTGAGTTGCAAAGCCTCTGGTTGAACAAGTCTGTATTTTGTGTTATAAATGCAATAAATATGATTGTTTCAAATAAACACTAGTTGCAAAGATGCTTGAATGAATTAAATCAAATTAAAAGGCCCTGAATTTATTTTTATTCTGTAGTTATTAAACCATGCTATTAAATCTCCATTTTTCACAAGGGAAGGTCTGTTTGGATCACAAAAAACAAGTAAAGCTGCGAGACAGAAAGGGGGGAGTTTGAATTAGCTATGAAGCAGTGTGGCTCATCTTACTTCATAGAGACACTAGGAAACCAGCAAAATCATCGACATACAGCTTAGTCCCTTGTCTTTAAGAAATGCTATACCATTGTGCAGTGGTGGTACGCGCACAAGGGGGGCAGCTAGATTGGGGGAGATTCCAATAGTGTTGGTTGTGACGGGAGGTGTGTTGGGGGGGGTCACAGTCTGGGCCTTTACAATTAAGGCTAGAACACATGGAAACAAAGTCATGCCAAGACATCCACACCGCAATCCCCAACACCCCCCCATCTAAGCCCTGACTCCCTTTGCTTCCCCTTCCCCTCCAGGCACGATTTCTACCCAGCAGCTCTTAGCAACCAATATACTTTGCTTCCCATTATGGGCTCCTGCCCTGGACACACTTCCCTTCCCAGCTGGAGCTGTGTGAGTGGCGTGGGTCTACGCAGCACGCCTCGGGCAAGCAGCCGGGCAGCCAGAACACGGCCCTGGCCACAGCGCCGGCCCTGGGGAAGGACAAGCTGGGGACTACCGCATGATGACTGCTCAGCTGCTCCCGGGATGGGGCTGCACGGCAGGTGGCCGTCCCGTGTGCTGGCACCCGGCTCTACTCCCGGCACACAGGGCAGCCACCTGTCACACGGCCCCACCCTGGCAGCAGCTGGACAGCCACCACGTGGCCCTGACCCCCACTCTCCCACCGCCAGCAGCTTGCGTTTTACATCCAAGCTCTGCTGAGGTGGTGGCTGGGATTCAAATTCTTTGTGTGCGTCTGCGCAGTCATGCACCCTCGAGAGAACTTAGGTTCTGGGTACATATCGTCAGCCTCCCACGATGCACTTCTCTCCTCCTTCCCTCCCTGCTTGAAAGTCACCTCAAACAATCTTTTCACACCCCTTTCCCCCTAGTTATCCCTGCAGTCACCATAGCATGGCAAGCCTGGACTCCGCCCAGCTGTACTCAGCTATGGCATGCATGGCAAATACTTTGCGCACTAGGCTGCAGTTTGTTTAGAATAAGGTTGTAAGCGTGTAACTGTTTAAATGGTCCATTATGAAGACACGTCAGCTCCCAGCCCTGCTCCCAGGGTGCCAGCTACTGCCCCGCAGCACTAGATGTGTTTCAGAGCCCACAGCGCAGGGTGGCAGCTGGCTCTTGGGAAGCAGGGCTGGCATAAGCTAGCTCCCGGAGCACATCTGCTCCCGGCTGCTGGCCCTGCTCCCAGGGAACTCACGGCATGTCATTGTGTAACCACTAAGATTTTTAATGATTACATTGTTACATTATTATTCGTTTTTTTACATCCCTACTTGAGTCTAGCCAGGAGCGGCTGTCACGAGGAAGAATGTGAGGCCACGTGCACAGATGTGCAAGGCCATGCTGTGAATGGAGCAACTGGCATATGCTGGAAGTGGGTAGGCATCTTAACACAGTGGAATACCGATTCTGGTCCCAGGAAACAAGCACAGGATGGTGAAACTGCATAATTATGCAGCCATGGGATGACTTCCACATACATAAACCACTTTCAGGAAACTTTGTGAATTGCTTTCCCCTGCCACTGAAGCCACTTTAAAGGCCTGTAAGGTTGGTGGAAAGGTTGTGGTAGTGTAGACTCAATCATCATAAAATCGCCCTAATATGGCTAACTTCAACCTAACCTCATAGTGTAGACCAGGCCAAAGTAAGGGCAGTATAAACACCCTATCGTAATTTGGAGTTACTAGCCTCCAGGGGGTGGTCCAGAGTGATCCATTGTGAGCGCACTGGTGAGCACTTTGAACTCCAGTACTCTTCAGCCAGGTGAGCAGGAAAAGTCCCGGGAGAATGGGGGGGCTCACCAGCACAGGTGAGCCTGCACGCCCAGGGTCACAAAGGGCTCCAGCATGGAGTGTGCAGGAGATAGTGGATCTGATGCTGGGCAGGGGGGTTGGGAGAGTCCATGGAGGCAGAGCTCTGAGCCAGCCAAGGAAATGCTGACATCTATGACAAAATCACACAGGGCAGGGGGTGCCAGGTTGCAGGAGCAGGGCAGGGATCAGCAGGGGGCGCTGTGCTGCAGAAAGCAAGTTGTATGAACCTTGGGACAAACAGCAAGAATCCCACCCCCAGCAGGGGACAGGCATAAATATGGTTTCCAGTTGCTTTATTCAGCCTCCATTGTAGGTTGGAGGCAGATGCAAAGCAGTGACAATGGGGGGCTGGGCACTGGCTCTCAGACACAGTCCTGCAGCCCCCATGCCGAGGGAGGGCAGTGGCTCCTGGGACATCTCTGCTCCCCAGACTCTGCCACCCACCCACCCACAACCAGCAGCCCCTGTTCCTGTGTGTCTGGCCCAGGGCTTGCAGCATGCCATGGGGCAGGAGCCCCCACACTGCCTCAGACTTAAATTCTGCAGTGTGTCCTGGGTGAGAACAACTGGGGTTTGAATGTCCCAAGGGGCGGTGGGGCTGGAGGATGCCCAGTGCGGTGATTAGAGTAGGGGGAGGAGCAGCTTTCCCCCTAGCTCAAGACTCCTTGCCATGCCCATAGCATGGAGCTGGAGAGGCAGTGAGTGACTTAGTTCTAAGTGGGGATCCCTGTCAGCTGTGCCATTGGAGTTACCAGGCAGGTCGGATGTGCAGTTCCTGGCCCAGTAGGGAAAGATCCCAATGAGCACAGTGACCATATTTTCTGAACCAAAAATAGGGAGACGTTAGCCATGCCCCTAACCCCCTTTAGCCATGCCCACCTGCCATCAGAAGTCCCACCCCTGGTAGTTCCAGGGTCAAGATAGGTACATGATCGGAAGTGAAAGGTGTATTGTGACTCCTCTAAGAACTCCTCCCACCATCTACCAATAGGAATGTGTTTAGGCCCCATAGGACCACCCCAAAAGATGAGACTAATCAGGGGGAGTTCCAGGATGAGGTGATCCGTCCAGACGTGGGTTGTGTGACCCCTCTAAGAAAGCCTCACACCACCCTCTACCAATCAGGATTGATTTGGGCCCCATAGTATGGCTGTCCCAAGAGTGGATTTGACCATGAAGACACATGATTGACAAAAGGATTTTTTTTTCTGATTTGTGAATTTATGTATATGTAATCTTCCAAAAGTATAAAATATAGGTCACTTTTAGTTATACATTTAATTAATCATTTTCACTGAAAAGAACAAAATGAATACTAATATTTACAAATACAATACAAATACAATACAAAACAAAATACAAGGAAAAAATACATCTGTTAATACAAAATTTACATTGTCATGTATCTGCTGTTGAAGTTGTTGGTGAATTGTTCTACTCATGCTTGGTTGAAGAACTCGGTTTGCTCAATAATTGTTTATTCTTAATTTTTTCAAACATCTCTTGGCAAATATCTGAGTAATTCATTTGGATTATCAAGATAGATTTTACAGTTTCAATGTTCATCAATGACTTTTCTGATTTCCAAAAATGACCTCTCGATCGCAGCGTTCATACCTGGCAGTAAGAGGACAAATGCTCATATTTTCTTAATGTTTGGAATGCTAATGTTTTCACAACGAAAACATTTAAGTACATTTAGCCATCTCAGGTCTGTAGATAATTTCTCCTTGTCCCATTTGGCTAGCAAGTTCTCATTAAGATATGATTTAAGGACACAAAATTCATTAAAAAGATAATCATGTGACAAATTGGGAAGCACTTTCAAAAAGATTCCATGTCTTCACTAGATCATCCCATTTGGGTTTTTTTTTTTTCAACTGAATCCAGGATAATTTATAGAGGCTATCAAGATTTGCCTTTCAAAGATTTAGATAATTCAGACAATTATCATAGAACTCCCCCCTTGCCTGCTGCACCAAATCCAAATTGCAATGAATACTATCATTAGCAATTTTCTTCTGCAGCTCTCTTTCTAAGTTTTTACCACCCAAAGTATTTTTTTTCTTTCTTCTAAACTCTGATACAAGCGCAAATCTTCACATGCGGCTTCTGGTGCCAATACATTCTGCCCCTCCATTTTGGAAATAGCATAATGAAAAATAGTGGCAGCATTGTGTAAGAACCAGAACCAAAGTTCTGACTTAGGATCTTTGAAAAATTTCTTAAGGATAATGGGGGCATTTTCAACTGATAAAAAATAAGCTCGTGGCAGTTGAAACATTATTAGTATTCAAGAGCAGGCATCAGTCTCAAAAATCTAGTGTTTGAATATGACAAAGTTGATCTGTAGTAAACTTTGATAAAATCACAAAATGATTTCAGTGTGTTCACTCATACCGTATAAATGTGAAAAAATTGGAATATTTTTACAATAACTTCCACATCTACTGGAAGAACGTCAGATGTTATTAATACAGTTGTTGCAAATGTGTGCCATGCAACTGATCCCAACCAATGTTCTACTGCAGCTAGCTGACAATTTTTGGAAAAATTTTTTATCGCCTTTGCGTTTTGCACCTCCAAAGTGAGTATCAGTATTATCAGCCGACATGCCAACAATCTTATCTACAAGTAAGCTGCCACTCAGAACAGAGAAAACAGTCATTTAATTTGTCTCTTGTCTCACCTGGCAGGATGTCAAGTTCAAGAACTTTCACATTAACTCCAGTACTTTCATGAAAATATCTTACTAAGAAAGGAATAATGTTTTGATCTTTTTGGCTAGATGAATCTACCATAACAGTGAGACACAAAGTTTCGCTCAATTCCAGTTGCAAAATCTTTTGAGCTTCTGGAGCAAGAAAATTTGTCATGATTGCTTCACTTTTTATTTGTGCTGATGCAAATGAAATTTTAGGCTCAAACAATGTAGAAATTAGCTTAGAGGTGCAGTCAAAAGATTTGAAACTGTGATTGTGTTTTACGGTGTGATATGCAATTAACACTTTCTTTGCCACAAGTTCCATTTGAACAGAATCTTCTTTTATAGTAAATTTCTCCATTGAAGAATTGGAAGCTTCTGAGCTGACCAGAGGTGTAGTGATGGTGTTATGCGCCTGGGGGCAAAGGCCAAATTTGCACGCACACACACACCCGCAATCATTTGTTACTGTGAATCTGTTATTTGTAAGTCAGCAAAAAAAAAAAGAACATAAGTAAAAAAAGAACAAACACTACTAATAGCCACAGATCCTGCAATCAGTTAGTAGATCGTAGTAGAACTACCCAGATGATGTCTGGAGTAAGCTGGATGAAACGTTGGACTGAAAAGTCATATACACATTCAACACCAGAACAGGACATTAAAATTAAAAAGTTTTGTTAAGTTTAATTTTTCTTGCTTTAGTAACAGCAAACTGATTCATTATGTCATCAAAATCTATTTTTTGAAGGTCTCTCTCTCCACACTTAGATGGGCCAGATTGCTTAGTGTATTCTGACCCATTGATGCTCGAAGGTAAGACAGAATCAACTTTAATTTGCTAAATGAGCATTAATATCTAGCAATAGATACAGTGACTGCGAGAAGTATTTGAAGAGCAACCTGCAAATTGGGAAACACCATAAGTCACAATGAATGTCAGAAGTTCTAATGGTGTATCAGGTGCAGCTTCCTGGTGGGTTTCAAGGAGCATTTTGCAGTCACTAATTTCATTATATAGTTCTATCCCATCAATATCTGAATCGTGAAATGTCCCTAGATCCACACAATGTTGAGGGAGGCTGTTCAAGTTATCATCCTTCAATAATCCCCTAACGTCAAGTAAGAATCCGAATTTGTAGTTCAATTCTTTAAGCCGAGTGAACCTTGTAAACATTTCCTGCTGCAATCAGTCAAGCACAGTTTTCATGATTTGAATAATTTCTTTCTCTGTTGAGAGACCAGAGTCTTGTTCTAGTTCTCCTGCCATCCGTTGCCTTCACCTGATTCTCCTTTCAATCTCCACCCCACCACAGCTCACATCTGTTCTTAGCTTCCTCAACTGACTTTTGGCACAAATCATCATGTATTGTTGCAAACTTCAACTGAAGAGATTGAAGAGCCAAGGAAGCTTCATGAAAATTCATTTTTGGATCTTGAAGTCTTTTTTGTACCCAATCAATTTTTGTAAGTACATTATCCCAGAAGGGGAGAAGAACCAAGAAGTTAAACGTCAAAATGTTTTGTAACAAATTAAACGCATCACCTCTTGTTTCTTGAGTTGCATTCGGATCATCAGATAATCGTTCAAGAAGATCTACAATGTCATTAATGCAATCATGAATCGCCTTTAGAGCTTTTGCTCTACCACTCCATTGTGTATCAGACTCACGCTTAAGTGTGATTTTAACAGTCTTTTTTAATTCTTCCCATCTAAGGGTAGATCTTGCAAAAAATAGGTACAAACTCTCAATCATACCAAAAAAAATGTCATAACGATTGGTTCCTGACTAGCAGCGTGCACTCCTGGCAAATTTAAACTATGGTTATTACAATTTATAAATAACGCTTGGTGATCCTTTTCAAAAATCCTTTGCTGAACACCAGATATATGCCCAGACATAACAGCCACATCATCATAGCACTGGGACCTACAGAATTGCAGAGGGATGCCATCTGATTCAAATTTTTCCAAAATGATGTTTGCCATAGTACCCGCATCTTTCTGGTGAATTTGGATAAAACCTATAAAAGATTCTTTTAAAATGACTTCCCTGCTCTTGTAATTTATATCAATATATCTCAAAATCTGTGACATTTGTTCGCTGTGCCCTAAATTGGGGTGGAATCAAACAAAAGGCCGTAATATTTATTTCTTCTAATGTCACTGAGCAGCTGATTCCTAACTGTTGATGCTAAAATGCCAATTAATTCATTTTGAATCTCTGGGGACAAATATGACATGGATCCAGGATTCTTTCACGCATGCTCAAAATGTGCATTTAGCCGTGGGTCATATTGTGACAGCAATTTAAGCAGGTTCAAAAAGTTACCCACATTTTTATCCCCTACATCTTCAATGTTGTCCTGACACCCAAGAAATGCCAAAATCTGGCTCACTAGATATTTGATGCAGCTGAGTACTCGCTTCTGGACTTCTCGCCATCGTACAATTGTTGATTGAAGTTCCACTTTGAATGTTGCATATAATGTACACACTCTTATCAACCTTCGCTCTGCTTCCTTCCACGTACTGAATGATTGGCAATGGCTAAGACTGTTTTCATGAGTTTTTACTTTATCAACCTTCTTCCAATGACTAAACCCAGCTGCCAGTTGGAATGAAGATCTGGAATTGGAACTGGAAGAGCTGAACAACAGGCAACCAAAACAATATGCTGCTTTATTTACAGGTGAATAAAGCAGCCAACTCCGATTCACCTCATCTCCTTTTCCATTAGCAAGCCGACGTTTGAACAAATACTGCGTCATCGAACAACCATCCTTTTTAGCAAACGGACCTTTTTTTAATTTTGGAATATCTGTGAGCCACGTCTAACTATCTCTGTCTGAAGGTTTTGTGAGATGATAGGGAGATATGATGTATTATCAAAATCCAAATAACCAACATCATTGAACTGAAGAACAGTGGGGATTATATTATGAGCAACAATATCATTATTCTTAACAGACAATCCCATTTCTTCTAATTTAACTTTGTTGCTACTCTCCACTCTTTTTTGTGAACGGTTTTGATTTTCACTATTCCTGTTATCATTCTCAGTGGTCAGTGGCTCAGTGTGAACATCTTCCAGTGAATGTTGTAGTTGCTCCTCGTTGTATTTTGCCTTTCAAAAAACATTCCAATAATTTACTGGATTTACTGGCTTCTTCGTTTTCTTCTGCTAGTCTTTTCCAGTGCTGAGCACCACTCAACTTTCTTCTAGACATATCTAAAATTTATAAATAATCCACCTTTTAGGATATTTATCATTTAATGAATTACTTATTACTCCATTTGAAAGAAGGGGTGGGCATGAGGAAGGCTGGGATGGAGCAAGTCATGTGTGAGGGCACAGAGGGGCAGGAGGAGAATGGGGGCAGAGGGTGGTGAGGGGGTGGGCATCAGGGAAAAAGGGGGCAGGGGAAGTAAGGGAAGGGGGAGGCACCAGGAGGGTGCAGGGCTAAGGGAAGGTGCAGGTGCCAGGAGATTCTGGGGGTGAAGCAAAAGGGCAGACACTTGCAGGGGAGGGACCAGCACCAGAGGAGAGAGGCAGGGCAGGTGTGTAGAGTGAGGTGTTAGGAGAGGGGATGAGGAGGGGTAGCTCACATGATCAGAGTTGGGCTACTGGAGGAGTGGGCACAGGGAGAGAGAAGGGCTGGTGAAGGGGGGCAGGTCGCAGGAGGGCTGAGGGCAGTGATTCAGGACAGCAGAGGAGAGTGAGGAGCTGGGGAGCAGCAGGCACCAGGGGAGCTGATGGAGCAAGGGGAAGAGACATGGTGGCAGAGAGAAAATGTAAAGGTTTATAAGATATTTATTAATAAACTTGGGTGCCACAGTGGCACATCCAAGCAAGCCCCATGAACTCAGTACTAGTGCACAACACAAAATTCATTCTGCTCATGGGAGGAAACTCTTAGGCTATGTCTACACTGGTGGCTCCTTGGCAAGAACATATTGCGCAAGGGTTCTTGTGCAAGAAGTCTTGCACAAGAACACGTCCACGCTGCCATGTGCAAGCTGTGCTTTTGCACAAGAAAGCTCCTATGGTGATTTTAGCCATAGAGGTTTCTAGCGCAAGAAATCGCTGCCGAGCATCCACACTGCCCTTTTGCGCAAGAGAGCTTACACCTGTTAGAAAAGAGCATAGCTCTTGTGCAAGAAGCCCTCTCTTACCACGCCGTACTGTAAATTTCCTTGTGCAAGAGCAGGCGGGCAGTGTGGATGCTCTGTGGGCTCTTGCGCAAGAACAGCTGTACTTGCGCAAGAAGCCGAGTGTAGAAATAGCCTTAGAGGGCAGGGGAGGCAGGTTTGTATAATTTTTGGTGGTGCCCCCTTAGCCACGCCCCCTGACCTCTGTTAACCAGGCCTCTGGAGGTAACACTCCAGGCAAGATGGACACATGACCAGAAGTAAAAGATGTCATGTCACCTCTCTGGAAGGACTTTTCCCACCATCCTCCTACCACCAGGGATTAGTTTGCCCCCCCACCAAACCCCTCTCAAGCAGCTATCTTGCAATTGCATTAACCCAATGTGTGTGACATTAACTTGTGGGCAGAGAGGCTGGGGGAAGTGTTCCCTCTAAGGCTGTGTCTACACTCCTGGCTTCTTGCGCAAGTACAGCGTTCTTGCTGTGCTGGAGCAAAGAGGAAGGGCTACTGGATCAGCAGGAGCGGGCTGAAGCAAAGATCAGCAGGAGCGGCTGCCCAGCCAGCTGGCCCTGGTGTTCAGCTCAGGTGCACCAGGCTCCACGTGGGCTGGAGCAGAGGAGAAGCCACTGGATCAGCTGGAGCGGGGCACAGCCTCTGTTTCTGCTGAACACCACAGCCAGCTACTCCTCTGCGCCAGCCCACGTGGAGTGTGGTACCTAGGCTGAACACCATGGCCAGCTGGGCAGGCAGCGCTCCTCTTTGCTCCAGCCCAGCTGCCCTGCGCTCAGCCTAGGGAGGCTGCACAGCTCCTGATGATCTGGAAGCCCTTCCTCTTTGCTCCAGCCCAGCTGGAGCGTGGTACATCCTCCCCGGGCTGAGCTCCGTGCAGCTAGGCTGAAGCAAAGAGGAGCAGCTGCCCGGCCAGCTGGCCGTGGTGTTCAGCCCAGGTGCACCACGCTCCATGTGGTCTGGCGCAGAGCAGAACCTGCCTGGCCAGCTGGTCGTGGAGTTCAGCAGACTACGCTTCGGCTGATCCGGTGGCTTCTCCTCTGCTCCAGCCCACGTGGAACTTGGTCCAGCGCAGCTGCCCTGCGCTCAGCCCCGGGAGCCTGCACCTCGCTCCAGCTGGGTTGGAACAAAGAGGAAGGGCTTCCCTATCAGCAGGAGCGCGGCGCGGCCTCCCCGGGCTGAGTGCAGGGCGGCTGGGCTGGAGCAAAGAGGAGCGGCTGCCCGGCCAGCTGGCCATGGCGCTCAGCCAGGGTGCACCACGCTCCAGGTGGGCTGGCGCAGAGGAAAAGCCGCCCGATCAGCTGGAGCGGGACTGGTGCCTCTTCGCCTGAGATACGACTCCCTATTCCCCTCCCCAGTGCACCCACCCTGCCGCCCCAGAGGAGTCACTGATTCCGGGTTCACCCCCCAGAGCACTGGGGCTCTGCCCTTGAAATAAGATCCCCACGTGGCTCTTACTCAATGGGACAGGCAGAGCCAGCGCTCTGGCCGAAGCGGGACCAGCTGATTTCCAGCTCAGCCGGCCGGTCGGAGCGCCACATGGCTCTTGCCCAGGGTAAGGGGTAGCGGTGGAGAGATGGGGATAGGGGACCAAGGGCACCTACCTGTTGCTGCTGCTTTACCTGCGCGGATCCCAGACTGCCAGAGGTCAGGCCCCGCCTCCCGCTGCTCCTATTGGCTGGTGCCAGCGCAGCGGGAGAATCTTTCTGCGGCTCCCTGCACACTTGTGTCCCCGGGAGCGGGAGGGGGAAGAGCCGCGCGCAGCCGCTTCTAGCTGCGCTCAGGCATCGGGAGATTTTCAGAGACACGGGACGCCCTGGCTACGGAGAGGACCCAGAGGTCCTGGCTCGGAGCCGTAAGCGAGCAGCCCGCCCTCGCCCGCCTCTGGCCCGCAGTTACTGCCTAGCAGGGGGCGGGAGTCTCCTCCTCCGGCTATAGCTGCGCCTGGGCTGCCCGAGGCTGGGGGGAGAGGGGAGCGCTGTGTGCAGGGCACAGGAAGGGGCTGGAACAGCTGCGAGCGGGGCGTGCTGGGAAGGAGGATGCAGGAGGAATCAGGCAGCGCAGCCTGGAGATCCGACCCGGGCAGGTGGAAGTGAGGTGGGAAGAGAGCGCGGGGACCCGGCTGCGTTTCTCTTGGGTTGTGGCTACGGGTGTCAGAGGGGCAGGTGGGAGACTGAACTGTCTGCAGCCTGGGAATTCAAGGGGGAGGGGGGAGTTATTGAATCCTGTCCCTGGTTCTGCCACTTCCCTTTCCCATAGGGATCCAAATTCCCTCTGCAGTTCTTCCCCATGGGCTGGCTGTAAAATACCCGGAGATTCCCTGATACTCCCTCCATTGATCCACGTTCTGTTGTCCTCAGATCTCCCCCCCCCCCCCCGCCCCCAGACTGGGTCTCCATTATTCTCTGCTGGCAATTCAAAATCTGTTGGGAAGTCAGAAGAGAAAACAGAATGTTGGGGTAGAGAATAAGACAGAATATCTTATTGCCTCTGTAAAAATCCATGGCACTCCGATGTCTTGAATACTGCCCGTAGATGTGGCCACTTCATCTCCAAAAAGGTATCTTGGGGAAAAAGTTCAGAAAAGGGCAACAAAAATGATTAGTGGTGTGGAATGGCTGCCCTATGAGGAGAAATTAATAAAATTGGGACTTTTCAACTTGAAAAAGAGATGACAAATGGGGGATATGATAGAGGTCTATAGAATCATGCCTGGTCTGGAGAAAGTGAGTAAGGAAAAGTTATTTACTTGTTCCCATAACACAAGAATAAGGAGTCCCGTGACACCTTAAAGACTAACCGATTTATTTGAGCATAAGCTTTTGTGGGTTAAATCCACTTTGTCAGATGAAGACTACAAAGCTACCCCTCTGAGATGGAAAGTAGGGGTCACCAAATGAAATAAATAGCAAGCATGTTTAAAACCAACAAAAGGAAGTATTTCTTCACACAACACACAGTCATCCTATGGTGCTCCTTGCCAGAATATGTTGTGAAGGCCAAGACTTTGACTCCTGGTCTACAGTAGGGCTTTATTTCAAAATAACCCCCCATAAGTTGAATGAATAAGTGGAGCATCTACAGTACTGAGACCATTATTTTAAAATAATGGGCCACTTATTTCGAAATCTGTATCCCTGCTTTTCTTGGGGAATATTCAAAATAGCGGTAGTGTGGATGCTCCGGTGCTATTTCCAAATAACTATTCCCAGGAGTAATTCAGACTAATTACTCCCCAGTGCTTCCTGGGGCTTTAAGTGGAGGTAGCATATCCACGTTAATGGAGCCTGCTTTGGACTTATTTTGAGGCTTCTCCATACTGTGGATGGGCTATTTTGATTTTGTTATTTCAGGAGTTATTAAATCAATGTTAATTATTTTGAAATAGTTTTCTAGTATAGGCCTGCCAAACAGGGTTCAAGTTGTATCTTCTGTAACCAGGACTCTGTGGTTTGGCAACATCTGTGGTCCCTGGATCACAGAGTCCAGGTATAGGGAGGTCAGCCCACAGGACAGGAGCGTGGCAGAGGAACGGGGACTCATCCAGGAGTCCCATGGAGCCAGGTAGCACCACCGTGGTCTGATCTGGCCCGAGCAATTGGGCAGTAGCAGGGAGCCGGCAGTGGCCATGCAGCTCCAACTCTGATGGCAGCCAGGAAGCTCTGACCCTAGCACACAGCTTCAGCCCTGGCAGCAGTGAGGCCAGCAGAATCTGGAGAGCTCCAGCCCAGGGAGTGATGGCTGGCCAGGCAGCAGTGGGGTGGGGGGGCGGGGTAAAGGGCGCAGTGGTTAGCACAGGCCTGGAGGGGAGGGACCCTTCCCTAGTGTAGCAAATCCCCTTGTCCAAGACCAGTCAGGTCCTGAGGGTGCCGGACCAGAGAGGTCCAACCTGTAGATAAATTCTACAGATTCATCAATGGCCCAGGAAGGGCAGGGACGGTGTCCCTAGACTCTGACTGAAGGTGGGAATGGGTGATAAGAGACGAATCGCTTGATAATTCCCTGTTCTGTTCATTCCCTCTGGGGCATGTGACATTGACCGCTGTCGGCAGACAGGACACTGGGCTAGATGGACCTTTGGGCTGACCCAGAAGGGTTGTTCCTCTGTTCATATTTGAGGTCCCCTCTGCCCTCGGTTCTGTGGAAATTTGTCCTTGTTCAGGGAGGAAATGGTTGCTCTCAGTCATTCCCCAAATGGGATCAGGGTTGGTGGGGAGAGCCCTGAAGCATGGCTAGTTCTGGGGTGAGGTGGCCATTCCCTGCCAGGGCATGGAGTGAAAGGACGAAACAAGTTTCCTGCATGGAGACTTCCCAGACCCGGGTTACCTATTCCCAGTTGCTATATCTGACTGACAACACAGTTGCCCCCTCACCAATCCCATCCTCCTTGCTCTCCCGTTCCCTCCTCTAGGGAGCTGGCTGAAGGTTGTGAAGTCCAAGACTATAACAGGGTTCAAAAAAGCTAGATAAATTCATCAAGGATAGGTCAATCAATGGCAATTAGCCAGGATGGGCAAGAGCCCATCCTGCCACTGCGCAGGGCAGAGAAATGGTTGTGGTGGGGCCAGTTCAGATAGGGACTACTGGGGAGGGGGTTTGCCACTGGGTTCGCACTGGAGCAGGGAGGGGCAGGAAATATACAGAAGGTGGGAGTGTTTGGGAGTTTTGGAGGTTGAAGCAGGGCAGGAAAGTCACAGGGTGGAGAAAAGGAGGCAACTAGGCTGTGGCAAACCTGCTGGGACTTGTTTAACACGTGGTCTGGATTCTAGGGACAGAGTTTGGAGGTGGAAATGTCATAATTTGTGGAAGAGAAAACAACCCACCTGGGGGGACCAGCAAACAGACCAGACTCTCCAGCCTGGTCCCAACCAACCAGTCTGACCCAACTAGCCAGTGGCTGCTGGGATATATGAAGGGGGCCCCCAGCAGGATGGTTCAGGGGAGCTGCCCCTCCCCTCATATCCAGCTCCTTGCAATGAGGGGGGTGTTGGGCTTCCTACCAGGGAATTGTCCCTCGGCCCTGCTGGCGGCTGCATCTCCTGTATCAGTCCCTGCCTAGTAGGGGTTAGGCTGGATCTGCTGGGAGAGATAAGGGGCTCTCTCCATCCCCTCACCCTGGTGTTTCCTGGATGCTGATAGGTAAGGAGGGATCCGTTTTGACTGTGGGCCACCCAGACTTCGTGTGATTGGCTCCTCTCCTCCATGATGAGTGGGGCTGTGAGTGAGGCAGCAGGAACTGAGTGTTGGGCTCTTGCTCTTTCAGGGTCCGGTGCCCTTCGAGGAGGTGGCTGTGTATTTCACCAGGACCAAGTGGGCTCTGCTGGACCCGGCTCAGAGCCCTCTACAGAGCCGTCATGCAGGAGAACTACGAGAATGTGACCTTGCTGGGTAAGGAGTCCTGGCCCCACAGTTCTCAGAAGGGGAAACGAGTATGGAAGATTCACATCAGTCCTACAATGCAGCCTGTCCTCTGCCCCATCTCAGCATCACCCCAACATGCCCATGACACACACACTAGTGCTCTGCCTGCCCTGCTACAGAACACTGGGATCAGAGCACAGGAGCAGTTTCGCACAATGCCAGACATCTCCTCTTAGCTAAGGGGAAACTGGGGCTTAGGTCCAGCATAACCAACAGAAGCTTCCTGCCCCTGCCCCTCACTCAGATACGGAGCCTGCTCCACCCAAACCAGCTCTGACTTGCAGAATGACGCGAGTCCCTTACTGTCAGCTGGGGGATTCCTTCTGAGTTGTTGCCATCCCTTGCCCCTCACTGAGCCCTGGGGACCACTAGCAGGAACGACACCAGACAGCTGACAGCCCTTGGGGCAAGAACTGCCCCTTGTGTGCCTCTGCTATCACAGCCTGCAGCATTGAGCCCTAAAATGGGGGCAGATGAGGTCCCTCAGGGTTCATACCATAGAGCAGGGGTCTATAACTTATGGCTCTAGAGCCAAATATGGCTCAGGACAGAACGAAATATGGCTCTTTTGTCATTCCCAAAATACACACAACTTTTTAAATTAAAATGAAAAATTAATTCAATATTTTAAAAGCGTGTAATTATTCATGTCAAGATTTTTTCTCTATTTCATCTTTAACTGTTTGTTTTAACAACCATCCATCCTCTCCATTCATTGGGGGTCATTCATATTCTGTTTTTATTTGATTGGTCAAGAAATCTTTCCATCATCATACATGATGGTGAAATCTGAGAGACCCTTAATAGTAACAATGAGGAAGGGAAAGAGAGATGACAAATACTGAAATTTTCAAAAGGAGAGAACAGACTTGTATGCATTTGCGGATAGGCCTGGGTCTCCACACTGTCTCATTTGTAGAGAGAGACTGTTCTCAAACATAAAACATGAATTTCATGACAAAACATGCAGCAATTTCTACGAAATACTCCGAGGGTGACCCACACATAAAGCCTGTGAGGAGCTGCAGTGAAAAATGAACATTGGACAAAATAGCCTGCTGGCATGGTCTAAAAAAGGTGGGAGCTTAAACTCCACAAGCTTTGAGGTCTCATGCAGCATTATTTGAAAGGGGAAGCCTTTCACTGACAGGGATTATGTGAAGATATTCATGCTAAAAATTGCTCATGAACTATTTGATGAGTATCACAATAAGGACAAAATCTTACAGAAAATTCAAGACACGCCATTATCAGCATTCTTAGACTGCCTTTGTTGACCACTTGCTCTGAGTTTCAGTGTAGTTTGGCTCTTTGGTTTGAAAAGGTTGCTGACCGCTGCCTTAGCACCATGTTTCTCAAAGAGGTCCACAAAACCACTTTGAGAAATCTGCTAACTGACTGCTCTGGCGTGTTAACTTACCAGCACTGCAGGCCTGGAGTCTTGCGGCTCCTGTTGGCTCCAGTGCACCTTTGTTTCCTGTGGCTCCTGTGGGCTGCAAATGATGAATCGGAGCCACGAGGTTGCGTGGCTGTGGCACTGGTATGTAAATACAGGCAGTCCCCGGGTTACGTACAAGATAGGGACTGTAGGTTTGTTCTTAAGTTGAATTTGTATGTAAGTCGGAACTGGTACATATTGTAGGGGAAACTCTAGCCAAACATTTCTCCAGAGCTCAGTTTTATTCTCCCACACCTCACTTCCCTCAGTCCTTTATTCTCAAGCTGAGGTGTCTGCTGAGAAAAGCCGCTCCGCGTCTCCCTAGTCTGCCAACCTTCCCACAGTACATTCTACTCCCTCCTGGGTGAATTGGTGAGCTAGGTTAGTTCCTGTGGGCTAGCCATGTTAATCTGTAACTGGAAGAACTTAAAATCAATGAATGGTCCTGGAGACTAACAAAAAATGTAGATATCATCATGAGTGTTTATGGGCACATCCCACTTCATCTGAAAGCTCATCTAAAGAAGTGGGTTGGGCCCACAAAAGCTCATGATACTATCTACCTTTTTAGTTAGTCTCGAAGACGCTGCAGGACCATTTGTTGTTTCTTAAAAATGTTTAGGTTAATACCTATCTCCCTACCCTTCCTGGTATCTTTTGGATAATCCACAGTGCCATCTACAGGCTGATGTGCAGCTTTGCAGGCCTGCTTTTCTTGTCTATAGGTAATAACTGCAGCTATATCAGGGATAGGGAATGTTTTTGGATCGGGAGCAGTGTTCCCTCTAACATTTTCTATCCTTGTGTGGGTTGAATTTTCTTTTGGGTGTGTTGAAATTTCTTAGGTGCAACACCAATATTGAGGTAGTGTGTGGATGTGCACCACCAATACAAACAAAAACCATATGTGTATATATATATATATATAAATAACAGTCCATATATGTGGAAGAAAATATATTAAAACGAGATATTTAACAAGGAGCAATGCTTATTATATTTAATATGAAATTAATAAGATGAAAATGAACACTACCCTTGGAGTACATGTATCATCATCTTTTCTAATAACTCAAGCTAGAAAACACACCAGAATGCATATTATCCACACATAGCTCTGTTTTAAGATGCTAAACAAATCTAAAAGTCAACTATAAATAGTATTTGTAATGGGAGCATGACTAATACAATATTTACTGACATTGGAAAGGTGAGTAAAAAGGCATTCACTAAGGCTTATATAGTTATCTGGGGAATGTTTAGGATTCATGGTGTAAAAACAGATAAAAGTTCTCTGGTTTTAAACTTTCACCTTTTGTTTGTCACCAACTCAAAGAGTAGAAGCCCCAGAACAAATTAACACATGGCTTCAGGGTTTGTAGACAGATGTATGTTTCAAAGAACTTGCAAATAAGGTTTCAGCCTACAAAAAAACTAGCATCACACCTAGTACTTGCTACTTCTAACTCATAAGAAACAGAGCTCTACCACATAAAGATCTGGCCTTAACAAAATACAATATACCATGTATTAATTAGTAACACAGGAGTTTAAAAAAATCATTAAGATCAGAGCTTTAGATATCTGCAACACTCCAAAAAACTTCTTTTAAAATAATCTTTTTCTTTCTTTCCATAAGCCATTAACACCTATGTAAACTTTGACATGTAATCATGCAAATATCCTCCTGGCACCGCCCTCCCCCCCCCCCCCATGCAACCTATCCCTCCCCTTCCAACCCAGCCAGACAGGACTGCAGCAGGTGAGTCAGGAGGACACCCCAAATAAACTCCCGCCCCCACCTCACTGCACAGATGCCAGCACCCACCCATCTCCTTTCTCCTACCTACTACTGTGCAGTCTGCTCTCCCCAGCCCTGCTGGGAGCTGGGATAAAATCCTGCTTCTCAGACTAGCAGGCACCAGCAGTCTAAGACAAAATCAGCAGAAACAAATTATCCACACCTCCCCCACCTCAGGACACAGCACAAACAAACTCCCCTTCCCCCCCACCTCACTCCAATGACAGCACCCCCCACCTCTCTTTCCCCACCTACCCCATGCAGTCATACCCTTACCTTCCTTCCCAGTGCAAGAGACTTGAGGAGACTGCTGGGTTTCTGCCTCTCCTTTTCCTCCTAATAGGACTCTCCAAACTCCTCTCTCCTCTGATTATCTCCCCCCCCAGCCAATTAATTAACTACTCACTTCCTCTCCTCCAGCCACTTATTTTCTCCTTAGCATGCTTACCTGCTGTGGGAACTCCTCAGTTCAAGCACACAGCTAGCTTCATTTAGCTGCTGCTCCTTTGACAAAGTGTTTGAGACGTTTGTCCAATTTGTTTGTCCATTTGTACATTGGACAAACGTCTCAGACACTTCGCCAAAGGATCAATGCCCACAAAACAGATATCAGACAGGATCACAAAGAAAAAACAGTTTCTTGCCATTTCAACCAGAAAGGACACTGTCTCAATGACTTAACTACCTGCATCCTGCTACAAAGACCTTTCAAATCTGCATTTGAAAGGGAATCCTCTGAACTGTCATTCATGCTAAAATTCGACACTCTACATCTGAGTTTAAACAAAGGATCTAGTTATCTTACCCATTACAAAGATAGCTTCCCCAATTATCACCTCTAATATCATTAGCCCACAGACATTCACCTCCCCCCCCCCATCCCCCTTCTGTTCTGAAATGTGATTTGTCCTTTTCATATGTGTTCATTTTTTAAAATTGTATCCTTTGGTATATATGGTTGTGACTATTTTCTTTCACTACTTGATCTGAGGAAGTGGGTCTGGCCCACGAAAGCTCATCATCTAATAAACCATCTTGTTAGTCTTTAAAGTGCTACATAGTCCTGTATTTTGCCTCATAATAAGTGTTCTCATCTTTGAGGACCTGGAGAGCATGCCCTGGGATTTTATTGGAGTTAACAGACTAACTTTTATGTCTAAGTCTTATGAATTATGCTGATCTCATTTGTTGTCTTTCCTATGACCAGGATTTCCAGTTTCCAGGTCTGATATGATCTCCCAGCTGGAACAGGGGGAAGAGCCATGGGTCCCAGTCCTCCAGGGTTCAGAACAAAGAGAGATCCTGAGACATCCCTGCGCAGGCAAAGAAACATTAAACCAACTCCAAATCTGTAAGTGCCTAAAAAGAAACATATGGGATACTCTACAAAGAATTTGGGAGCTCTCTTAGTTCTCTCAGGATTGTCACCAGCAGGTGTGGTACCCTTAGTGCAAATATAGCTTATAGAATCATAGAATCATAGAATAATAGGACTGGAAGGGACCTCGAGAGGTCATCGAGTCCAGCCCCCCGCCCTCAAGGCAGGACCAAGCTCCACCTACACCATCCCTGGCAGATGTCTATCTAACCTGTTCTTAAATATCTCCAGAGAGGGAGATTCCACCACCTCCCTTGGCAATTTATTCCAATATTTGACCACCCTGACAGTTAGGAATTTTTTCCTAATGTCCAATCTAAACCTCCCCTGCTGCACTTTAAGCCCATTACTCCTTGTCCTGTCCTCAGAAACCAAGAGGAACAAATTTTCGCCTTCCTCCTTGTGACACCCTTTTAGATATTTGAAAACCGCTATCATGTCCCCCCTTAATCTTCTTTTTTCCAAACTAAACAAGCCCAGTTCATGAAGCCTGGCTTCATAGGTCATGTTCTCTAGACCTTTAATCATTCTTGTCGCTCTTCTCTGTACCCTTTCCAATTTCTCCACATCTTTCTTGAAATGTGGCGCCCAGAACTGGACACAGTACTCCAGCTGAGGCCTAACTAGTGCAGAGTAGAGCGGCAGAATGACTTCACGAGTTTTGCTTACAACACACCTGTTGATACAACCTAGAATCATATTTGCTTTTTTTGCAACAGCATCACACTGTTGACTCATATTCAACTTGTGGTCCACTATGACCCCTAGATCCCTTTCCGCCATGCTCCTTCCTAGACAGTCGCTTCCCATCTTGTATGTATGGAACTGATTGTTCCTTCCTAAGTGGAGCACTTTGCATTTCTCTTTATTAAACCTCATCCTGTTTACCTCTGACCATTTCTCTAACTTGCTAAGGTCATTTTGAATTATGTCCCTATCCTCCAAAGAAGTCGCAACCCCACCCAGTCTGGTATCATCTGCAAACTTAATAAGAGTACTCTCTATCCCAATATCTACATCATTGATGAAGATATTGAATAGTACGGGTCCCAAAACAGACCCTTGAGGAACTCCACTTGTTATCCCTTTCCAGCAGGATTTAGAACCGTTAACAACAACTCTCTGACTACGGTTATCCAGCCAATTATGCACCCACCTTATCGTGGCCCTATCTAAGTTATATTTGCCTAGTTTATCAATAAGAATATCATGCGAGACCGTATCAAATGCCTTACTAAAGTCTAGGTATATGACATCCACCGCTTCTCCCTTATGGCTTCTTACAAATCTTAGCTGAGACCTGGCATTAGCTTTCTCCCTTCCCATTGATAATTTGAATGGGATGAGAAGCCAGAATTGATTCCTCTCCTCTCTTTCGTACGGGGGATGACTATGGGGAAATTCAGTACCTGGTCTTTGTGTGACTTCTCTCCAGCATTTATTTTGGTTGACTTTCCATTTTCCATCCTTGTTTGAAGTCTCTCTCTCTTGCAGACGGTGATGCCAGGGTGCATGGGAATGAGGAGCAGAAATCTCAGCAAGAAGATGCTGAGCAAGTGGAAATACCTAGAGCATTATCACAAAGATCTAAAGGGAATGTGTCCAGGAGTCATGGGCAGGGAAATAACTGTGAGACTGAGAACAGAACAGAGAAAAAGCAGGGAAACCAGCCAAGGGAGAAATTGAGTAAATTAATTTGTCAGGAAATTCAGAAGGACCTCAGGGAAATTACATCCCAGAAGGAAATCCTAAAGGGAAAGAGACAAAATACATGCACTGAGTGTGGGAAAAACTTTAGTTGCTGTTCAGCCCTTATTAAACATCAGAGAATTCATACAGGTGAGAAACCCTTTGAATGTGGTGAGTGTGGGAAAACTTTTACCCAGAACTCAAACCTGATTAGACATCAGAGAACCCACACTGGTGAGAAACCCTATGAGTGCTGTGATTGTGGGAAAAGATTCACTCACAACTCAAATCTTATTGTACATCAGAGGCTTCACACAGGTGAGAAACCGTATGAATGTACCAAGTGCGGGAAAAGATTCACTCACAGCTCAGAACTTACTACGCATGAGAGAATCCACACTGGAGAGAAACCTTATGAATGCCATGAATGTGGGAAAAGCTTTACTGCCAGCTCAGCCCTTATTACACATCAAAGAATCCACACAGGTGAGAAACCCTATGAATGCTGTGAGTGTGGGAAAACATTTACTGTCTGCTCAGCCCTCATTACCCATCATAGAATCCACACAGGAGAGAGACCCTATGAATGCTGTGAGTGTGGGACAAATTTCAGTGATAGCTCAGCCTTTCTTCAACACCAGAGAATCCACACTGGAGAGAGACCATATGAATGCTGCAAGTGCGGGAAAACTTTTACGCGGAGCTCAGACCTTACTACGCATCAGAGAATCCACACAGGGGAGAGACCCTATGAATGCTCCGAGTGTGGGAAAACCTTCACTCAAAACTCAAATCTTACTGCCCATCAGAGAATCCATGCAGATGAGAAACCCTATGAATGCTGTGAATGTGGAAAAAGCTTCACTCGGAGCTCAAATCTTATTGCACATCAGAGAATCCACACAAAGGAAAAGCCCTATGAATGCTGTGAGTGCAAGAAAAGTTTTACTGACAGCTCAGCCCTTATTACACATCAGAGAATCCACACAGGTGAGAAGCCCTATAAATGCTGTGTGTGTGGGAAAAGCTTCACTCAAAGCTCTAACCTGATTGCACATCAGAGAATCCACAAAGGGGAGAAGCCCTATCAGTGTTGTGACTGTGGGAAAAGTTTCACTCAGAGTTCACAACTTACTACACATCAGAGAATTCACATAGAAGAGAAACCCTGTGAAAGTGTTGGGTATGGGAAAAGATTGACTGACAGCTCGGCCCTTCTTAAACATCAGAGAATCTGCAAAGGAGCTAAACGTCACAAAAACCTCCAGAGCGATCAACACATTTTTAAAAAATAGTCAAGTATCCCATTCTATCACAGAGATAATGGATTCTGTTACTTTGACGGACCTCTGTTTCAACAGATTCCAGCTCCCAATGCTGAACAAGTTACTACTCTGGCCCCAGGGTGTCCACAACACCCACTGGTGCTGGTGGTAAGCATCCATAGCCAGAGCAATTCCCAGCACCTGACTGAATTAAAGTGGCTGCAGGAGTAAGAAGTTAGCAATTTCCTGCCCCCTCCCCGAAAAAACCCCTGAGTCTGGACACAGCCTCAGTGTGTGAGAAACTGATTACACCTTCCTAAGTGGAGTACTTTGCATTTGTCCTGATTAAACTTTATCCTATTTACCTCTGACCATTTCTCCAGTTTGTTCAGATCATTTTGAATTATGATCCTCTCCTCCAAGAAGATAATGAATTATTTCGATGCAGAGAATCCAGGTGAATGTGTCTACCTGGATTTCTGGAAAGCATCTGATACAGTTCTATATAGGAAATTATTAGCTGAATTATAGAAGTTGGAAATGAATAGGAGAATTGAACAATGGATAAGGAACTGGTTAAGGGGGAGATGACAACAGGTGATACTGAATGGGGGGGTGAGTCACTTGGTGATTGCCTGTTCTGTTCATTACCTCTGGGGCACCTGCCTTTGGCCACTCTCAGAGGACAGGATGCTGAGTTAGATGGACCTTTGGTTTGATCCAGTGTGGCTGTTTTTATGGTGCACAAGATCCTTATGCCTCTCCGGGACAAGCATAAAGATCTTGCACAAAATGGGGTTTTTGCACAAAATGGAAGTGGTTGCACGGCTTCTTTTTGCGCAAGGGGTTTTTGTGCAAAAAGAAATGGCAGAAAATATACTAATGATGTTACAACTTATGCTAATGAGTCCCTTATTAGCATATTTTCTGCTGCAAAAACTCGCAGCGTGGACGTAGCTCCAATGATTCCTAGCCTGACTCCTGTTGACAAAATCAAACCAGCTCCAAGGAGCTGCGCTAGGTAGGTCAGCAGGACAACAGCATATCTCAACATAGCTCTGAGCACACTGCTATTGTTGATGAAAAGGGGATTTTTTTGCACACTCAAGACCAACAAAAGGTTTACCAATAAAAATACTAGTGTAGACAAAACTTGGCTTTCCAACCTAGGGCTTTAATCTAGGTTGAAAGCGAGTGGATAGGGTTGCTGGATGGTTTAACCAATAAATACCAACCATCATCACCACAACCCCCCCCCCCCCCAAAAAAAAAAACCACTGGGGAAAAAATTCAGAGAAAAAAAGGGGGGGGGGAACCAAAATTGTTGAGCAACAAAAAAATTAAATTAAATTAAAATAAAAAAAACAGCATGGCCCCTTTAAGAAATGCTTTTGAGGCTTTTTGGCCCTAACAGGCTGCTGGCAGCCGTCCGTCATCTTGTCTTCCTGCTCTGGGCCAGACAGCTCCCCTGTGGAACCAGGTAAGCACCCGATATTTTCACCTCCTGGATGGGAAAAAATCAAAAAATACCAAACATTTTAGGTGCCCGGTATTTTCTGAATTTTTTTTACCAGACAGGAGGCGAAAAAACCAGACACCTGGCAACCCTACCTCCAGGATGGCGCCTCTCAGGGTCTTCATCACACCTGTCTCTGATGAGAACCCCTCTGTGAGTCCACTGCCGGAGGGGATAGTGCAGCCCTGTTCTCCAGCCCAGAATGGCTCCCAGCCAGCACCGAACAGGAGGGTTCATTGAGCTTTGAATGAAGCAACGGCTCCCTCAGGCCTGTTGGCCTGGCCCCCCTCAACCCCGCACGACTAAGTCTCCCCTGCTGCCTGGTGGACCCTGTTTGCCCCCGCTTGCCTCATCCCACAGCCCTTCTTCCAGCTCAGCCTCTGATCCCCCCCCAGCAGCCTCTCCCCTGTCCGTTGTCTTCTCTCCAGGTAACCAGGGTTGCCTAGGCCCCTCTCTTCTCCACCTCCCCCCCCCTTCTCCCCTGTTTATTCTCCCCTGGCTGGAGCCATCTGGGCAGGTCACCATAGTCTCCCTGCAGCCAACTGTCCTCACGCAGGCCAGACCTGTCTGTGCCCTCCAAGCTGCGTCATCGGGGTACGTCTACACAGCGACATTATTTCAAAATAACTAGTTATTTCGAAATAACTTAGTCCGTGCCTACATACCGGGCAGTTATTTCGAAATAATGTTGAAATACATCACCCTCCAGCAGAACTAAGGGGTTCAGGTACTGATGCACCTGTGCAGCCACTCTGGCTCCCCCAGACTTGTTGGGCCCTACTCCATGCAGGCATAGAACAAATGCAAACACTCCTGTGTTTGTACAGCACTTTGCTTGGCGGCACAGTCATTTTATATCAGGTGCTTTGTGGCAGGGCTAAGAAGCCCTTGTCTGGGGTCAAGGCCCTGCTATGCCAGCCAGAGCTGTCTGATAAGAAGGCAGTCTCACACTCTGCACGTGAATGCCCCGGGGCACGCTGCCACAGCTGCCTTTCACTGCTGCTGTGGGACTGCGGTGTGGGACTTCAAACCTCCAGCAGGGGGCTCCACTCTTCCACACAGCTCCCCTGGCAATGCATCTGCCCCATTGTCCCACAGCCAGCTGTGGCAACTGAGACGGGAAAAGCTTTTAGAAACTTCTCCCGCAAGTGGCTCCTGAGGGAAGCTGGGGATAGAACCCAGGAGTCCTGGCAAAACCCTCACTTAGGGTACATCTAGACTACAGGGTTTTGTCGACAGAAGTTTTGTCGACAGATACTGTCGACAAAGCTTCTGTCGACAAAGAGCGTCTAGACCACATCCAGTTCTGTCGACAAAGCAAGCTGCTTTGTCGACATAACAGTTTGGACGCAAAGGACAGTGTAGATGCAATAATGCCTTCTATCGACAAAATTCTGTCGATAAAAGGCGTTATTCCTCGTAGAATGAGGTTTACATACGTCGAGAAAACTGCTGAGTTTTGTCGACGTTATGTCGACATAACTCAAAGGCAGTGTGGACGCAGGTATAGTTTTGTCGACAAAACCCTGTAGTCTAGACACACCCTTAGTGACTTCCACATCAAGGATGTTCGAGGCTGGTAGCCTCCTCAGTTGTTTTCCCATGTGTGCCAGCCCCTGAACCCCAGACAGAGCAGCCCCTGGGTGTCCCCAGCAGGGGGTGACTTGCACTTGAGGCACAAGATGGGACTGCAGCTACCTGCATCCAATTCGCAGCTCAGGAGCCCCCTGTGCCCCTGTGCAATCAGTGCATCTCTCTCGCTGAACTGTCATTCATGTTAAAATTCGACACTTTCCAAAAAGGACTCAACAAACACTTGAACTATCTCGCCCATTACCAAGATAGTTTCCCCAATTATCACCTCTACTACCATTAACTCACAAACATCCCACTCTCCCTACCTCTAATATCATCAATTCACAGACACTTACCTTCCTTCCTTCCCCCCCCCCCCCCGTATCCCCCTCCTGTTCTACAATGTGATTTGTCCTTTTCATATTTGTTCATTTTTTTAATTGTATCCTTTGGTATATATGGCTTTGACTACTTTCTTCCACTATTTGATCTGAGGAAGTGGGTCTGGCCCACGAAAGCTCATCATCTAATAAACCATCTTGTTAGTCTTTAAAGTGCTACATTGTCCTGCATTTTGCTTCAGCTACCCCAGACTAACACGGCTACATTTCTATCACTATTCTGCATCTCTCTCAGCGCAGCTCCCCAGCTGCAGCATGGGGAACATAATGCTGCCTTTCTCCGTTTCATCTGGAAGCTCTTCTGGGCTGGGCATGTCCCTTCCTGTGTCTGCGCAGCACTCAGCACTACAGGGGCTCGGAGGGATCCACTCACTCCCCTCTCATGCCTCTAATTCTAGTGATCACAGTGTGGGATGCGAGTGCTGCTCTGGGGTACAGATACTGAGAATTCAGCAGAAATAGGAATTTTATTGGGGAGTTTGCAATTTCATATCCACATTTGTTCCTTTTCTTCTAAGCATCTGGTGTCTTCCCTTCTGTGTTCCTTGGCATGAAGACACCCAGAGGCAGAAAGGGACAGTGACGCCTGTCCAGGCAGCAGGCGAAGCTGGCTGGGGAGGTGTGAACACAGCTGTCTGCCAGAAGAGGTGCTCTGTGCATGTCAGTTGTTGGCAGTGACCTCCTCAATCCAGGACAGGTAATTACACACTGTAGTGTAGACTCCCGGGTAGTTCTTCTGGGCACACCCAATGCCCCAGGACACCACCCCTGTCAGCTTCCCATTACAGACCATCGGCCCACCAGAGTCTCCCTGCAGGGAACAAAGAGCCAACCTAGTACGGCTGGGCCAGGCCCCTTCATGGCATAAGAATTGGCAAAAGGCTGTGCCCAAACAAGTAGGAGTCAGGGCCCTAGGGCCAGATGTGGCTGTTAGCCCAAGCCCAGGCGATGCTGGGAACAATGGGACAACCTGCCCATCCAGGCCCCCATTCTTCTCCTTCACACATGCCAGCACCAGGGATGTGCCAGACCACACCACTGGGGCCAACATAGTCAAAGCAGCTTTGGCTAGTGCACAGGTACACTGGGGTCTGTGGGAGTTCACTAGCACCTATGCCAGGTCCGGTGCAGAATCTGGGATTTGCCTTGAAACTGTAGATCAGACACTATTCTTGGTATGGATTTATTGTCTTGCATTAATTCCAGCAAGCACTAATGACCTTGTTCTGCAGACTGGTTTTCAGGTATCTAAAAGGGTGTCACAAGGGGGAGAGAGAAAAATAGTTCTCCTTGGTCTCTGAGGATAGAACAAGAAGCAATGGGCTTAAACTGCAGCAACGGAGGTTTAGGTTGGACATTAGGAAAAACTTCCTAACTGTCAGGGTGGTTAAACACTGGAATAAGTTGCCTGGAGAGTTGTGTAATCTCCATCTCTGGAGATATTTAAGAGCAGGTTATATAGACATCTGTCAGGGATGGTCTAGTAGGTACTTGGTCCTGCTGTGAGGGCAGGGGACTGGACTCGATGACCTTACAAGGTCCCTGCTAGTTCTAGCGCTTTATGATTCTATGGAACCGAGTTAAGGACTCCTCTTTGGACCCTTCTCTGCCCATTAGAGCAAACCCTAGCACACATCTCCCCCCGCCCCAGGCACACACTAACAGGATCTTACTGTGCACTAGCACACACACACATAAGCACACACTAGGACCACCTTCTGAAGATGCTAATAATAAAACATACATACATTAGCACACACAACTCAGACTACGTTCACAAATGCACCATTCTGCTGATGTTGATAACACACCTCCGTGTACTAGCACACACATCTCGGAAACACGCTCTAACATCAATGTTCCCTCTTTTCTATGCAGGTGTGGATTGGTCCTATCCATGTGCTGTGACAAACTGGGGATTTTATTCTCCTTGTTATGTTGCATGTGAGTTCTTGTGTCCTACAGTAAACCCGGCTGTCTGCCTCAGCTACCCTGGACACTGTACTAATACCTAGATGGAGATAGGAATGATAGGCACCCACACCGACATAATGGCCAATGCCCTTTGTAATGTGCGACCAGGTGACTCCATTTGCTGGGGAAGCAGGACAAAGGCTGATGAAGGAGCCTGGCTGGGGGGGCTGAGACCAGGAGCTGGGAGTAGATCAGTCTCTGCTGGCTTGGGAGGCGGGAGAGGACCAGGGCCCCGGCTCTGGTCCCCACCGCTTCCAAAGAGGGATTGCGCTGACTGCCTCTGGGCTCTGTGCTGACGAGTCTGCTCTGCGCTGTGTCCCTGTGAACCAATAATCCTTCTGTTCTCCCTGCTGGCTGAGAGTCACATCTGGCTGCATCTGGGAGATGTAGGGCCTGGGGACTCCCCACACCTCGGTGACTTGTGCAGAATAAGGGTTTTTTAAGTGCACCAAGATGTGTGTGAATGTGCACAACTAGTAGAAACAAAAAACCTACCTGGGGCGCTCTCCTAATCAGCTGGGCAGCATTAGAATTTATCCTGAATGGCCTCATAGATGCCCAGCTGACATGGAACAGTGTCTAATGCCCCCTTCTGCAACTTCAGAGGGGGAGCCGAGTTAGTTTGTAACTGGAAAAATAACGAATAGTCCTGCAGCTCCTCACACCCAATACATGATGGGACACTCAGAGGAAACAGCCCCAAGCCCTGGAAGTGCCCTTCCTAATGGCAGCAGTGCCATGATGAATCCCCGAACCTCACGCCTCCAGGACACATGGCTCAGTGTGCTGCCCTTGCCACGCCTCAGCCTGGTGACTTTGGCCACGCATTGAGCAAGCAGCTTTCACTTTGAATGCCATTGCAGCTGAACGAAATGCAACCAGCCCCTCTCCCAAACACCGCACCAGCCATTCCCACCATACCTGGCAAGAGTCTTTGCCCCCCTCCAGATAGCCAGCACAGAACATGTTGGTGGTGATGCGGCCGGGGTAGGAGGCACGGCAGGCAGAGTCAGAGAGGATGGGCACATTCAGACACTGTAAGGCAGCCGGGTACTGAACTGCAGAGGAGAGGAAATGGGGATTGAATGCCAGAGCCCATTCAATGACAGAGAAGATGAGGCCTGGTTCCCACACTGCCCGTGCCAGGGTAAATCAGGAGTAACCCCATTGGGGTCGGTGGGGCTAATTCCCCTTTCACTCAGCCTTGTGTAAGTCCGAATGAGTGCAGACAGGCCCCTCCCTCACTGCCCAAGTTGAAGCTGTCCCCGCAGTATCTTACCCCCAGAGGTGAGGAGGTTGCCCCAGCCGGAGACCCGGCACACCGTCCCAGGCACAGGGCAGCTGCTGTCAACAGGGATGGGCTGCACGTAGGCGTTGAACCGGGCTGGCTGGGCCAGCTTCACCAACATGATGTCATTGTTCATAGTGAGGTCGCTGTACTTCGGGAACCGGATGGCTTTGGCCACCTGTATATGCTGCTCAGTGCCCTCATCGGCAGTGGTGTCATGCTCTCCAAGATGGGCCACTAGGGTGCTGGGCCTGCAGGGAACAGCCACAGAGACACAGCGATTCAGGGCTGGCAGGGGCCTTGAGAATTCGTCACATCCAGTCCCCTGGACTTAGGCAAGACCAGGATCAGCCCTGACAGGAGATTGTTCAGCCTGTTCTTATGGGTGCTCCATCCCTCTCTCAATGCTTCACTGACCTGGAAGCTACCTAAGCTAAACCCACTGAGCACAGGCCTTGATTCTTGTCCCGCCGTTAGTGGGCAGGGAGAACAGCTCAGTCAGTGGCTTCTTTATAACACCCAGGAATGGATTTGAAGAGTGTCATCAGGTTTCTCCTTCAGGCATTTTTTCTCAGCCCTAATCATGCCCAGTTGTTTCAGCCTGTCCCCAGCGGTAGTGTTTTCTCACCCTTTCATCATTTTTTTCGTGGTCCTCTGGGCTCTCTCCCGCTTCTCCACTCCTTTCCTCAAGTGAGGTGCCCAGTATGCCAGCCACAGCCTCCTCTGACATGCAACCCTTCTCTGACACATCCTAGAATTCTACCAGCCTTTTCTGCAATTGCAGCACGGTGCTTCCCAGCGTTCAGTTCCTTGGGAAATACAACCTAGATCCGCACATAACACCCCCACTGCCGGGTCCCACTGAAGACCGGCTTCACCTCCATGGGGGCAGCGAAGAATTCCTGCCAAAGGCTCTGCTGATGCAGCAGCCTACTCACCTTTTGTAGCAATGTGCTGCCGAGATGATCCACCATTCATTGATGAGAGACCCCCCACACCAGCGGTAGTCGGACCCATAGGTGAAATAGACCTGCCAGGGCTGGGAGTGCGGTGAGCACACATAGCCGCCTATTATCTTGTCATCCTCCTCAAGTTGGGAGGCCACTGCAAGGCAAATGCAATGGGGGGATTAGCCCAGGGAGTCAAAGCGAGGAGGAAGGAGAGGACTGGGTAGAGTGCAGTTACCTGTGGTGCTCAGGAGCAGAGCGAACCAAAAGAGCTCCATGCTGCCAAGCTGAGCTGGGCCCCAGGATGCGGTGAGTTTATAAGAGTTGAGCTATCCAATGATTAGTAAGAAAACCACATCTGTCTCCCTAGGTAAATAACTGTCTGCTCCATTTGCTGCATTCCCTGGCTGCAGGGCAGGAAATCGGGGCTAAAATTAACTCAGGGTGCAATGTGCTTCCTATGCCAGGTGGCTGACATTTGCTCTGCCTTTAATATGGGATAGAAGTGATAAAGAGGCACTGGGCATGTCTAATCCACGAGCCCAAGGTTTGGCAGCCCATATAAGGCCTCCGAATAGGAGGCTTCCCCGGAAGGAATAGGAAGGAAAACCAGAGTTTTTTTATGAATATGCTGGACTGGGAGTGTGAGCTCCTGAGTCTAGAGTGCTAGTCAGGAATTTCCCAGTTCACTTCTTGGTGGTGGTGTTGGAGAAGCTATTGAGCAAAACAGAAGCGGTTTGCAAAGCAGAGCTGGATTTGATGGATCTCTCAAACCCAAACATTTTTGGATAAAATAATTTCAAAACTGTGGACCCAGCAAGTTTCCATTTTTTTGAGTCAAGCTAACTTTGTTTTGAACTGTTGGAACATTTTTTCATTAAAAAATGAAATAGGAAGGTAAATTGAAACAAAATGTTTTGAACAGAAGCACATTTGACATGAATCAAAATTATTTCTGAATGGGAACCAGTTTTGGGCTTGATCCTGGTTCTGGTACAGGTGCCCTATGGTCACTGGATCTCTCTGAGCTTTGGTCCCCATCTGTAAGAGAACTTGTGTTAACTGTTTTCCCCAGGGCTTGGACGGAGTGCTCGTCTGAGCTAGAAACATTGCAGTGGTGCAGCCGCACAGAGGTGAGAGAGTTCTCCTGCCATCAGCAATGTTTTCTCTAAGCCAGGGGTGCGCAATAATTTTTGATGTGGGGGCCACTCAAAGATTTTGGAAAGTGGTTGAGGGCTGCACTCTTGCAGGATATTAATGGAGGAATTCTGGAGTCCGGAATGGAGGTTGGGTGCAGAAGGGAACTTGGGGTAAGAGAATGGCGTCTGGGAGGGAGTTTGGTTGAAGCAGGCGGTTGTGACCATCTTCACTACCAGATGGTTTCCTATTTAGGAAATGAAACTATTAATGTGTTGCCAGCGCTGTTCCCCACTCTGGCACTCTGAGTGCAGAAGATAGGGGCCTACAAGAGACCTTAAATACCTTGCTTCTATAGGCTCTGCTTACAAAAATTCCCAGAGTCACGGACTTTGGGAGGTAGCTGCCACCACCAACTGAAAAGAAATTCCTTTCTTCTTGAACCCAGGAAGAAAGTACTTGGACATCTTCCAGAGGTGTACCCCAAGCTCTTTTACCAAAGAAAGCTTGAAAAAAAAAAAAAGAGAAAACAAGCTGCAGTCTCTGTTAGCTGATCACTCAGTCTTAGGCAGGTAGATACTCACAGACAGATCTGTTTCTTTCCAGGAAACAAGAATGAACTCATCGCCTTTAAAAAGGTGATTTTATTAACAAAACAAAAAAAAAAAAGTTGATAAAGCATACTTGGTTGCTGATTGTTACAGAGCAATGGAGTAAAACAAATTAAAACGCAAAGACCATCTCTGGGTACGCTCTTAGATAGTGAATGGGGGAGGGAAGGCATAGCTTCACACAGAGAAGTGCAACCAAACAACCAAAACAAAAATGCCCTGATTGCAACTAAATACACCCTTTCCCTCTTCTCACGATCCGTGATGGTCCATACTTCAAGGCCCAGTTCACTCCCATGTCCAATATTTCTTACAGGCATGGTAATTCTGAGTACTGAATCTGCTCCCTGCAGCCCTTAACTTAGAACTTGCACAAAGAGAAAGGCAGCAGGATTTTAAATTTCAGCACTGCATCCCATTGCTTCTTCTGGCTCCCTGCCAACACCCTTGCTAGCTGCCTGAGTTTAACCCTTTAATTATTGGTGCTAGCCAGTACTCCACCTATCCATCATTGTAGATTGCATTTCCGGGGGGTGGGGGGTGGGAGGAGAGGGGCAAGAAAACTTAACTTCATCAGTGTGTGTTCAACATGTGTGTTCAACACACAGTTAGTTTAATGGGGATTTAGTAATTCAGCCTTCATGATGTGTTTTGTTAGTTTTGTCTCATAGTTTAATGAATTGACTCAAAAGAATATCAAGTCATTTGTTCCTTATGCTGCATGCACTGGAACCATACAGGATGTGGATAGAGATCAGCTGGCCTAGGTCAGAGCCTACCCATCCCCCTCTAAATTAACCCTTTGGATCTCACAAGGCAGCAACTCCAACTGGACTATGGCTGTCTCAGGCTAGTCTACACTACAAGTTTTGCAGGAAGAGGCAATGCAAATGAAGTGTGGATTAGCATTTTCTCACGCTTCGTTTGTATACTCTCTTCCAATCCATATTTGCGCTGAGGGTTTTTGCGCAAAAACAAGCAATGTAGACGCTTCCTTTTTGCACAAAAAACCCTTTTTGCGCAAGATCCTTATGCCTCAAAAAAGGAGTTATACCAATCTTGGGCAAAAAGGGGTTTTTGCACAAAAAGGAAATGTCCTCACTTCTTGTTTTTGCGTAAAAACCCCTAGCGCAAAAATGGATCAGAAGAGAGTATGCAAATGAAGTGCAAGAAAATGCTAATCCGTGCTTCATTTGCATTGCCTCTTCCGGCAAAACTCGTAGTGTAGACGTAGCCTCAGACCACTGAGGTGGAACAATGGAATGGGAGACAGAATCATTTAGAACACTTGGCTGCTAATGAAGCCGTGTTCGCTTCAGGCACCTCACCCCGCTGGAGCTTTTCAGGAATGAGTGTGGGCGGATTTCAGCTACAAGAAGAAAATGTTCACTGCTACTGCCTATTTAATTTGGTCTCCTTTCCCCCTTCTTGTTCCTCTCCTCTTAGCCTCTCTTCTTTGCTGGGAGGAAGATGCAAAAACGTCTTTCCCACTCGGTTCCCAAGAAATTAGCTGAAATCCAGACTTGTCACTGAGAGGTTTTTTACTATTATTTTTACGGGCTTTCAGCAAAAGTGCACTGAGGTGGTCAAGGTTGAGTATAGGGGTTTACCAGTGCTCCAAAAGCATAATAATATAATAATATGAGTAGGATTATGTACATCAGCTGATCCCTGGTGCATTGCATTTTACATTGTATCACATTTTTTAATTGCCTTACTCATATTTTAATCTAATCTCTGTACAGATCCTATTTCTGGTGGAGAGGCTGAGCTGGGCCTTAGCACCCCTTCTCCACAGGGGCCAGTCCCTTGCAGGTCCCCCTAACCCTACTCCTTGTGTTCCTCTAAATGCTCCAATCTCTGTCCAGAAGCCTGACTAGGGTTGGAGGGACGTAGAGAGTGACCTAGGGAGATTGGCATAAGTATAAGGAAGCCAAACCAGCATCTCAGGGCCCTGTTATCAGATTATGTCAAGATCATTGTTGAATCATTGTTATTTATTTCCAGCAAAGCTTGTACAAAATGTGTCATGTACAGTGTCACTAGAAAAGTTATGATTTACTAATTCACTTTACTCACTAGACACCCTCCTCCCCCCCACACACACACACATAGCCTTGGGGGCAATCATTTTTGTATGAATGTATCAATTTTGTTTCAGAATATATAAATATTAGACATGTACGCATATCTCAAATGTTGGCCCCTATCGTATGACCCAGGAGGGTCAGCTCATGGTGAAGAGACTATTCAAGTTGAGTGGCCCATCAAGGAATTCTTAGCTCACAATGGACCATGGACGAGGCCCATCTGCACCTGATGGACTTTAGTGTGAACATTCAAACTAGAGTGTGGGTAATGGTTTCGGCTGTGACTAAAGAAATCGTTCATGGACCTGTGTGACTTCCCCGTGTGACTCCAAACACTATCTTGTTACCTGTAATTACCTGTAATTTTCCACAGCAAGAACAATGGGCTTCCCTTCACTTGGCAGAAACTCTAAAAGACCTTGGAAACATCTTGCAAAGATCAGCGTTATTTTGACTTTTTCTCAGTAGTTTGTCCTGAATTAGATACTCTCAGTAGTGTCCCATGAAACACACCTTTTACTTTAGCATCTATCATCTTTGTAGCTAAAGTTAAGAATATTGACTATACATCTGTACTACAAAAGTGTTTTGCACCTGGAGACCATCCACCAGACAATGAATCTAATCTGTCTGTCTAGCTGGGAACAATTCATTGGACCATTAGGGAGGACAGGAGGTCTTTGAAGATGCTCATCTACCAGCTTCCTGGAAAGCTTTCCTGTGGATGCTGCAAATTAACTTTTGAGGTATGACTTCAGGATCATATGATCAAGTCATATGTTACTGAACTCCATCTTGGAATACCAGTATTTTTCCACTAACTGGCATGGGAATTAAGTTTGGGAACAAAAGTTTTCCACCATATGCAAAACCTATTTCAGGAATGATAAAATCAAGGGTTGTTCTTCACTGAATCTCCATCCAACATGACTGTGGTGAACATCTAAGAAACAAGGATGTGGGAAGGGAGAGAAGGACAGGCCCCAGGCAGGAAAAGTACCTGTGAGAGAATTATTTGGAGTTTTAAGCTGCAACCAAGATCACCTTGCCATCGAGTACCTCTGCAATCTGCTTAAAATAACATTTAGGGTGAAAAATTACTACTTGTACTCCAGTCATCTGAAGAAGTGTGCTGTGCCCATGAAAGCTCATGCTCCCATCTACATGTTTTGTTAGTCTAAAAAGTGCTATCAGACTATTTGTTGTTTTTTAAGTTTATCCTGTATAGACTAACTCGGTTACCCCCCTGAAGCTACTTGTAACCAGTTTCTTTAGAAAGTTAAGCTTATAATGTTTTTGTTTTGTTTACTGAGTAATCTACTTTGATCTGTCTGCTATCCCATATGCTCTTTTGTACTGAATAAGCTTATTTTTGTTTTCTCTAAAGTTTGTAATATTTATAACTGAGGGGCAAGAAGGTGGGCATATCTTCCTCCACATTCAAGGAGATTGAGAGACGAGGCAAATTTCATGAGCTGACTCGGTACAGTTCTCTAAGAAGTGCAAGACAACACAGAGACAGTGTGCATGTCAGTGCTGGGCAATTTTCAAGCTGAGTCTTCCCATGTGGAGCTGATTTCAGTGTCTATGTTTTCCTGCAGCAAAGTGTATCCCCACCGGTATGTGATGGAGGAGGTTTGAGGGCCTGGCTCAGCAGAGCAGTGTAAGAAAGCCCAGACTGGTGGATCAGGCAGGTGCAGTGTTACCCCAGTACATCAGATGGTAGCCCAGAGGGGGATGTAATCCATCACAGTAGTTCCTGTAGGGGCAGGACCTATGGGCTTATGCTATGGACATCGCCCTCCATCAGAACTAAGGGGTTCAGGTACTGATGCACCTGTGCAGCCACTCTGGCTCCCCCAGACTTGTTGGGCCCTACTCCATGCAGGAATAGAACAAATGCAAACACTCCTGTGTTTGTACAGCACTTTGCTTGGCGGCACAGTCATTTTATATCAGGTGCTTTGTGGCAGGGCTAAGAAGCCTTTGTCTGGGGTCAAGGCCCTGCTATGCCAGCCAGAGCTGTCTGATAAGAAGGCAGTCTCACACTCTGCACGTGAATGCCCCGGGGCACCCTGCCACAGCTGCCTTTCACTGCTGCTGTGGGACTGCGGTGTGGGACTTCAAACCTCAAGCAGGGGGCTCCACTCTTCCACACAGCTCCCCTGGCAATGCATCTGCCCCATTGTCCCACAGCCAGCTGTGGCAACTGAGACGGAAAAAGCTTTTAGAAACTTCTCCCGCAAGTGGCTCCTGAGGGAAGCTGGGGATAGAACCCAGGAGTCCTGGCAAAAACCTCACTCAGTGACTTCCAGATCAAGGATGCTCAAAGCTGGCATCCTCCTCAGCTGTTTTCCCATGGGTGCCAGTCCCTCACCCCTGACAGAGCAGCCGCTGGGTGTCCCCAGCAGGGGGTGACTTGCACTTGAGGCACAAGATGGGACTGCAGCTACCTGCATCCAATTCGCAGCTCAGGCGCCCCCTGTGCCCCTGTGCAATCAGTGCATCTCTCTCAGCGCAGCTCCCCAGCTGCAGCATGGGGAACGTAATGCTGCCTTTCTCCGTTTCATCTGGAAGCTCTTCTGGGCTGGGCATGTCCCTTCCTGTGTCTCCGCAGCACCCCGCACTACAGGGGCTCAGAGGGATCCACCCACTCCCCTCTCATGCCTCTAATTCTAGCGATCACAGCATGGGATGCGAGTGCTGCTCTGGGGTACAGATGCTGAGAATTCAGCAGAAATAGGAGTTTTATTGGGGAGTTGCAATTTCATATGCACATTTGTTCCTTTTCTTCTAAGCATCTGGTGTCTTCCCTTCTGGGTTCCTTGGCATCAAGACACCCAGAGGCAGAAAGGGACAGTGACGACCGTCCAGGCAGCAGGCGAAGCTGGCTGGGGAGGTGTGAACACAGCTGTCTGCCAGAAGAGGTGCTCTGTGCATGTCAGTTGTTGGCAGTGACCTCCTCAATCCAGGGCAGGTAATTACACACTGTAGTGTAGACTCCCGGGTAGTTCTTCTGGGCACACCCAATGCCCCAGGACACCACCCCTGTCAGCTTCCCATTACAGACCATCGGCCCACCAGAGTCTCCCTGCAGGGAACAAAGAGCCAACCTAGTATGGCTGTGCCAGGCCCCTTCATGGCATTAGAATTGGCAAAAGGCTGTGCCCAAACAAGTAGGAGTCAGCGCCCAAGGCCGGATGTGGCTGTTAGCCCAAGCTCAGGCAAAGCTGGGAACAATGGGACAACCTGCCCATCCAGGCCCCCATTCTTCTCCTTCACACATGCCAGCACCAGGGATGTGCCAGACCACACACCTGGGGCCAACATGGTCAAAGCAGCTTCGGCTAGTGCACAGGTACACTGGGGTCTGTGGGAGTTCACTAGCACCTACACCAGGGCTGGTGCAGAATCTGGGATTTGCCTTGAAGCTGTAGGTCAGACACTATTCTTGGTATGGATTTATTGTCTTGCATTAATTCCAGCAAGCACTAATGACCTTGCTCTGCAGACTGGTTTTCAGGTATATAAAATGGTGTGTCATGGCTCCTTCCCCACTCTGGCATGATAAATGCAGAAGTGGGGGCCAGCAAGTTTACCCCAAAGCCTTATCTACCAGGCTTTGGTATCAAACTCCCCCCAAAATCTTAAAAACCTAGATCTTGAGAATAAAACTTCCGCTGCCACCACCCAAATGTTGATAAAGAAATCAGGGGAAAGATCATTTGAGAAATCTTACCCCTAAAATAAAAATCAAGGCACACAATTAACCACTGCCAGGTTAATAAAAAGAAAAGAAAGAACTTTTATTATTACAACAATATTCCTGTTGCAAACATAATGACTAGATAGGGAGGTAACAAAATATACTCATGGAGAAACTCCATGGGCCTAGAACTTAGTTAGAAAGAAAAGCCAAAACATCTTTTAAGCAGTGCCAGATCTCAGATCCCATACCCAATCCATAAAACAATAAAACCTAACAAAACTACCTAAACTTTACCCTACTTACAGAAAATGAAGAATGGTGTCTTGGAGAGAGAGAGACATGCTTCTCCCTCTCTGTAGCTGCAGAGAACTCTCTCAGAGAGACAAAAGGGGAGAAAAGAACAAACCCAAATTCCTTTGTCCCAGTTTGAAAAGTCCCACCTACATTCCTATTGGTCACTCCACCTGGCTAGGTGTAGTTAACCCCTTAATCCCCAGGCTGCTGGCTAACCCTCATAATCATGACAGGGTGTCACAAGGGGGAGGGAGAAAAAGAGTTCTCCTTGGCCTCTGAGGATAGGACTAGAAGCAATGGGCTTAAACTGCAGCAAGGGAGGTTTAGGTTGGACATTAGGAAAAAGTTCCTAACTGTCAGGGTGGTTAAACACTGGAATAAGTTGCCTGGAGGGTTGTGTAATCTCCATCTCTGGAGATATTTAAGAGCAAGGTTAGATAGACATCTGTCAGGGATGGTGTAGTAGGTACTTGGTCCTGCTGTGAGGGCAGGGGACTGGACTCGATGACCTTACAAGGTCCCTGCCAGTTCTAGCACTTTATGATTCTATGGAACCAAGGTAAGGTCTCCTCTTCGGACCCTTCTCTGCCCATTACAGCAAACCCTAGCACACATCTCCCCCCACCCCAGGCACACACTAACAGGATCTTACTGTGCACTAGCACACACACCAGGCATCCACTAACAGCACCTTATTGTGCACTAGCGCGCGCACACACACACACACACACACACACACAAGCACACACTAGCACCACCTTCTGATGATGCTAATAATAAAACATACATACATTAGCACACACAACTCAGACTACATGAACAAATGCACCATTCTGCTGATAACACACCTCCATGCACTAGCACACACATCTCGGGAACACGCTCTAACATCAATGTTCCCTCTTTTCTATCCAGCTGTGGATTTTTCCTATCCATGTGCTGTGACAAACTGGGGATTTTATTCTCCTTGTTATGTTGCATGTGAGTTCTTGTGTCCTACAGTAAACCCGGCTGTCTGCCTCAGCTACCCTGGACGCTGTACTAGTAATTCTATGGAAATAGGAATGATTGGCTCCTGCACCGACACAATGGCCAATGCCCTTTGTATTGTGCGACCAGGTGACTCCATTCGCTGGGGAAGAAGGACAAAGGCCCATGAAGGAGCCTGGCTGGGGGGGCTGAGACCAGGAGTTGGGAGTAGATCAGTCTCTGCTGGCTTGAGAGGCGGGGGAGGACCAAGGCCCCGGCTCTGGTCCCACCGCTCCCAAAGAGGGATTGCGCTGACTGCCTCTGGGCTCTGTGCTGACAAGTCTGCTCTGTGCTGTGTCCCTGTGAACCAATAATCCTTCTGTTCTCCCTGCTGGCTGAGAGTCACATCTGGCTGCATCTGGAAGATGTAGGGCCTGGGGACTCCCCACACCTCGGTGACTTGTGCAGAATAAGGGTTTTTAAGTGCACCAAGGTGTGTGTGAATGTGCACTACTAGTAGAAACAAAAAACCTACCTGGGGCGCTCTCCTAATCAGCTGGGCAGCATTAGAATTTACCCTGAATGACCTCATAGATGCCCAACTGACATGGAACAGTGTCTAATGCCCCCTTCTGCAACTTCAGAGGGGGAGCCGAGTTAGTTTGTAACTGGAAAAACAACGAATAGTCCTGCAGCTCCTCTGCAGACTTGCACATAAGTGCACTAGCACACACACCAGGCATACACACTAACATGCACCACCTCCTGTGCATATCAATGCCCACAAACGCCTTGCCTTACACACCTTTCTGCACAAATGCCCACCTAAGCCTCTGCTCCCATTCATGCCCCATCACTCATGTGCATGCACACACGGACACCTGTCTGCACTTGACTCCACACCCAATACATTATGGGACGCTCAGAGGAAACAGCTCCAAGCCCTGGAAGTGCCCTCCCTAATGGCAGCAGTGCCATGATGAATCCCTGAACCTCACGGCTCCAGGGCACATGGCTCAGCGTGCTGCCCTTGCAATGCATTGAGCAAGCAGCTTTCGCTTTGAATGCCATTGCAGCTGAACGAAATGCAACCAGCCCCTCTCCCAAACACCCCGCCAGCCATTCCCACCATACCTGGCAAGAGTCTTTGCCCCCCTCCAGATAGCCAGCACAGAACATGTTGGTGGTGATGCGGCCGGGGTAGGAGGCACGGCAGACAGAGTCAGAGAGGATGGGCACATTCAGACACTGTAAGGCAGCCGGGTACTGAACTGCAGAGGAGAGAAAATGGGGATTGAATGCCAGAGCCCATTCAATGACAGAGAAGATGAGGCCTGATTCCCACACTGCCCGTGCCAGGGTAAATCAGGAGTAACCCCATTGGGGTCGGTGGGGCTAATTCCCCTTTCACTCAGCCTTGTGTAAGTCCGAATGAGTGCAGACAGGCCCCTCCCTCACTGCCCAAGTTGAAGCTGTCCCCGCAGTATCTTACCCCCAGAGGTGAGGAGGTTGCCCCAGCCGGAGACCCGGCACACCGTCCCAGGCACAGGGCAGCTGCTGTCAATAGGGATGGGCTGCACGTAGGCATTGAACCGGGCTGGCTGGGCCAGCTTCACCAACATGATGTCATTGTCCGTGGTGCGCTCGTTGTACTGCGGGAACCGGATGGCTTTGGCCACCTGTATATGTTGCTCAGTGCCCTCATCGGCAGTGGTGTCATGCTCTCCAAGATGGGCCACTAGAATGCTGGGTCTGCAGGGAACAGCCACAGAGACACAGCGATTCAGGGCTGGCAGGGGCCTTGAGAATTCGTCACATCCAGTCCCCTGGACATAGGCTGGACCAGGATCAGCCCTGACAGGGTTTTGTTCAGCCTGTTCTTATGGGGGCTCCATCCCTCCCTTGGAGCCCAGTTCGATGCTTCACTGCCCTGGAACCTAATTAAGCTAAATCCTCTGAGCACACCCCTTACTTCTTTTCCCGCCATTAGTGGGCAGGGAGAACAGCTCAGTCAGTGGCCTCTTTATAACACCCAGGAATGGATGTGAAGTCATCAGGCTTCTCCTTTAGGCATTTTTTTCTCAGCCCTAATCATGCCCAGTTGTTTTCTCACCCTTTCATCATTTTTGTCGTGGTCCTCTGGGCTCTCTCTTTCTTGTCCACACCTTTCCTCAAGTGAGGTGCCCAGTATGCCAGCCACAGCCTCCTCTGACATGCAACCCTTCTCTGACACACCCTAGAATTCTACCAGCCTTTTCTGCAATTGCAGCACGGTGCTTCCCGGCGTTCAGTTCCTTGGGAAATACAACCTCAATCCGCACATAACACCCCCACTGCCGGGTCCCACTGAAGACCGGCTTCACCTCCATGGGGGCAGGGAAGAATTTCTGCCAACGGCTCTGCTGATGCAGCAGCCTACTCACCTTTTGTAGCAATGCGCTGCCGAGATGATCCACCATTCATTGATGAGAGACCCCCCACACCAGCGGTAGTCGGACCCATAGGTGAAATAGACCTGCCAGGGCTGGGAGTGCGGTGAGCACACATAGCCGCCTATTATCTTGTCATCCTCCTCAAGTTGGGAGGCCACTGCAAGGCAAATGCGATGGGGGGATTAGCCCAGGGAGTCAAAGCGAGGAGGAAGGAGAGGACTGGGTAGAGTGCAGTTACCTGTGGTGCTCAGGAGCAGAACGAACCAAAAGAGCTCCATGCTGCCAAGTTGAGCTTGGCCCCAGGATGCGGTGAGTTTATAAGAGTTGAGCTATCCAATGATTAGTAAGAAAACCACATCTGTCTCCCTAGGTAAATAACTGTCTGCTCCATTTGCTGCATTCCCTGGCTGCAGGGCAGGAAATCGGGGCTAAAATTAACTCAGGGCTCAATGTGCTTCCTATGCCAGGTGGCTGACATTTGCTCTGCCTTTAATATGGGATAGAAGTGATAAAGAGGCACTGGGCATGTCAAATCCACGAGCCCAAGGTTTGGCAGCCCATATAAGGCCTCCGAATAGGAGGCTTCCCCGGAAGGAATAGGAAGGAAAACCAGAGCTTTTTTATGAATATGCTGGACTGGGAGTGTGAGCTCCTGAGTCTAGAGTCCTAGTCAGGAATTTCCCAGTTCACTTCTTGGTGGTGGTGTTGGAGAAGCTATTGAGCAAAACAGAAGCGGTTTGCAAAGCAGAGCTGGATTTGATGGATCTCTCAAACCCAAACATTTTTGGATAAAATAATTTCAAAACTGTGGACCCAGGAAGTTTCTGTTTTTTTGAGTCAAGCTAACTTTGTTTTGAACTGTTGGAACATTTTCTCATTAAAAAATGAAATATCAAGGTAAATTGAACTGACAGAAGCATATTTGACATGAATCAAAATTATTTCTGAATGGGAAGCAGTTTTGGGCTTGATTCTGGTTCCGGTACAGATGCCCTATGGCTACTGGATCTCTCTGAGCTTTGGTCCCCATCTGTAAGAGAACTTGTGTTACCTGCGTCCCCCAGGGCTTGGACTGAGCACTCGTCTGAGCTAGAAACATTGCAGTGGTGCAGCTGCACGGAGGTGAGATTTTCAGGAAATACAAAACCTGGTCCAGGAGCAGATGGGCAGCCACCATGTGGCCCTGGCCCCAGCTCCAGGCTTGGGGAGTCAGGGACATCTGAGAGCTGCCCAGCTGTTCCACTGCCAAGTCCACCAGAAGCAGCAGCAGCAGCTTGCTCTGGCACACTGCTGCAGGGCTCTGCTGGGAAGGGGGCGAGGAGACCTAAA
Organism: Pelodiscus sinensis; assembly: GCF_052426305.1. Lineage (NCBI taxonomy): Eukaryota > Metazoa > Chordata > Testudines > Trionychidae > Pelodiscus > Pelodiscus sinensis. Next base: position 13,982,862 of record NC_143073.1, on the reverse strand, counting down.
ATTCTCTGCACACACACAATTGCACACTCCAGAGGGAACTTAGCTGCAGAGGCCTCCACAAACCAGGCCAGGGAAGTGGCTCAGCAGGGCAGTGCGTGTGGGACAGAGCAGTCCCACGCTTCCTGGGTGCAGGACTCAGGACAGGGCCCTGGGGGGCATAGAGGGAGCTAAGGCCCTGCCCTGAGGGCTGTTGTGAAGCCTGCAGGTTTGGGGTGTGAACAGGATGGAACTCACTCCCCACCCCACCACTCCAGAGCTTGGTGGAAAGGCAGAGAGACTTCCCGAGGTAGGTCTCACACCTCCAGCCAGCACCCCGAGAGGGTCTTGGGCTTTCCCAGGGTGCCTGCCCAGCCAGAGGCAGTGGTGGGTGGGAAGGGTCACTGGCCAGGCTGCTGGTAGGGTTGCCAGACGGTTTAATGAAAAATACTGAACACTCTTTCCCTCCCCCCCCCAAAAAAAAAATCACTGGGGAAAAAATTCTGGGATGCGGACCAGCTGATTAGCTCATAGCCAGCAGCGTGTGTTTCTCCTGGAGGTGAACATCCACGCATGCCTCAGTGCACATAATAAAATTTATTCTGCACATGGTTTAAAAAAAATTAGAGGGAACATTGCCAGGCACCAGGAATATTCTTGGCCCAAAACCCAGTTCCATCAAGATTTGGAGTCTGGTCTCTCTCCCATCCCCTCATGCTCCCCCACAGTGCATCCCCTGGCCCTGCCTGCTTCTCCCAGGTGATTTACAAAGGCCCGCCTCCAGCTAGTCGGCAGCGCAGCTGGGTTAGAGCAGCTTCTGGCTGCTTGCTGCATGTGACTGTGGCACATTCCTGTGGCCCGGGGGGGGGGGGGGGGGAGAGAGTCTCTGGCATGTCTTTGGCATGCTGCCCCAACAGCTCACAGACACCCCCACCCCCACGTAAGAGCCATTGCCAGATGGGGGTGTCCCAGGTAAGTGTCTCACCCCCCTCCTCTTGTACTGCCTCCCATACCCAGCCCCCTCCTGGTGCCTCCACCCTCCCCCACTCTCTCCAATCCCCAAACTCCCTCCCAGAGCCTGCACACCCACCCCTGCCCAGCCCGTTAACTAAGCCAGACTCCCTCCCACACCCACATTCCCTCCCAGAGCCTGATCCTTCTCCCTGTCTGCGCCAAACTCCTTTCCAGAGCCTCCACCACCTCAGCACCCCCCACCCCCACCCCAGCCCAAAGCCTGCACCTGGCAACCCAGACTCCCTCCCACAGACTTAGGCAGGTAGGGGAGGGACTTTGGATGGGGGAAGGAAGCAGCCTCTGGGTATTCTGGACACCATGATGGATGGACCAGCTTACCATGACTTCCAGTTTGCTCTGCAGGGCTGGCCGGGCCATGTTATTTTTGCAGCACTCCACCAACATTTATGCCATCTGCAAACATTTTCTAGTTGTGATTTTATGTTCAAGTCCAGCATAGGGATAAAAATGTTTAATAACATCAGGCCTCATAAAGATCTCTGGGAACCCACCACATATACTTCCATTTGGTGATGAGTGCCCATTGGCAACTGGTTTTTGAGATATCATTTAGCTGGGGGGAGGGAGAGTTATAATAATAACAATAATGGAGATTGCCTATCTCCTAGAACTGGAAGGGACCTTGAAAGGTCATTGAGTCCAGTCTGCTGCCTTCTCAGCAGGACCAAGTACCATCCCTGATGAATTTTTGCCCCAAATCCCTAAATGGCCTCTGCAAGGACTGAGCTCACAACCCTGGGTTTAGCAGGCAAATGCACAAACCACTGAGCTATCCCTCTCCTGCAAAGTTGCTTTATTGATCTTGTATACTGCTGATAAACAGTGTTCCCTGTAAGCTGCATGCTTGGGTAGCCACCCAGGAGGGATTTAGATGCTGCCAAGATGATTAGAAGATTACCCACTGCCAGCAGCATGTGTTTCTACTGGGGGTGCACATCTGCTCCTGTCTCAGTGCACATAAAATGTATTCTGCAGATGGATGGAAAAAATTAGAGGGAGCTGTTGCTGATAATATATTCAGCTAGTTATGTGGTAATATAAGTCAATGGCATCTGTGCACTTAACTTTATAAATCAAACTTGTCATCTCAGCAAAGTGTGAAATCAGAATTGTTTGATAAGATCAGTTCTTCATAAAATAGGCCTGGCATTAATTATATTCCTGCCTTTTAATTCTCTTTCATTTGAATCCCATGTCAGCTTTCCACCCTTTCACTCTTCTGATATTTCCTTCATATTTGAAAAAGTATTAAAAATTACCATCAGCGGGCCAGAGAATTCCTTGGGCAGCTCTTTTAGGACTCTTGGGATAAAAGTGCTCTATGTTTGCTGATTTCTATTTATCTGTAACATCCTGTGTTGGCATACACCTCTGTATTTATACCCTATGCTCTACTGTAATAATCTTTGTACACTCCTTGCTGCTGCTACTGCCCCTGAATCCCAAACCACAGCTTCCTCCTGATCTTGCCCCTCAATCCTTAAATAAGCCCCAGGAAAGCACCATCCTTTAAAAGGTGAACTAGCTCCAGTCACTTGTTTTTAGGGACATTTACTTCTTTTAAGGAGAGGGAGGAAAACGGGGGGATGGAAGAAGGAACCCCAACTTGGCTGGTTTCAAGGTTCTTTAAAAGACAACCAGGATTGATACATTTCTTATTGTGCTCCTCCAGCCTGATCACACTGTGATCCCAGGCCATTAGATTTCATCCAGCCACTCACATTGAGCCCAGTAACTTGTGTTTGGCTAAAGCATCAAGTGGCAACATGGGGGGCCACTAGCCATGTGACCTCCTCCCCAGCCCAGCAAAGGGCTGGAACAACCCCCCTTTGCCCCAAGCCTAGGCAGGCCTTATAAATCAACTTCTCCTTCCCCCCAGTGCCTCCTAGGGCCCACAGCTAAGACAGTCTTACCTGCCCTGGTTCCACGTCTTCTGAAAGCAGCCCCTAGGTGCCAGGCACATGGGTGGCCACGAAGGCTGCGTATGCTGCCCTTCATTGGCCAGGGACCATGACCAATGGGCACATCCAGTTCCGGGGGCACCCACTGGATATCCCAGAGACTTGGGATAATACAGCTTGCTCAGGCAGGGAAAAAAGGGAGGAGGTGTAGCCTTATATATTGAAAATGTAGCTCCTTGGACCAAAGTTAAGATGGAAATAGGAGACACGCTTGTTGAAAGTCTCTGGGTAAGGATAAAAGGAGGGGGGGGTCAAAGGTGATATCGTGGTAGGGATCTACTACAGCCCACCTAAGCAGGAAGGAGAAACCCTCCATCAGAGGAGGGATTTTCAGAGTAGCCTCACACTAGGAGTTGAAGACAACTTAACTAGTTCCTAGAGGGAGTCTGAGACTGGAATGAGATGGCAGGGCTGGGTTGGCTCTGATGGTTCAGGAGAGCCCTTCCAGTCTATGCTCCTAGACAGCACATAAACCCAAGTGCTAGGGAAGTCATTGTGTCAACAACTACACAATTAACGGATACGCATAGGCTTATTGGTTAATCATGTTGACTACATGCATTCTTCTCCCCCTCCCCCTTTGCTGCTTCTGAATCAGGAACCAATTCGCACAGTGAGCAGGAGCTGGTGCCCGTGAGGTGCTAGCCTTAAGCAGGCTCCCCAAAAGCACTGAATCCACCTGTCCCCATAATAGAAAGGCAGCAGCACAGAGAGTGAGGGGAGCAGGCTGGAACCATTACATGCGGGGAGCCAACATTCAAGCCAGCTCCCTGCGCTTATTGGTTCCTGCAGACCCACTTGCCCAGCCTTGCTGCCTCCTACAGAGGCAGGAGTGGGGGCTGGCAGGAACGAGCCAGTGCTGGGGGGAAGCCATCTCAAAGTTGGTTTCCCCAGCCCAAGCTCCACATCCCACAGAGCAGTCTCTGTCTGCGGCAAGCCTGGATCTGCCATGGACAGAGGCTGCTTCTCGGCATCATCCCCTATCCACAGGGGGTCTGAGCGCCCCATGGAGAAGCCTTTGTCTGTATCAGAGGCAACAATGCAGGGCAGCAGGTAGCCAATCTGCGTCAGGAGCTGGTTTTTAAATTGGCTCCTCTCATGGACTGGCTCCTGCCTGCCATCCCATGCTGCTGGCTCAGATACAGAGGCAGGGGGCTCCCCGGAAGTGGGGCCAGGAGCACACTGATTGCCAGCTCCATCCCCAAGGACTATTGTATATTCGTGTAACAGCTAAGTTTTCATGCAGTTACACGACTATTCAATTACACGATATCTAACATCCCTACCAAGTACAGCAGCTCATGTTTTTAGCTTTGGACATATCCCTCTACACAGAATAGAATACAAGGACTGGAAGGGACCTCGAGAGGTCATCGAGTCCAGTCCCCTGCCCCCATGGCAGGACCAAATACTGTCTAGACCAGTGGTCTCCAACCTTTTTACACCCAAGATCACTTTTTAAGTCTCAGAACAGGCGAAGATCTACTGCCCCGCCCCTTCCTTGAAGCCCCGCCTACATTACATGAGGAAATCTAATGTAAATGTACTGCGCAGGTGCACAGTTCAGAGAGGGCTCAAGAGCTACTCTTAGAGCCCCTGAGATCTACCCGTAGCTCGCGATCTACTGGTTGGTGACCACAGGTCTAGACCATCCTTGATAGACATTTATCTAACCTACTCTTAAATATCTCCAGAGATGGAGATTCCACAACCTCCCTGGGCAATTTATTCAACTGTTTGACTACCCCGACAGTTAGGAACTTTTTCCTAATGTCCAACCTAAACCTCCCTTGTTGCAGTTTAAGCCCATTGCTTCTTGTTCTATCCCCAGAGGCCAAGATGAACAAGTTTTCTCCCTCCTCCTTATGACGCCCTTTTAGATATCTGAAAACTGCTGTCATGTCCCCCCTCAATCTTCTCTTTTCTAAACTAAACAAACCCAGTTCTTGCAGCCTTCCCTCATAGGTCATGTTCTCTAGACCTTTAGTCATTCTCGTTGCTCTTCTCTGGACCCTCTCCAATTTCTCCACATCTTTCTTGAAATGCGGTGCCCAGAACTGGACACAATACTCCAAGGCTACATCTAGATTGTATCCCTTTTCCATAAAAGGGATGCAAATTAGACGTATCGCAATTGCAAATGAAGCAGGGATTTAAATCTCCCCTGCTTCATTAGCATAAAAATGGCTGCCGCTTGTTTCGGCATGGAGCTTTGCCGGAAAAAAATCGCCACTCTAGACACGGATCTTTCGGAAAATAAAGCCTTTTCCGAAAGATCCCTTATTTTAAGAGGGATAAGGGATCTTTCGGAAAAGGCTTTATTTTCCAAAAGATCCGCATCTAGACTGGCGGTTTTTTCCGGCAAAGCTTCATGCTGAAAAAAAGCGGCAGCCATTTTTATGCTAATGAAGCAGGGGAGATTTAAATCCCCGCTTCATCAGCAATTGCGATACGCCTAATTTGCATCCCTTTTTCTTAAAAGGGATGCAATCTAGATGTAGCCCAACTGAGGCCTAACCAGCGCAGAGTAGAGGCATGAGAATGCCCCTCTGAGCATTAGAGTCCAGTTCTTAAGTGGGCTCTGCTAGCACAAGCAGCCAGGCCAGGCCAGAGTCCTAGCAGCTCTCTCAGTTATGTGATGCTCCTCAATTCCTCCAGCAGCCATGCTGTCCTGCTACAATCTTCACTTGGGACATGGTCCCTGGTGTGGGAGGCACATAATGGAACCTGGGGAGGGATGGAGGCCAGTGGCAGATTTGGGGCCCCCAGAAAAATCTCCTCCTACCATGGACCCAGGGTGGAAAGGCTCTAGCAGAGCTATCAGTCTCCAGGCTGCAGGAGGGAGCAGTCGGGGAAGGCAGTCAGGGGGGTGAGGCCTCAGAGTGGGGGTGGGGTTCTGGGCTCCAACCACAGATGAGACCTCCGTTATAGTCCTCGCAGAGAATGAGAGCTGGATTCCAGCCAGGCCTAGGCTCTGAGAAAGAACCACCCCAACGGAGGGCTCAAGTGAGAGGCATGGCCTTGGCTGGAAGAGCCAGTGCAGGTGGGTAGCTTCCCCACAGGGAAGCTTCACTTGCTGCTTCATGGTCCCTAAGGGGCAAGTGAAGGTTTCAGGCAAACACAACCAGAACTACATAGTCACACACACCACTACACACGCACACTCCCTGCAGCATGTTTGGTCACTCAGGAAGCCCACCCGTCCATGGGGAAAATGGGCACAGATCTGGTGGTCAACATGCCCTTGAGAACCAATGCTGCCATAACCCTGTTAAAACAAATTTATTTTAAAAAAAAAAGCAAAGCTCAGCTTTTAAAACAAATGGTATAAAAACAAGCCATATAAAAACAGCCGCTTAGCTAGCAACCTCCTGGCCCAAGCGTTGGCATGGCCCCTCCAGGATGCCTCTAAAGACTTCATAGCGGTGGTTCAGGTCTTTGCGGCCATGGATGCGGTATCTTGTCCCCAAAGCCCCGTGTGGGGAGGCCACACCATAAAAGACCCTCTGAATTCTGGAGTGGACCAGGGCCATGGCGCACATGGCACAGGGCTCACGGGTGAGGTACAGGTCATAACCGGTGCAGATGTAGGGAAGGCCATCACCAGATACAGCATGTTCATCAGAAGGCAGAAAGGTGCAAGCAGGATAGTCGTGGTAGCTGTAGGCTCCTCCACCCTGGCCGCAAGCCACCAGGTCAATGCAGACCATGGTGGCATGCAGTAGTGGGTGGAGGCCCTTCCTGCAGTCATGACCCACAGCCAGGACCCGTCCTGTGGCCGTGTCAACCACAGCAGCGCCCACTGGCACCATCCCCAGCTCCGCCCCCTGGCGTGCAGCATGGATAGCTTGCTCCATGTGACCTTGCATGGCTGCCTTGTCTTGTGGAGTGAAGAGTTGCCCGGCCAGAGCCTGGCTGGTCCGCTTGTTTTCATGGAAGGCTGTGGGCCAGTGCCGGGCGGCTTCTTCGAACTGGGGCCGGGTGAGGGGGGCACGTGCAGGCACCTGCACTAGGAAGGGCTCTCCCAGGCCACAGATGTCCACCTGTCCATCCGGGAGCAGCTCCGACAGTGTCTGCAAGGCCCCTGTGTCCTGCGAGGGGCTGGCCAGGCAGAGGAGCACCTCCAACGGCTGAGTTCCGCCACGTGCCCGCACACGCTTAAGGTGTGGGAGCTCCGTAAGGGGGCGCGCAGCCGACAGCTGCTGCACCAGGCGGGATGTTTCAGTCTTGAGCAACACGGGGGCAGCATAGGCCAGGATCAGCTCCACCTCCTGGGATTCCAGCTCAGGAAGTACCAGCAAGGCCTCCCATGGGGGGTCATCCAGCTCCTGCATCTTCCTGCGCTTGTAGTCTGGCTCCATCGCCCCAGGGCCTGCTGGGAAGGGAGTGGGTTGGACGTTGGGTTCCTCTTCACCCCAATACCTCACCACCTCTTCCCCAAACTTCCCCCCCCCCAGCCACCCACCCCTCCTGTGGGGGGCTGCATCTCCCCTCAAGCGCTAAGGGGATCTTCAGAGACTGCACCTCCCAGCTATCCCTTTCCCTCCTCAGGGGACTCACTTATGACCCCCATATTAACCCCACAGCCATCTCCCTTCTTCATATGGGGGGGGGGGCTCTTTCCTCCCTCAGCCCCAACGATTCTCCTTTCTCCTCCACGGGAGGGCGGCCCCTTAGTAACCTGCTCCCTGCCCCTTTCACCGGGGGAGGGGAGGGTGTCCCCTTCCCCCACTATCTGCCCCCCCCCCCAACATGGGGGGCGGCTCCAGCCCCCGAACCCGCCCAAGGGCCCCTTCTCCCAGCCCTCAGGATCCCTTCCACTTCTCCCACAGAGCCCCTGCCAGCATCCCTGACACCCCCCGCGGGACCCTCCTTGGCCCAGCCCCCCAGAACCTCCCCCGCACCTGCCCCCCACTCTCCAAACCAGACCCCGCCTCCTGTCCCATCCCCTCACGCCCATTGGCTCCTGGTGCTGCCCATCAGCAAAGCCGAGCGTCCCGTTCCCGGGCAGGGGCGAAAGAAACGCGGAAGCCTGAAGGGACAGAGAGCGCGTGAGGCCGCGGTCCTCCCAGAACATAGAAACGGGCGGGCAGAGCGGCCCGCAGCTTTACCATGGAGTCCGCCCTCCGGATGGACGGTCCCAGGATCACGGAGTACGGCTGGCAGAGGAGCCGGCGGAAGTGACATCGGAACACGGGGCCGGAAGTGCGGCATGCGGAAGTGCGGACCGGAGCCGGAGCCGGAGCCGGAGCGCTGCCATGGAACCCGGGCGAGCAGCCGGGCAGGGGCTGTGGCGCTGCGGGCGGCGGCTGCTCTGGGCCACCTCCCTACTCTGCGTCCTACTGGACCTGCAGCTGCCAGGTAACCATGGCAACTCGCCGGAAGCGGCCCCTCCCTCTGCCCCTCAGAAGAATTCCCGCAACCCCGCTCCTTTCGCCCTTGGCCCCACCCTCTTCCCCGCAGGCCCCACCCTCACCGGCTCAGCTCGCGCTCTCCCGTCTGACCCCGCCCCCGCCCAACCATCCGACTTCCTAGCCCCGCCCCTTTCTTCGCTAGCTCCGCCCCTTCCGTCAAACCGAGTCACCGAACTGGCCCCGCTGTCTCTTTAGCTCTCCACTGGCTCCTTCCACCTGCTGCTGGCCCCGCCCCTTTCCTGTTGGCCGTGCCTATTACAAGCCACTTTAGTTCCTCACTGTCTCCTCCTCACCCCCCGATGGGGAAGTCTAGGGGTGACCAGAGAGCAAGTGTGGAAACCCGGGGAGAGGTGTTTAGAAGACAAAGTCCCAAATATGGAGACTGGCCCTATCCCAGCGGGGCAGCTGGTCAGCCCAGGGCAGATGACAGCCTGAGTGGCAGGGAAAGGGTGGAGCTCTGGTGCCAGCAGGGCAGGAGGAAGGGCAAGCTGGGGATGGAGTGGCTGGGTTCAGGAGAGGGAGTGTGGTTAGAGGGGAAGAGGACAGGGCCTGGTGGCTGAGGGTGGAAGGACATCAGGGAAAAGGGGTGGGCATGGGGGGAAGGTGAATGTCCCAAGAACCTTAGGGAAGAGCAGGTGGGGTCAGGAAAGCCGGGAAGAGTGAAGGAGTGGTGAGGTGGGGTCAGGGCAGGCAGGAAGGGGGAAAAGCCATGGGAGTGGGAGCTAGTATGGAAAGAGACCAGGCTAAGAGAGTAATGGCTGGACTGGGTGTGAAAGGGCGGGACCAGGAGAATGGGGATGGTGCTGATTGAAATGGTGCCTGGCAGGGCTGGCAGAAAATGGACAGGCCATTCAGTTTTAGACTGCTTAGGGAAGGTGGAAGCTCCTTTGCTGGAGTTTTTCAAAAGGAGGCTGGGGAGTCATCTGGCTGGATGGTTAGACACAACAAATCTTGGAAGAGAGTTTGACTAGGTGACCTGTGTTTCTATGATTAGGGCTTTATCAAATTTGCGGTATGTTTTGGTCGATGTCAAGGTCATAGGATTTTAAAAATCATAAATATAATGATTTCAGCTACTTCACCTCCAAATTTTAGGGTGTTGTACTTTTAGGGGGCCTGACCCAAAAAGAAGTTGGGAGAGGGCACAAAATTATTGTAGAGGAGGCTGCGGTGCTGCTACCTTACTTCTGCATTGGGCTGGGACATCAGAAAGTGGCAGTTTCTGGCTGCAACCCTAGTTCTGAAGGCAGAGTCGTCACCAACAGCAGCGCAGGAGTAAGGGTGGCAATACTATACTATGCTACCTTTAGTTCTGCACTGCTGCCTGCAGAGCTCAGTCAGCTGCTGCCACCCTCTGGTCACCCAGCTGTCAAGGCAGCGGTGCAGACATAAGGGTGGCACAGTATAGTATTGTCACCCTTACATCTATGCTCCACTGACAGGGTGCTGCCTTCAGAGATGGATGCCCGACCAACAACTGCTGCTTTCTGACTGCCCAGCTCAGAAGGCAGCACAGAAGTACGGATAGCAGTACTGCGAGCCCCCTAAAATAATCTTGTGACTCCCTGCAACTCCCTTTTGAGTCATGCCCCCTATTTGAGAACTGTTGGTCTTCCCAGTGGAATCTGTATAGTGTAGGGTAAAAGTGACACATTTTTCATGGCTGTAAATTTCGTAAGGCCCTAGCTATGATGCTGTACTAGAGTGGCATTAAATACAGTGGTGTGTAGAGTGGGGTCAAGGCCCCATTTCCACAAATGGGGACTTCAGTGGGGCACCCAGCCCTGACTCCCCTCTACCCAGTCAAGGTGAGACACTTTGTCCCCTGCAGGTTTGCTGGCTTCCGGGCAGGCTGAGATCGAGAACCATCTGGAAATGGGGCGCAAGCTGCTGGCAGCTGGTCAGCTGGCTGAAGCACTGTCTCATTATCACTCAGCCGTAGGTAAGTACGAAGAGAGAAGGGGATGTCACCAGCTAGCCTGGGAGCGTGTCAGACCGGAGTGACAATAGCCTCCTCCACACTTACAGCTGTGCCAGGCAGGCATGGGGCATATGGGACTCCCTGGAGGAAGCAGACAGGAGCTTGGCACCAGGGAGGGTTGTTTGGCACAGAAGGAACTACTCAGGATGGCTATGGGTCAGTTTCATGAATGGGGCATTGAAGTTGGTGGGAAGCAGGTAGTGAAATGGGCTATTTCATGGGCATGTAGGAATGGTCAGCTCAGACATAAGGCCCATGTAGCAGTATACCAGCAGTGGGCAACCTGCAGCCTATTGGGGCTCTGTGTGTGATGCAGGAGACATTTTGTTTATTGTTGCTAAATTGAACTGGTTCCTTTCCATGTAGTTTTTCCTATTGGTATTATTAAAGTGACACACATGTAAAGCAAGGGCATGTAAAGTGAGATGCATGCTGATTGCACACACACTGACTGTGAGAGCTGTGTGCTCCCTCTGCATCCAATCAAAGCACTCCTACAGTTCAATCGACACCCCCACAAATTCTAGATACATGAGCACACTTGGCAAAACTACCTCTCCTAGGAGATGATCTTCATTACAACAATCTTACAGGCCACTGAGATGAAGAAGTGCCACTCTTGCAGCTCACTCACTAGCCGAGGTAGCCCATCACTGCAGTATACTCTCTCCAACACTGCATGCTTTGGAGGAAGGTGTACGTACCCTGCAGTAGCAAGTAGGCAAATGTTGTTCCCATATCAGCTGGTGTTTATCAGAGATCAGTATAAGTCCTGGAGTACTATGTTGAATATCCCTTCCCAAATTGGATTTCATTAATGATGATCGCTATGCTAGCCCTCCACAGACACGGCCGATTCCTTTGTGACTTTTGGCCAGGAGTTCTGCAGCGTGGTTGCATGTTGGAGGGAACAGAGTTTCTTTTGATCAGATTTTGAATTCCCCAACTTTTCCCTGTGTTCCCATGTTACAAAAGCAGGTGCTCCAGTGAGGAAGGCTTGTTGGCTTATTGATCAAGGTAGGGCCTAGGAGCTCTGCTCAAGATTTAAACCCCATTATGCTAGGTGCCAGACAGATGGATACAGAGAAATCCCAATCCACATGACAGATGGATTTGGGAGGACAGAGTAGCAATAAAACAAGCAGAGGCCTCAGCTCTCTGTTCCCTTTCAGTCTCAGATCACTGGGGTGTGTAAGGTGGCAAAAGGAGGCAGGGAGAACAAATCTGGGCTGGACTAGGAGAGGGGCCAGCACTAACATATTCTACCTCCTGCAGAAGGCGACCCCAAGAATTACCTTACATATTACAAGCGAGCGACTATCTACTTGGCCATGGGCAAGTTCCGCTCGGCACTGCCCGACCTGTCAAAGGCCATTGAGCTCAAGCCGGACTTCCTAGCCGTAAGTCACACTCACTGTTCTCACCTCTGACTTGTGGGGATATTAACTAATGGCAGGTTATTTTTGCTGCCACATGCAGTGTGATTGAGAGGCTGCTGCTGTCATGGGGGATGCGGCTGTGTCCCTTTTGAACTGGGATGACTTGGTCCTCCAAGGACGTTGCCGCTTCTCCATGTGGAACAGCCCCCCTGGCTGTTGATCTTTTACTGGCAGATCTGGTTGGGAATTGCTCAATGGAGGATTTGTTTAGGTCAGAAAAAACCAGTCTGTTCACAGCTGACAGAAAACCACCCCAGAGTCAAATTCCCACTTCCAGATCCCATGCAGTGATATAACCCTGGGGTTATCAAGTCAGGCTCTGAAGGAATACTGAGGTACGTTCCCAAAGTGGGGAGGTTGGCTGTAGTCAAGGGGGTCAGTGCACTCAGTTTGTGAGACTGAGATTCGTAGAGTCTCAAGGCCAGAAAGACTCCTTGTGAGCACCTAGTCTGAGCACCTGTGTAATAAACACCGGAGAACTTCCCCAAAATACTGCCTGGTTGAACCTTAGAAGATCTCTTCAAGATACATCTGGTGGTGATTTAAACATGACCAGAGAAGGTCAGTGGTTTCAGCTGTTAGATACCCTCACTGTTAAAAGTGTAAGCCAGTGGGTCCCTCCCAACCTGTGGTCTGTGGACCCCTGGTGGTCCATGACAGTATTGCAAGGGGTCTGTGGAAAGTTTAAAAATAAGGATCGGGCCCACTGAGGTAGGCCCAATCCTTACTTACTTTTTCTTTTTTCTTTTTTTTTCCTCCCTCAGGGACGGGGGAGTGGGGCTGTGAAATTTAAACGATTGAAAAAGGGTCTGTATGCTCAAAAAGGTTGGGAACCACTGGTGTACGATTTATTTTCAGTGTGCATTTTCCATCTGCAATATCCAGCCATTGAGCTGGTTAGACCTTTGTTTGCTATCCGTGGTTATCAACCAGGGGGACACATAGCCATGGGGCGGACGTAGAGGTCTTCCAGGGGATATATCGACTTATCTAGATATTTGCTTAGTTTTACAACAGGCTACATTCAAAGCCCTAGCAGAATCAGGACAAACTAAAATTTCATACAGACAGTGTCTTGTTTATATTGCCCTATGTACTGTACACTGACATGTAAGTACCAGTTTAAATTCCATGGTGAAAATGAGACCGTCCTCAGTTTTTCGGTATTGGTGTGGCTGTGTTGCTTTTGTATTTTTATGTCTGATTTTGTAAGCAAGTCATCTTTAAGTGAGGTGAAACTTGGTGGTATGCAGGACAAATCAGCCTCCTGAAAGAGGTACAGTTCTTAAGTTCTTATAGCTCTAACCAGTTGGTTAGTCTGGGAGTTCTCTCTCCCCCATTCTGCCTGAGCTCAGACACAGATGTTTATAATGATTTGCTGCTAGCACTGGTTCAAAAGCAGCTTGGCTGAAATCGTGTTGACACAAAGACATCAGTAGCATTGTCCTTCTCCTTTCCTGGCCAGAGCAAGGAAGGTAAGGCACATGACTGGGAGAGCTCAGTGGATTCGCCCCACTGCCTCCCTGCTTGGCCTGAGGCCAGTCCCAGCCCTTCTCTGTGACTCACTTTCCCTCTCTGGGGTAATGACATTCCCTGTCTGGGATTAACCTGGGACTGTGAATTGCATTGATATGCTAGGAGGTGAGGTGCAACAAGAAGCATGAGCTAAAATGTACAGATTTTATTGCTGGCACTCACTAGGGTCTTGAAAATCTGGCTGCCTATTTTTCTTCTCCCTAAATATGGTATTTCTGGCCTGGATTTTCAAGGTACACCACTGAAAACAGGGCTGGAATTTGCAAACAAGAAGCAATTTCAGGGCAGTTCTCTGCCCTGTGCTCAGATGGTCACAATAGTTCTTTGTTGTCATAGAATCCGTGATCCTGCCCCTCTTTGCATAACACTTTGAGATCTACAGGTGCAAGTGCCACGGAAGAGGTACCTGTTGTTACTGATAGGGTCCAAGGCCAGAGGAGAGCTTTGTCAACTGGTCTCACTTTCTGCATAAGGCAGGCTAGAGAATTCCCTGAACTAATTCCTCTTTGAAGTAGAGCAGGCCTTAGAGGGGACGTCTACACGGCAATAAAAAACTCACAGCACCGAGTCTTGGAGCAGCTGGCTTAGGCTGCAGGCAATCATGAAGGATTTTAGAGCCTCGGCTCCAGCCTGACTCTGAATGTCTATGCTCCTGGTTTTAGCCCTGTGAGCCTGAGTCAGTCGAACTGGGCTGATCCCACAGCATACATCTACCCTTTGAGGAAATGGCTGATTCTGATTTTAAAAGTCACTTTAGCTAGATTTTTTAAAAGGAGAATGCCTCTAAAAATCTAGCACCGGGGGTCAGGAGGTTATTACAGGGGGGTTGTGAGTTGCCAGCCTCTGCATGCTGGGGAATACAGAGAACTCTGTGCGCCAAGCTGCCAGCCTGAGCCTTTCAGAGATGCGTGACTGGAGAGGAGTAGCTGCTGCTCAGATTTGAAGGTAGCACTGCATCTAACAGCGGCACAGAAGTTGTTTTTGTGGGTAAGAATCACTTCATCAGGTGCATGGAATGGAAATATGTATTAGCATAGAAGGGAGTTACTTATCAAGTGTCTATCTGTATCTATGCACGTCTTTTGGGGGGCTTGAAATATTTTCATAGGGAGTCCCAGCAAAAAAAATTTGAGAACCCCTCCACCTCACTTTTCCTGATTGTAAAACGGATAATGACGCTAAATCTTCTCTGGAATGTGCTCCGAGGTCCACAGATGAAAAGTGCTGGAAAAGAGCTGGGTATGAAACAAAAGGGCCTAGATGGCCTAGCCACAGAGGATCGTATCTTGGGTACTCTAGGAAGGATCTCCTGGAATCAAACTTTGGACATCCATTGTTAGAGACCTTGTTGGCAAAACGTGGTGGCTATTAGGGCCCTGATTCAGCCAGGCGCATGAGCACAGGCTGCGCTGCCTTTTGCAACAGACCATGCTTAAGCATTAAGAACTGTGCTTTGATTGACGGCACCAATCTGAATCTGTGGTTGCCAGAGTCTTTTGCTGCTCTCACCCTGGAAATCTGCTCTGTATTCACTCCAGGCCAGGTTACAGCGGGGCAACATTTTCCTGAAACAGGGCAATACAGAGGAGGCCAAACAGGACTTTGAAGCCGTGGTGAGTGCCATGAGAAGAGACCCCCAAGGTTGGCCTCGGGAGAGGCATGGGAATGGAATGTCTTGTGGTTGGGGGGGAGGGGAGTTTCCAGAAGCAGCTCTGCGGAATCTAAGCAGCCTGAGCTGATGTTCTGGCTTTGCTGCATTATGTTGTGTAGCATCACCCCTCCCTGCCATGGCGTTGCCGCCCACCCTGTTGCTTTCCCCCCTGCTGTGCTGCCTGCCCAAGCGCAGAGGGATCTCTGAAAAGATGTTTGTCTGCAGCCCCCCAGTGCAGAGATACAACGTTCCCTCTAATCTTTTCCACCCATGTGTGGATTTTTTCCATCCTGGTGCAGAATACATTTTTTGCATGCATCAAGGCATGTGTGAATGTGCACCACCAGGGAACACTAGTTACAGGCCCATCTGCCTGCGTATCTGTCTTCTGGTGGGCACTGGTTGGAGAACTTTGCTAAAGGGCCACCTTTGGGCATCTGGTGATCCTTGTTGGTTTTTTCTCCTTCACACCCCTCCAGCTGCAGAGTGATCCCAGCCACAAGGAGGCTCAGAGCCAGTTAGCTAGACTCACTGAGTTGGAAGTGTCCATGCAAGAAGCCCAGGCAGCTTATCAGAGAACAGACTACTCGGGAGCCATCAGGATCCTGGAGCAAGCCATTGAGGTATCTGTCAAGAGGCGGTTGCTTGTGGGGATCACACCATTTCTGAGAGTAGGGGAGTGTCGCTCAGTTGCCCAGGGACGCTGCTGGCCAGTGCTGTTACAATGGTCCTTTGTAACCTAGTCAGACTACATCTCTCCATGTTATATCTAGGTCGTCACTCTTGCGGAGGCAAAGCAGTGCATCATGGAATTTGTAGTTCCACTACCTCATGTCCCTGCTCTCTTCCATGGGATGGCCTCCCTGGACTGATTGTGGTGCCTCATAGGAGGCACAGTCAGGGCTCCCTTGATGTAGTGCTGAGGGTCAGCAAGCAGGAGAATGTCATGTCTCATGGGGGTTGTAGTTCAGTTGCCACACAATTCACTTCACCTCTGTAGGCAAGGCTCCCCAGCCAGACTACATCTTCCATGATGCACAACGCTCACGGATTCCCATGATGTACCTCATCCTACAAAAGGGGAGACTGCAGTGCATCATGGGAGATATCTGCCCGATAGAGATCAATGGGAACATAAATCAACCAAACTACATTTCCCATGGTGCCTTGTAATTTCCCCTCTTGGAGAAGGGGAGGTAGGGCATCATGGGAGATGTAGTCCAGCTAGTAAGCCAGGCCCATAGCAGAGAATGGGGACATGAGGCATCCAAACTACAGTTCCCACAGGGCAATGTGGCAACATTTTCAAATTGAAATATTTCAGGGGGTTTGGCCTAAATTTGGAGGAATTTTGAGCAGTGAGATTTTTAACCAAAAATCAACTTTTTTCCATGGGGAAGCAGATGCTTTTGACAAAAAAGTTGTCAATCTCGCAGTTTATACCAAAACCCAACAAATTGTGAAGGTACCCAGCATCTTCCTTGTGCAGTGAACAAGCACCCAACAATTCAGGAAAGTCTTTGGGTCAGTCTGGTCCCTGGGGTGCCCCCTCAACTCTGAGCATCTGCTGCTCTGAGGTGTGCCGGATTTAAGGCCAGAAAGACAAGTGGACCAGAGTCAGGGTGGCAGCAGTGGGTTGTTTATCTACAAGCCAGCTCCATTTTCAATCTCACATCTGCCTACCACGACCTGGGCTGGCTGAGGCCCAGTGTGGGAGCTTGAGGAGGTGAGCATGCACCAAGGGCAATTGTGCAGGAAAACTGGGGCAGTGGATGAAGCTGGGAGTAAGGGATGCTGGGCATTGGGATCTTGGAAGTGTGCTCTGGTCCCCCTGCTGCCTTATTAAAATGCCAGAGGGATCTTGAGCAAAGGGGATGGTGGGTCTCCCTGGACTTGGTTCAGGTCCTGCTTCAGTTTCCTCGCTGCCCACCCATGCACCATGAAGTCCCCTTTCCCTTTCATCAGTCCAGGCACATAGAGTCCTGCTGCCCAGCCCCTTCCTCGGACTGATGCTGTTTTACACACAGGACGTGGCCTCGCCTTTCTCCTCACTTTTGGATTCTTCTTTCCTGCTGTGCCGGGGGCTTGGAAAGGCCGGATTCTGCCCCGTAAAGTTGCAAAGTTGGCTCCAGCACTGGCCATCCCAAGAGAGGGAGAATGGCAGAGCCGAAGCTGGGCAGGCTTGGTTGGGGGTTGTGTAACGGGCCCTGCCGTGCACCCCAAAGCAGTGTGGCCCCTAGGCACAGACTTGCTTGTGCTCAGGTTTGCTCCCTTGGCCACAGATCTCCCCGTGGGACCCCGAAGCCAAGGAACTACGTGCCGAGTGCTACCTGATGCTGGGCGAATACAACAAGGCCATCCTCGATCTGAAACCCACCACCAAGCTCCGCGCTGACAACCGAGCAGCTTTCCTCAAGCTCAGCCAGCTGTACTATGGCCTGGGGGAGCACGAGGAGGCGCTGGTGTGAGTGGGGGAGGGGAGGAGGCCCTGGCTAGGGAGTGGGGGATCTTGGGGGGGAGGGGAACTCTGGGCCCATCTGCACCCCTAATTCCCACCTCCCCACCAGGTTTCTTGAATCCCTGCCCCAGAGGTGCCAGTCCTCAGGGAGGTGACATTGCCTGCATCAGACATCCTTCCTTAACTTTGAGCCCTGACCATGGACACAGGAAGGGCCAGGGATGTGCTGGGATCTCGGGGAGGGGAGAGGGGGACTGTGACATTGCTGCATCTTCCAGAAACCTGCCCCACCTGTCACCTCTGCCCCTCCCCAGGCAGGTGCGCGAATGTCTCAAGCTGGACCAGGACGACAAGGCCTGCTTTGCCCATTACAAGCAAGCCAAGAAGCTCTCCAAGCAGCTGGAGACAGCCGAGGAGCACGTCAGAGCACAGAGGTGATGACCAGGCCCCTTCTCCCTCTATCCCCATCTCTCCGTCAATCCAGGGGTTGTGAAAGGCCGTTTCTTTCCAGCCAGTGGGCCTTGGCACTCTGAAACCTCTAGGGGGTACCTGGAAATATCCCTCCCCCCCTTCCCGGCCACATGTCTAGGGAGCAGCCCCTGGATTGCCAGAGTCTGGCATGTTGGGGATAGTGGAGGGGCTGAGATGCAGCCAGCTCTGGAGTGGGATGCAGGGGCAATATATATGGGGATCTCCCACCTGGTGCTCAGATGCAGCCATCGCTGGGTGTAGTGCAGGGGCTGATTAAACAGGAATCCATGGGGCATGTGGGGGCATCTTGCCTGCAGCCAAGCACTCGGGGATCTCCTCTTTACAGAGTAGCGCCCACCTTTAGGCTCCCCCTGCACCTTCCCCCTGGAAGCCCTGCCTGGCTTTAGGTCTGGCATATTTTGGCTTTTCCAATATCCTCTGCTGGTGCCAGCCCTGCGTTTGGCCCGGTTCCCTTCCCCCACTTTGCCAACTGGTGCCCTGCTGGTGAGTGACGTGTGCTGCTCCCGGGGGACAGGTATGAGGACGCCATTGACAAGTACAAAGCGGCCATGAAGACGGAGCCACAAGTGGAGGTTTACACCACCAAGGCCAAAGCACGCATCTGTCACTGCCTCTCCAAGGTGAGCCCCCTCCTTGTGCTGGCATCTGTCCTGCCTGCCGTGGGGTGAGCTTGTGGGGGCAGGGAAAGGCAGGTAGGAGAGACAAACAGCAGGGCTGGGATGACCCTGTACATGGACGACTCACCCAGTGCTGACATGTGGCTACCTATGGAGTGGAGCACAGGGACTCTATACATGGACTCCTTGCCTGGTCCTGAGATGTGGCCATCTCTGGGGTAGAGCGTTGGAGCTGTATATATAAGGACCCCTTGCCCAGTGCTGAGATGCAGCCTCCAGTAGGGGACAGCAGGGTGCTGAGGAGCAGCCACCTCTCCTAGATTTCATAGCGTTTTGGATAGCCATGGGTAACTCAGGCTAGTGTTTGGGCCACATGACTGGGTTCGCCTTCATCTCAGTGGGCTGCGAGACTGTCCTAACCAAGATGGTCTCCCAGGCTAGAGCCGTTTTTCTAACTGTGCTTGCGTGCCTCCATTCAGGGTAAGCCAACTGCACAGTAGCAGCGCTGTGATTGGCTGCAGAGGGAGCTCATGACTCTCACAGTCAGTGTTGTGTGCAGTCAGCGCGTATCCTGGCTTTATGTACATGTCACTTTAGTAATGCCGGCAGGAGAAAAATACGTGGACAGAAACCAGTAGAATCTGGCAACCCTGTGTGTGGGAAACAGTGAACAAAATGTCTCGTGGGCCAGAACTCCAATAGGCCACGTGCAGGCCACTGGTTGCCCAGCACTGATTTGAGGCCAAAAGGTCTCTTTAGAAGATCTAGCCTGATCTCTTAGTCCCAGGCCAGTCCATTCCCCCTGTGCAGAACCTGAAGCCTTCAGCTGGAGTAAAGATTTCAGTCCTCAGGAGGCCCCACCTGTTATGAACCCCAGGCAGAGAATTAAGCAGGGGAGATGAATGGTTAACCAGTTAACTGATAAGCATCACCCTTACCGGGAGATACTTACTGGCTGGTAACTGATGGCCCAACCTGGCCAGAGCAGCCCCTGCCCATTTTGGGGTGTCCGGACCTGCTGTGCCATGCCATGGGCAGAGGGCATTCCTGCCTGCCCCTGTTTAAGCGGTTAACTGGTTAAACATAACATTTAAATGGCTAACTTATTAAACAGGATTTTACCTTCCTAATCCATGCCCCATGCAACCCTCTTTTCCAGCCCCTGCCAATCTGACCAGAGCAGAAATTCCTTCCTGACCACCAGTCTGGGGCTGGGTTGAACTCTGAGCTTGTGAGTAAGAACCAGTCAGTTGGGCACCTAGAAAGTGGGTTCTCTGGCCCGCCCCACCCAGTGTCCCACATCCAGCTGTGGCTGATGGCCAGCTCCGAGGAAGGCAAACGCTCAGAATACAGCAGGTCATTTGTGCCTCGGGGAAAAAATCCTTCCTGACCATACAGGCACCTAGCTGAGGCCCTGAAACATGAGACTGGATTGTAATCACAGCAAGTCTGTTCCCCAGGAGCTCTGTCTCTCTCTGCAGTTCCTGTTAGGGTCCCTTTTACAAGTCCTCCTAGCTTTCTCCTGGCTCAATTGCTCTCACGTGCAGGCCCAGTAGACCCACAGGAGCACAGCAGGGTCTGGTCCCGTCCAGCAGGGGGCAGCAGAGACACACAGCAGGGCCCATCTTCTCTAGCAGGGAGACATTACACACACACACACTCTCTCTCTCTCTCTCTCTCTCCATGCACACAGCCTGAAGTCAACATCTTTGTTCTGTGTAAAGGGGCTTTGAAGAGGCCTTTGTATCTAAGCCCCACCTGTGCCAGCAGCCTGAGGGCATAGTGGTATTTACAAAGGTTGTGGGAATCAGTTGGATAAGGAAGAGGCCAGCTGCAAAATCTCTTCATCCCTTTCATCCTTCTCAAAACCACATGCTGGCTCTGAGTAGAGCTTCCGGGAGGAAACCGGATGTTTGCTATTGCTCCAGTACACCCCATCCTATGCTCCACTTGCCTGTCTTTGAATGTTCCTATGGTTAGAACTGGTCAGAAATTGGGCATTAATTTCCAGCTGAAAAACTTATCTTTCATTAGAAAAATAAGATTTTTTTCCCCCCTCATATTGACACCTAACACTTTTCTGGTTTTCTGATGGAAAATACAAAATATTCTAGAAAAGCAGAGATTCTTCCTGTGAAACTTTCCTCCCAGTGTTCTCTTGGAGGAGAAACACTTCGCTGGTAAATTATCCAGTAGCCCTACTTGTGCTTGATGGACTAGACTGGAATCAGAACCCCTGGGTTCAATTCCTGGTGCTGCCGCGGACTCTCTGCAACACTGAAGGCAACACATTCAGAAGCTGCTATGGGTACGTTTACACAGCAAGACATTATGTTGAAATAATTTTGAGATGGAGAACTTCTTACTTTGACTCCTGTAACCCTCATTTCATGAGCAGTAAGGGAAGTCGAAGGAAGCAGTGGTAGATTTAGGGCAGGGCGAGCGGGTCGGCTGCCCTGGGCCCTGCGCTTCCTGAGGCCCCACACATGCGCCGTGTCAAAGGGGGGGCCCACGAAATTTCGCTGCCTGGGGCCCCACGACATGCCCAGGGCCCTGCGGCACTCTCAGCCACCCTTGGAAGGAAGTGTGTTCTTTCTTTGACTTCCTGCTATGCAGACAGCGCCAAAAGCCAAATTAAGGTATTTCAACTTAAGAACATAAGAATGGCCATACTGAGTTAGACCAAAGGTCCATCCAGCCCAGTACCCCTGTCTGCCGACAGTGGCCAATGCCAGGTGTCCCAGAGGGAGTGAATCGAACAGGTAATGATCAAGCAATCTCTCTCCTGCCATTCCTCTCCACCCTTTGACAAACAGAGGCTAGGGACACCATTCCTTACCCATCCTCGCTAATAGCCATTTATGGACTTAACCTCCATGAATTTAGCTAGTTCTCTTTTAAACCCTATTATAGTCCTAGCCTCACAACCTCCTCAGGCAAAGAGTTCCACAGATTGACTGCGCTGTGTGAAGAAGAACGTCCTTTTATTTGTGTTAAACCTGCTGCTCATTAGTTTCATTTGGTGGCCCCTAGTTCTTATATGATGGGAACAAGTAAATAACTTTCTTTTATTTACTTTCTCCACACCACTCATGATTTTATATACCTCTATCATATCCCCCCTTAGTCTCCTCTTTTCCAGGCTGAAAAGTCCCAGTCTCTTTAATCTCTTCTCATATGGGACCCATTCCAAACCCCTAATCATTTTAGTTGCCCTTCTCTGAACCTTTTCTAATGTCAGTATATCTTTTTTGAAATGAGGAGTCCACATCTATACGCAGTATTCAAGATGTGGGCGTACCATGGATTTATATAAGGGCAATAAGATATTCTCCATCTTATTCTCTATCCCTTTTTTAATGATTCCTTACATCCTGTTTGTTTTTTGACTGCCACAGCATACTGCATGGATGTCTTCAGAGAACTATCTACGATGACTCCAAGATCTCTTTCCTGATTAGTTGTAGCTAAATTAGCCTCCATCATATTATATGTATAGTTGGGGTTGTTTTTTCCAATGTGCATTACTTTACATTTATCCACATTAAATTTCATTTGCCATGTTGTTGCCCAGTTACTTAGTTTGGTGAGATCTTTTTGAAGCTTCACAGTCTGCTTTGGTCTTAACTACCTTGAGCAGTTTCGTATCATCTGCAAACTTTGCCACCTCACTGTTTACTCCTTTCTCCAGATCATTTATGAATATGTTGAATAGGATTGGTCCTAGGACTGACCCTTGGGGAACACCACTAGTTACCCCTCTCCATTCTGAGAATGTGCCATTTATTCCTATCCTTTGTTTCCTGTCTTTTAACCAGTTCTCAATCCATGAAAGGATCTTCTCTCTTATCCTATGACAACTTAATTTACATAAGAGCCTTTGGTGAGGGACCTTGTCCACATGTTTGTTGACCCCTTCAAAGAACTCAAGTAAGACAGGATTTGCCTTTACAGAAACCATGTTGACTTTTGCCCAACAAATAATTTGCCCGGTACTGACATTAGACTTACCCATCTGTAATTGCCAGGATCGCCTCTAGAGCCCTTTTTAAATATTAGCATTACGTTAGCTATCTTCCAGTCATTGGATACAGAAGCTGATTTAAAGGATAGGTTACAAACCATAGTTATAGTTCTGCAGTTTCACATTTGCGTTCTTTCAGAGCTCTTGGGCGAATGCCATCTGGTCCCGGTGACTTGTTACTGTTAAGCTTATCAATTAATTCCAAAACCTCCTCTAATGACACTTCAATCTGTGACAAGTCCTCAGATTTGTCACCTACAAAGGACGGGTCAGGTTTGGGAATCTACCCAACATCGTCAGCCGTGAAGACTGAAGCAAAGAATTCATTTACACAATTGACGTTGCTGAAGTTGCATATCAACTTTTGTCCTGCAGTGTAGACATGCCCTGTCTGATTTAGCTGCCTAAAGGAGGATTGGGGGCCACTCACCCACAGAAAAATCAGTCAGAGGCCACATGCAAGGGAGAAACAAAAAGAAAAAACCCCTCACAGATGTGGCCCCCAACTGAGAAGCAGAAATAAAAGACATTCACCTCACTATCTCAAGCTTCACCTCAGAACCTAGGGGACTGGGGCTAGTAGATTTTGTAGGGCACCCTTAAGCTCTGATGTGGGGACAAAAATGAGGAGTTCAGTGCATGGTAGGGGGCTGCTGGTGAGCAGGCTGGGGTGGGAATATGGGTCTGGGAAGGAGGTAGGGTGCAGGGGTGGTCTGGGTGGAAGGGAGGGTGCAGGAATGAGCTGGGGATGCGAGGTTTGGGCCCACCTATGTGGATGCAGGGCATGGAGGCCGGGCATGGGCGCACCTACCTGGCGGAGTTCCTGGAGGAGCACATGGCTTCATGCCGCTCTGGGTGCTGCAAGGAAACGTCCCCCACCAGCACCGTAGGAGCAGTGCCTGTAGGGAGCGCTTTCCTGTAGTGCACGGAGCTGCTTCCCCCATGCCAGGCAGAGCCCGTGGGCCAGATCCAGCGCAATTTACCTGAATTGGGCCCATGAGGCTCCCCTCTCACTAGCGCACCAGTCATAGCATCCCTCATTTGGCTGGAATACCAGCTCGTGCCCTTGTGGGGGTCGGAGGTTGAGCCCCGAGCCTTGCATACTAGATCAACGCAAGCTGTGGACAGTAGGTTCCCCATCCCTGCCCTAAAGTGACTGAATTTAAACTCATTGCTTTTGAAAATGGCACCTTGAATTTGTGTGCCTTGGTTTCTCTTGATGATATGGGGAGAGAGTACCCTTTCTTGCATTGCAGGGGGACTGGTGAGGGTGGATCTCTGAATGAATATATGTAAGAGGGGTGGACAATAATTTTTGACGATTGAGGACCACGCTCTTCCATGGTATTAATGGAGGAAGTGGGTGTGGGATGGAGGTAGGATGCAAAAGGGAGCTCAGGGTAAGGGATTGGGGTGCAGGAGGGAGAGTGGGATCTGGGAGGGAGTTTGGGTGAAGGAGGCACATGTGACCTAGGGCAGGGGACTGGGATGGAAGGGGTTGGGTTGTAACCTAGGGTAGGAGAGGATTGTGATCTGGGGCAGAGGATTGGTGTGGGGATATGAGTACAGGAGGGGGGAAGAGGGTATATTAAGTGGAGGGGTAGAGGGTTGAGGAAGGGAGGGGCTGGGCTGCCAGAGGCAGGCTCTGGCCAGGAGACTTACCAGCCAGCAGCCCAACCAACCTGCAGGGCCATGTGCTTGTGTGAATAACTGAGCTGGCGGGAAGGCAGGCATGGTGGTTCGTGTGCTGCCTGCTGTTCAAACGGGCAGCTCCCATTAGCCATTTTCTGGCCAGAAGCTGGCCAATGGGATTATGCTTGGGGTGGGAGTTACACCTAAAGCCTTCCTCCCGCCCCTTTGGGATCACAATTTTTAAAGAGAAACGGTCCTGCAGCTGCTTTTCTGAGCAGTGTGCAGGGCAAGCAGGGGAGCCTGCCTGGGACTTCCCAACAGTGTTCCCTCTAAGATTTTCCATCCTTGGGCAAGTTGAATCTTCTTTTGGGCAGGTTAAAATTTTGTATGTGCCCCACCAATATTGAGGTAGTGTGCGGATGTGTACCCTCCAGTACAAACAAAAACCATAAATATAAATATCTATTTAAATAGTCCATAGGTGTGGAAGAAAATATATTAAAACAAGGGATAATTAACAAGGAGCAATGCTTATGATTATTTAATATGAAATCAAATAAAAAGAAAATTAACACTAACCTTGGCAGAAGAAGTGGGTTGTGCCCATGAAAACTCCTGACACTATTTATATATTTTGTTAGTCTCAGGTGCTACAGAACCATTGTTTTTTTTAAGGTTTTTTAGTTACAGACTAACATGGCTGCACCTCTGAGACCTTGGAGTACATGTATCATCATCCTTTCTAACCGACAGATGCATGTTTAAAAGATCTTGCAAATAAGGTTTCATCCTACAAAACAGCTAGCATCACACAGCTTGCTGCTTCTGACTGATAAGAGCTAGAACTCTACCAGATAGAAAAGATCTGGCTTTAATGCAATATAATTTACCATGTATTAATTAGTAACACAGGATTTTAAAAAATCCTTAAGATGAGAGTTTTAGATGTCTGCAATACTTCAAAAAAATCTGCTAAAAGAATCTTTCTTTCTTACATTAAGCCATTAACACAGGGTTGGGCAATAATTTTTGATGGGGGAGGGGCCACTCCAAGGATTTGGTAGGTAGTTGAGGCCTGCATTCTTCCATTATATTAATGCAGGAGGTGTAGGGATCAGGGATAGAAGTTGGATGCAGAAGGGAGCTTGGGGCTTGGGATCTGGGAGGGAGTTTGGGTGAAGTAGGGGATCGTGACCTGGGGCAACGGACTGGAGTGAGGATGGGTTGCAGAGCCTGGGAGGGGGTTGTGACCTGGAGCAGGAGTGCAGGGATTTGGGCTGTGACCAGGGATAGCAGAATGGGGTGCAAGGTCTGAGAAAGGGTTGTGACCTGAGGAGGAATGTAGGAGGGGATGCAGTGACTGGGAAGGTGTCTAGGGGATAAAGCAGGGGAGCAGAAGGTTTGGGTTATTTGGGGTAGGAGGGAAGAAGGGATGGAGAGGATGGGGGGGAAGAAGGGAGGAGCTTGGGTGCCAGAGATAGGCTCTGTCTGGGAGAACTTACCTGGCTTCACACCAGCAGCTCAGCAGGTTCCTTAGCCAGGGTCCTTGCCTTTCCACCCCTGTACATGCTCAGGGGAGCTGCAGGAGCTGTGTTTATTGCTCTAATCTAAACTGAATCCTGTGAGCCCCGGGGATGAGGAATGAGGGGCAGGTCACATGTTGCCTGTCCTGCAAACAGGCTGCTGCTATTGGCCGAAACTGACCAATAGGAGCTGCTGGGGCAGCATGAGAAACCTGTCTCCCCTCCCTCCAGGTTGTCAGCGTTCACAAACACACACATGGCCCTGTAGCCAGCTTTCTGGAGTGTCAAGCAGGAGCAGGGCAGGCAGGGAGCCAGCTGGGGCTTTCGCAGCCGGATCCAGCCTGCAGATCATCTTTTGCCCAGCCCTGGAGTAGAGGGTGGAGCCTGCTTTTCCATTTATAGCAGGCAGCAGAATTGTGCGGGAGGGAAGGTTGCATGGATTTGTTTGCAAGGCAGCAGTGGCAGGATGGGAGAGGAATCTCAGCTCTGGGTGAGGCAGGGACCATTCACACTGACATGGGACTGGGGTTAGAACATGTGAGCACCATGCGCAACAGTGCAATTTCTTTGTCTCCCTCACATGCACCCACACAGCGAGTTTCCCCCCCGAGACACCTGCACCACACCAGAGTGTTCCCAGTGTGACTAACGCAGCTAGATCAAGATGCGCGGTGTGTGTAGGAGACGAAATTCGCACCTGGGCAGCCCTCAAGGAGAGAGGGCCGTGGGAGAAAGAGAAGGCAGTGGGGCACGTTGGTAGAATAGTGAGCATGTGTCAGAGCACATCCTGGAGGAGAAGGCATGTGCCTGAGAGGAGGGTTAATGGGGGACATCCTTAAGAAAGTGGGGACATGGGGCAGCATGGGCATGTCCCAGAGAGGGTTTGGGGTATGTCTGGGGTGGGTCTGTGGATCTCAGCCCAGAGAGGATGGGGTGAGCTGTCGGGGAGCCAGTGGGGTATGTCTTGGAGAGGGTGGGAGACTTGTCCCATAGAGTGGGGGACATGGGTCTTGGAAATAGTGATGGTGCATATGTGGGTAGTTGGGCATGTCCTGGATAGATTAGGGGTGTCGTCCCCCCCCCCCAGGGAAAGAGGCATGTCCTGGGGGGCAGTCACAGAAAGAGTGGGGTGCTGTTGGGTGTGTCCCAGAAAGGGGTGAGGAGTATCCTGGGGGGGGTGCAGAAATAGAGAGGGATGGAACAGTCCTACAGTTGCAGCCTGACCCACCTCTCCTCCCCCGCCAGAGCAAACAACCCCAGGAGGCCATTGATGTTTGCACGGAGGCTCACCAGCGGGACCCACATAACATCTTCATCCTGCGCGACCGGGCTGAGGCCTACATCCTGAACGACGAGTTCCAGAAAGGTAGGGTGCAGGAGCAGCTCCCGCCCTGCACTGCTGGCGGGGACTGGCCCGCTGGCTGGAAAACTCCCAGCAGCCAGGCCGCAGGGCTCAGAGCAGGTCTCTGACCGGCCTTTGTTTGGGAATGTTCAGGAGACTTGACTCAGCCTGCCTGGATCAGGGCCAGCTCAGGAGCAAAGGCAGAGCCGTGTGCCCTCTGTGCATTATACCTGTGTGGTTTCGCCCCATCCTCCCGGCCACCACCAATGCTCTACTTCAGCACAGCCCTTGGGGAAGGAGTCGCTCCTTGCTGGCCACCCTGCTATCGACCTGGGCAGTGCGGCCTCGTGGCTTGAGCCCTGCCTGGGAGTCAGGATCCTGGACTCTCCCAGCTCTGGGACAAAGAGTGGAAACTAGGAGGTTTGAACAGGGGTAGGTCTGGGTGGCTGGACTCCCGGTTTTGTTGTAGGGCTGGTGTGTGTCTGGGGATGAGTGAGGCAGGAAGATCTGGGAGCCAGGAGACCTGGATTCTGTCCCACACAGGAGGGGAGTGTTGTGGCATAGAGTGGGAGCCAGGATCTCCTGGGTTCTCTCTCTGACTCTGCCCTGCTAAGTGGAAAGTCCGTTCTTTTCCCTTTCTGATCCTTTGTCTGTCTAGTGGAGCAGGAGCCTTTAGGCGCTGCTGTTATCCAAACAGTGATTAATAAAGTTAAGAGCCCGGGTGACTTGCAAGGAGATCCCTCGTTAGGAACATCGATGTTTTTGTGTGGGTCAGTTTCATCGGGGTCAGCCACCTTTGTTCCAGACCCTGACCTGAAACTGACTTGAGTTGATCTGAAACAGCTCAGAACTTAGCCGGGGAAAAAAGATGGAGGGGGAATTTACTCACAAAAAATTCCCTGATAATTGGGTGCTATTTGTTTTTGTCTAAATTTTTCAATGGAAAATCTTTTTTAAAATGACAGAAATCAGGACTGGGATAATTTCTGATGGAATATGGGAGAAAAAATTGATTTGGATATGCAATTGTGATACCTCCTGGATGATCTAATTTGAGGGCTGGGATCCCGTGTTGGACTGCATGTCCCATGATGCACTGCAAACACTGCTCTTGGAGATGGGAGACATTGTAGTTTGGGTTCTTTGAGTTGGGAGTGCCTGGTTAAACATGCCCTGGCACACAGCATAATCTGCTTTCTTCAGGATGGGGAGTGGGGCAGTGTGTGAGCTGTATTTTGATGCGTAATGCTCCCCTCATTCTCTACATAGGCTGAGCTCCACCTCCCATGATGCATTCTGCCAGGGCTCCCATAATACAGTGTTGTGGCCCAGCAGGAGGCGAGACCATGATGTAACATGGTACTTGGGTGCCTCATGACCTCAGTTGGGCTATATTTCCCATGATGCATCCACATCTGCCTTCTTCGAGATGCGATGCACCAGGGAACCCCATCACTGTGGTGCATCATGGGAGCTGTAGTTTGCCTAAAGCATGAAGCTCACAGAGAACATAAGAGCAGCCACACTGGATCAGACCAAAGGTTTATCTAGCCCGGTATCCTGTCTTCCAACAGTGGCCAGTGCCAGATGCCCCAGAGGGAGTGAACAGAACAGGTAATCATCACATGATCCCTCTCCTGTCATCCATTGCCAGCCTCTGACAAACAGAGGCTAGGGACACCATTCCTACCCATCCTGGCTCATAGCCATTGATGGACATATCCTCCATGAATTTATCTAGTTCTTTTTTGAACTCTGTTAAAGTCCTGGTCTTCACAACATCCTCTGGCAAGGAGTTCCACAGGTTGACTGTGCGCTGTGTGAAGAAAAACTTCCCTTTGTTTGTTTTAAACCTACTACATATTAATTTTATTTGGTGATCCCTGGTTCTTATTATGGAAACAAGTAAATATTTTTCCTTATTCACTTTTTCTACATCAGCCATGATTTTATGGACATTTATCTTATCCCCCCTTAGTCTCCTCTTTTATAAGATGAGAAGTCCCAGTCTTTTTAATTTCTCTTCATATGGGACCTGTTCCAAACCCCTAATCATTTTTGTTGTTTTTTTCTGAACCTTTTCCAATGCCAATATATCTTTTTTGGGAAGAGGCGACCACATTTGTACGCAGTATTGAAGATGTAGCTGTACCATGGATTTATACAGAGGCAATAAGATATTTTCTGTCTTATTTTCTACCCCTTTTTAATGATTCCTAACATTGTTTGCTTTTTTGACTGCTGCTGCACACTGAGTGGATGTTTTCAGAGGATTATCCACAATGACTCCAAGATATCTCTCTTATGTAGTTGTAGCTAAATTAGTCCCCATCATATTGTTTGAATAGTTGGGATTATTTTTTCCAATATTTATTAACATTAAATTTCATGTGCCATTTTGTTGCCCAATCACTTAGTTTTGTGAGATCTTTTCAAAGCTCTTCACAGTCTGCTTTGGTCTTAAATGGAGATACAGGGCAACCAAACTACATCTCTCATGATGAACCATGATCACCTCTTTTTAAGAGACAATGCAAAAACAAAAGTTAACTGTTGCGCTAGTGCATCTTGGGAGATGCCCAGCCACAGAGTAGAACCAGGCACAGGAAGGACCCAAACTACAAGTCCTAACAGCAGGGAGTGCCTGGCAGTTGGCATCAAAGGCTCTGGGCTGGTCCCGCCACAAAGGGAGCCATGGTGCTGGGCGGTAATTGACCAGGGGATGAGGGTTGCGCTGTGAGAAGTCTGGTCCTGGGGCATGGCATGAGGTAGCTCTGCTTGGTTCACAGCGGTGGAGGATTACCAGGAGGCCAAGGAGTTTGATGGGGAAAATGAAGAGGTGAAGGAGGGGCTGGAGAGAGCTCAGAAGCTCCTAAAGCAGTCAAAGAAGCGCGACTACTACAAGATCCTGGGGATCCGGAGGTGAGTGTCCACACGTTTCATCTACCCATCGGCTGGGCCGGGAACACAAGAACGACTATATAGAATCAGCCCAAAGGTCCATCTAGCCCGGTATCTTGTTTTCCAACAGTGGCCTGTGCAAAGTGCCCCAGAGGAATGAATAGAACAGAGAATCATCAAGTGATCCATCCCCTGTCACCCAGTCCCAGCTGTTGGCAAACAGAGACTAGGGACCCCATCCTTACCTACCCTGGCTAATAGCCATTGATAGACCTACCTTCCATGAATGTATCTAGCACTTTTTTGAATCTTGTTATAGTCTTGACCTTCACAACATCCACTGGCAAGGAGTTCCACAGGTTGACTGTGTGTTGTGTGAATAAATATGGTCTTTTGTTGGTTTTAAACCTGCTGCCTATTAATTTCATTGGGTGACACCCCCCCCCCCCCAAGTTCTTGTACTATGGGAAGGAGTAAATAATTCTTCTTTTTTCACTTTCCCCACCCCAGTCATGATTTAATAGATCTCTATTATATCCCCCTTCAGTTTCTTTTCCAAGCTGAAAAGTCCCAGTCTGATTAATCTCTCCTCACATGGCAGCTGTTTCTTACCCCCTCATCATTTTTGTTGCTTTTTTCTGAACCTTTTCCAATGCCAAGGTATCTTTTTGGAGATGAGGCAACCACGTCTGCACCATCTCCTATATATCTGGGCGAACCATCCTATATATTTGAGAGAGTTTGTCTGTTTGACTGTGTCCAACTGTCTGTCTGTCCAAGAACTCCTAAATGGTAAGATCTAGGGCCACCAAGTTTGGTAGGCAGCTTCCTCTTAAAGCAAAGTAAGGATTGGGTTGTGCCAGGAGACCAGGATGTGCCTGGAATGGGATAGTTTCTCATAAAACCAAACAAAAAAGAGACCGAATCACCAGGCAAGTGAAAGGGGCTGGCTGGGGGTGCCCCTCCTCCATCAGAGACTGCCACAGCCCAGATCCTCCCGCCCACCAGGCACCGTTTGCTGGGGGTCTCAAGCGCCTTCACCCTGATTCATCCAGGAACATTGCTGGCTGTTGGCCCTTGTCAAGGAGCAAGGGGAAAGTGCACCGTTTGCTTAGTTCCTCACTCTGGGGAGGGCGGGGGCAGACAAACCTGGACCTGCCCCAGCTGAGGAACATGCCTCCCTCCCCTAGCTGTGCCCGCTGGAGCTGCAGTGGCCATGAAGAGGCGCTTCTCCCCTCGCCCCACGCTGCTGTGGGAAGAGAAGGTTGAAGTAGTCCTTTCTCCACGGGGCAGCCTGCATACTGAACCCCTCACCCCCGCCCCACTCCAGAGCAGTGATTTAAATGAAGAAAAACAATAATTAATGAGTCAAGGTTCTGAGTAACGCCTGGTAAATCTTCTAATGAAATTATAGAGGAGCTTATTCGTATTCTTGATCCCTTTCCTAACCATCCCCGACATGCTGTTTGCTTTTCTGACGCAGTGCCTGTGGGGAGGGGGCTGGGGGCTTGGACTGGGGCGCTCCCTGGCCCAGCCCCCTGAGCACCCACAGCCCAATGGGAAAGAGTTTCTGGACCCCTGGGCCATAAGGAAGAGGGGATTGGGGCCCAGAACTGCATGTTAATTCCTGTCTGAATTTGTCCAGTTTCAGCATCCAGGTTCTTGTTAGACCTTTGCCTGTGTCCCCGTGTAGGTCGTTCTAGCCTGAGATCACGGTTCTCTGCCCCCCTTCACGTCCTGTGTGTCCGAGCGGGAGGCTCTCGCTCTAAGGCTAACTTTTTGCCTGAGGGCACGTCTTGGTATGGAAATTGTATGTTGGGCCACGAATGCTCACGAAATTGGGGGTTGGGATGCGGGAGGGGGTGAGGGCTCTGGGGCAGGGCCAGAAATGAAGAATTTGGGATGTGGAGGGGACTGTTGGCTGGAACACGGGATTGGGGCACAGTGGGAGTGGGTGCTCTGCATGGGGGTGCAGGCTCCAGGTCTGGGCTGGGGATGAGGAGATTGGGGTACAGGAGGGGGCCCTGGCCTGGGATAGAGGGGCTCGGGGCAGAAGGGGGAAAAGGACTCGGGCAGAATGGTGGGGAGCTGGGGGTGCGTACTCTGGGATGGGGCTAGGTATGAGGGGTTTGGGGTGAAGGGGGGGTGCTGGGCTGACATTGGGGCTCAGGGGTGCAGGATCCAGGCATCAGTTACCTGAAGTGACCCTTGGAAGCAGTGGCCTGTCCCTCTCCGGCTCCCAGGCAGAGGCAGGGCCACGTGGCTCTGCGTATTGCCCCGTCTGTAGGCTCTTCTCCCACAGCTCTCACTGGCCACGGTTCCTGGCCAATGGGAGCTGCAGAGGCAGCGATGGGGGCAGCATGTGGCACCCCCTGGCTGCCCCTGCTTCCAGGAGCCGCACAGAGCTGCTGCCCGTGCAGAGTGGGGCACAGGAGACCCCCAAACCCCTTTTCTAGCAGGAGCTCCAGGGCCAGTTTAGATGGTTCAACGGGCTGGATGCAGCCCGCAGGCTGTAGTTTGCCCGTCCCTGCTCCAGCCTCTAACTCTTGTGGCCTCTCCAGGTTGTCAACATCCTTGTGGAACTGGGGACCTCAGAGCCGGAGGACAGGCCCAATGGCTATTAGCCAGGATGGGCAGGGATCGAGTCCCTAGCCTGTTTGCTAGAAGCTGGGAATGGGCGACGGGAGGGATCCCTTGATGTTTCTCTGTTTGATTCATTCCCTTTGGGGCTCCTGGCATTGTCCGCTGTTAGCAGACAGGACACTGGGCTGGATGGACCTTTGGTCTGACCCTGTCTGGCCGTTCTTATGTTCTCGTTGGTGGCATGGCTCATGTAGACGGGGCCCTGGCTTGCATAGCAAGGCGGAGAGTCCGGCCGCCGGTGCTGGGTAGCTCTCCCTTTGGTGTCCTTATGCCACCTGTTTGGGTTCCCCAGGAATGCCAACAAGCAGGAGATCCTCAAGGCCTACCGGAAGCTGGCCCAGCAATGGCATCCCGACAATTTCCAGTCTGAGGACGAGAAGAAGGAGGCGGAGAAGAAGTTCATCGACATTGCAGCCGCTAAAGAGGTCCTGACGGACCCTGGTAAGGCCTGGCCAGGGGGTAGATGGAGCGCCTGAGACTCAGCAAGGCGTCCCTGGCATGGCCACCCTTGTGGGCCCTTCCCAGCCCGCTGCAGCTGCTCCAGTCCTGCCCGAGGCAGCGATGTGGATGTTGCCTCCTGTGGCCTTTCCCTGCTCCCAGCGGTGCCCAGCCCCAGAGTGGGAGGCAGCCTCTGCCTGGGGGAGTCTGTAGCTTAAACCTTCCTGACCGAGCTTAAACCTTCCTGATGCCTGGAGCGGCCAGCCAGTGGCATTCTCCCTTCCAAACGGGGCTGCTCTGGGTGTGGCAGGGTGCTCGGGTGCCCATAGCAAAGCCCGGTGAGTGGCATGATTTGCCACCGTGTTCCCTTTCATCACAATTCCCAAGTCTGAGCCAGGCCCTGGTGGTGAAAGTCTGCTGGGAGTCCCCCCCCCCTTCAGTGTGCTGCCCCCTGTGGGCCCACACGATCCCACCA
Organism: Pelodiscus sinensis; assembly: GCF_052426305.1. NCBI lineage: Eukaryota > Metazoa > Chordata > Testudines > Trionychidae > Pelodiscus > Pelodiscus sinensis. Next base: position 13,949,324 of record NC_143073.1, on the reverse strand, counting down.
TGCCTCCGAGCCTGGTCCCCGTTTCCCACTGGGGCTCTCAGCACCAATGGCGGCTGAGAGGGGCTTCCCTGCGTAGAGAGCACCAGCCGCTGGGAGGCGAGGCACACGGGCCTTTCCAGAGGCAGCCAGTCCCCAGGCAGCGGTTGGGTTAGTGGGGAAGAGCCAAGGAACAGCTGTTACAGGTGACAGCCCTGGGAAGCCATGTTCTCCAAGGGCCCCCTCTCCGGTCTCTGTGTTCTTGGCCCCCTGTGGCTCCCCTTGTTCTCCAGGGGTCGCTGGGCTGTTGGGGTGTGCAGCTGCCTCTGCTTTAGGGTTAACGTCTCTGATTCCATGGGTGATCCAGGGCTGGAGCACCCATGGGGGAAAAAATAGGGTGTGTTCAGCACCCCGCAGCCACAGCTGTTTGGTGGCTTGTAGAAAGCCTTGGGGGAGGGTGGAATGCAGCAGGTGGACAGGCGGGAGCCTTGGGGAGGGAGTGAAGCAGAGGTGGGAGGAAGCGGCATGAGGGTGGGGCCTTTTTGGAGGGAGTGGAGTGGGGTGGGAAGAACTGGTGTGACGGGCCTCAAGGCAGGGGGCGGAGTGGGACGGAGGCCCTGGGGGACGGGGCAGATCAAGGGCAAGACCTTTGGGGAAGGGGCAGAGTGGGACAGGACCTTGGGGCAGAGTGGGGATGCAGCACCCCATGTCAGCGCTTATGTGTCCAGCCACCAGTGTCTCCATAGGGTCTTCTATTCAACTGTGTCCGAACAGTCCCAAGCCCCCAGCCCTTAGCAGCCTCGCCCAAGGGAGAAATGACCTCTGCCCAGTCCATGGGCAGCAGTGCCTAATGGGTAGGCACAGAGACAAACTCAGATATTCCCCCAAATCCCCTGCATCACCACACCTTTCTCTTCCAGACATGCGGCAGAAGTTCGACGCCGGAGAGGACCCCTTGGACCCCGAGAACCAGCAAGGGGGAGGAGGGCATCCCCACCAGTGGCCTTTTGAATTTAACCCTTTCGGCTCTGGCAATTTCCACTTCAAGTTTCACTTCAATTAACTCGGGGGCGGGAGGAGGAGCTCCAGACTGTGCATCGAGGGGAGACTGGGGGCCAATGGGCCAGGTGCCTGTCTCTACTGTAATGACTCTGCATATGCACCGGAACCGCCTCCCACTCAAGGTGCCACATTTCTTTTCGGGCTGAGGTGCCGGGCCTGGGAATGGGTCATCTCTGCAGCACGTGCTTTCCAAATGACCTGCAAATGGGTAGAAAAACGGCTTCTTGATGGTATGTCGAGGCCTGCGAGGATTGCTCTTTCTATGCCAAATTTCCTGGAGAACTAATTGGATTCTCTCCGTGTGCATCCCATCTTTGTAGGATCTCAGCACCGATGTGCAACATGCGCCTAACCCCCCTCTTCATCGAGACGGGCATCTGTTTTCATTCAGATCCTCTCCATCTCCTCTTGTTTGTTTGCCAACGCCCAACACGCATTTAGGAGAAAAGCGGCCTGTGCTGAAGTTCAGTGTGACGGTGGATTAGAAATTTCCCATCAAAAGGGGGTGTCATTTGCCCAGGTGTAACTAGGCAAACTATTTGCCACAAGGAAACTTTCTATGAAAAGTGTCTGCTGTGGAAAGTTGCGGCTTTTTGTTGGAAATACAAACAAAGGCCTCAAAAGTGAAAAATTTTCAATCTGGACTCATGGGAGTTAGGGCCTCATACCTCTTATTCCCTATAAGCATGGCCTGTATCTCCAACCATCTAGCAAGGGCTCTCGTGATGCACATCTCCCCCTCCAATAGAGTAGGCAGTGGTGCATCCTGGAAGATGTAGTCCAGAAAGGGAACATGCAATGCCTGAACTACATCTCCCATGAAGATGTCAGCTTGCCCGGACCAACCAGTCCTGCAAAGCAGGTAAAAGACATTTCTGCTGTGCACGGGTGTGGTTGATTTACAAACAAATCAGAATCAGTTGGGGGAAAAACACTTTCTGGATTCTTAGTATTTTTTCAATGAACCAAAAAAAGCCTTTTTTCCCTTAAAAAAAAAAAAAAAAAAAACTCCCTTGCACAGTGAACTTGCCCAAATTCCAGGATTAAAAAACCCTTTTTCCTTGTGTGTATTTTTTTGCAGAGAAATACAATTTGTTTCCCCTTCCTGCCAAATGTCCCTCGCAGGCCTTTGTGTAGAAAGATGCAGACCTCATTAGTATTTTCCTTTTCCAGTTTTCTGGTGGGCTACATGGTTCTCTATTCCTGACTGACTTTCCTCTACGAGGACTCTGCTAATCCTGTCAGGGCGGATGAAAGCAGGACTTCTATTCCCACCCTCCGTGCTGCTCGCTCTGTCTGGTAGTGTTGCAGTCAGTCCCACTGATATTTTATAACTGATCCGGATTTCTCCCCCACCTCCCTTTGCTATTTTATAGATACAGTTTTAATGTTGATTTCATTCCAGGAGCGGGTTACACACTGTAATCGTTGCGTAAGTAAGGGGCAACTGAAGTGCCCCAACCCTAAGTGCTGGGATTAAAGTTTGTATTGCAAACAGGGTGCCATTTTTCCTTTCCCTCTTTGTGCTAGGGTCTGCCTCTTTCAGCTTGCCTGAGATGACATGAAAAGGCAGAAAAGAGTTGTGTTGCTTTCTGGAGGTCTGAAAGGGTTCTTCATAACCTTAGCAACATCCAGGCTCCAAGGTCTTTTCCTTGAGGGGTGGTGTTAAGGTGGGAGACTGGTTGTGATGTCTCAGCTCTATCTTGCCCAGTGGGAATGGAAGATATTTAACTTAGAGTATTTTTATCCCAAGAGTGTATTAGGCCTTTGAGTTAGGCATTGGCAAGAATTGGGATGAAACTATGGGGCTAACTGCCTTCACCTAGATCAGGTCCCCTGTTGTGCCTGGTACTGCACAGACACACCCCTACAACTGAAATCAGCCCAATCTCTGTCTGAGATCTGGTCTCTTGTGCTGGTTTCCCACCCCCCCTCCACCCCTCCACCCCTCCCCACCACCACTACCGTCCCTACCCAACTCAGACCAAGGCCACTGTCATGCCTGGCACTGCATAGGCCCTCATGCGAACTGTGATCTGGATTCCCATTGTGTCAGGTGCTGCCCAAAGACCTCCCAGCCTAAAGAGATGATGTGAGAGGGGAAAGTGAGGCACAGAACAGAGACGGGTTCATGGAAAGCTGCATGGAAACTTTTTAAAGACACCATAATAGAGGCCCAACTTAAATATATACCCCAAATTAAAAAACATAGCAAGAGACCTAGAAAAGTCACCGTGGCTTAACCACCATGTAAAAGAAAGTGAGGGACAAAAAGGTATCTTTTAAGAAGTGAAAGTCCAATCCTAGTGAGATAAATAGAAAGGAACATAAACACTGTCAAATCAAGTGTAAAAATGTAATAAGAAAAGCAAAAAAAGATTTTGAGGAACAGCTAGCCAAAAACTCAAAAAGAAATAACAAAATGTTTTTAAGTACATTAGAAGCAGGAAGCTTGCTAAAAAAACCTGTGGGTCCCCTAGACGATCCAGCTATAAAAGGAGCAATCAAGGACGATAAAGCCATTGCAGAGAAACTAAATTATTTCTTTGCTTTAGTCTTCACGGCTGAGGACATTGGGTGATGAACTGTCCCGAATTAAAGTGTCAGAGGAGGAACTGTCCCAGATTAAAGTGTCATTAGAGAAGGTTTTGGAACAAATAGAAAAACTTAATGTTAACAAATCTCTGGGACCGGCTGGCATTCATCGAAGGGTTCTAGAAGAACTCAAATGGGAAATTGCTGAACTATTATCTGTGGTTTGTAACCTATCCTTTAAATCCGCTTCCGTACCTAATGACTGGAAGGTAGCCAACGTGACACCAATATTTTAAAATGGCTCTAGAGGCAATCCGGGCAATTACAGACCGGTAAGTCTAACTTCAGTACCAGGCAAATTAGTTGAAACAATAGTAAAAAATAAAATTGTGAAGCATGTAGAAGAACATAATTTGTTGGACAAAAGTCAACATGGTTTCTGTCAAGGGAAATCCTGTCTTACTAATCTATTAGAGTTCTTTGAAGGGGTTAACAAACATGCGGACAAGGGGGATCCAGTAGATATAGTATACTTAGATTTTCAGAAAGCCTTTGACAAGGTCTCTCACCAAAGGCTCTTGGGTAAATTACATGGCCATGGGATAAGAGGGAAGATCCTTTCTTGAACTGAGAACTGGTTAAAAGACAGGAAACAAAGGGTAGGAATAAATGGTAAATTTTCAGAATGGAGAGGGGTAACTAGTGGTGTCACCCAAGGGTCAGTCCTGGGACCAATCCTTTTCAACTTATTCATAAATGATCTGGAGAAAGGGGTAAGCAGTGAGGTGGTAAAGTTTGCGGATGATACCAAACTGTTTAGGATCGTCAAGACAGAAGCAGACTGTGAGGGACTACAAGAAGATCTCACCAAACAGAGTGATTGGGCAACAAAATGGCAAATGAAATGTAATGTGGATAAGTGTAAAGTAATGCACATCGGGAAAAATAACCCCAACTATATGTACAGTATGATGGGGGCTAATTTGGTTATGACAAATCAGGAAAAAGATCTTGGAGTTATCGTGGACAGTTCTCTGAAAACTTCCACACAGTGTGCAGCAGTGGTCAAAAAGGCAAAGAGGATGCTAGGAATTATTAAGAAAGGGATAGAAAATAAGACCCAGAATATCTTACTGCCGCTGTATAAAACTATGGTACACTCACATCTTGAATACTGTGTACAGATATGGTCTCCTCACCTCAAAAAAGATATTTTTGCCTTGGAAAGGGTTCAGAAAAGGGCAACTAAAATTATTAGGGGTTTGGAACAGGTCCCATATGAGGAGAGGTTAAAGCGACTAGGACTTTTCAGTTTAGAAAGGAGGAGACGGGGAGGGGGGTATGACAGAGGTATATAAAATCATGAGTGGTGTGGAGAGGGCAGATAAAGAAAAGTTATTTATTAGGTCCCTAAATAAAAGAACTAGAGGACACCAAATGAAATTGAGTAGCAGGTTTAAAACTAATAAAAGAAAGTTCTTCACACAGCGTGTAGTCAACCTGTGGAACTCCTTGCCGGAGGAGGCTGTGAAGGCTAGGACTATAACAGAGTTTAAAGAGAAGCTAGATGGTTTCATGGAGTTTAGGTCCATAAAAGGCTATTAGCCAGGGGATAAAATGGTGTCCTTGGCCTCTGTTTGTCAGAGGCTGGAGAGGGATGGCAGGAGACAAATCGCTTGATCGCTGTCTTCGGTCCACCCTCTCTGGGGCACCTGGTGCTGGCCACTGTCGGCAGATGGGTTACTGGGCTAGAAGGACCTTTGGTCTGACCCAGTACGGCCGTTCTTATGTTATGTAAGGGTCTCACCACAGTGCCAGAAATGGAACCCAGGTGTTGTGTGTCCAGGGCAAGGCCAGCCAGTCAGGCTCTTCTTTATAAGTTCTCTCGTCAGCCATGGAGTCTTCCAGGGTGAATGAGACCCTGACTTGCTAAGGCAGAAAATACGCCCCTTTGTGTGGAGCTGAAGCCACTGTGCCACCAGCAGCATCAGGCCCTTTGCAGCAGGCGCCTCGAGGGTCCGGATCCAGCCTGTACCTCAGAATCAGGTCTAAGGCTGCAGGGTGGGTTCTGGCCCTCCCAGATTTTCTGATACTGCAGCCCGTACAGCTCCAGCAGTGCAGAAATACACTCAGGCAGGGCTCCGGGCTAGTGGTGCCCAGAGAGTAGGGCTGGCTCCCTGCCTGCCCTGGCACCGCGCTGTGCCCCAGAAGCGGCCAACACAGCCAGTGCTTAGATGGGAGCAGGAAGAGTCCATGTGCTGCTCTCACCCACAAGCACCATCCTCGCCCATCTCCCACTGGCTGGGAGTGCAGAGCTGGTGCTTAAGGCAGGGGCAGCCCTGTGCACCCTCTCCCCCATTCATGGGAGCTGGACCTGAGGGATGGAGCCAGGGCAGGTGGGACGAGCCTGCCTGAGCAGCACCGACCAGCCGTGCTGGCGAGAACCGCCAGGGTCCCTTTCTGACTGAACGTTCCTGTTGAAAACCGGACAACTGGTCAGGCTGCCCAGTGGCTCCCTGGCAACTGTTACCCTAGCCTGGCTCCTGCTTCCAGCCTGACCCGAGGGTGTGGCTACAAATCCAGTGCTGCCCTGGGCCCGGGCCCCATCTACCACCAAGCATGAGCCTCTGCTGCAGGAGCTAAAAGACCTATTTCCTCTATCCCAGGTTGTCATGGGTCTAGGTGCCATCGGAGTGGGGACAAAGTTCTCCCCTAGGGCCTGTTATAGGAGCTTCACCCCTACTCCCCAAGCCAGTATCACCCCCTGAGAGCAACCCAAGGGAAATGGCCTTTGCATTGAAATCACATTTATTTTGTACAAAATGAGTGAGGAGTCTGGCTCCGCGTAGCCGCCTTGCCCAGGCTGCTCCCTGGCCCCTCACACTGGTGAAGAAATTGTCCTGGCTCTGTGACACCCTGCATTTGCCACACCTTCGGGGGGTAGAGTACCAGCCCCTTAGGCAGGCTGGGGAGGTGAATCCCTCCAGAGTCCCTCGTCCTGCTCCCCAGTAGTACAGAGCCGTTCCCTCAAAGCCAGTCCACCCAGAGACCCCGGTGCCCCTGGGCAGGCAGGGAGGGGCTGCGTTTTTCCAGCTCATGCGGGTTTTTCAAGATGGTGGGAAAAATGCCGAACAGGGAAACCTCACCCCCCTTCCGGAGCCGACGCAGACCAAGCGAAATGTGGCATCACAACCACGTCCAGCCGGCTCGCTCAGTTTGGAACCGACAACAGCGTTTTAAACCAAACCACTCCATTTTGACACCAGCTTCTAACCTTTGTTATCCCCTCCCCCTAAAAAAAAAAAAACCCCAAAACAAAACGGGGCAATTCAGTAGAACTGACACTTTGCCCAATCGTTTTGTTTTCTTTGGATCAGCATTTTCCATTGGAAAAAAAAAATCATTGAAAAATTCCTGTTCACACTGGGAACCTCAGATCCAGTCATATGCGTCAGAGTGTCATCGGATTGCTTGTCAGGTGAGGAAGGTCTCTTCCTTCCCCCGCCCCCCGTACACAATCAGGTGCACTTGGGTTTTTCTAACACTTTCTCTGAGGCATCAGGGATCATCCACAGCCGGAGATGAGACACGGGGCAGGGTTTGCCAAAGAACCCTCTTTCTGGCTGCACCCATGCTCGGACTCTAACCGATTCGGGAATTTGAGGGCAGGAAGGATTTTCCCCCCAAGTCAGATTGGCAGGAATGTTGCGTAGGGGGGTTGCCTTGCGCTGCAGCACGGCGCGTGAATCACGTCCTGGGACCGTGGGGTGCGTCCCGCCTCCGCGTGGGATGATCAGAGTCCTCGGCCATCGGGCGTATCGAACGATCTCGCCGCTTTCCCCTTCCTGGGGAATCGGCCAGTCTGGTGCCCTCGGCCAGCTGCTGGCGTCACCACGGCAACCCCCCGCTCCTCCGGCCTAGACGTAGGCGTTCTTGCCATAGTTCCCAGCGCTGCTGGCGTCGGAGCCTCTCCGTGGGCGGCTGGGGGCGGCCTTGGGCCCGCTGTAGTGGTAGCTGTAACTGGCGGGACACAAAGGGAGGGCAGCAGGTCATGCAAAGCCAGCGCCCTGGGCTGGGGCGGGTGGTCTCTGCTCCAGGGCCCTGGGAGCCAGGTGACCAGGGCTGGGGAGGTGGGAGGGGGAATCTCCCCTCCCTTCTCCCGGTAACAGAGTCCCCCGGATCCAAGGCCTCATGCAGCCGCCCCCTGTTACCTCTTGTCCTGCGAGGAGCCTTTGCAGCAGAAGCCCAACAGGCAGCCGCCCCCCACGATGGCCAGCAGGGCCCCGCTCCAGCCCAGGTACAGCGCTGGGCCGATCTCATACCTGCAGCCAGGGGGAGGTGGGGGTCAGTGCAAAGACAGAGCCCCATGTGTGCCTCCCGTGGGTCAGAGCCGGGCTCGTCCCCTTCCCCCCGTGCCCCCCCCCAGCCAGCTGGACTCACTTGGTGCCAGGGAAGAGGGGGTCGAAGAAGTCGCGGGTGATGTTGAAGGCGTACCAGGAGAGCGCCACCATGCTGCACAGCCCTGGGTGGGGGGTGGGGAGGAGAAAGGCAAACATAAGTGTCTGGGGTGGTCAGGAGCCCCGCCCCCCCACACACAAACCCCGGCCCTGCAGCATTTACTGCATTGTGCTGGGGCTAGTGTCTGCCCTGTCCCCTCCCCTCCCACCAGGACTCACAGGGGTGGAAAGGGGGGCGGGCCAGAACACCCCATGCTGGGGCTAGTGTCTGCCCCCCTCCCCAGAGGGGGTAGATCAAGGACATGGTCAGAACAGCCACACTGTGGTTGTTCCTTGTCTCCCCCTCCCCCAGTGCCCAGAGGGGGCAGATCGGAGGCGTGGCCAGAGGACCCCGTACTGGGGCTATTCCCTGCCCCACAGGGGGCAGATCAGGGCATGGCCAAGGCACACTGCACTGAGACTATTCCCAGCCCTGCCAGGGCCCAGAGGCAGCAAATAGGGGGCATGGTAGGAGCACTCCATGCTGGGTCTATTTCCTGTCCCCCAAGGGGCAGATTTGGGGTATGGCTGGAGCACCCCATACCGGGGCTATTCTCTGTACTCCACGGCCCACAGAGGGCAGACTGGGGTTGTGGCTGGAGCACCCCACACTGGGACTAGACCCAGCCCCTGGGGGTTGGGCCCCCTACTGCCATGTCCTGCCCATAGGTAGATCAGAGGCATGACAAGGGCTCTCACCTGCCAGGATGAACATGCAGCCCCCAGCGGCTGCCATCTTGCCCTTGACTGTGGGGTTCCCGTCTGCCACTTTGGTGCACCTCATGCCCACCACGCTGCACAGGATGGCCATGGCACCGAGCAGCAGGGCTGTGATCATCAGAGCGCGGCAGGCCTGCAGGTAGCCTGTGGCAGGCACAAAGGGGGCCGGGTGAGTAGCAGAAAAGCCTCGGATCATCCCAGGGAGGGATCCAGCTGGGCTGCTGCGGGACTGGGATACGGGTCAGGAGGGGAGCAAGAGCTCCAAGCACTGCGGGACACAGCCTGGGGTGGGAGGGAGGAAACTCATGCAGGGCCATCAGTGGGAGGCTGGCCAGAGAGTTTTGCATTGTGGGTATTCTCTGTCCCCCCCCTTCCCTCCCACTCACAGGAGGCAGATCAAGCGTGTGGCCAGAGCAGCCCAGCTGGCCAATAGGGAGCTGGTCACTGGACGCTCTCCTAGGACATGGGAGACCAGTGCTTGGCTACAGATGCCCAGGTGGGTTTGGGCGAGTCCAAATGCTTTGCAACTGACCAGCCAAAAGTGTTGCCTAAGAGCTGGGCCTTATAGGGCCAAGCCATGCCTCAGTTTCCCCAACTCCAGTGGGACCAGTTGCATCCCCCTCCCTGAGAGGGAGGCTAAATACAAGCAGGAAGGTGAGGTGCTCACATACTTTGGTGCCCTGGCTGATATGTCTGCAGCAGCAAGAGTAAACAACTCAGTTGCCTGCCAAATCCCCATGGATATTTCCCCCTCTCCCCCCGCTCTCCCGATGTGGGAAAAGAAGAGAATGAGACACGTAGGACAGGTGCCAGTTGTGTTGTTAAATGAGCACAATCTGCCTCACCAGCAGGTCTCAGCTCTAACCCAGGCCCCCACTGTGCTGGGCGCTGGCACGGACCCCCACCGCTGACAGACCAGGGGCCTTGCTGGGCCAGGCACTGCCCAGATCCCGACACCAATCGGGGTGCTGTTGTGTCGAATGCTGCCCAGACCCTCACTGTGCAGGGGCCTGGACAACAGGGCTCCAGTCTCGGGCAGAAGGGTCACTCCATGCTCAGCCCAGATAAGGGGACCTCTGTCATCCCAGGCCGTCATTAGCCCCACCCTACCAAATAGGCTGCAGGGGCTCGAGTGAGTGACTCGGCACCTGGGCCGGCTGTGGGTGTGTCCAGAGCCACAGGCACCACCTGCCTCGGCAGGCACCCAACTGTTCAGAGCCTCAGCCCCCTGAGCAGCACACTGGGCTGGGAAGCAGTAGTAGGTTGGTGGAATCATTGGGCCAGGCCACTGGGGGGAGCCGGCTCCCACCCACTTGGCCACCAAACAGACTGAACTTCAGAGGCGCTGAAGCAGCAGGTGACCTACCTGACCTGCAGCCTCTTGCTCTAACCACTAGTCCCCACTCCCCCCAGAACCAGGCAGAGAGCCCAGGAGTCCTGGCTCCCACTCTGCTTCCCCACTGTAACCAGCCCCCCTCCCCTCCCAGAACCTGCTCTCTCTCCCTCCCTCCATCTCTCACTCCCCCCCCCCCCCCAATGATGCTTCCTTCTGTGGATTTGGAGTCTAGCGCAGGGCTGGGAGGCAACTGGGAGCCAGGATTCTTGGGTTCACACCTTGGCTCTGGGAAGGGAGCGGAGGCTGGTGAGTTAGAACAAGGGGGGCTGGGAGCCAGGACTCCTGGTTCTCTGCCAGCCGTGGGAATGGGAGGAGGGGGCTCTGCTTGGACACAAAATCTAGCTCTCACCCCCCTGAGCAAATTGTTGAGCCCTCGGCCCCCCGGGGTCACGTGCTGGATGCCTGGAAGCACCTGGCAGGCCCAGCGGGCACTTCCTCAGCCCCAAAGTGCCAGGAATTCAACGTGTTTCCACCCCCCTCGAACACCTACGGGGCAGGTGCTGGGGCCAGGCACCCCGGGCTCGCTGGCACCTCTGCACAGAGCTGGGCAAACAGTAGCTGCCCGCTTGGCTGGAGAGAGGGGGGCAGGGGCAGGAGCAGGGCACGTCACACCCCTGCCGGCTGAAAGGTGGTAACCCCCATGCAGCTGTTCCGCGGGAATCTCCTTCCGTACAGCCCCATTGCACAGGGAGGGGAACTGAGGCACGGGGCGCATATGGCAGAACCACAGACAGAACCCAGGAGTCCTGGCTCCCAGCCCCACTCTCCTCGGACGTGTTTGTGCGTCGCCCCATTCTGCGCGCTAAGAGCCTTCCCAGCTTTGGCTGAGCTGCTCCTCAGAAGGGGTGGGGGGCGTCTGAGAGTCTCAGCTTCTCCCCTCCCCCATTCCCGGTCCGCCTGGGCAGCTGTCACAAGGAGCGCCCGCCTCCAGCCGCAGCGCCTGAAGTCAGTGCCGGGGGTCGGGGCAGGCGCGGGGGCGGAGAGGGGGACCCAGTTCTGCAAGGGGCTCTGTGTACGGGGTGCATGGAGCGGGGGGGGGGGGTCCCAGTTGTGCACTGGGCTCTGTACACTGGGCGCAGGGGCGGGCAGGGAGGCTGCTGGGGATGCAGGGGGAGCGTCCCGGCTGTACGGAGGGAGCGCAGGGCAGGGAGGGGGAGCCCGCTTACCAGACAGCGCCAGCATGGAGGGGAAGTCGCGGCAGTTGTAGACGCCGGTGGAGTCGGTAGCGCAGCTCTGCCACAGGTTCTCGAAGAGGGTGGAGGTGGTGATCACGCTGCCGTCCACCGTGGACACTCGCCAGTAGCTGTTGGGCAGCGTCACCCCCAGCAGCCCCCAGCCCAACGTGCCCAGGAAAAAGCCCCCCGCCTCCACCGCCGCGGTCATGGCGCGCTCGGGGCGCACGGAGCCGGGTGCAGGGAGCGGAGCGCAGGGGCGAGGCAGGGGGAGAGGGGCGCACAGAGCGGAGCGCACGGGCAGGGGGACAGGAGCTGGCCTCACGGGAAGGAGCCGCGCAGAGCTGGGCGCACGGGAAGGAGCCGCGCGGAGCGGAGCGCAGGGGCGCACGGGCAGGGGCCTCGGGGTGAGCGGCGGATGGCTGAGCTCGCCGCGGCCCGCCAGGTAAAATGAAAGGCACCTGACATCAGGGCGGGATAACGGGGCTGAGCGGCGGCTAACGGCGCCGGGGGGCGGGGCGGGCGTAGGAGTGGGAGCTGAGTGTGTGTCGGGGGCAGGGCTCTCTGGCTGGCTGGCTGCGTCTCTTCCCTCAGCTCAGGACACGACCCCGGCCTCTCCTCGTGCTGGGGGGGGGGGGACCCGGGAGCCCTGACCCCGCCCCAGTCCCCACTCCACGCCCAGAGTCAGGGAGAGAGCCCCGGAGTCCTGGCTCCCAGCCCCGGTCTCTCTGCGGCGTCCAGCGGGTTAGAGCAGGGGGGCAGGACTCCCGCGTTCTCTCCCAGCTGGGGAAATGGGGATGGGGGCGCCGCGTGGACACAAAATCTACTTTCACCCGCCAAGCAAATGGTCCAGTCCTAGAACCCGGGCAGCTCCCCCGGCCCAAAGTGCCAGGAACTCGAGGTGCTTCCACCCCCTTAAACCCAGCGTTTGTCCTGGCACCGGGCTGAGCAGCGCCGCATGGGGCTGGCTGGGGAGAGGGGAGCCAGCTAAGGGCAGGCTCATGGCACCTCGCACCCCCTGGTGGCCGAAAGGTGGTAACCTCCACCCAGCTGTTCAGGGGGAGTCCCCTTCCATTCAGTGCTAAACACCCAGCCCCGCTGCATGGAGAAGGGAAACTGAGGCACCAGGCGTGTATGGCAAGACCCCGGATAGAACCCAGGATCCTCACTCCCAGCCTCCTGCTCTAACCACCAGCCCCCACTTCCCTCCTAGAGCCAGGGAGAGAACCCAGCTCCCCTGACCTATGTGCTCTGATCTCACATTTCAACCCGCTCACTTCCAGGAGCCTGATCACACTGCTTTCCAGCCATCCCTGCAGGCACGGTGACCTGCCCCCAGGCTGTAGCAGGGTTGAATCTGGCCCCTTTGACTCCAGCTCACCCTGCTGCACCTGCCATGTCTCATTCCCAAACTGCCCCTCCAGCCACTGCCAGGCCCCAGTACGGCCCTAGAGTGAAGACCCCCCTTTCTGTCTGGGCCAGGCTCTGGGGAACAGGCCCCAGTGCAGCCCACACCAGAGGACGGGGGACAGTCTTGGTTGCGGCAGCTCCCGCAGGGCGAGGTGGGAGGCGCGCTCTGTTGGGACAGCCAGGGACACTGTGTGCTGCGTTGCAAATCAGCAGAGGCCCCTGGCACATGTTCCCCTCCCTGCTGGCCACAGCACACCAGTCCCCCGGTATCACCAGCCATTCCTCTTGGCCGGTAGCCAGCGCCGGATGTGGGACGTGGGCTGGGCAGCGCTGTCTCCGGCGGCACGGTTGGAAAGAAGCTGGCGCGTTGCACAATCCCCATCCAAACAGACTGAGAGCTCAAGGCTCCGTGAAGCTGTCACAGACTCACGGGTCCTGCCCACACTTGGCCCGTATGGTCCCCGGGGAAATGCCTTTAGCACAACAACCCCTTCTCAGAGGTCCACTCTCTCGCACCCCTCCACCTCCTGGGACCGCACCTCTCTGTGCCCCCAGGGCACCTGGCTCTGCCATGGGCACCCTCGGGGAGTCCATTCGCTCTAGGCCCCCAGGGCCTGTACTCCCGGAGGGACGAGTGCAGCCCAGTTCTCCAGACCAGAGCGACTCTCAGCCAGTGTAAACCAGGAGGGTTTATTGAGCATTGAACCAGCATGTCTGAGTCTCCCCTGCAGCCAGGGTCTGCCTGCTCCCCCTGCCCAGTGCAGCAGCCCCCTCCTTCCAGCTGAGTCTCCAGTATGCCCCTCGAGCAGCTTCTCCCCTGGCCCCTTTCTTCTCCACCTCCTCCATCATTTGTACTCCCATGGCTGGGACCAGCTGGGCAGGTCACCGGGGTCCTCTCCCCACAGGCCCCTTGGCCTCCCATTGGCCAGACCCAGATATGCCCTCTGAGCTGGGTCTTTTGGTCACCAGGTCACCAGTTGCTGGGGGTCTCCATTCTCCAGGCCACTGACCAGGGCCCCAGTTCTGTGCTGGCCCCTGTATCAACAAACTGCCTCTCTCCTGCCCTCGTTAAACCAGTAACTCCCAGGGGCACTGAGTCCCCCCCCCCACGCCCACGCATGGAACCCCTTTGAGCTCCCTTCAGCTCTCCCCCTTCCTCGCAGAAGCATGTCACCATAAGGTTTGGCTGAAGGTGCAAGTCTCCTGATCGTAAAAACCTGATCACCTCTCTCCCTCCTCACTCCCATCCATTTCTCCTCTGAATCTGGCTCCATGCTTCCCCATCACCCTGGGACATTCCTGGCTGGGGGGTTTACCCAAACAGTGCCATGTGCTGCCTGAAATCGGGGCTGTTATCTGGAATACTGCATACAGATGTGGTCTCCTCATCTCAAAAAAGATACACTGGCATTAGAAAAGGTTCAGAGAAGGGCAACTAACATGATTAGGGGTTTGGAATGGGTCCCATATGAGAAGAGATTAAAGAGACTGGGACTTTTCAGCTTGGAAAAGAGGAGACTAAAGAGGGATATGATAGAGATCTAGACAATCGTGAGTGGTGTGGAGAAAATAAATAAGGAAAAGTTATTTACTTGTTCCCATCATATAAGAACTAGGGGTCACCAAATGAAATTAATGGGCAGCAAGTTTAAAACAAATAAAAGGACGTTCTTCACGTAGCGCATAGTCAATCTGTGGAACTCCTTGCCTGAGGAGGTTGTGAGGCTAGGACTATAACAGGGTTTAAAAGAGAACTAGATAAATTCATGGAGGTTAAGTCCATAAATGGCTATTAGCCAGGATGGGTAAGGAATGGTGTCCCCAGCCTCTGTTTGTCAGAGGGTGGAGATGGATGGCAGGAGAGAGATCAATTGATCATTAGCTGTTCGATTCACTCCCTCTGGGGCACCTGGCAATGGCCATTGTCGGCAGACAGGGGTACTGGGCTGGATGGACCTTTGGTCTGACCCAGTATGGCCGTTCTTATGTTCTTATGAGATAGAGTTTCACAGCTGGGAAAACTCAGCTCTTAGTTTCTCTGCTTCCCTTTGCTCAGCTCCGGTCTCATCTATTGCTCTCGGTCCTTCTAGATAAAATCAGGGTAGGCCTGGTATCCCAAGATGCTCTACTCCCAGTCTCCTGTCCCAGCCCCAAACTCCCGCTAACCTAGCAAGCAGATCCCCAGCTCACATCCATGGAGGGTTAATTATTTTCACAGAGGCATTTTTTTGGTACGAAATTGAAAAAACTGTGAAATGTGAAGAAGAAGAAAAAAAAATCAAGCACCATTCTGGGCTGTCTTAGCAGGAGTGTGGTAAGCAAGACACAATAAGTTATTCTTCTGCTCTACTTGATTAGGCCTCAACTGGAACATTGTGTCCAGTTCTGGGTCCCACATTTCAAGAAAGATGTGGCAAAATTGGAGAAGGTCCAGAGAAGAGCAACAAAAATAATGAAAGGTCTAGAGAACATGAGCTGTGAGAGGAGATTGAAAAAACCGGGTTTGTTTAGACAGGAAAAGAGAAGACTGAGAGGGGATTTGATCGCAGCTTTCAAGGACCTAAAAGATTGTTACAAGGAGGAGAGAGAAAAATTATTCCTCTTAATCCAGGGTGGGCAAAAAGGCCTCTGCAGGTCAGATCCAGCCCGCCAAGCGGGTGGATTCGGCCCGCGGAGGCCCTACTGCTTCCCCACCCGCTGGCCAATTAGGATCTGGGGGCGTGGGAGTGCCAATAGCCTTCTCTGCTCTGCCCGTGTGCTGCTTGCAGGATGGGGGCAGAGCGGAGAAGGCTTCACGCGCTCCCCTGCCTCCAGGCCTTAATTGGCCTGTGGGTGGGAGAGTGCGCGAAGCCTCCTCCCACCCTGCCAGGAGCACGTGGCACTTTGAAGCGCCGAGCACTGCTCGCAGGAAGTGGGGGAGAGTGGAGGAGGCTTCCCACGCTCCCTCCACCGCCAGGTCCTGATTAGCCTGGGGGTGGAGGATCGTCTCAAGCCTCTTCCAGGGTATGAGTGCCTAGTGAGAAGGGGGGCAAAGGGGCTCTCCCACCCCCAAAACAATCATGGTCTGGGAGTGGGTAGTTCTGCCCCTTCCCATTTAGGCCCTGCCCCTTCCAGGGTGGCCCGGAGCTACTTCAAAATTTTTGAAGTGGCCCCTGGGGAAAAATTATTGCCCACCTGTCTTAACTTCTGATGATGGGACAAGAAGCAATGGGCTTAAATTGCAGCCAGGGAGGTTTAGGTTGGACAGTAGAAAAAGCTTCCTGTCAGGGTGGTTAAACACTGGAATAAATTTCCTAGGGAGGTTCTGGAATCTTCATCTTGGAAATTAAGAGCAATTTAGGCAAACAGCTGTCGGAAATAGGGTTGTCAGGTGTCCAGTTTTGAACCGGACAGTCCAGTATTTGAGCTTTCTGTTCAGGAAACAAATTAATAGAAATGTCCGGTATTTTCTAAATAAGATGTCATGTAGATTGTGATGTAATGTCACGTGTGTCCAGTATTTTTGTTGAAACCATCTGGCAACCCTCGTCAGAAATGCTCTAGATCAGTGGTTCCCAACCTTTTTTAAACTGGCAAATCTATGCACAAGCTTTTGGCAGACCAGTAACATTTTATTTGCATGTTTGCATATTCATTGTGCAAATAATGAATATTTAAACATGCAAATAAAATGTTACTAATCCTCCAAAAGTTTGCAAATGGGTTTGCTGGTTTGTGGTATAAAAAGCCCTGGCCCCCAGAACTCCACTGCACCCCAGCCCCAGCCACTGACCTCAGAGTCCCCTGCATCCAAACCCCCCCACCAGTGCCAGCCTTCCACCCTCAGTGCCTCCCAATGCCAGCCCCCCATCCCAAAGCCTCAGTGCCAGCCTTCCTCCCCTTAGAGCCCCCCACCAGACTCCCCAGAGCCAGGCTCCTGTTTCCAGATCCCCACTGTACCCAATCCCCCAGAATCCCCCCAGCACCATCCCTCAGTCCCCCAATATTAGCCCCAGCCCCAGAGCCCCCCTGTGCCAGCCCTGCCCCCGTAAGCCTCCTCACTACTAGCCCCACCCCCAGAACTCCGCAGCACTAGCCCCACCCCTGGAACCACCAGTGCCTGCCCCAACCCCTTTACCCAGCCCTGTGCTGCCTCTCAGCTGCCAGCTGAGCGCTGCTGCCCAGGTCTTGACATCTCTAAGGCTGCCATTCCAGGCTCCATGCGGCCCTCCTGCCATGCAGTGAACCGCTTTTCCGCAGCCTGGAGGAGACCCTACCCCTGCCCAGCATTGCTGAGGCAGGAAGGGAGGTGCTGGGTGGTGTACCTGATCCCCAACCCACAGAGCTGCTGCAGCCAGTGGTTCATGGTCCGGCACCAGTCCGTGGACCAGTGGTTGGGAACTGCTGTTCTAGATGATGTTTGATTCTGCCTGGAATGCAGCGGACTGGACTTCTTGACCACTCGAGGTTCCTTCCAGTTCTATGATTGTCCATTTTTCAAAAAAACAGAGCTGGTAAAAAATATTCTTTTGACCAGAAATGGCTTTTTTATAGAAACAAACTTTGTCATGGAAAATTAGCATTTTTTAAAAGTTTTTGTCTGAAGAAAGAAAAAAGCCCACACAACATTTTGGCTAGATTTTTATTTTTCTGTTGCCAAAAACAAAAATTGTTTGAGGCTTTTTTTATTTAAATCCCCAACTTTCTAAGGAAATATTGCAAGGAAGATGAAACATTTGTTATTGTTTATCTATATTATGTATTTACCAGTGCAAATATTGTAAAAGTAAAAATGTTGGGGGAAAATTTAACAAAATATGTCTGCTTCTTTCTTTGAAATGGTTTTAGAAAAACTGAAAATTTGGGAGGGAGGAACATTTTGTTCATCTTCCTATTTTTTCCCACTTGAAAAGTGTTCATTTTTGTAAAATGTCCACTACGGGAAATAATGGTATGTTTTCAAAGTAATCAACAGGAGTGCATCTACACAGCAATTCCATTATTTCAAAATAAATTCGAAATAACGGATGGCTTATTCTGATTTCTGTAAACCCCATTCCACGAGGAATAAGCTTACTCCGAAATAGCTATTTTGAAATAGCTGTAGTGTGGACGTTCCACTGCTGCTATTTTGAAATAGCTTCTTCCCAAGGCCATTCAAACTACTTACTCCACAGTGCCTCCTGGGGCTCTAAATCAAGGTATCACATCCACATCAGGGAAGTCTGCCTCCGACTAATTTTGAGGCTTCCCTGTAGTGTAGAAGTGCTATTTTGAAATAAGCTATTTCAGAGTATTTCTTCTGGAATAGCTTATTTCGAAATAAGTGTGCAGTGTAGACGTAAGAGAAAAAAAATACAGAATATTCCGAAGTGGAATTTTTCAAAGAGAACTCACCTTCCAGAAATTAAACGTTTCAGCGTGGCTATCTTTCTTCAAAAATTGGGGGAAACATGAAAAAAATAAACCACATGAGATGAGATTTGATAAAATCCTCGATGGGACATGGTTGTCTCTAGTATAACACCTCTGCTATGAAATGGGAAAGCCAAAGTTTGTCAGCATCAGTGATTGAACTTAGGGGTTAAAGCCATGAGTCTCTACTGCATGAGCTAAAAGCCAGTTAGACTCTACATAACTTTGTAGAGAAGACTTCACTTTCCCTTGTCAGGGGTCTTGGGCCACATCTATACTTACCACACCGGAGATCGATTTTCTGGTGTTTGATTTAGCAGATCTAGTGAAGACTCACTAAATTGAATGCTGAAGATATCTCTGGTCGGCACTGGTACTCCTGGCAGTCATGAGGAGTAAGGGAAGCCAACAGGAGTGTTTGCTCCCATCGGCCTCCCTCTGTGAAGACGGCACCAAGTTTAGCTTAAAGCATGCCAACTCCAGCTCCATATATTACGTAGCTGGAGTTGTGTACTTTAATGTACCCAGGGTTGACCTGGCTTCAGTGTCCCTGGGTTACATACAGACCATTCAATTTCACCAAGTTACCTCTGCCTTGAGCCCATTCCTTATGTTCAGCTAACGCTCCTTTCACAAGGGGTCCCTGATCTTGGTTGGTGCCCGTGCCATGCTGGGTACAATAGAGGTCCTGATCTTGTCAAGACAAGGCCAAGATTGGGTGCTGCATGGATCCCAGCTGAACCAGGGCTCTTGTGCCAGGTTTCACTTGGCTGCATCGCCAGCGATCTTTGCTCCCAGACAGAAACGATTTCTTTTTTCTCCTTTGCAAGGGATCTGGAGATAGAATAGAGGTGGGTGGGGGAGGCTGTACCAACCTCCCCTCCCTGCCAAGCTCCGGGGGGCAGACAGCGGTGCCAGAGCTTGGCGAGTTAATTATTTATCCCTCCCCAGTAGCTTTGATCAAGGCCAAACCTGAGACCTTGGCCACCATCCAAACTGGGGGTGGGAATGATGGGGGAGGGAGGGAAGGGTGGTAGGTAAACGAGCCAGTTGCTTGGCAACAAGTGCTGGAGATATGGGGTGAGTCAGTAGCGCCCCTTGCTCCCAGCTAGGCCCGTCCCCTGCCTGGTTAAAGGCCCAGCCGCTGGTGCGTGGAGATCCCAGCAAGACGAACCCCAGCGTCCCGCTCTTTGTGAAGCAATGGCCTAGTAGGCAAAGATGTACAGCAGGAGCTAGGCCACAAGTGTGGCCCAAGGGGCCAAGACACCTTAAGTCTGTTGCTGGGAGAGTGGCTTAGACCAAGTGGGGAGGGCTAGGAGCCAGGACTCTTTGGGTCTCGCCCCATTAGCCAGCATAGGGTGTGCTTTGGTCTAACATACTTGGTGTGTGGCTGCTGGGTGGTTCAGGCTTCAGGCACTTGTCTCTCCCATGGGACAAGGGTCCCTTCTCTCTTCTTCCTCTGGGGAGAGAGCGACATAGAGGGAGTGTGTGCAGCCAGAGGGGTGCATGGGAATGGGGAGGGGCAGAGAGAAACTTTCCCAGCACAGATGGATTGGGGGGGATTGCAGGGAAGGGATTTATTTGAGGACACCAGATCAAGGTAATTTCTCGTTGTGCTTTTGTCCCCATGTACAGGAGACAGGATGTTTTCACTGGCAGCTGATAATTAACTTTGACAAATTGCAGCTGCACAATGCGGGCTGTGTCTCAGGATGGGTTTCCCAGCTGCCTTTTGTTGCGTTAGCAGGCAGCCAGCTACATAGTGTGAGGCCTTGTTGCCTCTCCCCCAACCACCTCGGCTTTTCTCAGGGTTTGGCTCAGCATCTCTGCCTCTCCTTGTAAGATCATGACACAGGTTGGCTTTGAGGGAGCATCAGTCACTTCCGTGCTCTTCAGGGATTGGGGAAAGGGAACAGAAACTATCCATGAGCATCTATATACCTAATCATTCATCTATCTGTCCAATCATCCATCCAATCATCTGTTCCTCCACATATTTATCCACCCGTCCACCCATCTGTCCCTCATTTATCCATCTATCTCTCCATCCATCCATCAGCCTGTCTGTCTCTTCTCATTTATCCATCTATCTGTCCATTCATCCTTCCATCTATCTATCCATTCACCCACCCAATCGTTCTTCCATCCCTCCATCTGCCCAATCATTTATCCACCCATCAGTCTGTTCACCCATCCATCCATCCATCCATCCATCCATCCAGTCTTTTATTTCTCTCTCAGTCCATCCATCCACCTATGCATTCATTCATTAATCTATCCAATATTGTAATCTATCCATCCATCACCAAATCTTTTATTATTCTATAGTCTGTCCATCCATCCATCCATCCATTCCTTTATCTGTCAGTCCATCCATCTACCCACATGCTCATCTATCCATAATCCATTCTATGCTTTATCTATCTATCTATCTATCTGCCCTATTTATTATCATCATGATCAAAACCCATTTTGTTGGAGGGGGCCCAGCTTACCAGTCACTCGGTATGTCTGCTCTCACCTCATCATTATGTCTCACTCACCAACCTTTGTGCCATCCACTAATCGGATTGGCCGTGGTTTTATATTTACTATGAGAGAGTTGCTGAAACTGCTGGCCAGTGGTGGGCTCAGGACTGATTCCTGTTGTATCCGACTGAAAACACCCCCACTTGATGCCGGCAGGGGGTTAAGACTCAATGATCTAATGGTCTCTTCTAGCCATATGGTTCTATGATTCTCTGCAAGGATTCTGGCTGGTCTAGAACATGATCCCTGCCATGGTGCAACAATGCCAGTCCCCTTCCTAGGCCAGTGAAGTGTCTGGCATCCTTATCTTTGGGGTAATTAATGGCTGAAGCCTCAGACAAATCAAAGACCAGATTTTGATTCCTGAGCAGACAATGTGGGTCCACAAAGCACTGGTCAAGCATGTGTCATTCGGGGAGTGGCTCTCAGAAACTCTGCCAACCTTCCTCTTTGAGCAGCCCTCATGACTTCGACTCCCCTTTCCAATCAACCCCTGTCACCATCACAGGTGTGTCAGACCAGAGCATATATGGTCCCAGGAGTCAGAGCTGGCCTCAGGAGTCAGAAACCAAGCAGGGCTGGAGCATAGTGGGGAATGAAAGCCATCCAAGCTGGTTTTAATCAATGATGATTAACCAACCTCTCAGCTGATCCTAGTTAGCAGGGGATCTGCTGGCCAATGACTGGACCTGGCAGAGAAGGTTTGCACAAAAGGCTGAGACAGTGAAGTTGGAAGAGACATTTCAGGAGGGCGTTTACATCCTGGGATGGGTCCTGATGGAGACCACTGGAGCAGGCCAATCCACAGGCAGATGCCCACAGGGTGAAAAGAGTTGAAACTCCAGATTCCAGAGACTTAACTCTTGAGAATCAGAAAAACAGAGAGCAGGCGAGGACCCTGGATGGGTTAAAAGTTCAAGACCAGGGAAGGGGCAGAAGTTGCTTTTGGTGATTTTGTTTTGCTTTTGAGTGCAGCTGAAAGCCTCCAAGGAGATGCCCTGAGGCCACAACTCTGACATCAGCAGGACATCAGATGGATGACCAGGTGCATGTGGGATACTATCTGTGTGGGACCTTCAAGCCCCAGAAGGGAAGGGGCGGGGTGTAAGTGACCAGACTGGATGGTCCACTGCAGCTGTAGGTGCTGTAATAGGAGAGCTTGATACACCAAACCCATTCACAAGGGGACACTCCAGTGGTGAGTTCATCCAACCCCAAAATGAACAATATTTTTAAAAACAATAAGGAGTCCTGTGGTACCTTAAAGACTAACAGATTTATTTGGACATAAACTTTCATGGGTAAAAACTACTTTGTTAGATGCATGAAGTGGAAATCACAGAGATAGGGATGGATGGATGGATGGAAAGAAGGCTGTTACTTATCAAATGTAGGGTCAGTGTTAAAAAGAGGACATGAATAAGCTTTAAAAGACGCCATTTCACTCAGTCTGAAAATTCCTGTTGGGAAAGTGGCAAATTCTGTGGAATTTTCTTTTGGATAAAAATAACCTGACAAAAAGCATTTTGACAGGGTGGAAATGCTCCCTTTGAATGTTTTCAGATGGGAACAATTTGAAGTTTCATTTTGAAATTTCTTTCCCATTGGAAAAATGATCATCCCTCCCCTCCCCTCCAAAACAAAACAAAAATCAAAATGAAATATTTCCAGTTCCTGAAATGAAATTTGTTTAGAAATTTTGTTTCACAAGAAATTTTGAAATCTGTTGGCTCTGAGCTGATTCAGCTCAAATTTAGACATCACTGAGAGGCTCATTAAGTGAAAGCTTCGATTCCCAGGCACATGTCCTTAAAACCTCCTCTCATGCAGAACTTTAGCCCTGAAAAGTGAGAAGTGTAAGCCAGCACGGGCTGGTACAGTATACCACTAAGAAAATGGACAAAGCTGTTAGTATAAATGGGAAAACTAAGTTTAACTATAGTAATAAAAAAAATCAGATTTATCACTTGAATTAAATATATTTTACATTTTCTAGAAACAAAATGGTTCCCTTCCTCAAAGGAATTGTAGATGGAAGGAGCCCAGATGCCACAGTGATGGGCAGCCAGTTGGAAACCTGAATTCTGTGTTTGTACAACAGCTAACATGTGGTGTCTCCCTGCTACCATAATGTACCTAATACATAATATAAAGTGCCTAGCACAATGGGGCCCTACTCCTTGCCATACCATAATACACCTATTAAATTGTACAGCACTTACCGCAATGTGATCTAGCTAAGTCCATTCCTAAGTGCTGATGCAACAGATACCATAACTAATTATAATAAGAGGGTGATAGAAAACATGGTGGTAAAATCTAATTTTGTTTCCTTAGGAAAGGTTGAGAACATTTTCTAGGAATGTTTTAATTCCAACTCGTTTCTTGTTTTCTGTTTTTCTCAGTTCATAGATATAAAGTCCCTGTGAACTCCTAGGCTGTGTCTACATTAGCACCCCTTTCCGGAAAAGGGATGCTAATGAGACCAGTCGGAATTGCAAATGCCCCGGGGGATTTAAATATCCCCCGCGGCATTTGCATTTACATGGCTGCCGCTTTTTTCCGGCTCGGGGTTTTGCCAGAGAAAAGCGCCAGTCTAGGTGTGATTTTCCGGAAAATAAACCCTTTTCCGGAAGATCCCTTGAAGTAGGAATCTTCCGGAAAAGGGTTTATTTTCTGGAAAATCACGCCTA
The DNA here is from genome assembly GCF_052426305.1 of Pelodiscus sinensis. Classification (NCBI taxonomy): domain Eukaryota; kingdom Metazoa; phylum Chordata; order Testudines; family Trionychidae; genus Pelodiscus; species Pelodiscus sinensis. The sequence goes on along the minus strand of NC_143073.1, from coordinate 13,925,941 downwards.
GACTGGCGCTTTTCTCCGGCAAAACCTCGAGCCGGAAAAAAGCGGCAGCCATGTAAATGCAAATGCCGCGGGGGATATTTAAATCCCCCGGGGCATTTGCAATTCCGACTGGTCTCATTAGCATCCCTTTTCCGGAAAGGGATGCTAATGTAGACACAGCCCTAATGTCACTTTCTGCTTGGCAAATTAAGAAATGCTTAAAATCAGACCAAGTTGATAAAGAATTATTTGATTAGCTGTGTCACATGGGTCAAATGGATTTTGGCACCTAATACTCATGGAATCTGTACCATGTTGCTACTAATTATTATTATATTATTGTACTATTTGTTTTATTTATTAACTCAGCATGATTCATATGAATGCTGAGTCAAAATTGTGACACAATGGCAAAAAAAAAAGAAACCATCATTCTGGGATGTATTGGCAGGAGTGTTGTGAACAAGACACGAGAAGTCATTCTTCTGCTCTACTCTGTGCTGATTAAGCCTCAACTGGAGTATTTTCTCCAGTTCTGGGCACCACATTTCAAGATAGATTTGGAGAAATTGAAGAAGCTCCAGAGAAGAGCAGCAATAATTATTAAAGTTCTAGAAAACATGAGCTATGAGGGAAGATGGAAATAACTGAGTTTGTTTAGTCAGGAAAAGAGAAGACTGAAGGGGGACATGATAGCAGTTTTCAAGTACCTAAAATGTTGTTACAAGGAGGAGAAGAAAAAATATTATAAAAAATGTTGAGGGTAGGACAAGAAGCAATGGGCTTAAATTGCAGGAAGGGAGGTTTAGGTTGGACATTAGGAAAAACTTCCTAACTATTAGGAGGTTAAGCACTGGAATAAATTGCCTAGGATGGTTATGAATCTCCACCACTGGAAATATTTAAGAGCAGGTTAGACAAACACCTGTCAGGGATGGGCTACATGGTGCTTGGTTCTGCCATGAAGGCAGGGGACTGGACTTGATGACCTCTTGAGGTCCCTTCCAGTTCTAGGAGTCTATGGTTTTATGATATTTGAAATCATTATTCCAATTTTTCAAGACCCAATCACCGCTTACAATGGCTCATTTGGGAAACAAAAAATGCTTCCGTGCACCATGAAAAAATGCTGATGAAAAATGTCCATAAAAGCTTTGTAAAAAACATCAGCGAAACCAACAATTCCGACTGGCAACTCTTTGAACAAGTGGCATTTTCTTTAATCATTAAAAATTGCAGCGGGCTCTACTATGCTGCATAGAAGGGTCTAAAAATGGTTTCAATACAGTGTTGTGTCTGGAAAGATGAATGCACAGAATTTTTTTGCCCATTGAAATATTCCAAAAGTATTTGTTTCAAACTTTAACATTTGGTGTATTAATTAATTAAATTATATTTATGAATTCACCTGGCAAAATTCATTAGTTTTTTAAATAATTTAGACAGTAAAATGTATGTTTATTTCTAAGCAATCAATCCAGGTATCCTGCTTCTCAGCCCCTCTCCCCAGCTGGGCAGAGAACTCAGGCGTCCTGGCTCCTTGCCCACCCCCACTGCTCTAACCCACCAGCCCTCACTCCCCTCAGAACCCAGGGTCCCAGCCCCCCACCTCCTGCTTGCACCTCTTGAGAGTCTCACAGGACGGCGATTGTGTATCTGCCCCACACAGTTGGGGAAAGGGTTACTGTGGGCAGGAGAGGCCCTTGAATCTCCCTGGCTGCAGCTGGATGGGGGCGGGACTGGTTACTGTGGAAGAGAGCAGAGTTGTTGGAAGAAGAGACGGGGCCAGTGCAGGGTTGCACCAGGGATGCTGAGGGAAGCTTTGCAGCCCAGCTCCAGCTGACAGAGAGTCTGAGGGGACCTGGCTGCTCCTTGTGGGCTGGGGGAAGATGCAGGATTGGGCCCAGCCTCTGCAGTTGACCTTGTGCAAGGGCCAAACCTGGACCTCTGCGCGAACTACCGGGCTCCTTCCAACACACCCAGAAAGGGGGAGCGGCTGGATGGGGAGGCAGCAGCCAGGTGGCTGCCAGAGGAGATCCTGGCTGTTCCTTCACTGTTCCCTGGGCTGGCTCAGTGAGTGGGGGGGGGGGGAGTTCCCCCCCCCCCCCCCCCGGCTAGGAGGGGATCTGGGTATTTTAAAGCCTGGAGGGATGCATGTGAGGACCCTGGGCGGGGGCCCAGCTGGGAGGACAGCAGCGATTGTGTTGGTCTGTCCAAGTCAGTCTGTGCTGTCTCGTGGCACCCGGCCTAGAGCTCTTGGTCTTTCTGAGCCCCGCCGTGAGCACCCGCAGTGCATGGGAACCATGGGTAGGCGACTGACCCCAAAGCAGGGCCACCACTCCTGCTGTGTCTGTGCTGCCAAATGCCAGGGCATGGCCCTGAATCCCAGCAGAACATGATGCCCTGCACAGAGGGAAAGTCGCCCCCTTGCTCTGAATCACGGCTCTCCCTCTGGCTCATTTGTATCCGTAGTGAATCCAGCCTTTTGCAGACACAGAAAGACTTGTGTCCAGGGCAAGCCATGGACTCAGGAGATTGGCCAGACAGCGAAGGGACATAAGAGACCGAGCCAAGAAAGGAAAGCGCCGGCCGTGGCTGAAAGTGACACGGACACATTTCCAGTGAGGGGGAGTGTGTAACCCACATGCCTACCAGCTGTGGGTCACTGTCCCGTGCACTGGCACTGAGACCACCCCTAGAGAGAGAGCGAGACAGAGACTGAGTCTGCTCTACAGCCAGTGCTACAAGCCAGGGGCTTTTCAGCTACGCTCTTGAGATCCCAGGTTCAATGCCACACTTGCAGTTCCTGAGGCCGACACATTTAAATTCCTGCCCCAACATGTACGGGGGAAGGAGGGGTTGTTGCTACTTTTTCTGCTTGCAACGTAGGTTAGTTTTAGTTTTTGCCTGGTCTGTGCATTTCATAACTTTCATTTCTTTGAGTAGTGAGCTCTAAAATGCCTAACCTGCCATGTCTGGAGTAATTATTCCTATGGCAATTGTGCTCCTGGAGGTGGCTGGCATGGTCCTGGGGGGGACTCTTTCGCCCCAGAGATTTCAGTGCAAACCCAGTAATTTCACAGCAGCAGCAAGACCCACTGCGCCCCAACCCAGAATATTTCCTCTCCTCTCCCAGTCTCTTCCGGGAAACCCAGCCAGAAACATTCGAGGGGACTGGGACCAAACATGGCTGCCTTTTCCAGGGAAACCGAGAAACTGCTGAAATTTCAGGCCGGATGGGGGAAATCGTGTTTTGCCTCTGGAAAAAAAGGGTTGGGACGAGCCTTTCTCCCATGCCTCACAGTTCAGCGTATGCCTCTTTGTCTCCAGTTGGCTGCCTCTGTCACCCGAGGCAGCTCCCTCCCTCTCAGGGCAACAGGTTCAAGCCCTCAGCAGACGCAGGGACAGGTGCTTTCGAGAGTGTCACTCACGGGTCTTAACTAGCAATGCAGATCGATGAGCTTCCTTCCCTCCTGGCCTGTAGTGCCAATGCCCCGAGCAGGAAGCGGGTTGTTGTTGACAAAGCTGCTAGCCAGAGGAAGACAAGGCGATCAAAGACAGGCCTCCCTCTCATTGACCTCAATACGCCAGGGGAGCATAGGGAGGGGAGACGGGCCTGCATTCAGCCCTGCAGGGATCAACGCAGCCAGGCCCAGCCACAGAGTTTGTGAGGCCCAAGGCGGCCATGATGACAGCAGGGGCAGGTCGGTGGATGTGAGTGAGCAGCCGGGCAGGTGGACACCAGGAAGCACAGGGCCCAAGGCAACGGCCTTGCTCGCCTTGCCCTAAGGCTGGGCCTGAAAGCAGCCAGTGTTGCCAGCGAGCATGCCTGCTAGGTTGGAGAAACTGAGGCAACACGCAAGGGGAGGGGAAAGAACTTTCTAGGACAGAGCCAATGAAAGTCCCCTGCTCCCCGAACCTCTAGGGATTGGCTTTCCCATAGGGGGATGCTGCCTGAGACAACCCTTAGCCCTGGACTGACTCCATTCCCCACAGGGGATGAGAATCCAGGAGCCCCCTCTGTTCTAACCACCAGCCCCCACCTCCTGCCCTGGGGAGAGAAGCCAGGTGTTTTGAGGGCCAGGCTACCCCTTGCCCCCTCCCTTTCTCTGTATGAACGCCTGTTTGCATTCCCAGCTCCAGGATACTTTTTATTTTTCTCATTTTGTGCCTATCCGCCCTGGGCCGCGGCCAGTTTATACTATAAATAAATATGGTGCCAGGAGAAGAAGAGGAGACATCCCCCGGTTTGCCCCGCAGGCAGGTAGTACCAAGATCCCAGGCAGGAGACAAAAGCCCTTGTGTGCCAGGGAGCCGTGAGGGGACACAGAGACCCTGTTCCCGAGCTGGGAATGCAGGAGGCCCCTGGGCTGGCCGAGGCCCTGGAAAAATACCACTGCAGGGGGAACCAAACTGAAATCTGGGCTGTGTGGGGACAGCGCCCACCTGGGCAGTGCCCAGCCCCAGCTCAACTCACAGACCTCTTCTTCCCCAGCCGGTGCAGCTATGGTCAGGATCTCTGAGGCTTCCCAGCAGGCGGAAGGACAGAATTTCTGCTGGGCAAAAATCCCGAGGTGCCAAGATTGGCTTTTGTTTCCAGTGTGGATTTTCATGCCGTCTGGAAACAGCTCGAATCAGATGGTACGAAAGGAGGCACTTGAATGGAAAATAATTCTTTAAAACAAGTGGTGACCAAACTTTTGATGCAGCCCTCCCCCCCCCTGAAAATATTTCAGGCTGTGATCCCTCCTCTTCCTTCCCCCCGCCTCACCCCAAAAAAGGTGATAGCAAATGACTGTACATGCTCATAGGAGCACACACATATTACTGCAGCAAAATACAGGACTATGTAGCACTTTAAAGACATAGTCCTGTATTTTGCTTCAGCTACACCAGACTAACATGGCTACATTTCTATCACTCCTGTTACTGTCACTCTTACTTCAGTGCTGCTGCGGTGGCGGCACTGTCTTCAGAGCTGGCCAGCCAGAGAGCAACCGCTGCTCCTCCCCCGGTCCTCCAGCTCTCCCTCCCAGCTCCAATATTGTTGCGATCTCACAACATCCCCTTCAATAGCCTTGCAACCCCACTCTGGGTCAGGTCCCCGGTTTGAGAAACGATGCTTTAAAAATAAAACAGCTGACAGGGCCCGCTAATCTTTTCCATTCAGGGACAGACATTTTCCATCCATGTGCATAATAAATGTTTATATGCACTGAGGCATGTGTTAATGTGCACTACCAGTAGACACAAAACCTAGCTGTGGGTGCTCTGCTAATCAGCTGGGCAGCGCTGGAATCTCTCCTGAGCAGCCACACAAAGTCACAACTTATATGGAGCAATGACTGAAACCCTCTCAGAGCCACTAGTGATTATCTGCAAGACTGATGGGAGATGTGTGGAATCCCAAAAGACCATGGACGAGTGAACAAAGACCCTTCCCTAAGGAATTATAGACCAGGCAGCTTAACTTTGAGACCTAGAAAGACACTAGGTCAATGGTGAGCAAAGGCCGCCCCCCATACGGGTTCTGTGTGAGGCTTGCGAGACATTCTGTTTACTGTTGTCCATGCACTGGGTTGCAAGATTACACTGGCTTCCATCTGAATCGTTTTTTTCCCCGTACTGGTATTATTACTAAAGTGACCCACATGTAAAGCAAGGGCACGGAAATTGAGTGCTCATTGCACACAACAGTGACTGTGAGAGCCGGGTGCTCCCTTTGCATCCAATCAATGCACTGCTACGGTTCAATTGGAACCCCCTGCAAATTCTAGGTACACAAGTGCAATTAACAAAACTCCTCTCTCCCAGGAGACTGTCTTGGTTACAAGAATCTTGCAGCCCACTGAGATAAAGGAGGGCCACTCATGAGGCCAGATGACTAGGCTAGGTGCACTAGAACAAATTATTAAACAGTTTATAAGAACCTAGAGGATAATAAATTAAAAGGAAAGGCCAGCATGGAATTGTCAAATTGTGGCAAATCAAATTTGGCAGAGTACCTGGTGAGAGGAAGGAGATGTGATGTACTTTCATTTTAGTTAGGTTTTGGACACAGTGCCTTGACATTTCCCTAAGGAAATCAGGGAAATCTTGCTATATATTTTAAAAATGTGCATCTCTCTTTCTGACCATCTGTCTGTGAGTCCATTTGTTCAAGAACTACTCCTAATGGTAAGGCATTGGTGCAGAGCCCCAGAAAACTAAGGAACACACATGAGGTTACTAAAGCACAGTAGGACTCAAATGCCTCTAGGCATTGGTGCAGTGCCCTGGGAAACTGAGGCACACACACGTGTGTGTATCCACATTTGTATCCACAGAAAGGAGCTGCAGATATCTGCATCCATATCCGCCAATGTGAATACTCACAGCCACAAAGGGGTTATCTGCAAATGCGCAAGGCTCTATACTCCCAGGATGGTGATAGGACAGTAGAACTCACATGCAATGTAACAAGGTGAATCAAATCCCCAGTTCATCACAGTGGTTTAGGAGACACGTCCTACGTAAGACATGGGAGGTACCTACGGCACTCAGCACAGGCCAGGCCTGCGGTCATGCTGAGACCTGTTCAGGGCACTGCATTTCAAGAAAGATGTAAAGAGACACTAGAGGGCAGTAACAAAAAATTGCTGTAAGGAAGGCAAGTTAAAAGAACTCCGGGGCTCGTTGAGTCGTGAGAAAGGAAGACAGATGGAAGGTTCGGCTAACAGTCGGTTCGAAGGAGGTCTGTGAACAATTGGTCACCAAGTGAAGACAAGATGTAATGAGCTTCAGCAGCAGCAAGGTAGAGTTGGATTAGATATGACGAAAGACTTTCTAACACCAAGAGGAGTTAAGCTCTGGAATGGGTGAGCAAGGGAGGCTATGAGATCCTGGTCCTTGGAGGTTTTTAAGAACAGGTTGGACAAACACCTGTCAGGGTTGGGCAAGGTTTATTTGGTCCTGCCTCAGCACAGGTGGCTGGACTGGATGACCTCTTGAGGGCCCTTCCAGCCCTTCATTCCACAATATTTTAACAAAAATTAGGTGGAAAACAAAGTCTACTTGGAACGTTTTCCATTTTATTGTTTTCCAAAAGAAAATTTTGCCCATTCCGCCTTGGTGCTGTGAAAAGTTTCTACACCAACCAGCTGTGCGGTTCAGAGCTGCAGCTTTGCCAGGTGACTCAGGATCTTGGGTGGTGGCTTCCCATCCTTTTCAGTTATGGCTGCACCAAGGGACTTAATTGCTCCTGGCTTTTAAGCCCAGGAACATTGACCTTAGCAAATAGTTTTCACTAGGCTCGTGATGCAGCCATTGATACCTCCTGGCATAACAGGGAACCCTGATGCAAGGGGTCTCCACTCAGTTGGGTCCCTGTTGAAAATGAACTCCTGCCAAAACTCCATTCCCAGCACCGCAGCATTGCACCCACCCTCTTCCATACCTCCCACCCATGGGTTTCTCCCCTGAGGCCAAGAGAAGAGCTGGAGGCAGGCAGGGAAATCAAGCTGTACACACAGTAGAGGCCTTATTGATTCTCCCTCTATCTGCCTCCCTCCTGCATTGAACTCGGGGGTTTTCTCTAGCATGTGTGAGAGACCTATAAGGAATGGGACCCGCCCTCCCCCCAGAAATTCTGGGAGGTGCTGGGGGAGGCTGGATTTAACATAAGAACGTAAGAATGGCCATACCAGGTCAGACCAAAGGTCCATCCAGGCCAGTATCCTGTCTGCCGACAGTGGCCCATGCCAGGTGCCACAGAGGGAGTGAACTGAATAGGTAATGATCAAGCAATTTCTCTTCGGCCATCCATCTTCACCCAACAGAGGCTAGGGACACCATTCCTTACCCATCCTGGCTAATAGCTATTAATGAACTTAACCTCCATGAATGTATCTAGTTTTCTTTTAAACCCTGTTATAGTCCTAGCCTTCACAACCTCCTCAGGCAAGGAGTTCCACAGGTTGACTGTGTGCTGTGTGAAGAACTTTCTTTTATTTGTTTTAAAATAAACAAAGACCTGAACCACAATGGTAGGAAGGAGTGTGGGCTCTAGGAGTGAGGGGAAGGGGCACTAGGACTTCTATCCCCAGCTCTGAGAGAGGAATGGGGGCTAGTGGTTAGAATGGGGTGGGTGGGAGGGAGATGGACACCAGGACTTCTCTCCCTCTCTCTGGGAGTAGAGAGGGACCTAGTAGGCTGCGGGGGGGAGGGTGGAATGTTGGCTCCTGAGGGATTGTTATCTCCTGGGAGATCCATGGGGCCTTCCCATGCCGGAAGCCTGGTAATCACAAGTGCGTGGCTTGCCCCGGTCAGCCGACAATCAGCCCATTGTCCCGCGGGAGCCGGCTCAGCCAGAACTGTCAGGCAGGTGACGGCCACCCTGCGAGGGAGGGACCCAGCACCGCACAAGGGAGTCTCTGTGCAGGCTGGCTCGGGGCCAGCTGGGAGAACCCAGCTCTGTGCACGTGGGCCTGTCCCCCGCTGCCGCCCTACGTACTGGGAGCCCCACACCACCGGGAAGTTCCCCCACGAGCTCAGCAGGAAGGGAAGGGGAGCTCAGCCCAGGAAGGAGGGGGCAGCCAGGTGGAGCTTGGGTGCCCCAAGAGTGTCCTGTGCCCAGTCCCTGGGGCAGAGGGAAGAAACATCTGGGAAGCCCCGCCCAGAGCAAAGCAAGAGGCAGCAGGAACCCAACAGCCCACATCTGCTATTTGGGGCTCTGGGAGCCTCCCTACACTGTGGGCCCACCATGCTGGACCCTCCCTAGAACAGGATGGGGGCAGGGGACTTCCCAGATACAATGACAGTCCCTGTCCCATGGAGCTCGCTGCCTGAGGAGAGAGGAGAAAATACAGGCCCCAGATTCCCCCCAGAGAGGGAGGGAGAGAAGCCAGGAGTCCTGGCTCCCAGCCATCCACCCACACTATAACCCACTCCCTCCCAGAAATGGGGAGAGAATCCAGGAGTCCTGGCGCCTCGGCCTCACCCACGCTGCATTAATCTCACAGCCCAACTCCCTTAGCTCCCCCTCTCCCCCGCCCCGGAGAAGCGAGGTGCGTATCCCTGTCTTCCTAAGAGGCCAGTGGTCTTGGCAGGCAGGAACCTCAGGACCTAGGTCAGGTGTGAACCCCCATTGCTCTTGGCAAAGGACCTTCCACCAGCAAACTCCCTCTCTCCCCCTGAGGCAGGGGGCCTTTCTGGGACTGGCACGGAGCCACTGCTCAGCAGGCACCACAGCCTGCCCCTCTCTGATCCATCAGTGCTGCCAGGGGCTGGGGCCAGGCAGCCTACTCCCAGGCCTGCTTGTGAGGTCTGCATGGGCAGCTGGGTTATCAGCCCTCAGTCAACACCCAACCCCTTCTCCCAGGACCTACGCATCAAAGGATGCAGACTGGGTGGGCGCCAGGTCTCCTGCGTTCTCACCCCAGCTCTGGGAGAGAAGTGGGGGCTGGTGGGTTAGAGCAGGAGGGCTGGGAGCCAGGACTCCTGGGTTCTCTCCCCGGCTCTGGGGAAGGGGTGGGGCCCAGCCTGCCCTGACCTCTTCAGGCTGTGAGGTCGGTGGAGCGTGAACTGGGTTGTGGGTCTCCACAGTGCCCAGCTCTGTGAGGACCTTGATCTCAGGTGGGGCCTGGCCCGAGGGGGCCCCAGAGCTAAGGCAGCAGGTGAGGGCAGTCTGTGCGGCTTCCCACACAGGGCGAACCCATGTAGAGCCAGCAGCCTGGTGGAGTCTGGCATGTTGCACCCCTGTCAAGCTGCTGGGTGGAAGATTGATGGGCTGGGCAGGGCGAGGCCCTGAGCCAGGCCATGACCCAGCCAGGCATGCTGTTCCTGTCCTCCCCAACCTCACAACAGCTAGGGCTGGAGCATACTCCTCACTGTCAGCACCCCCAGCGGTGTCACGCAGGGTGGGAGTACTCGGCTCTCTAGTGTCCAAATCTGGCATCCCCTTGGGATCCTGGGACCAGCAGATCCTTGTGCCATTCCTTAGACAGACCCAAGATTTTGAGCCCAGCCTCAAGGACAGGCAACCAGGCTGCAAACAGGCAAGAAGCACGGCTGGTGCTGCTGATAGGACACAAGAGCGCCAGGTTCAAATCTCACAATGAGTCCAGCTGATTGTCCCCTGCCTCAGTTTCCCCACTGACTAAATAAGATTGACAACCTTCCTCTGCTAATGGAGCCAATAAGCTTTTTGGGGTTAGGGAGTGTACCTTGTTATAGGTCTGTGCCGCACCTGATGCAAAGAAGCCCTGATCTTAGTCAGAAGCTGTGCTGTGCCCAGCACAAGGGGCACCCCAATTGTGGGCAGCCAAGCAGCACCTGGCACAAGGAGCCTGATTTCACCTGGTGCGACTCTGGATGTAATAAACACACCGGGAATAACCATTGGCAACAGCTTCCCACAGCACCTGGCTGCTGCTGGAGCAGTGTCCCCGCCATGCTGGGGCATCCCTTTCCCCCAGCTATGCGCTAGCTCGGGCACCAGATCTGGGCTGGCAGCAGGACACTACACAGGGAGCTGTGCCATGCCAGAACCCACATCAGAGGAACATCATGGGTCCCTGGAAAGCTAGGAAGCGAGCGCAGCGATCTCCCAGCTGGCAGGGCACCTGGGACAGATACCAGGTTTTAGCAAAGAGGAGCCAGGGCTGTAGTCTCTTGCCTATCCCAGATTTTTGGGGTGTTTGTTTCCCAGCTAGGAGTGTGCCATGGGGAACATGCAGTATCCCCCTTTGCCAGCACTTTGGTTACACCGTTGCCTGGGAGCAAACCTGCTGGGCAGTGGGTTTAGGTCACCCACTGTCTCACCCACTCTCTCATCCTTGGAAAACATTCACCCGCACAAGCATACTGGGGTCTGTGCAGTGCCCAGTGTGAATGCGGGGGTCCCCCAAGCTCAATCAGCACCCATCATAATGGGCAGAGCTCTGCAAATCCATGGACAGCTGCAAGTATCTGCAGCTTACATTTGCAGATATTAATGGAAGACGCCAAAGTAGTGGGACACGGGCCTTGTGCAGCATCCATCCTATCAGGGACCCAAATCTTGGCCAGGCCTTGCGTGGGTCTAGCCCAGCCCATGAACCACAGAGTTGATTTCTGGAGGCACGTATATAGCACCCCCTCCTTCACTCAGCACACCACGCCATGCTGTTTGCCCAGTTCTCCAGCCCAGCTGATTACAGAATGCTCTGCTGAGGCTGATGTGACTTTGGGTGCAGAGAGGTAGAGTGAGGACTGGGTGAGGAATGTGGTTCAGCTATTCCCCCTCCCTGTCTGAGTGGGTGCTGGGCCGAGGGAGGTGAAATCCGTAGCCTTGAAGTAAACTCTGACCCCTCGCTAAAAGCCATGGTGAGGGGCTGGGTAAGTTCAAGACCCCTCTGGCAGCCAATATCTTCCACCACCCAGAGAGGGGAGGCCAGATGGAGGTCTCAGAGTGACTCCAGAGAATGCTGGACCCGGTGTCTGGCTGGTGGACCCAGAAGGAATGTTGCCCTCGGTCAGATTGTCTCTTGCAAGGGTTTACTGGAGGAGTGGGTGGGTGAGGTTCTGGAGCCTGGGATGTGCATGTCAGATTAGACATTCATGGGTCCTTTAAGCCTCAGGATCTTAGTTACTGGATACGACAGGTCCTTAAGTTTCACCTCATTGCATCTGAATGGCACCCATGTCACAGACTCACAAGTGATATTCACACTTGGCACATATGGTCCCTGGGGAACCCCTTTCAGTGCAACAGGCCCTCCCCCTCTCTCTCCGAGGGGTTAAACCCCTCTGCCACCTGGGACCCCACCTCTCTAAGCCTTCTGCACCTGTCTCGCTGTAGCACCCCTGCCCCCAGCATCCATTCACTTTGGACCCTGGGGGCCTCCACTCCTGGAGGGAATAGTGCAGCCCTGTTCTCTAGCCTGGAGCAATTCTCAGCAAGCATAAAACAGAAGAGTTGTGTTGAGCATCTGAACACATCATAGGGACTGTCAGCCTCCCTCAGTACAGCATACCTGAGTGTCCCCTGCAGCCAAGTAGGCCCTACCTGAGCTCTCTGACTAGCCCTGAAACCCCTTCCTTCCAGCCAAGCCTCCGCTATCCCCCTCCAGCAGCTCCTCCCTCATCCTTTGTCTTCCCTCCAAGTGTCACGAAATCCAGGCTGGTCCCTGCCACAACACAGTCCTTCTCTCCCCTCATTAAACCCTGGGACTGCGCCTGACACCTCCACTGCATACAACCCCTAAACCCCACCCCAAATGCCCCACAGTGTCACAACCCGGTAGCTAGTCTAGCTCCACAAAGTATCTACACCGGGAATCAGTTTAATAAGGGGCTTCTTGAACCAGCAAAGAAAAGTCTATCAATGGCTGGAAGGGGAGGCTAGATACATTGAGAGTGAGAAAGGCGGCATGAATTTTTAATGGAGAGGGGAATGAACTGTTGGAACAATTTATCAAGGTCACAGTATATTTTCCAGTACTGATCCTGGCTTGATTCAAAAAGTATCTCCTTCTAAACAATCTGCTCTAGAAATGATTTTGGAGGATGTTCTCTCTCTGCCCTGGGCTATACAGGAAGTTAGAGCAAGTGATCACAACAACCCCTGCCAGACTGGGAACATGCCAGTCTATGTACCAATGATTCTTGAGCAGTGGAAATTTTAAACTCAAGGCTGGATATTTGCTCAAAGAGAAGGGCTCTAGTTCAAGGAGGGACGAACCCAGGGCAGCCCCGGGCCTTACGTTAGGATGGAATCGATGGGACCTTCTGGCCACGATCCTGAAAGGAATTTAGGTGCACGGACCTATGTCTCTGCTGCCTTGCTTGCAGCCGCTTTCTCTGAAAACAGCCACTCCATGGGCAGTGGCGGTCAAAAGCAAACGTGTTAGGAATTGTTAAGACAGAGAGGAAGGCAGAACATTTTATTGCCTCTATAAATCCATGGTATGGCCACATCTTGAATAGTGTGTGCAGATATGGTTGCCCCCTATCAAAAAAAGATAACAGTATTGGAAAAAGGTCAGACAAGGGCAATAAAAATAAGGGGTTTGGAACAACTGCCATATAAGGAGAGATTAATAAGATTAGAGCTTTTCCACTTGGAAGAGACAACTAAGGGGGGATAGGATAGAGGCCTATAAAATCATGAGTGGAGTAGAGAAAGTGAATAAAGGAGTTTTTTACTCTTTCCCATAACAAGAATTGGGGGTAGGAATGGGGGGAGGTCACCAAATGAAATTAAAAGAAACACACACAATGCACAGTCAACCTGTGGAAATCCCTGCCAGAGGATGTTGTGAAGGCCAAGACTATAATGGGATTTAAAAAAAAAAAAAAAAAAAAGGTAGATAAGTTCCTGGAAGGTAGGTCCATCTATGGCTATTAGCCAGGATGGACAGGGATGGTGTCCCTAGCCTGTGTCAGAAGCTGGGAATAGGTGACAGGAGGGATCACTTGACTCCCTGTTCTGTTCATTCCCTCTGGGGCACCTACCATTGGCCAATGTCAGAAGACAGGACGCTGGGCTAGATGGATTTTTGGTCTGACCCAGTCTGGCCATTCTTATGTTCTTAGTGTTGAGATTCCAGCCAGGCCCTCTATACGGTGTATTTCCAGCTGCACAGAAGGCCAGAGGATGGGGGAGGAGGCAGGGAATTCTGTATCTTTAAAAGCCTGCATATTTACAGGACGGAACATATAAAAGTAGCTAGAGATAAAAAGCAGATAAGGAAATACTTGGAAGAGGCAAGACATACCAATCGATTGGGTCCATCTGACACAGAGCCCAAGGGTAAAGGGATCAGCTGAGGATTTCAACACCTCAAGGGAGGGAGGGAAAGTAAATGCCAATGTTTGTTTACATGCCTGGGAACAGCCTGAAAAATCTGCATTATTTCTCTCCCCCCCAAAAAAAACACCCACTTTGGGGTGTCAGTGCTGCAATTTTAAAAATGTACTTCTGTAAAACAAGATAATGTTTTTAAAAAAGGATTCTTACTGCATAGTGTTAAAAAAAAAGAGAGTCCAACAATTTTATGATGTGCAGGGATAGGGGGGATATGAACATTTCCTGAGCAAAGTACAAGCCTTCATTTTGAAGATCACGCTGACGGTGTTCAAAATTGGCATTGAGGGCTATGGAAGGCCAAAAGGGGACAGTGCAAATGTAGCACCAACTAATCTCCGCAACTCAACAGGACCTCTGGAGAGGCTGGAGAGCACATATCTTAGAGCCAGGGGAAGACAGAACCACAGAGAAAATTTTGGAAGTACAGGACCCACACCCACCCAGTGCCACATAAAAAACTGAGATTGATGAAAAATGAAAACATTCTAGGAGATCCCCAAAGATCAGAACCTCATCCAAGTTTTAGGGGTCCCCCAAGGCCTCATCCAGTTTCCAAAGAGCACTGGGAAGAGCCATACAATACCCACTTTCTGGTAAATTTTTTGTTGGAAAAAAATTCATTGTAGCTCAAGTTTCCCTCTGGGAAAAAACACCCACTTTGAGGCAACTCCTGTGGGAAATCCAAAAGATACCGTCCAAGAAGTTCAGAGCAGGCCAGCAGGTCGACCCAGCCCAGCTGGGACACCGCAAAACATGAATTACAGCTGGTTACCAATGCCCAGAGGGGAGAGGACCTGGGAAAGAGGAAATTCCAGGAGGGCACTGACCCAGGCAGGGCAAAAGGTCTGAAATTAGGACAGCAGCCAGAGTCAGCGTTTCCTGCTCCAATGTCTGCAGCTGACTTTGGGTTGCAGTCACCACAGAGGAAAATCAGAGACAAGATCAGAGGGTTTGATTAAACAAAGGGCTAGGCTCTGCTACTGCAGGGAAAGCAGGGTGAGGGAAGGCCGGCAAAGAGACTCTCGCCGGCACAGACCCTTGTCTGTGAGAGACATCCCCGCGTATTTTAGGCCAGAAGGAAGGGACAGGAAGCTCATCTAGCTGGACTCCTGAAGGCCACGTGGCATAATTCACCCATATCTCCCTGGCTGGAGCCCACTAACTAGCAAGACTGTCCCAAAGGCAGCCCTTCGGAGCCTAAGTGTCTGAGCAATGGAGAATCCATCTCTCCCCTGGAGAGGGGCAACCATCTTTGGGAGCTCCTGGAGACACTTGAAAGACAAGATGCTCCCGAACAGTGTTGGCTCATCCTTTGTTCTGGCCTGCCCGACTCTTCCACTCCGGCTACCTGCATCACTCCCAGAACCCTTCTTCCAGTTCAGCCGCTCGTCAAAGGGTGCGGACCGGCACCTCCCCTCTCACAAACCGGAGACTCCAGCTGGCCAGGAGCACGTTTCCATATGGAGCCTGGACACCTTTCCCAGAGACACAGCCTGGCACCTCAGTGGGCATGGCCGCTTTCTCATGCAGGAGAGTCCGCCCTTGCAAACCTGCAGAAGACGGGATCTGGTTCGTGCCCCAAACAATGGGTAAAGCTTCCATTTGGTTCCAACAACCCACGAGTCTTAACCAGCCAGAGATCTCAACGTGCTTTGCAAAAGGACTGTAACACGGGTGGTAGCACTGCTCTGAATTCATTCCTGCTTGAACTAAAGCAGGCCTCTGAGGAAAAAATGAAAATTGTCTGGCCTGAAGATCGCAGGCAATGAAGAAGCCACACCAGTCGGCCCTTAGGCAGCGATCCCAACTGTTAATTTCTGTGGTGGGGAAATATGCCCAGGTAGTTTCCCATCTGTATTTATGTAGCTTCAACGTTCAGGCAGTGAATTGCGGTAGGCTTGTGTCTGCCAGGAGGAAGAGCCCTTGGTTATCAGCTCTCTGGTACTGACCAAGTCAAGGTGATCGCTCTGCTTAGCTTAAAGAGGAGGCAGAAGGGAGATATGACCATTGTTCCCTCTAATTTCTTCCATCCACGTGTGAAATAAATTTTGTTATATGCACCAAGGCATGTGTAGATGGTGCACCACCAATAGAAATACATGCTGGCACTCTGCCAATCAGCTGGACAGCACCTGAATCTCACCTGGGTGGCCACAGCTTGCAGGGAACATGACACATGATCCCCCCTCATCATTCTGGTGGCTCTTCTGACTGCTCTGCATCTGATCAACATCCCTTCCCAATTCTGGTGTCCACAACTGAACATAGGAGGCCTACAAATGTTCCACCAGGCCCAAATCCAGGGGCAAAGTCAACTCTTTCCTCCTAGAGATTCCCTTGACTATGCATCCACGGATCGATTTAGCTCTTTGGACCACAGTGTACTTTCTATTGCTGGCTGCTAGAAACATGACCTTACAGTGCATTGCACGGACATGCAGAATGCATTTTAAGGGGACAGGGACCGTAAAAACTGCCTGGCTTTCAGCCACTTTGATTTTGCTTTCATCTTTCTTAACAGTTTCTTGCATGGAATTTCTTACCATTTTTACTAGGAAATAAATTCTAGAGGTGAAACTAACCAAGCTCGGAATGACACTTCAGCAGGGTTGGAACCAAGCCTGCTCTCCCCTGATAGCTGGCAGCAGTAGACAGTTGTTATCTCAAGAAGGGGAGAAATCAGAACTCAACTCCGCTGACTCCTGAGGAGAGAGTTGGACACTGGACCCATATATTGCACGAGGCTGATAGGAGAGGAGAATGCTTACGAAAGGTACCCACCCCGCTACCAACAATCCCAGCCCAACGTAAGACCAGCCTGGGAATGCTGGGGGCGAGGGGGAGGAAAAGGCTTTTGCAATGCTTTTCATTTCAGCCCCATCCCAACAATACTGGGGCAAAGCCAGAACCCCCTAGGCTAATCTCCTGCCAAACAGCGAAGGCTGGCGGCAAACAGTGCCTGATTTCTTTTTGCAGCCATCTAGACCCCAGGACGTCCCCTTGCTCCACACCAGCATCAGTGGCAAGAATGAAATCCAATCACTCTGCAGGGCCCAGCTGGCACGGTATGCGTGAGATACCTGCCTGCTGCGTGAAAAGGACCAGCTGTATCTCTGATTGCCATGCACGCGCTTTTGCTGTTCCTGGTCATAGTCCGGGGTTCAAGGAGAGCCGCTTATCGCCGGAGATAGTTATTAGAAGGGAAAAAAAGCTCTGAAATATGGGAAGGGCACAAGGACAGGAGAGGTGGGATGGGCCCATCGCCCGTGGCCTCATGCCTGCACCGAGAAGGGCGCAGCCAGCTTTGAAGGGCCACTCTGATGAGCCTGCTGGAGACTCCATCAACTAGCTACTGTCCACGTCTTTGGGGAGAAGGTGCCCTCTTTCCCAGCCACCGCTTTCCCCCCAGCCCACGCTAAGATGGCTGCTCCTCCACCCGGGAGCAGGTCAAAGCAGAGATTCCCTACCTGTCGAATCAAATAATCTTTATTTACATTGCACAAAGGCAGCAGTTAGAGCGGGGGCAGGAAAGTCGGAGCTACCCTGGTGCCCAACCAGCTTTGTTCCCATTCACGACAAAAGAGGGGAGGGAAAGAGCCCCAGGACACTGGGGCCTGAAACAGACGAGAACAGTGGCTTGGTAAGGCGGTGCCGGTGGCTAGACTTCACAGCCTGCACCCTGGCATCTTCCAGGACCAGCAGCAGTAGAAACACCACCCGTTCCCAAGCACTGCCTGCCATGGGGGAAGGTGAGACTGCATGCTGGGCGGATGACGAACAGGCAAACCCCACAGGCGAGGGCCAGCCAGAGTCAGCTGTTCCGCCCTTGCTGTGGGAGACATGGCCGATCAAGAAGTGCCACCTCAGAGACCTTCATCCCCCTCTCTTGCCAATCCCCTTGTCCCCCAGCTGCCCAAGGGGATAAGCCTCTTTCCACGGACCTGATTACCTATTGCACTGATTAGTCCAGCAGCCTCCCGCCTCTCCCCAGAGCAGTGGGGGAAATCCCAGGGCACCGAGGAACTGCTGCGGAGGGGGAAGGTTAGCGGCTTGAGCATAGTTAGCGCATGGTCTCCAGAAGGGGGCGCCCTGGCTTCACTGGAGGGTTAGGGTTTGGACTTGGAGATGGCCAATCCGATGAGGCCGGCCAGGCCAGCCACGCCCAGTGCCATGCCGCCAACGATCGCCATGCCAACCAGGCCATCTGTGGAGAGAACACAGGACTTAGTCGGGGGAGGGCTGCAAGGGGCAGAGCTTCCACCAGTCACCCTCCTGGTTTGCCTAAGTGCATGCTGGGAAAATCTAGCCAGCTCTGCCGGGATGCCTCAGCAACGATGAAAGCAAGCCAGTAAGGCAATGCATGCTGGGAAGGAGCGAGCTGGGAGGGGCACAGCTGGAATGACCATGGGTGGGGCCGAGAGAAAGACCCAGAGTCTGGATTGCTGGCGGAGAGGAGTGGGGCAGAAGCCACCCGGAGCCAGGCCGGCAGGATCAAGAGAGCAGAGCCTGGGCTGCTGATCCCTCCCTCCATGGGCAGGGGGAGCCTAGGACGGGATGGGCTGACCTTTCTGCATGGCCTTGTTGATGAGCTTCTCCAGCTCCATGGCCTGCGTGTTCTTGGGCTCTGTTTTCAGCAGTCCCCGGATGTATTTCAAGGCCTTCTCGTACTCCTGGGGGGAGGGGGCAATCAGCACCCATGGTGTGCCCTCCCTCCCCCACCAGCCCCTACCCTGGCAGACAGGGCTCTCAATCTCTCCTGCCCAGCCTTAAGGCACCGGCCCCCCCCAATCCTGTCATCCCATAACCCTCCTTTTGCTGAGCCACTTCGAGCATCCTCTCACCCCACCCTGCCTTTCTTCGCTCCTCCCCCACAGCAGTCACAGACACCTCCCCCTGGTCTTATCTCACCTATTGGCGCCTCGGTGTTTACGAACTACGCTGGCAGAGTCCATAAACCTGGACATAACAGGGCCCCGCCCAGCCCCATGCCCAGCCCAGCCGGGGTTTATAGAGTCTTAGTAGCTGCCCTGTGATAAGGCGGGTATGTCACTTGCCCGTTCCCCCGCTGGGATTCAGTGCAAGAGCCAGAGCCTGGCATTCCCCAGCCAGGCAGAATGGTGCCTGGCACAGAGCAGAAGTGACGAGGCTGCATCCATTTCACCCTGATGGGGGCTGTCGTGGCCAGGAAAGTTAATCTGGAAGCGGCTCCCCTCTGGGTGCGGTCAGCCCCACAGCCTGCTCCCTGCCCTACCCTGCATTCTTCTGCTGACCAGGGCACAGTCAGCCCCTCAGCCCATCTCTGAGACACCCCAAGCATCCCCAGTCCCAGCTCCCTGGGGCCCATATACCCACTGCCTCCAGCGCACCCTAGACTGCGCTAGCTCCCAAGAAACCTCGTCGCAGGGCCCTGTGGCCACTGCCCCACACACAGCTCTCTCTAAGCCACCCCAGCCCACTTACACCCTGGTGCTCCCCCCCCCCAGTCCTTCCAACAACCACAGCTGTCTTGACAAAGAGCTCCCAGAGGGCAGCCATGCCCCCTCGCTCACCTTCAGCCGGTAATTGGCCACGGCCAGGTAGAAGATGTAGTCCCGTTGCTCCTCCTTACATCCTTTGGGTACCAGCTCTAAGGCACAGAGTGGAGATGATGTTACCAGTGTTGCTAACCCAGGGGTGGAGGGGGCAGGGATGCAGGGCAGGTAGTGGGAAGACCCGCTTGGGCTTTTCCGGGCTACAATGCAGAGACTGGGAGAACCAGCCGGAACCTTGGAGCGGGGGAGTGGGAGGGGGCCGGGCTGATTCAGAGGAATGCAGAAGGGAGAACAGGGCTCACAAACAGACACCCAGCAACCCACCTAGGACAGATGGACCCACAGCTGCTTGGCTGGTAGAGCCTCGGTGCTGGCCAGTCTAGACCGTCTTACTCTGTGCTTCTCTACGCTAACCTAAGGACCACCCTGCTAGGTGGCACAGATGGTACATTGGCCCCAGAGGAGCGGGCATGTCTTTACAGGGGAAGAGAAGGCAGGGTGAAGCAAACGCTCACTCTTGGGGCGCTGAGGCCACACGACTGCCATTGGAGCACCGGCACGTGGGAGGGGTCCCCCCAGAAGCCTGGACCCTGTAAATCCATGATGTGCTCCGCAGCCGGGGTGGGGAGGGAGCCCAGCAGAGCCGTGGGGGCAGGTCGGGAGCTGGCCAGTGCTGGGTGCCACTCACCCTCCAGCAGAGCCACACCCTTCTTGATGTCATCAGGGTACTTGCTGCGTACAAGGCACCAAGCGTACTCGAACTGCGTCCCCTTGGAGACCGTGCCCCCGCTCAGCTCTGCCTTGTATTTCTTCTCAAACCGCTGTGGGGAGAGGGCAGACAAGAGTGTGGGTAGCTCCTGCGAGCCCTGCCCGCCAGCACCCGGCTCAGGGACAGACACGGGGCAGACAGAGTACAGGACAGGGCCTGGCACATCCCAGGTCCCCTCACCCCAGGCACACACAGGGGAGCGGAGATAGACACTGCCCCTGCTCAGATTCTGGACTCTTGAGTTTTCTCCCTGACTGTAGCAGGGGAGTGTGAGCTGGTGGTTAGAGCAGGAGGGCTGGGAGCCAGGACTCTTGGGTTGTCTCCCCCGCTCTGGGAAAGAAGTGGGGCCAGCTGGAGAAAGAACACAGCAGAGCTCCCAACCCCTCGCTCCTGCTGCTTAGCCATGCCTATTGGCTCCAGCCACCCACCCTGGCTTATCCCAAAGGGCAGCTGGCACCTCCTTTAACCATACCTTGCCCAAATTGCCCCTTGCCTCGCTCCAGTGACAGGATGGGAAGAGGGGGCTGTGACCCTGTCTTTGTGCCATCAGGCCAGGCTCCCTCCCCCTGCTGGGCAAATTCCCAGGGCCCCTCCAGCCCTGGCACGCTCGGTAGCCTGCTCCTGATGTCACCACTCAAACCAGAAAGGGGCATCTTTGGACATGCTGGCTCAGCCTGGCACCCTGTAGCTCTTCAGTTCCAGGTCCCTGGAGCCACAGGACAGGTCAAGGTTATGGGTGCTGGCCATGGTATGCCCTCACCTTGTCACCCTGCCCGTGGCATGGGACCCAGGAGTCCTGGCTCCCTGCCCCCATTCCCCTCCCAGAACCCGAGACAGCACTCTGACCATTCCAGGCTGACAAAGGAGCAGCACCGGTCCCTAGCCAGGAGCATTTCTGTCCCAGAGCCTGACTTCCTCCTGGGCTGGGCCTGCCTCCAAGAGGAACAGGCTCCCACTGATTACTGGGCTCTTATGTCACATTCCACCGGAGCCAAACCACAGAGTCAGCTACTGCACCAGGCACAGCCAAGCCTCAAGCTTCTGGCGCTGGAGCAGAGCGACCCCCGAAAGCCAATGCCACCCCCAGTCGGCCCCGGAGAGCAGCTTCTGCAGCCCATGCCAGATCCCCTCCCACTAGCCTTCAAACTCTCCCTGTTGCCTGAGTTCTGCGGACAGAGCCGCAGGCTAAGTGCCCCCAGGTCATATCCTGCACGTTACCAAGCCCGGAGGGGGTGGTGAGTGCTTTGGAGGGCAGGATTAAGATTCAAAATGTTCTGAGCAAATTGGAGAAATGATCTGAAGAAAATAGGATGAAAATCAAATCAGGACAAATGCAAAGATCTCCACTCAGGGAGGAACCACTCAGTTGCATACATATACAATGGGAAGTGACCATCCAGAGAGTGCTGCAGAAAGGGCTCTAGGAGTCACAGTGGACAAGCTAAGTAGGAGTCAAAAGCGTGACACTGTTACTAAAAAGCAAACGTTCTGGGCTGTATTAGCATGTGCATCATAAGCAAGACACGAGAAGTCATTCTTCCGCTCTACTCTGCACTGACAAGGCCCCAACTGGAGAACTGTGCTCAGTTCTGGGCACCACATTTCCGGAAAGATGTGGAGAAAATCCAGAGAAGAGCAACAAAAATGATAAAAGGGCTAGAAAACATGAGCTATGAGGGAAGATGGAAGAAGTTATCCGGAGAAGACAGAGGGGGGGCATAGTAACAGTTTACAAATACATAAAAGGTTGTTAAAAGGAGGAGGGAGAAAAACATGTTCTTAACTTCTGAGGCTACAACAAGAAGCAATGGGCATACATTGGAACAAGGGAGATTTAGGCTGGACGTTAGGAAAAGCTTCCTGTCAGGATGATTAAGCACTAAAATAAACTGCTCAGGGAAAAGATCAAATCTGTTATTGGAGATGTTTAAGAGCAGGTGAGAAACACCTCTCAGGGATGATCTAGATAATATTTAGTCCTGTCACAAGTGCAGGGTCCTGGACTAGATGACCTTGAAGTCTTTGCCAATCCTAATTCGATAATCATCATTCAAAGCATGCCCTGTGAAGGATATTTGAGGAAAAAAACCCCGTAACTCTCAGATCATTACTACTCTTGCGTGATGTGTACACGCAATGGCATTAAGCCTTTATGCTAGTCATGCCTAAAGTGTTTGCAAACCAGGTATGGTAGGGCGAGTCATTCAATAGGTGCGCCCTCAAGGAAGGTACGTTCAATTGATTTGCTGACCAGCCCGATATTCGGACAAAGACAACGAAGGGCCATATTTACCTATGAGCAGAAACAGGACCATGGGATCTGTGTGTCATCAAAAATGAACACAAGGCACGTTGTCTTTCCTGCATTTCCTCATTCGGTATTGTTAGGGAAGAACAATGCGCCAGATTGATTGAATAAAGTTGGCGGGGATCAATATGACAGAGAGAGACTTAAAGAAAATGCCGTTGGCTCAGCCATGCAAATCTGGATGGGGGTGAACAAGCGGAGCAAAATATCACCTTTCTGAGAACAAATATTTGCTATTGACGTTAAACCTTTTTTTAATTGCATCTATCCATCATTTGTATAGGGGTCAGTCACTATAGAATTTAGTGATAACCAAGCTACTGAACAAGGATTACAGACCCCTATGATTTCCCTCTGACCCTCAGCAATGGGGTTTAGCTACCACTAGCTTGCTGTGTCAAATCTTCTAGAGACTGGGAAAATGTGATTTATTTTTCCCAGCCAGGCATGTGTAGGGGGAAAATCGTCAACTGTAAGACTGCCAAGGCAAGTGATGGGTTCCTCCATC
Organism: Pelodiscus sinensis; assembly: GCF_052426305.1. Lineage (NCBI taxonomy): Eukaryota > Metazoa > Chordata > Testudines > Trionychidae > Pelodiscus > Pelodiscus sinensis. The sequence continues at coordinate 13,903,018 of NC_143073.1, read as the reverse complement.
TTTTAGGGTCTTCAGACCAGACCAACCAGATCTAAGCTTGGTAGAAGATGTACCAGTGACTGGGCTCCACAATTGAACAAGCTGTTACACAGGTGGTCGGCCAGGATGATCCAACATAGTTTCTGGCTTGCACATCTATGGACCCACAACGCTTAAAAGCGGCCAGGCAGCTGGCACACTAAGACCACTCCTGCTGCCTCATTGTCTCCCTGCACTGCACTGCTGGTCCACCTAGCTCTTTATTCACACGCCTGGCATAAACCCTGACATAACAAGTGTCTTTCGGGTCTTAGGCGTCAGGGTTAACCATTAAATTCACCGTTAGACCTTCACAGATCAGTCACCCCCAGCACACTGCAGGGTTAGAAAGACTCGAAGCCAGTGAGGTTCTCCGAGCAGACAGCGACTGTAGACTCAACAGCTCTGAAAGGACATAGCGATTGTGAGCTCCCAGTGCAACACTGCAGCTGTGAGGGCTTGTGTGGGCCTGAGCTGTTTTAATTTTGAATGGGAGCAGAGATGATTTTCCTCCAGGATTTGGGCCTGGTGCAACTGCTGCTGGACTCCTGGCACCACAATTCAAGGAGAATGCGGCTGCCTTGGAGAAGATCAGAGAAAAACCAAGAGAATTATTAAAGGATTCAGGACACCCCTTGTGGCAAGAGCCTCCAGGCGCTTGATCTGTTTAGCTTAGCAGAGGGAAGGTTTGGGGGTTACTTGATCCCCATCTATAAGGCCCTGCTGAGAGATTGGATAATGGACTCTTCAGACTAGCAAACAAAAGGCTCAACACAACCCAAAAGCTGGAAACTGGACAAATTCAAACTGGATGGAAGGAGTGGATTTTTCCCAAGGAGGGGAATATGGGGGATTTCCAATTGCCAGCCAGGTTTCCCATCCAGAGGGACTGCTTTTCCTCTGATCTGCTTTAGTTCAAGTAAGAATTCAAGGCAGCAGTCCAGCTGACATTAGATAGGAGGGCAGACAGGTGGGTATCTGTGGGGCCTTCAGTTCTTGGGAATCATGATTAAGAGAGCCCATAAAGCCGCTTTGAACGGGACAGCCTGCCAGCAGGAGCCAAATAACCGTGTCGAGTGGAGGGGTCAGACTAATTCAGGAAAGAAAGGGGGCATGCCTGCTTGAATTGAGAGCCATGGCTGGGGCTACTTGAGCTCTGTAGCCCTCTTTATCCATGGCCAGCTGCTGGTATGGCCAGCAGGAACCTGTCCTATCTCTTTACTGCAGAGTTAGCCAGGATCTTATTCAGGTGATGTCCTGAACCCCCCACCCCATTCAAACATAAAAACACCTTGAACCTGAGCGAGAGGATTAAAAGCTCTGTTGTCCCTTTCCCTCAGGCTGGTAACCTGCCCACATCACAGTGAGGATGTAGGCTAAGCCATGTGGGAGCTGACAGTCCTCAAACACCATCCCACAATTCCCAGGGAAGGGATCAGGGACTGGCCTCAGCTCTCCCTGGTGCAAACAAGCATGAGATGTGTCTCCTCAAAGTCCTAGCAACACTTATAGGGTGTTACAGCCCCAAAGAGGGCATAGTAAGTCAAGCATGGCTGGTCAAGCATGGCTGCTCGCAGTGTGGTGCCAATCCCCAGGACTAATACTTCAGAGAGACAGGCCCAAAGAATGGGGCCTCCACAGGACTCAGTTGGGAGAACCTGTCCATACACCAGTCCACTTACTCCCTGAACTATTGCAATTTGTCACTCCAGGAGGGCACAGGCTAGACAGTCACTTCTGACCTTGGAAAACCCCTTCCTTCATAGGCCATGAGGGAAAAGGATTGCCAGCACTGTCCCCGCAGCTCTGTATTAAGGCTACAGCTCTAATCTAATCTCATGCTTCAGGTGGTCACCCACAAAGATCAGGAAGGAAGGGCTTCCCCTTGACCATAGGCGTGCACAACACATTTCATTAGGGTGTGCACACCCAAAGAATTTTTTTAAATGCACTTTGACCCCCCATTAACCACGCCCCTGGCCTCCATTAGCCACGCCCCTGGAGGTAACCCTCTCTGGGCAAGATGGGCACCTGACCAAAAGTAAAAAGTGTTATGTGACCCCCAACCCAAGGACTTTTCCCACCATCCTCCTACCAATAGGGATTAGTTTGGCCCCCCCAACCCTCCCCCCCCATGCAACTATCCTGCAATTGCATTAATCCAATGTGTGTGACATTAATGCGGGGGTGGAGAAGCAGGGGGAGGGGTCGGGGGGAGAGAAGTGTTCCCTCTAAGAGTTTCCTCCCATGAGCAGAATAAATTTTGTGTTGTGCACCAGTACTGAATTCATGTGGCTTGTTTGGATGTGACACTGTGACACCCAAGTTATTAATAAATATCTACCTTTCCCCTCTGCTGCCATGTCTCCTCCCCTTGCTCCATCAACTCCCTGGGTGCCTGCTGCCCCCCAACCCCTCACCCTTCTCTGCTGTCCTGACTCCTGCCCTTCTCACTGCCCTCGGCCTTCCTGAGACCTGCGCCTCCTCCACCAGCCTCCCCCCGCCCCGTGCCCACTCCTCCTGTAGCCCCACTCTGATCATGTGAGCTACCCCTCCTCATAACACCTCCCTCACCTCTCTCCTCTGGTGCTGGTCCCTCCCCTGCAGGTGTCTGTCCTTCTGCTTCACCCCCAGAATCTTCTGGCACCTGCACCTTCCCTTACCCCTGCACCCTCCTGGTGCCTCCCCCTTCTCTCACTGCCCCTGCCCCCTTTGCCCTTTTTTCCCTGATGCCCATCCCCTCACCACCCTCTGCCCCCGTTCCCCTCATGCCCCTGTGCCCTCACACGACTTGCTCCAACCCCACCATCCTCATGCCTACCCCTTCTGTCAAGCCTTCTCCCAGCACCTCCCCCTCCAATCCCCAATGCCCTTACCCTCTCCTCTTCCAGCATCACCCTGTCCCCCCTCCCACGGACAGCTCCCCTCCTGCCCTTTTCCTCATCGTCTCCACTTCCCCCCCTAGCATTTGTGTCTCCTTTACCCTGTCCCTTTGGTGCCTTCCCCTTTCTTCCCCCTCCATACAAGCCCTTTCCACCCCTTCTCCTTTCTTCCTCCTCCACCCTCCCGCACTGCAAAAGCCCCTTTCTCTTATTCCCCCCCTTACCTTCAGCTTCTGCTTTACAGGGCTGGAGTCAGAGCCAGCCCAAGCTGCAGGGCTGGGGAGGGGCACCCCCGGGGCGTCATATGGTGCTGCAGGGCCGGGCAGAGGCGCCCCCAGGGCACCGCGCGGTGCTGCAGGGCGGGGCACCACGCAGTGCTGCCAGGACAGGCGGGGGCGCCCCCGGGGCACTGTGCTGCCGGGGGCGCCCCCAGGCACCTCAACGGTACCGCGCCATGCGCGCCGTACAGCCGGGGCGGGGGCACTCCCGGGCGCCTCAAGGGCACTGCGCTGTGCTGCCATGGTGTTCCTGGGTGCCTCAAGGGCGCTGTGCCGTGCTGCTGGGCCACGTGGTAGGACTCAGGGCGCAAAAATGGTTCGGGCTAGCCGGCCCGAGACATTAGGGTGTGCCTGGGCACACCCCGTGCACACGCCAATGCCCTCAACCATGCAGAACTGGCCAGCAGGATTCTATAAGGGTTGCTTTTCTCGGACTCCTGTAATGGTCCATGACTGGAGAAAGGACCCTGCACAGGGTGGACCAGTGAAGCCTCTTTCTAGCTCCGGGTTCTTGTTTATAAATTCAGGGTCTAGCCAATCACCAGACTGAGGGTCAAGAAGAAATTTCCCTCAGGTCAGATTGGCAGGGACATTGAGGGTTTTGTCTTCCTCTGCAGCAGGCATGGTGGGCTGCTCACTGGATCATACGGGTGGAGCTCGCCTAGTCAATTCCCTGTCACAGCAAAGGCATCCCAACTCTCTCCTGTGTCTGTCTGGGACACAGAACAACTGAGTCTCCTAAGGATTGAAATGTTTGGTCTTACTAGGGTCACTGGACTCAGCACATGGGTAACAGGTGAAATTCTCTGGCCTGGGCTACCTATGAATTCAGATTAGATTATCTCATGGGCCACTCTAGCCTAAAACCTCTATGGGAGCTATAAAGTCTCCCTCCTCACCTTGCCTTCCCATCTCTGAAGCAGCCACCAAACCTGCCCCCTGCATCCTCTTCCCATCCCAGTTGCTAATGTGATCAGCAGTTAAGCTAACCTGATGGCCTTCTGTCCCACAAAGATTTAGGGTGTGTGTGTGTGGAATTTCCCCAGCTCATGCTTCACCACTCCCCACCCTCAGCGTAACTGACTGAGGCAGCGCCCAGTCCATATTTGGAAGGCTGCCATCACAATCACAAGCGTGCCTTGCTACTGCAAAACGTGACCCTGCAGATGTGAATGTGACACGTGCGCCTGAAAGGTGAGCCGGGCCTGACTCCTACCCTACCCTCCAACTAACACTGCATTTGATAAACAGAGAGGAGAGGTGGGGCCCAGTCAGTCACAGACGTGAGACAAGGGCTATGAAACACTCTTTTCATTGTAGGCTTTCCCCCTCCTCAGTGGAGGAAACTAAACACCCCCTTCTTTTGTTTCAATGCCCCCAGGGTTGCAACACCACCATGCAGGAGCTGGGAAATTATAAGGGCGGGTAAGGATCAACCGGGCTGCAGGCTCCCCGCTTTCCCAGCTAGCCAACCCTGCCTCACCTGCCACTCTCCAAGGAAGGCAGAGTGGCCTAGTGGACGAAGAGCCAGTATACCAGACTACTGGGATCTTTTCTCATTAATGTTGGGTGACCTAGGGCAAGTCATTTCTTCTGCACCTCAGTCTCCCCCACTTGGAAAACAGAGAGGCCCAAATTGACAATCTAACAGTCCCTTGCAAGTCTCTTCACTAGCCTCAGTCATGTGGGCGAGTGAACACAAAAGGGCTCATTAAAGCCTCATTCCCAGGGCATAATGGGCTGGGAACTAAAATGACAGTCCCATTTGGGGCAGAGGGAGCTCCCTGTGCACCCACAGTGGTAGAAATGCACTGCGCTATTACATCAGCAATGATGGTGCTGCAGGGGGCCCAGTGTTTGCCTTGTGATAACTACATGGTGGGTGAAGTCAACGAGGCACAGAGCTCGGCTTTGGAGCCCAGGGCTGGGGTACAAATGTTAATTGGACAGGCCACCCATTCTGGTCACCTGCAATTCAAGGGAGAGGGAAGGGGAACGGGGAACCAGTCTCAGGAGAGAGTGGAAGAGCTGGGCCAAGCCCAACAGAATGTAGGCTGAGAGGAGCTCTGATTGCTTTTTACACACCTCAAGGAGAGGGAAGGAAGAGCTACCGAAGCTAAAGGACAACATAGGCCCAAGAACAAACGAGGGATGAGCCAGGCTCAGTCGAGGCTGGAAATGGAGAAACTGCCTTGAAGCAATCACAAGAGAAGAGGCACAAGAGATGGGGGGCAAGGAGGAAGCTCGGCTAAAGATGGCGCCAGACACTTCCACAGCTGGCAGCAAGAGTAGGAATCTTACTAGGGACACAGGAGGTCCTTTTGCCACCTAAGTCCTACAGTTTCCTAACCCTGGGTGCGCCTGGCAAGGGTCTCTGGTGCCCCCTACTGGCCCTTCACAGCCTGCACAAAACAGAAATTGGTCAAAGAGAAGACAGACACTGCATGGATTCAGCCCACAGATCATGCCCTCCTGTGTCCCCAATTAACTCCTGCTTAACTGGAGCAAATCTTTCAGAAACACACTACCCCTGCCAAACACAGCCAGACACAACCTTGACCCTTGGGCGGGTGTTCCAACAGGTAACTCCCCTTGCTGAAACACCAGCATTGATTTCTAGTCTGATTTTCTTTAGTGTCATTGGATCCCATTAGCTCTTTGCCCACCGGAGGTGGTGGGAGGCAGGCACGGATCAGTGTTCGCATTGTGTTCCCCATCAGCACCCAGGCTGGTGAAGCTAACGATCCCATCACGGAGTCAGTGATGAGGATTCATCACTGGCTACCTGAGGTATGGTGCGCATCTGCTAAGAGGAGCCCTTTGCCTACTAACTCGAAGAGCTTGTGATCAGATGAACTTACAGAAAATGAAGTGGAATCAAGTTACTGCTCAACCAACGCTCCCTCATTTTTTCCATCCATGTGAGGAATAAATGTTATGTGCACCAAGGCATGAGCAAAGGTGCCCCACCAGTCGAAACACATGCTGCCAGCAGCTGGTACTCTGCTAATCAGCTGGGTGGCTTCTGAATTTCTCCTGGATCGCCACCCAAGTGCTCAGCTCACAGGGAGCGCACTGCCCTCAATTCATTGGGGAAGCTACATGGGTTGATCTTCTGGAGTCTCCCACTTTCAGACCGACTTTCTAATCCCTCAGTCCTCCGTGGCTCTCCTCTGGCCCCCCTTCAAATGATCCTCCTTCTGGAACTGCAGGCCCTGGAACCAGATGTAGGAGTCCAGCAGCTGCTCCGAGAGCTCATTTCTAGCCAATTACTCTCCATCGTCTCCAAGCCCTTTTCAGAGTCCCTGCTACTTCATCCTGAAAGTGGGGCCTATACTCTGTTCCTTCCTGTGCAGTCTTCTCTATGCCACTGCCAGGCCAGTGACCCTGATGCTTCCACCAAAGAAGAGAGGGACCTGACTTGACAGAGGCATTTGTGAAGTGGGTAAGAGGATAATGAGAAGGCAGTGTTGCCCTTTGGGAAATAAGATGAAGGCATCATGAAGAACTAGAAGAGCACAGCCTGGGCATTCACTGCCCTCCTCAGCTGGCTGAGTGCTCCAAAGAAGGGTACATAAAACTACAGATGAGCTGCTACCTTGTGGACACTACCTACACCAACGGCTGGCATATGTAATCTGCCTTCCTAAGAGACTGATGAATGCTTCCCTCAGCCTAGCACTGCCCACACTGGGGGTTAGGCTGGCAGGGCTACTCAGGGGTGGATTTTTAACACCCAAGAAGTGCTGTGGCACTGGCAGACCAGGCACCAGCTCATGCCAAGTCCCCCTAGGCCAGAACACGGGCAGATGCAGAACTGGAAACCAGTCCAGCTCAGCTGTGGGTTCAGGTTATTACAAGAGATATTGAAATGATAAGACTATGTCTAGACTTTACAGCAGTGGTGGGCAACTTGCAGCCCATGGGCTGCACGAGGCCCATTGGGGTTCTCGGTGTAGCCTGTGAGACTTTTTTTTGTGTTGCCCATGTTCAGGGTTATCAGAATCTACTGGTTTCCATCTGCACAGTTTTTCTTCTACCGGTATCACTAAAGTGACACACATGTAAAGCCGGGACATGCGAAGTGAGGTACGTGCTGATTGCTTACAGCACTGAGAGCGCCATGTGCACCCTCAGCCTCCAATCACAACACTGCTCTGGTTCAATTGGCACCCTCCCATCCGCCATCCCCGCAAATTCTAGGACACAAGCCCAGTTAGCAAAACTGCCCTCTCATGGGAGAGGGTCTTGGTTATGACAGTCTTGCGGCCTCTGAAATGAACAAGGGCTACTCATGTGGCCCCCTCATTAGCCTGGGTTGCCCTTTGCTGCTTTACAGAATGCTTGTAGGATGCTGTGTGTGTTGATCCTGCTTACATCTGCACCCTGTGGCATAAGGCAATGTTTAAATATTTGCTCTTTGCCTATAAAAATGTTTGCTACAGACAAAGAACCCCATGGCCAGGGAAGATGCTTTACCAAGCGCAAATGTTAGATTGCCGCTAGAGGTGCTATGTTCTCCCCGACAAGAGGGTCTGCAGACAACAGGCAAGTCATGGCAAACAAAAGACTTGCAGCAGGCAGACCTGCACCCCACCCCCTCCCCCTTTAATTGGTTAACCAGTCAAACAGAGTTCAACACTATGTTTAACCAGTTAACCAATTACCTGGAAATTTACATCCCTATTTCCAGCACGGCTTGTATGCTGCGGAAAGAGAACAACAAATGCTGTTAAAGGGAAATTGGTACCTCTACTCCTGGAGTTCTCAACTTTTTTTTGCTGAAAATATTTCAGGCTATGAGGATCCTCACCCCCACCAAAAACGTAATAGGCAATCACTGTACATACTCATGGCATTGCCACCCTTACGTCTGCGCTGCTGGCAGTGGCACTGCCATCGAAACGGAGAAGCTGGAGAGTGGCACTTGCTGGCCAGGATCCCAGCTCCAAAGGCAGAGCTGCCACCAGCCACAGCATAGATGGATGGATGGCCTGGCCAACCTTACCTGTGCACTGGTGCCTGCAGAGCTGGGCCTCAGCCACCACCCATCTCTAACCACCCAGATCTGAAGGCAGCACAGAAGTAAGGGTGGCAACACTGTGATCCCCATAAAATAATTTGACCACCTTGCAACTCTTTTGGTCAGGACCCCCAATTTGAGAAATGCTGCTCTGTGCTGCAAAAATCTGTATACTGCTGGTAAAAGCATACAAAAGGCCAAATTCATGTGGGGAGACCAGATTTCATAGACCATGAATTTGGTTGGGCCCACTTACTGGGCATAGCGAGCATTATGAACCGTCACCAAACAATGCATATAACTAGAGGTTAAGTAAGATGTTACTACGTAAGGCTCTTTCAGAGGACCCATAGAGTCCCAAGGCCACAGAGAATGGTTGTTATACCCTAACCTCCCGGAAGGTGTAAAGTTGGATGTGATATACCTGGAGCCCTACAAACTTGGAAAGGGCCTAAATTAACAGGGTTACACCTTGAGCCCACAAAAAAGTAAAGGTAGGTGCCCCAGAGTTTCTGTAACAGAGAATTTTGTGCAGGTACGAAATGGGTTGGTGAAAGCTAATGATCTTACTATATATTAGAAATGTGCATCTGTCCATCCACCTGTGAGTCTGTTTGTTCAAAAACGCCTCTTAAACAGTAAGAGTAGGACCAGCAAGTTTGGTACGCAGCTTCCTCTTAGCAAAATGTAAAGCAAGGTCAGGGTTTGGCTGTGCCAGGATAATGAGATATGCCTGGAATTTGATTGTTTCTCAAAATGGAAAGGGAGTATGGTAAAAGGAAGCTATACTGCAGAATGAGCACTGGGGGAAGCAAGGATCCAGAGATGGGAAGTGGGACAGCTATAACCCCATTAGGCCAGCAGGGGGCAGGGTTGGAGAAAGGGAAAGCAATACACTATATACTTCAGAGTTTGTCTGTCTCACCAGGTGGCTGCAGCAGCCATGGATAAGCACTTCTCACAAGGTCCTAACAAATACGTTTTTTAAAGTACATTAGAAGCAGGAAGCCTGCTAAAAAACCTGTGGGTTCCTTAGGTGATCGAGCTATAAAAGGAGCAATCAAGGATGATAAACCCACTGCGGAGAAACTAAATGATTTCTTTGCTTCAGTCTTCAGGGCTGAGGACGTTGGGGAGATTCCCAAATCTGCACCATCCTTTGTGGGTGATGAATCTGAGGAACTGTCCCGGATTGAAGTGTCATTAGAGGAGGTTTTGGAACAAATAGAAAAACTTAATGTTAACAAATCTCCGGGTCCAGATGGCATTCATCCAAGGGTTCTAAAAGAACTCAAATGGGAAATTGCTGAACTATTATCTGTGGTTTGTAACCTATCCTTTAAATCGGCTTCCGTACCTAATGACTGGAAGGTAGCCAACGTGACACCAATATTTAAAAAGGGCTCTACAGGCGATCCTGGCAATTACAGAACAGTAAGTCTAACTTCAGTACCGGGCAAATTAGTCGAAACAATAGTAAAGAATAAAATCGTGAAGCATGTAGAAGAACATAATTTGTTGGACAAAAGACAACATGGTTTCTGTAAAGGGAAATCCTGTCTTACTAATCTATTAGAGTTCTTTGAAGGGGTTAACAAACATGTGGACAAGGGGGATCCAGTAGATATATTATACTTTGATTTTCAGAAAGCCTTTGATAAGGTCCCTCACCAAAGTCTCTTGTGTAAATTACATGGCCATGGGATAAGAGGGAAGGTCCTTTCTTGAACTGAGAACTGGTTAAAAGACAGGAAAACAAAGGGTAGGAATAAATGGTAAATTTTCAGAATGGAGAGGGGTAACTAGTGGTGTCACCCAAGGGTCAGTCCTGGGACCAATCCTTTTCAACTTATTCATAAATGATCTGGAGAAAGGGGTAAGCAGTGAGGTGGTAAAGTTTGCAGATGATACCAAACTGTTTAAGATAGTCAGAAGCAGACTATGAGGGACTCCAAGAAGATCTCACCAAACTGAGGGATTGAGCAACAAAATAACAAATGAAATTTAATGTGGATAAGTGTAAAGTAATGCACATCGGGAAAAATAACCCCAACTATATGTACAGTATGATGGGGGCTAATTTGGCTACGACAAGTCAGGAAAGAGATCTTGGAGTTATCGTGGACAGTTCTCTGAAAACTTCCACACAGTGTGCAGCGGCGGTCAAAAAGGCAAATAAGATGCTAGGAATTATTAAGAAAGGGATAGAAAATAAGACCCAGAATATCTTACTGCCCCTGTATAAAACTATGGTCCGCCCACATCTTGAATACTGTGTACAGGTGTGGTCTCCTCACCTCAAAAAAGATATTTTGGCCTTGGAAAGGGTTCAGAAAAGGGAAAATAAAATGATTAGTGGTTTGGAATGGGTCCCATATGAGGAGAGGTTAAAGAGACTGGGTCTTTTAGGTTTAGAAAAAAGGAGACTGAGGGGGGGATACGATAGAGCTATATAAAATCATGAGTGGTGTGGAGAGGGCCGATAAAGAAAAGTTATTTATTAGTTCTCTAAATAGAAGAACTAGAGGCTGCCAAATGAAATTAATGGGTAGCAGGTTTAAAACTAATAAAAGAAAGTTCTTCTTCACACAGCGTGTAGTCAACCTGTGGAACTCCTTGCCAGAGGAGGCTGTGAAGGCTAGGACTATAATAGAGTTTAAAGAAAAGCTAGATGATTTCATGGAGGTTAGGTCCATAAAAGGCTATTAGCCAGGGGATAAAATGGTGTCCTTGGCCTCTGTTTGTCAGAGGCTGGAGAGGGATGGCAGGAGAGAAATCACTTGATCATTGTCTTGGGTCCATTCTCTCTGGGGCACCTGGGGCTGGCCACTGTCAGCAGACAGGATACTGGGCTAGATGGACCTTTGGTCTGACCCAGTACGGCCGTTCTTATGTCCTAAGCCGCTGCGGTGAGAGAGGACAGGGATTGTCCTCTCTCCCCAGAGAAGCCTGTGTACTGAACCTGCCCCACCCCAGAGCAACAATTTAAATAAAGAAAAACAAAACTTATCTGAGTTAAAGACCTGAGCAACGCCGGGTGAGTCTTAGCACATACAGTTCTTTTACGGCTTGTGCCTTGCTTCTAGACAGCCTGCCCCATCACCAGCACTCAGGGTTTTGAGCTGCTCCAGGCAGCACACTGATAGTTATGCTGAGGTCTGTTCCCAGTGCAGATTTCAGAGCTACTTGGACCGTAAGGGTCATGAAATCTAACCTCTGACTTATAGGATGATCAGACATCCTAGCCTTACAACAGAGATGAGCATCACACCCCTCATATCACACCCCACTTGCACCACTTCAACATGCTACATCAGCATTGCCAGAAGAATTCTGTCTCTGAACACTTTTTGAGTAGACAAAGCCATTGGCTCAGAGCCTGTAATTTACCAGCCCCACTGGCTTGTGGTGCAAACAATGAGCCCTTTGCTTCTTACGGTTGTTTGCTCCAGAGTCCCCAGGCACAGACAACAGCGTCAGTCACATTTCCCAGATGTGTGGCACAGTTCAACCAGCACAAGGAAAAACAATTACGTCCACCAACGGTGTTTTCCTTGTAGTTTGAAATAAAGTTTCTGGCCCTGCTGATTACTGACCTTGTGGTTACTGGTCCCAAAAGTTCTACCAACATTCCACGGCTAATCCCAGTGCACACAGATACCTGCCCTCTGGAGATCATGAAGTGGGGAGGGATAAGGAGGAATTCTAAGCTGGAAGAGGAAGTATAGTCCAGGAGTTAGATCAGAGATATGGGTTCAAGTCCTTCACCATAAAAAACCCTGCAATATCTTAGGCAAGTCAGGAGGTGCCATACTTCAGTTTCCCCCATCTACACAATGGGGAAAAACAGCACTGCACTACCTCTCAGAGAGGATCAATGAAGTCAAGATAGTGAGGCACCTTACTAAACTCCATGCAGAACTGGGGCATCCTGACTCTCCACAAGCTCAGATCTTGCTTCCTTCTACCATCAGCCCACAAGACAAGTCAATAAGACTTCTCAAGGGAGGGACGGGAGCAGTCGGATGATCGGGGCTGACTGAAGATCATATATTCTGGTCCCAGACCTGCTTAGGATGTTCCGATCCCAGACAGCTCCTTGGGCTCAATGTCTCCATAGCAGGGATGTAAAATCCCATTTAATTGGTTAACTGGTTAAACTTAAGTTAACCAATTAAAGGGGTGTAGATGGAGGGCCCCCCCCTGCATGCTGAGGCTGGGCTAGAGCACTCCTTGCCCCTACAACAGGCAGGGGCTACTCCAGCCCCTACCTGCTGGTTGTCCAGGCTCCAGATGCCTGAGCAGCCCCCTGCCTGTGAGGCTCCTCATGGGGCTGGAATAGTCACATGCCCATGGCAGGTGGGGAGCTGCTCCAGTCTCCAATGGTTAACGTCACTCCTCAAGGGTGATTCTTACCGGTTAACATTTCACATCCCTACTCTAGAACCCCACCAACATGCTGGGCTAATGAACTGCTCTGCCTCACACACTCCCCCAGTGCAGATGCAGCCCCTAATGCTCCGCAACCTCAGTTTAAGAGACCTCAGGGATGCTGAAGAGGAGAGCTGCTGCTTCTCCTCTTCCCCCAGCTACCAAGCCAGCACTAAATGTACACCTATGCAGCGGAGATGAACCTTTGCTCAGCTATCATTATTCACCCAGTAGGGCTAGAAATATCTGAAGCTGCTCTCCAGCCCTGCCCACATGGCTCCTTCCCAGGGCAGAGAGAAACAGATGTAGCTGCAGTGACACCAACTGGTTTCCACCCTGTGACGGGGCATCTGTCCCACACTGTCCCTTTAAGGGTAAAAACCCAGCCGTGAGAGAGGGCTCAGAGCAAAGCCCAGAGCTGTGGCAGATAGCCAATTAGAGCCCAGCTAGGGCTACATAAATAAGGGCTCCACAAGGAAAAAAAGAGAGTCTTGCTCTAGCTGGGGAGCAGGAGGGACCTGGCTGTCAGGGAAGCTGGGGTCTTCCTGAGACCGCAATGCTGGGGAAAGGCAGGCAGAGCTAGGAACGCCAAGGCTGTAGGGGCTGAGGCAAGGCCTGAGTGTACTTGGGCTGCAGGGAGACAGTCAGGCTAGGAGGCGGCAGCTGGTGCACACCCCCTTGCCAATGATGAGTGGCCATTTCAGACTGCAGTTTGCCCCTGAGGCCTGGCAGTGGGTCACTAAGGCAAGGTGGGAATAGGGGTTCCCTGGGGGGAGGGGGGGAGGACCCCAGAGTACAGATACTGATAAACACCCCTTCCCCCCATAGCGGGCCAACAGACTGGAGTGGGCACTGCCAGAGGACACTGTGGTCTCAGAGCAACGCGGGTCAGGAATGGAGAACATTAGGTTTGTTTAGTCTGGAGAAAAGAAGGCAGGGGGGATATGACAACAGTCTTCAAGTACCTACAAAGTTGTTACAAGGAGGAGGGAGAAAAATTGTTCTTCTTAACCTCTGAAACTAGGACAAGAAGCAATGGACTTAAATTGCAGCAATGGCTGTTTAGACTGGATATTAGGAACAGCTTCCTACCAGGGTGGTTAATCACTGGAATAAATTGCCAAGGGAGGTTGTGAAATCTCCGTCATCAAACATCCATGCAGATGTTTACAAGCAGGTTAGACAACACCTGTCAGGGATGGCCTAGATGTTGCTTAGTCCTGCCATAAGTACAGGGGGATGGACCAGATGACTTCTTGGGGTCCCTTCCAGTCCTATTATTGATTCCCTCATATCTGACACTGGTGCAAGCATTACTGGATCTTGAATCCAGTGTCAGGGCCCTCCATTCCAGGACAGGATGTTCAAAGAAGAGCCCCATGAATGACTCAAGGGTTAGAAGCAGCACGTGTCCAGGAGCATTTGAGCTATAGCTACATACATGGAAAGATAAATTTGATAATAGAAGACTCTTCTTCAGAGTCGAAAGGGATTATCTAGTCCAGGGGTGGGCTATAAGCCAAAATTGGTTCTTCAGGGTTAGCCACGGCAGGCTACAGGCGCTTTATTTATCTGTGTCCACAGATACGGGCACTTGCAGCTCCTGTTGGCCACAGATTGCCTGGCCTTTTGGAGCTATGGGAAGTGGCATAGACGAGGACATCGCTCCCTGGCACTCATTTGCTGGGATCGACAACCCACAGCCAATGAGAGGTGCAATCGCTTGTATCTGCACATAAGCAGGTAAATAAAACTCCAGCAGCCTGCCAGGGGCTAATCCTGCCAAACTAAATCCAGCCCACGGGCCCACTTATCTAGTGCAAGCTCCTGCCCAACAGGTCATCGGACTCCCCAAACTAATTCCAGGTTGAACTAGAGCAGCAATGTCATCTTGATTTAAGAAGCCGCCACAGACTGAGAAGTTTTCCCAATGGTGAATCTCTCACCCTGGCAAAAATTCACAGCTTCTTTCCTGTCTGAATTGGACCAGCCTCAACTATCAGCTTCTTAGACCTTCTCTGGTAAGTCTGCTTGCTTCCCTTCTACCCATACTTATCAGGAAGAAGTCCGACTATTAAAGCCCTGCAAATCCAAAGATATCGGCTTTATAGTGGTGGGGATCCACATTCATGGATGTGGATGCAGATATCCTCAGCTCATTTTGGCAGATATGGATCCAGATAAAATTTTGTATCTAGGACCCTGCAAATTCACAGACATCCACTTTATATCCATGGCTCATTTTTGTGGATACAGATTTTGTACCCACTCAGGTCTTTACCGGTAACAGGGTCTTCAGCCTACCATTAAAAAGGCCTAACAAGATTTAACAGCTGGGAATGGGTGATTGGGAGGAATCACTTGATGGTTACCTGTTCTGTTCATTTCCTATGGGGCACCTGGCATTCAACCACTGTTAGCTGACAGGATCCTGGGCTAGCTGGACCTTTGGTTTTACCTAGTATGGCCGTTCTTATGATGCATTCAGAGTAGAACTAAAGCACATTCCCTCTCCCCCTCCCCATCAATCGGAACCCCTTCCCAATGGCTGTGATGGATTCTCCATCACCAGAGACTTTACGATCCACATGGGGTGTTTTCTCTTAAGTGTCCACTCTAGTTCAAACAGGAATTCATCATTCAGGCCTGTGTTGCTTCTAGCCTTGGAATCTCAGAATTAGCGACATGAAATAATCAATATTAGATGTCACCCTAGAAGACAGCATCAGCTGCATTTAAGACAGAGTAATCCCTACTCTATTTCAGACAGCCATGCAGCACTGCTTTCCCTTCACTCTGGCCTCCATAAACATCTTTGTGAAACCACAGATGCCTAAGTCAGGAAAAGAACCTTTCCCAGCCTCCTCAATCTCATAATGAAGGGAACAG
Source organism: Pelodiscus sinensis (assembly GCF_052426305.1). Classification (NCBI taxonomy): domain Eukaryota; kingdom Metazoa; phylum Chordata; order Testudines; family Trionychidae; genus Pelodiscus; species Pelodiscus sinensis. The sequence continues at coordinate 13,887,497 of NC_143073.1, read as the reverse complement.
AGAGCTATTCCATTTATAAAAGAGCTAATTACTGACTGACTCAGAAGCAGGCCGTGTGCAAGACTCAGAGCTGGCAACTTTAAGTAATCAGAACCCCCTTGGGAAAGCAGTCCATCCCTTGACATCTTCCAAATCAGACTTTCTAGAAGATGTTTTAGTCATACACAAGTTCTTGGACTCAATCCAAGGGAGAACTGGGCAAAAACTGTCAGTGTTTCTCAACCTTTTTGATACCAGTGACTAGCCTACTGCCTTCCTAAACTGTGTCAGGGGAATATGATGAACTGGTGCCAGTCCACGGATCAGCCATTGAGAAACATAGGATTAGATGACCCAAGGTCCCTCTGGATCTACATGCAAGTCTTTCCACTGGGTTGCAGTCAGCTTTCAATGCCAGTGTAGGGCCTTTGCCGTAATCCTCAAAGCTATCAATGGATCAAAACCCAAAGTCCAAGAGCCCTTTATGAAAAGAGACCTATTGCTTGAAAATCAACTGCAGCCAAAATGACACCTCTTTCTACGCAATTAACTAACTCCCAGACAAGTAAAACAAAGCCATTTCCCAAATTACCAACTATTTCTGAAACATAGTATGGGGAGGGGGTAATTTCTTAAAAAACCCACAACCAAAGAGCCTCCTCTAACCAGAGCTTTGACTTCACAAAGGAAGAATGCACCAGACACACCATCAAGTGCACTAGGGTCTTGGCCGATATCCAGACATTATGGTGACTGTTAGCAGAAGAGACCTCTAAAATAGGTGGAAAAGGCCTATGCCATCTAGACAAAATCCAGTGGAAATGAAGATTATAGGGGTTTTCTAACAGGGCAGCAACTTTGCAGGTGTGGTCCCTAGAAAGGGAGAGAGAAACCGAGTGATTTTTTTTGCTTGTGGTAAGGCCAAATTTATAACAAGGATCACAAAAAGAACTAGCTACGTTCCTAGAGGATGGGTCCATCGATGGCTATTAGCCAAAGGATGCAACCCCATGCTGCAAATGTCCCTAAACCTCTGATGGCCGGAAGTTGGGACAAGATGACAGGGGATGGACCATTCAATAAATCTCCCTGTCCTGTTCATTCTCTCTGAAGCACCTGGCACCTGCCGCAGTCTGAACACAGGACACTGGGCTAGCTGGACTATTGGTCTGGTCCAGCGTGGCTGTTCTGATGTTCGGTTGAACAGCTCTTCCAGAAAGGCAGCCAAGCAGGGTCTGAATACACAAATTTGTTACAATAGATAATCAGTCTAATTGAAAACACCAGTGCTTATTTTTTGGGGGGTGGGTGGGATTAAGTCCATTTCACCCCACACCAGCCACACCCATCTGAGACATAGCTAACACATACAGATGTGGAGTCTCACTTTGTACAGGCTACTCTCTCACTTCCGGGCCCTTTCCAAGCTGTTCATGCTGACAGCGAGGGAAGAGCCTCTGCAAAGCCCCAGAGTTTTACACAGGGCTCTGCTTTCCTGATCCCCACCCCAATATAACCATCCCTGAAGCCACATATACCGCATGTCCTTTCCCACACAAATACTAGGGCAGGTCGTTTACATAGCTTAAGATATCCCAAGAAGGGAGCAAGAGCCCCATCCCTCCCTTCCTTCTCCCTGCCCCTCACACTGTTAGAGGCATCTGACTTGCAGCAAGGTATTCATGGGGAGGGGGGAGGAGCAAAAAGGTAGAACAGCCCAGAATTTTGCTTTTAGGAAGCGCTCCCTACAGCCTAAAGGCCAAGGACATCAGGCATATGCAGGAGGGAAAAGTGGTAAAACCCAAACTTACATGCACTTGCTCCATAGTATAGTCGTTTAACCAACTAGCAAAAGCTTATCGGTTAATGCAATAGACTATACACATTCCCCTTCCAACCCCCCACCGGTAAACTGTTTAGAAGGCTGGCCAGCAGCCCAGCTCAGTTCTGGCTCATGCCGGGTCCAGGAACTTAGACCCCCTCCCCCAGACAGAAGCTGCTGCCACCCTGTGCTGCTGCCCTTGTAACAGAGGCAAACAATTTAAAGGGTTATGGGAAGCAGATACAACTGCCAGTAAGGCCTGGGGAGAGGGATGGGGAGGGAGCAGAAACTCCAGAAGGGAGAGAGCCATAGGGGAGTGGCCATAGAGCAGAGGGACTCCTTGAGCAGGACCATGGGATAGTCTTGGAGAGTGAAATAAACTAAAGGTTCAGGATGGGATTACACGCTGGGGCAGATAGGTTCCAGGTGACGGGATCCTGATAGGATGGGGGCCTGAAAGAGAGCAGGTCCCTATGAGGGGTGGTTGCCAGGTCGAAGGGGGCTGAGCCTGGGGAAGATCTGGGGCCTAGGCTAAAGTCTCAGGACAGAGGATCTTGGGAGGGGGGGATGCCTACAAGGTGGAGCTCAGGCCCCAGAGGTGGGGAGCTTTGGGCGGGGGGGGGGGGAAAGGGGGCTGGACTTGATGACCTCCTGAGATCTCTTCCAACCCAAGGATTCTGGGGGGGGGGGTGAAGAGTGCAGGGCAGTATTTCCCGAGGGGAGGGGGACACGGCCCTGGAAGGCCCAGGTCAGTGAGGGAGTGGGCCAGGACGCAATGGGGGGGAGGGCTGGAAGGGGACACTGGGCAGGAGACCCTGGGGGAGGGGCGGGATGTTGACTAGGGGACCCTCGACGGAGTGGGGGGCGGGGCTGAGGTTTGGGGGAACGCGGGGGGGGGGGGGGAGAATAGGGACTCTCCAGGGGGCGGGGCCTCTCACCAGCAGGTCCTCCACCGCCACCACTTCGCTCAACACCGACTCCATAGCGCCCCCGCCCCCCGGCACTGACCCGCCGCGCGCCCCGGAACGGGAAACACACCACACAGGGTCCCGCCCACTCATACGCCCCGCCCCCCCCTTCCCGGCAGCTGCGCATGCGCCGCCTGGCCCCGAGACGGGAGGGGCAGGGAGGGAAAGGCTTGTTTGTCCCAAAGCGACAGCAGTCGCGGCCCCTCAGTTCCCGCCCAATCCTGTTCCAATGGCGGTGGGAGAGGCGATTACGCCTGCGTAGCGCGGGGCTAGGCCGAGCAGGGAGCTGCGCATGCGTACGGGATTGGCGGCGTTCGAGTCCGCTTAGTGACGTTGGGACTGGTCACGCCCTCATGGGCGGGCCCTTCTTCACCATGGCAACGAGACGCTGCGGCAGGGACCCCTCCCTCGTGTGGAGGCGTGTCCAGAATCTCATTCTCATAACAGCAAACCTGCCAGTCTAAGGGGGCAGTAAGGCTCCCTGGCTGCCCATCCTGGGCGATGAGCCCCCTTGGGGGAGGCAGACACTCAAAGGGTATCTCCAAGAAACTGTTTGAAAGTGGGGTGTAGAAGTGAAACACCCCCCACCCCTCATACTTCCCTGGAAACAAGGGTGGTAACACCCCTCCTTCCCCCCCCCACACACAGTCCCTCCTCCCACATTAGACACATCAGACCAAGAGGAACAGCCTCCACCCTACCACATACACAAAAAAGGCAGGCGCCAGTTCAGGCCCATTTTTTCCCCTACTGTCCTGATGTCCATATCTGCTGCTCTGTTCGTCAGATCCCTTTCCCCAAAGGGCACAGAGAACCCAGGAGTCCTGGCTCCCAGCTCTAACCCTCCTGCCCCCTCTCCTCTCCTAGAGCTGAGAAGAGACCCCAGGAGACAGTCCTGGCTCCCACCCTACTCCAAACTGCCACATCCCACTCCCCTCCCAGGCAAGGTGATGAGATGGAAAAGAGAGCCAGGACTCCCCTGCCAACACTGTGGAGATATGTTTACTTCAGACTTTGCATGCAGCACAGTGGGGCCCAGATTTCCAGGGCACAAGCTGGGCGCATAGTTCCCAACAGGGTGCGCGCTTGTGCGGCATGCAGGAAGAATTTAAGACATGCCCACCTCATTAGCAGAGCCACGCAGCAGCTCCTTCCAGCCTCTTGTCTCCCCCCCCCCCCCATCCGTCGCAACAAGCCCTGGCCTCCTCTTTGGCTCCCCCATCCTTGTTCCTGGCCTCTTGGCCCCCCCTATTCCTTCCCTCTCCAGCTGCAGCCAACCCCGGCCACCTCCTCCCCTCGGCCCTCTCAGCCCCCCTCTGGCCACGGGAGGAAGGCCCAGGCTGAGACAGAGGGCAGTGGTAGCAGCAGCTTCTCACTGCACTGGTGGCCCCTGACGCTCTGGTACCCAGCAGGTAACTGCCGCCTCTGGTTGCTCCGGCCAGGCACACTGGGGCCTCCATGTGCCTGGAGCATCTGCCTGGAACCCTCCCTTCCTCCTGCCCCGCAAGATTAACGCACCAGCTAGGATTGCCAGTGTCCGGTTTTGAACCAGACAGTTCGGTATTTGAGCTTTCTGTCCAGGAAACAATTTGAGAAATACTGAACATATAAATGTCCGGTATTTTCTAATTAAATACGTTTTATTATTATCATGAGTATCAGTACGTAGTTGCGTACTGCCTGGCTGGTAGATGTGCCCACGCTGCGCGAGTGTGTCTACCAGCCAGGCAGTAGGCAAATATGCAGTGGAGGGCGGGGAGAGGAAGGGGGGCTGGGGCAAGATGGAACATGCCTGTGCGCCCCGCTAGTACCGGACAGGCAGCGCCCCGGGATCTGCATGTGCCCGAGCCAGCCCCTCTTCCCACAGGCCAGTCCACTCCACCCCGCTCTTCCCCCCGGCCAGTCCTGCTCCCCCCAACCCTGTCCTGGCCAGCCCTACTCCCCGCTGGCCATTCCCCCCCTCCCGATCTCCCCCAGTCATAGCCACTCCCCCCGACCCCCTCCAGACCAGCCCTGCTTCCCACCAGCCGGTTCCCCCCCCGATATCCCCCGCCAGCCCTGCTCCCCCTCACCTCCTCCCAACCAGCCCTGCTCCCCACTGGCCAGTTCCCCCCGATCTCTCCTGCCAGCCCCACTCCCCCTGACCCCCTCCTGACCAGCTTTGCTCCCCACCGGCCAGTTCCCCCCCAATCTCTCCTACCAGCCCCGCTCCCCCCGCGGCCGGGTCCGCCCCCCGCATCTGAGATCAAGTGTGTCCGATATTTTTGTCAAAACCATCTGGCAATGCTAGCACCGGCTTCCTGCAAGTGGGGGGGGGGGGGAGAAAACCCCAACCCGCCACGCTGGAGGCATCTGGTGGAGAAGCGCACGCGCTGCTGTGGGGAGGGCTGGTGGCTCCTTCCCCTCAACTGAAGCACTAATCTTGGGAGGGTTCCAGGTAGGAACTCCAGGCATGTGGTGGCCCCAGTGTGCCTGGCCCAAGCAGCTGGAGGTGGCAGTTCCCCTGGGTCCTGCCAGCACAGCAAGGAGCCATTGCTGCTGCCTCCTGGTTCTCCTTCAGGGAAGCCGGGGGCCAGCAGGAAGTCCAAGGGGGGAGTGCGGAGAACAACCCTGAGCCATGGCCGCATTTTCCCTTTCTGGGAACTCTGTTGGGGTTGGGGGGCAGGGTGATGTAGAGTGATGTGATGGCGTCATTCTGTTGCCCTGTAGGAAGAACTTTCTTTAATATATAGAGAGAAAATATGCAGAAGGATTTAATTCCTCAATCTTTCCACGGAGCTGATGTGCACCAGCTTTGATGAATGTACAATTTGTGATTTGTAAACCACTGAAATATTTAAAACAAACCCTGTTTCCTAGATAACTGTTAGATGGTGGCCGAGGTAATGAATGGTCTGTGAGCTCTATCACATCCGAGTCTTTAACTGCTAGGACAGAGTCCCTTCGCAGCGGGCAGCCAGGGAGGCTGACGGGTGCTCCAAGGTGGTGCAGAGAGAGCTCGTTACACCTGAGACTTCAACTGCTAGGACAAAAGTCCCTTCACAGCGGGCAGCCAGGGAGGCTGACAGGCACCCCAAGAGTCTGCCCTGTGGAGGCGGCACGACTCAACGCTCAGCTCTTACTGCGTTTACCCCTGACCAGCTATGGTTCTTTTTTATTGTGTTTGGTTCTGTTACAGCAACAGGAGGAGTCAAGTTAAAGCTTAAACAGTTACTATTTTATTGTTACAAGGCAAGCTTAGCTGTTAAATGTTACTGCTGTGTTACAGATAACGCAGCCACTACAAAAGACAACACAGAAAATACAATGAAAAGTCACTTAAAGGTACCATGAAACCCTTTTGGTTCTCTGAGCTCTTATTGAATGCGCACAAACAGACACCTAGCAGACACCCCTGCAATCCTTACTCCAGCAAAGCCAGCGTTTCTCTCAATACCAACGGGAAGCAGTCGATATGAGACGAAGGCGTCCCTAAAGTCTCAGGGGTCCAAAACCACCTGACCAGCAGGTATATGGATGGATCTCCAATTAGAGTGGAGCACAGGGCCCCACTTTATACCCCTGTGGTCATGTAGACGCTTCTCTTATCATTAAAATGCCAATTAAGTTGGAACGTCTTTGTGACGCCCATTCCCACAGGGGGTCCGAAGCTTAATTTGCACCTGTGAGGTGGAGGTAACTAAATCATTAGGGCCAGACAGTCTTTCTGATGGGGTGGCAGATTCCTCTTCTGTGTGTGTAGGCGTATCAATACTGGTACCAGCCAAGGGCAGCTCAAGGCCCCGATCGCCTGCAGGCCCAATCCCCCCTGTTATCTGGTTCCTGTCTAGCAGGGCCATTGTTATTCCAGCACCTCTGGAGGCCCTGGAGCCTTTGAAGACAGAGTTTCGCTCTCAAGGATTCTCTCTCTCAAGGATGTCAGAGAGAGGAGGGGAGAGGGGGGCGGGGTTTCTGTCTGGCTACAATAACAGGGAGCAATATGTGCACATAGTGCTCAGAAATGAGCCCATTAAATAACATACACTTTATGCTTGAAATGCAAGATTACAGTGATAACTATTTCGTTTCATGTATCAATTATAATCATAAACTATTTTCTTTGTTATATCAAGAAAATGGACAATTTTGTTTTATGCCTCAAAGGAACGGATACATGTAAGATACCAAATGGCTACTGAACATTTTGCAGTATATATATATATAATATTTAAAATGTTATAGAAGATATTTATAGTAACTGGCAGACGCCACGGTGGAACACATCTGCACAAGCGCACATGACCTCAGTATTGGTGCACATAACAAAACTCACTCCGGTCATGGATGGAAAATCTCAGTGGGAACAGTGGTTGGGGGCAGATTCACCCCAGTTTTGAGCAAATCCAGGAGGGCAGTGTGCAGCCACCACACATCAACCAGTGGGGCAGCATAGCCAAACCCAGCTGGTACCTCCAAGATGGCCTTCAAGCCCTTCAGTCCAGCGAGCGTTTGCAGACGGACATGAACTCCAAGGAATTTTCATAGTTATCCCAAGTGATAGCATCTGTAGGGAAGTGAGAATCAGTGAGAATAGGCGGGGAGCCAGGATTCCTGGGTTCTTTTCCCACCTCTAGAGGAGTGGGGTCTGGTGGTGGTTAGATCTGGGGAACTAGGAGCCAGGATTCCTGGTTTCTCTTCCCACCTCTGGGAGGGGAGGGAAGTGGTGACTGATGGTTAGAGCAGGGGGGCTGGGAGCCAAGACTCCTGGGTTCTATCCTCCCTCCTCTCGGGGACTAAGAGGGCTGGCTGTCACACCCCTGCCATCGGGAAGTGTAGTCCCTGGGGCAGGGTGTCCATGTGCCCTCACTTTCAGCATCAGGAAATCACACTGGACATGAGCAGAGTGGGGGCCAATGGAGGGGCCTGGCCTGCTCCTGCCTAGCCTCCATTACCTTTGTCAAAGTTCCCAGAGGCCACAACATTTTCTCCAGTGATACTGTCTGGTTTGCCTGTCCCAAAGTTGCTATAATCCCATGCCGAGCCATCAGTCCAGCGCCAGGGGGCCTTGTCCTGTGTCTGGCCCTAGGGGGACAAAGAGGTATTGAGACAAGTTAGAACAGGTCACTAACTAGGCCAGCCCGTATCTGATGGCTGAGCTAGCATATATGAATGACTGAGGAACAGCAAATCCACAGTGTTCTTTGGGAAAGTTGCTGCCATCCGACCTTTATTCTCAGACCTGCATCTTCTGTGGGGAAGAGCCAGCTGCTCTGCAATCTCCCACTGCATGGAAGTACCTATACGCCACGATCCACTCCATATGAAGACCAGAATTTGCATCCCAAGTTTTCTCACCAGAAAAACGCAGCTGGAGGAACCCCCTTGTTTTAGGACATTGCCAGTGGGGATTTCATTTTGGGAGAGAAAAAATATTGGGGGGGGGGGGAATTTGATTCCGCAATGTGTTGATCTTGTGATTCAGTTTCCTTGCATTTAAGGCCAGAAGTCCCACCATTAGCCTGTGTGGAATGAGGCAGGCAGGGCAGTCACACAGACTGGTGCCAGTTCCCTGGAGAGTGGGGGCTCAGGAAAGGATCGAGGGAGCAGAGCAGACAAAGAAATCAGCATGAGGCTAATGTGCAAAGTGGGGTGCAAAGTGGGGTGTAGTGGGGGGGCAGTGTCCAGGTACAGGGGATGAGCTGAGTCCGAAACCCTACACAGGCTGCTGGGTCCATGCTTCAAAAAGGCAGTTGACAGGGAAGTGCCACGGAGCTGAACCAAGGGCTGGAGGTGGGACATGAGATCTGGTGGGAGAGCAGTGGCAGAGCCCCTCACCTGGGAGTCGCGGTGGGCCCCGAGCCAATAGCCTTCCTTTTTCTTGTCATTGTTGGGGGTGCCCATCAGGTAGTAGATGAAGTTGTTCTCCTCTGCGCTGTGCACGGATGCCAGGTGGGCACCCTCCACCAGATCCTTGCACTCTGTCTTGGGGGGATGACAGATGCCAGGTGCCGGGGGAGCACAGCCTGACCTCTCACTACCCCAACAAGTCCCTGCCCCCCATTTCTCCCCACACCTCAACCCCCATTTCCTGCACTCCCCATCTGAGATCACCCTTCCTCCCCCACATCTCAGCCTTCCCTTTCCTCCACTCCCCGGCCCAGAGATTGCCCATCCTCCCCCACATCACACCCCCTCTTCCTCCACTCCCCACCCCAGATATCGCCCCCCTTCCACCACAGAGGATGTATTCCAGAGACTTGATCTACGACAGCAGTTAATTCCATCTCTGCTACAAGCCTGCACTAAGAACTTGGATTCGTTTAACAACAGTTAACAACATTTCTTTCATTCTTTTCATGCATAGACCTTTCTAAGTTAGATTCTAAAGGACTGGCCCAGTGTGCTCTTTCAGCATAGTATAAATTGACCTGGGACTGTGGCTGGTCCTTTGGGATCGGAAGGACCTGTTTGGATTTGGTGATATTGATTTTCATATCCTCTCCTCTGTTCAAGGAGGAGTGCTGGTTGTGGGACAGGAGAAGGGGTGAGTGGGAAGGGTGTTAAGGGGATTGATTGGGTGCTTTCTGGTTAGACCATGTGGTGAGATAGTTCTCTTTGTGACTGGTTTGGTGCCTTAGGGTATGTCTACATTACCCTCCTAGTTCGAACTAGGAGGGTAGTGTAGACATACCCTTTTAGTAGAGGCTCCCCAGTCTTGGGCTGCAAGTAGCCCTTTCTCTAAAAATTCATCCTGATTTGACCCTCTCAGTGGTGTCCCCAGAAACCTCCTGTACTGCAGCTGGGCACACTCCTGAACTAGGACAAAGAGGTTCAAGGGATGGGGTTCGGGGCTGACCCAGATGGCCCATGCTGTGACTTTCTGTTCTCTGGGCTAACTGAGCACATCCTCAGAGGGGGATCCGTGTAAATCTGTAATGCAAAAACAAGGAGTCCTGTGGCACCTTAAAGGCTAATGGATTGATTTGGGAATAACCCACTTTGTTAGATTTGTACCCACGAAAGCTGATGCCCCAATCAATCTGTTAGTTTTAAAGGAGTCACAGGATTCCTCATTTTTGAGGACTTTCTACAGTGGCTGCAGCTGACTGAGAATCCCGGGTGTGATGTTGCCGGCTGGGGGTCCCTGCAGATGTAGGCCGGGGTGTGTGTTGTTCTCTGCGATGGGATAAGTCTCCCTCTGGGGTCTGTCCCACAGGGACTCTCTGAACTAGCTCCTGGGGGGGAAGCAGGAGGTTGCGGGCCCAGGGTTCAGCTTACAGAGGTAGAAAATCTATGGGTCTTATCCTGGGGAAGAGGGAGACCCTGGGAAGGGGGGGGGGGGTCCTTGTGGCTCTGTGACACTCACCACCCTTGCCCCCCTCACAGTCTCCTCCCCTCCACTCCAGCCCCCACTGCACCACCCGTGCCCCTAATGTCACCCTAGCTCTTACCTCCAATACCCACCCCCCATTACAGGTTATCATGTCCCTAATCGCACTTCAGCTATCATAGCCCTCCCCTTTCCCTGAGGGCAGGCCAAGCCAGATGGCTTGGGACCTCGGACCCCGGCGGGACACACCTCGGCTTTCTCCCAGGTTTTGGTGGTCATCACCGGGTAGTAGCAGGAATCACGGTACTGGTACCAGTCGGGAGGGCAACACCCCTGAGTACACGGACAGGAGCGGACATCGGAGGATGCTACAAGGAGGGAAAGGACATCTGAGGCAATGCTGGGAGGGTTTTAGGCTCAGGGATTAGAGTCACCAAGCCCCCCACCCAAGAATGGGAGCCCTGGGATTCTGACCTGGTCCCCACCCAGGTGCCTGTGCACACCTATAAGCAGCATTTCTTGCAAGCTGAGCACTTGGGTGGCCACCCAGGAGCAATTCCAATGCCATCCAGCTAATTAGCAGAGTGCACACAGCTCGGTTTTGTGTTTCTCCTGGTGGTGCACATTCTCACATGTCGTGGCGCACACAGAAAAATTTATTTTGCACATGGATGGAAAAAATCCACATGGGTTGAAAAGATTAGAGGGAACATTGCCTATGAGTCAGGTTTATTGACCAGGCTACATCTCCCGTGAGGCGCTGCGGTAAAATCACCCGTGACAACCCCCAAAGATCAAAACCTTGTGCTGTGAAAAGAAGGGGGCATTTTTCTCTGACCCCCCTCCCTCCAAATTTGGGCTGCAGTCTCTCCCAAAGTGACAAGTTTGGGGTCAAAACACCACAACTGAATTTGTGGGAGTTTCTAGCCCCAGACATGAGAGCTTGCAAAAGTCCCTCCCATTTAACAAGGTTTTGGCTGAAAATGTGAGAAGTTTAAGAAATTGTAAATCCACCCCCCGTTTGATGCTTTTGACCCCAAATTCAATAGTTTGGAGAAATGTTATCAATGTGGTTAAAATTTTCCAGGATAAAGCCCCCAATTATCCAGTGGTTTTGTGAAGAGTCGACTGTCCACCTTGGGGGCTAGGCTGAGATGGATGTTTGACCCTCCACTTGCTCCATTCACAGCAAGAGCCCTTCACCCTACAGCTTCGTTCCTTCCAGATGCTTTCGGTCCCCTTCAGAATCCAGAGCAACCCAAAGATCCTATTGTATCAGGGAACCTGCTCTTCTCTGGGCTCTGGGCTCCAGCAGCAAGGAGTTCCCCAGGCCAATGGCCCCAGGACAATATACCCTTCCCCCAAACCAGTTCCAAGGAGACACCCACCCTCCCCAGCTTCTCCACCCTTACCCACTGGAACGGTGAGTCGGACTAGCAGAGAGGCAAGGAAGGGACGGAGGCATCCGGGCAGCCAGCGAAGTATCACCATGTCTGAAAAGAAGGGGGGAAGGGGTCACAGGAGGGAAGGGAAATGAGGCCAATCCCCTGTCACAGGGCCCTGCTTAGGCAGACTGCTATCAGTGGGGCTCAGTACAAGCTGTGCTCTCTAACATTAGCCTCCACTCCCTAGAGCCAGGGAGAGAACCCAAGAGTCCTGGCTCCCACTCTGATCACAAGCCCCCACCTCCATCCCAGAGCTGGGAATAGAACCCAGGACAGGAGTCCTGGCTCCCAGCCCCTCTCTAACCCACCAGACCCCACTCTCTTCCCAGTCCAGGAGCCCAGGCCATGCTACCCCTTACTCAGCCAGGCGTCTCCAGCAGCTGCGATGGGGGCAGCAGTGCCCTGTGTGGGTTCTCCGTTGGTCAAGCTGCTGCCCAAAGCTGCTGCCTTTTATCTGACTGCACCAGCTGGAGCAGCTGTGTTTGTCCTGGCTCATCAGGTTCCTAGGACAATGGGAAGAGATGAAGATTGAAAGGCCCTCTCTTCTCCCGGCATCAGGTGACACATGGCTTATGCGGGCTCAGCTGCACCTGGATGGAGGGGCTCTGGATTGACTCCGGGGGAACTGATCTCATATTCCGGCCCTGAGTCCTGTCCCTGCCTTGGAGCAGCACCAGGTGAACTGAGACTGGAACAGCCCGCCACATTCTTGGCTTTGGGCGTTCATTATTACACAGACTGAACCCTGTCTCTCTGGCTCTGTGTGTGTGTGTGTTTGTGTGTGTCTCTGGCTGTGTGTGTGTGTCTCTCTCTCTGGCTGTGTGTGTGTGTGTGTGTGTGTGTGTGTGTGTGTGTGTGTGTGTGTGTGTGTGTGTGTGTGTGTGTGTGTGATTAGAGCAAAGGTTGGATCCAAGGTGCATTCCCTTTTCTTCACCCACAAAACAAATATGTCCCTGGAAATGTCTCCGGCATACCTCCCCTTCCACTCCCATTTCCTGGCAGGCTTGGTGCCTTTGTCCCAAGTCAAATTATTGTCGCAGTCTCAGGAGTTTGGGGTCAAAGAATCAGACAAAAAAATCCCAGGAACCACAGTCTTCCCAGAACCCCTGGATGTGGTCAGAGACACACAAGTTCTCTTGCACAGTAGCAGGGAGTTCCCCAAGCTAATGGCACATGGTGGAACCTCACACACACACACACACAAACTGACATATGCCCAGCCATGCAGAGTTCAACTGGGTTCAACAATTGTGTCCTGGCAGGGCGTGTGTGTGGGACAATGGGGAGGTGCACAGAGCCCCTGGCATGCGTGGATGGCAGGGGGTAGAGGCCCTGGAAAGGGCCGGGAGGACAGGGGCCCATGGCTCTCCACTTTCTACTAGCTGTAAGGTAGCGAGAAGAGAGCAAGAGGCAAGATCTTGGGGGGCGGGGAGAAGAAGCCAGGCATAAGATGGGCCTCAGGAAAAGAAGCACGGAAAGGGTGTGGGCGGGGCCTCAGGATAGTGTGAGAGGGCGGGGCACTAGTGGCTCCCATTGCTTCTGGCAGGGGACACCCAGGGAGTATGGGGGAGAAAATGGAAGGATCCACTCGCTCGGAAGCACGCACAGCGACACGTGTTCTCTCGCGCACACACACACAAACCGACACACAGCCAGAGACACAGGGTTCTGCCCATCTAACAATGAACGCCCAAACCCAAGAATGTGGTGGGTGGTTCGGGTCTCAGTTCACCTGGAGTCACCCCAGGGCAGGGACAGGACTGGCAGCTGGAATGTGAGATCAGTTCCCCCAATAGCAAACTGGAGTCATTTCCGATACCTGATCCTCTCGAGCCAGGTGTGGTTGACCCTGTATAGGCTGCACATCACCTGACGCCCCGAGAAGAGAAGGCCTTTCGGTCTCTGTCTCTTCCCATTGTCCCTGAGCTGGGCAAACACAGCTGCTCCAGCTGATGCAGACAGATAAAAGGTAACAGCTCTGGGCATCACCCTGACCAACGGAGAACCCACACTGCCCCCATTGCATAAACTCCCTTGCCCCTAAAGGGTGCCGGGATGCGGGGGAGGAAAGCTCAGGGCTGTGGCAGTCCCTGACTAGAGGGGGCACCCCCAGCCAGCCCCTTTCACCTACCTGGTGATTTGTTTCTCTTCTGTATGGTTTTATGAGAAGCATTCCCATTCCAGGCACATCCCATTTTCCTGAGGCAACCAAACCCTTGCTTTAAGTCACTGGTGGGGAACCTCTTTCGGTCAGGGGTCACTGACCCACAGAAAAATCAGTTGGGGGCCACACACAAGTGAGAAGAAAAAAATTCCAACCTTTACTGAGAAGGAGAAAAACACTCCACACATTCCCCTCACACACCAGGGCCTGCTTAATAGATTTTGTGTGCTCCAGTCCCACGGGGGCAGCAGAGGGGCACCCGAGCTAGCGCAGGCTCCCCAACTCTGAGAGGAAGGGGAGCCCTGAGCCTCAAGGGCCATGTGATGGGCTCGCCAAAGCCTGCTCTGAAGTCAGGGACCACCCAGGTGACCAGCCAGCCGAGAAGCAGCCGCGGGCAAGGCAGCGGGAGCACGGCTGGCGGGTTTTAGGACCGCACTTCCGTCACGACACCCTGTGACGTCCGACGGCGGGCTGTTTAAACCGGGCCCAGGAGAGAGTCAAGGGGAGTGGGGGGTTGGACCCTTGCCGTGACAGGCAAGGAGCCTCCCCGACGCCCCGGCTGGAAGGGCTTCCGAGGAGCCCGGGAGGTAGCGATCCCACCCGTCCGGAACCAGAAGCTGAAACGATGGTAGGACCCGGGGGACTTCCCCACTAACGGGGTCAGGCAGAGGGGGTTAGGAAGCAACCCGGTCTAGGACCCACTCAGGATTTCTGAAGCAGGGCCAAGGGCCCCGGAGACCCTGCGGTCTCATAAGCTGAACAGGCGGAGGGCTCGCTGGGCTTCGTCCTTGGCCTAGCGGACGGGAGCTCGCACCCATAGGGACGCCCCAGAGAAAAACAGAGACAGGCGGAGGGGGATCACTGGGCTCCGCCCAGGCCAGGGTGGGTGCTCGTGCCCCAGAACCTGTAACAGGCCAGATACAGGCAAGCAGAGGGTTGCATCCGGCCCCTGGACCTTACCCTGGCTTTAACTTATGACAGGAGGAAGCTGCATATAAAATTTGGTGTTCCTACTGTAAAAGTCAGACACAGGATTCACAAGTTTGTCAGGCCACTCTGTTTATTAGCAAAGCCGCTCTGCTAATACACCCCGAAAATGTGAGCACCATACAAGGTTCAAACCCCTTGATTTATACAGACAAAAGAAAGCAAAATTAACAAGAGTACAAAAGGGGCAAAACTTCACATGATTCCCATGAGACTAGTTATGTATCTTCATTTCCATATCAAGCCTCAGCAATCTCCTGTCCATATCTCGCTGGTCATCTCGATTACTTTCTGTCTAACACCTAATGTTCCTTTTCCTGCTATCCCAGACACACCTGGCTCCACTCTGCTCCATCCTGCATACCTACAAACAACATTAACATAATCTTCTCTTTCCTGTTCAGAGACAAACAGTATTCCTTGAACTTATTCTATTATTACAGTATAATTCATCTTTTTCTTACAATATAATTCTTTCTACTCTCACACTACCATTTAGGAGGAGTTCTTGAACAGACAGACAGACAAACTCTCTCAAGTACATCGTGGATTTCACATTGTCTGCATGCACAGCTGTGCCCCACAGTTAAAATGAGTGAGAGCACAGCTTCAAAAGAGTACCACCTAGATTTGCTGCCTGGGGCAGGGCCTGGTCGTTCCTCATTTTCAGTAGTCCAGTTTTGTCCAGTCACAGCTGAGTCGGTGTTGCTTGCCACTTAGGGTGTATCTAGACTACACCTCTCTGTCGACAGAGAGATGTAGATTAGGCACTTCAAAATTGCTAATGAAGCAGGGATTTAAACATCCCGTGCCTCATTAGTGTAAACATGGCTGCCACTTTTGTTTCCAAAAAGAGGGTTTAAAAAAAAAAAAAAGAGCAGTCTAGACACGGATCTGTCGAAAATAAAGCCTTTTTCGACACAGATCCTGTAAACCTCATTTTTTTAGGAATACAGGATCTGTCGAAAAAGGCTTTATTTTCAACAGATCCGCATCTAGCCTGCCTGTTTTTTCGAAACAATTCTGTTTAGAAAAAAAGTGGTGGCCACGTTTATGCTAATGAGGCATGGGATATTTAAATCCCTGCTTCATTAGTAATTTCGATGTGCTTGATTTGCACCCCTCTGTCGACAGAGGGATGCAGTCTAGATGTAGCCCTAGTGAAGGCCGATCAGTAACCCGCAACAGCAGTTCTGCCATGTGATGAGCCATGGTCCCAAACACACCATGCCCATGAAGGATTTATATTGTGTTGGACCTGAGAACCTCGGTAAGAGGTTTTAACAAGATTGTAAAAAGGAGAATCGTAAGAACTTGTAAGATTAAGGTTTTTATTTTTACAATTGTTTATTTTGCATGCCAAGTAAATACAAGTAAAATTTCATTCTAGTTGACTCATTTTTCTCACTATTGAATACGGGGAGGAGTGCCAAAATCATAGATCATCTAGGGTGCCATCCTTGGGCCAACCCTGCTGATACACACACAACAGGACCTGGGTGACTGAGCAAGATTCTGTTCAGTATCTGAGACCAAAAAAGTGAGAAAAAAGATTCATTTCAGGGTGACCTGGGAGTTCCGGTGTGTTGCTTGCTGAAACAAAGCCATAAAAAATGCTGTATTTTGCCCCCAAAAGATTGTGTTGAATTTTTATGTCTTTTGAAAAAAAAATCCCCAAAAGGTAAATCAAGGCACAACAAAACCATTTGGTGTTTTCAGAAGTCCCTTTCATTTGTGTTTATTCTTTCTGGCCAGCAATAATCTCTTGAGTTCAACTCAAAACCATGCAGAATTTTGGGTGCCCCCAAATTGCATCTTTTTGTTTTGGTTTGGGTTTCTTTGCAAATGATAGTCTCTGAAAATAGCTTACTTGGTTCTGTTCACACACACACAAACAAATCTCATACAAACACACAGGGGGCAGAGTCCATTCCCTCCAGCAGGGCCGAGGCCATTCCCTCCAGCAGCAGCCTGCCTCCTACTCCTCCCCCCACCCCGAGAGGCTATGTCTACACCAGTGGTCCCCAACCTTTAGAGGCTCCTGGGCACCCGGGGAGTGGGGCCACTCACGCACAGGGTGCCCGGGGGCGGGGCTGCGCGTCCGGGGGCATGCCAGGAGACAGAGATGCCTTTGCACCCAGGCGCCGACGCCGGCATGTGCCCCAGGGCCGGAGCTGGGGCTGCCTGAGCGCCTTGTGCCATGGGCCCGGGGCTGGCACCAGCGTCGCCACCCGAGCCGCGCGCCTGGGGCCGGCGCCTCCTGTGCGCCGCGTGCCGGGGGCAGGGCCGGCCCAGGTTGTTGGCGGGTGTGGGCGCCATGGCGCCCGCGGGCACCATGTTGGGGACCACTGGTCTACACTATATTCCTCTTTCAAGAGAGGAATGCAAATGCAGCTGAGTGAAATTGCAAATGAAGCTCAGATTTGAATTTCCCGTGCTTCGTTTGCATAATCGCATCCTAAGGGCAGTGTGACGTAGTGGGGGTAACTTGCTAGAGCTGTGGCAACCTCTGCTGTCTATAACACAAGTCATTATGCAAAGGGGGCTCCAAACCTGTCTGACCAGCTACCCCCCATTGGGAGAAACAAAGGAAGGTGGAATGCCGCCCCTGGCTGGGGGGCAGGGCGGAAAAGAGTTAATTAGTTTTTGGTCTGAGAGCATGGAAGAAGCAGCCTCAGCAACAGGCTGGGGGGTTTTAGAAGCCGAGACCCCTCCCCCAATCAAGGGGGGGCTGAGGCATCCTAGGCCTGCCCTGTAACCTGATGACATCTGTGCTGTGCTGTATTCTGGAGAGGCAATAAACTTCCTCTGTCCTACCGGCTGGTGGAGTCTGTTCGTGCCATTTCAGGGGTGCAGGAGGCGGGGGACCCCAACGCACCATCACACTGGTGCCAGGGGTGGGATGCACTGCACCCCGTGGATGGAGCTTCCAGCGGTGAGTGACAAGGCGCAGTAGAAGCAAGAGCCCTGGAGCCAGGCATGCTGGGGACAGAGCGAAGCGGTTCCTGGGAATCGTGGGCACTGCAGCACTAGACTGGTGAGTCTGCACTGAGGGAACCAGTAGGCAGATGGCCTACGCCCGACTCTTGAAGGCAGAGCTAGTGAAGCTGTGTAGAGAGAGGGGCTTGCCTGTGCAGAAAGCAACCAAGGCCCAGCTGATTGCCCGGCTGGAAGAGAATGACCAGCCACGGGGCCAGGATCCTGTCCCCAGAGGGAGCAGCCAGACCCCTCCTGAGAGCGTGTCAGGCTCTGAAAGGAGGCGGAGCACTGGAGCCTGTAGGAGAGACGGGACAGCTTTCCCCGGGAGGCCTGCAAGCTGTAGCCCATCTAGGGCAGGAGCCAGCTCAGCAGAGCTGTGGCAGCTGGAGATCCAGCTGCAGATGAAGGAATTGGAAGTACAGGACCGAGAGAAGCAGCGACAACATGAGTTGGCCATGGCAGAGCGGAGAACTGGCGGGGCCCCGGCTGAGCCAAGTGCGGATGGGCCCCAAGGTCCCAGGGCTACCAGCCGCTTGGAGAGGCTCGTGGTGGCCCAATTGAAGGACATGGGCAACATAGACGGGTTCCTCAACTCCTTTGAGAGGGCCTGTGGACTGCAACGGGTCCCCCCAGCTGACTGGTTGCAGGAGCTCATCCCCGCACTGAACCAGGAGGCGGCCGGAGTGCTCAGTCAGCTGGAGGACCTACAGCCAGGGGATTACAACCGAGTCAAGGAGGCCCTGCTGCACAAGTTCTGACTGACCCCCGAGATGTACAGGAAGAGGTTCCGGGGGGTGCAGAAGGAGCCACGGGAGACCTATGTGGACCTGGCCTCCCGCCTGGTGCAATACTGCCGCAAGTGGGTGTCTGGAGTCGGAGCCCAGACCGCAGAGGAGCTGCTCAGGCTGTTCATGATGGAGCAGTTCTATGAAGCATGCACACCCAAACTGAGGCTGTGGCTCAAGGACCGGAGACCAGAGACCCCCCCCCAGGAGGCCGGGAGACTGGCGGATGAGTTCACGGAGAGCCGGTCCGGGTGTGAACGGGAGTCCCGGAGAGAAAGGGAATCGCGCAGAGACCAGATCTCGGCTGAGCGACGGAGGGAGTCATCTATGAGGCGAGCCCAAGAGACGAGTCGTCTGCGCCCCCGACAACCAGCCAGGGCCTGGACAGAGACAGCCCAAAGGGGCCCGCAGGGACTAACTTGCCATCGCTGTGGGCAAAAAGGCCACAAGAGGGCTCAGTGCACCAGGTCCCAGGACCGGGGACTGTCCAGGGTTAACTGGCTGGGGCTGGAGGAAGGGCAGGCTGCCCCAGAGGCAGGGGCTGGCAGACAAACTTCAGCTCAGAGAGAGGGGAAGGATGCTCAGTGCACCTCCCCTGGGAGGTCTGACCCTCGGGAGGCAAATTTCTCCGTGTACCGGGTGGGAGCAGGGTGGCCCCTGCGGAGCGAGTGCCTCATACCCCTGGAGGTGGATGGTAGGAAGGTGACAGGTTTCTGGGACACGGGGGTGGAGGTGACACTGGCCCGATCTGACATAGTGGCCCCAGACCGGATACTACCCCACATGCAGCTGACCCTGAAGGGCACAGACAGGTCCCCGTTTAAGGTGCCTGTAGCCAGGGTGCATCTGAAATGGGGGGACAAGGAAGGTCTCAAGGAAGTGGGGGTGCACCCGCACTTGCCCACCGAGGTTCTGATGGGGAATGACCTAGAGGAGCGGCCCCATGAATCCCAGCGGGCTCTAGTCACCACCCAGAGCCAGAGCCAACGAGGGGCTGGCAACCTGGATCCAGGGGAGGCCTCCCGACAGGGTCCTCAAGGTACCATCACGGTGGACACGGGGTCCAGCCAGGCTGGGACCCCGGACCTAGGCAAAGGTGGGGAACAGGTCCCAATCCCTGCCTCAGCAGCTGAATTCCAGGCTGAGGTGCAGGCAGACCCCTCCTTGCAGAGGCTGAGGGACCAGGCTGGCCTCCGTGCAGCTCAGCCCCTGGGAGGAGGTGGCCAGGAGAGATTCCTGTGGGAGCAGGGCTCCCTGTTCCGGGAATGGCTTCCCCCCAGGAAGGTGAGGGCATGGGGGGTCCAGCAGCAGCTGGTAGTCCACCAAAAGCATCGCCTCAAGCTGCTGTATTTGGCCCACGACATCCCCTTTGGGGGCCACCGGGGGATCTGGAGCACTCGGCTGAGGCTGCTCCAACACTTCTACTGGCCAGGGATATTTGCAGCCGTGCAGCAGTACTGCCGGTCCTGTGACTCCTGCCAGAGGGGTGGGAAGGCCCAAGACAGGAAGAAAGCGGCTTGGGGGTCCCTACCCATATGGAGGAGCCTCTGGGCTCGCTGAGAGAGTTATGGGAGGGGAAGACCCCCATGGATGGAGCGTCGGAGGTGGAAGATGCCCTGGCTGTCCAGAGAAGGCTCGCTGGGCTCATGGCCCCGGCCCGAGAGACCCTGGCCAGAGATCAAGGCCAGCAGAAGGGTGGGTGTGACCACAGAGGACAGGCCTGTGCCAGTCGCCCTGGAGCGGGGCAGCGAGTGGACAGAGGGAAGCCAATTCATGTGGGGCCTCGCCGCGACCGGCCCGAGTCAAGGGGAGCACCCATGTGCCCAGGGCGGGTTCCCACGCAGAGGACCCGAACTTCCCTAGGTCACGAGCGGAGTGACCCTACTCAGTTCATTCTCGGAGGGGGGAGAACTGTGACGTAGTGGGGGTAACTTGCTAGAGCTGTGGCAACCTCTGCTGTCTGTAACACGAGTCATTATGCAAAGGGGGCTCCAAACCTGTCTGACCAGCTACCCCCCCATGGGGAGAAACAAAGGAAGGTGGAATGCCACCCCTGGCTGGGGGGCAGGGCGGAAGAGAGTTACTTAGTTTTCGGTCTGGGAGCATGGAGGAAGCAGCCTCAGCAACAGGCTGGGGGGTTTAGAAGCCGAGACCCCCCCAAATCAAGGGGGGGCTGAGGCATCCTAGGCCTGCCCAGTAACCTGATGACATCTGTGCTGTGCTGTATTCTGGAGAGGCAATAAACTCCCTCTGTTCTACCGGCTGGTGGAGTCTGTTCGTGCCATTTCGGGGGTGCAGGAGGCGAGGGACCCCAATGCGCCATCACAGGCAGACACACACACACACACACACTCCTCCCCACATTGCACACTCACACTAATGAGCAGTTGGTACAGTTCGGGCTGGGGGAGGCAGACCCCCAGTCCCACCTACAGCCCCGCCCCCTCTGCTCAGGGCCCAGCCCCCGATGGGGAGGGGAGGATGCAGGACAGCATGACGAGCATGTCTCAGCCTCCCTGGTGCACCGGGGAGGGGAAGAGAGAGAAGGGGAGTGTGCATGCAGCGTGGCTCATGGAGCCCTAGGAGAGGGGAGGAGAGGGGAGGGGAGGTGGTGACGTGGTTCCAGCTTCTCTGTCCCAGAGCACAAGGAAGGGGGGCACTGGGGCAGCAACACTCCACCCTCAGAACACCTATGGGAGGTGGGGGCAGAGTGTGGCTGGGCCAGGCTGGTGGTTTGGGAAGGCAGTGTCTCATTTTTTGAGGAATAAGGGCTCTTGCGCAAAAGGGGTATTTTGTGCAAAATGGCCCCGTCTACTCTGCAGTTTTTTGCCCAAAAACCTCTTCCGCAAAAAGGATCGGAAGAGAATATGCAAATGAGAGCACAAGATATGCTAATGAGCGCTCCATTTGCTTTTCCTCCTGCAAAAATGTGGCAGTGTAGACGTAGCCTGCGAGCCAAAATAACTAAGTGCAGAGAGCCACGCACCCCTCCCCCAAAGCCAGGCACCCTGCCCCTCCCCTGCTATAAACCAATGCCGCTTTGGTCCTGTCGAAGCAAAAGCCTCAGGGTATGTCTACACTACCACCCTAGTTCGAACTAGGGTGGTTAATGTAGGCAACCGAAGTTGCAAATGAAGCCTGGGATTTGAATTTCCCGGGCTTCATTTGCATCTTGCTGGGCGCTGCCATCTTGCCGTGTAGCTGCGGGCACGGAGTCCGAACTAGCGGGGATTTAAAAATGGCGGCACCCAGCAAGATGCAAATGAAGCCCGGGAAATTCAAATCCTGGGCTTCATTTGCAACTTTGGTTGCCTACATTAACCACCCTAGTTCGAATTAGGGTGGTAGTGTAGACATACCCTCACTCAGTTTTAGGCGGCTAAACAGACAGCTTTATTGATCAATATAGCAAAGTGAGCCAAACGTGGTCCCAGCAGAGCCGGGCCCAGTAAGACTGTTAATACAATCAATCCTAGTATCTTTATATCCTTAGCCAAACAGTCTTATGTCAGGGCATCCAATTACAGAAATCCTCAATTAAACTTGGAAAAACAAAGCTTTACCAGCAAGATGGTGGACAGGTACGACGGAGTACATCTCCTGTCCCAAGCAGCCCAATTAACACATACCAATAGCCCATCTTGTAGGCCTCTTCTCACGGGGTGACAGAAAGTTCACTCTGGTTTAGGTGCTAAAGAGAAAAGCTGAAATGGTTTCTGTTATACAAGATGGCTTCTAGTTAAATATGAAATGGTTTCTACACTCCCCCAGAGCCAGGCACTCCCATCTCACCCGCGCTCTAACCCAATTCCTGGGTCTCACCAGAGCTGCTGCATCCATGCGCTTTTCCCTCCAGGTGCTGGGGTGCGTGCACAGAGTGGCCATGAGCAGTCCGGGCATGCCGTAACCTTAAGAGCCGCATTTTTTTGGAGCAAAGAGCCACAGGTTGACCACCCACGTTCTAGATCCCTTTCTGTAGCACTCTTTCCTAGACAGTCCCTTCCCATTCTGTGCTCTCTGCAGGCCTGCACCTGCCCCTTGGAAAGCTCCGGGAAGTATCTGACAGCTGAGTGAGCTGCTCCATTTGGGGAATAAACAAAGAGCAAATCATTGGTCTGCTCCTGTTCGGCTGCCGCAGGGGGAGGGCTGACTGCTGTGACAGAGCGACTGCTGTGACATTCCTGAGCATGGAGAGCTCCCAGAGCTACGACAAAGCAGGCAGTGGAGCCCAATGGGCACAACCATGCTCAGGCACCCTCCTCTGCACTGTCCACCTCTGTGGGTGCCCAGGCTGAATGGTCAGGTGGTCTGGCCTCCTGCATAGTGCTGTCTGGGAGCCAGGACTCCTGGGTTCTCTACCTGGCTCTTAGACGGGGGTGGGTAGAGCAGGGGGTATGGGAGCTAGGACAGCTGGGCCTTTCCCTGACTGTGGGGGCTAGTGGTTAAAGGGGGAGGGGAAGCTGGGAGCTAGGATTTATGGGTTCTAGACCTGATTAATCTGTGACCAGTTAGGCTTCTTCCCTATAAAAGCAAGAGGAAGACCAAGGACAGGGTAGGCCCACTGCTTAGTGAGGAGGGAGAAGCAGTAACAGGAAACTTGGAAATGGCAGAGATGCTCGATGACTTCTTTGTTTCGGTCTTCACCGAGAAGTCTGGAGGTGTGCCTAACGTAGTGAATACAAGCAGAGAGAGGGTAAGTTTAGAAGATAGGATACACAAAGAACAAGTTAAAAATCACTTAGGAAAGTTAGATGTCAGCAAGTCACCAGGTCCTGATGAAATGCATCCCAGGATACTCAAGGAGCTGATAGAGGAGGTATCTCAGCCTTTAACTATGATTTTTGAAAAATCATGGCAGACAGGGGAGATTCCAGAAGACTGGAAAAGGGCAAATATTGTGCCCATCTATAAAAAGGGGAATAAGAACAACCCAGGAAACTACAGACCGGTCAGTTTAACGTCTGTCCCAGGGAAGATAATGGAGCAGGTAATTAAGGAAATCATATGCAAACACTTGGAAGGTAATAAAGTGATAGGGAATAGCCAGCATGGGTTTGTGAAGAACAAGTCATGCCAAACTAATCTGATAGCTTTCTTTGATAGGATAACGAGCCTTGTGGATAAGGGAGAAGCGGTGGATGTCATATACCCAGACTTTAGTAAGGCATTTGATACGGTCTCACATGATATTCTTATTGATAAACTAGGCAAATATAACTTAGATAGGGCCACGATAAGGTGGGTGCATAATTGGCTGGATAACCGTAGTCAGAGAGTTGTTGTTAACGGTGCTAAATCCTGCTGGAAAGGGATAACAAGTGGAGTTCCGCAAGGGTCTGTTTTGGGACCCGTACTGTTCAATATCTTCATCAATGATGTAGATATTGGGATAGAGTACGCTTATTAAGTTTGCAGATGATACCAAACTGGGTGGGGTTGCAACTTCTTTGGAGGATAGGGACATAATTCAAAATGACCTTAGCAAGTTAGAGAAATGGTCAGAGGTAAACAGGATGAGGTTTAATAAAGAGAAATGCAAAGTGCTCCACTTAGGAAGGAACAATCAGTTCCATACATACAAGATGGGAAGCGACTGTCTAGGAAGGAGCATGGCGGAAAGGAATCTAGGGGTCATAGTGGACCACAAGTTGAATATAAGTCAACAGAGTGATGCTGTTGCACAAAAAGAAAATATGATTCTAGGTTGTATCAACAGGGGGGTTGTAAGCAAAACTCGTGAAGTCATTCTGCCGCTCTACTCTGCACTAGTTAGGCCTCAGCTGGAGTACTGTGTCCAGTTCTGGGCGCCACATTTCAAGAAAGATGTGGAGAAATTGGAAAGGGTACAGAGAAGAGTGACAAGAATGATTAAAGGTTTAGAGAACATGACCTATGAAGCCAGGCTTCATGAACTGGACTTGTTTAGTTTGGAAAAAAGAAGATTAAGGGGGGACATGATAGAGGTTTTCAAATATCTAAAAGGGTGTCACAAGGAGGAAGGAGAAAATGTGTTCCTCTTGGTTACTGAGGACAGGACAAGGAGTAATGGGCTTAAAGTGCAGCAGGGGAGGTTTAGATTGGACATTAGGAAAAAATTCCTAACTGTCAGGATGGTCAAATATTGGAATAAATTGCCAAGGGAGGTGGTGGAATCTCCCTCTCTGGAGATATTTAAGAACAGGTTAGATAGACATCTGTCAGGGATGGTGTAGACGGAGCTTGGTTCTGCCTTGAGGGCGGGGGGCTGGACTCGATGACCTCTCGAGGTCCCTTCCAGTCCTATTATTCTATGATTCTATGATCAGCCCTGCGACTGTCCTGCAACCCAACAACCCCAGAAATGCCATGCAAAAATCTGCAAGGAAGAGGAAATGGGAAAACATTGAAAAACTCCACCCTAAAAGAGCAAAACGTCCCCAACAGGGTTCTCGCCATAAAGAAAGGGGTTCTCTTGGAAAAGAAAAAGTGACAAAAGAGGACAGGGCAATAAGTGAGGTGGGGGGCGCAAATGAAGAAGTGTTAGGCAGAAATGCAGGGCAGGGAAGCAAGAAAAGGCAAGCAAGCAGAAGAAGCTGACAAACGGCAGTCCGGGGGGAGGGCCCCTTTAAGCACGCGTCTCAGACAGCTTCAAGCTGCAGCACCCGGGAGCAAGTGCTGATTTAATGCCCTGCATGAACTGGTTCCAGGTGGCCTTCAATGCGAGATAGCATCCAAGCGCTGTGGACACTATCTTTTGAAATAGCAAATTGCTTTTTTGTTGCTCTTTTTGCATGTGGATGCTCTTTAGAAATAAGCTTTTCCAGAAGTTTGCTTCTGGAAAAGATTATGCTGAAAGAGGCTTGCAGTGTAGATGTACCCAAGGAACGCAAAACAACCCCAAAAGGGTTCTCGCCAGGGCTCGCTTTAGGAAGTTTGGGGCCCAATTCGAACAATTTCAACAGGGCCCCACAGCAATTTTGGTTGAGAAAAAAAAACAGCACTCAAAATCCCCAGTTACCACCCCCGCAAAGCCCCGGAGGTAGCTAACACCCTCACCCCCACCTCCTGCAGCGCAGGCAGATGCTGCACTTCTCCTCCAGGACCGACGCCCCCTCCCGCAGTGCACCCGGCACACTTGCGGGTTCAGGGGGAATCAGACAAATCGGCCTAAGGCCGGCCCTGGTTCTCGCCATAAGCAAAATGGTTCTCTTGGAAAAGAACAAGTGACAAAACAGGACAGGGCAAGTGAGGCAGGGGAGCAAATGAAGAAGTGTCTGGTGGAAATGCAGGGCAGGAAAGCGAGAAAACAAACGATCCCACGTGGAAAACGAGAGGCAAAAAGAACAGGAAGCCTCAAAATGTTTCTGGCTGAAAAATAATCAAAACGTAAAACCATTTCTGCTAAGATGTGTTTGTTGGGGAGGGGGAGTGAGGACAACTGAACCAATTCCCCTGGTAAAATTTTGTCTGTAAGGTGAAAAATGGGGGATATTTACACCCCGACACCCATATTCCCATACCATACCTAAAGTTAAAATTTCCAGCTAACTCACTAACACACGGACACATGCACAAAAAGTCAAGGTTTTTGGCTACAAAATGCAGAAAAAGGTATTTGGAAGGGGAGGGGCGACTTGAAAAATTCCAGCCAACAACCTATCTAGCCTCCACATGATAATGTCTGGCTTCATTGTGCACCCCTACCCCCAAAAGTCCTAAGAACATAAGAACGGCCACACTGGGTCAGACCAAGGGTCCATCCAGCCCAGGACCCTATCTGCCGACAGTGGCCAATGTCAGGTGTCCCAGAGGGAGTGAATCGAACAGGTAATGATCAAGTGATCCCTCTCCTGCCATCCATCTACCCTCTGACAAACAGAAGCTAGGGACACCATTCCTTACCCATACTGGCTAAAGGCTATTAATGGACTTAATTTCCATGAATTTATCTAGTTCTCTTTTAAACCCTGGTATAGTCCTAGCCTTCACAGCCTCCTCAGGCAAGGAGTTCCACAGGTTGACTACACGCTGTGTGAAGAAGAACTTCCTTTTATTTGTTTTAAACCTGCTGCCCATTAATTTCATTTGGTGGCCCCTAGTTCTTATATTATGGGAACAAGTAAATCACTTTTCCTTATTCACTTTCTCCAAACCACTCATGATTTTATAGACCTCTATCATATCCCTCCTTAGTTTCCTCTTTTCCATGCTGAAAAGTCCTAATCTTTTTAATCTCTCCTCATATGGGACCCCATTCAAACCCCTAATCATTTTAGTTGCCCTTCTCTGAATCTTTTCTAATGCTACTATATATTTTTTGAGATGAGGAGACCACATCTGTACATAGTATTCAAGATGTGGGCGTACCATGGATTTATATAAGGGCAATAAGGTATTCTCCATCTTATTCACTGTCCCTTTTTTAATGATTCCTAACATCCTGTTTGCTTTTTTGACTGCTGCTGCACACTGCGTGGACGTCTTCAGAGAACTATCCACGATTACTCCAAGATCTCTTTCCTGATTAGTTGTAGCTAAATTAGCCCCCATCATATTGTATGTATAGTTGGGGTTATTTTTTCCAATGTGCATTACTTTTCATTTATCTACATTAAATTTCATTTGCCATTTTTTTGTCCAATCACTTGGTTTTGTGAGATCTTTTTGAAGTGCTTTACAGTCTGCTTTGGTCTTAACTACCTTGAGCAATTTAGTATCGTCTGCAAACTTTGCCACCTCACTGTTTACCCCTTTCTCCAGATCTTATATGAATAAGTTGAATAGGATTGGTCCTAGGACTGACCCTTGGGGAACATAGTTAATGGTTCCACAATTTCACATTTGAGTTCTTTCAGAACTCTTGGGTGAATGCCATCTGGTCCCGGTGACTTGTTACTGTTAAGTTTATCAATTAATTCCAAAACCTCCTCTAATGACACTTCAATCTGTGACAAGTCCTCAGCTTTGTCACCTACAAAGGACGGGTCAGGTTTGGGAATCTCCCCAACATCCTAAGCCATGGAGACCAAAGCAAAGAATTAATTTAGTTTCTCTGCAATGATTTCATCATCTTTAAGAGCTCCTTTTGTATCTTGATCGTCCAGGGGCCCCACTGGGGTTGTTTAGTAGGCTTTCTGCTTCTGATGTACTTAAAAAACATTTGTTATTACCTTTTGAGGTTTTGGCTAGTTGTTTTTAAGACTCCTTTTTGGCTTTTCTTATTATATTTTTACACTTAATTTGGCAGTGTTTATGCTCCTTTCTATTTACCTCACTAGGATTTGACTTCCACTTTTTAAAAGATGCTTTTTTATCTCTCACTGATTCTTTTACATAGTTATTGAGCCACAGTGGCTCTTTTTTAGTTCTTCTACTGTGTTTTTAATTTGGGGTATACGTTTAAGTTGGGCCTTTATTATGGTGTCTTTGAAAAGTGTCCATGCAGCTTGCAGGGATTTTACTTTTGTCACTGTACCTTTTAATTTCTGTTTAACTAACCTCCTCATTTTTGCATAGTTCCCCTTTTTGAAATTAAATACCACAGCACTGGACTGCTGAGGTGTTCTTCCCACCACAGGAATGTTAAACGTTATTATACATTTTTATAAAGGAATAAAGTGCGGCCTACTGGCCGCTCGGAGCACCTAGCCGAGTGCAGATCACGGCTGCTCACGGCCGGCCGAGCTGCTCTACGCTGGGCGCGCTGCGCATCTGAGGAAGAAATGTGTGGCGACGGCGACAACGGCAACTCTAGGTCCCAGCTATTAGGTTGGGGAGGGCTGGGAGTGCCTGGCTCTGGGGGAGGGGGAAGGCATTAGGTTGGGGAGGGCTGGCTCTGGAGGAGGGGTTAGGTTGGGGGGGGGCTGGGAGTGCCTGGCTCTGGGGGAGGGAGGAGGCATTGGGTTAGAGAGGGGGGCAGTGCTCTGGGGAAGCGGAGGGGGATTGGGTTAGAATGGGGATATGGGAGTACCTGGCTCTGGGGGGGAGGTAGTGGTTATTTTGTTAATATTTTATTTTTTATTTATTTAATCCCAAATACAATCACAAAATGTATATTAATTTTATACCAATAAATATATGTCAATTTTTTGCAATTGCATGAATATTATATGTTTATGCAAAATCTCAAACTTACAAAGTATCTGAAATTTTCACAGAAGCTTGTTCTATTTGATTAACCACAGTCTATACTTGTTTTTATTTCAACAAAACAAGTTATGTATCACATAAAAAATGAAAAAATACCTTACATTTATATTTAAATTAAAAATTATTTTATATGAGCAAATAACAATTTTACACATCAAATTATTGTATTATATTAAAACAAGACCTGAAAACATATTATAAAATATACTTAAAACAATCTATAATAATAAATAATTATGACTTTCCAATAGAAGTACATTTTCTGTGATGGCCCTGAAAGCTATCAGTTTTCATTTGTGCGGCCCCAGTAGGCTTCAATTTGACATGCCTGTCCTAGATTGCTGTTTTTTTTTTCAAGATAAGCATGTGAAACTCAACAACTTTCCCCCAGTGCATGCTCCTCGGGATTGGAAGCCTGCCCCTTTCTAAGGACGGACGCTGCCTCTGGGTCTTTGGGGTGATTGATGTTGGCCAGCAGCAGTAAAAGGCTGGTATCATAGGCCCAGAGGACTGGAAGGGACCCTATGGGTCATTATGTTTAGTCCACAACTCGCCTCGCCCATAGGCTTCAAGTGATCCGGGTCATTACAGTTATAGTCAACTGCAAAAGCCACCAGGGACCAAACTTGCCGGGTGAAAAGACCCTAAAAAAAACCTTCCACCCGCAGCCTGGTGCTGACCCATGATTAAATAAACACAGTCAAGGGTGGGGAAGGAGTTTACAAGTCACCCAGCACTGGGGCAGCTCCTGGGGAATGATGACTCATGATTAATGACTAAGCAAGAAAGGAAGAGTCCAGGAAAGAGCACTCCATGGACCACCTGGAATGAAAACTGCTGGCCAATGAGCTCTAATTAGTGGAACCCAGCTGGTGTCTCACTCATTGCATATAAGGACCTTCAGGGTGAAACACCCACCCCAGGCTGCCAACTGAGGATGAGTGACCAACAGACCATGATCATTAGAGAACAATGAAGAGATGATGACTTACGCATGGCAATAAAGGAACTGCCCTAATTCAATGGCTCTGAGCAGGCCAGCCGACAAGGGACAGCTAAGGAAATGGGATAATGAAATAATGAGTAAAGGAGGTCAGAGTACTAATTATTAATGAACTTTGCCCATCTCAGATCACTAATCAGAAGCCAATTAATGCATGGAAATTAACAAATGCCTAATGAATCAGTCTTTGCTAACTAAGGGGGGAAGGGAGGGAGATGGAATTGAGGGGCGCAGGGACTCATTTCAGATCCCCATGATGAGACCTGCAGCTAATCCGTGCTCCTGAGGTAATTCCAGCCACGCTGTCGCCTCTGCATCTGGTGCACGGCCACAGGCCGGGCCCTCACCTGCAGCGCCCGACGTGCAGCCGCAGCGCCCCTTGCAGGTGCAAGCCCAGGTAGCGGATGAACTCATCGGGCATGTTGTGAACATTCGGCGTTGGGAGCCGGTTGTCGTAGTAATGGTGGAAGAGCGGCCGCCCGTCAGGGTCGTTGTCAAAGGGCCAGAAGCCGTAGAGGGTGAGGTGCCGGCACAGCTCCAGGGCGACGTTCACCAGTATGAAGCCGGAGGAGAGGCGGCTGACGTTGAGGCCGCGGTTCCGCCAGTGCCTGTCCAGCCCCGCCAGGTACTTGGGGTTCATGAAGAGGACGTGTGTTGGGGAGTGGAATTCCTGCAGAGCGTAGAATGCCCGGAGCGAGACCTGCATGTAGCCAGTGAAGCTGAAGGCCGGGATGAGGAGCAGGGGGGCCCTATAGGCTCCCACCGCCTCAACAAAAGGACCACGGTGGTGATTTAGGCTCCTGAACCTGCAGGCAGGGAGAGATTCCCCCATGAACCATGGTCCCAGCCCTGTTCCTGCGGCCACCGCATCGCTCAGTCTCCTCTGTCCCATCCCCGGCGGAGCCTATAGCCAACTGGAGAGCTGGGGGCTGGCACTGAGCCAAGAAGTGTGCCTTTGTAGCCAAGAAGGCTAATGGCATATTACCATTAGGAGGAGCATTGCCAGCAGATCTCGAGAAGTGATTATGCCCCTTTATTTGGCTCTTGTGAGGCCACATCTGGAACACTGTCCAGTTTTGGGCCCCCACTATAGAAAGAATGTGGACGTATTGGAGAGGGTCCAACAGAGGGCGACCAAAATGATTAGAGGGCTCGAACACATGATCTACGAGGAGAGGCTGAGGGAGTTGGGTCTGTTTAGTCTGCAGAAGAGAAGAGTGAGGGGGGATTTGATAGCAGCCTTTAACGTCCTGAAGGGAGGTTCCAAAGAGGATGGAGAAAGGCTGTTCTCAGTGGTGACAGATGGCAGAACAAGGAGCAATGGTCTCAAGTTACAGTGGGGGAGATCTAGGTTGGATATTAGGAAAAACTCTTTCACTAGGAGGGGGTGAAGCGTTGGGATGGGAGATGGTGGAATCTCCCTCCCTAGAGGTTTTTAAGTCTCAAGCCCTGGCTGGGTTGATTTAGTTGAGATTGGTCCTGCCTTGGACTTGATGATCTCCTGAGTCTCTTCCAGCTTTATGATTCCTTTACCCTAAATCCCTGGGGAGCCCAAGGCTGACTGGAGAGCTGTGGGGGCCTGGTATCTAATCCCATCCTCCCTCCCCTGTAGGTTTGAGTCCTGACACCTCCCTTCCCACCCCACAGGTAACAATTCCCTGCCCCCATATTCCAATAGGGACTCCTCTCCCGCCCCCTGGTACCGGGCATGCAGGATGCTGGGGTTCATGGTGACAGCGCTTGATTTGGTGCCCACGTCCTCAGCAAAGCCCAAGGGAGGCATGTTGAACCTGGGAAAAAGGCAGCAGCGTGAGTGTGGGGGAGGGGGGGGCTCTGAGGGACCAGCGGTCTCCTCAGCTACTGGGGGTTCCCATGGCTCCCCTGTTCTCTCCTCAGAGTGCATCATGCAGGGGCTCTTCATACAGTGCAGCAGTGTCCCTGCTCCCCTTGATCCCTGAATCCCCCACCCCCTGGTCCCTGTCCCCCACCTCTGATCCCTGCATCCCCCAATCCCCAAATCTCCCAATTCCTGTCCCCCTCAATCCATGAACCCTCCCCCCCACAGTTCCCTCTGAGCTGTGCGCCTGCGTGGCCACGCATAACAAATTCTCCACCCCCCACCTCCTCTGCAGAGCCCCGCGGTCGGTTCCTGCTCTGGAGGAGCCGCGTGGCTGGTCAAGGCTCTGCCTCCCGCTCTCACATGTCACTGCCCCACCCCCAGCACCAGATGGGGTCCTCCAGCAGCCTCGCGGGGAGCAGCCTGGGATAGCCCCTACCCTGCACACACAGGCTGCCCAGGGAACAGCGCTCCTGGGGTGGGGGACAGGGGGAGGTATCACCTTCTCCCTACAAGGTGGGTGGGGGGTGACTTGAGGGAGTCTCTTGGGGAGCACAGCCACAATGGCACCCATCCGCACAAGCCCACATGACCTCAATATTGGCACACAAGCCAAAACTCACTCCGCTCAGGGCTGGAAAATCTTAGCAGGAACACTGCTCCCCACCCCTGGTCCCTGCATCCCCCCAATCCCTGCCCCCACCCCAAACCCTGAATCTCCCACCCCCGATCCCTGCACCCTGACCCATGAACCCCACACTCCGATCCCTGCACCACTCACCCCCTGATCCGTGCACCTCCCACCCTGTAGAGACCACTCCAGCCAGTATAGCTGCTCCCCCTCCTCCCCTCGCCATTACCTGATGATGAACTGGGCATGGTCAATTTCAGAGCCACAGCTGCTGTTGCGGAGGATTCCTCCGCTCCCCACCACAGCGCAGCGCTCATAGGGTGCATTGTGAAATGGGGAGTCCTGCTCGGGAAGGGACCTGGGTCAGCAGCCATCAACCATGCACAGACCCTACACACAGAGCCTCCCTCCGGATGCCAAGATGCAGCCACCTCTGGGGCAGGGTAACTGGTGACACAGAGACCCACCCGCCTGGCGCTGAGATGCGACCACCACTGGGGTGGGGCATCTGGCTACACAGACTCCCCCCCCAGCACTGAGATGCAGCCAGCTCTGGGATGGAGCACCCAGCACTGAGCCCCTGCCAGCCATCCGCAGCCCAGCACCCCCTACCTGAGGCAGCATCTCCTGCAGCTCCTCCTTCACCTGCAGCTTCTTGGCCTGCTGCCCGTCGTAGATGATATGGGAGCCCAGTAGGGTGTTGGTGAAGGTCAGCACCAGGTTGGCGGAGGCATTACAGCAGCGGCCCAACTCCTCCCTGCGCGGGGGAGAGAGGTGCCATGGGAAGGGTGGGACAAAGGGGTTTGGGGCATGGTGGGATGGGGAGTGGAGCAGGGCCATGTGGAGATGGGAAGTGGTTTGTGTCCTTTCCGCAGGACTCTGTCCCTCGGACCCCCTTCCCAGGGGTGGAGGGAAAGACACAAGGGCTACATCCACGCTGACGGCTTGCGCAAGAGCAATTGTGGCTTCAGAGCTTTCTAGCACAAGAGAGCGTCCACACTGCCATAGACGCTCTTGCGCAAAAGCACATGCCAGTGTAGACGTGCTCTTGTGGAAGACTTTTGCGCAAGAACTCTTCCACAAAACAGTTCCGGCACAAGAAGCTGCCAGTGTAGACATAGCCAAGGAGTGGGGGATGGAGCAGTGGAGGTGGGAGTACCTGTACTGGTCCAGGACACTGGCATTATGTGCCCAGGGACAGCTCTGCAGCAGTTGCAGCTGCCTAAGAGGCCAGCCCTTATCTGACCTGGGGAGGAGAAGGAGAATCACTGACTTGTCCATCATCGTTGAAGACACCCCCCTCCCACTGTGCCTCAATTTCCCCCATATTAACTGCTCAATATAGTTAAGACCAAAGCAGACTGTGAAGAGCTTCAAAAGGATCTCACCAAACTAAGTGATTGGGCAACAAAATGGCAAATGACATTTAATGTTGATAAATGTAAAGTAATACACATTGGAAAAAATCTCAATTATACATACAATATAATGCGGACTAATTTAGCTACAATTACTCAAGAAAGAGATCTTGGAATCACTGTGGTTAGTTCTCTGAAAACATCCACTCAGTGTGCAGTGGCTGTCAAAAAATGTTAGGAATCATTAAAAAAGGGATAGAGGATAAGACAGAAAATATCTTATTGCCTCTATATAAAACCATGGTACGCCAACATCTTGAATACTGAGGACAGATGTGGTCACCTCATCTCACAAAAGATACACTGGCATTGGAAAAGGTTCAGAAAAAGGCAACAAAAATGATTAGGGGTTTGGAACAGGTTCATATGAAGAGAGATTAAAAAGACTTGGACTTTTCAGTTTTGAAAAGAGGAGACCAAGGGGGGATATGACTGAGGTCTATAAAATTATGACTGGCATAGAAAAAGTAAATAAGGAAAAGTTATGTACTTGTTCCCACAATATAAGAACTAGGGGTCAACAAATAAATTTAATAGGTAGCAGGTTTAAAACAAACAAAAAGAAGTTTTTCTTCACTCAGCGCACAGTAAACCTGTGGAACTCCTTGCAAGAGGATGTTGTGAAGACTAGGAATTTAACAGGGTTCAAGAAAGAGCTAGATAAATTCATAAAGGTTAGGTCCATCAATGGCTATTAGCCAGGATGGGTAGGAATGGTGTCCCTAGCCTCTGCTTTTCAGAGGCTGGAAATGAATGACAGGAGAGGGATCACGTGATGATTACCTGTTCAGTTCCCTCCCTCTGGGGCATCTGGCATTGGCCTCTGTCAGCAGACAGGATACTGGGCTAGATGGACCTTCAGTCTGACCCAGTGTGGCCAATTCTTATGTCCTTGTGTTTTGCATGGCTGCCCAGGGCCAGCTGGGAGACAGGGGAAGGGACCTGGCCCATCAACAAGGAAGCAGGCCCCAGGGTGGGCATGCTCAGTGGGTCTCTCCGAGAGCCTGGGCCAACGCAGGAGGAGGGGGAAGTTTAGCCTCCATCCTGTGAGTCGGTCATGCCCCCTCCCCGAGCATCCTGCCCTCCCACACCACACTTGCCTCACAGGGAAGGCCCCCTTGGTCAAGTTCCGACCCAGAGCCTGGCACTGCGTTGCGTCCATCACCAGGGCATCGGGGCTGGAAAGCAAGATAAGGCGTTAACTCAAGACAGGAAATACCCCCGGGGGCACTTCCTTTTCTCCCTGCTCCAAGCCTCTATCCCTCCCCCTCCCACAGCTCCACAAACATCCCCCTCCTAGCCCTGTCAGCACTTCATTCTCTGCCCCATGGGATCCCCCTCCCCTCTGCCCCTTCCCTACCCACCTGGAGTTTCCCACACGGGCCGGGAGAGAGCAGGGCCAGCGGATCCCTGGCTCAGACGCAGCGACAGTACCAGCAAAAGAGGGCGACTCCACCGGCAGGGGGGAATGGCTGTGGCGAACACAGGGAGATTAACACCAGCTGAAGGAGAGAGCTCAGGCATCCTGGCTTCTGCCCACCACCCCTCCACGCTCTAACCAGTAGCCCCCACTACCCTCTTAAAGCCAGGGAGAGAACCCAGGCACCCTTGCTTCCATCCCCACCATACTGTCACCCACTAGCCCCCACTCCGCTCCCGGAACAGGGAGAGCGCCCAGAAGTCCTGGCTCCCAGCCGCCCACTCGCTCACCTCTGAAGCCTCCACATGACAGAGAGGCTGAAGCTGACAGTAACGGCCACACACAGTGCCAGCACCCAGCGACATCTCAGCAGCACACTCAGGGGCCCCATCCTGGCGTGGGCTGTGGGGAGAGCAGGCCAAGTGAGATGCAATGCAGGCAGGGAAATCCACTGGGCACAGGCACCCGGGGTGTCCCTCCTCTCCGCCCTGCCCACGGCCGGTTGTGGGTGCCCAGGCTAAAGGGGCCATGGGTCAGGGAGTCCGGCCTCTTGACTAGCTGGGAGCCAGGATGCCTGGGTTCTCGCCCCACCTCTGGGAGGGAAGTGGGGTCTACTGGTTAGAGCGGGTGTGAGAGGCTAGGAGCAGGTAGAGGAAGCTGGGAGCGGAGCATAGCCCTGGGAGATACCTCCCTGCAGCAGAGAAATCCTGAGGGGCCATGGGGCTGTGGATAGAAATAAACTGACAAACCACCCCTTTCATAGGGGCATCACCCCGGCAGGAGCCCAGGGACGCATTTCTCATCCTGGTGGCTGGGCCCCACAACCAGGGCACCAGGATGCACGAAGGGGTCAGTCACATGGTGCCTCCTGCCCCATAGGGCAGCCTGAGTTGGGCTCCCTACTCTGACCACTGGGAGCTCTGGGGTCCTGGCACTGCTTTGGTGTAGCAGAGCTGGAAACTGGGAAGGAGCTGCCACCGGGCAGAGAACCCAGGAGTCCTGGCCCCTGCCCTCCCCCGCTCTAATGCACCAGCCCTCACTCACCTCGCCAAGCCGGGCAGAGAACCCAGGAGCCCTGGGAGCTTGATGAGCCGGGCCTTCCTGTAGTGCCTCTCTCCCAGCTCCCCCTGCAGCCTGAGTGGGAACAACCAGGCCACGTGCCCTGGGCTGGCAGGGGGCAGCTGGAAGTTTGCATAAGGAACCGTTCATTTGTCAATAAAAATACTTGCTCAGAAGTTGATACCGTGAATCCCTTTCCCTGCTCTCCTCTCCCCTCCCCCCGCCCCCTCCGTCCTCTTCCCTTCTGTAAGGGGAAGGGGAAATGGGAGCGACAGAATACACTCAGCACCACCCTTCTGGCATGGTTTGTGCCTGGGGGTCAATGCACAGGCAGTGAGTTTGTGTGTGTGTGCACATGTAAATGCACACAGATGTCATTGCACGGGCAGACATGCACACACTGTTGGGTTTTTTAAGGGGCCGGCAGGGAATCTAAGGGTATATGAGTCTACACTATGCAACTTTTAGCTGACTCCACCCTGCCACTAAGTCAGTGTGTGTGAATACTGACAGTTGGCACCTCTGCCAATAAAAGCGGGTTTCAGGGGTTTTTTTTTCAAATCACACATGAATGACAAGTTTTCTCCAGTCTCAGCAGGGTTGCCATGTTAGTCTGTAACTTTAAAAATGAGTAGTCCTGTGGCACCTTAGGGTATGTCTACACTACAGAGTTAATTCGATCTAACGGACGTTAGTTCGAATTAACTTTGATAGGCGCTACACTAGCCCTCCGTTAGTTCGAACTTAATTCGAACTAGTGGAGCGCTTAGTTCGAACTAGGTAAACCTCATTCTACGAGGACTAAGCCTAGTTCGAACTTACTAGTTCGAATTAAGGGGTGTGTAGCCCCTTAATTCGAACTAGTGGGAGGCTAGCCCTCCCCAGCTTTCCCTGGTGGCCACTCTGGCCAACACCAGAGAAACTCTATTGCCCCCCTCCCGGCCCCAGACCCCTTAAAGGGGCACGGGCTGGCTACGGTGCCCGTGCCAGGTGCAAGCCTGCCAGCACCCAGCCAGCAGACCCTGCACCTGGCACGGCTCGAGCCACCCACCCGATGCCCCCCAGCCCTCCCCCTCTTCCCGGGCAGGCTGGCGGCTCCCAGGAGCTTGCCCGGGACCGCAAGAGGCGGGCACCCGCCTGGTCTAGTGCGGACATCGTGGACCTCGTCCACGACCTCTACACTAGGCACAGGAAAGTGGCCGTCTAGGGCAGGAGAGCTGCCAGCCTGGCCACCCAGGAGCATGTGTGCATGAAAATCAAGGTGGTCCACTGAGACCCCCGACCCTGAGCCCTGAGCTTACAATGGCCGTACTGGGTCAGACCAAAGGTCCATCTAGCCCAGTAGCCTGTCTGCCGACAGCGGCCAACCCTAGGAACCCTGAAGGGGATGGACCGAAGACAGTGACCAAGCCATTTGTCTCATGCCATCCCTCTCCAGCCTTCCACAAACTTTGGGCAGGGACACCACTCCCACCCCCTGGCTAATACCACTCCATGGACCCAACCTCCATGACTTGATCTCACATCCCTTTAAACTCTGTTCTAGTTGTAGCCTTCTCAGCCTCCTGCAGCAAGGAGTTCCACAGGTAGACTCTTTGCTTTGTGAAGAAGAACTTTCTGTTACTAGTTTGAAGCCTGCTACCCATTCCTTTCCTTTTGTGTCCTCTAGTCCTTCTATTATGGGAACTAATGAAGAACTTTTCTTTATGCACCCTCTCTACCCCACTCATGCTTTTATAGACCTCTATCCTATCCCCCCTCAGTCTCCTCTTTTCTAAACTGAAAAGTCCCAGTCTCTTTAGTCTCTCTTCATATGGGACCTGTTCCAAACCGCTGATCATTTTAGTTGCCCTCCCCTCTCCCAGCCTCTCTCTTCCCCTGTCCCACCTCCTTTTCCCAGTTTCCCCGAGTTTTGTTCAATAAAGAGAGATTCTATTTTTGAATACACGTTTTCTTTATTTTGTACATCAGGAAATAGGGGGGCTAGGGAAGGGTAAGTGGAAGGAGGTGAGGGAGGAATTGGGTACGCGCCCCCGATGGGGAGGACTGGGCTGGCTCTGTGGGCTTCTGGGGGTGGAAGCTCTCCTGCAGCCCCCCAATTGCCCCCTCTCCCCAGATGGCAGCCTGCAGCAAGTGCAGCCGGGCTGATGGCCGAGTGCTGTGATGTGCCCAGTGTGGGCACTCAGGGCACTCCAAGACAGGTCTGCTTTGCAAGCGGGGCACCCCTGAGAACTGTCTGTCCGGGGTGGGGGTCAGGTCCCTTTAAGCACAGCCCTCGGCTAGCCTGAGACAGCAGCTCCATGCTCTAAGTCCTCATCTGATGCCCTGCCGGCACTGCTTCCGGCCTTCCTTAACCCCGGTTCAGGGTCCACTTAATGTGGACGCGCTAGTTCGAATTAGCAAAACGCTAATTCGAACTAGTTTTTTAGTTCGAATTAGCTTAGCTCGAATTAACTAATTCGAACTAAGTTAGTTCGAATTAGCTTAGCTCGAATTAACTAATTCAAAGTAGGAATAAGAGCCTTCGGAAAAGGGCACTTTTTCCGGAGGATCGGGGCCAGTCTAGACGCTCTTTTCCAGCTTTTTTAAAAGCAGGAAAAAAGCGGCGGACATTTTTATTTAAATGCCGCGGGGGATATTTAAATCCCCCGCGGATTTCCCTACGACGACTCGTGAAATTTACATGCCCCTTCCGGAAAAGGGGCCAGTGTAGACGTAGCCTTAGAGACTAACCAAATACGTACAGTATCATGGCCTTTCGTGGGCAAAATCCACGTCTTCAGAACACTGCTCTTTGCCCACAAAAGCTCATGAGACTATCTACATACATTAGTCTCTAAGGCCTTGGCCGTACGACAAGCCTCTTGTGGAAGAGCAAATGCAAATGAGTGCTCTATTTGCATATGTCACACTCATTTCAATTTCCTTTCCCTTTTCCACAAGAAGTTTTTGCGCAAAACATTTTTGCAAATGGCTCTTGCGCAAAAGGGGTTTTTTGTGCAAAAACATCTTGTACAAAAGGGCAATGAAGAGGAAATGCAAATGAACATGACATATGCAAATGAGTGCTCCATTTTCATTTGCTCTTCCGCAAGAGGCTTGTAGTTTAGACGTAGCCTAGGATGCCCCAGGACCACTGGCTGGTTTTTATGTTTTCTTGGTTCATTACACGTGTGGATTTGATTCGCCCTTGCCAGCCCCGCTGCTGCAGCGCATCGTGCCGTGATTGTGGCCTGGCACATGAAGGGGCGTGGCCTGGCAAGCCCCTAACCTCAAGTGTGGCTGTCACAGCTTCACAGGCCCCATATGGCTGCTGGGAGGAACCCTCCTTCAGTGCAACATGTGGCCGCAAAGGCTGCCTCTCCTGCTGGGATTTGGCCCTCTGGACCCACAGCCTCCTGATCCCGAGCCCTTCCATCAGACCTGGGCTCCCCAACCCCCAAAGTGCTCTCTACACCCCACTGGGGTCCCACCCCTCTTTTGACAAAACTGAGTATAAACTTATGAGCTGCTGGGGGGTGCATGATGCCCACTCTGCACCACGACCCACCCCCTCACCACCTCTTTCCCCCCAGCCCTGCTTCCCCAATGCCTCCTGTGCACCCCAGAACGCCTGGCTGTAGAGGGAGAGAGGAGCAGGAGGTGCTAATGGGGGGCTGCTGGTAGGTGAAGCATCCTCAGAACATGCATGGAGTCAGGGTCAATTGTATGCATGAACCACAGGCACTGACGCCCAAGGGAAGGGGGGGGAATATGCCACATCTTGAGGAGGAGACACAAGTGCACAAACCTGAGCCCCATCCCCAAGGTAGCTGGGAGCACAGTAGTTACATTGTTTCCTTCCCAACAGTGGGGAAACCAAGGTACAGCCAGGCAGTACCATGCCAGAGGTCAGAGAGAAAAGGTGAGGACTCCTGGCATTCAGCACCCTCCCTGCTCTAATCACTAGCTCTCACTCCCCTCAAGCTCCAGCAGCTATAGCTGGGCCCAGGGCTCCCCCTAGTGAACTGTTTGGGTACCACCCTGGATTCAGCTGTGTTTCAGCCCCTATGACCAGGGGCGTTGCCCAGAAATGGGGGCAGGACAGTGCCTGTCCCATGGGACTCAGCCCAACCACATAGGGGGAGAGGAAGAGAAACTGAGGCACGAGGAAGGGAAGTTGCTCTCTGAGGTCACTTAGCCAGGAAAAGAACCCAGGTGTCCTGGTTACTTGCATGGGACCCCTCCAGTCTCTTGCAGGAATCCTACCAGACTGCTCTCCCCCCCCCCCCCCGCGCCTCCTTCCCCTCCCTCAGTGCAACAGGGTGAAGCCCGGAGATGAGGGATGAGGATATATTTGTGCCCCCCACGTG
Organism: Pelodiscus sinensis; assembly: GCF_052426305.1. Classification (NCBI taxonomy): domain Eukaryota; kingdom Metazoa; phylum Chordata; order Testudines; family Trionychidae; genus Pelodiscus; species Pelodiscus sinensis. The sequence continues at coordinate 13,847,211 of NC_143073.1, read as the reverse complement.
TCATGGGGCTGGAGTCCATGCCCACCCCCACAGACAGAGGGAATACACTGGGTAGTGAGGACGGAGTGTTTATTTACAGGCAGACGCAGGCAGCTCAGGCCTTGGGACCTCAAGGATCAGTCCCTCCCACAGGGCAGCAAGATTAGTGCACCCCCCTGGAATCAGTCGCCCTCTCTGCCAGTACCAGCCAGAATCAGGGTCCCCCAGGATCAGAGACCCTCAAGAACAACCCTTCTCCCCTCCAGTGCAGCAGACTTTGGGCCCTCCAACTGGGGGTGAAAATCCAGGATCCAAGCAGAGCTAAACTGTCCATTTCAAGCACCTGCAAGGAGAGAAAAGGGGGAGGCGGGATTAAGTGGGGATCACATTTACCTTGGCATGCTGCATGTGAGTGCTGCTATCTTGTAGTAACCTTGTGTGTGTGCCTCAGCTTCCCTGGGCACTGCACCAATAGCTAGACGGTAGGGATTTTGGTGCACCAGCCTCCCCCATGTACACAGTGGCTGGTGCCCTGTATAAACCTGAGCCTGGGAGGGGGTGCGATCAGGCGACACCTTTTGCTCAGGAAGCAGGACAAAAGCTAGAGGAGGGGCCGAGCTAGTCTTGGCTGGCTTGGGGTGCAGGGGTAAGGGCTGGGGCCTTGGCTTTGAGCCCCTCTCTGAGATGGATGGTGCTGGCTGCTGGTTCCTGGGCTGACAAGTCTGTTCTACACTGTGTCCCTGTTGCCTAATAAACCTTCTGTTCCACCTGCCGGCTGAGTCTCACATCTGGCTGCGGATGTGGGTGTAGGGCCCAGTGACTCCCCGTTCCTCAGTGATGGTGTGATGCAGTGTCAGTAGGTTGCTGGTTGCAGTGCTTGGCCTGTGGATGACCCCTAGTGGCCTCTGTAAGCGCTGCCCAGAGGGGGGCTCCTTGAGGGCCCCCAAGACAGTGACTGAATCCGTCCTACCAAGGGATGGAACAAAGGAAGTGAGTGTTGGGGGAAGGGTCAGTTTCTGGCTGGGAAACATGAAGGGAACAGCCTAAGCTGGGTGCTGAGAGTTGAGGGGGGCGATGGACCCGCTAACCCAAAGGGTCTAAGGCATCCGGGCCCTGACTCCTGTAGCCACATCACGTCTATGCTGTGCTGTATCCTGGAGAAGCAATAAATCGTCTCTACTCTACTGGCTGGCTGAGTCTGTTAATGCTGCTACTGGGGTGCAGGATCGGGGAGTCCCTGACGCGCCGTCAGAGGGGATGAGATGGGGCACTGACCAAGCCATGCCCAAGATAGGCAGGGTGGGAAGCAGCATTCCAGCCTCATGGGGGAAGTGGCACTGCTCCACAGCCCCTTGCCAGCAGAGCGGCTGGGACAAGGCCAATGGGCAAGAATTAATGGAGCCCCCCCAAAACTCTGCCAGTGACTCCACTGCCTGGCGACCCCTCCCAACCTAGGTGCCCCTGAGCGCTCCCCTGGTCTCCTAGGGTCAGAGAACAGACTCCCACCACCACCTGAGGTCACACACAAACCAGGATCCCACCACGGAGCAGAGAGACACCCTCGCAACATCTGCAGGGACAGACACGCCGAGATGATGGAAAAATATTCCTGGTCTGCCAGGGGCACCTGGGTCTTTCCTAGGGAGGTATACGGGGTGTCACCTGGTGTTTTGGGGAGTACTGAGAGTGGTCGTCTTCCCTGGGGCTCTGGGGACAGTGCAGTGGGAGGGGCAAAGGGGTTTCCTGGGGGTATCAAGAAAGTCCCCTGGTCTCCAGTGGTCCTGGGGGTGACAGAGGCACTGTAGAGGGGTCACTGACCGGGTCTCCTGGTGGGTGCCCAGGCAGCGCACACAGCAGTAGCGGGCCCCACAGCTGACGCAGGTGTAGTGCGAGGGCAGGCCACACACGGCGCAGAAGTGGCGCTGAGGTAGACTCGAGGGGGCTGCACAGGCCGTCAGATAGTTGGGGCCCTCGCTGGTGCTCAGGTTCTGGGAGAGGAGGGGGGGCAGGGAGCACGTGAGCCCCAGTGGCCCTGTCCCATGTTTCCTGTTTCCACCATATCCCCGTCAGCCTCCCATTCCTGTATCCTACAGTCCTGCCAGACCTCCCCCCCCCCCAATATCTGTGCCCTCCAAACACGATGAGCGCCAGGCCAGACATCCCCCCCCACACACACACACACACGCTCAGGGGTCCAGGCCAAACCCCTCTGCCATCACATACACTCCTGAAGCCAGACACATCTCCCATCCTCCACACACATACTCCTACCCTCCTCCCTCACTCCAGGCCATACCTGTTCCTCTAGCAGGGCCTGGAAGTTCTTACGGAAGCGGAGTTTGAAATGGTCCCCACGGGTCTTCTTCTTCTTCTTCCCTGGGGTGGAGGGGACCAATGGGTTAGACACACCTCCCAGGGGCAGACACACACAGGGACCAATGTTCCCTGTCTGAGCTTGGATGGCCACCCAGGAGAGATTCGGGTACTCTTAGCTGATTAGCAGAGTGCCCACAGCCGGTAGCCTGTGTTTCTACTGGTGGCGCACATCCACACATGCCTCTATGCATGTAACAAAACGTATTCCATACATGGACAGAAAAAATTAGAGAGAACATTGATCAGGAAAACCCTTCTCAAGACCGGAGGCAGCATAACACCCTTCCACCACAGGGCAGGCATACAGAGACTTCCCATATCTGGGGCAGCAGAGATACTGAGACCCTCACAGAGACCTCTCACTCTCCTGGGACAGACAACCCCATGTCTCCCACCCCATTTCAATCCACTATGGCCTTACACCCCCAGAGTACCCTTAGATGCCCACTCCCCAACCCCTACCATGCATCTCCACACCAGCTCCCCCTCCCATCCCATCCCAAAGCCCAGGAGAACCCAGAAGTCCTAGCTCATAGTTCCCTTCCACCCCCCCCTCCGCTCTAACCACTAGACCCCCCCCCCCCACCTCTCCCAGAGCTGGGGAGACAACTCAAGTATCTGGGTGGCCCTGGGAAGAGCAGGAGCGGGGATCCCAACGTTCAGGCGCACCGGTCTCAGCATCGTCGTCAAACTGGGGCAAGCGCTTGGCCAGCTGCGGCAGGTTGGCGTGCGGGTCGTCCTGGAAGTTGTCGTTCTCCAGCGCCTCGAGCTGGCGGCTCAGCCGGCGCTGCCGTGTGGCCCGGTCCAGCACCCGCCGCTGGCCCAGCTCCTGGGACCGTGCTGCAGGTTGGGGGAGGTCAGAGCAGGGGTCTGACACGTCCACTCCCTGCCCCCCACCATTCCCTGTCCCCCATTCCCCACCACTCTCTGCTCCCTGCCCCCCACCATTCCCTGTCCCCCATTCCCCACCACCCTCTGCTCCCTGCCCCCCACCATTCCCTGTCCCCCATTCCCCACCACCCTCTGCTCCCTGCCCCCCACCATTCCCTGTCCCCCATTCCCCACCACCCTCTGCTCCCTGCCCCCCACCATTGCCTGGCCCCCCACCCCCACCACCCTCTGCTCTCTGCTCCCCACCATTGCCTGGCCCCCCACCCCCACCACCCTCTGCTCTCTGCCCCCCACCATTGCCTGGCCCCCCACCCCCACCACCCTCTGCTCCCTGCCCCCCACCGCTCCCTGTCTCCAAGCCCGGCCCCTGCCGCTCTGCCCCCCATCCCCCACTCACCTGACACCTTCTTCTCCACCATGCTGGAACCGGGCTGTGCGAGTCCACCGTCACTTCCGGCAACCCGGCCCCGCCCCCGTCAACATCCTCCCTATGCCCCGCCCCCTGCACTATGCCCCGCCCCCGCCGTCATCTTACCCGGGGCAGCCCCGCTTCCGCCTCTCCCGCCGGGCCCCGCCCCCTCGGCGCGTGTGCTCAGAGGGAAGTTCCCACCCTCGTCGCTCCCTTGTCTGGCCTGGGCCGGAGCCCCTCCCCCAGCGGCCGGGGGGGGGCGGTCCCTCCCTCACTGACCCGCCTCCCCTGCCTGCCAGGGCTTGCCCTGCCCCTGGGTGCTCCCTCCCCTGCAGCCCCTTCCCCCCCACCTCTCCCCGCTCGTTCCCCCCCCCCCCCGCCGGGCCGGCTGCGCCAGGTCCCCCCCATCCGAGCGCTCAGAGAGGGACCCGCCTTTTTCCTCCCCATCCTATCACCGACCACCGGGATTGTCTCCTCGGGCCCTGCCCAGACCTTGCCCAAGGCCCCTGGACCGAAGCGACAGGGGCTGCAAGTGGTGCTGCCAGGCTCATGCCAGGTGCAAGGCTGAGTGCTTGGTTCAGTGGCTCCTACCCCCCTTCCACCTGGTTCTATATCCCACCACTACCCCCATAATGGGCAGAAGCTGGTGCACTGGGGGGGGGGCAACAGAGGATCCCCCAATAAAAGTCCCCTGGGGCCGGGAAAACAAGCTCCCTCCCTCCCCTCGGGAGAGAGACAACAGTGGCACTGGCACTGCTCAGGGGCACATCCAGCAAGAGCAGCCAGATCGGTATTTCCCTGACAGGCTCATGACAAGAGATGGTTTGACATGTGCACTGAAAGTACTGCAAACCCTTCCCCCCCACACACTCCTATCCCCCTTCCAAGCTCTCCTGGAACCACTGTTCCCTAAAAGTTGAGCACTTGGGTGATTCAAATGGTGCCCATCTGGTTAGCAGAATGCCCACAGCAGGCAGTCTGTGTTTCTCCTGGTGGTGCACATATGTGCACACAACAAAATGTATTCCACACAGGAATGGAAAATATTAGAGGGAACATTGCCTGGGACCACAGCAAGCTGAATGGGGCTGCAGCCAGTGTATCTGTGTGCAGGCTGGCCCCTTCAGAATCTGCCCTGACTTCCCCTGAAGGAATCACATCTCAGGGAGAGGGCCACGCCTAACCAGGCTTGTCTATACTAGCCATGACATTGGTACCAAATATGTGGCTCCAGGGAGTGAACAAGTCACCCTTCTGGAATGATGCCAACTTAACCCCGGGTGCTTTTATCACGGGCAGGGAAGAGAAAGAGAGCTCCCTGGTAGAGGTGCCGCTGTTGCACATCTAGTGTGGATACAGCTACTGTGAACAGACCCCTAGTGAAAATTAGGAGACACAATCCCCCAGCTCCTTCCATGCTCTGCATCCAGTCTCCTGACAGGCAGGGGCTATGGGCCCGGCCTAGTACTGCCTACCCACCGCCTTCTGTCAGTGTAACTGCTGCAGGCTGGGTGTCCCCCATGAGACTCCCACGCCTTTCTCAGGGCCAGGAAGAGAGAACCCAAGAGTCCTGGCTCCCAGCAATCCCTGCTCTAATCACTAGCCCCCACTCGCCTCCTTCTCCCGCTGGTTTTAACTTCTGGATCTTTCTAGTCCAGCTCCTCACTGCCCCCCAAGCACTCCCTTTTCCCACTCCTCACCCTCCCACCAGGAGCCCCCTGCCCCCACATGTCCCGTCCCGCCCACCAAGGGGTCCTGATTTCGCACCGCCCCCCCAGCATCCCCTCTCCTCCCCCTTTTTTGGCAACGTGGCAGCAGGAAACAAAACTTCCCTTTTCTTCCCAACCTCGCTTTTCCAGCGCTTTCTCGCTCCGGAACTTTCCAGGCCGCTGATTGGCTGGTGGGGAGGGGGGTGCGGGGACTGATTGGCCGATGGGGAGGGGGCGCGGAAGCTGATTGGCTGAGGGCAAGCTCTCAGTTTTGGGGTGTCCCCGGCGCGCCCCATCCCGGGGTACCGGCGGGGGTGTGTGTGAAGGGGCTGGGGTGCGCTCCCTATCTGGGAGGGAGGGGCTCAGAGCCCCAGGGGGGAGCGGGACCCTGGCCCCCTCTACACTGGGCGGGGGCTGGGAGGAGCCGGGACTCGGATCGCGAGAGCTGCGAGCTTGGGGGCCGCTCAGAGCCTCCCCGGGCCAGGCTACTGCGCCATGGAGCCGAGCCCTGCCGCTCTCCTGACCGCCCTGGCAGCGCTGCTGCTGCTGGCCGCAGCCCGCGGCACCCGGGACCCGGACGTGCTGAATCCAGGTGAGCGCGGAGTAGTGCAGGAGGCGCACGGGGAGATCGGGACAGGGGCTGGGGCAGGGGGACATTGCAGGGGGCTCAGGGCGCGAGGCGCACGGAGCGATCAGGGCAGGGGACAAGGCAGGGAGAGATTGGAAAAGTGGCTCAGGACAGAGCAGGGGGCGCATGGGGAGATCGGGGCAGAGCAGGGAACACACGGGGAGATCGGGGCGGGGCTGGACAGGGGGCACCCGGGGAAGTTGAGACAGGGGAGCACGGGAAGATCAGGGAGGGGGTGCATGGAGTGATGCAGGACGTGAGGAGAAGGTAAGGAGGAGAGATGGGGCAGGGGCGCGCGGGGAGATCAGGGCAGGCGGCAAGGCAGGGAGAGATTGCAAAAGTGGCTCAGGACAGAGCAGGGGCCGCATGGGGAGATCGGGGCAGAACAGGGAACGCACGAGGAGATTGGGGCTGGACAGGGAGCACACAGGAAGTGGGGCAGGGAGAGAACAGGGTGGGGCTGTGCAGAGGGTGCATGGGGTGATGCAGGACACAGGATGTGAGGAGGGTACGGAGGAGATCAGGGGCACAGGGAATGATCTGATCCGGACAGAGGACATAGATTGTGTGGGTGGCATATGGGGGACTAGGAGCCACAGCAGTGGGTGCAGTGGGGAAATTGGGGCAAGAGATGGATGCTCTAGGTGGTGGGACAGGGGCATTCACCTTTGGGAGGAGCACTCCCACATCGGGTGGAGGGAGGCAGTGGTGCATATGTAACCACCACCAGGGGCATTTGAACTTGGGCCCTCTGGAGCTTAGTACAAGAGCCGCTACCCTCTGAGCTAAAAGCCAGCTGCCTTTCAGCCCATGCTGTAGTCCTCTCTTGTTCTTATCTGTTGCTGTAGTCTAGGTGCTACTGCATGGGACAGTGAACTACACTAGGTGTCTGGGTTACACATGCAGGGATTGGGCAAGTGCTGGGGGACCCACTGGAGACACACAGGAGTTGCAGGGGAGCTGACCCCAAAGCCAGTGGAGATCCCAAGGTGGGGGGCCCGCAGTGGTTGAGGAGAAGCTGGAGTTCAGGGTCTCTCTGGTGGAGGAGCAGAGAGACCCCGGGCCAGAGGCTGGCTGAGGCCAAGCGCTCCTGTGTGCCCATGGGCAGAGGAGCACCTGAGAGCAGGGAGCAGGCACACAACCTGCTGTGGAGGAGCTGGAGGCAGAGGGGGTCCCCTTTATGGCACCGTGGCGGCCAACCCATCCCCCACTGCTGCATAGGGGCAGAGGGAACTCACAGGCTGAAGTGGGGGTTCATGCTGCCGATTGCCTTGGGGACCTCTCAGCTGTTGGCTTGTCTGAACACAGACACCCCTCCAGAGGCACTGGGGCTCCTGTGGCTTTCCTGCCTCCCAGCCCTAGCCAAAGACCCTGCTCCCCACTATGCCCCGTGCTCAGAGGGGATGTAAAATCCTGTTTAATTGGTTACCCGGTTACATTCAATCTTGAATTGATTAAAGGGGAACAGGTGAGGGGGCCAGCCCCCACCACAGGCAGGGGCTGCTGTAGTCTGGCCAACATGCCACTGCCTGCTGTGCACCCACAGGCCGGCCGCGCACCCACAGGCCTGCCGCAGACAGGAACTGCTGTGGTCTGGAGCACCCCTGTGTGCTACACTCAGGGAGCTGCGCCTGTCCCCACCACTTAACTGGAACCAGTTAACCATTCACATCCCTGCTCCCCACCCAGAGCCAAGGATAGAACCCAGGAGTCCTGGCTCCCGACTCTCTGCCCGCCTCAGGCTTAGGCCAGGCCGCTGCCCAGGAGAGGGTCAGAGTAGGGGGGTGCCCAGGCAGCCCTTTCCCAGAATCCTGGGAGGCTTGGCCACACACACCCCTGTCCTTTTGCTCAGGGTGGGGATTTCACATGATCCCCCAACTGCCAGGCACTCCCTGGCTGCCAAGCCCTACTTAGCCTGCACAAAATGGGGTGAGCCCTTCTCTGGAGGCTGCAGGGCGCCCTGTGCCAGGATCAATGTTCCCTCTAATTTTTTCCATCCGGGGTGGAATAAATTCTGTTACACGCACCAAGGCATGTGTGGGTGTGCACCACCGGTAGAAACCCCTGCTGCCATCTGTGGGCACTCTGCTAATCAGCTGGGCAGCACCTGAATTTCTCCTGGGTGGCTCCGTCTCCTTCCCAAGCCCAGCACCAGTCCTGGCACGGGCACCACCATCTGCTTATTGTTAGCTGCCTGGCAAGGGCTGTGTGCTGGTAATTTGTTGTGATTGTTCTCGCGTAGGACAGTAACAGCTCGACTCCCAGCCTGAGAGCACCCCCCGGCGAGCCACACGCCACCTGTCTGCAGCCCAGAGCCGGGCTCCCAGGCCTGGCATGCACCCCCCACCTGCAGCCCAGAGTGGAGCTCCTGGGTGTGCCAGCCCACATATAGAGTCCTCTGCCCCCCAAGCGAGATCAGGGCCCCATCACACTGGGTGCTGGCCAGACCCTCCCGGGCTTTTCTCATGGGCTGGCAGGGGCTGGGGGGAGAGCTCCCCCTGTTGGAGCAGGGCAGAACAGTCACAGCCCTGCTCCCCCCTGGGTCCCAGGACCCCGTATGAGCCGCTGGGGGCAGCAGAGCCTCTGTCTCTCTCCGTGGCGGGGCAGGATGCCAGGAACAGGGGTGTGGCACAGGGCCAGCGCATCAGCTGCTCTCCTGGGCTCCAGCATACGTTTCCCTCCTACTCCCCCACTCTCCTTCCAGAGCCAGGGAGAGAACTCTGGAGTCCTGGCTCCCGGCCCTCCCTTGCTTTAACCCAGCAGCCTCCACTTCCCTCCCAGAAGTGGGGAGAAATCCAGGAGTCCTGCCTCCCAGCGCCCCCTGCTCCTATCACCAGATCCCACTCTCCTCCCAGAGCCAGGGAGAGAACCCAGGAGTTCTGGATCCCAGGGCAGCTCCTGGGGGGTACCACAAGCCCCCCTCCTTTATCATCTCTCCATTGGCCTGGTCTCTGTGGCAGAAATTCCCTGCAGGGACAACAGCCCTACCACAGTCCCAAAGAGGGAGCCCCCCCAGGAGGCTGAGGGTGGATGGAGGAGTGAACCCCAGGGCTGTGGGTGGCTGGGAGGCAGGGATGCATAGAGCCAGGCTGGGGTCTATGGCAGGCACTAACCAGACCCGGGATCTCTCTTCCCCATAGACAAACTGCTGGTGATCACCGCTGCCACGGAGCAGACGGAGGGATACATGCGGTTCCTGCGCACTGCCCGCTACTTCAACTACACCATCAAGGTGAGACAGACTCACGCCCCACCCCAGAGCTGGCTGCATCCCAGCCCTGGGCCAGAGTCCCTGTGTAACCGGCCACCTCATCCCAGAGCTAGCTGCATTTCAGTGCCAGGCGAGGGGTCCCTGTGTAACCAGCTGTCCCACCCCAGATCCAACTGCATCTGAGCCCTGGCCCAGGGGCCCTTTGTAACCAGCCCCGTGCCCCACCCCAGACCTGGCTGCATCCCAGCCTGGGCAGGCATTCCCCGGGTCTGAGCATACCGGGGTCTCTCTCCCTCACGCCCCTGTCCCTGCAGACCCTGGGCCTGGGCGAGGAGTGGCGCGGAGGGGATGTGGCCCGCACGGTCGGGGGCGGGCAGAAGGTGCGCTGGCTGAAAGAGGAGATGGCGAAACACACAGAGCACGAGGATCTCGTCGTCATGTTTGTCGACAGGTAGGGAGGGAGGTGGCTGGTGCCCCACTCCCCTTCCCGCGTGGGGCTCCGTGTCTTCAAGCCTCAGGGTACACCCTGGGGGATCCCCTCTCTGTGCACTGCCAACCCCATGATCCTGCTCTGCTGGAAGCAGCGTTTGGGGCTCTGGGCTGGGGGGGATATTTTGGTGGTGCACTGGGGGCTGATGGTTTCCAGGGCCTGCCTGGACCCAGAAGAGGGACCCCCCTGCAGCTGGGATGTGGGCGTAGCTGCTTCGACAAGGAGCATAACAGCAGGTGCCCCTGCCTTGCTGGGCACAGGTGCATTGGGAGGTGGGGGGCTGGTCAGGGAGGGACCCAGCTCCGACCCACCTGCTGTCTTGGGGTACCAGGCCTTGGCTGGTGGCGCAGAGCTCACTTTGCCCTTTTTGGTGGTGGAGGGGAGTAGCGACTAGGCCAGGTGGCCCCTGGGATCCATACACAGCCCTGTGCCCCACTAGGGAGCACCTCAAGGTTCCCAGGACATGGTGGGGGGCCAGGGGATGGCTAGGGGGTATGTTTCCTCTTTGTAGCCTCTGAATTTGCCCTGGGGGTGTAGTGGGGAGAAAGGGCTTGGGGGGGCATTGATGGTGCAGGGGTGCTCTGGGCTGTACCATTCCCCAGCGGGAATCAGCCTGACCCCTCCCCAGTGACAGCGTGGGACTAGCCGGAGGCCCCCCCAAAGCTCTGGGGGGTGCAGTGCGGGCTCTGGGGATGCAAGGGGCTCTGGGAGTGAAGGGAGGGCTTTAGGGGGTGCAAAGGGGCTCTGGCCTGGCTCATTCCCCAGTGTGTCTCTGCACCCCCAGTTATGATGTGCTGCTGGCCAGTGGGCCCGTGGAGCTGCTGCGGAAGTTCATGGCATTCGACAGCCAGGTCGTATTCTCGGCTGAGGCTTTCTGCTGGCCTGAGTGGGGCCTGGCCGAGCGGTACCCCCCCGTCAGCGCCGGCAAGCGCTTCCTCAACTCAGGAGGTGAGGGGGGGAGGGGGAAGCACAGGGATGTAGGGGGAGGATGGGGGCAGGGGCAGGAAGAGAGCAGGAGGATGGGGGAAGGGTCAGAGGCAGGGGTATGGGTGGGTGTGGGAGGGTGCAGCGTGGGATGGGAAAAGCTGGGGGATATTGTGGGTCCAGGGGGTATGTGTGGGAGTGCCCTGGGCAGGAGGAAAGTGGCATAGGGCCTGTAGGGAGGGCATTGGTGCTGGTGGGAGAGGGTGGTGTGGTGTCTAGGAGGGGCAGCAACTGCGAGGCAGGGCCTGGCAGCTGGGAGGTACACGACCTCTCCGCCTGCCACCAGGTTTCATCGGCTTCGCCCCGGCCATCCACCGTGTGGTCCAGCTCTGGAAATACAAGGACAACGACGATGACCAGCTATTCTACACCCGCATCTATCTGGACCCTGGCCTGCGGGTGAGTCTGGTGGCGGTGCCCCTACTGCCCTTTCTCTGCCCCCCACATCGGCACTGACCTCAAATTCTTGTCTCCAAACAAGCCCCGTGGGACCCTGGTTCCTCTTTTTAGGGAGGTTAAAATAAGGTTAATTTGCTAATCGAGTAGTTGATGGAATTTTTATTGACCAACCAAGTAGTCGATAGGGGAAGGCTTGCGCACCGGTCCGAGACCAAACCTCCTGATGAAATGCATCCTAGAATACTCAAGGAGCTGATAGAGGAGGTATCTGAGCCTCTAGCTATCATCTTTGGAAAATCATGGGAGACAGGAGAGATTCCTGAAGACTGGAAAAGGGCAAATATAGGGCCCATTTATAAAAAGGGAAATAAGAACAACCCAGAAAACTACAGACCAGTTAGTTTAACTTCTGTGCCAGGGAAGATAATGGAGCAAGTAATTAAGGAAATCATCTGTAAACACTTGGAAGGTGGCCAGGTGATAGGGAACAGCCAGCATGGATTTGTAAAGAACAAATCATGTCAAACCAATCTGATAGCTTTCTTTGATAGGATAACGAGTCTTGTGGATAAGGGAGAAGCGGTGGATGTGGTATAGCTAGACTTTAGTAAGGCGTTTGATATGGTCTCGCATGATATTCTTATCAATAAACTAGGCAAATACAACTTAGATGGGGCTATTATAAGGTGGGTGCATAACTGGCTGGATAACCGTACTCAGAGAGTAGTTATTAATGGTTCACAATCCTGCTGGAAAGGTATAACTAGTGGGGTTCCGCAGGGGTCTGTTTTGGGACCGGCTCTCTTCAATATCTTCATCAACGAATTAGATATTGGCATAGAAAGTACGCTTATTACGTTTGCAGATAATACCAAGCTGGGAGGGGTTGCGACTGCTCTGGAGGACAGGGTCATAATTCAAAATGATCTGGACCAATTGGAGAAATGGTCTGAGGTAAACAGGATGAAGTTTAATAAAGACAAATGCAAAGTGCTCCACTTAGGAAGGAACAATCAGTTTCACACATACAGAATGGGAAGCGAATGTCTAGGAAGGAGTACGGCAGAAAGGGATCTAGGGGTTATAGTGGACCACAAGCTGAATATGAGACAAATGGCTTGGTCATTGTTTTCGGTCCATCCCCTCCAGAGTCCCTAGGGTTGGTCGCTGTCGGCAGACAGGCTACTGGGCTAGATGGACCTTTGGTCTGACCCAGTACGGCCATTGTAAGCTCAGGGCTCAGGGTCGGGGGTCTCACTGGACCACCCTGATTTTCATGCAAACCTGCTCCTGGGTAGCCAGGCTGGCAGCTCTCCTGCCCTAGACGGCCACTTTCCTGTGCCTAGTGCGGAGGTCGTGGATGAGGTCCACGATCTCCGCACTAGACCTGGTGGGCGCCCACCTCTTGCGGACCTGGGCAGGCTCCCGGGAGCCGCCAGCCTGGTCCCAGGAAGAGGCGGAGGGCTGGGTGGCAGCGGGTGGCTGGTTCGTGCTGTGCCAGGTGCAGGGTCTGCTGGCTGGGTGCTGGCAGGCTTGCACCTGGCACAGACACTGTAGCCAGACCGTGCCCCTTTAAGGAGGGGGGCAGATGAGTTTCCCTGGTGTTGGCCAGAGTGGCCACCAGGGAAAGCTGGGGAGGGCTAGCCTCCCACTAGTTCAAATTAAGTGGCTACTCAGCCCTTAATTCGAACTACTTAATTCGAACTAGGCGTTAGTCCTTGTAGAATGAGGTTTACCTAGTTCGAATTAAGTGCTCCGCTAGTTCGAATTAAGTTCGAACTAGCGGTTTGCCTGTGTAGCGCCTATCAAAGTTAATTCGAACTAACGTCTGTTAGTTCGAATTAACTTTGTAGTGTAGACATACCCTTACAGAGGCAGCAAGCTGGGGAATGCGAGCAGTTGATTAGAGTAACCGATAAGCCTAGACCCGTTGGCTACTTGCTTACATCCCTACCTCCTTTGCCTTTTGATGTGGGTGTAGGTGGTGGGGAACTTGTCTGGCTGATTCCGGAGCAGGTATGGTTCCTTCATGGCTGGATACACAGAACTCACTTGGGCTGAACACGACCAAGAACTCTAGTTTGAAAACCTGGGAAAATTGGTCAAGAGCTGGGTTTGAATAGTGGAGGGAAGGAATTGGAGAGGGAAAATTCCTAACCCTCACCCAAATCCCATGACTCGTAGTGACCAGATCTTGGGAGAAGATTGAGCCAAAACTTGGACAGTTTTATGCTGGGATGCTAAGTTGTGGTGTGCAAATACTGCGGTCATGCAAACCTCCGCCAGACCATTAAAGGACCTTAAGAGGAACCCGTGTGCTGGGTAAAACGTGAGCTGACCCCATGGCTGGACCTGGTAGGGAAGACCCTGTTGTGGCGTCAGAAGTCAACGAAGAATAGAAACAAGGCAAGAAACCTCCAAGGGTGAAAAGCAGAAGGAAGAAACCAACAAGGTTCGGTGACTCTCGCCAGCATGTTACTCTCCAATGCCCCAGAGGCCTTCAGCGTCGACAAGCTTTCCCAGCGGGCAGAGGGGCGCAGTAGTTTGCACGATTTTGCTAACACACAAGACAAGGGGCACGCAGACCTGTCCGGGTCTCAGCTTCAGGGTTAGCTACGGGGCAGCTGGCAGAGCACGTCACTAAATCCTTTGGCTTCACTGCAGACCATCAGAAGCCGACTGGGAAAGGGGTGTGGCCGTGCTTATACCAGGCCGGTTGTGGTGGTGTCAGGATTCAGGGGTGGGGTGTTTTGGTGAGATCCCCGCTTATCTTCTGCCACTGAAAAGCTTTGGGCTGGGACCCACTGGAATAGGATGGGTCCGGGTTCCCTGTCCCTTGCAGCTGCCCCACCCTGGGGTGGCAGCCTCCCTACCTTAGGCCAAGAGGCCTGTGTTGGTCTGCTGGAGCCAGAAGGCCGGCGAAAGACTGTCCATTTCTCTGCCCTGCCCCGAGGGCCAGTGCTTATTGCTGTGTCCTGCCCAGGGGCCGGAGAGCCAGGAGTGGCTTACGGCTCCGCCTTGGCCAGAGGGCTAGAGCCCTGAGACTGCTAATCCCCCCCCGAACCTTGCCTTATAGATGCACTGTAAAAGCCCCGGGACACAGGGAGAGAACGCCCGGGCTACAAGGAACAGATTCCAGCCGACGTGCCCTTGGCGCAGAGGACGCCGTATCCTACGGGACAGTGCACGGTGGCGCGTGGTGCACCCAGTTACACCCAATCCGGACGTTTGGCAGGCGTTTGCCGCACCAAAGTGGGAAGTCGCCTCGTTTTACAGACAGTCAAGAGCCAGGGTGAGGGGTCCTGTCCTTTGTGAAGGGCGGGGCCTGCCTGGAGAGGGAAACTGAATGTTCGTGGCCAGGTTGTTGACAGACGGACTCAGGCACTGACGCAGTGCGGGAGGTGGCATTTATTGGGATCCCAGCCATCTCCAAACAGAGCAACAACCACCAGCATCCCTGCCCTGCCGGACCCAGCTCTGACTAGCCCTGCATGGAGCAGTTCACCCCAGAAGTGACTTCCAAAGCCCAGAGCCATGTGCCCAGCACGTACATGGTCAGAAAGATCAAAGACCAGCAGCCGTGGCGTGGCCACCAGGATGAGCCCGGGGAGAAAAGAGGGAGAACGTGATGGAGGATTTGGTGTTGAGAGGGGCTCCAGGGCAAATCACCTTGAGGCCCATGTGGAGCAGTGTAACCAGCCCTACCAATAGCGCCAGGACAGAGGGACCCAGGAAGAATTTGAGTTCGGAGCATCAAGGACAGGTTGGCATTGACTGCCCTTTCTGTATCCCGGGACGAATACAGTCCGCCCTGGGGACGGACAGCAGGCCACGAAGGACCGCAGCGGAATTGAAGACGTTCCACATGAAGGGTCACCTGCCGCCACATGGCCGGGAGAGCGGGGTGGCCAGGGAAGATCCAGCCCGCACTGCGTCGCATTATGGACTGACACCGGGTGCAGTTACAGGAGGACCTGCAGCACAGCTCCGGAGGGTTAGACAGCCTGGGACTACTGGCCCGATGCTGGGTGAGAATTTAGCTCCCAAGGGGCCAGACAGGATAAACTGCCGTGTCTGGAACCGGGCGACCGTGTTCACCCCAGGTTGGAGGGCGGATCCCAGCTGGGGTAACAAAAAGAGCCCAAACCCCAGACTATGTGATGGGGAACTCGGCAGAAAGCAGCGACATCTGCAGTTTGGTCCCTGGGAGGAAGGATTACCGACACACCTCCAGGCGACTCAGAGACTCCAGATGGGCCCCAGCCTGGTGGGGCAGCCCCTGGGCAGCCTGGCGACCCAGCTGTGACCCGTTCGGGCCGTGCAAGTAGAAAACCAGCCCGATGCCAGGCGGCTGAACAAACAGAGCTTCCCAGCCCACGGAGGATGGAACGGGGGCTGCATTAGCTTGTGCCGTGACTCAGTGGGGCTGCCAAGGCCCAAACGGGCCAGAGGTGTAACGAGTGGCGCAGCCAGTCTGGTTCTGGGCTGTGGCGCGTTTGGGCTAGAAACTGGAGGAAAGGGGGGAAAGCTTTTGGCTCCCCCAGCCTCCATAACTGGACAGGAATCTGCACAAACTAGGCATTCAGGGGCCCCAGCAGAGCAGTTTGGGGGGGGGGGCCCTGGGCTGGGACTACAGGGGGCTGCAGGTCGGGAGTGAGGGGCATTGATGGGGAGAAGGGAAGGCTGCAGGTTATAGTGGGGGGCTTTTAGCCAGACCACCTGGTTTTTTCCTTGGCTCTGTGAGGAGAATGGAGGTTAGTGGGGAGGGGGGGGGGCTGGGAGCCAGGACTCCTGGGTTTTCTCTGGCTCTGGGAGGGGAGTGGGGACTGGTGATCAGAGTGAAGGGATGAGGGTAACTGGGAGCCAGGATTCCTGGGCACTGTCAGAGGAGATTGGGACCAGCTCTGGGATGCAGCTGACTCTGGGGAGAGGCATGCAAGCTGCAGTGACCCAGTGGAGAAGACAAGCAGGGGTAGATGAGGAATTGGACCCTGCTCATTGGTGGCTTGGGGGTGCACAGCAGGGGAGACTGCCCCAACATGGCCACTCGGTTGCCAAACACCGTCTCTTTGCAGAAGACATTGGGTCCCGTTGTGGGGGGTTCAGGGCCTAGGGGGAGGAATGTTTGAGGGAGATGTGTCCTCCCCAAGGGATCCTGCTCCCTACCCCCAATTGAATCATTTCAGGGGTGTCCTTTGCGGAGTGGGGGCAGGGAAAGGCTTTCGGATGCTGGGGGAAGCAGTGGAGAGAAGGGAGGGTGTTGGGGGCTGTCCCTGGGTGCAGGTTCCCCCTGCTTTGACCCCCCTCTCCTTTTCCCTCCCCCACAGGAGAAGTTTGGGCTGGCACTTGACCACAAGTCGAAAATCTTCCAGAACCTCAACGGGGCCATTGGTGAGAGATGGGGAGCCCTAACCTGGGGGAGGGGGGCAGGGAGGCAGGATGCCTGGGTTCTCTCCCTGGCTCTGGGAGGGGAGAGGAGTTTGGGGGGGCTGGGAGGCAGGACGCCTGGGTTCTAGCTGTGGGGAGTGGGGCGGGGCTGGGATTCTCCCCCATGTGTCTCTCTTTCTCAGATGAGGTGGTGCTGAAATTCGAGAGGAACCGGGTCCGTGCCCGGAACGTGGCCTATGACACCCTCCCTGTGGTGATACATGGCAACGGGCCCACCAAGGTACCTCCCAGCCCACTCCCCCCAGTCCCCCAGACTCCTCCCCCCGATACCCTCACAGCCCCCAGCCACCCCTACAAGTCCCTGGCTCCCCCAGGAGCCTTCTGACCCCTTTTGACACTCCCTGCCCTTAGCCGGTGACCCCAACATGCAGACCCCCCTGCACTCAGAGGTGTGGGGAGGGACTGGGGGGGTGTCTGCTGGGATGGGGGCTATAGGGGCTAGAGAGGGGAGAAGGTGGGGGTTAGCACATCAGGAGAGGCTGGGGGTCAGGGGCAGCAGGAGAGGATGGGAGCCAGCTCCAGGGAAAGGGGCATCAGGGGAGGACGGGGTGGAAGGGGAAAGAGGGAGGGTGGGGGCAGTAGGCGAGGATGGGGCAAATGTGGGCTGGCTGTGGGGGAGGGGTGGGGCAGCAGGAGAGGATGAAGGCTGGCAGCTGGAGCGATTACTGGGGAGGGGGCACGTCTCTCACCTCATTCTCTCTCCCCCTCCCAGCTTCAACTGAACTACCTGGGGAACTACATCCCTAACAGCTGGACCTACGAGGGGGGCTGTGGTGTCTGTGACCAGGGGCTGCTTGACCTGTCAGAGACCCCGGTGAGCGAGGGGGGGGCCACTCCCCAAAGCAGAGCCCCATGGGGTGGGGGCCCTGTCTCCCTCCTGGAGGAGAGGCTGGGCATGGCTGGGTTTAGGGAGGTGGGAGAGGCTGGCTTAAGGGGCTGGCAGGAGGCGATTTGGGGGCCGGGAGCAGCTGGATTCAGGGGGGCTGGGCTTGAGGGCCAGCAGTGGCTGGTTTCAGGGTGTCTGATCCCCTGTGTCTCCCCAGGAGGCGGCGCTGCCCCGGGTGCTGGTGGGAGTGTTCATCGAGCAGCCGACGCCCTTCCTGCCCCAGTTCCTTCAGCGTCTGCTGGCCTGGGACTATCCCTACGCCCGCCTGAGCCTCTTCCTGCACAACCGCGTGAGTGCCCCGCTGTCTGTGGGCCCCCTGCACCTCTACCTGCTCCCCACGACCCCTCGAGCCCCTTCCTGCCTCCCGCTGTCCCCTGGCTCCCGCCCTCCTGCTGCCCCATGTCCCTGTGCCCCCACTGGCCCCCTGTGCTCCCCACAACTCCCTGCAATACCCCCTCATTGCCTCCCGCTGCCCCTTGTGCCCCTACTTGTCCCACACCCCTGCCCCCTTCCCACAGCTCCGCCCAGCTGCTGTCCCATGGCTCTACCCCCACCCCACTTTCACACCCCTCACCAACCTGCCTGCTCTTGCCCCCAGCTGCCACCACCAGCTGCTCCACATCACACCCCTGCAATCCCCAGCAGCCCTATGTGACTCCTGGTTGCCCGCAGAGACCACCCTGAGACCCTCAGATGTCCCTAAACTGCCCCCACTTCTCCCTGCCCGTGGAGATCCCATCCCCTGGACACCTCCAGATCCCACACATCTTCCCAGCCACCCCAGGAAACCCGACATGTCCCCAGCCGCTGATGCCCCCACCCCACCATGTAGCAGAGACACCCCCCACAGGGACCCGTATCCCCTCCAGAGACCCCCATTGCCTGGAGACTCCCCCAGCCCCCGTGACACGGTGGTGCGGTTCCCACCCTCCCCAGCTGACCCATGCCCCTCCTCCCAGGAGGTGTTTCACGAGCCGCACGTGCAGGAAGCCTGGGAGCGGCTGCGCGGGGCCTTCGCCAGCATCAAGCTGGTGGGCCCGGAGGAGGAGCTGAACCAGGGCGAGGCACGGGACATGGGCATGTGAGTGGACGGGGCTGGGGGCAGCACCCGGGCAGAGGGAGGGGGGGAATGTGATGAGGGGAAGGTGCCATACAAGAGGAGATTGGCCAGGGTTGTGACCACAGGGTGGGGGTGGAGCCATGCAACAGATAGTAGGTGGGGCTGTGGGAATGGGGGCGGGGCCATAGGGCTGTGGGACATGTCATAGGCAGGATCATGGGAATGGGAGTGTGCCCGTGGGGGTGGGGCTGTGGGACAGCTGGTGGGCGGAGCTGTGGGAATGTGGGTGTGGCCACAGGACAGGTGTCGGGCACAGCTGTGGGACAGATGGTGGGCAGTGCCATAGGGAAGACGGGGCAACAGGAGCGTGGGTGGTCTCATGGTGATGGGCGGTGGCTAAAGGACCCGGGGGGGGCCCCTCCTCTGGGAATGGGGGTGGGGCTATGGGGAAGTGGGCAGGGCTGGGCTGCTGGAGGCAGGACCAGGGGCTGCAGGGGGCATGATGCTGTGGGGGACAGGCACCGAGGGAGGGTGTGGAGGAGCTGGTCCGTGGTGTTTGTCTGACCCCCCTTCCCCCATGTATTCTCCAGGGACATCTGCCGGCAGGACCCCGACTGTGACTATTATTTCAGTATGGATGCGGATGTCGCCCTGACTCACCCAGGGGCCCTGCGCGACCTGATCCAACAGAACCAGTGAGACCCGCCCCCCCGACCCCTTTTCACGTGACTCCGCCCCCTTGCTTAGCTCCACCTTTTGTCTCTCTGCTCCATTGCAGGAAAGTCATCGCCCCCATGGTGTCGCGCCCACGCAAGCTCTGGTCAAATTTTTGGGGGGCACTGAGCCCTGAGGGCTACTACGCCCGCTCCGAGGACTACGTGGAGCTGGTGCAGGGCAAGCGCATGTGAGTCAACCCCCAGAGAGACCTGCTCCCAGCCATAGCTCCGCCCCCTTCCTAGGGGTGTGTCCTAGATCTGCCTACAACTGAAGCTCCACCCCTTTCCCCGTGAATGTGATCTAAATCTACCCTCCAGGTGGGGCTCTGCCCCCTTCCCATTGGTGTGGCCTAGACCTGACCCAATCAGAACTCTGCCCCATTCACAGGGGGTGTGGCCTGGACTTGCCCACTTCTATTGAAGCTCCACTCCCTAAACTCCACCAATCTGGAGCCTCCTTTATTGGAGGAGGGCCCTGGCCCCACCCCACCCTTGCTGCTCTGCTGAGCCGGTGTCTGTGTGTCTGTCCCACAGTGGGGTGTGGAATGTGCCCTACATAAGCCAGGCCTACCTGGTGCGTGGGGAGACGCTGCGCTCGGAGCTGCACGACCGGAGTGTCTTCACCATGGAGGAGACCGACCCCGACATGGCCTTCTGCAAGAACGTGCGCGAGAGGGTACGGCCCCCCTGAGCCCTCCTGTGGCCCTCCAAAACCCTCACAGCCTCCATGGCACCCATACATCTCTCCACCCATCCTGACGTGCTTTCTGCAACATCCACGAGAGGGTCAGGCCCCCTGAGCTCCCCCAAACCACACCCCCCATGGTGCCCTGAAACCGCCACAGCCTCCACTGCACCCCTAAATTCCACACCCATCCTTACTTGCCTTCTGCAAGAACATTCATTAGAGGGTATAGGCCCCCCAGCTCCCCTGAACACCTCACCCATGTCCCCCAAAACCCACACAGGTCCCCACAGATCCCCCACCCACCTCAACATGGCTTTCTGCAAGGATGTCTGTGAGAGGGTACGGGCCCCTCAAAACACACACAGCCCCCCCCAAATCCTCCACAGGCCCTCCCCCCTCCCCCCAGTCACCCACCCACCCACCTCTGACAGGCCTGTCTCCTGCAGGGGATTTTTCTGCACATCACAAACCTGGAGGATTTTGGACACCTGCTCTCCATAGCCAATTATAACACATCCCGCCTGCACCCCGAACTCTGGCAGATCATGGAGAACCCCCTGGTGAGTAACCCTGGCCCCCCTGTCCTGTGAGTGACTCCACCACTGGTGAGTAACCCTGGCCCGCCCCCAGCCCTGTGAGTGACTCCACCCCTGGTGAGTGACCCTGCCCCCTGTGAGAGGGGGACTAGCACCAAGGTTCCCTGTAAGCTGGGCGCTTGTGCCAGGGCTCAGGAGATTCCAGTGCCACACTGATTAGCAGAGCGCCCACAGCTGGGTTTGTGTTTCTCCTGGTGGTGCACATTGGTACATGCCTTGGTGCACATTAAACAAATATTCCACACATGGATGGAAAAGGTTAGAGGGAACTTTGTTTGGGGGAGGGGCTATGGCCAACAGCCAATATGTGGGGCATGGTATAGGGGTAATGGTGGATGGGTAAGGAGGGAAACTAGGCAGGAGGCTGGCTGGGGGTGGGGGAGGAGAGATGGAGGCAGAGGATTTCTCTCACATTGTATTTGGGGTACCCCAGGACTGGCAGGAGAAATACATCCATGAGAACTACTCCCGAGTGCTGGACGGGGAATTGGTGGAACAGGTAACCCCCTGACCCCCACATCTCCCCACCACCTCCCCAAAACCCCATCCACCACTACTGCTCGGGAGCAGAGCTTAGCAGCATCTGCCCTGCCCCCCACCCATGGGAACACTGTGGGGCTGGGCAGAGAGTCAACCCTAACCCCATCCCGCCAAATACCTCTGTGGGACCCCCCCCCCAGGTGTCTTCCCGCACCGATCCTTTCCCATACCTTGGGGATGCTGCCCCTACATGCACCCACACACACACAACTTCCTGTACCTCCCTGGGCACCCCCTGCCTGCCCCACAGTGACCCACCACCAGTACCCCCTTCCTTCCCAGGCAGCCCTGTCTCTAACCCCTCTCCCCACAGCCCTGTCCCGACGTGTATTGGTTCCCCGTCCTCACTGAGCTGGCCTGTGACGAGTTGGTGGAAGAGGTGGAGCATTATGGGATCTGGTCCGGAGGACGGCATGAGGTGAGTGGGTGCAGCCCCTCCTGCAACCAAGCGCCCTCCCCACTGCCTCCCTGCCCACTGCACCGCACCCTGCTCCCAGCACCATAGCCTAGGTCCCTGCAGCCCGGCGCCCCCTGCTGCCCCATCCTGCTCCCTGCAGCCCGGCGCCCCCTGCTGCCCCATCCTGCTCCCTGCAGCCCGGTGCCCCCTGCTGCCCCATGCCCGCTACCTGCAGCCCAGAGCCCCCTGCTGCCCCATCCTGCTCCCTGCAGAGTCCACACAGAGAAGGCCTGGGAACCATTAAGGGCAGCAGCACAGAGCCCCCTAGTGCCAGGGCAGAGGGGCCAGCGCTGACTGTCAGAGAGAGATCCCTACTGTCCCCTGCCCACTCCCTGCAGCCCAGCGCCCCCTGCTGCCCCCGCCCACTCCCTGCAGCCCGGCACCCCCTGTTGATCTATCCCGATGGCCCCAGGATGCTCGCCTGGCCGGGGGCTATGAAAACGTGCCGACCGATGACATTCACATGAACCAGATTGGGTTTGAACGTGAGTGGCTGCACTTCCTGCGGGAATTCATCGCACCCGTGACCGAGCAGCTGTACCCTGGCTACTACACCAAGGTACCAGGCCTGAGAGAGCTCCAGCTGGGATGGGGTGTCCCTGGGGCAATCTTCAGTTACATCACTCTGTGCACAGACCCTACCCCCAGAGCTTGCTTTAACTCTGGGCTGGGATGGCAGGGGCGGTGAGTCGGGAGCGAGGGGCACCGGCAGAGCTGGGGGGGGGAGGGAAGGGCTGGGCTGGCAGGGGCTATGGGTCGGGAGCGAAGGGCACCGGCAGAGCTGGGGGGGAGAGGGGAGGGCTGGGCTGGCAGGGGCTGTGGGTCGGGAGTGAGGGGCACCGGCAGAGCTGGGGAGGGGGGCAGGGCTGGGCTGCCAAGTGGCTTCTCCATCTGGCTCTAACAGCAGCTTCTAAGTCAATACCCATCAGTGGGACCCAGCAGGAGGGGCTCCCATCCCTGCACTGACCACCCCTCCCCTCAGGCCCGGGCCCTCCTGAACTTCGTGGTCCGGTACCGACCTGAGCAGCAGCCGGCGCTGAGACCTCACCACGACTCATCCACCTTCACCATCAACATTGCGCTCAACAGCAAGGACACGGACTACGAGGTGAGATTCCCCCCCCCCCCCCTTGGAGAGCAGGAGCTGCAGGTCAGGAGGGGCACCGCAGGGCCAGGGTGGGGGGGCAGTGGGTCGGGAATGAGGGGAACTGCAGGGCTGGGGGGAGAGGGGCGTCAGGTCAAGAGTGGGGGGAGATGCGGGTCGGGAGTGAGGGGCACTGCAGGGCCAGGGTGGGGGGGGGCGTCGGGTCGAGAGTGGGGGGGGCTGCAGGTTGGGAGTGAAGGGCACTGCAGGGCCAGGGTGGGGGGGGGCGTCGGGTCGGGAGTGGGGGGGACTGCGGGTCGGGAGTGAGGAGCGTGGGGGGCGCGTCACTGCAGGGCCAGGGGGTGGGGGGGCGTCAGGTGCGGGTCGGGAGTGAGGGGCACTGCAGGGCCAGGGTGGGGGGGGGCGGGGGGGTGGGGGGGGGCTGCAGGTTGGGAGTGAAGGGCACTGCAGGGCCAGGGTGGGGGGGGCGTCGGGTCGAGAGTGGGGGGGGCTGCGGGTCGGGAGTGAGGGGCACTGCAGGGCCGGGGGGGCGTTGGGTCGGGAGTGAGGGGCACTGCAGGGCCAGGGTGGGGGGGGGTGTCAGGTCGAGAGTGGGGGGGCTGCGGGTCGGGAGTGAGGGGCACTGCAGGGCCAGGGTGGGGGGGCGTCAGGTCGGGAGTGGGGGGGGCTGCGGGTCGGGAGTGAGGGGCACTGCAGGGCCGGGGGGGGGGCGTTGGGTCGGGAGTGAGGGGCACTGCAGGGCCAGGGTGGGGGGCGTCAGGTCGGGAGTGGGGGGGGCTGCGGGTCGGGAGTGAGGGGCACTGCTGACGGCCCTCTCTCTGCAGGGCGGTGGCTGCCGATTCTTGCGCTACAACTGCTCCGTGACGGCACCACGGAAGGGCTGGAGCCTGATGCACCCCGGGCGCCTGACCCACTACCACGAGGGGCTGCCCACTACCCGTGGCACCCGCTACATCATGGTGTCCTTCGTCGACCCCTAACCCCGGCCATGTCCCCCCCACCACTCAGGGAATTCGCCCAGCCCCTTCCCCGGGCACTGGGTCACCGTCTCCCTGCCCCCAGCCCAGGGGGTGTCAACCGCCCCCTCCCAGCTGTAGGGGGGCTGTTCTGTGCCTTCGCTCGCCCATCCCCCTCGGGCCAGGGCAGTGGGTCGAAGGCCCCTCCCCCGGTGGGTCTTCGCTCCCGTGGGGCAGGATAAGCTGGGTGCTGGGGGAGGACCTGGCTGCTGTGTATAAAGTGGGTTAAGTTATTGGGGTTGCTCCCCCCATAAAGGTGTATTTTTAACTAGGGCCTCAGGTGTGTCTCTGCAGGGGTGGGAACCAGGACTCCTGGGTTATTTCCATGGCGCTGGGTTGGAGGGGAGCTGTATCCCCACAAGCTAATGGCCCAGCTGAGCCTACTAGCTGTGGAAATTGTGGGGTGGTGGTGCCGTGGGGCAGCCCTTGCCAGGTGTCCAACATGTTGCAACCTGTGGGGGTTGGGGGCAGGCTACAGCCAGAGCACAAATCCCTACACAGCCCCGGGGGGGGGCGGGTCAGTGTGACACAGCCCCCCCCCCCCCCCCGTGTATCCCCCCCGGCAGTCACATGACCATGGTTTATGTTTGCTTTCTCTTTATAAAAACCTTGCAAAGGCAGGACTCTAACCCCACCCCCCACCCTCCCAGTCCCAATAAATTAATGGGGCACCATCCGGGCATTCCCCCACCCTCAGATCCCTTGAGAGGTGCTGGGGGGCCAGGAGAGATACCAGGAAGGGGGGGGGGGAACGGTCACAGCTCAGGATGAGCATCAAGGGGGCGCTGGCTCAGGGGAGGCTAATGCAACCCCCAGCCCCAAGGCATGTGGGGGGCTCTGCTGAGGTAGATCGTCCCAGACCAGGCCGCTCCTGTGCCCCCCAGGCAGTGCCCGCTGTGCTGGGGGGACCTGGCTGTGGGGAGAGTTGGCTGGGCTGTTCCCGGCCGGTGCCTGTGGCAGCGTCCGTGCCCGGCGGGGCCCCGGCTCAGGCGGAGTTGGCCTTGGCGTGTGTGGCGTGGCGGCTGAGCTGCAGCTGGCGGGCAGCCTGCAGGAGCCGGTGTCTCTCGCGCAGGTTGCGCCGGCGGACGTGCTCGTTGGTGATCTCCCGCACGTGGCTGGCCGGGAACCAGCCCTTGCACCCGTCAGCCAGACGCAGGCCCTGGCACCAGCCTGAGGGAGGGAAGGGAGAGGGGAGCGCAGCTGGCGTGAGGCATCGCCACCGGCCCTGCGCTCGGCACATTCCTGCCACCGTGGGGGAAGGAGCCACGCCTGGGGGAGGGGCTGTGGCTGCATGAGGGGGACAACAGCTGTGGGGCAAGAGGCCCTAAGGATTTTGGGTCATGGGGGGCTGGAGGAGCAAGGGGGAGAGGTTTCAAAATGGGGCAAAGCACAGAGCAGGGAGAGCCAGCGGATGCCTGGCTTTGATCCAGCTCCCCAGAAGGCAGGGCAAGGGCTCTGGGGGCTGGACCTGAACCCCCCCCCCCCTCCCCCAGGCATGGGGCTCCAGGGGCCAGCAGGATCCTCACCCTCACTCGTCTTGCGCAGCACGTTGACAATGTCGAGCGGCTCCAGGCTCAGCTCGTCGGCCTGAGCAGCCTCGTAGGCCTCCACGCACTGCACCTGGGGGCAATCTGGGGGGCAGAGAGGGGCAGGTGAGACCCCTGGGCTGCCAGAGCTCGTCAGGGAACCCAGTCGTCCTGGCTCCCAACACCCTCCTACCCCCTGCTCTAACCCACCAGCCCCCTCTCCCCTTCCCAGAGCCAGGCAGGGAACCCAGGCAGCCGGGCAGGGCAGGTACCCACCCCAGTCCTCGTAGATGGTTTCCTGGGGCTGGTTCCGGGGGGCGCCATGCTGGGGGAAGGCCTCCATCCATCGGTGCATGTCCGACCTAGGGAGAGGTAGACTGAAAGGAGGAGCCCTCATGCCCCACCGCCCCGTCCTCAGTGGGGAGGTCCCGTCCTTCCCCCCAGGCTAGCTACAGAGCCCCCTCAGGAACAGGGAAGGAAACCCTGCCCCCTGGGAATGGCCCCCCCGCCTGACTTGGGGGGGGCCTGTCTTCTCCCTCCCCGTTTGTCTACTCCCCAGGGACCCCTCCCCAGGTACTCCCGGCCTCCCCATGCCCCTCTGCCCACCTTCCCCGTCTCTCCGGGGTCTTCCACTCAGTTGCCCCACACCCCCCCGGCTGCCTCCCCATGACTCTCTGCCCACCTGTCCCTCCGTCTCTCCAGGATCTTCTCTATGCATCCCCCCCCAGGGTGCCGGACCCCTGCCTGTAGTCCTTTCCCCACCCAGCTGCCCCACAACCCCTGGCCTCCTCTCTGGGCCCCCGCCCCGCACTCACTGGTTGGGTGCCCGGCAGAGGCGCTCGGAGGCGCGGCCCTGGTGGTTGTGCAGCAGGGTGAGGTAAAAGGCCTGGGCCAGGCCGGGGACTGGGGGGGGGTGCTCCACCCCCTGCACCGACACCAGCGACCGGTGCCCGTAGTCCAGCACCACGTAGCGCTCCGCGCTGGGGGAGGAATGGGGCATGAGCGTGCGGCTGGACACCCCCCGTCGCAGCCCCCACACGGCCTCCCCCTCCCCCTCAGTCCAGCCGCCCTCACCCCTCACAGGCCCTCTGGACATCCCAGACACCCCAACTCCCAGCCCTCAGCACCCACAGCTCCCTTCTCTCTAGATACTCCCACCCAGGAGCCTCTCTCCCCACCCCTCCCAGAACACCCCCAGCCCCACCGTCTCCAGAGCCCGCAACGCCTCTCAGCCCCACACCAGTCCCCGAACCCTTCCCAGACTGCCTCCACCCCCTCCCGGAGTTTCCAGAGCCCCCCACAACCTGACTCCGCCCCAGACCAGCCCCCCTACCCCACTCCTCTCAGACCAGCCCCCTAGCCCCTCCCAGACTGCCTTCAGCCCCTGCCCGAGTTTCCAGAGCCCCCCACAACCCAACTCTGCCCCAGATCAGCTTCCCAGTCCTGGACCCCTCACTAGGCCATCCTATCAATCCTGTCACCCCGGCCCAGGTCCCCCCTATTCCCCGGCACCTCCTGCCCAGCCTCCCGCCCCGTCTCGCAGCAGGCCCTGCCCCCAGCTCCCAGGCCCACCTCTTGCGCTGGGTGACCAGGAGCAGGTCGGTGAAGAGGAAGAGGTAGATGGGCACCGTCCGGGCCTTGGTGCCGAAGAGGGACCCGCGGGGCTGCACCTCGGCCAGCTGCCCCTGCTTCTCCAGCCGCCGGCTCTGCGAGATGATGGGCACCGCCTGGGGGAGCAGAGCCAGGTCAGAGCCATGGGGGGGCAGGACCCAGCAAGTGCTGGAGAGTAGAGATGCCAGGGGAGGGGCAAGACCCCCCAGCACAAGGTGGGGGGCAGCACCAGAGCCATGGGGGGCAGAACACATGGGCTGCCCTCAATGGGGAGGGCGAGTGCGAGAGGGGAGACGAGATGGGAGGGGGATGTC
Source organism: Pelodiscus sinensis (assembly GCF_052426305.1). NCBI lineage: Eukaryota > Metazoa > Chordata > Testudines > Trionychidae > Pelodiscus > Pelodiscus sinensis. The sequence goes on along the minus strand of NC_143073.1, from coordinate 13,820,172 downwards.
ACACAACCAGACCCCCCCAGCACAGCTATGGGGGGGCAGGCCCTTAGGGACAGGCAGGGGTGGAGGGCAGGAAGAGCAGAGTCCTTGGGAGCAGAACCCCTCACCCCACCCATTGTCCCTCCCAGCCCCTCAGTGGCACCTTGAGCCGGTCAAAGTCGATGCGCCCGGCGATCTGGATCAGCTCCTCCGTGTGCCGCATGCGCCCCACCTCCGAGTTGCACTCCTCTATGATCTGGGGGCAGAGCGGGGTGAGCGGGAGGCAGAGCCAAAGCACCTTCCCCCCTTCCTCCCTCCTGACAGGGGCGTCAGGCAGCCCTGGCAACTGCCATCCCCCCGGCTTACCTTGGAGACGCAGGCCAGCGCGTCCAGGGCGTTGCGCTCCCGCTCCGAGCCCTCCTCTGCCCGGCGCAGGATGTTCTGCAGCAAGGGGGGAGCCCAGTGAGATGGGGGCAGAACCCAGGACTCCAGGTCCCCCGCCCCCCACTTCCCTCCCAGAGCCGGGCAGGGAACCCAGGAGTCCTGGCTCCCAGCCCCCACGACTAACCACCAGCCGCTCTGCTTCAGCTCCCGGACGCCGGGTCCCTACCTCAAGCAGCATCTTGATACGTGTGATGCGCTGGAAGGGCAGCAGGAGGAAGGAGAGCAGGGGCAGGCGCTCGCACCGCGGATGCTCCTGCAGCCGGCTCAGTGCCACCGCAAAGGGTCCATTGCGCTCCCTGTGCCGGGGGAAGGGTGAGACGGGGCCAAATCCCCTGCAAGCCCCTGCCCCTACCCTGTGCCAGCCTCTGCCCACCCCTACCAGCCCCCACCCCACCAGCCTCTGCCCACCCTCTACCAGCCCCCATCCCATACCCCCACCTGCTGCCAGCCTCTGCCCACCTTCTACCAGCCCCCACCCTCTGCCAGCCCCACCTTGTGCTCCTGGACCCTGCCCCTACCCCCTGCCAGCCTCTGCCCACCCTCTACCAGCCCCCATCCCACACCCCCATCTGCTGCCAGCCTCTGCCCACCTTCTACCAGCCCCCACCCTGTGCCCCCATCCCCTACCAGCCCCCTCCCCACACCCCCTGCCAGCCTCCGCCCACCACCACCCTACACCCCCACGCCCTGCCAACCCCCCCATGCTTCCATCCCCTGCCAGCCTGTACCCTGACCCCATGCCCCGATAGCCCCTCCCCCATGCCCTGTGGCCCCACCCCTGCCCCACGCCCTGCGGCGCGCACATGAGGGCACTGTACTCCCGCTCCTGGTAGGGCTGGTTGCGCACATAGTCCACGTAGGCGGGGAAGTCGCTGCGGGCGTGGGCCACCACCACGTCGCTCAGGTCGCGGATCTGCAAGCTCTCAGCCACACGCTGCTCCAGCGCCACCAGGAACCTGCCACAGGAACAGAGGGCATCAGGGCCGGGCCGGGCGGGGGGGCACCAAGGGACTGGAGAGGCAAATGGTAGGGCTCCAGGTGGGACATGCCAGAGGGATCTAGGGGTGACCTGCTGGGGAGACATGAGGGAGAGACACTGGAGGTATGGGGGGACACACTGGGCAAGACACTGGAGGATATGGGGGGAAATGGTGGGGATACACGGAAGACAATGGGACATGGTGGGGATACACGAGGAGACACCGGGGGAATATGAGGGACATGGTAGGGATACATGGGGAGATATGGGGGACATGGTGGAGATACATGGGGGGAGACACTGGGGGATATGGGGGGACACTGGGCAAGACGGGGATATGGGAGGACATGGTGGGATATACGGGGGGACACTGGTGAGATATGGGGGACATGGTGGGGATAGATAGCTGCAGCGGCACAGGAGGCAGCAAACAGAGTTGTAAACAGAAGTTTGAGTGGGAGTTCTGTTGGAGGAGAAGTTTGCATTTGGATTTGGATTCGTATTGTTTGTATGTATAGAGGCTTGTAGGGGCAGTGTGCTGGGAGAGAAGCTGAGCCCTGATTAGTCCTATAAAGGTAGCCTTCTAGTCAGGCAGCGACATAGATATCAAACAGGGGAGTTTGGATATTGGGACTTGTTTGGGGTTTGTTTTTGCTATGGAGGGGGTGTTTTGGTTTGTTTTTGTGTTCACCGGACTAATAGGATTTTGGTGAGAAAGCAGATAAAACAGAGAGGCAGTAGTGACCATGGCTCAGGTAGTAGAGAACACAAGGAGGAGGATTAGATGTGGTAGCTGCAGTAGGTACATGATTCTGGAGGGGGTACCTGAAAGGAGTTTTGTTTGTATGAAGTGCCGCCTGATAGAGCTGATGGAAGAAAAGATCCGAGGACTGGAGATGCAGGTGGAAACTCTAGTCGAGTTTAGAAGGGGGTTTGAGCAGATGATGGAGCAAAGGCATGACGTGGCTGAAGGGGAAAGCTTAGATATGCAGATGGAAGCAGGATCAAGGGCCTCAGAGCGGGGACTGCTGGGCGAAGAAAATGGACAGTGGAAGCATGTGACTAAGAGAACCAGGCAGAGGAAAAGATGGGTCAGTGAAGGAAAAATAGAGCTCAAGAACAGGTATGTGGAGCTGGAGAATGAAGAAGGGGCACAGTAGGTAGATAATGAAGATAGAAGGTTAAGGAAGAAGAGAAGAGTGGCTAGTCCCATAGATAAAGGGGAAGAGTTTATGGAGCATTAGGAGGATATAGGATGGGTTAAAGATGATTACAAGGGAAAACAGGAATGGCAAGGACTTGCAGTCAGAGAAGCAAGAGATAGACCAGAGAATCGCACTGTCACTAGGAAAAGGCAGGTCTACGTGATTGGGGACTCCTTATTGAGAAGAATAGACAGGCCTGTAACCAGAGCTGATCCAGAGAATAGAAGGGTGTGCTGTCTGCTAGGTGCTAAGATACAGGATGTGGAACTGAGGTTGAAGAGGATTGTTAAGGGAGCAGGAAGGAATCCATTAAACATCCTTCATGTAGGAACAAATGATATGGCTAGATTCTCGCTGGAACGAATTAAGGGAGACTATGCTAGGCTGGGGAGGACGCTCAAGGAAATTGAGGCTCAGGTGATCTTTAGTGGGATTCTGCCTGTTCCTAGAGAAGGGCAACTAAGATGTGACAGGATTATGATGATCAATAGATGGCTTAGGCAGTGGTGGTATAAGGAGGGCTTTGGGATGTATAGTCACTGGGAGGCATTTATGGACAGAGGACTGTTCTCTCAGGATGGACTTCACCTAAGTAGGGAGCAAAATAGACTTCTAGGATGGAGGCTGGCTCAACTGATTAAGAGAGCTTTAAACTAGGAATTTGGGGGAGATGGTTGGGAGATGTCCAGGTAATCTCTACGCTGGATTTTAACACTGAGAGGGAGGAAAACGATGTAAGGGTATGTCTACACTACCACCCTAGTTCACACTAGGGTGGTTAATGTAGTCATACGGAGTTGCAAATGAAGCCCGGGATTTGAATTTCCCGGGCTTCATTTGCATGATCCCGGGCGGCACCATTTTTAAATGTCCGCTAGTGCGGACTCTGTGCCCGCGGCTACACGCGGCACAAACTAGCTAGTTCGGACTAGGCTTCCTAATCCGAACTAGCTGTACGCCTCGTGGAATGAGGCACACGAATGCAAGGAACTAGAGCTATTGGTCCAGGAAGTGAAACCAGATATTATAGGAATGACAGAAACATGGTGGAATACTAGGCATGACTGGAGTACAGGTATTGAAAGGTATGTGCTGTTTAGGAAAGACAGAAATAAGGGTAAAGGTGGTGGAGTCACATTGTATATCAAAGATGAGGTGGATTGTAAAGAAATAAAAAGTGATGGAATGGAGAAGACAGAGTCTGTTTGGGCAAAAATCACATTGGGGAAGAAAACTATCAGATCCTCCCCTGGGATAGTGCTTGGGGTGTGTTATAGACCACCAGGATCCAATTTGGACATGGATAGAGACCTCTTTAATGTTTTTAATGAAGTAAATACTAATGGAAACTGCGTAATCATGGGAGATTTCAACTTTCCAGATATAGACAGGAGAACAAGTGCTAGTAATAATAATAGGGCTCAGATTTTCCTAGATGTGATAGCTGATGAATTCCTTCATAAAGTAGTTGCTGAACCAACAAAGGGGGATGCTATTTTAGATTTGGTTTTGGTGAGTAGCGAGGACCTCATAGATGAAATGGTTGTAGGGGACAACCTTGGCTTGAGTGATCATGAGCTAATTCAGTTCAAATTAAATGGAAGGATAAACAAAAATAAATCTGAGACTAGGGTTTTTTATTTCAAAAGGGCTAACTTTAAAAAATTAAGGAAATTAGTTAGGGAAGTTGATTGGACTAAAGAAATTATGGATCTTGAGGTGGAGGAGGCCTGGGATTATTTTAAGTTAAAGTTGCAGAAGCTGTCAGAAGCTTGTATCCCAAGAAAAGGGAAAAAAATGTATAGGCAGGTGTGTTAGACTAAGCTGGATTAGCAAGCATCTCAGGGTATGTCTACACTACCCTCCTAATTCGAACTAGGAGGGTAATGTAGGCATACCGCACTTGCAAATGAAGCCCGGGATTTGAATTTCCCGGGCTTCATTTGCATAAATCGGGCGCCGCCATTTTTAAATCCCGGCTAGTTCGAACCCCGTGCCACGTGGCTACACGCGGCATGGAGTAGCTAGTTCGGATTAGGCTTCTAATCCGAACTAGCTGTACTCCTCGTGGAATGAGGAGTACAGCTAGTTCGGATTAGGAAGCCTAATACGAACTAGCTACTCCGTGCCGCGTGTAGCCGCGCGGCACGGGGTTCGGACTAGCCGGGATTTAAAAATGGTGGCACCCGGCTTATGCAAATGAAGCCCAGGAAATTCAAATCCCGGGCTTCATTTGCAAGTGCAGTATGCCTACATTACCCCGCTAGTTCGAACTAGCGGGGTAGTGTAGACATACCCTCAGAGAGGTGATTAAGAAAAAGCAGAAAGCATATAAGGAGTGGAAGATGGGAGGGATCAGTAAAGAAAGCTACCTTATTGAGGTTAGAGCATGTAGGGACAAAGTGAGAGAGGCTAAAAGTCAGGTAGAGTTGGACCTTGCAAAGGGAATTAAAACCAATAGTAAAAGGTTTTATAGCCATATAAATAGGAAAAAAACAAAAAAAGAAGTAGTAGGCCCGCTAATTACTAAGGATGGAGTGGAGGTTAAGGATAATCTAGGAATGGCCCAATATCTAAACAAATACTTTGCTTCAGTCTTTAATGAGGCTAATGAAGAGCTTAAGGATAATGTTAACATAACAAATGGGACTAAGAATATGGAGGTAGATATTACCATATCCGAGGTAAAAGCCAAACTTGAACAGCTTAATGGGAGTAAATCGGGGGGCCCAGATAATCTTCATCTAAAATATATTAAAGGAACTAGCACATAAAATTGCAAGTCCATTAGCAAATTTTTTTAATAAATCTCTAAATTCAGGGGTTGTACCATTTGACTGGAGAATTGCTAATATAGTTCCTATTTTTAAGAAAGGAAAAAAAAGTGACCCGGGTAACTATAGGCCTGTTAGTTTGACATCTGTAGTATGCAAGATCTTGGAAAAAAATTTGAAGGAGAAAGTAGTTAGAGACATTGAGGCTAATGGAAACTGCGACAAATTACAACATGGTTTTACAAAATGTAGATTGTGCCAAACCAACCTGATCTCCTTTTCTGAGAAAGTAACAGATGTTTTAGATAAAGGAAATCCAGTGGATCTAATCTACCTTGACTTTAGTAAGGCATTTGATACAGTACCACATGGGGAATTATTGGTTAAATTGGAAAAGATAGGGATTAATATGAAAGTTGAGAGGTGGATAAGCAACTGGTTAAAGGGGAGACTACAGCAGGTCATACTGAAAGGTGAACTATCAGGTTGGAGGAAGGTTACTAGCGGAATCCCTCAGGGATCAGTTTTGGGGCCAATTTTATTTAATCTTTTTATTGCTGACCTTGGCACCAAAAGTGGAAGTGTCCTGATAAAATCTGCGGATGACACAAAGTTGGGAGGTATTGCCAATTCAGAAAAGGATTGGGATATCATACAGGAAGATCTGGGTGACCTTGTAAATTGGAGTGATAGCAATAGGATGACATTTAATAGTGAGAAGTGTAAGGTTATGCATTTAGGGATTAATAAGAAGAATTTTAGTTATAAGCTGGGGACACATCAGTTGGAAGTAATGGAGGAGGAGAAGGACCTTGGAGTCCTAGTTGCTTATAGGATGACTATGAGCCGCCATTGTGACATGACCGTGAAAAAGGCTAATACGGTCTTGGGATGTATTAGAAGAGGTATTTCCAGTAGCGATAAGGAGGTGTTAGTGCCATTATACAAGTACAAGGCATTGGTGAGACCCCATTTGGAATACTGTGTGCAGTTCTGGTCTCCCATGTTTCAGAAGGATGAATTCAAACTGGAACAGGTACAAAGAAGGGCCACTAGGATGTTGCGAGGAATGGAAAACCTGTCTTATGAGGGGAGACTCAAGGAGCTTGGCTTGTTTACCTTAACCAAGCGAAGGCTGAGGGGAGACATGATTGCTCTCTTTAAATATATTAGCGGGATAAATACCAGGGAGGGAGAGGAATTATTTAAGCTTAATACCAATGTGGACACAAGAACAAATGGATATAAGCTGGCTAGTAGGAAGTTTAGACTTGAGATTAGACGAAGGTTTCTAACCATCAGAGGAGTGAGGTTCTGGAACAGCCTTCCAAAGGAAGTAGTGGGGGCAAAAGATCTATCTGGCTTCAAGATTAAACTAGATGGCTGCGTCTAGACTGGCAAGTTTTTCCGCAAAAGCAGCTGTCTACACTGGCCTCTTGAATTTGCGCAAGAACACTGACGATCTAATGTAAGATTGTCAGTGTTCTTGCGCAAATACTATGCTGCTCCTGTTCGGGAAAAAGCCCTCTTGCGCAAATGTATTTGTGCAAGAGGGCCAGCGTAGATAGCTAAAAAGTGTTTTGCGCAAAAAAGCCCCGACGGCGAAAATGGCAATCGGGGTTTTCTTGTGCAAAACCACATCTAGATTGGCATGAACGCTTTTCCGCAAAAAGTGCTTTTGCGGAAAAGCGTCTGTGCCAATCTAGACGCTCTTTTCTGCAAATGCTTTTAACGGAAAAACTTTTCCGTTAAAAGCATTTGCGGAAAATCATGCCAGTCTAGACGAAGCCGATGGATTTATGAAGGGGATGGTTTGATGAGATAACATGATCTTGGTAACTAATTGACCTTTCATTATCAGTGATAAATAGGTCAATGGAGGGATGATAGGAGTTACTATAGAGAACTTTCTGGGTGTCTGGCTGGTGAGTCTTGCCCACATGCTCAGGGTTTAGCTGATCGCCATATTTGGGGTTGGGAAGGAATTTTCCTCCAGGGTAGATTAGACTCTGGAGGTTTTTTGCCTTCCTCTGTAGCATGGGGCACAGGTCACAGCTGGAGGATTCTCTGCATCTTGGGGTCTTCAAAGCATTTGAAGGCTTCAATATCTGAGGGTATGTCTACACTACCCTCCTAATTCGAACTAGGAGGGTAATGTAGGCATACCGCACTTGCAAATGAAGCCCGGGATTTGAATTTCCCGGGCTTCATTTGCATAAACCGGGCACCGCCATTTTTAAATCCCGGCTCGTTCGAACCCCGTGCCGCGTGGAATGAGGAGTAACGGTAGTTCGGACTAGGAAGCCTAGTCCGAACTACCTAGTCCATGCCGCGTGTAGCCGCGCGGCACGGGGTTCGAACGAGCCGGGATTTAAAAACGGCGGTGCCCGGTTTATGCAAATGAAGCCCGGGAAATTCAAATCCCGGGCTTCATTTGCAAGTGCGGTATGCCTACATTACCCTCCTAGTTCGAATTAGGAGGGTTGTGTAGACATACCCTGGGATATAGGTGAGAGGATTATTCTAGGAGGGGTGGGTGAGATTCTGTGGCTTGCATTGTGCAGGGGGTCAGACTAGATGATCATAATGGTCCCTTCTGACCTTAAAGTCTATGAGTCTATGATACACAGGGGGAGACATGATGGAGATACGCGGAGGACACACTGGCTGGCATTGGGGGGACACAATGAAAAGACACAAAGGGAGAAGCAGGATGGCTCCGGGAATGGGGGTGGGTGGGAACACGGGCTGACCTGGCGCTGACCTCCTTGACCCGCAGGATGCTGGAGAAGAGGGCCTGGCGCTCGCGGGGCACCAGCGTCTCGCCCAGCTCCCGTGACTCCACAAAGTGTTCGGCCAGCAGGCACAGCGAGCGCTGGTACGAGGCCTCTGACGTCAGCACCTCAAACAGGCTCTGCCAGGACACAGGGCTCAGGCTGGAACACGGGGCCCTCAGCAGGGGCGGGAGGAAGTGGGGCAGGTCCCTGTGCTCTCCTCGGCCATCCCACATCCCTGACCTGCATGGGGAGGCAGGGGTTGTGGGGGCCCAGCGGGGGGGTAGGGGAAATGAGGGGCACAGTGGCAGTCAGGGAAAGCTGGGGGGCAGGAGAAACCAGGGGACAAGAGAGGTGCACAGGGGTATGGAGCTACCAGGGGGGCAGGGTGGGGAGGCAGGCATAAGAAGGGCACAGCAGGGCACAGTGGTACTAGGGGCACAGTGGAGGGTGTGGGGGAGTACTAGGGGACAGTGCACTGGGGGGCATAGCAGGGGGCAGGGGAACCAGGGGCAAGGTGGAGTGGGGAGAACCAGGTGGAGGGATACATGGCAGGAGGGGTAGAACTGAGGCGCACAGTGGGCATGTGGGGAGCCAGGGGGCGTTGTAGGGCACAGGGCTACCAGGGCATAGTGGGGCAGAGAGAACTGGGGGCACAGCAGGGAGGGAGGAATGGGGCAGGACTACCAGGGGGCATAAGGACCATGGCAGGGGGGCAGGAGGAACCAGGGACATTGTGGGGGGCACAGCAGTGGCAGGGGTACCGGGGGGCACAGGGCCCATGGCAGGGGCGGGAGGAAGCAGAGGCATTGCAGGGCGCAGAGATACCGGGGGCACGGTGGGGCGGGGGGAAAAGGGGGCACAGGACCCATGACGGGTGTGTGGGGGGAGGGCACCCTACCCACCTCCTGCATCTTGCGCTCCTGGGGGCTGATGTGCTCGAGCAGACCGCTGCCCCGCACAGCTGGCAGGTCCTGCCAGAGGGTGCTGCGGGGGCCCGGGGCCCCGGGGGGGGCGGCGTCGCTGTCCCAGCTGGCCTGGCTGGCGCTGCGGGACAGCGTCTGGCGTTGGATCTCCTTGCGGATGACGGCCTGCCGGTACGTCTGGTACAGGGGCTCTGCGGGGGGGGGGGACAGGGTCAGGGGGAGATGGAGGCTACCCATATTGCCCCCCATGCTCCTACCCCCTTCCACAACATCCCCCTGCTCCCAAGACCCTGATCCTCTCCCCTAGCCCCATGCACCTGCCCCTGGGCCCTTCCTGCCCTAATCCCCCACCTCCAATCCTCCCACAGAGAGCCCCTTCTTCCACCAGAGCCCCCAGAATCTTCCCTACCGTCTTGCAAGGGCAACCCCCAGCCGGGGCCCTTCGGGGATGGGCTGCACCTGTCGGGGGGGAGAACGAGATCAGAGTGAGAGAGACGGGGGGCGGGTGGGAAGAGATGGACAGAAGGACTGTGGGGGACTGGGGACAGGCAGACAGATAGAGAAAGCGGCTGTGGAGGAGCAGACAGACAGGATGGAGAGATGGGAGGGACTGTGGGAGGCAGGTGGACAGAGGGACTTGGGGGGCAGACAAGGCCTGGGGGGCAAATGAAGGGATTATGGGAGCAGATGTGACAGAGATGCCTGGGGCTGGGGGGCAGACATGCGCTGGGAGGCAGACAGGGGCAGATGGGGCTGGCGGGGGAACACACACCTGTCCTCTGGCAGCTCCGGTTCTGGGCTGGGGCCATCACAATCTCCTGGGGATACAGAGCAGATGTTGGGGGGCTGTTTTCCCAAGTTGGTAATCACCTGGGGCTGCCCTCAGCACCAGTCCATGGCCCCCAGGAGCCCTGATTCCTCCCAGCTGGCCCCGAACCCGGTTCCCCCCGACTCTCAACCCACCCTCTGGGGAACCCCGATACCTGATTCCCAATCCCCTCCCCCTAGCTTGTCCCCCAAACCTCACAGGGAGCCCTACCCGCCCCCAGCCAGCCCCAAACCTGGCTCCACTCCAAACCCCACCCACCAGGGAGCCCCGATCATCTCCCCCCAGCCTGCCCACCAGAGGACCCCCAATCTCAGCCCTCCCCTCAGAACGACTCAACCACCCCCTTCCAGAGGGCGGCCACCACCCAACCCAAGATGTGGGGCATGGATGAGCTCTGCTCCTGGGCCGTACCTTGGCAGGCTCCGTCCCCCCGCACCGGGGCGCTCTCCTTCTGAAGGGACGGGAGGGGCTGAGAGGAGGGGGGCGGGGGAGGGGGTGGGGGAGGCTGGGAAGGGGGTTGAAGAGGGGGGCAGAGCTTGACAGGGGGTGGGGCCTCGGGGAGGGGCTGCACGGGGGGTGGGGGAGGAGGCTGGGCAGGGGGCGGGGGTAGGGGGCATGGCTTGGTGGGGATCGGGGGATTTTGGGGGTGCTGGGCAGGGGGCATGGCACGTGGTGTGGGCGGGATCAGAGGGTTCTGGGGGGGCTGGGCAGGGGGCGTGGCACGTGGTGTGGGCGGGATCAGAGGGTTCTGGGGGGGCTGGGAAGGGGGCATGGCACATGGTGTGGGTGGGATCAGAGGGTTCTGGGGGGGCTGGGTAGAGGGCGTGACACGTGGTGTGGGCGGGATCAGAGGGTTCTGGGGGGGCTGGGCAGGGGGCGTGGCACATGGTGTGGGTAGGATCAGAGGGTTCTGGGGGTGCTGGGCAGAGGGCGTGGCATGTGATGTGGGCGGGATCAGAGGGTTCTGGGGGTGCTGGGCAGAGGGCGTGGCATGTGAAGTGGGCGGGATCAGAGGGTTCTGGGGGTGCTGGGCAGAAGGCGTGGCACGTGGTGTGGGCAGGATCAGCGGGTGCTGGACAGGGGGCGGGGCACATGGTGTGGGAGGGATTGGGGGGTCCTGGGAGGGGGTGGAGGATGGGGGGCAGCCGTGCCCCCCATCTAGCTGCAGCGAGCCACGCCGGGAGCTGAGCGCTGGGCCCTGGGCCCCACGCGGAGGCTTGACTGGGATTTTAGGGGGCACAGCCGGGGGAGGTGCCTCCACCTCTGGAGCTCCCCCTTTGGCCCGGCGGGGGGGTTTGGCCAGCACCGGGGCCCCATTTTGCTTGGCCGTAGAGTGGTAACTGGTCAGCACCACGGTGCCTTCCTCGGGGGGCGGGTCGGGGGGCTTGAGGGGCGACCAGCGGGACTGGGGGGCCGGGGTGACCACCAGGAGGTGCCGGAAAGGGAGGCCCTCCTCGCCGGAGGAGGCAGAGCCGTCTGAGCCTGGCTCCTCCCCCTCAGGGGCCGGCACCCAGACCAGCACCATGCCAGGCCGGTGCTGGTGGCAGCCGCAGGGGCAGCGCCGGGGGCAGGCGTACAGGGGCTCCTGGCTGGGCGGCTCCCTGCCGGCCTCCTGCAATGGACCTGCAGGGAGAGAGACAGAGACCGGGTGAGGGGGGCTGGGCACACAATGCCCAGTGGGCTCCCAGCCTGCCCCGAACCTGACTCACCAACCGCTGTTCCCAGGGGCGCCTGTGGGGGGCGCTGCTCCCCGTTCTCCAGGGAAGGGCTGGGTGCCCGGCCCCCGCTGGCCCGCTGGTCAAAGCGCCCCACAATCTTGCGTACGTTGCCTGAGCAATGCAGGGACTGGAGCTGCGGCTGCTCCCCGCAGGGGGCTGGAGTGGGGCAGGTGTCCTGGCCCGTTGACCGGGATGCCAGGCAGGGCCGTGGCCGGGTGGGGGGCCGCGGCTTCATAATGCGGGTCGGCTTCTGGGCGGGGGGCATGGCGGGAGGCAGGGGGTCCATCGATGACATGGTCACCTGCAGGGGGAGAGAGACACAGTCAGGAGGTGATGTGGCCTCCTCGGGGTAGGGCTGTGTGTACAGGGATCCCTCAGCAGTAGAGCGGGCAGCTGGTTATACACGGATCCCTCGCCTGGCGCTGGGATGTGGCCACTTCTGGGGTGGGTGGCTAGTTACACAGGGACTCCTCGCCTGGCGCTGAAATGCGGCCACCTCTGGGGCGGGATGCACAAGTCAGCAAAAGAATTTGGAACAGGAGGCTCAGAAAAGACAGAGGCAGCTGCTGGAGGCTGAGGACCCAGCCGGGATGCCAGGAACTACACCCAGCTGTCACCAGAAAAAGCAGGAGTCCTGGCTCCCAGCCCGCCCCCCACCCTTGCTCTACCCACTAGCCCCCACTACTCTCCCAGAGCCAGGGAGAGAACCCAGGAGTCCTGGCTCCCAGCCCCCCACCACTGTATGTCCATACTGCAGCTCCCGGGTGGGGCAGTGCCATGGGGCCCTGCCTTTCTGCACAGGACGGGTGACAGCGGTGGGCTGAGGCAGGGAGCGATTTGCTGTGGAGGGTGGAGCAGGCGCCAGGCAGCCCCAGTGACATGGAGAGAGGAGCGTCAAGGGCGCCGTGCTGCAAGGGGGGCCTTGGCTGGGGGGGTGATCGCCCCTCACACCCAATGCATCTGTCTCCCCCCACACAGCATTCCTCCCCGGCACTGGCTAATCCTGCCCGGCTGCCAGCGTTAAATTTGGCCTGGATTCCCCAGCAGCTGGCGCAGGCGCTGTCGGGCATGGGGCAGGGCAGCACAAGCTCTTCCCCTCTCCAACCCAGATCACCCTCCAGCCCCACCTCCCATAGTGCAACAGCTCAGGAACGGACGGCAGGAGAAACTGAGGCACCAGGCATTGATGGGACACCTACCTCCCAGGCCAAGAAGAGAACCCAGGAGCTTTGGTTCCCAGCTCTGCTGCCCCTGCTCTCACCACCAGCCCCCGCTCACTTCCCAGAGCTGGGAAAAGAACCCAGGAGTCCTTACTCCCAGCGCCCCTGCTCTAACCACCAGCCTCCACTCCCCAGAGCTGGGGAGAGAACCCGGAGTCCTGGGTCCCCCACGCCCGTCCTCTCTCGGAGATAGACTCGGGGCAGTTGTTGCGTGGCTGCAGCTGTTTGGGCTATTTCCAGCAGACCAGGAGAGTGGGGTTGTGGGGCTGCACTGGATAATACAGACGGGAAGGGGAGTGGGGTCTAGTGGCTGGAACTGTGGAGGGAAAGGGATGAGGGTGAGGATTCCTGGATTCTCTCCCTGATCCCATATCCCGGGGATGGCCGTCCATCTATCAGTGCCTCAGTTTACCTGATATCAGTCCCTACACTGGGGAGAATCACCCATGGGTGCCAGCAATGCGGGGCCCATGACACATAGTGGGTCACTCCCACCCCCACTGAAGGGACTCTGCGGGAAGCAGGGGGGTCAGGAAGTTAATCTACAAATCTGAGGGAGTTGACCTCCCCCCCAAGTGGCTACTGCTGCCTTGCCCCCTTAAGAGACCCCCCTCCCGTAGCAGGCTGTACACAGAGGGGGTGGTGACAGGAAAACTCCTGGTTTGAACCAGTTTAGGGGTTGGAAATGGCTGGTGCCCCCCTAGCTCCTCACCCCTATGTTGTCCCTGCAGGCCCCCCTCCAGCATGGAGCCAGGCCTCCCATAGCCCCACTCCACCCCATCACAGCCCTCCCCCCCAGCTCTGGGCTCACCCCTTTCTCAAAGGCCCTTTGTGTAGGCGGGCGGGTGCTCCAGCCAAGCTCCCCACAAGCCCTGGTGACTCACAGCAGGGCTCACACAGGGCCTCTTTGTACCGGGAGAACCGCCTGCGCACGGGGCAGGGAGCCCAGGCAGCACCGCAGCCTGTCCTCAGCAGCTGAGTGCATGGAGAATCTCCCTCAGCCTGGGGCACTACAGGGCTAAGGTCTCACACAGCCCCAGTGCCTCCCTAGCAGGACAGCCATGGACTTATGAGAGCCAGGACTCCTGGGTTCTACCCCCATCTCTGGGAGGAAAAGGGGGGCTAGCGACTAGAGTGTGGGGGGGCAGGATTCCTGGGTTCTCTCCCTGACTCTCGGAGAGAAGTGGGAACTAGTGGTTAGAGCGGAGAGGTGGGGTCAGGGCTTCTGGGTTTTCTCCCTGCTGAAGCCTGCCAAAGAAGGGGGACAGTGACCCCCAAGCAGGGAGGAGAAGGAGCCCCTGGAGGTGTAGATTGCTGGACTGGCCCTTCATAGATCTCCCACTGGGCAGGGGGTATGTGCTGGAGGCCTCCTACAGAGCCCCAGTGGGGAGAGGAATACAGGGACATCCCCCCCTCTCCCCCCAAGCAGGGAGTGGAAATGCGACTTTCCGCAGACAGGAAATGGAAAATCCACAGCCTCAGGCACGGGAAGGGCAGGAATTTCCGGGGGAGGGTTGCCCTGGCCCCTCCCAGCTCCAGATTATACCAGCAATAAGGAACCCAGGCAGGGAAACTGAGGCAGAGTCAGGGGACAGGATGGAATGAAGTGCACAGAGCTGGACATAGAACCCAGCAGTCTGGGCTCCCCCCACCATCTCTAACTATTAGTTCCCACTGCCCTCACAGAGCCAGGAATAGAACCCAGGAGTCCACACAGAGACAGCTCTAACCACTAGACCTCATGCATGCTCTGCCCCTGGGAGGCTGTGACGTCTGAGCGAGTTTCCTGTCCGGACTGATTTAGCTCCCAGGCCGGCTGTCTGCAGAGAGCCCCCACCCCCTGCCTGCAGCCACATCCTCTTTCACCCCCACCCTATACACACAGAGCTTTGGATCCCACAGCTCCTTCGGAGGCCTCTGTGCTCTGTGCTGCCCCCGGCCAGCCGCTTTTGGCACTGCACCATGTGTATCTTAGACCCCGTAGTGCCCAAGGGGGATTTCCCCACAGCTCTGTGGGGGCTGCTCTGAAGTTGTCAGTCCCCTCCTATCACTGGATGGGCTGGGACACTGCGCCAGCACTGAACTGACCAATCAGCTGGAAGAGGGGGCACCCAAGCAGCAGGAGAGGGAGGGGGAGGGACATCACCCTGCACTATGCACACTGAGCCCAGGTGCAAGGAATCCGCAGCCCTGAGCACCAAGCAACAGTTCTGTGGTGAGTGTCTGGAGACATGGGAGGTGCCTGGGTTCCACCCTCTAGTCTGGGAGGGGAGTGGGGTCCAGTGGTTGGGGGGAGGTTGGGAGCCAGGACTCCTGGGTTCTCTCCCTGGCTCTGGGAAGGGAGTGGGGACTAGTGGTTAGTGCAGTCAGGATTACAGCTGGGAGAAGGGGGAAGGTCTGTGCCTTGTGGGGAAGAGACCCAGGAACTCACTGCAATACAAAGGGTGGAAGGGGAATGGGTTGGGACAGAGCCCCCAGGGTCCAAGCTCCCAGCATGCCCCCCCCACACTGCTCAAAGCGCCCCTCGCATTGAGTGCCCCCTTCCTGCTGATGGGTTGCTGGGCAGCCTGCGGCCAGCATGGTGCCCCTATTCCAGGGCACCCCATTGGTGTTCTGGAAATAGCAGGCACCCTGAGAGCTCCAGCACAGCTCTCAGAGCCAGCAAGGAATCCCCTTCAGGAATGATGGGGTCTAAGATACACAGCAGCCTTCCCAGAAGACCCTAAGCTACAGGGGCAGGCCTCTCTGCAGACACAGAGCTGGCCAGGGAGTTAAAACAGTCCCACCAGGAAACTTGTTCACACACCACAGTCCCTAGGGGCAGCAAATGCAAGAGATCGAGTGATTAGAGCCATGCCAGAGGGGGAGCCACAACTCCTGGGTTTTCTCCCTGGCTCTGTGAGGGGGGTGTGGGCTAGTAGTTGGGGCAGGGGGTCTGGGAGCCAGGACTCCTAGTTTCTGTTCCTGGCTGCCATGAGAATTCACCCATGCCCTTTGGGCCAGTGACAGCTTCTCTTACAGTGTCTGGGGATCCCTGGCTGGAGATTTGGGGGTGCAGCTGGGAGAAGGGAGGAGCCTGGCCCTTGGGGGGCAGAGATCCAGGAACTGGCTTGAATTGGAAAGGGACCACATGGTGATAGAACCCAGGAGTCCTGGCTCCCAGCCCCCCATCTTTAACCACCAGCCCCCACTCTCCTCCCAGAGCCAAGTATCTGGGGTCCCAGCTTAGCTAATCTCCAACATAAACAATGGAGAGACCCCCTCCCAGCCCCTTACAAACATCCCCCAGCCCCAGGATTTCTCCTGCTCCCCAGCCTGCCAGCCCCCCGCCTGCTCCCGGCTCCTCTCCCCCCCACCCTGTGTGAATCCATCACAGAGCCATGTGGGGCAGGGGAGGGGCCAGCTGCCACCTTTGCCACCCCTGGTTTCCAGCCCCCACCCCAGCTCACCCCGAGCCAGCAGTTGCTCCGGTCCTTCCCCGACTGATGCTGCGATTCTGCTGACAGTCCCCCCCCTACACTGCTTCCTCCGCCCTGATTTCCTGCCCCCGCCCCTTGCTGGGGGAGGGCTGGGAGCCAGGACTCCTGGGTTCTCTCCCTGGCACCCTCCCTCCCACCACCCCGCAGCCTGAGCTTTACTCCTACCAGTGAGGGGGAATCAGTCTCCAGCCTCACTAGGCACTAGGACTCCTGGGTCCTCTCTCTGCTCCTCCTGGGTACCTGGCATCCAGCAGAGACTGTGGGGTGGGGCATGGAAACCCAGACAACAGGCCAGCCAGCAAGATCCCAGCCAGCACGATCTGCAACCAGCCCCGCTGGGGGGCCCTGTTGTGCTGCAGGGGTGCCTGGCATGGGGCAGTTTGGTACAGCACTGGGGGCAAGCAGGTATAATGAGCGGGGGTAGAGGAACATCCCTGCACATTCCCCCATCAGTCTGCACTCGCACAGCAGGCAGAGCCTGTCCAACCCCCCTGGCCCAGCTTCCTGCTGCCCCAGCCCAAGCCTGCTCTGAAAATGCGGCCAGCTCTGGGATGGAGACCTGGCTGGGACAGCCAAGGGCAATGCCAGGGGTGGAGAGAGAATGCTGGGGGGAGAGCACCTCCTACTTTGTCCCCGCTCTGCATGGCACCCCTTACACACCCCCACCCCCACCGCACCACGCCGGCCAGTCTTGACACACAAGAAGAAACTTTCCCTCCTGTGTCAACACCCAAGGGTGTGAGGCAGCGTCTGTTCCCGGAGCTCAGCCAGGTGGGCCAGCCCCGGAGCCTCACACCCATCCTGCCCTGCTCAGCGCCAGCCTCCCGTCTCTTAATGCCACAGAGGTGGCTTGGGGTTTGCCAGGCCTGATGTGAGCCCGCCCCACAGGAGATCTGGGGGCGTGGAGAGAACCCAGGAGTCCTGGCTCCCTGCCCCGCTGCGTGCGAAGGTACCTGCCCACCGCGGGAACTTCTTCCCCATTCCGGCAGCAGTGAGAGCTTGACTCACTTTGTGTCTCTCACTTCCTCCTTCACCTGCTCTGCTGACTCCTGTCACTGGCCCCCCCTCTCATATTGTGGGGTTGCTGGGACAAGCCCCCCCACATGCCTGGGTGCTTCCCAGAGTCCACACAGAGAAGGCCTGGGAATCACTAAGGGCAGCAGCACGGAGCCCCGTAGTGCCAGGGCATAGGGGTCAGCACTGACTGTCAGAGAGAGACCCTTACTGCCTCCACCCGCTCCCTGCAGCCCAGCGCCCCCTACTGCCCCCTGCCCGCTCCCTGCAGCCCAGCGCCCCCTACTGCCCACTGCCCGCTCCCTGCAGCCCAGCGCCCCCTACTGCCCCCTGCCCACTCTCTACAGCCCAGCGCCCCCTGCCCACTCCCTACAGCCCAGCGCCCCCTACTGCCCCCCGCCCCCTCCCTGCAGCCCGACGCCCCCTACTGCCCCCCGCCCCCCTCCCTGCAGCCCAGCGCCCCCTGCCCGCTCCCTGCAGCCCAGCGCCCCCTACTGCCCCCTGCCCACTCCCTGCAGCCCAGCGCCCCCTGCCCGCTCCCTGCAGCCCAGCGCCCCCTACTGCCCCCTGCCCGCTCCCTGCAGCCCAGCGCCCCCTACTGCCCCCTGCCCACTCCCTGCAGCCCAGCGCCCCCTACTGCCCCCTGCCCACTCCCTGCAGCCCAGCGCACCCTACTGCCCCCTGCCCACTCCCTGCAGCCCAGCGCACCCTACTGCCCCCCCACCCGCTCCCTGCAGCCCGACGCCGCCTGGCGCTGCCCTGGGGCACTGGGAAGCCTGGCCACCCGTGGGGACACAGCTCTAGAGGGAGAGACCCAAACCCAGGACCTGTCAGCCGGCAGGGACCCACAGGAGCTCGGCGGGGGAGGGGGCGACAGCCTGGCCGCGCTGCGGACACTGGTTGGGTGCCGGGGTAGGGGGCCGGGCAGGAAACGGCCCCCGCCCAGCGGCGCACTGCGGAGGCGCCCCCGCCCCATCCTGCCCCGCTCCCCCGGCTCTGCGGCGAGACCCACCTTCGCTCAACGTCGGGGGCGCGGCCCGATCTGCGACTCAGGAGCCGGGTGCGCACTGGGCGCCGGAGCCGGGGCGCGGGTCTTTCTCCGGGTCCCGCCCGGCGCTGCAGACTCAGGCCCCCTTTGTCCCGCACACGCCGCCGGGCTGCTCCAGGCGGCCGCTGCCTGAGCTCGGGGCAGGCGCCGCCGCCTCCATGTGACGGGTTCGGGACCGGGGGAGGAGCCGGGCTGGGGAGGGGACTCGCTTCCTGGCTCCCCCCGGCCTGGAACTGAAGGGACTCCGCCCCCCAGCCCGGCACCGCGCCCCCCAGCCTAACACTGCCCCCCCAGCCCGGCACCACGCCCCCCAGCCTAACACTGCGCCCCCAGCCCGGCACCACGCCCCCCAGCCTAACACTGCCCCCCCAGCCCGGCACCACGCCCCCCAGCCCAACACTGCCCCCCCAGCCCGGCACCACGCCCCCCAGCCTAACACTGCCCCCCCAGCCCGGCACCACGCCCCCCAGCCTAACACTGCGCCCCCAGCCCGGCACCACGCCCCCCAGCCTAACACTGCGCCCCCAGCCCGGCACCGCGCCCCCCAGCCTAACACTGCCCCCCCAGCCCGGCACCGCGCCCCCCAGCCTGGCACCGCGCCCCACAGCCTAACACCGCTCCCCCCAGCCCAACACTGCGCCCCCAGCCCGGCACCGCGCCCCCCAGCCTAACACTGCCCCCCCAGCCCGGCACCACGCCCCCCAGCCCAACACTGCCCCCCCAGCCCGGCACCGCGCCCCCCAGCCTAACACTGCGCCCCCAGCCCGGCACCACGCCCCCCAGCCTAACACTGCCCCCCCAGCCCGGCACCACGCCCCCCAGCCTAACACTGCGCCCCCAGCCCGGCACCACGCCCCCCAGCCTAACACTGCCCCCCCAGCCCGGCACCGCGCCCCACAGCCTAACACTGCCCCCCCAGCCCGGCACCACGCCCCCCAGCCTAACACTGCCCCCCCAGCCCGGCACCGCGCCCCACAGCCTAACACCGCTCCCCCCAGCCTGGCACCGCGGCCCCCCCACCCATGTGTCCCTGGCCGCACCCAGTGCAGCGATTTTCCTTCAGGAGAGCTTTCCCAGTTCCCTTCCCTGCCTGCTGGGGAGCTCAGCAGGGGACACCGGGCTGCAGAGAGGGGGGCGGCTAGCAGAGGCCGCTGGGCTGCAGGGAGTGGGGCAGGGCTGTTGAGGGGCCTGCAGACCCCAGCTTGGTTGCTGGCCCCCCAGTGTGGGGGGCGGGCTAGGAGCAGAGATGCCACAAAGTGGGGGGTTTAATTCCCCTTGTTATGTTGCATGTGAGGTCTACTGTCCTATGGTAACCCCACGTGTGTGCCTCAGTTTCCCCAGGCACTGCACCAGTGCCTGGATGGTAATGGGAATTTTCCGTGTAAGAGCCTCCCTCACATACACAATGGCCGACCCCCTTTACAGCCTGCATCCGGGATGGGAGTGTCACCAGGTGACACCTTTTGCCTGGGAAGCAGGAGAAAGGCTGGAGGAGGAGCCTGGCTGGGACCAGGAGCCAGTCAGCCTGGGCTGGCTTGGGGCACAGTGCAAGAGCCAGGCCCTAGCTCTGGGCCCCACCCCCCAAGATGAATGACTCTGACTGTTCCTGGTTCCTGAGCTGACAAGTCTGTTCTATGCTGTGTCCTTGTCACCTAATAAACCTTCTGTTCCACCTGCCGGCTGAGAGTCAGAGCTGGCTGCAGATGGGGGTGCAGGGCTCAGTGACTCCCCCACACCTTGGTGACAGGCTCAACAGGGAGCACTGAGCTGCAGTGGCAGCAGGGGATGCTGGGCTGCACAGAGCTGAGTGGGGGCAGCCGGGGGTGCTGGGCATTAGAGAGCAGGGCAGGGCAGTAGGGGGCACTGGGCTGCAGGGAGCAGGGTGGAGTTTCATTGCGGGGGCTGGGTTGCAGGGAGCAGGGCAGGGTAGCAGGTGGCACTGCACAGGAAATGGGGCAGGAGCACCAGGGGCGCTGGGCTGCAGGGAGTGGGGCGGGCACTAGGGAGAGGGCTGCAGATCCCAGCAGAGGTGCTGGTCCTGCACGGTGTGGGAGCTTGGGAGGGGTATCTGCTCCCTAAGGTGGATGCATGTAGCAGGACGAGGACATGGGAAAGCCTGGTCCTGGAGGAATCTCTGTGTTGGGGGCCGGAGGGTGACTCCATTTGGCTGGGCGGTGGAGGGGGATGTGGCTAGGATCTGAGCCCCCCCACTGAGCCGCAGGAACAGGTCCTGGAGGAATCTCTGTGTTGGGGGCCGGAGGGTGACTCCATTTGGCTGGGCGGTGGAGGGGGATGTGGCTAGGATCTGAGCCCCCCCACTGAGCCGCAGGAACAGGTCCTGGAGGAATCTCTGCGCTGGGGTCAGAGAAGAGCCAGGCGCGGGTTGCAGAGGGAGAGAGGCCAGGCACTACAGCTGTGCAGCGTGACTGTGGTGGGGCCAGGATCACTCTGGCCCTGTGGGTACCGGCATGGGGGACACACAGCTTTAGCCCTGGGCTCTGCAGTCCAGGGTCATGGCCAGGATCAGATGCTGCCAGGCCAGTTTGCTGAACGAGAGGCTCTGGTGCAGCCGGGAGGCCGGGCTGGGCCACACGCTGGCTCCGGGGAAGTCCGGGGGGCAGTGGGGTCGCAGCAATGCCCACAACCCAGGCAGTGCAGCCTTGGTGAGTGGCCGTGTGGCAAACACCAGTGGAGGTGACTCGCACGGGGCTGCTCCAAAGTTGTTCCGAAAGCCGGAGGCTCCCTGAGCAGCCCAACCACTGTAGAAAAAGGGCCTTGGGGTTACACCAGCAGTTCCTTGAGGACACTGGGTTCCCAGCTCTACCCCAAGGTATGGGCACCCCCAGGAAGCAAAGGCTTCTGGGTAACTTGCCAGTGCATTGTGGGGTGCAGCGGCATAGACCCCCTACCAAACAGGAGGAAGAGGCGCCCGGTGCATGATGGAAGAGGCCAGAAGAATCGGCAGAATGAGCCCAGCACTGGGAACAGGCGGGTTCCAGTGCACACAAAGACACAGGGCTAGGGACACACACTGGGACAGTGGCCATTCCCTTCCTGCACCAGGCTCAAAGTTGGGGGCGTTCTGGACATGGATTCTCCAGTAGCGGGGGCAAAGGACAGCTGACTCCCCCCCCCCCCCCGGGCACCCCATGAACTGCACCCCCTGCCCTGGGGTAAGCTTTTCCCCTTTCTAGCCAGGGGAAACTGAGTCATGGGATGCATCCCTGGACACACAGTGAGGGCAGAGCCAGGCACAGAACCCAGGTATCCTGATGCCTCATGCATACTCTAACCACCAGCCCCCACTGTCTTCCCAGAGCCAAGAGAGAACCGAGGAGTCCTGGCTTCCAGTCCCCACCATGTAACCAATTGGCCATGCCACCTCTACCCCCTGCCTGTTGCCAGTTACCCATTCAGTAAGGCCCATGCTTGTGAGCACCCAAACCAGATGTGGCCTCCCACACCCCTGGCCTCCTGTGCCTGGGGCCACCAGGAACTGCATGGGGTGCAGCCATCTGATGTCCTGCTGGTTCACTGTGGTGTTACCCAGCGCTGCTGCCCAGACACGCACTGGGCCGTGCCCCATATGTGCCACGGTCCTGGGGCCCTGGGCTCCCATTTGCCACAGCACAACCCTGCGTGGCCCAGACTCCAGTTGGTGGTACAGGCAGCCAGGGTTCTCCTCCTGGGTCTGGGAGGGGAGTGGGATCCTGAGACTCAGCCCCGTTTTGAGGACACAGTGCTAGGACCTGGGATCCCCCAGCCCCCACTTTCATCCTCCTCCTTCCTTGTGGTAGCAGCATTGCCCAGCTGCCTTGGCCAGAAACTGAGGTGCCCAGAGTCAGGCATGAGACGTGACAGGCACATGCTGGAGAGGGGCAAGAGAACGGGTTATTGATAAATCCTCTGGGAAAATAACGGAGGCGCAATAAACCCGTGGTCCCCAACACGGTGCCCGCGGGGGCATTTCCATGCGCCCGCCAGGTGCTCGGGGCTGGCCTGGCACCGGGCGCTGGGCGGGGGGAGCGCCGGCCCCAGGCATGCAGCTATGGGGGGGGCCGCCCCCTGGGCGCAAGTGTCCCTGCACCCTGGCGCCCGGCGGGCAAATGGCCACGCCCCCTGGCGCCTGACAACCTCGAAAAGGTTGGGGACCACTGCAATAAACTGAGAATCAGTCTGGCCATGAGGCGACCGGGCCCTGGTGGGGCTGTGTGCTGGGCACAGGGCTCCTGCCACGGGGCCAGTGGGTGCTCCTGGGTGCTCTGTGCTGAGAGATTGAGGAACCCAGAATTGTAGGCAGAGGTAACTCACTGGAGCAGCCCAGCTCCCTGGCTGGGTCCCCAGTTAGACTCCACCACAGAGATCATTGACACCCCTCCCTCCCCAGCTTCAAGCCCCTCCTCCAGCTACCTCTCCCCTCCCAACCCCTCAGCTCCTGCCAGCTAAGCCCAGGGCTCCACCCATCCCTGCTGGTGCCCCTCACTCTGGACCTGCAGCCCCACTACAGCTCTGCCATGCCCCATGTAATCTGAAGTCCTGATGCCTCTACGGGCTGTTGGCCATGAAGGTGCTGGGCCATCCCATGGGTTTAGTGAGTGGAAGCAGCTGGGGCTGGAAGCAGGGAGGGGAGGTTGCAAAGAGCAGCCTGCAGGGGGCACTGCTAAGGAGGTCAATGTCAGGGCAAGGGTCACTGTGGTGGGGTCACTGACAGGCGCCCCCCGTTGGCCTGACACTGCCAGAGCCCACTCCCCAGGCTTCCTTCCCTTGCCCCAGACCTGTCAGCGCAGACCGCAATACCCTCATCCCAGGAAGGTTGGGGGTAGTGAGAAGCAGCCCCTCCATGGCTTGCCCGTGGGGCTATGGAGCTGCCAGCTTGTGGCATGTCATGGGGGTGATTTGTCTGGGGTTACTAAACTACCCCTGTTTGCCCGGCTTGCCTGCTTTTAAAGCCTTACTCCAACCCTCGCATGATTGGCAGGGCTGGAGGGGTGGGGCCAGTCCCACCCACAGTCATTCGCTAACTCTTTTGTCCCCAAGGCGGGCACAGGGCCAGTCAGCCTAAAATAGCCCTGCAGTGCTGTACAGTTTAGCTTTCCAGCACACCCCTCTTGAGCTCAGCCTGTCCTATGTGGTACCCTGCCTAATGCTTTACCACAGCCACAGTCTATTCAATCCACAGCACTGCCCCTCGCTGAAAATCACTTATTGCCACCAAAAAGGAAATCAGGTTAGTTTGGAATGACTGATCGTAGGAAACTCACAGGCTACGTCTGTCTACACTGTCTGTGAGTATTTGCGCAAGAACACTGACGTTCTAATGTATGAAATCAGTGCTTTTTGCACAAATACTCTGACGCTCCCGCTCAGGGGTAAGTCCTCTTGCGTAAGTGTTCTTGAGCAAGAGGCCAGTGTAGATAGGTAACATCAATTTCTTGCGCAAGAAAGCCCGATGGCTAAAATGGCCATCGGAGCTTTCTTGCACAAGAGAGCGTCTACACTGACACGGATGCTTTTGCTCAAAAGCAAATTTTTGCACAAAGGCACATGCCAGTATAGACGCTCTCTTACTCAAATACTCTAATGCAAAAACTCTTACGTTTAGAGTATTTACGCTAAATCTTGCCAGTCTAGATGTAGCCACATTGTATTACTCCCCCCCCCCCCTCTCTCTTGCCCCATGGTATAACTCCAGAAATTTAAAAGCAACCTTCAGTCTTCTTTCCTTCGCCATCTGTTCAAAAGTCTGACGTGCGAATGAGGTCAGGATAAGGGTTCTGTATTTGGGTCACTCACAGAACTGAAAGTTTATGGCTGCTTCAGTACCCATGATGACAACTTGATCACATTTATAATATGCAAAGACAATAAAGTCCAGACCAGTAATATAGATATTTGGTGCTTTAATTGGGCCAATTTCACAAAGCTAAAACAATTATGACCCAAATCAGCTGGGAGGAAGAATTTAATCAAAAAAATGTGAGTGGTAATTGAGATTCATTGAAGAACAGCTAATTAGATGTCCCAAAACCCACAACTGAGGAAGTAGGCTATGCTGGTTTAAAAAAACCCACAAAGAAAAACTAAGAACAACAACCCAACAGCCTGGTTTACAGGAGAAGTGAAGGCAGTGGTAGAAACACAAAATACAAAAGTACAAGAAAGGGAATTTGATAGCAATTAATATACATCGAAAGTTAGGGGTTGTAGAAAATTGATAAGAGAAGAAAAAGGACACCAGTAAAAGCTGGCCAGAAGAATAATAGACAACAAGAACAAAATATTTTAGGGGGGAATAAAGAATCCTGCAATGGTATTAATTCTTTATTAGGTGGGAATGGTAAAACCATCACTAAAGATGCGAAAAAGCAGATGTGTTCAATAAATATTCATGCTCCAAATTTATGGAGGGGAAAGGATGAGCCAGTCTTATCATGTGATGATGGTAACCTACTTTCCATTCTACTAGCATCTCTTGAGGATGTTAAACAGAAGCTACTAAAGTTGGACTTCTAAAATCAGCAGATTGAAATTACTTGCACCTAAGAGTTTTAAAAGAGCTGGCAGAGGAGCATTAATGTTGATTTTCAATAAGTCCTGGCCCAGTGTGGAAGTTCCAGAAGACCAAAAGAAAGCAGATGTATTCGTTTTTACAATGGGCAAATGGGATGACTTTGGTAATTATAGGCAGGCATGGGAAGGGATGGAGATGAGGAAGAGGAAGGGTAGGGCTTGAGGTGGAGAAGGGGGAAGTCTTGAGTCCCCACCCCCTTAAAGACCATCCTGGTTTTGGGAACCAAACTGAGATTTTTCTCCAAACACTCCAGTCAAAGATCACTGGGTTATATTAACACAAAAAACAAGTTTATTAACTACAAAAGAGTGATGCTAAATGATGGCAAACAGATCAAAGCAGATTCCCCAGCAAATAGACACCACTGCCACTAAGCTTAATATACTAGATAGATTGGATATGAACTGCAGAGTCACCCTGAGAAACGATACAAACAGGCTGCAGAGTCTGGCTGCACAGGCTGCATTGCTTTGCCGCTTGTGTTTCTCAGGCCTTCAGCCACAAGCTAGCAGGCCCGCTAGCCTAGGCCCAGCACTTCCCCCAGCTCCGTCTTTGTTCCTCAGTGGCTTCCAGGGGTTCTCTTGTGTGGGGAGTGAAGAGCCAGCAGTGACGTCTGTCCCTGCCTTGCACAGCTTTAGCATAGGGCAGGAACCTTTGTTCCAAAGCTCTGTTCCCAGACTGGCTGATGGAAAAACACTGACCTCCAGGAGCGACATGTGTGGGGAGAGGGCATGTGCCCCACAAACACTGTGGGCAGGAGGGACAAAGGGGAAGAGCGCCCCCTGGACCCCCCTCACTAGTTGCCCCTGCTGACATCTCAAGAGGGAGTCCAGCATTGTGCGATCTGGTCCCATGTCCTTGCAGAGACAGTCTAACAGCCATTAGCCATAGGCTACCAGTAGCATTCTCAGCAAGGCTGGCCTGGGGAGCTAAGCTTCACCTAAGGTCTGTTGTTCTTCCCAATGCCCTATGGCCTTGAATGGGTCCTTCCCAGCCAGCCATCTAGACAGGAAGCATCTTTCCCAGGTACAGATACACAGCCAACATTCATAACATCAGAGGCAAAACTAGGATAACCCTAGTCAGCAAATCAGAACTGTTCCAGTGACCCCTCGCTGGACCCATCATATGTAAAATATGTAATTAGGCCATAATACCATCATATAACCATGATGAATATGGGATGCACCCACCACCAATGTTCCCTCTCATCTTTTCCATCTGCTTGCAGATATTTTCCATCCATGTGTGGAATAAATTTTATGTGCACTGAGAAAGGTGCAGATGTGCACCACCAGTAGAAACACATCACCTAGCTGTGGAGACTCTGCTAATCAGCTGGGCAGCATTTGAATCTCTCATCTGAGCAGCCGCACAAACACTCAGCTTACAGGGAACGCTGCTGTCCACCTAGCTAACTGTGCAGCACACAGGGAAACTGAGGCACACAGAGTTTTCATCTACAATGTTATGGAAAAGCCCCCACTCTGCCACAGCCTGGGACTGGTGCATGCTGCCTTTTGTCCTTCCTTCAGGCAGTGAGAGTATTCTCTCTCTCCCAGTACTCTCTCGGTTACTGAGCAATGTACGTCAGCAGCATTTCGAAGCGGGATATTTATTTCTGCACATGAGCACTCCATGGAGGCAAATACAGGGGCTGTCACATGGTCCAGTCACAGCTCAAAGCAGGACCAAGTACACGACAAACGCTCACTACACTGAACTGGTCAATGGCACGATCAGAGCTCTTACCGAGGGGGTAGGTGTGGGAAATGTCACTGAAGTGTCTGCAGCATCCAATAGAGAACTGTATGCATGACCCAGTGAGGGGACACCACCATCTGCTGGAAAAAAGCAGCAATGCTGGGCACTTGCTCTCCAGCCAAAGAGTCTTGGCAGCTGTTTACTGGTAGAGAGCTGGTAGGGGATTCTGGCTCCCCTAGTTACACAGAGCCAGGTCAGTATTCGGCTGCTCCTCCAGGCTTCTTCTCCGTGTGGGACAGCTCCAATTCCCTTTGCCTCTGCATGGGTGAGCTGAGATGGGCAGAGTGAATACGTCTCCCCGGGAGCAGGCGGAATTTGATCAGGACAAAGAATGACCTGTTCTGAGTGGAGAAACTGAACCACCCCTAGTGGCCAATGCTGCACAAGTTCCAGAGGGGCCTTTTCTCAAGGCAACATCCACCCCAGCAGGAGCAGAGCCCCAAAGGGAGGGCTGGCCAAGACAAGAAAACCCAGTTAATCCCCCACATCTGTACCTGGTAGGCTTGCCAGATGCTTTCAGCAAAAATCCCAAACATGGCAGGAAAAAAACTTGGTTGAGCAAAAAAAAAAAAAAAAAAAAGGGGGGGGGGGCGGAGTGGGGAGAAGGGTCACTGCACCTTTAAGAATCCTGGTGCTTCTTGGGCCCCCCCCCCCCACCCTCACCCACACCAGACAGCAGAGGTAGGTTGTCCCCTCCGGCCTTCCGTCTGAGCCATCCACAGGGCGCAGTGGATCCCGCTCCTGAAACCACTGCCATGGTGTGTGGGGACCCCCCCGCCCTGCCCCGCCCTGCATCCCCATCCACAGCAAGATGTGACTCTGCCAGCCAGTAGAAGAGAGAGGGTTTATTGCTTCTCAGAGATACAGCATGGCCTGGGTTCAATGTGGACATTGACGTAAGGGGACTGGCAGCCTTAGACCCGTTGGGGTAGGGGTACACAGGCCCTGATCCCCCAACGATTTAGTCCCTTTTCTTCATGTTTGCCCAGCCAAGGCTGCCTTTTCTCAAAACCACCAAGCACACCTCCCCCCAAGTAGCCACATCCCTTCCTTTGTTTTAAACCCCTTCTCATGGCCAGGTGTGAAGCGATGTGCTTGTGCTCAGGGGCGATCCCCCCCTTCCCGGGCAGTGCTTACAGACGAACGCCAGTAGGGGTCACCCACAGCACACAGGTCCTCTGCTATATCTGGACGTCTTCCTATCTGTCACGCATCCTTCTCTACCAGAGAATTGGCAAGGTTTGGAGGCCAGGGTGGGCGAGCGGCTGCTGAGATAGACAGGACTGCTCCAGTGTCTCTCCCTACGCAGGAGAGCACTGGTGCTGAATCAGCTAGTTCTGTCTGTGCTCTGGTATAGGCTCAGCACCCTAAGCCCCTCTCCAGAGGTTCTGGCCAAACTTCAGTGGATAGTCCTGGAGTTTTTCTGGCTAGTAGTATACTGAGTCTCTGCAGGGGTCTTGTGTCTCCCCCTGGAGGAGTGGGAGGCAGGGCTGCTTGCAGGCCATGCAGAGACTCCTCTATAGTGCAGGTAGTCCGGCATGGAGCATGCTGGTGCACACCTTCCTCCACCGCTTCCGGGGGCTCCAATATAACTGGCAGCTCTTTTTTCTCCACCTAAGGGGTCTCCCACGAGACCTCTCAGAGCTCCTGGAATTCTACCACGAGTTCCTCCAGACCTGGAAGCTGTTCTCAGT
Organism: Pelodiscus sinensis; assembly: GCF_052426305.1. Classification (NCBI taxonomy): domain Eukaryota; kingdom Metazoa; phylum Chordata; order Testudines; family Trionychidae; genus Pelodiscus; species Pelodiscus sinensis. Next base: position 13,791,757 of record NC_143073.1, on the reverse strand, counting down.
GACCAGGTCTGTTGTGGCCACTGAGGGTATGTCTACACTACATAGCTCTGTCGACATACCCTGAGGGAGCGGACCTCCTTGTGGAGCCTCGGCTCCATAATCAGCCATGTGCGTGCAGGTGGCAGAATCTCCCTCGGTCCGCTGGAGGCTGATCCTGGCAGAAGCCACCAAGGTCAGAGACCTCCTGAACTACAACAGGAGCCCTGGATCCATTCTGGTTGGACATTCACTGGTTGCTGTGGGTGGATCCCCGAGCACTCGCTCAGTGCATGGGGCTTTTCACTCCCCGAACCTCCTGTGCATACTTCAGGAGGTCAAAGTCGCTTTGTCGCAGCCCACTCTCAATTTCCTCAAGCGAGCCCTGTGAGAGGGTACACCCTGACCCCATCACTGCAAGCCCTCTAGCTCTTTTTCTCATGCCTTTGCTCCGCAGTCCCCACCCCCTCCTCCCAGCTTCCCCATTCTTGGACCTTCAGCTAGCTGCAACGTCTGCAGCTGGTCTGTTTTTGAATCGTGCTTAGGGACCATCTGTACATGCTCCTGCTCCACACGCTGCATTTCCTCACCCTCGTGTCCTGCCCTGACACCAAGTGGTAGGACTAAGACCTATTGAGGGTGGGGAACCCCGATGGGCCAGTGTTTATTCCACCTTAATCCCACAGCCCATCAGGGACATCAGTTAGCAGATTCTTCACGGAGCCATGAGCACTGGAATGTACCTAGCATGGTTCATCCCTATCCCAGACACCTGTCCTTTCTGCACTGTGAGGCTACGTCTACATTGGCATCCCTTTCCGGAAAAGGGATGCTAATGAGACAAGTCGGAATTGCAAATCCGTGGGGGATTTAAATATCCTCCGCAGCATTTGCATTTACACGGCTGCCGCTTTTTTCCGGCTCGGGGATAAGCCGGAGAAAAGCGCCAGTCTAGATGCGATTCTCCGGAAAATAAGCCCTTTTCCGGAGGATTTCTTATTCCTACTTAAGTAGGAAATCCTCCGGAAAAGGGCTTATTTTCCAGAGAATCGCGTCTAGACTGGCGCTATTTAAATCCCCCGCGGATTTGCAATTCCGACTCGTCTCATTAGCATCCCTTTTCCGGAAAGGGATGCCAATGTAGACGTAGCCTGAGGGAAAATCTGGCACATGCATACCTAGAATGTGCCAGGTTGCAGTCCCTATTCTGGCTCCTCTAGAACCTCTTACTGAAGTTTTGGCTGCACTTTTCCCCTCACCTTTTTATTTACATACACCCCATCTGTGGCCCCACAAAGTTGTGAAACCTCCTTGTCAACCTGCTCCTGGCCCTGGTGAAAGCCGCCATATACAGGACCAGCAGGAGAACGCTGGATGAGGGGGTGCTCTGCGAATTTGGGGCCTACTTCTGCTCCTCCCTGGTGTCGTGCATCTGGGCAGAGTTCCTCTGACCAAGGATGTAATAGTGTTGTCGATTAACCAATTAGCAAAAGCTTATAGGTTAATGCTATAGATGACACACATCTTCCCCCCTCCCCCAGTACATTTTTAGGAGGATGGCCAGCAACCTGGCTCAGTCCTGGCTTGCGATGGGTCCGGGACCTACCAATGCAACGGCTCTGCATTTAAAGTGTATTAGGAGCTAGGCTGGCAGTCAGTATGGTTCAGTTCTGGCTCATGCCAGGTCTGGGAGCACAGAGCCCCCTCAACTTGAGCCCCCCCCCAATCCTTGTGGGGCTGTTGCCAACCTTAACTGGCGCTGGGAGCCTCTGGTCCTGTGCAAAAGCCGGGCTGGGGGAGTGACTCTCAGCCCCGCTCCCGCCCGGCTTCTGCTGGCAAGATACCTCCCAGGGAAAGAAACAAAGGAAGGAGGCGAGGCCAGCCCTGGCTGGGGGGCAGGGCTGGAAGAGGGTTTTGAGTTTCTGGCTGGTATCATGGAGGAGGCAGCCTAGGGAAGGGGCTGGAATTTAGGGGTCCAGTCTCCCCCATCTCAAGGGGGGCTGAGGCATCCTAGGCCTGCCCTGTAACCGGATTGCATCTATGCTGTGCTGTATCCTGGAGAAGCAATAAACTCCCTCTATTCTACTGGCTGGTAGAGTCTGTTCGTGCCATTACAGGGGTGCAGGAGTCGGGGAAACCCTGATGCGTCGTCACAACCGGACATTGCACATGTCCAGTATTTTCTGAATTTTTATACCGGACAGACGGTGCAAATACTGGACTGTCTGGTAGAAAACCGGACACCTGGCAACCCTAGGGCTAATACACGTGTGGGGTTGAGTCAGTAGGAATCACACATCACAGCGCAGGAATACACTAGGTTACAGAGAAGACAGCACCCCCACTATGTCACAGAGACATGATCCACAATGCTGCGTGATGCACCAAGGCTTTGGGTGCAGTGCATGGGACAAGCTAGGTACTGGGAAAGGTTGATGTGTAAAAGGGAAGTCAAATCCCCCGGAGCCATTGATTCCCCTATGAGGGGCACGTACAATATACATACATTGCTAATGCTTAGATATATTTGCTATTTGTATAGGAGTAAGACATGACAAAGGTCAAGGCCTGTCACAGGTAATAACTTATAATAAGGAGACGAGGGGAAGTGAAACCAGTCTTCTGTTAAGTGGAGATATGGATAGATTCCACATCCTTTAAACTTGTGACCGGCTCAAGCAGGAAAGGAAAAAGGGAAGTATGGCTTGCCCATTGTTCAGCAAGTAGGCACTGTATTTAACCTCATTTGGAAAATTAACCTGACCTATAGGAATGCTAAATGTCAAAGATGAAGTAACCTATCATGTTAAGGCACCTAAACCAGGAAAGATGTGAACCCTATAAAAACCCCTGCCTATGAGATGTTGGGGGTCGGCTCTGATCTGAACATTGAGTTCCTTAGCCGTACCTTGGTTGCAACCAATAAACTTGAGTTGGACCCAGCCTGAAAGTGTGACTCTCTTCTTGGGGTAAATCAGACTAGCCTCCAAGGGGACGAAACCTTGCAATTTATGCAACAAATTGGCGACCCAGATGGGACATCCCTTGGACTACTCCGGAGTCGGACGACAAGATTCGCCGTAGGTGACCGTGAAGTGTGCACCGGACTGTTTGAGTCCGTCACGGCACCGAAAGCGTGAGTCGGGACATCCGGAAAGTTAAAGGAGTCTCTATTGAATGAGTCACACGAGGCTGTCAGGTCCGAAGAAAAGAGGAAGGCGCCGGGGTATAGACGGAGTGAGTATACCTATTCCTGTGTTCTAGCAGATATTGATCTGTAAGTTTGCACTCAGCATATAGGTCTGAGTATTTGTTTGTCCCCCGGGGGCATTGCGTTCAGCACATAGGTCTGAACATTGGAAAGAACACAATATTGTGGAATTGGGTCGCTCCCAAATGGTAGAAACCTCTGTAAGCCCCAGAAGGAACACCATGAACCCGTGGGTTGCGTGGGGAAGTTATGAGGAGTTAGGAAAACTCCAGTGGATTGCTTTTGTTTTTAGTAGGAGTACTCTTGTTCTTTGTTTTAATGATTTGTTGGAAACCTAAATTGTGAAACCACAGGTTTGTGTGTAAGCATGACTGTCGCTGACCAGGTCTGAGACTTAAGCTGACTCCAGCCGCCCCAAGAATCCTGCAAGGGGAAACCCGATGACCAGGATTTCTTGATTGCAAGGGGGGTCAGCCGAACCTCGTGACCCAGCGAGTCTCCAAGCCCCCTGTTTGTCTATATTTGTTGCTGTCTAATAGGCCCGTCTTAAGTGTCACGGCTCCATAAGGGCACACCGGTGTCTCTAGTGAGGCAGCCAAGCGCTGGACCCCTCTCTGAGTTCGGACGCTAAAAGCTGGTGTGGTGTCATTCCATCGACACACGGAGCCGCGATAAAAGCTTGTTGACTGTGTGTGTGTGTGTGCGCGCAATATATATAAATAGATAGATATGGGTTCGGGAAGTTCCCGGATAGAAAACTCCGCAACCCCATTGGGATGCATGTTACAGAATTTTAGTAATTTTAAAAGTGACTATAGAGTAAAAATGGCAAAAGATGAGTTAATTAAATTTTGTCAACTTGAGTGGCCTACTTTTGGTGTCGGATGGCCAGATACGGGCTCCTTTGATGTAAACCTGGTATCCCTAACACATAGCGTTGTGACGCGGGACGGACAGTGGGATCACTTCCCATATATTGATTGTTGGTTATTCCACGTCCAGATCGACCAAAATGGATATTAAAATGTAGTATGGGTGTGTGTAAGGTCATGGCTGCAAAGGCAAAGACCTTGGGAGGTAAAAGCCCTGAAATACTGGCTCCCTCTAGTGATGAGGAATTTGAGTCCTATGGAAAGAAGAGGAAACCCCCTTCTTCTTCAGGAGGGTCTAGCCCTATTAGAGAGAATGAGAATTGTTCCTCTCCTGCCACTTCAGGAGGAAACAGTAACTCTGAAATCATAAGTGAACTTACATCTGAAAATTTACCCCCCCTTATCAGACTCCTGCTGGTCCTGGATTCACTTCAGCCCCCCCTTGCAAAGGCTGAAGTGAGGGGGGGCTGAGCCAACAGGGTGGACTACTCAATTCGGGCAAAAAAATACTTCTTGCGAAAAGGCCCATCAGATCCGGGATCATCATACCATCAGTACCCCCTTAGAGAAGTAATAGAGGAGGGAAGATAAGAGAGCGCAGAAGCAGATGGCAGTGCTGGCTGCAGCACTCTCCAGCAACCAGAGGCCGGACCATAAGGGGCCCCCTCAGAAAGGAAAGGGACGGGTAGCAGTTGATGGATGTGTGCACTGACGGGAAAAAGGACATTGGAAGAGAGACTGCCCAAAAATAGAAGGCAAAGGGGAAGAAAAGACAACCGGAGAACCGCCAGATGCGGGCAGAATCCTCCGGAGAAGAATCTAGTTGAAGGGGACGGGAATCTAAGGCCACTACCCTACGAGCTAAAGCTCGAAAGGATCCCATGGTAAAAATAAGGGTGGGTGGCAGGGACTATGAGGCTCTGGTGGATATTGGAGCCACGTTCTCTATGATCCCCATAAAACCCCCTTCAGCTAAAGAAAGTGGAAAGCATGTGATGATAGAAGGAATTGAGGGAAAGAGAAGCAGGCTACCCGTATGTAGACCCCTCCTCATGAAGATTAGAAAAAATTATGTTAGAGCATGCCTTTGTTGTTTCATCTGCATGCCCAGTTGCCCTGCTAGGGTGAGATATGCTAATTAAGCTGCAAGCTGAAATTTTCTTCCGTAGTGATCAGAATGTAGTGCAGCTGCCGGTGAAACAGGGCTCAAATTACCAGATGGCTCTCTGTGCAGCTGAGATGCTGTTAGAGACAAAAGGGACTGAGGTCTTAGAAGGAGTCAATCCATGTGTTTAGGCAGATGAGACCCCTGCCCGAGAAAAGTTTGTGACTCCAGTAAGAATTCCTTTCATTAAAGGAGAAGGCTCTGTGGGTGTAAAGCCATATCCCCTGAGAGAGAAAAAAGAGCCACCTGGATAGGCTTAAAGCCATTAATCGAACAATTCAAAAGATATGGCTAGGTAGTAGAAAGTTCCTCTCCCTTCAACACCCCTATTTTAGGGATGCCAAAACCGGATAGCGTCTCTTATAGACTCGTGCAAGACTTACGGGCAATAAATAAGAAAGTTCTTGTAGACCATCCTATGGTCCCCAACCCACACACTATCTTAACACAAATTCCAGCAGACACAACAGTGTTTATGGTATTAGACTTGAAAGATGCTTTCTTTTCTATACCTTTACACAAAGATAGTTGGAAATTATTTGCTTTTGAATGGGAAGACCCGGACACCCATCACAAAACCCAGCTGTTGTGGACTGTGTTGCCCCAGGGTTTTGTGTCATCCCCCCATATTTTTGGGACGACATTGCAAAAAGACTTAGAAGACTGGAGGGGGCAGCACCCTGAGGTAGCTCTCCTCCAGTATATTGATGATTTGTTGATTACCAGTCCTGATATGCAAAAGGGAAAAAGGGCAACGGAGCCCCTGTTGAATGCCCTAGGGAAGAAGGGATATAAAGTTTCACAAGAGAAGGCCCAAATATGCACCTTCCTAAGCTATGAGATTGAAAAGGGAATGCGGGCTTTGAGCAAGGATCGAATCTAAGCAACTTCAGGAAATTCTCAAGCCCTTCTTAGCAAATAGAAAATGACAGCCTCTACGGCTAGAAACGCAGGCAACCCAAAGATGTTTCACAACATATGAGTGGGGGCCATCCAGAGGAAAAAACATAACAAACAGTTAAAACCTTTCCCTCACACGCCGTTATAATTGGCTTGAGGGCGTGGGGGAAGGTAACTTAAAAGCCACCCAAATGTCAACCAGTAGAAATTGAATGTGAAGATGTAATCACTAAAAACTAAATCTGCCCTAACAAGGAGACACATTCTGCAACATAAATCTCCTTACAGAACATGAGCAAGTGATTCACCCCAGAGCCAGCAGCATAACTCAACTGCTGCAGCCTGGATGTTATGAAAATCATATACTGAAAAGAATTAGGAAGTGTGGGGGCTAATTAGAAAGCCCACTCTCCTTACCAAATTAATGCTAGACAAATCTGTGTAATTAAGAAAAGTAAATTAGCAGGATCAAGACAGATCATAAGAGGAAAAAAAAGAGCCCGGTCTGCAATACGAGAGGGAAACTGAACCATGCCACTGTTGGGGAGGGCTAGCAACTCTAAGGTAATTCAAGGGAGTGGAAGGTCACGAGTACCGATGAAGCGCTCTTGTTCTCAGAAAGTTGCAGCTCACTCGCACATGAAAATGGTAAGGAACTAGCTGTAACCTGTTCCCCTAGCAGATCTTAGGCAGTATTTTAAGTTATAATAGGCCACCCCGATGGGGGGGGAGAAATGTTTTCTTGTCTTTCAGATCATCAGAAAGCGCTGGCGCCAGTTGAAGAAAAACAACAACAAAATGCCATGGTTCTGTGTCATGACATGTGTTTGTGTTCTGTCCAAGTTTGTCTTGTGTGTCTTAATTGTAATACGTATTGCAAATGTTGTGAATAGAAAATTGTTTAGGCTAGGAGAATGTTAACAATGTCTCCACAGGTGAACAAAAAGAACTGGAAGGAAGCAAGGAGTACATCACGTGAACAGAAGGATGGGAGACAGTACTAGCTCCTTCCCACCAGACTAGTTTTGTTTTAATGACCATTGCTAACTTGCCCTCATTTGGATATCATCAACAAGGACTTTAAGGACAAAATGGAGCCTCCCAGTTGTGCACCATGCCCTGAACAGGCCCCTGTTCCAGAACCAGGACAACTGTCACTGATCCTTACCTTGATGATGTTCCACACTGGTACAGACCAGCTGTGTGCTAGACTGGTTAATCAAATTGGCAAATGCCTGATTAGGCAATGACAAGGCTTAGCAGATACCATCGCAGATTGGTTTGAGCCTGGTAACCCTATCAGCAACACTTATGTCATAACCCAGAAATTGTATGAGAATCCAGACTTGTAAATGCAGTAATATCCAGTGCCCGTAAAGGCCTACACACCAGCCAAGCTAATCAATTGATCCTAAATAGTTTGAAGGATCTGTCCAGCTCTGTAGACCTAACCTGATGTTTGGACCAGAAGCTAATTGGATTGGAAGTAAAATAAAGAAATTAGAAGGCCAGTATTGAAGAATAAGGTAAGCTTTAGCCACTACCATTTAGTTCTTATGGTGGTGAGTCCCCAATCTCCCCTGTGCCTACCCATGGGAGTAGGGAAAGAGAGAATCCATGAGGACCCAAAGGCCCACCTGGACAGGGCATAGTACAACCATTTGTTTTTGGTCCCTCTGAGGATTCCTCACTCAGATCAGATCAGAATGGTAACCTCCCTGCTTGTACCAAAGCAAGGGCATATAGATAGAATAGAAGGCATTGCTTATTCTGAAGGTGTGGGAGCCTCCCTATACCCAGGGATTGTTGCACCCACTTTGATAAGGAAATTTTATGTACCTGCCCATTTAACATCATGACGAATCTGCCTAGGCTTGATGTGGTTGTCATAGAAAAACAAATGAACATCGAGCTGGTCCAAATGAACGGTACCTACTGGTGTTTGACTACCCAGACAGATCACTCCATCCTGCCCCTCTGTATATCCGTCTGTGTGCATAACGGTCCCTCATCAAGCGGCCTAACCGTCAATAGAATGTGGACATATCGCACTTTGGTAGTGGAGATAACTACACATGAGATGCTGAGTGGCATGGCGGAAGTAAGTACCAAGAGGAGGGTTTACTGGCCCTGCAGGCAAAGATCAAGAAGTTGGTGGCCAATGCCCAAAGATATATTGGGGCTAGCCGTCTGAGGTACACACAGATAGGGAAACACCGTGGACCATGCCAACCACCTATCTCTGCAGCACTCAACCAGGCAGTAGAGGTCAAACCTATAATCATGGGCAGTGCCAGTAAGGCGACGAAATATCTTGGGGATGGATTTGAATAGTGTTTGCCAAATTATGTAGAGAGTTTAAATATTAACATTTATAATAATGATAGTGCTGTACCAGCACTTCCAGAGTAAATTAAAATCCCTTAAATTGTTGTATTTAACCTAGTAGATTAAGAAGAACCCCAAAGTCAAGAGGAAAGAACTATAGGAATAAACTGAGGCAGTCCATGGTATCTTGCTAAGGACTGACAAACTCAAATAATTAAGTCAGCCCGAGAAGCGTATGCTACAGCAGTAACTGCGACCCTGGTTCCCCTGGCAACCACATGCCAAAAAGGCCTCACTTTATAAGGCCGGTATCAAGCAACCGCGTGGGATTGTTTTTATGGTTTGCTTTATTCCTAGGAAATAACCTTAGTTCCAAAAGAGCTAGCTGGCTTTTGGCTCAGAGAATAAAGACTCTTATGTCCATCAGCGCTGTGAAGTGCCAAGAACTGACTGTTAGCCAATGCTTCCCATTGCAAAATGATCCTACCCCGACTGCTGATAAGCCTCTCTCTTCTGGTCCTGCTTTCCCACCTGTTGGACACCAGAAGAATCGAAATATTACAGGGTGATGTGCTAGTAACCTCTCCCCTGCATGATGCTGAACCACGACTGTTTCAAAGAAAAAGAGGAAAACTCTTGTTGTGCTATGTTGGTACACATTCCTGTTTAGTTTTGTTTTGTTGTGATTATATTATGCTTAATGCCCTGTTTTATACCTTGTATAATTGCCTCTATATGTCGCACTGTATTGACTACTGTCAACCGTGAAATGCTTGTACATTACCAAAGATTAGCCAAAGAAGAAACTGATGAGGTATAAGAAAGAGAAAGCCTCTTGAGGGGGGAATTGATGTGTAAAAGGGAAGTCAAATCCCCCGGAGCCATTGATTCCCCTATGAGGGGCACGTACAATATACATACATTGCTAATGCTTAGATATATTTGCTATTTGTATAGGAGTAAGACATGACAAAGGTCAAGGCCTGTCACAGGTAATAACTTATAATAAGGAGACGAGGGGAAGTGAAACCAGTCTTCTGTTAAGTGGAGATATGGATAGATTCCACATCCTTTAAACTTGTGACCGGCTCAAGCAGGAAAGGAAAAAGGGAAGTATGGCTTGCCCATTGTTCAGCAAGTAGGCACTGTATTTAACCTCATTTGGAAAATTAACCTGACCTATAGGAATGCTAAATGTCAAAGATGAAGTAACCTATCATGTTAAGGCACCTAAACCAGGAAAGATGTGAACCCTATAAAAACCCCTGCCTATGAGATGTTGGGGGTCGGCTCTGATCTGAACATTGAGTTCCTTAGCCGTACCTTGGTTGCAACCAATAAACTTGAGTTGGACCCAGCCTGAAAGTGTGACTCTCTTCTTGGGGTAAATCAGACTAGCCTCCAAGGGGACGAAACCTTGCAATTTATGCAACAAGGTCAACACCAGAGAGTATGAATCCTTGTCCCTCTCTCAGGCTATGTCTGTACTGCAGGCTTTTTGCACAAGAACCTTTTTGCAGAAGAGATCTTCCACAAAACATTCTTGCACAAAAGCACGTTAACACCTCAAAAGCGCATTGCAAAAATGACGTGCTTTTGCGTACAAGAGCGTCCACACTATTGGATGCTCTCTTGCATATAAAGTCCCCAAGAACCAGATCTAGCTGGGCCTTAGGTCACTAGTTGTTCAAGTGCTGTTACTGGAGTCCTGCAGAGACACACGCTCAAAGGAACCCCCCGGACAGCTGTTTCTCTGCTTCTGCTGCTTGCTTGTGGACTTCTCTTGAGGGGTCTGCTGTGGTTGCCCTCTTCTTTTTGGGACACTACAGCTTTTTGCCTTGGTGTGTGCCATGGAGCTGGAACTGCCCCTGGGCAGGTGACGGCCCCATGAGGCCATGCTGCAGTTCCTGAAGCACTTGCTTCCAGCTGCCTACATGTTAATGCTGTCTGTGGACTCAGAACTCCTCCTCGTCACCCTCTGCGTGGCTGTGGCTGCTCCAGTTTGGCTGCCACACCCCACCATACACAGAAGGTTGTGGAGGCTGAAGACCAGTTTGGAGTGGTGGGTCCGGCAGGACATGGAGTGGTGGGACCACCAGCAGTAGCTGCACAACTTTAGAATGAGCAGGGGCGGCCTGTGAGCCTAGGCGGTCGCCTAGGGAGCCGCTGGCCCGGGTGCCTGATAAAGACATCATGGGGTGCCCTGGCGCCCGATGACGTCATGGCCATTGATGCCGATCGCGCCTTCCGCATGGGGCACCAGCTGCCGCTGCCGGCCTCAGGCCACTTCTGCACACCGGACCTCCAGAGATACAACACCCACCTGCGTCCCACTACCCCCCTGCAGAAGTGGGTCACAATCACCCTCTGGAAGCTGGCCACCCCAGACAGCTACCACTCAGTGGCCAACCAGTTTGGGGTGGGGAAGGGCACTGTCAGGGCCCTGCTTATGCTGGTAAGGAGCTCTTGGACTGTAGTCCCTGCCTGGAGGGGGGCGAGTGTGCTGGAGTGTGCGAGCTTTGGAGGATAGAGACATAATTCAAAATGACCTTAGCAAGTTAGAGAAATGGTCAGAGGTAAACAAGATGAGGTTTAATAAAGAGAAATGCAAAGTGCTCCACTTAGGAAGGAACAATCAGTTCCATACATACAAGATGGGAAGCGACTGTCTAGGAAGGAGCATGGCGGAAAGGGATCTAGGGGTCATAGTGGACCACAAGTTGAATATGAGTCAACAGTGTGATGCTGTTGCAAAAAAAGCAAATATGATTCTAGGTTGTATCAACAGGTGTGTTGTAAGCAAAACTTGTGAAGTCATTCTGCCGCTCTATTCTGCACTAGTTAGGCCTCAGCTGGAGTACTGTGTCCAGTTCTGGGCGCCACATTTCAAGAAAGATGTGGAGAAATTGGAAAGGGTACAGAGAAGAGCGACAAGAATGATTAAAGGTTTAGAGAACATGACCTATGAAGCCAGGCTTCATGAACTGGGCTTGTTTAGTTTGGAAAAAAGAAGATTAAGGGGGGACATGATAGCGGTTTTCAAATATCTAAAAGGGTGTCACAAGGAGGAAGGCGAAAATTTGTTCCTCTTGGTTTCTGAGGACAGGACAAGGAGTAATGGGCTTAAAGTGCAGCAGGGGAAGTTTAGATTGGACATTAGGAAAAAATTCCTAACTGTCAGGGTGGTCAAATATTGGAATAAATTGCCAAGGGAGGTGGTGGAATCTCCCTCTCTGGAGATATTTAAGAACAGGTTAGATAGACATCTGTCAGGGATGGTGTAGACGGAGCTTGATCCTGCCTTGAGGGCGGGGGGCTGGACTCGATGACCTCTCGAGGTCCCTTCCAGTCCTATTATTCTATGATTCTATGATTCTATAAGGGAGACCCTTGGGATGGGAGGGCTGGGGACTGTAGGAGGTGGTCTGGGGGAGGGGAAAAGCCCTGGCCCTGGGGCCTTGTACCATCCCACCCTCACACAGCCCTGCTGCTGGGGGAGGGGCGCATGGCCTCATAGGGGATGACTCCTGGAAAGTTGGGTGGCAGGGGAGGGGGACAGGCACCTCCTCTCTCATTCTCTGTTGTGTGTGTTTCTTTGTCGACTTCTGTAGGTTGTCATAGAATACTAGGACTGGAAGGGACCTCGAGAGGTCATCAAGTCCAGTCCCCTGCCCTCATGGCAGGACCAAATACTGTCTAGACCATCCCTGATAGACATTTATCTAACCTGCTCTTAAATATCTCCAGAGATGGGGATTCCACAACCTCCCTGAGCAATTTATTCCAGTGTTTAACCACCCTGACAGTTAGGAACTTTTTCCTAATGTCCAACCTAAACCTCCCTTGCTGCAGTTTAAGCCCATTGCTTCTTGTTCTATCCTCAGAGGCCAAGATGAACAAGTTTTCTCCCTCCTCCTTATGCCACCCTTTTAGATACCTGAAAACTGCTGTCATGTCCCCCCTCAATCTTCTCTTTTCTAAACTAAACAAACCCAATTCCTTCAGCCTTCCTTCATAGGTCATGTTCTCTAGACCTTTACTCATTCTCGTTGCTCTTCTCTGGACCCTCTCCAATTTCTCCACAACTTTCTTGAAATGCGGTGCCCAGAACTGGACATGATACTCCAGCTGAGGTCTAACCAGCGCAGAGTAGAGCGGAAGAATGACTTCTCGTGTCTTGCTCACAACACACCTGTTAATGCATCCCAGAATCAAGTTTGCTTTTTTTGCAACAGCATCACACTGCTGACTCATATTCAACTTGTGGTCCACAATAACCCCCTAGATCTCTTTCTGCTGTACTCCTTCCCAGACAGTCACTTCCCATTCTGTCTGGGATATCCAGGCCATCAACTCCCTGCTGCTGCACAGAATCATCCGTCTTCAAGATCTGGATGTAACCATGGGCGAATTTGCTGCCCTGGGGTTCCCCAACTGTGGGGGAGCCATCGACGGCACACACATCCCAATCCGGGGCCCCAGACCATCAGGCAGCCCTGTTTACAAACAGAAAAGGCTACTTCTCAGTAGTCCTGCAGGCCCTGGTGGACCACCGGGGCCACTTTACAAACATTTCTGTGGGGTGGTCGGGCAGGGCACATGATGCCTAGATTTTCAGAAATTCAAGCCCGTGCGCCAAGTTGGAGGCAGGCACCTTTTTCCCCCACTGGGACTTGGCAGTAGATGAGCACAACATGCCAATGTGCATAGTGGGGGATGTGACATACCCACTAATGCCTGGCTGATGAAGCCCTACACCAACCACCTAGATCCCAACAAGGGCCCTTTCGATGCACGCCTCACCAGAGCCTGGATGCAGGTGGAATGTGCCTTCAGGCACCTCAAGGGATGCTTCCTTTGCTTCCTCACCTGTCTGGAGCACAATATCCCCGTGGTGGTGGTGGTGGTGTGCCGTGTGCTCCACAATATTGTGGAGTGCAAGAGGGAGGCTTTCCTCCAGAGGTGGGGGCCAGATGCCAGCTGCAAGGGCTGTGTATTTGAGCAGTTCCAGATTGCTGCCACCTGCCAGTTTCATCAAGCCCGGGTGCTTATATGGGAGGCCCAGAGGGAGAGATTCTCTCAGGCCCCGCAGTAACTCTCCCCAGGGCATCCCTGTGACGGGTCGCTCCCGCCCCGCACTCAGGGCGCTCGTGGGGAAGCCGGGCGGATACACCGGGGGGCGGGGAGCCCGGACGGGCCCAGCACGTCGGGCTGCGCGGACGCACCAGGACGCGGCGCGGGGAGCGCCGGGAGGCAAAGGGCGCCGACAGACAAGGCCCAGGAGGGAGCGGCCAGAGAGGCGCGGGCTGATGAGGTCACGGGGGGGGGATTTAAACCTGGGGCCGGCACTGCAAAGGGAGAGGAGGTGAACGGAGCGGCAGGGAGGAAAGAGAAGGGAGAGGTGAGGCTGGATAACGCGGCAGAGGTGGGTCGGGAGGCCTGGTGGAGTAGGAAGTGGCCCAGGGCAGGGTCGTGGAGCCCGTGAGCGGGTGTGTTTTGGGGCACTTCCCCCATCCGCTAGGGAGGGACCGTGGGTCCCTGCCTTTAGGGCCCTGGGCCGGGGTTCGGAGAGGGGGCGGGCCCGAACCCCCCTACTCCGCTGACCGACGGATCCAGCTCGGGTGAACACGCAAGCGAACGAAATAGAGGGGGCCGTGTTGTTGACTCACTGTGACAGACTAGTTTACAATCCCCAACAGGGGCTTCTGCCTTTCCACTCTTTCCCTTACCCCTCTCATCCCCTCCCGACCTCCCAATAAACACACCTGTTTAGTTTAAATAAAAAAGGAGTGCTTCTTTGTTGAACATGAAGAGAAGGTGGGCAGGGGGAGGGGGAATCAGGACTGGGAGGAGTCGTGGGGTGATTTGCAGTGCCACCTCGGGTACAGGGACCTCTTTGGGGTTGGGTGTGTCTGGGGAAGGCAGGAGGGGTCAGGGTTGGCAGGAGGATGGGCCATAGGCATCACTTGGGGAGGGGAGATGGATACTAGGAAGGGAGGGAGCAGAGGCATGGCATGGGGAGGGATGAGAGGCACAGTGGGCAGACAGATGGGCAATGGCCCATGGGAAGGGGTGGGGGGGCAGGAGGAGGGTGGAAGGCAGGAGCATCAGGCATTTTCCCATCGAGGACAGGATTTTGCATGTGGTGTTGCACCACACCATCATGTCGGTCCATGCACGCTCATGCCATTCCAGGTCGGCATTCAGCCTGTGCGACAGGGTGTTGCGTATGTCGCGCAGGATGCCGATGTGTTGCTGCATGAGGTCCTCTGGCATTCTGGCTCATCTGTGGGTCCCCTGGCAGGTGGCTGTGGCGACCGTGTGGCTGGGCCCTCTGTCCCAGCTCGTCCGGCTGTGGAGAACATACGAAAGGGAGAGACCATCAGTTCTCCTTGCACACACATTCCCTGAGGCTGTGCCCTCCTTTGAGAGAGGTGACCGCACCAATCCATGGCCCACAGGAGGGGGATGTCCTGGATGCAAGGTCATGTGTGGCCTGCACAACACGCCCTATGTCACAGGGGCCCCAATGTGGCCAGAGGACCATGGTGCCCCCTTTTTCCCACACACACACCCACACCATGGCCAGGCAGGCAAGAGAAGTGTGTGGCTAGAGTAGGATCTGCTCATGGGCAGCAGAGGAGACGGGAGCAGCTCGTTGTGCAGGTGCAGCTCATTGTGCTGTCTGTGGGAGCAGCCCATGTGCTATGTGCAGCACTCTGGAGTGTATGGGGTCATGCCTGTGCCCTTGCAGTTAGCCTGCTTGCAGATGGGTGTGCCCCCTTCCACACTGGGGGGCAGAACATGTGCACCAGCCTCATGAATAGGCAGCAGGATCTTGGCCATGTTCAGGGGCCGCCTGCTGTGCCCACATATGGTTGCACATGCAGAATCATGCGCTGGTTGGGGAGCCCAAGCTACACTGTGCCCCCCACTCCCTGTGTGCCCCACTCCCCCACCCTCTGTGTGTGAGAAAGTGAGACCACTCATCTGAAGATCCTCCCAGGCATCTGAGGAGGACTGGCAGATGTCCAGGCCAGTGCTCACCGGCTCAAGGGACAGGATGACAGTCCCCTGGCTCTTGCTCCTCCTCCACTGTCCCTCCAGCTCCTTCTCATGGGCAACCTCCTGGTAGATGACCACTGGGGTTTCCAGGCCTGAGTCCACCACAATAGGGGGGAGGGAAGAGGTTTCCCCACCCGCCAAGATGAGGTGGAGCTTGCTGTAGTAGGGGCAGGTGTGGGGTCCTGCCCCTGAGCCTGCCCTGGAGTCGGTGGGCCAGATGTACCCAATGAAGCTCTTTCACCTTTACCTGAACTTGCTGCATGGTCTGAACAGGGTGACCTTCCTCCACCAGGGATACGGCCATGCGGGAGAAGATCTCCACATTGCGGCACTTTGGCTCCGAGTTCCTGCAGCGACTCCTTCTCGCCTCACGACTGGAGGAGAGATTGTGATTTCAGAGCCACTCCAGGCGGGGGGCATGACTTTTTGTCCTCCTCGGGGGGTCCTGGCACCCCTGGGGCTTCTCCCTGGAAGGGCTGGGGGGGCCTTGGGGAGCTTGATGGGAGGCTATTTGTGGCAGAAGCAGAGCCACAGTGAAGGCACCTGCTCCCTGCAAATTTCCTGCCACAGGGCTTGCCCAGGGCGCCTGCAGCTTTTAGGGGGGCCAGCACACAGGAACTGTAGAGTTGTGATTAAACTGGCTAAGAGGCCACCTCTTTTTTTTTTTCCCTGGAGGCCAATTAATAAAAAAACCAAAACCCTGCTGAGCATCCACACACACACCTTTTTGCACAAGAGCTCTTGCACAAAAAGAGGTATACCTACATAGCAAAGAGCCCTCTAGTCCATTGAATGACTAAATTTCCTTGCACCAAAAAATGCACTTGAGGTGTAGATGCTCCACGTGTTTTTGCACAAAACCCCTGTAGACGTAGTCTCAGAGACAGGCACTGATAGCCCAGCTGCATCCAGGCACTTGTGTCAGGTTAACCAGCCCCAACTCGCCACCTAGAATGAGGCAGTGGGGGCCCCATGGTGTATCCTGCCCTTTGAGAGCTAGATGATATAATCTCACAGTCTTGGACAGCATGTGACTCCTGCACATGGGGAGGCTGGGGACAAGTATCAGACAATCCTTATAAACAAGGGAGGCTGCATGGGCATCTGGTCTGCAGCCCTGCCTCCTGCTTTGCCCCACAGCCCTTGAGGACTGAAGACACAAGAGGTGAGAACTTGGGCCCTACTGTTCTGTGTCCAGTGACCGAGAGCACACCTGCCCAGAGCAGTGGAAAAAAAGCCTGCCACGTTACCCAGACACTGACTGCCTTGGGGAGCTTCTGCTTACCTTGGATAGGCTGTGTGGGATCCATAAGGTCCTGGGGGAATTGTGGGCTGGAAAAGCACAGGGGGTCAACCAGAGGAGATTACGGAAAGGATGGCTGATGTCACTGGCTATTTGCAGTGCAAGGTTACGGTCACCCAGCCAGCACTTTATTCCTAATGAGAGGTGCTGGGGCTCAGCTAATATTTTTTACACATAACTGAGCTGCCAGGCCCAGCGGTGCCAGTGGCTCTGAACTCTGGCATAAATGTAGCACGGCACCCATCACCTCTTGTTCTGTCCCTGCAGCACAGGTGTCAAAAGAGGGTGTTGCTGCTGCTTGGGTGATGAAGCCAAGCAAACAGAGCTCCTGATGTTGTATTATAATTGGCTCACAGAACAAGAGATCCACAGGAGACAGAGTGTACCCTTGACAAGTTTATTGCAAGCAATTCAGGAGCAAATTTCAAAAGCACTATATGTATATTTAGTACTGAATTAAAACAAACAGTGGAAGACATTAAAAATAATTGCAAGCATAAAAAGGCATTAAAAGCAATAATTAAATTGAATACTTGATTTACATCTAATTTTTAACCCAATTTAGCAGCCTAATTCTTAATCCAATTTCACACACACACACTTTTACACACAAACTCACTCTCTGGGGCTGGCCAGACCCCAGGTAATGTTAATTTGGTTGAGACGGAAGTCCAATGTGCACGTCACCCCAATATGCCAAATCGATGGACTCCAACTCATGGGGGGAAATGGTGAGGTATATATCCCCTCAGCAGGGGCCAGTCCAGTAACATGCCATCCACTGGTTGCACACAGTCCAGGTGGGGTGATGTCCATTGATGACATCCCCTTCTTCTTCTTCTTCTTCCAGGTGTGTCTACGACTGATCCAGAAACACCCAGTTTTTCCAACCACTTGCCTCACCATGAGTGAGAAACAATGGTCTATCCTTGGTTCGATTCTTCCCTTGTAACTTTTTTTCTTATCTGCAAATCCTGGAAATGCTACCTCAGCCACATACACAGTTATTTTATTTCACATATTTCTTTTCTTAAAGTTGTAAACAAGTCCATAATCTTCTGGGGCTCTTGACTGGACCTCAGCATACCGCTCTTCAGCACACTAACTGTTGATTCACTCTTGCTAACCATTCACACTATGCTGTGATTTGTGACAGAGGACAAGGTAGGATTACATGTCTGCCATGTTCTGCCCGTGTCCCTGGCACTCGTGACACCTCATGCAGGGAAAGCAGCAAGTCCAGGGGATCTCTGGTTTGGGGGGGAAGCTATGATCCCACTATTGGGGAGGGAGGGATGTTGTACCCCTGTGGATGAGCCTGTAAGTGCCATGGAGGTGCTGCACTACTACTAGCACACAGGGACAAAGGCAGCCCTGTCTCCCTGCTGCACTCAACCCAGGAGATGCTGGGGAGACATCTTCTGTGACAGGTTGTCCCCCTAGGATGCTCCTGATGTGCTGGGTTAGCTATGAGCTTGCCCACTCTGCCAGCCTGGGCTCCCCTTAATCCTGTCTTGCTGAGCTATGAAAGCCTCCTCCCCCACACTGCAGAATGTGACACCTGAGGGACTTTGCACTCCATGGGAATTGGACATCTGGGTGCAGAGGCAACACAATTATATAAATATGCCTCCTCCCTAGATGTGGGGGAAGCTATCTGCAACTTCCTGCCCCACACTTAGAAATTAGATATTATCCAGTTTAACAACCAGAAATCAGTTTAACTACAAAAGGTGAATTTAAAGTAGGAAAAAAGGTGACAACAGCATAAAGCAGATTTCTAAGAAAACAGACAAACTAGATACACCAAAGAAATAAGTTACAAAGAATAACTGCTCACCGGAGATATTTCCGGTGGAGTCCTTCATAGGCCACAGATATTTTTCCAGCATGGGTCAAGTAGCTCCTCAGCGGCCCCTCCCTCGTTTGAATCCTTTTGTTTCCAGGCGTTTTCAAGTATTTCCTTGGGTGGGCCTGACTGTTTTCCTCCCCTGCAGGGCTGTGGCTCGGAGCTGGGGGCGGGAAAGGTGAAGCCCAGGGATTGCCTGGGGGTATCTAGAGGGGCGAGTGGGCGGGCAGGGAGTATCCAGTGATTCTAGGAGTACAGGCAGGGCGCAGCCTGGGCAGGGGCTGGGCGGGTTCCTGCGGACACTCCTGGCTCCTTGGGACGCTGCTGGCCCGGGCAGCGATCACCGGCCATGGGAACATCCAGCAGAGCTTGGAGTTCAGGAGCAACCCCCACTGCTTTGCCCTGCTCCCGCATGAGCGTTTTTGTTTTAACCTTGCCCCGGATACACTTTTTTGGGTGTGAATTTCGCCCAGGGGAGGACACAGGGGGCTGCCCAGTGTCCCTGCTGCGCTCAGCCTAGGCGGTGCTGGGCGCATGGCCGGCTCCAGGAACCAGTAAATCAGGCAGGTGCTTCGGGGAGGCACTTTGCCAGGGGCGGCATTTCAGCTAAGCAGCCAGTGCCGCCTCTGGCAACGCCTAGCCCCGCCTTGCCTCCCCGATTTAAAGGGCAGCGCCTGGAAACGCCGGGGCTGCGCGCAGCACCAATGCACCCCGGAGCCTTCTGGCCACCCCTTCTCCTAGTTCTGAGTCCTGCTCCTTCCCGGTGGCCTCTATCTCCTCCAAGAGCATCTCCAAGCCATCACTCTGCCTACATTGTATGGAAATCCCAGGTAAGCTGCCCCCTTTCTGCCTAGGGTTGCCAGGTGTCTGTTGTTTTTGCCTCCTGTCCAGTTAAAAAAAATCAGAAAATACGGGACATCTGGCAAACCTACAAACACTCAGCCCGCTGGCCCAGCTCCTGACACCCTCCATCCCATGGGCCCTTTGAAGTCTGTTCCTAGTATATTTTTCTTATTCATGTTTGTAGTAGAAGTAGAACCAAACAAAGATCCAGCGCTCATGCATGCACTCACACAGAATATTAACTGTTCTACACTCTTCAAAGAACCACACATGTTGTTTCATAGACATTTCTTAAAAGAATTAAACTTCCTTGATCTGGGTAAACTTTTGTGTCTGATGTCCGTAAGGCAAGCTTCATTCCATCTATAGTTGCATTGGGCACATACAACTCTCCACTCCCTCTAACACCTCATAAACTTGAATATATAATGGCTGCTAACCAGGTGGACACACAAAAATAATGTGCACATGCATGCCCACTGATCTCAGTTTATCTGATAAGATAGATGTGTTTAAAGCCTCATAAGGAGCCACTGCATTCCAAAACAAATCTAGTTTAACAATACAAATATTTATTGATTTAGTTTTGATGTCTTATGTGCTATATTTATCATAATTGGTTGACAAGTCTGTTAAAACAGAGTGGTATTGTTAGCTGATTGTAATTGGTTTGAAGATTAAATACAGGCAGTCCCCGGGTTACGTACAAGATAGGGACTGTAGGTTTGTTCTTAAGTTGAATTTGTATGTAAGTCGGAACTGGTACATATTGTAGGGGAAACTCTAGCCAAACATTTCTCTAGAGCTCAGTTTTATTCTCCCACACCTCACTTCCCTCAGTCCTTTATTCTCAAGCTGAGGTGTCTGCTGAGAAAAGCCGCTGCGCGTCTCCCTGGTCTGCTGGGGGGGGGGGGGGTGGCGGCACTAGCTTCGCGTCTCTCTAGTTTGCTGGGGGGAAGCAGCTAGTGTGGGGTTGCCTCACCCTGTTTGTAAGTAGGGATCTGATGTAAGTCGGATCCATGTAACCCGGGGACTGCCTGTATAACCATAAACTTGAGTTTTAGATGTGGCACACGTTCTCCCTTCTATTTTTGGTACTTAGTTTATATTTCCTTAACTATTTGTGTTAATAGTTTTTCATGCATTCAAACCACAATCAAAAAGTAGTCTATTTCTATAAGAACAATAAAGTAGAGATTTAAGGTACATTTCCCACCCTTGAAAAAGAGCTTTGTGGGAGCTGGAACTCTTGTCTCTGTCACCAAAACAAATTGCATAGTGAAAATGTGTAAAACACAACAAAAAGGGGGCAGGGCAGCCAAACAATGTTTTGCTTGGGGCAACAAAAAACCTAGAGCTGGCCCTGGCTGGCTGGCATCCGTGCCCTGCATCCGGAGCTCAACTGGACTGGTAAAGAAGCAGCTGCTTTTGCAGAAAAACTTGCCAACTGTCTACACTGGCCGCTTGAATTTCCGCAAGAACACTGACAATCTCGTAAGAAATCAGTGCTTCTTGCAGAAATACTATGCTGCTCCCGTTCGGGCAAATGTCCTTCTGCACAAAAGCTTTTGCACAAAAGGGCCAGTGTAGACAGCTCAGATTTGTTTTGCGCAAAAGCGCGTCTAGATTGGCACAGACGCTTCTCCGCAAAAAGTGCTTTTGCGGAAAAGCATCCGTGCCAATCTAGACGCTCTTTTCTGCAAATGCTTTTCATGGAAAACTTTTCCATTAAAAGCATTTGCGGAAAATCATGCCAGTCTAGACGTAGCCCATGGTGTTTTATGCCATGTGGCCCAGCCATGCTCCCAGGAAGGTCTTTTAGCTTTAGAGTATGCAGTGAGTGTGTCTTGGATACTTCTGCTTTTTTTTTTTTTTTTTTTTTTTGTGGTTTATGTTATTCCTTCTCAGAGAACTGCTGCTGATTCAACTTGCTGAGAAAAGCTTTAAAAAGATGTTTTCCATTGATATTTTTCTAGAGCCGTACCACAGATACAAAATTGGTATCTGCATCTGTGTTCACCTGCGCAGATGTGGATGCCCATGGATACAAAGCAGATACCTAGATTTCCAGAGCTGTTTTTTTCCTTATAGAGCAGGTATATCAAACTCAAAGCCTACTGAGTGCTGAACAAACTTACATTCTCCTTTATGTATTTGACAATTCTTTTCTTAAAGTTGTAAACAAGTCCATAATCCTTGGTGCTGTTGCCTGGACCTCAGCATAGCCTCTCTTCAGCTCACTTACTGTTGATTCACACATGCTAACCATTCACGCTATGCGTGACTAGTAACAGAGGACAAGATAGGATTACATGTCTGTCACGTTCTGCCCATGTCCCCATAACCCATGACATCTCATGCAGGGAAAGCAGCAAGTCCAGGGGATCTCTGGTTTGGGGGGGAAGCTATGATCCCACTGTTGGGGAGGGAGGGATGTTGTACCCCTGTGGATGAGCCTGTAAGTGCCATGGAGGTGCTGCACTACTAGCACCCAGGGACAAAGGCAGCCCTGTCTCCCTGCTGCACTCAACCCAGGAGATGCTGGGGGGACATCTGCTGTGACAGGTTGTCCTCCTGGGATTCTCCTGATGTACTGGGTTAGCTGTGAGCTTGCCCACTCTGCCAGCCTGGGCTCCCCTTAATCCTGTCTTGCTGAGCTATGAAACTCCCCTCCCCCACGCTGCAGAATGACACCTGAGGGCCTTTGCACTCCAAGGGAATTGGAAATCTGGGTGCAGAGGCAACACACAATTATATAAATAGCTTCCCCCACATCTAGGGAGGGGGCTTATCTGCAACTTCCTGCCCCCCCACTTAGAAATTAGATATTATCCAGTTTAACAACCAGAAATCAGTTTAACTACAAAAGGTGAATTCAAAGTAAGTAAAGAGGTGACAACAGCATAAAGCAGATTACTAAGAAAATAATACAAAGCAGACAAACTAGATACACTAAAGAAATCGGATACAAATAATTGCTCATCCTAGATATTTCCGGTGGAGTCCTTCACAGGCCAACCACAGATGTCTTTCCAGCCTGGGTCCTCCTCTCCCCCCTCCCTGTTTGAATCCTTTTGTTTCCAGGCGTTTTCAAGTATTTCCTTGGGTGGGCCTGACTGTTTTCCTCCCCTGCAGGGCTGTGGCTCGGAGCTGGGGGCGGGAAAGGTGAAGCCCAGGGGCTGGCAGCGGGTATGTACAGGTGCAGGCGGGCGCAGCGCGGGGCTGGCAGAGAGTATCTCGGGGTACAGGCGGGGGTAGCGCGGGGTCAGGGCACAGCCGGAGCAGGGGACTGGGCGGGTTCCTGCGGACACTCGTGGCTCCTTGGGGTCTGCTGGCCCGGGCAGCGCTCACCAGCCGCGGGAGCATCCCCGGGCGGCGCCTGCGAGGTCTCTCGGCCCCTCCTAAAACTACCTAGAATCCTTCGCTCCGCATGCGCGTTTACGTTTTAGCAGTTTTGGAGCATTTAATCTGGCACCTCCCATCAGCCCCTCCCCTTTCCCCGCCTCGCCAGGGTGGTGCTGCGCTACTACCACCGCCCAGACTCAGGGGGCTGCCCCGCCGCCCTGCTCACCTCCCTGCAAGCGGTGCTGGGCGGCGTCCGTGCCCTGCAGCTGGAGCTCTGCTACAACCTCAACTGGACCGGTAAGGACGCACGTGGCCCGGGTGGAGGTCCGGGAAGGGGGCTGCACTGCATGGTGTTTTACCCCCCGTAGCCCAGCCGTGTTCGGGGAAGGTCTTGTGGCTTTAAGAGTGTGCAGTGAATGTCGGATACTTCTGCTTTTTTGTGTGTGGCTTATTTTATTCCTTCTTCTCAGAGAACATGATTGGCTGCTGATGGTTCAACTTGCTGAGAAAAGCTTTAAAAAGACGTTTCCTGCTGATATTTTTCTAGAGCCCTACCAGGGATACAAAATTAGTATCTGCATCTGCAGAAATGAGTCGCGGATATCTGCATTTACCTCCGTAGATGCAAGCCCATGTACCCAGATTTCCAAAGCTCTGTTTTTTCCAGAGCAGGCATGTCAAACTCAAAGCCTACTGAGTGGTGCACAAACGAAAACTGATAACTGTCAGGGCTACCAATGTACTTCTATCGGAATGTCATTATTATTATAGTTTGTTTTAGGTGTAGTGTGTAATATTTTTCAGGTCTTTGTGTAAAATTGCTATTTTCTCATTTATAATTTTTTATAACTTTTAAATATAAACTTAAGGTGCTTTTTAATTATTGTATATGATACATAACTTGTTGAAATAAAAACAAGTATAGACTAAAACAATAAGGGAGTGACTCCTATTTCAGAATAATTGCTGAAGCCCAGCAAACGACAGCCTTTGAATTTTCTTTAAAGAAACACCGTATAAACCAGGTATATACTGACTTCTTTCCCCTTCTCCTCCCCCCGGAATTTAAATATGACATCTGTGTTGGCTGCCTTATTCTGCATCCATGCTCTTCTCCCCTGCCAGCTCTAAGTGTCTGTCCCCAGAATGATTACCAAAATAAATTGAGTGGCTTGCCTTTATGGTATTCTTAGGATTTCTTAAACTTCGCACTTTTAAAAATACATGTAAAATTCTTACACCGATAGTCCACACAAGACTAACGAGTTAATTGCCCTTTGGCTGACTGATATACAAGTGCATGTTTATTAGCAATACTAGTATGCCCCAAGTTACCCTGGATTGGCTGGAGGTACTTAGATATAAAACTGGATAATTTCCTTTTTTATCACGGAAAGTACTAACAACTTTCTGAAGGGTATCCATCGTGCCTTAGCAATCTATCTACAGTAAAACTCCATTGGTCCAGCATCCAGTGCTCCGGCACTCCTGTTGGTCCAGCACCTTCAGGAACCTGGAAGTGCTCCGGGCAGCCGGACAATTGGAGCTGCTCTGAGCCCGGCTTCCCCAATTCAGCCGCTGCTGAAACTGATTCCGGGAAGCCCGGGGCAGAGCCAGACTATTGGAAGGTGGGGCTATGAGGAGTCTGGGGTGGCATAGCCCCCCCTTCTGATAGTCTGTCATATTTGATAATCCGGCACCCCCTGGGTCCTAAAGGTGCTGGATTATCGGAAGTTTACTGAACTGAGTTTGATCTTTATCTGCTCAGGTTTAGCACCCTTTCTTCTGACACTTTATGTATAGAGGTAGGGGGTGGGCCACAGAGCATCTTTCTCTCCTCCCTCCTCCTTCCTTTCTCCTATTTATTTTGAGCTTTCTTATCCTCTAATCATAACTCCGGTCATCTGAAGAAGTGGGCTGTGCTCATAATACCATCTACATGTTTTGCTAGTCTATAAATGCTACCAGACCATTTGCTTGCTGTTTTTTTTTCTGTAACAGACTAACTCGGCTACCCCCTGAAGCTTTAAAGCAGATGTTATCTGAGTCAAATGGGTATCCTTCAGAAATTGGAAACCCATCTCAAGTTAAGTCTCTAGAGCAGAAAATGAAATAAGGATAGGTAAAATGCAAGATAGCTATCAGGTGTGCAAAGTGGGAATTGATGAGCAAATAGCCAAAACATTACAAAAAAAATTGGTAAAAGAGAACTTTTTTTTAACCTAATTCATCTCTGGAACTCACTGCCATTAAATAGCAGTGAAGTCAAAAGTTTGTAAGACTTTTAAAAGGTTGAAGGCTTATTGATAATGAAAACATCTAGAATACCATAGATGGATAAAAAACAGATTAAAACCTAAAACTGTTTCAGGTAATAAGCCAGCCACAAACTGATGGGAGTGAAGAAGAAACATTCCCTATCTGGGGATAACTGTCCACTATAGTTTCTTGTGCACATATGCAAACACACTCACACCCCATCCTATGACACATCTTGTATTGGTTACTTTTATAGCTACAATACTGGACTAGACCAGAGGATCCCATTGGCTGATTTGTCAGTGCCTACATTCCAAGGAAATCATATGACCAATATTAACACAGTACAGTTAGGTACTTAAAACTCAGGATGTATGAAAATTAAATTGGGAACCATAAATCAGCTCCTTGTGCGTGTATATTACAGTACTCAGTTCCATTCCATTTGGTTGGGGGGGGAACCTGTATGCTATCATACTATTTGAAAAACAGTATGTGACACCATGCGATTAACACTTGTACAAGGTGTGACGTAGTGGGGGTAACTTGCTAGGGCTGTGGCGACCTTGCTAGGGCTGTGGCGACCTCTGCTGTCTGTAGCAAGACCCAGCAGGGAAAGGGGGAGTCATTATGCAAAGGTGGCTCCAAACTGGTCTGACCAGTCACCCCCCATGGGGAGAAACAAAGGAAGGTGGAAGGCTGCCCTGGCTGGGGGCAGGGCTGGAGGAGAGGTAGTTAGTTCCTGTCTGGAAAGCAGGGGAGAAGGAGCTGGGGAGGGGGCTGGGACTCCCCCATCTCAAGTGGGGCACTGAGGCCTCTTAGCCCCAGTTCCTGTAACCAGATTACATCTGTGCTGTGCTATATCCTGGAGAAGCAAACTACCTCCATTCTACTGGCTGATGAAGTCTGTTCGCACCATTCCCCACCTTATGGCCCAGGTAGGATACTTCGGCCATTCCAACCTTGCACTTCCCAGCCTTTACGGTCAGCCCAGCCTCCCTCAGTCAATCCAGTACCTGGCTGACCTGGGCCACGTGGTCCTCCCAGGACTGGCTGAAGATGCAGATGTCATCTATGTACGCTAGGGCACAGTTCTCCATTCCCCGCAGCAGCTGGTCCACCAGGTGCTGGAAGGTGGCCAGCGCCCCTTTGAGACCGAAGGGCAGGACCAGGAACTCATAGAGCCCCAGCGGCGTGATGAAAGCCGACTTAAGTCTGGCCTCCTGGTCTAGCGGCACCTGCCAGTAGCCCTTGGTGAGGTCCAGGGTGGTGAGATAGCGAGCTCCCCCCAGCTTGTCCAGGAGCTCATCGGGCCTTGGCATCAGGTAGGCGTCGGACACTGGAAGCTCAACGCCATCACGGTAGTCCACGCAGAACTGGATCGACCCATCCTTCTTGGGAACCAGCACCACGGGAGAGGCCCAGGGGCTGGAGGATGGCTGGATCACCCCCAGGGCCAACATGTCCTGGACTTCTCTTTCCAGGTCCTGGGCTGTTTTCCCCGTGACCCTGAATGGGGAGCAGCACACCAGGGGGTGAGTGCCCGTCTGCACCCGGTGGACAGCCAGGCTGGTGAGACCAGGCTTGTCGGCGAACAGCTGCTGGTGGGCACGCAGCACCTCTCGGAACTTGGCCTGCTGGGTGAGCTGGTCCGAGAGGGAAATTGACTCCAGCGAAGAGTCCTCTCTGGTCCCAGGGAACAGGCCCACCAGGGGATCCTCCCCCTGCTCCTCCCAGGGCTTACACACGGCCAGCACCAAGTTCTCCCTGTCCCAGTATGGCTTCATCATGTTAACATGATACACCCGCCGGCCGCGCGTCCGGCCCGTCCTTATCAGACTTGCTGAATCAAATATTGGAAGATCTATCGACCTCTCTGGAGAGTTCGCCTTCCAAGAACTGCAGACGTAACCTCTGGGAGACCCAGAGTATGGATCTGTGTTCCTGACTGTCTCAGTTAATTTGAAAATAAACCATAGAATCAGAGAACACTAGAACTGGGAGGGAACTAAACCTAAATCTCCCTTGCTGCAGTTTAAGCCCATTGTTCTTCTTGGCCTCTGAGGATAGGACAAGAAGCAATCTCTCTCCCTTCTCCCTGTGACATCCTTTTAGATACCTGAAAACCGCTATCATGTCCCCTCCTAGTCTTCTCCTTTCCAAACTAAACAAGCCCAATTCATTCAGTTGTCTTCAGTTCTCTAGACTAATGTTTCTCAACCGTTTTAAATAAAATACCCTGTGTTTTAAAAAAAAATAAAATTAGAAGTACCTACAGTTTTCAGACACATAATTTTTTCTACCACTGCAACACATTTGTTTAAACAACTTAATTGTAGCCAGGAAGGCGATTACATTTTTGGGTATAAAAAGTACAAAAATAATAAAGCTCTGTAAAACTTACAACAATCAGTTTTCTCCAAATATCAGTTGTTGAAGTATCCGTAAGGGTACTCATACCACTGGTTGAGAAACACTGCTCTAGACCTTTAATCATTCTTGTTGCTCTTCTTTGGACCTTCTCCAATTTCTCCACATCTCTTTTGAAGTGTGATGCCCAGAATTGGACATAATACTCCAATTGAAGCCTAATCGGCACAGAGTAGAGCAGAAAAATGACTTCTCATGTCTTGTGCACAACACTCCTGTTAATGCACCCCAGAATCATATTGGTTTTTTTCTTTGCAATAGCATCACACTGTTGGTTCATATTTAGCTTGTGGTCCACTATGACCCCTAGATTGCTTTCCACAGTACTCCTTCCCAGACAGTCACTTCCCATTCTGTATGTGTGAAACTGATTGTTCCTTCCTAAGTGGAGCACTTTGCATTTGTCCTTATTAAACTTCATCCAGTTTACCTCAGATGATTAATATTACATCTGTGCTGTGCTATATCCTGGAGAAGCAATAAACTACCTCCATTCTACTGGCTGGTGAAGTCTGTTCGCGCCATTCCCCACCTTATGGCCCAGGTAGGATACTTCGGCCATTCCAACCTTGCACTTCCCAGCCTTTACGGTCAGCCCAGCCTCCCTCAGCCGATCCAGTACCTGGCTGACCTGGGCCACGTGGTCCTCCCAGGACTGGCTGAAGATGCAGATATCATCTATGTTTCTCTAGTTTGTCCAGATCATGTTGAATTATGACCCTATCCTCCAAAGCAGTTGCAACCCCTCCCAGCTTGGTATCATCTGCAAATTTAATAAGAGTACTCTATATGCCAATATCTAAATCAGGGGTGGGCAATAATTTTTTATGGGGGCCACTCCAAGATTTTGGAACGTGATTGAGGGCCCCACTCTTCCATGATATTATTGGAGGAGATGCGGGGTCTGGAATGGAAGTTGGGTGCAGAAGAGAGCTTAGGGTGAAGGACTGGGGTGGGAGGCAGCTGGGATTAAGCAGGTGGTTGTAACCTAGAGCAGGGGACTGGATTGAAGGGGTTTGGGATATGACCTAGGATAGGAGGGGATTGTGATCTGGGGCAGGTGATCGGGGTGCCAGATCTGGGATGGAGTATGAGTGTGACAGATGTTTGGGCCTGTTGAGTGGGGGGCAGAGAGTTGGGGCAGGAAAGGGCTGGGGTGCCAGAAGCAGGCTGTGGTCAAGAGACTTGCTTGCCAGCTGCCAAACTAGCCTGCCTGTCTGAAGAGCTTAAAATGTTTCCCATCCAGCCTGCCTGCTTGCCTGGCCATGTGCTTCATGAATAAATGAGCAGAGGAGAATGGCTGCCTGATATTCCAACAAGCAGCTCGCATTGGCTAGTTTCTGCCTGATACTGGCCAATGAGAATGTGCTGGAGGTGGGGCAACTCCTAACTCCCCCCCCCCCCCCGTTTTAAAACAGATAGGGAGCTCTGCAGCCACATCTCTGCAATGCAAGCTACATGTCAATAATACCATAAAATAAAAGTATACCCCCAATTAAAAGAAAACCTAGTTAGAGAACCATAAAAGTAACACCATGACTTAACAAAGTAAAAAATAGAGGTAAGGATGTTAAAAATCATGTACATCAAGACATGTGAATGTGCACCACCAGTAGACACACAAACCTAGCTGTGAGTGCTCTGCTAATTAGCTGGATGGCATTTGAATGTCTCCTGAGAGGCAGTACATGCATACAGGGAATACTGATTGCCAGTCAGATTGGTTGAAACTCTAGTAAAGAACAGAATTATCAGACTCAGAAATGAACCTGATAGTTGGGGAAGAGTTAACATGGCTTTTGTCCAGGGAAATTGTATTTTTCCAATCTATGAGAATTCCTTAAGGGTGTAAGCAGACATGGACATGGGTGAACCGGAAGATAATAGCATCGCTCACCAAAGGCTCTTAATCAAAGCCGCATGCTGATCATCCTCCCTGTGCTCCTTCGGCCAGCGGCTCCCCAATGGGAAGCGCTGTGAGTGGATCAAGCCCATCACGTTCAGCGGGGGGATCGGTGCCATAGAAGATGCTCATGTGCACAAGGAGCGCCCCAGTCCCCAAACCTCTGCCCCCCCAGTAAATCCTCTCTGCCTTTTTTGTTCCCCCAGGCTAAGAACCTCTTTGCTCCTTCCCCTGACCAATGGAGGAGAAATTCCCTCCCACCCTCCACAAGGTGGGGGAAAGGGTGGGTTTTGCGAGGTCTCACTGTTCGCTCTCCCCCCAGGGATGCTGGTGGTGAAAGTGGGGGGCCCCGTGTACCGGATTGGAGTTGGGGGAGGTGCCGCTTCCTCCACCCCCTGGGAATGGATCAGCAAAGCCCTGGGCAAGGCCCCTGCCGCACCCACTGCCTGAACTGCTCCCGCTACGCCCAACATGAATCCCACACAGCCCTGCCCCCCAACCACAGGGGGTCCTGCCGTCCTCAGCCCTGACACTGCTACCCCTTTTCTGCCATATACCCCTCCCACAATGGGGCTCGCACACCCCTTCCTCCTGCCCATGTCTGTAGCGGGAACTGCCCAGTCTCTTTCTCTATACATCCCCAGGAAGCACCCAGTGGTGGGGCTCACTCAGCCTGCTCAGTCAGGCCCCCAGGCATCTGTGCCCCCACCCCTCTGGCCTGAGAGCAGGTAGTGATGGCAGCAATAGGGGACATTGGGGCTGTGTTGGGATGAGCTCTGTCTCTCTCTCTACCCCGTCCCCCCGATACAGGGTGGCTGGGTCAGCAAGCTGTATTTCAGGGAGTGGAAGGTTCCTTGGGGGGGCAGAGGGGACCCCCCCCCCCATGGCTCTCCCCACCAGGGACAAGGGGACAGTATCTGAGTGGGATTTGGGAGAGCTGCTGGCTGGGGAGCAGAGTCAATATCAGGAGATTTGTGTCTGTTAGGGTGACCCCCTCCTGTCTCTCTCCCACGTGCAGGGAGGCAGCGCCAGTGAGTAGGATTGGGGGGGGGGGATATGTGGGAGGATTAGGTGGGGAGGCTGTATCAAAGGTTTGTGTCCGTGTCTATCGTTCTGTCTTGCCCCAGGTGCAGGGGGACAACGCCAGCGAGCTGGATTTCAGGGCGGTGCAGTGAGGTGACCCCGAGATGGAGCAGAAGATGAACCGGGTGCTGCGGGGCTGTGTGGAGAGCAGGGCCGCCAACCCCATCTGCACCCTGCACGACCAGGGAGCTGGGGGCAACGGTGAGAGGGAGCCAGCCAGGGGTTGTTGGGCATGGGCGGGTGCTTGGTGGGGAGGAGGGAGGTCCACTGCCTCAGCGCCCCAGCAGTGGGTGATTTTTCCCTCCCCTTCTTCCAGGGAACGTGCTGAAGGAGCAGAGTGAACCAGCTGGAGCTGTGGTCTACGCCAGCCACTTCCAGGTATGCGAGGATCCCTACCCTTCATGCCATCTGCACCACGGGTGTGGGGGAATCCCTGCTCCCCCCCATTCCAGATACTACGAGAGTACTATGGGGATCCCCTCCCCCCCATTACAGCCATATTAGGTGTGTGGGAACCCCCTGTCCTCTCATCCTGCCCCCCTCTCCTGCCACCAGCTGCTTCCAGGTATTGGGGCCTGTCCCAGTGTTAGGGCAGCTGGGCATAGTCCCATGGCTTTCTCACTCCACACCAGGCGTGGGGCTGCAGCTCTCCACAGTGCCCTAGGACTCTCCTGTGTGGAAAGCTGGACCAAACTGTAGCTCCCTGCCCCAGTGTTTGGTTCTGGGAGCAATGGAGATCCACCCCCATGAAGCTGGGTGCACCCTGCTCCCAACAGTGCTCCAACAGGGGCCTGCCAGGCAGGGATGCCCCCCAACCCCCAACTGGCTGTTCCCCTGACTCCTCGCAGCCCCTGACCAAATGCTGTTGCTCACCCAGGTGTGTGGGAGCCCCCCACCCCTGCCTTCATGGGAAGTGCGGTGAAGGCAACTAATTGCCTTTCCACCTCAGGGCTGCAGAAACTCCAGCTGGTTCCTTGCTTCTGAAGGCTTTGCTATGGGCCATGCTACTTGCAGGGCAGAGAGGAAGGCAGAGTAGAAGCTCATGGAACATACAAGCTCACGTTTCAAATGTAGAGCAGCCTGTTTGCACGCTGTGTCAGGAGCTCCATCTGCAGCAGAACGTGGCCTGCTGGCTGGGTCCTCCTGCCTGTCTGTTTCCCCTTCTGTGTGCTGGGAAGGAAGCCTTCCAGTTTCCATTGCTGGCAGTGGAGCTGGGGAGAGGGGTGGATGTGGGGAGAAATGAGGAAAGGAGGCCATGGGAATAGAGCAGGGAGTGAGGGAATGAGGCGAGGGGGATGGAGAGAAGGAAAGGGGATGAGGAATCATAGGACACTAGAGGTGGAAGAGACCTTGAGGTTGTGAGGTGTTAATAACTATTCTCTAAGAACAGTTATCCAGCCAGTTATGCACCCACCTTACAGTAGCCTCATCTGAGTTATATTTGCTTAGTTTATTGATTAGCAGATCATGTAAGACCGTATCAAATGCCTTACTAAAGTCTAGGTATACTACGTCCACCGCTTCTCCCTTATCCACAAGATTCATTATCCTATCAAAGAAAGCTATCAGATTGGTTTGACATGATTTGTTCTTTACAAATCCTTGCTGGCTGTTACCTATTAACTTATTATCTTCCAGATATTTGCAGATAAATTCTTTAATTATTACTCCATTATCTTTCCTGGCACAGAACTTAAACTGACTGGTCTGTAGTTACCTGGGTTGTTCTTATTTCCCTTTTTATAGATGGGCACTATATTTGCCCTTTTCCAGTCTTTTGGAATCTCTGCCAACTTCCATGATTTTTTTCAAAGGTGATAGGTAATGGCTCAGATACCTCCTTTATCAGCTCCTCGAGTATTCTAGGATGCATTTCATCAGGCCCTGGTAACTTGCAGTCACCTAACTTTTCTAAGTGATTTTAACTTTTTTTTATTTTTATCTTCTAAACCTATCCCCTTCCCACTAGCATTTATTATGTTAGGCATTCCTTTATCAGACTTCTCAGTGAAGACCAAAACAAAGAAGTCATTAAGCACCTCTGCCATTTCCAACTTTCCTGTTGCTGTTTCTCCCTCCTCTTTGGTCTTTCTCTTGTTTCTAATATATTTATAGAAAGTCTTCTTGTTTCCTTTTATGTGTGTAGCTAGTTTGAGCTCGTATTATGTCTTTGCCTTTCTAATCTTGCCCCTACATAACTGTGTTGTTTGCTTATATTCATCTTTTGTCATTTGACATATTTTCCACTTTATTAGACTTCTTTTTTATTTTTAGCTGATGCAAAATCTCCTGGTTAAAACTAGGGAGTCTTTTGCCGTATTTTCTATCTTTCCTGTGCAGCAGAATATCTTGCTTTTGGGCCCTTAATAATGTCCCTTTGAAAAGCTACCAACTCTCTTCAGTTCTTTTTCTTCTTAGTCTTGCTTCCTATGGGACCTTACCTACCAGCTCTCTGAGCTTACCAAAATCTGCCTTCCTGAAATCCATTGTCTCTATTTTGTTGTTCTCCCTTCTGCCATTCTTTAGAATCATGAACTCTATGACTTCTTGATCACTATTACCCAAGATGCCTTCCAATTTCAAATTGTCAACCAGTTTCTCCCTATTTCTTAAAATCAAATCTAGAACAGCTTCTCCCCTAGTAGCTTTTTCAACCTTCTGAGATAAAAAGTTGTCTCCAATGCACTCCAAAAACTTATTGGATAATCTGTGCCCCACTGTGTTAGTTTCCCAACATATATCTGGATAGTTGAAGTCCTCCATCACCACCAAATCCTGAGCTTTGGATGATTTTGTTACTTGTTTTAAAAAAAACCTCATCCACCTCTTCTACGTAGGTAAATGATCTGTAGTAGACCCCTAGCATGATATTACTCTTGGTTTTTTTTTACCCCTTTTAACCTAACTCAGAGACGCAACACGTCTGTCTCCTATGCCCATCTCTACCTCAGTCCAAGTGTGTATATTTTTAATATATAAGGCAACACCTCTCCTTTTCTTCTCTGCCTATCCTTCCCGGTTAAGCAATACCCTTCTATACCAATATTCCAATTGTGTGCATTATCCCACCACGTCTCTCTGATACCAGCCGACTGTACAGACAATAATTTGCCAGAAGAGGCAGCGGTAGTGAGAGCAGGGCCCCACAAGGCCTCCCCCTTTTCAAAGGGTTACACAAAGATGCAGATGAGTCAGCCCTCCCTGCAGCACACACACTTACTGCACACACAGCATTAGACTGGCATATTTATGGCAGAAGGCATCTAGTGCTGGCCTGTGGCCGGGGCAAAGCAATAAATGGCCAGGAGGAACGGATCCTCCTCCACCTTGGCCAGAACCCTTCAGAGCGTTCCACAAATAAGCAGTGGCCTGGGCTGGGTAGTTAGGTTTTTTTTGTTTGCTTGCTTTTTTACTTGTTCAAATTCTGTGATGGGCAGGGTAAGGCAGTGGGAGGTATTGGCTGGGATGGACATTAAGCTGGGGGAGGGGGAAGGCTAGGAAGAAAAGGGCATGGAGAGAAGAAAGGGGGACCAGAGGGATATGGTGGTGGGGAGGAGAAGTACTGGTAGGTATGGTCTTTTCAGTGCTTGGAAGATTAGGGGTGCCTGGTGAGAGCAGGGCTAGGGATTTGGTTCCTTCACCTCTGGGGATATTGGGTCTGCCAGTCTGATACATAAAGTTGGCAACACCATTCTTCCTCCATGGCTCGTTTTGCCGCCTTGGTTCTGTGAGCCAAACAGGTGCTATTGGTAAAGCAGCAGCCAGCCTGTATTTTCCTGAGGTGCTCATTGCTGCTGGAACAATCAACATAGGAAGTTATTTAGTTTGTGTAGAAGTGAAAATGAGGTGGCATCTTTTGCAGTCAGATTCCAGTCGTTTTCTTCCTGTCAGGGGACAAATGCCAGTTGAGGTCGAGGCTTTGTTTGATTGTGTGAAGACAGGACAAAGATTTCTCAATTAGCTCTAACTAGGATGTGCCATTCTGTGTTCCCTGGTATCAGTGAGAGGAGTTTGGGGCTTTTGCCAGCTCACATGCAGGCAGCCGAGCAGAGGGTTTGTGGATCTCAACAGCAACATCATCTGTGATTTTAGGCGCCAAAGTCCTTTTGTGCATCTGGCTCTTGGGTTCTGTCGTTCGAGTTATGGTGTGTGATTCTCCATGAATGGGAAGGAGGTTTTAACAGGCACTCCCATGGCACCTGACTCACTGGAGTCTCTAATGTCCTATAATCCTCTGAGATGGTGCTGGCCCACCTTACCATTCATGAACCCCACTAGCTCAGAAGTGGGCAAAATACGGCCTGTGGGCCACATTCGCTCCACCAAACCTTCAGATCCAGCCCATCAGATCCTCTAGCTTGCCAGTGTCCCACAGCTTAATGGGACCCTCAGGCAAGTTTCTTGCCTGCTGTCCATCCATCTCTCCCCACCCACACCCCACCCCCCCCGGCCAAACACACACACATGCTGCTCAAAGTGGCTGCCTGCTGGGGCCATGTGTGTGTTTGTGTCATGCACTCCATGGGGAGGGGGCATCCATCCCCAGCAGAATCACACAGCACACAAGGGCCAGGAAGTAGCCAATTGGGGTTGCCTGGGCCAGGGTTGCAGGTGCACAAAGACACCCCCACCCCCTGCATCCAGCTGCTTTGAGTGGCATGCGGGGGTGTGGCAGGTCGGGAGCCTGCCTGAGGGTCCCGTTGGGCTGCTGTCCAGAAGTAGGGATGTAAAGGGTTAACCAGTATCAGAGGGGTAGCCGTGTTAGTCTGAATCTGCAAAAGCGACGAAGAGTCCTGTGGCACCTTATAGACTAACTGAAGTGTAGGAGCATAAGCTTTCGTGGGCAAAGACCCACTTCGTCAGATGCATGTAGTGGAAATTTCCAGAGGCAGGAATAAATATGCAGGCCAGGATCAGGCTGGAGATGACCAGGTGGATCCAATCAAGGAGGATGAGGCCCACTTCTAGCAGCTGATCTGGAGGTGTGAATACCAAGAGAATAGAAGCTGCTTTTGTAGTTAGCAAGCCATTCACAGTCTTTGTTTAATCCAGAGTTGATTGTGTCAAACTTAAAGATGAACTGTAGCTCAGCAGTTTCTCTTTGAAGTCTGGTCCTGAAGTTTTTTTGCTGCAGGATGGCTACTTTTAGATCTGCAATTGTGTGTCCAGGAAGATTGAAGTGTTCCCCTACAGGTTTTTGTATGTTGCCATTCCTAATATCAGATTTGTGTCCATTGATTCTTTTACGTAGGGACTGTCCTGTTTGGCCGATGTATATAGCAGTGGGGCATTGTTGGCACATGATGGCATATATTACGTTGGTGGATGTGCAGGAGAATGTACCAGTGACAGTATGGCTGATCTGGTTAGGTCCTGTGATGGTGTTGCTGGTGTATATATGTGGGCAGAGTTGGCACCGAGGTTTGTTGCAAGGATTGGTTCCTGAGTTCGAGTTATTATGGTGCGGTGTGTAGTTGCTGGTGAGAATATGCTTCAGGTTGGCGGGTTGTCTGTGGGCAAGGACTGGCCTACCTCCCAAGGCCTGTGAGAGCGAGGGATCATTGTCCAGGATGGGCTGAAGATCACTAATGATGCGTTGGAGAGGTTTTAGCTGGGGACTATAGGTGATGGCCAGTGGTGTTCTGTTGGTTTCTTTCTTGGGCTTGTCCCGTAGCAGGAGGCTTCTGGGTACACGTCTGGCTCTGTCAATCTGTCTCCTCACTTCCTCGTGTGGGTATCGCAGTTTACAGAATGCTTGTTGAAGGTCTTGTAGGTGTAGGTCTCTGTCTGAGGGGTTGGAGCATATGCGGTTGTACCTCAGTGCTTGGCTGTAAACAATGGATCGTGTGGTGTGTCCGGGATGGAAACTGGAGGCATGCAGGTAAGTATAGCGGTCGGTAGGTTTTCTGTATAGGGTGGTATTGATATGACCGTCACTTATTTGTATCGTGGTGTCCAGGAAATGGACCTCCCGTATAGATTGGTCCATGCTGAGGTTGATGGTGGGGTGGAAGCTGTTGAAATCATGGTGAAATTCTTCCAGAGTCTCCTTCCCATGGGTCCAGATGATGAAGATGTCATCGATGTAGCGTAGGTAGAGAAGGGGTGTAAGTGGACGAGAGCTGAGGAAGCGTTGTTCCAGGTCAGCCATAAAAATGTTGGCGTATTGTGGGGCCATGCGGGTGCCCATAGCAGTGCCACTGGTCTGGAGGTATATGTTGTCACCAAATCTGAAATAGTTGTGTGTGAGGATAAATTCACAGAGTTCAGCCACCAGTTGTGCTGTGGCATCATCAGGAATACTGTTCCTGACAGCTTGTACTCCATCTGCATGTGGGATGTTTGTGTAGAGAGCCTCTACATCCATGGTGGCTAGGATGGTGTTTTCTGGAAGATCACCTATGCATTGTAGTTTTCTCAGGAAATCCGTAGTGTCACGAAGGTAACTGGGAGTGCTGGTGGCATAGGGTCTGAGCAGAGAGTCCACATAGCCAGACAGTCCTTCAGTAAGAGTGCCAATGCCCGAGATGATGGGGCGTCCGGGATTTCCAGGTTTGTGGATCTTGGGTAATAGATAGAACAACCCTGGTCGGGGCTCTAAAGGTGTGTCGATTTGTTCCTGTGTTTGTTTGGGGAGTGTCCTGAGCAGATGGTGCAGTTTCTTAGTATATTCCTTAGTGGGATCTGAGGAAAGTGGCCTGTAGAATTTGGTATTGGAGAGTTGTCTGGCAGCCTCCTTTAGGTAGTCAGGCCTGTTCATGATGACAACAGCACCTCCTTTGTCAGCCTCTTTGATTATAATGTCAGAGTTGTTCCGGAAGCTGTGGATGGCATTGCGTTCTGCACGACTGAGGTTACCAGGCAAGCGATGCTGTTTTTCCACAATTTCTGCCTGTGCACGTCGGCGGAAGCATTCTATGTAGAGGTCCAGACTGCCATTTCGGCCCTCAGGAGGAGTCCATGTGGAGTTCTTCTTCTTGTGCTGTTGGTGGGAAGGTATCTGTGTGTCAGTGCACTGTTCAGTGTCGTGTTGGAAGTATTCCTTGAGACGGAGACGGCGAAAGTAGGCTTCCAGATCACCGCAGAACTGTATCATGTTAGTGGGGGTGGCGGGGCAAAAAGAGAGTCCCCGAGATAGAACAGATTCTTCTGCCGAGCTGAGTGTGTAGTTGGAGAGATTGACGATATTGCTGGGTGAGTTAGGGGTACCATTGTTGTGGCCCCATGTGGCAGGTAGGATTTTAGACAGCTTACAGTCCTTTTTCCTCTGTAGAGAAGTGAAGTGTGTAATGTAGATCTCCTGTCTTGTTTTAGTAAAGTCCATTTGTGCAGAAGGTTGGTGTTTTATGAGAGACTCCAGATTGGAGAGCTCTTTTTTGATGTTTTCCTGTTTGCTGTACAGGATGCTGATCAGGTGGTTCCTCAGTTTTTTGGATAGTATATGGCATAATCTCTCACTGTAGTCTGTGCAGTATGTAGATAGCAATGGATTTTTCACCTTCAGTCCATTTGGTATAATGTCCATCCGTTTGCATTTGGAGAGAAAGATGATATCTGTTTGTACTTGTGCAAGTTTCTTCATGAGGTTGATAGATTTCCACTCCATACGGCTAAATGCAGTGCCTTGCATGGTGTCAAGTATCAGAGGGGTAGCCGTG
Source organism: Pelodiscus sinensis (assembly GCF_052426305.1). Lineage (NCBI taxonomy): Eukaryota > Metazoa > Chordata > Testudines > Trionychidae > Pelodiscus > Pelodiscus sinensis. Next base: position 13,753,567 of record NC_143073.1, on the reverse strand, counting down.
TTAGTCTGAATCTGCAAAAGCGACGAAGAGTCCTGTGGTTAACCAGTTACTTGATAAGTATGAGCCTTGCCAGTATGCTTACTGGGTAACCAGTTAACTGCCCTCTCCCGCCCAGCTGGAGCAGCCCGCCCACACCACCGTGTGGTGGGTTTGGTCCGGCCTGGCTGGAGCAGCGCCAAGCGTGACAGGGTGGCTGCTCCATGTCATGCTGCGGGTGGGGAACTGCCCCATAGTTAACCTGTTAAATATTGTGCTTAAATTGTTAATGTTTAAAATTTCAATTTACATCCTTAGCTGGGAGCCACCTAGGTAAGCACCTCCCAGCCAGAGCCTGCCTCTGGCACTCCACCTCCTCCCACATCCTAACTCCCTGCCCCAGATCACAGCCAAAACCCTCTGCACCCGTCCTAGTCACAACTCCCTCCCGGACCTGCACCCCCTCTTACACCCTCCCCCAGGTCAGAATCCTCTCCTGCACCCTTACACTTGCCCAGACCCTGAACCCCCTCCTGTACCGCCAGTTCCCTACCCTGAGCTCCTTCTGCACCTAGCCTCCATTCCAGACCCTGCACCCTCTCCATTAACATAGAGCATTGACCACCTACAAATTTTGAGAGTGCCCCCCAGCCCATAAACAATTATCGTTTATCACCAACCCCTGCACTAGCTCATGCACATGGGACAGGTGATTCCCAGCTTTCGCCCGGTTCCCTGCTGTGCCTCTGCCTTCCCTGCCCCCTGCGGAGATGGTGCTGGGGAGGAATGAGTTTTTAAGGTGGCTCCTCCCAGCACCAGCTCCTGCTGCCCCCTTGCTGCTTCTGATAGAGTCAGCAAGAGGGGGGAGGAGAGCAACTAGCCAAGTAGTGACTCAACTATACGATAAGCATATGCATATTGGGTAGTCAACTACGCAACTGGTCACTTACATCCCTAGGATGCTGTACCCATTTATTAATGAACCTTCTGATCTGGCTGAGAGGCACATCTGGCTGCAGTTGGAGTGCAGGGCCCAGTGACTCCTTCACACTTCAGTGACATTTGTGGCAGTGGTGGGATGCACTGCCTCCCGTGAATGGAGCATCCAGCAGTAAGTAATTGGGGTGCAGTAGAAAAAAGGGGGACTAGGAAGATCCCAGTATGCTGAAGGCTAGTGAAGTGTGGTTCTAGGAGATGGAAGACCCTGCAGCTTAACCCAAAAGTATGTTCCCAAGAAGAAATGGAACACCCAAGAAGGGGTTCCTCCTGGGAACCGTGGAAATTGGTCCCAGGAGGGGTAGGGGCCCTACAGCCTAACCCTGCAAGGAGGCTGGAACACTGAAGGGATTCTTCCTGAGAATTGTGGGGTGACGTAAGCACAGGCCTGTGAGTCCACGATACCTTGGGAACAGCAGGGACATGGCCTATAACCATCCCCTTAAGAAGGACATTATCAAGTTGTGCAAGGGGAGAGGGCTGCAAATTGGGAAGTTCACCAAAACCCAGCTAATTGTCCATCTGGAAGAGAATTATCACTCCATGGAGCTGGTTCTTGTCCTAGCTGAGAGCAGCCAGACAGCACCAGGGTCTGCACCAGAAGGGCCCAAAGCCAAGCTGCTGAGGTGAAGTTTGCTCCTGCAGTAGTTTGATATGGAAGTGGTTCATGTTACATTGCCAAGTGATGGTTGATGCCCTGTCACGGAGGGAAGGGCCTGAACTTCCCCAGCTCACTAGCTACAGTGATCCTGCTCAATTCAGTCTCCAAGGGCCAAGATGTGTCTTATGTTGCATGCAATTTCTCCTTTCCTATAGTAACCTCATGTGTGCCTCAGTTTCCCTGAGCACTGCACCAATACCTAGTTGGGAATTCTAGGTGTGACTCCCTATCAGGGAGATACCTCAGCTACCTACACAAACCCAATGGCTGATGCCCCTTGTAACCTGAACCCAGGAAGGGGTTCTGCTAGATGACACACCTCTTGCCCAAGAAACAGGACACAGATCAGAGGAGGAGCCTGGCTAGGGGGCTGGGACCCAGAGTGGGGAATGGATCAGTCTCAGCTGGCTACGAAGGCAGGGGGGTTAGGGACCCTCTCCCCCCAAGATGGATTGTACTGGCTGCTGGTTCCTGTGCTGACAAGTCTGTTCCATGCTGTGTCCCTGTTGCCTAATAAACCTTCTGTTCCACCTGCTGGCTGAGTCACATCTGGCTGCAGATGGGGGTGCAAGAGGCCTGTGACTCCCCCCTACTTTGGTGACACCAGTCCACTTCTGATGAGCTTTGCTGTGCGTGTTCAGACCAGATTGGGAGCAAGGGCTGCTACCTAAAAAAAAAGACTAAACCGTGCACAGACAGGTGATAAATGCCATCTGGGGCTCACTTTCACACAGCAAGAACAAAAGGATTCCCTGTACATGAGTAATTTTATACAATGGGTCCCGGGGTTTCCTCTGTTTGGCTTCAGTCTGGTTTCCAGCCTCTGGAGCATCTTTGCTATGAAAGCTGATGACCCATCCTAACAGAGGCTGTATTCTAGGGACTTGATCTAAAAAAGATGATTTCACCTCTGCTACAACCCTACACCAAGGACTGTACAATTGGTGCATGTAATTTGACTCCTTTAACCATTTTAATTTTCACCCTATAAATAAATCTTTAGCTTGTAGACTCTCAAGGACTGGCTAACAGCATGCTTCTATGGGCAAGAGCTGAGTTATAAATTGACCTGGGAATGTGGCTGATCCTTTGGGAGTGGGAAAGCCTGTTTGAAACTGGTGAGATTGGTTTCCATAGCTTCTCATCTGGTAGTGGCCTGGGAGTCTAAGAAGACTGTTTCTGTGACTCCTTGTTTGCCAGGGTGTGTGGCAAACAGAAGTGCTCTTTGTGGCTAGCTTGGTGCCATGCAGTGGACTGTAAGTAGCCTGCCTCGTCTTTAAGCAATTTTCCCTTCTTAGCAGTGGCCTCAGAAGCCTCCTGTATTACACTCTGGCTGTGTCTAGACTGGCAAGTTTTCCGCTTTTGCGGAAAAACTTGCCAGCTGTCTACAATGGCCACTTGAATTTCCACAAGAACACTGACGATCTCATGTAAGAAATCAGTGCTTCTTGCAGAAATACTATGCTGCTCCCATTCAATCAAAAGTCCCTTTTGCACAAAAGGGCCAATATAGACAGCTCAGATTTGTTTTGCGCAAAAAAGCCCCGATTGCGAAAATGGCGATCAGGGCTTTTTTGCGCAAAAGCGCGTCTAGATTGGCATGAACACTTTTCCGCAAAAAGTGCTTTTGCGGAAAAGTATCCGTGCCAAGCTAGACACTCTTTTCCACAAATGCTTTTAACGGAAAACTTTTCCATTAAAAGCATTTGCGGAAAATCATGCCAGTCTGGACGTAGCTGTGGGCAGAGCCTTGTCCCACATCCAAGCCATGCAGCTACCACAGAAAACTGCAAGTGGGTCCCTTCAACTGAAGGCTGAGTCTCACTGAGGGAAGGCAGGGAAACCCTGATCCAACACTACCTTGGAACTGGAGGAAAGCAGCCCAGCCTTTCATACAGCACTGTAGGAATCCCAGGGCAGCCCAGAATGCAAAATATCTTTTATTGAAGCAACAAGCCAAGGACACGAACAGTTCACCTAAGCTGTGCTTCTGAGAACTCACACATGGCTACGCTGGTGAGTAATGATTCCTCACGGCAGCTGAACAGAAAAACACCAAATGAAAAAATGTACCGAGCATGCTGCAAGGGGGAAGGACTTTGTACAGTAAGGCTTGCTGGCAGGGTCTGCACTGTCCCGCGGCAGGCTAGTCCAACCAGCCCGAGCAGGGGTGCAGGGAAGCACAGACAAGCCCGAGGCGGGGCCTGACCCGACACGCCGGAAAGCACCCCGGCGGGGGGGAGGCGACCTGCACTCGGGGAGAGATCAGAGGGGAAGACGTGGGGGGGGGGGGGTGGAGCAACACCCCCCCTTAAAAAGCAGCTGCAGGAAACAGGAAGCAGGAAGTGGCCACACTGGCTTTCAGTAGCAACCCCGGCCGAAGAAGGACGGTTCCCTCGGTCCCCGGATCCTGGTTGGGCGAACCCGGCGTCTCTGGCGGGGTGAGTGACTCAGTTAGCGTCCCGCTGGGGGAGCCTGAAGGTGGGGAGTGGAAGGAGCCCAGGGCAGGCACGTTTAGGGCAGCAGCCCCGCCTGCCGTGGGAGGAGGGTCCATTGGCACCATACTCCACTTAGGGCCCTGGGCTGGGACCCAGAGGACAGGGAGGGCCTGGGTTCCCCACTTCCCAAAACCCCATACCTGAGAGCACCCCGATTGACCTAACCCCCACAACAAGGGCAGTGTGAAGACAGTGGTCACACCCTAGCCCTACAGACACGTAACTGCCCCTTGAAGGGACGAAAGGGGGGCAAAGACCCCGAGGCCTGCTGATGGGCTAAGCCCCTAGCACCCACTGGGGGTGACGTGGTGGAGGGTCTGCTGAACCCCCTTTGCCGGCTAGGGCAGAGGGGCGATCGCACCCACTGGTCTCACCGCAGATAGACCCTGCTCAGGGATTCACGGACTGAACTCAAGGCAGTGGGTCTGTGGAGCCCTCTCCCCCTCGCGGAAGAGAAGGGGAGAGTCGCTCACACCCATAATCCCGCCACACCAGGCTCAGTGCGAGTTGAGGTGCCTGTAGCCAACAAAATTTCAGCCAGAGCAGCAGCTTCCTGATTTCTGCAGGACAGCAGAGGCCAGCAGCGGGAGTTCGCAGCTCAAAGGTGGGGAGAAGGACAATTAATAAATCAAATAAATGGAAAGAGCCCCACAGAAGGGATTTCAGTCCTACCAATCCGTGTGCAGCTCAGTCAAGTCAGAAGCTTATCTTCAACTGGGTTCTGAGCCCCTGCCAGGCTCTGTGCTGATCTCAGTGGACATTGTCATGTCATGTCACTTTCCCTGAACATGCCCCCCCTTCTGAACACCCATTTGTCTGCCTGCAAATGCAACAGCTCCTCCCCCTCCCCCGCGCGTATTGGGGAGCAGGGCACATCATGAGAAATTCTGATCCCAGCTCGGGGCCATCTCCAGCTGCCCAAACCCATCATCCAGGAGCCCCGGCCTCAGCCCAAAGGCAGCTCTGGCTTTTGCCCTCAGAGCAAGATACATGCACTCCTCTTTGTGCCGTTATTTCACCCAATGGCTGGGACAGCTCAGTTCACTCCAGGGTCAGGAAAGAAATGAGCTGCCAAAGGTGTAAATATCCCAGTGCCCGGGAAAGACCTGATACCCCTCCCCCTCACCTCATTGATGTGTTGGGGGTAGAGGGACTGTCTGAAATCCCCAGTAAAACAGCAGGAGCATTTCTCAAATTAAGAACATAACATAAGAACGGCCATACTGGGTCAGACCAAAGGTCCATCTAGCCCAGTATCCTGTCTGCCGACAGTGGCCAGCACCAGGTGCCCCAGAGAGGGTGAACCGAAGACAACGATCAAGCGATTTGTCTCCTGCCATCCCTCTCCAGCCTCTGACACCATTTTATCCCTTGGCTAATAGCCTTTTATGGACCTAACCTCCATGAAATTACCTAGCTTCTCTATAAACTCTGTTATAGTCCTAGCCTTCACAGCCTCCTCTGGCAAGGAGTTCCACAGGTTGACTACACGCTGTGTGAGGAAGTTGAGGTCCCTGAAGGTATTTCTGGGGGTCTGCCGCTCCCATGGCTCAACTCCTCCCCCCCCCCCCGACTCCCAATGGCTCCTGCATGCTGGTGACCAGCTGTTCAAGAGTGTGGAGGAAAGTGTGGACGGGGTGCACTTGGGGGAGGAAGTGGAAGAGGGGTTGGGTTTTGGGGGAAGGGGCAGAGTGGAGGCAGAGCCTGAGCGGTGAGCTGCAGGGGACAAGGGGTGTCCAAAAAACATTTAAATCAAAATGAAGTTCTTTGTGCTGCTCAACTTTGAGAACTGCTGATCTAGAGCAATGGCTGTAGCTGTCCTGCCCCTGCTCTCCAACTCTGCCCCACCAGCCTTCCTCTGATTCACCCTCTTCCTCACCACCTATTCTTGTCTCACCTGGGCTCTAGCATCCTTTGGCCCCTTTGTGGCAGACTGTAGTGAAGCAGCACAGTCTCCTGCTGACCCAGAAGGGGAAGGTTCCCTAAAGACTTCTTGGTGGGTGGTGCCATAGTGCCCCAGCCCCTCCCACAGGAAGCAGACGGCAGTACAGGAAGAATGAGAGAGTGAGCTCCCAGCTCACTTGGAGCCCAGCAGCCAAACAGAGAGGAGGCTCAGTCGAAGCTCCAGAGGCAAAGGATAACCTCGCCCAGCCAGCTCTGGCAGGATGGCTGGGTGGGACCGCCGCCATGCCCTGAGGACTGTTCCAGGACCCACAACCACTGCTGGAGCTTGGTCACTACAGGAGGCTGCAGAGACCCATGCTAAGGAATGAAGCCCACCCTGGAGCAAGACCAGGCCCAGAAGAATGGGCGGGGCCCCCTGGACTTTTGCCTGCCCCTGGCCTCTAGGTTCCATTAACCAGCAGGCAGGGGGTTGCATAGACTGCTTCTCCGATTCTCAGCCCTCTCTCAGGGCCCCCACTGAACCCCACCAACCTCCTGCCCTATTCATCTGGGACCTGTCCTTCCCCTAACCCCACCTCTAATTCCTCACTGAAGCCCTCTGCCCCCACCCCACTTTATTCCTCCACTGAACCCTTCCCATCCTACTGCAGCACCCACTGCCTCTGGCCTCATTCACACCATGAGCTCCTGGCAGTGAGTCACCCCAGGGACACCTCACCTGGCCCTTGACAGGCCATGCGCCCCCCACCCCCATCAGTGGCAGCCATGACTCAGCCAGCTTGGCAAAGCAAAGGGTTTATTAGTCATCAGGAATCCAGTGTAGACAGCCAGTGTTAGCACAGAAGGCAAGCATGATCTGCAAAGTCCAGTTCAAGTGGTTCCAGTGCCCCAGACCCCCCCAAAGCAGAAGGACCAACTTCTAGCAGCCCTGCCTCAGGCCTGACCCAGTGTCCCACTTCCCCACTTCATCTCTTTCCTGGGCAAACCGATCCCCAGACCCACCCTCCCCCCACTCTGTTCTCCAGGCTGGCTCTGGTCACTAGGACACAGAGTATTGGCTGCTATCTGTGCCCAGACCAGCTGCCCCCTAGGAGACTGCACTGGCCACGCACCTTTGTTTCACTAACTAAAGCAGGGGGGGGAGAGGGAGAGAATCTCCTTGCAGAAAGGAGATACCATGGCATCCCATAGAGCAGCCTCTGTCCACGACAAGGTCAGGATGTTAAATTCTGATTAATTGATTGAATAGTTGATGCAATTTGCATCGACTATTCGATTAGTCGATAGGGCACCTCTGCCTTTGAAGTGTAACAGCCCCAGGGCTGTTGCTATACTTCAAAGGGGAAAGTGCAGTGGGGAGCAGGGGGCCAGCAGGGCCTGAGCTCCCCACAGTGCTTCAAAGCGGCAGTGCTGTGTGGAGCCCAGGGTCAGCTGGGAACTCCCCTGCTGAGCCTGGGCTTGGTTTGGCACTGCTGCTTTGAAACGCCACAAGCAGTCTAGGGACTCCCCAGCAGGTCCTGGGCTGCACATGGCGCTGCTGCTTTGAAGCACCCCCTCCGCTTCCCCTGACCCTTGCAGCTTCTTTCTGATAGAGACAGCAATGGGAGGAGAGGGGGGAAGACCAGCTGACTACTTGATTAGTCCATATCCCTACAGTGAGTCTTGGCCCACCAAACAGGCTGCTATGCGGCAGCCTTCCCTGCTGCTGCCTCTATTACAAGCAGCAGGGTGGGGTGGGGAGAGAGGGTGCTCCCGTGGAGCTGACTTTTAAACCTGCTCCCCATGTGTATCAACTCCTGCCTGCTCCTTCCTCCCTGCATACTGGTGCCTCAGAGTCAGCCTCATGGCGTGGGGCAGGGAAGCGGCTCTGCATGAGCGGTATGTGCAGGGAGCTGGCTCCTGCCTGTCCCCCACTTGCTGCCCCTGACACAGGCAGGGGGGGGAGGGAGGAGTGCGTGGAGTAAATAGGAAAACCAGGCTGATTGATTAATCGTGTAGTCGATACATATTGACATGCCCAGGCCAGTCAGAAGCTCAGGGTTCTGCGCACGGAGCTGTCTGGGGGAGGGGCACTTCTCCCTCAGCGATAGCAACTCCCTGCTGAGAGCAAAGCAGTCAGTCCATGCTGGTCAAGGGAAAAGTGCCCATTACCGCCCAGCTTACAGGGAACTTGCATATCATTCCTTACCCCCCCCCCTTACACAACCTTTCATTGGTTCCCACAAAGCAACCTCACCCCCTCCAGCAGGGCCCCCCCAGGTGCACATGAGGTCATGCCACACAGGGAGGCCATGCTTAAGAGCCACTGTCCTGCCCCCCACAGCATGACCCTCTGAACATGGTGTGAGGTTCATGGCAGCGGGGGCGCAGCAGGAAGCTCCTTCACATGCCCCCTCCCATCGGATGCTGGTCAAAAGCAGGGCGGGTCTGTAGCGCTCTCAATAACAAAAGCTGGCTGGTGATGGGGCTCCTGAGTCAGGACTCCCCCTTGGGGTGGTGCAGGCACCATTCGCAGGCGTTCTGGAACATGCGGAGCCAGGGTGAGACCTCCATAATGCGGTGCCAGCCAGGTGGCATCCAAGCCCACTGCCAGGGCAGCACGCAGCGCTCGGGGTGGGGCATCATGGCCAGGTGACGCCCGTCGGGGGAGCAGAGCCCCGCGATGCCCTGTGGGGAGCCGTTGGGATTCAGGGGGTACTCCTGGGTGGGCTGGCCCTGGTCGTCCACATAGCACAGCGGGGCCAGGTGCCCCGACGTCACCGCAGCCAGCACCTCGGGCGAGCGGAACCGCATCCGACCTGGGGGAGGGGAGAAGAGGGGGTGGGTTGGACGGGAGCTGGAAGCCTGGTTCCTATCCCTGTGCAGCAACGGGGGCTCCCCCAGCTGGGAGTGCCCAGCCTACTCCACTGGCGCAGCTCATGCTCCTTACGCTAAGATTTTCCTTAGCCTTGGCCAGCAGCTACACCCGGCTCCTCCTGAACCCAGCCAAGACCCGGAGCTCTCCAGTGCCTTCTCCTCAGCACACATACCCCAACTAAACACTGGGGGCGGGAGGGGGAGATACGCAGGGACCACCCTCTCCAAAAGCTACCATACGAGGCAGGGAACCAGACTCCTCCATGCCCTATCTGTCTATGTATAATCTCCTTCTCCCTCCACCCCCGTTTACTGAAGAGGACCCCAAGGCTTTTCTACCATTGACACAGCTAAGAGACCAATTTCCCTCCTGCTCTCCACACCAGCTGGAGGACCAGTCAGTCTGCACCATACACTCATGAGACACAGCTGGAGAGGTAGAGGGGCGCAGATATGGCCCAGCAGAGCCTGCTAGGGAAAAGCCTTCCCATCCCAGGTGTGCATAGCCCTCAAATATCACGAAGGCAACCTGCATGGGACTATTGCTTGACCCCACTCCCGGGGCAGCCCCCCAGCACTGGCAAAGACGTTACCTTCTCCGTGCGCCACCCAGATGCCCAGGGTGGAGCCAGCCATGCCCCGCAGCATCATCGCCGGGCTCTCCTCGATTCGCACGGCCACGAAACGCGACTCAAACCGGCCCGAATCGTTGGGGGCCAGCAGCACCCCGGGACGGACAGCTTCACCTGAGGACAGACAGACAGACAAGGTGAGGCCCACCCCAGAAATAGCCATCACTCGATGCTCCCAGATACCTCCTCTGCCCCAGCCACACAGGACACGCGGATCTGCCCTCTCTCACCCCACCCAGCCCTGCCCCACTCACCCACAGGGCCGCTCTTGGGGCTCTCAGAGCCTACCCAGCCCAGCAGTGCCATGAGCTGGCAGCCGTTGCACACACCCAAGCTGAACGTGTCCCTGCGCCGGTGAAATGCCTCAAACTGGGCCCGTGCCCGAGGGTTGAAGGTCACTGAAGCCGCCCATCCTAGAGACAAAGAGGGGCACTGGGTGTCAGAGCTAGGGGGTGCCAGCTCCCATCCAGCCCCAGAGCAGGGACTGGCGGGTTCAGAGGGGTGGGGATGGGGCTAGTCCTTTGCAAGAGACCCCAGGGTGGGGACCGGCTGGCTCAGCAGGGGAAAGGGAAGAGGGAAACACTGGCTCAGGGGCAGCGTCTCACCTTTGGCAGACCCCAGAACATCTGCGTAGCTGAAGCCCCCCACAAAGACGAGTCCCCGAAATGAGTCCAGAGTCACCTCCCCTGCACACAGGTCCTGCATGGTCACATCCCAGGCCTGGGGTGGGGGAAGAAGAGTGGGGCCTACTGGTTAGAGCAGCAGGGGATGGATGTGTCAGGACTCTGGGGTCAGGAAGGGGAAGATGAAGGGGTCTCACCTCGAACCCAGCCATGACGAAAGCTGCAACCATCTCCCGGTCCCCATTGCTGCCTTCCTCACGCAGGATGGCCACACGGGGGCCTGGTGGGACTGGGGGCAAAGGTGGAGTTAGAGGCCTATACTTAATTCTGTGCATCCTCACTGGCAGACACCCCCCTGCCCCCGAGCTCCTGCTGGGATCCACTTGCACCAACTGGCAGAGTTCTTCCCATCCCCACTCAGGTCCTTCCCCCTGCTGGGCTCCACATGCCCCTACTAGCAAAAACCCTCCCAAGGGCCCTACTGGGCCCTGGGGATGCCCCCTTCACCTTCCCTTCTTCCCTGAGGGGTCCCAGGTCTCACCCATGTGGTGCAGCAGTGGGGGCTCAACCTTGGGGTCAAAGCTGAGGGTGAAGGTGGGCCCCTGGCGCCGTGCCAGCCCCTGCTCCTCTTGTTCCACACAGTGGGGTGACGCTTGCAGCCGCTCCAGCTGGAAGCTCGTGGCCTCCCAGATGGCACGCAGGTCAGCCACGGGCCGCGCCAGCTCCTCCTGCCCATTCACCCGCAGCCGCACCTACAGGACAAGTGGGGAAGAGGGGGTCAGCCTGGTGCTCCTCGCTCTCGCCCTGCCAGCCCTGCCTCCCCCACCAGTGCCCCTCGCTCCCACAGCTCAGCCCTGGGCTCCTCCCAGCTCTATGGTACCCTCCCACCCCAACCCACAGCCCCACTCACCATGGACTGGGGGCCCAGGGGCCCCGTGTGCCCGATGGGCAGGCAGCGCACTCCGGCCTCCTTGTACCGTTTGCAGACCTCTTCTGCCAGGGCGCTGCGCACCTCCAGCACCAGGCCCAGCTCCTCCGCAAACAGCACCTCCAGGGCTGTGGGATTCGGGGGGAGGGTCAGTTTGTGTGGAGTGGACACAGGGGGGGCTCATTGGAGGGGCCCATAGTGAAGTTGGCCCAGTGGGGTTGGACCAGGAGGGGTGCTGGTCTCACCCCCAGGCGGCAGACAGGGCTCAGGGTGGAGGTTTACATTCACCACCAGGCTGCAGGAGGTGACTTGGGGGGGGAGGGACTCCCATTCACTGCTAGGCTGCGGGTGACTCAGAGGGATGGGGGGCGCTGCCATTGACTGCTGGGCTGTGGGGTTAGGGATTGGAACCCTTTTGTCATAGGAGGTTGGGGGGGTTTGGGGCAGGGCCCTTGCTCACCACTAGCTCCAGGTGCCTCCAGCTCAGCCTGTAGGCCGCAGTTCCCAGCGAAGGCCATCTCCAGCAGGCAGGTCACCAGCCCCCCGTCGCTCACATCGTGCCCCGCACTCACCATCGACTCTGGGGACACAGCACTGGGTGGGATGGGCCCACAACCAGCATCCCATCTCCCCCCAGACCCAACCCAACCCAACCCAACCCAGCCTCTCCTGCCAGGCTCAGCTCTGATGGGCACCATAGTCAGCTTCACACTCCCCTTCCCCCAGCCCCTCCTCTCAGACCCAAGCAGTGTTCATACCCAGCTCCTAGGGAACTCCCGGATGTAGGGGATGGGGGGGAGGCCACATAGCAAGCCCCTCCAACACGTATAGTTCCAGGTGTCAAAAGGGACACAAACAGAACAGGGCCCATCCCACCAGCAGGGGGCAGCAGGACATATTCGGTATGCTTTTGGAAAAAACTACAGGGTTTTTTTTCCAAAAAAGTGGCCTTTTTTCGAAAAAAAAAACCAAACTTCCCCTACTTCTAAACTGCTGCCGTGTTCTTTCGAAAGTAAATTGAAAGAACGCGGCAGTTTTTTCTACCGTGGAAAACCTCGTTTTACAAGGAAGAATGCCTTTATTTGAAAGTGCTATTTCAAAAAAAGGCACTGTGTAATACAAACTGTGCTTTTTCAAAAGAGCATCTAGACTGCCTGGGTGTTCTCTTTCAAAAAAGCAGCTTGCTTTTTCAAGAGTACTAGTTGCAGTCTAGACACTCTTTCGAAAGAGACTTGCAGTCTAGACGTAGTCATTGAGAGATACATACACGACACAGACACCTTCCCCCTCCCAGTACTGAAAAACACACACATACCTTGCAGTAGCTGCTGGGTGACGCGGAAGCAGGCTGCCAGGGTGTCCGGGCTGTCCAGGTCTGGGCAGCAATCCCCCAGCTGGGAGTAGCACTGTGCCAGGGCGCTGCCCCCCAGCCGGTGCTGCTCCGGGCTCAGCTCCACATACAGCAGGACCCCTGAAGGGTGAGAGAGATGGGGCCAGAGTCAGATCCCCTGACCCACTGAGTCCCTGCCCTGTGACACATGAGAACCAGCACCCCCTAGAGGGGGTCAGGCCCCATTCCCTGTCCCCGAGCCAGCCAGCCCCTGCCTTTTACCTTTGTCATCGGGGCACTTGAGGTCGGGTGTGATGGTGGCTGTGATGTCTGGACACACGGCATAGGCTGACACAACCAGTGTCCCTGTGGGGAGAAGGGATGGGGTCAGCAGGGATTACAGCTGGCTTGGAGGGATGGGGAGGGAGGAAGACTGAGTGTGTGGGGCGCAGGACTGAAGGCCAAGATAGCCTGAGCACCTGTAGTAGGGGTGGTATCGCGGGGGTCTCTTTGGAGTGGATGGGGGGAGGGGAATAAAAACTGGCTCCAGTGGAGATAGAGGGTGGCCCTGGTGCATACACCCCTCCGGCAGAGCTTTGTGGGAGAAGAGGCAACTGGTGGTGTGCCTCAGTTTCCCCATGGATGCATGCATGGACTGCTGGCCGAAGACATACGATGTGGCTGTTGTGGGGCACAGGATGAGGGTAGAGGTCTGTTGGACACAGGCCCAGGGTGCAGAGGGAGGGCCCCACAGGAACTGTGGCTGGAAGGGCTTAGTGAGGGGACAGAGCCCAGCCCCCCACACTCACCAGGTGCCATGACAATGTCATCTCCCACACGAGCCGCCATGCTGAGCGAGTCCTTGCCCCCGTCCACGGCCACCCCCAACTGGGCCATGACCGTGCACATGGCCCTGCAGGCGTCCACCAGCGCTGCACCCTCGCCTGCCTGCTTGGCCGCCCACATCCAGTTCCCGCTGCACTTCACGTCCTGAGGGAGAGGGAGGGTCAGCCACAGGGTCCCTGTACAGCCCCCCTGGTCCCCTGTAGTGTCCCAAGGCTCCCCCATACAACCCCAGGGCTGCTCCATTGACCTCTTTGCCCCAGCCCTGTGGCCCCCACAATCTATACCCACTGCCCATTATCCTATGGGGAATAGGGGGTGATCAGCCACACCTCCTCCCCCACTGCTCTGTCCCATAGCTCTCTGTACAGCCCCAGGACTGCCCCCACAGCTCCACATCCCCCTCCTCCAACACTGCCCCCGGCCCTACCGCTGCCACCACCAGCAGCTGCTGTGCTTCAAGTCCCGGGGGCAGAGATCCATGGATCCTGACAATGCCTGCCCCCGCCTCCCCTATATTTCACATTTGGTGGGGGGAAGAGAGAATCAGCCACAGGAGCCCACATTTGGTGGGGGCAGTAAAGGGAGGATGCCAGCCATGGGATACCCATACAGTCCCACGGGCCTCCTCTACTTCAATACTAATTGCATGTCACCTCTGGTGTAGGGGGAAAGGTCAGACACAAGCTGGCCCCTTTCCTTGACCCTTCATTCGGTCCCCTCCCCTAGCAACCCCCCCTTTCCTATGGAGTGACTCACCCGCAGATCAGTGATGCGGGCAAAGACCAGGTTGGTGAGCGCCTCACCCACAGTCATTCGGGCTCCTGCGCCTGGGTCGATCAGGCCCTTGAGTGGCTGCTCCCCGAGGGCTGTGGCTGCCCCCACTGTCTCAAAGTGGGACAGGGCTACCACAGCCACGTCAGCCAGAGGAGTGTGCAGGGGCCCCACGCACTGCTGCTGGGCCACCAGTCCTGTCACTGACCGGTCCACCTGCCACAGGAACACAGCTCAGAGGACAGTAGCCCGAGGGGAGGCGGGGGTGGGGGGGGGGGGGGAGAAAGGAAAAGAACTGGGGCCAGGGATTGTGAGGACACCACCCTGGGGTGGAGGTTAGGGACACAGGGTTGAGGGTATGACCCCTTATAGGAGGGCAGAGAGACACAGTCGGGAGGCATGAGGCACCACCCCTCTGATGGGGGGGCTAGGAAGGAAGAGACACAGGACTGAGGTTTTATTACCCTTCTTGGGCCTGCACTTTCTGGGGGATATGGAAGGGAGGTGGGGACTGGGTACCTTATTGGTCAAGTAGCGTTTGCTGGCCACGGCTGGCAGCCGCAGAACTCGCTCCAGAGCGTCCCCCACACTCAGCTCAGAGGGCAAGGTCAGGGGGCGCAGAGTTGGGCTATTGCGGGTCAAGACAAATTTCTGGGGGGAAAAAATGGAACATTCATTAGTTAAACCTGCAGGGGGCGCTGTGGGGAGCAGAGATGGAGGGTGCTCTCTGTGGGGGGGAGCGCTCAGCTACTCTAGCCTTGGCTGCTCCCAGCAGGGACGGCTGTGCAGAGCCAGGTGGGGTACCAAGTGTGGGGGGAAGCTCCCAGCTTCATCAATTCTGGCTTCTCCCAGCAGGGAGCACTGTGTGTGGGGTGGTCTGTGGGGGGAGCCCCCACCTACGCCAGCCCAGGCCTCTCCCAGCAGAGCACACTGTGGAGAGTAGGTTTCATTATGTGGATGAAGCTCCTAGGTCCTCCAGCCCTGGCTGTTCCCAGCAGGGGACTCTGTGGGGGCACCACATTTGGGGGAAGCTTCTGACTCCTCCAGCCCTGGCCTCTGGGGGGCTTCAGGGGACCTGGGTTACAACCCCAGTGCCTCCCCTGGTACCTTGCGTGGTATCTTGCCCAACACCCAGTCCAGCTCCAGGTTAACTGGACAATTCTTCCCATTGGTCTGCGTCAGCCCCACATCGGTCACCGGCGCCTTCAGGTCGTCCACCAGCACAATCTGAGGGAGGTAACATAAGAGTCAGCGACGAGTCACGGCCCCCACCCCATGCCCTGTGTGCTGGGGGTGCACAGGGCCAGGTGGCAAGAGCCCCGCCCTTCAGCCCATCAATCCCTCAGAGATGTTGGGGTACCTAGTCCCAGAGTTGGGGCACCTGCCTGGCCTCAGGGCTACAATTAGCCAGGCAAGGTGAGAACAGGGCTCACCCAGAGCCAGGCCCAGCTCAGGGACCCTCCCCACAGTCAGCGCCCCATACCTGTGTTGCAGTTCTGGGGCCTGAGCTCTGGCTGGCAGCAGAGCGAGCGGCATCAGTTGCTCACCCCGACTACCTTACCACATGTGAGCCCTACCACCCTTCCCCTGTGGAGCCGAGCTCCCCTGTCCCTGGGGTGTGAGCACCTCCTCCCCCTCACGAGCACCGCCAGGCCCAGCCACCCTCAGGAGCCTGGGTGCCCTGAGTGCCCCATGTAACCCCTCTCCCCTCACAAGCCCCACTTCCTCCAGGACCCCAAACTGCCTCTCACCAGTCCTAGGCCCCTCCTTGCACCCACACTCCTGGGTCCAGGCCTGGCCTCCTTGCCCCCATGCATGAATCTCACTCATCACCCAGGAGACAGGCCTACCACATCTCCCCTGGCTATGAGTCCTAGGCCCCGTGCCCCCAGCTGGCGCCTGTACCCGTCTGTCCTTGGTGATGGTGCCCACGATGTCCACAGGGCAGCGCTCGCGGTGACCCAGGCGCTGCAGCAATGCAGTGTCGTCGGGATGCAGCAGGAGGGCATTGGACTCCTGGTACTCAGCCCCCCAGATCTCCAGCACACTCAGAGTGGGATCACCCAGCTGGGGGGGAGAAAGAGGAAGACAGAAATGTCAGTGAAGGGGTGGACCAAGAGAATTGGAGAGGGTTGGATCATGGTTCCACATCCAACCGGGGGCCAGAAGGATGCAGGCATGGGCGATGGGTGAAACTTCCTCTTGAGGAGGCAATGACCCGCCCTGCCTCCTCACTGTCTCTTTCCTCTTCTTCCCTGGCAGTCTGTGTCCCTGCTCACTGTGTGCTTGTCCCCTTCCACCCAAAGCAAATTATTTTTGAAAAAACTCCTCTGCTTTTCTGCAATTTCTTTTTCAACAAAATGGAGCATGTTTTGTACCATGTGCCAGACACGCAGAAGGTATCCAATTAAAAGCACTAATTTTGGGAATAAGAAAAGTCAGTCACAGATTTATTATATACCCTGACAGCTGACATGCAGGCAGCTTGGAAACACCCCCAATTCCTTTCATTGATCGTGGGGAACACAGAATGGCAAGCACCAGTTAGAGATAATTGAGAGATCTCTGTCCTTTTCTCACACAAACAAGGTGCCAGGCCTCGACCTCAGCTGGCATTTGCCCCGACAGGAAGAAAATGACTGGAATCTGACTGCAAAAGATGCCACCTCATTTTCACTTCTATACACAAACAATCTGAGGGCTTCCTATGTTGACTGTTCCAAAAGCAGTGAGCACCTCAGACAATGAAGAAGAATCACCAAGGGACATAGATCCTGTCAGTAAAATACAGGTTGGCTGCTGCTTTACCAACAGCACCTGTTCAGCTCACAGAACCAAGGCAAAATACCCCACAGAGGAAACATGCTGTTACTAACTTTACATATCAGACTGGCAGATCAATATCCCCAGATGTGAAGGAACCAAATCCCTAGTCCTGTTCTCACCAGGCACCCCTAATCTTCCAACCACTGAAGAGTTGAGATCAAACCTAGCAATACTTCTCCTCCCCACTACCATGACCCTCCTCCCTCTGGTCCCCCTTTCTTCTCTCCACATCCCTCTCTTCCCAGCACCTCCACCACTCAAACTTACTGCCTACCCCAACCAATAGCTCCCCCTGCCCTGCACAGTCCAGCCCAACACAGAATTTGAACAAGTAAAAAACCTAATTGCCCAGCCCAGGGCATTGCTTACCCGTGGGAACACTCTGAAGGGCCCTGGCCAAGGCAGAGGAGGAGCCGTTCCTCCTGGCCATTTATTGCTCTGCCCAGTCCCACTTAGCTGGCCCTGGCCCAGCACAAGGTGCCAACTGCTACAAGTGAGCTAAACAGATGCTTACTGCACACACAGCAGTAAGCTGGCCTATCTGCATCTTTGTCTAGCTCTTTGAGGGGCCCTGCTCTCACTACCCCTGCCTCTTCTGGCAAATTGCTCCAGCATCACACAAGTGGGAGGAGGAATCATCCCAAAGTGAAATTCTCCTGTAATCCAGGAGCAGGGCCTACGGCATCAATGAAGCAGAAAGGTTTTGGAATTTTTGTAAAACTGCCTCTCTCAGCACTTTCCATTTGATGACCTCAAAGCACCTCATCAAAGCCAATGAATTTACACCTGCAGAGGGGTCAGGTGGCGGGACGTGGGGCTTGGTGTGTGTGTGTGTGGCTCCAAATACTGACAAAATGCTGCTTGTTGGTGGTGGAGCTCCAGGTGCAGCTTGCTGGAGCTCAATTGGGTGCAGGTCTGGGTGTGGGGGGCTTGTTGGATGGGTCCAGGTGTAGGGGAGCAGGGCCTGTCAGGATGAGTATTTGATGGGACTGCTTAACTGGGGAGCCCCGGCTGCTGCTGAGGAGATACTGCATGCAAGACGACTGCTTCCCCCGATTCCTCATCTCCCTTCCTTCTCCATCTCCCTCCCCTCATTCCTTGTTTCTTCCCCATGACCTCTTCCCATTTCGCTCATTTCCCTCACCCACAACCCTCTATCCAGCTCTACTGCCAGCACTGAAAACCAGAAGATCCCCCTCCTGACACACAGAAGGGGAGACTGATGGGCACTAGCACCCAGCCAGCAGGCCACGTTCTGCTGCAGATGGAGCACCTGACACAGCATGCAAACAGGCTGCTCTGCATTTGAAATGTGAGCTTGTATGTTCCATGAGCTGTTACTCTGCCTTCTCCTCTGCTGTGCAACCGGCAAAGCCATCAGAGGCAGGGAACCAGCAGGAGTATCCTGCAGTGCTTGGGTGGGAAGGCAGTTAGTTGC
Organism: Pelodiscus sinensis; assembly: GCF_052426305.1. NCBI lineage: Eukaryota > Metazoa > Chordata > Testudines > Trionychidae > Pelodiscus > Pelodiscus sinensis. The sequence continues at coordinate 13,735,281 of NC_143073.1, read as the reverse complement.
CTTTCCTTGCCTTTACCATGCTGCCCATGGATGCAGGGGCTGGGGGCTCCCACAAACCCAAAGGTGAGTGACAGCATTTGGTCAGGGGGAGGGATTCCCTACTCACCTGGTGCAGCTGGCGTGCAGGGGCAGGGGTCCTCACACACCTGGGAGTAACTGGAATGGGGGGGGGGCAGGGCTTTACCTTCCCACCTGGTGCAGATGGCGTGGGGGTCCTCACATACCTGGAAGCGGCTGGCGTAGATCACAGCCCCAGCCAGTTCACTCAGCTCCTTCAGCACGTTCCCTGGCAGGAGGGGAAGGAAGAATCACTCACTGCTGGGGCACTGGGCCCCTTTCTGCCAAATGCATGCCCAACAACCCCTGGCTGGCCCTCTCTCACCGTTGCCCCCAGCTCCCTGGTCGTGGAGGCTGCAGATGGGGTTGGCAGCTCCACTCTCCACGCAGCCCCGCAGCACCCGGTTCATCTTCTGCTCCATCTCAGGATCCCCCCGCTGCACCGCCCCGAAATCCAGATCACTGGCGTTGTCCCCCTGCACCTGAGGTGAGATGGAGCAATAGATATAGACACAAACCTTCTGATACCGACCCCTCCCAAGCCAGCAGCACTCCTGAATCCAGCTCACAGGTACTTTCTCCTAGCCCCTGGTGGGGAGAGAGGGTCCCTCTGCCCTGCTCCCCCCAACAAAGATCCTTCCACCCCCTGAAATACAGCTTACTGGCCCAGCCACCCTGCATCTGGGTGGGGAGGGTGAGACAGAGCTCACCCCAACACAGCCCCAGTGTTCCCCATTGATGCCATCACCCCCTGCTCTCAGGCTGAGGGTCTACCATCCAGGCAGTGCTGGGCACAGCGGACTGGGGGCCTGATTGAGAGGTGAGTAGGCTGAGTGAGCCTCACTGCTGGGTGCATCCTGCGGGCAAGTAGAGAGAGGAGGCTGGGCAGGCCCCACTGCAGACATGTGGGGGGAAGGGGTGTGTGGGCCCCATTGTGGGAGGGGGAATATGGCAAGGAGGGGGTAGCAGGGTCAAGGCTGAGTAGAAGAGGCTCCACTGTGGCTGGGGGGCAGCAGGTGACATGGGGGCAGGGCAGTGTGGGAATCATGTCGGGTTGTAGGAGGAGCAGTCCAGCCAGTGGGTGGGGTGGGGGCCTTGCTCAGGGCTTTGCTGATATATCCCCAGGGCAGTCCCTGCTCCCCACATGTCGCTGCTCACTCACCTGGATGGAAGAGGCAGCACCTCCCCCAACTCCAATCCGGTACACAGGGCCCCCCACTTTCACCACCTGCATCCCTGAGGGGAGAGCAAACAGTGAGACCCTGCAAAACCCACCTCAGCCCCTGGGTGGGGCACTGGCTCTCCCTCTCCCCACCTTGTGGGGGGGAGCTGGGGCCAGATGACTGCCCCCCCCCGCATCATGCAGGAGTAGGGGCAGTGCAGAGAGGTTCCCAGACTGGGGGAACTGCCATTTGTGGGGGGAAGGGAAAGAGACAGGCAGGACTTACGGGGGGGGGGATGTTGGGAACTGGGGGGCACTCACCAGGCTTGGGGGGCGCCTTGTGCACATGAGCATCCTCTATGGCACCGATCCCCCCGCTGAACATGATGGGCTTGATCCACTCACAGCGCTGCTCATTGGGGAGCCGCTGGCCGAAGGAGCGGGCAAACCCTGCATACGATGGGGGTTAGAGACCGGCCCACCCAGCCCCTCCCTGTGCCGCTCCACACTGGGAACGATGGTCCTTAAGTGCCCGGCATTTCCCTTGGCCAGGCTGTTATACACCTCCCCTCTCCTGCTCCACCCCAGTACTAGGCACAATTCCATCTTCTGCTGTTCAGTGCTCCCCAATCCCCACCCCAGAGCCAGGCACATCCTGCCTCCTACAATCCCAGCCCCAGAGCCAGGCACTTGCACCCCCCAACCATCAGATGCCCGACTAGAACCCACAGCCTTCTGGCCATCCCAGAAGGGAAGGGGAGGGTCAGGCAGGGGCCTCTTGTGAGGATGGCGCAGCACGGCAGCCGATGTGGTCTCTTGGGAGCACGCGCATGTGAAAACACAGCCCAACCCCCACCCACCAGGACAGTCCCCCTCCCAAGCCCTGGGAACACACCCCAGCCCCTACTCACCAGCCAGGACAGGCTCCCCAAATTTGTTGCCATAGTCAGAGGCACCATCGCTGGCCCTGATGGCCACCTGCAGGGGACGGGCGAAGTTCTCAGGGTAGGGCAGTGCTGGGTCCTCCCAGGGCAGCAGGTAGCCTGGGGACAGGGAGAGATGGTCGGGGGGCCAGCCCAGGGTCCCGAACAATGGCTCCAGGAGGTTCGAAGGACAGCCAGATGGGGAGGCCAGGAAGGACGTGTTCTGAACCCACAGCAAACTGGGCACCAGACGACCCACAGCTTCCTGGGACCAGGACTAGAGCAGGGAGTCCAGCAGGCAGTGCTCCACAGGGACAGCGGGTAAGAAGGCACAAAGTGACTGAGTAAAAGCCAAATGGAGGCTGTCACAAGGTACCACCGGATAAGGCTGAATCATCCCTCCAGGCTCTCTTGCACTGCAGCTATTAGATGGAAGTGCTGCCTTGGGCTCTAACTACTAGGCAGGAGAACCACAGGGTTAAAATGTTGGTTGGGGCTGGGGAAGAATGATTCTACTGATTTAATCCCTTATGGGGCTGGCCCTATAGTGTCTCCCCTCCCTGCCCTCAAAGCCAGGAGACTCTCGGAAGGATGGGGAGCATGGGAAGCCGTGCACCAGTTGGTCTGTTTCCTTCAAAGGCTCCTGCCATTGCAGAGTGATGCAGGCACCGTGGCACATTATCATGGCTTGTTGGGAGCAGGCCCAGCACAGGGGGAGGCAGCTAGGCAGCAAGGTCTGAGGGAGTCTGCGGGTACGGCTACACTAGCTCGTTAGTTCGAGCTAGGTAGGGTAATGAGGGCAAGTGGAGTTGCAAATGAAGCCCAGGATTTAAATATCCCGGGCTTCATTTGCATGTTCCCGCGCGCTGCCATTTTTAAATCCCCCTTAGTCCAAACTCCGTGCCCATTGTGCCGCGTGTAGCCATGGGCACGGAGTTTGGACTAAGGGGAATTTTAAAATGGCAGCGCCCGGGAACATGCAAATGAAGCCCGGGATATTTAAATCCTGGGCTTCATTTGCAACTCCACTTGCCCTCATTACCCTACCTAGCTCGAACTAACGAGCTAGTGTAGCCGTACCCTGGGGGATACAGGTGCAGTCCTCTGTAACTGTGATAGGGCAGCGGTTGGCAAAGGACTAGCAGATGTGGCTGGGGCAGGCCTGGTTTGGCAGGGATAACAAATCGAGGGGAGACCTCATTTTCTGGGAAGGTAAACAGATCTGCCGGCTAAAAACTCCCCATCTGTGCCAAGATGAGGAAGGAGGAAGGTGGAGAACAGACAGATGGTCTGAGACATTTATTGCACACAACCAACACCGGGCAGGGATAAAGAGGAGACCAAGGATGAGGAGTGGAGGGTCCGAGGCCAGGTAGAGGAGGGGCTCAGGGCTGCAGGGAGAGGCCTGGTCTGAGGGGCATGGCCATGGCCAGGGAGAAGAAAGGAGGTGGTGGAGGGGGTAACAAGGCTGGGGGAAGAGTTCCCAATGCTACCCCTGTTCTCACCAGGGATTTGCAGGTTTCCAAAGCTGTACCCAGCTGTGCCGGCGATGACATGGGCCCCGCGTCCCGTGCACTGCACATCCCGGATCCGCCCACCTGTCCCCGTTGTGGCGCCGCTGAACGGGGCCACCGCTGGGGAGGAGAGTCGGAGCAAGAGCCAATAAGAGATGTCCCCAAAACACACACCCCACAGAGCCATTCCCATGTAAGCCCCACAGACAGGAACTTCCCATACCTCATGGAATAGAGCCTGCATATGCAAGGATAGGAAAAGCATGTAGCATCCACCCACCACAAAACTCCTACACTGCCACCCCCCATACATCTACCCCACAGTCATCCTGCCTCCCGCCACACACAGACCCTGCCCCACGGACACCCCCATCATATACCACTGAAATTCACTTCTTCATGTATAGTTCCCTCCAGGAGTCCCCCCCAATAACTCTGGCAGACTGCCACATAATCCCCTGCCCATACCCAAAGGATAGACAAACCCCCATACATACATATTTCCCCCCCACCACACACACACACAGCCCCACTGACCCGTGGGGAAGTTGTGTGTCTCTGCAGTGAAGACGACGTGCCGGGTGGATGTTTTCTTTTCAAAAGGACTGGAGCGGGATGGGTCACGGGGCCACAGAGAGCACACTGCCCTTCCCTTGATGGCACTGAGGGGTGAAAACAAGCCACGGCTGTCAGCCACGGAGCGCCCCCAGAGCCGGCCTTAGGGAAAATTCACCCTGGGTGAGCTTGTATTCTGGTGCCCTCCCTCCAGTCACCAATGTTCCAGCATCTTTTCCATCTGTGTGTGGAATACATTTTTCTCCTACCTAGGCACATGTGTATGTGCTCCACCAGTACAAACAAAACACCTGGTTGTGGGTGCTCTGCTAATCAGCTGGGCGCCATTTTCAGTCTCTCTGGGGTATCCACACAAGCACCCAGCTTACTGGGAACAGTCATCCCCAGCCTCCCCTCCCCTCCCCACCTGCTCACTCCTGGCCCACTAACAACATGACACAGCATGTGCATGGGGGGAGCATGAGACAGCACAGAGCTCCACTCACTCATCTGAAGGCTTGTTCAGACAGCAGCAGCAGCAGCCAGCAGCTCCCACTGCAGCTCAGCAGAGATTGATACGTGGGTGTGAGAGAGGAGGGTTACTCTGACATCAGCACCTCTGCCTCCTTCCCTCCCACCAGCCACAACACACATGTGGGCCCCAGGAGCAGCTTGGCCAAGGGCAAGGGAAGCAAAGCAGCAGCAGGGCGAACCGGGGCACCATGCTCCAGAGAAACCCCTCTTAGACTGGCACCCTTGGCCATCGTCCAGCCTGCTCACCCCTAGCCATGCCCTGGGGGTGGTTGGAGGGAGGAGACGAGAGAACCAGCCTTGGCACTCGCCCAGTAGAAGAGAGAGCTAGAACCAACCCAGGCTGTCAGCCCCCTCCCCACCCTAAAGCCTGGGGTCCCAGGCAGACACCTGCTGTTGTCCGAGAACTTGATGACATTGTTGGGGTTGCTGGTCTCTTGGGTCCGCATGACAGACTCGAACAGCGACTCCTCAATCTCCTTCCCATCCACCAGGAGGCGCCCTTTGAAGAACCAGTGTCGGCTGTGCTCGCTGGGGGACAGAGACAGGGATGAGTCACACACAGGGACTCCCACCTGTCCCCAAGGCAGGGACTTCTGGGTCATGGGGCGGGGAATGAGATATGGGTCCTTTTCCCTATAGAGGGTGCTGGCTCCCACCTGTCCCCAGAGTGGGGACTGCCTGCCTCAGCATAACAGGGAATAGGGCATGGGGCCTGTCCTCCCTAGGGGGCACCAGCTCCCATCCAGCCCCAGGGAAGGGGCACTGACTAGCTGATACCTGTTGGACTGGGCCAGGTCAAAGCACTCCACGTTGGTTGGGTTGCGCTTGATTTTCTGGAAATATTCAGTGTAGAAAACCAGGTCCCAGTAGTCAAAGGCCAGGCCTGCAGGAAAAATGGGGACTGTGACCTTTGACCCCCCAGCACTTTTCAGTATGGACAGAATCCTCCCTGGACAGCAGGGGGCCCAAACCTGAGGTGCTGGGGGTCAGCCATAGCCCCTGCTCCACCATAGTAATCCAGCTCCCACAGCCCATTTCAACTTCTGGGTGCCCCCCCTCCCACATCACAGATTCAATCCCTGCACCATTGCAGAACCCGTCCCCACTCCCCACAACACTCAGCTCCTCTTATCCCCAGGATTCATCCCCCAGCCCGACTCCATGTCTAGTCCCCATTAGTCCTGGTTCTGAGCACCCAGACCTTCCCCACCAACACAGGCCCTTGCCCCCAGCTCTGCACCCCTCATACCCAACTCCTGATTGGCTTTCTCCAGCGCAGTGCATCCCTCCTGTAGCACGTCTATGTCATGGGTGGGTATAGGATGGGTTTCCAGGGCAAAACTGCGGATCGGCTCCTCATAGCGCTGTTCTGTCATCCGGTCACTGAGCACTGCTACCAGGGCGGCCTCCTCGGCGGTCGTGGGGCGCAGGGCACACTGCCAGGAGGGGGGCGGGTGAGACCAGGGAGTAGCTGCCTCTCCCCCTGGGTAATAAAATGAACCTCCTGCCACTCCCCACTGAGGACAGGCACTTGGGGAGAGAGGGAGGCTGAGAACAAAGACCCCTGGAAGCAGGAAGGGGAGGCAGACAGATGAAGCTGCCCCCCATCCTCTGGAGATCTGGGCACTGGGAGAAGCAGCTCAGGAATTCACTCCAATCTCATAACCAATGAACCCAAAAATGCTGGAACCGCCCTGCTTGCCTGAGTGCCTCCCACCCCCACGTATCGCCCCGGTCCCTAGGTGCTTATAGCCCTTCTCACCTGCACCAGGTAACGGCAAGAGCGCTCCACACGGTCAATACAGTCCAGCCGTGCAGCCCGGCACACGGACACCACGTTGGTGGAGAACGGAGTGGAGAAGTTCAGCCTGTATCAGGAAAAGGTAACATGTTGTCCCAAGAGACGCAGCCCCTTCCCCATGATTGCCCCTCATCCCACGGCATAGCATCCCCTACCAAGTCCTACCCACCCACCAACAGCACCCCCGAGTGCAAAACTGACTGCTAGGGGAGAGCACTCCCTGCTTGAGCCCTGGCCCTCTCCCTGCAGTACAGCGCCCCCTACTGAGCCCCATGACTCACCGAGGCCCAATCTCTATCAGCAAGTCAGTGGGAGCTGGGCGCAGGAAGGACTCTGTGGCAATATCTCCAGATTCGAAGGGGCAGCCGAAGAGCCAGTGCAGCACCTGGGTCTCTTGGGGATTGGGCGGCGACGCACCTGCAGGGAGGAATGGGGCAGTGTTACCCAGCATGCAATGTGGCTCAGTGCTCCTGCCAGGAAGGGGAGACCCTATTGAATATTATACCTACTCCCAGCCTCATAAGAATGGCTCAACTGTCAGACCAATGGTGCTTCTAGCCCAGTGTCCTGTCCCTGACAGTGGGTGGTGCTAGAGGCTTCAAAGAGAATATATAGAACAGAGAAATGTTTGAATGATCCCTCATCAGAACATAAGAACGGCCGTACTGGGTCAGACCAAAGGTCCATCCAGCCCAGTATCCTGTCTGCTGACAATGGTCAGTGCCAGGTGCCCCAGAGGGGGTGGACCAAAGACAATGATCAAGCAATTTGTCTCCTGTCGTCTATCTCCAGCCTTTGACAAACAGAGGCCAGGGACACCATTCCTTACCCCCTGGCTAACAGCCTTTTATGGACCTAACCTCTATGAATTTATCTAGCTCCTCTTTAAACTCGGTTACAGTCCTAGCCTTCACAGCCTCCTCTGGCAAGGAGTTCCACAGGTTGACTACACGCTGTGTGAAGAACTTTCTTTTATTAGTTTTAAACCTGCCACCCATTAACTTCATTTGGAGTCCTCTAGTTCTTATATTATGGGAACTAATAAATAACCTTTCTTTATTTACCCTCTCCACACCACTCATGATTTTATACACCTCTATCATATCTCCCCTCAGTCTTCTCTTTTCTGAATTGAAAAGTTCCAGTCGCTTTAGCCTCTCCTCATACAGGACCCGTTCCAAACCCCTAAACATTTTAGTTACTCTTTTCTGAACTTTTTTAAAGGCAAAAATATCTTTTCTGTGGTGAGGAGACCACATCTGTACACAGTATTCCAGATGTGGGCATACCATAGTTTTATACAGGGGCAGTAAGATATTCTTTGTCTGATTTTCTATCCCTTTAATAATTCCTAACATCATATTTGCCTTTTTGACTGCAGCTGCACACTGCATGGATGTTTTCAGAGCGCTAGCCACAATAACTCCAAGATCTCTTGCCTGATTAGCTGCAGCTAAATAAGCCCCCATCATATTGTATGTACAGTTGGGGTTATTTTTTCCAATGTGCATTACTTTACACTTATCCACATTAAATTTCATTTGACATTTTGTTGCCCAATCACTCAGTTTGGTGAGATCTTTTTGAAGTTCTTCTTCATTCTGCTTTCATCTTGACTATCTTGAACAATTTAGTATCGTCCACAAACATTGCCATTTCACTGCTTAACCCTTTCTCTACATCGTTTATGAATAAGTTGAATAGGATTGGTCCTGGGACTGACCCTTGGAGAATACCACAAGTTACCTCTCTCCATTCTGAAAATTTACCATTTATTCCTACCCTTTGTTTCCTGTCTTTTAACCAGTTCTCAGTCCATGAAGGGATCTTCCCTCTTATCCCATGACAACTTAATTTATGTAAGAGCCTTTGATGAGAGACCTTATCAAAGGCTTTCTAGAAATCTAAGTAAACTATATCTACTGGATCCCCCTTGTCTGCATGTTTGTTAACCCCTTCAAAGATCTCAAACAGATTAGTAAGACATGATTTCCCTTTACAGAAACCACGTTGCCCAACAAATTATGTTCTTCTACGTGCCTGACAATTTTATTCTTTACTATTGTTTCAACTAATTTGCCCACTACTGACGTCAGACTTACTGGTCTGTAATTGCCAAGGTCACCTCTAGAGCCCTTTTTAAATATTGGTGTCATGTTAGCTATCTTCCAGTCATTAGGTACGGAAGCCAATTTGAAGGATAGGTTACAAACCACAGATAATAGTTCAGCAATTTCCCATTTGAGTTCTTTTAGAACCCTTGGATGAATATCTGGTGATTTGTTAATGTCAAATTTTTCTATTTGTTCTAAAACCTCCTCTAATGACACTTCAATCCAGCACAGTTCCTCAGATTCATCTCCCACAAAGGACTGTGCAGGTTTGGGAATCTCCCTGACATCCTCAGCCACGAAGACTGAAGCAAAGAAATCGGTCAGTCTTTCCACAATGGCTTTAGTGTCCTTGATTGCTCCTTTTGTATCTAGATCGTCTGGGGGACCCACTGGTTTTTTAGCAGGCTTCCTGCTTCTAATGTACTTTAAAACATTTAGCTATTTACTTTTTGAGCTTTTGGCTAGCTGATCCTCAAAATCTTTTTTTGGCTTATTACATTTTTACACTTAATTTGGCAGTGTTTATGTTCCTTTCTATTTACCTCACTAAGACTGGCTTTCCATTTTTTGCAAGATGCCTTTTTATCTCTCACTGCTTCTTGTACATGCTTAAGCCACGGTGGCTCTTTTTTAGGTCTCTTATTGTTTTTTAATTTGGGGTATACATTTAAGTTGGGCTTCTATTATAGTGTCTTTGAAAAGTTTCCATGCAGCTTGCAGGGATATTGCTCTAGTCAGTGTGCCTTTTAATTTCTGGTTAACTAACTTCCTCATTTTTGTGTAATTCTCCTTTTTTAAATTAAATGCCAGTGTTGGGACTGCTGAGGTGTTTTTCCCACCACATGAATGTTAAATGTTATTATATTATAGTCACTATTCCTAAGTGGTCCTGTAACAGTTACCTCTTGGACCAGATCCTACGCTCCACTCAGTACTAAATCAAGATATTCCTCTCCCCTTGTGGGTTCATGTACCAGCTGCTCCAAGAAGCAGTCATTTAAGGCATCAAGAAATTTTATCTCTGCATCTTGTCCTGAGGGGATATGTACCCAGCCAATATGGGGATAATTGAAACCCCCCATTATTATTGAGTTTTTATTTTGGTAACCTCTCTAATCTCCCTTAGCATTTCAATATCACTATCACTGTCTTGGTCAGGTGGTCGATAATATATCCCTACTGCTATATTCTTATTTGAGAATGGAATTCCTATCCATAGTGATTCTATGGAACATTTTGATTCATTTAAGATTTTTATTTCATTTGTCTACGTTATCTTTCACATACAGTGCCACTCCACCACCCACATGGCCTATTCTATCCTTCCAATATATTTTATATCCAGGTATGATTGTGTCCCACAGATTGTCCTCATTCCACCAGGTTTCTGTGATGCCTATTATGTCAATCTCCTCCTTTAATATGAGGTACTCTAGTTCACCCATTAGTCAGACTTCTAGCATTTGTGTAGATGCACTTTAAAAGTGTTGTTTACCTGTCTGCCCTTCCCTGAAGTATTAGATTCTTTTATATGTTGTTCGTCTGATCTGGCCCATACTTTACCATCTCCCCTCCTCTCTTTTTGACTACAGCCTAGAGAATTTCTATGACTGGATTCTCCTCTAAGAGAAGTCTCCATCCGATCCACGTGCTCCTCCGCACCAATCAGCTTTCCCCCATCTCATAGTTTAAAAACTTCTCTACGACCTTTTTAGTGTTTAGTGCCAGCAGTCTGGATCCACCTTGGTTTAGGTGGAGCCCATATTTCCTGCATAGTCCCATCCTGTCAGCTAGTCCCAGGTTCAGGTACTCAAGAGTTTTGGGGGCTCCTAAATAATGGGACTGCATCCCTGACCACCTTGGCTAACAATCACTAACGGACCTCTCCTCCAGGAATACAATGCCTTGCTGAACCCAGTTATACTTTTGGCTTTCACAACATCCCCAGGCAAGGAGTTCTACAGGTTGGCTGTGGGTGGACTATGTGTGAAAAAATACTGCCTTTTGTTCTTTTTAAACCACCTACCTATTAATTCACATTATGTGAGGGGATAAATAACACTTCTCTACTCACTTTCTCCACCCCAGGCATGATTTTATAAGACCTCTATCACATCCTCCCTTAGCCCTTTTTTTTCCAAGTTGAACAGTCTTGATCTTTTTCATCACTCCACACATGGATGCTCTTCCATATCCTAATCGTTGTTGTTCCCCTTCTCTGTACTTTTTCCCATTTTTTAAATGTATTTTTAAAATAGTGGTAACAGCAATTTAGACCCCCTCATTTTGTAGGTGTAGTTGGGATTATGTTTTCCAACATGCATTACTTTGCAGTTGTCAACACTTAAATTCATCTGCCATGTCAATGCTCAGTCACCCAGCGCAGGCCTTGCTGGAGCCCTGGGCTTAACTAATAGCGTGACCCAAAGACTGTGATCTTGAAGAGGTTTGACGTTGGCAAAATAACAGCACACTAGGTATTGGTGAACCAAGCAAGCACATTCCTCACTGGAGAAGAGGATGCAAGGACACCTTTAGTTTTCAATTCAGGGAACACATTTCTTAAGAGACATGCAGGAACACAGCAACCTTCCTAAGATAAGGAGGGCATAAAAGAATAAGGGAGGAGAGTAGTTTGTTTAAAGCAGCAGTTCAAAGGAGAAGGGTGGTAACAAATAATGTCTGGAATGCAATACCTAACTCACTTGGATCAAAGTCACAGGAAGGCACAACTGTCTGGCTGAGGGGACAATGTTCTGGTGCACTCACTGAGCTGGTACCATTGTTGCAGGCACACATTTTAGTGCACAGACCCAGGGCACTACTGTTGGGTTTCAATGACAATAAACCTGGCCAAGTGCCAGAACACAGCCTGTGGTCTTTCTTAGAAGTGACTGGGATGGTGTTGGAGGGGGAGCAGGATTCCATGCCTCCTCAAATTGCTTGATCACACGATATAGATGGACCCCCTCTCTGTAGAGCAACTAAGTCCTGAACTACACTGAGCAGGGAGAGGCAAGAGCAAAGGAAGCACAGGGAGCTGCTGCAGCTGCTTTTAACTCTGCCAGGAGTCAGAGGATCAGCTGGGAGCTGCACTGAGGAACTGCTGCATTCCTGGAGAGGGAAGCTGCATGGAGGGTATATGGGGGAGTGAGGGGAGTGTGGGGGGAGACTTGGCTCAAGCTGTTCCAGCTCCCCCATGCTGTCACCAGGCACTGGTTGTCTATGGGCTTTCTTATGAGTATCATTGAGATCTGCTGAATGAACGTTCTGTGCTGTCTGCTAAGGCAGATGCCATCAAGGGTACGTCTAGACTACATGCCTCTGTCGGCAGAGGCATGTAGATTAGGCTACCAGACATAGGAAAATGAAGCAGCGATTTAAATATTCACCGCTTCATTTAAATTTACATGGCTCAGCGCGGCAGCCATGTAAATTTAAATGAAGCGGTGATTATTTAAATCGCCGCTTCATTTTCCTATGTCTGGTAGCCTAATCTACATGCCTCTGGCGACAGAGGCATGTAGTCTAGACGTACCCCAAGGTTCCAGAACAGCTGACTACTTTCCATCCAGTTCAGTGACATCCCTTTGCGACTCCTCCCATTCATCTTTGGGCTGGACAACTCTTCAAAATAGTATCATCTGCACATTTTGCCGTCTCCCTGTTTATTCCTTTTTCAAGATCGTTTATGAATAGGTTTGATCTCAGTACGGACCCTTGTGAGACATCACTCTCCAGTTGGAAAACTGATCATTTATTCCTACCCTTTATTTCCTCTCTCCAGTTACTTTCTGAGCCATGAAAGGATCCCATGACTTATCCCATGATGGCACATGGCCCCAGCCTTCCTGGCCCTGGAACACAGGGAGGGAAGGCAGCATATGGCTTTGATTAAAAGCCTTTTGTGAGGGACACTATATCTGCATCATCACCCATGTCCATATCTGCTGACACCCTCAAAGAATTCTAATAGATTGAAGAAATAGGATTTCCCTGGTCAAAAGCCATGTTAACTCTTCTTCAACAATCAGAACAGATGTTATATTTAGTTTCCAGGGAAAAAAAGAATCAGCATGTGCCTGGTTTACCCTGTTTCTTTAAAGAAAATTCAAAGGCTACTGTTTGCCAAGCTGAAGCAATTAAACTTTTTGTATTAGTTTTCATCCAAAATGTCCTGTAATGTTATTTTTATCATTATATTTTGTGTACTATATCTATCTATAGATATATAAAAATAAATATATAATACATGGCTCTTCGCAATCTATCCACTGCTATTTTGGCTCTTCGTCTCTAACTGGTTGGCTTTATATCCATGGGTATACGCCTCTGCAGAGGTGAATGCAGATATCCACAACTCATTTCTGCGTATGCGGATATTAATTTTGTATCAGTGGCAGGGCTCCTGAAAAATATCAATGGGAATATCATCTTTTTAAAGCTTTTCTTAGCAAGTTGCACCACCAGCAGCTAATCATGTTCTCTGAGAAGGAGGATTAAAAAGCCAAATCAAAACCAGAAGCCACATTCCCTGACAAGCCAAAGAAGCCCAAATACCTGTACTGGGAGCAGGGCTTGGCCATGGAAAAAAAAAAGTTACCATTCATGGTTTGTAGCTACGCTGACCCATTTTTTCTGGGACAGTCCCGAATTTAAATGCTCTGTCCTGGTGCCCCATCAAGTAGTAAAATGTCCAGAAAGCCTAGACAGACATTTCACTATTTGATGAGACGCCAACATGGCAACGCAGCCTCCTCCCATAGCAGGGTGCGTAGGGAAGCTGGGCCAGCTTCCAGTGACGTGAGGCCCCTTCCTCTCTCCCCCTTCCACCACCCCTCGTGGGACTGCCTTTGCAGGCAGGGTCCTGGTCTGGCAACCCTGCCTCCTCCTCCAGGCCACCTCGGAGCTCTGGCAGGAGCTGCGTGGAGCCCAGCAGAGGTGCTGTGGGGTGAGGCGTGCTCAGCTCGGCAGACACCAGTACCGGAGCCAAGGCCACCTGTGGAACTATTTTTAGGGTCACAGTCTGGTTCCCTGCGGGCAGCCCCAGCTGCAATTGGAGTCAAGTAGCAGCTGCGTGAGGCACTTTCCATCCAGGGCAGCCTCACTGGGATGCGCCTCGTATGGCTGCTTGACTCCTGCTGGAGCCGGGGTCGAGCGTGGGGACTGGACTGTGGCCCTAAAAATAGCTCCACAGGCAGCCCCGGCTCCAGTCCTAGCAAGTGGTCCTGCACTGGAAGTAGCTGGAGCCAGGGCTGCGGGGGTTTCTGGATCCAATCTCCAGCCCCCACAAACTGGAAGGCAGAAGGGGAAGGGGCAGGGAGAGAACTAAGGGAAAAGGGGGTGGGGAGAGGAGAGGAAGGGGCTTGTGCTGAGAGGAGGGGAGACAAGGCAGAAGGGGAAGGCACTAAGGAGCACGCGGAGGAGAGAGAAATGCCCAAGAGGAGACAATGAGGAAAAGGGCAGGGGAGGGGAGGTGTCAGTGGAGGTGGGAGACGGGAGGGGACAGGGTGATTCTGGGAGAGGAAAGGGGACAATGGGGGCAAGAGGCGAGGGGAGCAGTGGGTTCCGGGAGAAGAGGGTTGTATCTACACTGGTGCGATCTCACACAAAAGCGGCCACTCTTGTGCAAAAACTTGCTGCCTGTCTACACTGGCCGCATGTTCTTGTGCAAGTAAACGGACGTTCTAATGTATAAAATCAGGGCTTCTTGCACGAGATCTCTGACACTCCCGCTCAGGAACAAGCCCTTTTGTGTAAGAGCTCTTCCAGAAGAGGCCAGTGTAGACAGGCAACATGAATTCCTTGCACAAGAAAGCCCTATGGTTAAAATGGCCATTAGAGTTTTCTTGCGCAAGAGAGCGTCTACACTGGCATGGATGCTCTTGCGCAAAAGCACATGCCAGTGTAGACGCTCTCTTCTGGAAGAGTTTTTGCAGAAGAACTCTTCCGCAAAAGAGTTTTTGCACGAGAACGCGCCAGTCTAGATGTAGCCAAGGGGTTGAAAGGAGGTTTGGGCATGAGGAAGACAGGGGATGGAGTAGAGGGACATGAGGAGAACTGGGACAGAGGGTGGTAAAGGGGTGGGCACCAGGGAGAAAGAAGGCAAGGAGGGTAGGGGCAGCGAGGGAAGGGAGAGGCACCAGGAAGGTGCAGGGGTAAGGGAAGGTGCAGCTGCCACAGGATTGTGGGGATGAAGCAGGAGGGCAGACACATGGATGGGAGGGATGGGCATCAGAAGAGAGAGGCAGGGCAGGTGGGAAGAAGGAGGTTTTAGGAGAGGGGATGTGGAGGGATAACTACAGATGATCAGAGTTAGGGGACTGGACACGGGGGGGGGGAAAGAAGGACTGGTGCAGGGGAAGGGGACAGGTCCCAGGAGGGCTGAGGGGAGTGAGAAGGGCAGGAGCCAGGACAGCAGAGGAAGGGAAGGGGCAGTGGGATCAGATGGGGTAAGAAGAGGCTAGGAGACATGGCAGCAGAGAGTAAAGGGGGGCAGGGCCGGCCTGAGCCATTTTGGCACCCTGGGCCCAGGCACGTGGCCGGCCACTGCTGCTGGTTGCACCCCGGGGCAGGGTGGGGTGGGCTGGGCCCTGCAGTTGCGGGGGGAAGGGCGCTGCTGGCTGGTGCCGCGGGGATGGGGGGGGAAAGGCACCGCCGGGGATGGGGGGGCCAGCGCTGCGGGAGCCAGCCGCGCAGCAACTGATGGCAGCTATAAGGGACGCCACGCGCTCCTTACAGCGGTCATCAGGCACCCCCCCCCATCGGTTGGCACCACGGGCAGCTGCCCGGCTCTCCCACCCCTGAAGGAAGGGGTCACACACTATTTACTTCTGGGCATGCATCCATCTTGACCCCAGGAGCACTAACTATATCCAGGGGTTGAGCTTATGTCAGGAGGCGTGGCTATCTGGGGTCAGGGGTCATGATTAATGTGTCTCTAATTTTGGTTCAGAAGATACGGTCACCCCCATTCCTGACCCCCCCCCCCAGTCCGCAGAGTCCTTCCTTACCAATCAGGTTGTAGCAGAGCTCCAGCTGCAGGGCACGGACGCTCCTCAGCACCGCCTGCACCGAGCGCAGCAGAGATGCGGGGCACCCCCCTGGGTCGGGGCGCCGGTAGTACCGCAGCACCGCCATGGCGGGGGCCTCCTGGGGGGGGACAGCGTCAGTACAGTCCACAGCAACCTCCCCTCCATTCCCCCCGCAACACCTCCCCCCCTTCACAGGGCCCCCGCCTCCCTCGTGGGGCTGTGCGGGGCGGTCTGCGAACACGCGGAAAGGAGGCGCGCGGGCCATCAGCCCCCCGGAGCATTCACGCGCCAAACCTTACCCAGCAGGCTAGAGGAGGAGCGCACATGGCGCCGGAGGCGGTGCTAAAGCGCGGGGGCGGGGCTGAGCGCCGCCAGGGTCTGCCATCACGAGTGTCAGGGAGTCCTGTCCACTTAGCTGTGCAGCAGGCATGTGCTGGGTGGCGGAGTGACTCTGGGCAGCTGCCTGGCTAGCCCACCCCTTAATCCGGCCCTGGTCACAGGCCGCACAGTGAGCCCTTGCAGGCTGCATGTTGTACAGGCCTGCTGCAGAGCGTCCACACTTGCCTTCTTGCGCAATAGTTGTAGCGCTAAAAGCAGTTGGCTGTGTCTACACTGCACCCCTTTTCCGGAAAAGGGATGCAGATTAGACACATCGTTACTGCAAATGAAGTGGGGATTTAAATCTCCCCCGCTTCATTTGTATAAACATGGCTGCTGCTTTTTTCCGGCTCGGGGCTTTGCCGGATAAAAGCGCCAGTCTAGACAGAGATCTTTCGGAAAATAAAGCCTTTTCCAAAAGATCCCTTATTCCTCTTAAAATCAGGAATAAGGGATCTTTCGGAAAAGGCTTTATTTTCCGAAAGATCCCCGTCTAGACTGGCGCTATTTTCCGGCAAAGCCCCGAGCCGGAAAAAAGCGGCAGCCATGTTTATACAAATGAAGCGGGAGAGATTTAAATCCTCGCTTCATTTGCAATAACGATGTGTCTAATCTGCATCCCTTTTCCGGAAAAGGGGTGCAGTGTAGACACAGCCGTTATGTCTCAGAAAAGGAGGTTTACCTACAGCGGGAAAATCCCTCTGTTCTGCCATTTAACTGCCCATTTAATTGCTCAAGAGCTCATTTGGGATGTGGATGGTCCCCAAGTTTTTGCGTAAAACCAGCTATTTTTGCGCAAAAACCTTGTAGTATAGACATAGTCTGGCTGCGAAATAGGCAGACACCTGCTTTGGCTGAGCTGTTACAAAGGCTGTGTGTGTGGCAGGAGGTGGAGCACATTTCACGATGCTGGCTAATTTGAACCTTAATCAATAAAACCCTGTTTCTACTCTAGCTACATCTATGCTACGAGTTTTCTTGGCAAAAAATATGCTAACAAGGGACTCATTTGCATTATTCATGAACTCATTTGCATATATCCTGCCAATCTGTTTTTTCCCTAGGGCTTTTGCACAAAAACAAGCAGTGTGGACGTTTTCTATGGCTATGTCTTCACTACTATGTTCTTGCGCAAGAAGTCTGTAGCACTATTTTTTTTTGCGCAAAGGCTTCTTATGCAAGAGCGTATCCACACACCTCAAAGCACCTCACTTTTGCAAGGTTCTTTTGTGCAAGAGAGCATCCATGCTATTGGATTCTCTCCTGCATATAAAAGCCACCGGGAGCCACTTGTAGCTGCGCTGGAGGTTATCAGTTGCTCTTGAGGACTGTTACCGGAGCCCTCCAGAGATGCGCACTTAAAGGGACTCCCCTGGGCAGCCGCTTCCCTGTCTCTGCTCCCTGCTTGCTAGCCTCTTTGGTAAAGCTAAGCCTCAGCAGTGCCTGCTGTGTTTGCCCTTTGCTCTTTGAGGACCACACAGCTTTCCTCCAGTCTGCCCTGCAGTATGGAGTTGGAGCTGCCCTGGGCATGCCACAGACCCCCAGGGCACGCTACACTCCTTGCAATGCCTGCTTCAAACAGGGGCCTGCTTCCTCATGGAGGTGAACCCTGAGATCTTCCTCCTTAAACCTCTGTCTGTCTGCGAGTACTCCACTATGGGTGCCCCAGCCCACCATACCCAGAAGAATTTGGAGGCTGAACACCAGCTCGGAGTGGTGGAACCAGCTGGTCATGGAGCAGTGAGACGACCAGCAATGGGTACAGAACTTCCGCATGTGAAAGGCCATCTTCCAGGAGCTCTGTACCTGGCTGGCACCCACCCTCCAATGATGCAACATCCACCTGCAGCCTGCCATCCCACTCCAAAAGCGGGTTGCCATCGCCCTCTGGAAGCTGGCCACCTCTGAGTGCTACCGCTACACCAGTTTGGGGTGAGGAGGTCCACCGTCGGAGCCATCCTCATGCAGGTATGGATATCACAGGATGCTGCCCCTACATGGGGCAAGGGGGAAGTTGAATAAAGGGGACCCTCAGGACAGAGGTGCTGAGCATTGTATGGGGTAGGAGGAAAGTTTTGGCCCTGTGGGCTGGTACCGTCTCACCCTCACACTGGCCTGTTTGGGGAGTGGGGGGGACAGGAACGGGCTAACGGGGGGGGGGGGCGCTCTTGCCAGGTGGGGGGCCAGAAAGGAGGGTGGCCACATCCCACTGGGAGCACACAGCTCCTCTCTCAGTCTCTGTTGTATGTGTTCCTGTCTCTCCTGCAGGTCGTCCAGGCCCTCAACTCCCTGCTGCTGCGCAGAGTCATCCGGCTCCAGGACATTGATGCCACCATGGGTGGGTGGCTTTGCTATGCTGGGACTCCCCAACTGCATAGGAACAATCAATGGCACACACATCCCCATCCAGGCCCCGGACTATCTGTCATGTTACTGGATTTTGAGGGGAGCAGCCATATCACCTTTGTTTCCGTTAAAATCATTTGTGGAAAAGAGCATTTAGATTAGCACGGACACTTTTCCGCAAAAGCACGTTTTGCAGAAAAGCGTCTGTGCCAATCTAGATGCGCTTTTGCGCAAGAACAAATCTGAGCTGTCCACACTGGCCCTTTTGCGCAAAAGCTTTTGCACAAAAGAGCTTTTGCCCGAACGGGAGCAGCATAGTATTTCCACAAGAAGCACTGATTTCTTACATGAGATCGTCAGTGTTCTTGCGGAAATTCAAGTGGCCAGTGTAGACAGTCTAGACACAGCCTTAGATTTTAGATTCTAAAGGACTGGCTCAGCATGATCTTGTGGGTAAGGTCCAGAGGGTAAATTGACCAGGGATCTGTGGCTGGTTTCTTGGAACTGGACAAAACTTGTTCGGGGAAGGTGAGATTGGGCTCTAAAACCCCTCGCCTGTGTATGAGGCCCGGGGCCATCTGGGGCACGGATATTGCTGGGGTGTTGGAGGGGTTTTCTCGTGAGGCTTCAGGCAGGCAGCTGAAGCGCTCTGTGGGACTGGTTTGTGGCCTATTTGGGAAGGTCTCCAGTCTGGGGGCTGTAAGGAGCCCCGAATTTGAGCAATTCACCCTGAGCAGACGCCCTCAACTGTGCCCAGACCCGGCCCAGTCCTGTCCGTCACACCATCATGTGGCCATGTGTCAACCAAAAAGGCTATTTCTCTGTAGTCCTGAAGATCCTGGTGGACCATTGGGGCCACTTCACAAACATTTATGTGGTGTGGTCGGGCAGAGCTCACGCCACTCGAGTATTCCGCAACTCCAACCTGTGTCCAGCTGGAGGCGGGTACCTTTTTCCCCCCGACAGGAGTTCCCTGTGGGCAACCAGACTATGCCAGTGTGCAGAGTGGGGGATGCAGCACACCCACTCATGCCCTGGCCACTGTACCCTACACTGGCCACCTGGATAATACAAAGGACATTTTCAATGCCTGCCTGAACAGAGCCCGCCTCCAGGTAGAGTGCACCTTTGGGCATTTGAAAGGACAGTGCTGCTGCCTCCTCACCCACCTGGATGTTGGGAAGCAGAATATTCCCGAGGTGGTGGCAGCCTGCTGTGTGCTCCACAACTTGGTGGAGCGCAAGGGGGAGGCCTTCCTCCCAGCATGGGTGGCAGAGGCTGTCTGTGATAGCTGGGGCTTTGAGCAGCCCCAGACAGCTGTGACCTGCCAGGCCTATGAAGTCATGGTGCCCATCTGGGAGGCCCTGAGGGAAAGGTTCTCAAAGTAACCACTGTAAAGCTCCCCAAGGCCTCTACCCTTCCTTCTTTCTCCCTTCCCCCTCTCAGTCCCTCCCCTTGCCCCACCACGACCTCCCAATAAACACATCCGTTTGGTTTTCAATCAAAATTAGTCTTTTTATTTAACAAAAATGAGGGTGGTCAGGGGGAGGGTGTGAAATGGGAGGCGGATCATCATTGGGAGGGAGGATGAGGACTGGGAGTAGTACTGGAGCAGATAGCTGAGCCCCCTTGTGTGTGGGCACTTTGTCGGAGTTGGGTAGCTCTGGGGGCCCCAATGTGCTGGGAAGAGGGGCAGCTGGAGCATGGCCAGGGTTTGCGGAGGGGGGCAGGAGGAGAACTATAGGAAGAGCCATAGGCATGACTGGGGGAGGAGCCATGGCCATGGGGAAAGGAGGGAACAGAGGCATGGCAGGGTGGGCAGATGGGTGGGCCATGGGGATAGGAGGGGGCAGAAGGGTGGAAGGCGGGAGCAGTGACAGCAGGTTCCTGTTCCCCTGGGTGGGACAGGATGTCCAGTAGCATGTTGCAGCGCGCCATCAGGTCACTCCACACCTGCTGCTGCCACTCCAGGTGGCACGACAGAGTGGCGTAGATGTCACACATCACCCCAATGTGCTGGCATATCAGCTCCTCCCCAGGCCTGGCTCGTCTGGTCTCAGTGGTGGCTGCGGCAGTGGTATGGCTGAGCCCTCCGTCCGGTTGCTCTGGCTGTGGAGAAGACACAAGAAAGAGGGGAGGTCAGTCCACCCTGCACACACATTCCCTGAGGCTTTGCCCTCCTTTGTGAGCGGCAGGTGCAAGTCCATGTGTGGCCTGCACAGCACACCCTGTGTCATAGGGGCCACAATGTGGCCAGAGTACCATGCTGCCTGCCCCTCCCCATAGACACACACCATGGCCAGGCAGGCAAGGGCAGTGTATGGCCACAGTGGATTCCCTAATGGGAGATAGAGGAGCAGTGAGCAGCCTGCCCCTCCCTGGGGTCTGCGCACACACCTGCAGCTGGCTGTGCTATTAGGTGGGAGCAGCTGCTGCCTTGCACATGCAGGCATGCCCAGGTGCTGTGTGCTGCACTTCAGGGTGTGTGTGGGGGGGTTGTGTCTGTGCCCTTGCGAGTCGTCTGCTTGCAGCTGGTTATGCTCCCTCCTTCCCCCCAGGAGCAAGACTCATGTGGCCAAGCATGAGGCTGGCAGCAGGCTCCCAGGTGTGTAGAGGGGCTGGCTCCTGTGGCTGCATGCCACACCCTTCCGCTGCATGTGGTTGCACATGCCCAGACTGCAGCAGCATGTGCTGGCATAGTAGCCAGCGCGACAGTGCCCCCCCCTCGCCCCTTGTGCACCCACCTCCCCATTGTGTGTGTGTGTTTGTATGTGTGTGCGAACGTGCGCCTAAATACCTGAGGTTCCCTCCCAAGCCTCTTCATAGGCCTGAGAGACGTCCAGGCTGGCAGGGACTGGCTCCTGGGACAGGGTGACTGCCAAAATCCTGCTCATTGTCGTCCTCCTTCTCCTCCTCCTGTCAATAGCTGGACCTGCCCCACTGTCTCCTCCGGCTCGGGGACAGGCTCTGGCTGCTGGAAGATGGGCTGTTCCAGCCCAGAGTCCACCACAATGGAGGGGGAAGAGGATTCTCCCCGCCCTGCGCAAGGATCTGATTGAGCTCCTGGTAGTAGCGGCAGGTTTGGGGTCCTGCCCCTGACCTCTGCTCCCTGGCCTTTACGTATCCCAGACAGAGCTCCTTCACCTTAGCTTGGACTTGCGCCATGGTCCGGGCAGGGTGACCTCGCTCTGCCAGGGATATGGACATGCGGGAGTAGATGATGGGATTGCAGCACTTTGCCTGGAGGTCCTGCAGGGAGCCCTCCTCACTCCACAATTCCAGTAGGGTTTTTATTTCTGGCCTGCTCCAGGTGGGGGCTCTCCTCTTGGTCCCCCCTGAGGGGTCCTGTGACCCCTGTGGCTGATCCATTGAAGGGCTAGGGCAGTCTTGGGGAGCTTGCTCTGAGGACATTTGTGACTGCAGCAGAGCGGCATCCTGAAGACTCCTGCTTCCTGCCAATTTACAGCCACAAGGCTTGTGCAGGGTGCCTGTGGCTTTAAAAGGTGCCAGCAGACAGGAACAATAGAGTTCTGATTGAGTTGGCCGAAGTGGCCCAGCGGCCACCATTTTTTCCCCCTGGAGGTCAAGTGTTGCACAAAAACCCCTGTGGAGCATCCACACTTGCCTTCTTGTGCAATAGCTGTAGCTCTAAAAGCAGTTATGTCTCAGAAAAGGAGGTTTACCTATTGTGGAAAAAGCCCTCTGTTCTGCCGTTTAACAGCCATTTACTTGTGCAAGTGCTCATTTGAGGTATGGCTGCTGTGACGTAGCGGGGGGTAACTTGCTGGCTGCTGGCTGTAGCATGGCCCAGCAGGGCAGGGGATGAGTCATTATGCAAAAGGGGTCTCTCAACCTGTCTGACCAGCTACCTCCCAGGGAGAGAAACAAAGGAAGGTGGAATGCCACCCCTGGCTGGGGGGCAGGGCTGGAAGAGAGTGAGTTAGTTTTCTGTCTGGGAAGCAGGGGAGAAGGAGCTGGGGAGGGGGCTGGGATTGTAGGGCCCAGCCACCCCCCATCTCAAGGAGGGGGCACTGAGGCCTCTTAGCCCCAGTTCCTGTAACCAGATTACATCTGTGCTGTGCTGTATCCTGGAGAAGCAATAAACTCCCTCTATTCTACTGGCTGGTGGAGTCTGTTCGTGCCATTTTGGGGGTGCAGGAGATGGGAAAATCCCAACGCGCCGTCACAGATGCTACCCAGGCTTTTTGCACAAAAACCTTGTAGCGTAGATGAAGTCTTTTTGCACAAAAAATGTTTTTCCAGAAAGATCAGTAAACCTCCTTTTTTGGGGCATAAGGCTCTTGTGGGAAAAGAGGGTTTTGCGCAAAATGTAAATGTCCACAGATTGTTTTTGTGCAAAAACTCTAGCAAAAAAAATGGATCAGCAGAAAATATGCAAATGAGATTGCAACTCATGCCAATGAGTCCTTTATTTGCATATTTTTTGTAGTGTAGACGTAGCCTCTCAGTCTGTTAAGCACTGTTCTCGCCAGCCTGTGTGGCTTGCTGGTTTGTTATTAATCAGGAGGCAGGGTAATTACTTTGACCGAAAAGCCTATAGAGTCCTTGTTGGAAGCAAAATGCTTATCTGATTTGGCCTGATGGAAGATGTTTCCATGCCTGTTGGACTAACATTTTCCCAGAAGAGAGCACTTTAGCAGGGCCCTTATGGCAGGGATGGGGAACCCTTTTTGGGTCAGGGGGCTATAGACCCACAGAAAAATCTTATACAAGATAAAAAAAAACCTCACCCTTCTTAAACTCCAACCCAGAGCCTAGGGAACCCAGGGCTTGTAGGTTTTGTGAGGCCCCTACTAAGCTCTGGGTTAGGGCCAAAAACAAGGGGTTCAGTGGGAAGGGATTGGGGTGGGCATGTGCTGTCTAAGCAGGAGGTAGGGAGCAGGAGCTGAGAGCAAGAGCTCTGGGTGGGAGGTAGGGTGCAGAAGTGGGGCGGTGGTGGTGGAGTCTGGGTTGGAGAGTGCAGCTGCTGGTGATCCAGCCCCAGCACCCCTCCATGTGGCTAGAGCAGTGGTACACAACCTTTTTTGCACTCGGGACCCCTGGGAAAATTTTGGTTGAGAAAAAAAAGTGCGGTCCCTTTAAATGCTGCTCTGCTCGCCTGCCACTCCCACTCCCCCTTCCCTCCTTCACATGTACATTGGGCACTGAGCCAGGAAAAGAAAATACCAGCCAGCCTGAATCACAGTGCTGCGACCTCCCCAGAAGACAGCCACGACCCCCCATAGGTTGCACACTGCTGGGCTAGAGCACCAGCCTCCCAGCTGTGGGAAGGTAGGGTGAGCCCAGAGCCTCATGGGCTGGTTGGATAAGGCAAGTTTTGAGCCATAGGTTCCCCATCCCTGCCTTATGAGCTAGGGTGGGACAGGCAGGTCACTGACAGAGTAGGAGGGGGCCCAGCTACAGTGGTGGACCCTACACACTGGGGCTATGTCTACACTGGCAGCTTCTTGTGCAAAAACTCTTCCAAAAGAGATGTGTTTTTGTGCAAGAGCATCCATGCCAGCGTGAACGTTCTCTTGCGCAAAAAAGCTCTGATGGCCATTTTAACCATAGGGCTTTCTTGCGCAAGAAATTCATGTTGCCTGTCTACACTGGCCTCTTGCACAAGAACAGTTGCGCAAAAGGGCTTATTCCTGAGCGGGAGCGTCAGAGTTCTTGTGCAAGAAGCACTGATTCATACATTAGAACGTCAGTTTACTTGCACAAGAACTTGCGGCCAGTGTAGACAGGCAGCAATTTGCGCAAGAATGGCCACTTTTGTGCGAGATCGCGCCAGTGTAGACACATCCTGGGATGTTAGGTGGCAGTTAAGGAAAAGATTGATCTCTGGAGGAGGAGATTTGAAATCATTACAGATACTACAGCACTGGTCAGCAATGCAGTCATGACTCTACTGTAAACACAAGCCTGAAGGATCACGAGTGCAGAGCGCTGCAGTATTAAGAATATAAGAACGGTCATACTGGGGCAGACCAAAGGTCCGTCCAACCCAGTATCCAGTCTGCCGACAGTGGCCAATGCCAGATGCCCCAGAGGGAAGGAACACAACAGGTAATCCTCACGTGAACCCACCCTTGTCACCCATTTCCAGACAAACAGAGGCTAGGGACACCAATCCTACCCATTCTGGCTAATAGCCATTGATGGACTGAAGCTCCATGAATTTATCTAGCTCTTCTTTGATCCCTGTTAAAGTTCCAGCCTTCACCACATCCTCTAGCAAGGAGTTCCACAAGTTGACTGTGCTCTGAGTGGAGAAAACTTCCTTTTGTTTGTTTTAAATCTGCTGCCTATTAATTTCATTTGGTGACACCCCCCTCCCGTCCCACTTCTTATATTGTGGGAATAAGTAAATAACTTTTTCTTATTCTATTTTCCCATACCAGTCATGATTTTATAGATCTTTATCATATCCCCCCTTAATCTCCTCTTTTCTAAGATGAAAAGTCCAAGTCTTTTTAATCTCTCTTCATATGGGATCCATTCCAAACCCCTAAGAATTTGTCGCCCTTTTCTGAACCTTTTCCAGTGCCAATATATCTTTTGTGAGATGAGGCGACCGCATCTGTATGCAGTATTTAAGATGTGGGCATATGGTTTTATATAGCGGTAATAAGATATTTTCTGTCTTATTCTCTGCCCCTTTTTAAATGTTTCTTAATATTCTATTTGCTTTTTTGATTGCCGCTGCACATTGAGTGGATATTTTCAAAGAACTAACCACAATGACTCCAAGATCTCTCTCTTGAGTAGTTAGTCAAATTAGTCCCCATCATACTGTATGTACAGTTGGGATTATTTTTTCTAATGTGCATTACTCTACATTTATCAACATTTAATTTAATTTGCCATTTTGTTGCTTGTGATCTTTGATTTACAGAGGAAGTTTCCCTTTTGTTCCAGGTACACATTCCAGAGTGATAAACATCTCTAGCCAGCACTCATACAATGTCTTTCACTTCACCAGTGAATTCTACCTTCTACCAGCAATATCTGCCCTCTCATCTCTTCCATCCATGGCCATATTTTGTCCATCCATGTGTGGAATAATTTTTATGTGCATCAAGGCATGTGCAAATATGCACCACCAGTAGAAACAAACAAACAAAAACCAATCAATCCCACCCAACTGTGGGAACTCCTCTAATCAACTGGACAGCTGAGCAGTCACACAAGCACCCAGCTTACAGGAAACACTGTCCACCAGTATCCTTATCTCTTTTACATAAGGGAAAAAGGAGGCACCAAAGGAGATCTAGCCAGAGGCGGCAAGTGGTGGAGCAGCAAGGTCATAACTAGGATGGGGCAAAAAGACACAAAGCCACGAAGAAAGAAAAATGAGGTGGCCATATATTCTCAAATTCACCAACCCAGTAACAAGCGAGGTTCTAAAGCACTGCAGTGGTTACCCAGAAGCCAAATATAGAACCCTTTAAGCTTGTGGTGTCCAACCAGTTCTGAAGCAGTAACCAGCAACTAATGTGTTGGATACCATGGCTTTAGGCATTCCAGCTCTTGGCGCCCATCCATACAAAGAGATCTAATAGAATAAGAGGTTACAGAACACCCAGGTCACCCCATGTGAAGGTCTTATTAATCCCAAAGGATCAGACACCCTGAGGTAAAAAAAAAAGAGCTAGATAAATCCATGGAGGGAAGGTCCATCAATGCTTATTAGCCAGAATGGGCAGGGATAGTGTCCCTAGCCTTTGTTAGCCAGAAGCCGGAAATGGACAACAGGATCACTTGATGATTCCCTGTAAACCAACTCAACACTTATTAATAAAAGAATGTGGTTATAAGCAGTGATCCCTATAAGCTGAGCGCTTGGGCAGCAGCTCAGGAGAGATTCAAATGCCATCTAACTGATTAGTAGAGTGCACAGCTGGCAGCAAGTGTTTCTACTGGTGGTGCAAATTCACACATGCCTTGGTGCACATAACAAAATGTATTCCACATAGGGATAGAAAAACATAGAATGAACATTTTTTGTAAGTTGTTAGCAGATCATATCTATCTAAATGACTGCAAAATCTTAGGGTAGGTTTGTAGCATTGATGGAATAGATTTCTGGTTTGCAAATGGCTCTCTGGTATCTTCCAAAATATCAAACAGTGCTATAGCCTGATCTAACATTATGTTTAAATTTTAATTATTCACCTCTAGGGTTGACAGATTCTTTGTCCCAGGATCAGTATTCAATTATACTATAATTGGGAACCCTGATGTGCACAGTTACAACACTCACACTATATAAACTCTTGTATATTTACAATATTTATAGTTTATTAGTACAGTTAACACGGTCACAAAGCCCCCAATTTCATAAGACAGGGATTGTACGTGCATATTACCAAACCATGTACTTACATTATTCCTTCTAGATAAATCTTAGGCGTTAACCCATCATCTTTCTCATTATCTTTGCCTTCCCCATTACCAGGAGACATCATTCTGACCATTCCAAGGACAACATCTTCTCTTCCCTTTCTCTTTGGCTGATGCTGACAATAAAATGGTTGATGCATATTCAGCAGGGGATGTTTCTAATGCTGAAGTGTTCTTTTCCTATAGGTCATTGTTCTCAATGTATTACCACATATATCATTGCCTTGGCCTTTGTCATGATTACTCAACTCAGCCCCAATTATTTTGGAACTTTTATATCTACTGAGTCCGAGTGTATTTTTCCTATCGTCCTCTGAGGGTGAAAGATCCAGATCTCAGTTCCCCTTTTTTCAGTCCCAGAAAACCAGAAATAAGCTATGACCAGTATCTGAGTGAAACCATGTTTCAACAACGGAAGTCTGCTAACCTCAACTTCTGCTGATCTTGCAAACGGCCTGTTGCAGCATGGACAAAAGATAAAGTATAATCCCATATTACTTGACCTGGACTGTGAGCTTCTGTATGATCTTTCATTCAAGTGCAACCCTGCCCCCTAACCAACTGTCATGCAGACATGGCACTCATTGGAAAGTGCATTCAGAGGCTGTGCCATCTTGTTATACGCGAGAGCAGGAGCCACTGCAAAGGAACCCGATTCACCAGACAGCCTCGGGCTGGGCTGTACTGCACCCATGCTGATTCTTCATATAATGGCATCTGGACGGCCACACAGCCCAGTCAGTGTATGACACCAACAGGCTTGTGGTTGGCTGTGGGGAGGGAAGGCAAGCAGCATATGCCCACAGACAGGCACAAGCAGAAGGACCACTAATTTGGGGCTCTTGCTAGATTCTTATATACCAACATGTCCTGGCCCCAGCTAGGAAAGGGGATCCTCTCACACTTGGTACAGCTGGAGGGAGAGGGAGGAGTAGGGGCCCTCACATACCTGGTATAGCTGGAGGGAGGAGAACAAGGGTCCTCACACACCTGGAAGCGGCTGGTGTAGATCATGGCCCCATCTGGTCCACTCAACTCCTACAGCACATTCTCTGGAAGGCAGGGAGGGAAGAATCATCCACTGTTGAGACACTGGGACCCTCTTCTGCCAAGCACATGCCCAACATCCCCTGGCTGGCTCCCTCTCACCATTGCCCCCAGCTCCCTGGTCATGGAGGCTGCAGATGGGGTTGGCGGCCCCACTCTCCACGCAGCCCCGCAGCACCCGGTTCATCTTCAGCTCCATCTCGGGGTCACCTCACTGCACCACCCCAAAATCCAGCTCACTGGCGTCCCCCTGCACCTGGGGCAAGACAGAGTGATAGACACGGACACAAACCTTCTGATACTGACCCCTCCCAAGCCAGCAGGACTCCCAAATCCAGCTTTTCCCACCATCCTCTTACCAATAGGGCCCTCACCAAATCTCCCTCATGCAACTATCCTGCAATTGCATTAACCCAATGTGTGTGACATTAACTCGGGGGGTGGAGAGGCTGGGGGAAGTGTTCCCTCTAAGAGTTTCCTCCCATGAACACAATACATTTTGTGTTGTGCACCAGTACTGAGTTTGTGGCTTGTTTGGATGTGCCACTGTGGCACCCAAGTTATTAATAAATATCTTATGAACCTCTCCCTTTCCCCTCTGCTGCTCTGTCTCCTCCGCTTGCTCCATCAGCTCCCCTGGTGCCTCCTGCCCCCCCAACCCCTCACCCTCCTCTGCTGTCCTGACTCATGCCCTTCTCACTGCCCTCAGCCTTCCTGAAACCTGCCTCCCTCCACCAGCCCTTCTCTTCCCCCTGTGCCCGCTCCTCCAGTAGCCCCACTCTGATCATGTGAGCTACCCCTCCTCATCCCTTCTCATAACACCTCTCTCTACACACCTGCCCTGCCTCTCTCCTCTGGTACTGGTCCCTCCCCTGCAGGTGTCTGCCCTTCTGCTTCATCCCCAGAATCCCCTGGCACCTGCACCTTCCCTTACCCCTGCACCCTTCTGGTGCCTCCCCCTTCCCTCACTGCCCCTACCCCCTTTAACCTCTTTTTCCCTGATGCCCACCCCCTCACCACCATCTTCACCCGTTCATCTCATGCCCCTCTGTGCCCTCACATATGCCTTGCTCCATCCGCACCTTCCTCATGCCCAACCCTTCTTTCAAGCATTCTCCCAGCACCTCTTCTTCTCCCCTCTAGCCCCTAAAGCCTTTCCCCTCTCCTCTCCTAGCATCATCCTGTCCCCTCCTCTCATTGACACCTCCCCTCCTGCCCTTTTCCTCATTGTCTCCACTTGGCCCCCGGGCATTTGTCACTCTCCTACACCCTGTCCCTTGGTGCCTTCCCCTTTCTTCTCCTGAACTGCTCCCCTCCCCTCAGCACAAGCCCCTTCCTCTCTGACCCTTTCCCCCTATTTTTCCCTCCTCCTCCAGCAGCCACCAGCTGGTCTGTAACAGAGTTCTAGGGTAGCCCTGCCTGTCACCCTTCTGGTGCTCCCCCTACTTTGTTTTTCTTAGGTTTCTCAGCCTCCTTTTGGGTCACAAACCCCCACCCCGCAGTCTCTGGTTCCCAAAGTTCCGGCAGTCCCCATCACTTGGTGCCTTTAACGGGTCCGACTCGTAGGGTTGCCAGGTAGACCCTCCCCAAAAAAACCAGACACATCCTTCACAGTCAACACCAATGCAAAGAATTCATTTAGCTTCTCTGCAGTGGTCTCATCTTCAAGTGCTCCTTTAGCAACTTTTTTGTTTTCCTGCTTCTGATGCACTTCAATATGTTTTTCTGTTAGTTTGTCTTTTGTTCATTGTTCTTAAAATTGTTTTTAAGCTTCCTAATTACACCTTTACACTTGACATGACAGAATATTCCCTTCAGTAGGATTTAACTTCCAATATTTCAAGGATGCCTTTTTGCCTCTAGCCACTTTTGATATTGTTTGGTCACTTAGACACTTTTTTTGGTTTAATTTGAGGGTGTACTTTTAATGTATGCTGTTATTAAAATTTCCATGCAGCTTGCAAACATTTCACTTTTGGGACCACACCTTCTGATTTGTTTTCACTACTTATTAAAGCTGTTCACGGTGTGTAGCGTGGCTGTTCCTCCCCTTCCCTGACCCCCACCGTGGCCACGTGCCTTCCTTACCTGTCCAGCTGAGATTATAGTAGAGCTCCCGGTGCAGGGCACAGATGCCTCTCAGCACTGCCTGGGCCGAGCGCAGCAGGGACGCAGGGCAGCCTTTGGAGTCTGGGTGCCGGTAGTAGCGTAGCACCGCCATGACGGGGGCCTCCGGTGGGAATGTCAGGATCAGTGCAGCCCCCAGCAACCTCCCCTCCATTTCCCCCGCAGCATCCCCCTTCCCTCCACAGTGCCTCCACCCCATTCCAGGGCACCCCTGACACCCTCCTTCTCGCCCCCCCCAGCTCCTCACTGTCCCCTCCCCCCGGCTGTAGGGCTCTGCGGGGCGGCCTGAGAACACGCGAGTGGGGCGCGTCCGCACCCCGCCTCCAGCCACGCGCATAGACTTACCTCCCTGCTGGCAGGAGCTCCCAAAATTAGCGCGAGACACGAGAGATCGCGTACATCTAAGGTAAGAGTTAAAGCTAGTACGTCAGGGGCTGGGGCGGGGCGAAAGTGCGACATAAATAGCTCGCGGTTCCCACCCGCTCAGGGGGCTAAGGTGCCCTGCGGGCTCCTCCTTCGTTGTAACCGGTAAGATTTGCCCGGGCCAGCAGAGTCCTCGGGAGCCACGCGTGTCTGCAAGGAACCGTTCCAGCCCTTCCGCTCTCGGCACAGCCATTCCCGGTCCCTTCGTGTGCCCACCCAACGGACTTTACACCGAGGGAGCAGCAGCGTTAGCTCCATTTTACAGATGGTGAAACTGACGAGGCCTCATGACTTGCTTCGGGACTAGGTGGGCGCAGCTGAGCATGTCTGGTGAAGACACACTCTGTAACTGGCCAGCTCTCTCCCTTGGCTGGGTATAATTATTTCACCTCATTGCTAGGTGGGAGCTTTGCTGACGTGTGTCTCCCACCAACATAAGACGGTGTGGATACCCCTTAGCGTTGATGTTAACGTGCCTTGCTAAGGGAGTGGCTTTTCCAGCTCCCTGAGTGAGGTAAGTTACCACAACTTAAGCAGAAGGGAACATAAGCCCCATGGAGCGGGCAGCAGCGCAGGTTCCCAGATGCGTGCCCAGTCCCCAGATATTGTGTGAGCTTGTGCTTTGCCCCATAGTTGCAGAAGTTTGCTACAGGAAATGCCAAGTTTGCTCCTGGAGAGTCACAGAGGTGCCAACTGTGTGGGGGAAGAGAGGGGGCAGATCAAGGGTCACCCACCCCACAGTATCTCATAAGGATGATGCCTAGGGCCAGTCGTGTCTTGCTCTTTTCTTACTTAGATGCTGTTCATTTGCTTTGGGAGATGGCTTTATAAAGCCCCTGGCAAACCAAAGCAGATCCTTGCCATATGTGTTTGCAAACAACAGCAGCTGTGAAAGAGGCAGAGCCCTGCCCGCTTTGGCATTTTGTTCGTAAGTGCTCATGAGTGCTGTCTGGAGCACAGGAGAGGTGGGTTAAGGAAAACTGGAGTAGCTAGTACCTTTGGGGACTGATGATCCCGTATGGCTTTGAGTAGGCAGGACCAGGGGCTGGCCATCACAAGGAAATGATTCAAAGGTGCTCGGGAGCTAAGGTGCACTATTGTTATCTGCAAGGAAAAATTAGGGGTGGCAAAGCCCAGAGGAGAGTCCATAATAGGCTCACCGGTTGTTAGAAGACCTCCCACAAGGAAGACTCCCTTCTAAGTCTCACCCAAACCATCGCCCCACACCCGTAGTCTGAACTATGGGGCAGCATAGCAGTGTAATCAGAGGAAGTCCATGGGGTTTCTACTGTAACTACCGAGAAGGAAATAACCCTTCCTTGTTCATAAGGATTCCTTAGAAAGCCATCTTTTCACCGTGACCTTGCTTTAACTTCCCACTGTTTACTTTGTGTTGTGTTTTGAAGCTGTGTTTGTTGTTGAAATGTGCTTTGCACCATACTTTTAGTAGAAGTTTAATCGCTGTCACACACAAATGGTAACTCCTAAGCAACTTGGGACAAGGCAGCTACTCGTCATGTGAAACAGTCATGGTTTCAAGAAGAGACCTAGTTGCAACAAGGCATAGAGGGTGTTACAAAGTCAAAGTGCATCTTTCACCCTGTCTCTTTGCAAAAAAAACCTCAAAGAATTTGAGACATATCCTTACTGAAATTAATTTCTTCTGGAAACCCTCTCAAGTCTTCATTCTTTAAACTTGGAAAATGTAAATGGTGGGAAATCTTTTACTCAAGTTACTGGTTCCTTCTATTTCATCTTTCAATTTAAAGATGGAAAAACCTTAGTTATTTATCAAATGCTTACTAAGGAAAATCTTTTGAAGTTGTCTAATTGCAAAGGTTCAAGTAATAACTGCCTGATGTTGTTAGAAACTCCTCCAGGGATGGAGCCAGCTGGTTCCTATTGTAAAACCAGGGGTGAGTTTCCCACTCCTCTTTCTGCTTCAGGTGGGCAACAGTCAGAGGGACTGCTATGTGACTCCCATGGAAAGGTGGGGATTAGTGTTCCTTGTAAGCTGTGTGCGTGGGCAGCTGGCCAGGAAAGTCAAATGCCACTCAGTAGATTAACTAAGCACCCACAGCCGGTGCTATGTGTTTCTACTGGTGGTGCACATCCACACATCTCAATGCACATATCAAAATTTATTCTGCACAAGTGGAAAAAATTAGAGGGAACATTGTCTGCTATCCTCCCTTTTTCCAAATAAGCTGCCACAGAGAGCTGTGCAAAATAGAGAAGATTTGAGAAGAAACCAACCCAAGGGAAACCTCCTCACAACTTCAGTGAGGATCAGTGAGAGAATGTTAACTAAGGGCTTGTCTACGCTTGCAGCTGTGTCATTGTAGGCTGAGTGAAGACACAACCTATACCTATAAGGCTGTGTCTAGACTGGCAAGTTTTTCCGCAAAAGCAGCTGCTTTTGCAGAAAATCTTGCCAGCTATCTACACTGGCTGCTTGAATTTCTGCAAGAACACTGACTTCTTACTGTCTGAAATCAGTGCTTCTTGCGGAAATACGATGCTGCTCCCGTTCAGGCAAAAGTCCTTTTGCGCAAAGCTTTTGTGCAAAAGGGCCAGTGTAGACAGCTCAGATTTGTTTTGAGCAAAAAAGCCCCGATCACAAAAATGGCGATTGGGGCTTTTTTGCGGAAAAGCACATCTAGATTGGCACAGACGCTTTTCCACAAAAAGTGCTTTTGCGGAAAAGCGTCCGTGCCAATCTAGATGCTCTTTTCCGCAAATGTTTTTAACGGAAAACTTTTCCGTTAAAAGCATTTGCGGAAAATCATGCCAGTCTAGACGCAGCCATAAGGGTTTCTCCCCATTGGCGTCCATATGCCACCTCCTCACAAGCACCATCCACGTTGGTGGTTAGGTCGGTACAACTTCATTGTTTAGACATGCATTTTCCACACCTCTGAGCAATGTGCTTACTCTGATCTGTTGGTTGCGTACATAAAGGTGGAGACAATGCCAAAGGTTTTGACTGAATGCGTGTTGTAACTGTACTAGACTATAAAAGTGCTGTGTAACTTAAAAATACTAAATGTTTCTCAATTCCTCAGACCCTGGATTTACTGAAAATAACACCAGGGCTAACCATTGATAAACAGAGCAACAGCAGGATTTAATTGAAGTAAACATTTTTGACATTTGGGTTCTTAAATAGCTTCTTCTAATATGACCATTTTCTTTGATTTCATGGGAGTTCATTAAGATTTGTCACTTTGCCCAATTATAAATGGCCTGGTTATTTGTTAATAACCAACAGGATGTCCATGCCCTGAAAGAAAATTATTTTGCCCTGTGATGGGGTGTACCAGCTCCCACCCCGCACTGTGAAAGCTGAACCTAATCAGGTTTACCTAGCTGAAGAAGTCCTGCCCCACAGCCCTATAGGGCATGCTCAGACTACAGGTCAGGTATAAAAGCTTCAAAGGCAACTCAGTCTGGGCTGGCTGCTGGGAAGGAAGGACGGACGGACGGACGGACGGACGGACTGACGGACGGACGGACGGACGGCCTGCCTGCCTGCCTGCCTGCCTGCAGGTGAGCTGCCTGAG
Source organism: Pelodiscus sinensis (assembly GCF_052426305.1). Taxonomy (NCBI): domain Eukaryota; kingdom Metazoa; phylum Chordata; order Testudines; family Trionychidae; genus Pelodiscus; species Pelodiscus sinensis. The sequence goes on along the minus strand of NC_143073.1, from coordinate 13,701,294 downwards.
GGGCCAGTCAGCCAGAAAGGCTTCTAGCCTGGAGGAGGAGGAGGAGGAGGAGCAACAGCAACAGCCGCCGCCGCCGGATGCCACAGCAAAGGCCAGCAGAGATCAGACATGGAAGGGCCTGGCTTGGAAGGAGGCAGGTGGGAAAGATGCAAGCAATCCAGGACAAGGTAAGAAGTAACCCAGGGTAGGGAACCGGAGTCCCTGAGCAGCTTAGTGTGTTTTAGGTGGACTCCCCACTGAGTTAGTGATGGGACATGTCCACCACTGACAAGGCCCTGGGCTGGGACCTGGTGGAGAGGCAGGGTTGGGGTCCCCCTACTGCACCTCCTTATCCCCTGACTGAATGCTACACCAGGACTATTGATTTGGCTGGTAGGCTGCATTGTCCTGGGAAAGGGGGGCTCCAGGGCATAGCCATATCTGTGTTGCAGAAGACACTGGGGCTGCGTCTAGATTGGCAAGTTTACACAAATACTTTTAATGGAAAAGTTTTTCCGTTAAAAGTATTTGCGCAAGAGAGCGTCTACACTGGCATGTGCCTTTGCGCAAAAGATTTGCTTTTGCACAAAAGCATCCGTGCCCAGTGTAGACGCTCTCTTGTGCAAGAAAGCTCCAATGGCCATTTTAGCCATCGGGCTTTCTTGCACAAGAAATTAAGGTAGCTGTCTACACTGGCCCTCTTGCACAAGAATACTTGAACGGGAGCATCAAAGTATTTGTGCAAGAACACTGACTTTGTAAATACTCGTGGCCAGTGTAGACAGGCGGTAAGATTTTGTGCAAAAGCGGCTGCTTTTGTGCAAAATCATGCCAGTCTAGATGCAGCCAGGGTGTGGTGCCAGGGGGCCCAGAGACTCAACAGTGCCCCCTGTGTGAGGGACAATGGAACTACCCTGTGACATGCCCATTTAGAAACTCTTACTTATGGAAGGCTATCCCAAAGAACAGTCCCAAAATGTTGAGAAACAATATATTACATATGTTCCCAAGTAGCAGGAAGATAAACAATTAATAGAGCTCACTTGTCCTCTTTTATTTCTCCAAATGCAATATTTGTTAGTAACATTGGACACAAAATTACTTTGCATCTGATGACTGAAAGGATGCCTTTCAACCCCAAGGTAGAATGGACAGAGATCAACCCACTGTAACACAGGCAGAAGCTACAGCTGCTGGAGTGAGGGGAGCGGGGGCAAGGGGAAAAAAACCCAGAACTTTTGGATTCCCCCTAATCACCTTGCTGTGGGGGATGCTAAGGAGTGAGACTAGGGTAAATTTCACCTTTGTGTGGCTAGTTGAGATCCTCTGTCTCCCCCCTGTGGAGGAGGATGGGCTTTCCTGGTAGGAGGGAGAGACAGTCATGATATATACAGAGGTGGGGAACCTCAGGCCCAGAGGCCGGATACTTACTGCTGTCCCACTGCCCCACAGCAGGGCTGGAGCACACACAATTTACTAGTCTGGGCACCCCTAGGTTCTGGGGCGCGAGGGTAATGTGGGGAGTGTCTTTCTCCTTCTCCATTGAAGCCATATCAGTGACTGTTTTGTGTGGGTTTTTTACTTCTCTCTTGTGTGTGCCCCTGATTGATTTTTTTTTTCCTGTGGGTCAGTGGCCCCCCTGACCCAAAAAAGACAGACACACACCCTGATATATATATGGAAGGACTCCATAGAAAGAACATCAAAGGCCAAACTGAGTCAGACCAAAGGTGCATCTAGCTCAGTATCCTGTCCTCCAATAGTGGCCAATGCCAGGTGCCCCAGAGTGAATGAACAGAGCAGGAAATCATTAAAGTGATCCATCCCCTGTCACCCATTCCCAGCTTCTGACAGGCTAGCGACACCATTCCTACCCCTCCTGGCTAATAGCCATAGATGGACCTAACCTCCATGAATTTATCTAGTTCTTTTTTTGATTCCTGTTCAAGTCCCGGCCTTCACAATATCCTCTGGGAAGGAGTTCCACAGGTTGACTGTGTGTTGCATGAAGTATCATGGGATTTATTGAAGGGCAAAATGCAAAGACAAGCAACTCCCCTAATAGATCCCAGTGAGCACATGATGGTGCCATTACCCTGTCAAGGCCACTCCGTGGGAAGTTGCAAACGTGTTTGAAAAACAAAATCTGTGGCCACCCCTTGATCCGGTCAGTCACCCTGGTGGACCCTCTGGTGTTTAATAAGGGCTGAACTCTGTGTGAAGGTTTTCCCACACTCCAGACATATGTAGGGTCTCTCGCCTGTGTGAATTCTCTGATGTGCTGCCAGGTTGCAGTTCTGTTTGAAGCTTCTCCCACACTCCAAGCATTTATAAGGGTGCTCATCAGTGTGTGTGCCCTGATGTCGAATGAGGTGGGAGCTCAGTGTGAAGCTCCTCCCACACTCACAGCATTCATATGGTTTCTCTCCAGTGTGGATTCTCTGGTGCTTAATGAGGGTAGAGTTGTCAGTGAAGGTTTTCCCGCATTCATTGCATTCATATGGTTTCTCACCTGTGTGGACTCTCTGATGTCTAATGAGATTGGAGCTGACAGCAAAGCTTTTCCCGCACTCGCAGCATTTGTAAGACCGGTCCCCAGTGTGGACCCTCTGATGGGCAATGAGGTTGGAGCTCTGAGTGAAGCGTTTCCCGCACTCGCCACACTCATAAGGGCGCTCGCCTGTGTGGATTCTCTGATGTATAATCAGGTCTGAGTGGTATCTGAAGCTTTTCCCACACACAGGACATGTGTATTTTCTCTTTGTCGTGAGGATTTGCTGCTGGGCTGTAATTTCTTTGAGGTTCTTGTATCTTCCCTGGCAATGAATGGACTGACCCACTTTCTGCTCTGGCTGGTTTTCCTGTTGCTGCTTTGGCCTATGCTGGTTCTCACAGGCTCCTCCCAGCTCACAATTCCTGGGCACATCCCATTTGGAGCCTTGCAATAATCCTTTGTGTGGTCCCACTTGCTCAGCATCTTCCCGCTGAGGATTCTGCTTCTCATTCTCATTCGCCATCCCTGCACCTGCTGGGAGACAAAGACAATCCAGCTGTTGTAGCCATGCAGCTAAAATGTAGCTTTCTGCAAAGTAATGTGCCTACATGTACTTTGCCAATCACCCTTTCTGAAAGCAGAACGGACCTTTCTCTTACCACTAGTAAAGGTGCACGAGCCAGAATACTGTGTCTAAAGTTGATTTTAAGGCAGGAATAGGCCCTTATGCTCACCATTCTGTTTTAGGCTTCCAGCAAACATCCGTCTTGAAATTGTAACTTGTGCAGAATATCACCATGCTTCATTTGCATAATTAATTAGCAGCCTTTTTTGCGCAAAAGCCTCTTGCACAAAAAGGAGCTGTGTAGATGGCTCCTTTTTGCGCAAAACCCCCTCTTGCTCAAGAACCATTCTTCCTAATTTTTTTTTCCAGGAAGAATGGCTCTTGAGCAAGAGGGGGGGTTTGCACAAAAAGGAGCCGTCTACACAACTCCTTTTTGTACAAAACCTCTTGCGCAAAAATGCCTGCTAATTAATTACGCAAATGAAGTGTGGCAATATTCTACTCTGCGCTTCATTTACATAAGCTTTTGCAGAAGAGAAGAAAGCTGCAGTATAGACTTAGCCTTAATGTCCTTATTTGAATGTGCATATTGCTTCTCTAACAGAGAAAGCAACCCTCTTTTATGTAAATAAGGAATGAGTTAAAAAAATAAAAGCCAAATGTTTTTAAAAACGAGCCAAAAAATGTAAAAGCACCAGAAAATTGCTGCATATCCCCCATCCAACTGTAATCAGTGGGCAAATTAATAGCTTTAAAAAAACCCAAGCACCTATCAATTAAAACAAACTATTCATAATCAAAACCAGCGTACCATAGCAAAACAAACCTCTACAAATAACACACCTGTCAAAAAAACAGCATAACAACGTAAAACTCACTAATTCCTATTTAAAAAAAGAAAAAAACTCCTATTATAAAAAAAAAAACTGTTTTGCTTTCAATGGGGGAACGACCTGCCAAGACTGGAACATCAGTCAGAACAAACAGCAATAAGCAGAGACTGATTATTATTGCTCTGATGATGGGAACTAATAAAACCACCTCCCCACAGACAAGTGCTGATCACTGGGGGAGCCCCTTTCCACCTCTCTTGACTCCCAGGTGAGGGCAAAGACTCAGAGCAGACGTCTTTCCTCCAAAACCTGAAGGGAGGAAAGAGTCCTCCTGCGTTTCAGATTTTTACATCAGTGTTTGATTTCACCTCCCACAGCCGGCCATTCAAGCAGGCTTCAGGGAGCCCCATGCAACGTGGCTTTAGCGAGAGAAGGGAGACATTTCAGGGGATATTAAATCAGTGGTAGATAACTAAGAAGAAAAAGGGGCAACACTGGAAGAGCAGAGAAGGTGTAATCAGAATGCAATGCTTGGGAGAAATGGGAGGGGTTTAAATGAATATCTGATAAACTTGAGTGACTGCACCCCCTGGGAGTGCAGTTAAAAGAGAGGTTTTAGACAGACATTTCTCAGGCAGCGAGGAGGGGACAGGCAGCAGGCTGTGTGGGAATGGAACCTTCAGCATGGGGGTAAACTCAGGGCCTATCTTCACTAAGGGCCGGCCTGAGAAATCAGTGATCAAGCCAACAGGAGTTGATTAATCAAGTCTAGTATAGACCAGTGTTGTCGTCATTGTCAAGTCCAATTCGAGTCTCAAGTCACAACAGTTCAAGTCCCAAGTCGAGTCTCAAGTCTTAATTTAAAAAAAGTCAAGTCACTTTTGTACAAGCCATCAATATCAGCATTTCTGGACAATTTTTTTCACCAAGTCGATTTAACAAAATTAGCAAGTCTCAAGTAGAGTCTCAAGTCACAAACAATGAACCCGATTCGAGTCTCCAGTCGAGGCACCTAGGTGACTGAAGTTGGACTCGAGTTCAAGTTGTGGGACTCAAGTCAACAACTCTGGTATAGAGCAGTGCTCTCTCTCTCTCTTTTTGTTCATTACTTCTGCAATGGCTTTTGTTATGTGTGCCAATGTGGAGGTGAAACAGCACATCACAAGTCATTCCACACACACTGTGGGACTGAGGGTTTGGGGGGCCAGAGAGGGGTCAGGCAGAGGACTGGGGTTCAGGTTCTGGGGTGGGGCTGGAGATGAAGATGAGGTGTTCAGTATGCAGCTGCCTCAGGGAGAGAGGATTCTCCCCCACTCCTGTCTCCATGGCAGCTTAGGTGATCAACCACTGATCACGCCCTCACCTGCTCCAGGTCTCCAGCTCAACAAGACGCACAAGGGGAGACAACAGGATAGAATCTCTTGCCAAAGAGGCTGCAGTAAGTAGATCTAAGTACAATGCTGCCAGCTATGCTCTTCATGTAGCTGAAGTCACATAACTTTGCTCGATCTCGCCCTGTAGTGCAGACCTGCCCTTAGTGTGGATCTTCCTTCTTCCTCAATTGCCTCTCTAAGGCTTTCCCCTGGACACCTTCCTGCTCATCCTCCGGCTTGGCTTTTGCTGCTAGGGGGTTTCTTCCTTCTACCAACTCATCTGCCCGTGTCACCCACTGGGGTGAGGGGAGAAGAGAAATATGGATGGCCCCATGCGCTGAGGACAAAGGAAACCTCAAAATGTGGAAGAAACCCGAGTAAAGGGTGGAGCGATGGGGAAGAAGAAAAAATCAGGGGTTTGAACACTCCAAACTGTTACCATAGGGAAGACAGGAGAGGATCAGTTTTGCTTCCACATCCCATCTGAAAACTCAGGCCGAAAGGAGGCCAGACAGGGAGCTGCTGCTGGTGCGGTGAGGATGGATGGGAAGCTGTGAGCCACGTCTGCCATATGGATACCACATCTGATGGGGACCACCCTGAATTTAGAGAGCTCCTGGGGTCTCTGTATGGACTTGTGGTGGTTTCCTGGAGGAATGGATCTAACTAACTCCTGACCTGCGCATGCACTTCTCAGCGTCTCTGTTTCCTCGGCGCCCTGGAGATCCAGGGCCCACAGCTCTTCCCTTCATTCCTGCTGGGAGCTCACATCAGGTCTGGAAACTGGGAACCCTGCTGAAGGGAAAGAAAACAAGCGAGATCCAGTGAATTCATGGGGCCACCAAGAATGGTGTACAGTTTTACATAACACTGGCCATACTGGGTCAGACCAATGATCCATTCAGCCCAACATCCTGCCTTCTGACCATGGCCAACACCAGATGCTCCAGAGGGAATGACCAGAACAGGGAATCAAGTGATCTATCCAGTCCCAGTGACCCCCACTCCGGACACCAGAGCATGGAGTAGCCTCCCCAACCACCTTGACTAACAGCTATTAAGAGACCTCTCCTCCAGGAACATAACTAATGCCTTGCCAAACCCAGTTATACTTTTAGCCTTCACAACATCCCCCAACAAGGAGTTCCACAAGTTAACCATGTGTCGAAGGAACCTTTCTTTCATTTCTTTTAAACCTGCTACCTATTCATTTCTTTGGGTGACCCCCCTACATCTTGTGAGATGTGACAAGGCAAATAAAACTTGTTTGTTAATTTTTTTTCTCCATCACTCCTGATTTACAGACTATCATATGCCTCCTCAACTGTATCTCTTCTAAAATGACCATATTCCAATTTTTAAATCTCTCCTCATATGGAAGCTGTTCCACCCCCCCTAATCATTTTTGTTGCCCTTCTCTGTTCTTTTTCTAATTGTGATGGGGGCATTGCCATATGGAAGGCATTCAAGCTTACTTCTACGTAGTAAAATCCTGGGGCTAGCTGGCACGGTGCTTGATATTTAATGGTCTGCCTCTCAGCTGAGAGCACACAGAGCTTTGCATACATCCTGCAAGGGGCTCTGAAAACACACAGAAGGCACCTTTGTGCCCCAGAATGTAAAGATTCTACTCAGAGGAGGAACTTCCTCGGATTATCATCTTATTGATAGAGGGTACCAATGAAAATAGGAGAGCCGTAAGGAAGTCAAGGAGTCCCTATGCATGAGCTAGGGAGCTGTGTGTATGAGCTAGCGCAGGGGTGGGCAATAATTTTTGATGGGGGGGGCACTCTAAGGCTATGTCTACATTCGTGGCTTCTTGCGCAAGTATAGCTGTTCTTGCGCAAGAATCTGCAGAGCGTCCACACTGCCCGCCTGCTCTTGCGCAAGGGAATATACAGTATGGCGTGGTAAGAGAGGGCTTCTTGCGCAAGAGGGCATTGTGGACACTCGGCAGTGTGGACGCTCTCTTGCGCAAGAAAGTCCTATGGCTAAAATGGCCATCAGAGCTTTCCTGGGCGAGAGAGCGTCCACACTGCCATGGGAGCTCTAGCGCAAAAGCACATCTTGTACAGGGCAGTGTGGACGTTCTTGTGCAAGAACCCAGCAGTGTAGACATAGCCTAAGAATTTGTCAATTCCATGACAAATTTGTCAAGGACCTTGCTCTATGTTAATGGAGGGGGTGCAGGGTCTGAAATGGAGACTAGATGCAGAAGGAGCTCAGGGTAGGGAACTGGGAGTATAGGAGGGGGTTCGGGTTCGGGGTCTGGGCAGATGTAAGGGTGCAGGAGAGGATTCTGACCTGGGGGAGGGTGTAAGAGGGGGTGCAGGTCTGGGAGGGAGTTGTGACTGGCACAGGGATGCAGAGGGTTTTGGCTGTGATCTGGGGCAGGGTGTTAGGATGTGGGAGGAGATGAAGTGCCAGCGGCAGGCTCTGGCTGGGAGGTGCTTACCTAGGTGGATCCCAACGAGGGATGTAAATTGTCATTTTAAAAGTTAACCATTTAAACGCTATGTTTAACCGGTTAACTATGGGGCAGTTCCCCACCTGCGGCATGACATAGCCTGCTTGGCCAGGCTGGAGCAGCCACCCCGTCATGCTGTGGGCTGCTGCAGCCAGGCCGGGCTGAACCCACTACAAGGTGGTGTGGGCGGGCTGCTCCAGCTGGGCTGGGGCGGTTAGCTGGTTACCCAGTAAGCACGCCATCAAGTCACTGGTTAACCCTTTACATCCCTACTCCTGGCCTGCAGCCGAATGGGACCCTCAGGCAGGCTCCTGGCCTGCCACACCCCCACATGCCACTCAAAGCAGCTGGCTGCAGGGGCTAGTGTGTGTGTCCATGCACCATGCACTCTGTGGGGGGGGGGAGGGGTCTTTGTGTGCTGAGTGCACCTGCAAGCATGGCCCAGGCAACCCCCATTGGCTGGTTCCTGGCCAATGTGTGCTGTGTGATCCTGCTGGGGATGGATGCCCGCTCCCCATGGAGTGCATGGCAGAGACAAACCCATGGCCCCAGCAGGCAACCACTTCAAACAGCATGTGTGTTTGGGGGGGGGGGGAGGGGGAAGACGACATAGCAGGCAAGAAACCTGCCCAAGGGTCCCGTTAAGCTGTGGGACACTGGCAAGCTAGAGGATCTGATGGGCTGGATCTGAAGGTTTGGTGGAGCGAATGTGGCCCACAGGCCGTATTTTGCCCACTTCTGAGCTAGTGGGGTTCATGAATGGTAAGGAGGGCCAGCACCATCTCAGGAGGATTGTGGGAAATTAGAGACTCCAATGAGTCAGGTGCCATGGGAGTGCCTGTTAAAACCTCCTTCCCATTCATGGAGAATCACGCACCATAACTCGAACGACAACCCAAGAGCCAGATGCACAAAAGGACTTTGGCACCTAAAGTCACAGATGATGTTGCTGTTGAGATCCACAAACCCTCTGCTCGGCTGCCGTTCCGCCCTGTAAGCCGAGGCACCTACGTTTTTGCCGCTGGGTGTGAACGCTGCTGCTACACTATAGGTGTCCAGATGCCCGTCTCCCTAAGCTCTAGAGCAGTGGTGGGCAAATACATGTTGGCAGTTCTCCAGAGTTAGCCCCAGGTGGGCCACCACCACTCTATTTACCTGCACAGCCACTGGTATCAGCGATCGCAGCTCCTGTTGGCCATGGATTAATGTTCTCAGCCAATGGGAGCAGCAGGACGTAGAGATGTCAGGACGTAAAGATGTAGATTACCTCTGTAGACATAGGAAAATGAAGCGGTGATTTAAATAATCACCGCTTCGTTTAAATTAAAATGGCTGCCGCGCTGTGCTGATCAGCTGTTTGTTGGCACAGCGCTGTAGTCAGGACGCTCCACCGTCAACATCAAAGGCATTTGTCGGCCTCCCCGGTATGCCTCGTGGGATGAACAGCGGCCTTGGGGCTCTCACTCTAGTTCCAGGTGACTAAAAGTTAAGCACCACACCACTGATGGTTCCTTGCAGACTCAGGCCCGACTTCTCTGGAAAAGGAGAACATCTGAAATGAGAAATGGCCACAGAGCCACGTCAACTTTGCTACCTCGGGATGGGCCCATCTGGCTCTCACACCCTCCATGCAGCTATTCTCTGTAAATGCCCTGGGCCCTCCCATATCAGTTGCTGGCTAGTAGGGGTGGGATGGATCTGCTGGGAGAGACCCGGGGCTCTCTCTTCGTCCCCTCACCTTGATATTTCCTGGATGCTCTGGTACTAGATAAGTTCTGGAGGGCAGGTCCATCAATGGCTATTTGCCAGGATGTGCAAATAGCACATCTCTGCACATCTCTGTTTGTCAGAAGCCGGGAATCATTTAATGATTCCTTGTTCTGTTTGTTCCCTCTGGGCCACTGTAGGGAGACTGGATCCTGGGCTAGCTGGACCTTTGGTCTGATTCGATCTGGCCGTTCTTACGTCTCTTTTGGGGATGTACATTAGAGCACAAATGGGATGAAGCTATGGAGTGGTGCACTGGTGTTCAGTAGCTCCAGGAGGCAGGGCAAAAGCCAGTAAGAACCATAGAGAGCCTTAAAATGCAGGCACTGGGAAAACAGCAAGAACTCCAAACTTCCAACCACAGACTAACTGAGCAACACTGTGTGTAACTAATGGACCCCTCTGTGTGTGAGGGGAGAGGAAAATCCTTGGCCTCTTCCCTGCTCTGTTGCTGGCAGGGAATGGCCACCACACCCCAAAGGCAGTTGTGTCTCAGGGCTCCCCCAAACAGCACCCACTATCCCCAGCCTGTTTGGCAGATGAGTCAGGGCAACATAACAGCCACACTGGGTCGGATCAAAGGTCCATCTAGCCCAGTGTCCTGTCTTCTGACAGCGGCCAATGCCAAGTACCTCAAAGGGAATGAGCAGAACAGGGAATCATCAAGAGATCCATCTCCTGTAACCCATTTCCCAGTACTAACAAACAGAAGCGAGGGACACTATTCCTACCCATCCTGGCTAATAACCTTCATGAATCTATCTAGCTCTTTTTTAAACCTTGTTATAGTCTTTGCCTTCACAACATCCTCTGGCGAGGAGTTTCACAAGTTGACTGTGCACTGTGTGAAGAAACACTTCCTTTTGTTTGTTTTAAACATGCTATTAATTTCATTTGGTGACCCCTAGTTCTAGTGTTATGGGAAGGAGTAAATAACTTCTTTATTCACTTTCTCCACACTGGTAATGATTTGTATAGACCTCCATCATATTCCCCAGTCATCTCTTTTCCCAGATGAGAAGTCCCAGTCTTATTAATCTCTCCCCATATAGAAGTTCTTCCACACCCCTCATCATTTATTTTTCTCTTGTGTACCTTTTCCAGAGCCAGGATATCTTTTTTGAGATGAAGCAACCCCATCTGTATGCAGTATTCAAGGTGTGGGTGTACCATGTATTTATAGACAAGCAATAAGATATTCTCTATCCCTTTCTTAATGATCCTCAGCATTCCATTTGCTTTGTTTGACTGTTGCTGCTCTCTGGGTGGATGTTTTCAGAGCACAGTGACTCCCAGATCTGTCTTGAGTGGTAACAGCTAATTTAATCCCCAGCATTTTAGTTCCCACCCAAGTAGATCACATGGGTGGGGGAACCCCCTTCTCAAGTGTTTTGAAACGGAAACGGATATTTGAGAACTGGAGAGGGAAAAGGGGACAAAGTGGGAGATGGGGAGGAGCAAAAAGGTGGCAACCTTGAGAGAAGAGGGGGAATAATCTACATGGATTTGCATATTTTAATTAGAAAGGGGACAAAATGGGAAAAATCTGATCAGCGTTAGCAAGAGAAGAGGGATCATTTGAAGGAAATTTATTTATTTCCCTCATTTCTTTACCTCCTACGTGTCCGGGGCGCAGAGACAGGTAAATCTCACAGCCCCTCCCATCCCCGGGACTGCCTCCCCTCCGCGACGCTCCCAGACCCACAAAGGAGACCCCCCCCTATCTCACTCACCGGGGTCGGCAGGGGGGTGCTGGTCCCAGATGAAGAACAGCCCCGGCGGGCAGGGAGGGGTTAATGCCCCGCACGGACGTCACGAGGGGGGGCAGCTGCGGGTTCTCGGAGCTGCCGCTCTCGGCTCTTTGTTCTCCCCCCGCCGGCTCCTGCCGCCTCCTCCCAGCGCCGCCCGCCCCCAGCGCCAGCCCCTTCCTGTGCCCTGCAAACCCCGCCCGGGCTGCAGCGCCTGGAACCGGGGGGGGGGGGCAGGGAGGTGACTCTGCACAAGCGACCCTCTCTCCCCCAGGCGCTGGCTCCCAGCGGGAGGGGCCCGATCCGGCTCCGGGGGAGCACGCGCCGCCGGGGAACGGGGCCGGGGGTCAAGTCTCGCAGCCGGAGGGAGACCGTGGGAAGGGCCTGCAGGGGCGCGCACGTGCGGGCGGGCACCACCCCGGACACACCTGCCCTGGGCGCGCTGCTCGGCGGCGTCTGAGTCTCTCCTGGGAGCCCGCCCCGGAGAGCAGCGGCTGGTCCGCCTCGCGCCTGTGGGGGGTGCAGCGGGTACCCGTGCGGGGCTCTCCCCCACTTCTGCCCAGCTGGGGGGGGGGGCAGGGCGGCCCCTGCACCATCAGTGGGGGAGGGTCATAAAACTCCAAATTGCCCTGCAGGAGGGGGCGGGTGCCCGTCCTGCCTGCCCCCCCCCCCCCCGGCGAGCACTGAGCTGCGGGAGCCCCCGCCCCGTTGGGCTCGGGGACACGCTGCCCGCCCCCACCCGGCTCGGTGCTAGCGCAGCGGGGCGCACGCGGAGGGAGGTGTCTGATTTCCGGCTGAGGCGGGCTCCCAGCGGAGTAGCGAGCTGCCCGGCTCGGGAGGAAAGGACCCAGCTCTGGGGGGGGGGGCAAGGGCTGGAACTGATGCTGGGGGCAGCGGCTTGGACACCAGCCGGTTCCTGGGCAGCAGCCTCCCCCCTCCCCAGGGGGACTGGAGCGGGCAGGGCCCCAAGGCAGTAGCCCTCTGCCCGGCTGGGATGCTGCTGGGTGCCAACGCTCACGAGCCCTTGTGGGCAGCAGTGCAGCATCCAAGCCTATTGCCATCTTCGTGCAGCTGGCAGCGTCTCGGGCTCGTAATCTGAAGGGCCTGAGCTTAGGCCTCAGCAACAGAATCAGATGCGGGGGGAGGGTCAGTCCCAGCCCCAGGAGGCAGAGATGGTGACTTGGGTGAGCCCTGCTGGGGGGGGGACAGCTTGGGCAAGCCTCCTCCCCCCTCCCCCAGGCTGTTTTATTTTAAAAAATGTGATCACCTGGGAGGGGAGAGGGACGGGTGTCAGGGTCTTTACTTTTCTTGTTTACTTCTCTGCGGGAGGTGAGAAGCCTCTTTTCTGGCTGCTTGTTTTTTCTGTGCGCCCTCTGGTGACGGTTTGCATTTGCGCCTTACCAGAGACGGCCTCTGGAGCAGCTCATGCTGGTTTGCTGACCTCTGCGATTAACAGGAATTATTTTTTTAAGACGTTCATTCTGCCCTGCGTTAATCACAGGCGTTAACGCCCACTAATTGACAGCCCTAATAAAAAAGTGTTCTGTTTGAAGTTCTTTTCAGTTGCTGTGCAATGAATTATAAAATGTAGACTCACATTCCATTTTTTTTCATTTTACCATTTCCCACAATTTTCTCAGTATTGGAATGACTATCAGACACAAAGAGGGATTTTACTGGATGATGTCATTTATGCATGGGATGCCCTATTAAAACATGTCTACCATTAAGCTGTTCACTTAATCTACTTCCCAAATTTACTTCTTTTTTTAAGTCAAGGAATTAAGGTTATTGAAAGAGGAGCATATTCAGACATTGGTGTGACGGTTAAGGAGACAGATACAGTCACTTCTGCATCCATTAGCAACCAGTGTCACCATTTTCCTAGTTGCTAGATGTGTGCAGCATCTAATTGGCATCCAGAGGATAACAATGTGCAAGGTTGATCCAAGTGGATCGTGGAAAAATTTCAAGTCTGGAGTGTGACAGCACTGAATCCCAGAAAGGTTGTCTGCTAGAACAAAGATGTTTCCTGAGGTCAGATGACCACATCATGTCCTTGCTCTGTACCAACACTTCAGATCACATTTATATTACCAATGTGTTATGCAAATATCAGCTCATTTGCCCATGATAGTGCAATTGTTTAACAAGGAAAGGGCTTAGCGAGCAAGTGGCCAGCCTGGGCTGTAACAAACAATTTGAATGTCCTGTTTCTGGGCTCCTTGTGTATTCCCTTTCCCATGCCTGCTGATTCTTAAGCTATTTAATTGACAACTAGTTTATAAAAATACCCCCTCTTCTTGCCTGGGCCATTCAGCATCTGTCACAACAGAACTCACACCCCCTGTGAAGAACAGGCTGAGTAGATTTGTTTTTCTTTTTGTTAATGCAGCAAAAATGTTGGGTCCAATGTCCAATCATGTTCCATGAAAGGCAGTGGGAAGACTTTCACGACTGCAATGGGAAGTGGGTCAGGCCTACAGTGATAGCAAAGTTGGAAATGGACATAGATGTGCAAGGGGCCATTGGACAACACATTATTTGTGCTAAAAGAGGAGGCTAAATGCAACAGCCTCTCCAGCTGCCATCTCTTGTCTGTAGCCTTCCCTCCTCATGTCCCCCAAAAAGAAAAATCACCATGGTCTCCACTGCTAGGGACACTAGATGTCTGACAAACAATGGGAATTACAGATCGGTTCAGTCCAAAGTGTCAATATATTCAATTTCCTGATAATGTGACTCAAAATCCTACAGCTGAAAACACATTGGGCTTCTTCTTTCAACATCAAAGAAGCTATAATTATGAATAAAGGGAGATACTCCAGCTATTGCTCTCCTGAGCAGTGCATTGCTTGATATATGTTTGTTTACTGCCCTCATACATCCACCTGCTGCCATACACCCCCCCGCACACTACTTCATCTCTCTCTCCTATTGAATTTTGTGCTGGGGGTTGAGTTTGCATCTGAGTCACATTTCAGACCTTCACTTTTACAAAGCTGAATCTTGGTTTAATGTGTACCAAAGCTGTAGGGTTTTAAGGTTATAAAGAAGTTTTTCAACTTTGTTCAAGTTGCATTAGAATATCTACAGGATCAGTAATTTCTGTATAAGAAACATTCTTACCATGCACAATTGGAGGTATATTATTCTTTCTGCTATATTAAGGAGTTTCTCAGTATGCTAGGCTGTGTCTAGACTGGCAAGTTTTTCCGGAAAATCAGCAGCTTTTCCAGAAAAACTTGCCAGCTGTCTACACTGGCCACTTGAATTTCCGGGAAAGCACTGACGATCTCCTGTAAAATCATCAGTGCTTTTCCAGAAATCCTGTGCTGCTCCCATTCGGGCAAAAGTCTTTTTCCGAAAGACTTTTGTACGAAAGGGCCAGTGTAGACAGCATAGTACTGTTTTCCGCAAAAAAGCCCCGATCACAAAAATGGCAATCGGGGCTTTTTTTCTGGAAAAGCGCGTCTAGATTGGCCACGGACGCTTTTCCACAAAAAGTGCTTTTGTGGAAAAGCATCCTGCCAATCTAGACGCACTTTTCCGAGAATGCTTTTAACGGAAAAGTTTTCCGTTAAAAGCATTTTCAGATAATCATGCCAGTCTAGACGTAGCCCTACTGTTTAGCCTGTGACACAGTTAATTATAATCAAACATTTAATTAATAAATATATTATAATATGTAAACTAATAAAATACATGCTGATAGTGACTGATAACTTTTTCAGAAAAAAACTTATTTTCTGATTTACATTGTGAGCTTGAGAAAATTTAATGTAATACATATCATTTGAAACTGGAAAGACTGCCTGACCTGATGGATATTTTTGTCTCCATCATTATATAGAAAATACAGAGCATAATGTGTAATTTAAATGACTTCATTATGACCAGTGATGCAGCTTGTTGCTATAATCAAGCATTAGGATTAAAAAGTGACGTGCAAATAAAAACTAGAAATGTTCACTGCAGTGATATGTACTGAGTGTCCCCTGTAATCAGCCTGAGAAATGCATTCAGCACATACAAAATACAAATAAAACCTAAACTATATTTACAATTATTTTTACTTCCTACAAAGTCCTAAAATACCAGAAAAGTTCACAGAAGCCTTGGACATCGTCCACAGGGTCTTAGTTAAGTAGAACTATAGAGCTGGAAGAGACCTCAGAAGTAGCAGTTACAGTTTCAAAATTTATCTTTTAACGTTTTACTACTAGCCTGTGGGCATTCTAGTTATTATACTCAGATGTAAAATAATAAAATAAATCTGTGACTTAAAAAAAAAAAAAACTTCTTAGCTTAGTTCCTGGGCTTATTGCTCTATCTGAATTTTCCTGAATTTGATTTCTCAGAACACTATGTAGAAGACGACCTCATAGCCATATAAGTTCACAATCATATTTCAGGAGAGTACTTTAGTGAAGTCAAGAGGAGTTAAGCATTCTCTTAAAGTAAAACATGTGTATAAATGTTGGCCTGAATAGGGATGGGTTCCCGAATCAGGCAGCATCACCAGCCAGAACAAAGGGGGCTGCCACTCCCTGCCACACAACTGGCCAGAAAAACCCACCAGGCTGCTGCTGCCACCAGCACCACCTTCAGTTCCAGCAGAAAGGTGAGTGCTGTTGCACGGCTTTGCAAATGAGGTGGGTGGGCCTAAAAGTTGTTGTGTGCAGGTGCACAGCTTAGAGGGAACCATGGTCACAACTCCCTCCCAGACCCTGCACCCCTTCACACACTTCTTCCCCCAGGCCAGAATCCTCTCCTGCACCCACACCCAATCCCCTGCCCCAGATCACAGCCCCCTCCTTTACCCAGATGCCCTCTCAGGCCCCACAACCCCACACCCTCTCCTGCACTCCAGGCCCCTACCCCAGCTTCCTTCTGCACCCAACCTCCATCCCAGACCTGATACCCCTTCCTTAACAAAGTATGGCCCTTGACCACTTTCCAAAACCTTGGGCTGTGTCTAGATTGGCAAGATTTTGCACAAATACTTTTAACGGAAAAGGTTTTCCGTTAAAAGTATTTGCGCAAGAGAGTGTCTATACTGGCATGTGCCTTTGCGCAAAAGACTTGCTTTTGCGCAAAAGCATCCATGTCCAGTGTAGACGCTCTCTTGCACAAGACAGCTCCAATGGCCATTTTAGCCATCGGGCTTTCTTGCGCAAGAAATTAAGGTGGCTGTCTACACTGGCCCTCTTGTGCAAGAATACTTGCCCAAGAGAGCTTATCCCTGAGCGGGAGCGTCAAAATATTTGTGCAAGAACCAGTGGTTTTGTATATTACAAAGTCAGTGTTCTTGCGCAAATACTAGTAGCCAGTGTAGACAGGCGGCAAGATTTTGCGCAAAAGCATCTGCTTTTGCACAAAATCATGACAGTCTAGACGCAGCCTTGGAGTGATCCCCATCAAACTGTTGCCCATCTCAATAGATGGAGATGTATTATGTCAAATGAAGGCTATTTTTGTTTTCAAAGATTGCTGCCCATGTCTCAGTTCTTTGAGTCAAAGGCTGTATCTGTGTCCTGTTGACCCTTAGCAGAGTTAGTTTATGAGTTTTCCAAAGGTCACAGGAAAATCCCTGGTAAAAACCTGGCAAATCCTATAGGCCAGGCCACCGCCTTCACCTATTGAAATGGACAAATTGAGGATTAAGTTGCTAGTTTAGGCATGTCACTCTGAGGATGCCTTATGTCTGACTTTGGGGATTAGAGGAGGGGCTATGCTATTGGGGTGATGCTGAATTATTAGGAATCAGTGTGATATGAATGAATGTGATAAGCGTGAGTTTGCTATGACGGAATTAGCTAGCGGATTCTGGGAGAGGGGTTCTCTTATCATCAGAGAAAATTTGCTGAGTGTTGACATTTATTGAGTGCTGAAACTGCAAGAATAATTATCAAAGGGCAGACGCACATGTCTTATGAGGAGAGGCTGAAGGATACAGGCCCTTCTTCCTCCAGAGGGTGAAGGAGCAGTTCAGAAAACCTACCCCTTTGGTCCCACCCACCAAAGGCTCTTCCTAGGAAACTCCTCAGCTACGTCTAGACTGGCCCCTTCTTCGGAAGAGGCATGCTAATTTCTAACTTTGGAATAGGGAAATGCGCGGGGGATTTAAATATCCCCCGCGGGATTTAAATAAACATGGCCGCCGCTTTTTTTCCGGCTTGGGGACTGCCCAAGTAGGAATAAGAGATCCTCCGGAAAAGGGCTTTATTCCGGAGGATCGCGCCAGTCTGGACGCTCTTTTCCGGCTTTTCCCCAAGCCGGAAAAAAAGCGGCGGCCATGTTTATTTAAATCCCGCGGGGGATATTTAAATCCCCCGTGCATTTCCCTATTCCAAAGTTAGAAATTAGCATGCCTCTTCCGAAGAAGGGGCCAGTCTAGACGTAGCCCAGGTCTTCAAAATAAAACTGAAGTAAAGGAGAATTCTGCAGAGACAAATTTCTAGCTTTAGGGGTATGAAAGTGTTCAAGAAATTTATTGCCTGACCAGGGTATTGAACCCAGAACCCTCAGATATATCTCAAAAAAATATATATTGGCATTGGAAAAGGTTCAGAAAAGGGCAACAAAAATGATTAGGGGTTTGGAACAGGTCCCATATGAAGAAAGATTAAAAAGACTTGGAGTTTTCAGTTTAGAAAAGAGGAGATTAAGGGGGGATATGATAGAGGTCTATAAAAGCATGATTGGTGTGGAAAAAACAAATAAGGAAAAGTTATTTGCATATTCCAACAATATAAGAACTAGGGGTCACCAAATGAAATTAATAGGCAGTAGGTTTAAAACAAACAGAAGGAAGTTTTTCTTCACTCAGTGCACAGTGGAACTCCTTGCCAGAGGATGTGGTGAGGGCTAGGACTATGATGGGGTTCAAAGGGAAGCTAGATAGATTCATGGAGGTTAGGTCCATCAATGGCTATTGGCAGATCTCAACAAAGACGCTTATCTACTCGCCCATGGTGAGTAGATTTCAACCAGTCGCATGCATGGTGCGGGGCTGGCGAGTGGTTTTCGCCATGATTGTCGAGCCCTGGCTATCAGCCAGGATGGGTAGGAATGGTGTCCCTAGCCTCCAGAGGTGGATGATGAGCGGGGATCACATGAGGGTTACGTGTTGTGTCCCCTCCCTCTGGGGCATATGGCATTGGTCACTGTCGGCAGACGGGATACTGGGCTGGATGGATCATTGGTCTGACCCAGTATGGCTGTTCTTATGTTTTTAAGTGGGATGCTGTAGCGCAGGGATTGACAAAAAAGCTCCACGGGCAGATTGATGCGGCCGTCTTATCACTCCCACCCCCACCAGGGGTGCACAGCATCTAGCGCAGTGGTTCCCAAACTTTTCTAGATGGGGACCCATTTTGACAATTCAGGAAGACTTGGTGACCCAAGGCAATTCAAAAACGGGGACAGGAGAGGAGGCAGAGCCACCTGGGGAAACACTTGATGACTCTTTTGAAATGTAATGGTGACCCATATTTGGATCCCGACCCATAGGTTGGGAAATCCTGATCTAGAGCAATGTTTCTTAAACTGTGTTCCATGGTACACCTGTGTGCCGCGAGGCAGCTGGAGGTGTGCTGGGGAGAACACCAGAAGTTCAAAATGGCTGCCCTTAAAGGAGCAGACAACTTTTTTGTGTTGAGGAAAAAAAAAAAAAAACCAACTGTTTGGTGTTCCTCAGTCTTAAAAAATGTAAGAAACACCGATCTAGATGGAATCACCAGCTGTTTTCAACACTTGGCAGTTCTCTCCAGGCACTGGGGAGGGGCGCAGAGGCAAAGACTTCACGCATTTCCCCCCCCCCGGCCGATGAGGGGCTGTGGGCAGGGAAGCAGAGGAAGTGCCCTTGCCCTGCCCCTTGTGCCCAAGCCCTTCTCCCCCACTCCTAGGGTGGCCTCCCCCTTCAAAAATGATTGCCCACTCCTGCTCTAGCAACTGAGTTAGCCAGGTTCACAAGAGTATTTTGTGAGTTGGTGCAGAAGAGCAATGAGAGGGAAAAGGGAGCACTAAAGAGAACAGGCGGCCTGCAGCTCTTCTTCTCTCTCCACTACCCTAGCCCAGGCCTGCTCCTCCCTCCAGCACAGAGTCCTGTTACCAGCCCCACCCACAAGTCAGACTCGACCAGGCCCAGCTCATCAATGTGGGCTGTCCTGCAGCTCTGCTCCTCAGCCCTCACCAAGAAGGATGAGTATTAAGCCTCCCTCCCTCAGACCGGTCCTTACTGGGGGAAGACCAATGCCATCGATGACAACCCTGCCAAAGTGACATTGGCCCACTCTAGGCCAACCAACAGGCAAGGCCGCCAGCCCAGGTGTAGGACTCCACAGCAATCTGCTTTGCACCTCTTCCCATGGGATTTCCACCTTCCTGAGCTAACCTTTAGTCTGGCACCAATGTCCCAAGAGCTAACAGAAAAATGACAAGCTCCCATCTTGTTTGAGAGAGCAAGATAAAGCCAGGCAAGTCCCCAATAGCTGCTCCGTGAGCAAGGAGCCCGAAGGCCCCACCCGCATTGAAAGTCTTTGTAAGTGGGGATTTTATTCACCTTGTTATGTTGCATGAGAGTGCCTGTCCTACAGTAACCGTTGTGCCTCAGTTTCTCTTGGTACTAGAAGGTGATGGGAATTTCAGGTGTGTCTTCCGCAGAGGGAGAATATCCCAGCCTCTTGCGCATACACAATGGCCTATATCAGGGCTACTCAACTTTGGAAGCCCCAGGGGCCACAATGATACTCACAGCACATGCAGCGGGCCACAACTTAAGTGTGGTTGCATATACATGCAAATATATATGCAAAATATATGCAAATAGCTTATTTCAAACTGATGGGCATGAATATGATTAAGGCAAGACTACACAACACTCAGGCCCCATTTAAGTCAGTTCTGCTGATATGAATAAAATGCAATAGTTACCCAATTTCCACCCATATAACAGTACTTTTAATGAGCAATGTGTGGAGTAAAATATATTAAAACAAGACACCTGTGACTAGTTGCTGTGAGGTTCCCTTACTGACTACAAAGGTGGCTAATAACCCTTCTGTTCTACTTGATGGCTGACAGGCCAATCTGGCTGAAGACGGGGGTGTAGGGCCCAGTAACTGCCCCACACTTTGGTGATAATTGAATATTAGGAAACACTATTTCACTAGCAGGATGGTGAAGCACAGGAATGGGTTGCCTAGGGAGGGGGTAGAATCTCCATCCTTGTAGACTTTTAAGGCCAGGATTGACAAAGCCCTGGTTGGGATGATTTAGTTGAGGGTTGGAAAAGGCCTTAAGAAGTCATCTAGTCCAACCCCTGCAAAGCAGGACCAATCCCATCTTCAATGATGCGCACATATAGGGAGATGAGTTAATGTTGTAATTGATGGCATGACTGCTTTCCCGCAAGAATTCAACTTCTCTAAGCGTACGTCTACACTGCACACTTATTTCGGAATAAACTATTCCAGAAGACATATTCCAAAATAGCTTCTTTCAAACTAGAGCATCTGCACTACAAGGAAGCCTCAAAATTAGTCCAAGGCAGGTTTCCCTAATGTGGATGCGCTATCTCGATTTAAAGCCACAGGAAGCACTGGGGAGAAATTACTTAGAATGGCCCTGGTGAGGAGCTATTTCAAAATAGCAGCAGTAGAGCATCCACACTGCAGCTATTTTGAAATAGCTATTTCGGAAGAGGAGTGATTCCTCGTGGAATAAGGTTTACCGAAGTCGGAATAAGCCACCTGTTATTTCAATATGATTTCAAAGTAACAGAATTGCTGTGAAGACACATTGGTATTTTGGAATAACGCTAGTTATTTTGAAATAACGGTATTGTGTAGATGCACCCTAAGGCTTGAGGGTTAACCAATCATGTTCTGCCTGCCCTCAATAAAAAAAAAAAAAATTTTCAGACTGTATACCACTAACTCATAGCAAAAATATGTACCAGCAAAATTGCATCCATCATCATGCACAAAAATAAATGAAGACCTGCTCTGACAGATGTCATGTCTTTCCTTGGAAAATGGGGAAATCAGTGACCCTTAGAACTGAATTGGAGAAAAAGTTATACAGTAAACTTCCAATAATCCAGCACCTTTAGGACCCAGGGGGTGCCGGATTTTCAGATATGACGGACTATCGGAAGGGGGGGCTATGAGGGGTCTGGGATGGGGTGGGGTGGGGAGGATGCCACCCCAGACCCGTCATAGCCCCCCCTTCCGATAGTCCAGCTCTGCCCCAGGCGTCCCCAATTCAGCCGCTGATGGTCAGTTTCAGCAGCGGCTGAATTGAGGACGCCTGCGGCAGAGCAGCTGGGGTGCTGCCGGGTTGGGCCCATAGCACTGCCCTTTGGCACTGCGGGACAAACCCGGTAGCACCCCAGCTGCTCTGCCCCCGGCTTCCCTGATTCAGCTGCTGGTCAGTTTCAGCAGCGGCTGAATCGGGGAAGCCAGGCGCAGAGCAGCTCCAATTGTTTGGCTGCCTGGAGCACTTCCGGTTTCCCGATGGCGCTGGACCATCAGGAGTGCCAGAGCATTAGCTGCCGGATCAATGGAGTTTTACTATATAACTTTTCTCTTCAATTAATTTTCCTTTTAAGAGACACTGACTTTGAAGCAAATGGAAATTGTTTACATTTGAAATACAAAACAAAAATCTATATAGATCAATATTCTCTTAAGCACTCTTTTCCCATGCGTTCATCCATTCTAACCACTGCCATGAGGTTTTCTATCAGAACTCCTGATTAGACAGGGAGTATGTTACATCAGATTAACTTTTCAAGATGAGCCCCCATTTTCTGCATTACTAACAAAGCAGAAGACAACTTTCAGTTATCCAGTATAATTAACATGATTACACTTGGTTAACACAGGAAGCCTGATTCTGGGATAAAAAACTTCTGGTCAGACCAATGGTGACCCTTTAACAATAATATACAACTCTCTAAAAATCAGGTAACATTGATAAAATGAACATATTCAAAGATCACAAAAACTTGTCATACACGCAAGTTTTCTTTTAATTCTCATTGCTATAAAAGGAACCAAGTTCAGTTCAAGTTGTGGTTTGTCAAAACATAGGCAGTCTCTCAATCACGGGAGTTCACATAGCTCAAGGTCTTCTACTGGGGCCGACCTTACCCATATGCAGAATACAGAGCTGTGTCGGCACCTGAAGATGTGTAGGAAGACTGAAAGAATTGGGTTTGTTTAGTTTGGAAAAGAGAAGATTGAGAGGGGACATAATAGCGGTTTTCAGGTATCTAAAATTTTTAGTGTGTCCCAAGGAGGAGGGAGAAAAATTGTTCTTTCTGGCCTCTGAGGTTAGAACAAGAAGCAATGGGCTTAAACTGCAGCAAGGGAGGTTTAGGTTGGACATTAGGAAAAAGTTCCTAACTTTCAGAGTGGTTAAACACTGGAATAAATTGCCTTGAGAGGTTGTGGAATCTCCATCTCTGGAGATATTTAAGAGTAGGTTAGATAAATGTCTATCAGGGATGGTCTAGACCAGCGGTTCCCAACCTTTTCCAATGGGGACCCATTTTGACAATTCAGGAAGACTTGGTGACCCAGAGCAATTCAAAAAGTGTGTGAATGGCTCCTTAAGAGCCACCTGGAGAGCCACCTGGCAACCGTTTTGAAATGTAATGGTGACTCATATTTGGGTCCTGACCCATAGGTTGGGAAACTCTCATCTAGAAAGTACTGGGTTGTGCCATGAGGGCAGGGGACTGTTTTGGATCCACGCAGCCAGTTTTGGATCCAAGGGGAAAGAATGTCCCCTGAGAACTCTCCCTTACTTCGCCTCATGACATTTTGGATCCAACAAGTGCAGAAGGGTTGTTCTCAATCTAGCCACAGCACCCTTTGGGACTGTAATCAGTGACATGGAAGTAGGGAGTGGTGTTCCACACACAATTTTCCTTGGGCTGTTGGTCATCATAGCTTCCTTTATTGGGGTGAAATCCAAGACCTGAGCGTGCACTATTTCTGTCCCAGTTCTTGCCAAAGCATTGTCCTTGGTTATGTAAATTTACACTTTTCTGAAGTTAAAATCTTTGCCAAACCACTCAGAATATCAGTAGGTTTGTTATGGAATGGTTTCCCCAAACATGCCCAGTTTTTATTTAATTTGGTGGCACAGGTCTAATCAAGGAACAAAATTAAAGCCTGGATCAGAATCTCTGTAAGGCTACGTCTACACAGCAGCATTACTACAGAATAACATCAGTTATTCCAAAATAACATATTGCGTGTCTACATAGCAAGCCCGTTATTTTGAAATAAATTCAAAATAACAGGCTTCTTACTCCAACTTCTGTAAACCTCATTGTATGAGGAGTAAGGGAAGTTGGAAGAAGATGCTCTATTTCAAAACAAGGACTGTGTAGATGTGCCCAAATGCAAAATAAGCTATTTTGACTTAAACTACACAATTAACGTAGCTCAAGTTGTGTAGCTTATTTCGAGTTTAGCCCTGCTCTAAGTTACTAGAGGCGATGTTTGTATTAAAAAATATCTATTTTTCTTTAGTGATTTCATTTTCAACACTGCATTCATTTTATACACATTTGCAATACTTACAAAGGGTAAATTATTTAAAGAAAAACCCTATTTCCCGAACACTTGTATCACGAAGGGCAGCTTTTCCCTATCATAGGATTAGCTAGGAGCTATCTCCTCTAAGACCTGAGTTACAAATGTTCTGGGGAAAAAATACATGGGCATTTTGCCTAGTTCCAAGTCATTTTCTGTGGAATTCCCTCCCCAGGTCATGAGACAATACTGACTTAAACAACTGAACTGCACTGTGATCATACCAGCTTAGTTCAGTTAATTGCACATTTTGTGGGGCTTGTTGATCACCATTTCCAAGTGAAGATTTTAAATCGCAACTGTTTCTTTGTTAGCATGTCTGGGAAAATTGGAGAGTTCTCTCATGTTTCCTGAGCTGCACTTGAACTTTCTCCGTGTCCTTATGGAAAGGTGGGAAACAAGCAAAGCTAAAGTGAGAAACAATGACTTTAGCAAATGGCCATTTGTCTCAAAATCTCCTGTAAATGTGAACCCTATCCTGTTAGACTAAACTAATTTCCCATTGGGTGACCAAACAATCTTCGGAAGAGATAGAAACCCATATCACAGAGAGACAGAATACAGGGAAATGAAAGTATTGAATGAAATTCAAGAGCAGATGACCTCTGGAAGCTCAGAATCAGGACAAGAGATTTTCCTATCAGTCTCCTTTGAGCCATTCAAATCCACGTCACTCAGAACAGGTTCATTACTACAGTTTTAGCATCCTCTTAGAGGGGAAAAAAACAACAACCTTCCTACAAGTAGCTTTCCCAATAGATGGAAACCGGGATTCAAATGTCAAACTTTATGCATTTGGGATCCGTTTGATTTCCCCTTCCAGGTCTTTGACACTTTTATCTCTGGTCACAGCAATTCTGAGATAGGACTAAATAAGTCTCCACTCACAGACAGCTGAGAACACTGTATCATGTGACTCTCTGAGAAGCGGAGAGAGAGAGAAACTGCATGGCTCTGACAGGAGGAAGCAGTTCTGGAGTGATGGGGATGGAGGGAATCTCTCTGAGTCACCCCATCTCCTTCCAATGTCACAGAGGCTGAAATGACTCTTTTCCACCACCCCTAGTATTTTTCATTTAATATTCATTTAAATATAATTTTAAACGTTCCCAAAATAATAGTTTTTCAGCACACCCTAGAGCAACATGAGAACAGCCAGGATTGATACAATCTGTATCACTGGTGACTAACAATAACTTTGCAATAGGAGGAATGCTATAACAGTGATGCTCCTGGTTCCTGGAAGGAGGGACATACTCCTACCACTCATGGTACAACGGAGTTGATAAAAAGGAGAATTGGATCTACCCCAAACAGGGTGAAATGCAAAAATGGGCAACTCATCTGGCCAAGTTGACAGATAATGGTGATGCAAACAGTTCAAACAGCCTTAAAAGTTATTACATGGGAATTGGCAAAAGAAAAACCAACCAAACAATGTTTTGCTAGCCTGAAAGGTTTTTATGGTTTTTATCTCCCTTGCAGATTTTCTGATGAGAGGTAAGGGCTGAATTCCGTGGGAAGGTTTTTCCACACACAGAGCATTCAAAGGGTCTCCCTCCTTCATGGATTCTCCGATGTTTAAGTAGGGCTGAACTCTCAGTGAAGCTTTTCCCACATTCACAACATTGATAGAGCCTCTCAGCTGTGTGAATCCTCTGATGCGTAATCAGGTTTGAGCTGTGAGTAAATCTCTTCCCACACTCACTGCATTCATACGGTTTCTCACCTGTGTGGATTCTCTGATGTGTAATTAGGTTTGAGCTCCGAGTGAAGGTTTTCCCGCACTCAAAGCATACATAAGGTCTCTCTCCTGTGTGGGTTCTCCGATGACTGAGAAAGGCGGAGCGGTCAGTGAAGTTTGCCCCACACTCACAGCATTCATAGGGTCTCTCTCCCATGTGCATTCTCTGATGAGTAGTAAGCTCAGAGCTCTGAGTGAAGCTCTTCCCACATTCACAACATTGGTAGGGCCTCTCGCCTGTATGAATTCTCTGATGTTGAATAAGGTTTGAGCTGGCAGTGAAGGTTTTCCCGCACTCACAACATTCATAGGGTTTCTCACCTGTGTGGATTCGCTGATGAGTAATCAGGTGTGAACGCCGAGTGAAGGTTTTCCTGCATTCACAGCATTCATAGGGTCTCTCTCCCGTATGGATTCTCTGATGTGTGGTAAGGTCTGAGCTCTGAGTGAAACTTTTCCCACACTCAGTGCATTCATAGGGCCTTTCCCCTGTATGGGTTCTCTGATGCTGAATAAGGTTTGAGCTCGCAGTGAAACTTTTCCCACACTCACAGCATTCATAGGGTTTCTCACCAGAGTGGATTCTCTTATGCGTGATAAGGTGTGATCGGCGAATGAAGCTTTTCTTGCACTCACGGCATTCATAGGGTCTCTCTCCAGTATGGATTCTCTGGTGGGTAGTAAGGTCTGAAGTCTGAGCAAATGTCTTTCCACACTCACTGCATTCATAAGGTTTCTCACCTGTCTGGATTCTCTGATGAGCAGTAAGATTTGAGTTCTGAGGGGTGCTTTCCCCACCTTCGCAGAATTTATAAGGTCTCCCTGCTCTGTGTATTAACTGATGTTTAACAAAGGCTGAGCAGTCATTAAAGATTTTACCACACTCAGTGCATGTACTTTTTTTCTTTCCCCTGAGGATTTTTTGCTGGGCTCTGGATTCTTTGAAGTCCTTGCGTGTTCCACCCTGACAGTACATAAATGTATTCAGTTTCTCCCCTGGTTGGTTTTTCTTCTGTCTCTCTGATCTGCGCAGACTCGGACAGGCTTTTTCCTGTTCATGACTCCTGCACATATTCCTTTTGGTTATTTTTGATAACGCTCCATGTGGTTCCATTTGCTTAGCATCTTTCTGCTGAGATTTCTGCTCCTCATTCTCACTTGCCATTGCAGCACCTGTGGCAATAGAGAAAGAAACCTCAAACAGGGATTGAAAAGGAAAGACCAAACCAAAGTAAGTGCTGAAGAGACATTAAATAAAAAAATCAGGAACTGAACTCCCCAAAAGGGGAAGAAAGGAGGGGTTCCATTCTGCCTTCCCATCTCTTCCAAATTCTCAGCAGGAAGAGAGAAAGTTATTGCCAGGTGCCAACTAGGGTCTATAAGAAACTGTGAGCTATATCGATCCTGAGAATATAACATTTACTGAGGACAACCCTGAACTCATAATGCTCCCAAGATTTTTGTACAGGACCTCAGATTTTTGCAACAGGCCCTGGCAGATTCCGGGTTGGTTTAATGTTTCCTCACCTGTGCAGAGACCTTTCAAGATCTCTTTTTCCTCTGAATCCTGGAGGCCTGGGACCCATGCTTCTTCCCCTTGTTCTAGCTGGGAGATCACATCAGGTTTGGGAACAGGAAATCCTGCTTGGGGAAAAAGAAAACAAATGAGATCGGGTGAGTTCATAAGACAGTCTCCTCACTTTTTTTTTATTAGTTTAGCCCCAATCCTTTAGTCACCAATAAAATCCAAGGCCAGCTCTCCAGGTCCTCAGAGGTGCAGTACACTTTCCTTGTGAGGGACTGAACTTCCCACATATCTGCTAGGAAAATGCACATAGACACTGTGACAGGCTGTATACCTATATTCACTCTTTTATAAAATTATGATATCTTTTGTGCAAAGTACATCTTGCCAGATATAATTTGAAAAATACAACCTGCAAACATTATCATCCTCCCAAACACTGCATATATATATATAGTTATGAGACTTTCGTGTAGTGATAAAAAATAGTTTTAATTAACCCCATTCCTTAAGAACATAAGAACGGCCGTACTGGGTCAGACCAAAGGTCCATCTAGCCCAGTATCCTGTCTACTGACAGTGGCCAGCACCAGGTACCCCAGAGAGGGTTGACCGAAGACAATGATCAAGCGATTTGTCTCCTGCCATCCTTCTCCAGCCTCTGACAAACAGAGGCCAAGGACACCATTTTATCCCCTGGCTAATAGCCTTTTATGGACCTAACCTCCATGAATTTATCCAGCTTCTCTTTAAACTCTATTATAGTCCTAGCCTTTACCGCCTCCTCTGGCAAGGAGTTCCACAGGTTGACAACATGCTGTGTGAAGAAGAACTTCCTTTTATTAGTTTTAAACCTGCTACCCATTAATTTCATTTGGTGTCCTCTAGTTCTTCTATTACGGGAACTAATAAATAACTTTTCTTTATCAGCCCTCTCCACACCACTCATGATTTTATAGACCTCTATCATATCCCCCCTCAGTCTCCTCTTTTCTAAACTGAAAAGTCCCAGTCTCTTTAGCCTCTCCTCATATGGGACCCGTTCCAAACCCCTAATCATTTTAGTTGCCCTTTTCTGAACCCTTTCCAAGGCCAAAATTTCTTTTTTGAGGTGAGGAGACCACATCTGTACACAACATTCCTTAGTGAACCAACAAAATCCTGCACCCAGATATGAAGTCCTCACAGATGCAGAAAATTCTGCTTATAAGGGATTGAATTACTCAAATATCTGCTGGGAACATGTACAGAGAAACTCTGTGTGATAGTTTTTACCTCTATGCTCACTCTTTTACACAATTAAAATCTACTTCGTACAAAGTATACCTTTTGAGATGTTATCTGAAAACCGTAATCCACTGAGCATTATCCTCCTATGAAAAATGTGCAGCAACACTGCAGGTAAATTTGAGATTTTACTCTAAAATGTTACTGAAAAGGTTCCGTGAAACACTCACAGACCAGTTCCTCAGAAACAGCAGGGTTATCACCTGGTTAAATGCCCATTTTCCAGCAGAAGGAAGCTGTGAACAAGGCAGTTACATTCCAACACGGGGATGGCTCGGAGCTCACCTCTACAACTGACAGCCTGTCACCACGACTTAGCTCAGTGGCTCCCAACCTTTTTAAGCATACAGACCCCCCAAGGGGAGTGACGGGAAGCGGCAGCCAGAATGTCTCTTGGCCCGCACCGCTTCCTCAGCTCCTGCCCCCTCCGTCCTCTGCCCATCCACAGAGGATATGGCGAGGGGGCTCTTGTGGCCAAAACAGCTCCTGCCCTGGCACTCTGCCTGTGGCTGGGCATGGAGCCCTGGGGGAGGGAAAAAAAGGAAAAGTGAAGATTGGGCCCATCGTGGGACTGGGAGGGGGGAGAAGGCTGGAGATAAATGGCAGCGCAGCTGGAGGACAGATGGTGCTTCCTGGGGTATCAAGATCCCATCCTAAGGGTGGGAGGAAGCGTGCATGCAGCCTGTCGTAAACAGCGAGCCCCAAGCGATAATGGCCTAGTGGAAAGTCCCAGTCCCGTGCTGGGCCCGATCTTTACTTTTCTTTTCCTTTCCTAAACTTTCCACGGACCCCCTACAGTATCATCACAGACACCCAGGGGTCCGTGGGCCATAGGTTGGGAACCACTGACTTAGCTGAAAACTGAAGATGTTTCTAGCACAAAGGCCTCTCGCTCATGACATCAACAATTACCAAAGAACTGAACTTGGAAGGAGGGGAGTCCCAGCTAAAAGGAAACCCGGCCTGTCATAGTATATGATTGGAGAAAGACACTGGCTTTGTCTGTGAATGACAAAAACGTTAATGACAAAAATCCTTGGGATGGACAGCAATTGTAAGATGCGCAGTGTAGACACCGCAATTTGCTTTAAATCTCTTTTAAATTAGTTTGTGTTTTCTTTTACTAGTTGATTTATCTGGCATTACTCAGGTCCTTAATTAAGGTGGGGTTTTTTCTGGGAAAATAAAAGGAAAATGTACATGCTTTTTAAAAATTATCATATTTTTCAAAAATACAGTGTTTTGATTAAGTTATATTTATTTAGGATTTCTTTAAAAAGGGGGATTGTTAGTTTTTTTCTGTTTAACTTTTTTTAGTAATATTTTAAAATAGGAATTCTATCAAGTGTAATTTTTTTTCATTCCTATAAATTCTTATCATTTGCTATGTTTTAACAAAAGAGGGCTATAGTCAATTTTGTTTCCAATAACATTGTCTTCTAGTTTTCAAATTTAAGCATTGATGTAACTGTGTCAAAACAGAGCACAGCTCCAAATTGCTGTTTTATATCTTTTCTGGGTAAGCCCCAGTTTAGTCTGGAGCAGGAGAATCGCAGAATTCCCATGTAAGAGGCGCAGTCAGTTCCTTTCTTTCTTTTTTTTGCTCAACAACTTTTGAGGCGGGGTGTGAGGGTTTCTCAAAAATCCAGAGGGGGCATGATGCCAAAAATTTCGGGAACCAGTTCTCTAGACAGAGTGTTCTGATTTTACTTGATGTACATTTTCCTCCATATTTCTCTTTACTTGACACTAGACTTCATTACTTGCTTTTACCCCAAACACATCTAGGTGTTGCGTGTTAAGCAGACTGGTGACTGGAGGTGTAACAGGTAAGCTAGAATAGCTGCGAATCTGCAAGTACTGGGAGCATTCAATGGAACAGGGGCAGGATTCCCCAGGAAGAGGGCTCAGTAGTTTGTACATCTATCACTTTCCCATTCAGAATATTTTCAAGAGCTGTTAAATCCACATGCAGACTCTGACACGGCCTACTCTTTACAGTTTTTCCAGGCATAGCTCTGCTGTACAAGGCTATGAAACAAATATCACCCTTCTCCCCTTCACTCCTGCAAATCCAACATAGGTATGGTGGCCAAAGATTCAGTGCAGACACCGCTATAGCATGAAAAAGTCAGTCACAAAAAATGAAGGCCCCAAAATGCCCATAAACTGCTGTACTGCAGAGCTAAGGTTGCCTGGGGCTGTCTCATGCCTTTCAACCCATGGGCGATGGTTAAACTTAAATCTCTGCAAACCAGAAGATGGAGTGAATGGAAACGCCACCCCTGCGATGCAACTTTAATTCTGCTCCCACCCACAACCCTGCAGCTGGGAAGGGACACTGGGAATAGCTCTGTCAGGGTGGCGAAAAGCTTAAACTGCCACAGGTATTGGAGAATTCTCTGTAGAGTCTTTATGTCAAGGCTGGAGACCTTTCTGGAAGATGATTTAGTCAGACACAAGGCGCTGAGCTCAGGACAGCAGAACCTGGAGGAAATTCTATTGCCTGTGTGACCTAGGAGACCAAATTAAACCTAATCATCCCTTCTGGCCTGACAAATCTATGAATCTATACTACAGGGCGACTCTTAACTTTGGAAGCCACGGGGGCCACCATGATACTCACAGCACATGCCGAGGGCTGCAACCTAAGTGTGGTGGCATATACATGCAAATATATATGCAAATAGGCAGCCACATGTGGAGTACCCTGCTGTACTAGGTAGGAGGAAGGGCTAAGAACATGCCATTGTACGTGTTGCACAGCTGGGAACACCAGCATTTATCTGCAAGCTCCCCCAGCTGTGGGCACTGGGTCAGCTGTAGCTGTCAACGGATGGCGGAGGGATTGCTTTGGAGCAACTTGGCAGAGCTGTGACTGTGCTATGAAGGGAGGTGCATGTGAACCCTAAGGGACCTGACCTGCTCTGCCCCATTCCAGGGCTCAGTGCTGCAGGCTGTGATAGCAGAGGCACACAAGGGGCAGTTCTTTCCCTACAGACTGCCAGCTGTCTGGTGTCGTTCCTGCTAGTGGTCCTCAGGGCTCAGTGAGAGGCAAGGGAAGGCAACGACTCAGAAGGAATCCCCCAGCTGACGGTAAGGGACTCGCGTCATTCTGCAAGTCAGAGCTGGTTTGGGTGGAGCAGGCTCTGTATCTGAGTGAGGGGCAGGGGCAGGAAGCTTCTGTTGGTTATGCTGGACCTAAGCCCCAGTTTCCTCTTAGCTAAGAGGAGATGTCTGGCATTGTGCGAAACTGCTCCTGTGCTCTGATCCCACAGTGTTCTGTAGCAGGGGAGGGGTGAGCGTTTGTGTGTGTCACAAGCATGTTGGGGTAACACTAAGGCAGGGCAGAGCAGAGGCTGCATCCAGAGGTGACGTGAATCTTAACTCTGCATTTCCCCATCTCAGAACCGCAGGGACAGGACTCCTTACCCAGCGAGGTCACGTTCTCGTAGTTCTCCTGCATGACGGCTCTGTAGAGGGCTCTCTGAGCAGGGTCCAGCAGAGCCCACTCTGCCCTGGTGAAATACACAGCCACCTCCTCGAAGGGCACCAGCCCCTGAAAGAGCAAGAGACCCCCACTCAGCACCTGCTGCCCACTCACAGCCCCACTAGCCAGGCGGGAGAGGAGCCGATACCATGGAAGCTCTGGGTGGCTCAGAGTCAAAGTCTTAAGCACACACTGTGCAGAGCATCTAGGAAACAGCCGGGTGAGGGGACAGCGAGAGAGACCCTTGTCTGTCACAGCAGGTCCATCCCACCCCTACTAGCCGGGGACTGATACAGGAGATGCAGCTGCTAGCAGGGCCCAAGGACAATGCCCTGGTAGGAAACCCAACACCCTCCTCATTGTGAGGACCTGGATATGAGGGGAGAGGCAGCTCCCCTGAGCCTTCCTGCGAGGGGCCCCCTTCATATCTCCCAGTAGCTACTGGATTGTCCCGTCAGGCTCCAGCAGTGAGAGCTGGAAGTTTTCCCAGCCTGTGATGGGGTGTGGGTCACTGTCCCACGCAGTGGCACGGAGACCACCTACAGAGAGAGGGAATGAGTCTGCTCTATAGCTGGCTTTTAGCTCACACAACAGATGCTCATGCACTGAGCTCCTGTCCGCCTTACAGGTCTAGCCCACACGGGCTGCGCAGGGGTTGACTGGGCATTGCTGGCTGAGGGAACCAGGCCTCTCCCTCCCTCCTAGACATGCTCAGCCTGGAGACAGAGTACCAAGGAAAGCTCTGTTGGGCCGTACTGCTGAGGAGGAAGGATGCCTGGGGGAAAGTCCATCCAGGGATCAGCAGGAGCCGCAGCCCCCAGAGGCCAGCAGCCCCCAGTGGTAGACTCCACTGCTGTTATGGCCCAGGGTTGAGACCCAGTGGAGGAGGGTGGGCCTGGGTCCTCCTACCCACTGCTGCTGACCGCACCCAGGGGGGCAGCTCTCCAATCTTAGCTCTAGAGGCCTACGGTCATCTACTGTTCTAACACTGGTGAGCAGTGGACCACTGAAAAAGCCAGAGGGCTGAGCACCCCAGAGTCTTTGCTGCTCTACCGTGCTGGAGGGCCTGACCCTGGGTCGGAACTCAATCTGCCCTGACCACTAGATCACACTGCCCAGGGAGCAAAGGGAACCACGTAACTGACTGCTAGGTCACACTCTCCTGTTTTATGGGTTAGGGCAAGTGGTTCCCAAACTTTTTGGCATCATGCCCCCCTTTTGATTTTTGAGAAACCCTCACTCCTCCCTCCCCAAAAATAGCAGCAAAACTTAGGGTGGGATTGATGGGGGGGAGGGTGTGGCTGGGTCGCCTCGCGCCCCCCCTCCTCCAGTTTGGAAACCCATGGTAGGCCATCAGGGAGACACTAGCAGCCGAGAATGACTCAGAGCAAGAGTCTTCTCCCCTGCCCACCATGTTCCTTGCAAGCTGTGCACTTGGGCAGCCACTCAGGAGAGATTCAGTTGCTGACCAGTTGATTAGCTGAGCACCGACAGCAGGCAGCCTGAGTTTCCACTGCTGGTGCACATCCACACATGCCCCTGTGCACATGAAATTTATTCTGCTCATGGAATGGAAAAAAAATAGAGGGAACACTGACCCCTTCCCTCTCCAAAAAAGAAATTACTGGGATTTAGAAAGACGGGGAAAAGCACCAAACCAGAGAGGATTTTTAACTGATGCTTGACAGTGACATAGGAAAAAGGCAAAACCTGACCTTTGCAATCAGAGTTTAGAAAGGAAAGAGAGAAGCCTGAAAATCTGAAGGCTTTTGGATCCATCTTTGTAAATTAGAGAGGAAAGAAGAAAGTCAGAGAGATTTTATACCAGTTGTTGAGATGAGATAAAATCTGAGTATTTCACAACATTTGATAACTAAATACAGGCAGTCCCTGAGTTACGCGGATCCGACTTATGTCGGATCCGCAGTTACGAACGGGGTTTTTCTCGCCCCGGAGGACGGGAGTGGCGGGACGCCCAGATGCGCCGCGGTCCCGCCGCCCACGTCCTCCGGGGCGAGAAAAGCTGCTCCGCGTCTCCCTGGTCTGCTGGGGGGGGAAGCCCCCCCCAGCAGACCAGGGAGACGCTGAGCAAAGCTGCTGAGCAAAGCCACGGAGCACGCGGGCAGCAGGACAGCCCAGATGCGCCGCGGCTGTCCCGCTGCCAGTGTCCTCCGAGGCTTTGCTCCCCGTCTCCCTGGTCTGCTGGTCTGCAGCAGACCAGGGAGATGGGGAGCAAAGCCTCGGAGGACCCTGGCAGCGGGACAGCCGTGGCGCGTCTGGGCTGTCCCGCTGCCCACGTGCTCCGCGGCTTTGCTCCGCATCTCCCTGGTCTGCTAGAGACCAGCAGACCAGGGAGACGGGGAGCAAAGCCTCAGAGGACGCCGGCAGCGGGACAGCCGCGTCATGTCTGGGCTATCCCGCTGCCCGCGTGCTCCGTGGCTTTACTCCGTGTCTCCCTGGTCTGCTGGTCTCCAGCAGACCAGCAGACCAGGGAGACGCGGAGCAAAGCCGCGGAGGACCCGGACGGCGGGACCGCGGTGCGTCTCGGTCTGCCGCCCGCGTCTCCCTGGTCTGCTGGGGAGGGAGGGGTGCAGCTAGTGCGCCCCCCCAGCAGACCAGGCTTTTCTCCGGATGCCTGTGGTAGAGCAGCTGGGGCGCTGCCGGTTGGTCCCGCAGCGCTGCTCTGGGCGCTACTGGACCAACCTGGCAGCACCCCAGCTGCTCTGCCCCAGGCGTCCCCAAGTCAGCCGCTGCTGAAACTGACCAGCACTGACTACAGGAAGCCCGAGGCAGAGTTGCTCTGCCCTGGGCTTCCTGGAATCAGCTGCTGATCAGTTTCAGCAGCAGCTGACTTGGGGACACCTGGGGTTCTTAAGTTGAATCTGTATGTAAGTCGGAACTGGTGTCCAGATTCAGCCTTTTGAAACTGATCAGCGGCTGATTCCAGGAAGCCTGGGGCAGAGCAACTCTGCCTCGGGCTTCCTGTAGTCAGCCGCTGGTCAGTTTCAGCAGCGGCTGAATCTGGACGCCAGTTCCAATTTACATACAGATTCAACTTAAGAACAAACCTACAGTCCCTATCTTGTACGTAACCCGGGGACTGCCTGTAGAGAAAAATGGACATTTGCAGAGATTTTATTTCCATGGTCAAGAATTTGAGGAAAGAGCTAAATCTGAGATTTTGTTAGTATTTTATAATTCAAGAGAGAGTATAATTCTGGGAGTATATTCAATTAGTAACACAGATTGAACCTCTCTAATCTAGAACTCTCTCATCCAGAAACATCTGTCGTTCAAAATGATTTTAGTGAGCCGGATCTCCACTTTTCATGGGTGCAGCCAAGTTTCCCGCAGTCCCATAAAGTTTGTTTACAGCCACCAGTCTGACCTCTTAGTGTTCTGTGCTTTTATTTAGCTCTAATTTACCCCTAAATGTCCTCTAACAGCACAGTAAGCAGCAGAAGTGTTGCTAATGCTGTTAGACAATATTGAACTCCTGTGGTACAGAAAATTCTCTCATTCAGAACCCGTCAGGTCCTGAGGGTTCCGGATTAGAGATGTTCAACCTGTAGAGAGCTAGAGAGAAAGTGGAGCAAAAATTTAGGGTATTTTATATCCATCTTTGAGATCTGCAGCAAAAAGCAGGGAACAAATGATATATTTAATAAGAGAGGGAAAATGCCAAGATTTGAGAGGATTTAATATTGATATGAAATAAAAAGGAGTAAGGGAGAACGTTGGAAGCAATTTTTATGAATGAACAATGCACAGATAGTGATGGTTTCCCACCACCACCGACCCTGTGCCTATGGACAGCCAGCTTCTCCCTTCCCTGTCTGTTGGTGGCAAGGAACAGCTGCCTTATTCCCATTCTGAATGACTCTAGTGTTGGAAAAGCTGCTCTCTGATGTAACTTGGTACCAGAAGCAGTTACTGATGCATGGTTCTTATTTGAAGACTTGTCCTAATTTGCTACCTCCTACTTTTCCCATCTTCTGGTACCCAGGTAGCAAATTGTAACCAATGACACCTGTCACAAGTTGCTACCTTTCACTGTGTCCAGCTCTATGGGTTGCATTCAGCCCATGGGTCCTACTTGGGCCATCAGTGGGCTATCAGTGTTTTCTGTGTGCTTATGCAGCCACCCAGAAGAGATTCAAATGCCACCCAGGTGATTAGCCGGGTGCCCACAGTTAAGTTTTTTTGTTTCTACTGGTGGTGCACATTCGCACATGCCTCGGTGCACATAAAACTTTATTCCGGATGAAAAAAATCCGCACACAGATTAGAGGGAACATTGCTGACTACACTACTTTTCTTCTACTTGCAACAAAGGGGGGTTAAAGAGAAAAACTTGACAGTGGGTGTGGGACGGGAGCAGAAATAACCCGGCCTGGTGTACATATGTATCTCTTAATATTGTGAAGTCATTTAAGCATCATTTGTTCTGCAGCTTCATTTACTGTGCTAACAATGGAGCATCCAGACATTGCTATTTCTGCCTAACAGTATGTGTACACTGCAGAGGGTTTTTTGGAAAAATGGCCGTTTTTCTGAAAAAACTTCAGTTACATCACACTGCAATTGTATTCTTTCAAAAAAAAAATCAAAAGAACAGAGGTTTTTCTGACATTGGTAAACCTCTTTTTATGAGGAAGAAACCTTTTTCTGAAAGAGCTCTTTCAGAAAAAGGCGTGTGTGGACAGGGAAGAGGGAGTTCTTTCGCAAGAAAAGGAGAGGGGAAAAAGTGCCCTGGTGGCCATTCCATCCATAGTAATCACAGCTTAAATGCAAGATACCATCCATTCAGTGTGGACGCGCTTTCAAAAAAGCAAATCGCTTTTTCGATGTGCTTTTGCAGTGTGGACACTCTCTTTCAGAAGAAGTTTTTTTTTGGAAGATCTCTTCTTTCTGAAAGAAGACTGCAGTCTAGACATAGCCCAAGTGAGCTGTGGGTTTGATTCATTTTAGAAACACACAAGCCATTGCTAAAACTATTGGCAACAACTTACTTATATTTTCTGAGAGTATTTGTTCTTAACAAATAGCACGGCGACATGTATCTGCGCAGTAATAAACGAAAATGATCAAGTGAGAAGAAGAATTCAGGGAATTCTAGCAGCAAATAAGACAAACTTGTGAACTGGTATGCAGTGTTCCCTGAGAGCTGTGCACTTGTGCTCCTGCTCAGGAGAAATCCAAATACAGTACCTCCCAGCTGATTAGCTGAGTGCCCACAGCTGGGTTTGTGTTTCTACTGGAGGGGCACATTTTCACATGCCTGGGTGGAAAACAACTGCACAGGGATGGAAAAGATTAGAGGGAACATTGGCTGGGACTCTCTGTAGTCAGACACAGATGGATAAGGGATTCTTTTATTTCTGAGGGGAGGTCTGTAAAATCTTGCACTAAATCAAGTCTCTTGCAGCACTTGCTGTACCTTACATCAGACAGAGGAGCTGCAGTGACTAACCAGGGGTGGGGTTGCATCCAGCCCCCAAATTGCCTGGATCCAGTCCCCAAGTCTTGGGGGTTCCCCCCAACATTAGGGAGCTGATGCTGGCATTCCAGCCCTGCAGCCAGCCCATAGTCTCCCCCACAGGGCTGTAGTGGCCAGCTGCCTGCTGCAGCGGGAGGAAACCCCTAGCGCTGTGGGTCAGAGTCAGGCAAGCCAGGTGAGGATCCAACCCATGGGTGTGAGAGGAAGCAGCTCCTGCCCCCATTCCTGCCCAGACCCCCACCCCCAGCCTGTTCCTGCAGTCTCTCCCCCCAACTTCCCCCCCTCCCCCCCCATTCCTACAGGCTCCCTGCTGCCCCATCCCACACCCCAAGCCTGCTTCCTGGCAGCCTCCCCTTCTACACACTGAACCCCTCATTTCTGACCCCACCCCAGAGTCTAGCCCCCCGCCCCCCCCAAAACCTAATAGCTCAGCCCTCCCCAGGCTCTGGTGTTGGCACTGCATCGCCCCTGGGGTTTCACTCCGGCTCCGCCCTGGGCTCCACGGACCAATTTCTGCCCCCGAGCTGCCCCCCTTTAACCCGCGTACTAAGCAAGGGGCAAACTCTGGTGCCACGTGCGGGCAGGGAAGGGCAGCGGCTCCAGCAGAGGTGACCGAGCAGGCTCGGGGCGGCTCCTCTCCTGCAAGGGCAGCGACCCCCACCCCGGACAAGGACAAAGCTGCAGCTACAAGGCTAGGAACTGCCCCCCCCCCCGGGAGGGGATTGTGCGTGGGCAGCTGAGACCCGAGAGAGCCACGGGGGCAATTCCCCCCCCATCACCTGGCTGCAGACCGTGCAACACCCCCAGCTCCCTCCCCCCCTCGCTTCACCCCACTGGCCCCCCCCCAGTCTCTGCCGCCCCCGGGATCCCCGCAGAGCCGGGCTGCAGCGCCCCGGTGGCTCAGGCAGCGAGTCACTTTCGCACCAGGCCCCGGCTGGAGAAAGTCGGGCTGGGCTGGGCACGGAGGGGTTAACGCGGGGCGCTGCCGGGTCCATCACGCAGGGTTTACAGGCTGGGCCCCGCCCCCGCCCATTGTTCCGGGGCTTTGTTCTCCGGGACCCTCCCCCGCGCCCCGGCCCGGCTCTTACCGGCGCGCAGGAGCCGAGGCGCAGCCGCCGCAGGGGGCGAGGGAAGCGCTTGTGCAGCTCCAGCCTGCGGCCGCCACCCCCACCTCGGCCCGGGGCCTGCGGGGAGAGAACCCGGGCGTCCGGGCACCTTGCGGGCGTGACGCGGCTGGGGGTGGCCTGCTGCCTTCGCCGCAGCGGCAGCGGATTGGTCCGTTCGCCTGCACGGCAAATCCCAGCCCCCAGCGAGCGCCCCCCAACCACGCCAGCTGCACCCCAGCGCTGCCTTTCGGGAACCCCCTTAGCCCAACAGACCCGCTCCCCTCCCCCAGCCAGGCGAGAACCCAGGAGACCCGGCTCCCGTAACCTACCAGCCCCCACTCGCCTCCCAGAGACAGGGACAGAACCCAGGAGTCCTGCTCCCAGCCTAATACCGTCCCCTGCACTAACCACTAGACCTCGCTTCCCTCCCACAGCTGGGTTGAGAACCCAGGCGTCCTGCCTCCCTTCCCCCTCGTCCCCAGCTCTAACCACTAGATCCCACTTCCCACCTCGTGCTGGGGCCCACACCTTGAAGCTGCTGACCAGTGACTAGATGGGGCTA
This sequence comes from Pelodiscus sinensis, assembly GCF_052426305.1. Classification (NCBI taxonomy): domain Eukaryota; kingdom Metazoa; phylum Chordata; order Testudines; family Trionychidae; genus Pelodiscus; species Pelodiscus sinensis. The sequence goes on along the minus strand of NC_143073.1, from coordinate 13,662,240 downwards.
TTTGCTCACAGACAAGGCACCTCCTCTGCAGGGAGCTAGGACTCCTGGGTCTTAGTGCCTGGGGGCAGGCTCTTGCCAAAGAGCACTGGAAAACGGCTGAGCAATGGATCCAGGCACCAGCCCACAGGGGATGCTCAGACATCCATAGGACAGTTTGGGGCAATTGCATAGGCGTGTGCAGCTCAGTTCATTAGGGTGTGCACCCAAATAATCTTTTTAAAATGTACTCTCTGACCCCCATTAGCCACACCCCTGGCCCCCATTAGCCACGCCTGTGGAGGTAATACTTTCAGGGCAAAATGGACACATGACCAGAAATAAAAGGTATCATGTGACATCCCCCCCCAAGGACTTTTCCCACCATCCTCCTACCAATAGGGATTAGTTTGGCCCTCACCAAACCCCCCTCATGCAACTATCCCGCGATTGCATTAACCCAATGTGTGTGACATTAACTCGGAGGAAGAGAGGCTGGGGGAAGTGTTCCCTCTAAGAGTTTCCTCCCATGAGCACAATAAATTTTGTGTTATGCACCAGTACTGAGTTTGTGGCTCGTTTGGATGTGCCACCGTGTTTGGATGTGGCACCCAAGTTATTAATAGTTATCTTATAAACCTTTACCTTTTCCCTCTGCTGCCCTGTCTCCTCCCCTTGCTCCATCAGCTCCCCTGGTGCCTGCTGCCCCCCAACCCCTCATGCACCTCTGCTGTCCTGACTCCTGCCCTTCTCACTGCCCTCAGCCTTCCTGAGACCTGCCCCCCCTCCACCAGCCCTTCTCTCCCCCTCTGTGCCCACTCCTCCATTAGCCCCACTCTGATCATGTGAGCTACCCCTCCTCATCCCCTCTCCTAACACCTCCCTCTACATACCTGCCCTGCCACTCTCCTCTGGTGCTGGTCCCTCCCCTGCAGGTGTCTGCCCTTCTGCTACACCCCCAGAATCCCCTGGCACCTGCACCTTCCCTTAGCCCTGCACCCTCCTGGTGCTTCCCCCTTCGCTCACTGCCCCTGCCCCCTTTGCCCTCTTTTTCCCTGATGCCCACCCCCTCACCACCCTCTGCCCCCGTTCCCCTCATGCCCCTGTGCCCTCATACATGCCTTGCTCCACCCCTGCCTTCCTCATGCCCACCTCTTCTTTCAAGCCTTCTCCCAGCACCTCCAGTTCTCCCCTCTAGCCCCCAAAGCCTTTCCTCTCTCCTATCCCAGCATTATCCTGTCCCCCCCCCCCACTGACACCTCCCCTCCTGCCCTTTTCCTCATTATCTGCACTTGGCCCCCTGGCATTTGTCTCTCTCCTCCACCCTGTCCCTTGGTGCCGCCTTCTTTCTTCTCCTGATCTGCCCCCCTCCCCTCAGCACAAGCCCCTTCCTCTCTGACCCTTTCCCCCTATTTTTCCCTCCTCCTCCAGTAGCCGCAAGCTGGTCTGTTACAGAGTTCTAGGGTCGCCCTGCCTGTCACCCTTCTGGTGCTCCCCCTACTCTGTCTTTCTTAGAAAGCGACGAGGAGTCCTGTGGCACCTTATAGACTAACTGAAGTGTAGGAGCATAAGCTTTCGTGGGCAAAGACCCACTTCGTCAGATGCATGTGACGAAGTGGGTCTTTGCCCACGAAAGCTTATGCTCCTACACTTCAGTTAGTCTATAAGGTGCCACAGGACTCCTCGTCGCTTTTGCAGATTCAGACTAACACGGCTACCCCTCTGATACTTGTCTTTCTTAGGTTTCTCAGCCTCCTTTTGGGCCACCATCACCCACCCCACAGTCTCTGGTTCCCAAAGTTCTGGCAGTCTCCCCAACACTTGGTGCCTGCACTGTGTCTGACTCGTCGGATTGCCAGGTGTCCAGTTTTCTACTGGACAGTCCGGTTTTTGGGCCCTCTGTCTGGTAAAAAAAATCCAGAAAATACCCGACACATGCAATGTCTGGTATTTCATGGTTTTCCGGCTGGGTGCCAGACTGAAGCCTGGCGGCAGCGGGGGAAATGACTGGAAGGTGGGGCGCAATCAGCACTGGGAGCCTCTAGTTGAGTCTGACTTCTTGGGGAGGAGGAGAAGCCCTGTCCCTGAGCATGTTGTGGAGCTGCAGCTGGTAGGGTTACCAGGTAGACCACCCCCCAAAGAACCGGACACACTTAATCATGGACCTGGGGGAGGATGGCCATGGCAGGGGGTCAGGGGCTGCAGGGCTGGCCAGGAGGAAGGGGGGCCTGGAGGAAGGAGGTGCAGGAAGCAGAGCTGGGGGGGAGGTTGAGGGCAGCCAGGTTTGCCGGGAGGAAGAGGGGGAGCAGCTCTGGGGGGGGGCAGGGGCCAGCCGCACTGCCCCCTACCCTGGGCCCCCCCCTCCCCGGACCAGCCACGCTAACCCTGACCCTGGGCCAGCCAGGCTGCCCCCGACCCCGGGCCTCCCAACCCCAGGCCAGCCGTGCTGCCTCCGACCCTGAGCCCTCCCCTCCCCAGGCCAGCTGCGCTGCCCCCGACCCCAGCCCCTGCCCTCCCCAGACCAACTGTGCTGCCCCTGACCCGGGCCAACTGTGCTGCCCCCGGGCCTCCCCGACCCCAGGCCGGGCCAGCCGCGCTGCCCCCAGGCCCGGCCCCCTCCCTTCCCGGACCAGCCACACTGCCCCCAGCCCTCCTGACTGCCCCAACCCTGGGCCCAGCCATGCTACTCCTGACCCAACCCCCCCCAGCTGCACTGCTCCCGATCCCCTGCCCGGGGCACACCCCCCACCTTCCCACCTGGGGTTTAAACTTACCTTGCCTGGGAGGCAGGGCGAAGATGCTGCTCCCCGCCGCCTGTTTCCGTGGGGTCCTAAGATCCGCCGGTTTTGGCCGTGCATGCGTGGCAAACCCTGCACAGCGTCCGTTCCCCAGTGCACCAGGGCGGCCCTTTGAAATATTAGGGTGTGCCTGGGCACACCTGGCACACCCCGTGCGCATGCCTATGGGCAACTGCACTGGGCCCTGTGCTTTGGGGCGGGGGGGCCTGCAGGGGCTGCCCCACTGTCCTGTGGATGGGATGGTCCCCCATATTTATGTTAGCTAAACCTGCGGGGCATGGGGCAGCCTGGGGAATTATGGGAGGGAGGTTGAGGGGCCAGCAGCAGGGGCCAGACCTCTCTGCACTCACTGTGGCGGGGGAGGGGGGGAGCAGAGACACCCGACCCCAGCTGGCTCTCTGTGGAGAAGGGCAGGCTGGGGTCGGGTCACTGCTTCCCACCACCACTGTGTCTACACTGGCGCGATCTTGCAGAAAAGCAGCCGCTTTTGCACAAAAACTTGCTGCCTGTCTACACTGGCCGCGAGTTCTTGTGCAAAAACACTGACATTCTAATGTATGAAATCAGTGCTTCTTGTGCAAGAACTATGATGCTCCCACTCAGGAATAAGCCCAACTGTTCTTGCGCAAGAGGCCAGTGTAGACAGGCAACATGAAATTCTTGCGCAAGAACGCTCTATTGTTAAAATGGCCATCAGAGCGTTCTTGCGCAAGACAGCGTCTACACTGGCATGGATGCTCTTGCACAAAAGCACATCTCTTGTGTAAAATCATGCCAGTGTAGACGTAGCCACTGTGAGTTGGGAGGGGCTTAACCCCTGCTGCTGGCCCCAGGTGCTCAACATAATCCCTCAATTCACGTTGCTCAGGGGGACTGTAGGGAATGGGTGCAGAAGGGGTGGGAAGAGGCAGGGTGGAGCTTGGGGGAAGGGGTGAAGTGGGGGCAGGGTGGAGGTGGAGAAGGAACAGGGAGAGGCAGGGCAAAGTGTGAGGCCTAGGACAGAGAAGGGGATTCCCTAGGCCCCACACCCTCCTAGGGACAGCCCTATGGACTATGCCCTGCTTCTGGCAGCCTGGCTCTCCCCTTCTCAGACCACTTGGCACAGGATGCCTGGGCTCTGGGAGAGGAGTGGTGTCTAGTGCTTAGAACAGGGGGAGCGGGAGCCAGGGCTGCTGGGTTCTCTTCCTAGCTGCTGTCTGAGAGGAGGCCTAGCCTGGCCTTGCCTTGCCTCAGTCTCACCTCTCCTAATCTGGGCTGTGTCTAGACTGGCAAGTTTTTCTGGAAAATCAGCCGCTTTTCTGGAAAAACTTGCCAGCTGTCTACACTGGCCACTTGAATTTCCGGAAAAGCACTGACGATCTACTGTAAAATCATCAGTGCTTTTCCGGAAAAACTATGCTGCTCCCATTCGGGCAAAAGTCTTTTTCCGAAAGACTTTTGCGCAAAAGGGCCAGTATAGACAGTACAGTTCTGTTTTCCGTAAAAAAGCCCCGATTGCGAAAATGGCGATCGGGGCTTTTTTGCGGAAAAGCGCATCTAGATTGGCCACGGACGCTTTTCTGCAAAAAGTGCTTTTCCGGAAAAGCGTCCTGCCAATCTAGACGTGCTTTTCTGAAAATGCTTTTAACGGAAAACTTTTCCGTTAAAAGCATTTCCAGAAAATCAGGCCAGCGTAGACGTAGCCCTGGAGTGTGGTTGGTTCCTGTGTGGAGGAGGGGCTGCAGGAACACCAAGTCCTGGAGGCTTTTCCAGGCCTGATTGTCTCTGAGCATGTTTCCATGCCAGGGGAGGGGCAGATGGGGCCACCTGGTCGTGTCTATTGCAAGACAAGAGAGGAACAGGTGGTACCTAGGGGCCATCCTAGTCCCCTGGCTCACATAGGCAGAGAGACCTTCCTGCCCAAGGCAAAGCCCAGGGGTGTGGCCTGGTGGGTTCACTGGTGACGGAGTGATGCTAGGGTTGTGGGAGGTGACTGGCTGTGGTCAGGGGATGCCATTGGGGTCTCTGAGCTGGGACCCCAGCCCCAACCTCCAGAGTGCCAATCCAACGACCCTCCTCCCCTGGAGAGCCCAGGGTCCCGCACTGACTGCCAGGGTCTAGCCTCTGGCAATTTCCAGCCATGGACAGAGACCCCTGACACCTGCACTGCATGCTAGGGGCCACCCCCAGACAGTGTCTATGAACACAGTCCCCTCAAGCCCCTCTGACCCACCACTGGGTCCTCCACCACCTGTCTGGGACCCCACATGGGAATCCCCACCAGCCAAAGACCTTCCCCGGAAGTCTGCCCTCCACCTTTCTGGGTCCCCCCATAGATCTTCATTGCTTGCCTAGACCCTATCGTGTCCCCCAAGCAGGACCCTCCGTTACCTGCTTGGGATCCCTTGACCCAGCACCTGGTACCAGACTCCCAGCTCCAGGTATGGCAGGGACCCCAGAGCTGGAGGAGACAGGTGCAGACTTGGGATGTCAACATGTACTTGACTATACGATTCACTGATAAGCCTAGGCTCATCTGTTAAACTTGTCGACTACACCGTTGCTGCCTTGGTATCAAAGGCAGCAGTAGGGATGGGGGCAGGGGAAGCTGCTGTGAAGCAGCTTCTGTCTGCAGTGGGCCCAAGTGCCCCATGGACAGAGACTGCTCTGCATCCCCCAGAGTAGCCTCTGTCCATGGCAAACCTGGGCCTGCTGCAAGCAGAAGCTGCTGCCTCTGCATCAGAGGCAGCAGCACGGGGAATCAGGCAGCCAGTCTGCGAGGGGAGCTAGTTTTTGAACTGGCTCTCCTCGCAGAACAGCTCCCTCCTACCACGCCGTATTGCTTCCTCTGATAGAGAAGCAGCAGTGCAGGGTAGCAGGGGACTCCCCAAAGTGGGGCTGGAGCGCGGTGGCTGTCAGCCCAGCCCCCGGGGTCTGGGGGCTATCAAATAAACGTGTAACTGATAATATTTTATGCGTCTACATGACTATTTTGTTCTATAATAGCTAACATCCCTAGTGCAGACAGGGCCCTGCCAGCACACCAGCACCCTCCAGCCTTGCTCCCCCAGAGCAGGATGCTCCAAACCTAGCTGCTCTCCACGCATCAGGACCGCCCCCAGGGCATGCTGCACAGATCAGCAGAGAGGGGCTGGTGGCGAGCAGCGGGTGTGAAGGAGAAACTCTGGGTCTGCTGTCTGCAGGCTCAGGCAGTGTCAGTGTCACAGGGGGAGGGTCAATGGGCACAGACTCTGCAGATTCATGTAGCAAATTCCACTTGTGTCCCATGTTCTTGCTTGACCACCTAATGCCACAGGCTGGATGCTCGTTGCATTCAAGCTGAGCGCCTGCTGTTTTCCAGGACAGACTGACACTCCATCCAGCCCTACCCCCCCAGCTCCTCAGCACTTCCTGTCCTGCCAGCCCACACTCTGACAACCCCACAATCTTCATGCTGCTCCACCTGTTCTCAGCCCCAAGTCATAGCTAGCTCTGGGCTGGGGCTACCACTGTTTATACAGGGACCCCTCTAGTGCTGCTCTGGGGTGAGTACTGGTATCTCTACTGAGTCACATCAGGGTGTTATGTGATTGGAGACTTCCTTTGGCCCAGTAGTCACCAATGTTCCCTCTAATCTTTTAATATAAAAATATATATATAGAGAGAGTGCTATACCTGTCTCATAGAACTGGAAGGGACCTTAAGAGGTCAATGAGTTGAGTCCAATCCCCATGGCAGGACCAAGTACCATCCTTTGCTCCAGATCCCTAAATGGCCCCCCTCAAGCATTGAACTTGTAACCCTGGGTTTAGCAGGCCCATGCTCAAACCACTGAGCTATCCCTCCCCCCAACCTGGAAATTTTTTCCATCAAAGTGCAAAATACATTTCTATGTGCACCAAGGCCTGTGCAAATGTGCACCACCAGTAGAAACAACCCTAGCCATGGGTGCTCTGCTAATCAGCTAGGCAGCATCTGAGTCTCTCCAGAGCGGCTGGGTGTGAGTCTATAAAGAAATGCAGAGAAAAATGAAGCCAGAAACACAGCAGAAGAGTCTGGAGGAGCCAGAATAGGGGCTGCAGCCTGGTGCATTCTAGATAGGCATGTGCCAGGGTCTCGCTCATGCAACAAAAAGGGCAGCTGTTGAACTGCCCCAAATATATGCCGGTGCTCACAGCTCCATGAAGGAGCTGCCCACTGACATCCCTGTTGTGGGTGATTTATAAAACTCCATTTTGCTGGGATGTGATAATGTCTGCAAGGGTATGTCTACACTTGCACCCTCTTTCGAGAGGGATGCAAATGCAGCTGAGTGAAATTACAGATGAAGTGCAGATTTGAATTTCCCAAGCTTCATTTGCATATTTGTGTTATGGTGCTATTTTGAAATAACAAATGCTGTGTAGACACAGGTATTTTGAAAAAAAACCCTTCTTCCGAAATAACTGCTAAACTTCGTTGTAGAGGAATAAGGGTTATTTTGGAAGAAGGGGTTTCTTTCAAAATTACCACATATACACAGAGTTTGTTATTTCAAAATAGCTCTGTTTCAAAATAGCACCATAACATGACTATGCAAATGAAGCACGGGAAATTCAAATCTGCGCTTCATTTGCAATTTTGCTCAGCTGCATTTGCATCCCTCTCTCAAAAGAGGGTGCATGTGTAGACATACCCTCAGACTTGATTTTGTATGCATACGATTCCATTTTGAACGGTGCTTGAAAATAGCAGCAGGGGTCAGCTAGATCAATCTGGCTGCAACCGGATTTTGCCTCCGTAAGCACTTTACCTCAGGAATTGTCAATCATGTGAACTTTTGCTTCACTGAACTGATAAAAGCTCTACACCTGCCAATCAATTGGGGTATGTCAACACTTGTACTCTATTTCAAAATAGGGATACAAATGAAAACCTTCGAAATTGCAAATGAAGCCAGGATTTAAATATTCCGCACTTTATTTGCATAATTGCATTATGGCGCTATTTCAAAATAGCGCTATTTCGAAATGAAACGCACTGTGTAGCCGCGTTATTTCGAGAGAAAACCCTTCTTTCAAAATAACCCTTATTCCTCATAAAATGAGGTTTAAGTTATTTCGAGAGAAGGATTTTCTCTCAAAATAATGTGACTACACGGTGTATTTTATTTCCAAATAGTGCTATTTCAAAATAGCACCATAACGTGATTATGTGGGGGGCTGATGTTCACCCGCGCTGCTTTCTCAGCTTCTGTCCCCTTTATCCACTGAACAAGGGGGCTCTCATGGCCAAAGGGAGCTCTGGAGTTTCCAGCTCCGCAAGGGTGGAATTTTGGGAGGTTACGGGGCAAGAGTAGAACTTTGGGAGTGCAGGGGAGGGCATCAGCCATGTGTGCTGGGATGTGGCTTGCTTTTGATCCTGGTCCCCAGATGCTAAGGGAGCGAGGGGATAGTGCTTGCATCGCATGCATGTCTCTCACACACCAGCTAGGCATGAGAAGGCATGTACAACATGCAAGTACTTTCCCCACACTCCCTTAGCTTCCAGAGAACGGGATCAAAAACAAGGTGCATCCTGGTATGCATGGCTGCTGCCCTCTCCCCTTCCCCCCATGCTCTGGGAGAGGGGGTGAAGAAAAGGAAAAGAAAAGTAAGGATTGTCCCCACTGCAGTAGGCTCAATCTTTACTTTTAAAAACTTCCCACAGACCCACTGGAGTGCTCTCATGGAGCCCCAGAGGTCCGCAGACCACAGGTTGGGAACCACTGGAAGAGGTTATTATTTGACAGGGACATAGCGTAGAACAGATCTTGTTAGCTCAGAAAACAGGAACATTAAATACAGTCAATTTTGGGGGAAGCCCAAAGCAAGGGCTCTGGTCCTTCCCCTGAGTTCCAAGACACCAAAGACCAACTCACTTCCAGCTGGCTGGCCTCTGAAATGTCTGTTACCAAATAGTGTCACCTGGTTGCATGCCCCTCCTGAGTCTCAGCTTATGTACAGGCAGCTGGAGCCCCTTCACCTGCCCTGAGGGTCTCAGCAAATCACACACCCTTGTTTCCACCATCTAAACACTGGTGCAATAAACAGAGAAACAGGCACACACAGCATTCATGAAAACAGTAAATCTCACATACAACAAAACAATGTTATATTGTTGTACTTTTTCACAATGTGAGCTGAGAGTGAAGGTTTTTCCACACTCAGAGCATATATTAATGAGTCCTGTGATGCTTTAAAGACTAACACATTTATTAGGGCATAAGCATTTGTGGGCTGTAGCTTACTTTGTCAGGTGCATGAGGTGAAAGAATTAGATGGCAAGGATATATACACAGAGATGGGAGTGTTACATCAGTGCTAATGAGGCTAATTCAATCCAAGTGGATGGGGCCCACTTCCAACAGTGATAAGGTAAGAATACATTCCCAGTCCCTATTCAGACCCATTACAATATAAAATTTACACATGAATCCCAGCTAAGCAGTTTCACACTATAGAATGGTTTTGAAGTTTTTTTGCTCAAGTATGGTAATTTTCAAGTCTATAACTGTGTGTCCAGAGAGGTTAAAGTGCTCCCCTATTGGTTTTTGTACGTTAGCATTCATGATACCTTATTTGTGTCCATTTATTCTTTTGTGTAGACAGTCCAGTTTGTCCAATATACATGGCAGAGAGGCACTGCTGGCACATGATGGCATATAATCATACTAGAAGATTTACCTGGTATTACTCAGGTTCTTTAGGGCAGAGGGCTGGTATGTGCAGGAGTCAGGGCATGGGGTGGGAGTGGCTGCTCCCTTGGGCCTGCCCCAGTCAGTAGGGACTGTGCTGCCCAGCCAGCGGCTGCACTGGGTTGACTGCAGCCATGCTGCTCAGCTGGTGGCTGCTCCATGGCTCTCAGGGAAGCGGAGATGCACTTACTTCCTGACACCCCCACGGCCATTCTGGAGTATAACTGTCCCCTATGCTTGCGGTCCCCCTGTGGTCATTCTGGAGTGTAACTATCTTTGCTATCACAGCCCTCCCTTTCTGTTTCATGAGAAACAATCACATTCCATGCACATCCCATTGTTCTGTCACAACCAAACCCGGACCTTGTTTAGTTATGATAAGTAGCATACCAAATTTGATGATCCAAGCTCTTACTGTTTAGGAGTTCTTGAATAAACAGATTCACAGATACCATAAATTCTCTAATATACATTAATAGAGCATATATTGGGTCTCTCTCTTGTGTGGATTCTCTGATGTACAGTGAGATCTGAGCTGAGTGAAAAGCTCCCCATACTAATAGCATTCATAGTGCTTCACCTGAATGGGTTTTTTTATGTACAATGAGATGTGAGCTGCGAATAAAGCTTTTCCCACACTCACAACATACATAAGGTCTCTCTCCTGTGTGGATTCTCTCATGCGTAGTAAGATCTGAGCTGTGCATGAAGGTTTTCCCACACTCACAGCATTCATAGGGTCTCTCCCCTAAGTGGATTTTCTCATGTCTAATAAGCTGAGAGCTGCAATTGAAGGATTTCCCACACTCACAGCATTTGTAGGGCCGCTCCCCTGTGTGGATTCTCTGATGCTGAATAAGGTTTGAACTGGAAATGAAGCTTTTCCCACACTCACCACATTCATAGGGTCTCTCTCCTGTGTGGATTCTCTCATGCCTAATAAGGTCTGAGCTCCTAGTGAAGCTTTTCCCACACCAACAACACTGAAAGGGCCGCTCCCCTGTGTGGATTCTCTCATGTGTAGTAAGATCTGAACTGAGAGTGAAGGTTTTCCCACACTCACAGCATTCAAAAGGTCTCTCTCCTGTGTGGATTCTCTCATGTCTAATGAGCTCTGAGCTGCAATTGAAGGCTTTCCCACACTCACAGCATTTGTAGGGCCGCTCCCCTGTGTGGATTCTCTGATGCTGAATAAGGTTTGAACTGGCAATGAAACTTTTCCCACACTCACAGCATTTATAGGGTCTCTCTCCTGTGTGAATTCTCTCATGTCTAATAAGGGATGAGCTCCTAGTGAATTTTTTCCCACATTGAGAGCACTGAAAGGGCCTCTCCCCTGTGTGGATTCTCTCATGTGTAGAAAGATCTGAGCTGAGTGTGAAGGTTTTCCCACACTCATGGCATTCATATGGTCTCTCTCCTGTGTGGATTCTCTCATGTCTTGTAAGCTGTGAGCTGCAACTGAAGGTTTTTCTACATTCACAGCATTCATAGGGCCTCTCCCCTGTGTGGATTCTCTGATGTCGAGTGAGATGTGAACTGCGATTGAAGGTTTTCCCACACTCACAGCATGTATAGGGTCTCTCCCCTGTGTGGATTCTATGATGTCGAATAAGGGCTGAGCAGTCACTGAAGTTTTTCCCACAGTCAGTGCATGTATACTTCCTCTTTCCTCTGAGAATATTCTGCTGTCCTGTAGTTTTTTTCAGGTCCTTGTGACTTCCCCGACAGTAAATAAATGCACTCAATTTTTCCATTGGTTTGTTTCCCTGCTCTCTCTCTGCTCTATGCTGAACCTCACAAATTTCTCCCTGCTTCTGACTCCTGCACATATTTCTTTTGGATATTTTTGATAATACTCCATATGGTTCCATGTGCTCAGCTCCTTCCTGTTCAGAATTCTGCTCCTCTTTCTCACTCACCATCGTGCCACCTATAGCAACAGAGAGAGAAACTTCAAACAGGTATGTAAAAGGGAAGACCAAAACAAAATATATGCTGGAAAGATGTAAAAAAAACCCCAACAACTGAAATCCCCTAAACTCTTCTCCAAAATGGGAGAGAGGAGATGATCAATTTGGCCTTGATATCCCATCCAAATTCTCAGACAGGAGAAAGTTACTGCAATGTGAGAGTTAGGATCTGTATAAAATCATGCGCTGTATCTGCCCAACCCTAATGATACTACAACTGTTAGGGTATGTCTACACTACAGTACTAATTCGAAATAACTTAGTTCGCATTAGTTAATTCGAACTAAGCTAATTCGAACTAGTGCATCTAGACCTAAAAACTAGTTCAAATTAGCATTTTGCTAATTTGAACTAGCATGTCCACATTGAGTGGACCCTGAACCGAAGTTAAGGCTGGCTGGAATAGGTGCCGGCAGGACATCAGGTTAGGACTTAGAGCGTGGAGCTGCTGCCTCAGGCTAGCCAAGGGCTGTGCTTAAAGGGACCCAACCCGCACCCCGGACAGACAGTTCTCAGGGTTCCCCGCTTGCTGGTCTACCTCGCTGAGGGACAGCAACGCATTTGTGTTTCGGAGTACTCTGCTTGCCCTCACCCGGGGTACCATGGCACTCTGCAACATGGAACCAGACCTGCCCCCGGGGACTCTGCTGCATCTCGTGGACACATTGCTGGCAGCCTGGCTGCACTCTCTGCAGGCTGCCATCCAGGAGGACCATCGAGGCGATGTCAGGATCCAGGGGGCCCTATGGGAGAGCTTCCACCCTGAGGAGTGCTAACAGTCTCCCCGGTCTGCCCCACCGGGGGCTCATGCCCTATTCCTCCCTCTCCTCCTTCCAGTTCCCTAGCCCCCCCTTCCTGATGTCAAATAAAAGACACGTATTTTCAAAAATAGAAACTCTGTTTATTCAACACAACTGGGGAGGGGGAATGAAACTGTGGGGAGATGGGGGAAAGGAGGCGGGAGAGGGCAGGAGAGAGGGTGGGAGAGGGGAGGGGGAAAACTGGGAGGAGGGAGCTGGAAGGGGGAAGGAGGGGGAGGGAAAACTCAGGGATCAGGGGTGGGGGGTCTCGCCGGGCCAACCGCCTCCCAGCACGGTGAGGGAGGGGGCCTCGGTGTCCCCGGGGGATGGGGTGGAGGGTGCAGAGGTTGAGGTGGGGGGTGTGGACATTGAGGAGGAGGGTGTGGAGGTTGAGGAGGAAGAGGTGGGAGGGGGGGCAGGAGTGGGAGAAGGGACAGTTGTTGGGGGGGCAGCAGGTGCAGGACAGGCACGGGGCATCATGCTCTGCAGCAGGGCCTGCAGTGTAGCATTCCTGGCTCGCTCCTCAGCCAAGTGCTCCTGGTGGAGCTGCAGGTCTGCCCGTATCCAGGCCTCCACAGTGTGGTTCAGGGCTCGCAGGGACCCCAGGTGCTGGTCCCAGTAATCCTGCTCCGTAGTGGTGGTCTGGAGCAGGCCGCGGGTGCGGGAGCATGTCCCGGGAGGGGTGGTGCGCCCTGCCTGAGTAGCTGGTGCAGCTGTAGAGAAAGAAAAGAAGTGGTCAGTTCTCCCTGGGGACACAGTGGATGATGCCCAGCACCCCCCTGCGACATAAGGGCAACCGTGCCCTGCACCGTCAGAGCTGTTGTGTTTGTACAGAGGCTATGGTCAGGATGTCTGGCTCTCCCCGGGACTGGGAGCTGCCCCAAGACCGCACCCATGTCCCTATGCCGTGTATAGTGTGGCTGGGGTGGGGGAGAGTTGTCCCCTGCCTCTGTGTAGAGGGGGCGTGTGAAGGGAGAGCATCCTGCTGGGTCCTGCCCTGGGGTCAGGAGTGTGTCAGATCTCTTCACACACACATGTGCCTATTGGGCCACGGCCCCTGAGTGTCACACAATTGGAGCCACCTGCCAAAGAGTGGGATGGCACGTGCTCGCATGTGCACAGGTGGCTGTATGATCCGTGGGAGGCATGGCCCACGCGCGCAGCCCCTGGTCTTCCTCCCCCCCCCCCCGGGCAGGGGACACTTACCCGGATGGTCTCCCTGGACGACCCTGCCGACTCCGGTGGTGGAACTCCTTGCGGTGGCCCCTCTGCTGCGCCCGGGTCAGGGCCCTCCAGTCCCGGCTCGCTGCCTCCCGGGCTGGTGCAGACCACCCAGTCCCCCAGGAGTCGGTCAAGGGCGGGGAAGTAGGGGCAGGTGTCAGCCCCTGCTGAGGCGCCACCCCTGGTGGCCCTGGTGTACCTCTGCCACAGCTGTTTTATTTTCAGGCGCACTTGCTCCTGGGTGCGCCTGTGTCCCTTGCGGGCCATGGCAGCCGCTATGCAGCCATAGATGGCCACGCTCCTCCTTCTAGTGTGGAGATCATGGAAATTGGGGGCCTGCCCCCAAACCTCAATGAGGTCCATGACCTCCACACTAGTCCAGGAGGCCGCGCACCGTCTACAGCCCCTGGCTGGCTCCTGGGGGACTGGGCGGGGAACATCTCACTGGCACTGGCTGCCTGGCTCATCCTGCGGCCACTGGGTCGGGGCAGAGACTGCTGGCAGGGCTGTCTCTGGAAAGTGCCATCTGGCCAGAGTCTACCCTTTGCCCCAGGGCTGGGGGAGAGGAGAGTTTTCCTGGTTTGGCCCAGAGTGGCCACCAGGGGGAACCTGGGAAGGGCTAGCCTCCAACTAGTTCGAATTAAGTGGCTACACAGCCCTTAATTCTAACTACTTAATTCAAACTAGGCGTTAGTTCTCGTAGAATGAGGTTTACCTAGTTCGAATTAAGCGCTCCGCTAGTTCAAATTAAGTTCGAACTAGCGGTTTGCATGTGTAGCGCCTATGAAAGTTAATTCGAACTAACGGCTGTTAGTTCGAATTAACTTTGTAGTGTAGACATACCCTTAGGGACAATCCTGAAATCAGAGAGCTCACAAGAGCTTTGCACAATATCCCAGATGTTTCCTCCAGGCACTTTTAGTTTCTGAATAAATTCAATATTTCCTCACCTGGGCAGAGGCCTTTCAGGATCTCTCTTTTCCCCAAATCCTGGAGATCTGGGACCCTTGGCTCTTCCCTTTGTTCCTGATGGGTGATTACATCAGGTTTGGAAACTGGAGACCCTGCTTAAATAAAAGAAAACAACACAATCAGGTGAATTCAGAAGACTTTGTCATGAAAATAATTATTAATTTAGAACTCAATTCTTAGGAATCCAGTGAAATCCCAGGGCCAGCTCCCCAGATCCTCAAAGATGCAGAACACTCAGCTCATGAGGTACTGAGCTACAAACATAGATATGGGAACATATAGAGACAAATATTGTGACAGTCTTTAACCCTGCATTCACTTTTGCAAAATTATGATATATTTTTTACAAAGCAGGGGTCAGCAACCTATGGCTCAGTACAAAACCAAATATGGCTCTTTTGTCATTCCCAAAATACATGCAACATTTCAAATTAAAATGAAAAAGTAATTCAAAACTTTAAAAACATAAGAATATAAGTGCACTCCCTGCCAACAGAGTGAGAGGGGCTGGCGGTGGTTGTCTCTATATGGCCATGGCAGCCTAACTTCAGCCCCATCTGACTGCTGCGGTCTGTCCAACATTCCAGCTGAGGCGGCCTGCCTTGGACCCCAGCCATGGCAGCCTGGCCAACAAGACCTCAATCAGGGCCCAGTCCCCATCTGGCTGCAGCAGCCTATCCCCAGCCCTGATCCTGGGGTAGGTCCTGTGGTCTGGTCCCCATCTGACCACAGGCAGGGCTGGAGGCAGCCCCCCCTCCTGCTGCAGCACGGGTAGGAAGAGAGGCCATGATCTGGCTGTGGCGATCCTGGCCCAGCCCCTCATCCAGTCACTGCTACCCAGGTGCAGCAGACAGTCTCTGGCCAGGTAAGGTAATTTGGCCCCAGAACCTTTCCCCCACATAGTCCAGTTCCCATCCTCAGCGTCCTGTCCTGACTCCTGCACCTCCCACACACCAGTCCTCTGCCCTGAGACCCACGTGCACCCCAATCCTGACTCCTGTACTCCCATATCCACAAACTGCATCCCCAGCAGCAGCAGAAGTCTCATTAAATAAAGTCTATGAGTACAATGTTTCATTTATGCTATTATTAATCACCATGTCAATTATCAATAATATTAAGTTGTATATTTTCAGTCATGCAAATGGGCATTCTTATACTGGCTCTTTGTTAAGTACTTGTTCTGAATTTTGATGTAGTTTGGCTCTTTGGTTTGAAAAGGTTGCCAATCCCTAGTACAAATTATACCTTGTCAGATATAATTTGGAAACTGATAATATGCTGAACATTATATTGTCTTGTTAGACTATGTATTAAAATAGAAATACTGCTAAAGTTAAGATTTTACTACATGATATTACTGAAAAATATATTAGAATTATGAAAACAACCCATACACCAGATCCTCGGAGACCAACAAGGGTATCCTTTTGTAAAATGGCCATTCTTCAACAGAGGAGAAGATTTTATCACAGTACGGCTTGAACCTCACATCTACAACACATAACTTATCACCATGAATCATCTGAAACTTGGAAGAAGATGTTTCTACCACAAAGGACTGAATTATAAAAAAGATGGGGAAAATGCTAGAGACTTACTTTCTCTCCTATTTCTCTCTACTCATGACATTAACAACTCCTGGAGAACTGAACTTGGGAAGGCAGGGCCCTGAGAGAAAGGAAATACAGCCTGTCACAGCTTATGGCAGAGCTACTCAAATTTGCAAGCCCTGGGGTCCATAATGATACTCACAGCTCATGCCAAGGGCCGCAACTTAAGTGTGGTTGCATATACATGCAAATATATATTTGCAAATAGCTTTTCACATTGACAGGCATGAATACAAAGATTAAGGCAAGACTTCACTTCATGCAGGCCCCATTTAAGGCAGTTCTGCTGATATTAGTAAAATGCAATATTTACTCGATTTCTACCCATATGATAGCACTTTTAATGAGCAAATGAGTCCAGGAATTTAACTACTAAAACACATATCAATAGAAGACCATTATCTTGACTACTTTTTTGTTTTGGTTTCACAATTTTAACAAATCAAACAAACTGCAAATACAGTACTGGCATTTACTGGAGTATAAGTACAATCAATGTGGAACTTTGGTTGTACATTAGGAAAAAGTTCCTAACTGTCAGGGTGGTTAAACACTGGAATAAATTGCCTAGGGAAGTTGTGGAATCTCCATCTCTGGAGATATTTAAGAATAGGTTAGATAAATATCTATCGGGGATGGTCTAGAAAGTACTGGGTCCTGCCATGAAGGCAGGGGACTGGACTCGATGACCTCTGGAGGTCCCTTCCAGTCCTAGTATTCTATGATTCTATGAAGATTGTATCTGCAAACTTTTCATCAGCTGTTTCACATCAGGCTTGTATTCCACTGTAGCAGCATGGAGACAGTCGGTCAGATGTCTGCCAGTAAGAGAGGTGCACAGTTTTGACTTGATGATTTCCATGAAGGAAAATGAACTTTCACAGACATATGTAGACCCAAAGCATGTTAGCACTTTTTTGGCACATTTCAGTAAGGCAGGGTACATGTCTTCCTGTACATAAGTCATCCAAAATGTTTCAGTGTCCTCTTTCTTATGCCTAGCTTTTAGAATACTATTGTTTTGCACTTCTATCATCTCTTCTTCAAATGTGGCCCTCTCAACACCAAATTTCACTGCTGAAGGTGAGACTGCCTTTACCACAACTGAAAAAGCATTTTCAGTAAATTCAAGAACTGTCTTCAGGGATTTGACATCTAGAAAACAAGAAGAAAATTTGGTTTTCAGCTCTGAGATGTACTCCATTAAAAAAAAAAATCAGGCAAAAAAGATGCATGTTCACTCATCTGTGTCAATTGCAAGTTGAGGATGGGAAAGAGAGTTAAGTCTTTCTCACAAAGCTGATCTGTAAAAAGGGCCAGTTTTGTTTCAAATGCAGAAACATCACACACCAGAGAAGTCAGGTTTTTTTCTTTGCCTTGAAGTTTAAGTTTGAGTGCATTTAAGTGGTGTGACATATCAGTGAGAAAAGCCATGTTTAGCAGGAATGTCTCTGCACCTAAACACGACAGTAAATCCTGGTGATCCTTTGCCTCCAAAAACACTTGTACAGCAAGTTGATCCATAAACTGATCCAACACTTTTCCCCGACTCAGCCATCTAATTTCTGCAAACATTGCCAAGTCACCATACTGTGTTTTGTACTCAACTAAAGCTCAAAACTGTCTTAAGTTTCAAGGCATTTGCAACAATTAAGTTGACGATTTTTGTGACACTATACATTGTGCTCTTGAGAAATACTCTCTTCAGTTTGCTGCCTAACTGTTCTTGGTGCAGAATGCAATGGTATGAAAAGAAATCTGGAAACTGTGGATTTTTCTTCAGCAAAGAAATTAGCCCCTTCTCTTTTCCAACCATAGAGGGAGCGCCATCCCTCCCTACTGAAGTAAACTTCTTCAAATCAAAGCATTTTCCTGGTTCTTCAAAAAATGCCATTAGCACAGAATAAATGTCCTCTTCCCTAGTTTGACCAGTCAAAGGTAGCAGAGTAAACATTTCTTCGACATACTTTTTGCCATTGAAAAAATTCACCTACATTATGAGCCGAGAGATGTCTGAACGATCAGTAGATTTGTCCATTGCCAGACTGAAATATTCAGTGCTTTCAATGTCTTTTAGCAATTTAGAAAACAGATTGCCTGAAATGCTTTCAATTTGTCTTATTATGGTTGAATCAGACACTTGCAGATTTGATATCTGTTTTACTGTATCCTTTGTTTTTAAATTCTGCAAAAAGTGATTCACTGCAGTCTAAGAAACACTTCTTCATCAATTCACCTTCAGTAAAAGATCTTTTTGATTTAGCTATCTGTCAAGCCATTTTGAAGGAGACTTCTGTAACAGCATCACTGTCTTTAACTTGTGAACTAAACATATCTTGTTGAGTACGGAAACCTTCCAGTAAGGAATGTATCTTAGTTTTTCTTAAATTGCTGCCAGGTGGATACGAGTCTTTGAACTCAAGATGACAGAGTCATGGTGCCGTTGCAGATTTGTTTTCTTTACCACAGCTACAGTCTTTTGACAAAGAAGACACATTCGTTTTCCATTTATTTCTGAAAAAGTGAATTCCATCTCCCAAACAGGGTTGAAAACCCTGTGTTCATCCACAAACCTTGCTTCTTTGTTGCCATTTTTAATGCTTCTTATTACAAAGAAAATTGTATACCAGTGTTTTGGGTGTTTAGCTTGAAGCTTCAGGTTGTGCATTTCTTGGAGAGATTTTACTCAGAAAAAGTTTCCAAACCAGAGCGCTTCAATCTGCAGTGGGTGGGGAAGCTGGGCGAGTCAGGCTGGACATGAGAGGCAAAAAGGACAGGTGCCTCGGATCCCCGTCCTGGATTCCCTGCAGCGCTGACGTCCCCACGTGGGAGTCAGTTGCTCTATGCGGGACGGAGGAAGGGCTGCCAGATTAATTTAGATGAAGAGTAAAACAAGTCTAGGAAGAATATCATTACAGTCACTTCAAGTAGGGAGTGTCAGAAATGGTTACAAGCAAGTGAAAGTGAAAAAACACTTGAAATTATGAATTAACAAAATGGCAGTCTTGGCTCAAAGATTCTTATCATGTTACTTTCCAGCAAAATGGAGACCAATTATGGGAGAAATTGACCACTTACTCAATTTCTCCCATAAAGTCCAAAGTCCTTTGTTTTAGTGAAAGAGAACTTGGGATTCTCTGTTTCTCTCATATAGTTCAGTGAATCTTTTCTCAAGGTTCCACCCCAAAATATAGGTCATTCAAGCTGTGAGGAAGGCAGATGGAGTCTAGCAATGAAGGAAATTCAATGCTCTGAATGTCTAGTTCAGAGATACAAACATTTCATATTTATGAATAACCTCCATTCCCCAGGTGTTTGTAATGCTGAGATTCTATTGCACAGGTAAGTTGGGGTATTCTGAACCGGTCAAGCCCACTGAAACCAGCTCATTCTCATTTCTTCCAGCCCTCTACTTCATTGAAATTCCCTACAGAACCTTCTTTATGGTACATCTCTTTTCCACTGCCTCCAGATACCTCAGCTCACAGGATCTCTTCACCCCAAACTTGCCCCTCCATTCCACCAGCCTACCACTGCCTGGGCACTCTCTGCTCTTCAACAGGCAGGAAGGCTGCTGACTGGGCTGTGGCAGCAGCCAGTGCACAACCACAGCACCAACTCCGGGGTGCAGGCACAAAGGCTGCAGATTGGGCTACGTGCCAGCCAGGAGTTGGTAATCTCCCCATTCTCCACCCATCCAACTCCATTACAGATGTGATCTGCTGAAAGCAGGTGAGCTGCTGGTGGGCATACGGGGGCTCAGCTGGGCAAACTCCAATGGCCAGGACCTGGGCCACGTGGGCTGCTCCTTGTGCAGCAGGGCCAAGACCGGGGCAGGAGGCTGCTCCTGGGTGGTCAGGACCAAGGCTTGGGCCATGTGGCTGCTCCTCCAGTAATGGAGCCGTGGTAGTGGGGCAGAGATGGTCCAGACAGGGGCAGCAAGTTTCTGCTGGCTTGGCAGCAGAGAGCAGTTCCGCAAAGTAATGGAGCCACGCTAGTGGGTCAGAGGCAGCCCAGCTACCCAGCTGGGAACGGGAGCAGCATGTTTGTGAGTGCATAGGATGGGCAGGAGAAGAGGGGGTGGATGGGTGCTGGCACTGGGGTGAGGTAGAGGCAGGGAGGTAGTTTGTTTGTGCTGTGAGGTTGGGAAGGTGTGGATAATTTATTTGTGCTTTACCTGGGAGTTAGGACAGAAGAGACTGCTGGTGCCTGCTACTTTGAAAAGCAGGATTTTATCCCAGCTCCCACCTGGGCTGGGGCAAGCAGATTCCACAGGGGTGGATGGGGGAAAGAAACGGTAAGTGGATGCTGCCATCTGTCTGGTGAGGAGGAAGCTGGGGACAGTTTATTTGGGGTGTCTGACTGAACACTCAGAGGCTTGTGTGCTGCTTAAAATATCAAACTACGAGCCCGAGATTGGAGAACTCAGCAAGGGAAAGCAAGGTCAAGGATCACACTAAATGTTAAGATCTGCATCTTAATTTACTAATATTAAATACATTAATAATTTATTTAATAATAGTAGGACTATTATTGACTTTAAAAAGTATCACTGGCACTTGGACTGTTACATACAGGGGAATAAGTTAAATCTTGGCACACCACTTCTGAAAGGTTACTCTCTTGACTTTATTTATTACATAATTACTTGTTTTTAGAGCTCTGCAATCCATCTGCTTTATATCCATGGCTCATTTTTGCAGAAGCAAAATTTTGCATCTTCACAGGTCTCTACTTGTTTTCACTCTAAACAAATTTAAGACTACGTCTACATTAGAGACACTACAGAGGCACAGCTCACCTGCTCTGCTGTGCCGCTATATACTCTCCCACATAGCCTCTCTAGGCCAAAGGGAGAGCTTTTTCCTATTGGCATAATAAAACCCCCAACCATCGTCAGTAGCTATGTCAATGGGAGAGTGGCTCCCACCAACATGCTATCCACACTGGTGGGCTTGTGAGCAAAATGTATGTTGGCTGGGATTAGGGATGTCAAATCCCAGTTAACCAGTTAACCCTTAGGTTTAAGTGGTTAACCAATTAAGTGGGATCCTGCTCCTGCACCTCCATGAGCTGGGCTGCCACTGCTGGCCCCCCCATACAGGTGGTATCCCAGCGCATCAGGGAGCCAGCTTCTGCTCCTTTTCCCTCCATGTGCCGCTGCTGGCCCCCTCTGCTCCTAGTCCTTCCCCTTTCCCACTTGGAGGAAGCGAGGGGGGTAGCAGCAGAAACAGCAGCCCAATGTGTGTAGTGGCCAGCTTCTGCTCCTGGCCTTCCTGTGCTGAGGGAGGCCGGCTCCCAACGTCTGAGGCTGCTCCTGGGTCCCAGTTAACTATTATCCAGTAAGTATTACTTAGGTTAGGTTAACTGTTCACATCTCTAGTTGGGATATGTGTTTTTTAATACCCCAAATGAAAAAGTTTTATCAACAAAAGTGCTAGAGTAGACATAGTCTAAGTGCTGTGTTAAGTGGATCCATGACAGAAGATGTAAAAGCCAAGCTGTAATACCTGTGAATCTGTGAGCATCAAGTGGAACAGGGGCTGGATTCTCCAGAGAGATGTTCAGAGGGCTCATCAGTTTGAGTGTGTCTATTGCCTCCCTGTTGAGAATATTTTGAAGTGCTATAAAATCTACACACAGACTCTCTCATAGTCTGCTTTTAAAGTTTTGCCACAATATCCCTATTGCTTAGGACTGTGAAAAACCACCTCTCCCGCCCTCACACACACACACACAGCTATATGGGCAAAAGGACAATTGTCAATGCAATTATAGTGACAAAACATCCACCACAATAAAATGAAGCCAACAGAATGCCCATAAAATACTTTACTGCAGACTTAAGATTGCCTTGTGCTGTTTCGTGCCTTTCACCATATGGATAACACTAAATTTAAATCTGTGCAAACCTGAAAGTGAAAAGACATGCCATCCCTGCATTGCCACTTTAACTTTGCTCCCATCCAGGAGCAGTCCAAGGCCGGCTGCGACAGCTGGCGCCCCAGGTGGAAAGCACAATCGGTGCCCCCGCCTGCAAGGCCGTCAATGGCCATGACATAATCACGGGGCACCCTGGCGCCCCCTGACGTCATCACTGGGCATCTGGGCCAGCGGCGCCCTAGGCAACTGCCTAGTTTGCCTAGGCTCATGGGCCGCCCCTTCTCCCATCCCATCCCATCCCATCCCTGCAGCTGGAAAGAGCCACTGGGAATGGTTCTCTAAGGATGGCACAAAGATTAACAAAGTATCACAGGAACTGGGGAATTCTCTGTGTGTTCAAGTCCTCATGTCAAGACTGGATGTCTTCCTGAAAATGATTTAGTCAAACATGAAGTGCTCTAGCTCAGCACAGCAGTAACTGAAAGAAATTCTACAGTCTGTGTGATAGGAGATCAGACTAGATCAGTGTTTCTCAGCAAGCGGTACGAGTACCCTTAGAGGTACTCGAGAGAAGTCTTGGGGGTACGTCAACACAACTGAAATTTGGAGAAAACTGGATTTTTGTTTTAAGTTTTACCACACTTTATTATTGTTGTACTTTTTGCACCCAAAATTTCAGCGCCCACCCGGCTACGATTAAGATGTTTAAACAAATATGTTGCAATAGTACAAAAAACAATTGTGTGTCTGAAAACTGTTGGGGTGCTGGGGGTACTTACATTTTTTTTTGTTTTTTAAAAAGAGGTACTTTATAAAAAAAGGATGAGAAACACTAGACTAGATAACCTAATCATCCCTTCTGGCCTTAAAATTCTATGAATCTGTAATAGCTACAAGAAAGGACTAAAAACATGCCATTGTGTGTCTTGTATTGTACAGATTAGAATACCAACATTTATCTCCAAGCCCTCCAGTTGCATGCACCGGGTCAGCTGTAGCAAAACTAGATGGGGGAAGGATTAGTTGGAGCAGCATGACTGAGCTGTGACTATGCTATGACGAGAGGTTCATGTGAACCGTGAGGGAGCTAGTCTGCCCCATTTCAGTGCTCAATGTCATAGGCTGCGCATCATCAAAGGTGCAGAAGGGTGATTCTTGCCACAGGGCTGATATCATACATACTAATGATCTATGGGGCTCAGTGAGGGGTCAGTGAAGGAAATGCACCAATAAATCTTCAAGGTAAGGGAGTGGTATCATTTTGCAAGTCTGAGCTGGTTTGCGTGCATTAGACTCAGTGTTTGAGTGAAGGCTGGGAATAAGAAGGTTCTGTTCATTATACAGGAATCACATCCCAGTTTCATCTTAAAATGAGAAGATATTTGACACTGCGTTAAACTGCTCCTGTGATCTGTTCCCATAGTGTTGTGTACCAGGGAGAGGCAGAGTGCTTTATGTGTGTATTAGGGATGTGAGTAGTCGCCTAAGCCTAAGTTTATCAGTTAATCTAGTCAACTACTTGCATTCCTACCTCCCCTTGCTGTCTCTGATACAGAGGAAGCAAGAGGTGGGGAGCAAGAGCTGGTGTTGGGGGGAGCAGACTTAAAAGTCGGTTCCCGCCAGCACTACCTCCTCAGTGCTGCCTGTCCCCCCATGCTGCCTCTATCAGAGGCAGCAGTGAAGGGGAGTGCAGGGAGAGGAGGCTTCTGCGAAGCAGCATGGACCCGCACCCCCCCGCGCAGGGTCTGCTGCCTCAAAGCAGCTCTTGTTCGGCAGCAGCTCCTGTCCACTGGGACCCCTTGCAGACAGGGGCTGACGCCATGAAGCAGCTCCTGCGTGCGGTGGCCTGGACCGGTTGCGGACAGGGGCTGCTCCGGCCATGCAGGCAGCTTGGGCTCTTAGTACATTTGAACTGCAGAGCCAAGGAGGGGTAGATCCCAGACCCGGTGTGAGCTGGGTCTGAGCCAGGCTGCCTTCCCTTATCGACAAACCGAGTAGTCAATAAAAATTCTATCAACTACTTCATTGGCCAATTAACCACCTCTTAACATCCCTCGTGCATGTGTGATTGGCATGTTGATGTGGTGCTGAATCAGGGGAGTGTAAAGGTTATACTGTAGTGCTGATGCAAACCTTGATTAATTATTTCCCCTTCTAAGAACCGTGGGGACAGGACTCCTTACCCAGTGAGGTAACATTCTCATAGTTCTCCTGCATGACGGCTCTGTAGAGGGCTCTCTGAGCGGGGTCCAGCAGAGCCCACTCGGCCCTGGTGAAATACACAGCCACCTCCTCAAACGTCACCGGCCTCTGAAAGAGCAAGAGCCCAAAACTCAGTACTTGCTACCCTACTCACAGCCCCACCAGTCACGGGGGAGAGGAGCCAATCAAATGGAAGTTCTGGGTGCTCATGGTGAACAGTGTCTCAAACACACATTGCTCAGAGCATCAAACAAACAGCAGGGTGAGGAGATGATGGGAGAGCCTCTTGTCTCTCCCAGCAGACCCATCACACCCTTACTAGCCAGAGACTGATACAGGAGATGCAGCCTCTATCTGGGTCCCATGAGAGCTCCCTCATAGGAAGCTCATTGTTCGGACCTGAATACAAGAGGAGAAATATCTCCCCTAAGCTTCAGCTATGGGTACTCTCTTCATATCTCATAGCTCGAGCCCTGTGTGGATTCAAAAATACATATCTGCATCTGATCCATAATCTGCAAAAATTATCTGTAGATATATGCACCTGCAGATGCGATTATCTGCAGATATCTGTGGATTTCCAGGACTCTACACTGGGTCTAGGCTGAGGCTCAGAGCCAACCCCCAGTCCTGACTTGGGCTCGGTCAGGAAGAGCCACATGGGCAGCTGTGAGAAGCCTGCACAGAGTTGTGGACCCTCCACCTGCCTTTGGCTGGATGGGGAGCAGCAGACTCCAGGGCAGTAGCCCTATGACACTGTCCTTGTTATTCCTTAGTTATCCCTCTGCACTTAACTGGATCCTGGTCCTGGGGCTCCTCCCACAAGACTGGGGCAGGGGCATTCAGATATGGATGGACTTGTGCCAGCCAGCCAGGAGGAGCAGACATCCAGGAGAGATCTCGGAAGGATGGTGGAGTCACCCACTCTCCTCTGAAAGGCAGGCCAGCAGGAACCCACAGGCAGCAGCAGAAATACTGAACTCTGCGAGGCAGGCCAGACTATCCCTACACCTGAGCTCCAAGAGGGTCTGGAAGAAATATAGATTGTTGAATATGGAGTGATCAGGATGGTATAAGTCTGGTCAGGATGGACCATGTCCATCAGCACGGACCTCAGTCCAGCGAGATGACCTTTGCTATTAGTTGTAGTCTGTGCTGAGGAACAAGACTCCTCAGCGGCAATAAAACCACCTTGACGAGAGTGATATGGTTCTTGGAACAGAGGCTTTAATGCTGTCGTTCCAATGTGAACACCCTGATTGCTTTTATTGCTGTAATTGGCTTCCAGAGGTGTCCCACAATGCTTGGAGTAACCACTCTGCTCATTATTTTGAACTCAGCAACCTTGAAGGAATGCCATCTACCCCTTTGACAGCCAGGGCTGTTCTGCTCCAGGACACAAAGCAAATCATTACTGTGTATTGCTCTTGTGGTCTTCCAGAATAGGAACAGAGGCATGCTGGCTGGGATGAATGTGTGGTGACAGTGAGAGACACTCTGTACTTTGCAAAGCTAGAGAATGAGTCAGGGACTGAGGTTGGAGTCTCCTCCTGCCCCCAGTTTCAGGACTGATTGTTTCCTACAAGTGTCTGAATTTACGAGACAGCATGATGACACACTTGCTCCCCCCTCCCACACTTACTGTCACACACTCTCCCACACACTTCAGTTGAAAAGAGCTGGCAGCGAGATTGAGAAACATGCATCATGTGACACTGTACCTGCCCCATTAAGTGCTGTGATGTTATTGGATTATGATACATCCTCACAGATCATTGTTGCAACCACTGTTATATGTGTGCAGCAAATCATATATAAAGTGTGCCGAACGAGATGTCTACATAAAGCTAATGTTTCTCTGGTTATGGTTATACTATTTGTGTGAGTGTATCATTTTTGTACTTGACGATATGAACATTAGCTATGTATCTGTATTTCAAATGTTAGAGGGGATAGCTAGCTAGCATGTCTAGAAAGGGCTATTCATGTTGCTTGGCGCATCAAGAAACATTCAACAGACAATGAAGCATGGGAGACACCCAACTATATTGAATGGACATTCCTGCAAATCTTCAATCTGCAATGTGGGTACCCAAGCCCCTAAACCATTGTCTGCTCTGCCCCTGCCTAAGAGCCCAGAGTTTACAGGCTTCTGGGTTGCTCTACCATGCCTAAAGGCCGGAGCCTGCCTGAGGATTAGAACACTCATGGGGTTTTCACCTGTTAGGGTGGTTGGGACACTAAGACCTGGACTGCTAATTCCCTTGAGACCAGGCAGAGATCCTGAGGTCATAGTGAGGTGATGCGGCCTCCTGCCACTACAGAAGGGGAGGGACAATTACAGTATGACTACAGTGTGTTCCCAGAATCTAAACTACTCATTAAACAAATCCCAGAAGGTATGCCACACTCTCTCTCTTCCCTGTGTATTTCCTGCCCTGTTCCAATCTCCAGACCAGACCCACCTTCTGTGTATTTGCTGCCCCTCTCTCTCCTGCAGGAACACACCAGCAACCCTGCAATAATCCTTACCTGAAGTAGTTCCACTGCAGCCATTTCTTTATCCTGTGTCATGGGAAGATGGGGTAAGCTGGAGTGAAACATGGACGTCATTCTGCAGCCTGTCTGGGAGAGAAGAGAAATTATGGAAGTTTCAGAATAGGCTTTAGTTAATTTCACATTTTTTTTCTCCAGACCCTTTTCTTGCAGACAGACATCTTAAATTCTGCCATGCTCGGTAGGGTAGAGATAGGGTCCAGAATGACCTAGACAAATTAGAGGATTAGGCCAAAAGAAATCTGATGAAGTTCAACAAGGACAGGTGCAGAGTCCTGCACTTGGGGCGGAAGAATCCCAAGCATAGTTACAGGCTGGGGACTGACTGTCTAAGCAGCAGTTCTGCAGAAAAGGTCCTGGGGATTATAGTGGATGAGAAGCTGGATATGAGTCAACAGTGTGCCCTTGTAGCCAAGAAGGCTAATGGCATATTAGGTTGCATTAGGAGGAGCACTGCCACCAGATCTGGAGAAGGGATTATTTCCCTTTATTCGGCATTGATGAAGCCACATCTGGAGTAATGTGTCCAATTCTGGGTCCCCCATTACAAAAAGGATGTGGACACATCGGAGAAAGTCCAGCAGAGGGCAACAAAAATGATCAGGGGGCTGGAACACATGACTTATGAGGAGAGGCTGAGGGATTTGGGCTTATTTAGTCTACAGAAGAGAAGAATGACGGGGGGATTTGATAGCAGCCTTCAACTTCCTGAAAGGCGGTTCCAAAGACGATAGAGAAGCTGTTCTCAATGGTGACAGGAGACAAAATGAAGAACAATGGTCTCAAGTTGCAGTGGGGAAGGTCTAGGTTGGATATTAGAAAATACTATTTCACTAGGAGGGTGGTGAAGCACTGGAATGGGTTATGTAGGGAGGTGGTAGAATCTCCATCCCTAGAGGTTTTAAAATCCCAGCTCGACAAAGCCCTGACTGGGACGATTTAGTTGGGATGTATCTTGCTTTTAGCAGGGGGTTGGACTTGATGACCTCCTGAGGTCTCTTTCAACCCTAGAATTCTATGTTTCCATGATTCTAATAAATTATTAGAACAAAAAGCTACAAAACAGAAGAACCAAAGGAATCACTTTGGGGGATTACCTCTTGACAATAACCCTATGTCAGCCATACCCCAGCAGAAGGAAAATCCGGAACTGGCTTTTCCTCTCTCTCATGCTCATCTTGTTTACAGTAAAGGGATTCTGCCCAGGGATACTGCAATTAGTGCAGATTAGAGAGCTGCAAATCTCTCTCCATTTCTTTCTCCCACTTCCCCTTTCAGTCTCTTTCTTCTTTCCCATGTCCCCTCTCACTGCCCCTGTGGCTGGAAATATCCCATCCCTGGGCTGTTTGCTAAATTTCCTCCTAAAAAGATGACCACTGGTAACACCAGTCCCTGCAACTTCCAGAATGGAGAATGACTCTGGACAATAGGTTCCTTCCAGCAAAGGAGAAGTTGCGCGGAACATTCTTGAAGCTGAGATGATTAATTTATAATTTATATTTAATAATTATATAGAAGTACAGATGTTAAATATTGGTTAAATGAATAGTCGATTAACCTAATTAATTCTTATTGGTTACTCGACTATTCTAAAGTCCCCGGGGGCAGGGCCGCCAGCCAGTGTGCTCCGGCTCCACTCCTGAGGAATCCCCTGCCACTCCACACTGCTGCCTCTGTATCAGTAGTGCGGGGTGCCAGGTGGGAGCTGGTCTGAGAGTTTTAGTTTAAAAACCAGCTTCCCACAAAGAGTGACTGACTGTCACTCCATGCTGCTGCTTCTGATACAGAGGCAGCAGTGTGGAGTGGCAGGGAGCTCCTCGGCAGTGGAGCCGGAGCACACTGGTGAGCTGGCAGCAGCCCCTATCTAGGGAGAGGCTGAGCTCCCAGACCCAGCGCAAGCCAGGACTGAGCTGGACTACCAACCAGCCTGCTAAAAAATTGACTGGTTGGGGAGGGCATGCATGTTGTCTATAGCACTAACCTATAAGCTTTTATTTATCAGTTAATTGACTACACTATTACATCCCTATATACAATGAGGCAAAACCTGAGGTTTTAGATCAATGTTAAGAAATGAAAGAGAAAAGGGCCAAAATCTGAGGGATTTTGGATCCACTTTTGTAAAGAAGAGAAGAAGGAGGAAAATCAGAGGGACTGTATATGAGTTGTTGAGATAAAAATCTGAGCTTATTTCACAGCAATATCTGATAAACAAATAAAGAAAAAGGGGGCACTACTTGCGAAGACATGATATGCGTATTCAAGAACTGATGAAAAGAGCTACACAGGACATATTGTTCCCTGTCTTATAATTAGACAAGGGGAGAAATCCGGAGGGCACATTGCATTTGAGTAATAAATACCAACTATGCAGTTCAATCAGCAGTACTATTTGACCAACAGGGCAACACTTGATATCCACATTGAATATGAGCAGTGGGTGAAAGTAGGGCTGAGAGAGGCAAGACCCCAACCCCCAAACCCCCAGCCCTTTCTGATGAGGCCATGCTCCCCATGGAAGCCAAACTGCCTCCTCGTCCCACTCCCCCACCATGGGGAGAGGGGCGGGCAGATGGGTGCGCATCCCTAGGCTCCCTGGCTCTGGAGCACAGGGAAGGAGGAGGATGTGTGGTTCTACATGGTTGCACAGGGCCCCAGCCTCCCCAGCTAGAAGCACGGGGAGGGCAAGCACTAGGGGCAGCAACACTCCTCCCCCCCAGAAAACCTACTGCAGTGGGGCCAGGCTGGCAGCTGGGGAAGGCAACGCCTGGCACACTGGCCGCCCATGACTTGGAAGAATTTAAGAAAAGGGGCAAATGGGAGAGGTGGGGGGTGTTTTACAATGGAGCGGACCAGGGGACAGTCCCAGGGTACATTCAACCGGTAGCAGAGGAGCAGCTGGAAAGCAGGTCACGTGCACATCCCCCGGCAGCGCAGCGCCCCCAGCTCCAGCCCAGGCTGGGAACGGGTGACAGGGGAGGGATCACGTGATGATTCCCAGCTCTGGTCACTCCCTCCCGGGCACCTGCCACTGGCGGCGGTGGGCAGCCAGGACCCTGGGCTGGACGGGCCTTTGCTCTGACCCCGCCCGGCCGGTCTGATGTTCCTCTGGGGGGGGGATGCGAGCTCCGCAGGCGGGATGGGGGGCGGGTCTGGCTGTGGGGCTGCCCGGGGCACACGCAGGGAGCGCGCCCCCCCCCCCCCATTCACACAAGCAGTAGGGAGCTCCTCCTCCAGCCCCGCCCCACTGCTCCCTCAGCCCCCCGGACCGCCGCCCCTCCCCCCGGCAGCGCTTACCGGCCTCGGCGCCCCGGGGAGAGGCGAAAAGCGCAGGGAAGGGGCGAGACTCCGCCCAGCCGGGAAGTGACGCGCCCCGCGCTCTGCGTAAGGAGGGGGTAGGGAGCGCCGCGGCGAGGCGCTGCCGTTAGGGCGGTTGTGAGCGCGCGGCAGGGACAGGAGGGCGGGGATAGAACCCTGCAGCCGGAGGGGTCTGGCACGAAGCGGAGCGCGCGGACCCCGCACCGCGCACGCTCAGTAGCATCCGCTGAAGCCCCTGCCCTTACTTGGCCTCGCGTTGGGCGGGCTGCTTCTGAGACGGGTCACAAAGGGGCAGGTAAAGGGGGAGGAGCTGGGGGCAGCGTAGGGCTCGCACGCACGTGGTGGGAGTGGCAAGGGGCCAGAGCCCTGGGGTGGGGCTAGCAGGGGGGCGTGGCACGGGCCGAGCACTCTGCTCTCTTCCCTGGGCTGCGTCATTAGGAGACGAGGCAGGACGGCGCCTGGGGTAGTTGTCCCGGCCCCTCCCGCGGTGGCACGGCGAGGAGTCACGTGGGGAGCGGTCGTGCCCCTCCCCCCCTTCATCGGAGCAGTTGCCCCAAGCCCCCAGGCACGTGCACAGCGGGCAGCTGCTGCAGGAGACTCGGTTCAGTGAGAGATTTTGCAGACAGCTCTCAGGGACCAGTGACCCCTTATCCGTGTGTATCCGACAGCAGAGCCCCGCTGCTGCTGTTTGCACGCGTCAGTCTGCTCTGCTGTTGTACAGCTGCCGGTCCTGCCCTAGTTCTGTTTTAACAGCCAATACTCATTGAAAATATGCCCAGCGAAGTGCTTGCTGGCAGTTTTTGCAGTGACCTCTGTTACTAGTGTTGCACTTGCTGTTTGTTACCCTGATTTCTAGATGGGAATTTTTCATTCTAACTTTTTCTTTGTATTTTTAGAGCTTCTCCTGGGGGTGGGGCACAAGCCTTCTGCCAACTTCTCCTCAAGGCCAGCCTTTGGTGGTGGGGGGGAGGGGGAACACAGGCAGCCCTCTGGCTTGTCTCTGGGGCTGGCCTGGTGTGGGGGGGGAGGGGTATATGGCATGGTGGATGGATGCTCCCCAGGGACAGCCCAGGGTAGTGGGGACTCTGCTGCCAGCCAGTGGCTGCTAGCCAGCAATTGTGCCCTTTCTGCCCCCCATGGTCATTTCATTTTATACAAAACAATTGTGTCCCATTGTCCAGTACATCCCATTGTCCAGACACAACCAAACCTTCAGCTTGCTTTAAGTTATGATAAGAGGAAGCTGCATACCAAATCGGGTGGTCATAGCTCTTCCTGAGAAGCTTTGGGGGTAGCCAAATTAGGCTGTACAGGATAAACTTAAACAACAAATGGTCATCTGAAGAAGTAGGCTGTGGCCACGAAAGCTCATGATACCATCTACACGTTTTGTTAGTCTATAAAGTGCTACCAGACGGTTTGTTGTTTAAGTTTATAGCTCTTACTGTTTGGTGGAGTTCTTGAACAAATGGACTCATGGACAGACAGACACACAGATGCACAAACTCTCTCAAATATACAGTAGATGGTAATATGTATAGGTAGGAGCAAGGAATGTTGGCCATACTTTTGAGATGAGGGACTCTTTCCTGGGAAGCAGTGACTCCAAAAAATATTTTTGGGGGTCATGGTGGACAATCAACAGAACGTGCTAAACTTAAAAAACAGCTAATAGTCTGGTAGCACTTTAAAGACTAACAAAACATGCAGGGGCAGCCTGTGGCTATAGGCGGACTCCGCCACTGCCTAGGGCACTGCCACCCAAGTCGCCTGATGATGACATCACGGGGGCACCCGGGGCACCCACCAGTTATGTCAGGCCATTGACGGCCCTGCAGGCGAGGGCGCCGATTGCGCGCTCCACCTGGGGCGCCAGCTACCGCAGCCAGCCTCGGGCCACTCCTGAAAACATGGAGATGGTATCATGAGCTTTTGTGGACACAGTGCACTTCTTCAGATGACCAGAGTGTTGGATGTCCAGAACTAAAATAAACAGGGGAGAAGAGGGGGTGGGGGAGGAGGGGAAGAAGGAAAAAAATTGGAGGCGGGGGGAACAAGAAGTTGCACTTGGAAAGGAAGATGTCAGTTTGGATCTGTGCAAGTTTCTTTGTGTAGTTGCTGGATTTCTACTTCATAAGGCTGAATGCAGTGCCTTGCATGTTCAGGTCAGCCAGTGTGTTTTTTACATCACTGGAGATGTGTATCTTAAGCTAACCTTCTGGGTCTATTATAGACCTGGCTTCAGAGTGAGAAATTCCAGGAGCTCAGTCTATTTAGCTTACCTTAGACTGGAAAGTTAAGGGGTGAGCTGGTCACAGTCTACACTTACATGGAGAACAAATATTTAATATTGGACTTTTCATTGTAGCAGAGAAACATAATATCATAGTTGGAAGTTGAAGCTGGACAAAAACTGAAAATTAGGTATACATTTTTGACAGTGAGAATAATCAGTGTGGGACCCATCTTTCTACTGTCCCAGAAGAAACAGGAGACAATGTTCTCTCAAATTTTTTCCTCCATGTGCACATTGAATTTTGGTATGTGAACCAATATCAAGGTAAGGTGTGGAGTTATGACACCAGTACAAAAAAAACACATCTATATCATCATAGATATGGAAGAATGAATATTAAAACAAGGGATAATCAACAAAATACACTGCTTAAGATATGTATTTAATATAAAAATCAAAGAAAAAAAATTAACACTGCTGTTGGAGTATATCAACTTTATCGTCCTTTCCAACAATTTAAGCTAGTAAATACACCAAAGTGTGGCATTCTACAAATAACTATGTAGGTAAAACAAAGAAATGGCCATTAAGCAAAAGCATAAAAATATGCACCAGAGGTTATTAAACTGAGTCTACTTCTACCACAGAAGTAGGATAATGGAGTAAGTAATTAAGGAATTCATCTGCAAACATCTGGAAGTGTAGGGTAAACTGAGGCAGTCCATGGTTTTTCGCTAAGAACCCCTATTCAATCCTAAAATTTAAAACAGGCTTGTAAACTTAACAGCACAGCACAGGCAGTTAGCGTGACCCTGGAAAAGGCACAGTCACCCTGGTAACCACATTCCAAGGGGCCTCACTAAATAAGGCCGTCTAATACCAAAGCAACTTTGTTAATGTTAGTAAGTGTGATGTTTAATCCTAGGTAATGGGCCCATGACTGAAGGATCACGCCAGCTCAAGGCGGCATCATCCTTCCATAAATGCATCATAACTGAAATAAACAAAAGTTACCATTAAATTGTCTGTTTTGTTTATGTTGGCTTATTTAGCTTGTTAAAAATAACTACCTGTATTATAAAATAAGGTGTTTAATTAGCAATGGGCAAAAATGCTGTGTAACCTTCGTAGTTTATTGGCTAATGTGCTCATTTCGTCTTGCTGCTAAAACCTATTAAATTGCATCCCCTCCGTCCATCAGCCACCTATATAATCTATTGTAATATTTTGCTTAACCAGTGTTAACCAGCTTAACCCCTGGTACCACTCCACCAGCACTGTGTGTAATAAATCTCTTGCCTGTTTTCACCACATCTGAAGTGTCCAAACTTATGTCCAACAGGAGGAAAATAAGGGGATAGGTAACAGCCAGCATGGATTTGTAAAGAACAAAGCATGCCAAACCAATCTGATAGCTTTCTTTGATAGGATAACAAGTCTTGTGGATAAGGGAGAAGCGGTGGACGTGGTATACTTAAACTTTATTAAGGCATTTGACATGGTCTTGCATGACCTTCTTATCAATAAACTAGGGAAATACAACCTAGATGGGGCTACTATAAGGTGCGTGCATAACTGGCTTGATAACCATTCTCAGAGGCTACATCTACACGAGGGCTGTGTCTACGCTGCACCCCTTTTCCAGAAAAGGGATGCAGATGAGACAAGTCGGAATTGCAAATGAAGCGAGAGATTTAAATATCCCCCACTTCATTTGTATAAACATGGCTGCCACTTTTTTCCGGCTTGGGGCTTTGCCGGAGAAAAGCGCCAGTCTAGACAGGATCTTTCGGAAAATAAAGCCTTTTCCAAAAGATCCTTTATTCCTCTTAAAATCAGGAGCTGAGATATTTTGCTGAAGGGGTGGTGTGACGACGTGTTGGGGTTTTCCCATCTCCTGCACCCCCGTAATGGCACAAACAGACTCCACCAGCCAGTAGAATAGAGGGAGTTTATTGCTTCTCCAGGATACAACACAGCACAGATGTAATCTGGTTACAGGGCAGGCCTAGGATGCCTCAGCCCCCCTTGATATGGGGGGAGACTGGGCCCCTAAATTCCAGCCCCTTTCCCTAGGCTATCTCCTCTATGCTTCCAGACAGAAACTAACTCACTTCCAGCCCTGCCCCCCAGCCAGGGGTGGCATTCCATCTTCCTTTGTTTCTCTCCCTGGGGGGTAGCTGGTCAGACAGGTTGAGAGACCCTCTTTGCATAATGATTCATCCCCTGCCCTGCTGGGCCGCGCTACAGACAGCAGCCAGTGGAGGTCACTCACAACCCACTGCCCAGCATAGCAACCAGCAAGGTACCCCCCACTACGTCACAGGCGGGCAGAGTACAGAGCATCCCTTCTCCCTCCCAGAATAGAGCAGTGTCATTCAAAGTGATGCCACTGTGCTGCAGGGTCTGAGCGAGGAAGCCGTGGGCTGCATCCGGCCCGCTGACAGCGTCTTGCCCACCCCTGGTGTAGACACTCAAATTGTGTGACAGTTTTTGATGGTCTATGTAAAATATATCACTGACTCAAGTCTCCTGTAGCCCCTCAGTAGATTATATGCAATAGTGAGAAGCTGCCACAACTGTGCTCTGCCATACCTTTGAAGTCACTGCACAGAGAAGCGGGTGCTAAGATATATTGTCTTGGAAGAGGGGATATCACAAAGCTCCTCTGTTTCCCTCACTACTTGTGGAAACAGGGCAGGTGGCTCACTCCATCAGAGTAACTTTTATCCTCTCTGCCCCAGCCTGTATTGGGTCTTTGCCCTCTGGCAGTACTTCATTTTTGGACTTTTCATCTGTTCCCAGGGCCAAGGCCACCCATCTGCTACTGGGGACTGGGCTGTGTGGCCTGGTTGCTGACGGGGATGGAGCTAGATCCAGGGCCATGCAGCTGCCTGGTTGCTCCAGGGTTGGGAAAGTGGGAATCTAGAGCTTCCTGGTGCTCTGGGTGTTGGGAGAGGAGAACTGGGGCTCTGCGATTGCCTAGTGCTGAGGAGGGGTATGCAATCAAAGTTCTCTGAAAGCTGTGTGGCTGTGCAGCTGTTTTCTGAGCTCTGCTCAGAGATTCAAAGCTCCCGTGCAGGCAGGGAGCTCAGCTTACCGGCAGGGGGAGGGGTATCTCCTAAGCAGCAGCTAAGTGGAGCTAGCTATGTGCTTGAACTGAGGAGCTCCCAGAGAAGGTAAAGAAGGCAGATGAGGGAATAAGTGGCTAGGGCGAAGAGGGAGAGGAGAAGGAAGGAGGGAGGAAATAATTGGCTGAGGGACAGTCAGAGGGGAGGGATCCCCCCTCCACTTCACTGACCTTCATGCCTTCCCCACAGCTCTGGCTCCCCCACCTCACTCCACTGACCTTTGCCCGCCCACAGGGGATCTTCCCCTCCCCCTGCCGAGCCCCACAGTCTTGTGGTCTGGCCCAGGCCGAGCCAGCAATGCTCAGGGATCTCACTCAGCAAAGGGCTCTGGCCTGGGGATGCTCCGTATCCAGGTGCCAGGCTTTGCTTTCCCACCCCCACGGCTCTGGCCCCATCTCACTGCCCACCCCCATGCGGTCTGGGTAGCGGAACTCTGCACAGCCCAGAAGTGATTCAACCCTCGATGTGGAACGGGCGCCGCAAAGCGGTTCCATTAGGGCAGTTGGAGTGTGGTGCACAGGAGGCTGCTTGGGGGCGGGGGCTACTCTGGTGCCCTGTTCTGAACCAGCACATCCCTCCCCCCTCTCCCAGCCAGGTCTTGGTGGGGGGTGGGAAGGAGACTGGAAGTAGGGTGGTCCATGGCAGGGCCGACAGCCACATTGCATGCTGGGTATCCCATCCCCCACAGGTGTATCCTCCCCATTGCATGTTGGGTATCAGCCCCATTCCTATCCCCCACACACAAGGGAATTCTCCCCATTGCATGCTAGGTAACACAACCTTTCCTTCCTCCCCCACAGGTGCATTGTGGACCGGCCCCACTGTATCCTGAGTAACATGGCCCCAAGTTCTCCCCCAACAGGCATGTTTCCCCACAAGCCTCTCTGCAGCTTAGTTACAGCCCCTGCCTCATTCATCCTCCCAAAGGTAGGGTCTCCTCCCCCCCCAGTGCGAGGTGCTGCAGTGGCTGTTTGGCTGCCACTTCAAATCTGGAAGTTGCTGCCAAGTCTTCCCTGCTGCTAGAGATGGGGCTGTGCTGTGTCTCAAGGAGTAGGGATGTGAAGATTTACCCAGTTAAATGGTAAAGGGTTCAAGATTAACCAGTAAAGGCTGGAGCAGCTCCCTGCCTGCCCTGGGCAGAAGGCTACTACAGCCGTGCAGGGAGCCTGCTGCAGACAGGGACCGCTCTGACCTGCACTCTGGCCTGCCACAGGCAGGGGCTGCTCTTGATAGGCTGGAGCAACCCCTGCCTGCAGTGGGCAGAGGGCTTCTCCAGCCCGGTGGTGGTGGTGGGGTTTCTCCAGTTGTACTGGAGTGGCCTCCCCACTTGGCTTCCCTTTAATCAGTTAACTGGTTAAACAATATATTTAACTGGCTTGCTAAGTAAAATCCCATTAATTGGCTAACAGGGGCAGTGAATAGGGAGTTTCGCCAGGAGTTCTCCAGGTGATGGAGGGGCAATTACGGGACCCTTGGGGTCCATGTGCTGAGGCAGGCAGTTGGAAGCTGTGGGCTTTTCAACCAGGCTTTGAAACAACCCTTTGTTCATTGGTCACACCTTAATTGAGGGCGTGGCTATCAGGAAGGCCGGGGTGGGGGTGGGGGTGGGGGGTGCAGGCAGGAGCAAATAAGTGCGGGCAGCCAGCTCTTAAGCCAGCTGGCTCCCCATGCATATTGGCTCCTGTGGACCCACCTGCTCTCCCTTGCTATCTCCTACAGAGGCAGAGAGGGGGACAGGTAGGAGCCAGTGCTGGAGGGGAGCTGGCTTAAAAACTGGTTCTCTCCCAGCACCAGCTCTGTGGTGTTGCCTGCTCTCCGCCCTGCACTGCTGCCTCTGTCAGAGTTAGCAGTGGCATGTGGGGGCAGGGGAGGCTTCCGCAAAGCAGCCTATCTGTGGGATGTCTGAGCTTCCCGCAGACAGAGGCTGCTCTCCACATCTCACGGAGCAGCCTCTGTCCATTCGAAGCCTGGGCCTGTCACTGGCAAAGGCTGCTTCACAGCTGCAGCCCCTGTCTGTGGGGAGGTGGGGGTCTAAGCTCCCCATGGACAGAGGCTGCTCCGCATCATGCAGAGCAGCCTCTTTCTGCAGGGAACTCGGATACCCCCACAGACCTCCTGTATCAGAGGCAGCAATGCAGAGTGGCAGATGGGAACTGATCTTTGAGGGGATAAAGAAGCAGCAGCACAGGATGGCAAAGGGCTCCCTGGGAGTGGGGCTGGAGCACAGTGGCTTCCTGTCCCACCTCCGGCGACCATCAAATAGTCATGTAACCAATAGTATTTTATGCGGTTACACAACAATTACATTATACGATAACTAATATCCCTAGCTCTGATCTGAGTTTTGGAAGAGTCTTTAGGAGACCTTCGTCAGGTAGTTGGACCCATCCCGGCATCTCACTCTTCTCCCAGGGCAAATCCCATGGCTTTGCTGCCTCCTTAGGCTGGCCCTCTGTGCCTCCTGCCCCCCGCTTCCTACCATAAGCTGTGTTCAGACCCTGGAGGGAGATTTGTTCTATCTTAGGGATTGATGGACCTTGCCATGGATTTGTGGTGACACTCACCCACCCAGTGGTCCTCATGCCATGAGGTCAGTCTATGAGCACACAGCATAGGAAGGCCTTAGGGTAGCACTGAGAGCCTAAGTTAAAGCATAATCCATCCTGCTTAGCCCAGAGCCCAGGCAGGCTGTAGTAGCCCTTGGCCCAAACTCAGTTTGGTTTGCTTTGTCTAGCTCCAGCTGAGAGTCCCTACTCCTTCCAGCCCCCAACTCCAGAGATAACATGATTATGATACAGGGTGACTGATGTTGAACCAATTGCCAGTCATGTTGAAAACCAACAGAAACTGCTTTGATCCACGGCCAAGAAGGGGCTCAGCTTCCTGCTACACTAGCAACATGCCAGGGGAAAGTGAGTCAGCCACATGCTGAAGCACTAGCAAAGCAGCAACTTTCTCTTATGACTGACATGGGGTCAGCTGAGCAGAATCAGGAGCTCAGAGTAGCTAGTAGGTAGGGAGGTGGAGATGCATACGAGAAAGGGAAGCAGCACTCTCATAGGCAAACTCTTTGTCCTGGCAGGGTTGGTTTACCCAGCAATTTTAAGCCCATTTTCAAGACTCTGCCAAGGCTGGATTGTCAAGACCCTTTACTATCTGCCTTTGGAGCTGGGGATGCTCCTTCATCCCCAGTAGGGAGCAGCTGCAGTTGGATGACAGGCACAATCCTTTGGTCCCACTAGCAGTGTCAGATTAAAAAAGCATTGGAGGTGCCCCCCTTAGCCCAGAGATGTTGTCTGAAAAGCCCTTGTTCTGGGGCAGCTCTTCCTGGGGCAGAGGGAAAGGTGGCTCCATGCACTCTCCTTCCTTTCCCCTCTGGTGGGAGCCGTGTCCCTGCAGCTCCCACTGGTTGTTATTTACGGCCAATGGGAGCTGTGGGGCTAGTGCTTGCAGGTGAGCATAGGGCAGAATGGAGACACGTATTCCCCTCAACAAACTGGTGGTGTCCCAGGTAAGTGCCCCACACTCCAATCCTCAGCCCTGGGTCCTCTCCACCACCCTACCTCCCTCCTAGACCCAACACTCCAATCCTGAGCCCCCTCCTGAACCTTAACCACTGCTCAGACCCTGCATCTCCACCCCAACCTCAACCTCCATCTCTACTCCTGCCCTAAGCCCCCTCACACACTCTGAACCCCTTGGCCCCACCACAGAGTGTCCATATGTAGAATGAATTTTGTGCTGTGCAGCCATATGAAGGCGATGTGTTGCATGTCATTTCTGTATTGGTGCACATAAAAAATTAGTTCAACACACAGACATAAAAAAATAGAGAGAACACTGGCCAGCACCCCAGCTCCAGCCCTGAGTCCTCTCCCAGAGCCAGCGCACAATACTTCCCCTGCCTCAGCCTGACGTCCTCTCAGAGCCTTCACTTGAACCCCCTCCTGCACCACCTCCCCAGCTCTTACTGCCCCCGCAGAGCCAGCACCCATACCCCCTCCCGAACTTCTTCCTGCACCTCAATTCCTTGATTCAACCCTGGTCCCCCTCTCAGAGCCAGCACCCATGCCCCTTCCTGCACTCCCCACTCTCTCCCAAACCCCAACAACTGCCCCAGCCTGATTAAAGTGAGGGTGGGGGAGAGTAAGCTATGGAGGGGTGATGGAGTGAGCGGGGTGGGGCCTTGTGGAAGGAGCAGGGTAGATCTTGAGTTGCCCTTAATTCAGAAGTGATCCTGGACATAAAAATGTTGGGGACCATTAGTAAGTCTACAGAGATGTTATGCAGCAGAGCTATGAGAATGTGACCTTACTGGGTAAGGAGTCCCATTTCTTTGGCTATTAGGAGAAATGAAGAGCTAAGGTTCATGTTACCCCACAATGCAGCCCCAACTCCGTCCTGGGTCAGCAGCACCCCAAAAGCCAATGATTCACACAGTAGCACCGTACCCTGTCCTGCTTCAGAACGCTGGGAACAGACCCCAGGAGCAGAATAGCACAAAGTCTCACATCTTTTCATCATTAATGTAAAACCTGGTTTCACATCTGATGTAGGAAACAGAAGTTGCCTTCAGTCAAACAGTGAGCCTGTTCTGCACAAGCTATCACATTCAAAATGTTCCTGTATTAGAGAGAGCCTGGAGCTCTGGGTTTGGTGTGAGCCCTTAACCAAAGTTAGCAAAAGCCCTGCTATGAACTGAAATCAAGGCCCATCATAAAGCACATTCTTGCTTATGAATTCACTGTCTCACACATGAACTTGGCTAAGGCACGGTGAGCATTGCAAACACACAAGCACCCCTAAATACTAGATACTGGACATTTATATAATTCCTGGGAGCAGCTACAGAAACATACCAACCTTGAGAGCAGGATGGGAGGCTAGAGCAATGAATGTGGATGTTTTGCTTGAAACAGCAGGTAGGTAGGTGTAGGGTAGGTGACTAACCACGTAAGGAGTGTAACATGTAACTTGTTTGTATCAATGTGCAAAAGAGAAATCAAGGCAGACTGTTAAGTTCCAGGACACCAATCAATTGCAACCATCCCCTCAAGCCAGCCAGACCATAGACCAGGGATGGGCAATAATTTTGTAAGTAATGGAATAGAGTAATGCAGTAGGCAACCTTCTCAGTTAACTAGACAACTCAAATCCAACCTTCTCAGGCCCACTATAATGGGAAGTTTGGAGCAGTCTGGAATAGGTATGTTTGCCTGCATGGGAGAAAGCACTGTACTTCACAAGGAATAGTGGGACAGATGGAGTATCAACTTCTTGATGTTTGGTTCTATCAGGAAATGTGTCACCACATGTCCTATGCTTTTACAGGATTCTTGAGCAGGAGAATAGGAAATAGAAATTCAGGCCTGCCTATAAAATTCATTAGGAATTTAGGGCTGTGTCTAGACTGGCAAGTTTTTCCGCAAAATCACTTGCTTTTGCGGAAAAACTTGCCAGCTGTCTACACTGGTCGCTTGAATTTCTGCAAGAACACTGACTTCCTACTGTAAGAAATCAGTGCTTCTTGCGGAAATACTATGCTGCTCCCGTTCGGGCAAAAGCCCTCTTGCGCAAATCATTTGCGCAAGAGGGCCAGTGTAGACAGCACAGTACTGTTTTGCACTAAAAAGCCCCGATGGCTAAAATGGCGATCGGGGCTTTTTTGCGCAAAAGCACATCTAGATTTGCAGAGACACTTTTCCGCAAAAAGTGCTTTTGCAGAAAAGCGTCCATGCCAATCTAGCCGCTCTTTTCCGCAAATGCTTTTAACGGAAAACTTTTCTGTTAAAAGCATTTGCGGAAAATCATGCCAGTCTAGATGTAGCCCTGGTGTATTCTTATCACCTAGTTAGTTATGGAGATATACAACAAAGAATTAAAATCACAAGTCCACCTGTGTACGGGCGTTCTCTCACTGACAGTCTGAGGCTTTATTTTTTGGCCAAGCTTCAGGGGTAGCCATAAGCTGAGAAGTATATATTCATATCCTCACACTCCAAATCAGTCACACTGATATGAGGCAATATTAGTCTGGTGAGGTGGCAAACCCATCTAACACCTCCAGATAAAGAAAATATATTAGAATTTTTAAAGAAAACAAGTCTGATAGATTTCTGTCAGACAAGAACTCATCTATCAAAAGATGAAGTTATGAAACCCTCATTTTTTTATTATTTTTTCACTTTTCTATTGTTAATCTGGTTTTATAACTGCTTTGTCTGCTGTATAATTAATTTAGCTAGGTATAAATTAAGGTGGTGGGATTTCTGTATAAATTGGGGGGCAAACAGGAAGTAAGTTGGGGAAAAAAGGAAAATTGGAGTCATGCTTGCTGGAAGTTAACTCCAATAAATATGAATTATATGCACTTCAGAAGTCTGAAGTGTGGCTGTTGGCATGAAAAGGTGGAAAGGGGAAGGGATTGTGTGAAACCAGTTTAATCAAACAAAAGGTTCTTTTGATCATAAAGGACCAACCACAAGGTCAATATATAGCTCAAACCTTACTCAAGAATCATGCTGTTGCCAATCCTTTAATATCTAATATCTAAAAGTTTATTTAGAAGAGAAAAGAAAAAGGTGAGAGTTAAAATGGTAAAAGAAAATAAAACACATACACTCATGGCAAAGTTCTTGTATCAGGTTTGAAGTAGCAATGGACTAAACTGCTGTCTTGTTAAGTTTCTGGTAACTCCCAAGAGATTGGAAGGTTCTCAAATCCTTTGGTTAGAATGCTCCCGTTAGCATAAGTCCATAGTCCAGAGATCAGAGCAGGAAAGAGGCAAAATAGAGATGTTTGCAGGATCTTTCATTGCATCTGCCAAATGGATGGAATGTTATTGTTCCAAGCAAAGCCCTCAGCATAGTTAGTGGAAAAGTACAGGCATTATATGGAGTTCAGTGTCAATTAGCTATTTGCATGGCCTTGCATGCTTCGATGAATTATAGCAGAGGTCATTACCAATGCCCCTCTAATCTTTTCCATCCACATGTTGTGTTTTTCATGTGGAATAATTTTTTTTATGTGTACTGAGGCATATGTGAATGAGCACCTCAGGAGAAATGCAAACCTAGCTTTAGGTGTTGTACTAATCAGCTGGGTGGCACTGGAATCTCTCCTGAGCAGCTGCACAAACACACAGCTTACAGGAAACACTAGCCATTACTGGCATTCTGCATAAACCACTCACATGAAAGTCCATGAGGTGGAGGTAAGCTTCTTCTGTGTCCCGCTGTGTTTGTTGATGGGCTATCAACTTTACTCCATACATAATGTCCTGACTAGTTTGTATGTAAACTACCTTGTGAATGTTACTACAGAAGCAAATACATTTGACATACTGGTACATAGCCAATAGTCATAACTTCAGATTAAAAAATAATAGATACGCACAACTGGAATAATTATAATCAGAAAATCATAACTTTCCCATTGACATCTTACATGACAATTTCTAATTTGAAATAATTGATGCAGAAAATGACTATTTTATTTTCAACACTGATTTCATTTTTTGCACATTTCCAGCACCTATGTAGAGCAAAATCAACAAAAAATACACTTCTATTTTCTCTACATCTGCAAGGTAAAAGGCAGTATTTCCCACATTATCTGTTAAAACAAATACAGTAAACTTCCGATAATCCGGCAACTTTAGGACCCAGGGGGTGCCAGATTATCAGATATGCCGGACTATCAGAAGGGGGGGCTATGAGGGGTCTGGGATGGCATCTCCACCACCCCACCCCAGACCCCTCATAGCCCCTCCTTCCGATAGTCCGGCTCTGCCCCAGGCGTCCCTGATTCAGCTGCTGCTGGTCAGTTTCAGCAGCGGCTGAATCGAGGACACCTGCAGCAGAGCAACTGGAGTGCTGCTGGGTTGGTCCGGTAGCGCCGACCCTTGGCGTGGTGAGACCAACCCGGCAGCACCCCAGCTGCTCGTGGGGATGCCTGGGGCAGAGCAGCTGGGGTGTTGCCGGGTTGGTCTCGCAGCGCCAAGGGTCGGCGCTACTGGACCAACCCGGCAGCACCCCAGCTGCTCAGCCCCAGGTGTCCCCAAGTCAGCCACTGCTGATACTGATCAGTGGCTGACTCCAGGAAGCCCAAGGCAGAGCTGTTCTGCCCTGGGCTTCCTGGAGTCAGCCGCTGGTCAGTTTCAACAGCGGCTGAATCCAGACGCCTGGGTCAGAGCAGCTGGAGTGCTGCCAGGTTGGTCCAGTAGCGCCGACCCTTGGCTCTGCGAGACCAACCCGGCAGCACCCCAGCTGCTCTGCTGCAGGCGGAGGGGCAGCGCTACGGGACCTACTCGGCTGCACTCCAGCTGCTCTGCCCCCGGCTTCCTCAATTCAGCCACTGGTCAGTTTTAGCAGCGGCTGAATCGGGGAAGCTGGGGGCAGAGCAGCTCCAATGGTCCGGTTGCCCAGAGCACTTCCGGGTTCCTGACGGTGCCAGACCATCAGGAGTGCCGGACCATCAGATGCCAGACCATCGGCGTTTCACTGTAAATCTTTTCTAGAGCTTCAGTTACAAATGCTTTAGGAACCAAATAAATAGGCATTTTGCCAAGGTCCTAGTCACTTACTATGAACTTTTCTCCCCCTATCACCGGAGACAATACTGAGAAGCAGCTCAACTATACTGTGGATCAGTGTTCCC
This sequence comes from Pelodiscus sinensis, assembly GCF_052426305.1. NCBI lineage: Eukaryota > Metazoa > Chordata > Testudines > Trionychidae > Pelodiscus > Pelodiscus sinensis. Next base: position 13,618,209 of record NC_143073.1, on the reverse strand, counting down.
TGTAAGCTGTGTGCTTAGATGGCCACCTAGAAGAGATTCAAATACTGTCCAGATTCAGAGTGCCCACATCTGGCACCAACCAGCAGCAAATGTTTCTACTGGTGCTGCACATCCAAACATGCCTTGAAGCACATAACAAAATTTATTCTGCACATGGATCGAAAAATTAGAGGGAACATTGACTGTGATCATATGCAGTTCAGTTAGTTGCACAGTCAGTTCAGGGTCTGCTGCTCTTCATCATTTCTCAGTGGCGATTTTAAATCAATACTGTTTCTTTGTTAGCATGCCCAGTAAATTGGAGAGTTCTCTCCTGATGGCTGAGCTTTCGCCATGTCATAATGGAGGGGTGGGGAAAAGCAAAACGAATGTGAGAAGTGATTACGTTAGCAAATGGTCGCTTGTCTCTAAAGGCTCCAATAAATCTGTCTTCATTCTGTCAAACTAAACCAATATCAAATTGGATGACAAAACAAACATCAGGAATGACAGAAACAGAAATAGAAAGAGATAGACTACAATTAAATAACAGCATCAAGTGAAATTCCACAGCAGGGTACATCTGATGATGCAGAATCCAAACAAGAGATTCTCCCATTATATTCTCCTCTGATCCATTCAAAACTGCTTCACTCAGCACTCTCATTAATGTCATTTACAAAAGCTTTAGCATCCTAGCTAACTTTCCAACAGACAAAATGGGATTTAAACTCCAAAGGCTCTCACTGTGTTTGGGATGCCTTTAAATTCCCCATTCAGGTCTTTGACACTTTCATCTCCAGGGACAGTGAGATAGTGACTCTGATTTAGGATTAAAGAAATCAAAGCATCACCCCTAAGCACAGACAATGAGAACATGGCATTTCATGACACTTTCATGGTATGTCTTCTCTGCCACCCTGCTTCAAACTAGCGTGGCTAATGTAGTCATTCGAACTTGCAAATGAAGCCCCGGATTTAAATATCCCGGGTTTTATTTGCATGTTCCTGGGCGCCGCCATTTTTAAATGCCGTGTAGTTCAAACTACCTGCCCGCGGCTACACGCGGCACGGGCTAGGTAGTTCGAATTAAAGCTTCTAATTCGAACTACTGTTACTCCCCCTGCAATGATGAATAACGGTAGTTCAAATTAGGAGCTTTAATTCGAACTACCTAGCCCGTGCCGCATGTAACCGTGGGCAGATAGTTCGAACTACGGGGCATTTAAAAATGGCGGCACCCAGGAACATGAAAATAAAGCCCGGGATATTTAAATCCCGGGCTTTATTTGCAAGTTCAAATGACTACATTAGCCACGCTAGTTCGAACTAGGGTGGCAGTGTAGACATATCCTCAGAGATTGAGGGACAGAATGTGAAAATAAACACTGCATGGCTCAGATAGAAGGTAACACTTTGGGAGTGATGTGGGAGGGAATCTCTGAGTTAGCCAATCCTCATCCTTTGTCATGGAGAGGGAAAAGACTTTTCCTGCCTCAGCTCCTCTTAATTTAAATATAACTAGGGGGCTGTGCCCCCTGCTTGCTGAGCTCACCAACGCCCCTCTCACAGGTAGTAGGCAACCCTGATTCTCCTCCCCGGCCACGGGGTAGAGCTGAGCTGTGGCCCCATCAGCCCGGGCCCTTTCTCCCTCCTCCCCTCCCCACCGCCAGCCTGGGTCCCTTCTTCTTCCCCATCCCCCGCCAGACTGGGTCCCTTCTCCCTCCCCTGCCATGCCAGCCTAAGCCTTCATTTTCCCTCCTCCCACTGCTGTGCCAGTCTGGCCCCTTCATAAGCATTCCCAGTTCACACCAGCTCTGGGAGCTAACCCTGCTGCAGCTCTGTGCTCCCCCATCTCGCAGAGATGGGGCTGGAGGGAACTGGCTTTTAAGCAAGCTTCCCCCAGCATTACCTCCTGCCCCCCCCCTTGCTGCCTCTGACACAGAGGCAGCAAGGGGAGAAGCAAGTAGTTGCCTCGACCACCTACTAACTGGGTAGTCAATTAGTCGACTACTCCTTTACAAGTCCTATGTCAAACCAATCTGATAGCTTTCTTTGATATGATAACAAATCTTGTGGCTACTGAAGAAGTGGTGGACATGGTATACCTAGACTTTAGTAAAGAATTTGATATGGTTTTGCATGACCTTCTTATCAATAAACTAGGGAAATACAACCGATATGGGGCTACTGTAAGATGGGTGCATAACTGGCTGGATAACCATTTGGGACTGGTTCTATTCAATATCTTTATCAACGATTTAGATGAGGGCACAGAGAGAACGTTTATTATGTTTGCAGATGATAGCAAGTTGTGAGGGCTTGCAACTGCTTTTGAGGATAGGTTCATAATTCACAATTATCTGGACAAACTAGAGAAATAGTCTGAGGTAAATAGGATGAAGTTTCATAAGGACAAATGCAAAGTAGTCCACTTAGGAAAGAACAATCAGTTTCTCACACACAGAATGGAAAGTGACTGTCTAGGAAAGAGTACTGCAGAAAGGGATCTAGGGGTCATAGTGGACCACAAGCTAAATATGAGTCAGCAGTAGGACACTTGCCCCCCCCCCTCCCAAAAAAAGCAAACATGATTCTGGGATGCATTAACAGGAATGTTGGGAGCAAGACATGAAAAGTCATTGTTTTGCTCTACTCTACACTGATTAGGCCTCAGTTGGAGTATTTTGTCCAGTTCTGGGCACCACATTTCAAGAAAGATGTGGAGAAATTGGAGAAGGTCCAGAGAAGAGCAACAAAAATTATTAAAGGTTTAAAAAACATGAGCTATGAGGGAAGACTGAAGGAATGGGGCTTATTTAGTTTGGAAAAGAGAAGACTAAGAGGGAACATGATAACAGTTCAAATATCTGAAAGGGTGTTACAAGGAGGAGGGAGAAAAATTATTGTCCTATCATCAGAGGTCAATATCATCAAGGAGAAGAAGCAATCAGCTTAAATTGCAGCAAGGGAGGATTAGGTTGTACATTAGAAAAAACTTCCTAACTGTCAGGGTGTTAAACATTGGAATAAATTGCCTAGGGAGGTTGTGGAATCTCCATCAGTGAAGATATTTAAGAGCAGATTGGATTGACATCTCTTAGAAATGATCGGACGGTGCATGGTCCTGCCATGGGGGGCAGGGGACTGGACCTAATGATCTCTCAAGGTGCCTTCCAGTTCTAGTATTTTATGATTCCACGATTGTTGACTATCAACACTGCAATAGGAAGAACAATATAAATGTGATGCTCCCAATTTCCTAGAGGGAGGAATCTACTCCCATTACTCATGGGACAACAGAGTGGATGGAAAAGATAAGAAGGTCTACCCCAAAACAGGGCAAACTGCAAAAGGCAAAAATGACCAAATTACTTGGACAAGTTGAGGGATCATGGTTCAAATAGTTCAAACAGTTGTAAAGATTACTACAGAAGAATTAGCAAAAGAAAATACGTTTTCATAGCTCTAAAGGTGTTTATTGTGCTGAGCTCCCTTGTAAATTCTCTAATATGTAACGGCTGACGTCTGAGTGAAAGTTTTTCCACCTTTATGGCATTCATAGGATCTCTCCCTTGTGTGGATTCCCTAATGAGTATTGAGGTATTAGTGCTGAGTGAACTCTTTCCCACACTCACAGCATTAATGGGGTTGCCTCACCTGTGTGGATTCTCTGATGCCTAATAAGGGTTGAGCTGTTAGTGAAGCTTTTTCCACACTCACAGCATACATAGGGTTTCTCTCCTGTGTGAATTCTCTGATGAATAGTAAGTGTTGAGCTATGAGTGAAGCGTTTTCCACACTCACAGCATTCATAGGGTCTCTCTCCTGTGTGAATTCTCTGATGAGCAGTAAGAGCTGAGCTGTAAGTGAAGCGTTTTCCACACTCACAGCATTCATAGGGTTTCTCTCCCGTGTGGATTCTCTGATGAGCAGTAAGGGATGAGCACTTAGTGAACTTTTTCCCACACTCACAGCATTCATAGGGCGTCTCTCCCATGTGGACTCTCTGATGAGTAGTAAGGGCTGAGCACTTAGTGTACTTTTTCCCACACTCATAGCATTCATAAGGTCTCTCTCCCATGTGAACTCTCTGATGAGTAGTAAGGTCTGAGCGTTCATTGAACTTTTTCCCACACTCACAGCATTCATAGGGTTCCTCACCCATATGGGTTCTCTGATGCCTAATAAGGGCTGAGCTGTGAATAAAGCGTTTCCCACACTCACAGCATTCATAGGGTCTTTCTCCAGTGTGGATTCTCTGATGAGTAGTAAGGGTTGAACTTTGAGTGAAGCGTTTTCCACACTCACAGCATTCATAGGGTCTCTCTCCTGTGTGAATTCTCTGATGAGTAGTAAGGGCTGAGCTGTGAGAGAACTTTTTCCCACACTCACAGCATTCATAGAGTTTCTTATGTGTGTGGACTTTCTGATGCCTAATAAGGGCTGAGCTGTGAGTGAAGCGTTTTCCACACTCGCAGGATTCATATGGTCTCTCTCCCATGTGGATTCTTTGATGAGTAGTAAGGGTTGAGCTGTGAGTGAAGCGTTTTCCACACTCACAGCATTCATAGGGTCTCTCTCCTATGTGGACTCTCTGATGGGTAATAAGGTCTGAGCACTCAGTGAATTTTTCCCCACATTCACAGCATTCATAGGATTGCTCTTCTGTGTGGATTCTCTGATGTGTAGTAAGTGCTGTGCTGTGCGTGAACTTTTCCCCACACTCACAGCATTCATAAAGTTTCTCACCTGTGTGGATTCTCTGATGCCTAATAAGTGCTGAACTGTAAGTGAAACGTTTTCCACACTCACAGCATTCATAGGGTCTCTCTCCTGTATGGATTCTCTGGTGAGTAGTAAGGGTTGAGCTGTGAGTGAAGCGTTTTCCACACTCACAACATTCATAAGGTCTCTCTCCTGTGTGGATTCTTTGATGAGTATTAAGGGCTGAGCTGTGAGTGAAGCGTTTTCCACACTCACAGCATTCATAGGGTCTCTCTCCTGTGTGGATTCTCTGATGCGTAATAAGGGCTGAGCAATCAGTGAACTTTTTTCCACACTCACAGCATTCAGAGAGTTTCTCACCTGTGTGGATTCTCTGATGCCTAATAAGGGTTGAGTTGTGCGTGAAGCGTTTTCCACACTCACAACATTCATAGGTTCTCTCCCCCATATGGATTCTCTGATGATAGATCAGGGATGAGCTTTCAGTTAAGTTTTTCTCATACTCACCACACTCATAGGGTTTCTCAGTTGTGTCAATTCTCTGATGCCTAATAAAGGTTGAGCTGTGAATGAAACCTTTTCCACTCTCAGTGCATGTATTTTTTCTCTTTCCCCAGAGAATTTTCTGTTGGGTTGTGGAGTCCATGAGGTCCTTCCGAGAGCCATGACAGTAAACTGATTTACTCATTTTTTCTCCTACCTGGTTTTTCTGCTCTCCCTCTGATTTTTGCTGACTCTCACAGGCTTTTCCCTGTTCATGACTCCTGGATATATTCACGTTGGATCTTTGTGATAATAATCCACATTGTTCCACTTGATCACCATCTGTCTGCTGCGAATTCTGCTCCACGTTGACACTCACCATTGCATCACCTGCTGTAATACAGAAAAAAAACCTCAAACACGGATGAAAAGGGGAAGATCAAACCAAAGTAAGTGCTGGATAGATGTCAAATAAAAACAAGGAGCTGAATTCACCCATATTCTTCCCCCAAAGAGAAGAGTAAGGTGATCAATTTTGCCTGCATATCCCATCCATATTCTCAGGCCTTGTCTATACTTCCAAGAAGTCAATGCTCCAGACATTGCTCTTCTAGGGTTCAATTTAATTGGTCTAAATTCAATACTGAGGCCACCCCTGTTAATCCTAGAACTCTTTGGAGTTGTGAGAAGTAAGGGAAGTAAACGGGAGAGTCCTTTCTGTTGACCTCCCACAGTTGGGCTACCCCAGAAATTTGGTTTAAGGTATGTTAACTCCAGCTACACAAGTCTTGTAGTTGGTGTTGTATATCTTAAGTTGAATTTCTGGTGTAGTGTAGACCTGCCCTAAGTGTGAAGGGAGGAAGCTACTACGAAGTGTCAGAGAGGATCTGTGGGAAGCCATGAGCCACATCTGACTTAAGGATATAACTAGGGCTGTCAAGCGATTAAAAAAAATAATCACAATTTTAAAATTAATTGTGATTAATAACACTGTAAAAAATAATAAGAATACTATCTATTTAAATATTTTGGATGTTTTCTACATCTTTTAATATATTGATTTCAATTACAACACAGAATACAAAGTGTTTAGTGCTCTCTTTATATTTATTTTTATTACAAAACATTTACACTGTAAAAAAAACTTCAGTTCACCTCACTGAAGTATTGTAGTGCAAACTGTATCATGAAAGCTGAACTTACAAATGTAGAATTATGTAAACAAGAATAACTTCACTTAACAATAAAACAATGTAAAACTTTAGACCATACAAGTCCACTCAGTCCTACTTATTTTTCAGCCAATCACTAAGACAAACAAGCTTGTTTACATTTGTGGGAGATAATACTGTGTGCTTCTCATTTACAATATATCACCTGCTAGTGAAAACAAGCTTTCACATGGTACAGCATAGCAAGATATTTATGTGCCTGATGCGCTAAAGATTCATATGCCCCTTCATGCTTCAACCACTATTCCAGAGGACATGCATCCATGCTGATCATGGGTTCTCCTCGATAACGACCCGAAACAGTGTGGATTGAAGCATGTTCATTTTCGTCATCTGAATCAGATGCCACCAGCAGAAGATTGATTTTTTTTGGTGGTTTGGGTTTTCTAGTTTCTGCAGGGGGGGTAGACTCTGCTGTGGACAGTGCAGAGTCTGGGGAGGGGAAGGGGTCAGCCCCCAAATGCAGGTGGCACAGGACTCGGGGTGGAAGTCTCCCCCAAGCTCGGGGAGGGGTCAGCCCGTAGGCTGGAGGGGTAGACCCCACCATGGGCAATGCAGAGTTCGGGAGGGGGGACTCAGCCCCAGAATCAGATGTGGGGGGAGGATCAGTCCCAGTCCCAGAGGCAAAGAAAAGGTGGCTTGAGTGAGCTCTGCCGGAGCGGAAGGGGTGGCTTGGGTAAGCCCCCGCCCCCAGCTGTTTTATTTTAAAAAATATGGTCACCTGGGAGGGGAAAGGGATGGGTGTCAGGGTCTTTACTTCTTGTTTACTTCTCCACTGGAGTTGGGACAGCTTCAGTTTTTTTTCCCTTTCTCGTGGCTTCTTTTTTCTGTGCGCCCTCTGGGGGCGGTTTGCATTACTGCGCCTTACCAGAGCTGGTCTCCGGAGCACCTCATGCTGGTTTGCCAACCTCTGTGATTAATATGCATTAATTTTTTAATGTGTTAATTCTGCCCTGTGTTAATGCCCATTAATTGACAGCCCTAGATAGAACATTTGCTGAGGGTAAATCTAAAACCAAAAAGCTTACAAGTTCTTCACAGGGTATCCCAGATACTTCCTTTAAGTCTTTCCCTACAATTCTGAGTAGGTTTAATAATTCATTACCTATGCAGGGACTTTTCAGGATCTCTCTTTCATCTGAACCCTGGAGATCTGGGACCCATGGCTCTTCATCTTGTTCCAGCGGGGAGACCACATTAGGTTTGGAAACGGGAAGCCCTGCTCAGATGAAAGAAAACAAAGGATACCAGGTAAATCTATACGACTTTATCATAAAAAATTCTATTAACTCAAACCAAATCCTTAGGAAACCAGTGAAATCCCAGGGCCAGGTCCCGACGTCCTCACAGGTCCAGAACACACTGTATATGAGGGACTGAACTACCCACAAAACTGCTGAGGATAAGAAAAATTATAGACGGCTCAAAGAGTCACTGACATCTCCTTTCAACGGAGGAATACATAGCTGGGAACAGCTGTACCTTGCATATGAGAGAGACTGTGGGAAATGATGGTAGTTACGAGTCCACACAGTTCCCTCCCTCAAGTCATTCCTGTCCTCATAATTTCCATCACAAACTTTCTAGGAAGAAAGAAAGCCCAAAAAGGTGTTATCAGTATAATTTCACTGAGCACATGAAAAATAAGTGCTTTTAATTGAAGAAAAAAAAAGCCCCAACCAATCCATGTTAATGTAGCTATTATTAGTACCAAAGCATCTGAAGTTTACCTGACAAATTTTGGGAGAACCGGTTCTACACAGCCAAATATAGTGCATATTAAGATTAGGGATGTTAAATTGCATTTAATCAACTTATTAACTAGTTGATGGCATTTCCATTGAGTAGTCAATTAGTTGATAAGGTGGGAAACTGCATTGTGGCTCTGCCTTTTAAATGTATTAAGAGCCTTAATACTTTTAAAAGGCTGAAGTGCAGCGGGAGGGACCGGGTGCAAGCGGGGACAGCTGATTCCCAGCTCACATCCCATCTACCAACTGCACTTCTGCTTTTTAATGTACGAAGAGCCTAACAGCTCTTACTACATTTAAAAAGCAGAGGTGCAGCATCTGGGACCAGGTGCAAGCTGGGAATCAGCTGATTCCCAGCTTGTGCCCAGTCTTCTGCTACAACTCTGCTTCTCCTGCCCCGTGTGGAAATGGTGCTGGGGTGGAACAGGCTTTTAAGCCAGCTCTCCCTAGTACTGGCTCCTGCTCCCCCACCTTGCTGCCTCTGATAGAGGGAGCAAGGGGGGGAGCAACTAGTTGAGTCACTATTCAGCTTATGCTTATCAGATAGTTGATTAGTCGCTTACATCCTTAATTAAGAGTCAAAATCAATGGGCAGGAATCCGTGTGATGGAAAGATTCTGTTGCACAGGTTTCTGTGATTAAAAACAATTTGGAAAGTGATCTGTGGGAATGATAAAAGATAGCCCCACTGAAATGCTTGTTGTGAATGATGTTTTCCATCTGGCTAAGGCTGTCAATGTGGTAACCCAAGCAATAGAGAATATTGTGCTGAGATCCCAGAGGGAAATGATAAACCCCAGAATTAGTTAAGGGAGAAAATCTGTTTCTATGTGTCTGATGGAGCGTGATGGGTTGCCACCCATGGGCAGGGCTCGCTGAACCGCAGCGAGTCCCGCTTGCCAGCCGCATTGTCCGGCGATCTGCGCATACACAGATCATTCTGTGCACGTGCAGATCGCCTGAACCCGGCTCTTCCGGGTTGCAATCTACTCACCACGGGCGAGTAGATTGCATTATTTGTCAAGCCCTGCCCATGGGGTATAGGCTGGCAGCTGTGGGAACTGCAGTGCCCCCTAGCAATCCGCTTGGGTTGGCCTTTTTCACATTGCTTTATTGGAGATGTCAGAGCCTGGAGAGACTGGCTGTATCACCCAACACAACAGCAGGTGGTGTCACAACCAAACTGCTTTACCCCAGTGTTTACCTAAGTCAATGGTTCTCAAACCTTTTGACCCAGGGACCACCCTGCTCAATGCAAGCCTTTCTGTGGACCACCAGCCACCATCCATGATGACAAAATGCATTTGCTTATTTCTGACAGGCTGTGCCTCTGTGGTGCAGGACCTCTTGCTGGTCTCCCTGGGAATTAGCTTTTCAAGCTTTGGAGCACCTTCTGCTGGCCAGTGTCTCACCCTGAGTTACCTGTCTCCTGCACTGGTTCTGACCTCGTGTCCCTTCCTGCCCATAGTGCTCTTTCCTATTACTTTGAGGTCCTCCCCTCTTAGGGAACCCCAAATTTCCATACCCACCTTGCCTCAGTGACCCTCTGCCAGTCAGTTAGTCCCTGCCTCAGTGGTAAATTGCAGTCTGAAATAGCCACTCATCATTGGCAAGGGCTATGAACCTGCTGCATTCTTCACCCTGTTGATCTCCCTGCAACCCCAGTGCCCCCCTCAGGCCTTGAGAGCAAGGCCTCAGCCTGGGAGTTTGCCTGGCCAGAGCTCCGCATGACAAAATTGACAATGACAATGTAAATACAGGCAGTCCCCGACTTACGTGGATCCGACTTACGTCGGATCCCTAGATACAAACGGGGTGAGGCAACTCCCGCACATGCGCAGCAGCATTCCCGGGGCTCACTCACCTGGGTCCTAGGATCCTCCTCCTCCTCGGGCCGGCTCCGACTGGGGTCCCACAGAGCTGCCAGGCAGAGGAAAAGTGCCTCCCCACGCCCGCTGCCCCCCCCCTCCCCCGCGGCCTCGCAGCCTGCACGCTGCCCCCTCCCCTGAGCAACAGGCTGCCGAACAGCAGACAAAAGCAGCCTCTCTGCCCCTCCTCCCCTCTATACATGCCGGGCTCCCAGCCCAGCAGAGTCCCTGGGGCTCGCTCACCTGGGTCCTAGAATCCACCTCCTCCTCCTCGGGCCAGCTCCGACTGGGGTCCCACAGAGCTGCTGGGCAGGGGAAAAGTGCCTCCCCACGCCCGCTGCCCCCCCCCCCCCGCGGCCTCGCAGCCTGCACGCCCCTCCCCTCCCCCCTGCCAGCAACAGGCTGCCCCCCTCCCCTGAGCAACAGGCTGCCAAACAGCAGACAAAAGCAGCCTCTCCGCCCCTCCTCCCCCTATACATGCTGGGCTCCCTGGGCAAACAAAGACTCCACCAAAACAAACAAAGTGCTGGCCTCATTGTGTTAGCAAAAAAACGAACCTCCTTCTAGAACCCTGGGTGGTGTGTGGAAATAAAGCTATTAGCTCAAAGCATGGTGCAGAGCTGTTTGGTATTTGATGAGTTACTCCTTTAGTCCTGAGTTTGTCACAGGGACAGAAATAGATGTGAAATCTTCTGAACAGGGGAACAGACAGCAAAACAAACATTAGAGGGGAGTTAACCTTTCCCTATGCTATCCAAAACTAAAAAAAATGTTTGGCTAGAGTTTCCCCTACAATATGTACCAGTTCCGACTTACATACAAATTCAACTTAAGAACAAACCTACAGTCCCTATCTTGTACGTAACCCGGGGACTGCCTGTATTGTATTAACTGATACATATTTATTTTTTCCTGAATTTTATATTTTTTCATGTAATTATATTCTTTTCAATTAAGATGATTTGCTAAATATATAACTGAATGTGGTTTAACATTTTTATACTTTTGTAAGACTTTTCATATACATAAATTCACAAATTAAAAAAACATCCTTTTATAGATCACGTGTCCCCATGGTCAAATCCACTCGAGGTGGTCCTATGGGACCTGAATCCATCCTGATTAGCAGGAGGTGGAGTTCTTAGGGTCACATGACCCACTTCCAGACTGATCACCCTATCCCAGAACTCCCTGATTGGTCAAATCTGCTCTTGGGGTGGGTCTATGGGGCCCAAATTCATCCCTATTGGTAGAATACAGTGGGAGTTCTTCAAGGGTCACATGACACCCTTTACTTCCAGTCATGTGTCCATCTTGCCTCTGGAAGTACAACCCCAGTGGTGGGACTTCCTGTGGCAGGCTGGGCCTAAGGGCTCAGGGGCATAGCTAATGGGGCCAAGGGTGTGGTTGACATTTGATTGATGGTAGGGCCTTTATATGATGTGTCCCCATTTTTGGTTTGGAAAATATGGTTACCATAATTATATCCCCAAGGCGGCGGCTTCATACTATTGCTTACATCATTTCTGAGACATTAAGGGTGAAGTGTTTCCCTGTAGATGGAGCGCTGAGGCATGACTCTTGGGCACACACTTTAAACAGCCAGATACTTGAGTTGTCACAGGAGCACATAGGTTGGCCATCAATATCAGGGAGGTTCTGAGTAACCATGACAGGGCCTGAGATTTCTGGGGTAGGGGAAATTGCTTTCCCATGTCTAAGCAAGGCATTCCCATGGTACCAAATGGTTCAGGCCAGAGTGGTTGGTGTGGGTTGTTTAGCACAAAATAAGAACTCATGGCAACATACATATTTGTCTTTGCAAACTTCACAGCTGTGTTAATGTCTAGCTGTCACCAGTACTTTCACAGGAAGTGGAGTGTAAGAGAAAAAAACCATTACTGGATTGTGATAAGTGTATGGGTGTAGAAAAAGTGTTGCTCAATACAGAATTGCAGCTTTGCAGTCATGAATGATGATATGAGGGAGGGCGAGAGTAGGTGCATGGTTACTGGCAAGACAGAACTGCATAGGAAGCCTCTGGTTATGGTCTCTATTATTCATCACAATTATACTCCTCATGATGTCATTTTGGTTCTTCCTGAGCTGTAGCATGCGCTCAGTGATCGCTTGTCTCTGCTCCCTCTTCCCATCTCCTTTTCACTCTCTCTGCTCCTTGCCCCTATCTCTTTGCTCCCTTTCTGTAGCTCATCTCTGTTCTCTTTGGTGCTCTTTTTTCCTGTGACTGACTTGTTGAGTGACCCAACAAATCTTTCACCAGATCACCATCCGTCTTTTGCTTGTTTTTTCTCAGTTGCCATATACACTCTGATGTTGTACAAGATGGCTGAGTTCTCAAGTTCTAGTCTGCAAAAGTAACCATTAACAGAGTGACTGTAATTTTCATGGTAAAGATAGTGAAATGTAACAAACATTCATGCACCTGAAGAAAGCCTCTAGGCTAATCCAACAAAGTGGGAAGTTAACACAGATCTCTGCAGACACTGTGATCATGGTGACTTTGGGGAAAAGGGTTGCTTATGACTCACCAAGAAAGTATAGACCATGGTTGTGCAGCAGTCATACAAGGACATTATTTTTGATAATCCTACACTTGTCTGCCAGCTGCAGTCACTCTTGCTGATATAGACCTGTGGAAGATTAACTAGCAATCATGAGCTGAGCTTTTGCAGGTGAGTGGAGGGCTCCCTAGTCCTTATGCAGCCAAATAGGATGCTGCCTTGATTCCAGCAGCACACATGGAGAACTGATTTGGGAAAGTGTCATACAAGTGGGGTGGGGCAATGGCAGGCCTGCTATGCAATCTCCGTGACAAAATTAATAAGTACATCAGGCGAACCTTAGACACCATTTCTCAGCAAGATTCTATTGCTATCTGTAGGGACAGGTTTTTAAACCACTGTAGAAATAGCCAGTAGCTCTTTGATATATAGGTAAGACCATAAATTATGGTCTCTGACTAAGCTTTCCCTCAGAGGCCTGCTGCTCAGTTAGAACAGACACAAGGCCAAAACAGATAACAGGAAGCTCTAAAAAAGCAGGATGATACAGAAAACACCCTGTCTGTTTATCCCAAATGAAAGCAGTATAACACTAGGTGGATAATCATAACTAAGCACCCTTATCATGAGTATCACATATACATACAAGGTTAGAACCCTGAAAAAGGCCTCATAGTCTGCCATCCAGAGAGACAACAGCCGCATTCCCAAAGCCAACCATGAATCCAGAAAAGGCTGTAAAATGACACTTCCCTCTAAGGATTCAAATGTGTAAATCTACCAGGCAGGTTATGTACAAGATAGAGACTGTAGGTTTGTTCTTAAGTTGAATTTGTATGTAAGTCGGAACTGGTACATATTGTAGGGGAAACTCTAGCCAAACATTTTTTTTAGTTTTGGATAGCATAGGGAAGGGTTAACTCCCCTCTAATGTTTGTTTTGCTGTCTGTTCCCCTGTTCAGAAGATTCAGATCACTTTCGGTCCATGACAATTGGATTCTGAATATTTTGGGTTGTCTTGGAAAGAAAGATTGGCAATAAAGCTTCAGTGGAGACACCTTTTTCCCATGATAACTCTTACAGGAGTGAATTTCCCTTCCTGGGGTAGATTTCCCCTCACTTCCTGTTGTCTCAAGGACAGGAAATGAGATTACAGGCAGTCCCCGGGTTACGTACAAGATAGGGACTGTAGGTTTGTTCTTAAGTTGAATTTGTATGTAAGTCGGAACTGGTACATATTGTAGGGGAAACTCTAGCCAAACATTTTTTTTAGTTTTGGATAGCATAGGGAAAGGTTAACTCCCCTCTAATGTTTGTTTTGCTGTCTGTTCCCCTGTTTAGAAGATTTCACATCTATTTCTGTCCCTGTGACAAACTCAGGACTAAAGGAGTAACTCATCAAATACCAAACAGCTCTGCACCATGCTTTGAGCTAATAGCTTTATTTCCACACACCACCCAGGGTTCTAGGAGGAGGGTCCTTTTTTTGCTAACACAATGAGGCCAGCACTTTGTTTGTTTTGGTGGAGTCTTTGTTTGCCCAGGGAGCCCAGCATGTATAGGGGGAGGAGGGGCGGAGAGGCTGCTTTTGTCTGCTGTTCTGCAGCCTGTTGCTCAGGGGAGGGGGCAGCCTGTTGCTGGCAGGGGGGGAGGGAGGGGCATGCAGGCTGCGAGGCCGCGGGGGGGGGGGGCAGCGGGCGTGGGGAGGCACTTTTCCTCTGCCCGGCAGTTCTGTGGGACCCCAGTCGGAGCTGGCCCGAGGAGGAGGAGGAGGTGGATCCTAGGACCCAGGCGAGCGAGCCCCGGGGACGCTGCTGCGCTCCGAGCCAGGCATGTATAGAGGGGAGCAAGGGCAGAGAGGCTGCTTTTGTCTGCTGTTCGGCAGCCTGTTGCTCAGGGGAGGGGGCAGCCTGTTGCTGGCAGGGGGGGTGTGTGTGCAGGCGGTGAGGCCGCGGGGGGGGGGGGCAGCGGGCGTGGGGAGGCACTTTTCTTCTGCCCGGCAGCTCTGCGGGACCCCAGTCGGAGCCGGCCCGAGGAGGATCCTAGGACCCAGGTGAGCGAGCCCCGGGAATGCTGCTGCGCATGTGCGGGAGTTGCCTCACCCCGTTCGTATCTAGGGATCCGACGTAAGTCGGATCCACGTAAGTCGGGGACTGCCTGTAAATCTTTCTAATGAGGATACAGACAGCAGTAAAACCTCAAGTGGCTCTAACCCCACACCAAACTAACCAAAACTTAAAAAAAAAAAAAAAATTTGCATGGAGTTCTACTTTAAATGCAACTTGGACAGATGTTTGTCTTAACATATTCTTTATTTTTAACTGTGCATGTAAATGCTTAAACGTTTCAAATACTGTACAGTACTGTACAGTACAACCTTAAACAATCTTGGTAGAGGATGATGGACTTGTTGGAGAGGATGGGACTGGTATTAGAGAGTCAGAGTCAGATTCTGCTGCTGGAGTCAATTTCTTGAAGTAGGCATCAAGGGAGGTTTGTTTAGAGCTTTTTTTTTTCTCATCATAAATAGCCCTGTAGCATCTCAGACCTTCAGTAACTGTGCGGTCAACTTTTTCAAACCTCTCTGTTTCAGGATCTTGCTCCTCTAACTTTGCCATTCCTGCTTCAATAAGACGAAAAGCATCAGCTAACTTTGTTGTAGAAAATTTTTTCAATTGTAGAGTTTCTAGGTCCTGGTTTTCTTCCCTAGATTCTATCTGCTGCTCTAGTTCCATAAGGTCTTCATTGGTTAGTTCTTTGCCACTGGAGTTGAGTAACTCTATGATATCATTTTCAGTGATGTCCAACTGCAGTTTATTACCAATAGCAACTACAGTTTGCCTGGTTTCAGCGATTTCATCATCTGTAAACCCCAGAAATTCTTCTGTGAATTGGGGGCACAATTTGTTCCAAACTCCTCTCATATTTGTCTCTTTTACTTCATCCCAAGCATCAGCAATATTGTTGATGGCATCACAAATGTTATAACTTTTCCAGAAATCCCTTAAGGTCATTTCATCCTTTTGGGTAGCCCTGACAGCTTGTGAGAATGCCCTCCTTAAATAATAGGCCTTAAAGGAGGCTATGACTCCCTGAGCCATTGGCTGAATTAGTGATGTGGTGTTGGGGGGTAGAAATACCACCTTTACATTGGGGTGCATGTCATCTAAAGTGTTTGGATGTCCAGGGGCATTGTCAAGGAGAAGGAGAATTTTGAAAGGAATGTTTTTGCCCAAGCAATAACGTTCAACAGCAAGGACAAAATGGTTCAAAAACCATTCTTCAAACATAGCAAATGTAACCCGAGCCTTTGAATTTGTCCTCCAAATAACAGGAAGAGAATCCTTAGTGACATTGCGTAGTGCCCTTGGATTTAGGGAGCGATGCACTAGCAAAGGTTTCAGCTTTAAATCCCCAGATGCATTACCCCCAAGTAATAAAGTCAGCATGTCCTTTGATGCCTTATGTCCTGGTGCACTTTTTTCCTCTTTCGAAATGTATGTCCTCTCAGGCATTTTTTTCCAAAACAAGCCAGTTTCGCCTACATTAAAGATTTGTTCTGGCAAATAGCCTCCATCGTCAATAATATCTTCCAATATCTTGGGAAAAGAACTTGCAGCACTGACATCGGCACTCGCTGCTTCACCTTGAACTTTAATATTATGCAAATTTGTTCTTTTTTTAAAGCGATTGAACCAACTCTTGCTTGCAACAAATTCTTCATTGCAATCACCTTCACTTGCTGTGCGAGTAGCTTTTAAATCATTGAAAAGGCTTCGAGCCTTTTCTCGCACTAAAGAAAGACGGATAGGTATATTACGCTGATTTTGGTCTTCTATCCAAATTGTCAGCAGCCTTTCCATCTCGATAATTAAACCACTGCGTTGCTTGGTAATAATTGTAGCATTCATTGGGATATGGCCTTTCACATGCTCCATTATTCTACCTTTATGTTTTACAATTGTTGCGATTGTTGACCGACTGTAACCACATGCTCTGCCAATGGATGATGGAGTTTCACCTCTCTCTGATCTCTTTATTATTTCTACTTTATCTTCCATGGTGATGGTTTTTCTTTTCTTTGCTGTATCACCAGCACTTGCATCAGATTTGTGTTTTGAAGGCATTGTTGCAGGGTGCAAAAAACACTGTACAGTATGTACACAGGTTCTGTTCAGCGGGACGCCAGGCCCAAGGCACCTTTGTTTTGAAGTCCAGCTGGGCGGATTGCCAGGTGCAGGACCTTCACAATAGAAGAGGAAGTGGAGTTACACGCCTAAGATGGTGCCTGTGGAGGCTTGGGGAACGTAGTGAGGAGTCGGGCTACCCAGTGATGGTGGGGAGGGGGGGTCACCCCAGGAGGATTACAGGCAGTCCCCGGGTTACGTACAAGATAGGGACTGTAGGTTTGTTCTTAAGTTGAATCTGTATGTAAGTCGGAACTGGCATCCAGATTCAGCCGCTGCTGAAACTGATCAGTTTCAACAGTGGCTAAATCTGGACGCCAGTTCTGACTTACATACAGATTCAACTTAAGAACCCCAGGCATCCCCAAGTCAGCCGCTGCTGAAACTGATCAGGGGCTTCCTGTAGTCAGCCACTGGTCAGTTTCAGCAGAGGCTGACTTGGGGACGCCTGGGGCAGAGCAGCTGGGGTGCTGCTGGGTTGGTCCAGTAGCGCCGCCGCTCCTCGGCGCTACTGGACCAACCCAGCAGCACCCAAGCTGCTCTGCCCCAGGCGTCCTGATTCAGCCGCTGCTGAATCTGACCAGCAGTGGCTGAATCAGGACGCCTGGGGCAGAAAAGCTGGGGTGCTGCCCGGTTGGTCCAGTAGTGCCCAGAGCGGCGCTACGGGACCAACTGGCAGCGCCCCAGCTGCTGTACCACAGGCGTCCGGAGCAAAGCCACGGAGCGCGGGGGCAGCGGGACAGCCCCGACGCGCCATGGCTGTCCTGCTGCCCTCGGGCTCCGTGGCTTTGCTTTGCTTTGCTCCCCGTCCCCCTGGTCTGCAGACCAGGGGGACGGGGAGCAAAGCGGCGGAACACGCGGCCAGCTGACAGCTGTCAGCTGACCGCGCGCTCCGCGGCTTGGCTCTGCTTTGCCCCCCCCATTCCCCTGGTCTGCAGACCAGGGTGGGGGGGGGGCAAAGCAGAGCCAAGCCCCGGAGCGCGCTGCCAGCTGACAGCACAGACGCGTCTGGGCTGTCAGCTGATCGCGCGCTCCGCGGCTTGGCTCTGCTTTGCCCCACCCTCCCGTCCCCCTGGTCTGCAGACCAGAGGGACGGAGGGGGGGGGGGGAAGCAGATCCAAGCCTCGGAGCGCGTGGGCAGCGGACATCCCTGTCCGCTGCCCACGTGTTCCGCCGCTTTTCTTCCTCTCCCTGGTCTGCTGGAGACCAGGGAGAGGAACGGCCCCGTTCGTAACTGTGGATCCGACATAAGTCGGATCCGCGTAACTCGGGGACTGCCTGTACTCAGCAAAAGTGTATTCTTGCAGTGACTACACAGAGCTGACAGAGGGACTTATATACCTCACACTCTCACTGCTGTTGGCACATCCAGGGATTGGAGCATTGAAAAGGGAGCATGGTCAGCTAGAATGCTGCATAGCATGAATAGGTACAATAAATGAATTCACTGGCATTTAAGTTATAAAAAACAGAACCAAATACTACCAAGTGTTTGTAGAATGGACATATTATTTTACTGTTATTAATTTAAGTTGCTAATTGTTAGCAGTTTCTTTGATTATAAGTTTACAGAGACACTTAAACTGCAGCTGATGGAAAAGCTAGAACAGATGGACAAAGCGGATGTAATAGCCTCTCGCACCCTACATAATATCAGGACTCCCGGCCAAGAGACAAACTGTCACAGCTCTCTCATATCCCAGCATGTTCAGTCACATCAGTGTGAGTTTGCAGACTGAAAAAAATGCTACATGACAACAAAACTATGCTTACGATCGTAATGACGAACGGAGGCCCTCACTGCTACGCAGTTATACTAGCCGTGGATGCTGCAGCATTGTTTGCGTAGCCACGCTGCTGGCCAAAGTGACGTCAGTGTTGCCGCGCCGCACAGCAGCGAGGACCTCCGTTTGTAACTACAGAGCCGACGTAAGTCGGATTGATGTAAGTCGGGGACTGCCTGTATTCTAAATAATTGTTTGCTGTGTATCTTACCGTATATCTTTGTTTTATACCCCTAGACAAACACCTATGAACCATACTCTGCACCTGCCGGGAAAGCACCGTCTTCTCTCCTATGAATCCCAACCAGAATATAGCTATGCTTTGTAAGGCAATCCCTGGGGAGAAGGGACACATCTGTGTTTTAGCATCCGTGTTAACCTGAGCCATGGGCGGAACTACGATGTAATCTTTCAGGCTATTGTCTTAGGGTACGTCTAGACTACATGCCTCTGTCACCAGAGGCATGTAGATTAGGCTACCAGACATAGGAAAATGAAGCGGCATTTAAATAATCACCGCTTCATTTAAATTTACATGGCTGCTGCGCTGAGCCAACAAACAGCTGATCAGCTGTTTGTCGGCTAAGCGCGATAGTCTGGACGTGCAGGTGGCAACATCAAAGGTATTTGAGGTATACCTAGGTGGTCGACAAATACCTTTGATGTCGCCACCCGCGCGTCCAGACTACGGCAGCTGATCAGCTGTTTGTCGGCTCAGCACGGCAGCCATGTAAATTTAAATGAAGCGGCGATTATTTAAATCGCCGCTTCATTTTCCTATGTCTGGTAGCCTAATCTATATGCCTCTGGCGACAGAGGCATGTAGTCTAGATGTACCCCTACTGTGCACATAATGCCCTGCTGCTAGAACCTATCCAGGGGCTCGAGAACTCCCACCTCATCGTTTCCCTCCACCCATCAGCTCCCAAAATAGTCTATTGTAATTATTTGTTTGGCAGTGTTCACTGAGCCCAAGTGGCTCTCCACCAGCGCTGTGTGTAATAAACCCTCATGCTTGAATCTACGTGGTGTCTACATTTTTGGTTTCCAACACTATTCATGCATGTATCAGTGCTGTGTTTGGCCATAAACAAGACACAGGGAGGGCTGGCCAGCTCATAGAAATATAGCCTCTGGTCATTCCATATGGCCACTCTCTCCTCTCCAACTGCACAGAGCAGTTTACCGGCCTGCATGGCCACCGCCCACTCAGCCCCCAATCCAAGGTGCTTGCACAGCCACTACTCACTAGGGCACCACCTCTGTACTGCCCTGCATGTTCACCACTTGCTCAGCCCCAACCCACAATGCCTGCACACTAATGTACCCTGTGTCCCTTCCATTGCTTCAACATGTGGCGTCTCTTCAATGATGAATTGCTGAGCATCCTCACAAATTTGAGAACAAATTCCTTGCTGCTGGGTGCTCAGGATGTCACCAGACTGACCCTCACCTCTTGGCCCTCTTCAGTCTCTTCATCAATTTGTTTCGTGTAGCCGGGACAAGAATTTCTGGCTCTGTTCTCTGAAAACTATCCACAGTGTCCCGGGGTTTGGTCTTGGGATCCCTACCCAGGATTCCATCCAGTTCTTTATAAAAATCAGCATGTTTTGGGTGCAGCACCAAACCAGATGTTTGTCTCCTTTTCCTTGTGATAGACCTGATGGAGTTCCTTGATCTTGGCTCTGTATTGTAGGGTGTCTCGCTTATACCCCTTTATATGTGGGGCTTGAGAAATGCAAGCATTCATGTCCCAGTTCTTACGGGTCACTCGCAGCTCCAATTGCACTGATTCTTTACCCCACACACCGATTAGATCCAAAAGTGCTGCACTGCTTCAAGAAGGAGAGTGTTTCGAACAGTAGCCACCACCCTTGTTTCCTAGAGAAGATGCAATGAGGACCAACACACAATGTGCCACAGGAAATTGATTTAAATTTCCCAGGGCTTGCAGGTGGGAGGGGAGCATCTCTATTTGTAAAAATTACATAGCTGAAAGGCAGCCGAGTTCAAGGTAACATCCAGAGTGGCTAAACATGGCATTGTGGGAAATACGCTGGAGACCAATAAAATTGACAAAACTCAGTCTAGCACACATGGTTTGTTGACAGCGCAGCAGCAGAAGTCCCTCTCTGGGCTGAAAGTTTTATCAACAAAAACAACTATGTCACGGTATCACACTGTAATGTGGATGCTCAAAGGTTTGTGTTGCCAAAAGGCAGTTTTTGATGACAAAACATGCCATTGTAGACAAGGCCTGTGCTAGGATGGGTCAGTCCTTCTGGGAGATGGAACTGAGAGAATGTTGCCAAAATGTAGTATTTTAGTGTTGCTATAAGTAATAAGTCCTATGTAATGACTTGCTTGTAAGTTCTGTATATTTCGGTATCACCTTGACTCTTATGATTAGACAATGTTTCTTGCAAGGTCTTGCTTCTTTTTAGCATTACAGAACTAAGTTGTGCCTCTTGTCTGCATTGCAAACTAAACTGTGACTTCTAGCAAGTATGTAATCCTGTCTGAAACTGATTGTTTAAACAGGAAATTCTCTGTAGATTGTTTGGTGTGAGCGGAGGATGTGTGTGAAAGCTATCATACATGTCCAGGTGGTCAAGAAGATGTGAGAAACATGGTGATGATCAGAGAACATCCATAGTGCCAGAAGCTGAACAAATTAGCAGAACAGCCAAGCTCTGGAGACAGGCAGACACTCCCAAAGGTGAGACCACAAACAAGAGAAAATGAAGCCTGACCATAAACATCAAAGGATAATTGTGGGAAAACCCCAAGATTAACATATGAGGGGTTGCAGCATGACACTGCAAAACCCACAGACTCAAATGGGACTGCATGAGTATAAAATGGGTGTTCTTGCTGTGACACTCTGGGTACAGTTCTGCAAGCTAAGACTCTGCAGAGACACAAATTGTCAAATTTCCTGCTGCCCAACTAATTTTCCATCTTGCCTTCCCACTGCCCCAAGTATTTTTTGCATCTGACTTCCAAGCAGTCCTGTTCCATCCCAATGGGAGCACTGCTAATTCTTTCATTTCCTGGACAAAAACTTCACTCCCACCAACCCTCCTAGTTCCTTAACATCCTGATCCAACTCCTTGCCATTTTTTCCAGACCTCCATTGCATCACAACTCCCTACAGACCCTACTCTATGGAATATCTCCTTCTCCCTGCCCTCAGATGTACCTACCCGCTGGAACTCTTCACCTCAAACCTATGCCCCTCACCCCCTGCAAAACTACCACTACCTGGACACTCCCCTGCTCTCCAACACCCCCTCTCCCACTGCCTGGACCATCCCAATCACAGTTATTTATTATTTTTATTACCATAATGCTCATAGCCACAGCCATTCATCATCATCCTATTGTGCTGGATGTTCTAGACACACAGAACAAGAGACCCTGCCACACGGAGCTGACAGTCTAAGAATAAGGCAAAAGACAGATGGGGGAGGTATCCCAGTTTGCATACTGAGCCAATTATTAATGAAGAGGTTATGAAAATCATCAAGAAAGGCAATTAAAGGAAAACACAAACAAGATCCTGTGTTTGAAGAAAAATACGGGCATGTTGCTCGGGGCTGTCTCATACCTTTCACCACATGGGCGGTAGTTAAACTTAAATCTCTGCAAACCAGAACATGAAGTTAATGGATATGCCACCCCTGTAATGCAACTTTAATTCTGTTCCCACCCACAACCCTGTAGTGGGAAAGAGCCACTGGGAATATTTCTGACAGGATGGGACAAAGATTAAACTGCCACAGGAACTGAAGAATTTTCTTTCAAGATGATTTAGTTAAATACAAGATTTTAAGCTCAGTACTGCAGTACCTGGATGAAATTCTATTGACTGACATAGATCACATTAAACCTAATGACCCCTTAAGGCCTTAAAATTTTACCAATCTATCATCGATCTGAGGAAGGGTTAAGAACATGCCATTGTGTGAGTTGCACAGCTGGGAATTAGTGATGTAAGCGAGTAGTCTACTACCAGATAAGCCTAGGCTTGGATCCCCCGCAGACAGGGGCTACTGCCAGAGTAGCCTCTGTTTGTGGCGGCAGGGGCTGGCCACAGACTAAGGATGTTAAATTTAGATTAATCAACTAATTGAAGAGTCGATATAATTTGCATCGACTATTCAATTAGTCAATATGGGCATGTCCTCCTTTGAAATGTAGCAAGAGTCTTGCTACATTTCAAAGGCAGAAGCACTGCCAGTTCCCCACTGCTCCCTCCCCCCTTTTCTCCCCACAGAGAGAGTGCTGGGAGGGAACCGGCTTTTAAGCTGGCTCTCCCAACCATCACGGGATCCTTCTCCCCCCCCTTGCTGCCTCTCTCTGACAGAGACAGTGTAAGGGGGTGGGGAAGTGACTAGTCCAGGTATGGCCAACCCACCGCTCACAAGCCAGATGCGGCTCTTCCCCCGTCAGTGCAGCTCACAAACCCACCCCCACACCGCCTGTGCTCACTGGGGTAAGGGAGCTGTTCGGATCAAAACGGATCCAATATGGTGGCCGTGAACGCCGACGGGAGCCTGCTGAGGCCAAAAAGCGTCAAAAAGCCTTCTTAAAGGGCCAATCCTTTTTTTGTTTGTTTCCTCTACAACTTTTTGCCCCAGCTCTTCGTGCTGGATCCAGCTAGATCTTGACTCTTCATCCAGAATGGGTTGGCCACCCCTGGACTAGTCAAATCACTAGTCAACTATCCGATAAGCATTTGCTTGTCAACTAGTCCCTTACATGCCTACCGAGGACAGGGGCTGCTTTGCAGCAGCAGTCCCAATTCGTGGGGGGATCCCAGTTCCCGCCTAGGACTCCCCACAGACAGTAGTTGCTGGACCCAGCATGAGCTGGGACTGAGCAATCCTGGCTCACGCTGGGTCCAGGGCCTACCCCTGCTGCGCCTCTGCATTTTAAATGTAGTAAGAGCCGGGCTGCCTGCGCAGTAGGGTCTTATTACATTTAAGCTGCAGAGCTGCAGCAGGGGTAGCTCTTGGACACAGTGCAAGCCGGAACGGAGGAAGCCTTCCCTTACTGACTAATCGCGTAGTCAAACATTTAATTGATTACACAATTAGTGGATTACCTGCCTCTTAACATCTTTACTGGGAATACCAGCATTTATCTGCATGGCCCCTAGCTTTGTGCACTGGGTCAACTGTAGCTGTCAATGGATGGCAGAGGAATTATTTGGAGCAACTTGGCAGAGCTGTGACTGTGCTATAAAGAGAGGTGCATGTGAACTTTGAGGGACCTAGTTGCCCCATTTCAGGACTCAGTGCCATAGGCTGTGATAGCAGAGGTGCACAAGGAGCAATTCTTGCCCTGAGGACTGTCAGCTGCCTGGTGCCTCACCTGCTAGTAGTCTCCAGGGCTCAGTGAGGGGCAAGGGAGAGCAATGCCTCAGAAGTGGTGTTATTTTCCAAGTCTAAGCTGGTTTTGGGTGGAGCAGGCTCCATATCTGAATGAGGGGCAGGGGTGGGACGCTTCTGTTCATTATGCTATACCTAAACCCCAGTCTTACCTTAACAAACACAAGATGTTTGACATTGTACTAAAATACTCCTGTGCTCTATCTCCCCATCGCTCACTATAGCAGGAAAGGATAGAGTGCTATTCTGTGTCACTGGCATGTTGGCATGGTGCTGAAACAGCACAGAATTGAGGGTGCTTGTAGGGGGTGACGTGTACCATACTAGGTAATCTCCCCTTCCAAGAACTGAGGGAACAGGACTCCTTACCCAGCGAGGTCACATTCTCATAGTTCTCCAGCATGACGGCTCTGTAGAGGGCTTTCTGTGAGGGATCCAGCAGAGCCCACTCTGCCCTGGTGAAATACACAGCCACTTCCTCGAAGGTCACCAGTCCCTGAAAGGGCAAGAGCCCACAACTCAGTACCTGTTACCACAGTCACAAGCCCCAATAGTCACAGGGGAAAGGAGCCAATCAATGGAAGCTCTGAGTGGCTCACAGTCAGTGTCCCACCCCCATCCTGCTCAGAGTATACAGAAAATACCAGGGTGAGGGGACAAAGGAAGAGCCCCTTGTCTTTCTCAGCAAATCCAATCACACATCTACTAGCAAGACACTTATATACAAGATGGAGCTCCTAACAGGGTCCATGGAGAACATCTGAGAGGAAGCCCAACACTCTCCTCATTATGAAGAGTTGGATATAAAGGGGAACTCCAGGCAACTCCCCACCACAGGCACCACCCTACTCCTCACGTCCCCCCACGCTCCATCCCCTCCCCCAAGCAACATGTGCCAGGGAATTACAGGGAGCCTGGCTCAGGGTGGCACCAGGGATTGGCCCCCCTCCTGCACTTACCATGGCAACAGCAGACAAAGCAACCTGGCAGTCAGCTATGCTCTGCCACACTGCCCTCTCCCAGCCTGCTGAGCTCTGCTTCACTGCAACAGCAGGAAGCTGAAAACCTTGGAGCTGGGTCACTCTGCTTCCCGCTGCCACAGAGAAGAGAGGCGCAATAGGCTGGTAGAGGGAAGGGTGTGGCAGAGCCTAGCAGGCTGTCAGGTTGCTCCAGTTTCCGCCACCACAGTGTGCACGGAAGAGGACCAACTCCTGCTGCTGCCCTGTGCCAGGCCCACTTTAATTCCCTGGGACATTTCTATAGGATGGTTGAGGAGGCTACCACGAGAACCCCAAAGTGTGGGGTCTTGCGCAGCCACCCCTAAACCATCCTATAGATGGGATGGCTCTGCCCCTAAGCCTTCCTAGTTGGGTGCTTCCTTCATATCTCACAGGAGCTGCTGGTTAGTTAGGCTGCAGCACTGGGATTCTGACCAGAATCTGTTGTGGGGAAGCAAAGTTCAGCAGGCTGAGATGGGAAAAGATGGTGGGGCAAGGCAGAGTGGGGTGCTAGTTTGCTGTGACTCCCACTGCCATGGTGAGCGTAGGAGGCGGGTCAATCTTTTGTGCCACCATGCGCCAGATTTCCTAGCCTAATATGGGTGGATTGTTTCCTATTTCACAAATTAGGGGATTTTCCACTTCCTGATCTCATGGGTCTGTTCCTAGAATCTAAGCTACAAATTAAATTAGCCATGATGCACAAATTAAACTAGCCCTTGATTCCACCCTGTGTATTTCCTGCCCTGCTCCAACCTCAAACCAGACCCAAAGCTTCCCCATATCCTGTGTATTTAAAGTCCATCTCCCTCCTGCAGGAATCCATAAGCAGACCCCAATGATCCTTACCTGAACTGGCTCCACTGCAGCCATTTCTCTTCCCTGATCCATGGCAGAATGGGATAAACCAGCGCAAAACATGGATGTCATTCTGCAGCTTTTAAGAGTGAGAAGGACAACTGTGGAGGTTTCAGAACACGCATGAGTTAATTTCCCATCACGGTTTCCCAAAACTCTATCCCTGCAGACAGAAATCCTATATTGTGCCATGCTAGGAAAATACTCGATCACTTTATTATAGTGTAGACCTAGCCCCTGCTGTCAGGCTAAGCTCACAAACACAATTTTGAACATCCCTGTAAACAAACAAACAAAAAAAGTTTTTCCTCGAAAAGAGAAAAACCAAGAAGTGTCACTATGGAGGATTTCCTCTGACATTGATTCCATAGCTACCCCATCCCCATAGGGGAATATGGACCCAGCAATTGGCTTCTCCTCTCGGATCCTCATCTTGTTCATAGGAAAGTGATTCTGCCCAGGGATGCTGCAATACAGGCAGTCCCCGACTTACGTTGGATCCCTAGATATGAACGGGGTGAGGCAACTCCCGCACATGCGCAGCAGCATTCCCGGGGCTCGCTCACCTGGGTCCTAGGATCCTCCTCGGGCCGGCTCCGACTGGGGTCCCGCAGAGCTGCCGGGCAGAGGAAAAGTGCCTCCCCACGCCCGCTCCCCCCCCCCCGCAGCCTCGCCGCCTGAACGCCCCCCCTCCCCCCCTGCCAGCAACAGGCTGCCCCCTCCCCTGAGCAACAGGCTGCCGAACAGCAGACAAAAGCAGCCTCTCTGCCCCTGCTCCCCTCTATACATGCCGGGCTCGGAGCGCAGCAGCGTCCCCGGGGCTCGCTCACCTGGGTCCTAGGATCCACCTCCTCCTCCTCGGGCCAGCTCCGACTGGGGTCCCGCAGAGCTCTGCCGGGCAGAGGAAAAGTACCTCCCCACACCCGCTGCCCCCCCCCCGCGGCCTCGCCGCCTGAACGCCCCCCCTCCCCCCCTGCCAGCAACAGGCTGCCGAACAGCAGACAAAAGCAGCCTCTCTGCCCCTGCTCCCCTCTATACATGCCGGGCTCGGAGCGCAGCAGCGTCCCCGGGGCTCGCTCACCTGGGTCCTAGGATCCACCTCCTCCTCCTCGGGCCAGCTCCGACTGGGGTCCCACAGAGCTGCCGGGCAGAGGAAAAGTGCCTCCCCACGCCCGCTGCCCCCCCCCGCGGCCTCGCAGCCTGCACGCAAGCCAGCAACAGGCTGCCCCCCTCCCCTGAGCAACAGGCTGCAGAACAGCAGACAAAAGCAGCCTCTCCGCTCCTCCACCCCCTATACATGCTGGGCTCCCTGGGCAAACAAAGACTCCACCAAAACAAACAAAGTGCTGGCCTCATTGTGTTAGCAAAAAAACGACCCTCCTCCTAGAACCCTGGGTGGTGTGTGGAAATAAAGCTATTAGCTCAAAGCATGGTGCAGAGCTGTTTGGTATTTGATGAGTTACTCCTTTAGTCCTGAGTTTGTCACAGGGACAGAAATAGATGTGAAATCTTCTGAACAGGGGAACAGACAGCAAAACAAACATTAGAGGGGAGTTAACCTTTCCCTATGCTATCCAAAACTAAAAAAAATGTTTGGCTAGAGTTTCCCCTACAATATGTACCAGTTCCGACTTACATACAAATTCAACTTAAGAACAAACCTACAGTCCCTATCTTGTACGTAACCCGGGGACTGCCTGTACAAGTGTCTGGGCATATTAGGCATAAATCAGAGATTTTTCTTAGTATTATTTTATCAGAGAAACAAGGAAAAAAAATCTCATGCCATATTCAAATAGCAATAGATAAGATAGAAAATGAGGCAAATGTTGCAGGTATTTTATATTAATCTGTGAGATTTGCAGAGAAAAATATGTCACCAACTTTGTATTTGATAACATGAGACATGAACACCAAGAACTGAGGAGTGTACATATGGATGTGAAATAACTAACAGAAAGAGGAGGAATATCTGAATGGATTTTATGAGTGTGTTCAATGCTTGACCAAAAATGGATGGTTCCTGCTCACCCACCCCCGACCATACAGGCAGCACAGTGCCCTTAGGGGACCAGTTTCAGAGGGCGAGGGAGCTAGAAGGCCCTTGCAAATAGGGAAAGGGGCAGCAGTGAGGGATGGGCAGGTGGCTGAGGGCAATTGAGGGGGGATTTGATAGCAGCCTTCAACTTCCTGAAGGGAGGTTCCAAAGAGGATGGAGGGAGGCTGTTCATAGTAGTGACAGATGGCAGAACAAGGAGCAATGGTCTCAAGTGGCAGTGGGGGAGGTCTAGGTTGGATAGTAGGAAAAACTATTTCACTAGGAGGGTGGTGAAGCACTGGAATGGGTTACCTAGGGAAGTGGTGGAATCTCCGTCCCTAGAGGTATTTAAGTCCCGGCTTGACAAAGCCCTGGCTGGGTTGATTTAGTTGGATTGGCCCTGCCTAGAGCAGGGGGCTGGATTTGATGACCTCCTGAGGTCTCTATGTTCCTATGAACTGTGTCTGCAGCCAGAGGGCAGGGATGGGGTAACCAGGGCCCTGGCATGCTGCGTAGCCTGGGGGACACTGGCTCCTCCCTCCCCCGCCCCGGCAGAGAAGGGCCGCCCTGCCATCCCAGCCCAGCGCCAGGCATGTTTTGGGGACGGACTCAGGGCAGCCATTCCCCCCCACCCCCCCTCCCGAGAAGGACAAATGGCTGCAGCAAACACAACGGGGAGGGGGGCGGGGGGGCCCCGCATCTGAGGGGCGTTAAAGGGGCACGTGAGCAGCGGGGGAGCAGAGCACAAGGGGACAGTCGGGGAGGGGGGGTCCCCCTGGATGTCAGGCCGCGTGCGACACTGAGAGCAACGGGGAAACACCCCCAGAAAGTGAGAGGCCAGCGGCACCAACAGGGCAATTCCGACACCTCCCGCTGCAGGCTGCAAACGCTGCAACCACCCCCGGATCCTCCCGCAGGCCGCTCCACTTTTCCCCGCTCCCTCCCCCAGCCCCGGAGTCTCACTCACCTGGGGCTCCGACCCAGCACTTTGTTCTGCCCTCTCCGCCCCTCCCCCTCCAGCGCTAGCGTAGCAGGGCTCGGAAATGACGCACCACACGCTGCGCGAGCGGCGGACCGTTGCGAGGCGATAGGGCGGTTGGAACACGGCGCGCGCGCAGGGAATTGATGGCGGGGGGCTCGGAGCCGCGGGATGGGGAGAGTGTTGGGGGGCGGGGCCGGAAGGCTGACAGGGGCGGGGCGGAAGCTGCTGGAAGTTGGCAGGGCGGGGCATATAAAGACACCAAAATGGAGCTGTTGAAAAGTTCTCTCTGGGGCTGCTTCCTTTTGATGCCCCCCCCCACCCCCCTCCCCGCCCGCCCGCCTGCCTGCTACAGCAGCTCGCAGAGGTGCAGTTTGTCTCCAAGGCTGCATCTAGACTGGCATGATTTTGCGCCAATACTTTTAACGGAAACGTTTTTCCTTTCAAAGTATTTCAGCAAAAGCGTGTCTAGATTGGCACGGATGCTTTTGTGCAAAAAGTGCTTTTTGTGCAAAAGCATTCGTGGCCAGTCTAGACGTGATTTTGCGGAGGAAAGCGCCGATCGCTATTTTAGCCATCGGGGCTTTTTTGCGCAAAACAGTTCTTCCCTGTCTACGCTGGCCCTCTTGAGCAAGTATTCTTGCGCAAGAGGGCTTTTTCCCAAGCGGGAGTGTGAAAGTATTTGCGCAAGAAGCACTGATTTTGTACACTACAAGTCAGTGTTCTTGCGCAAATTCTCGTAGACAGGCGGCAAGATTTTGCGCAAAAGCATCTATGCCAGTGTAGATGCTCTTTTGCACAAGAAAGCTCTGATGGTCATTTTTAGCCATCGGGCTTTCTTGTGCAAGAAATTAACTTGCTTGTCTACACTGGCCCTCTTGCGCAAGAATACTTGTGCAAGAGGGCTTATCCTTGAGCGGGAGCATTAAACTGTGCAAGAACCACAGGTTTTGTACAGTACAAAGTTAGTGTTCTTGCGCAAATACTCATGGCCAGTGTAGACAGCTGATAGGCATTTCCATTGTTTTCTGTCTTAGAGTTTGTCCCCGCCTCCATTGCCTGGGTAACTGGGTTAAATGACAAGCAGCTGCTTATCTGTTAATGGTTAACTGCAACAAGCCCTGCCCCCCAGCATGCTCTGCCTTTAAAATTCAGTCTGGCTGGCTGGCTGGCTCCTTTCCAGTCCGTGGGTCTGAGTTTTAAATGAAGAGTGTGCCAAGGAGCCACCTGCCTCCCTGTGCTGCTGCCACCTGATACGGAGGCAGTAGTGTGGGGCTCCCCACGGCTATGTCTACACTGGGAGTTTCTTGCACAAGAACATCTTGCGCAAGGGTTCTTGTGCAAGAAGTCTTGCACAAGAAAACATCCACACTGCCATGTGCCAGCTGTGCTTTTGCGCAAGAGCGCCCATGGCAGTGTGGACCCTCTCTTGCACAAGAAAGCACTCATGGCCATTTTAGCCATAGGGGTTTCTTGCACAAGAAACCCCTGCTGAACTTCCACACTGCCCTCTTGCGCAAGAGCTCCTACACAAGAGAGCTTACACCTGTTAAAAAAGAGTGTAGCTCTTGCACAAGATGCCCTCTCTTACCATGCCATACTGGAAATCTTCTTGCACAAGAGCCGGTGGACAGTGTGGACGCTTTCCAGAAGAACGGACATTCTTGTGCAATAACCCGCCAATGTAGACATAGCCCAGGAGAGGGATGGGGAGTGCACTGGGTGTGGTCCCGCTCCCCGAGAGACACAGCTAGGGTTGCCAGATGGTTTAACAAAAAATACTGAACCCCCCCCCCAGGGAAAAAATTCTGTATAGAAAAAAAAAGTGGGGGAGACCAACGTTGTTACGCAAAAGTTGTACCACTCTCTCCAGTTTGGAGCCACACACTAACCCCCAATGTACTCACCCCTGCCTCAGACCCAGGCCCTCCTAGTGCCCCCCCATCCCAATGCACTTACCCCTCCCCCTGAGCCAGGCATCCCCAGTGCCAGGAGCGCCCCGCCCCAATCAACCCCCTACCCCTACCCCCACTGCTTGCAGAGCCAGGCACTGGAGGAACAGGTAAATTTATCTTACTTTTAAAGTGGCTGCTCCTGCCACCCAGGGCTGGCTTTAGGAAGTGCAGGGCCCAATTCGAACAGTTTTGGTGGGGCCCCACCACCCAGGATTTTTTGTTGAGCAAAAAGACACCCACACAACAAACCACAACCACACACAAATATCACATCAAAAGTAGATCTGATCAAAATGTGTATCAATATAGTTGAATATTTTCCAAAAAAAATGTCATCCTTTATTATGAAAAATTTTACACAAAATTCAATCAGTTGCCTTAAGTGTAGGTCAAATATTTTCAATTGCAAACTATCCAATCTTTTCAATAAAGTTTAAAGTTTGATTTTTAAAAAGTTACCTGAGAGCGTTGCAACTTTCTGTTACATTGATTTACTTTTTAAATAGCAAAATTGGAGTCTTTGTTAAGAAAGTGTCAGTTCTGTGGTCAAATTCCAGTCCTTAGTGATTTCAGCACCAATGATTTCACTAGGTAATATGGTACCTCCCCACCATTGCCTCCTTTGCATTCCCCTTCAACACGTCGCCTGCATGTTGAGTCCAAGGTCAGTCTAGACAAGATTTTATCAATGAGTTTTGCTCAAGCAATCACAGAGGCAAGACAAGGACTCTCAATTGATTCTAGTCAGCTCTGCCTTTAAACACTGGGGCTGCATCTAGACTGGCATGATTTTGCGGAAATACTTTTAATGGAAAAGTTTTTCCGTTAAAAGTATTTCTGCAAAAGCGCGTCTAGATTGGCACGGATGCTTTTGCGCAAAAAGTGCTTTTGTATTTCAGGAAACGTGGAGAAACTGGAGAAAGACAAGAGAAGATCAACACAAATAAATGATGCCAATTGGTTAGGACTGGCCCTATATGTGGTTATTAAAATAACTGATTTCTAACATCCCTAGTTCATATTAGGGATGTAAATGGTTAACTGGTTCTCCAGGGAGCAGCAGGTTAACAGATTCCCCTGGGGCTGGCAGAGGCAACCCTCTGGCCCACCCTTGGCACCATGAGCTGTCGGATCAAATCCAGCTCCAGACCTGGCGCACGGGCCAGGGAGCTGGCAGAGCAGTATATTGTGTTATCCCCCATCATGATCATGAGTGTTAGCCAATTGGGACTAAGAGGTTAACTATACCTAAGTCAGGTAGAGTCAGCCAATAGGAATGCAGATAGGGATTTCAAACTGGGAGAAAGGAATTTTGGGGTTTTCCCTCCTTTGTCCCTGGGCAGTTTCTCTCCGGACACTGAGGGAGGGAGATATGTCTCTCTCTCCAAGAAAAGACTCTTCACTATCTGTAAGTAGAGTAAAGCTTAGATAAATCCATTAGGTTTTATTGTTTTATGGTTTGGGAATGGAAATCTGATGTTTGTGCATTTAAAAACGGGGTTTTCTCTCCTTTGTAACTAAGTTTTGGCTCATGGTGAAATTCCCCATGAGTTTATTAATTGGTGACTTTTCCATGTAGTCATTATGCTTGTAACAGGAATATTGTGGTGATAATAAAAGTTCTTTCTCTTTTCTTTTTATTAACCTGGTATTGGTTAATTTTTGTGTCCTGGTTTTAATTTAGGGGCTGAGATTTCCCAAGTGGTCTCTCCCTGGTTTCCTTATCATTACTAGGGTGGTGGAAGTAGATTTTAATCCCAAAATCTAGGTTTTTAAGATTTTGGGGGGAAGTTTTATACCAAAGCCTGGAAAGAGAATGTTTTGGGGTACTTTTGTGGGCTCTCACTTCTGCATTTATTGTGCCAGAGTGGGGAAAAAGCCTTGACACCCCCAAGTAAGATTCTGCTAGTTCTGCTTCTGCAAGTGTAACACCACAGCCCTTGCAGAATAACTTTCCCTCACCCAGTTCCGTAACCTCTCCATTATTCTCCTGAGTGATGGGACCTCCCAAAATAGAACTGATCACATGATCAATTAATCTGTCCATGACCTTTCTATGCAAACAGTCATGGGGTACCTGCTGGTTTGCAGGTTCCCAGCAGTTTTCCTCAGGTGTTTATTTGCAACTTAAGAGCTATTGTCCATGCAGCGTAGCTATTCACTGAATAACCACCCCTCATAATAGGTTGTCCTCGCTTGCTGCAGTCTCTCAGATAGAAAACATTTTTAAAAAAAGTAAAGAGCCCATATTCATAGTTTTACATACAAAACTTATACATGTTTATGAGTGGCATACACAGAGTCAGCAAAGCAAAAGCTTTCATTAGATACCTCACTTGGCCCACATTGTACAGAATTTGGAGCAAACACACAACAGTGGTGCAACATGATCTGCATTTTCCTACTGAAATCCAATAACATGACTGTGACAGGGTGCAGTCACAGAAGACCCCTTGGAAGCACTTCCCAGGGTGCTGACAAAGCCACTGACACTTGCCTCCTTGCTCTCTGGGGCTTCTCATTACCCTGTCCTGCCGTTCCAGATCACCTGCTCTTCCCCAGCCAAGGCACAGAGCTGAGATCACTGCTCCCTCCCCAACAACCTCAAGCATCAATACAGTCACTGAAACTGTTCAGGTCTGAGAAAAATGCAGTTTGGGGCCCAGC
Organism: Pelodiscus sinensis; assembly: GCF_052426305.1. NCBI lineage: Eukaryota > Metazoa > Chordata > Testudines > Trionychidae > Pelodiscus > Pelodiscus sinensis. The sequence goes on along the minus strand of NC_143073.1, from coordinate 13,584,784 downwards.
TTCCAGGGAAATCCACTCCCCAAATGGGATCAGAACCCCAAGTGAATTATATAGGTACGCCCCTTTAAAAATGGAAGGAGGATGTACACACTGATTACTCCCCCAGCTAACAATTATTTACATTGGGCTTGGTAGTAAATAAAAGTGATTTTATTAAGTACAAGCAGTAGGATTTAAGTGGTTGCAAATGAAAACAAACAGAGCAAAGTAGATTACAAATTTTAAAATAACAGGAAATACATAGCTAGTTTTAAAACCCTAAAACTTATTATACACTTAACCTAAAATTGTTCTTATTCCAGCTAAGTCTCCAAACCAGGGAAGTGCCTTTTTCTCTGGGTTCTTTAGTTATCCTCTTGGGTATGCCATCCCAGCCAAAGACAAAGCTAGCTTCCTCCATTGTTTTATAGACTCCACTTTGGGTGGGAATTCTGTTTCCATAGTTCACCCTTACATTGAAAATTACCTGGTCAGACCCAGTCACTTGACTTCCTAAGACCAACCATTTCTTGGACTCAAAGGACCAGGGCCGGACGGAGGCATGGGCGAGCCGGGCAGCTGCCCGGGGCGCCAACTGATGGGGGGGCACCTGATGGCAGCTGTAAGGGGCGCGCGGCATCCCTTACAGCTGCCATCGGGCGCCACGTGCCCAGCTCCTGCAGCGCTGGCCCGCCAGCATCCCTGTGGCGCCGGCCAGCAATGCCCTTCCCCCAAGGCCACGGGGCCCTACACAGCCAGGCGCGCACCAGCAGCGACAACTAGGGGCGGGCCCCGGGTTGTGCGCCAGCGGCCGTAGCTGGGCCGCGCATGCGCCGTATGCCCCAGGAGCAGCCCTGCACTCCCTAGGGGGGCGGGCCCGCTCCCCACAGGTGGGCCTGCGCATGTGCCGTGGGCCCGCGCATGTGCCGTGCGCCCAGGGGCGGTGCCACGCACCTGTGCCCTGGGCGCCAGAATACCTTGGGCCGGCCCTGCAAAGGACAAAAGAGTCTGTTTACACAGACATTGAGGGAAACACCCTGATGGCTTGCACTTACACATTTAAACCCATAAACCATTCTATACTCCATTTATCTAACTTTACACACAAGAATGATACATACACCAAAATATAATATACAGATCCAGCAGATTATTGAAATAGATGACATGAGATATTTTGTCCAAAGCATCTTTGAGTTATGCATATTTGTGTCCATAAGTCCATTTCATAAAGCCTGGGGGGCTCCGTCACAGTGACACATATTAATATGTTTCTCTTCTAAATGAAAGCATCAAATATTGTACTTGTATTGACATCACTGCCATGTCAGAAGTTGAGTTACATTATTTATTTCACATTGTGAGACACGGCTGTGGATGTAGACACAGTTAAAATGTATCATGGCATAGCTTCAAAAGAGCACCTGCTGGGTTTGCTGCCTGGCAGTGGGGTCTGAGAGTTCAGTCATTCTCAGGAGCTCGCTGCTTTGTGAAGGCCTGTCAGTGACCCACAGCAGCTGTCCTGTCATGTGCTGAGCCATGATCCTGAAGATACTTTGCCCATGAAGAAGTTGAATTGTGTTGGACTTGAAAATTTTGGTAAGAGTGTTTAACAAAATTGTAAAAGGAGAATCACAAATACTTGTAAGATTAAGAGTGTGTGCTTATTGTAGACTACTACTGTTAAAGTAATAGTAAAACCCTGATTTTTGTACAGCTGACTGCTAATGTTAACAAATGCCTCTTAACATATATATTCCTGTCTATTGTAATTGCAATAATGTTTGATAGCAATAGACATTCTGGCCATTTAATTTTTTAATAGTTTTAAGTGAACATTGACATGATAAAATAAATTAAAATGTTCCAGATTGCACGTGCAGTACCTTGCCAGGAAAAATTTCAATAGGTAGAGCACTATATGCTCTGGTCATTTCAAAATCACAATTTTTCTCTTTCCACATTTAATCATTCTTACTAATTATTTTGATTAATTCATGTTTGCTTATTATCAAGGAATAAAGCTATGAAGCTATGAACATTGCTTCCCAAAACCCATTTCTTTTGGAAGGAAGACAGGTGTAACTTGAAATGCAACTGTTTATAGTGATGACCAGAAACTTTGTACCTCAAAATGGTTAAAGCTTTAAAGTGTGAGCTATGGAGCGTTTTACCCTAGACAGTATAATTGAGTTAGTATTAATAACAAGTAGAAACAAGTCAACAAAACATTTTAATTTTTACATTGTTCATTTCAAATGCGCAGTAAATAAAGGTAAGATTGCATTCTAGATTTCTCATTTTTCTCTATATGGAATGTGGGGGGGGGGGAGAAGGGGGAGCAAAGTCATAGTTTGACTAGGGCATCAAAAACTCTTGCACCCAGCCCTGCTCTGAACACTGGCTTTTCCTGCATGGGAAATCCAATCTCCAGGGCCTAGACCTTCTTTTGCTCTGTATTGGGGCCACACTGACACCAGCAAGGTAACATGATTAAGACATAACAAGACAATGAGGGGGAATCTCTGGTTAGTCCTTGAACAGAGCCCATGTGAGACTTTTCCTGGTGTTCCCCCACTCCCCACGGCTCAGTGACCTGATTCCTGCCCTGTGAAACAGAGAAAGTAACAGCAGTCATGGCCCACTCCTGAGGGCACTGGTGGGGACCGGCGGCAGTAATGAGTTTCTGCAGTTCTCAGCCAGGCTGGTCACCAGCGGGAAGGAGACCCTTGGGTGAATTCCAGTGGGACACAGGGACTCGACTCACTAGACACTGGCTTGCAGAGAATCAAAGAGAGCAGGGAGCAAGGTCTCAGGAGAACAGAGAAAGGGGCAGGAGCCAGGCAGAAAGAGGGGAAAGGTGATGTGGATTTTCTACCCGTGCTTGCTGATTAGAAAGAAAAAGGGAAGATTGATCCGGTGCGATTTCTGGACCTCCCCCTCCCACACTCCCACGGTCGCTTCCCTGTCCCCCGGGGGATTCTCACTCTCCTCGCCCCCGCAGCTCTGGGGCTGGCAGACGGGGGGGAGCAGAAAATCGGGCCAGGCCAGGTTAGTTTCAGCCTGAGACAGCCCCTGTCCCAGGCAGAGCTGCAGCCCGGCCGGGGTTTGCAGGGCACAGGAAGGGGCTGGGGCTGGGAGCGGGGCTGGTGCGGGGAGGAAGCAGGAGCCAGGAGAACAAAGCCCGGAGATCGGACACGGTGAAGCGGCGGTTCGGTAACTACAAGATGCTGCTGCCTCCTTTGTGAGCCGGGAGCCAGGGCTGAGCAGCGGCTGTGCTGGAGCGGGAGGGGGCCCTGCATTAGCCTCACCATGCCCAGCGGGGGCAAGTCTGTGCTGGGGGGGGGAGTGCCCCGAATTAACCCTTCCGTGCCCAGTTGTGTGTGTGCGCCTGTGGGGGCGGGTGCTGTGTTGGGGAGACCCCTGCATTAACCCTTCCATGCCCAGCTGTGTGTGTGTGTGTGCGCGTGGGGGCGGGTGCTGTGCTGGGGAGACCCCTGCATTAACCCTTCCATGCCCAGCTGTGTGTGTGTGCGCGTGGGGACGGGTGCTGTGTTGGGGAGACCCCTGCATTAACCCTTCCATGCCCAGCTGTGTGTGTGTGCGCGTGGGGGCGGGTGCTGTGCTGGGGAGACCCCTGCATTAACCCTTCCATGCCCAGCTGTGTGTGTGTGCGCGTGGGGGCGGGTGCTGTGCTGGGGAGATCCCTGCATTAACCCTTCCATGCCCAGCTGTGTGCGTGGGGGATGCTGTGCTGGGGAGACTCCTACATTAACCCTTCTGTGCCTAGTGGTGGTGGGGACTTTGTGAAGCTGGGAGCAGACCCCGGGGCTCTCCCTGCCCCAGCCGGGGTCGGGGCCTGCAGACAAATCCAGGAGACCGTGGAAAGGGGTAGGAAAGTGGCTCTCTGCACAAAGCCTCAAGTCTTGCAGCTTCTGGGAATCTGCTCCCCTGTATCTAATATGCTCATGGCAGGGGACTGAGTGGCCCCAGCTCCAGTCAGGATTCCCATAATGTAAGAACTAGGGGCCACCAAATGAAATTAATGGGCAGCAGGTTTAAACAAATAAAAGGATGTTCTTCTTCACACAGCACACAGTCAACCTGTGGAACTCCTTGCCTGAGGAGGTTGTGAGGCTAGGACTATAACAGGGTTTAAAAGAGAACTAGATAAATTCATGTTAAGTCCATTAATGGCTATTAGCCAGAATGGGTAAGAAATGGTGTCCCTAGTCTCTGTCAGAGGGTGGAAATGGATGGCAGGAGAGAGATTGCTTGATCATTATCTATTCTGTTCACTCCCTCTGGGGACCTGGCATTGGCCACTGTCGGTAGACAGGGGTACTGGGCTGGACTGACCTTTGGTCTGACCCAATATAGCCATTCTTATGTTCAGGCTTCTGGAATTCAGCTGGGAAAAGAAACCAGGATCCTGGGCATCTTCCACCTTTGTGCATCTGCAGGGGTCAGAAAGGGAGGGATGAAAAAGCAGACAGAGAGGGAGGGGATAGACCAGACCCTGTGAACTGGGGCAGATTGATCTGTCTCTGGGCAGGCAGAAGGTTGGGGAGCAGGGAGAGGGGAGACCACATGACACTAGGATTGGGGGATGTTCAGGAAATCTTATCTGATAAATCTTCTCCTTTCCTTTCTAATCAGCACACACAGGTATAAAATCCACCTGCCCTTTCCTCTCTTTCTGCGAGGCTCCTGCCCCCTTCTCTGTTCTCCTCAGACCTTGCTCCATGTTCTTACCAATTCTTAAAGGTCCATTTAAAATCTCAGGCTGCATCTAGACTGGCATGATTTTGCGGAAATACTTTTAACCGAAAAGTATTTCCACAAAAGCACGTCTAGATTGGCATGGATGCTTTTGCACAAAAAGTGCTTTTGCGCAAAAGCCTTCGTGGCCAGTCTAGACGCGATTTTGCGCAAGAAAGCCCCAATCGCCATTTTAGCCATCGGGGCTTTTTTGCGCAAAACAGTTCTTCCCTGTCTACACTGGCCCTCTTGCGCAAGCATTCTTGCGCAAGAGGACTTTTTCCTGAGTGGGAGCGTGAAAGTATTTGCGCAAGAAGCACTGATTTTGTACATTACAAAGTCAGTGCTCTTGCGCAAATTCAAGCGGCCAGTGTAGACAGCTCGCAAGTTTTTGCGCAAAAGCAGCTGCTTTTGTGCAAAATCTTGCCAGTCTAGATGCACCCTCAGAGTTGGAATCTTTCCCCACCTCTTTGATCTGCAGCCAGTTGTCCGGATTTAGATGGGAAAATATGTCAGTTCTTAAATGGAGATTGGGTTAGGGGCACAGCCTGGGAGAGCCCTGAGAGAGGGCTGCTTCTGGGATGGCGATGGGGGGGGGGGGGAGCGGTGCTTCTCTGCCAGCAACAGGGTATGAGAGCAATGGGAATCAGGAGCAAGTGCGATCAATGAATTCATCAGTCCCAGCTGATGCCTGCCCATGTGCCCAGTGGAACTCCCTCAAGTCACCAGCTGCCTGTCCCCTGCCCATCCCCTGCTGCTGCTCCTTATTTTTGCCAGGGAGCCTTCCTGCTCTGTACCCCTTCTCTTGCCTTTTTAATGCAGCTTCACCAAAGGCATCATGCTGCCCTTGGAACTAGCATGGAGGGACCATTGCTGTCTGTTTATTGAACTTTCCAACTTTCCTGACTCAGTATAAAATCCCCTTAGATCGGGGTGGGGAACCCAAGGCCTGGGGGCTGAGTGCGGTGCCCGGCTTGCCTGTATCTGGCCCCTGAGGCTCGGGGCTTCCCCCAGCATTGGCGATGCCATGCTGGCACTCCAGCCTCCCCGCCATTCCTCTATGGGGCTGGAGCATATGAAATCTATTAGCTGCCTCCCCCTCCCCGGCTTTGGTGTGCTGTGAGGGGAATGTGGGAAGTATCTTTCTCTTTCTCAGTCAGGGACCATATGAGTGAGGGGTCAGTTTTTTTCCTACTTCTCACTTAGGTGTGGGCTCTGACTAATTTTTCTGTGGGTCAGTGGCCCCCCCACTCAAAAAAGGTTCCTTACCCCTGCCTTAGGGTATGTCTACACTACAAAGTTAATTCGAACTAATGGACGTTAGTTCGAATTAACTTTGATAGGCGCTACACTAGCGCTCCGCTAGTTCGAACTTAATTCGAACTAGTGGAGCGCTTAGTTCGAACTAGGTAAACCTCATTCTATGAGGACTAAGCCTAGTTCGAACTTACTAGTTCGAATTAAGGGGTGTGTAGCCCCTTAATTTGAACTAGTGGGAGGCTAGCCCTCCCCAGCTTTCCCTGGTGGCCACTCTGGCCAACACCAGGGAAACTCTATTGCCCCCCTCCCGGCCCCAGAGCCCTTAAAGGGGCACGGGCTGGCTACGATGCCCGTGCCAGGTGTAAGCCTGCCAGCACCCAGCTAGCAGACCCTGCACCTGGCACGGCTCGAGCCAGCCACCCGATGCCCCCCAGCTCTCCCCCTCTTCCCGGGACCAGGCTGGCGGCTCCCGGGAGCTTGCCCGGGACCGCAAGAGGCGGGCACCCGCCTGGTCTAGTGCGGACATCGTGGACCTCATCCATGACCTCCGCACTAGGCACAGGAAAGTGGCCGTCTAGGGCAGGAGAGCTGCCAGCCTGGCCACCCAGGAGCAGGTGTGCATGAAAATCAAGGTGGTCCACTGAGACCCCCCGACCCTGAGCCCTGAGCTTACAATGGCCGTACTGGGTCAGACCAAAGGTCCATCTAGCCCAGTAGCCTGTCTGCCGACAGCAGCCAACCCTAGGAAACCTGAAGGGGATGGACCGAAGACAGTGACCAAGCCATTTGTCTCGTGCCATCCCTCTCCAGCCTTCCACAAACTTTGGGCAGGGACACCACTCCTACCCCCTGGCTAATACCACTCCATGGACCCAACCTCCATGACTTTATCTCACTTCTCTTTAAACTCTGTTCTAGTTCTAGCCTTCACAGCCTCCTGCAGCAAGGAGTTCTAGAGGTTGACTCTTTGCTTTGTGAAGAACAACTTTCTGGGTATGTCTACACTACCCCACTAGTTCGAACTAGCGGGGTAATGTATGCATACCGAACTTGCTAATGAAGCCCGGGATTTGAATTTCCCGGGCTTCATTAGCATAAAGCCGGTGCTGCCATTTTTAAAAGCCGGCTAGTGCGAACCCCGTGCCACGCGGCTACACGCGGCACGGGCTAGATAGTTCGAACTACGTAGCCATTCCGAACTATCTGTACTCCTCGTGGAACTAGCGGGGTAGTGTAGACATACCCTCTGTTACTAGTTTGAAGCCTGCTACCCATTCCTTTCTTTTGGTGTCCTCTAGTCCTTCTATTATGGGAACTAATGAAGAACTTTTCTTGATGCACCCTCTCCACCTCACTCATGCTTTTATAGACCTCTATCCTATCCCCCCTCAGTCTCCTCTTTTCTAAACTGAAATGTCCCAGTCTCTTTAGCCTCTCTTCATATGGGACCTCTTCCAAACTTCTGATCATTGTAGTTGCCCTCCCCTCTCCCACCCTCTCTCTTCCCCTCTCTCACCTCCTTTTCCCAGTCTCCCTGAGTTTTGTTCAATAAAGAGAGATTCTATTTTTGACCACATGTTTTCTTTATTTTGTACATCAGGAAGGGGGGCTAGGGAAGGGTAAGTGGAAGGAGGTGAGGGAGGAATGGGGTACGAGCCCCTGATGGGGAGGACTGGGCTGGTTCTGTGGGCTTCTCAGGGTGGAAGCTCTCCTGCAGCCCCCCAATTGCCCCCTCTCCCAAGATGGCAGCCTGCGGCAAGTGCAGCCGGTCTGATGGCCGAGTGCTGTGATGTGCCCAGTGTGGGCACTCAGGGCACTCCAAGCCAGGACTGCTTTGCAAGCGGGGCACCCCTGAAAACTGTCTGTCCGGGGTGGAGGTCGGGTCCCTTTAAGCACAGCCCTCGGCTAGCCTGAGACAGCAGCTCCATGCTCTAAGTCCTCATCTGATGCCCTGCCGGCACTGCTTCCGGCCATCCTTAACCCCTGTTCAGGGTCCACTTAATGTGGACATGCTAGTTCGAATTAGCAAAACGCTAATTCAAACTAGTTTTTTAGTCTGGATCCATTAGTTTGAATTAGCGCTGTAGTGTAGATATACCCTTAGTTCTTTGTGGTTTTCTCTCATAGTATCAATTTTGGACCCGTTTTCATCTAAATTATCAAAGATTTATATAAAAAACACTAACATTCCTCCCTTTTCTTTTCATTTATCCATTACTGATTTTATATGCATCCGCTTGTTCTGTCTCGATAGTGTTAATGTATGATTAACAGAGAATGTCCCCAGATTTGGCCCTTGTCTTGAGTATTGCTACAGAATTCTCACAAATGTTGCCCATTTTCTATTTATAAAATACGAAGAAGCTGTTCACCCCAATGTTAGTCCTTTACCTATGTAGCTGTTGATATAAAATCCCATATCTTTCCCTGTTTTCCTCTCTTAATTTCAGAAAATGGATCCAAAATTCCTCGTGTCTCTCCCTGTCACGGGGTGCAGCCCCAGTCCGCCGCCCCCACTGCTTTGCTTACAGTCAGGTAGTGCCCAATGCACCGCTTGCTCGCGTACCTCCTTGGCGGAGTGGGGGGTCCGGGCCCGCCCTCACTCCGGACCCCGACCCAGGGCCCTGACACCGAGAGCGTGCCTCTCGGTGGTAGCAGGGGGGTAGTACCCCAACGCACCTGCTCCCGGGATACACGACCCGCCCTGGGTCCTCCTCCACTCCGCTAGGCCGCTCGGCCTATGTGGTCACCCTGACCGGCCCCTTCTCCTCCGGGGCTACTCCCTCCGTTGCCTCCCACTCGCCGTCCTCCCTTTGCTTTCCTTCTGCTCCCCCCTTGCCGGTCGCACCCCGCGCCTTTTCTACTCCCCCGGCTCTTCCGGGTTCCCCCTCCCCCTCCGCCGTCGCGGCCGTGACGTCCTCTGCCGCGTTCCCGGGCGCGTCGTGATGACGCGTCCCGGCCTCCCCGGCCCCGCTCCCTCGATCGCCGGGCCCTGCCGCGGCCGCGTCTAGCTCCCCGGGGGTCCCCGTTATCGCCCGCGAGTGGCGGGGCGGTCCTGCCCCGTCACACACCTCCCCCCTTCCTACAGTCGGCCCGCCCTCCGGTTGCTCGTCACCCGGCAACCGCGAGAGACAGTCTGCGTTCACGTTATCTTTACCAGGTCTGTGTTTAATGTCAAAACGAAAAGGTTGCAAGCTCAGGTACCACCGCATTATCCGCGCGTTGTTATCCTTCATGGACTGCATCCATTTCAGCGGTGCGTGGTCCGTCACCAGCGTGAAGGTATTGCCTGTAAGAAAGTAGCGTAACGAGTCTATGGCCCATTTGATGGCCAACGCTTCCTTCTCTATTACGGCATAGTTCCTTTCCCTAGGGAACAACTTCCGGCTTAGGTAGGCTACGGGGTACTCTGCGCCCTCCTCCTCCTGTGCGAGGACTGCCCCGAGCCCTACCTCGGAGGCGTCAGTCTGCAAGAGAAACGGCTTCTCGAAATCGGGGGACCGTAGTACTGGGCCCGATACCAGGCACTGCCGGAGTGCCTCAAACGCCCTCACCCCTTGGGGCGTCCACACCACCCTCTGGGTTTCTCTTTCTTTGTCAAGTCTGTTAAAGGGGCCGCCAGGGAGGCAAAATGCTTTATAAACCGTCTATAGTACCCCGCAAGGCCCAGGAACTGGCGTACTTGTCGTTTGGTGTGGGGCCGGGGGTAATCCCTAATGGCGCATACCTTGTCTAGTAGTGGTTTTAGCCGGCCCCTCCCCACCGTGTACCCGAGGTAGGATACCTCCCTCTTCCCGAACTGGCACTTCTTGGGGTTAGCTGTGAGCCCGGCCCGTTGGAGCGTTCGCAGGACGGCTCCCAGCTGCTGTAAATGCTCCTCCCACGTCCTACTGAAGACGACGATGTCATCTATGTATGCTGTGGCGTAGTGGCGATGGTCCTCTAAGATCTCGTCCATCAGCCTCTGGAATGTGGCTGCTGCGCCGTGTAACCCGAACGGCATGGTGACGAATTGGAATAGACCGAACGGGGTAGCGAATGCTGTCTTCTCTCTAGCCGCCGGCGCCAGGGGTATTTGCCAGTACCCTTTCGTAAGGTCGATCGTTGATAGGTATTCCGCCCGCCCCAGGCGCTCCAGTAGCTCGTCCACCCTGGGCATGGGGTATGCGTCGAACTTCGATACCGCGTTTAACTTACGGAAGTCTATGCAGAACCGTATGGCTCCATCCTTCTTCGGGACCAGTACGATGGGGCTCCGCCACTCGCTCCGTGACTTTTCCACCACTCCCCACCACAACATGTCCTGCAGCTCTTTTTGGACCGTGTCCCACAACTTCCGGGGGATGGGACGTACCGGATCCCTCACTCGACTTCCCGGTTCTGTCGTGATCTCGTGGTACGCCCGGGTCGTCCTCCCTGGTCGGCTCGTCAGGCTGGCTGCCGCCTGTTGTAGTACCGCCCGAAGTTGTGCCTGTTGAGTATGGTTTAGCTCCCTCCCCATGGGGCTGGCCGCCCAAGTGACCTCTTCCTCACCCCAGGGTCCGAACTCGATCTCCGTACTAAGGGCTTCCGATGGGGGCTCCTCCCGGGGTACCCATCGTTTTAACAGATTGACATGGTACACTTGGCTCTGCCGGTGTTTTCCCCCTACCTGGACTTCATAGTCCACCTCCCCAATCCTCTTGGTCACCCGGTAAGGTCCCTGCCACTTGGCCAATAATTTGGACTCCCCTGCCGGCAATAGGACCAGCACTGGGTCGCCCGGGTTAAAGACCCTTAGCCGCGTCCCTGCGTTGTAGTGGCGGGCCTGGGTTTCTTGGGCTTTTTTCAGGTTTTCTTGCGCCCACCTGCCTATAGTTCGCATGCGGTCCCGCAACTTGATTACGTATTGGACCGCCCCTAGGGCAGTGGATGCCTGCTCTTCCCAACCCTCCCGCACCAAATCTAGTATGCCCCGCGGGCGTCGGCCGTACAATAGTTCGAACGGAGAGAACCCTACCGAGGACTGCGGTACCTCTCATATTGCGAAGAGCAGGGGTGGCAGCAGCTTGTCCCAGTCTCGTGGGTCGTCTTGGACCAGCCTCCGCAACATGGCTTTTAGGGTTTTGTTGAAACGTTCTACCAGCCCGTCCGTCTGAGGGTGGTAGGCTGCGGTGCGAATCTTCTTTATCTGCAGCCATCTGCACAGTTCTTTCATTAGGCGCGATACCAAGTTCGTCCCCTGGTCCGTCAGGATCTCTTTCGGGAGCCCGACGCGGGCGAACATTTTCACCAGCTCATCGGCTATTGTGGCCGCGTTGGTCTTGCGTAGGGGAACAGCCTCTGGGTAGCGGGTGGCGTAATCAACCACCACTAATATATACTGGTGCCCTCTCCGAGTCCGCTCCAAGGGCCCCACGAGGTCCAAACCTATCCTCTCGAAGGGTTCGGACACTAGCGGCATGGGTACGAGGGCAGCCCGTGGGACCCGGGCCTCCGCTGTCCGTTGGCACTGGGGGCATGATCTACAAAAGTTCTTAACATCCTGGTATACCCCTGGCCAATAAAACCGCTGGATCACCCGTTGTTGCGTCTTCTCGGTTCCCAAGTGCCCGGCCCAGGGATTGTTGTGGGCCATCTCCATCACCCGCCACCGGTATGCTTTTGGGACGAGTAGCTGGGTCTCCCCGCCTGCCGTCCCCGGGACCCGGTACAGCCGGTCCCCTTGGACCTCGAAGTGGGGTCCCTGTTCGCTTCGCTGTTGGGTCCCCTCGCCCTCCACCCGGGGCTCTAGCGCGTTTTCCCAGGCGTGCTGTAATGACGGGTCCTCCCGCTGCAAGGCTAGGAAGTCGCCTGTGTCGACCTCTAGGGTCATCCGCGCCTCCTCCCCGCCTAGCCCTTGTGGGGGCATCGTCTCCTCCTCCTCCTGGGTAGCCCACGCCTCCCGCGTGTCCCTTACGCCGGGAGGGCCCCGTTCGCCTAGCAGCCGCCGCAACCCGGGCCAATCCCGGCCTAGTAACACGGGGTAGGGTAGTCGGTGAGTCACTGCTACTCGTAATTCCCCGCCCTGGCTCCCGTCGTGTAGCCTCACGCGGGTCGTCGGGTACGGCCGGGTGTCCCCGTGTACGCACTTGATCCAGACTTGTGCCCCCGTGTGCCCTGATCTTCCTAACGCGTCTCTCCGCACTAGCGTCTGTCCGCACCCTGAGTCTAGAACGGCCTCTACTACCTCCCCGTTCAAGCGTATCCGCCTTATCATGCGGGCCCGGCTTACCTCCTGCCGCGGGCCTTTCCGGGGTCTAGGTTGGCCGTAAGTGCAGTCCATCATGGGGCAGTCCCGGCGGATGTGGCCCTCCTGGCCGCACTGGTAGCACGTCGGTTTTGGTTGGATCCTCTGTGCGTCCTCCGCCCTCTTTCCGACTTCGGCCCGGGGTTCCCCTTTTCCGTGGTCCTCGGTACCGCGCCATACCGGGGCCAATCGTCGCTCCGGCCCTCGGACTGGGGGGCTTCCAGCCCTAGGCCCCGTGTTGTCCCGCCCTTCCTTCCCTTTGGGGCTAGGGCCTCCCCGACCCACCGGGTTGGTCGTTGTGCCTACCTTGCCATGTCCTTCCGGCGTCTCGGCTGCCAGGAAGTGCTCCATGAGCGTGACCGCTTCCTCTAGGGTCCTGGGCAGGTGTCGCCGTACCCATTGTTGGCCCTCCGCGGGGAGCACTTGCAGGTACTGCTCGAGTACGACCAGGTCGGCCACCTGAGTTGCGGTCTTGGTGGACGGTTCCAGCCACCGAAACCCGGCTTCCCGGATCCGCTACGCGACTGCCCGCGGCCGCTCCCCCGTTGCATATCTGGCCGCCCGGAACCTCTGCCTGTACGTCTCGGGCGAAATACCAAGTTGGTCGAGGATCGCCTCCTTGACCTTGTAGTAGCACAACGAGTCCCGGTCGGACAAACTCCGGTAGGCGAGCTGGGCCGGACCGGACAGGTAAGGGGCGAGTATAGTAGCCCAGTGCTCTTGGGGCCAACGGGCCGCCGTGGCCACACGTTCGAAAGTTACCAGGAATGCCTCGGCGTCGTCCTCGGCCCCCAGTTTGGTGAGCCTGATGGGGAGTCGCGCTGGGCCCGCCGCCTCCTCTTCTTCTTCATTGGTGGGTCCGATCAGGCCTGTCCCATCCTTCAGCTCCCTTACCAGCTGCTTCTGCTGTTCTCTAAACTCGGAGGTTAGTTGTCGCAACGCCTCCGTTTGTTGCCTCTGGAGCTGGCGCTGGCTATCCACCAGCCATTCTACAATTTTGTCGGCATCCATGGTGCCGTGTCCTATTTGAAATGGTAGTTAGGATAGAGTGGCCACCAGCCAGCGAGAACGGAAAACAAAACAAACCACCACCCTCGCACCCTAGGTTTCAGGGGCGCAAAAATGCCCACATTCTCCACCACGTGTCACGGGGTGCAGCCCCAGTCCGCCGCCCCCACTGCTTTGCTTACAGTCAGGTAGTGCCCAATGCACCGCTTGCTTGCGTACCTCCTTGGCGGAGTGGGGGGTCCAGGCCCGCCCTCACTCCGGACCCCGACCCAGGGCCCTGACACCGAGAGCGTGCCTCTCGGTGGTAGCAGGGGGGTAGTACCCCAACGCACCTGCTCCCGGGATACACGACCCGCCCTGGGTCCTCCTCCACTCCGCTAGGCCGCTCGGCCTATGTGGTCACCCTGACCGGCCCCTTCTCCTCCGGGGCTACTCCCTCCGTTGCCTCCCACTCGCCGTCCTCCCTTTGCTTTCCTTCTGCTCCCCCCTTGCCGGTCGCACCCCGCGCCTTTTCTACTCCCCCGGCTCTTCCGGGTTCCCCCTCCCCCTCCGCCGTTGCGGCCGTGACGTCCTCTGCCACGTTCCCGGGCGCGTCGTGATGACGCGTCCCGGCCTCCCCGGCCCCGCTCCCTCGATCGCCGGGCCCTGCCGCGGCCGCGTCTAGCTCCCCGGGGGTCCCCGTTATCGCCCGCGAGTGGCGGGGCGGTCCTGCCCCGTCACACTCCCCCATTGGTGAATAGGAGATTGGCAATCTCAGATTTTTTGTTTTTCCATGTCATTATGAAATGTCAATTTAAAAATCCTCTCGGATCTGGGGGATGTTCCCATGTTTTTTTAATTTCAGCAACTCCTCCTTCCCATGAGGGAGATGGTAGCCCTGAGTCATTCTTCCCAGTGGAGATTTTGCGGGGATAATTTCTGAGGGTATGTCTACACTACCCTCCTAATTCGAACTAGGAGGGTAATGTAGGCATACCGCACTTGCAAATGAAGCCCGGGATTTGAATTTCCCGGGCTTCATTTGCATAAACCGGGCGCTGCCATTTTTAAATCCCGGCTAGTTCGAACCCCGTGCCGCGCGGCTACACGCGGCACGGAGTAGCTAGTTCGGAATGTACTCCTCATTCCGGATTAGGAAGCCTAATCCGAACTAGCTACTCCGTGCCGCGTGTAGCCGCGCAGCACAGGGTTCGAACTAGCCGGGATTTAAAAATGGCAGCGCCCGTCTTATGCAAATGAAGCCCGGGAAATTCAAATCCCGGGCTTCATTTGCAAGTGCGGTATGCCTACATTACCCCACTAGTTCGAACTAGCGGGGTAGTGTAGACATACCCTGATATAAATAATCTATCTCTGCTCCTTTTAGAATTCTCTATTTCCCCTTTTATGTCCATTAAAAATATGGGCCAGTGAAAGAGAGTTGCCCCCAATTTAATGCCCATCAAAGCCCAAGGCCTCCCTGTCTTTGGGGGATCAGTGGCTGCCAGTTGTTCACAGGAAAGTTGGCTGGTCATAGATGGCACAGCTGTGCAGGGGGCTGCTATCTGGGTAACTGGTTCTTCCCTATCCCAGGCAGTGCACTGCCTGCCTGCGAATCTCTATGCTGCAGGATTAACCTCTCACCTTCCCATCAGCCCATTCACCAGTAGTGTCCCTGGCCCCACGGCCAAAGGTGTCCACGAAGGATTGCTCCCTGCAGCACTGAGATGCAGCCACTTCTGGGAGCCTGT
The DNA here is from genome assembly GCF_052426305.1 of Pelodiscus sinensis. Classification (NCBI taxonomy): domain Eukaryota; kingdom Metazoa; phylum Chordata; order Testudines; family Trionychidae; genus Pelodiscus; species Pelodiscus sinensis. Next base: position 13,569,778 of record NC_143073.1, on the reverse strand, counting down.
GACAGATCATGGGTATTTCCGAACTACTTAGTCTCCTCCATTCTCCTGGAAAAGAAGCTCCCCCAGGGCTCCCTCTGCATGTGTGAATGGTTGGCTCCGGGTGGTGGTAACTTTTTATCCATTTCCTAACTCGGATATAAAATCATGGCAGATTTAGCTTCTCTTTTCCCTTTGAAACTGCAGGATTTTCAGGTCTTAAAAGGAAAATTTTCCCTGAGTCCATCTGAATTCTAGGGATGGAGAAGGAAACTGGAGGGTTAATCCCTGCCTCCTCCACCCCAACAATGGCCGGTTTAAAAGGATTTTGGCTTTATACCTCCTGAGTGATGATTCTGGTCTCTTTGGCCTGGTCTACATTACAGCAGAGAATTGAATTAAGATACGCATCTCTAGCTATGTTCATTAACTAGCTGGAGTCGATGTATCTTAAATGGAATTTCTGTACTGTCCACACAGTGGGAGGCCGATGGGAGCTTACTCCCCGTGAGGGGCAGGAGTAACAGCGCTGATGGGGGGCACCTTTTGAGTTTGATTTAGCAGGTCTTCATGAGACCCACTAAATTGAACCCCACAAGATCGACCGTGGCAGCGTCAATCTTCTGCATAGTGTAGACATGGCCTTTGAAACCAGTGTTGATACATATTCACTGCAAAGGAGAACAAGAATTGACTCCAGATTAACATGGGGGCAAATTAGATCATCTGTCCCTATGGGGAGCAGGGGCGGATGAGAGTTTTGCGGGGCCCAGGGCAGCACAATTTCGCGCATGCGCTACAGCCACAGCCGACAGGTAGTAGCGTGCGCGGTGCCTATTGAAGCTTGGGGCCTGGGGCAGCTGCCCTACTCGCCCTGGCCTATATATCCACCGCTGATGGGGAGGTGGTTCTATTAGCTGTTCTCAATGGAGAATTCTGGATGCTGCTAAAGGCATGGAGGAACTTGCCCTTTTCCTTCCTTCCTCCCTCCCTCCTGTAATCTGAGAGATCAGGTTTAGCAGCTGCGGCTGGGAAGTGACTGTAATTAAAGCTTCCTCTGTGACTGACCCAGGCGAGGACTTTTTCCAGCTGGTGCTAGCCCCCTAGGGCAGTTATAGGCTCTGCCAACATCAACGCATAGTCTGGAGACTCCGAGTGATTTTTTTTTTTTTTTTTGCTCAACAACTTTGGCTCCCCATTTATTTTGCTCAACCAATTTTTTTTTCCTGCCATGTTCGGGATTTTTTGTGAAAGTATCTGGCAACCCTAATAAGAAAGCTTTGGTAGGGTCAGTTCTGGTGGGAGGGGCCAGATCTGCCCTGCATTGACATGATCAAGCATTTCCCCAGCCTGGAATCATAGGACTGTAGGACTGGAAGGGACGTGGTGGAGTTATCACTTTGATATTTTGCCTCCAGGCTAAGAATGCCCAGAAGAGGTGAAGGGGCATGGCTTCCTCAGGCTGCAATGAATGGTTAACCCTGGAGGGGCGATGTTGGGATAGGTATGCCCCATCACACCAACAGGATTGATGTGGACAGTGCTCTGGCAGCAGGAGATGTTCTCCTACCGACATAGCTATCTCAACTTGTTGGGGGTGGTTTAGTTATGTTAATGGGAGAGTTCCCTCCTACCTGCGTAGAGTGACTAGGCAGGGAATCTTACACCGTGCATCTGCATTGGGACATCTGTCTCTAGTATAGACAGTCTAATGTACTTCCAGAACCAGATCTTAGCGCCTTTTATGTCCGTTCCTTGGAGTAACTCATTCTGTGCTTTGGCCTTTCTGATCTTGTCTCTACTTGGTTGTGCTGTTTTTCTGGACTCATCCATGTTTCCATTTTTTGAAGGTTTCTTTTTTATTTCCAGCTGCCTTACTGGTCTCGAACTCTTACGTTTGGATCGGGATAATTTGCAGTTATGCCTTTAATATTATCTTTTTGAGAACCTGCCTGCTCTCCTGAGCTCTGTTTTAACAACAAGTAATCCTGTGACACCTTAGAGTGTGTCTACACCCTTAGCTCGAAATAAGCTACGCAATTTGTGCTATGCAAATTGCATAGCTTATTTCAATGTTATTTCAAAATGGCTTATTTCTACACAGCGCCAAATTTCAAAATAACTCACTACTCTGAAATTCCCCTTAACCCTTGTGGAATGAGGGTTACCAGGATGTCAGAATAAACTGCCCGTTATTTTGAAACAACGGGCTGCTTCAATAGACATGGAATAGCTATTTCGGGATACTTCTGATATTCTGAAATAGCTTTGCAGTGTGCTCTTCTTGCCCTGACAGGCTGCAGAATGATGTCCATGTTTTGCTCCAGCTCATCTCATCCTGCCATGGGATGGGGAAGGGAAATGGCTGCAGTAGAGGCAGTTCAGGTAGGGTTTATTGGGGGATTGCTGGTGGGTTCCTGCTTGAGGGAGGGGGCACTGACTACATAAGATGTGGGAACTTCTGGGGGGATTGGTCTGGAGGTGGGTGAGTGGCAGGAAATACACGGGATGGAGAAAAGGAAGGGGACAGGATGTAACAAATCTGCGAGGGACTTGCTTAATCTGGGCCTAGATTCTAGGAACAGAGCGTGATGGGTTTGATCACAGAGATACCTTTGAGACTGTCACTTGATGTGCTGAAATACCACTGAGCCCACTTTTGGGGTACCCCACCACCATGGCTTGCAGAGCCAGATTCTCCAGTCTCCACCAGCAATGGCATGGAGTTGGGTTCACAGCTCACAGCCCAGTAAGGCAGACACTGAGAACAGCTCAGCTCTTGGAAGGTTCTGTTTCCTGTATCAACCCTGTAGGGGTGTGAGAAATGTAAAGACCCTTCCCTCTCCGTATGAGAGACAAGGGATTCTCTTTCTCTTTCTTTCTTCTCTCACCCTGATGTGTCTTATAGGGTCTGTGCAGTGTGGGGTTAGGACTCTGTAGACTGTGAGCTCCCAGAGCTTCCCTTTGATTGGTTCCTTGCCCCTATGAATGGTGAGGCTGTGAATGGGGCAGCATGTGCTGAGTGTTGGATTCTTACTCTTTCAGGTGTCGGTGACCTTCGAGGAGGTGGCTGTGTATTTCACGAGTGCAGAGTGGGCTCTGCTGGAGCCTGCTCAGAGAGCCCTCTACAGAGCCGTCATGCAGGAGAACTACAAGAACATGTCCTCGCTGGGTAAGGAGTCCTGTTCCTGCTGTTCTTAGAAGGGGAAAAGAGGATTTATGGTATATGTCACTCCCACAATGAAACCTCTACTCTGTCCTCTTTCCACATCATCCCAACATGTCCGTGACACACACACTAGCACTGTCCCATCCCATGCTACAGAACACGCTGGGAACAGAGCATGGGAGCAGCACAACACAATGTCTAACCTCTGTGCTAAGGCAGAACTTGGGTTTAGGCCTAGAGAATGGAAGCCATCGCCACCGGGCCAGCATGCAAACACTGAGCTATCTTTGCACCAGATAGATCAGACTTGCAGAATCTTACCTTCCATTTATCCGCCCCTTGAGAATCCCTTCTGACCCATTGCTTCACTTACCCCTCTGGAAACCCTAGAGACCAATAGCATGTTGGCCACTCGCCTGCTGGCTATCCTCATGACAACAACGCATCCTTGTGCACCTTCACTGATCCAGTCTACACCACTCAGCATGGAGATGAGGCAGACTTTGGTCCTCAGGATTCACATGCACCTCTCTTCACACCACAATCACAGCTCTGCCAAACTTCTCATCCTAATCGAAACCCTAATCCTGCCACTTTTCAGTGACAGCGACAGCAGACCCAGTGCACACAGCTGAGGGGCAGGCAGACAAATGCTGGTATTTCAGTCTGGGGAACACAACACACACAATGGCATGTTCTCATAGTCCTTTTTCAAGTCTGACAGACTGATAGGTTTGTCAGGCCAGGTTGTCTCATCTGTAGGGCTCTACCGGATTCACAGCCATGCAAAATGCATCATGGACTGTGAAATCTAGCCTGCTGTTTGCTTTTAGCCTATACCATGTGGATTTCATAGGTCAGACCAGTGTTTCTCAAATTGGGGATCCTGATCTAAAAGGAAGTTGCAGAGGGATCACAAGGTTATTTTAGAAGAGTCACAGTATTGCCACCCTCACTTCTGTGCTGCCTTCAGAGCTGGAGAGCTGGAGAGCGATGGTTGTAATGTTGGCCGAGTGTCCATCTCTGAAGGCAGCACCCTGCCAGCAGCAGCACATGAGTAAGGGGGACAATGACATACCCATGTTGCCCTTACTTCTGTACTGCTGCTTGCAGTGTACCAGAGAGTCCAGCTCTGCAGACAGCAGCATAAAAGTAAGGGTGGCAATGCCAGACCAGGCCATCTTTCCTTCTGCGCTGCTGCTGCTGGTGGTAGTTTTGCTCAGAGGTGGATTCCTGGCCAGCAGCCACCGCAATCTCCAGCTACCCAGCTCCAAAGGCAATGCACAGAATGAAGGGTAGCAACATCACAACCTCCATACAATAACCTTGCAACCTCCACATAGCTGTTTTTTGTGTCAGGACCCCTACAATTACAACACTGTGAAATTTCAGATTTAAATAGCTGAAATCATTAAATTTACCATTTAAAAATTCTCTGACTGTGGATTGATCAAAATGGACCTTGAATTTGGTAAGACTTTACTCATTCGACCTCATTCGACAAGCCATAGAGTTTTGTGGAGTTATTTCTGTATTGAGCCCAATACCTTGTGTTTGACTAAATCATCATTCATTGAGGCCTCCAGTCTGACTTGGAGGCTACAAGAATGAAGAATCTGCCTCTTCTCTTGCTAATGGATGTCCTTTGCACCACATGTACTAAATCATTACCAGTGACTACTGTCTGATGTGGGGCAGAGTTAAGGCTGCGTTGCAGGTTTGAAAGATACTTTATCTCTTTGTTTTGTGGCTTTCAGAGGTGTAAGTTTGGATACCATCCACATGCTGGAAGAGCATGAGGCTGCACTGGGCCTCCTTCACTCTGCAGTAAAGTGGTTAAACAGGCATTACATTTCCTAGATTATTTTAATGGACTTTTTTGCTGTTTTAATGGTGTCTATCTTAGAACTTATACCAGTCAGTTACAGGGATCACATAGGCTACGTCTAGACTGGCATGATTTTCTGCAAATGCTTTTAATGGAAAAGTTTTCTGTTAAAAGCATTTGCGGAAAAGCACGTCCAGATTGGCATGGACACTTTTCCGCAAAAGCACTTTTTGCGGAAAAGCGTTCGTGCCAATCTAGACGCGCTTTTGTGCAAAAAAGCCCCGATTGCTATTTTCGCAATTGAGGCTTTTTTGAGCAAAACAAATCTGAGCTGTCTACACTGGCCCTTTTGCACAAAAGCTTTTGCACAAAAGGACTTTTGCCTGAACAGGAGCAGCATAGTATTTCCGCAAGAAGCACTGATTTCTTACATGAGATCGTCAGTGTTCTTGCGGAAATTCAAGCGGCCAGTGTAGACAGTTGGCAAGTTTTTCCACAAAAGCAGTTGCTTTTGCGAAAAAACTTGCCAGTCTAGACACAGCCATAGACTTTAAGGTCAGAAGGGAACTTCATAATCATCTCTTTTGACTTCTTGCACCTTGCAGGCCACAGAACCTCAGCCACCTACTCTGTAATAGACCCATTTTTTATACTCCTACCAATAATGCTATGACCCCTTCCATGACCCCTCTTTTATACACTGATAAAAATAAGTTAGGGTATGTCCACACTACAGAGTTAGTTCGAACTAACGGACGTAAGTTCGAACTAACTTTCATAGGTGCTACACTTGCGCTCCACTAGTTCGAACTTAATTCGAACTAGCGGAGCGCTTAGTTCGAACTAGGTAATCCTCATTTTACGAGGATTAAGCCTAGTTCGAACTAGCTAGTTCGAATTAAGGGGTGTGTAGCCCCTTAATTCGAACTAGTGGGAGGCTAGCCCTCCCCAGGTTTCCCTGGTGGCCACTCTGGCCAACACCAGGGAAACTCTATTGCCCCCCTCCCGGCCCCAGAGCCCTTAAAGGGGCACGGGCTGGCTACGGTGCCCGTGCCAGGTGCAAGCCTGCCAGCACCCAGCCAGCAGACCCTGCACCTGGCACGGCTCAAGCCAGCCACCCGATGCCCCCAGCTCTCCCCCTCTTCCCGGGACCAGGCTGGCGGCTCCTGGGAGCTTGCCCGGGACCGCAAGAGGCGGGCACCCGCCTGGGCTAGTGCGGACATCGTGGACCTTGTCCACGATCTCCGCACTAGGCACAGGAAAGTGGCCGGCTTGGGCAGGAGAGCTGCCAGCCTGGCCACCTAGGAGCAGGTGTGCATGAAAATCAAGGTGGTCCACTGAGACCCCCGACCCTGAGCCCTGAGCTTACAATGGCCGTACTGGGTCAGACCAAAGGTCCATCTAGGCCAGTAGCCTGTCTGCCGACAGTGGCCAACCCTAGGGACCTTGGACCGAAGACAGTGACCAAGCCATTTGTCTCGTGCCATCCCTCTCCAGCCTTCCACAAACCTTGGGCAGGGACACCACTCCTACCCCATGGCTAATACCACTCCATGGACCCAACCTCCATGACTTGATCTCATTTCTCTTTAAACTCAGTTCTAGTTCTAGCCTTCACAGCCTCCTGCAGCTGGAGTTCCACAGGTTGACTCTTTGCTTTGTTAAGAAGAACTTTCTGTTACTAGTTTGAAGCCTGCTACCCATTCCTTTCCTTTGGTGTCCTCTAGTCCTTCTTTATGGGAACTAATGAAGAACTTTTCTGTATGCACCCTCTCCACCCAACTCCTGCTTTTAGAGACCTCTATCCTGTCCCCCCTCCGTCTCCTCTTTTCTAAGCTGAAAAGTCCCAGTCTCTTTAGCCTCTCTTCATATGGGACCTGTTCCCAACCCCTGATCATTGTAGTTGCCCTCCCCTCTCCCACCCTCTCTCTTCCCCTCTCCCACCTCCTTTTCCCAGTCTCCCCCAGTTTTGTTCAATAAAGACAGATTCCATTTTTGAACACAATTGTCCTTTATTTTGTACATCAAGAAAAGGGGCTAGAGAAGGGTAAGTGGAAGGAGGTGAGGGAGGAATGGGGTACGAGCCCCTGATGGGGAGGACTGGGCTGGCTCTGCGGGCTTCTGGGGGTGGAAGCTCTCCTGCAGCCCCCCAATTCGAACTAAGCTAATTCAAACTAACGCGTCTAGAACTAAAAACTAGTTCGAATTAGCATTCTGCTAATTCGAACTAGCATGTCCACATTAAGTGGACCCTGAACCGGGCTTAAGGATGGCCGGAAGCAGTGCCGGCAGGGCATCAGAGGACTTAGAGCGTGGAGCTGCTGCCTCAGGCTAGCCGAGGGCTGCGCTTAAAGGGACCCGACCCCCACCCCGGACAGACAGTTCTCAGGGGTGCCCCGCTTGCAAACCAGTCCTGGCTTGGAGTGCCCGGAGTGCCCACACTGGGCACATCACAGCACTCGGCCATCAGCCCGGCTGCACTTGCCGCAGGCTGCCATCTGGGGAGAGGGGGCAATTGGGGGGCTGCAGGAGAGCTTCCACCCCCAGAAGCCCGCAGAGCCATCCCATTCCTCCCCATCAGGGGCTCGTACCCCATTCCTCCCTCACCTCCTTCTACTTACCCTTCCCTAGCCCCTTTTCTTGATGTACAAAATAAAGGACAATTGTGTTCAAAAATGGAATCTGTCTTTATTGAACAAAACTGGGGGAGACTGGGAAAAGGAGGTGGGAGAGGGGAAGAGAGAGGGTGGGAGAGGGGAGGGCAACTACAATGATCAGGGGTTGGGAACAGGTCCCATATGAAGAGAGGCTAAAGAGACTGGGACTTTTCAGCTTAGAAAAGAGGAGACGGAGGGGGGACAGGATAGAGGTCTCTAAAAGCAGGAGTTGGGTGGAGAGGGTGCATACAGAAAAGTTCTTCATTAGTTCCCATAAAGAAGGACTAGAGGACACCAAAGGAAAGGAATGGGTAGCAGGCTTCAAACTAGTAACAGAAAGTTCTTCTTCACAAAGCAAAGAGTCAACCTGTGGAACTCCTTGCTGCAGGAGGCTGTGAAGGCTAGAACTAGAACAGAGTTTAAAGAGAAGTGAGATCAAGTCATGGAGGTTGGGTCCATGGAGTGGTATTAGCCATGGGGTAGGAGTAGTGTCCCTGCCCAAGGTTTGTGGAAGGCTGGAGAGGGATGGCACGAGACAATTGGCTTGGTCACTGTCTTCAGTCCATCCCCTCCAAGGTCCCTAGGGTTGGCCGCTGTCGGCAGACAGGCTACTGGGCTAGATGGACCTTTGGTCTGACCCAGTACGGCCATTGTAAGCTCAGGGCTCAGAGTCGGGGGTCTCAGTGGACCCCCTTGATTTTCATGCACACCTGCTCCTGGGTGGCCAGGCTGGCAGCTCTCCTGCCCAAGCCGGCCACTTTCCTGTGCCTAGTGCGGAGATTGTGGACGAGGTCCACGATGTCCGCACTAGACCAGGCGGGTGCCCGCCTCTTGCGGTCCCGGGCAAGCTCCCAGGAGCCGCCAGCCTGGTCCCGGGAAGAGGGGGAGGGCTGGGGGGCATCGGGTGGCTGGCTCAAGCCGTGCGAGGTGCAGGGTCTGCTGGCTGGGTGCTGGCAGGCTTGTACCTGGCACGGGCACCGTAGCCAGCCCGTGCCCCTTTAAGGGCTCCAGGGCCGGGAGGGGGGCAATAGAGTTTCCCTGGTGTTGGCCAGAGTGGCCACCAGGGAAACCTGGGGAGGGTTAGCCTCCCACTAGTTCTGGCCTACACATCCCTTAATTCGAACTAGCTAGTTCGAACTAGGCTTAATCCTCGTAAAATGAGGTTTTCCTAGTTCGAACTAAGCGCTCCGCTAGTTCGAATTAAGTTCGAACTAGCGGAGCGCTAGTGTAGCGCCTATGAAAGTTAGTTCGAACTAACATCCGTTAGTTCGAACTAACTCTGTAGTGTAGACATACCCTGAGAGTGGTTACTGAAAACCTATTTTATCAAATATAGGGTCCTTCTAATCTCAAGAAATCAGCCATTTAGCCAGGTCAATATATAACTGAGATCTTACCCAATAATCATGCTTATATCAATCTTTTAGTAACTAAAAACTAAGCATTTAATAATAATAGAAAGAATAAGAAGTTAATAGATCATATACATACAAATAATTGCAATGTCCTTGTATCAGGTTTGTAGCTGTGATGGAATAGGCTGCTGGCTTGTAAAGTGTCTGTGGTAATTTTCAAAAGGTTGGCAGGTCCTCATTCCATTGTTCAAAATGCCCCCTTTAGTTGTAAATCCACAGTCCAGAGGGTCGGGCAGCAAAGAGGAAAAATGGATATATCTCTGGGGCTGTGTCTAGACTGAAGGCTTCTTTTGGAAGAAGCTTTTCTGGGAGACATCTTCCAAAAAAACTTCTTGCAAAAGAGAGCATCCACACTGCTAAAGTGCATTGAAAAAGCAATCTGCTTTTTCGAAAGATAGCGTCCAGACTGAATGGACGCTATTTCGCATGTAAGCTGTGATTACTATGGGCAGAATGGCCACCAGGGCACCTGTGCTTTTTCCTCTTTCCTCTTCTTGCAAAAGAACTCCCTCTTCCCCGTCCACGGTCACTTTTTCCAAAAGAGCTCTTTTGGAAAAGGCTTCTTCCTCATATAAAGAGGTTTACCAGTGTCAGAAAAACTCCTCTGTTCTTTCAATTTTCTTTTGAAAGAACACGATTGCAGTGTGGACATAATTGCAGTTTTTTTGGAAAAATGGCCTGGCTATGTGCGGTTACAGCAGTGTTAGGGAAAGTTAAATCCCCCATAAGCAGAGTGTCCTGCACCTTTGAGCACCTTGGAGCCAGGCTCAGGATTTTACTGCTTTCAAATGAGCTGAGTTTAAACTTCGTGACAGTCGTCTCATGAATTCACCCAATCTCATTTGTTATCTTTCCCTTGAGCAGGGATTCTAGTTTCAAAACCTGATGTGATCTCCCAGCTGGAACGAGGGGAAGAGCCATGGGTTCCAGATCTCCAGAGTTTAGTGGAAAGAGAAATCCTGAGAGGCATCCCCACAGGTGAGGAAACATTAAACCAACTCAGAATCTGCCAATACCTGAAGGAAAGGAGTGGAATTCTCTGCAGACCTTGTGAGCAATCTGTCTCAGCATTTGTTCCATGCAAGCGCTGAATCTTCATTGAAGATTTCAGTCACAGCTTCCTGTCCCTCAGGTCCCTTCCTCACCTCTCTTCCTTTGGATAGAATGTGGCAGCAGAATGTATCCCCTTCTGCTTTCTTCTATAAGGAAGTTTTTAGGGAATTCCTTTCCTGATTTTTCTGTGTCTCCCACACTTACTTTGATTTGCTCTTCTCTTTCCAGTTTCAGTTTCTGATGATTCTCCTTCTGTCCCAGCAGGTGCTGGGATGGTGAATGAGAATACAGAGCAGAATCCTCACCAGGAAGATGCTGATCGAGTGAAAACACCCAGGGCATTATCACAAAGATCTAATGTGAATGTGCCCAGGAGTTGTGAGCCAGAGAGTACCTGCAAGAGTCAGTACAGGCCAGAAAGGCAGCAGGGAAACCAGCAAAGGCAGAAAGTGGATAAATCCAAAGACCTCCAAGAAACCACAGTCCAACAGAGAATGCCCATGGGATACAGAAACAACATATGCCCTGAGTGTGGAAAAAACTTCAGTTACCACTCAGCCCTTATTACACATCAGAGAATGCACACAGGAGAGAGACCCTATGCATGCTGCAAGTGTGGGAAAACCTTTACTGACAGCTCAACTCTTATTATACATGAGAGGGTCCACAAGGGAGAAAAACTCTATGAATGCTGTGTGTGTGGAAAAAGCTTCACCCAGAGCTCACACCTTGTTAGGCACCAGAGACTCCACACGGGAGAGAGACCCTATGCATGCTGTGAGTGTGGGAAAAACTTCACCCAGAGCTCTGCCCTTGTTAGACATCAGAGAATTCACACAGGAGAAAGACCCTACCAATGCTCAGAATGTCAAAAAAGGTTCAGTGACAGCTCAGCCCTTATTAAGCATCAGAGGATCCACACAAGAGAAAAACCATATGAATGCTGTGAATGTGGGAAAAGCTTCATTGACAGTTCCTCCCTTATTAGACATGAGAGGGTCCATATAGGAGAGAGACCCTATGAATGTTGTGAGTGTGGGAAAACATTCACTCAGAGCTCAGCCCTTATTAGACATCAAAGAACCCACACAGGAGAGAGACCCTACAAATGCTGTGAGTGCAGAAAAAGCTTCACTGACAGCTCACACCTTATCAGGCATGAGCGGATCCATACAGGCGAGAGACCCTATATATGTACGGAGTGTGGGAAAAGCTTCATTGAGAACTCAAACCTTGTTGCACATCAGAAGATCCACAAGGGCAATAAAAATCATAGCAAAAATATTAAGGAAAAAAAAGTTTGTTAATTCCCATGTAGTGACTTTTGAGGCTGTTTGCATTGATTGTGTCACTATGGGCTCAGGCACTTCAAGAGAGTTGCCCATTTTTGCCCTTTGCAGCTTTCCCTTTTGAAGGATTAATCCTGTGGATTTTTTTATCAACTCATTTGACCTATGAGTCATGGCAATACGTGCCAAGAATGTCAATCAGCACCAGGTGGGAAAGATATGGGTCACCTCCACTAGCTATATCAAGGCAAAAATCTACTAGGGTCATTTCTTCTCTAGGCTGTTCCATGGAGTTAGCTATCCTCATGTTAACACAGAACTACTCTTGCTGTAAAGATGTAGCCCATGTGTAGTGGTTAGGATTATGTAGTCCGTTTCCTCAACATCTCACCTTGCCCCTTCTTGTCCTGGTGTAAACCAACCTGGGGCACCACACTTATACTGTCCCTCTCACTGAAAAGCTATTATTAGTGTCACCAAATTCGCCCTTTGGGAATAGACTGTCCCACTCCTTGTTTTCAAATTGGCAAGTGCTGCAAAGCTGCTGTTTTTGGTACCATTTTTCTCATTTAAAATATATGTAAATATATCAAAGAGCAGGAGAGGAGGTGTCATTTCAGCCTCTGTGAGACCAGATGGGGTAGCAGAAGTGTAGAGTTATCTTCTTCACATTGTTCTCCTCCATCTCCCAGAGTATTTCATGATGCAGTGTGCTCAGTTCTCTGTGATTTAGAATCTCTCTTTGGTGCCTTTGAGCCTCAGATGATGGTTGGAAGTGAACATGTTAGTGAATGGAAGAAGAATTCAAATGGATCCCAAACAAAGTGTGGTCATTTGGAGTTCAGGTCCCAGTTTCCATCTATTGGCATGGGATTGCTTGTAGGGTGGAAGGTTGGCTGCTTTTTTCCCATTGTGATAATGCTAAAACTTTTGTAAATAACACTACTCAGTAATAATGAAACAGCGCTGAGTAAAGCAAGTTTGAATGGATCAGAGGAGATCATGATGGAAAATCTCTTAACCCAATTGAGTCATCAAGGCTGCGTCTAGACTGGCAAGTTTCTGCTTTTGCGGAAAAACTTGCCAGCTGTCTACACTGGCCGTTTGACTTTCCGCAAGAACACTGATGATCACATGTAAGATTGTCAGTGTTCTTGTGGAAATGCTATGCCCCTCTTGCACAAATGCTTTTGCGCAAGAGGGCCAATGTAGACAACACGGTATTGTTTTGCGCAAAAAAGCCCCAATCGTGAAAATGGCGATCGGGACTTTCTTGCACAAAACTGCGTCTAGATTGGCACGGACGCTTTTCTGCAAAAAGTGCTTTTCCGGAAAAGTGTCCATGCCAATCTAGATGCTCTTTTCTGCAAATGCTTTTAATGGAAAAACTTTCCCGTTAAAAGCATTTGTGGAAAATCATGCCAGTCTAGACGTAGCCCAGATGTTTGTTGTTTTGGAATTTCATTTTATATGTGACTGAAAGTATCTTATTACCGCTCTGTGATGTGAGTTTTTTTCCTTTTCCTGAGAGCTATTGGTCACATAACTGGATGCTAATCTTGCTTGACAGAATTTAGCTTAGATTTATTGGGGACTTTGAAACAAATGATCTTTTTAAAAAGTCATTTATTTATTTATTTTTGCTTTCCCTTCACCTCTCAGTGAGGATATGGAGGAAGTTCAAATGCAGTTCAGTCAACAAGAGATAATACTCCATGCTATTTGACACGTTACCATGGAAGTAGTACTGTTCATTCAGAAATGGTGAACTAGAGGATACCCTACACTGTGCAATCAACTGAAGTAACTGAGTACAACTACAGTGTTTTTCGGTGCCTTAGGTCAGTATTGTTTCAGATAATCTGGGAGAATTCTGCAATAAGTGAGTTGGAACTAGGAAGATGCAAGTCTGTTGGCTTCTTATGATCCAGGCCCTACAAGAAGGTACTCCTGAAGAGAGCTAGCTCAGGGATGGGCAAGATCCAGCCTGTCAAGCTATTTCATCCAGCCTGTGGCCTGTCCTGCTGTGCTCCTGTCCCCAGGCCAATTGAGACCCAGGGGCAGAGCAGTGGGAACCACCAGCTGTTCAAAATGGCTTCTCCCCATGGGGGAGTGCACAAAGTCTCCTCCCCCACTGCACACAGCACCTAGAGGGAAATTCCCCTTCCAGCTGAAGCCCTGCCCCTTCTGGGATTTGCCTGCGGCCACTATCAACATTAATCACGTGGTCCCCCTACAAAAATTACTGCCCACCTCTGTCCTAGCTACTCTGTGATCTGGGAAATGCTGTCCCAAACGATGCAGATGTGGAGAAAATGGAAGTGGCGGTTTTGTTGAACTCACCCTTTGTTGCTTTTGTAAATGTGTCCAAAATGAAATCAGTGTTAAATGTGATAGTGGCAAAACAAAACAAACAGTTTTTAAAAAGAAACCCCACCTCTGCTAGCTACCAGAGAGTCTGATCCAGGCCTGTGTCTGGTCTCTAACTTAGATCTGGGCCAGCAAATTCAAGAAATGAATTGAGCATGTTTGGGGAAGTTGTTCCTCACTAACACGGCTGATATTTTGGGTTGTGTGGAAAAATATTTTTTTTCCAAAGAAATGTAAATTTACCCTGACCAAGGTCAAGCACTTAGGTAGAAGGGGGACCACAGTGCTGGTCCCCCTCTACTCCTCAGAAAGAATCTGTGGAAAACTAACATCCTGCTAAACTCAAATGAGAGCACCAGTGCCTAGTTCAGTTGCATTCACTACAGTCCCTAAGAAAGCCATTGTTAAACTGAAAACAATTGTCCTTTACCATTTGGATCCAAAGGGTCATAAGCTAAAGAAAGAAACAACTGATGCCTTCAGAGAAGACTCCTTCCCTGCAGATCCATCTGTCTGCCTTGGTTGGGCAAACAGAACTTTCATGCTATGCAAGCGATGGAAGCCAATGAGGGAATGAATATGAATCACAGTTGGGGGACCCTGCCCCACCATAGTACTGACAGCCCACAATGTCTCGTTTCAGTCGGTAGACATGCCCTTGGTAAGGATGTGCACCAGTGACCAAAGGAACACAGTGTGGATGCGAACTACTGCTTTAATTATTGTGGTAGCTATATGTTGATTTAAATGACTTAATTCTGTAGTATAGACAAGTCCTTCATTTTTCTCTTGTTTTATGTATTTGTATCACTTCTCCTTTACTTCCTACTATTCCAGAATACTACAGCACTAGTTCTTTTTTCTCAAGGTACATAGTGTCAGACCCCTTTCATCAACTCTTACTGCAGAAAACTCAGAGATAAGGGGACTCATAGAAGTCACCTGTATAGAGGTAAACTACAACTTTACACACTTAATGGAAATGGGAAAAAATAGATCAGGTAAGATGTTTGTAATCTTTGGCTATACTATTATTACTAGTGTAAATGAAATTAAATGAGAAGTTGTTGGTTAAAGAGTATGGGTATGTCTAACTAACTCATTAATTCGAGCTAGGTAGGCAAATAAGGTGACCAGAGTTGCAAATGAAGCCCGGGATTTAAATATCCCGGGCTTTATTTGCATGTTCCTGTCCGCTCGCCATTTTGAAATTTCACTAGCCCGAACTCACTGCCGCGTGGCTACACGCAGCAGTGAAACGTTAATTTGAACTAAGTTCTTAGTTCGAATTAACTGTTACTCCTCAGTAAGATTAGGGTGGGGAATTGGCGAGAGAAATAATGTACATGGAACTACCGACACAGCATTAACTTTAATTATTTCTATTTCAAATTGAATTTATTTTGATAAGTCAATTTCTGTTCAGAGGAAAACTATTTAAGGAGACTAATTTTACCCTCACCCAGGGAGACTACAAGGTTAACTGAGTTCCAGCTTGTTTACAAAGGAAAGGTATGACATCTCTCATGAGATGTCCACACTCTTATTTCTAACAATGGCATTGTAATGCTAATACATGCTCATTTTTATGGTAGCTAAGACTTGTTAGAGGTTTCATATGTTTATTATTGATCATTCCTACATGGGTTTGTGTTGTTTACCTTTATTCCCCCATGGCTATTAATTATGATGTTTGTACTATATGGAGCTGAGTAATCAAAATGGTTTACCACAGGCCTCAATTTTTTTTAAAGGCAAGAAATTAGAACATCAAAGGCATGGTGTGAAAAGCTGGTTCGAACCAACTGACTTGTAACTGACGTTGCCTCAGAATTCTAATACCACTGACTCTATATAAGGAACTGGGCAGGTGACATCACAGGACTGTCCGTTCAGGAGGCAGTCATGTGTGGTCAGGGTTTTGTGCTGTCTCCAGGATTGAGGCTTGAAGAGCCCTGTGACATCAGCCCCGATACCATCACTTCCCTGCTAGCTGAAGTTTCTGACCATCCATCCTCCACAGCTCTAGACTCTGTGGCAGCGGCTATCATCTCGCAGCTGAGGCCCAGTGTTCCTCCCCAACAGCTACCGTGGCCCGAGGGCAGAAGGTCTCACCATACACTACCATCTGACCTCTCTATAGAAGGCATCTGAATGAGTAGGATAGGTATATGTATATTGGGGATTTTGTTGATTCTTCTGTCAGGGAGGGGTATATTGGGCCTAAGGTTCAAGCTTTGTTGCAGTCATTATTGTTGGGTTTTGTTTGATCTGGTATTTGTTTGTTTTCCCCTATATCCCAATTTATGTGATTAGACCCTAATACATTATTTACCTCTTTGGAACACACTTTTTCCTCCTCATCCTGTTGTATGTCACTTATAAAGGAAAATGAGACACCTACTTCCTCAGGTGATAGATCCTGTCACAGGTCAAAAACCTGATACCTGTAAAGGGGGAACAGAGAAATACTTGGATTATTTGATCTATTGTTTTGATTTTCCCTTTGCTTACAAACTCAACAGTTAAAGAGTAAGGTTGTGTCTAGACTGCACCCCTTTTGAGGAAAAGGGATGCAGATTAGTCACAGCGCAATTGCAAATGAAGCAGGGATTTAAATCTTCCCCGCTTCATTTGCATGAACATGCCTGCCGCTTTTTTCCGGCTCAGGGTTTTGCCGGCAAAAAGTGCCAGTCTAGACGGGGATCTTTCGGAAAATAAAGCCTTTTCCGAAAGATCCCTTATTCTTCTTAAAATCAGGAATAAAGGATCTTCCGGAAAAGGCTTTATTTTCCGAAAGATCCTGAGCTGGAAAAAAGCAGCAGCCATGTTCATGCAAATGAAGCACGGGAGATTTAAATCCCCGCTTCATTTGCAATTGCGCTGTGGCTAATCTGCATCCCTTTTCCGCAAAAGGGGTGTAGTCTAGACACAGCCTAACTGTGTAACCTTCAGGCCAAGCTGTGAAACCGTCCTCACAACTAGTTTTTTCCAAACTCTCATTAGCTTGGAGTCTGCCTCATTCCAACTGCATTGGGCCATATTAGCTGTACCCAGCATTAACTTGGCACCTGATTTGCTCTGAGACCTCAGGAAACACAACATAAAGTGGGGTTAAGCTGGAATCATCAACCATAAAGATCAAAGTTGAGGCTGGAGTCATTCCTCTTTCAGGTCAACAAGCTATCTGCAAAAGACTGGAATCAATGTGGCTTAGGTTGACTTACTGCAGGGTGTACATTGACTCCATATAAGGAACTGGACAACACCACATCATCACTCTCCTGTCAACTTACCTGACTTTTCTCATTCATGGTGGAGTATCAGATACAACTGGAGAACAACCTGCAGTCAATCTGGCAAGTCTCCACTAGACCCACTAAATAAACCCCTGCTGCATCCATCTCTAGAGCACCAATCCAGCTATAGTGTAGATATAAGAACAGCCATAGTGGGTAAGATCAAAGGTCCATCTAGCCTACTATCCTGTTTTCCAACAGTGGCCAATTCTATACGTGCCCCCAGAGGGAATGAACAGAACAAGTATCATTAACTGATCCCACCCCTGTTGCCCATTCCCAACCTCTAACAAACAGTGGCTAGGGACACCATTCCTACCCATCCTGGCTAATTAGCCATTGATGGACTTGTCCTCCATGAATTTATTTAGCTTTTTTTTTTAACTCTGTTAAAGTCTTGGCCTTCACAACATCCTCTGGCAAGGAGTTCCACAGGTTCACTGTATGGTGTGTGAAGAAGAACTTCCATTTGTTTGTTTTAAACCTGCTACCTATATGGGGAAAGCAGTGGACATAATCCAATAATGATGGGTTCAGTCACAGAGGCCCCTTGGAGCTGACACTCATTGTGCTGGTCATGCCACTGAACCCACTTACCTGCCCTCTGGGGCATCCCACCACCCTGTCCTGCTAGGTCAGTAGGGTTGCCAGGTGTCCGGTATTGGCCCAGACAGTCCGGTATTTGCGGCTCCTGTCTGGTAAAAAAAAAAACCAGAAAATACCAGCCATGGAAAATGTCCGGCATTTTCTGTTTTTCTTGGACTGAAGGCTGCGTGGGACATTCTTCCCCTGCTGTGTCTGGTGGGAGTGGGGTTGGGGGGACGGGGAAATAAAGGAACCGCAACTCTTTTTTGTGTGTGGGTTTTTATGTGTGTGGGGGGGGGGGGGAGTTGCTCAACCATTTTTTTCCCTACCATGTTTGGTATTTTTTGTGAAACTATCTGGCAACCCTATAGGCCAGATGCTCTGGTCTCCCCCAGCCAAGGCACAGAGTTGGGGTAACAGCCTCTCTGCAGAGCAACACAGAAACTGAACCAACTCAGCTCTGGGAGGGCCTGACAGCATTCAGGAACATAACCTTCAAAGGAGACCAAAACCCCAAATAAATCCCTCTTACTCTGTATAAAATGTTACACTCAGAAAGCTCATAAGTTCACACCCTTTATCAATGAAAGAGAGAGATGCACAGTGGTTTTTCATGCCTACCCCCCAACACACGGGAGCCAAGATTAAACTCGGGACGGGGCCCTGCTGTCGTGTAGGAGGGTGACCTCATCACACACAGTCCACGGGGTGGGTGGGGTAGGTGATAGGACCACACAAGTGAGTTGCAAAAAAACAACCCCTCCAAAACCTTCCACGCCTCACTGATGTGGTCCCAGCTCAGACATCTCGCTCCCCTGGCACTCCAGCCTTATGTGTGGGGAGGGTAGGTAGGACTGAGTTTCAAGGCCTCAGGCCAGATTAACTCTTCTGGGGTTCCAGGATTAGTGGAATTTGTGGGCCCCTCCACACTCTGAGGTGAGGCCAAAAATGAGGCCAAAAATGTGTGGGACAGGGCTGCCAGTGAGTGGGATAGGGATAGGGGTATAGAATCGAGGTGGAAAATAGGGTACCGGTAGCAAGCTGGGGGTAGGTGTCTGTCCAGGAGGGAGGGGTCAGGTGCAAGGTGTTGGTGTATGTCTGGACAGGGGGCAGATGCAGGGTGCTGGTGGGTGTCTGGCCACAAGGCAGGGGTAGGGGCCTGGTGGGGGTTTGGGCAGGGACAAAGTGCTGGTGGGTGTCTGACCAGGGAGTAGGAGCAGGGTGCTGGATGGTGACTGGCCACGAGGCAGGGTCAGGGTCTTGGTGGGGGACTGGCTAGGGGGCAGGGTCAAGGTGCTGGTGGGGATTTGGCCAGGGGGCAGGGTGCTGGTGAGGGACAGGACAGTGGGCAGGGTGTTGGTGGGGGCAGGAGGCAGTGTGCTGGTGAGGGCAGGGTGCTGGTGGGGCCCTGGGCAGGGTACTCATGGGGATCTGGGCAGAGGGAGAGAGAGGGTGCTGTTTTAGGGTTCTGGCCAGGGGACAGGGACAGGAACAGCTTGGCCAGTACTTGGGGATCCTGTGGCACATGCTGTTCCTCCCCTTCCCCAAACAGTTGGCATGCTTCCTGAAAAGCCAGGTCTGGTGCGCAGCCAGGGACAGAGCATCTGGCCTATAGGATTGCACACCCTGCTGCAACCCACTTGCCAGCCAGGTCATAACCCAAACCCTCTGTACCCCTTCCCCAGGCCAGAATCATCTCCTGCACTCATATCCCCTCTTGGACCCTAATCCCCTTCCCCAGGTCCCTACCCCCTCTTTAATCCAAACTCCCTCTCTAACCTCACAGTCCCTCTTACACCCAAATTCCATACCCCAAGTTCTCTTCTGCACCCAACCTCAATCCCAGACTGCATACCCGCTCCAAAGAAAAGTGCAACCTTGAACCACTTACCAAAATCTTGGAACACTCCCCCCCCAAACAATTATTGCCCACCCCTACCCTAACCTCCCCTCCACAGTACAGAAACTTCAAGCTCTGTCCCCTCCCAGTCTGGGAGGTTGACAATGTAGGGATGGGAGGCTTCACATACCACACTTCAACTCTAAAAGCCACATGTGGTTCATGAAATGCCTTTTGACCAACCCTGCCATATGACATAGCAAAAATAACATTGCTGGACATGACGGGAAAGATAGAATCCCCCCAACTCACCTCATCTCCCTCAGGTGTCACAGAGGTTAAGATGAAATCCCCCCCCCCTTGTTATATTTACACATAATTTAATTTAAAAGAAAAATGGTACAAAAATTACTGAGGAAATGAGAAAGATGAGTCTGTCCATGATGCACAGACTGTCTTTAACTGTTTATTTACATCAGAATAGCAAACTCAAGCTTACAAACTCCATGAACAATCTAGTGGAGAAGAGGTCCAGGTAGCGTTTACCTTGAAGTAATTAGTTGAGGTCATTATTATCTTCCCTACATGGGACTGATGGAAATTTTTGATAGGCAGGACAAAGGACTTTAGAAAAGTACCATGGGAAAGACCCTAAAGAAAAGTAACATGTAAAGCAAAACCTGGAAAGTCACATGAGTAAGCTGCGGGAACACAGTAAATCAATGGTGGAAACAACTTTACAGGTAACTGTGGGAATTAGCAAAATACCTACAGGGAAAAAATTCTTTGTTACGCCTACACAAGATTTTTGTTGTTCATTTTCCTTGCAGATTGTCTGATGATAAATGAGGCTTAAATTCTGAGTGAAGCTCTTCCCTCACAGAACATTTACAGGGTGTCTCTACTAGGGATGTCAAAAAGTAGTCGATTAGACAATTAAACAATAAGCCTAGGCTAATCTAGTCATCTGGTGCTGGGTTTCTCTCAACATCAGCTCTGTGGTGCTTCCTGCCCCCTTCTCCTCATGTTGCTGCCTCTATCAGAGGGGAGGACGGGGGCAGAGGAGGGTGCCATGAAGCAGTCTCTATCCATGGTGGGCCCAAGCTCGCCATAGGCAGAGGCTGTTTCGCGGTAGCAACTCCTGCCCATAATCAGCATCAACAGATTTTCTCAGTGAAACAAAAGCAGCCATCCACGGTGGGCCCAGGCTTGTGGCAAGCCTGAGCCTTCCACAGATGCAGGCTGGTCCTTGAGAGCAGCTCCTATCCATGGGAAGCTCGGATTCCCCGCGGACATGGGCTGTTGCAAGGACAGCCTCTGTCCACCGCCAGTGCAGGCCAGCACAGACAGAGGTTGCTTCACGGCATCCTCTCCTGCCCCTTCTCTTCCACCCCCGGCAGCCTCTGTTCATGGGGAGCTCAGACCCCCTAATGCCACCCTGCGCTGCTGCCTCTGTATCTAAGGCAGCAACGCGGGATGGTAGGGGGCTGCCAGCTCCACCCCCAATGACTATAAAAAAGTCAACTAACTGCTAAGAATTCATGTGTTCAGTCAACTATTCTATTACCAGTTATCTAACATATGTAGTCTCTCCTGTGTGGATCCTCTGGTGCCTAACGAGATCGGAGGTCCGAGTGAATTGTTTCCTGCATTCACAGCACTCATAGGGTCTCTTTGCTTTGTGGATCCACTGATGTTTACTAAAGACTGAGTTGTTACTGAAGGTTTTCCCACACTCAGAGCATTCATAGGGTCTCTCTCCTGTGTGAGTTCTCTGATGATTAATAAGGGATGGGCTGTAAACAAAGCTTTTCCCACACTCATGGCATTTGTAGGGTCGCTCTCCTGTGTGGATTCTCTGATGTGTAATAAGGTGTGAACGCCTAGTGAATTTTTTCCTGCACTCACTGCATTCAAAGGGGCTATCTCCTGTGTGGAGTCTCTGATGTCCAATAAGATACGCGCGCCGAGTGAAGGTTTTCCCGCACTCACAGCATCCATAGGGTCTCTCTTTTGTGAGGATTCTGTCAGGGTGAGTAAAGTCTGTGCAGCTCCTGAAGTTTTCCCCACACTTAGGGCTTGGGTAGTCTCTCTCTCCCAAGAGAATTCTCTGCTGAGCTGTGGATTTACCAGCTTTCTCCCCTGACTCATTTCCCTGCTGTTCCTCTGGCCTGTACTGGCCCTCACAGGTTATTCCCAGCTTGTCACTGCTGGACATATTTCCTTTAGATTTTTGCAATAATCTCCTATGTGCTTCCACTCCTTCAGCATCTTCCTGCTGAGAATTCTGCTCCCTCTTCTCACTTGGCCTCATGTCACCTGCAGGGATAGGGAGAAAAAAACCTCAGAAATGGGAATGGGAAGGACGAGAATAAACCAAAAGTGTTGGAGAGATGGGGGAATGATCAGGAAGTGAATTCCCCCAAACTCTTCTCAACAGGGGGAGAAAGAGAGGACTGTGTCTGCTTCTACATCGCATCCCAACACTCAGAGGGACTGTCATGATAATCAGGGTTAGCCAGCAGCCTGGGGATTAAGGGGTTAACTACACCTAGCCAGGTGGAGTGACCAGTAGGATTTTGTAGGTGGGACTTTCAAACTAGGACAAAGGAATTTGGGTTTTTTCCTTTCTCCTTTTGTCTGGGTGTGTTCTCTGCAGCTACAGAGAGGGACAAGCATGTCTCTCTCACTCCAAGACACCATTCTTCATTTTCTGTAAGTAGGGTAAAGTTTAGGTAGTTTCGCTAGGCTTTACTGTTTTAAGGGTTGGGTATGGGATCTGATGTGTGGCACTGCTTAAAAGATGTTTTGGCTTTTCTTGTAACTAAGTTCTAGGCCCATGGAGTTTCTCCATGAGTATATTTTGTTACCTTCCCATCTAGTCATTATGCCTACAACAGGAATATTGTTGTAATAATAAAAGTCTTCTCTTTTCTTTTTATTAACCTGGCATTGGTTACTTGTGTATCCTGATTTTTATAATAGGGGTGAGATTTCCCAAATGATCTTTCCCCTGATTTCTTTATCAATATTTGGGTGGTGGCAGCGTAAGTTTTATTCCCAAAATCTAGGTTTTTAAGATTTTGGGGGAAGTTTTATACCAAAGCCTGATAGATAAGGCTTTGGAGTACTCTTGCTGGCCCCCACTTCTGCATTTATCATGCCAGAGTGGGGAAGGAGCCATGACAGGGACAAGAAGGAGCTCCTGCCAGGTGTCAGTCAGGATGGGTAGAAAGCCATGAGAGACATCTGCTTGAGGATCTGACATCTCCTAGAGACAACACTCAATATGGAGAGCTCACAAGGTCTTTGTAGGCAAGCCTAAATGTTTTCTTCAGGTACTCGCAGGTTTCTGGGTTGCTTTAATGTGTCCTTACCTGCGTGGGCATCTCTCAATGTGTCTTTTTCCTTGGTGCACTGGAGATCCAGGACCCACCACTTCTCCCCTTGCACCAGCTGGGAGACTATATTAGGACTGGAGATTGGAAAGTCTGTTGAAGAGAAGGAAAACCAGGGAATGTTTGTCATACAAAATGTTCCCTTATTTTAACCCTACCTTGTTGTAAAATAATAAATTCCCAGGACCACCTCCTCAGGTGCTCAAAGATGCAGAATCCTCTGCTTATGATGGATTACCTACCTCCATCTCTGTTGGGAATACTGTGACAAGGTCAGTGCAGAAGGCTATAACAAATAGTGGAGGGGAAGATATATAATCCTCGGACTGAGGCGATCCCTGCATCTAGAGTAACAGGGAGGGGGTGGTTTAGAACCAGCAGAGGCAGTCAGGGGCACTGGAACACCTGGGGCTAATTGACCAGGGCTGCAGAGTCAGGCCAGCCTAGGCCAATTAGGATACCTATGGATAATTAAGAAAACCAGTTCAGACTGGCTATAAAAGAAGCTGCCTGCAGTTAAAGGGTGTGTGCAACTGGGAGGAAGTAGGAGAGCACCATTGGGAGCAGGCATGCACAACTAGGTGGACAAACGGGGGGAAGAAGGTGCTGGGGAAGTAACCCAGGGATCTAGGTGCTGTATTAGAGCAGGTGTTGGGGATTTACATGAGCAGCTACTATCACAGTGCCCTGGTCTGGAAGCCTGAGTTGAGGGTGGGCTCGGGTTCCCCCCAACACGCACCTCCCCACTTCCACTCAGGCTACGTCTACACTGGGGCTATGTCTACACTCGTGGCTTCTTGCACAAGTATGGCCGTTCTTGCGCAAGAATCCACAGAGTGTCCACACTGCCCGCCCGCTCTTGCGCAAGGGAATTTACAGTATGGTGTGGTAAGAGAGGGCTTCTTGTGCAAGAGCTACGCTCTTTTTTAACAGGTGTAAGCCCTCTTGTGCAGGAGCTCTTGCACAAGAGGGCAATGTGGATTCACAGCAGGGATTTCTTGCACAAAAAGCCCTATGGCTAAAATGGCCATTGGAGATTTCTTGCGCAAGAGAGCGTCCACACTGCCATGGATGCTCTTGCGCAAAAGCAGAGTTCGCACATGGGAGTGTGGACATTTTCTTGTGCAAGACTTCTTGCAGAAGAACCCTTGCACAAGATGTTCTTGCGCAAGAAGCCGTGAGTGTAGACATAGCCTAAGAGTTTTGCTGGAAGAGGCAATGCAAATGAAGCATGGATTAGCATTTTTCTTGTGCTTCATTTGCATAATCTTTTCTGGTCTGTTTTTGCGAAAGGGGCTTTTGTGCAAAAACAAGCAGTGTGGACGTTTCCTTTTTGTGCAAAAACCCCTGACCCACACTGGATGCATTGGGCATGTCCATCAGATATTGGGACGGACCTCCTGCATGTCAGGCATCCCTTAAAGCCTAGAAAGCTTGACATAATTATTCTACTGCTAACTAAGGGAAGAGTAGGGAAATCAGGGCAAAACAGTTATTTCTGGAGGGAAAAGGGAGAAGGCACCAACAACTAGAGGGAAAAATGTAACACTAATAGCTATCTAAAAATAAACCATCTAAAGCCAGGACACATGGAGCGCTGCTGGGTTCTGACCAAGCCTGGAGCTGTTGAGAAGGAAGTGAGAGATGGTTGACGGAATGCTCCTGCCGGCGTGAGCAGTGCCATGCATGCCTGTCAGCACCCAGGGAGGAGGGATACTGCTGTTAAAAAGTTCTGATTATAAGCAGAGGAGCGCCAAGACACCTACAGTGGAGCGCCCACCGGGACTCTCCTTGGAGTAGAACACCATGTCCCAGAAAGTGAAGACACTGTCTAGAGGAGAAGCCCCCCTGAAATTGCTTCTTGCTGACACAATGAGACCCAGCGACAGTGTAAAAAGACCGAAGGAAGCTGGGACCACTGAGAATGGGCTAGCGGTGTCTGGTGTGATAAGGAAGAAGAGGGAGGAAGGATGGCATTGAATGCAGCATCTCAGAGGTATTAAAAGTCAGAAAAGCACATTTTGAGGAATGATGGAGTCAGGTGTTATAGTAGGGAGCATGGAAATTGCCCAGCATGTGGGGAAGATTATAGAATTTTAGACATGTAGCACTGGAAGACACATTGAAAGATCAACTAGACCAGCCCATACCATCCCCTGGTGTAACCAGCTAGCCTGAGACCATCCCTGACAGGTGTTTGTCCAACCTACTGTGGGCTCTGCACCCTGCTCACTATGCTCACCAATCCCCCTTTCTGAGGGTAGGTATCTGGCTGGGGAGTGCAGGAGCAGTTGGGGGGGAAGAGTGTCTGGCCGGGGGAAGGGTGCAGTAGGAGGGGAGGGTGTAGGAGAAGGCTGGGGGCAGGTGTCTGGCCAGGGAGGAGGGTGCAGGAGTGGGGAAGGGTGCAGAAGGCTGGGAATTCAGGGTCTCAGTGGAAGGGGTGAGTGAAGGGACTGGGGGTACAGATTCTCAGCAGGATGGTGAAGGGGCTGGAGATGGGAGGTCTTGGCATGGTAGCGAGTGAGGGTGCAGGGTCTCAGGTTGGGGGGGTATGAGTGAGTGGGCTGGAGGCACATGAAGGAGCTGGGGATGCAGGGTCTCGGCTGAGGGGGTGTGAGAGATAGGGCTGGGGGTGTGGGAAGGCTCTTTGGCTCCCAGCCCTCCCCAGCGGCTCCCCCCTATCCTCCTGGAAGAGGGAGGTCAAGTGGCTCCTAACCCCCTACCCGCAGAGGGGAGGGTACACTGTGCTCCTGGCTCTCCCGCCCCCACCCCCGCAAGGGGGGAGGGTGTGTGGCAGCTTCCAACCTGCAGCACCGGGGAGAAAGGGGAGAGGGTCGGAAGAGGCAGGGCAGCTGAGGGCAGAGGAGGTAGCAGACAGAGCAATGTGATGATGTCATTCTGTTGTCCCTCAGGACATTTTTTTTATATATAGAGACTGGAGGGGCTGCACCCTCCGCTTGCTACGCTCTCCCCTCCCCCCCCCCCCCCAGCTGCTTTTGCTTTGCTGAGAGAGCTTGTCGATGCTGATGATGCCATTCTGTCACGTCAGAAAAATTTTTTATATAGAAAGTGAGATTATTATAGGTTACCAAGGACAATGGGGGTCCCTATTTCAGTAATTAGCTCCCTTTCTAGTTAGAAACATACCCCTACTATTTCACCTACATTTCCCGCAGACTGAGCCAAGACTCTACACTGGCACCATCCTTTTTATAGGAGACCATAACATTTTTGAACATCAGCTGGTTCAACTTTCAGCTTTCTTTTTTCAAAACTAAAATTGTCCTGTTTCTTTAAAAAACTTTCACTGGAGGCAAAGTTGGCTACATTTTTTATTTTTCTTGCTTTCTTCCCGACTCTCATATTTTCACACTTATAGTAAGATGCTAAGAACAGGGCACAGTACTCCAGCTGAAGACTCTCCTGTGCCAAATAGAGCAGGAAAATTACCACCCATCTCTTCCATCTGATACTCCTGGTAATCCACCAAATAATGGCATTAGCTGTATTTGCAACTGAATCACAGGGTAGACTCATATTCACTTTGTTATCCACTATCAACTCACATCTTTTGCAGCGGTGCTGCCACTCGGAGCCAAGTATATCACATTTTGTAATTGTGCATTTGATTTCTTCCTTCCTAGGTGGAGCACTTTGCTCTTACCTTTACTTAGTTTCACCATATCTAGTTTCAGACCAAATCCCCAGTGTGTCAAAGTGATTTTAGATTCCAAAGTGCTCACAACCTTCCCAGCTTGGAGCCAGTCACAATTTTTATAGGTAGATTCTCCACTCCATTATCCTTGCAATCAGTTAAAATATTGAACAGTACCAAACCCAGGGCTGACTTCTTAGAGATTACTTAGATACACCCTTGATATAGGAGGGCTAACTATTAATAAGTACTCTCTGAGTACTGTCTTTCAAACAGCTGTGCACTCATCATATCATAGTTTCATCTACCCTATATTCTCCTCACTTCCTTATGAAATGTCATGTGGCACTGGATCACTATTCTCAAAATCAAGTTGTAACAACTGTGATGTTATTGGCTTCTAATATAAACTTAGAGATCAATTGCAATTGCTGTGATATGTTGGCAACAAACCTTGTACAAAGTGTCTCCAGTGAGATGTTTATGAAAAAGCTCATGGTTTACTAGTTATGCTTATATTATTTATGTGTGTGCATCAATTTTGTATTTGAAGTTATGAGTATTGGTTAGGTACTTGCATTTCCAAAGTTTGCTTCTGGGAGACATCACTAGGAGATCTGGCCAGCCCACTGTAAACGGACTTTTTAGGCTGAATAGAACTACTTGACTGGCAATGGGCATTAGGAGGTGCCAATCCTTAGCTTATAAGACTGTGTGTGAATGTTCAGACCAGCATGGAGCCATGGTTTCAACCTGTAAAGAACCGAGTCTTGCCTGGACAGGTGACTTGCTCATGGAACAAATTCCATCTTGTAACTGTACTTTTCCACAATAAGAACAATGAAATTCCCTCCACAGCAGGGAAGATATATAGAAGGCCTTGGAAATCCTTCCATTTTGTCTTCAATCCTGCTTCTCACCCGTGGAGGGTCTTTGGTATAAACTGAAGCTCAGAACAAAAGACTGATGACCCATCCAATGTGGATGTACTCCAGAGACTTTGCGTAAACCAGCTGTTTATTCCATGACTGCTATAGGCCAGCACCCAGAACTTTGCAATTGTTCTATTTGATTCCTTTAACAGTGTTAACTCTCCCACTTCCTTTCTGTACATGAATAAACCTTTAGATTTTGGATTCTAAAGAATTGAAAACAACATGTTTAGGGGTAAGATTCTAAGTTATAAGATGCCCTAGAAATGTGGCTTATCCTTTGGGATCAGAAGTTCTTATACTTCATAACCTCTTATCTATACATAGGGCCAGCCTGAGTCATTTTGGCACCCCGTGCGGGCAGTGCCGTCCTGGGCTATGGCGCATGTGTGGGCCTGCTCCCAGGGTGTGTGGGCCCACCCCTGGGCGCACAGCGCATGCACAAGCCTGCCCTCTCGGGGTGTGCGGGCCCGCCTCCAGGCACACGCGTGAGCCTGCCCCCAGGATCCATGGGAGGGTGCACAGCGCATGTGCTGCCCAGCCACCACCGCTGGCGCACAGCCAGGGGGCGCCCAGGTGGGTTGCACCTAGCTGTGCAGGGCCCCGCAGCTGCGAGGGGGAAGGGCACTGTGGGGGTTAGCCAGTACGGAGAACAGAATTTCTCTTTGTGACTGGTTTGGTGTACAATGTAACTGTCGTCCCACCCCCAGGACTCCTTATTACAATTGTTTTGATTCCCCCATCTACTAGGTCAGTAACCCTGTTTAAAGGAATTTGGTTGGTTTGGCACGATTATTATAATTGCCATGAAGTACACATGCGTGCTCACATTGTCTTGAAATCTGCTACTCTTTACTGGCATGCCAGACAAGGCAACTGGTTGAAATTTGGGTTTATTGATCAAGGGACTTCTGAAATACAGGACTCCCTCCCAAAAGCCACAATTTACTAACACACCAGACTCTTGTGACGTTTTGGTCACACCTCAGCTGGAACTAAGGTTTTAATTGTTCCCCCAATTGATCTCAGGCACTTGTCATTTACATCAGTTAGGACATGGCACTGACTGACAACGAGTGCTACAGGGCGGAGGGGGAGTAGATTTCAGATTGGCAGGAGTCCAACTGACAAATCAAAGAGATGGAAACGCTGACATGCAGCAAGACTGAGGCTCTGTTAGTAATCAGAGAGTATCCAGCAATCTGCCGGCACAGTAATTAGCTGGCTGGAGGAGGGGATATGCTATGGGGATTGTACCTGAACTACACCCATGCATTTGAATTTGAGTCCCACAAGTAGTAGTTTTTGGACACAGCATGTGGTGTATTTTTATTGCCTTTTGAATGAGCTTCTTTTAGAAGTTTTGCCATCTGATACCAAAGTTCTTTTATCCAAAGGCAAACTTTTATCTGGTCTAAGCTTAAAAGCACTGCCAACATCGCCCTCTGGGTTAGGCATGTGAAAAAAAAAATCATACCCTTAACAGAAATAATAGCAAAATATAGTAAAAGTACAGTTAAAGTGGCAAAATAAAGTGCATTACAAAATCAAGAAAATAAAATGCCCATAAACTACATAAATGCAGTTAAGGTTACTCAAGGCTGCCTCATGCCCTTCCAGCATAGGAGTGGGGGCTATATTAAACTTCTGAAAACGAAGAGTTAAAGTACACTCCACCCCGCATCCACTAACGCTGAAGCTGGCAACAGACACTGTGAACGTGGTTAGGGGTCACATTGGCTCATTAAGCAGCCCAGGAAAAAAATATTATCTCATGCCCTGACCCACTATGGCTGCCAGGCAGGAGTGTCAGGTGGGTGGGCGGGCAAAGGAGGGAAGTCTATGTGCAGGAGCACAGGATGGGCAGACAGAGCGGGACAAGCCTCTGCACATAAACCTCTCTCCGACAGGAGCACCAGGCAGGCGGGAAGAGCGAGGAGGATCCTGGGATGGATAGAGGTGGATGGGAAATGTAGACAGGAGTCAGGAGGGGCCTTCACTTGGTCTGGCCCAGGACCCCACAAATCCCTAATCTGCCTCTGGGTATAAGAATGGTGCAGAGGTTATGAGCTATCATGGGAAGTAGAGGGGTCTCCTGATGAGGTCTGCACTTGAAGGCTTGAGGCCTTTCTGGCAGGTAATTTAGTCAGACACCAGGTGCTCTGCTCAGGACAGCGGTGACAGGATGGAATTCTATGGTCCGTGTGATACAGGAGATCTGAGATGAGCTAATAGCCTTAAAATCTACCAATCTATAACAGACACGAGGAAGGGCTAAGAACATGTCATTGCGTGTGTTGTACAGATGGGGAATACCAACATTTATCCTCCTTCCCCCCAGCTGTGTGCACTGGGGCAGCTGTAGCGGTGACTGGATGGCACAGGTATTAGCTGGAGCAGCTTGGCAGAGCTGTGACTGGAATGAAGAGAGGTGCATGTGAATATTGAGGGATCTGGTCTGCCCCATTTCAGGGCTCAGCATTATGGCTATGATAGCAGAGGTACACAAGGAGGAGTTCTTGCCTTGGGGATTGGCAGCCAGCTGGTGGCAAACATCCTAGTGGCCCAGGGGTAAGTGAAGCAATGGCTCAGAAGGGATCCTCACGGGAAGGATAAACTGGGGGAGGGGAGGAGTTTTTGAACGTGTGTTTTGGTTTGTGTGGAGGAAGCTCAGAACAGGTATGGGCAGCCTCCATTCACTAGATCAGACCTAAGCCCCAGTTCTGCCTTAGCAAAGAGAAGATGTTACACTTGGTGCCGTGCTGCTCTTATGCCCTGTTCCCAGAGTGTTCTGTAGCAGGGGAGGGTAGAGCGCTAGTGTGGGGTGATGCTAAAACGGGGCAGAGCAGAGGTTGCATTGTGCAGTGATGTGCACTCAAATTGATCATTTCCCCTTCTACAAAGAGCGGGGACAGGACTCTTACCCAGCAAGGTCATGTTCTCATGCTTCTCCTGCATGTTGGCTCTGTAGAGGGCTCTCTGAGTAGGATCCAGCAGAGCCAACTCTGCCCTGGTGAAAGACACAGCCACCTCCTCCGTCACCGGCCCCTGGAAGAGCAAGAGCCCTTGTCAAGGCTGTTCCCCACTTTGGCACTCTGAGTGCAGAAGGTAGAGGCCCACAACAAACCTTAAAAATACCTTGCCTGTATAGGCTTCTGCTTAAAAGAGCCTCAAGGTCACAGATTTCCTGGCCTTGGAGGTAGCTCCCACCACTAGCTGAAACAAAGAACCCTTTCTTCTAAACCCAGGAAGAAAGCACTTGGACTTCTTCCAGAGGGGTACCCCCAACCTCTTTTACCACAAGAGTGCTGTGAAAAAAAAAAAGAAAAAACAAGCTGCAATTTCTGATAGCTGACCTCTCAGTCTTAGGCACGAATACACAGATCTCCTATTACCCTCCAGGACACAAGAATCAAATCATCGCCTTAAAAATGGTGATTTTATTAACAAAATGAAAAGATATATTTGATAAAGCATGCTTGGTTCCTAGGAGTTTTAAAGCAATTGAGAAAAAAAAAAACAATTTAAAAACACAGAGAAATTTCCATCCCTGGGATACAGCTTAAAGTAGTGTTTAGATGGAGGAGGGGGTGAGCTGTGGACTTAGCACAGAAAAGTTTAACCAAACAAAACAAGAAAATAATCTGATCGTGTCTGAACAGATATTTCTCTATCTACTCACAACCCGTCCTTCAAGGTCCAGTCCATTTCCATGCCCAGTATTCTCTGTAGGCACGATAGTTCTGCCTGGTTCAATTAATCTTATTTCCTCACCTCTTAGCTTAAAACTCACACAAAGGAAGACAGCAGGCAGGTATATCTTCCAATTCAAATCTCAACACCTTCTCCTATTGGCCCTCCTAGCTCCCTGCCAACACTCCTTAGCTACCCGAGTTTAACCCTTTAGTTACTGAATGCTGGGATGTTCAGAAAAGGCCAGTACTCCTACTATCCATGCATCACCCCCCAAATCCCAGACAGTACTGGACAGGTTGGTCCACACTGACTGTGATTTCTCCTTGGAGGTTTAGGCGAGAACATAGTTAATAATATACCTGCACACTCTAAATTCACTACTGAATATACAATGAACAAAACAAGATCCCCTGCATTCACAGAATACAATGAGTTAGATGCAGGGAGAGTTTTAACTGACTTAGTCTGGGGAACTTTCATGGGAGAGTTCATCAGCTACTTTTTTAGAAGCTCCCGAGATGTGTTATATGTCAAAGTCTTAGAGAGCCAAACTCCACCGAAGGAGTTTCTTGTTCGTCTCTTTGACTCTGTAAAGCCACTTCATAACAGAATGGTTGGCTTGCAGATGAGTGTTGTCCCCAAATATATGATCGTAGCTTCTCTAAAGTGTATACAATGGCGTAGCATTCCTTCTCAGAGACAGACCAGTGGCTTTCCCTCTGAGAGGATTTTTTCCTGAGGAACACAACAGGATGGAATTGTTGATCAGGTCCTGTTTCCAACAAAACTGCCCTCACATATGCTCTGACATATCTGTGGTGGCAAAGAAAGGTCTGTTGTAGTTTAGGGCCTCAGGACAAGGTCAGTCATAAGAACAGCCTTAAGCTGCTTAAAAGCTTCTGACACTTCCCAGTCCACCTAACTGTCTTTGGTTGCTTATTTTATGGTCAGGTCTGTCAGTGGTGCGGCAAGCTGTCTGCAGTGCGGTTCAAATCACCCATAATCGCCTGTGCTCTGGCAGCTGCACTGGCTTTCGGTATGTTTCTGAATTCCATAATTCAAGGTCTTGGTTATGACTTATAAAGCCCTAAATGGGTCGGAACTGGGGTATTTGAAGGATCGTCTCCTCCCTTACGAACCTGCCCAGGGACTGAGGTGAGCTGGGGAGGCTCTGCTCCATGTTCCTCCACTTATGGAGATACTGTTAACATCTATGCAGAGCAGGGCCTCCCTCCCAAAAGCCACTATGGAATTCTCTTCCTCGGGACATTAGTCTGGCACTTACGTTGGCACTGTTTCAGCGCCACCCTTTTTAACCCATGGTTTTAGTGGTGTTTGAGTTTGTGTATGTGTCCCTACTCCTGAAGTATCTTAACAGGTTTTATGTCCCCGCTTTGGGGGTCTTATATATTCATACAGTCCCACATGTGAAATGAAGGTGGACTTTTCCTTGGCTGACGCATCTAGAGGTAGTTGCCAGTATTCCTTGGTTAAGTCTAGGGTACAGATGAACTGGGCATATCCCAGTTTCTCCAACAGCTCATCTGTGTGTGGCATTGAATAGGTTGTCTGGGCAACAACAGCATGGCCACTAGAGTGATCATGGACTAAACTCAAGAGTTTTTCCCTGAACCTAGTTGGAACTACCAACTGTTTTTGAGTTGCTAGTCCTCTTTGTAACCACCAGAAAGAGCGTCTTTGTATAAAAGTCCTCTACCGCAACCCTGGACCTGTTAGAAGAGCTGAGAGGGGGTGACTCACTCTGAGCCACCATCCAAATTCCCCTCAGGCTTTCATCTGCTTCCTGTTCTGCCTGGAACTGTTCCCTTGATGCTGCAGACATCAGCACCCTGCTGGGTTGTGGACTTGAGCTCGGTCCCTCTGGAAGCGATGCAGGTGATGTGGGTGTGTCTGCCGGCTGTGAACTGCTCTCTGATGGTGAACTGGGTTGTGTTGCAGGCTCCGACGGTGCCTCTTGTGCAGACACAGTTGCTGCTGCAGGTTCCGTGGTGCCTTTTCTGCTGCTGGTTCCAATCCCGGCACTGGCTGCTCCACCAGCTCAGGCTCTTGGGCTGGTTCCATCTGGATTCCAGGAACTGGATCCACTGCTGCTGTTGTAGTCGCTGGTCTGGGGTATGGCTTTGCCATCTCCATCTGGGTCTCTGGCTCTGGAGTGTCTGGGGATACAGCAGGTGCGGAGACCAGCTTAGCCCTGCTGTGAGTGACCATTCCCACCTTCTTAGCTTGTTTCACATGGTTGGCTAAGTCCTCTCCCACCAGCATAGCAATGGGATAATCATCATAGACTGCAAAAGTCCAAATTCCTGACCAGCCCTTGTACATAACAGGCAACTTGGCTGTAGGCAGGTCAAAAGAGTCTGCCTTTAAGGGTTGAACAGTCACTTGAGGCTCTGGGTTGATAATTTCAGTGCCCACAAGGGACTAGTGGATCACGGATATCTGTGCTCTAGTGTCTCTCCTCGCAATAACCTTCTTCCCACCCACACTTAGTTTCTCTTTGCTCTGGGGGTATCTGAGAGGCATCTGGGGCAGAAAACTCTTGGTGTGACCCCAGTGCAATGAACTGCACTCAGCTGATGCTCCTGGGGCAGCTGGCCTTCACTTGCCGCAGCTCATTACATTTAAAACATTGCCCAGCTTGTGTGTAACTGGAGTGAGGTAGATTCCAGAGAATGGGGTTGTGGGATGAGAGGATGTCTGTGGCTTCCCTTGGGGTTCGCTGCAAGGTAGGCGGATGGAATGCCCCCGGTGGCGGGATGCCATCTCTGGATGCCCCTTCTGGTATTCCCTCAAATGGCTGTCAGTTTTGTCCCTCCATCAACTCCAGCCACCTGGCTCCAATTTCCTCCTGCCCGTTATGGTTTTGGGTTTCCCATCTTGGATGTATCTTTGGTGCTCTTTAGGAACTGTTCCATTTGCATCAGGAAAGATAGCTCTTCCATAGTCTTAACATTTGCTCCTGACATTCATGTATCCCAGGTTTTTTTTTTAAATCTGACAGGTATGTTGGGTCAATGCCATGTCTGGTTTCCACCTTAGGGCCCTGAACTGGCAATAAGCATGTTTGGCGGTGAGCCCCATCCTAATACTGCCCTCTTGTTTAAAAAGTTCATAATCATTCATGTTTCCCCCAGGCATTTCAGCTGCCACTTCTGCTAAGGATCCACTGAGTTGTGGTCTCAGCTCTGTCATGTGCTGGTCTTTGGGGATGTTGTACCCAAGACAGGCTCTTTCAAAATTCACTAAGATGGCGTCTGCATCATCTCCTATCTTTGTTCATTGCACTTGCACTAGTTCATTGCACTTGTCCACCGGGTTTTTCTTGGGTTGGGAAGCATTGGTTGGAGCAGGATGGTTAGTCAGTGTAGTTCAGAGTGCTCAGCTTCTTAGCTATCTCCAGTTCAACTTCTAACCTCCTCATTTCCACTTCCGCTTCTGAACTCTTCATCTGCAGGAAGAACTCGATCTCACCTTTAGAGGTCTGTCTGCCTTAAGGACACTTTCTCTCCCTGAGGACAGTGGTATGTGAGGGACATGGCTGCCCCCCTCTGCTCCTGCCCCCACAAGGTTACTCCCCGCTGGCCTCACAGGGCCATTCTCTTGTCCCTCTCCTCGTTGTACGAGTCTTCTGCGGAAGTGGACATTTCATCCTGATTTGAGGCTGTTTTCACGTTGGTATTTTGCTCCAGGGCTACTCTGCCTGACCACAAATGCATACCCCGGGTTGCTTCCCTGCCTTACTCTAGCCAAGCTATCCAACTGCCCCAAAAGCTAGAAAAAAACCCAAAACAACTGTTTGGTTTGGACATGTGGGCTGTGAAGCTTTAACCTTGTGTGTACCTTTCCCCCACAGGAAGGAAAAGGAAAACAAAAAACAAAAAAACACAAAACGTCCAAACAGCAAAACAACAAAAAGGTGTTCTTCTAAAATCTTGAGGTCTGTGTTCCTGGTCGAAAATGATCCCACCAGTGCTGCCGTCATGTCAAGGCTATTTCCCGTTATGGTACTCTAAATGGAGAAGGTAGGGGGGCCCACAACAGACTTCAAAAATACTTTGCCTCTATAGGCTTCTGCTTAAAAGCGCCCAACCCTCACGGATATCCTGGCCTTAGAGGTAGCTGCCCTCACCAAGTGAAACTTCTTTCTGAGGGGTACCCCCAATCTCTTTTACCACGAGTGTTAAAAAAAAGAGAGAGAGAGAGAGCGAAAAAACAAGCTGCAATCTCTGATAACTGACCTCTCAGTCTTAGGCAAGAATACACAGACCTCCTATTACCTCCAGGACACAAGAATCAAATCATGGCCTTAAAATATGGTGATTTTATTAACAAAACAAAAAGATATATTTAATAACACATACTTGGTTGCTAGGTATTTTAAAGCAATTGAGAAAAGAACAGTTTAAAAACACAGAGAAATTTCCATCCCTGGGATACAGCTTAAAGTACAGTGTTTAGGGAGGGAAGTGGGTGAGCTGTGGACTTAGCACAGAGAAGTTTAACCAAACAACAAAACAAGAAAATAACCTGATAGTGTCTGAACAAATATTTCCCTATCTACTCACGACCCGTCCTTCAAGGTCTAGTCCATTTCCATGCCCAATATTCTTTGTAGGCATGATAGTTCTGCCTGGTTCAATCCACCTTGTTTTCCCAATTCCTAGCTTAAAACTCACATAAAGAAAAACAGTAGGCAGGTATATCTTTCAATACCTTCTCCTATTGGCTCTCCTAGCTCCCTGCCAATAACTCCAGGCTACCTGAGTTTAACCCTTTAGTTACTGAATGCTGGGATGGTCAGCACTCCTCCTAGCCATCACACGCCACCCAATCAGCACCTGCTGTCCCACTCTCAGCCTCATTAGTCATGAATAAAGAAACCCAATCAAAATGCTTAGAGGAACAAGAGGCATCAGGGTGAGGTGAGAAAGAGAGAACCCCTTTTCCCCCCGCCAGGCAAGAGGATGGAGTGACTTAACGACTAAACAGGGGCTAATACACTACATGAGGCCCCTAGAAGAATTCAGGGACACCCTGATGAGAACCCCAACCCCTACTCTATTCTGGCTGCTGGATGTGAGGGGAGGGGCAGCTCCGCTAAGCCCCACTGTGACTGCCCCCTTCATATTTCCCAGCAGCTGCAGATTCATAAGTTCAGGCTCCAGCACTAAAAGCCCGGTAGGTTTTCCCAGCTCTATCCAGGGAAATTGCTTCCTGTTCCAAAAATTAAGACATTTCCATTCCAAACCCTAAGGGTCTGTTCCTTGACTTAAGGAACAAGGTGACACCAGTACCAGCAGCTTTGTCACAACTTGTGCACCTCTTTCTGCACCTCTGCATAGTTTCTGCCTCTTCCCACCCACAGATCAAACTCCCTAGACCAGGAGTCACCAACGCCTCGATCGTTATCTCTGGGCCACTAACATCCAGCAGCGCAGCAGTGCTTAGACAGGCTGTCAGCAAGCTGCTGGCTCCTCTCTGTGCTGCCCTTGGCGAGAGGGGAACAGTGCAACTCTGCAAGCTGTCTGCGCCCAAAGCTCCCATTAGCTGGCAGGTGCGCCCCACAGGGCTGAAGCCTTGAGACCCCCTCCAGTGTTCTCTCTAAAATTTTCTATCCTTGGGTGGGTTGAATTTTCTTTTGGGCGGGTTAAAATTTCTCACATGAACCCCTGATATTGAGATGGTGATGCACATCCACACACACACTAATATAAACAAAACGCACACATGTAATTTTAAGCAGTCCATATGTGTGAAGGAAAATGTATTAAAACAAGGGATATTTAATAAGGAGCAATGCACATGATATTTAATATGAAATCAAATAAAAAAGAAAATTAACACTACCCTTGGAGAGTACATGTATCAACCTTTCTAACAGCTCAATCTAGTACTTGCTATGTCTGACTCATAAGAGCCAGAACTCTACCAAATAGAAAGATCTGGTCTTAATGAAATACACTATCCCATGTATTAATTAGTAACACACATTTTAAAAAAATCATTAAGGTCAGAGTTTTAGATCTTTGCAACACTCCAAAATCATTCTATTAAAAGAATCTTTTTCTTTCGTAAGCCATTAACACCTTATGCAAACTTTGAAATGCAGTCATGCAAATGTCCTGGCACACACACTTCCCTTGCAGCCGGCTCCCCCACTCAACCCAGTCAGAGAGAGGACTGCAGCTAGTCAGACACCCCAAACAAACTGCCCCCTGCCACTACCCACTGCACAGATGTCAGCACCCACTCTCCTCTCTTCCCCATCCCTTTATCTCCCTCTTCCTGGGAAGCTTGAGTGCTGAGTTTCTGCCTCTCTCCCCTCCTGCAGAGGGATGCTCAAAACACCCCTCCCCTTTGACTCATCATCAGCCAATTACTTACTTACTAGCTCACTCATTCCCTCCCCATAACCCTAGCCATTAATTGTCTCCTTATCTCTCTTTTTACCAGCTCTGGGAGGCTCCTCAGTTCAAGTAGGCAGCTAGCTCCCTTTAGTGAAACACCACTCCCCGCGCTGTTCAGGTGAGCTCCCTGCCTACGTGGGACCTTTGGACTTCTGAGCAGAGCTCAGAAAACTGTTGTGAGAGCACACAGGCATGCAGCTTACAGGGAAACTTGTCCCCCCTCCTCAATGCCCAGAAGATAGAGGTGATTTTTTTTCTGGGAGCTGCAGCTGTGGGGAGAGCAGCGGCCATGGGAAAAGAGAGCCTGCCTGAGGATCCTGCTGGGTTACTGGCTGGAAGCTACTGAGCCAGCCAAAGCCTGCACAGGATTCCTTACCCCCTCCCAAACCTCAACTCCCTGCCCCAGGTCACCACCCAATCCTGAAACTCTGGTCCTCATACCCCGGGTCACAACTCCCTCCCAAACCCTGCACCATTACTATACTCCTCCCCCAGACCAGAATCATCCCCTCTCTCTCATACTCCTTCCCCTCCCTGCTATAACCCAATCCCCGACCAGGTCATAACTCAAGCCCTCTGCACCCCTCCATGAGTCCAGAATCCTCATCTGTACCTATTTCCCCTCCCCAGACCCTGGTTTCCAACATCCTGCCCCAGGTCACAATCCCCTCTTTCATCCAAACTACCTCACAGACCTCACACTCACTCCTGCAACCCAATTCCCTATCCCAAGCTCCCTTCTGCACCCAACCTTCAACCCAGACCACACTCCCACTCCATAGAGAAGTGTAACCCCTGATCATTTAACAAAATCTTGGAGTGCCCCCTAAGAAAACAATTATTGCCCACGTCTGCCCAAGGTCTCCTCCTCCAGTACCGAAACCTGAAGCAGTCTAGAGAGCTGAAAATGAGGAGAGGGGGCGGGAGACTCCACATACAACACTTCAACTAAAAAAGCCACTCGTGAGAAGCCTTTTGACTACCATATGGCACAGATCAAAAATAACATTGCTAGACGTGAAGGGAAAGAAGGGAATCCGTCCAACTCACCCCACTTCCCTCAGATGTCATAGAGGTTAAAGTGAACCCCCATTCCCACTGCTCTTGTTATATTTAATATATTTTCAAAGAGAAAAATTATACAAAAAGAACTGAAGAAATGTGCAAGATGAGTCTGCCCATGGTGCAAAGACTCTGTCTTTAGCTGTGTATTTACATCAGAGTAGCAAACTCAAGCTAGCAAAGTCCATGAACAAGCTAGGGGAGACAAGGTCCAGGTAGAGATTTCCTTAATGTAGTTAGTTGTGGTCAGCACTATCTTCCCCATGTGGGGCTGATGGAAATTTCTGAGAGCAGGACACATGCTCAAAAGACTAAGGAGCTGAGAAAAAGACCATGGGAAAGACCCCAAAGAATGACAATTTGCAAATGCAAAAGCTGGCAAGTCGCATGAGTGAGCTGAGGGAACACAGCAAAGAAATGGTGGAAACAGCTTTACAGGTAACTATGTGGGGATTAGCAAAAGACCTACAGGAAAAAAATTGCTTGTTACGCTTACATAAGATTTTTGTTGTTCATCTCCCTTGCAGATTCTCTGATGGTAAATGAGACGTAAAGTCTGAGTGAAGCTTTTCCCACACAAGGAGCATTTACAGGGTATCTCCCCAGTGTGGATCCTCTGATGCCTAATAAAATCAGCCCGCCGAGTGAAGCGTTTCTGGCATTCAGAGCACTCATAGGGTCTCCTTGCTTTGTGGATCCACTGATGTTTACTAAAGACTGAGTTGTCACTGAAGGTTTTCCCACATTCAGAACATTCATAAGGTCTCTCTCCTGTGTGAGTTCTCTGATGATTAATAAGGGATGAACTGTAAACAAAGCTTTTTCCGCACTCACGACATTCGTAGGGTCTCTCGCCTGTGTGGATTCTCTGATGTGTAATAAGGTGTGAACGCCTAGTGAATCTTTTCTTGCACTCACTGCATTCAAAGGGTCTCTCTCCTGAGTGGTGTCTCATATGTGTAATAAGCTGTGGCCTCCGAAAGAAGGCTTTTCCACACTCACTGCATTCATAGGGCCTCTCTCCAGTGTGGAGTCTCAGATGGCCAATAAGATGTGCACGCCGAGTGAAGGTTTTCCCGCACTCACTGCATCGATGGGGTTTCTCTTTTGTAAGGATTGTGTCATGGTGAGTAAGGTCTGTGTGGCTCCTGATGTTTTCCCCACATGTAGTGCTTGGGTTGTCTGTCTCTCCCAGGAGAATTCTCTGATGCACTGTGGATTCCTTGAATTGTGTTTGCATTCTCCCACAACTGGTGGATAAACTGGCTTTCTTCCCTGACTGATTTCCTTGCTGTTTCTCTGGCCTATACTGGCCTTCACAGACTTTTCCAAGCTTGTGACTGCTGGACATATTTCCTTTAGATTTTGGCAATAATCTCTTATGTGCTTCTACTCCCTCAGCATCTTCTTGCTGAGAATTCTGCTCTCTCTTCTCACTCGCCCTCATGTAACCTGCAAGGATAGAGAGAGAAACCTCAGAATGGGCATGGGAAGGGAGAGAACAAACCAAAAATGTTGGAGAGATGGGGGAATGATCAGGAAGTGAATTCCCCGAAACTCTTCCAAATGTGAGAAAGAGAAGAGAGGATTGCATCTGCTTCTACATCACATCCCAACACTCAGGGGAACAAGAAAGAGATCCTGCCAGGTGTCAGTCAGGATGGGTAGAAAGCCATGAGAGACATCTGCTGGGGACAATGAACATGGAGAGCTCACAATATAGGCAAGCCTAATAGTTTCCTTTATGCACTGACAGTCTTTGAGCTGGTTTAATGAGTCCTTACCTGTGTAGGAGCTTCTCAGTATGTCTTTTTCCTTGGTGCACTGGAGATCTGGGACCTCCCCTGGTACCAGCTGGGAGACTGCATCAGGACTGGAGATTGGAAAGTCTGCTCATGAGAAGCAAACCCAGGGATATCAGTGGAATTTACAGGATGTTAAGTCATACAAAATGTTCCCTTATTTTAACTCTACTTTGTTTTAAAACAATAAAATCCCAGGACCTGCTCCTCAGGTGCTCAAAGATACAGAACACTCTACTTATGGGCTACGTCTAACCTACACCCCTCTGTCGGCAGAGGGATGTAAATGAGATATTTCGAAAATGCA
Organism: Pelodiscus sinensis; assembly: GCF_052426305.1. Classification (NCBI taxonomy): domain Eukaryota; kingdom Metazoa; phylum Chordata; order Testudines; family Trionychidae; genus Pelodiscus; species Pelodiscus sinensis. The sequence continues at coordinate 13,529,017 of NC_143073.1, read as the reverse complement.
AATGAATCAGGGATTTAAATATCCTGTGCTTCATTTGCATAATCGCGTCATGACACTGTTTCAAACAAGCGCCATTTTAAAACTCAAACTGCAGTTTAGAAGCTTTTTTTTTTGACAACAGGGCGCTTTTTTGAAAGATCCTGTACTCCTCAATTTGGGAGTACAGTATCTTTCGAAAAAGTGCCCAGTTGTCGAAAAAAATGCGTCTAAACCACGGTTTCAGTTTTGAAATGGCGTTTGTTCGAAACAGCACCATGACGCAATTATGTAAATGAATCGTGGGATATTTAAATCCCTGCTTCATTTGTACTTTTGAAGTGCTTCATTTACATCCCTCTGCTGACAGAGGGGTGTAGGTTAGACGTTGCCATGATGAATTACCTAGTTCCATCCCTGCTGAGTGTCTGGCTGCGTGTATTTCCCTCATCAAAGGAGCCCCTAATACACAGGGAAGGTAACCGTGTCCCAGAAAGTGAAGACATTAGTCAGAGGAGAAGGCCCCCTGAAATTGCTTCTTGCTGACAGAATGAGACCCAGTGACAGTGGGGAAAGACAGTAGGAAGATGGGACCATTGAGAATAGGCTAGTGGAGTTTGGTGTAATAAAAGGCAGGAGAAAAAACGTCACTGCATGCAGTATCTGAGAGGTACTAGAAGTCAGAAAAGCACATTTTTGAGGAATTATGGAACACAGAGAATCAGATGTAAAAGTAGGGAGTATGGAAATTGCCCAATGCGTGGAAATTATAGAACTGTAGACATGTAGCACTGGAAGGCACCTTGAGAGATACTAGACCATCACTCACCATGCTCTGGCAGAACCAACTAGTCTGAGACAATCCTTGACAAGTGTTTTTCCAACCTGTTCTTAAAAACTTATGACTACAGGGATCCCAACTGCTCTTGGTAACCTATTTCAGTAATAAGCTCCCCTTCTAGTTAGAAAGTTCTTCTGACTATCTAACCTAACTTTCCCATGCTGCAGATTAAGTCAATTATTTCTTGTTCTACAATGGCAGCATCCTTTTTATAGATCATAACATTTTTGAAGATTTTCATCAGGTTCACCTCTCAGCTATCTTTTTCAAAACTAAAATTGTCTAGTTTTTTTTCTTTAAACCATTCTTTGGAGGGGAAGTTGGCCACATTTTTTATTTCTATTGCGTTCTTCTGGACTCTCTCTAATTTTTTCACTCCTAAAGTAGGATGCTCAGAACAGCATACAGTACTGCAGCTGAAGACTCCACTGTGCCAAAAGGTGTGTCTACCCTTGCCCCCTAGTTCGAACTAGGGAGGCAAATGAAGCATACCGAAGTTGCTAATGAAGCGCGGGATTTAAATATCCCACGCTTCATTAGCATATTCGCGGCCAGTCGCCATTTTAAAAAGCTGGGAGCCCGAATTAACTTGCCGCGTGTAGACGCGGTAGTCCGATCCAAAACCCTTCCCTCGAATTAACTGTTACTCCTCGTGCAATGAGGAATAACAGTTAATTCGAGGGAAGGGTTTTGGATTGGACTACCGTGTCTACACGTGGCGAGTTAATTCGGGCTCCCAGCTTTTTAAAATGGCGACTGGCCACAAATATGCTAATCAAGCACGGGATATTTAAATCCCATGCTTTATTCGCAACTTCGATATGCTTCATTTGCCTCCCTAGTTCGAACTAGGGGGCAAGTGTAGACATACCCAAATACAGCAGGAAAATTACCACCAATTTCTTCCATCTGATACTCCTGGTAATTCACTGAACAATTACATTAGCTTTATTTGAAACTGCATCACAGGGTAGACTCATATTCACTTTGTGATCTGCTATCACCCAAGATGTTTTGCAGCAGTACTGTCACTCCTAGCCAAATAGTCCCCATTTTGTAAATGTGCATTTGATTTCTTCCTTCCTGGGTGGAGTACTTTGCTCTTACCTTTACTTAGTTTCATCATACTGATTTCAGACCAAATCTCCAGTTTGTCAAAGTGATTTTAGATTCCAAAGTACTCACAACCTTCCTAGCTTGGAGCCAGCCACAACTTGTATAGGCAGACTCTCCACACCATTATCCCTGCAATCAGTTAAAATATTGAATAGTACCAAACCCAGGGATGACTTCTTAGAGATCACTTAGATACACCCTTGAAATAGGAGGGCCAACTATTAATAAGTACTCTCTGAGTACTGTCTTTCAAACAACTGTGCACTCATCATATCGTAGTTTCATCTACCCCATATTCTGCTCATTTCCCTTATGAAATGTCAAATGGCACTGGATCACTATTCTCAAAATCAAGCTGTAACAACTGTGATGTTATTGGCTTCTAATATGAACACAGAGAACATTGTTGCAACCGCTGTGATATGTTGGCAACAAACCTTGTACAAAGTGTACCCAGGGAGATATTTATGAAAAGCTTATGGTTTGCTAGTTATGCTTATATTATTTATGTGTGTGCATCAATTTTGTATTTGAAGTTATGAGTATTAGCTAGGTACTTGCATTTCCAACGTTTGCTTCAGTGGCCAGCCCACTGAAAAGGGACTTTTTAGGCTGAATAGAACTACTTGACTGGCAATTGGCATTAGGAGATGCCAATCCTCAGCTGATAAGACTGTGTGTGAATGTTCAGACCAGCATGGAGCAATGGTTTCAACCTGTAAAGAACCGAGTTTTGCCTGGACAGGTGACTTGCCCATGGGACAAACTCCATCTTGGAACTGTACTTTTCCATACGGAGAACAATGAAATTCCATCCACAGGAGGGAAGATATATAGAAGGCCTTGGAAATCCTTCCATTTTGTCTTCAATTCTGCTTCTCACCCATGGAGGGTCTTTGGTATAAACTGAAGCTCAGAACAAAGGACTGATGACCCATCCAATATGGATGTACTCCAGAGACTTGGCATAAGCCAGCTATTTATTCCATGACTGCTACAGATCAGCACCAAGAACTTTGCAATTGTTCTATTTGATTATTTTAACAATTTTAACTCTCACCCTGCCTTTCCTTCTATGAAGAAATGTTTAGATTTTAGCGTCTAAAGAATTAGAAACCACATCGTTAGGGGTAAGATTCTTTGTTATAAGTTGAACTAGAAATATGGGCAGTCCTTCAGGATCAGAAGAAACTTTAAAGTTGATTCGATTGGTTTTCATAACCTCTTAACTATACAAGGAGCATTACTGGTGGTAGCACAAGAGAAAAGTGTCTAAGGGAATGGTTTGTATAATTTCTTGTTAGCCAGTGCGGAGAATAGAAGATCTCTTTGTGACTGGTTTGGGGTGCCTTACAGTGAAGGATCCCTAGGTTTGGGCTGTAAGCAATTCCAGTTTCTAAGCAATTTGCCCTGAATTAATAAGTCTCGGTACTGCCTCCGGGACTCCTTCTTGTTACAACAACTGTTTTGCTTTCCCCATCCACTAGGTCAGTAACTCTGTCAAAGGGAATTATGTTGGTTTGGCACAATTATTCTAACTGCTATGAAGTACACATGCTTGCTCATATTGTCTTGACATCTGCGACTCTTTAATGGCAAACCGGCAGGGTTACTGTTTGAAATTTGGGTTTAATTCATTGAGGGGCTCCTGAGATACTGGACTTCTTCTCAAAAGCCACCGTTTGCTAAATCACCAGATGCCTTTGACGTTTTGCTCAAACCTTGGCTGGAATTAGGCTTTTAATTGTCCCTCCAATTGATTTCAGTCACTTGTCATTTACATCAGCTAGGGTGTGTCCCTGACTGCCAAAGCTCTGTGTGTGGGTGGGGGAGCAAGGGGAGGAAGTAGATTTCAGATGGGCATGAGCCCAACTGACAAATCAAAGAGATGAAAATGCAGACAAGCAGCAAGACTAAGGCTCTGTTAGCTTTCAGAGGGTATCCAGTAATCTGTCAGCAAAGTAATTGGTTGGCTGGAGGGGACATGTTTTGGGCATTATACCTGGACTATACCAGTGCATTTGAATTTGAGCCCCACAAGTAGTAGCTTTTGGACAAAGCGTGTGGTGTATTTTTATTGCCTTTTGAATTAGCTTCCTTTAGAAGTTTTGCCATCTGATACCAAAGTACTTCTATCCAAAGGCAAACTTTTGCCTGGTCTATGCTTAAAAGCACTGCCAACATTACTCTCCAGGTTAGGGATATGCAAAATTGCACCCCTAACTGAAAAAAGCACAATTATAGTGGCAAAATAAAGTGCATTAAAACATGAAGGCAATCAAATGCCCATAAACTACATAAATGCAGTTAAGGTTGCTCAGGGCTGCCTCGTGCCCTTCCAGCATAGGTGTGGAGGCTAAATTAAGCTTCTGAAAATGAAGAGTTAAAGTACATGTGATTAGCGTTCGCATCGGCTCATTAGGCGGCCTCAAGAAAAATGTGTGACCTCATGTCCTGACCTCTATGGCTGCCAGGCAGAAGCATCAGGTGGGTGGGCAAGGTGGGTGGGGGGAGTCTCTGTGCCCTGACCCCACTCTCTGGCAGGCGCACAGGACAGGTAGAAAAGCGGGACAAGCCTCTGCACACAATCCTCTCTCCAAAAGGAGCACCGGTCAGACGGGAAGAGCGAGGCAGCTCCCAGGATGGATGGGGGTGGGTGGGAGATGCAGGCAGGAGTCAGGAGGGACCTTCACTTGCTCTGGCCCAGGCCCTACAAATTGCTAATCCGCCTCCAGGTGTAAGAATGGTGCAGAGGTTACAAGCTACCATGGGAAGCAGAGGGGTCTCCTGCTGTATGGGATGTCTTGAGGCCTTTCTGGCAGATAGTTTAGTCAGACACCAAGGCTACGTCTACACTGGCATGATTTTCCGGAAATGCTTTTAACGGAAAAGTTTCCGTTAAAAACATTTTCGGAAAAGAGCGTCTAGTTTGGCAGGACGCTTTTCCGCAAAAACACTTTTTGTGGAAAAGCGTTCGAGGCCAATCTAGATGCGCTTTTCCGCAAAAAAGCCCCGATTGCCATTTTCGCGATTGGGGCTTTTTTGCGGAAAACAAATCTCTGCTGTCTACACTGGCCCTTTTGCTCAAAAGTCTTTCGGAAAAAGACTTTTGCCCGAACGGGAGCAGCATAGTATTTCCGCAAAAGCACTGACAATCTTACATGAGATCGTCAGTGCTTTTGCGGAAATTCAAGCGGCCAGTGTAGACAGCTGGCAAGCAGATGATTTTGCGGAAAAACTTGCCAGTCTGTAAACAGCCCAAGTGCTCTGCTCAGGACAGCGGTGACTGGATGGAATTCTATGGTCTGTGTGATACAGGGGGAATGAGCAGATGAGCTAATAGCCTTAAAATCTACCAATCTATAACCAATATGAGGAAGGGCTAAGAACATGCCATGGCATGCGTTTCACACACTGGGAATACCAGCATTTATCCACCCACCCTGAGGAGGAATTCTTGCCTTGGGGATTGTCAGCCATCTGGTGGCAGACATCCTAGCAATCTCCAGGGGTAAGCGAAGCAAGGGATCCTCAGGAGGAAGGTAAATTGGGTGGGAGTGAAGGGGATTTTGCACGTGTGCGTTGCTGTGTAGAGGAAGCTCAGGACAGGTATGGGAAGCCTCCATTTACTAGACCAGACCAAACCCCGGTTCTGCCTTAGCAAAGAGACGATGTTACACTTGGTGCCATGCTGCAGAGCTCTAGTGTGTGGGTCACTGGCACGTTGGGGTGATGCTGAAACTGGGCAGCGCAGAGGTTGCATTGTGCAGTGACGTGCACTCTAGTTAATCACTTCCCCTTCTAAAAACTGCAGAGACAGGACTCCTTACCCAGTGAGGTCACGTTCTCATAGTTCTCCTGCATGACGTCTCTGTAGAGGGATCTCTGACCTGGGTCCAGCAAAGTCCACTCTTCTTCACTGAAATTCACAGCCACCTCTTCAAAGGTCACTGGCCCCTGAAAAAGCAAGAGCCCCACCCCCACCACTCAGCACCTGCTGCCCCACTCACAGCCTCACTAGTCATGGACAAAAGGAGCCAATCAAGAGGAGGCTCTGTGGGGCTCATAGTGAACAGAATCTCACTCCCACCCTGCCCACAAAAGTAGAGAGACATCAGAGCGATGGAGTGTTCACATCCTTCACTCACCAACTAGCCAGAGACTGATATACGACATGAAGCCCCCAGCAGAATCCAGGGTGAAAATCCCAAACCCTTTCCCTGTCCAGCAGCTGAATGTGAAGGGAGGGGCAGTCCCCCATAGCCCTGCTGCAAGTGCCCCCCTTCGGATCTCCCAGCAGCCACTGGCTCTTGAGTTCAGGCTCCTGCACTAAAAGCTTGGTAAGTTTTCCCAGCCCTGTCCAGGGGGTTGTTTCCTGTTCCGAAAATAAGGAAGTTCCATTCCAAATCCTAAGGGTCTGTTCCTAGACCCAAGGAACCAGGTGACACCAGTCACCGCAGCTATGTCACACTCTGTGCACCTCTTTCTGCACTTCTGCATAGTATCTCACTCCTCCCACCTGCAGATCAAACTCCCTAGACCAGGAGTCACCAACCCGTCGATCACAATATCTGGGCCACTAACATCCAGCAGAGCAGTGGGGCTCAGACTGGCTGTCAGCGAGCTGCAAGCTCCTCTCTGTGATGCCCGTGGGGAGAGAGGGACAGCATGTCTTTGCAAGCTGCCCACACCCACAGCTCCCACTGGCTGGCAAGTGAACCCCACAGAGCTGAAGCCCTCAGACCCACCTCCTTACTGAGCAGGAGATAGAGGTGAAGTTTTTTCCCCTGGGACTGCAGCTGTGGTGAGAATTGCAGCCATGGGGAAAGTGAGCCTGCATGAGGATCCTGCTGGGTTGCTGCCTGGAAGTCACTGAGGTAAGTGCCTCCCAGCAAAAACCTCTGCATAGCTTCTGTTAGGATCACCATCCCATCGATCGCAATCTCAGGGCCACGCTAATTCCAGCGGAGCAGCAAGGCTCATGCAGGCTGTCAGACATCCTTGGTGAGAGAGAGACAGCGTGTCTCTGCAAGCCGCCCACACTCACAGCTCCCATTGGCTGGCTCCTGGCCAATGAGAGCCGTGAGGAGAGTGCTGGGGGTGGGGCAGAGCATTGAGACATACTGGACACCTCCCCATCAGGGGAGCACAGAGATAAGCCTGCAGTTGGATCCTTCTGCGTGCGGCATGGAGCCATGGCAGGAAGGCAGGCTGTCTTGATCCCTGCTGTACTGACAACTGGGAGCTGCCTGTGATAAGCAGCTGGAGACTGCACTTCACACCCTGACCTGTACCTCTGTCTTAGCCCTGATTCCTCTCTCACAGCCAGCACCTCACACTGCCACCTGCACCCCAAAACTGGGAGGAGGGTCCAGACTGGGTCAAAGTTTTGGGTTGCAGCTGGGGAAATGGGGTGCTGACTCTGGGACGGGTCTTCAGGCTGGAACAGAGAGCCAGCAACCCACACCTGCATCCCAAAACTTTGCCCCAGTCTGGATCCCCTCCCAGAGCCAGCACCCTCAACCCCCACTGCACCAAAACACTGTGCCCAGCCTGAAGTCCTCTCCTGCACCCAAACTCCCTCCTAGAACTTACACCCGTCATCCCTTCCTGCTCCCAAACCCCTCGGCCTGGGCCCAGTGAAAGTAAGTGAGGATGGGGGAAGAGTGATGGAAAGTGGGGGGAATGGAGAGGCCAGGGCTTTGGGAAAGGGGGGAGGGTTTATATCCTGGGTTGCCCTGAAATTTAAAAAGCAATCTTGGGCATAAAAAGGTGGCTCAGATGCTCCCACCAGCTATGAATTAACCATTCTTTTTCCACCAGCAACTAACTGATAGTCCCTACCTGAACCAATTCCAATGCAGCCATTTCCCTTCCCCGTCCCAAAGGAAGGCGGGATGGCCTGGAGCAACACATGGATGTCATTCCGCAGCCTGTCAAGGCAAAAAGAGAATTTAGGGAGCCGTTAGAACAGGCTGTGGTTTGTGTCACATCACAATCTCTGCCCTCCCAGCTCCTCCCCTGCAGAAAGGCATTCCAGGCTCTGCCATTCAAAGAACAGACAGATCCCAAAGACAAGAACTGATAGTAAAGGGAGCAGGGGGAATTTAAGTACTTAGATGTCGGTGGGTACAGTGACAACACTAAACCTAACATTTCCATTGAGCTTGTGGGATGTTCTGTTGAAAGACGTAACCAGGAGAAGTGACATTTTAGATCTGATTCTAACTGAGAGAGAAGAATTGGAAATGAATAGGAGGGTTGAAGGTGTGACAAAGTGGGGGATTTATGGGGGCTCAACCGAGTTGCATGCACAAGGGGTGGCACTCAGTATCCCTGGGGGTTACCAGTTTAGCAAGGTAAGTTTAGTGTGAGCTTGTTGTAATAGGGACCAGTACAAAACTAGAGACCCCAGAGACTGGTGACCTGGTGACCAGGAGACACAGCTCAGATGGCATAGCTGGATCTCACAAGTGGGAAAACAATGGGCTTCAGAGAGAGGACACCCTGTGACCTGAACAGCTGCTTCCAGCCATGGGGGAGCAAAGGACAGGAGAGAGGAGAGGCAGACAAGAGAGGGGCCAAGGTGACCCTGTTCACCTGAACAGAAGGCAAAGGACAAGGAAGCAGCTGCTGGAGAGGGATATCTGAGTTCTGACAGAAGGAGGGAGCTCCTGCACTGGGCAGAGGGAGCAGGCAAAGCTCACCTGGCTGCAGGGGACACTCGGATGTGCTGTGCTGAGGGAGGCCAGGTATGATGTGTTCATGCTCAGTAAACACTCCTGTTTTACAATGGCTGAGAGTTACCACATTCTAGAGAGCAGGGCTGCACTATTCCCTCTGAGAGTGGAGGCTCTGGGGTTCCAGAGCGAGTGGACTCCGTGATGGGGCCCACAGTGACAGGTGTGCTGGAGGCTCAGAGAAATGTAGTCCCAGAAAACAGAGGGAGAGTGGATTCCCAAGTAGAGGGCACTGGAGGGGGTTCCAAGTGTGGGCACCACCTTTGAGTCCATGATAGAAGGCATGGGGGGGGGGGGGGTGAAAGTGATCATCATAAAATTGTAGATTGAAATGCACAAGGGTCTATTAACAGCCAGAGGGTTTCCAGCCTCTGCAAGCACAGTAATTAGCTGGCTGGAAGAGGCATGCTGTGGGCATTGCACCTGAACTATTCTCATGCATTTCAATTTGAGCTCCACAGGAAGTAGCTTGCAGAAGAAGCATGTTGTGTAATTCTATTGCCTTTTGAAATAGCTATGCCAGCAAAATCTAGAGATAGCACATTTGTAGTGGCAAAAAAAGTGCAGGACTCCTTACCCAGGGAGGTCACATTCTCGTAGTTCTCCCGCATGACGGCTCTGTAGAGGGCTCTCTGAGCAGGGTCCAGCAGAGCCCACTCTTCCCAGGTGAAATACACAGCCACCTCCTCGAAGGGCATGGGCTCCTGAAAAAGCAAGGCCCTCCCATTCAATACTTGCTACCCGACTCACTAGTCATGGGGAAAATGAGCCAATCAAGTGGAAGTTCTGGGAGGCTCTCAATCAGCAAAGTCTCACCCCCATTCAGCTCAGAGACATTGGGGGAGAGAGACCTTATCCCCCACCAGGCAGGGGGACGGAGTGTTCACATCCATCACTCACTGACTAGCCACAGGCTAATATAGGACATGGAGCCCCCAGCAGAAATCAGGGACAGTGCCCAGCAGCTGGCTGTGAGGAAAGGGGCAGGTCCCCTAAGTCCTGCTGCAAAATGGCCTCTTTAAATCTCCCATTAGCCACTGGCTCATAAGTTCAGGCTCCAACAGCAAAAGCCCGGTAAGTTTTCACAGCCCCCTCCCGACTAGCTGGGAGAAATGGGCTGAGCAAGGCTCCTTAAGTAGGGAACCTTCCTCTGCCTAGTTTCTGTCTCCTCAAACCTCCAGATCATATTCCTTAGAACAGGAGTAGGCAACCTTTTTTGGGTCAGAGGCTACTGACCCACAGAAAAATCAGTCGGGTGCCACGCACAGACAACCCTCTCTGACCTGGCTCCCAACTGAGAAGCAGAAAGACACTCCTCCCATACCTGAGCCTAGGGGGGCACAGCCTAGTAGTTTTTTTGTGCTCTAGTCTCATGATGTGGCAGCAGGGGGGCTGGAGCACCAGCACAGGCTCCCCAATGTAGGGCAGAGCCGTGAGCCTCAGGGGCCAGATCCAGGCAAGCCAGAAGCCACATCCAGCTTCCAGGTCTGAGGATCCCCACACCTCTGCCTTAGAAATTCCTAAAACCTATATATGAACCATTCCTTTCTCTACCTGAACTGATTCCAGCGCAGTCATTTTCCTTTCCTGTCCTGTAGGATGATGGGATGGCGTGGAGCAAAACATGGACGTCATTACACAGCCTATTGAGGCAGGAAGAGAATTTAGGGAGCCGTTAGAACCAGCTGTAGTTTGCGTCACCTCACATTTCTCTGCCCTCCCAGCTTCTCCCCTGAAGAAAAACATCCCAGATTCTGCCATACAAAGAAGAAGAAATGTTTCAAAGACAAGAGTGGAGGGGGGGAAACTTTAACTACCCAGGTACCAGCGAGTACAGAAACAACACCAAATGCACTTCCACTCAGATGTGAAATGTGACTTTTTGTTTCAGAAGATGGAAGGACTAACTGGGAGCACTGACCTTTTAGAATTGATTCTGACTAACAGAGAAGAACTGGTAATGAATATGAAGGTTGAATACAAGTTGGTGGAAGTGACCGTGATATCATAGATTTCATGATTCTAGTACAGGAAGAGATTAAATAAACAATAGACTTCAAAAAATAGACTTAGAAAAGAGTCCATTGGAAGAAAATCATAGAATCATAGAGCTGGAAAAGACCTCAGAATGTCATCAAGTCCACCCCCCTGCTCTAGGCAGGACCAATCCCAACTAAATCAACCCAGCCAGGGCTTTGTCAAGACAAGACATAAACTCCTCTAGGGATGGAGACTCCATTACTTCCCCATTCCAGTGCTTCACCACTCTCCTGGGCTACGTCTAGATTGCATCCCTTTTTCGTAAAAGGGATGCAAATTAGATGTATTTCAATTGCTAATGAGGCGGGAATTTAAATCTCCCCCGCTTCATTAGCATAAAAATGGCTGCCGCTTTTTTTCAACACGGAGCTTTTCCGGAAAAAAGCGCCAGTTTAGACGTGGATCTTCCGGAAAATAAAGCCTTTTCTGAAAGATCCCTTATCCCTTATTTTAAGAGGGATAAGGGATCTTTCGGAAAAGGCTTTCTTTTCCGAAAGATCCGCGTCTAGACTGGCGCTTTTTTCTGGCAAAGCTCCGTGCCGAAAAAAAAGCGGCAGCCATTTTTATGCTAATGAAGCGGGGGAGATTTAAATCCCCGCTTCATTAGCAATTGCGATACATCTAATTTGCATCCCTTTTACGAAAAAGGGATGCAATCTAGACGTAGCCCTAGTGAAATAGTTTTTCCTAATATCCAACCTGGACCTCTCCCACCGCAACTTGAGACCATTGCTCCTTGTTCTGCCATCTGTCACCACTGAGAACAGCCTTTCTCCATCCTCTTTGGAAGCTCCCTTCAGGAAGTTGAAGGCTGCTATCAAATCCCCCCTCACTCTTCGCTTCTGCAGACTAAACAGACCCAACTCCCTCATCCTCTCCTCATAGTTCATATGCTCCAGCCCCCTAATCATTTTGGTTGCCCTCTGCTGGACCCTCTCCAATGCGTCCACATCATTTTTGTAGTGGGGGGCCCAGAACTGGACACAATCCTCCAGATGTGGCCTCACCAGAGCCGAACAAAGGGGAATAATGACATCTTTGGAGAGGGAAATGTAAGGGGGAAAAGACTGCAGGAGAGCTGGTAGTTTCTCAAAGCGACACTATTCAAGAAGTATAACCTACAGCAAAGGACAGACAGGAAGAGGAGGAAGAGATCAATGTGTGTCCATCAGAGGCTCTTTAATTACCTGAAAATAAAAAGAAGCCTCACAAAAAATGGAAGCAGACAAATTGTGAAGGGGAAGTGAAAAAGAACCTCACAAGCACTTTTGTATAGACAAAATCAGAAAGGTAAAGCACAAAATGAGTTACATCGAGTAAGAGACATAAAAGGCAGTAAGGGAATGGGGAAGAAAAATGCAGGGAAGGAGGGCTCATAAATGATGAAATCAAGAACATTTGCATGTTTAATGCCTGTTTTAACTAACTAGATTAACTGTAATCAGATACTTCACAGAATTATTACCACATCCAACTGGGAAGGACCACAAACACCATAGGGAAAGAAAAGGTTAAAGAATATCTAGAGAAGTTAGATGTATTTAAGTCAGCATGGCAGGATGAATTTGAGTACTTAAGTAACTTGGAATCATTAGCTATTTTCTTCAAGAACTCATGCAGGACAGCTGAGGCTCCAGAGGACTGGAGAAAGGCAAACATAAAACCTGTCTTTAAAAAGGGAGAACAATGTAGATATGGGGAATAAAGACCAGTCAAATGTAATTTCAGTACCAAGAAAGATTCTGCAACAACCTAGTAAAGGAACATAAGCTTTGGCAAGCGTAAAAGTATAAAACCAAGAATATGAAGAGCAACGAGCAAAACACAATAACTAACAGCAATTTTTTTAAGTCCTTAAAGAACACAAAATCTGGAGTGAAATGTCTCCCCAACCCTACTTATGGAAGCCATTTAGACCGTGAGCATGTGAGCAAGAACATGCCAGCCTAGCACCTGGGAGAAGGAATGCTTAGTGCCACCTCAGAGCATTGGCCCTCCACAGCAATAGAGAGTCCCATCTCCAGCCACGGCCAACTCAGTAATGATTCAGAGGAAGGAGAGCAGAGCAAGTATACCAATATACGCCCCCACTCCGGTACAGTATGTGTGCTTGGTGCATGCACATTCCTGACCCCCACATATGGATGATAACGTTCTGAAAGTATGAAATTATTAGAAATATAAGACACAGACTGGAAGGGAGATGGTTGGCTGCAGAGCTCTGGCTCCTGCTATCACAAGCAATTACTCCATACAAGCTCCCTTAGAAATGTGTGTGTCTCTTTCTTAAAGCAACCCTCTTTGTTTGCCCATTCGTCCTAGGGCATCTTGAGAAAAGAAAAGGGCCCTGCTAATTTTCTTTTTAGCACCTAAGAGACACAGTTCTCCTAAACAGGGAACAGCCTCTTGCTTTGATCTGTATTAATTATGGGGACAGACACGTTCATTAGTAAACATTTAAACTGAAACAGAGGGGAAAAGAAATATTTCTCAAACAAGGGAAAGGTGATCATGGGGAATTTTAAAAGGAGAAGCTACTGCAATTGAAAAACAGGGGGAACACTTCCAGACCTGAGGGGATTTTTAATTGTTTCATTAGTACATAGGAAAAAAAACAAACCATGAGATTTGGTATCAATGTACAGTAATGAGAGAAAGAAGGGTGGAAATCTGAGGAATTTGGGATCAGTTGTCACAAATTTAAGAAAATAAATGGAGAAATTGGAGGGATTTTAAGTCAATAATTGATCATAGGTCAAGAGGTAAAATCTGAGAGAATTTCTTATTTATTGAGAGAAAAGAGCAACATCTGAAAGGATTTTCTTCCAGTATGTAAGAAGCTGAGAAAAATGGGAGGAGATTTTAATGCTAACATTTCATAATAAGAGGCAATGAAAAAATCTCAGGACCTATCAAAATGGTAACAGCTAACAGGAGAGAAGAGGGCCAAGGAAACTGTGGGGTGAATCACTGTGAAAACATGCTATGTCAATGCGAATTGGCTGAGGGCCCGCCATACAAAAGAACAGTCACATTGGGTCAGAGCAAAAGTCCATCTATCCCAGTATCCTGTCTTCTGACACTGGTCAATGCCAGGTGCCCTAAAGAAAATGAACAGAACAGGGAATCATCAAGTGATCCATCCCCTGTAGCCCATTCCCAGCTTCTGGCAGAGAGAGGCTACAGACACTAACAACTCACATCGGAGGAGAAAAATGAATGGTTAACCGATAAGCCTCGCCCTTTATGGGTGATGCTTAGCAGTTATCATTAACCAGTGGGGGTTTGAGCAGCTCCCCACCAGCTGTGACAGGGGGCTGGTCATAGGCAAGGGCACTGCAGCTGGCTGGAGCAATCCCTGTCTGCAGCCAGGGGAGGGGAAGGAGAATGCTCTAGCTGGGGCAGTGGAGCCAATACACCTCCCCTTTAATTGGTTAACTAGTTAACTATTACATTCAACTGGTTAACCAATGAAATGAGATGTTACATCCTTACATCAGACCTGACATACCCATTGCTCTAATACACTTGCTGTTATCTTTCAACAAGGGCACTCCATCCAGTAAAAGAGAGCGCCTCACCCACACTGGGGGGATTTTATAGCAACTCTTGAAAAGTGGAGAGAAAAGGGGTCAAACCCATAGGCTGTGTCTAGACTGGCAAGTTTTTCCGCAAAATCAGCTGCTTTTGCGGAAAAACTTGCCAGCTGTCTACACTGGCCGCTTGAATTTCCGCAAGAACACTGACGATCTCATGTAAGAAATCAGTGCTTCTTGCAGAAATACTATGCTGCTCCCGTTTGGGCAAAAGCCCTCTTGCGCAAATCATTTGCGCAAGAGGGCCAGTGTAGACAGCACAGTACTGTTTTGCGCAAAAAAGCCCCGATGGCTAAAATGGCAATCGGGGCTTTTTTGCGCAAAAGCGCGTCTAGATTGGCACGGACGCTTTTCCGCAAAAGTGCTTTTGCGGAAAAGCGTCCATGCCAATCTATATGCTCTTTTCCGCAAATGTTTTTAACGGAAAACTTTAGTTCACCGCCCACCCCCAGGAGCCGCGGCTGCTTCTTCCCGCCTGCCTGTGCCCTGCAAACCCCGGCCGGGCAGCGGGCCTGGGCAGCTGGTCCCCGCACCCCGCCGGCCAGAAGGGCGCCGCCGAGCTGGGTGCTCCCGACACGGGCTGACTCCAGTTCTGGCGCCGACAGAACCTGGGGGGAGTCAGGGGACCCCCAAGCAGCTACATCCCCATGGCCGGGGGCTTAACGTTACAATCCAATGCCTGGCACATTTTCAGTCGCTTCGCTGGTACTGTACCCAATTCCGTTCGCGCTGCGCCCCACAACCCCAATCTGCCATGGTTTAAGGCTCATCCCTTGCCCCCCCCGTCTGCCCTGGTTGTGCCCCCCAATCTAGTCTGGTTCTACGGACCACCTCCTGTCTCCCCCGCCCCATCATCTGCCCTGGTGTAGAGCCCACCTCCTGCCCCCCATTTTGCCATGGCTACTCCCCCAATCTCCCCTGGTTCTAGGGCTCACCCACTGTCCCCCAGTCTGTCCTGGTCTAGGGCTCACCTCTTGCCCCCTTTCTACACTAGCTGTGCTCCACCCCCACAGCCTGCCCTTGTCTAGGGCCCTCCTCTTACCCTCTTCCCCCATTGTACGCTGGATGCAACCCCCAATCTGCTGCTGACTCTACCTCTTCACCACACACACTCCCCCCAGTTCTGCTATGGCTTTAGGTCTGGTCCTGACTCCCCACAACAGCACCCAGGATCCCAACCAGCATGCTACACAAGGGGCTAAGGAGCTCATTAGGTACCCAGAGCCATCAACCAGTCCATAGCTGCCCAGGCAGATGCTGTTTGTGCCCAACTGATAGAGCAGGACACCAGCAGAGGTAGCCCCCACAGCAGGGGGCTGCCTCATTGCTCAACCTGGAGGACACTGCAGTAGGTCTAGGGAAGGTGCCCTGCTCCCAGAGCTCCCCCTGCAGCCGCATCCACATCTTCCTTCTCCCCTGCTGGTTGGTGAAGAGGTAGATGCTGCAGCCTGCTCAGCTTGCCAGGGTCACTGGTAGGATAGGACCCAGGGGATGGATCAGGGAATCAAGAGACTGAGGATATCTGGGGAAGGGACACAGAGGATCCAGGGGGAATGGCATGTTAGGGCTTGGGGAAAGCAGAAAAATGGGGGAGTCAAGTGAGCAAGAGACCCTGGGGTTTGGAGGGCGGGGGGTATGTGACTGGGTGGACCTTGCAGGGGCAGTGAACAAAGAGTTGAGGCACTGAGGGTAGGGATATGAGTGGGTAACAGTTAATAGATAACAGGGAGAGGCCCCCCACTTACCTCCTCATGCTGGAGTGCCCCCATATGCCCCCTTTAATTAAACACTATGTTTAATCAGTTAACCAATTAAACAGGATTTTAAATCCTTATTAGAGGAGAGGCAATATTAAGAGTGGGGAAAAATTGGGGGGTTGGAGAAGGGGAGGGCGGAGACTAGGGGAATTAGGTGCAGGAAAGCATCAGGAGCTGTGATGTGGGGGCCCCTTTTGGCTCTTGGTGCAGCTGGAGATGGAGGGATGGGAGAGTCTCTGTACAGATTGATCTGGGAGGACTGTGGCCGGCGGTAGAGGGGTGTTAGTGGGAGCAGGGATTTTGGGGTCCCTGTGGCAGCTGGTGCTGAATGATCTTTGCTGGGTATTCCCACTGGGGAGTCCTTGTAGGGGCATCCCTGGCTGATGAGGTAGATGGGGAAAGGGGCTGGCTGAGCAGAATCTCTGCTAGATGTGTCTCTTTGCAGCTTCTAGGCAGGTGGTGAAGGTCTGGTAGAGGTTATCTGGCAGGTGGGGTTGCTGGATTTGGGGGAGGGTCTGCTCAGCAAGGGGGCGGTCCTAATAGTGGGCCTGGGGGAAGTGTCTGGGGTGTCTCAAGGAGGGCCCTGGGTGATGTTAGGGTGCTATCCACTGGCACACACTGGTGGTCTCTGCCTAGGGAGATGTCAGGGATGTTCTTGGCTGGAGGGTGTCAGAGGCTGGGTCTCAGGAATATCTGAGGAGGGAATTGTTCCCGAGTGGGGGCGGTTCCCAGCCACATTCTACTAATGTTTTTGCTGCCCTTGTGTTAGCCACTTGGGTCAGGCAGGAGGGACTCTCTGCCCATGCCCCCAGGCAGGAGAGTCTGATCTAGACTTGTGGTGCTGGGGAACTCCCTTCCACAGAACCCGGTGTGCACATGTTGGCCTCTAGCTGGAACAGGGACACTCAGCCATCAAGCCACAATGGAAATCAGGAAGAACCAGGGTGGAGGAGGCCACCTCAGCCCTAGACTCCCAGCTTTTCCCACCACCCCCTGAGAGGCAGTAATCAGCCTCAGGTTACATAGGGGAAACTGAGGCAAAGAGGGGGAAAGATGCCCCAAGATGACACAGGGGTATGGGCTGGTGTGACGCTCAATGGTAACCCTCTAGGTAGCTTCTGTTCTTCTCATGTCCCTGCAATAACCACAATGTGGCCCCATTTTCTTCCTCACTTTGAGTGGGAGCAGGGAACATACCGAGGCATGACCATACCTAGAAAGACTATGGGGCATCATGTGTCTTGTAGCCATCTCTGTGCCTGGAGAGACCAGGGGGCATGTGAGAGACAATGCCAGTATATTCCCCCTCCTGATAGGCAGGAACTAAATCCAGGAGTCCTGGCTCCCATCCCCCCGCCCCACTCTAACCACTAGACCCCGCTACCCCCACCCCGAGCTGAGGATAGAAGCCAAGCATCCTGTACCAGGTGAGCATGAGCAGAGGCGCCAGTGCATTCTTTCTGGCACCTGGATAGCTAGCACTGACAACTCCCTTGCCCTGTGCAACTGCACAGCCTGTCCCCAAGGCTCTAGGCATGAATCCAGGCTTCTCAGTTCCCAGCACAGTTTTGTGAGCAAATAGCTCCATCCCTTGCCTGCCTTTGGCCAGCAGTTACTGGTTGGTGGTTATCTGGAGCTTAGGAAGGGAAGTGGGTTCTAATGGTTATAGCAGGAGCCGGCAGCCTGGACTCTTAGGTTCTCTCCCTGATTCCGGGAGGGGAGTGATGCCTAATGGTCAAAGAGGGGTGCAAGCCAGGATCTAGTGCAGCAGTGAGCAACCTGCAGCCCACCAGGGTTCTATGAGTAGCCAGGAGACATTTTGCTCCCTGTTGCCCACACACAAGGTTGATACATTCCTCTGTTTCCTGTCCCTGTTGTGAGTCTAGCAATACCCATGCATATAAAGCAGCGATGGGCAACCTCCCCCTCTACCGCCAATCAAAGCGTTGCTACAGTTACCTCCCCCCCCCCCCATCCCAATTCTAGGGACAGCAGCGCCGTTACCAAAACAGGCCTATCCCGGGACTCCATCTTGGTTAGGACAGTGGCGGCCCACTGAGATGAACAAGGGGCGCTCATGCGGCCCGCTCACTAGCCCGGGTGGCCCATCGCTGATCTACGGGTTAAGGCCCGGGGGTGGTTCCCACAAAGAGCAGAGCGCGGCGGGGCAGAGCAGGGGGTGCAGCGGGGGAGCTGGAGAGGGCCCTGCGGGTGCAGCTGGAAGGGGCCTGCAGGGAGATACTCACCGGAGGCGGGTGCAGCGGGGTGGCGGCCTCTCCCCGCGGCGGGGGCACAAGCAGCCCGGGCTGCAAGGCCAGGCACTAGCAACAGCGCTGCCGTCTTCCCCGGGGCTGGGTGGGTGGGACGTGGCAGCTGTGACCTACAGTGGAGGGGACCAATCAGCTGCTGCGGATGCGGGGGCAAGCGAGTCCCGGGACCTATCAGGGCGCTCCCTGGGCTGCTGTTTGTCCCGGCGCTGCAAAAATCCCAGCACGGTTCGTGCGCGGTGACAGCCCCGCCCGGACAGAGCAGGCCGGGGCGCCTGGTCACCCCAGACTCTGCCTGGCTGCGGGAGCGCGCGGGCAGCGAGAGCAGAGCTCGCACTTCGGATCCAGCCCCCTTCGCAGCTGCTGCCTCCCCCAGCGCCTTCCTGTGCGCTGCAAACACCCAGCCGGGACGCAGCGACGGCCGGGCCCGGACGCCTGGGTCCCACCGCCCCCATCGCTGCTCCCGCAGGGATCTGCGGGCCCCCTGCCTCCCTCAGACACAGTCCTTTTGAGCTGTCCCCTCAGGTCTTAGGCTATGTCTAGACCAGCATGATTTTCCGCAAATGCTTTTAACAGAAAAGTTTTTCGGTTAAAAGCATTTGCGGAAAAGAGCATCTAGTTTTTGCGGAAAAGCGTCCGTGCCAATCTAGACGCGCTTTTGCGCAAGGAAGCCCATATTGCCATTTTCGCTATCAGGGCCTTTTTGCCCAAAATAGTTTTTAGCTGTTTACACTGGCCCTCTTGTGCAAAAACATTTTGCGCAAGAGGGCTTTTGTCTGAACGGGAGCAGCATAGTATTTCTGCAAGAACACTGACAATCTTACATGAGATTGTCAATGTTCTTGCGGAAATTCAAGCGGCCAGTGTAGACAGCTGGCAAGTTTTTCCACAAAAGCAGCTGCTTTTGCGGAAAAACTTGCCAGTCTAGACGCGGCCTTGGTGTTTTTATCATGTATGATCAAATCTTTAGGGTTTGACCCCTTTCCTCTCCACTTTTCAAGAATTGCTAGAAAGTCCCCCGAGAAGCAAGGTGGGGTGAACCTCTGTCTGTTACCGGACCGATTTTGGTTGTTGACAGATAATGACAACAGTGTGTTCGAAGTGCTGAGTTTGTCAGGTCTGAGGTAAGGATGTAAAATCTGTTTCATCAGTTAGCCCAGGGGCCAGCAACCTATGGTTCTCTAGCCAAATATGTCAATGTGAATTGGCTGAGGGCCCGCCCTACAAAAGATCAGTCACATTGGGTCAGAGCATATGGCTCTTTTGTCATTCCCAACATCCACACAACTTTTTCAATTAAAAGGAAAAATTAATTCAAAATTTTGAGAACATAAGAACATAAGTGCACTCTGAGCCGGGGTAGTGAGAGGGGCTGGCGGCAGCAGAAATCTTCATCTGGCCGTGGCAGCCCAGCTATGGCCCCCATCTGATGGCTGCAGTCTCTCCCCAGCCACCATGGCAGCATGGCCAACAAAGCCTCAATCAGGGCCTAGCCCCCCTCTGTCTGCAGCATCCTGTCCCCGGCCCTGATCCTGGGGCAGGCCCCACTGTTTTGGCCCCACTCTGGCCACAGCCAGGGCTGGCTACAGTCCCCCTCCTGCTGCTGCACAGGTAGGAGGAGAGACTACCATCTGGCTGCAGTGACCCTGGACCAGTCCCTCATCCAGCCACTGCTGCCCAGGTGCAGCAGCCAAGCCCTGGCCCCGCAAGGTAATCTGGACCCAAGGCCCTCCACCCACACATACTCCACTTCCCATCCTCCTGCACCTCCCCCAACCCCACCCTCTGCCCTGAGCCCCTCATGCAGCCTAACCCTGACTACTGCACACCCACATCCACAAACTGCATCCCCAGCAGCAGCAGAAGTCCCATTAAATAAAGTCTGCAAGTACAATGTTTAATTTATGATATTAATCAATCATGTTAATTATCAATAATATTAAGTTGTATATTACCAGTCATGCAAATGGGCATTCTTATACTGGTTTTTTGTTGACCAATTGTTCTGAATTTTGATATGCTTTGGCTCTTTTGTTTGAAAAGGTTGCCAACCCCTGAGTTAACCGGTTCAATGTAATAGTTAACCAATTAAAGGGGAGATGGAATGGCCCCCATCCTCTGCTGCCCAGCTGGAGTGCCCTCCCCTGGCTGCAGACTTGTGCACCCTTACTTGTGACTGGTCCACAGGGCTGCTGCAGCCCCCTGCCCGTGGCAGGTGGGGAGCTGCTTGAGCCCCCACTGGTTAACCATAACTGGTAAGCATTGCCCATTAAGGCAAGGCTTATCGGTTAACCATTCACATCTCTACTCTGATGTGAGTTGTTAATGTCTAGACTAAGCCTCTCATTGCCAGAAGGTAGGAATGGGCTACAGGGGATGGATCACTTGTTGATTCCCTGTTCTGTTCGTTTCCTTTGGGGCACCTGGCATTGACCAGTGTCAGAAGACGGGATCCTGGGATAGATGGATTTTTGCTCTGACCCAATGTGACTGTTTTTTTGTATGGCGGGCCCTCAGCCAATTCGCATTGACATAGCATGGTGTCACAGCGATCCTCTCCACAATTTCGTTGCACCCTCTTCTCTCCTGTTATCTGTTATTAGTTTGATAGGTCCTGAGATTTTTCTTTGCCTCTTATTACGAAATGTTAGTATTAAAATCTCCTCCATTTTTTCCCAACTTCGTACATACTGGAGATGTTGTTTCACCTTTCAGATGTTGCTCTTTTCTCTCAATAAATAAGAAATTCTCTCAGATTTTTACCTCTTTACGTATGATCAATTATTGATTGAAAATCCCTCCAATTTCTCCATTTTTCTCTTAAATTTGTGACAACTGATCCCAAATTCCTCAGATTTCCACCCTTCTCTCATTACTGTACATTGATACCAAATCTCACGTTTTGCTTTTTCCTATGTACTAAAGAAACATTAATTAAAAGTCCTCTCAGATCTGGAAGAGTTCTCCATTTTTCAATTGTAGTAGCTTCTCCTTTTAAAATTCCCTTGTTTGAGAAATATTTCTTTCCCCCTCTGTTTCAGTTTAAATGTTTACTGATGAACGTGTCTGGCCTCATATTTAATAAATATGAAAGCTAGAGGCTGCTCCCTTTTTAGGAGAATGGTATCTCCTAGGTGCTAAAAAGAAAATTAGCAGGACCCTTTTCTTTTCCCCAGATGCCCCAGGACGAGTGTTCCCTCACCTCAATGGACAAACAAAGAGGGTTGCTTTAAGAGAGAGATGCACACATTTCTAAGGGAACTTGTATGGAGGAATTACTTATGATGGCTGCAGAGCTCTGGCTCCTGCTAAGCATCTCCCTTCCAGTTTGTGTCTTATATTCCTAAATTTCATACTTTCAGAACTTTATCATCCATATGTAGGGGTCAGGAATGTGCATGTACAAGGCACACATACTGTACCGGAGTGGTAGTGGTAAATTGGTATATTTGCTGTGCTCTCCTTCCTCTAAATCAGTCATGCGCAACCCATGGGTATTCTGGGAGAGGCATAAGGATCTTGCGCAAAAAGGAAATGTCCACAGTGCTTGTTTTTGCACAAATACCCCTTGCACAAAAACGGCTTGAATAGATATGCAAAAGAAGCATGTAAAAATGCTAATCAGTACTTCATTTGTATACTCTGCTGGCAAAAGCTGGCAGTGTAGACAAAGCCTTTGATAAATTACCAGCTCTCCTGCACTCTTTTTCTCCTTATATTTTCTTCCAGTGGACCCTTTTCTTCTGATCAAAGAGTTTTTCAAAGTCTATTTTTGAAGTCCATTGTTTGGACTTCAAAACAATTTATGTTTCGAACACCTTGGCTATGTCTACACTGGTGGGTTCTTGCGCAAGAACGACTGTTCTTGCACAAGAATCCGCAGAGCGTCCACACTGTCTACCCGCTCTTGCGCAAGAAGATTTACAGTACGGCGTGGTAACAGAGAGCTTCTTGCGCAAGAGCTACGCTCTTTTTTAACAGGTGTATGCCCTCTTGCACAGGGGCTCTTGCGCAAGAGGGCAGTGTGGACGCTCGGCAGGGGTTTCTTGTGCAAGAAAGCCCTATGGCTAAAATGGCCATCGGAGCTTTCTTGCGCAAGAGAGCGTCCACGCTGCCATGGATGCTCTTGCGCAAAAGCACAGCTCGCACATGGCAGTGCGGACGTTTTCTTGCACAAGACTTCTTGCACAAGATATTCTTGTGCAAGAAGCCGCCAGTGTTAACATAGCCCTTATGTTTGACTAAGTTATCTTCCAGAAAGGTCTCCAGACTTGACATGAAGCCTTCAAGAGAAAAAGATTCCTTTACTCTTCTTGAAAAAACATCAAGGAGTCCTGTGGTACTTTAAAGACAAGCAGACTTATGTGGGCATAAGCTTTTGTGGGCAAAATCCCACTTAATCACATACATCTAACAAAGTGGGGTTTTGCCCATGAAACCTATGCCCAAATAAATCAGTTAGTCTTTAAGATGCCACAGGATTCCTCAGTGTATTAGGCTAGGTCTATACTGCAGTCCTTTGTTGGAAAATGCTACACAAATTTCGCTCCGCAATTTGCATAGCTTTTTCCAATCGCTTTTCTGGAAGAGGCTTTTTCACCATTTGGCCCTGTCTAGATAGAACCAAATGGCAGAAAAGCCTCCTCTTTCAGTGGAGTCCTTATCCCTGGTGGAACAAGGGATATAGGGCGCCCCGAAAGAGTGCATTTGCTTTTCTGCAAAAAAAAGCGGAAGAGCAAAGGCATTCCTTGGATACGGTGGAGTTTTTCTGGGATATCTCTGGTATATGCAACCACACTTAAGTTACGGCCCTCCCACAAGCTCAGTTCCTCTAGAGAAAAAGAAAAGTAGATTGTTCTACCTTGTCAGTCAATTACAATTGTACTGGAAAAGGAATATTTCTGCACTGAGGGAGGAACTGGTAATTTGGATCACAAAAGAGGAGGTGAAAAACTAGATGCAGACAGTCCAGTGGCAGAAGGTGGGGGACAAGTGCATGTCTTAACACTGTATTATTACCTTAATACTGCATCTGTTCATATGGAACAGCAGCAGCAGACAGAAAATAAGAATAATCAAGGCTGATCAGGATGTTATGTGGGGAGTAGACTCAGACTTGCCCATTGAGGCTAATAATGCAATAAGGATGGGTTCAATCACAGAGGCCTCTTGGAGCTGTCACTTGTTGTGCTCGTCATGCCACTGACCCCATTTACCTGCCCTCTGGGGCATCCCACCACTTTGTCCTGCTGGACCAGATGTGCTGGTTTCCCCCAGCCAAGGCACAGAGTTGGGGAACAGCCTCCCTGCAGAGTAACACAGATACTGAACCAACTCAGAGGGTCTTAGAGCATTCAGGAACAGCCTTCAAAAGAGACCAAAACCCCAAAATAAATCCCTCTGTTACACTGAGAAAGCTCATAAGTTCACACCCTTTATCAATGAAAGAGATGCAAAGTGCTTGTTCCCCCACAGGTAACAATTATTTACGCTGGGCTTGATAATAAACAAAAGTGTTTTTATTAAGCATAAAAAGGAGGATTTATGTAATTGCAAGTGAAAACAGATAGATCATACTAAGTTATTAAGCCAAATTAAACAAAAACAAACCAATTAAGCCCAATATTCTAAGAAACTTGTTACATGCAAATTCTTAACCTAACAGTAGTTCTAATCAGCTTCTGAAAAAAAATAGGCAGCCTCCTAGTGTGGGCCCAATGCTTCCCCTTTGTTCAGCCTTAGATGTTACCAGCAAGCATCCTGGGTAATAAGTGGCATCTGGCAACTCCCTTATTGTTTGTTTTCTCACCTTTATATTTTTTTTGCCCAAGGCAGGAATTCTTTGTGTTCAGTTCAAAACTTTTCTCACTTTGAGTGGAAAACTACAAGATCCCAAATGGATTTCAGCACCAGGGGCCCTGGCTACATGTCCTGGCAAGACCAACCACAGTTTGGGCTTACTGGAAAAACAAAGCCATACACAGATCATTGGTTTGATTACCGAGCCATTATGTTTCTGGAGTATCACTAATGGCCCTCATTAACATATTTAGAATTAGAAACAAATTCACACTTCATGTTTCTAACTTCACATACAAAAAATGAAATTGTGTCTCATGATGCATTTTGTCTATAGCATCTTCGTAAGCCAATTTTCATAAAGCATCAGTGGTGACAATAACAACAGTTACTTGGGTGAGAGAATGAATGAAACAAGATCAAGGATTCTAGGTGATTACATCACACCAATCAACTGACTTTCATTAAAAAAAAGATGTATTAACCACCCACAGGCGACTTATGGCCAAAACATTATCTAATACACTGTTTGCAGCATGGACTAAAACTATGACTTTGAAAATACATAAGGTACAAAATCATATATCAAGTCTGTATAATCTACTATTACATGGTATACTAAAATATATTTTATAGAGGGACTTCCAAGTGGAAATCCACAAAACCTGGAGTAAATACTTCTAAAAATAATGCAAGTTATAGTTTTTGAAAATGAGACGTAGATAGTATCATGAGCTTTCGTGGGTGCAGTCCACTTCTTTCATCTGAAGAAGTGGGTTGTGCCCACGAAAGCTCACGATATCAGCTACATGTTTTGTTAGTCTCTAAAGGGCTGCTAGACTATTTGTAGTTTAAGTTTTTCTAGTTACAGACTAACTCAGCTACCCCTCTGAAGTTTTTGAAAGTGTTATCCTTAGCAAACCAGATGATCAAGATTTATTTAAGCAATGTACTTGAAGATTTCAAGCATATATACCAGCATTAAATCTGCAGCTAAAGCAGATGCTAGAAAGGAAAAATTTGCATTCAAATGACATTAGTAAGAATATGAACAAGGCAGAACAAACACTTTCTGAGATTTTAGACAATAGCACCCCAAATTAAGTATTCACCTCTCCTCAAGAGCTATTCTAAACATAATTTGATCTAGCCACTGTTCACACAACCGCTTCCTTCTCGGGGGTGAAAAACAACAACTCTGGGGCTGCTATTTCTACCCAAGTTCTTGTCAAATCCTTGTCCTTGGTCCACACATGAGAGGGCCGAGCTGGGCCAGGTCAGTGCCAGGGCTGCTGGGGCAGAATTTGCTCTTCTCTGGGACAGAATCCTTTATCAAGCCACAGAAAAATCTAAGCAGCATTAACACAGAACGGCTATAACAAACATGCCCAGTTTTTTTCTTTAATCTGGTGCTGCAAACCTAAGTTAGGAGCCAGATAACAGCCTGGAAGAGAATCTCTGTCAGTTACCCAAGGTGGGGCCTTCATATTCAAAAACAATTTAATTTTCAACAGCTCTCACATTCAGTACTAAATGAATGTTATTGGCATTTGCACCATCTACAAAATGTAAGCTCTGCAAAAGCATATCTCTGGGCTCATCCACAGCTGCATAATTTGGGGCAGCATTTTCCAAACCAGGATTAGCCAGAAGACACCTTCAGGAGTGACATCCTCTAAGACCTGGGTCACAACTGTTTTGGGAACTAGTAGTATGGGTGGGGCATGACTCCACCTCCTCTGGGTCTGAGGGTGGCCGCTTCACCTCACTACAACTTGGGTCCTGAACACGGGGAATCATTGGGGGAACTGGTGTCACAAGTATGGCCCTCTGGCTAGGGTCCACCTCACAAACACAGACAGTGAGCCCAGGTCAGGGATCAGAGCAGGGGAGCAAAGCAGTCGGAACTCCTAGCTCTGGCGGACAGCCAACAATTGCAGGCATTTTGCCCAGGAAAGGGGAGGGGGGAGAAGACTGTCACCCACCGAATGGGGTGGCAGGGTGGATACAGGCCCACCTGCTCCACTGCATTCTAGCCCAGGGCCCTGACAGTGGTAGACTGGCCTGCCACTGGGTCGGCAAGGATCCTTACCACAACACGCTGAGTCATTCACCAGCACAGTTTCAACCTGACCAGGCTCATTCCCCCTCTGTGCATACCTAGCTTGGTAACAGGTCCTCCAAGTAATTGGTGAATGGTACCCCTGTCAGGGCTTGTAGTTCCTCTGGGTCAGGGTCAAGCAATGGTCATGGCCAGTTCTCTGCTTCCTTGAGTTCCGTAGCAACCCCTCACTTCAGGAGTTCCTCTAGCAGCTGGGCTCCAACTGAGCCCCCGAGCCTGCTTTTTATATTTTGTGTCCTGCCCACCAGGGCTGAGGGAGGGGTTCCTCCCCCTCCGGGTCTGTGAGCGGCCAACTTTGCCTCGCAACAGAGCTAAACACATGAGGAGCTTGCTTAGTGGCAAGTCACTTACAGTGGAATTCTCTTTATGGATCCTCTGAGTCAAGAGTGACCTAAATCAACTGAAAAGCACTGTAATGACATCCAGGTACTTCAGTTACTTGCACAGTGTAGGTCATATGCTATAGTTCATCATTTCAGGAGAAAAATCTAAAACCACAATTGTTTCTTAGTTAGCAGGTCAAATAGCTTAGAGCATTCACTCTTGTTGACTGAACAGTAATCATCAAAAGTTGGAGAAAAAGCAAAAATATAGTAAGAAATGATTATATTAGCAAATGGTTATTTGTCTCAAAGTCCCCGGTAAATCTGAGCTATAGTCACTCAAACAAAACTAACAGGACCAGCTGTGTGATCGAACAGCCTTCAGGAAAGAGAGAAAAAACCCACGTTTCAAAGTGGCAGAAGACACTTTCAATTTCATAATATATAACATTCCAAAGCAGGTGACAGCTGCTAACTAAGAATCAGGACAAAAGAGTCTCCTACCATGTTAATCTCTCCTACATTCCGAACTGCATCACTCAGTGTTGTCTCATAAATAGTGAGTTGTGGTATTTATGAAAGTTTTAGCATGGTTATAATGGGGGGAAAAAAAAAAAACAGTCCAACTTTCCCGTTTTCAAGCAAACTCAAGTCAGAAGGGAGAAGTCAAGAAGTAGTTTTGAAAACAAAATCAAAGTATAATTACTAAGCACAAAGATCTGAGGATACTGTATAATGGGACACTTTGTGAGGTGAAGGAGATAAACACTTTATGGTGGGGTGGCCAAATCTACTGACCCCCTGACCTTCTGAGTCACAGACGATAATCGTCAGAACTTTGAGAGACAGGATCATAGAAATATAGAACTGCCGCCTCCCCACTTTGCAGAAGATAGAGATGACTTTTTTTTCCCCCATGGGAGCTGCAGCTATGGGGAGAGATGTGGCCATGGGAAAAAGGAGCCTGCCTGAAGATCCTGGTGGGTTGCTGGCTGGGAGGCACCAAGGTAAGCACCTCCCAGCCAAAGCCTGCACCTGGTTCCTCACCCTCCCTACACTCCAACTCCCTGACCCAGGTCACCACCCAATCCTTCTCCCCATGTCCCGGGTCACTACTCCCTGGCAAACCCTGCACCCTTCCTATACCCCACCCCCAGGCCAGAATCGTCCCTTAAATCTTATATCTTCCCTGCATACCCTTCTGCAACTCAGTCCTCAACCTGGTCATAACCCAAACCCTCTGCACCCTTCCCCCAGGCCAGAATCCTCTCCTGTATCCATCCCACCCCCCACTGCAAACACTGGAATCCAATCCCTGGCCCCGGGTCACAACCTCTTCTTTCATCAAAGCTCCCCCTCAGACCTCACACCCCCTTCCTGAACCCCAATTGCCTATCCCAAGCTCTCTTCTGCACCCAACTTCCACCCCAGACTATATACTAGCTCCACAGAAACGTGTGACACCATGACTATTTACCAAAATTGTTCAGCGCCCCCCTTCTCCAAAAAACCGATTATTACCGACATCTGCCCTGGGCCCCCCTGCAGTACAAAAACCTCAAGCTCTACCCCCTCCCAATCTTCTAGGCTGAGAATGGGGGGGGGAGGGTGTGGATGGGAAGCTCCAGATACCACACTTCAACTCAAAAAGCCACATGTGGCTCATAAGATAACTTTTGACCATCTCTGAGGAAAAAGTAACACCGCTGGGCATGATGGGTAAGAAAGGAATCCTTCTAACTCACCCCACTTCCCTCAAGTGTCACAGACATTAAGATGAAAATTCCACCACCCCCCGGTTATATTTACACGTATTTTCAAAGAAAAAAATTATACAAAAATAATTGAGAAAATCCACAAGATGAGTCTGCCCACAATGCACAGACCCTGTCTTTAGCTGTGTATTTAAATCAGAATAGCAAACTCCATGAACAATCTTGGGGAGACAAAGTCCAGTTAGTGTTTACCTTGATGTTGTTAGTTGAGTTCAGTGCTATCTTCCCCATGTGGGGCTGATGGAAATTTCTGACAGGCAGGACACATATTCACAAGATTCAAAGGACAAAGGAGTTGAGAAAAGGATCATGGGAAAGACATCAAAGAACAGTAATTTGCAAAGGCTGGCAAGTCACATGAGTAAGCTGAGGAAACACAGCAAAGAAATGGTGGAAACAGCTTTACAGGTAACTATGTGGGAATCAGCAAAATACCGACAGGAAAAAAATCATTTGTTACGCTTATACAAGAAGTTTGTTGTTCATCTCCCTTGCAGATTCTCTGATGGTAAATGAGGCGTAAACTCTGAGTGAAGCTTTTCCCACACAAGGAGCATTTACAGGGTATCTCCCCCGTGTGGATCCTCTGATGTCTAATGAAATCAGCCCGCCGAGTGAAGCGTTTCCGGCACTCACAGCACTCATAGGGTCTCTTTGCTTTGTGGATCCACTGATGTTTACTATAAACTGAGCTGTCACTGAAGGTTTTCCCACATTCAGAGCATTCATAGGGTCTCTCCCCTGTGTGAATTCTCTGATGATTAACAAGGGATGAGCTGTCAACAAACTTTTTCCCACACTCACGGCATTCGTAGGGTCGCTCTCCAGTGTGGATTCTCTGATGCCTAATAAGGTGTGAGCGCCGAGTGAATCTTTTCTTGCACTCGCTGCATTCAAAGGGTCTATCTCCGGAGTGGTGTCTCATATGTGTAATAAGCTGTGGCCTCCGAAAAAAGGCTTTTCCACACTCGCTGCATTCATAGGGCCTCTCTCCAGTGTGGAGTCTCTGATGTCCAATAAGATGTGCGCGCCGAGTGAAGGTTTTCCCGCACTCACTGCATCTATGGGGTTTCTCTTTTGTAAGGATTGTGTCATGGTGAGTAAGGTCTGTGTGGCTCCTGATGTTTTCCCCACATGTAGTGCTTGGGTTGTCTGTCTCTCCCAGGAGAATTCTCTGCTGCACTGTGGATTCCTTGAATTCCTTTTGCATTGTCCCACAACTGGTGGATTTACCAGCTTTCTCCTTGGACTCATTTCCCTGTTGTTTTTCTGGCCTGTACTGGCCCTCACAGGCTTTTCCCATCTTGTGACTGCTGTACACATTTCCTTTAGGTCTTTGCAATAATCTCCTATCTGCTTCCACTCCCTCAGGATCTTCCTGCTGAGAACTCTGCTCCCTCTTCTCACTCACCCTCATGTCACCTGTTGGGACAGGGAGAGAAACCTCAGAAACGGTATGGGAAGGAGGAGAACCAAAAATACTGAAAAAATGGGGGGAATGTTCAGGAAGTGAATTCCCCCAAACTTTTTCCAATGGGGGAAAGAAGAGAGGATTGCATCTATTTCTATATCACATTCCAACACTCAGAGGGACAAGAAGGAGTCCCTGCCAGATGTAAGCCAGGATGGGTAGGAAACCATGAGTGATACCTGCTTTGAGGTTCTGACATCTGCTGGAGACAACACTGATAATGGAGAGCTCACAAGGTCTTTGAAAGCAAGCGCTGAGGCGCTGACAGTCTTTGAGTTGGTTTACTGAGTCCTTACCTGCGTAGGAGCCTCTCAGTATCTCTTTTTTCTCGGTGCCCTGGAGATCCAGGACCCACAGTTGTTCCCCTTCTTCCAGCTGAGAGACTGCATCAGGATTAGAGACTGGAAAGTCTGCTCAAGAGAAGGAAAATTAGGGAGATCAGGGGAATTCATAGGAGCTTTCTCCTAAAACATGTTCCCTTATTTTAATCCCACCTTGTTTTAAAACAATAAAATCCCAGGACCAGCTCCTCAGGTGCTCAAAGATGCAGAATCCTCTGCTTATGATTAATTACCTCGCTCCATGTCTGTTGGGCATACACACAACCAGACACTCACCTTCAAAGAAGCCCTAATACACAGGGAACGTAACTCCATGTCTCAGCTGATAGTATGAGATCCAGTGACAGAGAAAAAATATCAAAGGAAGCTGGGAGCATTGAGAGTGGGCTAGGGATATTTGGTGTAATAAGGAAGAGAAGGGATGTCACTATGTATCAGACATTTTTGAGGAATTACGGAACACAGAAAGTCCGGTGTAGTGTTAGGGAATATGGAAATTGCCCAGTGTATGGATAAGATTATAGAATTGTAGACATGTAGCATTGGAAGGCACCTTAAAAGATCAACTAGACCAATTGCCCTCGGTAACCTATTTTAGTTATTAGCTCCCCTTCTGGTTAAAAAGCTCTTCCTACTAACTTACATTTCCCCTGCTGCAGATTAAGTCAATCATTTCTTGTTCGATACTGGTACCATCCTTTTTATAGGAAAAATAATATTTTTGAAGATTTTTTATCAGAACCTTTGCCTGTGTTGCACAGACTGGAAACGCCAGCATTTATCCTCCCGCCCCCCCATTGTGTACACTGAGTAAACCGTTGGTGAGACTCCATGGCAGAAGGATTAGTTGGAGCAGCTTGGCAGAGCGGAGACTGTGGTATGAAGAAAGGTGCGTGTGAACACTGAGGTACCTGGTCCGTCTCATTTCAGGAGTCAGTGTAATGGCTGTGATAGTAGAGGCTCACAAGGAGGAGTTCTTGCCTTGGAGACTGTCAGCCATCTGGTGGCAGACATTCTAGTGATCCCCAGGGGTAAGTGAAACAATGGCTCAGAAGTAATCCCGATGGGGAAGGTAAATTGGGGGTGTTGAGGAGGGGGAAGATTTTGTAAATCTGTGTTGGTTTGTGTGAAGTAAGCTTACAAGTATGGGCACCCTCCATACACTAGACCAGACCAAAACCCCAGTTCTGCCTTAGCAAAGAGAAGATGTTACACTTGGTGGCATTCTGTAGCTGGCACCAGTGTGTGGGCCACTGGCAGGTTGGGGTGATGCTGAAACTGGGCAGTGCAGAGGTTGCATTGTGCAGTGATGTGTACACTAATCACTTCCCCTTCTAAAAACAGGACTCCTTACCCAGCGAAGTCACGTTCTCGTAGTTCTCCTGCATGACGTCTCCGTAGAGGGCTCTCTGAGCAGGGTCCAGCAAAGTCCACTCTTCTTCAGTGAAATGCACAGCCACCTCCTCGAAGGTCACAGCCCCCTGAAAGAGCAAGAGCCCAACACTCAGCACCTGCTGCCCCAATCACAGCCCCACTCATCATGGAGGAAAGGAGCCAATTAAGTGGAAGCTCTGTGTGACTCACAGTGAACAGAGTCTCACCCCCTCCCTGATCACAGCAGCCAAGAGGAGAAAGAGAGAGCCTCTCGTCCCCCAAGAAAGAGAGGGATGGAGTGTTCAAATCCATCACTCACCGACTAGCCAGAGGCCGATATACGACATGAATCCCCCAGTAGAATCCAGAGACACCTGAATGAACATCCCAATCCCTTCCCTATTCCGGCATCTCAATGTGAGGGGAGGGACAGTTCACCTAAGCCCCGCTGCGAGTGCTCCTTTTGTGTCTCCCAGCAGCCACTGGCTCATAAGTTCGGGCTCCCACACTAAAATCTTGGTAAGTTTTCCCAGCCCTGTCCAGGGAGGTTGTTTCTTGTTCCAAAAATGAAGGATTTGGAATGGGAATGCCTAAGGGTCTGTTCCTAGACTTGAGAAACCAAGTGACACTAGTCCCAGCAGGTTTCTCACACCCTGTGTGCCTCTTTCTGCACCTCTGCAGTTTCTGCCTCCTCCTACTTGCAGATCAAACTCCCTAGACCAGGAGTAACCAACTCATCGGTCACGATCTCTGGGCCACTGACATCCAGCAGAGCAGTGGGGCTCAGACAAGCTGTCAGCGAGCTGCAGGCTCCTCTCTGTGCTATCCTTGGGGGGGGGGGGGGGGGGGGCAACAGCGTGTCTCTGCAGACTGCCCATGCCCACGGCTCCCATTGGCTGGCTCCTGGCCAAGGGGAACCATGAGGAGAGTGCTGGGGCTGGCGGCAGTGCAGGGAGACATACTGGACACCTCCACCTCAGGAGAGCACATGGGAGGATGCTTCAGGGAGTGCCACGGAGACATGGCAGGCAGACTGTCTTGAGTGCTGCTGTGCTGGCAGCTGGAAGCCACCTGTAGTAAGAGGCTGGTGTCTGTATTTCGTACGCCATCCTGTACCTCTGTCCTAGCCCTGATTCCCCTCCCAGAGCCAGCACCTTACACTCCCACCTGCACCCCAAAACTGGGGAGGCGGCTCCAGAATGAGGCAGAATTTTGGAGTGTAGGTGGGAGTGTGGGGTGCTGGCTCTGGGAGGGGTCTTCAGGCTGGGACACAGAGCCAGGAACCCAGACCTCCACCTGCACCCAGAAACTCTGCCTCAGCCTGGAGCACCCTCGCAGAGCCAGCACCCTGAACGCTCTCCTGCACCACAACACTCTGCCCAGCCTGAAGTCCCTTCCCACACTGAAACTCCCTCTGAGAGTTTACAAATCTCAACCCTTCCTGCTCCTGAATCCCTCGGCCTAGGCCCAGTGAAAGTAAGTGAGGATGGGGGAAGAGCAAGTGACGGAGAGAGGGGGGAAAGGTGAGGGAGGGGCATTGGAGAAGGGGCGGGTGAATCCTGGGCTGCCCTGAAATTTAAAAAGTGATCTTGGCATAAAAAGGTTGGGGACCACTGCTCTGACTCTCCCACCACCTCTGAATTAACCGTTCCTTTTCCACCAGCAACTAACTGATAGTCCCTACCTGAACCGATTCCAGGGCTGCCATGGCCCGTCCCTGTCCCATAGGAGGGCAGGATGGCCTGGAGCAACACATGGATGTCATTCCGCAGCCTGTCAAGGCAAGAAGAGAATTTAGGGAGCTGTTACAACAGGCTGTGGTTTGTGTCACATCACAATCTCTGCCCTCCCAGCTTCTCCCCTGCAGAAAGGCACCCCAGGGTCTGCCATTCAAAGAACAGAAAGGTTCCAAACATAAGAGCTGGTAGTAAGGGGAGCAGGGGGAATTTAATACCAAATGTCGGTGGGTACAGTGACAACACTAAACCCAACGTTTCCATTGAGCTCGTGGGATGTTTGGGGTCAACTTTTTGTTAAAACACGTAACCAGGAGAAATTACCTTTTAGATCTGATTCTGACAGAGAAGAATTGGAAATGAATAGGAGGGTTGAAGGTGTGATGAAGTGGGGGATTAATGGAGGCTCAACGGGGTTGCATGCACAAGAGGTGGCACTCAGTATCCTTGGGGATTACCGGTTTAGCAAGTTGAGCAAAGTGTGAGTTTGTTGTAATAGCGACCAGTGCAGAACTAGAGACCCAGTGACTGGTGATCAGAAGACACAGCTTGGTCTGGTAAGTGAGATGACAATGGGCTGAGGAGAGAGGACCCCTGGGGACCTGAACAGCTGGTTCCAGCCATGGGGGAACAAAGCGGAGAGGAGAGGAGAGGCAGAGAACAGAGGGGCGTAGGTGACACTATTCACCTGAACAGAAGGCAATGGACAAGGGAGGAGCTGCTGGAGAGGTATATCTGAGTTTGGATGCAAGGAGGGGGCTCCTGCACTGGGCAGAGGGAGAATGCAGAGCCGACCCGGCTGAAGGGGCCAGGCCTACAGGCCCTGAGAGACCCTATGGTGTGTTCAGATGTTCAATAAACCCTCCTGGTTTAAATTTGCTGAGGGACATTCCAGTCTAGAGGTCAGGGCTACACTATTCCTTCTGGGAGTAGAGGACTCAGGTGCACACAATGAGTGGACTCCTCAAGGGGGCCCACAGCGATAGGTGCACTGGAGGCTTAGAGAAATGCAGTCCCAGAAGACAGAGGGGCTTAAGCCCCAAGGGAGAGTGGATCCCCAAGAAGGGGGCACTGGAGGGGGTTCCAAGTGTGAGCACAACTCTGAGTCCATGACAGAAGGCCAGGGGTGTGTGTGAAAGTGATCATGAAATCGTGGACTGAAATGCACAAGTGCAGGAAAACTAAGGCTCTTAACAGCCAAAGGGTTTCCAGCCATCTGCAGGAACAGTAATTGGTGGGCTGGAGGAGACAGGCTGTGGGCATTCTACCTGAACTATTCTCATGCATTTCAATGTGAGCTGTATAGAAAGTAGCTCTCAGATGAAGCAAGTCATGTATTTTTATTGCCTTTTGAAGGCGCTTCCTTTTGGAAGTTTTGCCAGCTGTGACCAATATGCCTGCATTCAAAGCAATGTTTTAGCCTCCTTAAATCCAAATGCAGACTTTCATCTGGTCTAGTATTGCCAACTCTGCTATGTGGGTTAGGGATGTGGGGAAAAAAATCACCTCAATTGTAACAGTTATGCCAGCAAAATCTAGAGAGTCGTAGTTACGTCAGCCATTTCGTGTTGCACTTCACTAATAATCTGGTAATAAAGATACAACGAGGGTGAAGATCCTGAGCTTACACTGATAAGATCAAGTCCATGTGTAACAAAGGGGGAGTTCTTACGATGGGAATTGTCAGCTGTCTAGTAGCAGACATGCTAGTGATGTTCAGGGCTCAGTGAAGGGTAAGTGAAGGTAATGCCAAGAAATCCCCAGGAAAAGGGTAAATGGAGGGTAGGATTTTGTAAGTCTGATCTGGTTTGTGTGGAGGAAGCTCAGAACAGGCATGGGCAGACTCCATTCTCTAGACCAGACCTAAATCCCAGATTTGCCTTAGCAAAGAGAAGATGTTACACTTTGTGTTGTGCTGCTCCTGTGCCCTGTTCCCAGAGAATTCTGTAGCAGGGAAGAACAGAGCATTCGTGAGAGAGTCACTGGTATGTTGGGGTGATGCCGAGACAGGGCAGAGCAGAGGCTGTATATAAGGATGACAAGAATCTTAATTCTGCATTTCCCCTTTTAAGAACCACAACGACAGGCCTCCTTACCCAGCGAGGTCACGTTCTCATAGTTCTCCTGCATGACGGCTTTGTAGAGGGCTCTCTGAGTGGGGTCCAGCAGAGTCCACTCTTCCCAGGTGAAATACACAGCCACCTCCTTGAAGGGCACCGGCCCCTGAAAAAGCAAGGCCACTCCCATTTAATACCTGCTACCCTGCTCACTAGTCATGGGGAAAATGAACCAATCAAGTGGAAGCTCTGGGAGGCTCTCAGTCAGCATAGTCTCACCCCCACTAAGCTCAGAGGCATCAGGGCAAGGGGAGAAAGTGAGAGACCCTCATCCCCCCACCAAGCAGGGAGATAGAGTGTTCACGCCCATCACTCACCGACTAGCCAGAGGTTAATATAGGACATGAAGCCCGCAGCAGAATCCAGGGACAGCGCCCAGCAGATGGATGTGAAGGAAGGGGCAGGTCCCCTAAGATCAGGTCCCCCTGTTCAGGTCCCCTTTATATCTCCCAACAGCTGCTGGTTCGTAAGTTCAGGCCCAGTAAGCTTTCCCAGACCTGCCCAGGGCTCCAAAAACCCTGTTCCAAAAATTAAGGAATTTCCACTCTAAACTGTAAGAGTCTGTTCCTCGACTCGAGGACACAATCCCAATAGGTCTGTCACACCCTGTGTGCCTCTTTCTGCATCAAGGTTCCCTTTAAGCTGCATGGCCTTGCCGCTGCTTACTGAACCCCACCCAGTCAGGAGCTCAGAGCTCCGCGCACGGGGCTGCCTAGTTGGGGGAGGGGTATTTCTCCCTCAGTGACAGCAGTAGCTGCCCGCTGAGCACAGAGCAGCAAGTATCCACCAGACAATAGGGACACATCCCCTCCCTACTGGCAGGGAGAGTCTGGCTGGGCAGGGTTCATTAAGCAGCTGTGGGGCCATGCTGCCTTGCAGCTTAAAGAAAACCTCGTCCTATATAAGTTCTGCCTCTTCCCACCTCCAAATTAAACTCTGTAGACACTCCCACCACCAAGATATTAACCGTTCCTTTCCCTACCTGAAATGATTCCAGCTCAGTCATTTTCCTTTCCTGTCCCATAGGAAGATGGGATAGTCTGGAGCAAAACATGGATGTCATTCTGCAGCCTGTCAAGGCAAGACGACAATTTAGGGAGCCATTAGAACCAACTAGAAAATTGTGAGGTGACACAAATGACAATCTCCCAGCTTCTCCCTGGCAGAAAGACAACCCAGGCTCTGCCACTGAAAGATCAGAAATGTTTCAAAGTCAAGAAAGTAGGTAGGGCAACTTTAACTAGCTAGGTATCAGTGAGTACAGTGACAACACCAAACACACTTCCACTGAGCTTATGAAATGATTTAAGGACAACTTTTTGTTTCAGAAGACGGAAGTAGTAACCAGGAGCACTGACATTTTAGACCTGATTCTAACAGAGAAGAACCAGTAATGAATATGAAGGCTGAAGATGAGTGGGTGAAAGTGATTGAGACACTGTAGGATTTCATGACTCAAGTACAGGAAGAAATTAAATAAACAATGGACTTCAAAAAGTAGACTTTGAGAACAGGTAGAAAAGGGTCCATTGGAAGAAAACGTAATGGGAAAGGAGTACAGGAGAGTAAGTAGTTTCTCAAAGTGACACTATTAAAGGTGTAACAGAAGTTTAACCTAAAACAAAGGACAGACAGGCAGAGTAGGAAGAGATCAATATGGGTCCATCAAGAGCTCTTTAATTACTTGAAAATAAAAAGAAGCCTCACAAAAAATGGAAGCAGACAAATTGTGAAAGGGAAGTGCAAAAGAACTGCACAAGCATGTATGGACAAAATCAGAAAGGTTAAAGCACAAAATGAGTTACATCAAGTAAGGGACATAAAGGGCTGTAAGAGAATGGGGAAGAAAAATGTAGGTCTTGTATTTAGCAGGAAAGGAGGGCTCATAAATGATGGAATCAAGAAGACTTGCATGTTTAATGCCTATTTTACTTGTTTTCACTAAATAGATTAACCATAATCAGATATTTTGCATAATTATTACCACCACCAAGTGGAAAGAACAGGTTAAAGAATATCTAGAGAAGTTAGATGTATTTAAGGCCACATAGCATAATGAAATTGAGCACTTAAATAGCTAGTCAAAAGAATCTTGGAATCATTAGCTATTCTCTTTAAGAACTCATGCAGGACAGTTGAGGCTTCAGAGGACTGGAGAAAGGCAAACATAAAACCCGTCTTTAAAAAGAAAGAACCTGGGGAATAAAGACCTGTCAAACCTAATTTCAGTACCTAGAAAGATTCTGCAACAAATTATTAAACAATCTAATATATAAAAGGAGAATGTTTGTATGTTTGTGTTCTAATAACTTGGACACTATAAGGGTATGTCTACACTAGCCACCCTAGTTTGAACTAGGATGGCTAATGTTGTCATTCGAACTTGCAAATGAAGCCCGGGATTTAAATATCCCGGGCTTCATTTGCATGTTCCCGGGCGCCGCCATTTTTAAATGCCTGGTAGCTCGAACTACCTGCCCGCGACGACACACGGCACAGGCTAGGTTGTTTGAATTAACACTCCTAATTCGAACTACCGTTACTCTTCATTGCAGGAGGAGTAACGGTAGTTTGAATTAGGAATGTTAATTTGAACTACCTAGCCCATGCCGCATGTAGCTGCGGGCAGGTAGTTCGAGCTACTGAGTATTTAAAAATGGCAGCACCCGGGAACATGCAAATGAAGTCCGGGATATTAAAATCCTGGGCTTCATTTGCAAGTTCGAATGACTACATTAGCCAACCTAGTTTGAACTAGGGTGGTTAGTGTAGACATACCCTAAGAGCTACCTCAACCAAACTTTCCATGGGGTAACCTTTACTCCCGGAGAAGGCTGTAAGGGGGTGTGATGGGGGCCCCACTCCCTCTTCCCCCGCACTAGCTCCACTGGCGGCAATGCGCTCCCAGGCTGCTGCTGTTCTGGGCCTGTGGCACTTGTGCAGAGGCAGCGTGTGGAGGACCGCCTTCACGGCACAGGCGCACCTCAGCCGGCGTGCAAACTGGCGGGCAGGTGGATCCAGGGATAGCAGGGACGCCGGCGTAGAAAAGGGCACTGACGGTTAAAACCGGCGCCGGGCCAGACACAAGCGGGGGGGAGAGGGAGAAGGGGTAGCGGGGTTGGCTCTTTTGCATGCTGCCACCCCCCCGCTTTCCCGCCACCTCCCTAACTGCTGGCCTGTGCCCCACAGACAGAGCCCCGCTCTGCCCCACCCTTCCCCAGCCACCTCCCAAACTGCCAGCCTGTGCCCCACACAGACAGTGTCCCACACCTCCCCTACCACCTCCCTAACTGCCAGCCTGCATCCCACATAGACAGAGAATCTGATTTTCTTCCACCACACCTGTCCAAATATCACCCTATCTAATACATAAAGGAGAATGTTTGTAAGTTTCTGTGCTAATAATTTGGACACTATAAGAACTACCGCATCCAAACTTTGCATGGGATAACCTTTCACCCAGGAGAAGGTTTTAAGGTGCTTTTGGACCTGATTGGGGTCCTGCCTTGCCCCCCACGGCACCTGCAGCCCCGGACGCGAGCTGGGGCGCCCCTCCCGTGTGTAGCCTCTCCCCCTCCCACCCGCGAGGTTACATAACCGACCCTCTTCCCCGCCTCCCCCGCCCCACCGGCACGCAGTGCCCCCACTCCCATGCGCACAATGGGTCGGGCACCTGCAGCTCCGGACGCGAACTGGGGTGCACCTCCCACACGTAACCTCTCCTTCACCTGGGGTCACTCCCCACCTGCCACCCCCCACCCCCCCTCCAGAAACCAAAACCAAAGCCAGCCAGCCTTTCTGCTCAGCTCGCTGGGCTTATCCGAGCAGAAGGAATCTGTGAGCCTGCTGAAGCGCAGGACAGAGGGGCCGGGTTAAACCCTCGATGCATTACACTGTGAGTGGGGCTCTTCTGTATCTTGTTCATCAGGGTTAGATGTGAGCTCTGAGCTTTTGCTTGCCAAAACAGGGCAGGTGGATCCCTGAGCCAACCTTGCAAAGAGAAGTCCCCTTGATACTCACTGCATGACTGTGTACTGTTCTCCTGGGGGCTGGCTGCTTGGTCCCGGGGGGGAGGAGTGTCCTGCTGCTCTCAGAGGATCAGGTGTGGGCTAGGAGCCATCAGCCCCCAGGGTCTGAGGCTCTGGGGGTCCCCTGGCTCAGGGTCCGTGGCTCTGGGAGTCCCCTAGCTCAGGGTCCCCATCTTTCCTAAATTTTCTAAATTTTGTTCTTCCAGTTTCCCGAGCAACGCCGGGTAAGACCAGCTAGTTGTAAATAGAAAGGAACATAAATTCTGGCAAGTGTAAAAGTATAATTAGATAGGCCATGCAGCAATTTGAAGAGCAACTAGCAAGAGACAATAACTAATAGCTAATTTTTTTAAGTCCTTCTGAAGCAGAAAACAAGGAGTGAAATGTCTCCCCAACCCACTTGTAGCAACCATTAGACCTTGAGCACATGAACAAGAACTGGCCAGCCAAGCACCTGAGAGAGAGAATGCTTAGTGCCATCTCACTGTGTTGGAAGGGGGAACATCCAGATTTGTGGGATTTTTAATTAATGTTTCATTAGTGCATAGGAAAAAAAGCAAAACATGAGATTTGGTATCAATATCCAGTAATGAGAGAAAGAAGGGTGGAAATCTGAGGAATTTTTGATCAGTTGTCACAAATTTGACAGAAAAATGGAGAAGTGGGAAGGATTAATAATAAGAAAGGTAAAATCTCAGATAACTTCTTCTCTACAGAGAGAAAAGAGCAACTTCAGAAAGGATTTTATATCAGTATGTAAGAAGTTGAGAAAAGGGAAAAATTGGAGGAGATTTTAATTCTAATTTCATAATAAGAGGCAAAGAAAAATCTCAGGATCTATCAAAACAGTAACAGATAACAGGAGAGAAGGGGATGCAAGGAAATTGTGGGATGGATCGCCGTGATACCATGATATGTCAATGCAAATTGGCTGAGGGCCCATCCTACAAAAGGACAATCACCCTGGGTCAAAGCAAAGGTCCCTCTGGCTGAGTATCCTGTCTTTTGACAGTGGCCAATGCCAGGTGCCCCAAAGGAAATGAACAGAACATGGAAGCATCAAGTGACCCAGCTTTTGGCAAAGAGAGGCTATGGACACCAACAACTCACATCAGACCAGGGATGTGAATGGTTAACCTGTAAGCCTCACTCTTAATGGGTGAGGTTTACCAGTTATGGTTAACCGGCGGGGGGCTCGAGCAGCTCCCTGCCCATCATGGCAAGGGGCTGCTCCAGCCCTGTGGGGCACTTTGCAGGCAGGGACATTCCAACCCACAAAAGCAGTCCCTCTCTGTGGCACTATGGGGAGGGGAAGTGGAGAACACACCAGCCCAGCTGGGCAGGAGTGACCCCCCACCCCACTGTAATCAGTTAAATGGGTTAAACATTACCTTTAACCAGTTAAGCAATGAAATGGGATTTCAGATCCCTACATCAGACCTGATACACCCATTGCTCCAGAACACTGTTGCTATTATCTTTCAACAACGGCAATCAGTCCAGTAAAGGAGAGCCTCACCCACCCTGTCTCTCGGGGGACTTTATAGCAATTCTTGAAAAGTGGAGAGAAAAGGGGTCAAATGCTAAATATGTGATAATACAAGTTAAAAGCACCAAGATCTGAGGGACAATCAATAACTGGAGGGAAAAGTGGGAAAGTTTGAAAGGATTTAAAGATTGAAAGTGGGAAAGTCTGCGCTGGGAGCCGGTTTTTAAACTGGCTCCCATTGTGGACCAGCTCCCACCTGGCTCCCATGCTGCTACCC
Organism: Pelodiscus sinensis; assembly: GCF_052426305.1. Taxonomy (NCBI): domain Eukaryota; kingdom Metazoa; phylum Chordata; order Testudines; family Trionychidae; genus Pelodiscus; species Pelodiscus sinensis. Next base: position 13,487,832 of record NC_143073.1, on the reverse strand, counting down.
CCGACACAGAGGCAGCAGAGTGGGATAACAGGGGACTCCCTGGGAGTGGGGCCGGATTGCACTGGCTGCCGGGTCCTGCCCCTAGGGACTATAGAATAGTTGAGTAACCAATAAGAATTCATGTAGTTACTCAACTATTCCAGTGTTTCTCAACCTTTTTTTATAAAGTACCTCTTTAAAAAAATATTATAAGTACCCCCAGTACCTACAGTTTTCAGACACAATTTTTTTTCTATCACTGCAACACATTTGCTTCAACAACTTAATCAAAGCCAGGCGGACGGACGATGACATTTTTGGGTGTAAAAAGTTCAAAAATAAAGCAGCGCTGTAAAACTTAAAATAAAAATGCAGTTTTCTCCAAATGTCAGTTGTGTTGGTGTACTTGAGAGAAGTCTGGGAGGTACCTCAAGGGTACTCGTATCACTCATTGAGAAACACTAGACTATTCAATTATCTGATATCCAACATCCCTAACCCAGGGCAGGAATTTCCCACCTCAACATGGGCAATTTGCTGCAGGTAAAATGGGTGGGAAACTTTCCCAAGGCTGGGGAGATTTTACACTGAGCTGCGAGAATGAGGAAGTGGGGCAAAATCTGAGGAGGAAAATAGTCACCCGGCCAGGTATTGGGGGGAGAAATCCACCTGGATTTGGGGGAGGACAAGCAGTCAGGAGAAATTAACCCATCTTTTGAAACGGAAAGGGCAAAATCAGTGAGACTAAAATTCCCCCCAGACACTGTCCAGAGACAGCTCCATCTGCCCTGCACACGATCTGTCCCCTTCTTGTTTCCGACCGCGCCCCAGAGGGGAGCCACGGGGGGGGGGGGAGTGCTATCTCTTGCCCCATCTGAACCCCCCACCCCGCTGTGCCTCTAGGACAGCCCCTGGCTGGAGCGGGGGAAGGAGATGGGGGGGGGGGTTCCCGGCTGCAGACCAGCTCGGAGCCTCCAGGTCCGCGGCGGCGAAGTCAGGCTGTGCAGAGGCGCTGCCCAACCCCCCGTCCCCGCCTTACCTGTGGTCCGCGGCCCGGGTTGGTGCGGGCAGAGCCCGGGGTTGCTCCCAGCTGCAGGAATCCCGCCCCCCGGGCACCGAGGGTTTAACGCAGGGCGCCTCCCCAGCATTAACACCCCCCCCCCCCCAGCAGCGTCTCGTGTTTCACCGCCCGCCCCCGGGAGCCGCGGCTGCTTCTTCACGCCTCTGCACCTCCCAGCGCCGCCCAGCGCCGCCCGCCCCTTCCTGTGCCTGGCAAACCTCAGCTGGGCCCGGGCAACCAGCCCCCGCACCCCGCCGGCCGGAAGGGCGCCGCCGAGCTGGGCACTCCCGACGCGGGCTGACTCCAGTTCTGAGGCCGACAGAACCTGGGGGAGTCGGGGACCCCAAGCTCAGTCCTGGGCAGCTACATCCCCATGGCCAGGGTGGGGACTCAATGTTACAATCCAGTGTCCGGCACATTTTCTGTTACTCGCCCCAATTCTGTTCTCACTACGCCCCACACCCCCAATCTGCCCTGCTCTCAGGCTCATCCCTCCCCCCCCATCTGCGGCCCCCAATCTAGCCTGGTTCTATGGCCCACCTTCTGCTCCCCCCCATCTGCCCTGGTGTAGAGCCCACCTCCCCCCCATTTTACCACGGCTATTCCCCCAACCTCTCCTGGTTCTAGGGCTCACCCACTGTCCCCCAGTCTGTCCTGGTCTAGGGCTCACCCACTGCCCCCCTTTCTGTCTTGGCTGTGCCCCACACCCACAGCCTGCCCTGGTCTAGGGCCCTCCTCCTACCCTCTCTCCCACTGTGCCCTGACTGCAATCCTCAATCTGCCCGACTCTATGCTTCTCTCCCCCCCCCTTCTGCCATGGCTCTAGGTCTGGCCCTGACTTTCCACAACAGCACCCAGGATCCCAACCAGCATGCTACACAAGGGGCTCATTAGGTACCCAGAGCCATCAGCCAGTCCGTAGCTGCCCAGGCAGATGGCATTTGTGCCCAACTGGTAGAGCAGGACAGGGCAGAGGTAGCTTCTGCGTAAGGGTGGCTGCCCCATCGCTAAGCCTGGAGGACACTGCAGTAGGTCTAGAGAAGATGCCCTGTTCCCAGAGCTCCCCCTGCAGCTACTGTCTTTCTTACCTCCTGCAGGCTGGTGAAGAGGTAGACACTGCAGCCTGCTCAGCTTGCCAGGGGCACTGGGTGGAATGGGGAACAAGAGACTGAGGATACCTGGGGAAGGGACACAGAGAGTCTAGGGGAGAATGGCATGCTAGGGACTGGGGAAAACAGCAAAATGAGGGAGTCAAGTGAGCAACAGATCCTGGGGTTTGGAAGGCGGGGGGCTATGTGACTAGGTGGACCTTGTAGGGGCAGTGAACCAAGAGATGAGGCACTGCGGGAGAGGGTTGTGAATGGGTAACTGGTTACCTAGGAAACATTGTCCTTAACGGGGAATGGTTCCCAAGTAATGGTTAACTGATACCCGGGAGTGGCCCCTCACTTCCCTCCCCAGGCTGGAGTGCCCCTCTGCCTACTGCCCTTTAATTTGATAAATACTACATTTAATCGGTTAACAAATTAAATGGGGTGGGGGGAGGCAATATTAAGGGTGGGGGAAGATTTGGGAGTTGGAGAAGGGGAGGGCAGGAACTGGGAGCAGGAGGAACCAGTGCTGGGAGGGCAGGAAAGGATCATGAGGAGATCAGGGGCTATAGGGGAGGGGCTGGCTCATGGTGCAGCTAGAGATGGAGAGGTGGGAGAGTCTCTGTACAGATTGACCTAGGAGGACTGTGGCTGGGGGAGTGGGGGTCTTAGCAGGAACAGGGATTTTGGGGTCCCTGTGGCAGCTGGTACGGAAGGATCTTTGTTGGGAATTCCCACTGGGGATTGGGAATTCCCACTGGGGAGTCCTTGTGGGACTGGACAGGGCCAACTTTAGGAAGTGCAGGGCCCAATTCCAACCAAATTTTGGTTGAGGAAAAAAAAAACCCCAATAACCCAGTACACAAAAAAACAACTCACAGCCCCTTTAAATCCCCAGCTACAAGGCAGAGTGCCACCTTCCAGCCAAGCCCACGAGCTGACTCCCCCTCCCGAGGCACACAGAAGCCGACACGCTCCTCCTCCAGGGCTGACGCCCCCTCCCGCAGCACGCCCGGCACGCCAGCACACTTCTGGGTTTAGGGCGCAGGCCCCTCTGGATTTAGGGCATGGGGCACTCTGAATTTAGGGTGTGGGGAATCGGGCGAATCGGCCTAAAGCCAGCACTGCTTGTAGGGGCATCCCTGGCTGGTGAGGTGGGTGGAGGGAGAGGCCTGGATGCTCAGTCTCTGCTAGATGTGTCTCTTTGCAGCTTCTAGGCAAGTGGTGAAGATCTGGTAGGGGTTATCTGGCAGGTGTGGTTGCTGGATTCGGGGGAGGGTCTGCTCAGCAAGGGGGCAGTCCTAGTAGTGGGCCTGGAGGAAGTGTCTGGGGGGGTCTCAAGGAGGGCCCTGGGTGATGTTTGGGTGCTATCCACTGGCACACACTGGTGGTCTCTGCCTAGGGAGATGTCAGGGATGTTCTTGGCTGGCGGGTGCAGGAGGCTAGATCTTAGGACTATCTGCAGGGGTGGGCCGGTGTACCTGAGTGTGGGCAGCCACACTCTACTAATGAGCTCACTGCCCTCATGTTACATATTTGGGTCAGGCTAAGGGTGTTAAGTATCATGTAATTGACTAATTGAATACTTGATGTAGTTTGCATTGACTATTCGATTAGTCGATAATGCGACGCTGCCACTTTGAAATGCCGCAGCGGCGTTTCAAAGGGGGTAGTGCCACCCTGAGCCCAGGGTCAGCATGGAGCAGCTGACCCGGGGCTCCATGCGGTGCTGCCACTTTGAAGTACCTCCTTTTTCTCCCCTCCTTGCTGCCTCTGTTTGATAGGCTAACCTGTCGACTAGCCGACAAGCATTTGCTTATCGGATAGTCGACTCATCTTAACAGCCCTAGGTCTGGCAGGAGGGACTCTCTGCCCATGCCCCCAGGCAGGAAGGTCTGATCTGGACTTGTGGTGCTGCAAGACCGGGGAACTCCCTGCCACAGAATCCGGTGTGCACATGCTGGCCTCTAGCTAGAACAGGGACACTCAGCCACCAAGCCAAAACAGAAATCAGGAAGAACCAGGGTGGAGGACCCCTAGGCTCCCTGCTTCTCCCACAACTCCCTGAGAGGAAGTAATCAGTTTCCCCTATGTAACCTGAGGCTGAGGCAAAGAGGGGGAAGATGCCCCCAAGTGACACAGCAAGAATTAGAACCCAGGCATCCTGGCTCCCAGCCCCCCCACCTCCTCTGTTCTAACCACTAGCTCCCACTGCCATTGCAGAGCCAGTCTAGAACTCAGGAGTTGGCTGGGATATGGGCTGGCACGACGCCCAATGGTGACCCTCTAGGTAGCTTCTGTTCTTCTCATATCTTGGCAAGCGACACAATGTGGCCCCATTTTCATTCCCTCTCTGAGTGGGAGCAGGGAACATGCCTAGGCATGATCATACCTAAAGGACTGGGGTATCTTGTGTTCTTGTAGCCACCTCTGTGCCTAGAGAGACCGAGGGGGTGGGGGGGATGTGAGAGACAATGCCAGGATATGCCCCCTCCTGATACATAGGCAGGGACTGAACCCAGGAGTCCTGGCTCTCAGCCCCCAACCCCACTCTAACCACTAGACCCCACTCCCCACATCCTCAGCTGATTGGCCTGGGAGTGGGGGAGCTTGCCAAGCCTCTTCCAGGACATGGGTGCCTCATGGGAAGGGGGGGGGCAAAGGGGCTCCTCCACCCCCAGACCAATCATGGTCTGGGGTTGGGGTGGCCCTGAACCTTCCAGGGTGGCCCACGGCTACTTCAGAATTTTTTTTAAGTGGCCCACTCGCAAATATTATTGCCCACCCCTGGTCTTCAAAGTGGTTGCCTGGAGCTTGGGAAGGGAAGTGGGTTCTAATGGTTATAGCAAGGGCTGGGAGCCAGACTCTTGGATTCACTCCCCGATTCTGGAAGGGGAGTGGTGTCTAGTGGTTGAAGAGGGGTAGAAGCCAGGACTCCTGGGGTAATGACTGGGGAGCAGAATCTAGTTCAGTAGTAAGCTAGGTGCATCCCACCAGGGTTCTGGGTGTGGCCCAGGAGACATTTTGCTCACTGTTGCCCACACACAAGGTTGCCAGATGCCTGTGTTTTCTCTCCCTGTTGCTGTTTCTTTTCATTACTCGTATTATTCAAGTCACATGCACCCTCTCTCTGCCGCCAATCAAAGCGCTACTACGGTTACACCCCCTCCAGCTCCCCCAAATACTAGGGACACCAGCGCCGTTACCAAAACAGGCCTATCCCGGGACTCCATCTTGGTTAGGACAGTGGCGGCCCACTGAGATGAACAAGGGGCGCTCATGCGGCCCGCTCACTAGCCCGGGTGGCCCATCGCTGATCTACGGGCTAAGGCCCGGGGGTGGTTCCCACAAAGAGCAGAGCGCGGCGGGGAAGAGCAGGGGGTGCAGCGGGGGGAGCTGGAGAGGGCCCTGCGGGTGCAGCTGGAAGGGGCCTGCAGGGAGATACTCACCGGAGGCGGGTGCAGCGGGGTGGCGGCCTCTCCCCGCGGCGGGGGCACAAGCAGCCCGGGCTGCAAGGCCAGCCACTAGCAACAGCGCTGCCGTCTTCCCCGGGGCTGGGTGGGTGGGACGTGGCAGCTGTGACCTACAGTGGAGGGGACCAATCAGCTGCTGCGGATGCGGGGGCAAGCGAGTCCCGGGACCTATCAGGGCGCTCCCTGGGCTGCTGTTTGTCCCGGCGCTGCAAAAATCCCAGCACGGTTCGTGCGCGGTGACAGCCCCGCCCGGACAGAGCAAGCTGGAGAAAGGTGACGGCCGGGGCAAGCCGAGGCGACTAGTCACCCCAGAGGGACCCAGGACCCCTGGGTTCTTTGCCTGGCTGTAGGAGGGAAGTGGGGTCTAGTGGGTACAGCAGAGGGAGGGGCTCTGACCCAGGACCCCTCGGTTCTCTGCCTGGCTGCGGGAGGGGAGTGGGGTCTAGTGGGTACAGCAGAGGGAGGGGCTCTGACCCAGGACCCCTGGCTTCTCTGCCTGGCTGCGGGAGGGGAGTGGGGTCTAGTGGGTACAGCAGAGGGAGGGGCTCTGACCCAGGACCCCTGGCTTCTCTGCCTGGCTGCGGGAGGGGAGTGGGGTCTAGTGGGTACAGCAGAGGGAGGGGCTCTGACCCAGGGCGCCCGGGTTCTCTGCCTGGCTGCGGGAGGGGGGTGGGGTCTAGTGGGTACAGCAGAGGGAGGGGCTCTGACCCAGGACCCCTGGTTCTTTGCCTGGCTGTAGGAGGGAAGTGGGGTCTAGTGGGTACAGCAGACGGAGGGGCTCTGACCCAGGATGCCTGGGTTCTGTGCCTGGCTGTAGGAGACCATTGGCAGATAGAGCAGACCTAACATTTTATGTCTTCCGCCCCCCCTCCGCTGGGCTTTTTCCGGCTGGATGGAAAACTGGGGAGCGAAGCCCCCATCTAGGTTCTGTCGCCCGGCAGTCGGGGTGAGGTGGGCCTGGCGCTGGGCTGGCTGTGCCCTGTCAGAGCCGCAGAGGGGCCAGCATATCCCTGCGGGAGCAGCGATGGGGGCGGTGGGACCCAGGCGTCCGGCCCGGCCGTCGCTGCTGCCCGGCTGGGTGTTTGCAGCGCACAGGAAGGGGCTGGGAGGAGACAGGAGCTGCGAGCCGGAGAACCAACCCGGCGGAGAGGCGGGGAAACTGGGTTCTGGGGCGGGGAGGGCTCGGCGGGGCTGCTTTGTGGGGTGGGGGCAGGAGCTGTGTTGGGGAGGGGAAGAGCCGGAGTTGCAGGGAGGGGAAGGTAAGTGGGGCAGGTGCGGGGGAGGGGGTTGCACTGTGCAGCTGAGCCAGGAGATGCCAGGGGGAGAAGTGTGTTGGCGGAGTTAATTGCACCTTCTCCGGGTTTATGCCGCTGGCCTCTCACCTGCTGGTACCAATTCTCTCTGGTGCTTCCCTGTTGCTCTCAGTATCACAGGGGTCCCTAACATCCAGAGGGACCCCCTCCCCTTACCTCACCAAGGCTATGTCTACACTCGCGGCTTCTTGGCAAGTAATATAAAATGAGGCTAAGCGTGGAATATCGCCCAGCCTCATTTGCATACCTAATGAGCCACTATTTTTTTCAGAAGAGGCTCTTGCGCAAGCAGGAGCGTCTACACTGCCCCTTCTTGCGCAAGAAAAACCTTCTTGCGCAACGCCATTCTTTCTGAAAAGTAATAGGTGTAACAGAATTGCGCAAGAGGGTTTTTCTTGCGCAAAAAGGGACAGTGTAGATCCTCCTTGCGCAAGAGCCTCTTCTGAAAAAAATGGTGGCTCATTAGGTATGCAAATGAGGCTGGTTTATATTCCACGCTTAGCTTCATTTGCAATTACTTGCGCAAGAAGCCGCGAGTGTAGACATAGCCCAATTGTCCTGTCTGCTCCCTGTGCCGGCTCTCTCACATGTCCCTTTAATACCCCTCAGATGGGGGGGTTCTCTCTCCTCCCCCTTTGCGTCTGCTACAGCCATTTGTCCTTGTCCTGATGGAAAAGGTTTGCCTCCAGTCATTCCTCAAATGGAATCAGTGGAGGCTATTTAGCTGAGCTCAGAGACAGGTTGGCTTTGGGATGGGAGTACAGGATCTTTCAAAATGGGTCATTTCTGACGAAAATGCCCCATCTAAACTGCCGGGGGGGTTTCGAAAAGCCCTGTTTCGAAAAAAGCGGCGGCTGCCATTCTGCAAATGAAGCGAGGGATGTTTAAATCCAAACTTCATTTGCACTTTCGATAACTCTAATTTACATTCCTCTGCCAACAGAGGAGTGTTGTTTAGACTAGCCTCAGAGAGTAGTTATTAACAGTTCACAGTCATACTGAAAGGGCATAATGAGTGGGATTTCTGCAGGGTCTATTTTGGGACTGGTTCTCTTCAGTATCTTCATGAACTATTTAAATATTAGCATAGAGAGTACAATTATTAAGTTTGTAGATGATACCAAGCTAGAAGGGGTTGCAAATGGTTGGAGGATAGGGTCATAATTCAAAATGATCTGGATAAACTCTAGGGCTGTGTCTACACTGGCATGTTATTCCGGAAAATCAGCCGCTTTTCCGGAAAAACTTGCCAGCTGTCTACACTGGCCGCTTGAATTTCCAGGAAAAGCACTGACGATCTAATGTAAAATCATCAGTGCTTTTCTGGAAAAACGATGCTGCTCCCGTTCGGGCAAAAGTCTTTTTCCGGTAAACTGTTCCGGAAAAGGGCCAATGTAAATAGCACAGTAGTATTTTCCGCAAAAAAGCCCCGATCGCGAAAACGATGATCGGGGCTTTTTTGCGGAAAAGCGCATCTAGATTGGCCACGGACGCTTTTCCACAAAAAGTGCTTTTCTGGAAAAGCGTCCTGCCAATCTAGACGCGCTTTTCCGAAAATGCTTTTAACGGAAAACTTTTCCGTTAAAAGCATTTCCGGAAAATCATGCCAGTGTAGACGTAGCCTGGGAATGATCTGAGTTACATAGGATGAAGTTTAATAAGGACAGATGCAACGCACTTGGGAAGGAACAGTCAGTTTCACACATACAGAATTGGCAGTGACTAGCTAGGAAGGAGTACTGCAGAAAGGAATCTAGGGGTCATAGTGGACCAGCAATGTGACACTGTTGCAAAAAAAGCAAACATGATTCTGGGATACATTAACAGGAGTGTTGTGAGCAAGACATGAGAAGTCATTCTTCCTCTCTGTTCTGTGCTGATTAGGCCCCAGCTAGAATATTATGTCCAGTTCTGGGCACCACATTTCAAGAAGTTGTGGAAAAATTGGAGAAGGTCCAGAGAAGAGCAACAAAAATGATTCTATCAAAAATGATAGAAAACATGACCTACGAGGGAAAACTAAAAAAACTGGGCTTGTTTAGTTAAGAAAAGAGAAGACTAAGAGGGGACATGATAGCAGTTTTCAAGTATCTAAAAGGGCATTAGAAGGAGCAGGGAGAAAAAATGTTCTCCTTGGCCTCTGATGATTGGACAAAAAACAATGGACTTAAATTGCGGGAAAGGAGGGTTAAGTTCGACATTAGGAAAAACTTCGTAACTGTCAGGGTGGTTAAACACTGGCATAAGTTGCCTATGGAGGCTGTGGAATTGCCATCTCTGGAGATATTTAAGATCAGGCTGGATAGACATCTGTCGGGGTTGATCTAGACAGTGCTTGGTCTTGCTGTGAGTGCAGGGGACTGAACTTGATGACCTCTCAAGTCCTTTCCAGTTCTAGAATTCTGTGATTTAATGAGTTTGCTTCTTTCCATTTCATTAAAAATGTCAGTTAAAAATAGGAATGTAAGTGACTAGTTGACTACCCGATAAACCTAGGCTTATTGGGTAGTCGAGTCACTACTCAACTAGTTGTCCCCTGTTCTTTGCTGCTTCTGTATCAGAGACAGCAAAGGTGGAGAGCAGGAGCTGATGGTGGGGGGAGCTGGCTTAAAAGCTGGTTATCCCCAGCACTGTCTCCGTGGGGGCAGGGGAAGCAGAGGAGACAGAGATGCAGTGGTTGAAATGGCACAAGTTTGAGCAGTCCCAGCTCACACTGGATCCCAGATACTGCGCCTCTGCTCCCAACAAGCCACAGAGAACTCCCTTGTTGACTAATTGAGTAGTTGATGGAAATTCCATTGACTACTCAATTAGCTTCCCAACCGCTATTTAACATCCATAGTTAAAAATCCCTCTTAGTTTTGGGGTTGGTCCCCATGCTTCTAAATTGCAGAAACTTCTTTGTGGGAGGAAACCTCTTGCCCTAAATTGTTTTCCTCTTGGAGGTTGCAGGAGCTTAAACTGCCCAGTGGTCATCTGTCCCTTCTCCTTTGTAACAGGGCCTGACTTTTGTTCATAACCTGATTCTTGCTAACTTTGCTTTATAGCAGCAAGGGCTTTTACCAGGCCTCCTGTCTCAAGCTGTCTCTTTCTGCTACTCTGGGACTGGCATGAAAGTGACTCTGCACACACAACCTGTCCTTGTTTCTCCTCCCACTAGCAATTGCAGGAGCAAATCCAGCTGTGGGAGAGCAAACAATGCAGGGGTGAGCCTTTCCCAGCCAGAGGGGCAGAGACTGGGGAAGGAAATAGAAGGGGAAAAGGGACTGAAGGGACCAGCGGGAGAAGTGAATGGGGAGAGAGATTTCCAGTTCTCTTACCTACCCAGACATGTATTCTAGCACCCTGGGCAGCATCACTTTCCTATGAACAAATTGAGGATCAGAGAGAGGAAAAGCCAGTTACTGACTCCATATTTCCCTTGCTTGGGTGTCACATTGACCCCCAGGGCAGCAAGAGGGAATCCCCTGCAGTGACTCATTTGATTCTGCTCTTTTCCCATTTTCTGTCCAAAGACTTTGTTCCGGGGGAGGTTTAAAGTTGTGTTGTGAGCTTAGCCTGGCAGGAGGGGCCAGGTCTACATGGTAATAAAGAGATCTAGCATGGTCCCAGTGTGGCAGAGTGTAGGATGTCTGTCTGCCGGGAATGGCCTGGAGGAAAGGTGACGTGCAATTGATTCTAATCTGTTTTGAAACTTCCACAACCATCCTTCTCACCCCAACAGACTGTGGCACGACATTCATGTATCGCTCCAGCTCATCGCGTCCTGCCATGGCACAGGGCAGAGAAATGGCTGCAGCAGAGCCAGTTCAGGTAGGGATTTTTTGGGGGCTGCTGGTGGGTTCCTGCTGGAGGGAGGGGGAAAGATGCACAGGAAGGGGGAAAGCTTTGGAGGTTGGAGCAGGGTGGAGAAAAGGAGGAGGACAGAGAATGGCAAACCTTTCAAGACAAGGTTGAATATGTGGCTTAGATTTTAGGAACAGATCCATGAGATCTGGAGGTGGACGTGGCCTAATTTATGGAAGGGGAAAGAATGGGGCTGGGAGAACCAACCAGACTCCCTGTGCTGGAGCTTGACCCAGCCAACCAGCAGCTGCTGGGAGATATGAAGAGGGCCCCCTTCAGGAAGGCTTAGGGGAGCTGGTCTTCCCTTTACATCCAGTTCCTCACAATGAGGAGGGTGTTGGGCTTGCTACCAGGGGGCTCTACCCCGGGACCCTGCAAGGGGTTGCATCTTCAATATCAGTTCCTGGCTAGTAGGGGTGGGATCCGTCTGGTGGGAGAGGCAAGGGGCCTCTTACCTGCGTGTTTAATGAATGTTCTGAGCAGGCTGAGGGTGGGACTCTGATTGAGAGCCACCAGAGCTTCCATTTGGTTGGCTCCTCTACCCCATGGCTAGTGGGACAGTAGGTGCTGAGCAGGGTTGCCTATTGCTATTTCAGGGGCCGGTGACCTTCAAGGAGGTGGCTGTGTATTTCACCAGGGCAGAGTGGGCTCTGCTGGACCCCGCTCAGAGAGCCCTCTACAGAGCTGTCATGCAGGAGAACTACGAGAATGTGACCTCGCTGGGTAAGGAGTCCTTTCCCCGCGGTTCTTAGAAGGGGAAATGCAGAGTTAAGGTTCATGTCACCCCCATACAATGTAACCTTAACTCTGCCCTGTCTCAGCATCAGCATCACCCCAGCATGCTAGCACTCTCCCCTTCTAGCTACCGAACTCTCTAGGAACAGCACTGGAGCAGCACAGCACAAAGTCTAACAACTTCTCTTTGCTGAGGCAAAACTTGAATTTAGGTCCAGCATGATGAATGGAAGTCCCCCGCCCCACACTCAAACACCAAGCCCCCTCCACAGAAACCAGCTCAGACTTGCAAAAGAATATCACCGCTTTGCCCTCTCTAGCTGAATCACTGACTTTGCTTGTCCCTCCTTGTGACAAATGAGGGATCTTCTAGAAAAGTGGATCAGGGGAAAAGCTATTTCGAGCTTTGAAGACATGTGTGATTTCTGTTGTTCAGGAAGAATTCCTGAATATGTCTAATTATGATTAAAGCCCTGCAAATCCATGCATATGTGCTTTATATCCGTTTTTGCAGATATCATTTTTGTATCTAGACCCCTGCACGTTTGTGGATATCCCCTTTATATCCAGGGGTATCTGTGCAGGGCTCTAATGATGATGTAAAAGAGTGTTTATGGGATAAAAAGGTGTAATGAGTAGAAGCTCTTGCTTCCTGTGCTGATCAGTTTGAGCACTCAGTCACCTGGTAAGAGTAAATCTCAGGCAGAGGTATTTAAGTTTGGTGGGAAACGAGGTCCCTGCTTTACTCTGGGAAGAAAGAGGGTGAATGGAAGGCTGGGCATTTGCATTCACAGTTTCACTCCCCTGTTACTTATCAAAAGTCACTTGTACAGACTGAGGAGCCCAAAAGATGCTGTCACTGAAATTCCACTGAGCACCCGAAGAAGAAATGCCTTATGCTGAGTGGGAACAGGTAGTAGGTAACACATGGGAATGCTGCTCCCCAGAACACAAAAGCACCTCAAACAGTGGCCACTTATCACACAGGATTTCTAAAGGTTGTTGCTGCACAGCCAAGCAGGAAGCACTGCAAGCTGTTAATGGCAGAGCACTCCAAGGCTACGTCTACACTGTCGGGTTCTTCCGGAGAGTGTCCACACTGCCCGCCTGCTCTTTCGCAAGAAGATTTACAGAAAAGTGTGGTAAGAGAGGGCTTCTTGCACAAGAGCTACGCTCTTTTCTAACAAGTGTAAGCTCTCTTGCGCAAGAGGGCAGTGTGGACGCACGGCAGGGGCTTTCTTGCGCAAGAAACCCTATGGCTAAAATAGCCATCAGAGCTTTCTTGCACAAGACAGCATCCATACTGCCATGGATACTCTTGCGCAAAAGCACCTGGCAGTGTGGATGTGTTCTTGCACAAGAACTCTTACACAAGAACCCACCAGTGTAGACATAGCCCAAGAGTGGGGAAGAGATTTCTGTGGTCAGGAAGGTCCTGGTCCAGAGAGAAGATATGTTGCATGGGTGGATAGCAGAACTTGAATTAGTGGGAGGCCACAAAATCTTTGTGCCTTGGGCTCGAGTGCACATAGAAACTGGGGATCTGCAAGCTGAACTGATGGTAGCTGCAGTGTCTAACAACTCATATCCAGTGTGAATTGGGAATGACTTTGTTAATGTGGCTAAGACAGTCCAAGGGTCTGTTAAGCAGTGAGAAGGGATCTTGTGCTAAAACCCCAGGAGGGGAGGGAAAAGCCACAAAAACAGCTAAGGAAATGGAAGGGTGTCTCTTTAATTCCTCACCAGGAGCGCAAAGCCATGTGTCACAAGGGGTGGATAAATCCAGCTCCTGGTCATCTTCCTTGGGGAGGGGAGTGTCTTGCTCTCCAGGTCTCTGGCTGCCAGGAAGTTGTAGTTCAGCAGGGGACAAATCCTGCCCTAGCATGCAGGCACATGTTTTGAAGGAGGGCCTTCAAGGGGAAATTGGGGTCCAAGAAGCCACTATGAGCGATGAGGATTCCTAGGGCTTGGTAACTGAAGGCCAACCCGCTTCTAAGGGAAAGAAGGGTACAGGCTATCTAGTGAAGAGTCTGTCTTGACTAGAGCTGGACAGGGGACACACTTCATTCTGGAGAACACAAGTATGCCCTGAGAAGGAAGGTGTCAAGGCTATTCCTCGCTCTGGAACTCCGAGTGCAGAAGTTGGAAGCCCGCAAGAGACTCTATAGGCTTCTGCTTTAGAAAAAACTCCCCAAGGGCACAGATTCCCTGGCCTTGGGAGATGGGCTGTCACCATCAAGTGAAAAACCCATTCTTTGTCCCAGGAAGAAAGCACTTGAACTTCTTCCAGAGGGGTATCCCTAAGTTCTTTTACCACAAGAAAGTTTGGGGGCAAAAGAGAAGACAAGCTGCAATCTCTGATAGCTGACCTCTCAGGCTGTGTCTAGACTGGCCACTTTTTCTGGAAAATCAGCCGCTTTTCCGGAAAAACTTGCCAGCTGTCTACACTGGCCGCTTGAATTTCCGCAAAAGCACTGACGATCTCATGTAAGATTCTCAGTGTTTTTGCGGAAATACTATGCTGCTCCCGTTTGGGCAAAAGTCCAATGGTGATCGGGGCTTTTTTGCGGAAAAGCACGTCTAGATTGGCACGGACGCTTTTCCGCAAAAAGTGCTTTTGCGGAAAAGCGTCCGTGCCAATCTAGATGCTCTTTTCCGAAAATGCTTTTAACAGAAAACTTTTCCGTTAAAAGCATTTCCAGAAAATCATGCCAGTGTACATGTAGCCTCAGTCTTAGGTATTCACTGACAGACCTGTTACCTTCCAGGACTCGAGAATTAAATCATAGCCTTAAAAAAGATTTTATTAACAAAACAAAAAATATACTTGGTAAAGTATACTTGGCTACTAGATGTTACAGAGCAACTGAGAAAAGAGCAAATTAAAACAGAGAGAAATTGTATCTCTTGGATCCAGCTTAAAATACAGTGTATGGGGGGAAGGGGGAATACATGGACTTAGCAGAGAGAAGTTTAACCAAACAACAAAATGAAGAAAATAACCTGATTGAGTCTAAACAGTCAGACGGAAGGTGAGGATGGGAACAGGTGTGTCTCCCTGCTTATTACAGGGGAAATGCCAGACACCTCATCTGTGGCACAGGTTGTAAGAAGGATGTGTGTGTCTGATCTCCTGGAGGGAAGCAGTCACATAACAGGACCTCTTGGGGACGGGACAACAAAGGGTGTCCCCAGGATGACTGGCAGTGCGTCACTGAGACAAGGTGGGTATAGGAGCTGAGGTTCTCTGGAAAGGCCCCACATTTGCAAAATGTGTATCCTGCTGTACTTGGGAAAACTCTCTCTGTCTCCTCACGGCAAAGAGGGGTCTGTTCCAAGCAAGCTGGTTTCTATGAATGTGCAACTGAACCACCCTTTGAGCGGGCAGTGACAGCCACTTCCTGGGCAGGGAAACCCCTCTCCACACCCAAGCATCAGGCATTGAGTGTTAAGAGTGATTGTACCAGGGTCATTACTCATGGCTGCAGTGCCTCCTGCTGGTCTCCTCAGGAATTAGCTCTTCAGCCCCAGGGCCCCTTTGGCTGGAGGGGTGTCTTGCCCTGTCGTTGCACTGGTTCAGGCCCCATGTCCTTTCCTGCCCACAGTGCCCTTTTGTCACAGTACTGCCCTGTGCACTGCCCCCACAGTCTGGGGTCCTCCCTTCCCAGGGAACCCCAGCCCCCTATACCTACCTTGCTCAGTGACCCACTGCCAGTCATCATTTAGCCCCTGCCTCAGGGGCAAACTGCAGTGTGAAATGGCCACTCATCATTGGCGAGGGGATGTTAACTTGCTGCCTCCTGCAGCCCTAGTATCCTCAGGTCTTGAGAGCAAGGCCTCAGCCTGGGAGTTTGCCTGGATACATCTCCCCAGCTCTCCCTGCCTTTCCCCAGTTTCCTAGGCAGCCAGGTCCTTCCTGCTCAACAGCTGGAGCAAGAAAGAGTCTCTTCCCCAAGAGCCCCTATTTATACTAGCAGCAAGGCCCTAATTGGATGCTACCTGGCTGCTTCCTCCACAGCCCCAGCCCTCTCCCAAGGCTGGATTTAACCCTTGTTAGGGCTAGTTCAGTGCAGATGCCCCCTCACAGTGATCCGTGCAATGGGATCTCAGGAGAGGGAAGAGGAGGAGACTGCGAGATCTCCATGCACCCTTTCCTCCCCAGAACCTCATAGACACACTTGAACTGAAAACCTTTAGGCTGTGTCTACACTGGCGCGATCTTGCGCAAAAGCAGCCGCTCTTGTGCAAAAACTTGCTGCCTGTCTACACTGACTGCATGTTCTTATGCAAGTAAACTGACGTTCTAATGTATGAATCAGTGCTTCTTGCGCCAGAACTCTGATGCTCCCGTTCAGGAATAAGCCCTTTTGAGCAACTGTTCTTGCGCAAGAGGCCAGTGTAGACAGGCAACATGAATTTCTTGTGCAAGAAAGCTCTATGGTTAAAATGGCCATCAGAGCTTTCTTGCGCAAGAGAGCGTCTACACTGGCAAGGATGCTCTTGCACAAAAGCACATGCCAGTGTAGACACTGTCTTGTGCAACTACTTTAACGCAAGAACTCTTGCGCTAAGGAGTTTTTGCGCAAGATCATGCCAGTGTAGACGTAGCCTTACTGAAGGAAAAGGAGAGCCCGTATCTAAATACACACTTAGGTACATGAAGGGATTGAAAGATGCCATGAACACTAAACAATCCAAGTGGTCTAGACCGGCGTTTCTTAAAGTGTGTTCCGTGGCACGCCGGTGTGCCATGGAGAGAACAGAATTAAAAATGGCCACCCTTAAGGGGACAGAAAAAAATAACAAAGGGTCTGGTAGCACTTTATAGACTAACAAAACATGTAGATGGTATCATGAGCTTTCATGGGTTATGAGTTATGAGTAGGGGATATGAAAACTCGAAATAAATAAGAGAAGTGGGGGGAAGAGAATGATGCTCTGTCTCCCATCCCCATCCTGTTTTTTCTTTAAGTATCTGGATAATTGGTGCTAAACCTAAGCAGATAAAGATCAAAGTCAATAGATAGATTGCGAAGAGAGGAAGGATACCACTCAGAAAGCTGTTAGCACCTTCAATGGTAGAGTCCCCGCCAGTTTAAATCCCGATTGAGTCCATTAGCATGTGAATTGAATTTGTGTATATAATGCAATTCCAAACTTTGTGTATTTGGCTTGAGGAGCTGGCCTGTGACAGCCAAATACACAGAGAAAGTTTGGAATTACATTACTTACACACATTCAATTCACATGCTCATAGACTCAATGGGGATTAAAACTGATTGTAAACCCCTTAAAAATATGTGACATACTTGATTTTTTTGGGGGAAAAAACTCTTTTGTATATGCTAGGAATTGTGCCAAGAGAGTCTCATCAGCATCCTGCTTCTCAGCTTATATCTGTTACCAGACTCATCATATGTCTACAGTACAGAGTTTTGTTGGAAAAATGGCCATTTTTTTGACAAAACCTGAGTTGCGTCCTTTCGAAAGTAAATCGAAAGAATTCGAATAAACTTGGGGCTTTTAGAGTTGTTAGACTATTTAAAAAGAAAATATTGCTGCTGTCCGCCAAACTGACAGGTGAGTCTTGCGCCTGTGAGCATGTAGGGAGCTGCCCACTGGGTTTTACTACTTTAAAATGGGCTGGTGTTAAAGTAATGGAATCTTCGTTGTGACAAACGTCCCATGAATCCTCCTGATCTCCCTTGTTTTCTATCCTCTGAGCAGGGTTTCAAGTTTCCAAACCTGATGTGATTTCACAGATGGAACGAGGGGAGGAGCCTTGGGTCCTCGAGCTTCAGGGCTCTGAGGAAGAAGCGATCCTGAGAGGTGCCTGCACAGGTGAGGGATCATTAAACTAACTCAAAAACTCTGAGGGCCCAAAGCAAACAGCTGTCACTCCTTGTACAGGTCGTGAGAGCTCCTGGAGTTCCGGAGTATCCCAGAGAAGTTGTTATCTGGGGTTAAGAATATGGTATTTGATATGGGTATGGCTCGCCTGATCTGACTGGGAGGTTCTAGTTTTGGCATCCCATCCCAGTTACAGAGTTTGAAAGCTATGTAACTCTATTTCTGGAAGCGGATCTGGGAGCCCACAGCAGTCACGATTACACTGCGAGCAGTGCCAAATAAAACAATTTTTATTAGGATTGGTATTAAGATTGCAAACAATACAAAGTACACAGCAAGGGTTACACAAATGGATTCAGTCATCCCAGAGGGTAGCATAAATGAAACCTGGGTATACCATTGTGATTTATCTAAGCAGTTTCAATTACCTAGTATAGTACCGTGTCCACACACACCCTCCTGGAGAACCTGGGCGTGGAGGAACCAGCCCCCTTCGCCGGTGGCACTTGGATCTCAGTAAAAGGTGGAGTATGATAAGCAGAATATGATAGAGAGAAACTTAGAAAGAATGAATAAAGGAAGGAGTTTGAGGTAGACAGCCTCAGGCAGAAAGTTCTTTGTGAGGAAATAAAATCTTGCCGGACAATGACTGCTATAAGTTTTTGTGTGTAATTTTTTCATTATCTTAGCCAACTTCTTAAGGTCAAAAACAGGTTTCCACACCCTGAGATGCTGAGGGTACACACATCTGATTCGATGATTGAATTGGGGCGTCCTTTGAATATACATGAGTAAAATCATTTGATGCCCTTTCGGACCAGTTCCCTGAAGTGGGAAAAATGGGATCCTGCGGCCAGATACTCATGCCTTCTGTTTCCTTGATCGGGATGTCAGTTTGGCTGGGTCTTGCATTTTTGGACTCTTTTTAGATCTCACGAGGCATTGACTCACATCTAATCACGCCAGTGTGGCCATTATGAGTATTCTGACCCAACTGAAAATTTCACCACAAACCTTTTCACAGCTTCTAAAATCTATAAACAGGATTTTATATCCTTTAACCCTTAATTATACCACTACCGCCAAAGCTAACTTCTTATACGGTACAATCCCAGTAAGCCCTGGCATTCCTGCTAGATTATAGTGAAAAAAATATATATGTAGAAAAGTGTAAAAAGCATAGGCTACAAATTAAATATAGAAAAGCATAGGCTACAAAGACTTGTAGCCTCAGGGCAGCTGTCACTCCTGGCTTTCCTACCCATCCTAGTTGACACCTGGCAGAAGCTCCCTGCGCAGGCCTGCCGATGGCCATAGGGCTAGGCAATTAAAAAGGGTCCAGGGTCCTCTGTCTGCCACTGAAATAGCAGGGGCTGGGAGACCCAGGTCCTTTTACATTGCCCACGTGGGCTGCAGGGCTCTTAGATGCATGCTCCCAAGTTCTGACGCCCACTGTGCACTGAAGAGTAGCTCTGGGCAGGGAATGCACCTACCACAGAGTGCTAGTGCAGGAAGGGCCCTGGGTGGCCCGAGGGCAAGTCGGGACAGCACCTCCCAGCTGTGCTGGGAAGGCAGAGCAAGGGGGAGGAGCCAGTCTGGCTGTGAGCATTTGCCATGTGAGTAAGCGGGGAGGGAGAGCTAGGCTGGGAAGAGATGGCGGGAGCCAAGCTCTGGGGTAGAGATAGGCATGGGACTACAGGGAGGGGGGCAGAGGAACCCAGCTGAGACGAGAAAAGAGCGAAGGGGTGGAGGGCAGAGATTGGCCGGGAGAAAGGAGCTGAGTGGGGGGCACAGAGCCACAGAGGGACAGAGCTGGGCTGAGGGAGTGTTGGGGGTCAGAGAGAGGTAGAAGCTGAGCTGGGCACAGGGCTGCTGAGGGGCAGGGCTGGGCTGGGGCTCATTGAGGGGAAAGAGTGGAGCTGGCACAGCACCGTTAGGGATAGAGCTGAATGGGGGTGGCTGGGGGAGCAGAGAGGAGAAGGAGCAAAGTTGGGCACAGGATTTGTGAGGGGCAGATCTAGGGGGCAGAAAGGGGATGGAGGGTGGGAGGGGGCACCTCCAGGTAGGTGAGGGATGGAACTGCAACCAACTGGGGTCCCTCTGATTAAAGGGTGGCACTTGAGGTTTCTCCAGGTGAGGGGAAGGGTGGCTTATGGCTTTGGCCAAGGGAGGGGGATGGAGACCTGTTCATTGTCCTGCCCTGATGAGATGTGGTGACAGAATGAGTCCCCTCCTTTCTCCCCTACTAGGGCTTCTGTTGCTCCAACTCTAATTTTGTTCTCCCTGTTCCTGCCTGTTTCTGAGGTTTCTGTCTTTGTCCCAGCAGGTGCTGGGATGGGGAGTGAGAACCAGGAGCTGAACCCTCAACAGGAAGACGCTGAGCGAGTGGAACCACACGGGGAGTTAGCGCAAGACTCCAAAGGGAATGCGTCCAGGTCTTGTGTGAAAGGGGAAGCCTGTGAGAATCAGCACAGGCCAGAAAGGGAGCAGGGAAACCAGCCCAGTGAGGAAGTGGGAAAATCCTTTAACTGTCAGGGAACTGACCAGGACATCAAGGAAACTGCAGCCCAGCAGAGAATAGCTACAGGAGAGGCAAAAAACACATGCACTGAGTGTGGGAAAAACTTCACTCTGACCTCCACCCTTATTAGACATCAAAGGATCCACACAGAAAAGCGCCCCTACAAATGCAGTGAGTGTGGGAAACAGTTCATTGAGAAAACACAGCTTCTTAAGCATCAGACAAGCCACACAAGAGAGCGACCCTATGAGTGCTGTGAGTGTGGGAAAAGCTTCACTCGGAGCTCAACCCTTATCAGACATCAGAGGATCCACACAGGAGAGAGACCATATGAATGCCACGAGTGTGGGAAAAAGTTCACTCGGAGCTCAGTCCTTATTAATCATCAGAGAATCCACACAGGAGAGCGACCCTATGAGTGCTGTGAGTGTGGGCAGACTTTCCCTCAGAGCTCAATTCTTTTTAAACATCAGAAGATCCACACGGGAGAGCGCCCCTACGAATGTGCTGAGTGTGGGAAACAGTTCATTGAGAAATCAACACTTATTAAACATCAGACAAGCCACTCAGGAGAAAGGCCCTATGAGTGCTGTGAGTGCGGGAAACAGTTCAGTCAGAAATCGAGCCTTATTAAACATCAGACAAACCACACAAAAGAGAGACCCTGTCAGTGCTGCGAGTGCGGGAAAAGCTTCACTCACAGCTCATCCCTTATTAGACATCAGAGGATCCACACAGGAGAGAGACCTTATGAATGCAGAGAGTGCGGGAAAAGCTTCACTTTCAAATCTGACCTTAATAAACATAAGAGAATTCACACAGGAGAGCGTCCTTATGAATGTTGTGAGTGCGGAAAACAGTTTACTTGGAGCTCGGGGCTTATTAATCATCAGAGAATCCACACTGGAGAGCGACCCTATGAATGCTGTGAGTGTGAGAAAAAGTTCACTCGCTGCTCAGGCCTTATTAGTCATCAAAGAATGCACACAGGAGAGCGACCCTATGAATGTGGTGAGTGTGGAAAAACGTTCACTCAAAGCGCAGGCCTTGTTAATCATCAGAGGATGCATACAGGAGAGCGACCCTATGCATGCTCTGAGTGTGGGAAAACGTTCCCTCAGGGCTCAGCTCTTTTCAAACATCAAAGGATCCATACAGGAGAGCGCCCCTATGAGTGCTGTGAGTGCGGGAAACAGTTCAGTGAGAAATCAAAACTCATTAAACATCAGACAAGCCACACAGGGGAAAGACCCTATGAATGCTGTGAATGCGGGAAAAGCTTCACTCAGAGTTCAACCCTTATTAGACATCAGAAGATCCACACAGGGGAGAGACCCTATGAATGCTGTGAGTGCAGGAAAAGCTTCACTTTCAAATCAGACCTTAATAAACATCAGAGAATTCACACAGGAGAGCGCCCTTATGAATGCTGTGAGTGCGGGAAACAGTTCACTTGGAGCTCAGGACTTATTATTCATCAGCGAATCCACACAGGAGAGCGACCCTATGAATGCTGTGAGTGTGGGAAAAAGTTCTCTCAGAGCTCAGGGCTTATTAATCATCAGAGAATGCACACAGGAGAGCGACCCTATGAATGTGGTGAGTGCGGGAAAACGTTCACTCAGAGTGCAGGCCTTGTTAATCATCAAAGGATGCACACAGGAGAGCGACCCTATATATGTTGTGAATGTGGGCAAACATTCCCTCACAGCTCAGCTCTTTTTAAACATCAGAAGATCCACACAGGGGAGCACCCTATGAATTCTGTGAATGTGGGAAAAGAGTCATCCAGTGTTCACACCTTAATAGACATCAGCGATTTCACAAGATAAATAAACTCCATAATAATTTTGCACAGTGCAGAGGACATACTATTTTAAAGACATTTGTCTTTCCACATAGTGACTTTTTAAGGCTGTTTAGACACTGTGCATCACTGTTGTCTGTGAGCTCCCCCAGGTGAGTTGCCTGCTTTTATTTTTGCAGGTCACCCTTCTCTATAGTGAATCCCAGGGTGCTTTCTACCAACTCTTTTCTCCTGTGAGGTATGGGAGTGTGTTTCCCTACTACAGGGAGAGTCCATTAGCTCCTTGTGCGGGAAATTGAGTGACCTCTGGTAGCTCTACTGAGTGAAAATTGACCTGGACTTTGTCTCCTCTAGTATTTTCCATGGAATTGGCCTACTCAAGATTGCTATCCTGATGGAAACACACAGAAATATTTGCAGTGCTGGTGCAGTCCGGGGATAGTGGTTAGGGTTAGCTAGCACATTCCCCTTAGACCTGTCCTAATCAACAAAAATGTTCGTGGTCTAAACAAGCCCTGAGCATCACATTTATGCTGTTACTTCATTAGCAGAGCAATTGTTAGAGATCACCCCAGTTATTCTCATATTGGTCCAGGTTGTGCTGGACAGCAGGTTGAAGTTTGAGAATCTGGGCACACTAGATAGGGCTTGGGGCTTCATCATCACAGGCAGGACCATTCTTACCCATATGCAGAATACTCAACAATATGGAGCACCTGAAAATGTGAGGCACCCCTGAGTCTTAATGCCCACCCAAGCATCTCTTCCAATCCCTGTTCTGTGGCTCTGCATCTTCCAGAGAGGATCTAGTTAATATAAAAGTGAAAAAGCCTGTTAGCAGAACACTGAACCTGTGAAAGAGCCATTCCAGTGGTAATGAAGCCTTTTAACAGATATTTGCCAACGCCAAGTAAATTGTCAGTTTCTGAATGTATTGTGTTAGTCATCAGGATCTTAATTTATTTGCTTTTAAAATATTTCATTGGTGTGTTGTTGAAGATCATAAAATCACATCTCTAAAAAATCATCCCTCCCCCCGTCTGCCATCAGGCAGAGGGGCACCAGTTTAATAATACTGCCTACGGCCCCATAAATCCTAAGGATGGCCCCATCCACAGGAGGTGCCTGACACTCCCTGGGGCTTGAGCTCTGCTCCTACTGAAGACAAAGCCCTGTCAGGTGTATCCCTTGGGGTGAAGCCCCTACCCAACCACTACACTGCAAAGCGGAGATCCCAAGCTCTCACTCAGTCTAACAGGTGGAGAACGTGTGTGTGTGTGGGGGGGGAGAGAATAGGTGCTGAGAGGCTCTGTGAGCTGCACTTTAATGGCAAAAGAGCCATTTGTGGCCTGCAAGCCACAGTTTGGCCACCCCTGCAATATGACATAGAGGAGGAGAAGGCATGGAGAAAATGTATCATTTCAGCCTCTGCAATGCCAGAAGGAAATGGGAAGAGTTGGAGGGCTTCTCTCCTTCCCCATCACCATCATTATGCCCACCCACTCCAGCAGGGGTCCGTTTGTTTCACAGTAGGCTACGTCTAGACTGGCATGATTTTCCGCAAATGTTTTTAACAGAAAAGTTTTCTGTTAAAAGCATTTGTGGAAAAGAGTGTCTAGATTGGCACGGATGCTTTTCCACAAAAGCACTTTTTGCGGAAAAGCATCTATACCAATCTAGACGCACTTTTCCACAAAAAAGCCCCGATCGCCATTTTCGCGATTGGGGCTTTTTTGCGCAAAACA
This sequence comes from Pelodiscus sinensis, assembly GCF_052426305.1. NCBI lineage: Eukaryota > Metazoa > Chordata > Testudines > Trionychidae > Pelodiscus > Pelodiscus sinensis. The sequence goes on along the minus strand of NC_143073.1, from coordinate 13,464,412 downwards.
AATCTGAGCTGTCTACACTGACCCTGTTGCTCAAAAGCTTTGCGCAAAAAGGACTTTTGCCCGAATGGGAGCAGCATAGTATTTTCGCAAGAAGCATTGATTGCAGACAGTAGGAAGTCAGTGTTCTTGCGGAAATTCAAGCAGCCAGTGTAGACAGCTGGCAAGTTTTTCTGCAAAAGCAGCTGCTTTTGCGGAAAAACTTGCCGGTCTAGACACAGCCAGTAGAGTTTATTGGCTGGTCTTCTAACCTTCCAGCTCCCAAACTTAATAATAGCAGTTTGATCCTAAATCTGACTCATTAAAGCTGGAGATGAAAGCGTCTCAGACTTGGATAGGGAATCCAGATGAATCCCAAACACAGCATGGATCGTTCTGTGCTCTAATCCCCGTTTCCATCTATTAGCAAAGCCATTGCTGGGCTTTTTCCTGCTGAGCTGAGGGGTTTTTTTTCCAGCTTTTCCCCCACTGTGATTGTGCTCATTGGGTTTTTTTCCACTGTGGAGTGAAGCACATTTGAATGGATCAGAGAAGAATGTGATGGGGGAATCTGCTCTGCTGACTTCTAAGCCATCAGATGTGACCTGTTCAGAAATTTCATTTTGTATGAAAGAGCAAGTGATTTACACTGCTCTGTATTGCGGGTTTTCCTCTCTCTGTCTCTCTCTCTGCTGATGGCTATTTGGTCACATAATTGAATATTAGTTTTGCACTCCAGGAAGTTGTTCACATTTAATCGGGGACTTTGGGACAAATGACAGTTTGCTCTGAGAGTCCTTCCTTATTTTTATTTTTCACCTTTCCTTACTTCTGCATGATGAAATGGACGACGCTCACTTGCCATTCACTGCCCAGCAGAGGATGCTCCAATTGTGTGTTTAGGTCCCCTCTCCAAAATGGTGGTCACCCATATACCCCAAATTGCACAATGAATGGAGGTAACTGGAAGCATGTGGCCCATGAGCTGGGAAACACTCTCTATGTCTGGCTTGATGTGGAGAGACTAAAAGTGACACTTTTTCTGAATTTGCCCCTAGTAAATGCTGCAGTTGTGCATTGAATTGAAATCAGTGCTGAATGTGGGATAGGTGTAGCGCAGCGGTCACCAACCAGTAGATTGGGATCTTCTGGTAGATCTTGGAGCCTCTGACAGGAGATCTTGACTGGTTTGGCCAAAAGGCTGTTATCAAGCCCAGCACTTCAGCTGCCCCCCACAGACTCCTGCACATCTCCTGCTCTTTGCCTTGGAGATGTCCCCTCAGGAACCTCCTGCTTGCTGTGCAGGGCAGGGGAGACAGAGAAGGGTGCTGATGTCAAGATGCCTCCTCTCACACCCTGTATCCTATCTCCACAGAGCAGAGGGGGGGCACAACAGGGATTGGGAGGGAGTTTGCTGGCTGCTTTTGGGAGTGGTGCAGGGCTGGGACAAGGGTGAGCCTGCTTAGCCCCACTGCACCACCACCCAAGAGCCACCTGACGTAAGCAGTGCCCAGCTGGAGCCCACATCCCAAAACCCTACCCCAGTCATGAACCTCCTCCTGCAACCCAGGCCCCTGCCATAACCCTAAGTACCCCTGCATCCATCCACCTCCTACAGCCTGCACCTAGATCTTCCTCCGGCATCCCAATTGCCTGCCCCAAACTCAGCTCAGAGTCCCTTTCACACTCCAAATCTCTTAATCCAAGACCCGCATCTGCACTCCGACCTGCTGGCCCTGCCTGGTGAAAGTGAGGGAGGATGCGGGAGGGAGGATGGAGTGAGCAGGGGCGGGGCCTCAGAGAAGGGGCACAAAGGAGGTGGGGCAAGGACGTGGGTTTGAGGTAGATCTTGGATTGCACTTACATTCAAAAAGTGATCTCATGCTTAAAAGGGTTGGAGACCCCTGGGGTAGAGTATCTATTTTTAATAAATTCCTCTCCTTTGGAGTGTTACAGGGATTCTGATGTATGTGTGTTTCTGGTCCCTAATTTAGACCTGTGCTACTAGATTAAAGAAACAAATGGGGCCTATTTGTGGAAGCCATTCCTCCTTAACACTGCTCAGATGTTGGGTGATTTGGTAAAGGATGCTGCTGCAGAGAAATGTAAATCTACCCTCAGCACAGCCAAGGATTGGGCCCAAAATGAGGTTGAAATAGCAGACATCCAGTTGTTGACTTTTGCCCCGAGACGGAACCTGTGGTGGTCTCCGGTTCAGGTAGACCTGTTTTTACTTTGAACACTGCTCCCTAGATCAGTGTCTCTGATTAAAGTTCAAAGGATGCCGTGGCTTGGTCGAAAGGGCCTTCAAAATTCCATGAGGCAACATGAGAAGTAGTTGATGCCTTCAGAGGCTATTCCTTCCCTAGCCTGATTGGGTACCCAGGATTTCCATGGTGTTGAAGGGGCAATAATGAATGAGGAAATGAATGCATCAGGCTCTGATTTCAGACTGCTGGATATAAATGTTACGTCCTGAGTTATGCTTTTGTCTTGTGGTTTTATTGTGTTTTATGCATTTGCTCCACTTTCGTCTCTACCTCCTATTTCTTTGAAAGATTAGAAAGTGCTAAAACAGCGGAGAGTCTTTTTCTCATGATGCAAACCTTCCCGCGTAGTCTGAGACCCTTCCATCAACACTTATATCAGAAAAACCAGAAAGAAATGAACTCATAGCTGTGGAAGGCTCTTGTGCAGGTGCAGTCCACCTTTATAGAGTGCTCGCTTGTTGGAAATGGAGCCAAAAAGAAAGCTAACAGGTATAAATAGGTTAACTTTGAATATATTATTGTTATAATTGAAATTAAACATAAAGCTAATCACTGGTTAACCAGCCTTACTGTGTGATAACCTGAATTATATTGGAGCACTGCCTTACATTGGTTTGCTTTTGGATATTAATATAGGAAGTAGTGGCTAACCAAGAAAAGTTTATTTGATATAAGCTTTTGAGCTTACACAGAGTTTTTCCTTCAGGTTTGTGAAACTTAACACAGCGGCTACGTCTAGACTGGCATGATTTTCCGGAAATGCTTTTAACGGAAAAGTTTTCCGTTAAAAGCATTTTTAGAACAGAGCATCTAGATTGGCACGGACGCTTTTCTGCAAAAGCACTTTTTGCGGAAAAGTGTCCATGCCAATCTAGACGCGCTTTTCCGCAAAAAAGCCCCGATCACCATTTTCGCGATTGGGGCTTTTTTGCGGAAAACAAATCAGGGCTGTCTACACTGGCCCTTTTGTGCAAAAGTTTGCACAAAAGGACTTTTGCCCGAACGGGAGCAGCATAGTATTTCTGCAAGAACACTGACAATCTTACATGAGATCGTCAGTGCTTTTGCGGAAATTCAAGCGGCCAGTGTAGACAGCTGGCAAGTTTTTTCGGAAAAGCAGCTGATTTTCCGGAAAAACTGGCTAGTCTAGACACAGCCCCAGCGTGACACAGCTATATACAAAGTGGAAAAACTCACCTCTCACCAATACAAGTTAGTTAATAACAAATATTACCTCCCGCACCTTTGTCTGTCTAATATCTTGGGACCACAGCACATGACAGTGGAGGGGTTATAGTCATGTTGTTCCCAAAATAGTTTACTTTTAACAGAAAGAAATGAAAGGAAACAGGCATATGAGAAATGAAGCAACACACTTCTGTGCATGTTGATTCTGAACAGCGACAGATCTTGACTCCCTTCTAATTAAAAGACCTTCCTTTCTATGGCAGGTAAAATATAGTGTGGCAAGGTCCTTGCCCAGGCCCCTTGCCTTGAGACCCCTTCTTGGATCCCAAATCAACCAGAGACCCTTTCTGGTACAGTTACCCATGTCAGTGCCAATTTCCCACCACCTTCTATTTACAGAGCTTTTGTTCACAGCAAATTCAATCAGCCTCTCCTGGTTTGCACTACTACACACTCTGCCACATCCTGACTCCTCCTCTTTCACTTCCCTACTGGCTGCCTTTTATAGCCCTCTGGCTAATGAGGCCCACAGCGGCTTCTTTAGCCCTTTAGGCCTGGGGTTGCTCAGCTGGCTGTAATTAGCCTTTTCAGCCAGGCTGTAGTGGCAGAGCTCTGGCTTAGCCAGCAGTCTGTCACAACAGGATAAAGTAACATCAATAAGTGCAGCAACTAGATTTAGAAGAACATAAGAATGACCTATTGGGTCAGGCCAAAGGTCTGGCTACCCCATATCCTGTCTTCTGACAATGGCCAATGCCAGGCGTGTCACAATGAATAAACAGAACAGGGAATCATATCCTGTCACTCATTCCTGTTTTTTAAACAGTTAACATATTTAAACTAAATCTAAGCTTGTTATCAAAGTTGGTTTCCTAAATTCAGTTTTTAAAAACACCATTGAGACCTCTGCCCACCCCAACAGGGGTGAAAGGAGAAACACCAAGTGCTATCCTTAAAACTAAGCTCCTTTCTCAGTGGTGAGTGGAACTGATTGGTTTGCTGCTGAGGGTCAATGTTACCAGCCTCTCCCAAGAGTGGAAAAGGCTGCTTCCTCATTCATGCCAGTTCCCTCACCCCCTGCTCGAGGCTCTGCATGCTCTAGGCTGGTCTGAGAGCACTGCAATCCTGACTGTGCCCTCTTAGCATGGTTGGTTACCCAGCTGTGGTCTGAGCTAAAGATCTGGTGTTGGATTTTCCAGCAAGGCAGAATTTTGCTCCCAGCTTCAGCCTTTTCTAAATGGAACCCCAGAAATGCCAAGAAAAGGAAATTGACTAGACTGATCCCACACACCCAAAAACAACCCACAAAGTTTTCTGAAGCTCATTCACACCCTGCTTATGCTTATTAATTAAAGACTCCTTAGGCTATGTCTACACTCGCGGCTTCTTGTGTGAGAAATATGCAAATGAGGCAAAGCATGGAATATCGCTGTGCCTCATTTACATACCTAATGAGCCGCCATTTTTGCAGAAGAGGCTCTTGTGCCAGAAGGAGCTGTCTACACTGCCCCTTCCTGCGCAAGAAAAACCCTCTTGCGCAATGCTGTTATTCCTGAAAATAATCAGCGTAGCGGCATTGCGCAAGAGGGTTTTTCTTGTGCAAGAAGGAGCAGATTAGACAGCTCCTTCTGGCACAAGAGCCTCTTATGCAAAAATGGCAGCTCATTCGGTATGCAAATGAGGCTTGGCAATATTCCACGCTTAGCCTCATTTGCATATTTCTCGTACAAGAAGCCACGAGTGTAGACATAGCTTCAGTGGCCCTACTTTTGCCAGCCCTAGATTTCTTCTCCTGCCCTTTACTTCCTGGCTCAGCTGAAGTGTCTGAGAGGCTAAGGCTATGCAGTGTTGGTCTAGTGTGCTGGCTGTGTGGGTTCAAATTCTATCTTCCTTGTATGTGTTTAGTCTTCACCTCTTTGATACAATGACAGTCCAACCCCTGTTGCTTTCTGCAAACAAAAACCTACCTGAGGACTCACACCCCTAGTTTTAAATAAAATAGCTCTATTTACTCCATATCTAGACATATTTTCTAACTTCCATATCTCTTATTTTTTATCTCAAAAAGTTACAGCCTCTTAATCTCCCCCAAACACTCTAGGACATCCCCCAAACTATTAAAATGTCCTAGTCCTCAGTCATCCTTTGACACTGAAACACAACTAGAGTGTGTTGGCTGAAGCAGCCAAGCTGCTCTGAAGGGAGCAAGTCAAACCTGTTCTCTCTGCTTCTCTTGGAGAAGTTTGACCTTGAAAACAAAATCCTCCTGATTGAGTTTTCTCCTGAAAAAATGGTACTAGTCTGTTTGGGCACTTTTATTTGAATGGGTATTATTGTCCTCTTCTGATTTTTTAATTATTTCTGGTTTTGTTTTGTAAAAAAAAATAATTTCTAAGCACAAAGTAAAAAAAAAATCTGTTACATCTGTATAATCCCTAGGGAACTAAAAGATGCAACGTGACCTACAGTTATAGAGAGAAAATAGAAGGGGAAAGATGAGCAGCACTTTCCATGGAAAATGGGAATTTCCAACATGCTCTAAAATATTGGCTATATGGCTACACTTCAGGCTTTTTGCGCAAGAACACGTGTTCTTGCGCAAAAACTTGCAGAGCGTCTACATTGCACATGCGTTTTTGCACAAGTAAATGTACAGTATAGCGTCAGAAAACAGGGCTTCTTGTGCAAGAGTTATTCCTCTCCCCACAAGGAATAAACCCTCTTCTGCAAGAGCTCTTCCACAAGAAGGCAGTGTAGACAGGCAACAGGGATTTCTTGCGCAAGAGAGCATCCACACTGCCATGGATATCTTGTGCAAAAGCACATGGCAGTGTGGACGTGTTCTTGCACAAGAGTTCTCAGAGTACATCTCTGCTGTGCATCACCCCCCACCCTGAACCCCACACAGAGACCCCCCTATTGAACATCAACCCTGCTGAGCCTTGCTCCCTACACCTAGATGCTCCTAGCACCCAGACCTCCCAGTTGAGCCCCAGAGCCTTGGTGTACACAGCACTAGGTCAGTAGAAGTTTTCTGTTACCTCACTACCACCTCCTGTGGAGGATGGATTAACTGTAGTGACAGAATCACACCTCCCCCACTGCTGTGTGTCTCTGTTCTGAAGTGTGATGATACTGTCACATTCTAAGGATGCATCTACATTGCACCCATAGCTTGAAATAAACGACACAATTTGAGCTACACAAATTACGTAGTGTATTTCAAGTCAATTTGGAAATAGCTTATTTCGTAATTTGTTGCTGTCTACACAGCACCAACTTTTGAAATAATCCACTATTCCAAAATGTTCCTTACTCCTCATGGAATGAGGTTTACAGGGATGTCAGGATAGCGCGCCCATTATATTTTAAAATAATGGGCTTGCTGTTAAGATACCTCCAGTATCCTGAAATAGGGCTGCAGTGTAGATGTAGCCTTAGTGTAGATTAGCTTTAGAGTTTGTCATGGGGGAGAAGGTGTCCCAGGTCTGGTGGGGGCTTTAGCATCAAATTGGGAGGCAAAGCAGTAGTCTCTGAGCTTGGGAAGAGGCAGGCAAACAAATGAAACTGTAAGCAAAATCCAGTGCTTCAGTGTCCCACTTTGCATTGGGAAGGTCTGAAAAAAGTCCCTGTAACACAGCACATCCCTCTCACCATTACACCTCACTGGCAGCTGGCTTTGCTTGGTTAGTGCAGAGCCAGAGTATAGGCAGCATGAGACTCCTGTATTTTTGGACACAGGTCTTGAGTACCAAATGCTCTGTACAAGTAGAGGACACTGGTACCTGGACTGTGGTTCTGCCTCTTGCTCCACCCCACCCTTGCTCTGCCTCTTCCCTCCAAATCCACATGTATTGTTCACCCTCCTGCACCTGCTCCATGCTGAGGCCCCTCCCACTCAGCCTCTTTCCCCCTCTCCTCTTCACTTTACCTCTTCCCCTGAGCCTCCCTTGTGCCTGTTGCATAAATTGCTGGTTTCGTCCCCTTGGAGGCTAGTCTGATTTACCCCAAGAAGAGAGTCACACTTTCAGGCTGGGTCCAACTCAAGTTTATTGGTTGCAACCAAGGTACGGCTAAGGAACTCAATGTTCAAAGCAGAGCCGACGACCAACATCTCATAGGCAGGGGTTCTTATAGGGTTAACATCCTTCCTGGTTTAGGTGCCTTAACATGATAGGTTACTTCATTTTTGACGTTTAGCATTCCTATAGGTCAGGTTAATTTTCCAAATGAGGTTAAATACAGTGCCCACTTGCTGACTTTGCGGTTACAGCTGTGTTACATTCATTCACTTTTGCTGAACAATGGGCGAGCCATACTTCCCTTTTTCCTTTCCTGCTTGAGCCGGTCACAAGTTTAAAGGATGTGGAATCTATCCATATCTCTACTTAACAGAAGACTGGTTTCACCTCCCCTCGTCTCCTTATTATAAGTTATTACTTGTGACAGGCCTTGACCTTTGTCATGTCTTACTCCTATACAAATAGCAAATATATCTAAGCATTAGCAATGTATGTATATTGTACGTGCCCCTCATAGGGGAATCAATGGCTCCGGGGGATTTGACTTCCCTTTTACACATCAATTCCCCCCTCAAGAGGCTTTCTCTTTCTTATACCTCATCAGTTTCTTCTTTAGCTAATCTTTGGTAATGTACAAGCATTTCATGGTTGACAGTAGTCAATACAGTGCGACGTATAGAGGCAATTATACAAGGTATAAAACAGGGCATTAAGCATAATATAATCACAACAAAACAAAACTAAACAGGAATGTGTACCAACATAGCACAACAAGAGTTTTCCTCTTTTTCTTTGAAACAGTCGTGGTTCAGCATCATGCAGGGGAGAGGTTACTAGCACATCACCCTGTAATATTTCGATTCTTCTGGTGTCCAACAGGTGGGAAAGCAGGACCAGAAGAGAGAGGCTTATCAGCAGTCGGGGTAGGATCATTTTGCAATGGGAAGCATTGGCCAACAGTCAGTTCTTGGCACTTCACAGCGCTGATGGACATAAGAGTCTTTATTCTCTGAGCCAAAAGCCAGCTAGCTCTTTTGGAACCAAGGTTATTTCCTAGGAATAAAGCAAACCGTAAAAACAATCCCACGCGGTTGCTTGATACCGGCCTTATCAAAGTGAGGCCTTTTTGGCATGTGGTTGCCAGGGGAACCAGGGTCGCAGTTATTGCTGTAGCATACGCTTCTCAGGCTGACTTAATGATTTGAGTTTGTCAGTCCTTAGCAAGATACCATGGACTGCCTCAGTTTACTCCTATAGTTCTTTTCTCTTGACTTTGGGGTTCTTCTTAATCTACTAGGTTAAATACAACAATTTAAGGGATTTTAATTTACTCTGGAAGTGCTGGTACAGCACTATCATTATTATAAATGTTAAAATCAAAACTCTCTACATAATTTGGCAAACACTATTCAAATCCATCCCCAAGATATTTCGTCGCCTTACTGGCACTGCCCATGATTATAGGTTTGACCTCTACTGCCTGGTTGAGTGCTGCAGAGATAGGTGTTTGGCATGGCCCACGGTGTTTCCCTATCTGTGTGTACCTCAGACGGCCAGCCCCGATATATCTTTGGGCATTGGCCACCAACTTCTTGATCTTTGCCTGCAGGGCCAGTAAACCCTCCTCTTGGTGCTTACTTCCGCCGTGCCACTCAGCATCTCATGTGAGGTTATCTCCACTACCAAAGTGCGATATATCCACATTCTATTGACGGTTAGGCTGCTTGATGAGGGACCGTTATGCACACAGAGGATATACAGAGGGGCAGGATGGAGTGATCTGTCTGGGTAGTCAAACACCAGTAGGTACCGTTCATTTGGACCAGCTCAATGTTCATTTGTTTTTCTATGACAACCACATCAAGCCTAGGCAGATTCGTCATGATGTTAAATGGGCAGGTACATAAAATTTCCTTATCAAAGTGGGTGCAACAATCCCTGGGTATAGGGAGGCTCCCACACCTTCAGAATAAGCAATGCCTTCTATTCTATCTATATGCCCTTGCTTTGGTACAAGCAGGGAGGTTACCATTCTGATCTGATCTGAGTGAGGAATCCTCAGAGGGACCAAAAACAAATGGTTGTACTATGCCCTGTCCAGGTGGGCCTTTGGGTCCTCATGGATTCTCTCTTTCCCTACTCCCATGGGTAGGCACAGGGGAGATTGGGGACTCACCACCTTAAGAACTGAGTGGTAGTGGCTAGAGCTTACCTTATTCTTCAATACTGGCCTTCTAATTTCTTTATTTTACTTCCAATCCAATTAGCTTTTGGTCCAAACATCAGGTTAGGTCTACAGAGCTGGACAGATCCTTCAAACTATTTAGGATCAATTGATTAGCTTGGCTGGTGTGTAGGCCTTTACGGGCACTGGATATTACTGCATTTACAAGTCTGGATTCTCATACAATTTCTGGGTTATGACATAAGTGTTGCTGATAGGGTTACCAGGCTCAAACCAATCTGCGATGGTATCTGCTAAGCCTTGTCATTGCCTAATCAGGCATTTGCCAATTTGATTAACCAGTCTAGCACACAGCTGGTCTGTACCAGTGTGGAACATCATCAAGGTAAGGATCAGTGACAGTTGTCCTGGTTCTGGAACAGGGGCCTGTTCAGGGCATGATGCACAATTGGGAGGCTCTATTTTGTCCTTAAAGTCCTGGTTGATGATATCCAAATGAGGGCAAGTTAGCAATGGCCATTAAAGCAAAACTAGTCTGGTGGGAAGGAGCTAGTCCTGTCTCCCATCCTTCTGTTCACGTGATGTACTCCTTGCTTCCTTCCAGTTCTTTTTGTTCACCTGTGGAGACATTGTTAACATTCTCCTAGCCTAAACAATTTTCTATTCACAACATTTGCAATACGTATTACAATTAAGACACACAAGACAAACTTGGACAGAACACAAACTCATTATGTCATGACACAGAACCATGGCATTTTGTTGTTGTTTTTCTTCAACTGGCACCAGCGCTTTCTGATTATCTGAAAGACAAGAAAACATTTCTCCCCCCCCACCGGGGTGGCCTATTATAACTTAAAATACTGCCTAAGATCTGTTAGGGGAACGGGTTACAGCTAGTTCCTTACCATTTTCATATGCGAGTGAGCTGCAACTTTCTGAGAACAAGAGCGCTTCATCGGTACTCGTGACCTTCCACTCCCTTGAATTACCTTAGAGTTGCTAGCCCTCCCCAACAGTGGCATGGTTCTGTTTCCCTCTCGTATTTCAGACCGGGCCCTTTTTTCCTCTTATGATCTGTCTTGATCCTGCTAAATGACTTTTCTTAATTACACAGATTTGTCTAGCATTAATTTGGTAAGGAGAGTGGGCTTTCTAGTTAGCCCCCACACTTCCTAATTCTTTTCAGTATATGATTTTCATAACATCCAGGCTGCAGCAGTTGAGTTATGCTGCTGGCTCTGGGGTGAATCACTTGCTCATGTTCTGTAAGGAGATTTATGTTGCAGAATGTGTCTCCTTGTTAGGGCAGATTTAGTTTTTAGTGATTACATCTTCACATTCAATTTCTACTGGTTGACATTTGGGTGGCTTTTAAGTTACCTTCCCCCACGCCCTCAAGCCAATTATAACGGCGTGTGAGGGAAAGGTTTTAACTGTTATGTTTTTTCCTCTGGATGGCCCCCACTCATATGTTGTGAAACATCTTTGGGTTGCCTGCGTTTCTAGCCGTAGAGGCTGTCATTATCTATTTGCTAAGAAGGGCTTGAGAATTTCCTGAAGTTGCTTGGATTCGATCCTTGCTCAAAGCCCGCATTCCCTTTTCAATCTCATAGCTTAGGAAGGTGCATATTTGGGCCTTCTCTTGTGAAACTTTATATCCCTTCTTCCCTAGGGCATTCAACAGGGGCTCCGTTGCCCTTTTTCCCTTTTGCATATCAGGACTGGTAATCAACAAATCATCAATATACTGGAGGAGAGCTACCTCAGGGTGCTGCCCCCTCCAGTCTTCTAAGTCTTTTTGCAATGTCGTCCCAAAAATATGGGGGGATGACACAAAACCCTGGGGCAACACAGTCCACAACAGCTGGGTTTTGTGATGGGTGTCCGGGTCTTCCCATTCAAAAGCAAATAATTTCCAACTATCTTTGTGTAAAGGTATAGAAAAGAAAGCATCTTTCAAGTCTAATACCGTAAACACTGTTGTGTCTGCTGGAATTTGTGTTAAGATAGTGTGTGTGGGTTGGGGACCATAGGATGGTCTACAAGAACTTTCTTATTTATTGCCCGTAAGTCTTGCACGAGTCTATAAGAGACGCTATCCGGTTTTGGCATCCCTAAAATAGGGGTGTTGAAGGGAGAGGAACTTTCTACTACCTAGCCATATCTTTTGAATTGTTCGATTAATGGCTTTAAGCCTATCCAGGTGGCTCTTTTTTCTCTCTCAGCGGATATGGCTTTACACCCACAGAGCCTTCTCCTTCAATGAGAGGAATTCTTACTGGAGTCACAAACTTTGCTCGGGCAGGGGTCTCATCTGCCCATACACATGGATTGACTCCTTCTAAGACTTCAGTCCCTTTTGTCTCTAACAGCATCTCAGCTGCACAGAGGGCCATCTGGTAATTTGAGCCCTGTTTCACAGGCAGCTGCACTACATTCTGATCACTACGGAAGAAAATTTTAGCTTGAAGCTTAATTAGCATATCTCGCTCTAGCAGGGCAACTGGGCATGCAGATGAAACAACAAAGGCATGCTCTAGCATAATTTTTTCTAATCTTCGTGAGGAGGGGTCTACATACGGGTAGCCTGCTTCTTCTTCTCTCAATTCCTTCTATCGTCACATGCTTTCCACTTTCTTTAGCTGAAGGGGGTTTTATGGGGATCATAGAGAACGTGGCTCCAGTATCCACCAGAGCCTCATAGTCCCTGCCACCCACCCTTATTTTTACCATGGGATCCTTCCTGAGGGGGCCCCTTATGGTCCGGCCTCTGATTGCTGGAGAGTGCTGCAGCCAGCACTGCCATCTGCTTCTGCGCTCTCTTATCTTCCCTCCTCTATTACTTCTCTAAGGGGGTACTGATGGTATGATGATCCCGGATCTGATGGGCCTTTTCGCAAGAAGTACTTTTTTTGCCCGAATGGAGTAGTCCACCCTGTTGGCTCAGCCCCCCTCACTTCAGCCTCTGCAGGGGGGGCTGAAGTGAATGCAGGACCAGCAGGAGTCTGATAAGGGGGGGGTAACTTTTCAGATGTAAGTTCACTTATGATTTCAGAGTTACTGTTTCCTCCTGAAGTGGCAGGAGAGGAACAATTCTCATTCTCTCTAATAGGGCTAGACCCTCCTGAAGAAGAAGGGGGTTTCCTCTTCTTTCCATAGGGCTCAAATTCCTCATCACTAGAGGGAGCCAGTATTCCAGGGCTTTTACCTCCCAAGGTCTTTGCCTTTGCAGCCATGACCTTACACACACCCATACTACATTTTAATATCCATTTTGGTCGATCCTGGACGTGGAATAACCAACAATCAATATATGGGAAGTGATCCCACTGTCCGTCCCGCGTCACAACGCTATGTGTTAGGGATACCAGGTTTACATCAAAGGAGCCCGTATCTGGCCATCCGACACCAAAAGTAGGCCACTCAAGTTGACAAAATTTAATTAACTCATCTTTTGCCATTTTTACTCTATAGTCACTTTTAAAATTACTAAAATTCTGTAACATGCATCCCAATGGGGTTGTGGAGTTTTCTATCCGGGAACTTCCCGAACCCATATCTATCTATTTATATATATTGCGCGCGCACACACATACACAGTCAACAAGCTTTTATCGCGGCTCCGTGTGTCGATGGAATGACACCACACCAGCTTTTAGCATCCGAACCCAGAGGGTCCAGCGCTTGGCTGTCTCACTAGAGACACCGGTGTGCCCTTATGGAGCCGTGACACTTAAGACGGGCCTATCAAACAGTAACAAATATAGACAAACAGGGGGCTTAGAGACTCGCTGGGTCACGAGGTTCGGCTGACCCCCCTTGCAATCAAGAAATCCTGGTCATCGGGTTTCCCCTTGCAGGATTCTTGGGGCGGCTGGAGTCAGCTTAAGTCTCAGACCTGGTCAGCGACAGTCATGCTTACACACAAACCTGTGGTTTCACAATTTAGGTTTCCAACAAATCATTAAAACAAAGAACAAGAGTACTCCTACTAAAAACAAAAGCAATCCACTGGAGTTTTCCTAACTCCTCATAACTTCCCCACGCAACCCACGGGTTCATGGTGTTCCTTCTGGGGCTTACAGAGGTTTCTACCATTTGGGTGCGACCCAATTCCACAATATTGTGTTCTTTCCAATGTTCAGACCTATGTGCTGAACGCAACGCCCCCGGGGGACAAACAAATACTCAGACCTATATGCTGAGTGCAAACTTACAGATCAATATCTGCAAGAACACAGGAATAGGTATACTCACTCCGTCTATACCCCGGCGCCTTCCTCTTTTCTTCGGACCTGACAGCCTCGTGTGACTCATTCAATAGAGACTCCTTTAACTTTCCGGATGTCCCGACTCACGCTTTCGGTGCCGTGACGGACACAAACAGTCCGGTGCGCACTTCACGGTCACCTACGGCGAATCTTGTCATCCGACTCCGGAGTAGTCCAAGGGAGGTCCCATCTGGGGTGCCAATTTGTTGCATAAATTGCTGGTTTCGTCCCCTTGGAGGCTAGTCTGATTTACCCCAAGAAGAGAGTCACACTTTCAGGCTGGGTCCAACTCAAGTTTATTGGTTGCAACCAAGGTACGGCTAAGGAACTCAATGTTCAAAGCAGAGCCGACGACCAACATCTCATAGGCAGGGGTTCTTATAGGGTTAACATCCTTCCTGGTTTAGGTGCCTTAACATGATAGGTTACTTCATTTTTGACGTTTAGCATTCCTATAGGTCAGGTTAATTTTCCAAATGAGGTTAAATACAGTGCCCACTTGCTGACTTTGCGGTTACAGCTGTGTTACATTCATTCACTTTTGCTGAACAATGGGCGAGCCATACTTCCCTTTTTCCTTTCCTGCTTGAGCCGGTCACAAGTTTAAAGGATGTGGAATCTATCCATATCTCTACTTAACAAAAGACTGGTTTCACCTCCCCTCGTCTCCTTATTATAAGTTATTACTTGTGACAGGCCTTGACCTTTGTCATGTCTTACTCCTATACAAATAGCAAATATATCTAAGCATTAGCAATGTATGTATATTGTACATGCCCCTCATAGGGGAGTCAATGGCTCCGGGGGATTTGACTTCCCTTTTACACATCATGCCCACCACTAGTGCCTCTCCACCCGCTTGCTGGAGAGATGTGAGCGTGGGGCAGGGGGTGTCCTTCAGGAAAGAGGTGGAGCGCAGACAGGGCATCAGGGCAGAGCACAGATAGGGCGTTGGTCCAAGGGACAGTGGGTCTCCCTCTCCTTGGGAGCTTCAGTGGGCTGCACTCCAAAGTATGCAGACTGCTCAGGAGATTTGCAGGGCGAACTGGGGCTGCCTGTCTGCTCTAGGGGTGAGAAGTCACTGGGGCTGTGCACCAGCATGGCACAGGTGGGGAGGTACTAACTTTGGGCAGCAGCCATGCTGAAGAGGAGAGGGCAGGGTCCAGTGGGCAGGGAAGGGGTGGGTCAAGCCAGCCCTTCACCCACGCCTAAGGGAGCTGGTGGGAGGTGTAGGTTGGGCATAGGGCTGTGAAGAGAAAACAGCAGGCTTCGTGCATTGCTTTCTACTCGTCTTTGCCCGCCTGCTTGCTCTTGTGGTGGAAGGGAGCACATTTTTGAAGCACCTAAAAGGAGCTTAACTAAGTGAATTTGCAGTGCCTTATGCTCCTAATCTTCAGGGCCAGTGTTCAAGCTACTGTCTGGCCCTTCCCCCCTTTTTTAAATTTGCCCTTGTGCACCAGAAGCCCAATGAATCCTGGCAGTCTCCAGAGCAACACACCAATGGCCAGAATGTAGGGCAATTTCCCAGAAAGAAAATTCCCTTTCTCCTGACTCCTGGAGAGGGCTTAGGAAGCATCCACAGGAATGGGCCTGGAAAATGCAGTCTCTGATTGGTGGGAAGTGCTGTGGGGCCAGGTACTAAGAAAGCAAGGGAAAAGAGAGGGAGTCCTGGGAGTTTAAGTAATAAAGGCAGAGTACAAGTGTGCCAGCCACAAGATATCAGCCCTCAGCAGGTCCTATGGTGTAATGGTTAGAACTCAGGACTCTGAATCCTGCAATCTAAATTCAAATCTCAGTGGGACCTTTTGCCATTGCTTGCGGACAGGCTCTGGGGCTCCTTTCCCTTTGTGGCTTGACTACCACTCTATGAAGGTGCTATTTCACTTTCTCTGCTTGTGCAAA
The DNA here is from genome assembly GCF_052426305.1 of Pelodiscus sinensis. Lineage (NCBI taxonomy): Eukaryota > Metazoa > Chordata > Testudines > Trionychidae > Pelodiscus > Pelodiscus sinensis. The sequence continues at coordinate 13,448,595 of NC_143073.1, read as the reverse complement.
AGTGACCCCCTTTCCTTCTGTGGCTTGACTACCACTCTGTGAAGCTTGGTCTTTAGTCTGGCTGGCTTGAGGGGATAGTCGCAATAGGTTGGTTTCCTAGAAACTGACTGTCTAGATTTCTCTTGTACACATTGATACTAACAAGTTATGTGTTGCACTTCTGATGTGGTTAATCAACTACCCATGACCTTCTACCTGCTGGTTTGAGCAATTCATTGCCATGTATCATTCTACCTTCCCGTCTTGCTCTCACTCGGAGTTGGTGTGTTCCCGTACCAGCTCACAGGAATGTGTCAGGGTGTCCCTCTATCCCTGCACCACATCTCTAGGAGCAAGGGGAGGGGAACACAAGAGAGCTGCTCCAGTCTGAGGTAGGAATCATGACTCAGATGAGGGCTTATTAAAGAGGCAGTGCATTGTTTCTAAGCTTTCTCCAACTGCCAGCTCTCCCTTTCTCTCTCTCTCTCACATAAATTCTATGCCCCCCAGAAACAGAGTTTCTGTACCCTCCACCACAAACATAGTCTCTGTGCCACACACATTGTCTCTCTCCCTTGTGCACACACATGCAGTCACTGTACACACACACTGTACACATGTATGCTACACAGTCATACATAATCTGTGTCAGTCTCTGTGTCACATCCACACAGACACAGAGCTCGCTCTAGCCCGCAGGTGTGCCCCTTCTGCCTGAGACCCTCCCCTTCCAGGGGCCCACAGTCAGAACTTGAAGACTTCCCAATATTCATGGAGTGCCCTCCCACAAAAATTATTTCCCTTCCTCCTGCACACTCTACAGCCTTAGCTACTAGCCAGCTGGCTTTTCACATATGCACTATAACAGTGGTTATCAAACTTTTAGGCATCCCCCTTTCTGATTTTTTGAGAAACCCCTCTCCCGCATAGCAGCAAATTTGAGCAAAAAAAAAAAAAAAAGGGGGGGGGAACTGACCAGGGCCGAAAAATAAAAATAGCAGCAAAACTTAGGGCAGGGGAAGAGAAGCTGGGTCACCTCGCGCCCCCTCTGGAATTTCACCCCCCCCAGGGGGACACGCCCCCCAGTTTGGGAACCCGTGCACTAAGCTTCAGAGATCCCAGGTTCAATTCCAACAGCAGCTGTCCAGGATCTGTCAGCCTTTCAGAAGGAGGAAATAGGGCAGCTCCTCTAATCCACACCGGTGGTGTCCCCTTCATAACAGTGTCTGTGTGACCAGCTGTCCACCCCACATATACTATCCAGGAATTAATGTGGGGCCAGGAGGAGCCAATTCACTTTACAGGCACCTGGAGGGAAGCCAGGGCCTCTCAAAGCCCAACTGCAGCATAAGCCCAGCTGGGAGAGGGGCTGGGCAGAAAGAGCTTTGCAGTCACTCTTTGCAGAGAGTGGAAACTGGCCAGGGGCAAAGAAGAAATCCATGTGAAGGCTAAAGCCTGGGGTCCTGTCCTGCTAGAGATTCCAGCAACAGCCTGAGAAGGGTGGAGGAGCCAGGAGAAGAGAGGAAGCTCTGGAGGGGAAACAGAACTAGACAAGGAAATAGAAAGGTAGGCTAGAAATAGAAAGGTAATAGTAGAACCTTATTTGTAGTTGTTTTGGTGCCTACCGCTCCTGCAAGGCCAACAGGCAAGCTGTGGATTCAGTTTGCCCAGTTCATTCTCTCCTTTGATATGTGCTTATCCCAAGCTCAGGCCTTCTATTGCCTGCCCCATGGAATAAAGCCACACAAAGTGCTTTGTCTCACAGCCAGGCTCTCAGCCTATTTCTTTCTGAGCTGCCCCGAATAACTACACTGATCATGTCCCAAATTTTCCATGACAGTCCTGAATTTAAATGCACTGTCCTGGTGCCCCATCAAGTAGGGAAATATTCCAGAAAAAACCCACCGGACCTGGCTAGAAATGGCACCTCCGTTTCCCTTCCCAGCTGGGACAGCCTCGCAGATGCTAGCATGGCACAGCACCAATGCTCTCTCCCGCCCCAAGCGCGTAGGCACGTAGCCAGGGCTGTTTCCAGTGGTGCGCAGTTTACGGGTTGGGTCGGAAGCTGGAGCCCGGAGCATTCTCTGAGCTCCAGTGCTGTGCCAGTCCCCGCCCCACCACCACACAGCCTCCTCCCTCCCTTTCCTTGCTGGATGCCTCTGCCGCGCATGGACCCATCCAGCTGCGTCATCTCCTCCTCAGGCAGCCACTTGCTCTTTGTACTGCTGTGGAGGGCGCAGGGTGGGTCCAAGAGCACGCCTCACGTGGCTGCCTCTTGACTCCAACTGGAGCCAGGGCCACCCACTGTGCTATTTTTAGTACCACGGTCTGGTTCCCCGCCGATGGCCCCAGCTCCCATTGGTGTCAAACAGCAGCCGCAAGAGGTGTATTTCAGCTGGGGCAGCCTCACTGCAATGGGCCTCATGTGGCTGCTGCTTGACTCCAGCTGGAGCTGGGGTTGCCCACAGGGACCAGGATTGCAGTACTAAAAATAGCACCATGCCTGGCCTCTGCTGCAGTCCCAGCACAGGGTCCTGCCCTGAGAGCAGCTGGGACTGGGGATTCTGGGGCTGGGAGGGCAGTACTAAAAATAGCACCCTGGCCCTGGCTCCAGACCCTGCAAATTGCTTTCTATGTGGAAGGCAGAAGGTGAGGGAAGGGGAAGGTGAGGTGAGGAGAGGAAGGTGCTTGTGCTGAGAGGAGAGGAGGAGGCCAGGGCAGGAGAAGGGGAAGGCATCAAGGGGCAGAGGGGAGGAGAGACAGATAATGGGGGGGGGAGGGGGGCAAAGGGCTGAAACAATCAGAACGTTGGGCAATACTTGGGCAACCTGTGCGTGCCTCAGTTTCCCCTGTGCATGCCTCAGTTTCCCCTGTGTACGGTGGGGATCCTGGGGAGGGGGCCAGGCTGTTGGCTTTCAGGGCAGGAGGGTGTTACCAGCCATTGGGGCCACTCTCCCCCCCCCCGGTGAGCTCTGAGAAGACCATGGCCCCTACAATGACCAAGGGCGCAGAGGCAGATGGGCCCCTCTCCCCTGCTGCAGCAGGCGGGGGGCTCAATGCGGGGCGGGCAGCAAAGCGTTAATACGCCCCCCCCCCCCCCCCGCGGCAGCCCCGCAATTTCCCCTCCCCCCGGACCGCTTCTGGCCGGGCTGAGGAGGGGGGTTAGCGTCAGGCCGGGCCCTCCCATCTCCGACCCGCGCGCGCGCGCAGCCGCCCAACGGCACCAACGGCTCAGCCACGCGTCGGTCTCAGCGTCATCACCGCAGCACAATGGATTTCGTCACTTCCGGTCCCTGGCCGGCTCTAGACGCTCCCCCTTCCGCTTGCGCAGAGGTTCGTCCCCTTTCCCGCCTCTGCGTCACTTCCGGGCTGTGCGTCGCCGGATGTTAATACCGAGCCAGAAAGCAGGAGGGTTGGTCAGTGGTGCGGAGCGGCGGGGGGATGGAAAAGCCCGCGATGAGGGGAGAAGAGGAAGGGTCAGTGGGGCGGGGAAACCGGAGCTACGGGGGTGGGTCTGGTCGGGGAGGACGGAACTGCCTGTTTTCTATTGCTGCCTGGTCTCAGTCTCCAAAACGTGCCTGGCTGCGGGGAGGAAGGAGCCAGTGTCCCCCCCTGCAGCCTAGGCCCTGCTTACCCCATCCCGTGCCTCCCCTTCGGCTGCCAACAGTCACCCCAGGCTCCTGCCGACCCCCCCAGGAGCCTTCTAGCGACTGTAACCCCTCCTTCGTCCTCTGAAACTGGTCTCCCCCAGGTACTCCCTGCTGCCCATTTGAAAGGTGAAGGCGGTGGTGCGAATGATTGTTTTGTCCCTGTATGGGGCTTTCATATAAAATCCATTCAAACATTTCCCCCTGTTCGCTCTCGTTATTTAATAACACTATAAAATCCCCTCAGATCCTGGCGTTTCTGTCACAGAGTATCAGATTTGTAGTTTGTGACTCATTTTCTCTGCCATATGAAGACCGATACCAAGTTTGCCCCACTATCTCTAGGGCTACGCCTAGACTGGCATGAGTTTGCGGAAATAGTTTTAACGGAAAAGTTTTTCCGTTAAAAGTATTTCTGCAAAAGAGCATTTAGATTGGCAAGGATGCTTTTGCGGAAAAGCATCCGTGGCCAGTCTAGACGCGATTTTGCGCAAGAAAGCCCCAATCGCCATTTAGCTTTGTTGTGCAAAACAATTCTTCCCTGTCTACACTGGCCCTGTTGAGCAAGTATTCTTGCGAAAGAGAGCTTTTTCCCGAGCGGGAGCGTGAAAGTGTTTGCGCAAGAAGCACTGATTTTGTACATTACCAAGACAGTGCTCTCGCGCAAATTCAAGCAGACAGTGTAGACAACTGGCAAGTTTTTGCGCAAAAGCTTATGAGCAATAAGCTCATAGCAGTGGAAACATTAATATTCTTTCAAGAGCAGGCATCAGTCTCAGAAATCTACTGTCTGAATGCAACAAAATTTGTCTGTACTGCACTTCAGTAAAATAACAAAATGATTTCAGTGTCTCCACTCACACCGTATAATTGTGAAAAAAATGAATATTTTTATAATAACTTCCACATCAACTGGAAGAATGTCAGATGCATTGTTAAGGATTTTTGGCATGTCAGCTGATATCAACAAGTCTGCTGCATCTCAGAACAGAGAAAACAATCATTTAATTGGTCACTTGTCTCACCTGGTAGGACGTCAACATTAACTCCAGTTCTTTCATGATTTTATTAAGATAGGAACAAATTTTGATCTTTGTGGTTATATGAATCTGTAATAACGGTGAGACACAAAGTATTGCCCAATTCCTATTGCAAAATCTTTTGAGCTTCTGGAGCAAGACAATTTTTCACAATTACTTCACAATTTGTTCATGCTGATAAATTTAGGTTCAAACAATGGTGAAATTAACTTAGAGGTTCAATCTAAACAGCTGAAATTGTGATTATGTTGCATATGTGATATGCAATTAACATTTCCTTTGCCACAAGCTCCATTTTAACAGAAATTTTGTAATAAATTTCTATTGAATTACTGGAAGCTTCTGAGCTGATAGCTAACTGATATTTCTTTGATTGAATATGTATAGTGATGTCAAATTTCCCACCATGAGCAACATTTACGTCATTACTACATTGGGTCAAAATGTTACAGGTGGGTTGTCATGTTTATTTAAAAAAGGATATTCCTTTTGCAAAACCTTATTAAAAGTACACTTTCTTTTCTTGCCTGTTGCACTCATCTTGACACTAAAATAAAATTTACAATTAAATTAGTGGGCTGCACCCCCTGCTCGCTACTCTCACCAACCCCCCTCTCTCCGGCCATTATACTCTCCAGTCCTCCAAAAAACCGCAACCCTTTCTGATGTGTCCCCCAACTGAAAAACTTTAGTTCCCTGGTGCTCCAGCCCCATAGTCGGGGGGGTGGGGGGGGAGGGCAGGGAGGACTGAGGTTCAAGGCCTCAGGCCAAATTAACTCTTCTGGGGTTCCAGGGTTAGTGGATTTTGTCGGCCCCCATAGGCTCTGGGGTGGGGCCATAAATTAGGGGTTAAGCATGCAGGATGGGGCTGCCAATGAGTGGGATGGAGGTGCAGGATCTGGGAGGGAGGTGAGCTGTAGGAGGGGGTGAGGGTGCAGGGTATGGCCAGGAGGGAGGGTGTAGGAGCAGGCTCGGAGTAGGGTGTCTAGCCAGGAGGGACGGTACATGAGCAGGATGGGGGTAGGATGTCTGCCTGGGGAGAGGGTGCAGGAGAAAGGGAGGGCGGAAGAGCAGGTTGGGGGTGGATAGGGTATCTGGCTAGGGAGGAGGTGCAAGAGCAAAGGAGGGTGCAGGAGTGGGCTGGGGTTGCAGGGTCTTGGTGGAGGTGTGTGAGAGAGGGATGGAAGTGTGGGGTCTCAGCTTGAGGCGGTATGAGTGAGCGGACTGGGGGTGCAGGGTAGGAATGTTAAGAAGCGAGTAATTGACTAATCATGTACAGGGCCGGCCTGTGAGCCTAGTTGAGCTAGGCAGCTGCCTAGGGTGCCGCTGGCCCCGGCGCCTGATAATGACGTCACGGGGCACTGGGGTGCCCCATGATGACATCATGGCCATTGACAGCTGTTCAGGCGCCAGCCGCTGCAGCGAGCCTCGGGCCACTCCTGATTGTGTACTCGATACAACTTGTAGCAAGTACATAATTAGTCAATAAGGGGCCCTGCTGCAACTCTGCAGTTTATATGCAGTAGAAGCTAGGTGCGCAGGCAGCCCAACTACTACTGCATTTAAACTGCAGTGGGGATAGGTCTGGGACCTGGCACGAGTTGGGACTCAGTGGTCCCAGCTTGCACCAGGTCCTGAACTGCTGTGCTTCTCCCTTTTAAATGTAGTCTGAACTGCCAGGCTTTTACTACATTTAAAAGGCAGAGCCGCAGCAGGGAACCCAGCATGAGCTGGGACTTAGAAATCCTGGCTCACGCTGGGTTCCAGACCACTGTGCCTCTGCTTTTTAAATGTAGTAAGAGCCACCTGGTTCTTTCTACATTTAAAAGGCAGAAGCGCAGTGGGGGAATTTCTGAGATATTTCAGTGCTTTACGGGGACAATGTGACAGATCATTTACAATTGAGACTGTCCTGGATTTCTGGGACATATGGTTGGCGTACTTATGTCTCACGTTGTCTTTTTCTGCTTGTCTAGGTTAGGGATGTGAACGACTGGGTGCTTCCCCCTCTGCTCCTTGCTGCCTCTATCAGAAACAGGTAGCAAGAGGGATAGAGGAGGAGGTGCTTTAGAGCAGCAGTGTCACATGTGACCCGGGGCCAGACCCTAGGCTCTATGTGGCACTGTCGCTTTGAAATGTTGCGTGGGCTGCACGTGATGTTTTATAGCAGCAGCACCACGTGGAGCCCGGGGTCTGCCACTTTGAAACACTGCGTGATACCAGGCTCCCTGCAGCGTTTCAAAGTGGCAGTGCCACATGGCACCTGGCGTCAGCTGGGGACTCCATGCAGTGCTGCCGCTGTAAAATGCTGTGGGGAGCAAGGGGCCAGCGGTGGACTGCTTGAGTCCCGCACTGGCCCCGTGCTCCCGCAGAGCTTTTGCCTTTGAAGTGTAACAACAGTCCAGAGGCGAAGACGCCCATATTGACTAATTGAATAGTCGATTAGCCCATTAATCTAAATTTAACATCCCTAAACTAGGTACTGGCATGAAAGTGACCCTGCAGAAACTGACTCTCCTCTCCTCAGGGAGGTTTAAAATTTTACCTTAGCCTGGAAGAAGGGACACAGTCTACACTATAGTAAAGAGATAAAGCAGTGTTCAAGTATGGCAAAATCTGGGATATCTGTCTATAGGGAACGGGCCTGAGAGAATCATGATGGGAAATTAACTCAAGCCTGTTCTGAAACCTCCACAGTTGGCCTACCCTGACAAGTTGCAGAATGATGTCCATGTTGCCCTCCAGCTCATCCCATTCTGCATTGGGACAGGGAAGAGAAATGGATACGTTAGAGCCAATTCAGGTAGGGATTATTGATGTCTGCTTATCAGGTTCCTGCAGTAGGGAGCAAATACATGGGAGGTGGGAAGGTTTGGGTCTGGTTTGAAGGTTAGAGTGGGGCAGGAAATACACAGGGTGGAGAAAGGGAAGAGAACAGAATATAGCAAACCTGCCAGGACTAGTTTAATTTGTATCTTAGATTCTAGTAACTGACTCATGATGATAGGATGTGGAAATGCCTTAATATAGGGAACAGGAAATAAACCACCTATATTTGGCTAGGAAAACTGGGCAGAATCCCAGTGCTGGAGCCTGATGTGACTAACCAGCAGCTCCTGAGATATGAAGGGGGTCACACATCTGTGAGTCTTAAAGGAGCTACCACTCTCCTCACATCCAACTCTTCATAATGAGGAGAGTGTTCGGTTTCCTACCAGGGGACTTTACTTGAACTCTGGAAGGGGGTGCATCTACTGTATCAGTCTCTGGCTAGTAGAGGTGGAATGGATCTGCTGCGAGAGACAAGGGGAATCTCTCTTCATCCTCTCATCCTGGAGTTTCCTGGATGCTCTGAGCAGCGTGGGATGGAACTCTGCTCACTCAGCCACCCAGAGTTTCCTTTTGACAGGCTCCTTTCCTCCGTGAATGGTGGGACTGTGACTGCGGCAGCAGGTGCTCAGATTTGGACTCTTGCTCTTTCAGGGGCTCGTGACCTTTGAGGAGGTGGCTGTGTATTTCACCAGGACAGAGTGGGCTCTGCTTGACCCCACTCAGAGAGCACTCCACAGGGATGTTATGCAGGAGAATTATGAGAATGTGACCTCACTGGGTAAGGAGTCCTGTCCCGTTGGTTCTTAGAAAGGTAAATGAGGAGCTGAGGATCACACTACCCCTACAATAAAACCTCAACTCTGTTTCAGCATCACCTCAACATGCCAGTCAGACACACACTAGAACTCTGCCCTTCTGTGGTATGGTGAGTGGTGGTAGTGAGGAGAGGATAGAGCACAGGAGCACTTTAGCACAATGTTACACATCTTCTGTCTGCTAAGGTAAAACTGGGTAAGATAAGTTTTATCTACTATGATAAAAGTTAGGTCTAGCATAAATGAACAGAAGCTTCCTGACCTTTCTGGCAAAAGAGCAGTTTAGCACAATGTCAGACATATCCTATTTGCTAAAGTAAAACTTGGGCTTAGATCCAGCATAACGAACACAAGCTTCCTACCTCTCACTCAAACAGTTAGCCTACTCCACCCAAATCAGTTCAGACTTGCAAAATGATATCACTCCCTAGCCCTCACCTTAAGGTTTCCTTCTGAGGCATTGCCTTCCCTTTCTGCTTACTGAGTTGTGAAGACCACTAATGTGTGGCACCAGGCAGCTGACAGTCCTCACAGGAAGAGCTCTGCCTTCCATGCCTCTGCTATCGCAGCCCATAACACTGAGCCCTGAAATGGGTCAGCCAAGGTCCCTCAACTTTCACATGAAGCTTATAGGGGGCACGGCTTCTGTCTGGTGTCTTCACTTTCTGGGACATCAATTTAAACTCTCTGTGTTTTAGGGGCTTCTTTGACATGTGGCAGACCAGGGTACAATCTGGCCTGCTGAAGAGCTATGGCCCCCTCAGTTCTCCAACCGGAGATGCTTTTTACACAGCTTTACTATGAGAACAGCCACATGCCATATGCTATGACTAGCTGGGTTTCCTATGAGCCAGAATTCTGTGTTCCCCAAGTTCAGTTCTTCAGGAGTTACTAATTTGGGGGTGAGAGTCTCAAGCATTTTTCTCGACCTCTTTTTGTAATTCAGTTTTGTGCTACAAACATCCCCAAGTTTCCACTTAGTTCTGGTGACAAACTGTCTGTTCTGGATGTGAGCTTCAAACTAGTCCTGTGATGGAATGTAAATGTCTTGTTCGCAGTTTCCCCTCATACAGAATGGCCTTTTAGCCAAGTGATAGCCTTGCTGTCTCTGAGGAACTGGTCTGGGGGTGTTCTCCAGTATTCACATATATTATGAATGACATCCTGCAGTAAAATCTCAAATTTACTGACAGTGTTGCTATACATAAATAGGATGATAATGCTTAGTGGTTTGAGATTTGAAATAATACATCAGAAGGCATACTTTACACAAAATATCTCATCATTGTGTAAAAGTGAACATCAGGGCACAGTGTGTCACACACAGTGTTAGTCTGTGTTTTCCCTATAGGTAAGTAATTCAGGCTCTTATGAGCACAGTTTTCTGTACCTTTGAGGATCTTGATATGTGGGTGCAGGATCTCATGTGTGTTCTTTCTTCTGGGCAGGGTTTCCAGTTTCCAAACCTGATGTGATGTCATTACTGAAACAAAGGGAAGAACCATGGGTTCCAGACCTGCAAAGTTCAGAGGAAAGAGAGATCCTGAAAAGTCCCTGTACAGGTGATAAAACATGAAATGAACTCAGAATCTATCAGATACAAAGATCCCTGGGAGCCATCTTAGTTCAGGATTGTCCCCAGGAGCTATCGTATTTTGAGGATCGATATAGCTCACAGCTTCCCAGCTGACACCTGGCAGTAGCTTCCCTCCCCTCCTATTGGGAATTTGGGATGTGAAGGTAGAATTGATTCCCTCCTCTCTCTCCTTTGGTGGAAGAGTTTGGGCAAATTCTGTTCTTTATTTTTATTTGACATCTCTCCAGCACTTATTTTGGTTTGGGCTTCCCTTTTCTATCCCTGTTTGAGATTTCTCTATTGCAGCAGGTGATGTAATGGTGAATGAGAAACAGAATTGTCAGCAGGAAGTTGCTGAGCAAGTGGAACCACATGAAGCATTGCCACAGAGATCCAAAGGGAATGTGTCCAGGAACTACGAGCAGAGAAAAATCTGTGAGATTCAATGCAAACTGGAGAAAGAAAAGGGAAACAAGTCAGGAGAGAAAGTAGATAAATTCACTTGCTGTTGGAGAACTCAAAAGCACCTCAAAGAAGCCACAGCTCAGCAGGAAATCACCAGCAGAAAGAAACAAAATGTACGCAATGAACATGGAGAAAACTTCAGGGACTGCTCAGCTCTTATTAGACATCAGAGAGTACATAGAGTAGGGAGACCCTATGAATGTTGTGAGTGTGGGAAAACCTTCACTGCCAGCTCATCCCTTGTAACACATCGGAGAATCCACACAGGGGAGAGGCCCTATGTGTGCTCTGAGTGTGGAAAACGCTTCACTTGGAGCTCAGACCTTACTAAGCACCAGAGAATCCACACAGGAGAGAGGCCCTATGTGTGTTGGGAGTGTGGGAAAACCTTTGCTGACAACTCAGCCTTTATTCAACATCAGAGAATGCACACAGGAGAGAAACCCTATGTATGTTGTGAGTGTGGGAAAAGCTTCACTTGGAGATCAAATCTTACTATGCACTGGAGAATCCACACAGGTGAGAAACCCTATGAATGCAGCGAGTGTGCGAAAAGCTTTAGTCGGAGCTCATCTCTTATTAGGCATAAGAGAACCCATACCCTGGAGAGACCCTTTTTATGTAGTGAGTGTGGGAAAAGCTTCGCTACCAGCTCATCTCTTATTACACACAAAAGAATCCACACAGGCGAGAGACCCTATGAATGCTGTGAGTGTGGGAAAACCTTCACTGACATCTCAGTTTTAATTCAACATCAGAGAAGACACACAGGAGAAAAACCCTATGTTTGTTGTCAGTGCGGGAAAAGCTTCACTCAGAGCTCAAGTCTTACTGCACACTGGCGAATCCACACAGGGGAGAAGCCCTGTGTGTGTTTTGAATGTGGGAAAAGCTTCACTCGGAGCTCAAATCTTTCTAAACACCGGAGAATCCATACAACTGAGAAACTCTATGAATGCTGCTAGTGTGTGCAGAGTTTTACACAGAGCTCAACTCTTATTACACATCAGACAATCTGTAGTGGATATCAATAATATAACCCTTAAGCATGTTTGAACTGTTTGTGTCACCTTTATCTGTCAGATTGTCCAGATGAGTCAATTATATTTGTCTTTTGCAGTTTTCCCTTTTTTGGGTGCAGTCTGTTGTACCATCTCTGATCTCCTGTGAATAATGGGAGCATTCCCCTTCTTCCAGGCTATATCTATACTACAGAGTTTTTGCACAAAAACTTTTTCTTGCGCAAAAAAAGTACAGTTAATCATAAGAACACAGGGCTTTTTGTGCAAAAGTTATTCCTCTTTCTACGAGGAATAAGTCTTTTTGCGCAAGAGCTCTTGCGCAAAAAGGCATGTGTGGATGGGCGCAACAGGGGTTTCTTGTGCAAGAAATGGTTAAAATGGCCATCAGAGCTTTCTTGTGCAAGAGCGCACCCACACTGCCATGGACGCTCTTGCGCAAAAGCACATGGTAGTGTGGACGCGCTATTGCGCAAGAACTTTTTGCGCAAGAACTCTTCCATAAAAAGTTCTTGCACAAGAAGCCTGTAGTGCAGACGTAGCCCCAGGAACTTGGGAACACCAGATTCATACTGCTTCTCCTATTCCAAAGTTGTTAGATTGTATCATTCTTAATTGTTTTCACATTGCTCTGGATTTTGTTGAGTAACATTTTTGTACCTTTTTTTTTTCCCCATTCTAAATATATGTTTAACTGAAAAGAAGTACAACCAGGAAAAAAGGTGTCATTCCAGCCTTGGTAACATTGAAACTGGGGTGACATATTCCCTCCTTCCCCATCACTCCAGAATTGTTACCTCCTCTCAGAGCCATACAGAGTTTATCTTCTTCACATTCTGTCCTCCCCCACCCCCCAAGTGTCATGTGATGCTGTGTTCCCAGCTGTCTGTACTTGAAGAGGATGCTTTGACTTCTATAATCATAAATCAATGTAATTATGGCTACAGGTGAAAGTATGAAAGACTTGGGAGTTCAAATGATTTCAAGCACAATGGCATAATTTGGAGTTTAAATCCCCAGATCCATCTATTGGCCAAGCCACTTGTGGGGAGATTGACTGGCTGTTCTCCTCCCTCATTATTAAGATGATAGTGTTACACCAGAGTCTCAGTAACAAGCAAATTTAGAATGGAATTTTAGAATTTGGAATAAGGATCTGCTCATTGATGTTATGCGCTCTGGTTGTGAGAAGGGAGGCCCCTAACGGTACTTTATCTAATCACCGGTTGGATGTTCCAAAGAAACACACTAGAGTCCAGAATTAAATTTACCAATATATTATAAAATTTAAATAGAGAAATGCATGAAATGACAACAAGAATAACCAACCAATAAGATTCAACTCCCACTCCAAATAGAAGAAAAGTTAGACAGCGAGATCCCCAATACACACAAGGTAATTATACTTTACAAAACCTCTATGCAGCAGATAGTTGTCATGGTGTTTGCGACCTGCTACCTGTAGGCTTTGATCAGCCCTCAGGGAGGAACAGCAAGTGATCCCTTGCAGATGGAATCTAGGGATCAAGCCCTTGATGGAAGCTCCCAGGTATTCACCACAGGAAGGTGTTGAATGATGTTGGTAAGTGGCACGGTTCTCACTGGGCCTTCGCCACAATGGGGTAGTTCAGGAACGATGATGTTGTCTTCTGGGTGCGGATAAAAACCAACCACCCCTGTCTGGTGTATCTCATATTCACCGAAGCTGAGCCTTCGCTACAGCACAGTGTGAGAAACCACCACAGTTGTGCGAGGTTCCTATGCTTCAGTCCTGCTTCGGGGATGTCAAGTAAGAATAGATGATGTTGATGGGTAGACAGCACTGGCTCCTGACCCTTCAGTACAGGACAGTGGACCCTCAACGATCACTGCACTCCTACTGTCAGACTGACTCCGAGGGAGCAGTACTTTTAGTAATATTCTTGGCGGGAAACCTGAAAGTAGGGTGGTGTGCACAGCTTCTGTGTGCCATGTGCACAGCTTGGTAACGGGTGTAAAGGGCTTTAGGCAGGAAACCAGAGTCCTAGATCTTCCTCGTAGTCTTTGATGACAATCGCCATTTTGAAAGCATAAGCACTTTATTCATATTACACATACCACAAACATTATAAACACTATAACCACCTTAACAGTTCCCCTCTTTGATGGTCATTTTACAGATGACAAGCTGGAAAAGTGACCATCACTATTTGTGGTAGGACATAAGCATTACATCCTAACAATACAAGTGTAACAAAGTTACAACCATAATATGTTATAACCCTAGCATACAACATGACTTATTTGAATCTCCAAACAACAATAGTCATGTGGCAAAACAAACATTTAAGCTTTAACAATAACTATTTATACTGGATCATATGATAGCTCAGAAAGGTTTGATTCCTATACCTTTCTTCATGGTGCTGTAATTTAACTGAAATTGTAAGACATACATTGTAACCTCAGATGATGTAACAATATACCAAACACAACTTGAACCATTTCAAATTTAAATTACCTCAAATTCTTGGATCAGAAAGTAGAAATTCCTTTCTATACCAGCCTCTCCTCGTGCAAACATAGACAGTAACAAGGGAAACATACACAATCACGCAACCTTGCAATGACAAGCAGATAAACACAGGGTTGGAAAATAGCATTTTAGCATCACTAATGTGCATGACATTCCCACCAACTGGGTTGTGCCTCTTGAACCAGCCTTGATATATCTCTAATTGTATCAGTAGCATGTTGGACTAAAATATTCATACTATCACCCTTTCCTTCTAAAGCTTTTACAAGGCCAATCAATTTTTCATGATGCAGCAGTTGTTGGATCACCATTAGATCAGGACTTATATCAGATCAATGTGATTGTACACTTTAAACTCAGCTTGAACGACTTCTGATGATGGATCATGTAGCGTTAGGTCTATTCCGCAACCCTGGATGCTATGCACTTTACACAAACTTAAATTAGAGTGTAATAGATTATGAACTGTATAAAAGGTGTTTACATAAAATTTTGGACATACACTGCAAATACAGACACAATATCTGTCCATTTGGACATGATGGAGCTGTTTTCACGTACAGAGTAGGAGGGTCGTGACTCATAATTGCATGTCCTTTCTGCTGCATTAAGACAAACACGGGATTCTTTCCCACAACCCAGTAGTGCACGTATACCCTAACTCGAGCTGTTCCGTACATGCCTGCATGTTTATTGTTTTATAGGACTCATTTCTAAAATTACCCATTTCCGATCACTTAAAGGTACCATAATTGATTGGTTAATATAAAAACCTGTAGGAATGATGGGATAGACTAAATCTTTGATGGCTTGGAATAAAGTGATGATTAAAGGAGTGACCTTCCTTAGAGTGGTATGTAAAATTGATAATCTTCCACCACTCTTGATGATCCTGTTTGAACTTGGTGGTTTTCTCCCATAAAATCTTTTTCACGTCGACAGAAACTTTCCCTTCTATCCCATCTCTGATGATGTCCTTTGAGATGTTGATCAGTAAACTTTGAGCTTGTATACATGACAGAGTGATGGATAGATTTTTCTGCATAACTCCTAGTGCGGTAAGGATAGTGATATGATCTTGCTCCTGGATAGCGAGCCATGTGGGTAATAATTTAGTTAAATCAACTTCTACTTGATTTAAAGTGAGCAGCGTGTGATTCATAGGATCAGAAAGTGCTGTGAAACTATGAGATAGTTGTCCTAATCAATGTGGACTTGATTAGCAGTATTGACTACTCCTATTCCAGCATCTATTCCTCCCATGATCTTCACAGTGAGATCCCTTTGGACTCTCTGTCAAACTGGATTGTGCATTACTGTGTGGACCCAATTCCTCCATCCTAAGAGCGGGCCCACATACGGCTTACGTTTGTTATTAATCCTTACCACAGATACCTGGAGTGGTATTATAACAGTTTTAATATATTGCGGTTCCACCATCACTTTTCTTGCAACGTCCCTTTTTATAACATACGGACCCATTTTGGTTACTGTGGGAGGGAATGCTATTGTCAGATTTAGGTAATAAACTATTTCAAACGGACCTCTCACAATCCAAGTTCCACTTTCGTTGAAGTTCTTCTCAATGGATTCAACACACTCGTACCATATTACAGTGGTGACTCCTTCTAGAGCACAGAAAGGGGATCTTTCATGATCCGTTGTGGTCAGGTGACCAAATTGACCACACTGTAATATCACCTCTTGGCATTCATTATTTGGTGTAACTATAAGGATTGGAATCACATCTGCATCCTGATCACGATGAATTAACTGTACCGTCATGTTGGAAATGCCTGATTTTAGGACAGATGGACTGGTAATGGTGAGGAAAATGCGCTTAAATGTTTCCCAATGGTCCAATAACCGATGACAATTGAGGATACACCTCAAAGGCAACTTCTTCCTGCAGTCCACCTGGTTCAGGTCAATGGTCCAATCACACTCTCCATGGGGCTGTAGGCCCATGTCGAACCAGTTATCGGTACATATTATTGTTTGACTGTTACCTTTTCGCAAGGCAAAGACCAACTCCTTTTCACCTTCTTTTTCATCGATGACTGTAAAATAACATTTCCCATCCCATTTGTGGGTATAAATGATTATTCCTTGTGGCTCTGAAACCTCTACATCTAGGGCCTGTCTATACGTTGGGCGGTTCAGAAGAGCAGAAGTTTTGGGTATATTCCATTGTGACAACAGTTTTCCCAAGACAACACACCTCCAATATTCGTTTTCCATGAAGAGTATGGTACTTCCTAATCTTAGACATAAACATAAAACTATATACATTAGAAGCTGAGTCTTCATCATCTGAAAGAAGACAACAAGGTTACTTTAGCTGTTCTATGGGGGCTTTACCAGTTCTTGTGCAGTAATATTTACTCTGCCACTTCCTCCTTTCCAGAGCTTTAGTTGAGTATTATGGAACCACTTCTTTACTCTTTTCTTTCCAGACACCATTTTGATTTGATAAACAATCGGGCCGACTTTATTCACAATGGGGCATGGCCCCATCTACCATGGACTGAGGGTGGTTTTTCTCACTATAAAATCGATATAGGACCTTGTCTCCCACTTCCCATTCTGTAAAGTGCAGTTGATTATTCAAACGTTGGTCCATCTTCCGTACATTCCCCTTCGAATTAGCAGCTATTGATCATTGGACATTTGTTATAGGTGTTAAAAGTGCTTTGATGTATCTGTCGGTGACTGCTCTCAGTTGATAACCATATGGGGGTACTCCCCCTGGGATCCACCACTGTTTGGGGGTAACCATAGGTCTTCCAAAGAATGCCTCGAACGGCATGAAACCATGGGAGCTAATAGTCAAACGAATGGCCATCATGATTAGAGATAAATGCTGATCCCATTTCTTTGCTGAGAGATCACTTTTCTGAGAGCGGTCTTTATAGTCTGATTTGATCTCTCGACTAACCCCGAAGCCTGAGGGTGCCCTGCTACGTAGAATCTTTGTTTAATTCCTAACACTGTGCACAAGTGTTTGGTGATTCCCCCTGTGAAATGAGATCCTTGATCTGAATCAATGACACTTGGTAATCCAAACCTTGCAAATATATGATTTAACAGGACCTTAGCAGTTGATTTTGCTGTACAATTTCTCGTTGGTATGGCCTCTACCCATTTGGTAAAGGGATCTATGGTGACCAAACAGTATGAATTGCCATTCGAGGATCGAGGAAGTGGTCCTATATAGTCTGTTTGAAATCTGACCCAGGGACCTTCTATGGCTTGATGTTTAGAGGTCCCTTCATGATCCTACGGTCAGGATCAAAACAAGCGCTCCTGTATGGGCTGGCTATGGTAGGCAAGGAGCTTGCCTCCTGAGCAGGCATTTTAAGATTGCAAGCACCATCACAACCATCTGCTGCGTAGAGGTGAAACCTGAAAGTAGTGTGGTGTGCACAGCTTGGTAATGAGTGTGAAGGGCTTTAGGTGGGAAACCAGAGTCCTAGATCTTCCTCATAGTCTTTGAAAGCATAAGCACCTTATTCATATTACACATACCACATAAATATTATAAACACTATATCCACCTTAACAATGGGATGCTATAATTTCAGTAAATGTAAATCTATACTGAGACAGTGCTGAGTGAAGCATTGAATGGATCAGAGGGGAATGTGATGGGAGAATCTCTTGTCCTGATTCCGAGTCGTCCGATGTAAACTACTCTGGCATTTCACTTGATACTTTCATTTTCATGTATTCTACCTCTCTGATGTGGCTTCCTATCCTATCCTTCCTGAAGACTAGTTGAAGGTTAGTTTAGTTCAGGGGTCGGCAACCTATGTCTCGCGATCCAAATATAGCTCACTAGGGAGCCAGATATGGCTCTTCTGGAACCCCAACTCAGTCCCCCCTACCTCCCCCCGCAGCAGGTAGCCAGTGCTGGTCCTACAGCCTTACGGGCCCCCCACAAGATTGGAATGCCAGCAATGGCTTCCTGTGGTGGGAGAATCCCCTCCCCCCCCCCCCCGATCTTCCCTGCTGAATCCAGTATGCAGGGAACAAAATGGCCCCATGTGCTACTCTTTTCCTTCTCCTGATGTGTGGGGAACCAGAGACCAAAAATGGCTACGTGTGCTGCCATGTTCTTTCCCCCAGGAAACACTTCCTGACCCCCTCTCCCCCGGCCAGACAGCCTGCTCCTGTCCCCTCTCCACAGCCAGACACCCTATTTGCCCCCAACCTTCTCCTCTACCTTCTCTTGCTCCAGCCCTCTCCCGCCTGTCCAGACACTTGACCCTGATCCCGCTCCTGCCCCCTGGCCAAACAGCCTGCTCCAGCCCATTTCTGCCCCCTCCCTCTAGTCAGATACCCTACTCCCAGCTTGCTCCTGCACCTTACCTCCCAACCAGACCTTGCACCCTCACCCCTTCCTGCACTCCACCTCCCGCTCAGATCCTGCACCCCCATCCCTATCCCATTCATTGACAGCTCTGTCCCACATATTTAACCCCTCATTTTGGCCCCATCCCAGAGACTAGGGGGCCCTCAAAATCCACTAACTCTGGAACCGCAGAAGAGTAAATCTGGCCTGAGGCTTTGACGCTGAGTCCTCCTTGTCCCTCTCTCCCTCCTCCCCCACCATTGGGCTGAAGCACCAGAGGAATGAGGTGTTTCAGTTAGGGGCCACATCAGTGAGAGTTGGAGGTTTTGGGGGGAGTTTTCTTCTTTTTGCTTCTCACTTGTGTGGTCCCCAATTGATTTTTCTGTGTGTCAGTGGCTGCCAACCCAAAAAAGATTCCCCATGCCTGCCATAAATAAAGACAATGTTGAAACCTTTTGTGTTGGACATAATATTTTACTTTATATAAAAAATGAAGCCTGGCCTACAAGCCCCCATTTGGGGGTGCAGCCCCCATCTGGCTGCAGTGCCATAACACTCCTGCACCCCCCCCCACACACACCTGAACCCCCTGCTGTGAACCCCTCATACTCCAAAATCCCCAGATTCCTGAACTCTGAGATCCCCAGACTCCTGCATCTCCACATCCCTAGTCCCCTGTCATAACACTCCTGCAGCCCCACACACCCCAACCTTGTTCCTGAGTCCACCATACACCCAAATTCCCTGCCCTGAGCCACTTATACACCCCAACACAGGATGGAGCTCAGATTTACGGGATTCTTTGAGACAAATGACCTTTTGCCAAAGTCATCACTTCTCCATTTTCCTGCACCCCTCTACAATCACATGGAGAAAGTTCAAGTTCAGCTCATGCAACAGGCAACAACCCCCCCAGTCTACAGGACATGCTAACAAAGAAACAGTAGTGATTTAAAATCTCCACTCACATGGTGAAAACTGCAGCTAACTGAAGTAGGTGCTTATGCTCACAGTGCAGTTTAATTTTGTCAATATTGTTTCACATGATTTGGAAAGACTGGGAACTAGGCAAAATGCCAATATATTTGGTACCCAGAGCATCTGTAACCCAGGGTCAGCAGAAGATATTCCCTAGCTCTTTCTGTGGCATCAGAAATGCTGCCTTTCATGATGCCAATATGGAGGAAAGAGAAGTCGTTTTTTTGTAGAATTTTCCCTTTGAAGGTGCTGTGTACACAATGTATATAAAATAGTGTTGAAAATGAAATAGCTGCAGAAAAATTGCTATTTTTAATGGAATCTCCACTTCTAGTAGACTATAGAGTCTGATTGAGGTCGATATAAAGTTCCTAGCCTAGACCTGTGCCACCAAATTGAAGAAAGACTGGGCATGAAACCATTCCAGCACATCTTTAACCTTCCAA
The DNA here is from genome assembly GCF_052426305.1 of Pelodiscus sinensis. NCBI lineage: Eukaryota > Metazoa > Chordata > Testudines > Trionychidae > Pelodiscus > Pelodiscus sinensis. The sequence continues at coordinate 13,428,929 of NC_143073.1, read as the reverse complement.
ACAAACATTCCACGGTCATCCAGCATCTACTCATGCTATTGTAAAACAGTTCTTTCTGCTAGCTAGCTTTTCTTTCTACTGCTTCATGAACCATAGCATGAAGGGGTATACCAAGACTTCCAGGATTGCTATGGTCATTTCAGCATTGCCTATGGTGATCTGGTCTGGGAAAAAAGCTCACATTTAGAGCTTTCTGTAAAGCCGTGGTCACCAACCTGTCGATTGCGATCGACTGGTCATCAGGAGGGCTTGACTAGTCGATCACAAGGCATTTGGCCCCCCCCAATACCCCCACTCCCAAGAAGCCCCACTACTTCCCTCCGAAAATGGAGGTAGTGCCAGCTTCCCGCAGGGTGGAGCAAAATCTGGCAGCAGCACGCTACTTCCGGGGTTTCCGGAAGTGCGCTGCCTGCTCCCCTCCCCCAGGTCTGTGGTGCGCCAGGAGGAGGTAGGAGTCCCGAAGGAAGGCATGTGCTGGGGCTTGGGGGGGGGGGAAGAGAGGGAAGGGGAGGCACACACCAGGGCTCCCCTCCTCTGTGGGGAAGGAGGTAGGAGTCCAGAGGGTAAGTGCATGCTGGGGATGGGGGAGGAGTCCCGGGGGGAAATGTGCACTGGGGCTTTCCTCCTTTGCGGGGGAGAGGGGAGGAGTCCCAGAAGGAGGCTCTTGCCGGAGCTTCCATCATCTGGGTGGGGGGCGGGGGAGGCGTGTGCTGAGGATTCCCTGCCTCCTGTTCCCACTGGCACTCTGCTCCCACTGGCATCCTGGCCCGTATCCCCACCAGCACCCTGCCCCTTGCCTCCACTGACACCCTGTCCTCTGCCCCAGCACCCACTAGCACCCTTCCCCAGTCCCATGTCCCCTGCTCCCACCAGCACAGTTGGGGCCACATTAGTGAAGCTTTGGAGGCGTTATTTTTTTTGCATCTCACTTGTGTGACCCCAACTGACTTTTCAGTGACCCCTGAATCAAAACAGGTTCTCATAAATAAAAACAATGCTGAAACTTTTTGTGTTTGACATATTTTATTTAAAAATGAAGCCTGGCCAACAAACCCCCATCTGTCCACAGCATCATAACACTCCTGCACCCCCCCCCCACCCTAGATTTGAGCCTATCATACCCTGGAACCCCCTGTCCTGAGCCTCTCATAACGCTAAACTCCTGTACCCCCACATCCTCAGTGTTAAGCCACAACACTCCTACACCATCCACACACCACAAATCTGTGTCCTGAGCCCATTATACTCCTAACCTCCCTGCCCTGAGCCCCTCCCATCCCCCAACCCAAACTCCTGCACCTTCACATCCACAAGCCTGTGGCTTGCTCAGTACCCCAACTCTCCACCTGACCCCAACACTCCCCAGCCTGGAGCCCCCTCCCTGAGCCAGCATCCCCTTCGCCACCCCATCCTGCATCCAAATTCCCTCCCAGAGCTTGCACCTCTCACCGCTTTCCACACCCAAACCCCTCATTCCCACCCCAGAGCCCACACATCCTGTTTCAACCCAGTGAGGGTACAGCTAGACTGCAGGGCTACATCTACATTGGCAAGATTTGTGCAAATACTTTTAACGCAAGAGTTTTTGTGTTAAAGTATTTGCACAAGAGAGCGTCTACCCTGGCATGTGCTTTTGCTCAAGAGATGTGCTTTTGCGCAAAAGCATCCGTGCCAGTGTAGACGCTCTCTTGTGCAAGAAAGCTCCTATGGCCATTTTAGCCGATCTTTCAAAAAATAAAGCCTTTTCCGAAAGATCCCTTATCCCTCTTGAAATAAGGGATAAGGGATCTTTCAGAAAAGGCTTTACTTTTCGAAATATCAGCGTCTAGACTGGCGCTTTTCTCCGACAAAGCTCCGTGCCGGAAAAAAAAGCAGCAGCCATTTTTATGCTAATGAAGCACGGGAGATTTAAATCCCCGCTTCGTTAGCAATTGCGATACGTCTAATTTACATCCCTTTTCCGAAAAAGGGATGTAGTCTAGACATAGCCAATGTGTTTCAGCATTGTCTTTATTTATGAGAGGGGCAGGGAACCTGTTTTGAGTTAGGGGTCCCTGATCCACAGAAAAGTCAGTTGGGGCCACACAACTAAGATGCAAAAAACAACCCCTCCAAAAAAAAAACAAGCCTCACTAATGTGGCCCCAGCTGTGATGGTAGGGGAAGAGGACAGAGTGCTGGGGCAAGATGCTAGGGCAGGTGGCAGGGTGCTGGTGGGGAGGGGCTTTGGCCAGGGGGAGGGTACAAGGGCAGCTTGTCCGGTACCTGGGGATTCCAGATCTAAGGAAGTGTGTGGGCTGCTCTTCCCCTCCACCCTCCTCCCATAAATAGCTGGCACACTTTCTAAAACACTGGGTCTGTCACTGGGCTGGGGACGTCCTCCCCCCTGCTGCCTGCCTGTGTAGGGTGTGTGTGTGTAGGAGTCCCGAGACTGCATGCCAGCTTCAACTTCTCAGGAAGCGTGTGCTCTTCCTCTGTTTCCCACGACAACCGCGCACTTCCTGAGAAGTTGGAGCTGACATGCAGTACCGGGATTCCTACTCCCTCCCTCCCCCAACCCAATTCCCATCCTGTCCCCTGCCTTCTCCTCCCCAAGAGCCAGGGCCCCCTCCCCACTCTAACCCAATCCTCCTCCTCTCCCCTCGAGCCAGCCCCACCCACTCTAAACCAGTCCCCTTCCCCTACCCTCCCCCAGAGCCAAGCCCACCTCTCCACTCTAACCCAATCCCCCTCCCCACAACCTTATGCCCGGGTCCCGGAGCCGGAGCCACTGCTGCTGCTACCGCCACGTGCATCTCCCCAGGCGCTGGGGCCCGTGCTCTTAGCAGCCGGCTTTGAGCATGTGCTGGCTGAGACGCCATGCGCACCCTCCCTCTCCACCCAATCCAACTCCCCTCTCCTTCCCCAGAGCCAGACACCTCCCTTCCCCACTGTAACCCAATCCCCCCTCCCCCCAACCTTATGCCCCGGTCCCGGAGCAGAGACCCTGCCGCCGCTGCCGCTCTCCAGGCACTGGGTGCATGCGCTGAGCAGCAGGCTTTGAGCATGTTCTGGCGGGGATGCTGGGATGCCATTCACCCCTCCCCCCAACCCCTGGTCATGCTCCCTGCAGAGCCAGAGTATAAAGGCAGAGAGAGCCCCGCAGCGAGGGAGGCTGCAGGGGGAAGGAGTAGGTCAGGCTGCACCTGTGTTTCTGCAGCAGCTGAGACCCAAGTCGCTGCCCGTAGCTGACCCTGGAGCAGAGCCAGCAGCCGCCACCCCCTGGGAGGCAGGAGCGCCTGCAGCCTAGCACCAGCCCCAGTAAGGACCGGTCCGGGAGGCCAACAGACTACAGGGGTGCCAGGGCAAAGGAGCAATAGTCTCTGCCTAACAGGCCCTGGGCTGGGACCCATGGAGAGGGAGGACCCAGGTCCCCCTACCACCCGTTTCCCTACCCTGGACAATCAACCGCCTGGACGGGGGAGGCTTTTCTGGTGACTAGGCCTCAATGGCGGTATATACCCTGAGAGAGGGGCAGGAACTTTGAAATTAGGCCTCGAGCTGTATATCCCCCTGAACTTTATAACTAGGCCGCAAGGGCTGTATATCCCCTGATAGAGGGACCTGAACTTTGTGATGAAGCCAAGGGGAGACGAGCCCCTTGACAAGCCCCACGAGGAATAACTTAGAATGGCCCGTGTGAGGGGCTATTTTGAAATAGCAGAAGTGGAGCATCTACACAGGCCTTATTTCGGAAATAGCTATTTCAGAGGCATTATTCTTCATAGAATGAGATTTACAGAAGTTGGAATAAGTTGTCCATTATTTTTAAATTATTTTGAAATGACAGAATTGCTGTGTAGACGCTCACATAGTTATTTCAGAATAACAGCCATTATTCCAAAATAACTTTGTTGTGTAGAGACACCCTCTGGGTATGTCTACACTACAAAGTTAATTCAAACTAACGGACGTTAGTTTGAATTAACTTTCATAGGCGCTACACTAGCGCTCCGCTAGTTCGAACTTAATTCGAACTAGCGGAGCGCTTAGTTCGAACTAGATAAACCTCATTGCACGTGGACTAAGCCTAGTTCGAACTTACTAGTTTGAATTAAGGGGTGTGTAGCCCCTTAATTCGAACTAGTGGGAGGCTAGCCCTCCCCAGCTTTCCCTGGCGGCCACTCTGGGCACCACCAGGAAAACTTGTATGCCCCCCTCCCGGCCCCGGAGCCCTTAAAGGGGCACGGGCTGGCTACGGTGCCCGTGCCAGGTGCAAGCCTGCCAGCACCCAGCCAGCAGACCCTGCACCTGGCATGGCATGAGCCAGCCACCCGCTTCCTCCCAGCCCTCCGCCTCTTCCCGAGACCAGGCTGGAGGCTCCCGGGAGCCTGGCCAGGACCGCAAGAGGTGGGCACCCGCCTGGTCTAGTGCAGACATCGTGGACCTCGTCCACGATCTCCGCACTAGGCACAGGAAAGTGGCCGTCTAGGGCAGGAGAGCTGCCAGCCTGGCCACCCAGGAGCAGGTTTGCATGAAAATGAGGGTGGTCCACTCAGACCTCCGACCCTGAGCCCTGAGCTTAGAATGGCCGTACTGGGTCAGACCAAAGGTCCATCTAGTCCAGTAGCCTGTCTGCCGACAGCAGCCAACCCTAGGTACCCTGGAGGGGATGGACCAAAGACAGTGACCAAGCCATTTGTCTCATGCCATCCATTTCCAGCCTTCCACAAACTTTGGGCAGGGACACCATTTCTACCTCCTGGCTAATACCACTCCATGGACCCAACCTCCATGACTTGATCTAACTTCTTTTTAAACTCTGTTCTAGTTGTAGCCTTCACAGCCTCCTGCAGCAAGGAGTTCCACAGGTTGATTATTTGCTTAGTGAAGAAGAACTTTCTGTTACTAGTTTGAAGCCTTCTACCCATTCCTTTCCTTTGGTGTTCTCTAGTCCTTCTATTATGGGAACTAATGGTGAACTTTTCTTTATGCACCCTCTCCACACCACTCTTGCTTTTATAGACCTCTATCATATCCCCCCTCCATCTCCTCTTCTCTAAGCTGTAAAGTCCCAGCCTCTCTTCATATGGGGACCTGTTCCAAACCCCTGATCATTTTAGTTGCCCTCCCCTCTCCCAGCCTCTCTCTTCCCCTCTCCCACCTCTTTTTCCCAGTCTCCCCCAGTTTTGTTCAATAAAGAAAGATTCTATTTTTGAACACACGTTTTCTTTATTTTGTGCATCAGGAAGGGGGGCTAGGGAAGGGTAAGTGGAAGGAGGTGAGGGAGGAATGGGGTACGCGCCCCCGATGGGGAGGACTGGGCTGGCTCTGCGGGCTTCTCGGGGTGGAAGCTCTCCTGCAGCCCCCCGATCGCCCCCTCCCCCCGGATGGCAGCCTGTGGCAAGTGCAGCCGGGGTGATGGCCGAGTGCTGTGATGTTCCGCGTGTGGGCACTCAGGGCACTCCAAGCCAGGACTGCTTTGCAAGCGGGGAACCCTGAGAACTGTCTGTCCGGGGTGGGGGTCGGGTCCCCTTAAGCACAGCCCTCGGCTAGCCTGAGACAGCAGCTCCACGCTCTAAGTCCTCCTCTGATGCCCTGCCAGCACTGCTTCCGGCCATCCTTAACCTCTGTTCAGGGTCCACTCTGTGTGGACATGCTAGTTCGAATTAGCAAAACGCTAATTCGAACTAGTTTTTAAGTCTGGATGCGCTAATTCGAATTAGCTTAGTTCGAATTAACTAATTCGAACTAAGTTAGTTCGAATTAGCGCTGTAGTGTAGACATACCCTAAGAGAGCTAACTCTTGGAAAAGTTTACTAGAGAGGAGGCCCAGATAAATTTTATGTTGTTATTTGAGATTATCCTTACTTCCTGCACTTTAAGCTGATATTCCTGGGAGAAGGGGGACACATTTCTATGAGTCATAGGACAATGGAGTTTTACAGAAAGGACTATGGGATTCACTCCAAAGAAGGGTGAATTGCAAAACACAAAAGTGGGCAACCACATGGGGAGTTGAGGGTCCACGGTGAAACAAATGATGCAAACAGCCTTAAAGGTCTTGATGTCAGAATTAGGAAAAGTATTAAAGAAAAAACATTTGTGAGCCTAGATAAGATTTTTGTTATGATTTATTGTGTCCTTTGTGAACTTTCTGATGCTTAACAAGTTGTGAGCTCTCAGTAAAGCTTTTCCCACATTCACAACATTTATAGGGTCTCTTCCCAGTGTGTATTCTCTGATGTCTAAGAGCTGAGCGCCAAGTGAAGGTTTTCCCACACTCATTGCATTCATAGGGACTCTCTCCTGTGTGAATTCTCTCATGGTTCATAAGATGTGAACGTTGAGAGAAGGTTTTCCCGCACTCACTGCACTGATGGGATTGGTCTGCTATATGGATTCTCTGATGTTTGGTAAGGGTTGAGCGGTCAATAAAGCTTTTCTTGCACTCTGAGCATTCATAGGATCTCCCACCAGTGTGGACTGTCTGATGTGTAATAAGGTGTGAACTCTCAGTAAAACTTTTCCCACACTCACAGCATTCATAGGGTCTCTCCCCTGTGTGGATTCTCTGATGTTTAGTAAGGCTAGAATGGTCAGTGAATCTTTTCCCGCACTCACAGCATTCATATGGTCTCTCTCCTGTATGGATCCTCTGATGTTTAGTAAGGTATGAGCTCTGATTGAACCTTTTCCCACACTCACAGCATTCATAGGGTTTCTCTCTTGTATGGATTTGCTGATGTGTAATAAGGTGTAAGCTCTCAGTAAAGCTTTTCCTACATTCACAGCATTCATATGGCCTCTCCCTTGTGTGGATTTTCTGATGTCTAATATGGGCTGAGCGCTGAGCAAAGGTTTCTCCACAATCTTGGCATACATAGGGCCTCTCCCCTGTGTGGATACTCTGATGTGTAGTAAGGGCAGAGCGCCAAGTGAATGTTTTCCCACAATCCCTGCATTTGTAGGGTCTCTCCCCTGTGTGGATTCTTTGATGTGTGATAAGGTCTGAACTCCGCGTATAGCTTTTCCCACACTCGCTACATTCATAGGGTCTCTCCCCTGTGTGGAGTCTCTGATGTTTAGTAAGGGCTGAGCGCTGAGCAAAGGTTTTCTCACAATCACTGCATTTGTAGGGCCGCTCCCCTGTGTGGATTCGCTGATGTATAGTAAGGTCTGAGCTCCGAGTGAAGCTTTTCCTGCATTCATAGCATTCGTAGGGTCGTTCCTGAGTGTGGATTCTCACATGTCTAATAAGATGTGAGCTCTGAATGAAGGTTTTGCCACACTCACTACATTCATAGGGTCTCTCTCCAGTATGGATTTTTTTATGATTACTAAGGCCTGAGCGTCCTCGGAAGCTTTTCCCACACTCAGTGCACGTTTTCTTTTCCTCTACTGAGAGAACTGTGTGCTGGTCAGCGGTTCCCCTGAGGTCTTTGTGAGTTGCATGACAATTAATAGAGTTGCCCTCTTTCTCCCCTGGCTGCTTCTCTTGCCTGTATTGACTCTCACACAATTTTCCTTGCTCAAGATTTCCGGACACATTCTCTTTGGATCTTCGTAATAACATCCTGTGTGATTCCACTTGCTCAGCATCCATCTGCTGAAAATTCTGCTCCACATTCTCATTCACCATCCCATCACCTGCTGGGATTGAGAGAGAAACCTCAGAAACAAGAAAGGTAAATGGGAGAGGAAATCAAAGTAAGTGCTAGAGAGATGGAGAAAAATCATGAACTAAATGAACTAAACTTTTTTTCCTGACAGGATAAATTTTGCTTCCATATTCTGTCCAAACACCCAGTATGACAGGAGGTCAGACAACCAGCTATTGTCAGGTACCAGGAGGGGTAGGAAGTCATGAGCCATATCTCTCCTTAGGACAGTGGTCGCCAACCTTTTTACACCCAAGATCACTTTTTAAATCTCAGAACAAGCAAAGATCTACCACCCCATCCTTCCCCCAAGACCCCACCCATTCCTTGAAGCCCTCCCCTCTCTATTCTCCTCCTCTCCATCACTCGCTATCCCCAGCCCTTATACACTCTATATTGCCACTTTTTTTTCCCAATTCTTCTGTAGGAAGAGGTTTTTCCAACATTTGGCCTTTCTAGATTGGACCAAATGTTAGAAAAATCTCTTCTTTTGGAATCCCCCTGATTCCTCATGGAACGAGGAATATATGGGTTACCGAAACAGCATGTTTGCTTTGCCACTAAAAAAAGCAAAAGAACAAATGCATCCCTGGATGTGGAAGAGTTTTTCCAGGATATCTCTGGAATCCTGGAAAAACTCCCGCAGTCTAGCCGTTCCCTCACTGGGTTGAGACAGGATGTATGAGCTCTGGGGTGGGAATGAGGGATTTGGGTGTGGGAAGGGGTGAGAGGTGCAAGTTCTGGGAGGAAATGTGGATGCAGGAGAAGGTGGAGAAGAAGATGCTGGCTCGGAGAGGGGGCTTCAGGCTGGGGAGTGTTGGGGTCAGATGGAGGGTTGTGGTACTAAGCAAGCCACAGGCTTGTGGCTGTGAGGCTGCAGGAATTTGGGTTGGGGTATGTGAGGGGCTCAGGGCAAGGGGTTCCAGTGTTTGACAGGCTCAGATCTAGGGTCTGGGGGGGTGCAGGAGTGTTATAATGCTGCAGCCAGATGGGTGGTTGGCCCCAATTGGGGGTTTGTTGGCCAGGCTTAATTTTTAAATAAAATACTATGTCAAACACAAAAAGTTTCTGCATTGTCTTTATTTATGAGAAGGGCAGGAAACCTGTTTTGAGTCAGGGAGTCACTGACCCACAGAAAAGTCAGTTGGGCCACACAAGGGAGATGCAAAAAAAAAACCCTCCTTCCAACCCCCCTCCCCCCAGGCTCACTAATGTGGCCCCAACTGTGCTGGTGGGAGCAGGGGACATGGGACTGGGGAAGGGTGCTAGTAGGTGATGTGGGAGGGACAGAGTGCTGGGGTGGGGGCAGGGTTCTGCAGCAGGGGACAGGGAGCCAGTGGGGGCAGAGGAGGGACCACCCCCCGCAAGTTCTGGCACACCACAGACCTGAGGGAGAGGAGCAGCCAGTGCACTTCTGGAACACCCGGAATTGGTGCGCAGCTGCAGGACTTCCGTCCACCCCGCGGGAAGCTGGCACTACCTCCATTTTCACTGGAGGTAGGCAGTGGGGCTTCTTGGGGATGGGGGAAATGGGGGGGGGGCGAACACCTCGCGATGGACCGGTTGGTGACCACGGACTTAGGATATGACACATTGTGATGGGGTGTTTCAGACCCAAACTGGCACACCAGGGTTACACCCCTCTGCCCTTCCCCCCGCTCCGCTGTGCGTGTTCCAGTTGGAATCAGAATATAAAAGGTGTCAAGGCTGTTCCCCACTCTGGCACTCCAAGTGCAGAAGGTGAGGGCCTGCAAGAGAGCTTAAAAACCATGACTCTACAGGCACTGGTTACAAAAAAATCCTCCCCCTCCCCCCCCCCACCCCGAATCACAATATATAGATTTTGGGCCACCATCAAGTGATTTTTTTATCCCTAAAAACCAGGGGTGAATTCTTGAAACCACTCCCAGGGGTGCCCTGCTCCTGCTGAAACCCTGAGCTCCAGTAGGCACACTTTATGGGGCGGGAGCCCTGAGACCTCCCCCTCCATCAAACTACTCAGAAGCCAGAAGTGACACTTGGGGAGGCAGATTTTTGCCAGTGTTTGCTGGCCCTGCATGATTACATGATGCTGCAAGGCCCCCTTCCCTGCATGGAACTGGTAAACTGGGAGCTGCGACCGTGTGGAGAGGCAGCAACAAACAGCTGGAAGCTGCAAGGAGAGCCGTTGCTTTTGCTACCACCTCTCTCCATGAAGCTAAAGCAGTGTATCCTCCCTGTGGCTTCCAGCTGTCCACTGCCTCTCCCCACAGAGCTAAGGTTTGGGAACTACAGGGAGGGGCCACTGAATGCAGGGTGCTCCTTTATGGCAGGTTAGCGAGGAAAATATTCCCATGGTAATAACAGCCTGATGTGCTCTTCATAATATTTGTGAAGCTAAGAGAGAAATGTTTACCCAGGGGTGGAGCATGAAGGCGGATTGCCTGTCAGCTGATTGAGCAGCTAGATACTAGGACTATTAGTGGGGCATAAAAAAACGAGTGGGGAGGCTATTTGAATCAGAGAGGCTTTGGAGCAGAATTGACATAAGAACGCCCATATTGGGTCAGACCAAAGGTCCATCCAGCCCAGTATCCCTTCTGCCGACAATGGCCAATACCAGATGCCCCAGAAGGAGGGAATACAACAGGGAAGCATCACATGATTTTTCTCCTGTCACCCACTTCCAGACAAACAGAGGCTAGGGACACCATTCCTACCCATCCTGATTAATAGCCATTGATGGACCTAACCTCCACGAATCTATCTAGCTCTTTTTTGAACCCTATTAAAGTCCTAGTCTTCACAACAACCTCTGGCAAGGAGTTCCACAGGTTGACTATGTGCTGAGTGAAGAAAAGGACAGAATTTGATGTCTTGCAAGGGATAGATCACTGAGGAGCAGTCTTTTAATGGAGGCTCTCAGAGCTGTGTATAAGTCCAGCTGTAGTGAAGGAATGTATCCGTAGGGTGGAGTGCAAAGGGCACTGTGACAGGCAGGGCACATGTAAGGAATGTGTGGGTGGAATCTGGGAAAGGCATAACACATAGTCATGTCTAGGCTGCAGAGGGAGGCAAGCATTTGTGTTTTGATTGTAGCTAAATCAGGGACTTTAGCATCTCTGTTTGGTCCTCCATCAGTTTTTATCATCCATTCCTGGCCCTCAAAATATGCTTCTGGCCCTGCTCCCTTTCCTGCCTAAATATTTTCCATTTTTCATTACTTGTCTCTAGTCACGCCCTGTGTTTGTGGCCTGTGGTATCTGACATTTGGAGCACCTCTCTAAGCATGTCCTCTTGACTCTGCTTGGGTCACGTTCTTATCTGAACAAGTGCTCCACCAGTGTGTAAGGGGTTCCCCTCAAGACCACTGCTGCAGAAACACATCAACAGAGGCAGTACTGAATCATAATAGTTACAATCACCTCTTTCTCCCCCTCCCTTGGCTAGCATAGCACTTGGACAGAGCCCTAAACATTATGGCTGTGTCTACATTGGCACCCCTTTCCAGAAAAGGGATGCTAATGTAGACTTCGGAATTGCAAATTCCGCGGGGGATTTAAATATCCCCCGCGGCATTTGCATTTACATGGCTGCCGCTTTTTTCCAGCTTGGGGATAAGCCGGAGAAAAGAAGTAGGTATAAGAGATCCTCCGGAAAAGGGCTTATTTTCCGGAGAATCACATCTAGACTGGCGCTTTTCTCCGGCTTATCCCCAAGCCGGAAAAAAGCGGCAGCCATGTAAATGCAAATGCCACAGGGGATATTTAAATCCCCCGCGGAATTTGCAATTCCGAAGTCTACCTTAGCATCCCTTTTCCGGAAAGGGGCGCCAATGTACACACAGCCTATGAGTTTGGGGAAGGGAGATCGAAGATGGGTCTAGGTAATTTTGCAAAGGAATCACTAAAAACTAAAGACACTACTGTAAATTCTGCCACTATTTTCCACAAGCAGGGGTCATTGAACCTGATATCTCATTCTTGCGGGTACACAAGGGCGTATCTCCTGCATATGTGTAGCTTCAGACCAGGTGCTTAAGCCACTCGCCTGTGCACTGCTTTGGTGCCTGCACAAATGATTGCGGATTGACATGGGAAAGTTTCTTACAATGGAGGAAGAAACAAAGCAGCTCTGCCAAGGAATTTTTGGCAGAGAACTGAGAAGCACCTCCAGTAAATTTCCAAGAGTTCTTTCTGAAAGATTCCTATGAAATCTTGGAGTGCATTGACACACTTTTCTACAAGGCCTCCTGTAACACACTGTACCTCAAAGTAGCACCCTGTAGCCCCCATATTCATCATTCATATATGGCTGTGATATTTCATATAAAGCATGAGATGTAAAGTATCATAGGAAAGGAAGAGCATGATCTGCTGAAACTCATTGTTTTATCAAAATCTGCATATTGTTCATGTATATGAAGTTATGAGGTCTGTTATATGGCTGCTATTGAAATATGGTGTGGATTTCGGAGTCCCCAGGGGCAACAAAGTGGGTAACCAAACCCAGGTGAGTATTAAATAACCATTAATCAGCCAGGAAGTCAATAAATAAGGGATTTACAATTATGTAAGAGAGCAGCACAAGCATCACACAATCTGGATTGCTCAACTCTGACTACTCCTCTGATCTATGACTTAGTTGCACAAGGTCTACCTCAAGGCTAATGGTTCCCTCTAATCCATCTATGTGTAGATTTATCTCATCCATGTGTGGAATAAAATTTATGTTCAGTAAGACATGTGTGAATGTGCACCACCAGTAGAAACAAAAATCTAACTGTTGGCACTTGGCTAATCAGCTAGCTAGGTGGCACAGGAATCTCTCCTGTGCATCTGCACATGGGCACAGTTTACAAGGAGCATTGGTCTGGGGTCTGAGCTAATATTTTCTAGTGGATTGAGGGTATAAAATAAGAGACAGTGGCATCATGAGATTATCTTTCTTCTCCCCACCTACACTATCATCAACAAGAATACCAGAAAGACAAGACTTGAACTGAAAAGACTGGTTCCCTAGCTGAGGAGGAAAGTCAGCCTGTGTATTAAGGACTGTAACCTGCCTGCAACATCCAGTGGGGTGAGAAAAATAACTTAATCCAAACACATTTTAGTCTAACAAGGTTTAGGATTTAGACTTCATACTTTGTATTTATTCCTGGCTTTTAGGCCTATCGCATCTCATCACTTAAAATCAGTCTCCCAATAGTTAATAAACCAATTGTAATGTTTTATTCTTACCAATGAATTTGTCTGAAGTGCTTTGGAAATTTGCTCATCTTCCAAAGGCTGGTGCATGCCCACTTTCCTTTGATGAAGTGGTGAAATAATTAATACCTTTGCACTGTTCAAGAGAAGTTCTTGAGCAGTGTAAGATGGTATATTTCTGGGGTTCAGGACAAGGACTTGGGAAAACTGCTAGTGTTTCCCTGCATTCATGATTTGGGAAACTCTCATGCATCTTAGTTTCTGCTTGCTGGTGGCTGATTGTAAACAGTACTTATTCTAAACTTCTTCAGCCCCAATTTCAGAGCAGGACAGCAGGCAAAAAAGGGTGTATGTGGAAGCCTGTCAAAATTATATTATGAGAAAACATATAGAAGCGAGCCCCTCAGTTTTTAATAATGGATAGGGCAGGAATCCTTACCCGGCCAAGTCATATTCTCATTGTTCTCCTTCATGATGTCTCTGTAGATGGCTCTTTTACTGGAGTCCCGCAACTCCCACTCTTCCTTGGTGGAATGTACTGCCACTTCCTAGAAGATGCCCATTCCCTGAAAAAGAATAATTCCCCAGTCAGCACCTGTGATAACCACACTGTTTATGGGAGATGAGGGTCAGTAAAAAGGGAAGCTCTTGAAAGCAACATGGTAACAGAGTTCCACTCTTTGCCCTTTTCAAAGCAGCTAGGGGTAGATCTACACTACAGAGGTTTTTTTTGAAAAACAACCGTTTTTCAAAAAAAACCTCATGTCCACACTGCAATCGCATTCTTTCAAAAAAAATTGAAAGAACAGAGGGGTTTTCCCAATATTGGTAAACATCTTTCTACGAGAAAGAACGCCTTTTCCAAAAGAGAGAAAAGAGGAGAGGGAGTTCTTTCAACAGAATAGGAAAGAGGAAAAAGCACAGATGCCCTAGTGGTCACTCTGCCTATAGTAATCACAGCTTACATGCAAGATAGTGTCCATTCGGTGTGGACTCTTATCTGTCGAAAAAGCAGATCACTTTTTCAATGCGCTTTGGTAGTGTGGATGATTTCTTTCAGAAGCAGTTTTTTTGGAAGACCTCTTCCAGAAAAGCTTCTTCCAAAAGAAGCCTGCAGTCTAGACATAGCCTAGATGTATCCCCAAAAAATTCTGGCATGTCCAGGGAATGTGTTTGCTCTTCTGCTTTTTTTTTTTTGCGGAAGAGCAGATGTGCTCTTTCGGAATCCCTGTCTTCCACGTTTCACAAGAAAGAAGGGATCTTCTGAAAGAGGGTTTGTTTTTTTCTCCAAAATTTGGCCCAGTGTAGATAGGCCAAATTTCAGAAAAGCCTCTTCAGAAAAAAAAAAGGCAGAAAAAGGTACACAAATTGCGAAACACATTTTGCGTACCTTTTTCCGAAAAAAAGTTGTAGTCTAGACATAGCCTAGGAGACATAAGGGTAAGGTGAGAATAGGAGTGCCTCATGCCACCCAGAGGGCAGAGGGAGGCAGGGTCTTCACATTTATATCACAGTTACAAGACCAAAACTAATGCAGTAGATGGAGTCCCAGTAGGAGCCTGGTACAGTCCCCTGTAAGGAATCCCATCTCCCTCAAAATAAAGAAATAATATATAACAAATAAAAGAAAGAGGAAGTTGATAGGAAAGACTGTAAGGCAGAAGCTTGGAATTGTAGAAAATTGAAAAGGGAAGCAAAGGGTCACAAGGAAACTTCTATGGCCAGCAGAACTAAGGATGATATAAAGATTTTTTTAAAATGTACAGTACTAAGAACAAAACAAATCCTAACAATGGTATTGGTACATTACTAGATGGAAATGGTAGAAGTATTAATAATAACGCAGAAGAAGCAAAAGTTTTCAATAAATCGCTCTTTTCTGTATTTGGAGCAAAATAAAACAAATGATTGTCAGGAATCAGGACCTGCAAGCAGAGTCAATCTAAAGCAAGGCCTACAGAAGAACCAGTTTCTGTACAACTGCATGAGCACAGCTAGCTTGTAGTAGATTGCCCCACTCCAGGTAACCAGGTTCCAACCCTGGACTCTGACTCCTGATTCCAGCTATGACCTTGATTCTGCCACTTAGACTCTGACTCTTACCCAGGGTCCCAATTCCTGGCTACTGATGTGGGCTCCCACCACTAGGCATGGCTGCCTACATCCTGGTCACTGGCAGCCTGGGTAGCCCCACCACAATCAAAAAGAGAAATAGAGCTGATACCGCAAGAATGGTTTTTAAAAGGCCAATAGCCCTCTAATGGAAATAGTGGAAGTTCTACAGACTTTGCAGTCTCCCCCCTCTCTCCACACACACAGCATGTGGTACAGCTGCACCTCCTGCAGGTCCAGACCCCACTCCCCATGATCTCAAATTCCCTCTGCCTCACAAGTTTAATGGCAATTTCAACAAACGTTGTAGTTCCCAAATCAGCCATGACTCCTGTCCATGTTCCTCCAAACTTTCCCATCCATGTTTGGATTTTTTCAACCCATGTGTGAAATAAATGTTATGTGCACTGCGGCATGTGTGAATGTGCACCACCAGGAGAAAAAACAAATCTACGTAAGGTCACTCTGCTTATCAGCTGGGCGGCATTGGAATCTCTCCTGAGTGGCCGTACAAGCACCCAGCTTACAGGGAATGCTAGCTCTTGTTTCTGATACATCCCTAATGGGCGTTAAGTGACTAGTCGAGTAGTTGACTACCCGATGTCGAGTGACTACGTGACCACTCACTTCCCACTCCTTGCTGCCTCTGTATCAGAGGCAGCAAGAGGGGGGAAGAAGGAGCCAGTGCTGGGGGGAGTTGGCCTAAAAGCTGGTTCCCCATAGCACCATCTCAGTGGTGTGTGGGTGGTGGGCAGGGGGGGCAGAGCCGCAGCAATACCAGAGCTGGTGTGCTCAGTCCTGTCTTGTGCCAGCCCCTGGGAGCTATCCCTGCTGCAGCTCTGCAGTTTAAATGTAGTAGGATCCGGGCTGCCTGCGTACCTGGTTCCTACTACGTTTAAACTGTAGAGCTGCAGCGGGGGGTAGCGAGCGCCTCTCTTATCGATTAATCATACAGTTGATACAAATTGTATCGACTACACAATTAGCCTGGGGCTGCTGCTGTGGCAGGCCCAGGCTCACCTCAGGCCCAGGGGCCCCTGGCTTGCCTGGATCTGGCCGCCTAGGCTCCGCATTGAGGAGCCTATGCTGGCACACCAGCCCTCCTACCACCCATCCGCAGGGCTGGAGCACACAAAATCTACTAGTCTGGGCCTCCTTAGGCTCTGGTGCAAGGGCAATGTGGGGAGAATCTTTCTTCTTGTCAGTCAGGGGCTTCTCACTTTGCTTCTCACTTGTGTGCGACCCCCAACTGATTTTTCTGTGGGTCAGCAGCTCCCTCAACCCAAAAAAGGTTCTACCTCCCTGATTTAGGGGGAGTTCTTGAACAAGCGGACAAACACAAAGACACACAAACTTTCTCAAATACTCAATAGAGAGAAAAAGAGGCAAAACGTGCCACAACTTGATATCACTCAATATTCACGAATTTGATGAAAGGGCAATTTTTGAGATTGGAGGGGAATATCCAATAATTCCATCTCAAATCTCAGGGCTCAGGAATCAGTCCTGGACCACTAGAAAGATAAAGGGGTGAGATTTTTCAAGAATTACAAATCAGTGTAGGGTGGCCAGATGGTTTCAACAAAAACACCAGGACACACTTGACATTACATCACAATCTACATGACATCTTATTTAGAAAATACGGGACATTTATATTTTCTCAATTTGTTTCCCCAACAGAAAGCTCAAATACTGGACTGTCCGGTTCAAAACCAGGACACCTGGCAACCCTAGACTGAGGAGCGAAAAAATGGGGGCAAAACCACAATATTTGCTAATATAAGAGAACCCCCCTTTCTCACACACACACACACACACACACACACACACACAGAGTGACCTGCCTGGATTTTGCTTGGATGGTCAGTGATGGGGGGAGGGGAGGGAAAAGTGAACAGCCATGTTCAGGAAGCGATGACACCCCCCCCCCCTTTTTTGTTTTGCCGACCAGCCAGGTGGCATCAGGAAGCCTGGGCCTTGCGACATTCTCAGGGGAAAGGCTGGCAGCGGGTCTAGGAACGAAGCAAGCAGCTGGTGCCTGCAAGGCGCTGGCGGAGGGGAAGGGAGCAATTGGGACTGGCTAATTTGGGCTGGGCACAAGGGGGGAGATACTTGTCCCCCCCCCGTGTCCTTCCCATGCCCTGTGGCTGGCAGAGATCAGCCCCCCCAACCCCACCCCAGAGCCAGCCGTGTCTCAGCGCTGCCCCAAACAGCCCCCACTGACCCTGATGCTACCAAAGCTCCCAGCTGACCAGGGACAAGGCGCTGCAGACCCAAGGGGGCGAGGCATCCAATTGATTGACACCGGCCAATTAGCGAGAAAATGGGGCAAAATCCGGGGGGACCGAAGATCAATAGGAGCGAAAGGAGGAGGGGATCACCGCCCCCCATCTCCCTGAATTACCTGCTGTCTCCGGCTGGTGCGGGCAGAGCCCGGGGGCTGGTCCCAGCGGTAGAAAGCCCCCTTCTCCCCCTGGGGCTAATGCAGGGCTCTCCCCAGCACAGACCCGTGTGGCCTTTGTTCTCAGCCTGATCCTCCTGCCTCCCAGCACCGCCGCCCCCAGCCCCTTCCTGTCTGGGGGTCCTGGCGACACGGAGCCAGGCTGCAGCGCTCGCTGCCCGCCCCAGCGCCCCTGCCCTGCCTCGCAGGGCCCGATCCCGCTACTGGAGAGAGAACGCGCTTAGGGGGAGGCAAGTGACCGGGGGAGGGAGCAGCGGAAGGGGCTGGAAAGGCGGGGAAGGGGGAAGTGCCGAAGGGGACATAAGGAGGGGGGAAGGGCGAGGTTCCCAGCTCCTTTGGCTGCATCCCCCGTGTCTAGCGAGTCACAGATCCCCCGGGGTCTAGGGGAACTCACCCGGGTGTCTCCTCGCCGGTGTCTAGCCTGGCTCCGCCCCATTCTGCCCCCTTTGTCCCCCCTTCCCCCCCCAGGACTGGCTCCTGGCTGAGGGGAGTGTCTCTGCTTCCAGGGCAGGCGCTGTGGGGGGAGCCACCAGCGACATTTACACCCTCAGAGGCGCTGTCCAAGGCACCCGTAGCAATGTCTTGAGCATAGAACATAAGAACATAAGAACGGCCGTACTGGGTCAGACCAAAGGTCCTTCTAGCCCAGTATCCTGTCTGCCGACAGTGGCCAGCACCAGGTGCCCCAGAGAGGGTGGACCGAAGACACAATCAAGCGATTTGTCTTCTGCCATCCCTCTCCAGCCTCTGACAGAGGCCAAGGACACCATTTTATCCACTGGCTAATAGCCTTTTATGGACCTAACCTCCATGAAATTATCTAGCTTCTCTTTAAATGCTGTTATAGTCCTAGCCTTCACAGCCTCCTCTGGCAAGGAGTTCCACAAGCTGACTACACGCTGTGTAAAGAAGAACTTTCTTTTATTAGTTTTAAACCTGCTACCCATTAATTTCATTTGGTGTCCTCTAGTTCTTCTATTTAGGGAACTAATAAATAACTTTTCTTTATCGGCCCTCTCCACACCACTCATGCTTTTATAGACCTCTATCATATTCCCCCTCAGTCTCCTCTTCTCTAAACTGAAAAGTCCCAGTCATAGAATCATAGAATCATAGAATAATAGGACTGGAAGGGACCTCGAGAGGTCATCGAGTCCAGCCCCCCGCCCTCAAGGCAGGACCAAGCTCCACCTACACCATCCCTGACAGATGTCTATCTAACCTGTTCTTAAATATCTCCAGAGAGGGAGATTCCACCACCTCCCTTGGCAATTTATTCCAATATTTGACCACCCTGACAGTTAGGAATTTTTTCCTAATGTCCAATCTAAACCTCCCCTGCTGCACTTTAAGCCCATTACTCCTTGTCCTGTCCTCAGAAACCAAGAGGAACAAATTTTCGCCTTCCTCCTTGTGACACCCTTTTAGATATTTGAAAACCGCTATCATGTCCCCCCTTAATCTTCTTTTTTCCAAACTAAACAAGCCCAGTTCATGAAGCCTGGCTTCATAGGTCATGTTCTCTAGACCTTTAATCATTCTTGTCGCTCTTCTCTGTACCCTTTCCAATTTCTCCACATCTTTCTTGAAATGTGGCGCCCAGAACTGGACACAGTACTCCAGCTGAGGCCTAACTAGTGCAGAGTAGAGCGGCAGAATGACTTCACGAGTTTTGCTTACAACACACCTGTTGATACAACCTAGAATCATATTTGCTTTTTTTGCAACAGCATCACACTGTTGACTCATATTCAACTTGTGGTCCACTATGACCCCTAGATCCCTTTCCGCCATGCTCCTTCCTAGACAGTCGCTTCCCATCTTGTATGTATGGAACTGATTGTTCCTTCCTAAGTGGAGCACTTTGCATTTCTCTTTATTAAACCTCATCCTGTTTACCTCTGACCATTTCTCTAACTTGCTAAGGTCATTCTGAATTATGTCCCTATCCTCCAAAGAAGTCGCAACCCCACCCAGTTTGGTATCATCTGCAAACATCTGCAGTCGTTTTAACCTCTCCTCATATGGGACCTGTTCCAAACCCCTAATCATTTTAGTTGCCCTTTTCTGAACCCTTTCTAAGGCCAAAATATCTTTTTTGAGGTGAGGAGACCACATCTGTACACAGTATTCAAGATGTGAGTGTACCATAGTTTTATACAGGGGCAGTAAGATATTCTGGGTCTTATTTTCTATCCCTTTCCTAATAATTCCTAGCATCCTATTTGCCTTTTTGACCTCCGCTGCACACTGCGTGGAAGTTTTCAGAGAACTGTCCACGATAACTCCAAGATCTCTTTCCTGATTTGTCGTAGCCAAATTAGCCCCCGTCATACTGTATGTATAGTTGGGGTTATTTTTCCCGATGTGCATTACTTTACACTTATCCACATTACATTTCATTTGCCATTTTGTTGCCCAATCACTCAGTTTGGTGAGATCTTCTTGGAGTCCCTCACAGTCTGCTTCTGTCTTGACGATCCTAAACAGTTTGGTGTCATCTGCAAACTTTACCACCTCACTGTTTACCCCTTTCTCCAGATCATCTTGCCATTGCTCTCTCCCAGGATCATCTCTGCTGGAGCCAGCATGGCCCCCAGAGATGGCCTGGCAGGTCCAAGTCAGAGTCTGGGTTCATTCTAAGTGAGACTTGTTTTAGTCACTTAGCCCCTGGGCAGCGCCAGAGCCGCCCTGTCCATAGGATGGGTCCAGGCGGCCGCCCCAGGACCTGCACTTTGGGTGGTCTTACGGTGGCCACTTCAACCATCCTGTGGATGGGGCCCAGGGTGGCCTGGGGCATGGCCGGGGGAGGGGGGGTGGTGCAGGGTGGCAGCAGGGTTGCCCCCCCTCCACAGCAGGAGCCAGAGCAACCCAGCAGCCTGCTTCGCTCCGCCCCGCCCCGCCCCGCCACCCCCTCTGAGCCTGTGCTCTGCCTCAACGCAGCAGCGGGAAGCAGAGCGGCCCCAGCCCCAGTGTGCTCCGCTTCCCACCGCCACAGCAAAGTGGAGCCCAGTGGGCCAGGAGAAGGCGACAGGATGGGGCAGACCTGAGCAGGCTTGCAGGCCACTTTGACTCCCACTGCCGCCATGCATGGGGGGGAGGGGCTGACCCCTTCTGCATCCCCGTGCCAGACCCCCGGGTAATCCCCTGGGAGGGGGCTTACGGCAAGGGGGCAGAGCAGGGGCAGGGTGGTGCAGGGACCAGGCTGAGGGGAAGGGGTGGAGCAGAGGTGGGATGGGTGGGGCCTGTGGCAGAGGGGGGTGCCCTGGGTTCCCACGGTCCATACCAGTGCCAGGTTCCCAGGGAGCTACTGGGTACCAGGAATAGCCTCTGAATACAGAGAATGAAGCAGAGAAAACTCCACTGCCTGCCACAGCTACTCGCCCAGGAGAAGTGCCCCCCACAGCACCAAGCCCCTCAGCCAGTGCCAGGTTTGGGAGCATGTGCTCACAGGCTGGAGCACAGAGCTTGCCAGCCAGCTGGGCCACCTGGGGTCTCCTGCCATCATGGCAACACTTCCCAGAGGGAAAGAGACAAAGGCTCTTGAGCGAGAGGGGAGTCCGGTCTCCAGAGCCTGCTCAGACCAGGGCTTCCCAGACCAGGCACAGGAAGTAGGGGTACTGGGAGCATGGGTGATGCGTGGGTGGGAGGGACAAGGGACTGGCCAGCAGCTGGGAGAGGGGCTAACGGGGTGAGGGTGGTCTGGTGCCTGCAGCAGGGGTCCACCCTCCTCCCCCACTGGCAGCGGTGGGGCAAGCAGAGCAATGCAGCTCCAGCCCATTCTGCTCCAGCCGTGTTGCTCGGGGGAGGGGGCAGGATAGCCCCCCTGCCCTCACCAGAATGATGCAGCCAGAGGAGCAAAGTGAACTGGGGTTGTGTTGCTCCATGTGCCCTGCCACTGCCGGTGTGTGCGGGGGGCTGGACCCTGCTGCCAGTGCCAGCTCCCAGCCCTGCTAGCCCCCTGGGCTGCATTGCTCGGGGGAGGGAGAAGAGGTGGGATTGGGATGGAGAAAGGGGGGGAAGCAATGGTGGGGAGAGGCAGGCCTGGGATAGAGGGGGATTGTTCTCGGGGGGCATGTGGATGATGGGCCCACTGTCAGCCTTCACCAGCTGCCCCTAGATGGGAGTGCTTCAGCACCCTCCAGATTCTGTGCCCTATGCCGAGATCCCTGCCGACAGCCTGTGTCCAGGGTCTTGGCCAGTAGCTCCAGGGGGTTCCAGCCACTGGCTCCCAGCCTGGGATTCCAGCCAGTAGTCCCACTGCCTCTGGGGGTCTTGGCCACCATCTCTTGGGGCTCCACTGCCAGCCTTAGAGCCCTGACCATTGGCTCTACATCCAGGGCTCTACAGTCAGCCCCAGTTGTGGCCCCAACCTGGGGTGATGAGGGGTACAAACGGGTGCAGCTCAGTACCCCCACCTCACAAATTGTTCCTGCACCACTGAGCATGCTGTTAGTGAGGGGCAAGCAGGCCAGCGGCGGGGTGGCTTTGTGATTAATCAGAGCTCGGTAGCTGCACTCGGGCTTTGTCTACACTTAAAAGTGGAACATGCAGCTGCAGCAGCACTGTGCCCTGAAAGCTCAGAGAGCTCTCCCTGTGCTCTAGGTAAACCGCCTCCACGAGGGGAGTAGCTCACAGTGCTGGGAACGTGGCTCCCTGCGCTGCAGCCTAGTTCACACTGGCACTTTACAGCACTATAATATGCTGTGCTTGGGGTTGGGGGATTTTTTTACACCTCGAGCCAGAAAGTTACAGCGTTGTAAAGAGCCCAGTGTAGACTAAGGCTCAGCTGCTTCTCAGAATGGTGGGTGGGCTTGAGCCTTGCTCCTTCTTCCAAACCTCCTACCTCTTCTAGGATTCACATCTGGAGTTTGTGTTTCCTGCTCCTCATTCTACCGCTGAGTTTCAGTCCCACCGCAGAGAAGAGTATTGGCCGATGATCTTAGGTAGGCGGTAGGAACACAACTGGGGCATAATACCGAGCTGTTCCTAAGTCTCATTAGAAGGAAACATAGAATCATAGAACTGGAAGGGACGTCAAGAGGTCATCAAGTCCAGGCCCCTGCCATCATGGCAGCACCAACCACCGTCTAAAGTAGACCATCCCTGATAGATGTCTATCTAACCTGCTCTTAAATATCTCCAACGATGGAGATTCCACAATCTCTCTAGGCAATTTATTCCAGTGCTTAGCCACCCTGACAGGATTTGTTTTTTTAATGGCCAACCTACCAGTATCATTTTGGGTATAAAATGCTGCCTGCAGTGACACAAGATCATTGGTACCTACCTCAGGGCAGACTGTAAAAAACCAACTTAAAAAACAACAAATGGTCCTGCAGCACCTTAGGGTACGTCTACACAGCAGTGTTATTTCAAGATAACGGATGTTATTCCAAAATAATATTGTGCGAAACATAATGTCGAAATAATGCCGAGCTGGAGGACAACTTACTCTGACTCCTGTAACCCTCGTATCACGAGGAGTAAGGGAAGTCAGAGGAAGAGCGTTCTTCCTTCTGTTTGTGCAGACAGCGCCAAAAGCCAAGTTAAGCTATTTCGACTTCAGCTACTCAATTGACATGGCTTAAATTGTGTAGCTTAATTTGACTTTAGCCCTGCTGTGTAGATGCACCCTGAGAAACAAAAAATGTAGATAGTATCATGACCTTTCATGGGCACAACCCACTTCTTCAGATGAATGGTGGGTTGTGCCCATGACAGCTCGTGACACTATCTACATTTGTTGTTACTCTCTAGGGGTACATCTACACTGCACACTTATTTTGAAATAAGCTATTCTGGAATAGCTATTCCGAAATAGCTTAGTTCAAAATAGCACGTCTACACTGCAGGGAAGCCTAAAAATTAGTCCAAAGCAGGCTTCCCTGATGTAGACACGCTATCTTGGTTTAGAGACCTAGGAAGCACTGGGGAGGAATAACTTAGAATGGTCCTGCTGAGGGGCTATTTTGAAATAGTTTCATCTACACACACTAGGGGTATGTCTACACTACAAAGTTAGTTCGAACTAACGTCCGTTAGTTCGAACTAACGTCCGTTAGTTCGAACTAACTTTGATAGGCGCTACACTAGCGCTCCGTTAGTTCGAATTTAAATCGAACTAACGGAGCGCTTAGTTTGAACTAGATAAACCTCATTGTACGAGGATTAAGCCTAGTTCGAACTTACTAGTTCGAATTAAGGGGTGTGTAGCCCCTTAATTCGAACTAGTGGGAGGCTAGCCCTTCCCAGCTTTCCCTGGTGGCCACTCTACTGCCCCTCTCCCGGCCCCGGAGCCCTTAAAGGGGCACGGGCTGGCTACGGGGTTTGTGCCAGTTGCAAGGCTGCCAGCACCCGTGCCAGCACACCCAGCAGCTGACACCCCATGAGCCAGCCACCCGATGCCCCCCATCCCTCCCCCTCTTCCCGGGCCCAGCCTGGCGGCTCCCAGGACCCTGGCCAGGACCACAAGAGGTGGGCACCTGCGTGGTCTAGTGCGGAGATCGTGGACCTCATCCAGGTTTGGGGAGAAGCCTCCAATGTCCACGATCTCCGCACTAGCCACAGGAACGCGGCAGTGTATGGCCGCATGGCTGCCAGCCTGGCCGCCAGGGGCCACTAGCGCAGCCGGGAGCAGGTGCGCTGGAAAATTAAGGACTTGCGGCAGTCCTACTCCCGGGCCTGCCTGCCAGGGGCCAACCCGGAGGCGTGCCCCCACTTCCAGGCTCTGGACCACATCCTGGGGGCTCATGACGTCCCTGTCCCCCGGGAGGTGATAGACCCCGGGGCAGAGGGACCGCTCCCAGACACAGAGGAGGAGAAGGGGGAGGAGGGCTCGGAGAGCCAGGAGCCTGCCGGCAGCCTGCCCAGAACCCAGAACCCCCGAGGCACCCCACAGAGCCGCTCGCCTGTGTCGTCCGAGGCCGGGGAGGCGTCCACATGTTAGTACCATCATGCTCCCCTTATGTGTACAGGGAGCTGGGGCGAGAGGGAGCCCAGGGACCGTGCGCCTGGGCCTTGCTCACCACGGAGCAGCAGCTGGGGATCCTGCAGGGGCCCTGGCCTTGCAGAGGGGGGCTGGGTTTCAAACACCTGGGCCCCTGGGGTAATTGACCGCTCTTCTTGTTTCACCACAGCCGCAGCACCTGGGACTGCAGGGCGCACCACCCCGCCTGCAGCAGCCGCCCGTGCCCGGGCCAGCAGGAGAGCCAGGAACCAAGAGGACTACCAGAGGTGGCACCTCCGGTTCCTGGAGCACCAGCTCCGCATCCAGGACCACTGGGTCCAGGAGGACCTGAGGCTGCGCCGGAGGAGTTTGGAGGCACTGGAGGAGCAGGGCCGTGCCCTGGGAGGCCACCTCCAGAGCCTGCTCGACCGCTTCCCAATTCCTCCTGCTCCGGCTCCTGCTCCTGCTCCCCCTGCTCCCGCTCCTGCTTCCTTCACACCCCCCATCCCTCCTGCCCCACCCTCCACAACCATTCCCCACTGACGCCCCCGGACCCGCAGTGTTGCGAGACAGGAGAGGCAGCCGGACCCCCACCCCTGAGCTTTCCTTTCCCTTCCTCCCTTCCCTCCCCTTCCAGCTCCCTCGTCCCAGGTTTCCCCCTCCCCTCTCCCACCTTCATTCCTCCCTCCCCCCACCCCAGTTATGTTAAATAAAAAGACGTTTTTGTTTGAAAAACAGGTGTCTTTATTTGACAGTAGGTAGGGAGGGGAAAGGGGAAGGGGGGTAGGGTGGAAGACGGCCCCAGTGGGGCATGCAAGGGAGAGGTCAGTCCTCTTCCTCCACCAGGAAGCTCTCCCGCAGGGCTTCCCGGATCCGGACGGCCCCCCGCTGGTCTTCCCGGATGGCGGCGGTGCGGGGCTGACCGTAGTGGCCAGCCATGCGGTCAGCCTCAGCCATCCAGGCTGGCAGGAAAGCCTCCCCCTTTCTCTCACAGAAATTGTGGAGCACACAACATGCTGCCACCACGGGAGGGATGTTGTGCTCGGCCAGATCCAGACGGGTGAGGAGGCATCGAAAGCGGGCTTTCAGTCGTCCGAAGGCCCCCTCCACCACGATGCGGGCCCTGCTCAGCCTGGCATTAAAGGCCTGGCGGGAGGGATTGAGGTGCCCTGTGTAGGGCTTCATCAGCCACGGCTGCAGTGGGTAGGCGGCATCTCCCATCAGGAACACGGGCATGTCCACATCCCCAACCCTGATGTGGCGGTCGGGGAAGAAGGTTCCGTCCTGCAGCCGCTGGCACATGGAGGAGTTGCGGTACACCTGGGCATTGTGTGCTTTGCCGGACCAGCCCACATTAATGTTCGTGAAATGTCCCCGGTGGTCACACACGGCCTGCAGGAGGATGGAGAAGTACCCCTTG
Source organism: Pelodiscus sinensis (assembly GCF_052426305.1). NCBI lineage: Eukaryota > Metazoa > Chordata > Testudines > Trionychidae > Pelodiscus > Pelodiscus sinensis. The sequence goes on along the minus strand of NC_143073.1, from coordinate 13,403,156 downwards.
CGGTTCACGTAACGGGATGCCTGGTGTTCCGAGGCATGGATGGGGATGTGCATCCCGTCGATGGCTCCCCCGCAGTTGGGGAAGCCGCGGGCGCCGAATCCCTGGATGACGGCGTCCGGGTCGGCGAGGCGGACCACCCTGCAGAGCAGCACCCGGTTGATGGCCTTGACCACCTGCGGAGAGAGACACAGCAAAGCGCCAATCAGTGGGGCGCCCGGGTGGCCGGGACAGACCGACCCCTCCAGTGCGGGGCGCTTTCGCCTCCTCCCACCCCCCCTTTGTCCCTGGGGCAGCCCATCCCCTCCTTGCAGCCCCCCTCCCCCCCGGCGCAGTGGCCGACGAGTGCCATACCTGCATGAGCACCGCTCCGACGGTGGATCTCCCCACGCCGAACTGGTTCCCGACGGATTGGTAGCTGTCCGGCGTGGAGAGCTTCCAGAGGGCGATGGCCACCCGCTTCTGGAGGGGGATGGCGGGCCTCATGCGAGTGTCCCTTCTGCGCAGGGCAGGGGCGAGCCACTCGCAGAGCTCCAGGAAGGTGTCCCTCCTCATCCTGAAGTTCTGGGTCCACTGTCGGTCTTCCCAGCGCTCCAGGACGATGCGGTCCCACCAGTCGCTGCTGGTGTCCAGACGCCAGATGCGGCGGGGCACACCGGTGCCGGGGCGCCGCAGCGGCTCCTCCACGGCCCCCAGGGTGGCCAGGTGGAGAGGCAGGGTGCTGACGTGCACCAGGTGGTGCCAGGCAGCCTCGAGCCATTGCCGGCAGGCTTGCAGCAGCAAGTCCAGAAAGTGCACCAGAAGGTGCAGGGCGAGCTCTTGCTCCATGTTGCCACCTGCGGCGGCGGCCCCGAAGGGAAGCACCGACACAGACGGGCACAGAGACCAATGCTTTGCTGTCCCTCGGCAAGGTTGGCAAGCAAGCAGGAAAAGCTGAGAACCGGCTGTCCGGGGGGGGGGGGGGTCCCTTTAAGCACGAGCCTCAGATAGCCTCAGACAGCAGCCACACAAAGCAACTACTGACCTGATGCCCTGCCAGAACTGGTTTCAGCTGCCCTTAAATGCGCCCCTGCGTCCAATCAGTGTGGACACGCTAGTTCGAATTAGCAAAACACTAATTCGAACTAGTTTTTAGGTCTAGCTGCGTTAGTTCGAATTAGCTTAGTTCGAATTAACTAATTAACTAATTCGAACTAAGTTAGTTCGAATTAGCGCTGTAGTGTAGACATACCCTAGCTGTGTCTAGACTGGCCAGTTTTTCCAGAAAATCAGCTGCTTTTCCGGAAAAACTTGCCAGCTGTCTACACTGGCCGCTTGAATTTCCACAAAAGCACTGACGATCTCATATAAGATTGTCAGTGTTTTTGCGGAAATACTATCCTGCTCCTGTTCGGGCAAAAGTCTTTTTCCGAAAAACTTTTGTGCAAAAGGGCCAGTGTAGACAGCAGAGATTTGTTTTCCACAGAAAAGCCGCGATCGTGAAAATGGCGATCGGGGCTTTTTTGCGGAAAAGCGTGTCTAGATTGGCACCAACGCTTTTCCGCAAAAAGTGCTTTTGTGGAAAAGCGTCCTGCCAATCTAGACGCGCTTTTCCAAAAATGCTTTTAACGGAAAACTTTAGGTTAGAAACCTTCACCTAATTTCAAGCCTAAACTTGTTGATGTCCGGTTTGTACCCATTTGTTCTTGGGTCAATCTTAGTGCTTTTCTTTTCATTATATCATTATTGTACCATTAAAAGAGTCTACAGTGGGAAAAACGAATACAAAATTTTGTTGGTTTCTTTCCATCATGCATGGGGATCGCACAAATGCCTCTTGTAGCTGGAATTATAACACTAAAGACAAAGGCTGCATCTAGACTGGCATGATTTTGCGCAAAAGCCAAAGAGATATAGATGCATGTGCTCACAGTTTCTTACTTTCCCAAATGACATAAGGGTGACTGCCCACAGTTCTCTGCATATTCTAGACTGAAGCCTTGTCTACATGTCAAGGCTCCTTCCCCACTCTGGCACGATGAATGCAGAAGTGGGGGGCCTGCACAAGTATCCCAAAACCTTATCTTTCCAGGCTTTGGTATAAAGCTTCCCCCAAAATCTTAAAACCCTAGATTTCTGGGGATAAAAATCTGCTGCCACCACCCAAGTAATGATAAGGAAACCAGGGTACGTCTACACTACAGAGTTAATTCGAACTAAGCTAATTCGAACTAACGCGTCTAGAACTAAAAACTAGTTCGAATTAGCGTTTTGCTAATTCGAACTAGCATGTCCACATTAAGTGGACCCTGAACCGGGCTTAAGGATGGCCGGAAGCAGTGCCGGCAGGGCATCAGAGGAGGACTTAGAGCATGGAGCTGCTGTCTCAGGCTACCCGAGGGCTGCGCTTAAAGGGACCCGACCCCCACCCCAGACAGACAGTTCTCAGGGGTGCCCCGCTTGAAAAGCAATCCTGGCTTGGAGTGCCCGGAGTACCCACACTGGGCACATCACAGCACTCGGCCATCAGACCGGCTGCACTTGCCGCAGGCTGCCATCTGGGGAGAGTGGGCAATTGGGGGGCTGCAGGAGAGCTTCCACCCCTAGAAGCCCGCAGAGCCAGCCCAGTCCTCCCCATCGGGGCCTCGTGCCCCATTCCTCCCTCACCTCCTTCCACTTACCCTTCCCTAGCCCCTTTTCTTGATGTACAAAATAAAGGACAATTGTGGTCAAAAATGGAATCTGTCTTTATTGAACAAAACTGGGGGAGACTGGGAAAAGGAGGTGGGAGAGGGGAAGAGAGAGGGTGGGAGAGGGGAGGGCAACTAATATGATCAGGGGTTGGGAACAGGTCCCATATGAAGAGAGGCTAAAGAGACTGGGACTTTTCAGCTTAGAAAAGAGGAGATGGAGGGGGGACAGGATAGAGGTCTCTAAAAGCAGGAGTTGGGTGGAGAGGGTGCATACAGAAAAGTTCTTCATTAGTTCCCATAAAGAAGGACTAGAGGACACCAAAGGAAAGGAATGGATAGCAGGCTTCAAACTAGTAACAGAAAGTTGTTCTTCACAAAGCAAAGAGTCAACCGGTGGAACTCCTTGCTGCAGGAGACTGTGAAGGCTAGAACTGGAACAGAGTTTAAAGGGACGTGAGATCAAGTCATGGAGGTTGGGTCCATGGAGTGCTATTAGCCAGGGGGTAGGAGTGGTGTCCCTGCCCAAGGTTTGTGGAAGGCTGGAGAGGGATGGCACGAGACAAATGGCTTGGTCACTGTCTTCGGTCCATCCCCTCCAGGGTCCCTAGGGTTGGCCGCTGTCGGCAGACAGGCTACTGGGCTAGATGGACCTTTGGTCTGACCCAGGACGGCCATTGTAAGCTCAGGGCTCAGGGTCGGGGGTCTCAGTGGACCCCCTTGATTTTCATGCACACCTGCTCCTGGGTGGCCAGGCTGGCAGCTCTCCTGCCCTAGCCGGCCACTTTCCTGTGCCTAGTGCGGAGATCGTGGACAAGGTCCACGATGTCCGCACTAGCCCAGGCGGGTGCCCGCCTCTTGCGGTCCCAGGCAAGCTCCCGGGAGCTGCCAGCCTGGTCCCGGGAAGAGGGGGAGGGCTGGGGGGCATCGGGTGGCTGGCTCGAGCTGTGCCAGGTGCAGGGTCTGCTGGCTGGGTGCTGGCAGGCTTGCACCTGGCACGGGCACCGTAGCCAGCCTGTGCACCTTTAAGGGGTCCGGGGCCGGGAGGGGGGCAATAGAGTTTCCCTGGTGTTGGCCAGAGTGGCCACCAGGGAAACCTGGGGAGGGCTAGCCTCCCACTAGTTCGAATTAAGGGGCTACACACCCCTTAATTCGAACTAGCTAGTTTGAACTAGGCTTAATCCTCGTAAAATGAGGATTACCTAGTTCGAACTAAGCGCTCCGCTAGTTCGAATTAAGTTCGAACTAGCGGAGCGCTAGTGTAGCGCCTATGAAATTTAGTTCGAACTAACGTTCATTAGTTCGAACTAACTCTGTAGTGTAGACATACCCCCAGGGAAGAGACCACTTGGGGAATCTCAGCCCTAACATAAAACCAGGACACAAAAAAACTTAACCAATACCAGGTTAATAAAAAAGAAGGAGAAAGAACTTTTATTATCACCACAATATTCCTGTTACAAGCATAATGACTAGATGGAAAAGTCACCAATTAATAAACTCATGGGGAATTCCACAATGGGCCAAAACTTAGTTACAAAGGAGAGAAAAACCCATTTTTAAATTCACAGACATCAGATTTCCATTCCCAAACCATAAAACAATAAAACCTAATGGATTTATCTAATCTTTACCCTACTTACAGATAGTGAAGAGTCTTTTATTGGAGAGAGAGACATGTCTGTCTCCCTCAGTGTCTGGAGAGAAACTGCCCAGGGATTAAGGGGGAAAAAACAAAAAATCCTTTGTCCGAGTTTGAAATTCCTACCTGCATTTCTATTGTCTGACTGCCACCTGGCTAGGTACAATTAACCCCTTAGTCCCCAGGTTGCTGGCTAACCCTCATGGTCATGACACTACATCACAATGGGCTAACCTAATTTCACAATGTGAATAATGTAGCCTACTTAGGTCTGCTTACCATGCTATCTTCACATGTGACGAAGTGGGTTTTGCCCAGAAAGCTCAAAATACTATATATATACTCTCTCTCTCTCTCTCTATATATATATACATTGCCAGTTTTCTTCAGAAGAAGATACACAAATCATGCTCCCATTTGCATATCTTCTTATGATTCTTTTTGCGGAAGAGGTTTTTCCGGAAAAAACCCTCTTTTGCAAGATCTATTATTTCTTGTAAATTGAGGTTTACGGCAGTGTAGCCATAGCTCTAAGGTGCTACAGGACTACTCTTTTTCTAATATGACAGCCAAAGCCAGTTGCCTGGGGCCACCGACAGAGCTGGTTGCTCCCCGAACTCCCGACCCTTTTTTTTGCTTGCCAAATTTTTATCCCGTATTTTTTTTTAAACCATCTGGCAACCCTATGGGCAAGCTGGGCAGTTGCCTGGGGCCGCCAATTAGTTAGGACTGGCCCTGGTGACAGCCTAATGCAGCTCCCCCTCTGACACAGCAGTAGGTCGACAGCTGACGCTCTCCCATGGACTCCACCTACCCTTCTCATTTTGGGAGAGTGCTTGGTGGTTAACTTATTGCATATTTACTAGACATGATAAATTAACTCTTACTGTATTGATTACTGCCCATCCATCCAGCAGATAATGAAGACATGCCCTGAGATTTGGAACTGTGGGGCTATGTCTACACTACCGGGTTCTTGAGCAAGAACATCTTGTGCAAGGGTTCTCATGCAAGAAATCTTGCGCAAGAAAACATCCACACTGCCATGTGCGAGCTGTGCTTTTGTGCAAGAGTTCCCATGGCAGTGTGGACACTATCTTGCGCAAGAAAGCGCTGATGGCCATTTTAGCCATAGGGCTTTCTTGCACAAGAAATCTCTGCTGAGCATCCACACTGCCCTCTTGCACAAGAGCTCCTGTGCAAGAGAGCTTATACCTGATAAAAAAGAGCATAGCACTTGCACAAGAAGCCCTCTCTCACCATGACATACTGTAAATTTCCTTGTGCAAGAGCAGGCAGGCAGTGTGGACACTCTGCAGATTCTTACACAAGCACAGCCCTATGCTGTGCAAGAAACTGTGAGTGTAGACATAGCCTTAGTTCTCCCAGTCTGTTGATAAACAAAGTGAGTGAAATTAAACCATCTTGAGGAAAACAGACCCTTTATTGCATTGGCTGGGAATCGAACCCAGGTCAACTGCTTGGAAGGCAGCTATGCTCACCACTATACCACCAATGCACTGAATAGCTTTATTTCTCTTCAGCTTAACTATTGCTAGGAAAATGAATCATTCCCAAAGCTCTAAAACTGGCTGGACTGGTTGGAGGCACTTTGTCAGCACTGGGCAGACAGGCTCCCTGAGTAATGATGGAGAAGAGGCTGCAGGCTGGGGTGGAGGTACAACAGCCATAATATAGGGGGCATGCTGTGGTGGAGATGCACAGGAAATATCTCCCCCCAAAACTCTTTTGGAATAAGCCGCCCGTTATTTTGAAATTACTTCAAAATAACAGAATGGCTGTGTAGATGCTCGCATTGTTATTTCGAAATAACACTAATTATCTCGAAATAACAGTACAGTGTAGATGCACCCTGAGTTCACAAACCTTAATCTCGGGACTAGAGAGTGAAGGTACATGCCAAGATAACCTTAACTCTGCCTTCTTGGAGTGATTCCCTGATAGCATATGATACCAAAGAAAGGTTTGGGGACAAATTAGGGCTACTTCCTAAGAGTTTGCCCTAACCCTGTAAATAATGTCTGATTTTGTGTGCAGTAACTGAAAATTTATATTATGCTGGTGTATGGCCTTGAAACTTACTATTTGATTTATCCCAGCATATTCAAAGACTCACCTACTGCACAAAAGCTCCTTTATTCTAGGCTCTACTTACAGCCTGCTCCCCCACCCACTTCTAGGGGTTGTAATTTCAGGACTCACAGGAAAGTTAAAGTAACCTGCCCAAGATCATATAGTCCATAGGAGAAAATAAAGAGGAAAAATATCCAGCAGTTTCTAGCAAAGTGTTCAATGAACCCAAAAAGTGAGATTAGAGAAATATGACGGTGCAATTAACTATCTGGAACCAAACCAAACCTTCAACAATGCAGCTCTGTGGTTATTTGGATGTGACTCTGCTGTCCATCATGTTTCCTGTATGCCATTTCAGGATGCTGCCATTTCAATGCATCTGAAAGTTGCAAAGGCAATGATCTGAATTGAAGGAAGGTTGCCTTTTATTAGAGCTCTAATTTATATTGTGTGCACAAAGAAAGGTTTAAATGTGCAACGGGTAGACACTTCACCAGTTGTGCAAGAGACTGAGTCTGCATCTCAGCTTTGAATTATCCCAGTTTTTAATGTATTCCAGTTGTGATACTTTCCCTGTAATCTGCCTGATTCTAAAATTCTGTCCACGGATGGAATATGGGGCGGAACAAATTACTGTGTGTTACATTTGGTGAGAAATGTAAACTAGAGATTGGAACTGATTTCAGGTGATGGTCAGGTGTGCTAGATTTATAACCATTTGAAGAGGGATAATGCTGAGTTTTTAAAATATCCCCATTCAGTGGAACTACTGAACATACTGGAGATGGATCTAAAAATGTATTTTCATTGTTAAGAAAAATTGCAAGGGAGCACCTGGACTTGAACCAGGGACCTCTTGATCTGCAGTCAAATGCTCTACCACTGAGCTATACTCCCTGGCAGTGGTAAGTATGGTGATTTTGACATTTATGAAGGGTTACACCCGTCCCTAAAGAGGTTCTCAGGTGGAAATGCATATAAACATTACCGCTTGCACAATCCCTGCACCTGTTTACTCTCACCAGAGCACAGCAGCTTTTCTGGGATAGGGATGTGAAAGGTTAACATCACCCTTAGTGGGTGATGCTTACAGGTTCCAGTTAAAACTGGTGTTGGCTGGAGTAGCTCCCCACCTCCCATGGGCAGGTGGGGGAGCTACTCCAGCCCCATGGACAGGAGCTGCTCCAGTCCTCCAGAGTAGCATTGACTGTTGGGAGCCTGGGTACCTTGCAGGCAGGGACTGTTCTTTCATCCCCACGGAGCCTGTGCACCCCACTGGGGGCTGCTGCAGCCCAACCTCAGCAGGCAGGGGAGGGGGTGATCCAGCCCAGCAGAGCTGGGATGGCCACCCTGCCCGACCCATGTCCCCTTTAACCAGTTAACATAATGTTTAACAGGTTAATCCATTGAACAGTATTTTACATCCCTATGCTGGCACCATACCCTGCTCCCCTGCTCTGTCTAGCATCACTCTAAACTTCAAAGGGACAGGGTCCCTGTACGCAGACCCCCATAATCACCACAGCATTCATCCATTAATTCCTCTAATAAATTGTGTTCTGACCAGACACACAGAGAGCTCTTGGACTGTCAGCCCCGTCCTGCAGAGGAAATGGGGCACCAGAAAGCCAGGCCCCAATGTTGCCGCCCCTTTTTAATATTGTGCATGCTTGTGGGGGGCATGAATCAGCATTTATGTCACTCTGTGGACTGCAGCCCATCATGCCGCTGGGCTTCTATGTTTGGTCTATGGCATTTTCCATTGTCAGGGCTGCAGGGCCATGTGGGTGGGAGATGTGGGGGGCAGGAGCAGAGCAGGGGTCCAGCCTGCCCCTGCACTCGCCAGTGGCAGCAGGAAGTGGAGGGGAGGTGACTTGAGGAAAGAGGTGGAATATTCCCCCCAGATGTACTCACTGGAGGCTTGGGAAGCAGCGCGACACGGCTGGGAGGCGGCAGAGTGGAGTGGGCTGAGTCACTTTTCTTCCTGTTGCCACCAATGCGTGAGGGGGAGGGGCCAACCTCTGCTGCTGGAAGCAGGACCCCTTTAGTCCCCTGGGGCCCAGTGTCAGATTAAGACATGCCAAGCCCCTAAACCAGGTCAAGGTTAAGAGGCCTCAGAGCCTTATCCAGAAAGCAGGCAGGGTTGGGAGAAAGCTGTCTCAGCGCTCCTGGAGAGTAAAGCACCTGCCGGAGGCAAATAGCTAAGAACATGCTTACCTTGGTATGCAACAGCACTGTCAGTTGTGGAGTTCAGGAAGAAGGTTGCAGCACAGATGTAGAAACAAGTAGGATTTGAACCTGCAGCAGGAGAGCCCAATGGATTGAGTATCCAGTACACTAGCCCTTATGCCACAACTATGTCGCTCACAGCCTCCCTGGGTGCCCCTGATACTTTGCTTCTGTTCTCGTGGATTTATCTCTCCAATTCTTTGCCTAGACTGGCTTTTACAACACACTCATTGCTGTGCCCTGCATCAGGATTCTTTCAAGGGGCAGCCCCAGGGACCAACAAATGTCCCTTTTACACATCGCACCCCTCACAGCTGGCTGTGCTTGGTTAGTGAAAACCCAGAGTTTAGAGATGTGTTCACAGTCCCACCTCAGAAGTGTCTGTGTGGACCTACAGCTGCTTTTTCTCAGCTGTTGAATACTCTCAGCCTCTTCTACAGTGTTATGAGTTTGCGCTGCTTAACTCAAGTGTGTGGTGCTTTCAGCTCTTAGTGATTTTACTGGGTAGCAGGCAATGTTGCCCCTCATCTTTTCCATCCATGTGTGGACTTTTCCCATCAGTGTGCAGAATATATTTTTATGTGCACCAAGGCATGTACAGAGGTGCACCACCAGTAGAAAAAAAAAACCTAGCTCTGGGTGCTCTGCTAATCAACTAGGCAGCTTTGGAATCTCTCCTGAGCAGCCACACAAGCACCCAGCTTATAGGGAACACAGGTGACAGGGACCTTACTGCCAGCACAGCCTCTGCATTGACTGTCCTTTCACCAATGGCCTGACACCAGCTCCAATAAAACACAGTGCCCAGTAATTCAGCTCTGATCATTACAGAACAGAAACTGCACTACTTCTGCACTACATAACGTCGACAGAACTCAGCAGTTTTGTCGACGCTGGTATACCTCATTTTACGAGGCATAACACCTTCTGTCGACAGAACTCTGTCGACAGAAGGTGTTATTGCCTGTAACACTGCGTCCAGACTACGGAGTTCTGTCGACAAAGCAGCTTGCTTTGTCGACAGAACTCAATGTGTCTGGACGCTCTTTGTCGACGGAAGTTTTGTCGACAGTATCTGTCGACAAAACTTCCGTCGACAAAACGCGGTAGTCTAGACGTACCCTTGATCTTAACTGTTGCTGTGATCTAGGTGACACTCCATGGGATAATGAACCACACTAGGGCTATGTCTACACTGGTGCAATTTTGCTCCAGAAGTATGCAAATGAGGCTAAGCATGGAATATCGCCGAGCCTCATTTGCATATCTAATAAGCCACCATTTTTGCGGAAAAGGCTCTTGCTCCAGAAGGAGCTGTCTACACTGCCCATACTTGCGCAAGAAAAACCCTTTTGCACAATGCCGTTACGCTGATTATTTTCAGGAATAACAGCATTGCGCAAGAGGGTTTTTCTTGCGCAAGAAGGGGCAGTGTAGACAGCTCCTTCTGGCGCAAGAGCCTCTTCTGCAAAAATGGCGGCTCATTAGATATGCAAATGAGGCTTGGCGATATTCCACGCTTAGCCTCATTTGTATATTTCTGGTGCAACAACCCTCCAGTGTAGACATAGCCTAGGTGTGTGGGTTACAATAGCAGCCTGCTGTGCTCTGAACAACATTTGTAAAGCTATGAGGGGTGGGGAGGATTTTCCTATGGGTAGCTCATTGAGATGGATCATCTGGCGACTGATTTGAGCAGTCAGCTACAAGGACAGTTAGAGTGGCTCAGTTGAGGGAGGGGAAGACACTATTTGAATTTACAAGGTTTTGAAGCAGCATTTTGACTATGAGCCCCACTAATATGTTTTTCTGTCTGTCATTTAGCTGGGCATTGCTGTCTTACTTGCTGCCTTATAAGACCCTTGTAATGATTGCAGCGGGAGCATTGGTTGCAGCCTTCAGTTGTGCCAATTGCCACTCTTCATGAATTTCAGCAGCAACCAACATGTGAAGGACAAAAACAAAGATTCATTCTATTCCTAACAATAACATTTTTTTAAATTGGCCAAACTTGTCAGATGTCCCACATCCTCCTCCAACTCCACTTCCTCGCCCATCACACTGTCCTTGTGGTTTGGCCATGGCTTCCAGTTGCCCTGAAATATCCTTGGGATTCTTAGCAATTGAGATGGGGTTGCCGGATGACGGACTGCAGCACCCTGTAGTAGAGGCAGGTCTTCAGAGCCCCAGGGAGAAATGATTTGCCAAGAAAACAATCACCTTACTGCATTGGCTGGGAATCGAACCCAGGTCAACTGCTTGGAAGGCAGCTATGCTCACCACTATACCACCAATGCACTTATTTGAAGCCTTTCTTGTGAGCTATGAAAATAACTCATTCACACAGCCCTCATGAATAGGCTGGATTTGCTGGAGGCAGCTTGTTAACATTGGGCAGACAGGTTCCTTCAGTGACTCAGAAGGCAGCTATGATCACCACCAGGGCTCCACAAATCATGTAATCTACTCGCCCGTGGCAAGCAGATTACAAGCCGGCACAGCCAGCGCAGCGCGATCTGCACATACGCAACTCGCAGAACCGCGCGGCTGGCCCTGATCACCACTATACCGCCAATGCGCTTGCTCTAAAAGTTTCTCGTGAGCTGTGAAAATGACTTGTTCACACAGCCCTCATGAACAGGCTGGAGGTAGCTTGTTAACACTGGGCAGACAGGTTTCCTCAGTGACTAGAAGATAGGACAGGGGCTGCAGGCTGGGGTGGAGGTGCAACAGGAACAATACAGGAGGTAGGTAGGGTGGAGGAGGAGAGTGAGGGTGAGAGTGTGGGGTCTGGTGGAAGATGGTGTGCAGGAATGGCCTGGGGGTTGGGTTCTGGGCAGGAGGAGGCAGAGGATTCAAGACAGGCAAAAAGAGAAAACAACAGAATTCCACTTGTCATCACCTATAGCCCACAACTTAAATGCCTCCAATGCATTGTCAACAATCTACAACCTATCCTGGAAAATAACCCCTCACAGACTTTGGGGGAAAGGCCAATCCTTGCCTCCAGACAATCCCCTAACCTCAAACAATTTCTTTCCAGTAACCACACAACACACCTCCAGCAACCCACCCCTGCAATCAGCCCCAGTGCCAACTCTGCCCACACATCTACGCAAGTGATTTCATCCCTGGACTCAACATCATCAGCCACTACATCGGGGGCCCATTTAACTGCACATACACTAATGTGATCTATGCCTTCAAATGCCAGTAATGCCCCACTGACATATATATTGGCCAAACTGGACAGTCTCTTTGGGAAAGAATTAATGGACACAAATCAGATATCTGAAAGGGCAACACACAGAAACCTGTTGGAGCAAAATGCAGGACAATGTAGCACTTTAAAGACTAACAAGATGGTTTATTAGATGATGAGCTTTCGTGGGCCAGACCCACTTCCTCAGATCAAATAGTGGAAGAAAGTAGTCACAACCATATATACCAAAGGATACAATTAAAAATTGGTATATATGGTTGTGACTACTTTCTTCCACTATTTGATCTGAGGAAGTGGGTCTGGCCCACGAAAGCTCATCATCTAATAAACCATCTTGTTAGTCTTTAAAGTGCTACATTGTCCTGCATTTTGCTTCAACTACCCCAGACTAACATGGCTACATTTCTAAACCTGTTGGAGAACACTTTAACCTGCCCGGGCACTCATTAATGGATCTCCAAGTCACTGTGTTGTTTCAGGCCAATTCCACAAGTCAAATACACAGGGAAAGGATTGGAATTTAACTTCATTTACAAGTTAGATTCTTATCAGAATGGAATTAACAGAGCTATCAGCTGGCTTGCACACCACCTTCCCTATCCTAATGACTTAACAAACCAACCAATGGAGGTGCTAATTGTTTTTATCAGCTTCTTGTAACTATTTGAAGAATCTATTCAACATCTTTCTTCTCCTCCTCCTCTTCCCCCTCCCCCTGCTTCCCTTATTTGTTCTTGGATCTGGACTTTTAATACTCAAATCATCTGAAGAAGTGGGTTATGCCCACGAACGCTCATACTATCTACATGTTTTGTTAATCTTTAAGGTGCTACTAGACTATTTGTTGGTTTTTAAGTTTTTCTACTTACAGACTAACTCGGCTAGCCCTCTGAAGCCCATAAATAATGGCAGATTTTATGCATAGTAAGTTAATATTTCTATTATGTTGATGTATGGCCATGAAATTTATTATTTACTTTATCCCAGCACATTCAAAGACTCACCTGCTGCACAAGAGCTCCTCTAAGTTTTACGAACAGCCTGCCCCCCCCCCCCACCACTTCTAGGGGATGCAATTTTGTGACCCACAAGGAAGTTAAAGTAATGTGCCCAAGATCATATAGTCCTTAGGAGAAAATAAAGGGGAAAAAAATATCCAGCTGTTTCTAGCCACGTGTTCAATGAAACCCAAAAGTGAGACTAGAGGAATAAGATGGTGCAATTAACTATCTGGTACTATGCTGAACCTGCAACAATGCAGCTAAAGCCTTGTGGTTGGTTGGTAGAGACTCTGCTGTCAATCATGAGAGAGAAGCACATTGCCTGTAAACAGCTTCCATTTCAATGCATCTGAAAACTGCAAAAGGCCATGATCTGGGCTGAAGGAAGGTTGCCATTTATTAGAACCCTAATGTCTATTGTGTGCACAAAGAAAGGGTTACATATGCAACAGGTAGACACTTCACCAGCTGTACAAGAGACTGAGTCTGCATCTCAGCTTTGAATTATCCCAGTTTCTAATGTATTCCCATTGTGATACTTTCCCTCTACTCTTCCTGATTCTAAGATTCTGGTCCCAGATGGAATATGGGGCAGAAAGGACTACTTTATGTTACACTAGCTGGAGTTACCCAGCGTTGCTCAGGAAACCAGAGGAAGAAAATGTAGAAAAAGAGTAGTCCATTATTTTTTGAATGGTAGAAAAGTTGCACTGATTTCTATAGGGATTAAACTATAGGTCCGCATCATCCCTGGAGTGGGTGGGGTGTGACCCTGGGTGGAAGAGAGATTGCGTGTGGGAGGGGCACCCCAGCTTGTGCCCGGGGCTGCAGGTGCCACGGGGAGCAGGGTGGGTGCACAAGCCGTTGTGCACGTGGGGGGTGGGGCACTGCATGCTGGCGTGGAGGAGGGGGGAAGAGGGTTGTTTATGTAACCTTGTGGGTGGGTGGGAGGGGGTGAGTTCTGGATGGCACTGGGGGCTGCAGGCGGCGGGCATGGGACCTAGGGTACTCTTTGATTTTTACAGCTTGGGCTCGGACCTGATTGGGTCCAAAAGTACCTTAAAACCTTCTCCTGGATGAAAAGTTATCCCATGCAATAGCTCTTATAGTGTCCAAGTTATTAGCACACAAACTTACAAACATTCTCCTTTATATATTAGATTTGGTGAGAAAATGTAAACTAGAGCTTGGAACTGATTTCAGGTGATGGTCAGGTGTGCTAGATTTATAATCACTTGAAGAGCGACAATGTTGAGTTTTTAAAATATCTCCATTCAGTGGAACTTCTGAACATACTGGAGATGCATGTGAAAATATTTTTTCATTAATAAAAATAGTCTGCAAGGGAGCACCTGGACTTGAACCAGGGACCTCTTGATCTGCAGTCAAATGCTCTACCACTGAGCTATACTCCCTTCAACTATAATGACACCTAATTTTGAGGTTTATAAAGGGCACACCCTTTCCCAAAGTGCTGCATAAATACTACCACTTATGCAATCCCCACACCCATTCACTCTCACCATAACACATAAAAGCTTTTTTTGGGAATGCACCATTCTCCCCTGCTCTCGCCAGCATTGTTCCAAACCTCAAAGGGATAGGGTCCCTGTACACAGAACCCCTTAATTTCCACAGCATTCATCCATTAATTCCCTTCAATAAATTGTATTCTGAGCAGACGCAGACAGCTCCTTGGATTGTTAGCCCCGCCCTGCAGAGGAATGGGGCACCAGCAAGCGGGGGCCCAGTGCAGCAGCCCCTTTTAAATATTTTGTACGCTTGTGGAGGGGGGCATGGATCACCATGTCACTCTGTGGATTGCAGCGCATCATGCTGCTGAGTTTACTGCCCTATGGGGCATTGCTTTATATCCCAGCCTTCTATGAACTTCCACCTTTGGCCTGTGGTATTTTCCATCATAAGAGCTACAGGACCATGCGGGTGGGAGATGTGGGGGGCAGGAGCAGAGCAGGGCAGGGAGGCAGCAGGGGTCCAGCCTGCCCCTGCACTCGCCAGTGGCAGCAGGAAGTGGAGGGAAGGTGACTTGAGGAAAGAGGTGGAATATTTCCCCCAGCTGCACTCACTGGAGGCTTGGGAAGCAGAGCGACATGGCTGGGAGGTGGCAGAGTGGAGTGGGCTGACGCTGCGTTGCTTTTCTTCCTGTCGCCACCAAAGAGTGAGGGGGAGAAACCCGATATCTGCTGCTGGAATCAGGCCCTCGTTAGTTCCCCGGTCCCAGTACCAGATTAAGACATTCCAAGGCCCTAAACCAGGGGTCTCCAACCTTTTTATGCAATCACTTTTTGAATTTAAGTGCAATTGCACCTCAAGCCGAAATACCCTTCCCCCACCTCCTTTGTGCCCCTCCTCTGCTCACTCCATTCTCCCTCCCTTTCACTAGGCTGGGGCAACGGGTTAGGGTGCAGGCTCTAGCCTTGGATTAAGGGATTTGGAGTGTGAGAGGTACTCTGAGCTGCAGGCAGTTGGGATATCGGAGGGGGTTCCAGGTGCAGGTTCTGGGAGGGCGTTTGCATGCAGTGGTGCACGGGCTAGGGGTGTTGGAAAGGGCTTATGACTGGAGTAGGGTTTCGAGATGTGGGCTCCAGCTGGGCACTGCTGACCTCAGAGGGCTCCTGGGTGGTGGTGCAGTGGGGCTAAGGCAGGCTCATCCCTGTCCTGGCCCTGCACCGCTCCCAAAGGCAGCCAGCAAACTCCCTCCCAAGTCCTGTCGCGTCCCCTCTCGGCTCTGTGGAGATAGGATACACTGGGTGGGTGAGGCATTCTTCCTCTCCATTCCCTGCCCTGCCCAGCAAGCCGGAGGCTCCTGAGGGGACAGCTCCAAGGCAAAGGGCAGGAGATGCACAGCAGTCGGGGGAGGGTCATTTGAAGAGCTGGGCTTGATAACAGCCTCTTGGCCAAACCTGTCTGGGTCACCTGTCAGAGGCTCCAAGATCTACCAGTGGATCCCAATCGACTGGTTGGTGACCACTGCCCTAGACTATGGCAAGTTTAAGGGTTCTCTTAGCATTACTGAAAAAAATGAAATGTAGTATTTTTTTTGAATGTAGAGGCAGGAATGCCGGGCGAGAGCTTTCTCTGCCCTGATCTACACTAGGGGGTTATTTCGAAAACACTCCCCTTATTTCAAAATAACAAGCAGAGCGTCCACACTACCAAGCCCGTTATTTTGAAATACGGGGCTGACTATTTCGAAATAATAACTCCAGTTTATCTGGGGGAACAAGCTTATTTCACAATTGTTATTTCAGGAGTTACTGAAAAATAAGTTATTGCCAAATAATTTCCTATTGCAGACATGCCCTCAGTGTTCTAGGATGGACCATCTCCTTGAGGGGAGTAGCTAACAGCTCTGGAAGTGTGTTTACTGTGATGTCACTTGTGCTCGGGTGTGTGTGTGTGTTTTCACACCCCTGAGCGAGAAAGTTGCAACACAGCTGAATGGCCTGTGGAGACAAGATGGAAGAGTAAGGCTGGACTGACTCCGTTGGCACCCAGGATGCGCTGCCACTAAAACAGCAGAGATCAGATCTGTAACATTTCCATAGTGCGCAGTGGACCCAATGGATTTTTAGTCCATTGCCTTAACCACTTGGCCACAAGTACATCCAACTCAGCTTTTTCACCACGCGTTGCTTCTGCTCTCATGGATTGATCCTTTCCAGTTCTTGGCTCAGACCAGCTTGCACAACACACTCACTGCTGTTCCCTGGCACAAGTGTGTCCATGGCTACAGCAAACAGATTCTTGTCCTTTCCCTTCAGGCTGCAGCCTGCGTGGAGCATGTTTGCGGCTAATGTCATTGCTGTACATTGTCCGTTCCCTGCCTCGACAATGCCTTCCCCAGTTACATCTCTAGCACATCAGTAATTCCAATAGCCAGGGGGAGGTTTTCTCTGTGGCTGTCAGCTTTGTCCAGGTTTGGTCTTGTGGCTCCTTTTTCTCCATACCCTAGAGTGAATTCAGGTTTTTAGTCCATCCTTGGGTGCGTCTATGCAGCAGAACTTAACTCGGAATAAGCTACGCAAATTGAGCTACGTCAATTGCGGAGCTTATTTCAAAATAGCTTATTTCGAAATTGGGAACGTCTACACAGAACTGATTTGGAAATAGAGCCCTCTTCCCCCAACTTCCCTTACTCCTCCTACAATGAGGGTTACAGGAATCGGAGTAAGATGCCCTCCAGTTCGACAGGATTTCAACATTATTTCAAAATAACTGTGGACTAAGTTATTTCAAAATAATGTTGCCATATAGACATACCCCTTAACATTTCATGAAATAACAGCAGCAGCCTAAAGAAAGAGGAGAGTGAAAGAGGAGAGTGGGGATGAAGTTTGACCCTTGCCAGTGCCAGAGAGAAGGTTTCAATGGAGTTAAGGGCCTTGGCTCAAACAAGAGACACAGGAAGGTGGAATATCGCTGAGCCTCATTTACATATGTAATGAGCACCTGTTTTTACACAAGAAGCTTTTGCACAAAAACAAGCAGCGTAGATGGCTACTTTTTGTGCAAACCCCCCCTTCTTGTGCAAGAGCCATTCTTCCTCATTTTTTCAGGTACATCACAAACATCCACACTGAAAGGATTAGTTGCAAGAGCAAGCAACTTTTCATCTGTATCTGGAAAATATCAGAGTAGCTCATCACTTAAATGTCTCAAATTCCCCTGTATCGACAATCGCAAATCATCATTAATATTAAGGTCATTTGTACTTTCTTCAAGAAAGGTTGCGAGGGTTGGAAACATATATATATATATATATATCAATCCATAATTGCAGTTTCATTCTGAAGGATTTTATTTTCTCCAATAATCCAATAACTGTAGAATTTGGTCCTGAAGTGACACATTTAAATAATTTAGTAGGCCAAAAATGTCCACTAGGTATGCTATTTTATACAAACTCTTCTTTTCTGTAAACAAATATTCAAACTCAGTTTTGTTCTGACATAAAAAATGTTTTAAGTTCATTTCGTAACTCAAACACCTGATTTAGAACTTTGCCTCACAACAGCCATCTTACTTCAGTGTGAAACAATAATACTTCACGCAAAGAACCTAGTTCTGAACAAAGGTTTTTAAATATGCGAGTTCTGAGTGTGTTGGATTTAATAAAATTTACAGCTTTAATAACGTCATTGAGTACCTGGTTGAAAGAAATAGGTAAAGTTTTAGTTGCTAGTATTTGCCAATGGATGAAACAGTGAATTCCAATTACTTTTGGAGAAACGTTTTTAACCTGGGTTTGGAATCCAGACTTGCAACCAAACATAGCAGGAACCCCATCTGTGCAAATGCCACACAAGTTTTTTCATTCTATGGAATGTTCTTCAAAGAAAATATTCAAGATATTGAACACATCTTGTGCAGTGGTCATAGTTTCCAATGGTTTGCAGAACAAAAATTCTTCTTTTACATATTAATTTTTAATATACTGAACATACACCATCAGTTGTGCAAGATTATACACATCAGTTGTCTCATCAAGTTGCATACTGAATAATCTTCCAGGAGAATTTTTAATTGCTTCGATGACTTGAAATTTGATGTCATTAGATGTCAGTAATTCTACGCTTAATTGTATTACAAGACATGGACAAAGGTTGCAGCTTTTTCAAAGTATCTGCACCTACCAAAAGGCAGACAATCTCCTTGATACAGGGAACTAGATCCTCAGCTATGGTATGCTCTTTTGCAATTTTCAATGCTACAACGTATGAGGCTTCTATGGCAGCTAACTTTTGTTGCTGATAAGACCCACGATCAAGTCTGCATTTCTAGACACCTTCTGCTTTTTGTTTCAAAAAATTCACATCTCTGCTCTTAAATTGAGGGTGTTTAGTATTTAAATGATGTCGCAATTTAGTTGGTTTCAGTGATACATTGGAAAGAACTTCCATGCATATGACGCACTGTGGCCTTTCCACTCCTGCTGTAATTATCAAAGTAAATACATACTTGATGTATTCGTCAACATACTTTCTTTTTGCTGAAGTCATTTTTTCAAATAAAGGGCAAAATGAAATGTACAGTCCCCTGCTGTATTAATAACAAAAACACATGCACGCAATAAGATTGTGCCAAGCAAACACCAGATTGCTGCTTTACTAACAAAAGCACTTACATGCATTATGATTATGCGACATAGTAAGTCTGAGACGGTGTATATTACCGGCTGTTATTTACACCAGGGCTACTCAACTTTGGAAGCTCCGGGGGCCACAATGAGGGTGTGTCTAGACTACAGGGTTTTGTCGACAAAAGTGGACTTTTGTTGACAAAACTAAACCTATGTCTACACTACCGCTGAGTTCTGTCGACATAACGTCGACAGAACTCAGCAGTTTTGTCGACACTGGTAAACCTCATTTTACAAAGAATAATGACTTCTGTCGACAGAGTTCTGTCGACAGAAAGCGTTATTGCATCTAAACTGTCCTTTGCATCTACACTGCCATGTCGACAAAGCAGCTTGCTTTGTCGACAGAACTGAATGTAGTCTAGATGTTCTTTGTCAACAGAAGCTTTGTGGACAGTATCTGTCGACAAAACGTCTGTCGACAAAAGCCTGAAATCTAGATGTACCCTGATATAGCACATGCCAAGGGCCGCAACTTAGCAGATCACAAAATTTATTAAAATAGCCCCGCTCCTACCACAGAGCTAGGCACCCTCCAGCTCCCCTGCTCCAACCCAATGCCCCTTCCCTCCCCCAGAGCCAGGCACCCCAGCCCACTACTTTATCCCTATGCACCCACCCCTCCCCCAGAACAGGCACCCTCCAGCCCTCCCACTGCAACCCAATTCCTGCTCCCCCACATAGTCCCAGCCTCTACCCCCAGGCTCAAAACACAGTCCCAGACCCTACCCTGGCACCCCTCCAGAACACAGTCCCAGCCTCTAGCCCCAGGCTCCGAACACAGTCCCAAGGCCTACTCCGGCACCCCTCAGCACAGTCCCAGCGTGTACCCTCAGCCCGCAGAGCACAGTCCCAGCCCCTTCCCCAGGCTCCGCCACAAGTCCTGAGCTGCCTCCCCACCCAGGCCAGGCACGAAGAGCTCACCAGCACAGAGGCAGCCCCAGGGTGGCTGCAGACAAGACCATTCTCCGATGGGCACCAACTGCGTCTTGAGTAGCTCTGATTTACACAGTGCCCAGTGGTGCAGTTAATTTTGCCAGCCACGAGAAACTCGGCCAGGGCAGTGGGGGGGACCCTGGCCTCCCCTGTGGCTGCAAGCCGGCCAGGGCAGAGTCCTGGCCGGCCAACATCAGTTGCCCGAACCCTGGCTGGGGTGGCTGGAAACCTCTCAACCAGACACCCACCCCCACCTACCTGAGCTGGGCCCTGCTTCTTCTCTGGGTTCCCTAGCCCACCTCTAGGGATATTTCCCTAGTCTGCTCTGAGTCACTGAAATGGTATTCAATTCAACTGATCAGTTTAACTGCCTGAAGGTTGTTAAACCAGTTAAGCTGAGAACCACTTCAGGTAAATGACTCCTTAAGACTAAGCCAGCTGCGGAGACGTTCAGCTGGGGACTTTTTCAAATGCGTGAATGGCTCCTTAAGAGCCATCTGGGGAGACAATTGGCAACCCCTTTGAAATGTAATGGCAACCCATATTTGGGTCCCAACCCATAGGTTGGGAAATGCTGCCTTAGAGAGATAAAATTATGAAATGCATAGACAAAACCCAACCCCACAGTGCATGGGGTAGTGTCCTTTGCCTCAGTTTCCCACCTTGCAGTGACAAAAAAATGTCCCTTTAACACATCACACCCCTTTCTCTCCAGGGCACCCCACTTGCAGTTAGCTGTGCTTGGGTAGTGAAGACCCAAACTATAGAGGTGGGAATGGAAGGATGGACATAAGAATTTACCAAGTGAAAGTGAAATTACCAAGTTAAAAAAGAGAGAGAGAGAGAGAGAGAGAAAGCATATGTAAAGACAATGGCTGCCAAAAGATAATGATTGGCAGGTCTTAGGCCCTGTCTACACTCTAATGATTTCTCTATGCAAATTACACTGACAATCAAAAAACCCTGCTCTAATTACATGGCTTGTGCATGGTCACAGCACAGTCCTCCTGTCTGCGGAGTGTCCACGGTTGGTGCTCTAGTATCAACAGTGATAGCAGGGCACAGTGTGTAACTATCTCACTGTGCTACTCAGAGCTGCCCTGTCCATAGGATGGCTTGGAGTGGCTGCCCTAGGCCATGAGCTTTGTGAGCTTTGTTTGCACTCAGCTTCACTGCAGCAGCAGGAAGCAAAATGCGCTGGCCTCAGGCCTCTCTGCTTCCCGCCACCGCAGAGCGCAGCGGGCTGGGATAGGGTAGCAGAGCGGAGTTGGCTGCCAGACCACTCTGGATCCCACTGCCTCAGTGAGTGTGTGGGGGCGCATCCCTGGCTGCTGTTACATTTCAAAGGCAGAAGCGCAGTAGCTAGAACACGGGGTGAGTGAGGACTGCTGGAGTCCCTGCTCACCACATGTTCCTTGCTGCCCTTCTGCCTTTTAAATGTAATAAGAGCTGCGGCTGGCTCTTACCACATTTAAAAGGCAGAGGCACAGCTGGCATAGCGAGTGCTATGGGAAAATGGGGGGCCCCGAACGCCTCACGATCGACTGGTCAAGGCCTCGCGATCTACCAGTCAATCGCAATCGACCGGTTGGCGACCACGGCTTTACAGACATTTGTGTCGGATGGTCGGGCCAGGCACATGATGCCTGCATATTTAGGAACTCTTACCTCTATCGCAGGCTAGAACATTCTTCCCAGATCAACTTTGCGGTGGCGACGTGCAGATGTTGACTTGCATCATGGGAGATGCGGCCTACCCACTGATGCTGTGGCTCATGAAGCCCTGCACTGGCCACCTGGACCTGAGGGAACTGGCCACCTGGACCTGAACAGGGAATAATTTAACATGCACCAGAACTGGGCTCGGATGCAGGTGGAACGAGCCTTTGGGCTCCTCAGAGGGCGGTTCAGATGCCTGCTCACTCGCCTCAACATGGGGGAGTACAACATCCCTGAGGTGGTGTCTACGTGTTGCGTGCTCCACAACCTTTTAGAGAGCAAAGAGGAGGCCTTCCTCCTGGGGTGGGAGACACCAGCTGGTGGTGAGGGGAGGCAGTTTGAACAGCCCTGGATAGCTACCATCAGGTCGGCGTGCACATTTGGGAGGCCCTGAGAGAGAGATTCTCTGAAGGAGCCCAACAACTCTACCCAGGGCCTCCCCAATGGGGGCTTGTGACTTGCCCCCCAATACCTTTCCCAACACAACCCCTTCCTTCCCCCATTTCCTGGATAATCAATAAAGACAACAGTTTTGATTTCAAAATAAACTCTGTGTTAACTTATACAAACTGTGAGTAACTGGGGTGGAGGGGGGGGCTCATATCCTGGAGGAGGGAAAGGGGCTCAGAAGCAGGAGGGGGGCTCAGAAGCAGGAGGGGGGTGTCGTGTAGAGCGCAAGCAACTGCCACCTCGAGTCCGGGGACCTCGACGGACTCGGGGTTGGGTGACGCCTGGGACAACAGGGGGCTGGGCAGGAGGGGGGCAGGGCTGCAGCTGGGTCAAGGGTGGCAAGGGGAAAACAGGGGCAGGGGGGGCGTGAACAGGGGGAGCGGCAACAGGGACAGGACCCGGATCCGCCATGACCTCCTGGATCATGGCGCACACATTTTCGCCCTGATGCACCAGCTCGCTCCACAGGCGCTCGTGCCACTCGGCCTCCGCACGAAACTTGTCGTCGAGGGTTTGCTGGAGGTCTCGAAGGACCTGGATGTGCTGGCGCATCAGGTTGTGGTGTACGTGCCAGTGCCTGTGGCTCCCACAGCTTCGGTTGGTTGGCGGGGCTGGTCTGGCTCGCCCCTCATGGACAGCTGGTCTGGCTGTGGAGGACAAGAGGGAGAGGCAGTCAGTCATCCATGCACACGTTGTCCGTGAGAGCATGCCCTCCTCTGTGAGCAGCGAACAGGGGACGCTAATGTCCTGACAGCAAGGCCACGTGTGGCCTGTCCAGCAGCCCCAGCCTCACAGGGGCTCTGAGATGCACAGGGGACCATCCTGCCTACCCCCGCCCTCCCACCATGGAGAAGCAGCACAGGGAAGTATCCAGCCACAGGGGGTTCCCAGGTGCGGAAGAAGGGCCTGGAGCAGCCTGGCTTTCCTTGAGGCGTGCACACACACACCTGCACCTGGCAGCGCTGTCTGCAGGAGCAGGTGGTGCCTTGCGCGTGCAGGCATGGCTATCTGCGATACTTATCGGTCTGTGCGGGGTCATGCATGCGCCCTTGTGCCCAGTCTGCTTCCAGCAGTGCCTGGGGGACAGCCCTCTCTGGGGTTGGATGTGTGTGGGGCCTCCCCCTAAACTGTGAGCAGCAGCCCGTGTGTGCTCTGGGACTGACTCTTGAGGCCACATGTTGCATACAGCCGCTGCATGTGCACAGCCAGCTGCAAGCTGTGCAGGTCGGGCAGGACAAGTGACGATCATGCCCCATCCCCTGTTCTCCCGCCTCCCCTGCCCTGTGTGTGTGCCAACCTCACAGCACTCGCCTGATGTTCTTTCCCTGGCGTCAGAGGATGCCTGAGAGGTGTGCTGGGCCTGGGGGACCGGCTCCAGGTTGAGGATGACAACACTGCCAGTGTCCCCCTCCTCCTGCAGCTGCTGGTCATCGACCAGCCATCTGGCTGGATCACAACAGGTGTCTCCAACCCTGACTCCACAAGGATGCATGGAGACAGGGGTTGCCTATCCCCAGGATCTGATGGAGCTCCTGGAAGAAGAGGCAGTAGTGTGGGGCTGCTCTGGAGCGGGAGCTGTGATCACGGGCCCGAGCAGCAGACTTGGTCAAGGGGCCAGAGCTTCGGCCATGCAGCCATAGGTGTCTGCATTTCGGCGGCACGACTGAAGGATCTGGAGGGACATCTCTTCGGCTCAGAGCTCCAGGAGAACCTGGATCTCAACCCCCGACCAGGATGGGGCCTAGGACAGCTCCCTGGAAGGGCTGGAGGCTCTTGGGGGCCTTGTGGCTCTGCCATGGCTGCTGGCTGGTGTGGCAGGGAGAGCCGTGCAGTCATTGTGCTGCTGTGAGGCCAGCTTCCTGCCACAATGCCTGCCCCAGCTGCCTGCGGCTTTAAGTTGTGGCTGGAGACAGGAACTATAGAGCTGTGATTAGAATAGATGGATTGTCTACCAGGGCACCTGTGGTTTTTCCTGGAGGCCTCTTTTTTCGAAAGAACTGACTCCCCCACATCCACATATGCCTTTTTTCGAAACATCTCTTTCAAAAAAGGCATTTTTCCTCATAATTTGAAGTTTACCAATTTTGAAATAAAGCGCAGTTGGCAGTTATGGTGAGGATGGTATTTAGTGATTTCATCGTAAAAGAAGAGATACTAAAAGTATTGCCTATGAAAGGGCGAACAAAGGGTGAGGACATCTATAATTTATTTAAATTATACACAACATCAATTAGTATGCCACTACACAAGCTGTCTGCGATCACCATTGACGGGGCACAAGCAATGGATTCATTGCACTCTGAAAAAAGAATGAATCCTTTCCAAAATGTATGACTTATCACTGCATTATCCACCAAGAAGCTTTGTGCGTCTAAGTTCCTTCTTTTCAACATGTCATGAATGTCGTTATTAAAATAATTAACTCTCTATTCGAGCGAAACCTTTGCAACACCGACTTTTTAAGGCCCTGTTGGAAGATGTTGATGATAAACAATCTGATCTTATCTTGCACACACAAGTACAGTGGCTGAGCAAAGATAAAGTTCTTGCACGTTTTTTAAGCCTAATTGAAGAGATCAAAGAATTTCTGAAGTCCACAAATCAGAACTTCGAGCAACTAGAAGACTCCAGCTGGTTAACGGACTTGGCTTTTCTTGCTGACATCAGACAAATTGAACATTTTAAATCTTGAGCTCCAGGGAAAAGACAAACATGTGGCTCAAAGATAGGTTCTGTAAAATCATTCAAAGCAAAACTGATCTTGTGGATGTCACATAAGAAGACGAAGTCTCTCGTACATTTCCCAAGAATAAAGAAAATGGTATATGACAGTGATTTTAACCCTTCACCATTTGTTATCCACATTCAAAGACTTCTGGAACAATTTGAAAAGAGATTTCAACAGTTCACCATCATTGAGCCTATAGTTGCCTTTCTTGTGAATCCTTTTACTTGCCAAACAGAGGTAACAGAAATGGCTACATCAATTGTGAGTCTCATTCAAGTAAGAACAGAAGAAGTGGAACTGGAGATTTTGGACCTTCAAAATGATATTGTTCTAAAATCCTGTGCAACAGATGAAAACTTTTGGAATCTGGTTGACTGAAAAAAGTTTCCTGCCTTAAAAAATGTAGCATAC
The DNA here is from genome assembly GCF_052426305.1 of Pelodiscus sinensis. Lineage (NCBI taxonomy): Eukaryota > Metazoa > Chordata > Testudines > Trionychidae > Pelodiscus > Pelodiscus sinensis. The sequence goes on along the minus strand of NC_143073.1, from coordinate 13,377,894 downwards.
AAAATAAAATCTTATTTCGGTTCCACTTATCTATGTGAAGTTCTGTTTTCAACAATGAACATCATAAAATCAAAATACAGATCTCAGCTTACAGATGCCCATCTTGACGATTGCTTACGAATGGGAATATCATTCTACTCTCCCAACTATGAAAAATTGGCTGAAGAAATGCAGTGCCAAAAATACTGACTATTAGAAAAACCACGTGACTTAATGAAATCCTATTTTCCATTAAGTGCTGATGAGCGAGTACGATTAACTTTGTGTTTAACTATTTTTCATATTTGTTTGTTTGTTTATTGAAATCCAGTTACAAGTAACAATACAAAGAATATTTTTTAATTAACCATAACTGGCTATCTATGTTAAAGTAAGAATAATAAATATATTTGGACCAGCTGTTCAATAATGTTTTACTTTTTTAAAATAAATAAGATGAAAACTGTTTATGATATTTATTTTGTAAAAACTCCTTAATTTTTCTTACAGGTAGATAATAAAGAGCAAATTCACATGGTAAGGTGAAAGAGTAATTGCCGAATAATTTAATTAATACTGTAGTAAAAACTAAGTGTGCTTCTTCCCCTCCATTGCTTAAGCTCAAAACAGCACGTATCATTTAGCTGATTGCGCATGCCTTAGAAGCTGCTAAACTTTCTGCCAGGGAACTGAGTAAACTTGCAGTGACCAATCACGTTGCGACATGCTGACCAGAAAGAATGTGAAATCTATAAAAGTTTCAGCTCAGGCGATGCTCAAGGTCGACCTTGCTTTGAGCACTGAGCTCCTCGGTCGAACTTGTTTGCAAACAATAAATGGAGTTGGACCCAGCCTGAAAGTGTGACTCTCTTCTTGAGGCAAATTGAACTAGCCTCCAGGGGACGAAACTAGCAATTTATGCAACAATACCTTTTACATGTAAAATTACCTTTTTTATCTTAGGGATTCATATATTATGTAACATTAAATATGATGTTTTTTGTATTATTTAATGTACAAATACAAAATAAGCCTTGAGAAACTGTTGGCGCCCACCACACTCTTCTGAAAACATGAATGTGCTATTGGCCACAAAAACATTGGGGACTACTGCCAGAGGCATTAGTGCAGTCTCCAGAGAAATGGAGGTACACCTAGTGTTACAAGACAAGACTCACGTGCAACAAGGTGAATAAAACCCCACTTCATCACACAAGGAAACCTGTCAAAACTTGTATGATGAGTAAAGGTATAAAGTTAGTATGATTCAGGTTCTTCAGAGATGCCACCCCTTCTGATAATCACAGGGACAGGACTCCTTACCCAGTGAGGTCACATTCTCATAGTTCTCCTTCATGACGGCTCTGTAGAGGGCTCTCTGATCAGGGCCCAGCAGAGCCCACTCTTCCTTGGTGAAATACATAGTCACCTCCTCAAAGGTCACAGGCCCCTGGAAAAGAAAAAGTCCAACACTCAGGACTTGCTTCTTCAGCCACAACCCCACAATTCACAGAAGATAAATGGTGAAGTAACTCAAATCCTATTGATCTAATATTTTAGGCTTAAGTTTGCATTTTTATTTATTTGCTAGGTAATCTGCTTCGATCTGTTTGCTATCATGCATAATCTTGCATTTTCCCAGTGTGTTTTGAATGAGGTGTCTGTGGAAAAATCTCAGCTTGCTTAACACAAGTGGGTTATATGTATCTTCCCCACACTGTGAGGAGGTAAACTACGTTAATGAGCTTACATTGCACAGATCCCTGTGCAGTTTAAGATGATATAATTCTGGGTTTATGCTCTGGCAGAGGTGCAAAGCCGGGGAGCAAGAAGACTAGAGCCAATTTCCTATCTGTCCTTGAGTGGTTCAGGTAAAGCACTCAGGTAGCTCTGTTGAGTGTGACACCACCAGTTGCCATGTTGATAACAAAGCCTGGAGAGACCGGCTGAAACTCCAGCAAAGCAAAGTGAGAAGGGCCACCCAACCTAAGGGACAGAGGGCACAGTGGTTCCTAGAAACCTTGCAGGCTGCACTACCATCGCTAGTAGCTCCCACTCTCCTATGTATTTACTGCTCATCTTCCTCCAAAGAACTCACCAGCAGCTCCCTGATAACCCCTTACCTGAGCCAGCTCCATGGCAGCCATTTCCTTCCCCCTAGGGATGCGATACTCTGGAACAAAACGCGGATGTTATTCTGTAGCCTGCCAGGGTGAGACGGGCCAAGCAAGAGAAAGCAGAGGGACTTTTGTCCATTCCACACAAAAATTCCCCTTAGGATTTTTCCCTGCTAACCCACACTCTAGGCCAGGGCTGGTCAAAATACGGCCCAGCCAAGGCACCAGATCCAGCCCATGAAACCACCCTGCTGGGACCCTCAAGCACGCAGCTGCAGCAGTTTAAAACACAGTCCCTGCTACTCTCTGCTCTGCAGGGAGAGGGAGGCTTTGTGTGATCTACCTGCCCCCAGCCAAATCTTCGGCTCCGACTGGCCAGAAACAACCAGCCAATAAGAAATGACTTCAGCCAATCTCTCATCTCCTATTGGCTGGGAACATCCAGCCAACTGGAGCTGAGAGATTGGCCTGAGAGACTGGGGCAGCAGCAGCCTCTTTCCCCACACAGAGTTGAGAGCCATGTGGAGGGAGCAGACTGAATTTTCAAGCGGGCTGGGGCTGCAGCAGGCAGGGAGCCCAGTCTGCCTTGGGGGTGCTACAGCCTGCTGGCCGGGAGACACTTAGGTAAATTCCTCCCAGAGGGCACCTGCCTCTGGCACCCCAACCACTCCTGCACCCCAAATCCTTCCCTCAAATCACCATCCAAGCCCTCTGCACCCCCTGCCCCAGGTGACATCTCCCTCCCAGATTCTGTACCCTCTCCTAGACCCCCCCCAGGCCAGAATCCTCTCCTGCAGCCACACACACCCCTGACCTTACACCCTAATCCCCTGCCCCAAGTCACAACCCTCTCCTCCACCCTAACACCCTCTCAGACCCCACACCCTCTCCTGAACCCCAGTCCCTTACCCTGTGCGCCCTTCTGTATCCAGCCTCCATCCTAGACCCCACACCCCCTCCACAGAAAAGTGCGGCCCTTGACCACTTACCAAAAACTTGGAGTGGGCCCCCCCACCAAAAATTACTGCCCATCGCTGCTCGAGGCTCAGTCACATTGTGAAGCACACCCCTCCCACCAGAATGTTTTTCACTGGAATGCCTAAGAGGAAGCTGCTTTTCTGACTTCTTAGTAGCCAGTGTTGCGAAACTGAAGTTTACTGTTGCTGGGGTATATCTTAGGACAGTGTTTCCCAATTAAAAAACGAATATCTTTATCTTTGCATTCTGAATGATTTTTTTCAAAACGTCTTCACAATTTAGCAGGTACTAAACAACTATTAGATAATATTTTGTTGCATAGTACACACTGGAGCATCTTTATTTCCATTGCTTGTGAATGCAAATGACAAATAGTCCTCACGATACCTGCGTTTCTTATTACGTGGCTGTAATTTTTCATTATTAACTTGAACTGCCTTGGTGTCTTCCCTGCAAGTTTCAGTAACAACATGGGGGTTTGAAATACTCACTTTAAAGAAAAGTTCCTTCTTTTAGCCAATGATCCATGGGGAAATTTGGTATCAATAATGTAATTCTATGTGTAGATACTATTAACTTGTATTGTTAAAGTCACGCACGTGAGCCACGCTTCCTGACAGCAAGTAAGGGATTTCCGGAGTAATATACCATGTGATCACACCGACTGACAGCACCGCCCTACGCTCTGCGTTTCCAAAGAGACCTAGTAGCAGCAGCAGCTGCAGATCCCGCTTCTCTTGCTCAGCACAAGAGTCCTCTCCCCCTCTGCCTTTCCAAAGGGACCGAGTAGCAGCAGCTTTGGAAAGGCAGAGTGGTAGTGGTGGTGGTGAGAGGAAGGGGAGGACTCTTCTGCTGAGCAAGAGAAGTCGGATTGGCAGCTGCTGCTGCTGCTACTAGGTTGCTTTGGAAAGGCAGAGTGGCAGTGGGGGAGGGGAGGTGTCTGAAAGCCCAGTGGGGAAGCAAAGGAGGAGCCAGCATCTTTGCATGCCGGCTCCTCTCTGTCTCTTTAAGGGAGGAGGGGGAGTGTTCGGGTTCCCACGGAATCCTTACTTTCACTTTGCGGAACCCCGGAGTTCCGCAGAGCACCATTTGGGAAACACTGTCTTAGGGAGACTAACCACCAGGTTTGGGGTGTATCTGCCCTATATCTCAGCAGTTTGTCCTGAATCTGTTATTCTCGGGGGTGATCCACAGAGGCATGGTGACACCTCTGTCCCCGTGTGCCCTGCAACCCTCTTCCCATTTAACCTTTGGCTCAAAGTGTCACCCCAGTAGTTCCTGAACCCATGCTGCAGTCTGTACCCCCTCCAGCCCCATAGCCATTCTGAACCCCAGCCTGTTTCTTCCCCGGCAGTCCCAGGTACCCCACTCTGTCTAATCTAACCTGGCTCCACAGGCTGTGCTGTGCTGAATGCTGGCCAATCTGGCACTATAGTGGCCTTTGATGGGTGAAAGGGGAAGTGCAGAACTTCTTAGGCAGTATGTTTTATCTGCAAAAAAAAGAAGAAATTCTGTGCTGGACATGAATTCTGCATATGAGGAGTAACTCACATGCTGCACAAACCTCATCTGCTTACTCCCTTTTCTTCTTCCTAGGCCTCAGAGTTCCAGAGCTGCTGTTGTCTCTGACACACACAGGCTTTCATTCCCGTTACTGCTGGTGGGACCCAACCCAGTTCCAAGAGTGAACCTTAATTTCCCATTCACACAGACAGCCTCACCTGAAGGGGAGCTGAAGGAGGGGAGAGGACACAAAGGGAAAAGGAGTGAAACTGTAAGCTATAGCCTTGTTGGTCCCCGGATATTAAATTCAAATCCCAGAATATTAAATTGAAAATTCAAACGGTTCTTTTTGGTTTATCTTTCATTCAGTGTTGCAATTGTTAGATCACAGTTAGAAAACTGAAATGAAATAACCATGGCAGGTTAAGAGGAGAGTGTTTGGCATTGGGCATAGATGGGATGTAACAATAAAGGGAAATAACATGATCTTGGTAACTAATTGACCATTCATTATCAGTCGTAAATAGGTCAATGGAGGGATGATAGGAGTTACTATAGAGAACTTTCTGGGTGTCTGGCTGGTGAGTCTTGCCCACATGCTCAGGGTTTAGCTGATCGCCATATTTGGGGTTGGGAAGGAATTTTCCTCCAGGGTAGATTGGCAGAAGCCCTGGAGGTTTTTCGCCTTCCTCTGTAGCATGGGGTACAGATTACAGCTGGAGGATTCTCTGCATCTTGGGGTCTTCAAAGTATTTGAAGGCTTCAATATCTGAGATAACGGCGAGGAGTCCTGTGGCACCTTATAGACTACCTGAAGTGTAGGAGCATAAGCTTTCGTGGGCAAAGACCCACTTCGTCAGATGCATGTCTTTGCCCACGAAAGCTTATGTTCCCACACTTCAGTTAGTCTATAAGGTGCCACAGGACTTCTCACTGCTTTTGCAGATTCAGACTAACAGGCTACCCCTCTAATATCTGAGATATAGGTGAGAGGGGGTGGGTGAGATTCTGTAGCCTGCACTGTGCAGGGGGTCAGACTAGATGATCATAATGGTCCCTTCTGACCTTAAAGTCTATGAGTCTGAGAAAGGATTGTGCAAAAAGGAAAAGGCCAAAGGAACAGAGCCCTTGAGCCTTCAACCAGCCCCAGTCAGACCTGGGTGGGACCCTAACCAATCACCTATCCTGCTTGGCAGTGAGCACGGCATGTCCCAGTTGGAGCTATGGCGTGTGCATGTATCTGCTCCGCTGATGTGCTACTTCACTATGAATGCAGCATGGCCGGGGGAGGGGGCTGGTCCCCGCGCCTCCCGACTCTCCCAGGAGTGCCCCAGGGCGGAGCGTGGCCTGGGCCGCCCGCGGGCACGGGCACAGGCACACGGGGAGCAGGTCCCAGGCTCCCACGGACGCGGGGCGCAGCCGCTGCCCTGCCCCGCCCGGGGCTCTCTCCGTTACCTGCAGGCTCGGGCTGGGCAAATGAAGGTCTGACCCCAGCACCGCCTGATGCTCAGCCCGGGCTCCCCGCGCAGAATGGAGGCAGCAGCGCGGCTTTCCCCCGAGAGCCGATCGCACTTTGTTCTGGTTCCTCCAGCACCCGCCAGCGATCCCAGCTCCCGCCAGGCTGCCTCTGCGCCTGAAGCCTGCGGGTAGGCGGGATCTCCCTGGGAAGCTGCTTAGAAAGCCCCATGTGTTCTGGGAAATGTAGTCTCCGGGATTTCTGCCTTTCCCTACCCTGCCCGGAGCCAGCGCCAGATTTATGCGCAAGCGAAATAAAATGCAGTTTAGGGCTTCAGATGACGAGGGGCCTCTAAATATAAAACAATTACTACTTTTTACTTGCATCCTCGCCTATGTACAGGTATATATGGCAAATATAATACTTAATTTTTTTCTCTCTTGATTGTTCTTTCTGTTAGAATAATACACATTTTTGGTAATGCCTTGGGCCCTCTTAAACTCGACATTGTTTAGGGCCTTAGCACATCTTAATCTGGCCCTGCCAACAGCCCGAGAATTAGAGAGACAAAATGTGCTCTTGTCCTGGAGCTGTGGAGTAAATTATTGCCATTCTTCCCTTGGCTCATATCTCTGGGCAGAATTCCCAAGCGTGACATCCCTCCCTAGATACTTTTGGGGCATTCTCCGAAGTTCTCTGCTTAGTCTCCCCTTTTGGATTTCTGATTTTGCACCTTTGACCCTCGCTCCGGCCCTGTGATTCATTAGTTGCCCTCTTAATTATTTGAATCCCGGATCCAGTAACTCACTCCCTCAAGATGGGGAAGGGGCTTTTAGATGCAGTGAGGCTTGCTTCTGGCAGCTCGCCTCCCAGGTTTCAATAGGTGCACAAGCTGGGCAGTGGAGCCAGGCCCGGTGCAAGTCAGCAGCCTTGCTCTTAATTCCTGCCAAACTCGTTAAACTCCCCTCTCTGTCACTCTCAGGAGTGGCAAGTGATAAGGACCCCTGCTGCCTGGGCTCCAGGAATATTTTGTGCCTCCCCCAGTGTGTCCACCAGCCCCGCTGCCGCTCCTGAGCAGTTTTCCTTCTAAGGTGTGCACCTGTGTAGACACACACCAAGAATTTGAGGCCCGCCCACCTCCTCAGCAGAACCGAGCAGTGGTGGCTCAGCTGTTCCAGGGCAGGGCCATGTACTGCCCACCCCAGGGGCAGCAAGGCAGCCATCACACAGACCTGACCTTAGCTTCTGCCCTCCTGCTGGAGCTGCATCACATGTGGGCGGTGGCGGTGGCTGTGCGTTGGATGGGCTAGGGCTGCATAGTTGGGGGCGGGTAGCCTGCTCCGGCAGCTGGGGTGGGCTGGGGCCACATGACAGTGTGTGTGTGTGTGGGGGGGTGCTACGTGAGAGAGTTTCTTGGGGAGCAGCACCACGTGAATGCCAGAGTGGCACACATCCAAACAAGCCCACATGACCTCATTGTTGGTACGCAAGACAAAACTCACTCCACACAAGGATGGAAAATCTTAGAGTGGTGGTTCTTGAACTTTTTTGCCTGTGGACCACTTGGCTCAACGCAAGCCTGTCCATGAACCACCAGTTCCTAATGGAAACTCACTATTAATTACATAATTACCCCGAGTCATTTTGCTAGTGCGGCAGCTAGGGAGAATGGTTTAACTGAAATGTTTAAACAGAGTCAATATTTTAACTTTCTCATGTTAGTCTATTAAACTTCATTTTAAGTCAAGTAAAATATTAATTTATGTCCAACACAAAAGGTTTCAATGTTTTCTTTATTTATGGCAGGGGTGGGGAACCTTTTTTGGGTCACATGCCACTGACCCAAATCAGTTGGGTCCCACAAGTGAGAAGGAAAAAACCTTCTCCAATGCCCTCCCCCCACTGATTTGGCCCCCAACTGTGATACCTCACTCCACTGGTGTTCCAGTCCAGTGAAGCAAAAGGAAGGGCAGCAGTGGATTTAGGGCAGGGCAAGCGGGGCGGCTGCCCCGGGACCCGCGCTTCCCGAGGCCATGTGCTGTGTCAAAGGAGGGGCCCTGCAAAATTTTGCTGCCCTGGGCCCCGCGGCACTTTCATCCGCCCCTGGGGAAGGGTCAGGGAAGACTGAGGTTCAGAGCTTCCCGTAGGCCAGATTTACTTTTCTGGGGCCCCAGAGTTAATGGATTTTGTGGAGCACCTTAGGCTCTGGGGTGGGTACAGAAATGAGGTGTTCAGGGCAGGGTTGCAAGAGAGTGGACTAGGGATGGGGATGCAGGATCTAGGCAGGAGGAGGGGTGCAGGATGCGAGGTCTGGGTGGGAGGTAGGGTGCGGAAGCAAGCTGGGAGTAGTGTGTCTTCCCAGGGGGGAGGGAGCAGGAGCAAGAGCAGTGTGTGGCCAGGAGGGAGGATGCAGGAGCAGGCTGGGGAGTGCGGGATCTTGGCAGGGTATGGGGGGTGAAATAGGGGGATTAGGGTACAGAGGTCTGGGCTTGAAAGGGGGATGCTTACTTGGCTTCGTGCTCCTGTTGCTCCCATTGGCCAGCGAATAGGAGCAGTGGGGAAAGCCTCCAGACAGCACGTTACTGCTCTACTCCTTCCCTGGTGGAGTAGAGAGGGGGTGTGTTGTACTTAAAAGAAGTACTCGGGATCTTTTTCAGAGGGATAAGGCAACATGCCACATTTATTGATCACACAGAGAATAATCAATACTTATCATATGCATATGATACATCACACTCATGCACTCTCACACACACACAAGCACACTCCATCTTGTTGTTACCAAAAGTTGCTCCCCCTAACTGCACTGGTCAGGTGAGTTAGATGGGGGAGGGGGTGGAGCCGGGCTTCTGCCGATCCGGACCGATGCTCCCATGTTGACAAGATGAAAACCCGGGGTCCCTCTGCAAGATGCCTCCTATTTATCCCTCTCATGCAGCCAATTAGTCATCAACTGGCCTTTCTTAATGCTGCTTCAAAGAGAGTTCTTCCAAGGGCAGGCACTTGCTGCTGGACTCCCAAGGCGTCTGTCTGTCCAGTCTCCTTAATGAGCTCACTTTTCAGATATTGTCTTGGGTCTGACTCCCAGACCTTCTCCACCCTTGCAACTGCTGCTGGAGGTGCTCCCCTTTCCGTCTCCATTCACACCTCATTCATTTCAACAGGACAATCAAGGAAAGGGGAGAGCTCGAAAGACATTTTTTTCTTACAAGATCTATATATCTTAATACAAAGTTATAGGAGAAATGTTACAGAGATTCTATAAGAACACTTAACAAAGATATATCTAAAAGGACAAGATCTTAATACAAAGCATAATATCACAGAGATTTCTCCACAGGTCAGCCCCCTCCTCCATGCAGTGGGGAGCCCGCGCTGACTGGAGCTGGGTCTGGCGGGGAAGGTGGTGGTGGTGGGGGGGGGGGGGAGGGCCTTTGAGAGGAGATGCCCAGGGCTTTAGTAAGATGCTTGGTACAAACACCCCAGGAACTGGGGTCGGGCAGCCCTACAGTGTACTTCAGCAGTATTGCCCTTGAATTTCGTTCACTCCCTGGGCTCAGTCGGGTTCCTCTTTTGCAGGCTCTTAAGCTGGATGCACAGGATGCTGCTCTCAAGCTTCAGCATCCGCAGAGACTCAACCAACTCCGTGGTCAGCTACACCTCCAGGTCGGGCTCTTCATACTGGAGCCTGCCTAGCCACGGGGGCTTGATGGCCTCGGCCTATCTCTTCACCAGCTGTGCCTATTGCCTGCACAGCAACAGAGCCTCCTGCTGCTTCATCTTCAGCCGGGTGGCGTGGAGCCGGAAAAGTTCCTGGCACCGGCACTGCGCACCTTCTCGCCCAGCTACTGGAACTCAGCTTCCTTCTCCCTCCTGCCCTGCTGCTACGTTTTTATCTCATGCAAGAGTAATGTTGGCTGTTCTACACTCCCCGCCCCACACACACACTCCCTTTGGCTTCCTGCTCAGAGCCGGTGCTGCGACCTCACAGCGGCGTGCTGACCACAAGGCTGCAATGACAGCCGGCTCCCTGCTGCGTGGGGGAGGAACAGGGGGCTGAGCTTGAGCCACGGAGCCTGGGAGGTGGCCACAGACCACACTTTGAGAACCACTGGCATAAGCTCTCAATATGGTAGTGTTGGAAAAAAGCCATGCAGTTTAGATTGCATTAATAGCATGCAAGTCATGGAAGGTGCCAGTACCACTCAACTTAGTTCTGATTAGAAGTTAGCTGGGGTACTGTGCCCAACTTTCGTCAGCACTGTAAGAGAAACTGGAAAAGATCTGGAGATGATTGAAAATGATGCTCAGAGGGATGGAATGCAACCTTATGAGCAAAGGCTGAAAGATCTGGGTATATTGGGTATGCAACAGAGGGGATTAAGCTGCCATAAGAGATGGAGAAGTGCTGATCTCTCTTGCCACAGAGGGCAGGACCACTGACAATAAATTCAAATTGAAGCAGAGTTTGGTGGTGCCTGGAATGGGATTGTTTCTCAGAAAACCATACAGAAGAGAAACAGAATCACCAGGCACATGAAAGAGTCTGGCTGGGGGCTCCCCTCCCTTCAGTACTGTCCCAGACTCCAGCATCCTGCCCCCTCGGCACCTCCTAGGGAGAACAGGAGATGGATCTGAAGCATTCTTCCCCGGTTCATATGGGACGATTGCTCATTTTTCCCCTTTGTGGGACTGAGTGAGGGGAAAGTGCACAGTTTTCTGCATTCCTAACTCTGGCTGGGGAGCACAGGGGGCAGAGGAACTTAGACCTGCCTCAGCCAGGGGACGTGTACCGCTCCCATGGTTGTGTCCACTGAAGGTGCAGTAGCCATGGAGAGGCACTTCCCACCTGGCCCAAACTACTTATATCACAAACCTTGATAGCACCAAAGAAGTCTTTAACCATGGGTTCAACAAGTGCAGAATGACTGCCGAAAGTGCCTTTGGCAGATTGAAGACTCATTGGTATTGCCTTTTTGGCAGGTTAGACATCAATGAGGAAAATACTCCCATGTTCATAGCAGCATGCTGTGCTCTGCACAACAGTTGTAAAGCTAGGGTCGGGGGATTGATTTGAGCCATCAGCTACCATGACTATTGGAGGAATTGACTTGGTGGGAAAGGGATGCTATTCGAATCAGGGAGGCTTTGAAGCAGCATTTTGACTATGAACCCTATTAGTATGTTTTTCTGTCAGGCATTTAGCTAGGCATTGTTACTTGCTGCCAAATAGGGCCTTTCTAATGATTTTAGCTAGAGTGTTGGTTGCCCCTCTTTCTGAATTTCAGCAGCAACCAACATGTGAAGGACACATAGATTAATTTTATTGCTAAGAATAACATTTTATTAAATGGCTATGACACTGGACAACCTTGTTAGATGTTCCCCATCCTCCTCCAACTCCACTTCCTCATCCATCACTTTCTCCTTGGGGTTGACACGCTGGCCACTGCCTCCAGCTCCCCTGAAATTTCCTTGGGGCTCTTTGCAGTGAAGATAAGGTTGCCATAGATGTTGGCCTACAACTCATTATAGAAGAGGTCTGAGGAGCTGCACCAGAACAACGATTTGCCTGCCTTGCTTCTAGTAAGCCTGACACAGCTCCTTGATCATAGCTGCATTTCCCTTTCATGGCCCTTCTCATCCATGACATGAACCGTCTGCCCATAAGTACCTCTATGCATGGACTGGAGCTGGACCTGCATGGCCTCCTCTCCTCACAGACACAGCAACTCCAGTGTTCTCCAAAGCACATTTGCTTTAGAAAGCCACCATGGTCAGTTGGGAAGTTGCAATGAGAATTCTCTAAATCAGGCATGTCCAAAGTCCGGCCCACGGGCCAATTGTGGCCCGTGTTCCGGTTTAATACGGCCCCCCAAGTAATTTGGCAATATCTATCTTTTATGACCCCCAACGAATCCATATGTATTGAGATGAACACATTATAAAATCTCAGTTAATGTCAGTTGGTCTAAATCAGTTATAAATATATTTGGACACAACATGTATACTTGGTGTTATGTTCCTGTTCATATTTTTTGAACTTAAAAGTTGACAGACAACCTTTATTACCAATAATATGTAATGTACTTTACAATGTTCCTGACATATATTTCAGCTTCCTGGATTTTTTTTTTCATCTGGCCTTCAGATATGAAAGGCAGAGTGATTTAACACCTATTTAGATTTGTCACCCATGTGACGAAATGAAAAGTATGCCGTTTGCAATAAACTTTGCATAAAATAGTTAATTTGCATTTAATTTTAATGGTTCAAAGAATGTCAGGCAAAATGGTCGGCCCTCACTCATGTTCACTTCATCAAATCTGGCCCTCTTTGAAAAAAGTTTGGACACCCCTGCTCTAAATCAAGCAAATAGGAAGAATTTCAAACTTTCCTGGGGCTTTGAAGGGAAGGGCTGCATATACCTGCAGGGAAGTGGAGTTCAAACTGCTGACCAGAGCAGTTATGCTGGGATTGTGAGATATCTCCTGGAGGATGCATAGGGTCACTAGATGCAGTAAAGGGAGCCCCACTGGATCGATAGCTGGCTGACAGTGAAGACCATTCTGTTGATAAAGTAGTTATAACAAAGTGAGTGAAATTAAACCAATTCCAGATCAGGAAAAGAGACTTATCATTGCATTGGCTGGGAATCGAACCCAGGTCAACTGCTTGGAAGGCAGCTATGCTCACCACTATACCACCAATGCACTTGCTTGATAAGTTTCTGGTGAGCTATGAAAATGACTGTCTCACACAGCCCTCATGCACAAGCTAAATTGACTGGAGGCAGTTTGTTAACACTGGGCAGACAGGTTTCCTCAGTGACTAGAAGATGGGACAGGGGCTGCAGGCTGGGGTGGAGGTGCAACAGGAACAATATAGGAGGCAGGTAGGGTGGAGGAGGAGGAGGGTGAGAGTTAGAGCATGGTGTCTGGGTGGGAGATGGTGTGTAGGAGTGGCCTGGGGGTGGGGTTCTGGGCAGGAGGAAGCAGAGGATTGGGGTGACTGTCTTGTACAGCTCCTGTGGGGGGCACAGATGGCTCCATGCCATCCTGAACTTTCAGGCACTACTCCCATTGGCTGGGATTTTTAGCCAGTGTAGCTATGGGAGTGGAACCTGCAAACAAGCACAGGGACAGAATTTCCCCATTCTGCTGATCTCAGTGTCACTTTCTCTCCTCCTTCCCCTTCCAGGCAGAGTCCATAGTCCAGGGACTTGCCTTGATTCCATCCACGAGGCTCAAGGTTCCCTGACACCCTGCAGCAGGGAGTGTGGGATGAAACCCCTGCTGCTGGTGCCAGACTCCTGGGATACCTAAAGGCTCTCCCCTTCCATTGGCTGCTGACCCCTGTGCATCCCTCCCTGTTGCCCTGACTGGAGTCAATGGATCTACTGCAATGAGGGATTAGGTTTGGGGACAATTAGGGTTATTTCCTAAGCATTTGCCCTAACCCAGGGGTGGGGAGCCTTAGTCCCAGGGCCAGATGAGGTCCCCAGATTCCCTGGATCTGCCTCCTGGGGTTCAGGGCTTCTGCTCCCCCAACACTGTGAAACCTTCACTCGGAGTCCAACCCTGACTGCCTCCGTCCAACTGATTTTTCTGTGGGTCAGTGTCACTCAACCCAAAAAAGGTTCCCCACCTCTGCTCTGGACCTATAAATAATGTCTGATTTTGAGAACAGTACCTTAAAATTTCTATGATGCTTGTGTCTGCCCTTGAAATGTACTATTTGCTTTAGCCCAGCACAGTCAAAGACTCACTTGCTGCACGAAAGCTCCTTTATTCTAAGTTCTACAAACAGCCTGCTCCCCACCCACTTCTACGGGATGTAATTTCGGGACCCACGGGGAAGTTAAAGTAACATGCTCAAGATCACACCGGGGAAAATAAAGGGGGAACATACCCAGCTGTTTCTAGCCAAGTGTTCAATTAAACCAAAAAGTGAGACTAGAGACTGTGCAATTAACTATCTGAAACTACACCAAACCTACAATCATGCAGATACAACCGGCTCTGTGGTGGGTTATTAGAGACTCTGCTGCCAATCATGAAAGGGAAGCACATTGTTTGTAAACAGCTGCCATTTCATTGCATCTGAAAGTTGCAAAGGTAATGATCTTGGCTGAAGGAAGGTTGCCATTTTTAGAGCCCAGTCTATATTGTGTGCTCCAAGAAAGGTTTAAATGTGCAAGAGGTAGACACTACAAGAAACTGAGTCTGCATCTCAGCTTTGATTAATCCCAGTTTTTAATGTATTCCTGTTGTGATACTTTCCCTGTACTCTGCCTTATTCTAAGATTCTAGTCACAGATTGATTAGGAGAAGAATCCACTACTTTTTGTTACATTTGGTAAGAAAATGTAAACTAGAGATTGGAACTGATTTCAGATGGTTAGGTGTGCTAGACATATATTTTTGGGGAGAGAAAATGTCAAAAGTTTAAAATATCCCCATTCAGTGCAATTACTGAACATACTGGAGAAGGATATGAAACTATATATTTTCTCTATATATTTAAAAAAGTTTTTCCTATGGGATGACAGAGTGACATCAGCATGTCATGCAGTGTCCCGCAGCCTCTCCCTCCTTCCTCCCCTTTTCCTCACTTGTTTTTGGCGGCAGGGGAAAAGCATGGTCCCAGCAAGGTGTCAGAAAGGCCCCCCTGCTCCAGGGGGAAGAGTGCGTGGCCTGTGTGGGCTTTCCCCTGGTGGGAGAAAGGGGCCAGAGCCAGAGCTACGTGCCACATGGCCTTTTCTCCTCACGGGGGGGCCAGAGCTGGAGCTGCATGTTGTGCGGTCTTGTCCCCGTTGTGTGTGTGAGGGGGAGGGAGGGAGTGTACTGACCAGCCACAGCCCAGCCCAGCCCAGCCCCCTGGTGGCCAGAGGCAGAGAGCCGGGCCTAGAGTGGCTTGGGCCTAGCTCCTCGCGGCACATGAGGAAAGCCAGGCCCAGCCCCACCCCACTCCCCAAGGGACTCCTCGGGAGTGGGGCCAGAGTTCATTGGCTGCCAGCCCTGCCCCCCAGGTACTATAGAATAGTCAAGTAACAGATAAGAATTCATGAGGTTACTAGACTATTCCATTAACTAATATTTAACATCCCTATTGAGGGGTTCTGTGTACAGGGACCTGTCGCTTTGAGGTTTGGAGCAATACTAGAGAGGGAAGGAGAGCAGGATATGGTCCAAAAAAACCTGAACAGATGTAGAAATTGTGGAAGCCATACTATTTAGATGTATTTTCATCTGAGACTGTCTTTGGAAAGTTGTATCCTTCATAATGATCAAAGTCATATTAGGTAAAAGAGTTGGGGAGTATAGCTCAGTGGTAGAGCATTTGACTGCAGATCAAGAGGTCCCTGGTTCAAATCCAGGTGCTCCCTTGCCAATAGCTTTTATAATGAAATCATATTCTCATATCCATTTCCAGTATGTTCAGAAGTTCCACTGAATGGAGATATTACAAACACTCAACATTTTCCCTCTTCAAATGTATATGAATCTAGCACACCTGACTATCTCCTGAAATCAGTTCCAATCTCTAGTTTACATTTACTCACCAAATGTAACACAAAGTAGCCCATTCCACCCCTTATTCTATCTGTGACCAGAATTTTATAATCAGGAAGAGTATCACAACAGGAATACAAAACTCAGATTAATCAAAGCTGAGATGCAGACTCAGTCTCTTGTACAGCTGGTGAAGTTGCACATTCAACCCTTTGTGCACACAATATAAATTAAGGTTCTAAAAATGGCAACCTTCCTTCAACCCAGATCATTGCCTTTGCAGCTTTCAGATGCATTGAAATGGCAGCTGTTTACAGGAAACATGATGGGCAGCAGAGTCTCTAGTAACTAACCACAGAGTTGGTTGTATCTGCATAATTGCAGCTTTAGCATAGTACCAAATAGTTAATTGCACCGTCTTATTTCACTAATCTCACTTTTTGGGTTCATTGAACACTTGGCTAGAAACTGCTGGATATTTTTTCCTCTTTATTTTCTCCTAAGGAGTATATGATCTTGGGCAGGTTACTTTAACTTCCCTGTGGGTCCTGAAATTACAACCCCTAAAAGTGGGTGGGGGAGCGGGCTGTAAGTAGAACCTAGAATAAAGGAGCTTTTGTGCAGCAGGTGAGTCTTTGAATGTGCTGGAGGTTAGGGCAAGGGTAGGGAACCTTTCTTGGGTTAGGGCTGCTGACCCACAGAAAAATCAGTCAGGCGAGGGGCAGCAGGGCCTGGTGTGCCAGTGAGGGCTCCCCAATGCTGGGGGGCAGGAGTCCTGATCCCTGGAGACCAGATCCAGGGTAGCCGGGGACTTCATCTGTCCCTGGGACTAATCTGGGAAAATTCCAACCTACACACTGAGCACCTTTAGAGGCAATTCTTCCCCTCTTGCAAGCACTGAGTCAGAGATAGAAATAGTCTGTTTAATAATAATAATCTACCATCAACCTACAGAAACACAAATAAGCAAAGAAAACACATAAGCAAGGTACCATCCACAGAACAGAGTCTTTTGCTTAAAGATCTTTAATCCAACCCCCAACTCATATAGTGTGTTTTCCCCTACTTCAAACATCCCACTCATGCCTCTGTCCAGTCCATGCAGACTCAGAGTTCATAGGTACATCATCATGATGATGAGCATGTGGCAATTGAGCATGTGGCAATGCCACCTATGTGCTGCTCCTGCTGGCTGCTCCCACCAGCCGCCCTATTGGCCATCTGCCGCTGCTTTCACCAACTGCTGCTCCTGGAAGCATACTGCAGACCACTGCCGCTGCTCACACTGGCTGCTGCTGCTGGCCTTATGATGGATTTTTCTCTGGGCCAAAGTTGCTCTCTGCAATTTCAGCCTTTAAGTGATTTCAGATCTTGGCCCCCAGCACAGTCTAACCAAAAGATTCCAGCATCCCCTGAAATACATTTTTCAAATAATAAATAGACTCCTTCTAGAATCTGTTTTAATTCTATCATTGGAGGGAGGTGGGTAAGAGAAACAGGTTGAACCAATCTTACAGCTCACATCTGGAAGGCATGCAGCCTGCTGGTTCAGAGCTCTACCCTTCTCCCTGTCCCAGCTAACTTCACAGAGTCTGACAGAGGAAGGCTTGTCCATCAGAGATTCTTTACACTGATAGTTTCTCTCCTTTGAACTGGGTTAAACACAATCTGACTTTTCTGCATTCCCCCAATAACTGCAAGCATTGATGGTCATATCTCACAATTCCTGCATTTAGTGTTAACACGGTTTGTGACTCCACAACAGCTGAATTGGTTACCATGGGCAAAACACCATTCTAACAACTGAATATCTAGCAGGCCTAAGCAAACTGGGAGAACTGTATTTATATAATCATACCCAGCATTACTTTTCCATTCTAGCATGAACTGTATTTACATAACAACTGTTGAATATCTAGGAGGTCTAAGCAAACTGAGTGAACATAACCATAACAGAATTCCTTTCTTATCCCATTTGGCTGTAATGGAAGCATTGATTCAGACCTTGCTTACACACGGAATGCAAGTACTTTCCCCTTGCTCCTTGATAGTCCAGGGAATGGGAAGAAAAGGAAGCCGTGTCCTGGAACACACAAGCTGCTGCCCCCCCGAAACTCCTCCTTTGCTGGCAGTGTGTAGGGAATTGGCTCTGGGATCAGCAGCATGGGGAAGCTCTGTCCCTGTGCTTGCTTGCAGGTGCCACCCCCATTGCTCTCACTGGCTGAAAATCACAGCCAATAGGAGTAGCTCCTGAAAGGTGAGGGCAGCAGGGAGCCATCTGAACTCAACCCCTAGACAGTGTGCTAGGTTGGGACTCCAATGCACTGCCCCATCCTGCCCAGATCTCTGACCCCAGCCCAATTCTGCACACCACTGCCCACCCAGATCCCACAATCTCACCTTCCGCCTCCTTCTGCACCCTCCTCTTGCACCCTCCCAGTCTTCTATATTGTACCTGTCGCACCCCCACCCCAGCCTGCAGCCCCTGTCTCAACTTCCAGTCACTGATGAAACCTGTCTTCCCAGTGTTAACAAGCTGCCTCCAGCCACTCCAGCCTGCTCATGAGGTCTGTGTGAATGAGTCATTTTCAGAGCTCAGGAGACACTTGCAGCTCAAGTGCATTCATGGTATAGTGTTTAGCATAGCTGCCTTCCAAGCAATTGACCTGTGTTTGGTTCCTAGCCAATGCAAGTCTCCTTTCTTGGTCTGGAATCAGTTTAATTTCACTCACTTGCAGGTGCCACCCAGGTTTACTTTCCCATTCTAGCATGAACTGTTACCTAACAATGGCTGAATATCTAGCACGTCTAAGCAAACTGAGTAAACATAACCACACCCAGGATTCCTTCCTTGTTCCATTTGGCTGTAGTGCAGTGGTTCTCAACTCGTTTCAGCCCACGGACCATGAGGCCAATCAAAAAATTTTTGTGGACTACCTCCTTTTTGAGACATGATAAAAAAGAGCAGACAAGGAACATTTTGGTTTGAAATTTATTTCTTACTAACAGATTTTTGGATTCTCTTGTCACTGACAAGCTTTTAAATGTTTAGAGTGGTAGTTGATAATTCACAACGAATATCGCTTTTCACTGCAAGCCGATTCCTGTTTGGACTTAACGGGCAACAAACATGAAAATCTAGTCTGACACATATAAGTTGATGCAAATGGCAAAAGAAATCTGACTGCGTGTGCTGACAGATTTGGGTAACTCCTGGTCATGCTGGCCCAAAATTTCTCTATGATAGACTGCTGGTACACGTCTTGAGCCACAAAATCATTTTTCAGATCCAAGTATTCCTCCTGCAGATCCTCTGGAACACTATTAACATCTATTGTAAATGGATTCCTTATGAAAGATAATCCTTCCCTTGTCCTGTCCACCTCCAGAAAGTATCGTTGGAATTCATCTTGGAGCTTCCATAAATGATGGAGAATTTGTGTCCGAAAGGCTTCCTTTTTCCCAAGCATGGCATCCATATATGGAAATTGAACCAAATTATTGTCTTCGACTCTTACGATCCAGAGTTCCAATTTGTCAAGAAAAGCCTTGATGATGCTTTGGTGAAAGAACAGATTTGCACCTTTCCCTTGCAGCTGAAGATTCAGTTTGTTCAAGATTCCAAAAATATCGACAAGAGACGCAAGTTCTAAATTTGACTGCATCAGGACATTTCAGAATTCCTCTTTCCCTTGAGCCTGGAGAAGTAAACCCAGCTCCTCTCTCAATTGAAAAACTCTGTTGAGTACGTTCCTTGCTGACAACCACCGTACAGAAGTGTAGAACAACAACACATCAAAGTTGGAACCCATGTCCAGCCTGGTGTTTAGAGCCAATGATTTGATATGATTCACCACTTTCACCAACCCTTTGAAAACGGCGTTCAGTTATCAGGCAATGTTTTTGATGCCAGAGCTTCCCTATGAATGAAGCAATGAATTCCGGTTACCATTGGAGCGCGCTGTTTCACCAGCATTTGGAAGCCGGATCTTGAGCCCAGCATGGCAGGTGCACCATCAGTGGTGACACCCACAAGATTTACCCAATCCAGACCATATACTTCAAAGAAATTGTTAACAATTTCCATCACATCCTGAGCCTTTGTGTTGGTATCAAGAGTCTTACAAAAAAGAAACTCGTCTCTGAAGTCTCCCTCAACCATGTATCGTGAGAACACCAATAGCTGAGACCACAATGCAACGTTGGCTGATTCATCTAGTTGTATGGCAAACAATGGAGACTTCTTTATTTCATCCACAACTTGTTCACTGATACTGTGTCGTTAGAGACAGATATATCATTCAGCTTCCTTGCTGCTTCCTTGCCAAGAACAAGCCACACCATCTCTTTTGCACAGGGGAGCACAAGTTGCTCTACAATGGTGTGAGGCTTCTTGACCTGTGCAACTTTGTATGCAACAATGTAGGAAGCACGCACTGCATTGCTTGTCTTATTGTAGAATGCACTTGATGAGTCAAGGCACTGCCGTTTCAGACCTGATAACCGCCACTCAAAATAATCTTCATCCTTTTGCAACAAGTTGGGGTGACACTTTTTGAGATGGAGTTTCAGCTTAGCCGGCTTCATTGAATCATTTCCCAAGACTTTGAAACAAATAACACATTGTGGCAAATCGACGCCTTCTTTTTCTTGACAAGTGAAGCCGAATTTGATGTAGTCCTCTGAATACTTGCGCTCGACATTTCTTCCTGTCGTTGCCATTATAAACAAACTACACCACACCTGTAAAACAGCACAAGTAGCACAGGACAAATGACACAGCAACTGCTCAGCATGATGGTGGCAGCTACACTGACGCTCAGAGCCTTAGACGGAAGTTACTGGCAACACAACATGGTTGCATCATAGGTGACGCTATGGATGATGGCACCACGTTCTTGTGAACACGGTGTAAAACAGCCTAATGGCAGCACCTGCTCACGCCGTGTGACTTTGGACAATGTTCCTGTGGACCATCGAAAAAGTCACCATGGACCACCAGTTGAGAACCACAGCTGTAGTGGAAGCATTGATTCAGACACTACTTACACATGGAACGCAAGTACTTTCCCCTTCCTCCTTGATAGTCTAGGGCAGTGTTTCCCAATTGGTACTCCATGGAACCCTGGGGTTCTGCAAAGTGAAAGTTAGGGTTCTGCGAGTAGCTGGCACTCCCCCAAACACTTTTTTTTTTTGGTCAACTAATTCTGAGGTTTCTTGAAATTCTTTTAAACTGAAAGGGTTCTGTGGCCAAATAAAATTGGGAAACACTGGTCCAAGGAATGGGAAGAAAAGGAAGCCATGTCCTGGTCCACACAGCTGTGTGACCTCTCACCCTCCACAACCCTACCTTTGCTGGCAGCGTGTGGGGATTGTCCGTGGGATTAGAAGCACGGGGAAGCTCTGTCCTTGTGCTTGCATGCAGGTGCCAGCTCCATTGGTCCCACTGGCTGAGAATCACAGCCAATGTCAGTAGCTCCTGAAAGGTCAGGGCAGCAGGGAGCCATCTGAACCCAAACCCTGGACGGCATGCTAGGCAGGGACGCCAATGCACTGCCCCATCCTTCCCCAACCTCCAACCCCTACCCAATTCTGCATACCACCACCCACCCAGATCTCACACTCTCATCCTCACCTGTCTCCTGCACCCTATCTCCCTCTGATAGTGTGCCTGTTGCACCTCCACCCCAGCCTGTTGTCCCATCTTCCAGTCAGAGGAAACCTCTCTGCCCAGTGTTAACAAGCTGCCTCCAGCTAATTCCAGCTTGCTCATGTGGGCTGTGTCAAGGAGTCATTTACATAGCTCATGAGAGCCAGCTATTACAAGGGCATTGGTGGTATAGTGGTGAGCATAGCTGCCTTCCAAGCAGTTGACCTGGGTTCGATTCCCAGCCAATGCAGTGATAAGTCACTTTTCCTAGTCTGGAATTGGTCTAATTTCTCTTACTTTCTTATAACCACTTTATCAACAGTATGGGAAAATTAAAGTTCCCAATTACAGGGCATGTCCTCACAATCTGCTGAATGAATGCCCAACGACCTATACATTGGGTACAATTTACTGCATTTAGTGAGCCTAGCGATCCTCCAGGAGATATCTCACTATTCCCATCATGGCCATTCTGGTCAGCAGTTTGAACTCCACTTCCCTACAGGTATATGCAGCCCTTCCCTTCAAAACCCTAGGAAATTTTGAAATTCTTCTTCCTATTTGCTTGGCTTGGTGAATTCTCATTGCAAGTTCCCTATTGATCATGGTGGCTTTCTAAAGCAAATATGCTCCTGTCTAGAGAACACTGGACTTGCTGGGTCTGCGAGGAGAGGAGGCTATGCAGTTCCAGCTCCAGTCCTTGCATAGTTACTTAGATACCAACGGGCAGACAGCTCATGGCATAGATGGAAAGAGCCATGAAAAAGAATGCAGGTACAATCAAGGAGCCATGGCAGGCTTACCAGAAGCTGGAGTTGGAAATAATGTCCAGAAGTGTCAACTCCAAGGACAAAGTGATGGATGAGGAAGTGGAGTTGGAAGAAGATGTGGGACATCTGAGATGTAAAAGGCACATTCTGCAGTCACTCTGCACTTCTTGAACCTCTTTGGTGCTATCAAGATTTGTGATGTAAGCACCTTGAGTCAGGTGAGAAGTGTCTCTCCAAGGTTGCTACACCTCCAGCGGACACAACCATGGGAGTGGTACATGTCCCCTGGCTGGGGCAGTTCTAAGTTCCTCTGTCCCCTGTGCTACCCAGCCAGAATAAGGAATGCAGAAAACTGCACTTTCCCCTCACTCATTCACTCACAAAGGGGAACAGTGATCAATAGTCCCATATGAACTGGGGAAGGAATGCTTCAGTCCCATCCCCTGTCCTGCCTAAGGTGTGGGATGCCCAAGTCTGGAACAGTATTGCAGGGAGGGACGCCCCCAGCCAAACTCTTTCTTGTGCCTGATGATTCTGTCTCTGTTCTGTATGGTTTTCTGAGAAGCAATCTCATTCCAGGCACATCCCATTTTCTGGCACCACTGAATTCTGCTGCAGTTTGAATCTATTGTCAGTGGTCTTTTTCATACTTTTCCAATGTTATTTTCACTTTTCTTCTGCTCAGTGTGCTCTCCCCGCCCATTACACACATCTTCCCTGCACCCTGTGTTCTAGTCACCTTTGCTGAAATCTTATGTTCCTTGCAGCTACAATACAAACCTTCCGACAACTCCGGTTGCAGAAAGTGATGAGTAGCACCAGGACTGACCCAAGTGAGGCTTGGAGGCCAAAGAACCCCCCTCACCTCCACAGCAGGCCCAGACCACACCTCATATTTGCTCCTCCCCATCCTTTCTCCACCCCCTCCCCTGAGTAACGCAAGCCTGGGACTTATGAGGGACCTGGGGCAGGGCAGCAGCAGTGATTGACACCCCCTCTGGCACTCGGCACGACTGTGGTACCCAGAGTGGCCTGATAGCCTACTCTGCCCTGCCACCTTGTCCCAGCCTGCTGCACCCCGCTTCCCTCTGGTGGCAGGAAGCAGAATGCCCTGAGACCAGTGCACTTTGCTTCCTGCTGCTGCAGTGAAGCTGAGCGCAATGGGCTTGGAGAGCACGGGGGCAGGGTGGAACGGAGAAGGCTGCTGGGTTGGCCCTGCTCCACCGCCGCAGTGAGTGATGGGGCCGACCTCTGCTGTTGCCCCACACCAGGACCTTCCCTCAGGTAATCTCCCAGGCTGCCCTGGGATTCGTCCTTAGGATGGTTGAAGCAGCCACCACAGGACCCCACACTGTGCGGGGCTTAGGGTGCTCACCCCAAACCGTACTATGGGCAGGACGGCACTGAGTAGCACAGTGGGATAGCTGCACACAGTCCCTGCTGTCTCTGTTGATGTGAGAGCACCAACAGCGGACGCTCTGGAGACAGGAGGAGTGTGCTGTGTCCGTGCATGAGCAATGTAATTAGAGCAGGGTTTTTTGATTGTTGGTGTAATATATAGAGAAATCCTTATAGTGTAGACAGGGCATACGACCTGTCAATCATTCTTTTTTGGCAGCCAATGTTTTTACATGCACTTTCTTTTTTTTTAAATTGGTAATTTCACTTTGTGCTTAAAACTCTTATGTCCATCCTTCCATTCCCACCAACAGATAAACCTCAACATCCAATGCATATTTTGCTTTTAAACACTGCAAAGCTGAGAGCCCCAGAGAAAACCTGCCCCCTGCTCTTGGAATTCCTGATGTGCTGGAGATGTAACTGGGAAAGGCACTGTCAAGGCAGGGAATGGACAATGTACAGTGATGCCATTAGCCACACTCAGCCAGTCTGAAGGGAAAGGGCAAGAATCTTTGTCCTGAAGCCATGGTCATACCCAAGGGCAGAGCAGTGAGCGAGTGATTGAAAGCCAGTCTGAGAACAGAACAGGAAATGATAGATCCATGAGATCAGAAGCAAAGTGTCAGAAAAAATGGCCTGACTGAAGTAGCTGTGGCTGAGTGGTTAAGGTGCTGGACTAGCAAGCTCTTGGGGTTTGCCTGTGTAGGTTTGAAACCTGGCAACTGTAAAAGCTTCTAAATCTGGAGGCTGCAACTTTAGTGTCAGACCATCCTGGTTGCCCACGGGAGCCTGGTTTGGGCTTGTCCCCACAGGGAATTCAGCTCTGTTGTAATTTTCTCATTTAGGCATGTGAATTCCTCCCCTCAGTGCCACAAGAGACAGATCTGTAAAGCAGCATTGTAAATGTGCTCTCACCGCTGTTAGCTACCCTCCTCATGGAGGTGGTTTATCCTAGAGCAGTGTTTCTCAACTTGTGGTACGAGTACCCTTAGGGCAGTGGTCACCATCCAGTAGATTGGGATCTACTGGTAGATCTTGGAGCCCCTGAGAGGCGATCCTGGCTGGTTTGGCCAGGAAGGTATCGTGTGCTGTCACGTTAGTTGCCTCTCCCCCCACTCTCCAGCCCTCTGCCTTGAAGCTGCACCCCCAGAAGCTTCCTGCTTGCTATGCATAGTATGGGAGGGAGAAAGATGGCGGCGCTGATGACAGAGCGTCCCTTCTCCTCCCACTTGCCAGAGCTTGCAACCTGAAAGCCCTCCTGGACCCCAATACCCCCTCCCCCTGTGGACTAAGCCCAGAGCTTTTCTGTGTTCTCAGAAAAGCTGTTGTGTGTTTGTGGTGAGAGTGAACAGGTGTGGGGATTGCGCGAGCTGTTGTATTTATATGCTATTCCACATGAGCACCTCTTTGGGGAAGGGTGTGCCCTTTATGAACCTCAACATTATCTTGTAGTGCAGTTCCAGGGAGCATTGTGTGGTCCTAGGGCTTTTGATAGTAGATCAAGATGTCCCTGGTTCAAATGCAGGTGCTCTCTTAGGTGTAACTTTGTAACCATTCTGCTAGGTAGCTCTATCAGTAGTTAGGGCTAAGTTCAATATTTAGGCCAGGCCTACTCAGCATGAGACCTGTGGCCTGTTTGTTTGCTGTCCACGGTGCGGTTTGGTATCACGTGATGCTCAACACGTGGCCCACAGGTGGGATCCTTTGAACATGGCCTCCACTGGGAACATGCTCCACAATGGCGAGACATGTCCTGTGTGTGAGGGTGAGCATTTGACAGATGCAAGTGGACGGGCTGGCTGGATCAGATGGGTAAAGGGTGTCAGTATTGCTAGCAGCAGGGAGCGCTGGGGCACTGTGGGAAGTGCTGGCTGTTGCTTAGACTTGTGGGCAGAGCCTGTGAGCTGATGCTGTTTCTTTCCTGTATGGTTTTATGAGAAGCAATCCCATTCCAAGCACATCCCAATTTCCTGGCACCACAAACCATGCTGCCATTTGATCCTATTTTCTCTGCTCCTCTAGTGGATATAAGGGGTGGGAGTGGGGGCTATTCCACCATTTTCCTCAAGTCTCCTCCCTTCTGCTGTCTGCTGCCACCTGTGATTGCAGGGAGAGGCCTGACACCTGCTGCTTCTCTGCCCTGCTCTGCTCTGCTCCTGCCCCCCTGGCCCTGCAGCCGGGACAATGAAAAATGCCACAAAGCAAAGATGGAAGGCTGGGTTTTATAGGGATGGTACTTAGTCCTGCTGTGAATGCAGGAGACTGGACTCGATGACCTTTCAAGGTCCCTTCTAGTTCTAGGAGACAGGTATATCTCTATTATTTTATTTACCGCAATGCGCCATGGGACAGTAAGGCCAGCAGCATGATGGGCTACAGTCCACAAAGTGACATGAGTGCTGATCCATGTTTCCCACAAGCATACAAAATATTAAAAAGAGGGAGCAGCATTGGGACTGGACTTGCTGGTGCCCCATTCCTCTGCAGGGCTGGGTGTACAGGCCAAGGTGTTCTCTGTGTTTCTGGTCAGAATGCAATTTATTGGGGGAATTAATGGATGAATACTGTGGAAATTAAGGAGTTCAGGGACCCTGTACCTTTGAGGTTTGGAGGAATGCTGGAGAGCAGGGGAGCAGTGTGTGTTCCCAGAAAAGCTGTTGTATGTTGTGGTGAGTGTGAACAGGTGTGGGGATTGTGCAAGCTGTAGTACTTATATGCATTGCCACATGAGCTTTGGGGAAGGGTGTGCCCTTTATAAATCTCAAAATTAGAGGCTAATGCAACATAAGGGAGTATAGCTCAGTGGTAGAGCATTTGACTGCAGATCAAGAGGTCCCTGGTTCAAATCCAGGTGCTCCCTTTAATGTGACTTTTGTAACCATTCTGCCAGGTACCGGCAGTAGCAGCGAGGAACAAGTTCCAGGGCTACTCAACACCTGGCCATTGGGTTGCTTGTGGCCCACAATGCTACTTGGTTTCATGGGAGGCTCAACATGGGGCCCACCTGTGGGATCTTTTGAATATGGCCTCCACTGGGAACATGCTCCACAACGGTGAAGCTTCTTCTTGGGGGGGAGGCGAGCACTGAAAGATGCAAGGGGATGGGCTTAGTGGATGAGAGGGGTACAGAGTGTCCGTGTTCTGAGCCCCAAGGGAGTGCTGGGCTGCTGGACTCCAGACACTTTTGGGCTATGTCTACACTGGCAGCTTCTTGCACAAGAACAGCCGTTCTTCTGCAAAAACGTGCTGGCTCTCTACACTGCACGAGTGTTCTTCCAGAAGTAAATTTACAGTACAGCGTTGTAAAACAGGGCTTCTTCTGGAAGAGTTATTCCTCTCCCCATGAGGAATAAGCCCTCTTGCGCAAGAGCTCTTCCAGAAGAGGCCAATGTACACAGGCACCGTGAATTTCTTGCTCAAGAAGCCCCTATGGTTAAAATGGCCATCAGAGCTTTCTTGCACAAGAGAGCGTCTACACTGGCATAGATGCTCTTGCGCAAAAGCGCATGCCAGTGTAGACTCTCTCTTTTGTGGAAGAGTTTTGCACAAGAACTCTTCCTCAAAAGAGTTCTTGTGCAAGAAGCTGCCAGTGTAGACGTAGCCTTGGGGCGTTGGATGTTGCTCATGGTTTGGGCTATGAACTCTGTTTGTGGTATTTTCCCAAGTTAAAGCCTTGTGACTTCTCTCTCTGTTTCATTAAATGTTTCTTTTCTACACTCAGATTCTGTGCTTGCGAGCGGGGAAGCATTGCCTCTCAGAGGCGCCCATAGGTGTGTGAATTTCCCAGGCTACTCGGTGAGGGCTCGAGACGGTTCTGTGTGAGATGGACCCCTAGATATTGAACCCGGCCCTGGTTGCTGCTGGGCCTTCCCAGCAGAAAGGTTACATAATCATACCCAGGATCACTTTCCCATTCCATCATGAGCCATATTTACATAACAACTGTTGAATATCTAGCAGGTGCAAGCAAACTGAATGAACATAATGACACCCAGGATTCCTTGCCCATTCTATTTGGCTGTAATGGAAGCATTGATTCAGACCCTGCTCACACAGGCAATGCAAGTACTTTGCCCTTGCTCCTTGATAGTCCAGGGACTGGGAAGAAAAGGAAGCCATGTCCTGGTACACACAGCTGCTGCCACCCTCCCAAAACTCCACCTTTGCTGGCAGCATGTGGGGGATAGGCTCTGGGATGCGGAGCACTGGGAAGCTCTGCCCTGTGCTTGCTTGCAGGTACCATCCCCATTGCTTCCACTGGCTGAAAATCACAGTCAATGGGAGTAGCTCCTGAAAGGTGAGGGCAGCAGGGAGCCATCTGAACTCAACGCCTGGACAGTGTGCTAGGTAGGGACAGGAATGCACTGGCTCATCCTGCCCAGACCTCCAACCCCAGCCCAATTCTACACACCACCTCCCAATCAAACCCCACATGCTCACCTTCACTCTCCTCCTGCACACTACCTGCCTCCTATATTATGCCTGTTGTGCCTCCACACCAGCCTGCAGCCCGTCTCATCTTCCAGTCACTGAGAAATCCTGTGTAAACATGGTGCCTCCAGCCAATCCAGCTTGCCCTTGATGCATAGCCAAAACAAGGGCATTGGTGGTATAGTGGTGAGCATAGCTGCCTTCCAAGCAGTTGACCTGGGTTCGATTCCCAGCCAATGCAAGGAAAACTTGCTTTTCCTGGTCTGGAGCTGGTTTAATTTCATTCACTTTGTTATAACCCCTTTATCAACAGAATGGGAAAAATAAAGGTCCAAATCACAGCACGCATCCTCACAATCTTCTGGATGAATGCCCAGGGATCAATACACTGGGGTACAATTAACTGCCTCTAGAGTGTAGGAAGACATAATAGTAAGGGTCAAATCAAAATGCTGCTTCAAACCTCCCTGATTCAAATAGCCTGTCCCCTTCACCAGCTGAGCCCCTCTAATTGTCCTGGTACCTGACTGCTGTAATCAATTGCCAAATGATCCACCTCAATGAGCTACCCCTAGGGAAATCCCACCCCCCATGACTTTACAAACGGTGGGCAGAGCAGAGCAGGCTGCTATGACTATGGGGGTATTTTGCTCCTCGATGTCTAACTGCCCAAAAAAAGCAGCACCAGTCACTCTTCAATCTGCTGAAGGCACTTTCTGCAGTCGTTCTGCACTTGCTGAACCCATGGTTGAAGATGTCTTTGGTGCTATCAAGGTTTGTGATGTAAGTAGTTTGGGCCAGGTGGGAAGTGCCTCTCCATGGCTCCTGCACCTCCAGTGGGCACAACCATGGGAGTGGTACATGTCCCCTGGCTGAGGCAGGTCTAAATTCCTCTCCCTCTGCGCTCCCCAGCCAGAGTGAGGAATGCAGAAAACTGTGCACTTTCCCATTCCACCCTCAAAAAGGGCAACAGTCAGCCATAGTCACATAGGAATTCGGGGAGGAGCACTTCAGCCTAACCCTCTGTCCTCCCCATAAGGGGGCTTGGGCAGGTGGGAGGCTTGAGTTTGGGACAGTACCGGAGAGGGGGTGCCTCTGGCGTCTCCTTCACCTGCCTGGTGATTCTGTCTCTTTCCTGTATGGTTTTATGAGAAGCAATCCTATTCCAGGCACATCCCATTTTCCTGGCACCACCAAACCATGCTGCTGTTTGATCCTATTTTGTCTGCTCCTCTAGTGGATATAAGGGGTGGGAGTGGAGGCTATACCACCATTTTCCTCAGGTCTCCTCCCTTCTGCTGTGTGCTGCCACCTGTGAGTGTAGGGACAGGCCTGACAGCTGCTGCTTCTCTGCCCTGCTCTGCTCCTGTCCCCCGGCCCTGCAGCTGGGACAATGACAATTGCAAGAACGTAAAGATAGAAGGCTGGGTTTTATAGGGATGGTACTTGGTCCTGCTGTGAAGGTAAGGGACTGGACTCGATGACCCTTCAAGGTCCCTTCCAGTTCTAGGAGACAGGTATATCTCTATTATTTTATCTACAGCAATGCGCCATGGGACAGTAAGACCAGCAGCATGATGGGCTACAGTCCACAAAGTGACATGAGTGCTGATCCATGCTCCCTACAAGCTTACAAAATATTAAAAAGGGGGAGCATCATTGGGACTGGACTTGCTGGAAGCCTGTACCTTTGAGGTTTGGAGGAATGCTGGAGAAAAGGGGAGCAGTGTGTGTTCCCAGAAAAGCTGTTGCATGTTGTGGTGAGAGTGAACAGCTGTAGGGTTTGTGCATGCTGTAGTATTTATATGCATTTCCACCTGAGCTTTGGGGAAGGGTGTGCCCTTTATAAACCTCAAAATTACACATTCGCATGATGTGAGGGAGTGTAGCTCAGTGGTAGAGCATTTGACTGCAGATTAAGAGGTTCCTGGTTCAAATCCAGGTGCTCCCTTAGCTGTGACTTTTGTAAC
Organism: Pelodiscus sinensis; assembly: GCF_052426305.1. NCBI lineage: Eukaryota > Metazoa > Chordata > Testudines > Trionychidae > Pelodiscus > Pelodiscus sinensis. The sequence continues at coordinate 13,348,124 of NC_143073.1, read as the reverse complement.
CATTCTGCCAGGTGCCATCAGCAACAGCCAGGGACAAGTTCCATAGCTAAGCCAGGGCTACTCAACACATGGCCATTGGGTTGCTTGTGGCCCATGATGCTACTTGGTTTTACGTGAGGCTCAACACGGGGCCCACAGGTGGGATCTTTTGAACATGGCCTCCACTGGGAACATGCTCCACAAAACAGTGAAGCTTCTGCTGGGGAGGAGGTGAGCACTGAAAGATGCAAGGGGAGGGGCTGAGTGGATGAGAGGGGTACAGGGTGTCGGTGTTCCTAGCCCCCAGGGAGCGCTGGGGTATTTGGGAAGTGCTGGCTGCTTAGCCTTCTGGGCACAGCCTGTGAGGTGCTGACTATCTCACACTGACCATGTTTGGGTCCTGTGCTGCAGCTTAAGCCTTAATCTTTGTATTCATGCTCGTCAGTGTGAAAGAAGCTATTTGCTTATATTTGTATATATATTTGCATGTATATGCAACCACACTTAAACTGTGGTTCTGGGCATGTGCTGTGAGTATCACTGTGGCCCCTGGGGCTTCCAAAATTGAGTAACCCTGATGTAGGTGTAAGCAGGGGCTGAATGACTGCTTGCAACGCAGCCAGCTGAAAGGAGAGAGCAGCCCTGGGGGTGGGTATGCTCACTCAAATTGTTTAGTCCTGCAAGCTAATCAACTGTTGATATGTAAATACAGCTCATGCCGGAATGGGGAAGGAATCCGGGGTGTGGTTATATAAATTCAATTCAGCGAGGGCTGATTGAGGGTGAATTGTCAGAATGGAACCTGGTGGTTTGTAACTAATTTGGCTGTTGTGGGGCCACAAACCATGCGACCCCTAAATGTAGGACCTGTAAATATGACACCAGTACTTGCAGGAGAGACACCATCATTGTACAGGGTCTCAGATGAATAAACCTCCCTCTTCCAGAGTTGAGTAGATGAGTTGGGGCTGGGCTGGCCAGCTTCATGTCTGCCAGGTGTTAGCTGTAAGACTGATTCAACCAACCTCCTTTCCCTCCCTGACTTTATGAGGAGTCTTTTTCCTATTCCAGTAGTAGCTGGAATCTTTTGGTCAGCCTAAGTGGTGGCTCAGAGTTGAAATCACTAAGAGCTGAAGTCACTGGTTTGGCCTGGAGCCAGACTCACTGTGACCGGTGGCCAGCCAGTAGGAACAGTGGCAGGTGGCGAGCAAGGCAGCTGGCAGGAGTAGGCAGCCAGCAAGATAGCTGGCTGGAGCAAGCGGACCACAGGAACACCACAAAGGTGGCATGGCCTCTGGCTCAATGAGTGAGTCATCAGGGTGATGTGTCTGAGTGAACACTGACTGGACAGAGCTGAAAGTGGGATGTTTGAAGTGGGGTACGGAGAAAGTTTGGGTAGGTGAAAGGGACCCTTACATTGTTGAACTACTGAGCGTGACAAGCAAAGGACATTGCTTAATCCATTTCAGCTGGGATGGTTACTCATGGGTTGGTTATGAACTCTGGTTGTGGTATTTTCCCAAGTTAATGCCATGTGACCTCTCTCTCTCTCTTTCATTAAAAGTCTTTTCTTTGCTCAGACTCTGTGCTTGCGAGTGGGGAAGTATTGCCTCTCAGAGGCTCCCAGGGGTGTGAATTTCCCAGGCTACTGGGTGGGGGCTCGAGCCGGTTCTGTGTGAGATGGATGAAAAGGAACCCCTAGATATTGAACCCGGCCCTGGTTGATGCCGGCCCTACTTGGCACAAGGGCTACATAGGCATTCCTCTCCATCAGGGCTGGGCAAATTATGGCATGGGGGCTGGATCCAGCCCAAGAACTGCATCTGGCTGCATTCTATTTACATCCTGCTGCCCATGGCCCTGAATTTCCAGGTGGTGGCTCAGGCAGTAGGATCTTTAAATGGCTGATGGCTCACAGTTGCAGTGCTGTCTGGTAGGGACCAGAGCTGTGAACCTTTTAATTAGCTGTAGCAACCCAGGCAGCTGCCAAGCAACACAGCAGAGTCAGGAGTTGCAAGCTGGGGGAAGGCTAGTCCCCAGCCCTGCCCCTTCTACTCCATGCCCTGCCCCTTCTGGGGTGAAGCTGGCAACATGACCAACTAGCAATATTCATGAAGTGCCCCCCCCCAAAACAATTATTGCCCACCCCTGCTTCCCATCCATCCAACATAGAACTGGTTCAAGTCCAACCCAGGAACCTGGGAAATTCACGCAACACTCTTGGGTGCCTCTGGGAGGCAATGCTTTCCCACTTGTAAGCGCAGAGTCAGAGTATAGAAAAGAAACATTTAATAAAAGGGGAGGGAAGTAAGGTGACATACATGTGGGAAAACACCACAAATAAAGTTCATAGCAAAATGCCAGCAGTAAGAGTCTCACCACAAGTAGGTTGGGCAATGTCCTTTTCCTCTCAGGTTCTTAAGTCCAGCAAAGTCAATGTCCTCGTCACATGCCCATCCCTTCTCTGCACTTCTCTCACAGTTGCTGACCATGCTCAGGGCAGACCCTGAATTCAGAGATGTAGCCGCAGAGTTCACCTCCCATCCTGAGTGTGGGGAAGATAACGAGGCATCTTTCTCCCTCCCTCCGCTGGTCACTTGCCATCTGCCTGCTCACTGCTGTCATCCACTGAAGTAAATTTAAAAATAATCATAAGACGTCTTATGGAGTCTGCTCTAATTCTATCATTAGAAGCGGGGTGAGGAGAGAAACAGCTTGAACCAGTCTTGCAGCTCACTCCTGGAGGACATGCAGCCTGCTGATTGAGAGTCCTGCTTTTCTCCCAGTAAACTTCACAGAGTTTTTGCAGAGGAAGGCTTGTCCATCTGAGGTTCGTTTTATTGACAGTTTCTCTCCTTTGAGCTGAGTTAAGCACAGTCTGACTTGTCTGCATTCCCCCAATAATTGCAAGCATTGACAGTCATATCTCACAATTCCTGCATTTAGTGATAACACTTTGTGACCCCACAACAGCCACATTGGTTACAATGGGCAAAACACCATTCTAACAATTGAATATCTAGCAGGCCTAAGCAAACTGAGAGACCTGTATTTACATAACCATACCCAGGATTTTAGCATGAACTGTATTTACATAACAACTATTGATATCTAGCAGGTCTAAGCAAACTGTGTGAACATACCCACACCTCAGATTCCTTTCCCATTCCAGGTGGCTATAATGGAAGCATTGATTTAGATTCAGCTTACACACAGAATGCCTGTACTTCCCCCTTGCTCCTTGATAGTCCAGGGAATGGAAAGAAAAGGAATCCGTGTCCTGATACACACAAGCTGCTGCCCTCCCCCCCAAAACTCCACCTTTGCTAGCAGTGTGTGGGGAATTGGCTCTGGGGTCAGCAGCATGGGGAAGCTCTGTCCCTGTGCTTGCTTGCAGGTGCCATCCCCATTGCTCCCACTGGCTGAAAATCACAGCCAATGGGAATAGCTTCTGAAAGGTGAGGGCAGCAGAGAGCTATCTGAACCCAGCCTCTGGACTGTCTGCTAGGTAGGGACTCCAAAGCACTGCCTCATCCTGCTCAGACCTCCAACTTGAGTCCAATCCTGCACACCACCTGCCAACCAGACCCCACACTCTCACCTTCACCCTCCTCCTCCACCCTATCAACCTCCTAACTTGTGCTCGTTACACCTCTGCTCTAGCCTGTGGCCCTTGTTCCACCTTTCCGTCACTGAGGAAACCTGTCTGCCCTGTGTTAATAAGCTGCCTCCAGCCAATGCAGCCTGCGCATGATGGCTGTGTGAACAAGTCATTTTCATAGCTCATCAGAAACTTGCAGCTCAAGTGCATTGGTGGTATAGTGGTGAGCATAGCTGCCTTCCAAGCAGTTGACCTGGGTTCGATTCCCAGCCAATGCAATGACAAGTCTCTTTTCCTGCTCTGGAATTGGTTTAAATTCACTCACTTTGATATAATCACTTTATCCACAGAATGGGAAAATTAAAGTTCTAAATCACAGGGAATGGCCTCACATTCTGCTGGATGAATGGGTAGCGATGAATACATTGGCGTTCGATTGACTGTAGGGGTGGCCAAACCATTAAATGAAGAGAGCCGAAAAAGCTGTGAAAAAATGAAAAGAGCGGAACCAACATTGAGGGGAAAAAAAAGGGACACTGCCCCTTTAAGAACTGTGGTATAGGCTCTTTAGCTGCATCATGCTCTCATTACTGCTGCCATCTTGCCGGCACCATTTTGCCATACCGGACGGCTCCCCTGCACCTAGTGAGCATTGGTGGCAGGGGGCACGATTGTAGGGGTGCATGGGGCGGCAACGTGAGCCACGGGGGAGGCTTTGCGAGCTGCACTTTCAGGGGTGTAGAGCCGCATGTGGCTCGCGAGCCATGGGTTGGCCACCCCTGATTTACTGAGTCTAGTGAGCCTAAGCATCCTCCAGGAGATATCTCATGACCGTTCTGGCCAGCAGTTTGGACTCCACTTCCCTACAGGTACATGCAGCCCTTCCCTTCAGAGCCCCAGGAAACTTTGAAATTCTTCTTCCTATTTGCCTGGCTTGGAGAATTCTCATTGCAACTTCCCAACTGATCATGGTAGCTTTCTAAAGCAAATGTGCTCCTGCCTGGAGAACACTGGAGTTGCTGAGTCTGTGAGGAGAGGAGACCATGCAGTTCCAGCTGCAATCCACGCATAGCTACTTAGATACCAACAGGCAGACAGCTCATGGCATTGACGGAAAGAGCTATGGAAGGGAAAACAAGAAGGATCAAGCAGCCATGGCAGGCTTACCAGAAGCTGGAGCTGGAGGTAGTGGCCAACGGTGTCAACCCCAAGGACAAAGCGATGGATGAGGAAGTGGAGTTGGAGGAGGAAGTGGGACATCTGACAAGGTTGACCAGTGGCAAAGCTGTTTAATAAAATGTGAATCTTCGGAATAACATTGATTTTTGTTTTTGTCCTTCACGTCTTGGTTACTGCTGAAATTCATAAAGAGTGACAATTGGCACAAGTGAAAAGCGCAACCAGTGCTCCAGGTGCAATCATTACCAGGGTCCTTTGAGGCAGCAAGTACACAATGCCTGGCCGAATACATGGCAGAAAGACATTTGAGTAGGACTCAAATCAAAATACTGCTTGAGTGCTTCCCTGATTTGAGTATCACTCCCCTTTCCCCCCCCCCCCCCACACTGACAAACATTAATTTAGTCCCTCTGATAGTCATGAGAGGTGACTGCTCAAATCAATTACCTGACGATCCACCTCAATGAGCTACCGCTAAGGAAATTCCACCCCCCCCCCCACAATAACTTTACAAACGTTGTGCAGAGCACAGCAGACTGCTATTACTATAGGAGTGTTTTCCTCATTGATGTCTAACCTGCCGAAAAGGTAATGCCAATCACTCTTTAATCTGCCAAAGGCAGATTCTGCAGTCACTCTGCACTTGTTGAACCCATGGCTGAAGACCTGTTTGGTGCTAGGAGGGTTTGTGACGTAAGCAGTTTGTGAGAAGTGCCTATCCATGGCTCCTGCACCACCATTGGGCACAATCATTGGAGAGGTACATGCTCCCCGGCTGAAGCAGATCTAATTCCTCTTCCCCTGCACTCCCCAGCCAGAGTAAGGAATGCAGAAAACTGTGCACTTTCTTCTCACTCACTCCCTTACAAAGGGGAACAATGAGCAATAGTCCCATATGAACTGGGGAAGGAACGCCTCAGCCTCATCCCCTGTCCTCCCTGGGGGGTGGGATGCTTGAGTCTGGAACCGTATGGAAGGGCTGAGCATCTCCAGCCAGACTCTTTCATGTGCCTGGTGATTTTGTCTCTTTCCTGTATGGTTTTCTGAGAAGCAATCCCATTCCAGGCACATCCCATTTTCTGGCACCACCAAACTCTGCTGCAGTTTGAATCTGTTGTCTGTGGTCCTGCCCTCTGTGGCAGGAGAGAACAGCACTTCTCCATCTCTTTTGTGGCAGCCTTTCAAGTATTTGAAATGTGCAATTACGTGCCCCTCTTCCCCTTAATCCCTTTTGTTGCATACCAAATATGCCCAGATCTTTCCGCCTTTGCTCATAAGGTTGCATTCCATCCCTCTGAGCATCATTTTCAATCATCTCCAGATCTTTTACAGTTTCTCTTACAGTGCTGACCACAGTACTCCTGATAAGGCCTAATCAGAGCTGAGTGAAGTGGTACTAGCACCTCCCGTGACTTGCATGCTATGCCTCTGTAAATGCAACCTAAACTGCATTGGGTTTTTTTGCAACATCACCTTGTTGAGGGCTTGTTGAGGTTGTGATCCACCAGAAGTCCAAGAACCTTTTCAGCCATGGTGCTGTCAAGCTGGTTATCCCTGACCATAATATGGAATCCCTGGCCCAACTATGTTGATATAAAGAACAACTCCCCTTTGAGTATCATAGTCGTGCGTCACTTTCTTTTACACACTTTTCAAATGTTATTTTCACTTTTCTTCTGCTCAGTGTGCTCTCCCTGCCCACCACACACGTCTTCCCTGTACCCTGTGTCCCAGTCACCTTTGCTGAAATCTTGTTCCTTGCAGGCCCAAAACAAATGTTCCCACAACTCCTTGTTGCAGAAGGTGGCGAGTAGCACTAGGGCTGTCCCAAGTGAGGCTCGGGGCCCACAGAAACCCCCCTCACCCTCGCAGCAGGCCCAGTCCCCACCCCATACATGTTCCTTCCCATCCTTTCTCCATCCCCTCCCCTGGGTAACACAATCCTGGGACTTATGGGGGATGTGAAGCGGGGCAGCAGCAGTGATTGACACCCCCTCTGGCACTCAGCACAACTGTCATACCCAGAGTGGCCTGATAGCCTACTCTGCCCTGCCACCTTGTCCCAGCCTGCTGCGCCCCACTTCTCTCTGGTGGCAGGAAGCAGAATGCCCTGAGGCCAGTGCACTTTGCTTCCTGCTGCTGTAGTGAAGCTGAGCGCAATGGGCTTGGAGAGCACGGGGGCAGAGTGGAACGGAGAAGGCTGCTGGGTTGGCCCTGCTCCACCGCCGCAGTGAGTGATGGGGCCGACCTCTGCTGTTGCCCCACACCAGGACCTTCCCTCAGGTAATCTCCCAGGCTGCCCTGGGATTCGTCCTTAGGATGGTTGAAGCAGCCACCACAGGACCCCACACTGTGCGGGGCTTAGGGTGCTCACCCCAAACCGTACTATGGCAGGACGGCTCTGAGTAGCACAGTGGGATAGCTGCACACAGTCCCTGCTGTCTCTGTTGATGTGAGAGCACCAACAGCGGACGCTCTGGAGACAGGAGGAGTGTGCTGTGTCCGTGCATGAGCAAAGTAATTAGAGCAGGGCTTTTTGATTGTCGGTGTAACATATAGAGAAATCCTTATAGTGTAGACAGGGCATACGACCTGTCAATCATTCCTTTTTGGCAGCCGATGTCTTTACATGCACTTTTCTTTTTTTTAATTGGTAATTTCACTTTGTGCTTAAAACTCTTATGTCCATCCTTCCATTCCCACCAACAGATAAACCTCAACATTCAGTGCATATTTTGCTTTTAAACACTGCAAAGCTGATAGCCCCAGAGAAAACCTTCCCCTTGCTGTTGCAATTCCTGATGTGCTGGAGATGTAACTGGGAAAGGCACTGTCAAGGCAGGGTATGGACAATGTACGGCGATGCCATTACCCGCAAAGACACTTTCAGCCAGTCTGAAGGGAAAGACTCTTTGTCCTGTAGCTATGGACATTTTTCCCAAGGGCAGTACAGTGAGCGCACTTTTTCCCGCCTTCCACCAGGGCACACTGCTTGTTGGTTATCCCCCCTATCCCTGGGGGGTTGAGGGGCATCTATCCCGCCTATCACTGGGGGTGAGTTGTGCATGCCAGTCTGAGCACAGAACGGGAAATCATAGAGCCATGAGAACAGAAACAAAGTGTCATAAAAACCAGACCTGTCTGAAGTAGTTGGTGCCGAGTGGTTAAGGCGATGGACTAGAAATCCATTGGGGTTTTCCCTGCGTAAGTTTGAATCCTGCCGACTATGAAAGCTTCTGAATTTTGTAGCTGCAATTTTAGTGCTGGATAATCCTACTTGCTAACTGGAGCCAGGTTTGGGCTTGTCTCCATAGGCAATTCAGCTCTGTTGTAACTTTCTTATTTAGGGGTGTGAAACCCGCCCCTCCCCTCAGCTCCACAAGTGACAGAGCTGTAAAGCAGCATTGAAAACGTGCTCCCAGCGCTGTTAGCAACTCTCCTCAGGGGGGTGGTTTATCCTAGAGCAGTGTTTCTCAACTTGTGGTACGAGTATTCTTAGGGCAGTGGTCACCAACCAATAATTCGGTATCTACCGATAGATCTTGGAGCCTCTGACAGGTGCTGACACTTTAATTGCCCCTCCCCGCACTGTCCAGCCATCTGCCTTGGAGCTGCCCCTTGGGAGCTTCCTGCTTGCTGTGCAGGATATGGGAGGCAGAAAGGGGGCAGTGCTAATGTCAGGGCGTCCTTCCTGCCCCCACTTCTGTACCCTATCTCCACACAGAAGAGAATGGAGGTGGCCTGGAAATGCAAATCTCCCTCATCTCACACACTCTGTGTCTGTCATTCTCTCAAACAGACACTGTCCTTCCCTCTCAGCTCCCGACCCAACACATAAGTGGGAGGTTGTTAGTACGTCTTCCACTGCGTGCAAAGTGTGTGATTTTGGGGTTTAGGACATTTCTCTCTTACACTTAAATTTAAGTCTTTGAGTGATGAGTTCCAAAACGCCTAATCTGTCATAGCTGGAGCTATTAATCCTCTGGTAATTGCTGCTCCTGGAAGTGGGTGGCATGTCCCTGCAGCCCCTGAGAAAGGCAGAGCAGGGGGTCTCCACATGCTATCTTTGCCTGCAGACATCACTCCTGCAGCTTCCATCAATCGATAGAAACTATGGCCAGTAGAAGCTGTGGCTCCGTGCCTGTAGATGAGGGGCAGCACACGGTGCCATGGAGCAATTGCTGGACATGCCAGTTGCTTCCAGGAGTGGTGCAGGGCCAGGGTAGGCGTAAGCTGCGGTAACTCCACTGCTCCACCGCCCGGAAGTCAATTCAACGGTGCCCGGACAGGGACTGTTTCCTGAACCCCTATTCCAACCTGAACCTCCTCCTGAATGCAGCCTCCTGTCCCAGACGTGACTCCCCCTGCACCCAAACTCCTTGCCACACTTTGCAACCTGAAATCCCTCCTGGACCCCAATCTGCCCCCCCCCCCGCACTCCTTGTACTAACCCCAGAGCTCCTCCCACACTCAAACCCCTTGGCTCAAGACCAGAGCCTGCACCACAACCCCCTACCCCAGCTTGGTGAAAGTGAGTGAGGACGGAGGAGGAAGGGGGATGGAGTGAGCAGGGAGAGATCTCAAAGAAGGGGTGGAGCAGAAGCAGGGCCACAAAGAAGGGGCGGGAAGGAGATGGGGCAAGGGTATTTGGGTTTGAGATAGATCTTACATTGCACTTACATTGAAAAAGGGATCTTGTGGTTAAAAAGGTTGGAGACCACTGCCTTAGGGGTACACGAGAGAAGTCTGAGGGTACGTCAACACATTTGAAATTTGGGGAAAACTGAATTTTTCTTTTAAGTTTTACAGCACTTCATTATTTTTGTACTTTTTACACCCAAAAATTTCATTGCCCGCCCAGCTATGATTACGTTGTTTAAACAAATGTGTTGGCATGGTAGAAAAAAACTGTGTATCTCTGAAAACTGTAGGTACTGGGAGTAATTACAATTTTTTTTTTGGAAAAAGGGGTACTTTATAAAAAAAAGTTGAGAAACACTGTCCTAGAGCACGCTCTGCACACTCCTGCCGCAGCCACTCTGCGGTGTTAAAGCCCTGCCTCTAAACACAAACAAATCACTACATTTCTGTTTTTTGGTAATGCTCTGAGACCCCTTAACCTTGACGTAGCTTAGGGACTTGGCATGTTTTAATCCGCACTGGGCCCCGGGGGGACTAAATTCCAGCAGCAGAGATTGGCCCCTCCCCCTTACTCCCTGGTGGAAACAGAAAGCAAAGCAACCCAGTCCCAACCCAGCCCAGTTCATTCCACTCTGCCATCTCCCAGCCATGGCGCTCTGCTTCCCCTGCCTCCAGTGAGCTATTAAACTGTTTTTCTCAAGTTTCCTCTGCTCTGCTGTGTGCTGCCACCTGTGAGTGCAGGGACAGGCCTGACACCTGCTGTTTCCCTACCCTGCTCTGCTCTGCTCCTGCCCCCCGGACCCTGCAGCCGGGACAATGACAAATGCCACAAAGCAAAGATGGAAGGCTGGGTTTCATAGCAATGCACCATGGGACAGTCAGCCCAGCAGTGGGATGGGCTGCAATCCACAGAATGGCATGAATGCTGATCCCTGCTCCCCACAAACCTACAAAATATTTCAGAGGGGCAGCAGCATTGGGGCCAGACTTGGTGGTGCCCCATTCCTCTGCAGGGCGGGGCTGAGAGTCCAAGGCGCTCTCTGTGTTTCTGGTCAGAATGCAATTTATTGGGGGAATTAATGGATGAATGCCACGGAGATTAAGGGGTTCTGTGTACAGGGACTCTGTCCCTTTGAGGTTCGAAGCAATGCTGGAGAGAGCAGGGGAGCAGGTTCACAGAAAAGCTGTTGTGTGTTGTGGTGAGAGTGAACAGGTGTGGGGATTGCGTAAGCCATAGTATTATATGCATTTCTACCTGAGCACCTGTTTGGGGAAGGGTGTGCCCTTTATAAACTTCAAAATTAGCTACTCTGTCTGTCCCAGGGAGTATAGCTCAGTGGTAGAGCATTTGACTGCAGATCAAGAGGCCCCTGGTTCAAATCCAGGTGCTCCCTTAGGTGTAAGATTTGTAACCATTCTGACAGGTACCACCCTCAGCAGATAGGGCCAAGTTCAATATCTAGGCCAGGGCTATTTAACACTCCTTCCATGGGCTGTTAGTCTACAGCCCAGTGTGTGGTTTAAGTTCACATATGGTTAAACATGTGGCCCATAGAAGGGATCCTTTGAACATGGCCTCTGTTGGGAACATGTTCCACAATGGCAAGACCTCTCCCAGGAGGGGTGAGCATTGAAAGATGCAAGGGGACAGGCTTGTTTGCTTGATCAGACAGTACTTGCCCCTCTGTAGCTTGGAAACTTTTTCTGAGTGAAGTCACTTCAATAAATGCAGAACCTGAAGCTTGAATTTAAACACCCAAAACACTGGTATACAATTTTCAATTTAAAAGTGCTCGTTAAAAGTGATGTTATATAGGTGGAAATCGGGTAAATATTGCATTTTATTAATATCAGCAGAACTGACTTAAATGGGGCCTGCATTTTGTGTAGTCTTGCCTTAATCGTATTCGTGCCCGTGAGTGTGAAAGAAGCTATTTGCATATATTTGCATTTATAAGCAACCACACTTAAGCTGTGGCCCTCAGCATATGCTGTGTGTACCATTGTGGCCCCAGGGGCTTCCAAAGTTGAGTAGCCTTAATCTAGGCATTCCTCTCCATGAGGGCTGGGCAAAGTATCGCATGGAGGCCAGATCTGGCCCACAAACTGCATCTGGCTGCTTTCTTTTTATATCCTGCTACCAATGCTAGTCAATTTTCAGGTGGTGGCTCAGGCAGCAGGATCCTATTTAAATGGCTCACGGTTGCAGTGCTGTCTGGCAGGGACCAGAGCTGTGATCCTTTGAAATAGCTGCAGCAACCCAGGCAGCTGCCAGGCAACACAGCAGAGTCAAGAGTTGCAAGCCCTTTAATATGTTTTGTATTTCAAAACCTCCAGCCCCAGACAACTCTGGGGGTAGGCTAGTTTTCAGCACAACTTCTTCCACCCCATGCCCTGCCCCTTCTGGGGTTGGGCCCGTAGCATGACCATATAGCAAAATTAATTAAGTGGCCCCCCTGTGAAAATTATTTCCCACCCCTGCTTCCAATCCATCCAACACAGATCTGGTTCAAGCCCCATCCAGGAACCTGGGAAATTCACTCAACATGCTTGTGTGCCTCTGAGAGGCCATTCTTCCCCACTTGCAAGCACAGAGTCAGGGTACAGAAAAGAAACCTTGAATAAAAGTGAAGGGAAGTTAGGTGGCATTCATTTGGGAAAACACCACAAACAAAGTTCATAGCAAAATACCAGGAGTACCAGTCCCACCACAAGTAGGTTGGGCAACATCCTTTTCCACTCAGGTTCTTAAATCCAGCAATCTAAATGTTCCTGTCACATGCCCATCCCTTCTCTGCACCTCTCTCACAGTTGCTGACCTTGGTCAGGACAGACCCAGAATTCAGAGGTGTAGCCGCAGAGTTCTCCTGAATGTGCGGGCAGTAAAGAGGCATCTTACTCACGCCCTCCACTGGTCACTTGCCATCTGCCTGCTCACTGCTGCCATCCACTGAAGGAAATTTAAAAATAATAATAAGGCTTCTTATGGAGTCTGCTCTAATTCCATCATTAGAACCGGGGTGGAGAGAGAAACGGCTTGAACCAGTCTTGCAGCGCACTCCTGGAGCACATGCAGGCTTCTCCCTTCTCCTAGTAAACTTCAGAGTTTTTGCAGAAGCCTTGTTCATCTGGCGTTCTTTACATGGAGCGTTTCTTTCCTTTGAGCTGAGTTAAGCACAGTCTGACTTTTCTGCATTCTCCCAATAAGTGCAAGCATTGATGGTCATATCAGATAATTCGCACATTTAGGGTTTACACAGTTTGTACCCCACAACAGCCAAATTGGTTACAATGGGCAAAACACCATTCTAACAACTGAATATCTAGCAGGCCTAAGCAAACTGAGAGAACATAACCACTCCCAGGATTCCTTTCCTGAAATGGAAGCATTGATTCTGACCCTGCTTACAGACGGAATGCAAGTACTTTCCGCTTGCTCCTTCATAGTCCAGGGGATGGGAAGAAAAGGAAGCCGTGTCCTGGTACACATAGATGCTGCCCCCTCCTTCCGCCACACCCTCCTGAAACTTCACCTTTGCTGGCAGTATGTGCAGACTTGGCTCTGGGATCAGTAGCACTGGGAAGCTCTATGCCTTTGCTTCCTTGCAGGTGCCCCCCCCCCCCCTTTGCTCCCACTGGCTGAAAATCACAGCCAATGGGAGTAGCTCCTGAAAGGTCAGAGCAGCAGGGAGCCATGTGAACCCAACTCCTGGACAGTGTGCTAGATAGGAACTCTAATGTACTGTCCCATCCTGCCCAGAGCTCTAACCCCAGCCCACTTCTGCACACCACCTCCCACCCACATCCCACACACTCACCTTCACCCATCTTCTGCACCCTACATCCCTCTGATATTGTGCCTGCTGCTCCTCCACCCTGTGCATCCCCTGTCCCATCTTCTAGTCACTGAGGAAACCTGCCTGCCTCCTGTGAACAAGCTGCCTCCAGCCAATCTTGCCTGCTTTTGAGGTTTGTGTGAACAAGTCACTTTCATAGCTCAGGAGAAACTTATACTGCAAGGGCATTGGTGGTATAGTGGTGAGCATAGCTGCCTTCCAAGCAGTTGACCTGGGTTCGATTCCCAGCCAATGCAATGATCAGTTTCTTTTCCTGCTCTGGAATTGGTTTAATTTCACTCACTTTGTTATAACCATAGAAATGTAGCCATGTTAGTTTGGTGTAGCTGAAACAAAAAACTGGACTATGTTGCACTTTAAAGACTAACAAGATGGTTTATTAGGTGATGAGCTATTGTGGGCCAGACCCACTTCCCCAGATCAAATGGTGGAAGAAAATTGGCACAACCATATATACCAAAGGATACAATCAAAAAAATGAACACATATGAAAAGGACAAATCAAATTTCAGAACAGAAGGGGGGGGAGGTAATTGTCTGTGAGCTAATGATATTAGAGGTGATAATTGGGGAAACTATCTTTGTAATGGGTAAGATAATTAATGTCTTTGTTTAGACCGAGATGTAAAGTGTCGAATTTAAGCATGAATGACAGTTCAGAGGATTCTCTTTCAAGTCTGGTGTGAAAAGGTCTTTGAAGCAGGATGTAGGTAGTCAAGTCGTTAGCATAATGTCCCTTCTGGTTGAAATGGCAAGAAACTGTTTTTTCTTTGTGATCCTGTCTAATATCTGTTTTGTAGGCATTGATTCTTTGGCGAAGTGTCTGAGACGTTTGTCCAATGTATATAGCAGACGGACACTTTCAGCACGATAGCATAAATTATATTTCTGGATGAGCAGGAATATGTGTTCTTGATCTTATAACTCAATTGGTTAGGTCCAATAATGGTATCAGCAGAGTGAATGTGTGGACAAAGCTGGCAACGGGGTTTGTTGCAAGGGAAGGTTCCAGGGTTGGTATTAGTGTGGTATGTCCTGTGGTTGTTGGTAAGAATCATCTTGAGGTTAGGTGGTTGTCTATAGGAGACTATGGGGTCTGTCTCCCAGAGCCTCTTGGAGTTTAGTATCCTGTTCCAGTATAGGTTGTAGTTTATTGATAATGTGTTGGACAGGTTTAAGTTGGGGGCTGTAGGTGATGACAAGTGGTGTTCTATTGTTGGTTTTCTTGGGTCTGTCTTGAAGTAGATGGTTTCTAGGTATTCATCTGGCTCTTTCGATTTGTTTTTTATTTCTCCGGGTGGGTAGTTGAGGTTTATAAATGCTTGGTAGAGATCCTGAAGTTTCTGGTCTCTGTCAGTGGGATTAGAGCAGGTGCGGTTGTATCGAAGGGCTTGGCTATAGATGATGGATCGTATGGTGTGTTCTGGATAGGATCTGGAGGCATGTAAGTAACTGTATGAGTCGGTGGGTTTTCAGTAGAGAGTGGTGTCTAATTTTCCATTGGTGATTTGTACTGTGGCGTCCAGGAAATGGATCTCTCGTGTAGAATGGTCCAGGCTGAAATTGATGGTGGGGTGTAGGTTGTTAAAATCTCTGTGGAATGTCTCCAGTGTTTCTTGGCCATGTGTCCAGATCATAAAGATGTCATCGATGTAGCGTAAGTAGAAAAGAGGTAAAAGGGGACAGGAGCTGAGGAAACATTGTTCTAAGTCAGCCATAAAGATGTTAGCGTACTGTGGGGCCATGCGTGTACCCATGGCTGTCCCACTGAACTGTAGGTATAAGTTGTTCTTATAAACACTGGAGACATTCCACAGAGACTTTAACAACCTAACCTTGGCAGTTTAGGCCACGTGAGAAGTGCCTATCCATGGCTGCTGCACCTGCAGTGGGCACAACCATGGGAGCGGTATAGGTCCCCTGGCGAGGCAGGTCTAAGTTCCTCTCCCCCCTGCGCTCTGCAGCCAGATGAGGAATGCAGAAAACTGTTCACTTTCCCCTTGCTCCCTCAGGAAGGGGATCAGTCAGGCATAGTCCCATGTGACTTGGGGGAGGAACACTTCAGCCCAAGCCCCTGTCCTCCCCATAAGGGTACTTGGGTGGCTGGGAAGCTGGAGTCTGGGACAGTACTGGAGTAGGGGTGCTTCTGGCCAGTCTCCTTCACCTGCCTGGTGATTCTGTCTCTTTCCTGTATGGCTTTATGAGAAGCAATCCCATTCTAGGCACATCCCATTTTCCTGGAACCACCAAACCATGCTGCCGTTTGAACCTTTTTCTTTGGTCCTCTTGTGGATATGAGGGGTGGGAGTGGGGGCTATACCACCATTTTCCTCAAGTCTCCTCCCTTCTGCTGTATGCTGCCACCTGTGAGTGCAGGGAGAGGCCTGACACCTGCTGCTTCTCTGCCCTGCTCTGCTCCTGCCCCCCTGGCCCTGCAGCTGGGACAATGAAAATTGCAAGAAAGCAAAGATGGAAGGCTGGGTTTTATAGGGATGGTACTTGGTCCTGCTGTGAAGGCAGGGGACTGGACTCAATGACCTTTCAAGGTCCCTTCCAGTTCTAGGAGATAGGTATAGCTCTATTATTTTATTTACAGCAATGCGCCATGGGACAGTAAGGCCAGCAGCATGATGGGCTGCAATCCACAAAGTGACATGAGTGCTGATCCATGCTCCCCACAAGCATACAAAATATCAAAAAGAGGGAGCAGCATTGGGACTGGACTTGCTGGTACCTCATTCCTCTGCAGGGCTGGGCATACAGGGCAAGGTGCTCTCTGTGTTTCTGGTCAGAATGCAATTTATTGGGGGAATTAATGGATGAATACTGTGGAAATTAAGGGGTTCAGGGGACCCTGTAACTTTGAAGTTCGGAGGAATCTTGGAGAGAGCATGGGAGCAGTGTGTGTTCCCAGAAAAGCTGTTGCATGTTGTGGTGAGAGTGAACAGGTGTGGGGATTGTGCAAGCTGTAGTATTTATATGCATTTCTACATGAGCAGCCCTTTGGGGAAGGGTGTGCCCTTTATAAATCTCTAAATTACACACTAGTACAATATGAGGGAGTATAGCTCAGTGGTAGAGCATTTGACTGCAGATCAAGAGGTCCCTGGTTCAAATCCAGGTGCTCCCTTTGATGTGACTTTTGTAAACATTGTGACCCACGTTGCTGGTTGGGTTTATGTGAGGCTCAACATGCAGCCCCACAGGTGGGATCCTTTGAACATGGCTTCCACTGGGAACATGCTCCATGATGGCGAAGCTTCCGCTGGGGAGTGGGTGAGCACTGAAAGATGCAAGGGGAGGGGATGAGAGGGGTACAGGGTGTCTGTGTTCCTAGCTCCCAGGGAGCGCTGGGGCATTTGGGAAGTGCTGGCTGCTTAGCCTTCTGGGCACAGCCTGTGAGGTGCTGACTGGCTCACACAGGCCATGTTTGTGTCCAGTACTGCAGCTTAAGCCTTAATATTTGTATTCATGCTCGTTGACGTGAAAGAAGCTATTTGCATATATTTGCATACATATTTGCATGCATATGCAACCACACTTAAATTGTGGCGCTTGGCATGTGCTGTAAGTATCATTGTGGCCCCCGGGGCTTCCAAAGTTGAGCAGCCTTAACCTAGGCATTTTGCTCCATGAGGGCTGGGCAAAGTATCGCATGGAGGCCAGATCCAGCCCACAAACTGCATCCAGCTGCTTTCTATTTATATCCTGCTGTCCGTGCTACTCAGTTTTCAGGTGGTGGCTCAGGCAGCAGGATCCTATTTACATGGCTCATGGCTAATGGTTGCAGTGCTGTCTGACAGGGACCAGAGCTGTGATCCTTTTAAATAGCTGCATCAATACTGACAGCTGCCAGGCAACACAACAGAGTCGGGAGTTGCGAGCCCTTTACTGTGTTTTGTATTTCAAAACCTCCAATGGGAGGCTAGTCCCCAGCCCCGCCCCTTACACACCAGGCCCTGGCCCTTCCGGGGTGGATCCGGGAACATGACCATGTAGGAAAATTCATGAAGTGGCCCCCCTGCAAAAATTATTGCCCACCCCTGCTTCCCATCCATCTAACACAGAACTGGTTCAAGCCCCATCCTGGTAAAAGAAGTTACTTACCCTGTGACGTAATGATTGTTCTTTGAGATGTGCCCCGTGGGTGCTCCACTCTAGGTGTTGGGTCCCGTCCTGGCGCCGCGGCTCAGAGACTTTTCATAGCCGTGCTCTGCCAGCTCACGCATGTGTGCTTCCCCAGCAAGGCATTTGTGCCCTTGATCAGCCACGTGCGAGCCAGCAACCGTCAGTTCCTCTCACCCACTCATCTGAAAGATACAAACAATTCCTGAGCGGGGAGGAAGGGCGGGTCGTGGAGCAACAATTTATGAGAAGGCCCAGAGCAACAAATGTGTTGGACACTGTTCGAACCATATGGCATGTTTCCGCATACATTGTGCCTCTGATGAGGCAATCGTCCAAATAGGGGAATATTGTAACTCCCAATCTACGGAGGTGGGCTGCAACCACCACCAATGTTTTGGTGGAAACCCTGGGAGCACACACCAGACCAAAGGGTAGAACTTTGTATTGATAGTGTTCGTCCCCCAATTGAAAACGGAGAAAACTCCTGTGAGCCACGTGGATAGCTACGTGGAACTATGCTTCTTGTAAGTTGAGGACTGCAAGCCAATCCCCTTTGTTCAACAACGGAATGATAGTTGTTAAGGTTACCATCTTGAAACGAAACTTCCGAAGGTGCCAATTTAGCTTTCAAAGATCTAGAATGGGTCTCTAGCCTCCCAACTTTTTTGATGGGAGAAAATATCGGGAATAAAAGCCTTTTCCTCAGAACTGCCTGGGAACTCTCTCTATTGCTTCAATGTTGAGCAAACGTTGAACCTCTTGTTGCAGCAGTTGCTCGTGAGAGGGGTCCCTGAAGAGGGATGGGGCAGAGGGAGGAATAGAGAGAAAGGGGATGGAGAGGCCGGACTGCACTACTTCTAGTACCCATCTGTTCGTGGTGATGTCTGACCAATGATGATAAAATGATCGTAGGCAATGGTGAAAAAGATGAAGAGTCTCATTTTTCGTGTTGATTGCGGGCAGCTGGTTTGCATCCTTGACAGACAAGTCAAATCTGCTGCTTAGTTGACGACTGATTGGTCGAACAGCCCTGTTGGGGTTGTTTGCGCTGAGGACGTTGTCTAGGGCGTTGATTGTCGAAGGGACATGATTGTTGTCTGGAGAAATTAAAATCATATCTTCGTTGATAAGGGAAATAACATCTACGTTTGAAGGAGGGTGTGTACATCCCAAGTGTACGTAGAGTGGTGTGGGAATCTTTTCCTGAGTGAAGGACTTCATTGGTGTTCGCCGCAAAAAGTTTAAGCTTGTCAAATGGTAGGTCCTCAACCTTGCTTTGCATCTCCCTTGGGGCTCCTGCAGATGACAGCCATGATGATTTCCTCATGGTGATACCTGTGGCAGTGGCTCTAGCCGCTGTGTCAGCCACATCCATGGCAATCTGTAGTGCAGTATTACATGATGCGTACCCTTCTTGCTCTATTGCTTTCAGGAGTGGTTTCTTGTTGTTCGGGAGATGATGCTGTAACTCCGCTAATTTTGAGTAATTACCAAAATTATGGTTGTATAGATGGGCTGAATAATTTGCAATACGCAGTAGAAGTGTCGCTGAGGAGTAGACTTTCCTACCAAAAATATCTAATTTTTTATTGTCCTTGTCCGGAAGTGTATTTTTGTACTGTGGCGCCTTAGCCCTACACTGTGCTGCATCCACTACTACTGAGTTAGTCTGGGGCGTGATTGAATAAGAAGTCCAATCCTTTCACCGGTACAAAATACTTTCTGTCAGCCTTTTTACTCGTAGGTGTAACCGATGTTGGGGTTTGCCATATCTCATCCGCCACTTCCATGATCGGATCATCAATAGGTAAGGCGATCTTTGCACATTGTTGTGGACAGAGGTTTTTCAAGGGATGGTGCTTTTTAACCAGAACATCTATTAGCTGTATTTCCTGTGTGCCTGCTACTCGCTTAAATAGGTCTTGAAACTGTTTAAGATCATCCGGTGGAGAGACGTCACCTGGGAATATCGCCTCATCTGGAGATGACGAGGAGCAGTGTGCTGGAGGAGTTTCCAGTTTAGGGTCATCAGCATCAGACAACTGCCCCTCTTCCAGCTCGGATAGATCTAGTTGGATCGTTGGACTCTTAGATGGAGAAGGTGAGTCTAGGTGCTGTGATTGATGAGGTAAGTATTTTGCATTCGATGGTTGACAAATGCAGAAGGATCCTTTACGGGACGACGATGTATGATCACGCCGGGGACGATCGTCATATGGTCTATGATAGCTTTCATAATATCACTCAGAACATGATGGGGAGGAGTGGCGTGACGAGCGTGCACTACCATGGTGAATATAATAGACGTGACATGGGGAGCGTCTAACAGACTTGTATCTTGATGATCGACCGAGTGAGTGGGATCGTGAACGGGACCAACGTGCTTCTAGATACACTGCGTCCCTATAATTATGCTGTCTATACGTGACCCATGTAGGAGAAACACTATAGCGACGGTAGTGACCATACCTTTCTGGTGAAAAAGCTGGAGATAGAGATCTGTCTCTATAATGAGTCTTTGATAATGCCTTCCTAGGTAGGGCGGTGTCTTCCACCCTCACAGTCACAGGGGATCCAGGCACCGAATGTCAGTGGAGCAGTGCTGGGGAAAGCAGCTGCTGTTGCGTTGATGCCGGTGCCGGCAGACTGCCCAGTGCTGGAGTCAGCAACGCTGCCGAGGCTGAGGCATCAAAATCTTCTGCCTCGGAGACCGGTGCCAGAGGAGACGGTACCGTGGGGGACGGTGCCGCCATAAGTGGGGCCGGTGAGGCAGGCGTTGTTATAGCCGGTGCCGCTGAAGCCGGTGCAGAGTGGCTGATCAATTGCGGCACCAGCATCAATTTCAAGGAGAGCATAGCTGAGGCCGGTGCAGGCTTGCTGGCTAGCTGCGGCACTGCTCCCGATGCTGGCGCCGAAGCCACTCTCGCTCTCCGCGGTGGGGGCTCTCTGATGGCCGCCCCAGCAGATTGTCCAGACCCCCCGGGGGTGACTTTGGAAACCCCTGCAGACGCTGTAGCTGCTGGAGGGAGGGATTGCACTGGGGACAGCTTTGATCGCTTTGAGCCCGCTGGTCCCGGGGAAGCTGCCCTCCGCTTTTGTTCAGGGGCTTTCGTGGTTGCGAGAGGGATCGAGTCAGACTGCAATGCCTTCCTGAACATCAGCATTCTTATCTTCATCTCCCACTCCCTCCGGGCTCTCGATGTTAATTTGTGGCAATGGGTGCACTTCTCGGGGACATGAGCTTCCCCCAGGCACCTGATGCAGGTGTCATGGCTGTCAGCTGTTGGCATGGGCTCATGGCATGCCAAACATTTTTTGAATCCTGTCAATCTAGGCATTTTCAGTACAGTTACAGATTAAATGCCTGAGTAAACCCTGTGTGAATACTCCTCAATTTCAAGTTTAGTGCTTTGCGCAGTGCTTTATGAGAAGCTGCTTGAGAGAAAAAAACTTTTTTTAAAATTTTTTGAACAGAAGAACAAACTAACAGGAACACGACTAACACTAACAATTTTAACTATTTACAGATGCAGAAACTAACTAAAACCATTTCTGAACAGAGAACACAGGGAGCTCTAACTGCGACCTGAGGTAGTTGAGAGGAACTGACGGTTGCCAGCTTGCGTGCGGCTGATCAAAGGCGCAAACGCTGCTCTGGGGAAACACGCATGCACGAGCCGGTGAAGTACGGCTATGAAAAGTCTCCGAGCCGCGGTGCCGGGATGGGACCCGACACCTAGAGTGGAGCACCCACGGGGCCACTCGAAAAAGAACCTGGGAAATTCACTCAATATGCTTTCTTGCCTCTGAGAGGCCATTCTTCCCCACTTGCAAGAACAGAGTCAGAGTATAGAAAAGAAACCTTGAATAAAAGTGGAGGGAAGTTAGGTGGCATTCATTTGGGAAAACACCACAAACTAAGTTCATAGCAAAAAAACAGGAGTACCAGTCCCACCACAAGTAGGTTGGGCAACATCCTTTTCCTCTCAGGTTCTTAAGTCCAGCACTCTAAATGTTCCTGTCACATGCCCATCCCTTCTCTGCACCTCTCTCACAGTTGCTGACCTTGGTCAGGGAAGTCCCAGAGTTCAGAGGTGTAGCTGCAGAGTTCACCTCCAATCCTGAGTATGCGGGAGATAAAGACGCATCTTACTCACTCCCTCCACTGGTTACTTGACAACTGCTTGCTCACTGCTGCCATCCACTGAAGTAAATTTAAAAATAATTGTAAGACTTCTTATGGAATCTGCTCTCATTATATCATTAGAAGGAGCGTGGGGAGAGAAACAGCTTGAACCATTCTTGCAGCTCACCCCTGGAGGACATGCAGTCTGCTGATTGAGAGTCCTGCTTTTCTCCCAGTAAACTTCACAGAGTTTTTGCAGAGGAAGGCTTGTCCATCTGAGGTTCTTTACATTGACAGTTTCTCTCCTTTGAGATGAGTAAAGCACAGTCTGACTTTTCTGCATTCCCCCAATAACTGCAAGCATTGACTGTCATATCTCACAATTCCTGAATTTAGTGTTAATGCAGTTTGTGACCCCAGTGTGACATAGTGGGGGTGCTGTCTGCTCTGTAACCCGGTGTCCCCCTGCGCTATGATGTGTGATTCCCACTGACTCATCCACATGTGTATTAGCGCAGACACGTAGGCCCAGCTTGACCAGATAAAAGGCTCTTCCCCTGAGGGAGAGACAAAGGGAGGGAGGTGGAGACTAACACCTGGTTTGGGGACAGGGTCGGAAAGCGACGTAATTGCTGGCTGGGAAACCTGAAGGAAACAGCCTTAGATGAAGGTTGAGGGTCTAGGGGTGACAATGGACCCCCTAATCCAAAGGGTCTGAGGCATCCTGGCCCTGACACCTGAAACCACATCATGTCTATGCTGTGCTGTATCCTGGAGAAGCAATAAACCCTCTCTTTTCTACTAGTTGGCGGAGTCTGTTCTTGCTACTACGGGGCTGCAGGATCATGGGGAACCCTGACTCACCGTTACACCCACAACAGCCAAATATGTTACAATATGCAAAACACCATTCTAACAATTGAATATCTAGCAGGCCTAAGCAAACTGAGAGAACTGTATTTACATAATCATACCCAGGATTACTTTCCCAATCTAGCATGCACTGTATTTACGTAACAACTATTGAATATCTAAGCAGGCCAAAGCAAACAGAGACCATAACCACACCTAGGATTCCTTTCCCATTCTAGTTGGCTGTAATGGAAGCATAGATTCAGACCCTGCTTACACACGGAATGCAAATACTTTCCCCTTGCTCCTTGATAGTCCAGGGAATGGGAAGAAAAGGAAGCCGTGTCCTGTCCCTCACCTCCACCCTCTGGAAACTCTGCCTTTGCTGGCAGTGTGTGGGGGGATTGGCAGATCAGCAGAATGTGGAAGCTCTGTCCCTGTGCTTGTTTGTAGGTGCCACCCCCATTGCTCCCACTGGCTGAGAATCACTGCCAATGGGAGTAGCTCCTGAAAAGTGAGGGCAGCAGAGAGCCATCAGAACCCATCCCCTGGACAGTGTGCTAGATAGGGACTCCAATGCACTGCCCCATCCTGCCTAGACCTCCAACCCCAGCCCAATTCTACACACCATCTCCCACCCAGATCACACACTTCACCTTCACCCTCCCCCTGCACCCTACCTTCCTCCTATATTGTCCCTGTTGTGCCTCCACCCCAGCCTGCAGCCCGTCTCATCTTCCAGTCACTGATAAATCCTGTGTAGCCAGTGTTAACAAGTTGCCTCCTGCCAATGAGGTCTGTGTGAAGGAGTCATTTTAATACTTCATGAGACATTTGTAACACAAGGGCATTGGTGGTATAGTGGTGAGCATAGCTGCCTTCCAAGCAGTTGACCTGGGTTCAATTCCCAGCCAATGCACAGAAAACTTGCTTTTCCTGGCCTGGAATTGGTTTAATCTCATTCACTTTGTTATAACCCCTTTATCAACAGAATGGGAAAAATAAAGATCCAAAGCACAGCGCACATCCTCACAATCTTCTGGATGAATGGCCAGGGATCAATACATTGGGATACAATTTACTGCCGAAAGATGTAGTAGTAGGAGTCAAATCAAAATGCTGCTTCAAACCTCCCTGGTTCAAATAGTCCTCCACAGCCACCAACTGAGCCCCTGTAATTGTCCTGGTAGCAGATTGCTGTAATCAATTTCCAAATGATCCACCTCAATGAGCTACCTGTAGGAAAATTCCCCTCCCAGCATGGCTTTAAAAATGTTGTGCAGAGCACAGCAGGCTGCTATGACTGTGGGGGTATTTTCCTCCTTTATGTCTAACTGGCCAAAAAAGCAGCGCCAATGACTCTTTAATCTGCCGAAGAAACTTTCGGCAGTCATTCTGCAGTTGCTGAACCCATGGTTGAAGACTTCTTTGGTGCTATCAAGGTTTGTGATGTAAGCTCTTTGGGCCTGGTGGGAAGTGCCTCTCCATGGCTCCTGCACCTCCAGTGGGCACTACCATGGGAGTGGTACATGTCGCCTGGCTGGGGAAGGTCTAAGTTCCTCTCCCCACTGCGCTCCCCAGCCAGAGTGAGGAATGCAGAAAACTGTGCACTTTCCCCTTCCTCCCCAAGAGGAAGGGAAACAGTCAGCCATAGTCACATAGGAATTGGGGAAGGAGCACTTCAGCCCCACCCCCTGTCCTCCCCTTAAGGGTGCCTGGGTGGGTGGGAGGCTCGAGTCTGGGACAGTACCGGAGAGGGGGTGCCTCTGGCCAGTCCCCTTCACCTGCCTGGTGATTCTGTCTCTTTCCTGTATGGTTTTATGAGAAGCAATCCCATTCCAGGCACATCCCATTTTCCTGGCACCACCAAACCATGCTGCCGTTTGAACCTATTTTCTCTGGTCCTCTAGTGAGTGTAAGGGGTGGAAGTGGGGGCTATTCCACCATTTTCCTGAAGTCTCCTCCCCTCTGATGTGTGCTGCCATCTGAGAGTACAGGGATAGGCCTCACACATGCTTTTTCTCTGCCCAGTTCTGCTCTTGACCCCCTGGATCTGCAGCCGGGACAATGACAAATGCCACAAAGCAAAGATGGAAGGCTGGGTTTCAAAGCAATGCATCATGGGACAGTCAGCCCAGCAGCATGATGGGCTGCAATCCACAGAGTGGCATGAATACTGATCCATGCTCCCCACAAGCTTACACAATATTAAAAAGGGGGAGCAGCATTGGGGCCAGACTTGCTGGTGCCTCATTCCACTGCAGGGCTGGGCTGACAGTCCAAGGAGCTCTGTGTTTCTGGTCAGAATGCAATTTATTGGGGGAATTAATTGATGAATGCAACGGAGATGAAGGGGTTCTGTGTACAGGGACCCTGATCCTTTGAGGTTCGGAGTAATGCTGGAGAGAGCAGGGTGTGTTCCCAGAAAAGCTGTTGTGTGTCGTGGTGAGAGTGAACAGGTGTGGGGATTGCGTAAGCCATAGTATTATAGGCATTTCTACCTGAGCGCCTCTTTGGGGTGGGGTGTGCCCTTTATAAACCTCAAAATTAGGTGCTATATCTGTACGAGGGAGTGTAGTTCAATGGTAGAGCGTTTGACTACCGACCAAAAGGTCCCTGGTTTAAATTCATGTTGATTCCTGGTTCAAATTCATGTGCTCCCTCACATGTGAATTTTGTAACCAGTCTGCCAGGTACCACCATCAGCAGGCAGGGCCAAGTTCAACATTGAGGCCAGGGCTACTCAACACATGGCCTGTGGGTTGCATGCAGCCCATGGTGCAATTTAGGTTCACATGAGGCTCAATGCATGACCCATGAGGGGATCCTTTCAACATGGCCTCCACTGGGAGCATGCTCCATGATGGTGAGGCATCTTCCAGGAGGGGTGAGCACTGAGAAATGCAAGTGGACAGGCTTGCTGGATCAGACAGGTACTTGCCTTGCTCGCCACAGCTTGGAACGCTCTGACTTGGAAACTTTTTCTGAGTGAAGTCACTTCAACAAATGAAGAACCTGAAGCTTGAATTTAAACACCTGAAACACTGGTATATAATTTTCTGTTTAAAAGTGCTCATTAAAAGTGATGTCATCTGGGTGGAAACCTGGTAAATATTGCATTTTATTAACATCAGCAGAACTGACTTAAATGGTGCCTGCGTGTTGTGTAGTCTTGCCTTAATCATATTAATGCCCGTGAGTGTGAAAGAAGCTATTTGCATTTATTTGCAACCACACTTAAGTTGTGGCCCTCAGCATGTTCTGTGCATATCTATCATTGTCATGAGGGATGGCCAGCAGCCTGGGGACTGAGGGGTTAACTGTACCTAGCCAGGTGGCAGTCAGCCAATAGAAATGCAGATAGGGATTTCAAATTGAGACAAAGGAATTTTTGGTTTTTCCCTCCTTTGTCCCTGAGCAGTGGACTCTCCAGATACTGAGGGGCACATGTCTCTCTTCAAGAAAAGACTCCTCACTTTCTGCAGGTAGGGTATAGTTTAGATAAATGTGCTAGGTGTTATTGTTTTATGGTTTGGGAATGGGACTCTGATGTCTGTGCATTTAAAAATGCATTTTCCTCTCCTTTGGAACTAAGTTTTTGGCCCATGGGAGTCCCCCATGAGTATATTAAGTGGTGACTTTTCCATCTAGTCAGTGTGCTTGTAACAGGAGTATTGTGGTGATAATAAAAGTTCTTTCTTTTTTAGTAACCTGGTATTGGTTTATTTTTATGTCCTGGTTTTACTTTAGGGTTGAGATTTCCCAAGTGATCTCTTCCTTGGTTTTTCTTACCATTACTTGGGTGCTAGCAGTGAATTTTTGTCCCCAAAATCTAGGTTAAGATTTTTGGGGGAAGCTTTATACCAAAGCCTGGAAAGATAAGGTTTTGGGATACTTTCGCAGGCCCCCACTTCTGCATTTATCGTGCCAGAGTGGGGAATCAGCTTTGACAGTATCATTGTGGGCCCCGGGGCTTCCAAAGTTCAGTAGCCCTGTGCTATAGCACCAGCCGCTGACATGCTGCAATCAGGAGGAGTGTGCGGTGAATGTGCACAAGCCATGTAATTAGAGCAGGGATTTTTTGATTGTCAGTGTAACTTGCATAGAGAAATCATTAGAGTGTAGACAGGGCTGTGCAAAATACAGCCCAGGGCCCAAATCCGGCTGTCCAAACCACCGGATCTGGCCCACGGACCACCCTGCCGGGACCCTAAGGCATGCAGCTGCCACGGTTTAAAGTGCAGTCCAGGGGGCTTTCTACTCTGCAGGCAGAGGGAGGCTTTGTGTGATCTTCCAGCCCCCAGCTCAATCCTCAGCTCCTATAGGCTGGAAATAACTAGGGCCTCAGGCCTGGTAACCTGGGTTTGCTAGGCCCAAACGTCTCCTCAGCCCTGCCCTCTTCCAGGGAGCTTCTTGCTTCCCTGGCAGTCAGGTCTCTACTGCCCTCCCTCCAGAGCAGCAGGCAGGTCTCTCGCCTCCTTCCAGGAGTCGCTCTTTATCAGGGTTGCCAGGTGTCCGGTATTCACCCGGACAGCCCGGTATTTTCAGCTCCTGTCCGGTAAAAAAATTCAGACAATACCAGACACCTAAAATGTCCGGTATTTTCTGAAATTTTCCCCGGCCAGGAAGCAAAAATGCTGGGCACCTGGCAACTCTACAAACCTCTCCCCGCCCCTCTGTGTGTAAGTCCTTGCTTACTTGGAGTCCTTTTTTTTTTTTTTTTTTTTTTTTTTTTTTGCACTCAACAATTTTGGTCTCTCCCCCGTCAACAGAATTTTTTCCTGGTTTTTTGGGGGGGGGGGGGTTGTCACGTGTTCGGTATTTTTGTTTGAACCATCTAACCCTACTCTTTATAACCTCCACCTGGGCCCTCATTAGCTGCCTCAGCTGGGCTTGCCTCTGACTCCACTCTCAGCCTCTTAAAGGGCCAGTATAGGGCAATGCGCTGTCACATCCACACATGGATGAAAAAGACTAGAGGGAACATTGCTAGCTACCCAGTAAAATCACTAAGAGCTGAAATCACTAAACACCTGAGTTAAGCAGTGTAACCTCCTAACATTGCAGAAGAGGCAGTGAATATTTAACAGCACTGCAGGTGAGAAAAGCAGTCCACTCCACACAGCAACTGCAGAGACTTCTGAGGCGGGACATGAAACCCTGGGAACACATCTCTAAACTTTGAGTCTTCAATAACCAAGCACAGCCAGCTGGGAGTGGAGTGCCCGAGAGGGAAAGAGGTGTGATGTGTTAAAGGGACATTTGTTGGTCCATGGAAGGTGGGAAACTGAGGCAAAGGACACTACTCCATGCACTGAGGGATTGGGTTTTGGCTGATGGTCTCATGCTTTTGAATGTGATTGTGGCATTTCCCCAAATGAATGCTACTTTCCCTTTCATTCAAAGTTCTTTTTGGTAATACACAGGCTCAGTGCTTGCCAGAGTGTGCACCCAGAGGTGCGGGTGAGTTTTCCCAGGCTACTGGATGAGCGCTAGAGCCAGTTCTCTTTTGCTTTGCTAAGAGGAGCCACCTAACCAAGGAACCTGGCCTGTATTGCTACCAGCACCATCTGGCAGAGGAGTTCAGAGCCATCTGGTTCCTAGGGAGGCCCCAAGAGATTGGGACCTGGAACCAGAAGCAGGGATCCGGCCTGCCTCTGCACTCAGTAGTGGCAATGTCAAGTGACATGACCTGGCCCTAGCCCACTCCCAGCCATGTTGCTCAGAGTAGGGGGCTCAAGAGAAGGGTTGAAACTGCCTCCCCCACACTCACTGGCAGCCAAGGAGAAGCAGAAGAACATGGGTGGGAGCCAATGAAGGAGAACAGTTTGGGGCTGGGTCACGCTGCTTCCTGCCTTCAATGAGAGCAGAGTGGAGGGCCCAACCTCTGTTGCTGCTGCCAGCCTGTCTGTTAATCTCTTGGGCCCTGTTGCTCAGGCAGGGAGTAGGGTTGCCAGATGGTTTCAACAAAAATACCAGACACACTTGACATTACATCACAATCTACATTACATCTTATTTAGAAAATATCAGACATTTATATTTTCTCATTTATGTTTTCTCTGTTTGTTTCCCCAAACAGAAAGCTCAAATACTGGACTGTCCAGTTCAAAACTAGACACCTGGCAACCCTAGCAGGGAGCTTGGGAGAAGGGGTGGACTTGGGGAGGAGCAGGTGCAGGAAGAGGCAGAGCAGGGATGGCCTATGGTGGAAAGAGGGTTGTCCTGCAACCCCGCAGAGATGATCCTTGAAGGGTTACATGAGGAACAAGAAACAATCCTGATGTAGGACAGATGCTGCACTCCCAGCTTCTCCCCCCTCCCCGGGATTACCCAAAGCACTGGGAGAGCGCTCCCCGAGCACTCCAGCTGTGGCCACTCTGCTGCTTTCATCCCTATTGATTGTAAGTCCCAGCTTCACAAATCCATGGCAGGGATGATTGAGCGAGGGTTGGTCCTGCTTTGGGCAGGGGGCTGGACCTGATGACCTCCTGAGGTCTCTTCCAGCCAGAGGATTCTAGGATCCCTCTAACTCTGGGGCTGTGGGCCAGCTAGCGCGGTGGGGTGCGAAGGGGGGGGGGGGGGGTCCTACATGCACAGTGCACAGACACAATTCAGAAACTACATTTCCCAGAACACCTGGCACATGGGGCTTTTCAGACAGAGCTCCCACCTCGGTTCCCGTCCCTTCTTGGTGGGTGCTGGGAGGAGGGCGGAGTCGGGGACGACAAAGGGAGCCCGAGTGTGACCGACTCCCGGGGGAAAGTCGCGCTGCTGCCTCCACTGTGCGCGGGGAGCCCGGGCTGAGCAGGAGGCGGTGCCGGGGACAGACCTTCATTATCCCCCGCTGTGCCCAGCCTGGGGGGGTCTGCTCCAGCCGGAGCTAACCTGGGGGCAGCCCGCCCCGCCCCGCTGCGAGCCGCAGCCTGCAGGTAACAGAGAGCCAGGGGCGAGGCGGGGCAGCGGCTGTGCCCCGTGTCCGTGGGAGCCCGAGATCTGCTCCCCGTGTGATCGCGGCCGCGGGTGGGCTCAGCGCTGCGGTATCCCGCTTGGTCCCGGCCCTGCTGCGCTCTGGAGCACCCCTGGGAGAGATGGGAGGGGCGGGGACCAGCCGCCTCCCCCGGGGCTCCTGCGTGGCCGGGAGAAGGGGGCGAGGGAGCCCCAGCTGGGAGGAAAAGCGGAAGGAAGGGGCTGGGAAAGGGGCAGAGGGAACCAGGTCTGGGCAGCCGGGGACCCCGAGGGGGGAGTGAGAGCCCCTGTGAGGTACCGCTGCCCCCTCCCATGGTGAGAACAGTCCTCGGCCTCCCCCTTTCTTTAGAGAGCAAGTGTCCAAAGCTAAGATCTCAAGGATCTGAGAGGAAAGGGGGAAGTTCTGTCTCCCCCTCCCTCCCTGGGTGTTCCCCATTTTCTCTCCCCATCTCCAATGCCCAGTTTGAATCCTTCTTATTTTGGGGTGCCCCCAACCCCCGTTTTACCTACAGTGGTTTGTCCTGGGTTGGGTGGGAAATTTGTTCCCAGAGGCTGTGTCTAGACTGGCGGCTTGAATTTCCGCAAGAACACTGATTTCCTACTGTCTGAAATTAGTGCTTCTTGAGGAAATACTATGCTGCTCCCGTTTGGACAAAAGTCCTTTTGTGCAAAGCTTTTGCACAAAAGGGCCAGTGTAGACAGCTCAGATTTGTTTTGCGCAAAAAAACCCCAATTGCTAAAATGGTGATCGGGCCTTTTTTTGTGCAAAAGCGCGTCTAGATTGGCACGGACGCTTTTCTGCAAAAAGTGCTTTTGCGGAAAAGCGTCCGTGCCAATCTAGACGCGCTGTTCCGCAAATGCTTTTAACGGAAAACTTTTCCGTTAAAAGCATTTGCGGAAAATCATGCCAGTCTAGACATAGCCAGAGAGATTTCTGAAATGGGAAGGTTGGGGTAAGAGGAGTCAAGCAGTTATGGGACAGCTATGCTAGGGCCTGAAAGGCATAATCAAGGATGGGGGCAAAGGAGCAGGCTGAGGCGTGGGAAGCTCAAGATGAGGTGATGCCAGTGGGTGACAGGGCAGTCGCTGTTTCCCTGGTGGAGTTTGCAAAAATAGGGGTCGATGGGGAGGGGCTTTTTAAAATAAAGAATCGTTCATCAGTGTATCTACATAATGCAGTGAGCGGCAACCTAGGCTGCATGAATGGCTCTTCATCACAGTGGCCTGCAAGAGTGTCATAACTAAGACGGTTTCATGGAAGCGGGCAGTTTTGCTCACAGTGTGAGTACCTAGAATTCGCAGGGGTGCCAATTGAACTGTAGCAGGGCTTTGACTGGATGCCGAGGAAGCACTCAACTCTCACAGTCAGTGTGTGCTGATATCACCCACCCTTGCTGTACTCATGTGTCCCTTTTGTAATGTTGATAGGGGAAAAAACTATATGGCTGAAAACCAGCAGGATCTGACAACATTGCATGGGAGCAATGATGAAGAAAACATCTCTCAGGCCGCACATAGCGCCCTCCACTGGCATAGTCTCATAGCAATTTAACGTCTATACCAATGTTCCTTCTAGTCTTTTCCATCCATGTGTGGAATACATTTTGTTTTGTGCACTAAGGCATGTGAGTGTGCACCACTGCTAGAAACAAAACCCCCTAGTTGTGGACCCTTTGTTCATGTATAAGTATAGACAATATAAGTCTTATGCTGTAGAACCCACAGTGTGTGTAGCTGCTAGGATTTGTAATGGTCATGCAGTTATTTTAACATTTTTTTTATATCCCTAGAGGGGGGTTGGAATAAGGTCACTGTGAGCTTCACAGCATGACAGAACCTAGATCAGCGGTGGGCAACCCTGCAGCCAATGGGCTACATGTGGCCTGTTGGGGTTCTATGTGCGGACCACCAAACATGTTGTTTACCACTGCCTACATGCAGGGTTGCCAGATTCCGCTAATTCCCATCCACGGAGTTTTTTCTGATATGACACACATGTAAAGTGAGGGCTTGTGAAGTGAGGTGTGGGCTGATTGCACACAACATTGTGAGAGTCGTGCGCTCCCCCTGCATCCAATCAAAGCGCCGCTACAGTTTAGTTGGCTCACCCTGCAAATTCTAGGTACATCCGCGCCGTAACCAAAACTACCCTCTCCTGGGAGACCATCTTGGTTACAACAATCTTGCTGCCCATTGAGATGGGGGGGCCACTCATGTGGCCCACTCACTAGCCTGTGTTTCCCATCATTGACCTAGAATGCCCTTTTGCAGTGGAAAAGCCTAGTGGGGAATTGTGTGGAATAGACAAAAGCCCCTCTGAATTCTCTCACATGGCCCTTCTCACTCTGGCAGGCTACAGAATAACGTCTATGTTTTGCTCCCGACTATCCTGTCCATCTGGGGGGAAGGAAATGGCTGCCATGGAGCTGGCTCAGGTATGGGTTTATCAGGGAGCTGGTGGTGGGTTCTGCTTGCAGGGAGAGTAGCTCTAAATGCATAGGAGAGTAAATGGCAGAAAATATCTAGAGTGGAGAAAGTGTGTGGGGCAGAGCAGGATGTGACAAAGCCACTCAGTCTTGTGTGATCTGAAGCCTAGTTTCAAGAAACACAAGCTGGGAGAGGAATTTTTCCTCTTTGTGCAATAGGAAATAACCCTGTAAGGCTGTGGTTCTCAACTGGTGGTCCATGATGACTTTTTCAGTGGTCCACAGGAACATTGTCCAAAGTCACACAGCATGAGCAGGTGCCGCCATTAGGCTGTTTTACGCCGTGTTCACAAGCATGCGTCGCATCATCCATAGCATCACCTAGGACGCAACCATGTTGTGTTGCCAGTAACTTCTGTCTGAGGCTCTGAGCGTCATTGTAGCTGCCGCCGTCGTGCTGAGCGGTTGCTGTGTTGTTCATCCTGTGCTACATGTGTTGGAGGTGGTCCACGAAAAGTTTTCGATTGGCCTGGTGGTCTGTGGACTGAAACGAGTTGAGAACCTTTGGGCTGTGTCTAGACTGGCAAGTTTTTCCACAAAATCATCTGCTTTTGCGGAAAAACTTGCCAGCTGTCTACGCTGGCCGCTTGAATTTCCAGAAAAGCACTGACGATCTCATGTAAGATCGTCAGTGCTTTTCCGGAAATACTATGCTGCTCCCGTTCGGGCAAAAGTCTTTTTCCGAAAGACTTTTGCTCAAAAGGGCCAGTGTAGACAGCACAGTACTGTTTTCCGCAAAAAAGCCCCGATCGCGAAAATGGCGATTGGGGCTTTTTTGTGGAAAACCGCGTCTAGATTGGCCACGGACGCTTTTCCGCAAAAAGTGCTTTTGCGGAAAAGCATCCTGACAATCTAGATGTGCTTTTCCGAAAATGCTTTTAACGGAAAACTTTTCCGTTAAAAGCATTTTCGGAAAATCATGCCAGTGTAGACGTAGCCCTGCTATAAGGGCTTGGAAAACTTCCCAGATCCCCTGTGCTGGAGCTTGGATCTACTGACACTTCATTATTTACTACACCCCCAAATCTTTGTATCAACTCTAAACTGTATCAGTGAAGATTTTACATTCTCTTCCAAGTCTTTGATAGTTCAGGGCCAAGAACCAGTCCCTGAGGGAACCCACTAGAAATACATCCACTAGATCATGTTTCCCCATTTATAATCCTAAATTGAGGTCTATCATTTAGCCTGTTTTTAATCTATTCTGGGTTTATTTTGTGTCATTCTAGTTATTTAATCAACCTTCTGACTTGCATTCCTTTGCCATTGACTTCCATATATTTTACTGAGAGGGTGTTGGGAAGGGATTTCTTCCAGGGGGCTGTTTGCACCCTGCTGGAATCTCCATCTTCTGACTCCGGCTCTGGCTAGTCAGCATGTGATGAATGTAAAGCCCCTGCTTCCCTTTGTCAACTGGGAGAGACAAAGTTTCTCTCTTTCACCACTTCCCTCATGCCTCTTCGCTGCTTGGGGTTGGACTCTGAACATCTGGCTCCCAGAACTTAAATTTACCTGGCCCTCCTCTCCTGAGAATAATGGAACAAAATACAGGACTATGTAGCACTTTAAAGACTAACAAGATGGTTTATTAGATGATGAGCTTTCGTGGGCCAGACCCACTTCCTCAGATCAAATAGTGGAAGAAAATAGTCACTGCCATATATACCAAAGGATACAATTAAAAAAAATGAACACATCTGAAATGTGATTTGTCCTTTTCATAACAGAAGGTGGATGCAGGGGTGGGGGGAAAGGAAGATGAATGCCTGTGAGTTAATGATATTAGAGGTGGGGAAGGGTAGATGTCTGTGAGTTAATAGTATTAGAGGTGATAATTGGGGAAGCTATCTTTGGAATGGGTAAGATAGCTGGAGACTTACCCATTCCAAAGATAGCTTCCCCAATTATCACCTCTAATACTATTAACTAACAGACATCTACCCTTCCCCACCTCTAATATCATTAACTCACAGGCATTCACCTTCCTTCCCCCCCCCCCCCCCCCTGCATCCCTCTTCTGTTCTGAAATGTGATTTGTCCTTTTCATATGTGTTCATTTTTTTAAATTGTATCCTTTGGTATAGATGGCTGTGACTATTTTCTTCCACTATTTGCTCTGAGGAAGTGGGTCTGGCCCACGAAAGCTCATCATCTAATAAACCATCTTGTTAGTCTTTAAAGTGCTACATAGTCCTGTATTTTGTTTCAGCTACACCAGACTAACACGGCTACATTTCTATCACTATTCTATGAGAATAATGGGATTGTCACAGAGGCAGCAGGTACTGAGTATGGTCCTATTGCTCTTTCAGGAGTCAGTGACCTTCGAGGAGGTGGCTGTGTATTTCACCAGGGCCGAGTGGGCTCTGCTGGACCCCGCTCAGAGAGCCCTCTACAGAGCCGTCATGCAGGAGAACTATGAGATGGTGGCCTTGTTGGGTAAGCAACAATATTCCCTGTAAATTGTATGCTGGTGCAGCTGCTCAAGAGAGATTCAAATGTTGCCCCGCTGATTAGCAGAGCACCAACAGTTAGGTTTTTGTTTCTAATGGTGGTGCATGTTCACACATGCCTCAGTGTGCAGTGTGTAGAAAATTATTCTACCCAGGAATGGAAAAAATCTGCACATGAATGGGTCACACCCATGTCCAAGAAACTTGTTGGGCTGCAGGAAGCTCTGCAACTCTTGGCTGGGAACCCAGGAGCAGTATTGAAATAATGGTGTCACGGTAAGGTTTTGCCATCTTTCCTTCTGTGTTGCTGCTACCAGCTGAAGTAAATGCAGAATTACTGTGAGACCCATACAATAACCTTACAAATGTCTCTTTCCCCCCAATGCCCTTTTGGATTGGGACCCCCAGTTTGAGAAACACTGGTGTCCCTGGTGAGATCTGTATAGTATAGGGTAAAAGTACACAAAAGATCAGATTTCGTGGTCTGGGATGCCTCTTTCACAGCCATGAATTTTGCTAGGGCCCTAATTTTAAAGAGTGTCTGGGTCAGGGGTGGGAAAAAGGGCCTCCGTGGGCTGGATCCAGCCTGCGGAGGCCCTGTCCCTCCCCCACCTCGAGGCCAATTAGGGCCTGATTGGCCTGGGGGTGGTAGGAGTACAGAAAGTTTCCTCTGTCCTGCCTCTGCCCTGCAAGAAGTGCGTGGTGCTTAGAAGCACCATGCACTCTTGGCAGGGCGGGAGGAGACTTTGCAAGCTCCTTTGACCCCCAAACCTTGATTGACCTGGGGGCATGGGCACTTAGGGGGAACTTTTGGGGCGAGGGGCAAGGCACTTACCCACCCCTAGACCAATCATCATCTGTGGGTGGGGGAGCAGGGAAGTATCCTGTCCCTGTCCCTTCCTCTTGAGGCCCCGCCCCTTCCGGTGTGGCCCAGCGCCACTTCAAAAATTTCTGAAGTGGTCCCCTGCAAAAAATTATTGCCCACCCCTGGTCTGAAACCAACCCACATAAATGGAATCACCTACAGAGATGGAATAAGTGTCACCTATCAATGGAAAGATCTCTGTTTGGCTGGGTGAAGCATACATTGGCCTCGTTATGTTTTTGGGAGCAGCAAGAACTGGACTCAGACACAGGGAGTTCTACTGGAGCTAAAACAAATGGGCAGGTGCAGGGAAATGAAACCAAACTGTTTTCTACTACAGTGTGGGCATTGTCCAGCATGGACTATGTTTTCATCTTTGCTTCTTTCTGCTAATCTAAGGACATTCCAGTGCTGTGTTTTGGTTGACTGATAAACTCCACTGTGTTTTAAAAGTCTGGCTAGCGTCATGGCAAAAACTGGCTGAGTTATATAGACTCTCAGGAAGTCTCAATAGTTGCCAGTCCCAGCCTCTGCCCTGAGTCCTGGAGATGAGTCAGGTGTCTGTGGTCAGAAATTGGGGTGTGTGTGTGTGTGATCCTGTGTGCCTTGCCCATGCATCATCTGTGCCCCAGCCTCTATCTTGCACTCTGGGGAGGAGTCAGATGTTCCTGGGCAGAAATTGAGGGGAGGAGGGGCATCACACTTCATGTCCACCCACTCTCTGATCAGCAATTCTGCATGTGAAAAGTGATTCTAGAAATGAAGAGTCATTTTGGGAAAACGATGCAGTAAGTCACAATTTCCAGAAAACACTGTCCCAGTCATGACATGAAATACAATAGTCTCAAGCCATATGCTGGTATCCATCAGATGAGTTATTCTGCCCTTATATTGTTCACTTTGCCGGTGGGTTTTACCACTTCCCCCATTCTGTGTTTTGTCTAATTAGATTGTAAATTCTTCTGCTATTCTATTTGTACTATGCCTAATACAATGGGGACACACTATTAAATTGGCCGTTGGGCACTAATGTAATGAACGTGATTTATAATCATAATAACTTGCCTGCCACTTGGAGCCAAGGAAGGTGGTCTTGAGATGTTTCTTCTTAAAAAATTAGCTGGGGAGAAAACCACGGACTATACTTTCTGATAAGTATCCCACAAATTCCCCTGACCTCCCTCGTGTTCTTTGCCTTGAGTAGGGTTTCCAGTTTCCAAACCTGATATGATCTTCCGACTGGAACGAGGGGAAGAACCATGGGTCCCAGATCTGGAGGGCTCTGAGAAACAAGTGCCCCCGAGAGCTGCTTGCACAGGTGAGGAATTGGTGAAACCAACTCAAAGTGTCTGGGAATGCAGGAAACACGAGGGATTTCCTAGAAGAATCTTGTGAGCTCTCCAAGTTTGGGATTGTTCCCAGCAGGAGTGGAGTCGTTACGGCAAATGTCACTTATGGTTTCCCATCTATGCTGACTGCCAACTGGCAACAAGTCCCTCTCTAATCTCGCTTTGCCCCAAGTAGATCTGGTGAGATCTGGACCCAGAACTGATTTCTTCTTCTCTTTCCTCTGGGGAAGAGTTTTGGGTAAAATCAGATCCTGATAGGTTTTTTCTCCCTACAGCTTATATTTTTGTTTCTTTTCACATTTTTCCATTTCTCTCACTAAGATTTCCTTTCTCTCTGAAGCAGAAAGTGACTGATGTCTGGATTTTCTCTTCCACCATCAGGTGATGGGATCATGAGTAAGAACGAGAATAATCATCAGGAGGAATATGAGGAGCAAGTAGAACCACAGGGAATGTTATCAGAAAGACTCAAAGGGACTGTTTCTGAGAATTGTGCAAAAGCCTTTGAGAGTCAGCACAGGACAGAGGAAAACTTGTGTAGCCGCTCAGGCTGTATTGTACATGAGGGAATTAGCTTGGAAGAGATGCACTACACATGCCATGAGTGTGGGGAAAGCTTTGATGAGAGCTCAGATCTTTTTACACATCAGCGAATCCACAGAGGAGAGAGACCCTACGCATGCTCCGAGTGTGGGAAAAGCTTCAATCAGAGCTCTGCCCTCATCACGCATTGGCGAATCCACACGGGCGAGACACCCTACACATGCCCGGAGTGTGGGAAAAGCTTCAATCAGAGCTCCCACCTCATCACGCACAGGAGAATTCACACAGGCGAGACGCCCTACGCATGCTTAGAATGTGGGAAATGCTTCAGTCAGAGCTCCGCCCTCATCACACATCAGCGAATCCACACGGGAGAGACGCCCTATGCATGCTCAGAGTGTGGGAAAAGCTTCAATCGTAGCTCTGCCCTTATTAGACATCGGAGAATCCACACTGGTGAGACGCCCTACACCTGTCCTGAGTGTGGGAAGAGCTTTGGTCACAGCTCTGCCCTTATCACACATCAGAGAATCCACACAGGTGAGACGCCGTATGCATGCTCTGAGTGCGGGAAATGCTTCAGTCAGAGCGCAAACCTAATTAGGCATCGGAGAATCCACACAGGAGAGACGCCCTACCTGTGCCTGGAGTGCGGGAAACGCTTCAATCAGCGCTCAGCCCTTACCACGCATCAGAGAATCCACACGGGAGAGATGCCATATGCATGCCCTGAGTGTGGGAAACGCTTCAGTTATAGCTCTGCCCTCATCACGCATCAGAGAATCCACACTGGCGAGATGCCCTACACATGTCCTGAGTGTGGGAAACGCTTCAATCGGAGCTCAAACCTCATCACTCACCAGAGAATCCACACAGGCATCTCTTCTTACAGATGTGCCGAGTGCGGAAAACGCTTCAGCCATAGCTCAGCCCTTATTAGACACCGGAGAATCCATACAGGGGAGACGCCTTACACATGCTCGGAGTGTGGGAAACGTTTCAATCAGAGCTCAAACCTCATCACGCACTGGAGAATCCACACGGGAGAGATGCCTTATACATGCTCAGAGTGTGGGAAACGCTTCAGTCAGAGCTCTGCCCTGATCACGCATCAGCGAATCCACACAGGAGAGATGCCCTACACATGTGTGGAGTGTGGGAAAAACTTTAGTCAGGGCTCAGCACTTACTAGACATCAGAAAATCCACATGGCAGAGTACTATAAGAAATGCCTTGGCTAGGGCAAGCCAAAGATTTGTATTAGTCACATTTGATAGTTCCCACATCAATGTTCCCTCTAAGTTTTCCATTCACATGCAGAATAAATTTTGTTACATACACAACAAGTAGCAATGCATGCTGTCAGATGTGGACACTCTCTGCTAATTAGCTGAGCTGCATTTGAATCTCTCCTGGGTGGGCACCCAAGTGCTCAGCTTACATGGAACACGGATGCAGAGGTGCACCACCAGTAGAAACACATGCTACTGTCAGCACTCTGCTAATCAGCAGGATAGCCACTCTCATAGATGGCCTCTCAGGTCTCCCACCTTGTGATCTTTGAACCATCTTCACCATAGCCTCTGAGCTCCCCCAGATGAGTTGCATTTTTCAGCTCCCCCTTCTTTGGGGGTCAGTCTTGTGATCCTCTCTATCAACTCCTTTCCTTGTGAGTCATAGGAGTGTGAGTCTCTCTTGCCAGGAACGTCTATCTGTCTCAGATCAAGGAGAGAGGTTTGATCCTAACAAGCCAGATCTACCTGTGCCCAGAATCCACTAGGATTGTACCTGCAGTTAGATGCTCAAATTATAGAATCCTAGATTAGGGTTGGAAGCAGTATTCCCTCTAATCTTTTCCATTCATGTGCAGAATACATTTTTACATGCACCAAGATGTATGTGGATGTGCACCATCAATAGAAACAAAACATAGCTGCGGGTGCTCTCCTTATTAGCTTGGTGGCATTTTAATCTCTTCTGGGTGGCCACCCAAGTGCACAGTTTACAGGGAGCACTGGTTAGAAGAGACCTTAAGAGATCATCTACTGCAGGTGTGGGGAGCCCAACAGAGATACCAGTTGGGGGCCACACAAAAGTAAGAAGCAAAAAAAATTAAAAACAAAAAGCGCCCACGTGCACACACATGCGCGCACACACAAATATTTTGATGCAGTGTGATTTTTTTTCTTTTGCAGTTGGAATTTTAGTGTGATGGCTGAGTTTGTTTTTCCTTGCTGAGCCTTGCTATGTCTGCTGGAACTGAAGTTATTGCTATTTGTAACTGGCTTTCCAGGTTTAAATCTGTTAGTTTGGCATGCAGGGAGTTCTTGGCAAGAAATAGCTTTGGAAAGAGCTATCAGCAGCAGTATGTAGTGCCAAATAGTGACGCAATTTTTATCACGTCTCCTCAAGTTCGGAAATTTATCGGTACCTGCATAGAGTCCATAGAATTCCAGTAGAAGCAGGTTTTTCAATTTAGGCACAAGTTCGTTGTTTCTTGGCATTTCTGTAAGTTCATGTTGAAAGGCTTTAGGTACATTGAGTACTTCTACATTGAGTGGGTTGGAAAAATGTCTAATTCCAGTTCCTTCGATCTTAGGTCTGGAAATCGGATGCAAAATTTGTCATGTAAACTTGAGCACTCCCTGGCGTAACTTAACTGTTGATGCAGGTTTTTGTGTTTGAAGTGTGGAAAATTGTGCCATGTTGTACCTTTTCCAGTTGCATTTTCCACATCATTCATTTATGTTCAAACGTCAAAACATTTGAAAATAAGAAACTGGTTAGGCCCTGTCAAGTGGGCACGAATGTCAACCATGAAGGCACGGTCCCACAGACGCATGGGGTTGCCCCTTTCTCCCTTTTCCCAGCTCCCCATGCTGGCAAGGGAGTTCTGAGGCTTGCCCAACTGTGGCCATTCCTTCCTCCCTTTTTCTGGGCACCGCATGCAGGGAAGAGGCTTGGGTATCCATCCCTTCCACTCCTGGAAGGGATTTCCCCTCCCCACCCCTTCCTTCCGGTCCCACACTTCTCCTTAATTGTTAAGGAGGCATTGCTGGCAGCGTGTGGCTGGGGCTGCCAGATGCTGCTCCCTGCTGCAGCTACTCTATGAAAGGAAGGGACGAGGTGGAGGGAGTGTGTGGAGAAACTGGCCCCGCTGTGGCCTCCTCTTCCTCCCAAAAGGTGCCCCAGGCTTGGAAGGGCTCAGGGGCTTCCTGTCCTTCCCAGTCCCGCCTAGCTCCTTACCAGCAAGCGGAGGAGTTGCTGGCAGTGTCTGCAGCCACCTGAGGCTGGCAAGGAGCTCCAGCTGCTTCGCTGCTGCCTGGCTGCCCGGTGCGGGGGAAGGGCAGCAAGCACAGAAATGCCAGAGGAGCTCCCATTTGCACCAGGGCTCCAGCACGTGGCGTTCCCCCTTTGGCCAGTTCAACCTGCGCACGCCTCTTCTATGTGCAGGAGAGGAGCCAGAAATGCCTGGCCAGCGCTGCAGGTGAGGCTAGGGATAGTCTTTATAGTGGCCCCTGGGGCCTCCTCGCAGCGTTGACCTGGTTGCTGGACCCCCCGGGTACTCAATTAAACTGTTTGGGGTGGGGGTGGAGGTTCCTCATCCCTGACCTACTGCAACCCCCTGCTTAAAGCAGGACCATCATTTTAAAAATCCACCATAGTCCCTCTTGGAAGGTTTCCAGGTAAATTCCCTCTGTTCGCCACTCATTCAGTTTGCAACGGGCCACTTTTTTTATATGGCTGCAGCGCAAAGCAGTTGGGCCAATTCAAAGCCCTTCCCTCCAACTAACCCCTCAGGACCCATCTGGAACAAAGAACTCCCAAATCACACTTTTCAAACAAACACACAAACGGTCCCTGCAACTAGCTCCAGTCAAAACAAAGGGTCCCAGCAGACACTCAGATCAGTCTCCCAATGTAGCACTCACCACAGCTCCTCTCAGACAGTTCCCAGGCAAACTCTGTTGTCTCTTGTTGACCAAGTTAATGATCTTGGAGTACAAACAACTGCAATTATTGTGCTGACCTAAGCTATGGGCAGTAGTTGGCTGTAGTTTCCCCCTTGACCTGACCTAAGCTTGCTAATTTTTCCTAATTTAAACAAACCATGAGCATCACAGTTCTGCTATTCCCCCCATTTCAAATAGTTTGTTGTCTAGTTTTCCCTTTTAAGGGAAAATTGTTTCCTTCCCTCTTGTCCTCATTTTGTTTAGGGTGTGCTGGAAAGCAGATCTCTTTTGTACCATTTTCCTCACTTGAAATACATTGAATTAGAACAAAGAGCAGGAACAGAGTTAGGGAAAAATGGCACTTTACTCTCTGTGACACCAGAAAAATATAGGGTGAGTCAGGGATTTACTTCCTCCTCATAACAATCACAATCCGCACCTCACCCCATCAGCTTTCGCATGCATCAGAATAGAGTTTTTTCCTTGTGTGCCATATCCGCACCTCCTGCTCCACATGATGCAGTGTTCTCTATTCTCTGTGTTTGGCACCACACTTTGATTCTCAAATGCTCTCATGGCGCTGGAGATTGAAGTGTCACAAAACTGGAGGGAAAATTTGAATGGATTCCAGACACAGATTAATTGTACTATGCTTTTAATCCCTTTTTTGTTTTTAATCTGTTGGCAAAGTTGCTTCTGAACTTTTCCTTGCTGATCTGGGAGCTTTGTTTACAGATGGGAAGGTGTGCTGTCCCCCCCCCTTTCCCCCTATTATGATGATGTGAAATATCTTGTAAATAACAGGACAATAATAACAAGGTGATACTGATTGAAGAAGGTTTGAATACATCCGAGGAGAATGCAGTGCAAGATTCTGTTGTTGTTTTGAGTCATCATATGTAAACTATTCTGGAATTTCCTTTTCTATGAAATGGAAAGTGCCTTTATTGCTGCTGCGCCACTGTGCACGTGCAGAATTCATGTCTAGCACAGAATTCCCACAGGAGTATTTTGTGCTTCTTTGTATTGCAGATTTCTCTCTGTTGCCTGATAGCCATTTAGTCACATAACTGAATATTAGTTTTATTTATCTGAGCATGTCTCAGATTTAGTCAGGACTTTGTGACAATTGAACATTTGCCAAACTGTAATTATTTTTATATATATATTTTTTTTTCCTCACCTCCATGTTGCTATAGGGAAAGTTTAACTGCAATTCAGTCACTAATAGCAAACATTCCATGCTATGGGACATGCTACCAATGTGACAGTAACACTTTTAATTTCCATTCTCAAATGGTGAAAAACAGCACACCACAAACGGTGGAAAGAACTGCACACGATCACACTAAGTCAACGTTTTTCCTAAAGAGCTGGGAAGACACATTCCCTAGTAAATGATTTGAGATTATGTGAAAATAGCTGTGCATTTGGCTCCCAAAACTCTTGTCTAGGTTGTGCAACAGAGGTCATGCCTGAAGATAACTCCTTTCTAAGCAAGGACATATCTATTTGGGAAATGCAGTCCATACGGAGAGAGGGAAAAAATGGATGACATTTCTGTTGAACTCACCTGGGATATACAGCAAAGGGGCAGAAAATGAAATTAGTGTTGAGTGGGATAGACTTGCAGAAAGACACCTATTTTTAAAAGATATCTGAGATTTGGTTTCTTTCAGGGATTCTGAGTCACACCTGTATTTAGTCCCTAACTTAAATCTGTGCTACCAGGTTTTAAGGAAATCAATGAGCATGTTGAGCAATGATATACCTCACAATTATGACAGATATGCTCTGTTGCTGTGAAGAATTCGGTTCCAGAAAAGTGTAAAATCACTCCCTAATAACGCCAAGGATTTGTGAAGAACTCAGGTGAAAATCGTAGGTACCAGTGGTTGCTTTTCATTCCGGAGACAGACCCCCTGGACCCTTTTTTAGTACTTTGCTCCCAATTAAGTGGCATTGATTGTGGTCCTTAATGGGAACAATTCTCCTTTACCATTCCTTTAGAACATTCTTTGT
Source organism: Pelodiscus sinensis (assembly GCF_052426305.1). Lineage (NCBI taxonomy): Eukaryota > Metazoa > Chordata > Testudines > Trionychidae > Pelodiscus > Pelodiscus sinensis. Next base: position 13,305,121 of record NC_143073.1, on the reverse strand, counting down.
CAACAGAACTGGATGTAGTCTAGATGGTCTTTGTCGACAGAAGCTTTGTCGACAGTATCCTGTAGTCTAGATGTACCCTTTGAGAGGTCAGAGGGGAGAAGGTCATTTCACGTGGCCAGGGACTTGAACCCTCAGATTAAAAATTTGACGGTCTACCAACGGAACTAGCCAGGCTTGTAACGCTAAAAGGAGTCTAGTTCTCTACCTGCCCTCTCTTACTATATGGAAAATAGTGGCTAATTCTGAAAAGTTAAACCTCACTCCAAATGAATTAGGGTTGGGAAATATGTAAGAGAAACTGCATGTATGAGAAAAAAAAGAACCAGCTGAGTCTGCCATTATTTCAGTTTGAAATGGAATTTATTTTGATGAACTTTATAATGAACCGTCTGTTAAGAAGAATATTACTTGTGATGGGATTTGTAACCTTTTTTCCCAGGTAGAGTAACAAGTTTCCTAGTTTTTCTTGTTTGCAAAACAAAAATCTCACATTGGACAGCATATGCTCAAATTTAAAAAGGGGGTGGAAGCAGGCTGATTTGGTTCTTTAAAGCACTTCTATTTATGGGTGCTGAGTCCACTTTTCCTTTGAGGTGCCCAGCTGTTTAACTCCCAGGCTGACCATGAAAACCTCTCCCAACCTGGCCTTGCGTTTCTTTCATATCTGTTATCTTTTGGGGTCACACGTCGGTGCTCCACGTGGATCACAACAATGGATCCTTTGAGACAGCTGCTGAGTTAAGTGGGCCTTTTCCAAATTGACAGTGGCCAAAGTTTGCCTCATTTCAGCTGGAGTGGGAAACATCTGGATCAAAAGGAGTGGCTTACACCTGATTTGCCTGAGACCTTGTGGGAGGTGAGGTAAGCTGGAATTGACAACAGTGAAGTTAATGGAAAGGGTGGAAGTTCTTTACCTTTTGGGTCAACAAGCCTGTTCTATTCATTCCCTTTGACTCATCTGGCACTGGTCATTCTCAGGCTGCATGCTGGGCTAGATGGACCATTGATTTGACCAAGTATGGTCATTCTTGTATAAGCCATGTAAGAAAGACTAGAATCCCTGGGCCCATTCCTTCAGGGGAAAGAAGCATAACACAGGAGCTAGAGACCACCAAATGAAATTAATGGGTAGCTAAAACAAAAGGAAATGTTTCTTCACACAACACACGGTCAACCTGTGGAACTCCTTGCCAGAGGATGTTGTGAAGACCAGGACTTGAACAGCATTACAAAAAAACCCCAACCCTAGATAAATTCATGGAGGATAGGTGCCTCAATGACTCTTAGCCAGGATGGGCAGGGATGGTGCCTGTTGCCTCTTTTTGTCAGAAGCTGGGAATGGGTGACAGGGGTGGGAGCTCTTGATGAACCCCTGCTCTGTTCATTCCCTCAGGAGCACCTGGCATTGGCCACTGTCAGAAGACAGGAAACTGGGCTAGATGGACCTTTGCTCTGACCCAGTCTGACCGGTCTTATGTTTTTAAGCACAATGTCCGCAAGCTTATGCAGTGTTCACTCATTTCCAGTACCTGGAAAAGCCTGCCAGCCCAAACTGCTGAGCTAGCTCTGTCATTACTGGTGGCCCACACTGTGAGTGCCAAGAGCAGGACACAAAGGGAAAGCAGATTCTCCCCAAATTGGTGATTAACACTGAAGTTAAACTTACCAATGAGTCACAAATGGTTTACATGAATTTCTAGGGCTAATGAGAGGGGACTTTGGGATTCATTTCACAGTGTGTGTTGGTATAAACAGCACCAGGCTGGATCATGAATGGAGACGGATGGACTTTGAGCTACGTGGTAGCAGAGTCCAGCTGCCTGACTGCCATGGGCCATGCTGAGCATTTGGGTTTTGTGCCTGGCCTGGCGCTGCTCTGAGAAATTCTCATGCCATGAATGGCTGCACAGTGCAATGGCATGATGCCTCCACACATCCTATGGCAATGGAGACCCATCTGTGATGCAAGGAGAACAGGCATTAACACCATATGGCACCCAAGGCCAAAGCTGAGCCATGGGGCATGTGCGGCTGGGTTGGGTGGGAGAGGCTTCAGGCGTCCAGAGCTGGCACAGATTCCCCAGAGAAAGGGGCTGAATGGGAAATGAAGACCAGCAGCAACAAATAGCCCATAGCATGTGACTGAAAAAGCTACTGGAGGTGAGCAGGAGCTTGTTAGAAAAATAAATCAGGGAAAGTTTCAGAGTGGTCAGCATGTTAGTTTCAGCAAAAGCCCCAAAGAGGCCAATGGCACATTGATGATTAACAAATTTATCTGGGCATCAGCTTGGGTGGGCTGGAACCCACTTCCTCAGATGCATGAAGTGGAAAGTTCAGTTTAGCAGGGAACTGTACACATGCAAAGATAGGCGTGTTACATTATTATGGGAAGGGCCAATGCTAATCAGGCCAATTAAATCAGGAAGGATACAATCCACCAACAAAAACTGATGAGAAGGTGAGGATACCACAAGTGGGGGTGGGGGACGATTGCTTTTTATAGTGAGCCAGCCATTCCCAGCCTATATCTACACTACGTCCTGGATTGATGCTCTGAGATTGATACATTGGTGGTTGATTTAGCAGGACTAGTTACAGGGAACACTGCTCCCAGTGGTCTTGTATTTTGGCACTCCACATCACTCCAGGCCCCCAAGGGCTCCCTGAGCTCCCTCCCACCCCATTCCCTCTGCTTTCCACAATGTTTCATTTGTACTGAAGATGTCAGAGGCTACAGCTCAGCCCCAGCATAAATTAAACACTGGCCGGGCAGTCTGCTATTGGTGGGTACTGGCCAGGTGCCCAGTTACGAAGGTAACGCCAGCTGCCAGGAGGAGAGCAGAATTAAGGGTGGCCTGGTATATGGTGTATAGTCACCCCTCTGTGCTGCTGCTGTGGCTTTTGGTGCTTGATGCTTGCCGTATGGTTCAAGGCAGGCTTTGCACTGTCACATGGGGGAGGGGGAGAAGGCTGCATCTTGCCAGAGCCCACAGTCCACCTGCAGCCCTCTGGGCACTTTTGGCTCACCAGCACACCATTTCAGATTTTGGGAGGTGGGAGGGAGCTTTAACCAGGTGTAACAGCGTGTTGGGGAGCCCCAGACCCTGCACCCCCATCCACAGCCAGTAGAGTAAAAGGTTTTATTGCTTCTCAGAGACACAGCATAGCATAGGAGTGATGTCAGCTCAGATATGAAGGCTACGTCTACACTACAGGCTTTTTCGCAGCGCAAAAACTTGCTGAGTGTCTACAGTGCATGCATGTTCTTGCGCAAGTAAATTCACATTAAAGCATCAGAAAAGAGGGCTTCTTGTGCAAGAGTTATTCCTCTCCCCATGAGGAATATGTCCTCTTGCGCAAGAGCTCTTGCACAAGAAGGCAGTGTGGACAGGCACATATGGCTAAAATGGCCATCAGAGCTTTCTTGCGCAAGAGAGCGTCCACACTGCCATGGATGCTCTTGTGCAAAAGCATGTCTCTTGCACAAAAGCACATGGCAGTGTGGATGTACTCTTGCACAAGACGTTTTGCGCAAGAACTCTTGTACAAAACAGTTCTTGCGCGAGAATCCTGCAGTGTAGACATAGCCCAAGAGCAAACAGCTTTATTCCTCTCGGGGGGGAAGGGTTCACAGGCAACTGATCACTGCCCCATTGTCTTCGGGAGTCACAGAAATTGCAGGAAAAAATATATTTTAAATGAAAAAATGGTACAAAAATAACAGCTGTTCAACACAACTCCCGGCAACGTGAACGCAAATGTGTATATAGGAACTTGTGCACAAAGGGGAACTTGATGACTGACGGAAACTCCTTGCTGTGGGAGGAACAGTAGAAAGGAGATGCTCCATGCTTGTTTTGACAAGGAAAACTGATGGACTGTGTCTAGACTGGCATGTTTTTCCGCAACGCTTTTGCGGAAAAACTTGCCAGCTGTCTACACTGGCCACTTGAATTTCCGCAAGAACACTGACGATCTCATGTAAGAAATCAGTGCTTCTTGCGGAAATACTATGCGGCTCCCGTTCAGGCAAAAGACAGCTCAGATTTGTTTTGCGCAAAAAAGCCCCAATCGCGAAAATGGCAATCGGGGCTTTTTTGCGCAAAAGCACGTCTAGATTGGCACGGACGCTTTTCTACAAAAAGTGCTTTTGCGGAAAAGCATCCGTGCCAATTTAGATGCTCTTTTCCGCAAATGCTTTTAACGGAAAACTTTTCCGTTAAAAGCATTTGCGGAAAATCATGCCAGTCTAGACGTAGCCATGGAGTATAGGTGAGGTTATGAGTAAATGTGCTAAACAATCCCAGCAACTATACATGGGCTATATCCAATGTTCCTGCTTCTCTTTTCCATCCATGTGTGGATTTTTTCCCATCCACATGGGAAATAATTTTATGTGCACTGAGGCATGTGCAAATGTGCACCACCAGGAGAAACACAAAACTACCTGTGGGCGCTCTGCTAATCAGCTGGGCAGCATGGGAATCTCTCCTGATTGGCCATACAAGTACACACCTTACAGGGACCAGTAGCTTTGTAGCTTTACAACTATCCTTGTAGTAATGGAAAATCCTAGTGAAGAGGAGGCCCAGATACATTTGCTTTGATGGAGCTAGTTGAGGCCGTGCCTGTTGTAACCAAACATTTAACATTCCTGTATGTTCCCCCAAATGCAGCAGTGCTGCAGTCACTCCTCCCCCTCCGGCCACTGCCCCCAAGCATCCCTGCCTGTTGCTTTATTCAGATTCCTTCAGCTAGCCCAGGTATCAGGTGACTGGGCCATTTCCTACGTGTCTCCCTTCAGGGACCATCCCCTGCTGGGCACAGACACACTCTCCAGACCAGCCTAGGGCAGTAGGGATCACACCCAGCACAACACAGCAACCAGTGAATGCAAAACCAGAATGGATCCAGGGCCACAAGAATGGACAGCCCCCCACTACGTCACACCATGATTCTTGCCCAGCTTCCTTCCCCCTCTTTTCTGAGGCCTGCCCCTGCTCCATCCTTCTCTGAGGCCTCACCCTGCTCACTCCATCCCCCTTCCTCCCTGAATCTCGTTCACTTTCACCAGGCTGAAGTAGAGGGTTGGAGTGGAGGCTCTGGTCTTGGGCCAAGGGGTGCTGAGTCGTGGGAGGGGACACCCTGAAGGCAGGGAGGTGAGGTGGGTTCCGGAGTGGCCTAAGGGCTAGGACATTTGCCTGGGGGGTGCAGGGTTGGGGGCTTGAGTCTTTCCTACACTAGAAACAGCCAATACAGGCTGCTCCAGGGATGGAACTGGCTCCTGAATTAAGGATAAGGGATAGCCTGAAGCTAGGGAGGTAGAATGGCAGAGGGGATCAGGCATTTGCCTGGGGAGTGAAGGGTGGTGAGTCCAAGTCCCACCCATCCTGGGAGCATCCAGACAACCAACACAAGCTCCTGCATTAAGGAAGGCAGGACAATGGACCCTCTGAGGGTGGGGTGTTGGCTAAGGGCTACTTGCCTGGGGTGTATAGGGCCATGGGATCAAGTCCCATTCTGGGAGCAGCCAGACCACTGCCCTAGGGATGCTTATGTTTATTTAATACAAAATCAAATAAAAGGAAAATGAACACTACTCTTGGATTACATGTATTATCTTTTGTAATAACTCAAGCTAGTAAACACACCAAAATGAATACCATCCACTCATAGCTCAGCTTTCAGACGCTAAACAAATCTGAGTCAAACAGAAATAGTCATGCTCTCCTTGCAGATATTAATTCAATATTTACTGTCGCTGGAAAAAAGATTAAAAGGCATACACTGCATAAGAGTGAATCTGGGGAATGTTTAGGATCCATGCTATACAAATACAAGTGAAACAGATCTTCAAAAATAGAAGTTTTCCTGATGTGAAACTTTTACCTTGCAGCTTTGTCTACATTGGCAAGATTTTGCGCAAAAGCGGCTACTTTTGCGCAAAATCTTGCCACCTGTCTACACTGGCTGCGAGTATTTGCGCAAGAACACTGATGTTCTAATGTACAAAATCAGTGCTTCTTGCGCAAATACTCTGATGCTCCCGCTCAGGGATAAGCCCTCTTGCACAAGTATTCTTGCACAAGAGGCCAGTGTAGACAGGCAACGTTAATTACTTGTGCAAGAAAGGCCAATGGCTAAAATGGCCATCGGAGCTTTCTTGCACAAGAGAGCGTCTACACTGGCACGGACGCTTTTGCGCAAAAGCACATGCCAGTGTAGACGCTCTCTTGCGCCAAATACCTTTTAACGGAAAAACTTTTCCATTAAAAGTATTTGCGCAAAAATCATGCCAGTGTAGACGCAGCCTGCGTGTGTCACCAGCTCAAAGCGTAGAAGCCCCGAGCAAATTAACACATGGCTTTTTTTGTGGACAGATCCATGTTCCAAAGAGCTTGCAAATGAGGTTTCATCTTATAAAACAGCTAGCATCACATCTAGTACTTGCTATTTCTGACTCATAAGAGCCAGAACTCTACCAGATAGCAAAGATCTGGCCTTAATGCAACACAATTTTACTATGTATTAATTAGTAACACAAGAGTTAAAAAAAACATTAAGATCACAGTTCCTTTGACTTCTCTTGTTCCTCATAAAATGAGATTGACAGGAGTTGGAGTAAGAAGTCCTCCCGTTTGCCATTATTTGAAAATTATGGAGTAGGGCTGATTAATCTCCTGTGCAACTGTGCGGCAGCACAGCTTCATGAGGGAACATTGCCTTTCATTTACCCTGCTTTTTCCACGGGGCTGGTGGCAAGCAATGAAGCACTGATCCCTCTTCCCCTTCAGCTGGCAGCTCTTCCGACTCCAACACTATCTGAGTCACATGATCCTCCAAGTACTTCCTGCTTCCCTGATTGGAGAACTCGCTCACCTCAAGAGAGTATAGACCCTTCTTTGGTGAGGAAGGGAGTGGGGATGAACAGAGTAGAGGCTGGAGCCAGCTCCTCCATTTGTAGTAGTAGGTTCTGCTCCTCCTCCCTGGGAGGATGAGAGCCCCATCCCCAGTTACTCAGCTGAGCTCCCTCGGTGGGAGTTCTGAACTTTTGAATGGAGCTGAGAAAACAGCTGTGCAGCCACGAGGGTGTGAAGCTAACTAAGAACCTTGGTTGGAACTGTATTTATTTTCATGAAAAACTGAAGTTATTTTACATAAAACTAAAGATATAATTTGAATATATGAGACCTCCATCTACCCAGTGTCTAAAGTTCTGTGTTTAGCTCATGTTTTTAAACGACCAACACTAAGGTTAGCACACACTAAGCTAACATTACATTCTAGGATACTCTTATTTGATTGTACCACTTTAATTAATGAATGACAAAGCACAATATGTTAATAAAGGTAATGATAATTGCTCAAGCAGCACACGTTTGGCATTTTAGCACTCACTACTCAAAGAATTAAATGTAAGCAGAAGAGAGAAATAAAATTATGAAATGCACAGACCAGTCAAAATCTACAATGACGGCACATTGAAAGAAAAGAACATATTTGCATTGCAGGAAGTACTAACAAGTTACAACAATGTAAGTATGTATGGGGCAGAGCGTAGAAAACGACCATGTGTGAGCTCCAGGAATGCATGAGGGTCTGCATGCTGCTCCTTTAAGAGTGCCACACTTGCCAGTTGGAAATAAAGCAGTTATGTTCCACTCTTGGTGAGCCTTGTCCTTTCCATCCCACCCCATATTGCTTGTGGATTGGAGAGATGGGGTACATGGGTAGAGGGGCAGGAGACACCATATCATTGTCCCTCTGTCTCCTGCCCGCCCCCCAAATAGCAGACGGGAAGTTTCCCGGAGTAGCTGGCCAGGGACAGATCCAAGGAAGTGGACAGGAGCTGCAGGAACAAGCAGAGCAGCAGGGGGAGGGGCACCTCTGCTCCGGAGGCACCCTTTTTATAATGGTAGTATAGCCTTTCACCACTATCTAAGGACAGTAGTAAGGAAAAGTATAAGTTTAACGCTCCAAATTTGTTTATGCAAGAAAAAGTGATGGCAATTATGTCAGGTCTTCAGGAAATTTACCGAATTACGATGGACATTACAAAAGGACTTTTTTTAAATTGAAAAAGCAGTTGTTTTTACACAAAGATCACTACGTGCGGTTACCTAAATTTGGTGGAATTAAGGTCCAAATAGATTTATTCTCCTTGTTCTTTGTTGAGATCATGCCTGCTTCCCCCACCTGTAGCTGACGGAGATTCTTGTTATTGGGGAGCAGTTCCATGACACAGAACAAAGAAGTTGATTATAAAGAATTGTTCCCCCCATCCAAGGAAAAGCATGCAACAGGAGGGTAAAGCAGACAGCTCAGCTGGGAAAAGTGAAAGATCATAGGGACACAAATGAGGCCTTAAATTTCACTATAGGGTAATTTGAATTCGCAAAAGGAAAAAAACCCTTCTCAGCTTTAGACCTGGTTTTTATTCTCTCTCTCTCTATTGCTGTGTCTCTAATCAATAAAGAATATGCTCTGATATAAGCACTTGCCACATTCATAAAATTCACAGGGTTACTCTAGTGTGGATTTTCTGATGATCTGTAAGGTTTGATCATTGAGCAAAGGTTTTCCAAAACTCACAGCATTCATAGGGTTTCTTCCCAGTAGGATTCTCTGATGTTGAATAAAATGTGAGCTCCAAGCAAACTTTTTCCCACAGTGGCAGCATAGATAGAGTTCACACAGGGGAGAAACCCTCTGATGTTGAATAAGGCTTGAGCTCTGAGCAAAGGCTTTTCCATAATCACTAAATTCATAGGGTTTCTTTCCTGTGTGGATTCTTTGATGTTGAATAAAACGTGAGCTCCGAGCAAAGTTTTCCCCGCACTGGCAGCATAGATAGGGTTTCTCCCCTGTGTGGATTCTCTTATGGCTAGTAAAGGTCGAGCGATTAGTGAAGGTTTTCCTGCACTCACAGCATGCACAAGGTTTCTCCTCTGTATGGATTCTCTGATGGCACATAAGGGTGGACCAGCCAGTGAAGGTTTTCCTGCACTCACAGCATTCATAGAGTTTCTCCTCTGTATTGATCCTCTGATGTCTAATAAGGTGTGAGTACTTACTGAACTTATTCCCACACACAGTGCATGAGCTATTTTTCTCTCCCATGAGGATAATCTGCTGGGCTGTAGTTTTCTTGTGGGATTTCTGAGTTCCCTGATAATGAACAGCTTGACCAACTTTCTGTGTTGGCTGGTTTCCCTGCTGCTTCTCTGGCCTGTACTGACTCTCTTTTTCCTGTTTACAATTCCTAGACACTCTCTCTTTGCATCTTTGCAGTAATGCCCAATGTGGTTCCATTTCTTCATCTTCCTTCTGAGGATTCTGCTCTCTGGTCTCACTACCCAACCCAACACCTGCTGAGATGGAAAAAAACCACACACACACCTACATACAAAACCCCAATCAACTCTCAGAAACAGGAATGGAAAAGGACAGAACAAACCAGAAGAAAAGCTAGAGATGGGGCCTGAATTTTCCCAAACTCTTCCCTAAAAGGGAGAGAAGAGAGAATTACTTCCGCATCCAACTTCCATCCAAACATTCAGGGAAAAGGAAGTTTGAGGAGACAGCTACTATCAGTAGTCATTCAAGATGGGTAGGAAGCCTCCAGCAGTGTCTGTCCTGAGGATGAGACTCCTGCTGAGAACTCAAAGTTCACATGGTCCTTGTTAGGAATCCCAGCTGTTTGCTTCGACACTGAGTTGGTTTAATGATCACTCACCTGTGTAGGCACCTCTCAAATTCTCTCTTTCCTCTGAGCCCTGGAGAACTGGGGACAATGGCTCTTTTTCTTGCTCCAGCTGGGAGATGACATCAGGTTTGGAAACTGAAAACCCTGCTCAGGGGAAAGAAGGCATGTGAAATCTGGTGAATTCATGAGACATTTGACACACAAAAAAAAGTGCTGTTATTTTAACCCCAGACCATTTTAAAGCACTGGAAACACTGGGCCAGCTCCCCATGTTCTCAATGGTGCAGGATTGCTCTTCTAATAAGGGATTTAGCTGTGTTCATGCCTACTGGGAACGCACACCAGCAGACACTCCTGATGACAGGAATCCCAACGCACAAGGCCTGATTTCACTGTCTGTCATGTTTTTTATGGTGATGAATTTGATAGGGCCCTATTCGTAACATATATCTTCCATCATAGCATGAGCCCCTTCCACCAACACTTACAACAGAAGCATTGGACAAAAATGAATTTTCAGATGGGGAAGGCTCCTATGCGGGGGTAATCCACATTTACACAGGGATCATTTAGTGGAAATAGAACTTAAAAGAAAACTGACATGTATTTGTAACTGATTACCTTATTACAAAAAAAAAAGGGGGGGTAGGGAAATTACAGTTAGAGAAGGGATCATTATTCCTCTATTATGCATGAATCACTAACTTCTAAATAAGCAGCGAGGAGTCCTGTGGCACCTTATAGACTAACAGAAGTGTTGGAGCATAAGCTTTCATGGTCAAAGACCCACTTTGTCAGATGCATGCATGACCAGGAAAGCTTATACTCCAACACTTCTGCTAGTCTATAAGGTGCCACAGGACTCCTCGCCGCTTTTGAAGATTCAGACTAACACGGCTACCCCTCTGATACTTAACTTCTAAATAAAACTATCATTATGAGCTAATGTGAAAGAAGGACATGTACCAGAATTTTTTCTCCTGTTTTAAATATGTTGGAACAATATGAAATGATTAGTGGGACAAAGTACTAGTCATGATCCACCAATGTTGTGAGCATTTTTCTCCCTTCCTTCCAGGTAGCTAGATTATTGTTATTTTTATTTTGTGTGGAAAACTATGTGCACTGTTGTAAAGGTTGAATGGCATTACATCCCTTCCCCTGTCCTCCCCCACACCTTTCCACCCATCACTTAGTCTAGTTAAGTTTGTCAAGTGTCCATCAGTGACATGGTGGTGTTGACCAGTAAGCATGAATAGGAACTTACAGTAAGTTCCCTGTAAGATGCATGCTATTGCAGCTGCTCAGGAGAAATCCCAATGCAGCCCAGCTGATCAGTAGATTGTCCACCGCTAAGTTTTTTATTTCTACTGGTGGGTGCACATTCACCCATGTCTGAATGCGCATACATTTATTCTGCACATGGATGGAAAAGATTAGGGGGAACATTGGGGCTGACCCGTCTTCCCTATTTTTTATGATCCTCTAACTCCTGTGGGAAATGTCCTATTCTGAGGCCTTTTTCTCATTACTGAACCTGGATTCTGAACTCTGACCTCTACCTAAGAGAAGAATTTTGTTGCCTCAGTGGGGGTTCATACCAAGAGTTTCCCCATCTACTGTCCCTCAGCATCCATTTGAAAATATTGATGCCTTTGTATTATTATTGCATCTCACAATGCTTTTTGTTAGTGACAGGCGGCAAACCCCTCTGGGCCCTGTTATCACTTAGCACCATCACATACTCTCATCACATACTCATGAATTACACAGAGAAAGGGCACCTGTGAGCCCCCTTAGCTCCTAGCACTGTACCTCAGGAATATCCCATCTTGCACTACTCAATGAGCAGTGCAAATGTATTAATTGGTTCACCACTTCATCAAAGGAAAGTGAACAGATTTTTTTGCCTTTGTAAAACTCCAGAGCAAACATGCCAAACACTTCAGGCAAACTTACTGGTAAAGATACACAGTCATACGAGTTTATTGGACTACAAAATATACATTTTAACTGACTATTAACGATAAACAGACTTAGTTACCAAAAGAAATAAAATAAGCATGCATCTAACTCTCAACCCTATTAAACAGGGCAACAACTAGATTAAACAGTTTTTCTCACACCACTGGATATTACAGTTTCTAGTTTATAGATTTCACCCTTGAAATCTGGGCCAGTCTTATCTGTTGGAGTCATCAGTCTTGTTGTGAGTGTTGTTGCTTGCAGCACAGGTGGGGGGCAGGAGAAAGGCCAAGCATGGAGCCCCTGTGGTCTCTCTTATATTCTCAGTCCATGTGATTGGAGAACACAAGTTCAGGCATGTCTGGTGAGAATGGCTGAATCCCCCCAGTAAGGTTGAGGAATTCCCCAAGAGTGGTCTCATGCAGGTGAGTCATTGAATGGTAGCTCCCTTGTTGGACAATGGGTGGTGATGTCGGTTCAATAGCACCGCCTGGGTATTGGTAATCTCTCTTGTCTTGGGAGAGCTAGTAGTTGGTTGCTTAGACCTACAGCATATGTTAGAGACAACCATAAAACACATTCGCATAACTTCATATGCATATGTAGATGGAACAGTGACCTTCACCTGATCATAGCATTTCCCCTGAGACCTCACATGGCATGCATTATATGCAATATCACAGTTATATACAAAACTAGCAGATTTACCCAGTGTTGCTTGAGTCCTTAAATCAAGCGATTTTTTAAAAATAAAAGAAAAATGTACATGCTTTATTTAAATGATTGTATTTTTCAAAAACACAGTGTCATTTTTATGAAGTTAATTTTTGTTTTGGATTTCTTAAAAAAGGAATTGTTAAAATATGTCTTTTTAAAGTAAATTTTTAAAAATGGGAATTCCTTAATGTATTTTTTCTTCATCCCTATAATCCTTATCATTTGCTATGTTTTAATAAAAAGAGCTATAGTCAATTTGGATTCAGTTTAGCTGTGCCAAAACAGAGCACTACTCCAAATTTCTCTGTTTCTGTAAGGTTTATTGAGAAGCAATCTGATTCCAGGTTGATCCGGTTTTTCTGGCTCATTGTGGTTCAATCTCTTTCATCATTCACTCAGTTATGTAAATTTTGAGGATTTAACTTGATTTAGTGATTCTGCCTCTTTTCTCTTTAGTTTTATGAGAAGTAATCCCATTCAAAGCACATACTGTTTTTATGGTCCAACCAAACCCTTACGTTGCTTTGAGTTATGAGAAGTGGAAGATGTATATTGAATTTAGTGTTCCTACTTCTTACAGTTTAAAAGTTCTCAATCAGACAGGCAAACTCTCCAAAATATATACTATTCCGGCTTCACTCCATGCTGCCTCATAATTTCTGTGCATTTTATTTATAAAGTTTTTGCATCATCAGAATGGGGGAAAAACCCCCAGCCAACCTTCCCATCTACAAACAATCCCAATTCAAAAGGAAAAAGACAAGAAGCGGTTTTACCAATAGATAAAAAAAGGGGTTTTAAGCAAAGAATGATCACAAGATTTTAGACCCATTACAAGTTCTCCCTCCAGGTCTGAGACACTTTCACTTCCGATCTAATGAGTCTAGTGGAAGATCGAAGAAATGAAACCATAATTCCTAAGCACCGAGAGCTCAGAATGGGAAACTAAGGAATGTGGAGGAATAGAATATGAAGATAAATTCTACACAGCTCAGACAGGTGGCGGCAATTCTGAGATGACGGGAAAGGAGGGAATGTCTCCAACATACCCCATTGTCTTTGGGTGTCACAGAAACTGTGGTAATAAAATATATTTTAAATGAAAAAATGGCACAAAAATAACAGCTGTTCAACACAACTCCTGGCAATGTGAATGCAAGTGAGCATGAGGGAACTTGTGCACAAAGGGGAACTTGGTGACTGATGGAAACTCCTTGCTGTGGGAGGAACAGTAGAAAGGAGATGCTCCATGCTTGTTTTGACTGATGGAGTGTAGATGAGGTTATGAGTAAATCCCAGCAACTATATGTGGGCTATATCTAATGTTCCTGCTTCTCTTTTCCATCCATGTGTGGATTTTTTCCCATCCACATGGGGAATAATTTTATGTGCACCGAGGCATGTGCAAATGTGCACCACCAGGAGAAACACAAAACTAGTTGTGGGCACTCTGCTAATCAGCTGAGTGGCATGGGAATCTCTCCTGAGTGGTTTTACAACTATCCTTGTAGTAATGGAAAATCCTAGAGAAGATGAGGCCCAGATACATTTGCTTTGATGGAGCTAGTTGAGGCCGTGCCTGTTGTAACCCAACATTTAACATTCCTGTATGTTCCCCAAAATGCAGCAGTGCTGCAGTCAGCCATTTTGTGTGTTCAGCCATAGCTAGCTACAAACCAAACACCAGATAACTAAAAATAATCTTAGGCCTTAAAAGCTGTGCAGATGCATGTTTGCATTTCTGGTAATTACAATTTAAAGAAAGTTACAGTTTAATAATAATAATAATAATAATAATAAGGTTTAAATATCAAAACTTGATTTTAAGTGCTTCTAACATATACATGTTAGTGTTAGAACAAAAAAAGCGTAAAGAATTTGCTATTTTTTAAATGGCAATCAGGGTTTGCTGTGGTAACCCACTAAAAGTTACTATACGTTATGTGCTTTGTTCAAGTTATCAATAACTTAAAAAAAAATCTCCTTAAAGAAATCCAAGAAAACTATTTTTTGGGCAAGTCTAACATCTAAACTTCCCAGCTGCCAGATGCAAGGAGAACCCTTGAAAGTCTCATTGTTAATTCCTCTAAGCTCCTTATAACTTTGATAAACATGTTTTAAGTGCTCTAAACCAGAGCTGGGAACCTAAGGCCCGGGGCTGCATGCTTGCCTGGATCTGGCCCCCAAGGCTCAGGGCCCGCCCCCCACCCTGCACTGGGGATCCGGCCCTGGCACTCCAGCTCTCCCCCACACCATGGGGCTGGAGCACACAAAATCTACCATGTTGGGTCCCTCTAGGGTCTGGTGTGTGAGGGGAATGTGGGGAGTGCCTTTCTGCTTCTCAGTCGGGGGCCACATCAGTAGGGGTTTGGGGTTTTTGTTTTGTTTTTGCTTCTCACTTGTGTGACCCATGACTGATTTTTCTGTGGATCAGTGGCCCTGGACCACTGCTTTAAACCTACCGCTACAAGGATGTGTGTGTGCTTAACACCAAATAAAATACTTTTAGGTGAAACCACTCTTGTTTGTGCCAATCATTTATCAAGCAAAAAGCTGGTGTCCCCATTAAGTTATTTCGAACACCTCCTTTAAAAAAACCCGTTCAAGATACCACTGCTTTGGGTTCTAAAATCTCTGGGCAAGAGATATGGCAAGCCGACCAGGAGCGGTGGAGAGAAGGGGACAACTGGGAGAAATCGGTTTGTTGTGGAACAGAGAAGGAGCAAGGATGGAACCTGTAACTTCCTCGTGAAGTAGTCTGCAGGTCAATTTACAAACGTATTCCATTACTGGAATTCAGAGCTTAGGCTTGTCTAAGTCTGGTCAAGTTAAGACAAAAAAATCTAAATAAGACTGATAAAAATAATGTAAAACACTTAATTGATTTTGTATACAAGAATAGTGCTGGTTTTTGAAATCTTGACTGGCATTTGAGCATTACTGCACTCTGTAAAAATAGTAATTAAATTCATTAATGGCAAAACTCTCTCTCTAAAAAAAAATGTCCTGCAGGATGACCGAATGACACCATCACGTCACCGGTGTCCCCAGGCTGGATGGCATGGGTGGTGAAAGCCCAGCTGGGGAAGGGAAACTCCAGCCCTGTCCCTTCTGCCTGAGGACCTGCCCCGGGAGCCAAGCCCCACCACTCCCAGCCCAACCCTGCCTGGTAGAGAGCTGGGCTGCTGCACTGCGGCCCCAGCTTGCTCCTCCCCGGCAGCCAGGTGAAGAGCTGGGGCTGCCACATCATGTACTCAGCCCTTCTCTGTTGGGGGGAGAGCCGGGGCAGCTGCAGCCTCCACCTTCCCTGGTGGCCAGGGGGAGAGCTGGCCCTCCCCGGTGGCCGGCGGGGGGACAAGGGCTGGGGCTGCCGTGCCATAGCCTCAGCCTGGCAGCCAGGCTCTCCCTGGTGGCTGCGGAGGCGGGGGCGGCGCGGCCTTGGTCCAGCCCACCAAGACCACACCCCCCCAGCTTCCTCACACATCCTCCCCATACAGACTCTGCACCCCCAGCCCGCTCAACTCAGACTCCCCCAAACTGAGACCCTGCACCTCCAGCCCCTTCACTCACAACCCTGCTGAGACCCTGCACTCCCAGCCCCGCACACACCCTCTCTGCCAAGACCCTGCACCCTCACACACACCCTCCAACAAGACCCTGCGCCCCCAGCCCGCACTTGCCCCCTCCCCCCAGCTAGATACCCTGCCCTCAGCCTGCTCCTGCACCCTTCCCCTGGTCAGACACCCTGCCTCCAAGTCTGCTCCTAAACCCTCTCCCTGGCCAGACACCTACCCACAGAGAGACGGGGGTTGGCAAGTATAGCAAGCAGGGGGCACAGCCCCCTAGTAACAAAAAGGTATTTATCCAGCCTGAAGGTAAAAACAAATATCTTCTGTGCCACCACCCTAACTCAGGGGCCACCCATTGTGGCAATGAAAAAGCAGGTGCATAATAATAAGCAAAAACTAACAGGCCGAAGAAAAAAATAAATTAAAATAGCAAACAATAAAAACCAAAACCACTAATAAAGCCTTACTATAATAAAGTCCCCAAATAAAACCGCACAGGGAAGTAAAAGACAAAGGATTATCAGTTATCCCTATGGTAACTTAATATATATCATATCTAGGTTTTTTGATATTTATTTGTTTCTTCTGGTGGTGCAAATCACCTCACAATTTGGTGCATATACAAAATTCATTCTGCAACTGCATGAAAAAAAGAAGGAACATTAGCAGTAAGTCATGGCTGACTCTAGAGCCCAAGGAGTTCTGTAATTTTCAGCAAAAGTTTGATTTTTCATGTTATTATTCTCTTTGCACCCTTTTCACTGCTATTAACCCAGCTGTGTCTATGGAGCTCCTGGGGCCTGAGGCATTCCTCTCACTATATACTGAAATTCAATTTTACTAAATACCCTATTCTTCGAGAGGATTTTTTTCCCAGGGCATATGCACGCACTCAGTTTTGAATCACTGAAGCAACAACATTATTTTATATCTTCTTGTAGGCATCTCCACCTGCACTGCCTGTTATACCTTCGCAATCCGTGAACACTCCAGTGTCAGGGACCAGTCGAAAAGGAAGCATTTACACAATGAACTGATGGTTGGTATTTCAGAGCGGGCCAACAACTAGGAGCAGTATCAAAAAAAGAAGGATTGATGGCAAATGGAAGACAGAGGCAGGCTGAGAGACTGTTGATTGGACTCAGATTTTCAAACCGCTGAATGGATGCTGGAGCCTTGGTATTCAGCCTGGATTCAAAAATTCTTAAACTAGGGTCACCCACAATGTCCCCTCTGATTTTTTCTATCCACATGCAGAAGGAATTTTGTTATGTGAAGCACCACAACCAGATAATGTGAGGATGTGTGCCACCAGTAGAAACATATATTTTTTAAAAAGTTACCATAGGCATGGAAGAAAGAATATAACAAGGGATAATTAACAAGATGCACTGCTTAAAATGTTGATTTAATAGGAAATCAAATTAAAAAAAATGTATCAGAGGGGTAGCCATGTTAGCCTGCATCTGCAAAAAACAACAAAGAGTCCTGTGGCACTGTAAAGACTAACATCTATTTGGGCAAAAACCCACTTTGTCAAATGCATGAAGTGGAAATTACAGAAGCAGTCATAAATATACTAGTGCATAGAACAAAATTCATTCTAGTATATACTTGGTTAGTATACCTGTTAGTCTTGGAGGTGCCACAGGAGTCAAATTAAGAAGAAAATTAACACTACCAAGTTTTCAGTAACCTTTTAGAATCTTACAAGATACACTGCTTAAGATGTTACTAAAATCAATAATAAAAACCAAAACAGCTAATAAAGTCTTACTAGAATAGAGTTCCCAAATAAAATCCCTAGGGAAACCCCTCTGGGATCTTTTAGAATCTTACAGATCTTTATTTCTTTGGGGCATAAAACAAAGCTATCCATTTTCTTGACATAAGAAAGAAAATATTTTATCATTAGTACTGTTGCATAAAATAAAACAATTGATACGCTTTCTTTATGCTTGAAATTAAAGACTGTATCTCTTGGTGTGAACCATGAAAAACGTTTTTTATGTAAGTGTCTTTCCATATTGCAATAGATTCTTGTAAGTTGTGACATAAAATTCAATGTTCTTTTGTTTTGACACATGAAATAAATTAATGTATTTTTGTGATTAGACCACTAATCACTGTCACTGGAATGAGACCTCGAGCTGGTAGTTGGCAGGCTAGATGTTGGGACAGATACCCGCCGCTGGTCACGAACCTTTTCTCTTCTGTCTCTACCACTCTTCCAATGATTATAGACAGTATCAAGGTTTATTTCTCCTGCATTTGCAGTGTGAAATTTTATCCTCATTAACATATCCAGGTGAGCTTCTTTCAATCTGCTCCGCATTTTAGTTTTGATATTATTCATAAGACTGAAGCCACGCTCACAATCAGCACTGGATGCTTGGAAGGTTGCACATATATCCACCAGTTGTGAAATGATGCTGTAGTGTTCTGCATTTTGTAGACTGAAAGACACCATTTCCTGGAAATTTGTCAGCAGCTTTGCCTCATGTTTCTCTGAAATTATCCGTTTGTAATCTTTGTACTGGTTCACAATGAACTCCTCTTCCTCCTCCTCCTCCTCCATGGTGTTTTCAGCAGACAACGTCACTCGACTAAGGTCCAAAATTTTTCGGTATTTGTCAACTAGCTTGACAATGTTTTCACTGCCAAATTCATGACTGTTTTGCTGGGAGGAAAGTGAAGCAAAGTCAAAAGCTGCCCATTCATTTAGTTCTTTTTCCGGGAACCTTTTATTGAGATGATCACACAGTAGGGACACGAAATTCAGAATAGTTTCACCGCTAAATTGTTCACCTCTTGTGCGTGAGCCAATGAGGTGTTTTACACTGTTGCTCCAAAAGACTGTTTCTCCGAGATACTGCCCTCTCATCTTTCGAATCTGGTCCCTTGCTAAGTGCACAGCTTCAACAGTTGTTAAGGAGCTCTTCTGAAAGCATTTGGTCAGCTCTGCTAATTCGTGTAAGACATCATTTAATGCCATTAGCGTGATACGGTAATTGGTGTCAGAGAGCTTATTCAGGCAGTACTTTGCTATTGGGTCATTATTTTCTGAGAGTTCCCGTTCAAAGTACCTGAGAAGGGTCTCATAATTGCGCATGAGAGCGCTTACCGTGAAATGTCGAGAAAGCCACCTCACTTCATTGAGAGGTTTAAATGATACAGTCTCATTTTCGGTGACATTTACCATTTCCTCAAATTGGCCCCGTCCGTCTGAGGATCGGCAGAAGACGGTGTAAATGGTCTTCAAAAGTGTCTCTATCGTTCTCATCATCGGTACTTGGTTCCATGCCTCAACTAACCCCAAGTCTTCTCGATGGGCCACACAGTGCTGCTCTATTAAGTGCGGAACATACTGCTTGAGTTGTGTGGCAACTCCATTGTTTCCCCCCAGCAGGACAGAAGCACCATCTGATGTGAACATGACCATTTTCATCAAATCCAGCTTATTCAGTGTGTAGAAATCTTTGATAGCCGCTGTAATAGCTTGCGCATTACAAGCGGATAATTTTATAATGCCACCAAACACGGTTTTATAAGCTGCAGATGCTGCATCTCTGAACTTAAAGTAAATTATCAGCACCTTGTTAACACAAATATCTGCACTTTCATCAATAATGAGCGTGTGGTAAGATGAGAGGCGAAGCTGTGACATGATTTCTGCGTGGACAACACTGTTGATGGACTCCAGAAACTTGAAAGCATAGTTTTTGCTACGCCAACTCGCTGGAAGAGGCAGATACTTTGCCATGTGGTCGTTTATACTTTGCACACAGTTCATGGAGCCATTCATATGTATTGCAAGCAGAACATTGTCTATGAGAATTTTTATTTCTTCTGGCTTTGCACGTTGCCTCTCCATCAGTTCCAGTTTCTTCTTTCTGTTATTAGTGGTTTCTAATGGAATACATTGCATGTCAAGTCTCGGTAGGTGAGAATTTGCACCTCTAAGAATATGTACAGCAGATTCGTGACCTCTGCTAGATAAATGCCTCTTCATGTAGTCCAACTTCCATCCATTTTCCCATTTCTTGCCCGTAGAGAAGTCGCTGGAGATTCTAGCATTAGCACACATTTTGCAGATCAAGCCCACATCGGCACTGTACTGGAATATTTCCCTTAGCTGCACACGACTCTTGCCTCTAAATTGCTGAGATTCTGTTTCGACTATTTCATCCAGCCACTCTTC
Organism: Pelodiscus sinensis; assembly: GCF_052426305.1. Taxonomy (NCBI): domain Eukaryota; kingdom Metazoa; phylum Chordata; order Testudines; family Trionychidae; genus Pelodiscus; species Pelodiscus sinensis. The sequence continues at coordinate 13,284,963 of NC_143073.1, read as the reverse complement.
TTTGAACGTGAGGCAGCATTTCTTCTTAGGGTTTGCCTGTTTGCCGGCTAATCCTGTTTGCCTTTGCGTACAGATGGCTGTTAAAAGGAAGAGAAGGAGATCATGTATCCTGTTTTTAGGGAAAAAAAATCAGAGCGCATGTATATAGTGGATATGAAAAACGCAGCTGCTCCTGTTGCCTTTGCCAAGGCTGACTCAGAGCTCAAGAGAGGGCCAAAAGGGGTAGGATTCAATGTTACTTAATAGGTTTTAAACACTTTTTGTTTGCAAAATCTAGGCAAATTAAAATAACGTGAGCTGTGATTCCTAGCACTGTGTAGCGAAGTAGCTCAAAAGGAAGGAGTTTTGATTTGTTAGCATAAGCACACAGGAGTAATTAATGCAGAGACCTCTCCTTGCCCTGCTGCAGCCCCAAGGTTGAAGGGGGCGGGGGGAGGATTTCTCCCCATCCCAGAGCAAGAGGGGAATTTGTAGACAGCGGGAACTGTTTTCAGGGCTCCTTGACAAAGAACGCAGCAGGGTTATTTTGGGAAAAGGGCTACGAGGGGTGGCCTGAGAAGACTGGGCTGCTTAGTATAGGCAAGGGAGATTTGGGTGCTTGAATGCAGACCTGCACAGCATAATTCAGTGATCGCTTTGCTGCAGGGGACCATTCTTGCGAGATGGAGGCAAGACTGAATAGGTCTGCTCTAGCTAGAGAAAGCCACAGCAGAGAGCTCGAGAGAGACCGGGCACGGAGAAGGAGAGTCAGCGCACACAAAAAGAGGTAAGGGTAGTACTGTTTTAATCTGAACACACAGGGATGGACAAACAAGATCCACAGTCACACACATGGAAATCTGCAACCACCCCCCCGCGCAGAGAGAAGAATGCTCAGAGTCAGAAAGACCCCCCCACCCCACCCCCACCAAGCATTGCTACAATCAGACGCTTGGGCAAATCACTCTCTTTTGCGATCATCTCCCATGAGTGCAAGCACACAAATCACGCAACATGGTTCACTGTGAGAGGCCTCCCTCCTCAGCTGCCAGGGCCGCAGGGAGAGGTGTTTCTCCCCACTGCAGCCCTGCATGCCCCATGCTCCCGTATGCACCTCCCCCACTTCACTACACTACCCCACCACCTACGCCCGGTCTCCACTTTCCCTTACACACACCTAAAGGCCACCCGTGGCTATGCTGGGGTGGGCAAAATGCAGCCCGCTGGCCAGATAAGGCCCACGGGAGCCTTAGCCAGGCTCCCTGCCTGTCCTTCCCCCACACGCTGCTCAGAGCAGCTGACTGCTACAAGCCCAGGGGGAGAGACTTCGCATGCTGCCCCCGTCCCCAGCACAACCTCGCCGCTTCCTTTGGCCACTTCCTGGACAATGGAAGCTGCCTATTTGCAGGATAGGCAGCACACAAAGCACCTCTCCCTATCCAGGCTCACAGCGTTCAGAGCCACATGGCCCCTATCGGCTGCTCTGAGCAGCCTGTGGGCGCATGGAAGGCAGGGAGTCTGGCTGAGGAACATGATGGATTGCTTGCTGGGTGCTGCCTAGATAAATGCCTGCTGGCCAGAGGCTGCATCTGGCACCCCAGCCCCTCCTTCCCCTAATCCTCTGCGCCTCCGTCCCCCTCCCAAACCCTGTCCCCCAATACCCTGCCCCCCCTCCTACACTCCTACCCAGGTCACAATCCCTGATCCTGCACTCTCTCCTGAACCCCTCCCCTGGGTCAGAATCCTCCCCTGCATCCATACCCCTCCTGGACCCTGCACACCCACAGTCTCCTACCCCAGGTCACAATCCCCTCCTTTATTCAAACTCCCTCTCAGATCCCACCTCCTCCTGCACCCCAATTCTTTATCCCAAGCTCCCTTCTGCACCCAATCTCCGTCCCAGACCCTGTACCTCCTCCATTAATATCATGGAAGAGTAAGAGCCAAATTCTTGGAGTGGACCCCCTACAGGGGTGGTGTAGGTGGTTACAGTAGGGGGGCAGATTCATCTGGGTTCTAAGTAAGAACATCCGAATGCCACACTGGGCCAGACCAAGAGTCCATCTAGACCAGTATCTTATCGTCCAACAGTAACCAATACCAGGTGCTTCAGAGGGAACACACACAACAGGCAATCATTCATCGATTCATCCCGTCACCCATTCCCAGCTTCTGTCAAACAGAGGTGCTGGATACAGCAGAACATGGTGTTGGATCTCTGCCTACTGTGGCTAATAGCCATTGAAGGACCTTTCTTCATCAACTTACCTAGATCTGATTTGAACCCTGTTATCGTCTTGGCCTTCATATCCTCAGGCAAAGAGTTCCACAGGTAGACTGCGAAGAAATAATTTTTTTGTTTTAAATCTGCTGCCCACCCATTTCATTGAGTGACTCTTTGCTCTTGTGTTATCTGAAGGAGTAAATCACACCTCCGTAATCAATTTTTCTTCACTATTGATGATTTTGCTGGCCTTTGTCATATCCCCTCCTTAATCAGGTCTTTTCCAAACTGAAAAGTCCCTGTCTTTTTAACCACTTCTCACATGGAATGTGCTCAGTACTCATAATTTCTGTTGCCCTTCTCTGTCCCTTTTCCAAATCCAATATATCTTTTTTCCAGATGGTGTGATCAAGGCAGAACACAGTATTCAATATGTGGGCGTATCCTGGATTTAGATAGAGGTGGTACGATATTTTCTGTGTTATCTATCCATTCACTAATGAGTCCCACTGTTCTGTTGGTTTTTTAGATTGCCACTAGACATGAAACAGATATTTTCAGACAACTATTTACAATGGCACCAAGATATCTTTATTGATAGGTTCAGCTAATTTAGTTCCCATCATTTTGTATGCATATTTGGGATTGTATTTTGCCTTGGGCATTTATCAACATTTATCAACATTGAATTTCATCTGCCATGGTGTTGCTTGGTCTCCCAGTTGTGTGAAATTCTTTTGTAACTCTGCATAAGCATAAATTTTGAATAAATGTTGTATCATCTGCAAATTTTGCTAGTTCACTGTTTACCCTTTTCCCTAGACCATTTATGAAGCAGTGGTTCTGCTACAGACCCCCGGGGACAGCACAGTTTACTTCTCTCTCGTCTCAGTAGTTTTTCCTACTCTTTATTTCCTATCTTTAGCCTGGAGTCCTTGAAAATACTTTTAGGATTTTCTCATGAGCCTTAGTTTACTTTAACGAGAAGTCTTTTGTTACCTAAATTACCTCCCACTGTTTATATTCACACTCCCTGCTGCAAAGGCTCTGCTTCCAGCTTCTGAATTCATCACACTCTGGGATGCAGTTAAGCGCTCTATCTGGGACTAGAGTGAGTAGATCCCTGGGGAAAAGTTCCTCCTCCCCCCCCCCCCCCCCGACCACGTAGTGCCCCCATTTCAAACCCAGAGTTGACAGATTCGAGGCCCCACTCTGTGTTGACACGCCCTCAGGCTCTGTTAAATGCTAGGTTTCCAGCAGCCTCCTCTCAAATTAATTGGTTAGATCAAGAGAACCTGCTATAGCCACTGCACTTCCGTGTGTGCTTGAACAATGATGGCTATCAAAGAACATGGCATTTTTCTTGTCTTCAGCAGGAAAATCCTCCTGGAAGTTTAGCCAACAGCTACCAAAATTTCAGAGCTAAGAGTAATGTTTTGAAGTGCTCTGATGGCCCCATGCAGATTCACACCTGGCCTGCTCTTTCAAATTTGGCAGCATATCTCCCTCAGGCACCATCGGTCTCATGGCTACACATGTGAAGAACCCTTCACCGAATTACAAAAGCAAAATCTGGAGTGTAGACACAGGTCATTAACTTCTTTAGCTGAGTTAAGGTCGCCCAGTGCTGCCATATGTCCTTCCAGAGTGGACGGTGACTAAATGTAAAGCTCTGAAAACAGAGTACACATCATCCCGTGATGTAACCTTAACTCTGCCCCCACCCTGTGTGTTATAGAAGAGGCCAGAAAAACCTATGAAACTATAACAGAGAGGAGAAAGGACTAAAAGAACATGCCACTATGTGTGTTCCACAGTTTGGAACGCCAGCATTTAACTGCATGCCCTCCAGTTGCGTGTATTGGGTCAGCCATAGCTGTAATTGGCTGGCGGAAGGGTTAGCTGGAACGAGGTTGTAACTGAGTTATGAAGCGAGGTGCATTTGAACCCTCAGGGACCTGGTCTGCCCCATTCCATTGCTGAGTGTTGTAGGCTGTGTCAGTAACAGTACATGGTGCACACGTTCTGGCCAATGGGACTGTCAGCAGGCTGATGGCAGACACACTAATGGTCCCCAAGACCTAGTGAGGGGCAAGTCAAGTCAGTGACTCAGAGTCCTCAAGGCGAGGGTAAGGGAGTGGCATGATTTTGCAAGTCAGAGCTGGTTTGCGTGTAGTGCGCTCTGTTTGACTGAGGGGCAGGAATCTTCTGTTCATTATGCTGGACCTACGCCCCAGTTTTACCTTGGCAAACAGGAGATGCCCGACTATTGTGATAACTGCTCCTGTGCTCAGTTCCCTGTAGCAGAGGAGGTTAGAGCGCTAGTGTGTGTCACTGGCACATTGGGGTGATGCAGAGACAGGGCAGAGTTAAGGTTGCATTGGGGCAGGAGGACGTTGACCTTAAATGGTCACTTCCCCTTCTAAGAATGGCAGGGACAGGACTCCTTACCCAGCGAGGACACGTTCTCGTAGTTCTCCTGCATGACGTCTCTGTAGAGGGCTCTCTGAGCGGGGTCCAGCAGAACCCACTCTTCTTCGGTGAAATGCACAGCCACCTCCTCGAAGGTCACCAGCCCCTGAAAGGGCAAGAGCCCAACACTCAGCACCTGCTGCCCCACCACTCGTGCAGGAAAGGATTGAATAAAATGGAAGCTCCGTGTGGCTCACAGTGAACCGAGTCCCACCCCCACCCTGCTCAGAGCCCTCAGGAAGTACCCGGTTGAGGGGATGAAGACGGAGCCCTGGTCTCTCCCAGCAGGTCCATCCTACTCCGACTAGCCAGAGACTGATACAGGAGATGCAGCCCCATGGCAGGCAGCCCAACACCCTCCTCACTGTGAGGAGCTGGATGTGGAGGGGCAGCTGGAGAGGAAGCTCCCCTGAGCCTCAGTGCTGGGGGTCCCCCTTCATATCTCCTGGCAGCCGCTGGTCGGCCAGTTCAGGTTTCAGCACTGGGAGTCAGGCCAGTTTTCCAGCCCCACCAAGGCAGGTTGTTTCCTGTTCCACAAGTTGGGGCATTTCCCCCAATAAACCTCATGGGTCTGTTCCTAGAATCCAGAGCACATATTAATGAGCCCAGGAGGCGTTCCCAAACCCCGTCCTCCCTTTCTCCTCCCTCTGTGTTTCCTGCCCTGCCCCACCTTCCGAACCAGACCCAGACCTTCCCACCCCCTGTGTATTTGCTGCCCCCCCTCCCCAATGATCCCTACCTGAACTGGTTCCACCGCAGCCATTTCTCTGCCCTGTGCCAGGGCAGGAGGGAATGAGCTGGGGTAAAAGACGGACGTCGTTCCGCAGCTTGGCGGGGCGAGAAGGGCGACTGTGGAGGTTTCAGAACAGGCTTGAGTTAATTTCCCATCAGGACTCCACCAGGCCCTTTCCCTGCAGGCTCACCCCCTCGATCTTGCCACGCTGGGAAACACGTGACCCCTTTATTACAGTGTGGACGTGGTCCCCTCCAGCCAAGGCTAAGCCCACAGGGGCATTTTTAAGCCTTCCCAGTAACCAAGTATCCGAACAAAATCCTAAAAAAGAACAAACCCAAAGAGTCCGGGCAGGTTCCATGAGGGTCACGGATACTCGCTTCTCCACTGCCCTCCTGCGCAGAGCTGTCCCATCCATAGGATGGGGACAGGGTAATGGCAAGGTACTTCAGGGGGAAGCAGAGTGCAGGGCATCCAGGGGGATTAGCAGGGGGCCTGGTGCCGCCAGCAACCACTGACCTGGCTCTGCCGGCTCCTGGGGTTGCTCGGGAGAGTGGGTGAAAGGCAGGGACAGGGCAGGGGCTTGGCGAAAGGGGTAGAGTGGAGGTAAGGAGGTGGAGTAGGGGCAGGAAGAGGCATGGCAGTGGCAGAGCAGAAGGATATAGGCAGGGACTTGGGGAAAGAAGTGGTGGGGAGGTGGACCAGGGTCAGAAGAGGCAGGGCAGGGGTAGGGGTTTGGATTGAGCGGGGGCATGAAAATGCTCTGGCACAGCAGTGCAGTGCAGACCGCTCCCCTTCCTCCAGGCATAAGGCCAATGAGACTGTTTAAACCTGACATGGTTCCTGAGCACAGCGCCTTCCCCTAGCAGAGGGAGACCTATGCAGAGCCGAGGACCAGGCTAGAGATGTTAGATGTCGTGGATTTTAGTAATCGTGTAGCTGCAACACTTTTTAGCAGTTACAGTTACTAAAATACTTCCTGGGGGCAGGGCTGGCAGCCAGCGCCCTCCCAGCCCCACTCCTGGGGAGCCCCCTGCCACACCACACTGCTGATTTAAAAATCAGCTCCCCTCCAAGACTGGCTCCTGCCTGCCGCCCCATCCATGCAGGACCTGAGCTCCCCGTGGACAGAGGCTGTACCAGCATCCCACCTGCCTCCTCATCCACTGCTGCCTCTAATACAGAGGCAGCAGCACAAAGTAGAGGGGAGGCAGGCAGCTCTGTGGGAAGTGACACTCTTGGGGAGCTGGCTTAAAGGTCTGCTTCCCATGGGCACCGCCCCCCCCCCCTTGCTGCTTCTGTATCAGAGGCAGCAAGAGCGGGGAGGTTGCGTGTAGTGGTTTGGCTTAACCGATATTCCCAGGCTTATTAGTTAATCGTTTAAACGACTATATGCTAACATCCCTAGATCAGGCACAACCTGTCTAGTGCCGAGACAGGAACTGGATCTGAGCTCATTTGGGAGCTTGTGACCCATCTTCCCTGCGTATTCCTCCTCACTATTTTCTCCTCCCCCCGGCTCAGAGACTTGGCTATTTTCTATTCCTGGAGGCCTTCACTCTACTGAAGGGGTGCCACTGTGAATCCACACTCTCTGCCTCATCTCCGTCTCTGCTGACGGCTGGTGAGGTGTCAGTGTCTCTGGCTGCAATGGAGACATGGCAGGGAAAGGGTCACTATCGAATCTCACAGCTGGGGTTCCAAGCGACGGAAAAGATTATGAATGTGGGTTACACTGAAATTATTATTTCCCAAGGTTGTTCTCTATCTGCTCCAGCCACTAGCTGCGCCATTCACTTGGTGCACGTGCAATGTAACGCCCTCTTCCCATTCATAGCCAATAGGGAGGCAACCTAACACAGGATCCAGCGCAGGGTTTCTCAGCTAGTGGGTTGCAGCCCCAAGGGGTCCATGACAGGCCACCCAATGGGCCGTGAGATGCTGAAATATTACTAGCATCCTAAGCCAAGAAAATACTATTCCCCTGCTTCCTTCCCGTTTAGCCCCCAAGAACAAGTCTTGGAACACACCCTATGCAAGTTGTATAGGATCAGCCTTGATCCATTTTTTAGTTTCATCTCACAGTAAATGCAAGGAGATGACAAAGAAAAAAATAACAAAAATGGGGTCACCATGTGAAAAGTGTGAGAAACATGAACCCGGGCTACAGCAGATCCTCATTCCAAATGACCATCCATAGACAGTCTGTATGCAGTAGACCAGCCCCTTTACTCAGCCACTGTCCGTACAGGATTCGCCTGGACTTCCATCCCACCCCTGGGACTCTACTGTCCACACCTGCTCATTTTGACTCACTCTCTAAATCTTCAGACTCCTCAAAGCATGGCTATTTCATTCCCGTCGCATCCTGTTTCACACCTCTCAGGGTGTTGTTCCTTGCCCCCAGGTCAGGATTGGCTCTGAATGCCCAGCAGACGTGGCAACAGAGTGAATCTGTGATAGGGCTCACCCTGCTTCATGTCTTACTCAGCTCTCAGGCGCACATGGTGGCTGGAGGCCGTGATGCCCTGTGGCTAATACTGCGTTTGGTCTGGAATCTCCCCAGGTCAGAGACAGACACGTACCTGTGTCGCTCCCCAGCTCCAACTGCAGTGTCTCTAGGGGAAAAGGAGAACAGGAGAGGTGAGAATTCAGGCCCTCGCATTCATTGGTCCCCTTGGGTTATTCATGTAACTTTGTTAGCTACGAGATGTGATGCAGCCTGAGGCCGATAACATGAACACCACAGCCAGCACCACAGGGCACCTGACTTGCTACGCAAGGGCTGTGAGATGGTGCCCAGGGTCAGTGACATCACTAGAGTCCCTGACTCTGCCCCAGGGCCAGAGGAGATGCTGCCCCCAGACTCCCATTCACCTCTGAATGCCAGCAGCATCTCCTGCAGGCGGACGCTTGTCAGAGAGAAATCGCTGAGTCTCTGCTCCAGCACCACAAAGCTCGGCTCTGGAAAAATTCCGTCCTCCCTGCAGGGGGGGAAAGGAGACGGGGTAAGAAATGGCCTGATTCCCAATCCCTGTGTCCCAGCAACATCCCGTCTCCAGCAAACCTGGATCTAACCTTTGTTTCCAGATATGATCCCAGCCAGTGTTCCCTCTAAGGGCGAGGCAGCCCAGCTTCACTGGTGATTAATCAGCCCCACCCAGTCAGGCAAGCTCCCTGCAGGGAGCCCTGAGCCTCTGACTGGGTGGGGCTGATTAATCACCTGTGAAGCTGGGCCGCCTCACAGTTTAGAGGGAAAACTAGTCAGGGTTCAGGTGAGTCAACTGCCTGCAGCCCTATGCTCACTATGAGCCCAGAAAGATAGGATGTGGGGAAAAACGGGGCGAGAAATGGAGATGGGTTCAGAAGCTTTTTCTGGGACGCTCTGATTCTGTGGGGAGCAGAGCCACTTCCTGCACTGGGATATTCCAGCAACAAGAGGAACCAACATTGGGATTACATGGAATGGGAGGAGACAAGGGTCAAACCTGAGAGCCTGCATACTCGGAAGATGTGATGCAGTCACATAAATATGCCAGAGAGGCCAAGTCCGGCCCATGGGCTAGACATTCTGGAGATCGGGAGAAATCCCGGATGATTGGAAAAAGGCAAATGTAGTGCCCATCTTCAAAAAAGGGAAGAAGGACGATCCAGGGAACTATAGGCCAGTCAGTCTTACCTCGGTTCCCGGAAAAATCATGGAAGGGATCCTAAAGGAATCCATTTTGAGACACTTGGATGAGAGGAAAGTGATCAGGAATAGTCAGCATGGATTCACAAAGGGCAAGTCGTGCCTGACCAATCTGATTAGCTTCTATGATGAGGTAACTGGCTCGGTGGACATGGGAAAGTCAGTGGATGTTATATACCTTGACTTTAGCAAGGCTTTTGATACGGTCTCCCACAATATTCTTGCCAGCAAGTTAAGGGAATGTGGATTGGATAAATGGACGGTAAGATGGATAGAAAGATGGTTAGAAGGCCGGGCCCAGCGGGTAGTGATCAACGGTTCAATGTCAGGATGGCGGTCGGTTTCTAGTGGAGTGCCCCAAGGTTCGGTTCTAGGACCGGTTTTGTTCAATATCTTTATTAATGACCTGGATGAGGGGATAGATTGCACCCTCAGCAAGTTTGCAGATGACAGTAAGCTGGGGGGAGAGGTAGATACGCTTAAGGGCAGAGATAGGATCCAGAGTGACTTAGACAAATTGGAGGATTGGGCCACTAGAAATCTCATGAGATTCAACAAAGACAAGTGTAGAGTCCTGCACTTGGGACGGAAGAATCCCAAGCATAGTTACAGGCTGGGGACCAACCAGTTAAGTTGTAGTTCTGCAGAAAAGGACCTGGGGGTTACAGTGGATGAGAAGCTAGATATGAGTCAACAGTGTGCCCTTGTAGCCAAGAAGGCTAATGGTATATTAGGATGCATTAAGAGGAGCATTGCCAGCAGATCCAGAGATGTCATTATTCCCCTTTATTCGGCTTTGGTGAGGCCACATCTGGAGTACTGTGTCCAGTTCTGGGCCCCCCACTACAAAAACGATGCGGAAGCATTGGAGAGGGTCCAGCGGAGGGCAACCAAAATGATTAGGGGGCTGGAGCATATGACCTACGAGGAGAGGCTGAGGGACTTGGGTCTGTTTAGTCTGCAGAAGCGAAGAGTGAGGGGGGATTTGATAGCAGCCTTCAACTTCCTGAAGGGAGGTTCCAAAGAGGATGGAGAGAGGCTGTTCTCAGTAGTGACAGATGGCAGAACAAGGAGCAATGGTCTCAAGTTGTGGTGGGAGAGGTCCAGATTGGATAGTATGAAAAACTATTTTACTAGAAGGGTAGTGAAGCATTGGAATGGGTTACCTAGGGAAGTAGTGGAGTCTCCATCCCTAGAGGTATTTAAGTCTCGGCTTGACAAAGCCCTGGCCGGGTTGATTTAGATGGGATTGGTCCTGCCTAGAGCGGGGGGCTGGACTTGACGACCTTCTGGGGTCTCTTCCAGTTCTATGATTCTATAAGGGGATGGTTGGATGAAATAACATGATCTTGGTAACTAATTGACCATTCATTATCAGTTGGAAATAGGTCAATGGAGGGATGATAGGAGTTGCTATAGGGAACTTTCTGGGTGTCTGGCTGGTGAGTCTCGCCCACATGCTCAGGGTTTAGCTGATCGCCATATTTGGGGTCGGGAAGGAATTTTCCTCCAGGGTAGATTGGCAGAGACCCTGGAGGTTTTTCGCCTTCCTCTGTAGCATTGGGCACAGATTACAGCTGAAGGACTCTCTGCATGTTGGGTCCTTCAAAGTATTTGAATGCTTCAATATCTTTGATATAGGTGAGAGGATTATTCTAAGAGGGGTGGTTGAGATTCTGTGGCCTGCACTGTGCAGGGGGTCAGACTAGATGATCATAATGGTCCCTTCTGACCTTAAAGTCTATGAGTCTATGAGACCTCATTAGCTGTCAGATAAGACCAGGCCCTGCCCCGTGCTGAGGCAGCCGCTAGGGGAGACAGATCCCAGGCTCCGAGCCGGCGTGTCACACTGCACGGGCAGGGGCAGCTGCACATTCAGGGCAGTTACCCGACCTAACACACCATGAGGGGGAGTGAAAAGAGACCAGGACTTACCTGCCCCCAGCACTGCCAGTGCCCTAGAGAGGGAGACAAAAGAGGCAGTCAAAGGCCTTGTCCCAGGCTGGGAACCTGCAGGGGATTCTCTGGCACTTAGGGAATTTCCAACACCGGGGGTTTTGCTCAAAGAGTGGCTGCCATCTCCCTCTCCTCACCCCCAGGGAGAGTTGCAGCCCCAGGCACTTACAGAAAGAAAATATTTCTCTGCCTTGAGAGTGAAATGTCCCCAGGGATGGGGCAATCCATATTTGTCATTAATAAGACAATTGGAATACGCTTTATGCAAGATACTTCATCTGCTGAATTGGATTATCCTGTTTGTGTGCATGTACCATTTCTGTAGCTGAAACTGGGAATACTGACTGTAGATTTATTATCCCCTGACTTCGGTAGCCCATTAGCCTGGGACGAGCCAGGTCTTAGGCCTGGCTCGGGGCCTCTGCACTGGGGAAGGGAATTTCACCCTCTCAGTGCAAATGCAGACATTTATAGGAGAGGAGAGAAGGTCTCGGGTTTGCAGCATCCAAGATCATCCCTGGCTCTGCCACAGACTCACTGCGTGACCTCGAGCAGGGCTCTGCCTTGGTTTCCCTCTTCATCCCATAGAGATAATGCTCCAACCCCCGCCTTTGTAAAATGCTGTGGGGTCTAGATATGGAAAAAAGTAGTCGATTAATCGACTACCCAATCAGCCTAGGCTTAGTGGGTGGTTGAGTCAACTACTCGTATTCTCCCCCCCGCCACTTGCTGCCTCTCTATCAGAAGCAGCAAGGGGGAGAAAAGGAGGAAGCAGGAGAGTGTTGGGGGAAAGCCAGCTTAAAAGCCACCCCTTCCTGTGCTGCTGCCTCTATCAGAGGCAGGATTGCGGGAGGGCCAGGGGCTGCCACCGGAGCAGCCTCTGCCGCTGTGAACAGAGGCTGCTCTGCTGGGACCCCATGCGAGCCGGGACTGAGCCTGAGCACCCGGCCCTTACTACAGGTCAAACCTCTCTTAACCAGGACTCTCTTGTCTGGCAACATTCTGGGCCAGGGATGTTCCAGGACCAGAGAGTCCAAGGGAGGGCTGGTGGCTAGGAGCCCTGCAGTGGGGCTGGAGCCCAGTAGCTCCTTGTGGCAGTGAAATCAGGAGGCCTGCAGCAGTGCTGCCACCTGGTGGTGACACCATGGGGGCAAGGGATGTGTGTGTGGGGGGGGGGGTAGGAGGAGTTGGGAGACAGTGGAGCTGCCCAACAAAGCTGGAACCAAGTGGGGTTGCCATCTGATGGCACAGCTGGACTCCAGCAGAGCGACTGCCCCACAGAGATGGGAGCGCAGCAGGGGGGCTGTTCTTGGCGGTAGCAGGGCTGCCCCGGTGGGCCTGGAAGCCCTGTGTTGAGGGGCCAGTGGCAGGGGGAAGCTGCCTGAGAGGTTGGCAGTGAGGGCCGGTGGCAGAGGGGCCCCAGAAATGACATTCCCTGGTCTGGCAAAATCCCTCATCCGGGGCCGGTCAAGTGTTGAGGGTGCTGGACCAGGGAGGTCCCACCTGTACATTTAAACTGCAGAGCCGCAGCGTGGGGAGCTCCTTCTGAGTGCCTTCCCTTATCGACTAATCGTGTTGTCGATACAAATTGTATCGACTACACGATGACCCAATTACCCGCCTCAACATCCTTAGTGGGGCCTAGGGCTGAAAAGCCCCCCTAGAAACGCTGCATGTGATCATTGCAACAACAACCTGACCTGCAGGGACTGGGTCAGTAACTGCTGCCCCTTCTCTCCTCCCCTCTCCCCGAGCAGGGAAGTTTCCCAGAACAGTCTGCAGACGCCCTCATCCCGCCTCTGGACAATGGCTCGCTCCAGCTCTTCCAGCCGGAACAGCAGCAGCTGCTCCTGCACTTCCAGAAACCCACGCAGCACCTTCCACTCCCAGGTGAGTTTCTGCCGCTCAGCTTCTGTCCATTTCTGCAACAGCAAGGAGAGGGAGGGTCAGTAACGGGGGAGAGCCATAAATGCAGCTTCCAGCAGGCGGGGGAGTTATTTACCAGAGCATGGGGTCTCTGGCATGGGGTGCTGGGAAGCTTATTTACACCAGAAAAGGTGGATGGATCAGGGCAGGGGTGAGCTGTACATCGCTCATGGAGGTGGGGGGAGGGATCGCTCATGGGGGGATGATGACCAACCCCATTCGCCCTCCCCACCCCCACACATCATCTCTATCCATGGGGCTACTGAGGCACTGGAAAACTTTTTTGGGCAGACAATACAGCAGTTTGCTGACAGAAGCACTGTATCTAATTACTATATAAAAAGAAGAAAACTAAATAAATATTAGACCCACTCAGCTCTAACACTAACATGTTCTGGTATCTTTCAGAAAGTCACTTAACGGACACTGGTTAGCCTTCAAATATTCTTACTTTATTACTAACTCTGTGGAGAGAGACAGACCCTGTCAGAACTCCTGGGCTCTATCTCAGCTCTGAAAGGAAAGTGGAGTTTACTGGGTTACAGAAAGGGGGCAGATACATTTCAGCTCTATATAAGAACATCAGAATGGCCATACTGGATCTAGGGATGTTAGCGCGTAGTCATTTAAACAATTAACCTATAAGACTGGACTTATTGGTTAAACCAAATGTCTACATGCTCTCCACCCCGCCCCCTGCTTTCCTCAAGCACGGGCTTCACAGAGCTGCCTCTGTATCAGAGGCAGCAGCATGAGGGAAGTGTCCCCTTGTGGACTGGCTCCTGCCTGTCACCCCATGCTGCTGCCTGATACAGAGGGTGACAGGGGGTTCTCCGGGAGCACACTATCTGCCAGTCCAGCCCCCAGAACCATCAAATAATCTTGTAACCACTAAGACTGGGTGCACTTACATGACTATTAAATTAAATTATATCTCACATCCCTAACTGGGTCAGACCAATGGTCCTTCTAGCTGTGTATCTTGTCTTCCAATAGTGGCCAATGCCAGGTGCTTCAGAAGGAATAAACAGAAGAGGCAATAGTCACGATCCATCCCTTGTCGCCTATTCCCACCTTCTGGCAAACAGAGGCTAGGGACATAAATGGACCTATCCTCCTTGAACTTATTTTGTTCTTGCTGGAACCCTGTTATAGTTTGGACCTTTCCATCATCTCCTGGCAAGGAGTTCCACAGGTTGACTATGAAACACTCATTTATTTTGTTTTAAATCTGCTACCTACACAGTTAATTGGGACAATTTCTTGTATTATGTTAGTGAAGGAATGAACAACATTTCCATATTTTATTTTTCCACATCATTCATGATTTTTCTAAACCTCTGACATATTCCCCCCAACCATCATTTAGTCATTTATTTTCCATGCTGAAAAGTCCAAATCTTGTTAATTGCTCCTCATATGGAAGCTGTTCCTTACCCCTAATCATTTGTGTTGCCCTGTCTGTACCTTTTCCAAATACAGTATCTTTTTTTAGATGGGGTGACCAGATCTACATACAGTATTCAAGATGAGGGAATACAAAGACTTTATATAGAGGCAATGGTTTTTCTTCTTAGTATCTATTCCTTTCCTAATGATTCCCAATCTTCTGTTAAACTTTTTAGACTGCCACAGCACATTGAACAGATATTTTCAGGCAACTATCCACGAGTTCAAGATCTCTTTCTTGAGTGGTAACAGCTATTTTAGACCCCATCATTTTTGTATATAGTAGGGATTATATTTTTCCATGTGCATTACTTTGCACTTATCAACAGTGAATTCCAGCTGCCCTTGTGTTGCCCAATCACCCAGTTTTGTAAGATCTCTTTGTAACCCTTTGCAGGCAGCTTTGGATTAGTCCCTGTTCACTCCTTTTTGAAGAACATTTATAAATGTAACAGCAGTGATCCAAATGCAAAGCCCAGCAGTACAACACTAATTTCTACTCTTCCTCCCTACCTTTTAAGGGAGTACCTGGCAATGTTTTCATGATGATCTAAGGATTCTTCAATTACCTGAATAACCAGCCTTTGTTATTCTTAATCACCTGCCTCCCTCTTTTTATAACGAACTCCCTGCCCCAAAGGCAAAGCTGCAAGCAGCTCTAACACTTTTGCATTTAAGAACTGCTCTGGAGTCAGGGCACGGGGCTTTACGCAGACCTGAAATATGAATTCCAGGGGTTCCAACTTTAGGGGGGGCTGCTGCCTCCAGTCGTCCATAAATGACACCCTTGCCGGTGGGGACAGTTTTTTGGCTGAAGCTTGCAGGCTGGGCCCTGCATTTACCATGGCACTGTAGGCTAACCTGGGGGGATAGGAGGCTCCAGGCACCTACCAGCAGCTCCTCGCTTTGTCGCTGCATTTCGGCTCTGGCTGCTTCTCTCTCTGCTTGCAGAGGGGCCTGACACTCCCCCGGTGCCTCCTGGAAGAAGCAGGGGACAGGGGTCACAAGCTGCTGCAAAAGGCCTCACAACTGCTGGGTTTCAGAGCATGTCCTGCCCTGCAGATGCCCAAGCAAAGTCCCTGGGATGCACTTAGATGTCTTTTTCCCAGCCCTAGTTCAACCTCAGTGAGGCTGCTCTGAGAGGGGCTGGTAAAAAGGGGACCAGGTTTCTCAAAGAAAACACAGGATCCCTCTAGAAGTGACAAGGTGCATCCCAACCCCCCAGCTCCCCATGTCCCCTGTGCCCCTCACTCACACATTTAATTAACATCAGTGAAAATATGAACATGGACCTTCCCCAACCAAAGGGCCCCAATAGCCCCCCATCCCAGTTCTGCCCCCTCCCAAACACCCTCCAAGCCCCAGTAGCCCCCATGATTCCCAGTCCCAACCAATCCCCTCTCTGTTCCCAGTTTGGCTCTGACCTCCAGCCCCCCTCCGCAACCCAGCTCTGACCTCCAATCCACGCCGCTCACCCCGCCCCCCTGTAGCCAGGCTCTGACTCCTCCTGCCCCAGCCAATCCCCCGCCCCACAACCCGGCTGACCCCCAGCCGATCTTCTTCCACCTGCCCCGCCCCCAGATGTTTCCCCAGCCTCGCAGCCCAGCTGTGACCCGCCAAGTCCCAGTCATCCCCCACCCCCCAGACTCAGCCGCCCCTCCCACCCCACCCTGCAGCCCAGCTCTGACCCCCAGCTGTCCCTCTCCCAGCTCCTGGACCCAGCCCGGGCCCCTCGCCCCGCGCAACCCCGGCCGGACAGCCCCTCTCCTGCCCGCCCCCACGCGAGTCTGCGCCCCCCGGGCCCACCGCGCTGCTCCTCGGGCTGCAGGGCTGGAACCACCCCCGCGCGGGGCTCCCGGCCCCGGCCATGGCTCCGCTGCAAACACGCAAACGCTGCCCGGCTGGGGCAGGGGGGGACAGGAAGAGGCGGCTCCCAGCAGCGCTGCAACCGGGGCGGAGTTTGCAGCCGGGCGCCAGGAGCACAAAGCCCCGTGAGCGGGGAGCCGGGCTGGGCGCTGCGCTAACCCCGCCGTGCCGGAGGGTGGGGAGCTGCTGCAGCTGGGACCAGCCCCGGCCGGAGCCCGCAGGTAACTCACAGCGGCCTGGGGGAGCTGCGGGGCACCAGGGGGCCCGGATCTCGTCGCCCTGGAACCTGCCCCTGAGTGTTATCGCCCCTGGGGGAGGCTCTAGGGGCGCCATTTCAGATTTTGGTGTTTGGGGGGAGACCTATGCATGCCCTGACTGGGGGGGAGTGAGCGCAGGGAGGGGGCAGACTGCGGACAGGGGCTTCAGCATTGTTACTGAGCATGCTTAGTACAAAGCTAAGCAGCAAATTGGGGGGTGGGAGAGGATTCTCTTCCCCCTTCCCCATATCACCTCTTTCTCCAGCTACCAAGGCACTGGAAAACTCCAGAGTTTTTTTTTTTTTTTTTGGCAGAAAACTTAGCAATTAGCTGGCAGGAGCACTGTATCCAACTCCTATATAGAAGAAAGAAAATTTAAATAAGTATTAGATCCCCTCATCTCTGATATTAACATTCTGACCTGATGTCTTGTGGCAAGTCACCTGATGGACACTGCTTAGCCTTACAATGTTAATATATCCTCTTACTTTGTTACTAACTGCAGAGGTAGTTTCTCTCTCTGATTCTCAGGACTCCTGGGCTCTATCTCAGCTCTGAAAGGGGAGTGGAGTCTAGTGGGTTACAGCAGAGGGCAGATAAATTTGGGCTCCATATAAGCTCAAAATGGCCATACTTGGTCAGATCAATGATCCATCTAGCCCAATAGCCTGTCTTCCAACAGTGGTCAATGCCAGGTCCTTCAGAAGGCATGAAAAGAGGCATTCACCAAATGATTGTCCATTCCTACCTTCTGGCAAACAGAGGCTAGACACACCATCCCTACCCATTCTGGCTAGTAGCCATTGATGGACCTATCCTCCTTGAGCTTACTTTGTTCCTGTTGGAACCCTGTTATAATTTGGGCCTTTCCACCATCTCCTGACAAAGAGTTCCACAAATTAATTGTGGAGAAATAATTTGTTTTGAAGCTGCTGCTTATACATTTAATTTGAATGAGTTTTTAAGGTGCTGTTAGACTATTAGTTGTTTAAGTTTTTCCAGTTTCAGACTAACTCAGTTACCCCGCTGAACCTTCTTGTGTTATATTACTGAAGGAGTAAATAACATTTCTTTATTCTGTTTTTTCCACGCCATTGATGATTTTCTAGACCTCTGACATTCTCCTCCATTTTTAGTCATTTCTTTTCCAAGCTGAAAAGTCCCAGTCTCATTAATCTCTCCTCATATGGAAGCTATTCCCCAGTCATTTTTGTTGCCCTTTCTGTACCTTTTCCAAATACAATATATCTTTTTTTTTAGATGGTCAAACATGCACACAGTATATAAGATGTGGGCATACCATGACTCATATATAGGCAATATTCTGTTTTCTGTCTCATAATCTATTCCCTTCCTAATGATTCCCAATGTTCTGTTAGTTTTTTAGTTTTTAGACTGCCACTGCACAATGAGCAGATGTTTTCAGAGAACTATCCACAATGATTCCAGGATCGCTTTCTTCAGTGGTAACAGCTAATTTAGACCCTGTCATTTTTGTACGTATAGTTGGGATTATATTTTTCCATGTGCATTACTTTGCATTTATCAACACTGAATTCCATCTGCCCTTGTGTTGCCCAGTTACCTAGTTTTGTGAGATCCCTTTGTAACTCTCTGCAGTGAGCTTTGGACTTAACTATTTTGAGTGACTTTGTAGCATCTGCAAATTTTGCCACCTCACTCTTAACTCCCTTTTCAAGAACATTTATAAATTTAAGATAGTGATAGAGATGTAGCCGTGTTAGTCTGGTGTAGCTGAAACAAAATACAGGACTATGTAGCACTTTAAAGACTAACAAGATGGTAAACCATCTTGTTAGTCTTTAAAGTGCTACATAGTCCTGTATTTTGTATAAATTTAAGGGTACTGCTCCAAATTCAAATCCCAGCAGCACAACACTCATTGCTACTCTTCCTCCCCTCCCCCTTATTGTTTAAGTACCTGGAAATTACTTGAATGACCAGTCCTTTGTTATTCTTAATCACCTGCCTACCTCTTTTTATAACAAACTCCCTGCCCCAAAGACAAAGCTGCAAGCAGCTCAAACTGTTGCATAAGACCCGGGAGCCAGGGGATGCAGCTTTAAGCAGACCTCAAGTATCAAATCCAGTTTAAGGGGGCAGGGCTGTTGTCCCCTGAGCCTCCCCTAAATGGCGCCCTTGGGTGGCTCTGAGCTGTGTCTGCAGCCAGGAACCTGCTGCCCCTGCCAGTCCTCAGCTCCAGTCTGAGACTGCCCAAGAGGCAGAGCAAGGGGTACGGATGTTAGTGTGTAGACGACTACACGATTAACTGATAAGCAGGAGGGAGCAGGGGCAGTGGTTAGCTTTTGCTGTGGCAGCTGTTCATGGAGTGGAGTTTGACACTGAGCCGCCGCCTCGTGTAGCTCCCTTTCTTGGATTGTGTGATTGCTTAAGAATTTCCAGTTATCGCTTTGAGGATTGATGGGTTCTTGTCCCAAGATCAGGCCAGTATTATTAAAAC
Source organism: Pelodiscus sinensis (assembly GCF_052426305.1). Lineage (NCBI taxonomy): Eukaryota > Metazoa > Chordata > Testudines > Trionychidae > Pelodiscus > Pelodiscus sinensis. Next base: position 13,265,928 of record NC_143073.1, on the reverse strand, counting down.
GAGTGTATGGTTGATAACTTCAGTGTGCACAATTGCAAACATACTATAGGAATCCTTTTATATTTACAACTAGCTGGAGTTACCTAGTGTTGCTCAGGAAACCAGAGGAACAAAATGTAGAAAAACAGTAGTCCTATCTTTTTTTGAATGGTAGAAAAGTTGCACTGATTTCTATAGGGATTAAAATATAGGTCCATGTCATCCCCGGAGGAGGGAAGGTTACACACGGGAGGGGCATCCCAGCTCGCGCCCAGGGTTGCAGGTGCCGCACGGGGCAGGGTGGGTGCCCAAGCCATTGTGCACGTGGGGGTCGGGGCACTGCGTGCTGGCGCAGGGGGCGGGGGAAAGAGGGTCGCTTATGTAACCTCGCGTGCGGGAGGGGATGAGCTCCAGATGGTGCTGAGGGCTGCAGGCAGCGGGAACAGGACCTAGGGTGGGTGGGGTGGCCCCTGCTGCACAGCGTGGCGGGTTACTTTTTTATTTTTACAGCTTGAGTTCGGGCCCAATCAGGTCCAAAAGTACCTTAAACCTTCTCCTGGATGAAAGGTTATCCCATGCAAAGTTTGGTTGCAGTAGCTCTTAAAGGCTGTGTCTAGACTACATGCCTCTGTCGTCAGAGGCATGTAGATTAGACACATAGGCAAAGGCAAATGAAGCTGCGATTTAAATGATCGTGGCTTCATTTAAATTTACATGGCTGCCGCGCTGAGCCGACAAACAGCTGATCAGCTGTTTGTCCGCTCAGCGCGCTAGTCTGGACGCTCCCCTGCCGACATCAAAGCCCTTTGTCGGCAGCCCCGTTATTCCTTGTGGGATGAGGTTTACCGGGGCTGCCGACAAAGGGCTATGATGTCGGCAGGGGAGCGTCCAGACTAGCGCGCTGAGCGGACAAACAGCTGATCAGCTATTTGTTGGCTCAGCGCGGCAGCCATGTAAATTTAAATGAATCCGCGATCATTTAAATCGTGGCTTCATTTGCCTTTGCCAAAACAACAAATCTACATGGCTCTGTCAATGGAGCCATGTAGTTTAGACGTACCCATAGTGTCCAAGTTATTAGCGCACAAACATACATACATTCTCCTTTATATATTATAGATCGATGTAATGTAATTACATTTAGCACAGTGGTCTGCAACCTATGGCTCTTGAGTCAAATATGGCTCAGTATGGAACCAAATGTGGTTTGTTTGTCATTCCCAAAATACATGTGCCTTTTTTAAAATTAAAATGAATAATTAATTCATAAGTTTATAAACGTGTAGCTTGAATGCGTGCATGAACCTAAATTTGACCAGTTATGATGTAAACTTCAAAGAAATATGCAAAAAGATGCAGCAGCAGAAGTCTCATTAAATAAAGTCTGTGAGTACTGTGTTTCATTTGTGCTATTATTAATCAACATGTCAATTATCAATAATAGTAAATTGTATATTTTCAGTCGTGCAAATGGGCATTCTTATACTGGCTCTTTGTTGACCATGTAGCTTGGCTCTTTGGTTTGAAAAGTTATCGACCCCTGATCTAGCAAAGTCACATGCTAGCCCTTGATAAAGAGCGAGAGAGAATACAGAAAGTACATCTGAACATCCATCTTGTCACGGCATCCCTGTTAGAACAAAGTGAAATGCTAGCCATTATCTTCCTCATTGCCATCGCCTGCCCCTCATCCCTAGTAGCATCATCTGGGCATCTTCCAAGGGCTACATCACTCTCCCGTTTAGAGATGTGAATGGTTAACCAGTAAGTGTCACCCTTCTCAGGTGCTCCAGCCTTGCCGAAGTAGCCCCCGTCTGCAGTGGTCTCAGCCTGGAATGCTGTGGGCAGGGGTGACCCCCACACCCCTGCCTACTCCTGCTTAATTGATTAACCAGTGCAACATAATGTTTAACTGATTAACGGATTAACCGTGATTTAACATCCGTCGTCCCCTGCAATATTCTCTCATGCAATTTTTATGGTCTTACATGCATATTTCATTGGGGATTTTTTCGTCTTCCTAGTTGGTAGTTCCTCACCCTACTAATGTCGGGGTGTCCTTCTATAGGTTAGTGTGTTAATGATGTCAACTGATTGTCATTTTTGTCAGTTTGTTGCCACCGCACTCTTGTGGTCACACATCTGCAGATGTTCTATCCAAAAGCCGATGTTAGCTCATGTTCCTGTGGTCACCTCGTGGAATGAGGAGTAACGGTAGTTCGAATTAGGATCTTTAATTCGAACTACCTACTCCGTGCCGCGTGTAGCCGCGGGCATGGAGTTCGGACTAAGGGGGATTTACAAATGGCGGCACCTGGGAACACGCAAATGAAGCCTGGGATATTTAAATCCCGGGCTTCACTTGCAACTCCGCTTGCCCTAATTACCCTACCTAGCTCGAACTAACGAGCTAGTGTAGACATACCCTTACAGATTACAGGCCTGTAGGTTCCTTGCATTACTGCTGCATAAAATAAGTGTTAAAGCTAGCTCTATGGGCTACAGTTGGTAATTCATTTACCATCCAGTGAGGTGGATTGCTTTGCTTTCAGAACAGGTATCTGTAGTATCTTTTATTGGACCAGCTTCAGTTGGTGAGAGAGACAAATTTCTGAGCTAAACAGAACTCTTCTTCAGGAGACTATCCTAAAATTTTGTCTTGCTTTCATGTTAGTTATCTGTTAATAATTAAATATTTCCTGAGATGTTTTTTCCCTGTCTCCCTAAAAATAAAATATTAACACACAATCTCATCAGATTTTGATCTTTTCTCCATTTTGTGAATAATGATAGATTATTTTTTTAGACGTTTTCCCTTTTCTCTTGGTTTGTTACATAACATAAAATTCAGCAATTTTACCTCTAACATATTATTGACTAGTATAAAATCCCTCGTGTTTTTCTGCTTTCCTAACCACTTTGTAAAAATGGATCCAAAATTCTCCAGCTTTGCACCCCTCTCTTTAATGACTAAGCATGGATATCAAGCGGTGTTCCCTGCAAGATGGGCGCTTGGGTGACCATCCAGGAGAGATTTAGATGTTGCCCAGATTATTAGCAGAGCACCCACAAACATCCATAGCTGGCAGCATTGTGTTTCTACTGGTGGTGCACATACACACATCCCTCAGTGCACATAACAAAATTTATTCTGCACATTGATGGAAAAATTAGAGGGAACATTGGATATCAGCTGTCAGATTTTGCCTTTTTCCATGTTGGTATCAAATGCCTATTAAAAAGCATTTCAAATATGGAGAGCTTCAATATTTAGTTGCAGTGTTTTCTCCCCGCACTTGCAGGGGAGTCAATGGCTATGTCTACACTCATGGCTTCTTGCGCGAGTAATATGCAAATGAGGCTAAGCGTGGAATATTGCCGAGCCTCATTTGCATACCTAATGAGCCACCATTTTTTTTCAGAAGAGGCTCTTGCGCAAGAAGGAGCTACACTGCCCCTTGCATAAGAAAAACCCACCTGCACAATGCCGTTACACCTGTTGCTTTTCAGGAAGAACGGCATTGCGCAAGAGGGTTTTTCTTGCGCAAGAAGGGGCAGTGTAGATGCTCCTTCTTGCGCAAGAGTCTCTTCTGAAAAAAATGGTGGCTCATTAGGTATGCAAACGAGGCTCGGCAATATTCCACGCTTAGCCTCATTTGCATATTACTCACGCAAGAAGCCGTGAGTGTAGACATAGCCAATGAGTATACCCCCTTCCCATTGGAGACTCATTTCTTTCCCCCTTTAGCTCTATTAAAATGTTTGCTGATGGAAGTGACTTGTCCCATACTTAATACACATTGAAGCCAAAGGCAGAATGGTGTCTCCCAGCTGCTCACAGGAGAGGTGGCTGGACCCTTTTCTTTTTCTCAGGGAGCACAAGACAAAAGCTCACTCACGCTTATTGCCATATCCCAGGACAGATTTGCTTTCCTGTGCACAAGGTAAGGAGCTGTGACACACTGGGGATTTTGAGGATTTATTCACCTTGGTATGTTGCTTTTGAGTTCTACTCTCCCACTCAAACTCATCTGAAGAAGTGGGTTTTGCCCATAAAAGCTCAATATATATATATTTGTTTTTAAGGTATCATAGGACTACATGCTGTTTCTATAGAAACCTCCTGTGTATGCCTCAGTTTCCCAGGGAACTACACCAATACCTAGATGATGATGGGAATTTTGGGTGTGATACACAGTGGCTGACACTCTTCATAACCTGAGCCCGGGAGTAAATGTGACCAGGTGACACCTTTTGCCTGGAAGCACGAGAAAGCCAGGCTTCTCCTCCAGCCTCAGGGGATGAGAGAGGGTCAGTCTGTGCTGGCTTGTTGCCCAAGACGAGCCAGGCCTTGGTTTTGAGGGCCCTCTCCTAAAGATGGATGGTGCTGGCTGCTTCTGGTTCTGTGCTGACAAGTCTGTTCTACGCTGTGTCCTTCTCGCCTAATAAACCTGTTCCACCTGCTGGCTGACAGTCAGATCTGGCTACAGATGGGGGTGCAGGGCCCAGTGACTCCCTCACACTTTGATGACAGGAGCAGGCAGAGGAAAAGCCAATTCTTGACTCCTGGCGTTAGCTTATCCCTTCATCCTGCCACTTCCCTGGTCATTCTTATGCAAACAGAGAACAGCAATTCCCGCGGTCCAGTGACACTTTGTTGTTTATTGGGGTTAGCTCTCCCCAAACCCTGAAACTGCTATGGCCGGCAGAGAATAGCCGCAAGCAGCGGGTAGGCACTCTTTCCCGCCGGTTGCAGTATGGAGCTGCTGCAGGTAGAGTACAGGCATCCCTGCCTGCCAGCCCCAGGAGGAAGCTGCAGCAGCCAGGGCAGCTCTGTGCGGGGCCAGCAGGGAAGAGGTCAGTGTAGCAAGTCCAGCTCTTAGGTGGATGGGGGGACGACTGTGCGAGTCTATGTGCCATAGAGCCTTATGCACCCCCTGATCTGATTAGATCACGAGGTACAGGGCGATGGGTGGCATTTAAGAAGCATCAGAGGGTGGTGACCTGTGTCCCACTGGTTGTGCCGAGGCCGTTGTTGTAAGTACATGTGTGTAGTGATTCAGTAGAGTCTACCGACAACTATCCCTGTACGCCGCTTAACAATAAACCTGGCTGGGCACCTTCGATCCTTATCTGATTTGTGGTCTTTGGGGGCCCTCTCGGGGTCCGTGGTGATCATTGGGCCCTCATAATTGAGCACACATACGCAAGTAGCCTTCAGGTTATCATCATTGACAGAGCCAGAGACCTGTCTGGACACCACGGCAGTACATCGTCCTGACTACAGTATGCAAGTTCCTCTTTTCATAATTTACAGCAAGATAAGGGTTTGGTTATCTGGGGAGGTGGGCGGGAGAAGTCTGAAGCTTCCTCTCCATGCGTACAGGGATGCATAAAACCATACAGAAAAGGGAATCACTAGGCACGTGTGAAAGGGACTGGCAGGGGGGCCCCTCTCCTTACAGGACTACCCGAGCTCTGAGCCTCCCATCTTCCAAGCACCCTTTAAAGAGGGCAGAAGGGGGGGCTTCAGCTCTCCCCCATTTGTACGGAGATAATTCTGACTGCTCCCCTTTATCAGGGAGTGAGGGGAAAGTGCCCAGTTTGCTGCGTTCCTCGCTCTGTCTGGGTAGTGCAGGGAACAGACGAACCTGGAGCTGCCTCAGCTGGGGAACATGCTCCCCTCCCCCAGCTGTGCATGCTGGAGCTGCAGCGACCATGGAACTGTGGTCAGAGAAGGCTGGATTAGCCCTCTCTCCCCAGAGCAGCCTGCGTTTGGAACCCCTCCTCCCCACCTCTGCCCCAGAGCAATGATTTAAATGAAGAAAAAAAAATTGAGTTAAGAATCCAAGCAATGACAGGGAAATCGTCTAGTTAATGCATATAATCTAAAGATCGGGAAACCGTTTGAAACTCCTCCCAGCCGTATGTCATTTGCAGCTTTTATAAGCAAATTCTCCACTCCATTTATCTATCTTATGAATGAAATGATTGAATAGTACCAGATCTAGGACTGAGTCCTGTCGGACCTCATTATGTACCTCCTCCCAGTTTGACAGCCAACCATTAATAATTGTTATTTAACTACAGTGTTTCAAGCAGTTGTGCACTCATTTTGTATTGCTTTCATTTCCCTAGTTTACTTGTTAGAACGTCATGTGGGCTTGTGTCAAAAACTTTATTAAAATCAACATACATTAAGTCTTCAGTGTTCCGCAGATCCTGAAGGCCAATATTCCTGTGAACAGTGTTCCCTGTAAGATGAGTGATTGGGCAGCCCATGAGGAGAATTCAGGTTCCACCCATTTGATTGGCAGAGCACCCACAGCCAGCAGCATATGTTTATATTTGTGGTGCACATCTGCATATGTCCTGGTGCACATAATATTTATTCTGCACATGGATGTGAAAAATTAGGGGGAACATTGTCTCTGAAGGCATAAAATTAGATCCGTTTGGCATGATTTGTAAATGATAATCCATGCTGGCTGTAATTTATCACTTTACTTATCCTCTAGGTGCTTCTCAGCTTATGGTTTAATACAATTTTCTTTTGAGGTTTCTAAGGCTTGACTGGTCTTTGGTTCCCTGATCTTCATTGTTCCCCCTTTTAAGGACAGGTTTTATGTTGGCTCTTTTCCAGTTGTGGGACCTCACTGTCCTCTAGGAGTTGTCAAAGATAATTGCTAACTGTTCCAAGATTGTTTCAGCTAATTCCTAGAGAGTTGGGTAGTATGAATTTCATTAGTCCTTGCTGATGGTAATCCAGCTACTTTTTTCCAAATATTTTGTAACCTGTTATTTCCCCATTGTGGTTTCTGTTCCTTCACCCTTTTGGTTAAGAATAACTGTTTTAAGTATCTGGTCACTATTAAACTTCTCTAGTGAATGTAAAAAGGCATTAAATGCCTTAGACTTTTTGATGTTATCTACTAAGAGCTCTCCTTCCTTGGTAAGTTGAGAACTTACACTTTCCTTTACCTGACTCTTCCTCCTAACATATGTCTAGAACCCTTATCTTATTGCCTTTCATATCACTTACTAGGTATAACTCATTTTGAGGGTTAATCCTTCTAATTTTGTCCCCACATGCTTGTGCTTTTAGTTTGTACTTCTCCGTAGACCTTTGTCCATTAATTCCTTTTTTATTTTCTGGTCATTAAAGAGTTCCTGATAAAATCATATTGCCCATTTACGATTCTTCCCATTGTGATCATTTGTTGTTGCTCCTTTACTATTTTCTTTGAGAAACTGCCAGCTCTTTTAAACTTTCTTTTTTTCCACTTCCGATTTTATTCCCTTGGAACCTCATTTACCAGCTCTGCGGTTTTTGAAGTCTGCTTTTTTTTAAGCCCATTGTCCTTCCTCTCTTACTCGCCTTCCTTCCTTCCCATAAAGAATCTTGAAATTTGTCATTTCATGATCTCTTTTACCCATATTGTTTTCCACCTTCAGTTTTATAACTCCTTCCTTCCTTTTAGAATCCAGTCTAAAATGTCTGCCTACCATCCTCTGGAAGAAAGAGGTGTCCCCAAAGCATTCCAAGAACTTACTGGAGATGATGTGCTTGGTTCAGTACATTGTCTCTCACGTGTCTGAGTAGAACTAGTTTTCCCCATTATCAACTGTGCTTTGAATTTTACTGTGACATGCAGGGCAGCCTAGCACATCAGCATGCAGAGAGCGTGTGCCCGTGGGGAATTGTGCTATGAAATGATTTCCTATTCTGACTTGTTCCCAATTGCCCCCTTTTTTCCCCCCTAACAGGCTGCAGTGTGATGTCCGTGCTTTGTGGCAGATCATTCCATCCTTCCATTGACCAAGGAAGGGAAATGGCTGCAGCGGAACCAGTGCAGGTAGGGGTTATCTGGGAGTTGCTGGTGGGTTCCCTTGGAGGGAAAAAGCAGTAAATCCATGGGGTGTGGGCTTGGCCTGGAGTCGGAAGGGGCCAGGAAATCCACAGAGAGGAGAAGGTGGGGGTGGGGTTGGGGGAGCAGACTGAGACAAACCTACTGAGACTTATTTGCTGTGAGGCCTAGATCCTAGCAACAGGCCCCTGGGCTCTGTGGGTGGGAATTCCCTGATTTGTCCAACAGGAAACAGCCCCCCTGGACAGGGCTGAGAACTGATCAGACCCCAATACTGGAGCCTGAGCCTACCTGCCAGAGGTTGTGGGGAGATGCAAAGGGGCACCTGCCAGTGAGGCCCCAGGAAAGACACCACGTCCCCTCCCATCTGGATGCTGGCAATGGGGAGGGGCTTGGGATTCCCACCAGGGAGCTGTCCCTGGACACTGCTGGCAGCTCCAACTCCTGTATCCGCCTCTGGCTGGTAGGCAAGTGATGAATGTGAAGATTCCTGCCCCTTCTCTCTGCTTGGGGGGAAGGGAGGGGCTCTTTTTCTCCTCTCGCCTTGCAGCTTCCCGGTTGCTCTCATGAGATGGGGTGGGGTGAGACTATGCTGCCTCCCAGAGCTTCCATGTGATTGGCTCCTTTCTCCTGTGAATCGTTGGGTAGCAGGTATTGAATGGGAGGGGCCTTGCTCTTTCAGGGGCTGGTGACCTTCGAGGAGGTGGCTGTGCATTTCACCAGGGCCGAGTGGGCACTGCTGGACCCTGCTCAGAGAGCCCTCTACAGAGCCGTCATGCAGGAAAACTACGAGAACGTGACCTCGTTGGGTAAGGAGTCCTGTCTCTGCGATTCTCAGAAGGGGAGATGACCAATTAAGGTGCCCATTATCCTCTACAAGGAACCCTCAACTCTGGCCTGTTGGCGAGGTGCTGAAACAGGACAATGACACGTGCACCAGCACTCTGCTTTCCCCTTAATACCCACTCTTGGACCAGAACACAAGGAGAGTACACCACAAAGTCCAACGTCATCCCTTTGCTAAGGCAAAGCTTGGCATTGGGTGCTGTATAAGGAGCAGGAGCTACTTACATGTGGCCTGCACTCAGTCACTGAGCCTGCTGCACACAGTCCAGCTCAGCTTTCCCTAATGTTACCCCAAATTTTCCCTGGCCTGGGGGATTCCTTCTGAGTCGTTGCCATCACGTACCCCTCGCTGAGCACAGGAGACTACTCGTGTGAATATCATCAGAGTGCTGACAACCCCCATGGGAAGAATGCACCTTTCTGCAGCTTTATTGATGTTCCTACAATACTCAGCACCAGGGTTCCAGCTAATTATTTTATGTCCATGTGTGGAATGAATTTTGTTATGTGCACCAATGCGGAGAGGACCCATGACACATCACCTGCATGTTGGTTCACATAACAAAATGCAATCTGTATGTAGACCATATGTAGTGGGGGCAGGACTCAGGCATTTGGAATGCGGGAGGGGGCTCAGGGTTGGGTGCAGGGGAGGGCCTGAGGTTTTCTGGTGGGGGGTGCAGTCTCTGGGATGGGACAGGGAATGAGGAGTCTGAGATGCAGGAGAGGGCTCAGGGCTGGGGCAGAGGGTTGCAGTGAGGGTTGCGGGAGGGCTGTGGATGAGAGGGTTGCAGTGTGGGAGGAGGTTCAGGGCTGGGAGAGTGGGATTGAGTGCAGGGGGCAAAGCCTGTGGCTGGGGCTGCAGGAACTGGGATGTGGCTGGGAATGTGGGTTTTGGGGTAGAGAGAGGGCTCCCTGAACCCTGTCTCATCATAGCATCTGTGGGTCAGGTGAGAGGCACCTCTCTGCCAGCTGCAGCAGCTCCAGTGGAGCTGTGTTGGTTTGGGGGAGGGGCACTTCCCCCCCCCCCCCCCCCCCAAGCACGGCAGCTCTGTGCTGAGGCCAGCAGGCAGAGGCAGGAGCGAGATGTGTTAAGTAACCACACAACCTAGAGGGAACTTAGTTGAGTGCTGAAATGACGAAGTTGCACATGCCCCTCTCTTCATATCACAGTCCCAGCTTTTGCCTGGCTGCTCCAGCTGTTCCCTGCACCATTCATTTAAAGCTACAGTTTGCCCAGTGCACACAGCTGGGGGGGATGGAGATAAATGGCAGCATTCAAACCCATAGAACACCAGACAAACAATGGCATGTTCTCTTCATCCTTCCACCTCTTCATTATCGATTATTGATTGTAAGGCCAGGAGCTACTATTAGGTCATTGAGTCTGACTTCCTGTGTAATACAGTTTTGTCTAGTTACCATTGTAGGGAGCTGAATACCTTCAGTTATCGTGAGAACAGCTTCCAGAAAGGCATCCATGCTTGACTCAAAGACTTCAAGAGATGGAAAATTTCTCACTTCCCTAGGTAGTTGGTTAACTTTGTATGACCTTTACTGACCTATTGTCAGTGATGTTTGCCAGTGCCCAGGTTGAGGGTAGGAGCAGAATTCAACTTGCATTGTGTGGTGGTATGTTCTTTCTTGGTTTTCCGCAGTTTTAACTTTCAACACCATTCACATGCTGAAAGGGTGTGGGGCAGCACAGGGGAACCTTAATTCAGCTTCAGTATAGTTTAAGGGCATTTAACATCCTTGATTTCTTTTTAAAGGATTTTTGGCCACTATATGAGTGTCTATATTACAGTGTTTGCCAGCCACCTATGTCAGGGAAGGATGGGATTTTTTTTTTCTTTTCCCCACACCACTTGCCAACAGAAGAGCATTTGCAAAACTCTTAATTCCCTACCATTCCAAAATCTCCATGTAAAATTGTGAGCACTTCAGAACATTGTACTTAACACAGACATTTTGGTGTAAGGATAAAACTTCGAAGAAAAACTCCTTCAGAATATCAGAAAGAGCTGCAACGTGTGTTGCAAAGCCTCTGCTTGAGCTTACTTGATTTGTATACATGGATTTTCTAAAGCTACACCAAACTATAAGGTCTAAGGGTTTTAAACTGCAACTCATTGTGATCTTTGTCAAACTTTGTAATCTGTGTAACTCTCAGAAATTTACTGTAAGCGGCAACTTTGTAATCTTTTTAACTCTCAGCCACCTTGCTTGTAACTTCTCTAAGCTGCATTCTCCCCTGGGTGAATGGAGAGAGAGTGTGAAAGTGTGTTTGAAGAAGACTGGGAACAATGGAGCACATTTCAATGAGTTATCACAGTCTGGCAGGGCCGGCCCAAGACCTTTTGGCGTCTTGGGCCTGGGCGCGCGGCGCTGCCCCCGGGCACACGGCGCATGCGCTGCCCAGCCTGGCTCGGCCAGCACTGCTGGCATGCGCGCCGAGCTGTGCAGGGCTCTGCAGCTGTGGGGGGAAGGGCGCTGCTGGCCGGCGCCGTAGGGATGCGGGTGGGCCGGCGCTGCAGGAGCCGGGTGCGCAGCTCCTGATGGCAGCTCTAAGGGATGCCGTGCGCCCCTTACAGCTGCCATCAGGCACTCCTCATCGGTTGGCGCCCTGGGTAGCTGCTTGGCTTGTCCATGCCTCCGTCCGGCCCTGCAGTCTGGGCATGCTCCTTGCTGGATAAAGGGAAGTCCGGGCATGCTCCCTGAGGATGAGGTGAATGAGCGACAGGAGCCATTCAGACACTCTGTAAAGAGAAGGAGCACATGGGAGATGCTCTCTTTTTCCTTCCCCTGCTCCTGAGAAGCTCCTCTCCAGTGTCTCTCCTCCTGACCAGCTTCCGCAGCCAGGATGAACAGACAGACCCTCCAAGATCCACATGCCTTGGCTCCTTTTGCAACCCGTATGTCTGTGTAAATGTGTGAGTGCATGAATGAATGGAGGGGTGTGTGCTTGTTTGCTTGTGTGTGAGTGAGAGTGAGAGTGTGAGAGTTCTGTCTTCTTTAGTTTAAACCTTTGGTGGCTGCTTTATCCTCTATAGTTTTACCTAGTGGAAATAAATCTATACTAGTGTAACCCTAGGGTGGTCTCCAGTGAGAATATTTTTTGGGGTAACATCGTGCGCTGTCTGAAAGCTGTCCGTGACAGAGCTCAGACTCAAATCCATAATTTATCACGGGTTCAGTGCCTATAGCATGTTGTCTTGAGCTAACTAGTTACTGTGACCACAGATCGCTGGGAACTTTTAAAAGACCTTCATCTTGCTGTGCATGTGAATTTCTATCTGTTTAGCTCATAGTTTGATGATGGTGTTGGGTGGAAGGTTTGAGATTTATTAGGAACTGGAGAACTTCTTGGGAAAGGAGGAATCTGTATCAGAAGGTGGGCTCCACATTAACCAAAATAGAACAGACATTTGGTATGTAAAATAAAAAGCAATAGAGATCTGATGTTAAACTAAGGGCTGGGGGAAAGCTGAGAGCTGTGGAGGAACATGAGGTCTGGACAGAGCCATCCGTTGTGGAGGATTTCTTCATGGGGAGTTGCTGTGGTGTGGAGAAAGTGAATAGGAAAAGTTATTTACTTGTTCCCATAATGTAAAAACTAGGGGCCACCAAATGAAAGTAATGGGCAGCAGGTTTAAAACAAATAAAAAGGAAGTTCTTCTTCATACAGCACACAGTCAGCCTGTGGAGATTGTGAGGCTAGGACTATAACAGGGTTTAAAAGAGAACTAGATAAACTCCATGAATGTAAGTCCATTAATGGCTATTAGCCAAGATCGGCAAGGAATGGTGTCCCTACCCTGTCTGTCAGAGGGTGGAGATGGATGGCAGGAGAGAGATCGTTTGATCATTACCTGTTCAGTTCACTCCCTCTGGGGCGCCTGGCATTGACAACTATCTGGAGACAAAATACTAGGGTGGATGGACCTTTGGTCTGACCTAGAATGGCCATTCTTATGTTCTTAACTTCTATCCTCACCTCTCTAATATAATTAAGAACAGGTAGTAGCTGAAGAGAGGGAGGTCTATTCAATTTGCATCACATGAAAGCAAACAACTAAATAGTGACAAATTAGACAAGTTCTTGCCTGCAAATGGGAGAAGGCTAAATACCAGGGTGAGTGAAGTTGGGTGCCTGCTTTTAAATAAAGTTATTAGCCAAAATAGACATTACAGCCACTTGGTGAAATTATAATTAATGGGATATGGTAATACCAACATACAAACTATATAGAAATGACAGAGTAGGTTGTGCTGGTGGGGGAGTGGCACTATACGTGAAAGGAAAAAAAAATTAAATGAATCAAAGTGTGTCATAGTATCTACACTGATAGAAATTCCATGCTTGGATAACAAGAGTATAGCAGTAGGAATATGTTACTCACTACCTGCTCATGATGGTGACCATAAAATGCTCAGAGAGCTTAGAGAGGATATAAAAATAGAAAACTCAATCATAATAGGGATTTCAAAGCTATTTCCATATTTCCTGGGAGCCTGTCATCTCAGAATGGGATGCAGAGAAAGAGCTTATAGAAATGATTAATGGCTGCTTATTGGAGCAGCTAATCCTTGGAACCCGTGAGGCAAGAGGCGATTCTTGATTTAATAGTTCTGATTGGCACACAGTGTCTGCTTCAAGAGGTGAATATAGCTAAACCATTTGGCAAGAGCAAGCATAATGTAATTGAATTTAACATTTTTGTGAGGGAGGAAATGGCAATGAACCCCAGCACAGTGGCATTTCTTTTCAGAAAAGGAAACTGCAAGCAAATAAGAAAGCTAGTCATTAGGACATTAAAAAGAACACTCACCAAACTGAAATACCTACAAACTGCATGTAAACTCGTTAAAAAACATCATAAAATAAGCTAAGAATAAATGAATACCCCGAATGAAAAAAACAAAAACAAATCCCAAAACAGTAAGAACACTAAGGATATGCCACCATGGCTAAACAACTGAGTAAAGGTATTGAGAAGCAAAAAGGCATCTTGTAAAAATTGGAAATCAAACCCTGCTGAGGAAAAGAGGAACATAAACTCTGGCAAGTCAAGTGTAAATGGCCATGAATAAATAAAAATTGAAGAGCAACTAGAAAAAGTCTATTAAACAATCACCAATTTTGTGAAGTACACCAAGGGCAGCAAGTTGGCCAAACAATCAGTGGGGCTGCTAAGGAATTGATGTGTTAAATGAACATTGAAGGCAGCCAATGCCATTTCAGAGCATCTAAATAAATCCTTTGCATCACTGCAGAGGATGTGAGGGTCTTTCCTGCACCGGAATCAATCTTTTTAGGTGGCAAATCATAGAAAATTAGCGTTAGAAGAGACCTCAGGAGGCATCTAGTCCAACTCCGTGCTCAAAGCAGGATCAACCCCAATTAAATCATTCCAGCCAGGAGGATGGAGCTAGGCTGGTCTCAGTTGTGACAGATGTTGCAGCAGGGGAGGTGTAGATTGGATATTAGGAAAAACTAGTTCACTAGGAGGGTGGTGAACTACTAGGTTACCTGGAGAGGTAGTGGTCTCTCTATCCTTATAGGTTTTTACACTGGCAAGTTATTGTGCTGAAATTTTCTTGTTCAGGGATGTGAAAAATCAGCCCCCCCCCCCAGCATATAAGTGTAGATGAAAACAACAAGGAGTCCAATGACACGTTAGAGACTAACAAATTTATTAGGGTATTAGAGCATAAGATTTCATGAGCAACAACTGACTTCCTCAGATGGTGAAGAAAGAAGGAAAGAAAGAAAGCGTAAGAACATAAGAACGGCCATACTGGGTCAGACCAAAGGTCCATCCAGCCCAGTATCCAGTCTGCTGCCAGGGGCCAATACCAGATGCCCCAAAGGGAGGGAACACATCGGAGAATCATTACTTGACCCCTTTCCTGTCATCCATTTCCAGACAGAGGCTAGGGACACCATTCCTACCCATCCTGGCTAATAGCCATTGATGGACCTAACCTCCATGAATCTATCTTGCTCTTTTTTGAACCCTGTTAAAGTTCTAGTCTTCACAACATCCTCTGGCAAGGAGTTCCATAGGTTGACTATGTGCTGAGTGAAGAAAAACTTCCTTTTATTCGTTTTAAACCTGCTGCCTATTAATGTCATGTGGTGACCCCTAGTTCTTATATTGTGGGAATTATAACTTTTCCATATTCACTTTTCTACATCAGTCATGATTTTATTAACCTCTATCATATCCCCCTCTTAGTCTTCTCTTTTCTAAGATGAAAAATCCCAGGCTTTTTAATCTCTCTTCATAGGGGACCCATTCCAAACCCTTGATCATTTTTGTTGTCCTTTTCTGAACCTTTTCCAATGCCAATGTATCTTTTTTTGAGATGAGGCGATCACATCTGTATGCAGTATTCAAGATGTGGGTGTACCATGGTTTTATATAGAGGCATTAAGATATTTTCTGTTTTATTCTCTTTCCCTTTTTAAATGATTCCTAACATTCTATTTACTTTTTTGACTGCTGCTGCACACTGAGTGGATGATTTCAGAGAACTATCCACAATGACTCCAAGATCTCTCTCTTGAGTAGTTGTAGCTAAATTAGTCCCTGTCATATTGCATACAGGGTCTTAATGTCCACCCATCCACCTCTTCCTATTTCTGTTCTGTGGCTGTGCTTCCTCTGGAGAGGATCTGGTTAATGTAAAAGTAAAAATGGCTGCCAGATCTATCAGCAGAACACTGAATCAATCAGGTAGTAATGATGTCATTTAACAGGCATTTGCCAACCCCAGGGAGATACTGTCAGTTTCTTAATTTTTTTGTCTACAGGACCTTAGTTTTAAAATTTGTTTTTAAAATATTTTATTAGTGTGTTGCTAAAGATTTTTGTCATCCTCCTCCTCCAGCTGCTATCAGGCATACGGTCACCAGTTTAATAGTACTGCATAGGGCCCCATAAATACTGAGGATGGCCCTGCATGGTAATACAAACACTTATTTTCTAATACAGTACTGAAAACTTAATTCAGTAAGGCTTGAGTTAATTCGCTAAAGATGGTCCAGGATATTGCAGGACATTGTTGTCTCTGTCAAACTCATGTCTAGTTCTATCCATCTTTCTCTTATCTTATTCCTAGATTCTCATATTTTGGGTCAAAGGCAGTTTTTTGTTGAGTTTGTAGACTGTCCAGCACAACGGGATCCTGGTCCATGACCCAGCACTATTGGGTGCTTTGGTAATAGAAACCGTAAATGATTAATAAATGGGGAGGTTCTGGGCAGCAGCAGGGAGGTGTGAGAGAGCTAGAAGAGGAAGGTTTGGAACAAAGAGTGCCTGTGAGCCAGCTGCAGGGAGTTACGTAGGGCTGGAAGAAATGGAACTGAAGGGTCTGGAAGGTTGATGCTAGTTCGATTAAAGGGAGCGTGGGTGCTCCAGGAAATAGGGGTGCTAGCTATAGGAAGGAGCAAGGGGACACATTTTTGGGATGTTCTCTTGGGACAAAGGAACGATTGAGATAGTGGGATGATGGGAAGCAGAGACTTTGGGGGAGCTGGTAGCAAGGAGGGATGTGGCAATGGGAGAGGAGGAGAGAGAACAAGCAGTGGCTACTTCTCAGGCTCCATGAGACAACGAAGGATGAGATAACGTAGAGGAAAGCATGTGGGGATGGGGGTAACAGAGTTTGACAGGGCCCTTCCTTGTCTTTCTGAGGCCAACTCTATACCGGCAAGTTACAGCACAGCAGACCAGTTCCCAGGAGTGTAACTCCCGAGGTGTTGACAGTGGTAAGGCACTTGGTGCACACTAGCCCTGCAGTTGCTGTGCTCTAGTAAAACAACTCAGTAAGAAGTGTAGAGTTGGCTGCATAGTGATTACAGCACTGAGCCAATGTGGACGCCATGGTGTACTGCAGCGCAGTGACAAGGAGTCCTGTGGCACCTTATAGACTAACAGATGTATTGGAGCATAAGCTTTCGTGGGCAAAGACCCTGCATCTGACGAAGTGGGTCTTTGCCCACGAAAGCTTATGCTCCAATATATCTCTTGGGCTGTGTCCAGACTCGGGTTTTTTCGGGAAAAGTAGCCTTTTCCCGAAAAAACTTCCCCTGCATCCAGACTCAAGCCGCGTTCTTTCGAAATTATTTCGAAAGAACGCGGCTTTTCTTTCGATGGCGGTAAACCTCGTTTCATGAGGAAGAACGCCTTCTTTCGAAAGTTCCTCTTTCGAAAGAAGGTGTTCTTCAATGTAAATAGGGCTTCCTCGAAAGAGAGCATCCAGACTCGCTGGGTGCTCTCTTTCGAAAAAGCGGCTTGCTCTTTCGAAAGATCCACCTGCAGTCTAGACGCGATCTTTCGAAAGAGGCTCTTTCGAAAGATGCTTTCGAAAGAGGCTCTTTCGAAAGATGCCTGCAGTCTAGACATAGCCTTGGTGTATAAGGTGCTACAGGACTCCTTGTCGCTTTTGCAGATCCAGACTAACATGGCTATCCCTCTGATACTTGCAGCGCAATGACAGGCCACCAGAATCTGTCCCACAATGCCTCTTCTTGCCTCCCTGGTCATTGTTTTGGACTCTGCTAAGGTGACCAACCCTTAGACCTGCCCTTTGCATTCCTTTGGAATTTTGAAAGTCCTTTTCCTTTTTGCTCAGTGACGTGCTCTTAGTGCATCTTTCCAGGTGACCATTTCTGCTCAGTGCACCAGGAGATCCTGTACTTGGAGCCATGCTGAGGTGCTGGACCTCAGCAGCGTTCGGGGAGAGGAGTCTGTTCTGTTCCAGCTGTGCTCCAGCCATTGCAAGTATGGTACATATGGACAGATCTGGAGATACCGGAAGGGGCCATGACCGGGATCCGCTGCAGTGCAGGATCAAAATGAAGGAGCTGTGAAATGCCTACCCCAAGGCATGGGAGGCAAAGTGCTGCTCCAGTGTGAACCCACAACCCACTGGGTCTACAAAGAATTGGAAGGGATATGTTGGGTGGAAACATACCCTGTGGGTTTTCCGGGGCCTCAGAGAGGACTGAGCCAGGAGGAGGAAATCAGACAAGGGTGAGGTGAACCCACAGCTGAAGGATGACTGTCTACAGATGCATGTGCTCAGGAGAGCTCTTCTGCTCCAGAGGAGGCCAGCCAGGCACAGCAGTCGGAGGTTGGGGAAGCACAAGCAGCAGCAGGTGCACCTGGTAAGTGGCTTTGATTCTGGAAGTGTTAAAGTGCATTGTTGGGGGTGAGGACATTGTAGAAAGTGGGCCTGGGTCTGTGCGGTGCTAGTACCAACGTAGGGCTAGTCAGATGTTGAACAAGGCATTGATGGACTCTCTCACCTCACGGTAATTGGCCTCACAGATCTCATCAAAAATGTCATGGAGATGCTGGACTATTTGCTTCTGCAGGTTCTATGGCAGAGCTCCTGTGTTCACTGTCCCGTTAAGGATAACATTCCCACACCACTCTGCCGTAAGTGGGGGATGGGAGACCATTGCTGCACATAGACAAGTCATGTAAGGCCCAGGATAGAAGCCCCAGTCTTGCAGAAGATCCTCTCTTGCTTCCTTTCTCACCCTTAGCAGCAAAATATCCCCCCAGGAAAATGGGTGCACATTAGTGATCATAAGGTCCCCCTTACAGTGGTGCTCCCCAAGACACACCTCCCAAGATGATGGTAAGGTCCTGCCTGAATGAAATCTCCTGGCCTTGTGCTTAACTCACCATTTTGGGGGGCTTATGTCTTATGTGCCCCTTGCCTTGGGACTGCCAGTCAATGATAGGTATGTGAACAGTGCTTGTGCTTACACTGTAGTGTCTGTGCTCTGACTGGTGTGAACAATGGTCCCTCTGTAAAATGTAGCGTTTTGGCTTCACAGATTTAACCTTGGGATCCCAGCCATCCTTGTTATCACCTGCTGAACGCCTGTGCAGGGCAACGGAGCACCCTTGGAAAGCTAAAGATGCCATGATGCATGAGGTGATGCTGTGGGCTGCTGCCGAAAAGAAAGAACTGAAGGAGCGGAGGGACAATGAGAGGAGGGAGCGAAAGGAGAACACTGAGCATCAGAACAAAGCCGTAGAGTGGCTCTTAAATATTATGACACTGATGTGTTTCAGGTGCTTCTAGACTGCAAATGGAGCATCTCCATGACTGCCCCTCAGCCTCTGTCACAAATCTGTTTTCTATGCACCTCTCTCACCACCAGCATATTTTGGCCACTATCCTGTCCCCACTCAGCACCCACTGCACTCCACACCTGTGCCTTCACTGTTCTGCCCTGCAGATTCTCACAGATACCCAGTGCATTCCAACCCTATCCCCATGCAGGTTAGCCCGGATGAAGGGCAGTACCTATTACACAGCACCTCAGGCAGCATGGCTACACATGATACCTGGACATACACAACTCTGTAAACATGCCACTGCCTCACCTCCTCAATCCTCCCCCGTCTTCCCCATAAACTGCAGAAGTGTCATGCATGGGTTTTTTGTTTAATAAATGGAATTCTGGAGAATCAGAACATTCTTTATTCCAATGCATGAAAACAAGCAAGCACACCCTAGCAAAACAAGAGGCACTATTGTGCTAAGTTCACTGTAGGGACCAGAGTCCACAACTAGCATTGCACCCAGTGCACTCCCATGCTTAGCTACAAATATTACTACTGGCTTTCAGCATCAATTTGCTGCCTCAAGGCTTCCCTGATCCTTATGGCCCTCCTCTAATGGCCCTGGTCTCAGGATTTTCAAACTCAGCCTCCAGGCACTGAACCTCAATTGTCCAGCCATGAGTAAAGCTTTCACTTTTCCCTTCACAAATAGTATGGAGAGTACAGCACTCGGCTACAACCATAGGAATGTTATCATTGGCCAGGTCCAGCTTTCCATACAAACATCATCAGCGGGCTTTTAAATAGCCGAAAGCAAACTCCACAGTCAATTTGGCACCTGCTCAGCCTGTTGTTGAACTTCTCTTTACTGGTGTCAAGGCTTCCAGTATATGGCCTCATGAGCCAGGGCATGCGGGGTCTTCGAGGATCATAATGGGCATTTCGACTTACCCCACAATGATCTTCTGGTGAAGGAAGAAAGTGCCCACTTGCAGCTTCCTGAGCAAACCAGTGTTCCAAAAATGCATGTGCCATGCACCTTTCCAGACTAGCCTGTGTTAATGTCTGTGAAATGCCCACAGTGATCCACAAGCAGCTGGAGAACTATGGAGAAATACCCTTTTTGGTTAATGTTCAGAGTGCAAATTATCAGGGGGTAGCCGTGTTAGTCTGGATCTGCAAAAGCAATGAGGAGTCCTGTGGCACCTTATAGACTAACAGATTTATTGGAACATAAGTTTTCGTGGGCAAAGACCCACTTTGTCAGATGCATGTGTAGGTGGCCTGGTACCAAAATTGGAATGTGTGTGCCATCAATCACCCCTCTTTCCCACTCTGCAGTTAAAGAAGCCCATGTGTGCAAATCCATCCACAATTTCATGCACATTGCCTGGAGTCAAGGTCTTTCAGAGTAGGATACAATGGATGGCCCTACACACTTCCATCAGCATGAAGCCAGTGGTCCGTGTTGACACTCCAAATGAATTGGTGACCAAACAGTAGCTGTCTAGAGATGCCAGTTTCCACAGTGCAGTTGCCATATGCTTTTCCACTGGCCGGGCAGCTCTCATTCTCATGTCCTTGCCCTACCGGGTGAGTGCAAGCTCAGAACACTGTCCCGTAAAAGTGGCTTTCCTCATCCAAAAGTGCTGCCCCCGCTGCTCATTGCCCCAGACTTGCATGACGATATGATCCCACCACTCAGTGCTTGTTTCCTGATTCCAAAAGGAGCATTCCAGAGTGGTTGGCACCTCCGTGAATGCCACAAGAAATCTCCTGTCTCTTGTCTGATGCATAGAAAGGCCAGTGTCTGACTCCTCCTCATCACTTTGCAGCTTCAGGAAGAACTGGCCTGTCATTTTATCACGTGTTAGTGAGACCTATTGGTATTTTCTTCAACAGTTTGGGATTCATTCCTGCAGACTGAGGAAGTAGAGCACGCTGCAGAAAAGATGTCGAAAGATGGTGCCAAATAGGGATGGGAGCACAGGGTATGTTGGGATTTGAAGCAATGCACCATAGGGCATTGGGACAGGAACCAGGATGCCCTACAACCCCCTTTCTGACGGAAGAGGAAGAAGTGCTCAGTGGAATAGCTGCTTAGAGTGCACCCATCCAAATGGCACTGCAAGTTCTGTAAATGTGGTTATGCTACAACATTGGCAGCTGGCAGTGTGACACACAACAGTGTTTTCACTGCTGCTGTCCATGTCGATAGGTCTCACTACACTGATAACGCTTTACAGCTGCCAGTGTAGACAACACCGGAGTGTCTCCCTTTAGTTTTCAGGTCTTGTGCCTTTCTTCCTCCTGCACTGTCTCTGGGCTTCTCTTGATCAGTTAGAAGCAGTTCCTGGGGGATTTTCTCTGTTTCTGGAGTCTGCACTTTCTGTGAGATGGAGTTAGCTGCTCTGGGTTT
Source organism: Pelodiscus sinensis (assembly GCF_052426305.1). NCBI lineage: Eukaryota > Metazoa > Chordata > Testudines > Trionychidae > Pelodiscus > Pelodiscus sinensis. The sequence continues at coordinate 13,244,722 of NC_143073.1, read as the reverse complement.
TAGGAGTTGCTTTCATCAGGAGTGTCTGTCTGTGTGTGTTCCCAGTAGGCATGAACACTGCTAAATTCCTTATAAGAAAAGGGTCTTTTGAGAACATGGGGAGCTGGCCCCAGGATTTGGCTGCTTTAAAAAGGGCTGGGGTTAAAATAACAGATTTTTTGCGTGTGTGACAAATGTCCCATAAATTCACCTGATCTCATTTTTCTTCTTTCCCCTGAGCAGGGTTTCCAGTTTCCATATCTGATGTTATCTCCCAGCTGGAACAAGGGAAAGAGCCATTTTCCCCAGGTCTCCAGAGCTCAGAAGAGAGAGAGATCCCGAGAGGTAGCTGCACAGGTGAGTGATCATTAAAGCTACTTGTCTCCTGAAGGAAACAGTGATTTCCAACAAAGACCCTGTCAGCTCTCTGGGTTCAAGATTGTTCCCAGCAGGTGTCTTCTCCTTATGGCAGACATTGCTCATGGCTTCCTACCTTTCCCTGAATGTGTAGTTGGAATTTTAATGCAGAATTGATCCGCTCTTTTTTCCTCTTTAGGGAACAGTTTGGGGAAATTCAATCCCTGTTTTTCCCCCATCTCCAGCTAGTCATCTGGTTCTCTCTTTTTCTATCCCTGTTTCTGAGGGTTTTCTTTTTCTATCCCAGCATGTGTTTGGATGGGGAATGAGACCATGGAGCTGAATCCCCAGCAAGAAGATGGGGAAGAGGAGCCACATTGGGCATTACTGAAAAGATGCAAAGGGAGTGTGACAAGCTGTTGTGAGCAGGAGAAAACTTCTGAGAGTTGGTACAGGCTGGAGAAGGAACAGGGAAACCAGCCACTGCAGAAAGTTGGTCAATCTGTTAATTATCAGGGAACTCAGAAATACCGCAAGAAAACCACAGCCCAGCAGATTATACCCATGGGAAAGAGAAACAACTCGTGCACTGTGTGTGGGAAAAAGTTCGGTAAGCATACACATCTTATTAGACATCAGAAGATCGATACAGGGGAGAAACTCTATGAATGCTGTGAGTGCAGGAAAACCTTCACTCGCAGTTCTACCCTTATTAGTCATCAGAGAGTCCACACAGGGGAGAAACCCTACGAATGCGATGAGTGTGGGAAAACCTTCACTCATCACTCAACCCTTATTAATCATCAGAGGATTCATACAGGAGAAAACCCCTATGAATGCTGTGACTGTGGGAAATCTTTCACTGATCATTCAACCCTCATTCGCCATCAGAGAATCCACACAGGGGAGAAACCCTATGAATGTGGTGAGTGCAGAAAAACCTTCACTGAGCGTTCAACCCTTATTAAACATCACAGAATTCACACAGGTGAGAAACCCTATGAATGCTGTGAGTGTGGGAAAACCTTCCCTCAGCAATCACATCTTATTCGACATCAGAGAATCCACACAGGGGAGAAACCCTACGCATGCTGTGAATGTGGGAAAACCTTCTCTGATCGCTCAACACTTATTAGCCATCAGAGGAGCCACACAGGGGAGAAACCCTATCGATGCTCTGAATGTGGCAATACATTTTCTTGCAACTCAGTCCTTATTCAGCATCAGAGAATCCACACCGGGGAGAAACCCTATGAATGCTGTGAGTGTGGGAAAATGTTCACTCAGAGGGCAGCCCTTATTCAGCATCAGAGAATCCACACAGGGGAGAAACCCTATGAATGTTGTGAGTGCGGGAAAACCTTCACTGATCGCTCAACCCTTAATAGCCATCAGAGAATCCACACAGGGGAGAAACCCTTCCGATGCTGTGAGTGTGGGAAAAACTTTGCTCGTAGTTCACACTTTATTCAACATCAGAGAGTCCATACAGGGGAGAAACCCTATGAATGCAATCAGTGCGGGAAAACGTTTGCTCAGAGCTCAGCCCTTATTCAACATCAGAGAATCCACACAGGGGAGAAACCCTATGAATGCTGTGAGTGTGGTAAAACCTTTGCTCGGAGATCAAACCTTACTGAACATCAGAGAATCCACATAAGAGAGTGATCCTGCAAATGTTTTGAATGGGGCAAGTTTTTATATCAGAACTCATTCTTTATTTATCATTACAGAGAGAGAGAGAGAGAGAGAGAGATCATAAAAACTCAGTCTAAAGATGAGAAGGGATTATTTTCCTTTTGCTAATTCCCATATAGTGAAATTTATGCCTCATTTGTGTCCCTGTGATTTTACAGTTTCCCCATCTGAACTTTCTGCTTTTCCCTCCTGTTGCACACTTTTCATTGAGGAGAATCCCAGTCTTTACTCCTGCTTCCCCCCTGGAGTTGATGGACATTCTTGTTTGGGGGAATGGAGGATGCTTCTCTGACACAGAACAAAGAAGTTGATGGTAATTTCAGCTAATTACTTTAAGGTTAAATTTACATGGGCCTTTATTCCGGTAGGATTTAGATAACTTCAGTTAGCTATCTTTATGTAAAAACAACTGCCTTTTCAAATTAAAAAAGTCCATTTATAATGGCCATGATAGGTTAGTAAATTTCCTGAAGACCTGACAATCTCCATTACTTTTCCTTTTGTAAACAAATTTGGAGCATTACATTTATACTTTTCCTTACTGCCTCTCTTAGATAGTGGCCAAAAAAACATGGTGCCACTATAAACGGGGTCCTCCAGAGCAGGGATGCCCTTTCCCCTGCTGTTTTGTTTGTTTCTGTGGCTCCTGTCCCCTGCTTTGGAGTTGCCCCTGGACAGCTACTCCTGGGAGCTTTCTGTCTGCTGTTTGGGAGGGGGGCAGAAGGAGGAGGTAACTCCTGTCCCCTGCCTCTCCACCCGTGTAACTCATCTCTGCAGCTGCAGGCACATGATGAGGTGTGGTGAGGTGTGGGACAGGGTTCACCAACTGGCAAGTGCTGCTCTCTTAAAGGAACTGTGTGTGGACTCTCATACACTCCCCAAGCTCTCACACTGTCTTTTTCATGCTCTGCCCCCAATACCTACTTATTGTTATTGTTAGTTGTTGGTACTTCCTGCAATGCAAATATATTCTTTGTAATTTTATTCTTCCATTGTGCCATTAGTGTAGTTTTTGACTGGTCTGTGCATTTCATAGTTTTATTTCTCTCTTATGCTTACATTTAATTCTTTGAGTAGTGAGTGCTAAAATGCCTTACCTGTCCCGGTTGGAGCAATTATAATTTTTACTTTTATTATCCTCTTGTGCTTTGTCATTTATTAATTAAAGTAGTACAATCAAATAAAGAGTGTCCTAGAATGTAATGTTAAATTAGTGTATGCTCACCTTAGCTTTGGCAGTTTAAAAACATGAGCTAAACACAGAACTTTAGACACTGGGCAGAAGATGGCCTCTTTTAGTCCAATTGTATTTTTAGTTTTATGTGTAAAATAATTGAAAATTTGATTGAAAATAAATGCTGTTCCAACTATGATACCAATGGCAATTATGGAGTCAAATATTAGTGAGTCAGATACATGATTGTGATCGATAAACATAAGTGCCAAAATAATCAGAAAAATAAATTATCTTCCGTATTAAGAATAAAAAATCTTTAATTGCGTAACCCACACACACTCTAGCTGTAGTGGACTGTCCCATCTAGTGGCACTGAGACAGCTTACAGAGAGAGAATAATGAGTGTGCTGGACAGCCTTAACTAAGAGCCAGCTAGCTTTTCGCTCAAGCTGTAGAGACTCATGCTCTAAGCTCCAGAGATGCATTTACACTGCGCCCTTACCTTGAAATAAGCTACACAATTTGCCCTATGCAAATTGCAACTCTTATTTCAAAGTAATTGCTTATTTACAGCATCACATTTTGAAATAAAGCGCTATGCGGATAAGTCCCTTAACCCTTGTGGAATGAGAGTTACAGGGGCGCTGGAATAGCACACCCATTATTTTGAAATATATTTTGAAATAACGGGTGCATTTAAAGACACAGAACAGCTATTTTGGGATACTTACGGTATCCCAAAATAGTGCTGCTGTCTAGATATAGCCCAGAGGTCCCAGGTTCAGTTCCACCTTTTGGCATAACAATGACATACATTAAAATGATGTTTTTAGTAAAAAACAATTGTCAGAGGCTTTATCTACACTTGTAAAACTAAAGTGCAGCTGCGGAAGTGCTTTAACATGGCACTCTGAGGGTACATCTAGACTACGTACTCCCAGCACTCTGAGGGTATATCTAGACTACGTTCTGCTTTTGAAAGGAGGTATGCAAATTTGGCGTTCATTTGCATATCTTCCGATCACTTTTTCAAAAGCGTTTTTTTTAAAAGAAAGCAGTTTAGATGCAGTTCTTTTGAACTCCTTCCCCTTTTTTGAAAGAATCCTTCTTCCTCAAAAAATGAGGTGTGCAGGATTCTTTTGAAAAAGGTTTTTTTTTTTAAAGAACCGTGTTCAAACTGCTTTCTTTTTGAAAAAATCGCTTTTGAAAAAGCAATCGGATGAAGATATGCAAATTCAGTGCTAATTTGCATATCTCCTTTCGAAAGAAGAACGTAGTCTAGATGTACCGTGAGCTAACCACTGCCAGAAGGAGAGTAGCTAATAGCACAGGGAGCGTGCCTCCCAATGCTGTATCCCCATTTATACTGGCACTTTACAGCATTGTTACTGTTAACATGTGTTACTACTGATGGTGCACATCCACCCATGTCTTGGTGTACATAACAAAATTTATTCTGCACATGGATAGTACAAATTATAGGGAACATTGACCACAGACAGTGCATTCCTACACATAGCAGTTTCTCATATATATTAAAGTGTAAGAAATGGCTTCCTGCAGGAATTTGCTATATCTAGTAAGAATTTCCTCCAGTAGCAGTTTCTTACAGTCATATGTATCAGTAACTGCTACCCTTCACAAATTCCTTTGTGCACTGATCATTGCTACCACCACGTTCTTCTCTGTGTACATATGTGAGGACAACAGAAATTCATCTGTAAATGCATGTTCAAAAACTGATGGATAGAAACCTACCAATGCTCTTGCTCTTTTGGCGACTTCAGCACTGGACAGTGATCCACAAGAACACTGAACCTTTCATTCAATGTGGCGTATGCTGCTCATCGTCTGACCATCTCAATAATATGTTTATCCATGATAGGATAGAAGCACTGTGTGTGAAATTTATCCCTGGCACTGAGATCCAAGACAGTATTATCCATACAAATGTCATCAAAAAATTGTTTTCTCAGCCATTTGTATTGTGTGGCCTCATTGTAGTCAGATGGTGAGAGATCTTTTGCAGTTGCCTCAAACACATGAAATTTATCGCTAGTATCGGGAAAGTGTGCGAAAAGACCTTCATATAAATACATGACCGTGCATAACTTAATGCCAGGCTCCTGTAGAACCTCATTCACAAGATTATCTTTTGTAGTATGCCATTCCAAATGGAACACATCAAAGCTGACTCGAACTGATTTAGCTTCCTAGTCAGTGACTTTGCCTCAAGGACAGCTGCTGGTGGTTGTCGATCACTTTCAGCTATGTCTATCAAAGTCTGATGAATTTCAGAATAGTTGACATAAAGTGCTCTGGTGGCACCGCTCCATGCTGACCATCTTGTTTCTGATACACTTTGTAAAACACAGGTATTTTGTTCCATGTTATTTACTAATTCAGACCATCTCTGGGGTGAAGCTGAGAAGAATGTAAAGAGTGACTGCAAAATCCCCAAATACCTGACTGCTGCAGGGCAACACTCCACAGCAGCTGATCCAACCAAATTCAGACTATGGGCAGCACAGGAACCCATTCAGTGAAACTGTTAACTTCACGAAACCTAGCTTGACCCTCTGAATAAATGTCATTCATATTGCTGGCATTATTGCATTACGGTGACCTGCAACTTGCAATACCAATGCCATGAAATTTGTGAATATCCTGCAAAAGATCAAATAAGCATTTTCCATCACGTTGTTCAATGGGAGTAAACTGAAGAAATCGCTCAACTGTATTTCCATCGCTGAGTACATAACGAAACACCACTGTAAGCTGATTGGTGTGACTAATATCAGGGGATGAATTGATATTGATTCCTTAATACTTGGCCTTCTTGATTTCAGATATTATCTGCACCATAACTTTGGATGCCAATCTATCAATACGTTAATCACATATAGTTGACAAAAGGTAAGACACATTCCCTCTTCCTGGGTCGTCATGTTATTGCATGTGTTCTGAGAGAAATGGATCAAATTCAGCTAGAAGTTCAATGCAACCAACGTAGTTTCCATTGTTAGGGCAGCCGTGCACTTCAGTGCTCCCACGAAAGGCTAGTCCTCATCCAGCAAGGAATCTTACTACAGCAACTAATTTCTTTAGGACTTCAACCTAGTATTTACATGATCTTTCTTTGTACTGGTGGTGCACATAAGAAAATTCAACCCGCCCAAGGATGGAAAATGTTAGAGGGAACACTGCTTATTACTGCAGTGTTTGCATTTCACACTTGTGTCTCAAAAACCCTACGCTACTACTGAACACTGTTTCTGGCGGAAATGTATGCCCAGCATCTGCCAATGTACTGTTATTTTGCAAATGACATTGAATGATCTTGAGACACAATGTTGCCAAATTATCAGCTCTGTGACACAATGCATTGCACCGTGGTTTTTACAGTCATACTGGTTGCAACATCCCCTTACTTTTCTCCTTATCAGCTGATTATCCATCAGGTGAATCCTAAGTATAATTGCAGTATACAACAAAATGGTTGTTATTTTAGAGTGAAGTACCCTGAATTTCTCACACAGTGTGCCACTTTCAAGACCAAAAATTGGAGTGGCTGATATGAAGTGTATAGGTGATAGGGAGAAATGCCCTTATATATTTTGATATAGTCTAATTTAAGGGCCTACAATTATGAGAATGCCTAGGGCCTACAAGGAGCTTAATCTGACCCTGGTTCCTCCTCCATCTCCTTTCTGTACCTTGCAAGTACTAAATCTTCATGCCTACGCTGCCAGCCCAGCCCCCCATGCTTAAGCCTTCCTATCGAACAGCTGCAGTCCTGTGCCTGGTTCATAGAATGCAGTCTCACATCTGGCTGGGAACTCTGCTTCCTGTGCCCAGCGAGTTCTCCGCCCCCCCCCTGCTAAATGACCCTAGAAACACAACGTCCACCTTTTCTCAAAAAACAGAGGTGTCCTCTGGCCCCTTTAAGGCTAACACATTTATCTGGGTATAAACTTTCAAGGAGCTGTGCACGGAGACTCTGTCCCTTCCCCCAGCCATGGGAACACACATGCCAGCAGCTGGAGTGAATGGGTGACCAGAAGCTGCTCTAACCCCGCTGTGCTGGTGCTGGTGGCTCCTTCCACTCCCTGCACACATTTGTGCACCCCAATCCCTCCAGAGCTTGTGCCCTCTCTCCCACCCCCTATCTAGCCCCCAAACTCCCTCCCATAGCCTACACTCAGGACTCCCACTCCCTTCACCAGGCCAATGCCAGCACCCAGACTCCATCACAGAGCCTGCACCCTCACCCCATCCTGCAGCCACATTCTCTCCCAGAGCCTGCACCACAGGCCCCCACCTGCACCTGAGCCCCTGCAGAACTCCACCCCGTGCCCTCCCGCACCCAAACTCCCTCTCAGAGCCTGCACCCAGCACCCAAAGTCCCTCCCAGATGTTTAGGCAGGTGTGTGGGGGGAGGGAGTTTATGTGGGAGAGAGGGCTCTGAGCACTACCAACATTTTTGCAAACTTGCTACCCCTGCACATGACTCTGTCCCGCACCATCCCTAGCCTGGAGGAGGGCTAGGACAGTGCCGCCTCCGCCCCAGGCCTTGTCCCTTCCCTGGCTCTTCCCTGCCCATGTTCCACCCTGTGACGGGGCGCCGGTCCCTGCTGCCCCGGAACCTATGGCACCCCGCACTCCTGAGCCTGCGGGGGGCGAAAAGGATGCTGGCGCGGCTGCTGCAGCACAACCTGCGGTGTCTGGTGGCCCTGGAAGCCGGGAGCGCGGACGCTCACGGACGGCACCCCGGCTCACGTGCCCGGGGATAGCCGGGGATAGCCAGGGACGCGGACGGCACCCGGAGGGGATTTCACTCCCCGGGTGACGTCATCAGGCCATGCCCGGCTGAAGAGGGCGGGGCCACAGAAGGCGGGCGTTTTAAAGGACGCCCGGGGAGAGCACAGGGGGGAGGAGATGCTCCGGCCGGGGGAGAGGGGACTGGTGCGGAGGTAGCGGCGAGCGGCGTCCGCAGGTACGCAGAGGACCATCGCCGAAGCGAGCAGCCCGGCAAGGAGGAGGAAGTGATCCAGGACTGAGGCGGCAAGCCGCGGCAGCGTCTTGACCAGATCTGGGAGGTTGGTGAGTTACGGGGGAACCCCCACCAACCCGGCAGCGACTGTGCGCTGCTGCCTTTAAGGTCCTGGGATGGGACCTGGAGTGAGGGCGGGCCCAGGTCCCCCTCCTTCCTTGCGGTCGTCCCTTAGCACCCCCAGGAGACCGAGACTCAAGGAGCTCCTAAACGAGCCCCGGACCATGCGTTGTTGTACAGAACCATGGGAATTTGGTAAAGGGACACAGGTGGAGGGGAGGTGTGCAGGCAGGCAACCCCAATGATGACAGGGCTGTAAGCCTGAGGGGTGGCCTGACCCGTGACACACCCCCATTCCATCTCTTTCCCATCGCACAAGGTCCTGACCCCGGCATTTGGGGTTGGGCCTGCCCCCACACTCACCAGTGGCGACGGGGAAGTGGGGCAATGTAGTCCTAGCTCACTCTGCTCCCAGCAGTCAGCCGTACCTCCGCAGACTTTGTCAGAGGGGCTGATGTTGCCCTGCTAACCCCACTTCAGCCACACTGAGATACTTAGGCCTTGCCTACACTGGTACATTTTGTCACCAAATATTGCCTTTTGGCAACAAAACAGTGAATGTATTTATACTACTATGAGACTTGCCAGGAAAAACACCCAGTTTTGGCAATAAAAAACTTCCACCCCTGCAAGATGCTTTTGTCTTTTCCCCTCCCTTTATTGTTGACAAAGAACCAGTGTGGACTCCGTTGTTTGTTTAGTCGTGAGAACTGGCTTCCGTCAGTATCCCACAATCATAGAACACTAGAACTGGAAGGGACCTCGAGAGGTCATTGAGTCCAGTCCCCTGCCCTCACAGCAGGACTAAGCACTGTCTAGAGATCATCCCTGATAGATGTCTATCCAACCTGCTCTTAAATATTTTCAGTGATGGAGACTCTACAACCTCCCTAAGCAATTTATTCTAGTGTTTATCCTGACATTTAGGAAGTTTTTCCTAATGTCCAACCTAAACCTCCCTTGCTACAGTTTAAACCAACTGCTTCTTGTCCTGTCCTCAGAGGCCAAGGAGAACAATTTTTTTCCCTTCCTCCTTGTAACACCCTTTTAGATACTTAAAAACTGCTATCATGTCCCCTTTCACTCTTCTCTCTTCTAAACTAAACAAGCCCGATTCTTTGTCTTCCCTCATAGCTCATGTTTTCTTGAACTTTAATAATTTTTGTTGCTCTTCTCTGGACCTTCTCCAATTTCTCCATATCTTTCTTAAAATGCAGTGCCCACAACTGGACACAATACTCCAACTGAGGCCTAACCAGCGCAGAGTAGAGCAGAAGAATGACTTCTCACATCTTTCTCACAACTCTCCTGTTAATGCATCCCAGAATCATGTTTACTTTTTTTGCAACAGTGTCACACTTTTGACTCATGTTTAACTTGTGGTCCACTATGACCCCTAAATCCCTTTCAGCCATTCTCCTTCCTAGATAGTCACTTCTCATTCTGTGCATGTGAAACTAATTGTTTCTTCCTAAGTGGAGTACTTTGCAGTTGTCCTTTTTAAACTTCATCCTGTTTACCTCAAACCATTTCTCTAGCTTGTCCAGATCATTTTGAATTATGACTCTTATTTTCCAAAGCAGTTGCAACCCCTCCCAGCTTGGTATCTACTGCAAACTTAATAAGCGTACTCTCTATGCCATCATCTAAATAGTTGATGGAGATATTGAACAGAACTGGTCCCAAAACAGACCCCTGTGGAGCCCCACTTGTTATGCCCTTTCAGCATGACTGTGAATTGTTAATAACTACTCTCTGAGAATGGTTATACTACCTTATAGTAGCCCCATATAGGTTGTATTTGCCTAGTTTATTGATAAGAAGGTCATATGAGACCGTGTCATATGCCTTACTGAAGTCTAAGTATACCACCTCCACCGCTTCTCCCTTATCCACAAGTCTTGATGTCCTATCAAAGAAAGCTATCAGATTGGTTTGACATGCTTTGTTCTTTACAAATCCATGCTGGCTGCTACTTATCACCTTATTTTCTTCCAGACGTTTGCAGATGGATTCCTTAATTACTTGCTCCATTATTAAATTAAAATTAAACTGCTTGGTCTGTAGTTTCCTGGGTTGTTCTTCTTTCCCTTTTTTATAGATGGGGAGCACTATATTTGCCCTTTTTCAGTCTTCTGGAATCTCTCCCGATTGCCATGATTTTTCAAAGATGATAGCTAAAGGCTCAGATACCTCCTCTATCAGCTCCTTGAGTATTCTAGGATGCATTTCATCAGGCCCTGGTGACTTGCAGACATCTAACTTTTCTAAGTAATTTCTAACTTGGCACTTTCTTAGCTCATGTCACCTCACATCATGTGAAATGGGGGAGATCCAAAGTACAGGCCAGTGACAGAAGAAACGTCTTCCTGGGTAATAAAGAGAACTGGAAAAACAAAAAGGCACCCGGCTTCTACCCAGTTTCCAATGCAGGAACTTCTCTGTGTTAGGAAATGGCTAATGACCAGTGTGTCCTGTAATTTGTATGCTGGTGCATCTGCTCAGGAGAGATTCAAATGCTGCCCAGAGCACCTACAGCTAGGTGTTGTTTCTACTGGTGGTGCACATCTGCACATGCCTTGGTGCACATAGTAAAATGTCTTCTGCACATGGATGGAAAAGATTAGAAAGAACTTTGGAAATAACTTCACTACTGGGCTGCTCTGCGCCTCCAGTGGGGGTGGGCAAAGGGGACAGCTGCCCTGGGGCCCAGCGATTCAGAGGGTTCTGGGGCTCCCAGCTGCCACTCTAGCCAGACCTCCAGGCCTTTTAAATTGCGACGGGAGCTCTGTGTGGCTCTAAGGGCTGGGGAAGGGGGGTGCCCCTTCTGCCCAAGGACCTGCCCCTTCTGGGAGCATGGAGCGGCTCCCACCCCACCTTGCCCAGCGGGCAGTGAACAAAGCACGGCTAACCCCAGCCAGGAGATGAGACGCTCACCTCCCCCTGGCCTGCCCCCTGACATCTGCTCAGATGAAAAAAAGCAGTGAGGAGCTCCCTAGGAGGATGTGGCCTCAGCTCCTTCCTTTCCCAAGGCCTCGGCACTTACCACTCTCCTGGGCCCTGCCTTGCCTGGAGGCTCGCAGGATAAAACAGCATCGCGGTGCTAGCAGAGGATGGCTTCCAGTCTGTCACCCTCTGGGCCCCCAGCATGCTCCTGCTGCACCCCATTCATACCAAAACTGCAGTGTCATGTCAGCTGCCTGGCTCCGTCTCAGCGTAGGTGTCCGGCATGTGTTCAGTTGCTCATTGAAAGGACGGTGGACCGGGGCACCTGGGGACAGTACTGAGGTTCTGTACCTTGGCTGCACCGCCCTTGCTGCTGGAGGCCCCAAAAGCCACCTTTATCTGCCTCTGGGCTGGCTCACTATGTCGGCTGCATCCCCACCAGGCAGAGCCTGTGGGTCAGATCCAGCCTCGGCTTGCCTGACTCCAGTCCGCAAAGCTCAGGGCTCCCCTCCGCCCCTCCCTCCCCCACAGTGGGGAGTCAGCGCTGGCTCAGAGCATGGATCCAAAAAAGCTAGGGGTGCATCTGGCTCCTGGGCTACAGGTTCCCCACCCCTGCTTTAGGGCTTTGCTGCTAGCCAGCGGAGCTCCAGGAGGTGCAACTGAAATTTGAACTCAGATGGCAGGATTTAAAGTCCTGAATGCTGACTGCTTCCCCATAGAACCGGCTGGCATTGTTTTCTCTGGGCACCTGTCACCCTCAGCTGGCAGGCTGATCCTCTGCCCTTATTGCTTCTGTGCAGCTGCTGCATCTTCTGGGGCTCCCTCTCCCTTCCCTTGGCTTTCTGAACACCTGGCCCCACAGCATTTCCTGCCAGCTGGTGACTGCGCTTTCCGGTCCATTCCGGTGGGAGTGAGCCTTGCCTCTTGTCATAACCATGAAGGATGGCTAGCAGCCTGGGGACTAAGGGGTTAACTATGTCCCCTATACTTAGCCAGATAGTGGTCAGCCAATAGAAATGCAGATAGGGATTTCAAACTGAGACACAGGCATTTTTGAGTTTTCCCTCCTTTGTCTCTGAGCAAGTTTGCTCTCTAGAAACTGAGGGAGACAGAAGACATGTCTCTCTCCAAGAAAAAGACTCTTCATAATGTGTAAATAGGATAAAGTCTAGATAAATCCATCAGGTTTTATTGTTTTCTGGTTTGGAAATTTGGATCTAATTCTGTGCTGTTAGAAGTGATTTTTCTTCTCTTTTGCAACTAAGTTTTGGCCCATGGAGGAATCCTCCATGAGTATATTAATTGGTGGCTCTTACCATCTAGCCATTCCAACTATGCTTGTAACTGGGGTATTGTTTTAATAATAAAAGTTCTTTCTTTTTTTTAATTAACCTGGTATTGGTTCATTTCTGTGTCCTGGAAAAGGAAGCCTAGTCCGAACTACTTAGTCCGGCACGGAGTCTGCACTAGCGGACATTTAAAAATGGTGGCACCTGGCTTTATGCAAATGAAGCCTGGGAAATTCAAATCCCGAGCTTCATTTGCAACTCTGGTTGCCTACATCACCACCCTAGTTCGAACTAGGGTGGTAGTGTAGACATACCCTAAGCTCCTTGAGTGGGAATGCTGAGCAGGCCTGCCAGAGGGTCTGGCCCTGCTTTCCTATGATCTTCTGAGGCTGGTCAGATGTTTTTGTGAACAGCGGGGATTTGAGTGTAATCCTTTGTCACCATCAGCGTATAAGTCAAGAGCCTGATGCTTTGCATTCCTAATGTTGTGTCTCCATCATGTGGTCTGTTCGTGTAAGTATTTCTAATTTCAAAAAAAATTTTCCTCATAGAAGCAATATTTTCCTCATAGCCCTGGTCTATACTAGGGCTTTATTTTGAATTAACCCCTCTTGGTAGTGTGGAAGCAATAGTGTCCACACTACCAAACCTGTTATTTTGAAATAATGGGCCACTTATTTTGGAATCTGCACTCCTGATTTTCTCGGGGAATAACGCTAATTTTGAAATGGTTATTTTGAAATAGCATTAGTATGGACAATCCGGTGCCTCTATTTTGAAATAACTACTCCCCAGAGTAATTTGAATGAATTACTCCCCAGTGCTTCCTGGGGCTGTAAGTCGAGGTAGCGCATCCTCATTAATGGAGCCTGTCTCAGACTAATTTTGAGGTTTCCCTGTAGCGGGGGGACACTATTTCAATTTTGTAAAATTGGCAGTTATTCATTGGAATTTAGTTATTTTGATTTCCTAGTGTAGACATGCCCATAGAGACACAAGTTCAGATTACTCTACAAAGGGCAGGTAATTCAGAGGCAGGTAAGGAAGGAGAAGGGAAAGCTTTCAGCATTACTAAATTAATGTGTTGTTCCTCACACACACACAGAGAAAATAAACTTAATTATTTGAAAGTCTCACGGGGTAGCCGAGTTAGTCTGTAACTTTAAAAACAGCAAGTAGCCCTGTGGCACCTTAGAGACTAACAAAAAAAGATATAATATCATCAGCTTTCGTGGACAAACACCATTGCTTCAGATAAGCTTGAGTGGAGAAAATAAAAGAGGATTCTCAGAATCTAAAAGCAAAAGAAGGGAGATGGGAAAAAAAGTATTTGTCAGTTGCAGTGCTTGTGCTAATTGAGTGGGCTGGAAGTGTCCCATATTTAGTTTATGTCAATGAGCTGTTGAATGTATGGAAGCCTGGTTTTAGAATGGGCCATCCAGTTCATATCTTTGTTCAAGCCAAGGGAAACAGTAACAAATTTGCATATGAAGGTCAATTCCGCACTTTCTCTCTGTAGTTGGCTTGTGAAATTCCTTTGTGGAAGAATGGCTACGTTTAAATCCATTAATGAGTGCCCAAGGAGGTTAAAATGTTCCCCTACACAGGTTTCTCTGTGTTATCATTCCTGATGTGTGATTTGTGTCCATTTATTCTTTGTCATAGAGGTTGTCCAATTTGGCCAATAAACATAGCAGAGGTGCATTGCTGGCACTTGCTGGCAGATATCACATTAGAGATGTTGATTATTTGAGCTACCAACACAGCATGAAAAAAAACTTTATGTTGAATACATCAGGTGCATTTCAACAACATTGAAAATATATTTCTTTGAAAACCTCTTTGCATTGATTCACCCGCTAAATATAGTGAATGTACTACATAATATTTATAGCAGTTAAAAAAGATGTGCTGATAAATTAATGTGCTGTTCCTCTTACATATTCACAAAACACAGAAAAAACGGTATTATGTGAGTTACTAAACATTTCCCTCTCCCACAGCATTTTAGTTCAAATTTGTTGTTTTCATTTGCTTATTTTTTTGGAGCTCAAAATGGGGACAGAGTGCATTGGAGTCAGTGGAATGACCCACTCATTATTTGTCATGAAGAAAAAACTTTAACACAGGATTAACTATTGTGACAAAGTGGAGATTTTATTCACCTTGTAGTATTACATGTGAGTCCTACTGTCTTATGGTAACCCCAGGTGTGTGCCTCAGTTTCCCTAGAGCAGTGGTTCCCAAACTTTTCGGCATCACGCCTCCTTTTTGATTTTTGAAAAACACTCATGGTTCCCCACCCCCAGCAAAACTTGTTAAGCAAAAAAAGGAACTGACTAGGGCAGCAAAACTTGATATGGGGGGGATGGGTTGCCTCGTGCCCCCTCCCCCCTGTGGAATTTCTTCACACACACCCAGGGGACATGCTCCCCAGTTTGGAAACCCATGCCCTAGACACTCCACCAATACCTAGATGGTGATGGGAGTTTTGGGTGTGACTCTCACTAAGGGAGGCTATCTTAGCCCCAGCACATACAATGGACATCGGCCATTTTGTAACCTGAGTAGGGAAGAGGTGTGAACAGGTGACACCTACATGCTGGCTAGGAGTCACATCTGACTGGGGATGGGCATGGTTACTCCCCGCCCCTTGGTAATAGCCATGTTAACACCCTTCCAGAACACTGAGTTCAGTAAAACAAACTTGAAAAATAGAAAATACAGAAGGAATGTGCATGCCCTGGGAAACTTAACTGTGCCCACTAGACACGATTCCCAGATAACATATGATTATGAGGGACAAATTTTAGCTACTTCTCAAGAGTTTTTTTTCTTTTGTAATTAATCGATCCTATCCCTATAAATAATGGCTGATTTTAGGCACAGTAATGTAATGTTTCTATCATACTGGTGTCTGCTCGTGGAATTTGCTATTTACTGTTTTTACCCCAGCATGTTTAAAGGGGAAACCGCTGTACAAAAGCTCCTTTGTTTTAGTAATACTAACAGCCCTCTTCCCCACCCACTTCAAGGAGATGGCATTTTCCTTACTCACAGGGAACTTAAAATGCCATGCCCACGATGACATATTGCGCAGGAAAAAAATCAAAGCCAGGGAAAAAACCCAATATGAAGAACCACCAATCCCTTGCTATTTCTATGCAAAAGATCAATGAGATGGGAAGGTGCCACTAGAGAAATCAGACTGTGCCCAGCTACCCAGGGGAACCCATGTCTCTCTCTCCCCCACTGCTCACAGGCACTGCTATTGGCTGTGATTATGGCCAGTAGGAGTGGTGATGGAAAAGCCTCCAGACAGCACTTTGCATCGCTGCTGTTTTTCCAAGCAGGGGAAGGGAAAAAGGAGCCGTAGTGCACAGCCACTGAATCCCCCCAAAAGGCAGAGCCCATGGGTCGGATCCAGCCCTGGCTTGCCTGACTCTGGCCTGTGAGGCACATGGCTTCCCCCCCACCCTACAGTGGGGAACCAACACTGGCTCAGGGGCTGAATCCAGGCAATCTGGGGGCTAGATCTGGCCCCCAGACTGTAGGTTCCCCACTCCTGCTTTAGGGCTTTGCCACAAGCCAGCACAGCACCATGAGGTGCCACTGAATTTCAGACTCAGATGGCAGGATTTAAAGTCCCGAGTGCTGACTGGTACAGAAGCTGATTTAAGGGATAGGTGACAAACCACAGTTAATAGTTCTGCAATTTCCCATTCGAGTTCTTTCAGAACTCTTGGGTGAAAGCCACCTGGTCCTGGTGACTTGTTACCATTAAGTTTATCAATTTGTTCTAAGATCTCCGCTACCGACACCTCCATCAGGGACAATTCCTCAGATTTGTCACCTAAAAAGAATGGCGCAGGTTTGGGAATCACATCCTCAAGCCGTGAAGACCGAAGCAAAGAATTAATTTAGTTTCTCCGCAATAATGTTATCATCTTTGAGTGTGCCTTTAGCATCTCAATCATCCAGGGGCCCCACTGATTGCTTAGCAGGCTTTCTGCTTCTGCTTAAAAACATTTTGCTATTACTTTTTGAGTTTTTGGCTAGCTTCTCTTCAAATTCCTTTTTGGCTTTTCTTGTTATATTTTTACACGTAATTTGACAGAGTTTATGCACCTTTCTATTTTCCTCACTAGGATTTTAACATCCACTTTTTAAACAATGCCTTTTTATCTCTGTTTCTTTTACTTGATAGTTAAGCCTCAGTGGCACTTTTTTGGTTCTCTTACTGTGTTTTTTAATTTGGGGTTTACAATTAAGTAGGGCCTCCATTATCGTGTCTTTGAAAAGTTTCCATGCAGCTTGCAGGGATTTTACTTTTGTCAACGGAACCTTTTAATTTCTGTTTAACTAACCTCCTCATTTTTGTGCAGTTCTCCTTTCTGAAATTAAGTGTCACAGTGTTGGTCTGCTGAGGGATTTTTTCCCACCACAGGGATGTTAACTTTTATTACATTCTGATCCCTATTTCCAAGTGGTCCAATTATATTTATTTCTTGGACCAGATCCTGCATTCCAGTTAGGACTAAATCAAGAATTGGCTCTCCTGATGTGGGTTCCAGAACCAGCTTCTCCAAGAAGCAGTCATTTAAGGCATCAAGAAATTTTATCTTTGCATCCTGTCCTGAGGTGATATGTACCCAGCCAATATGGGGATAGTTGAAATCGCCCCCACTATTATTGAGTTTTTTTTTGATAGCCTCTCTAATCTCCCTTAGCATTTCATAGTCACTATCACTGTCTTGGTCAGGTGGTTGATATATTTCTATATTCTTATTATTGGAGCATGGAATTACAATCCATGGAGATTCTATGGAACGTTTTGGTTCATTTAAGATTTTTACTTCATTTGATTCTACATTTTCTCTAATGTATAGTGCCACTCCCCCACCAGCACAACCTGTCCTGTCCTGTCCTTCCGATAAATTTTGTACCCTGCTATGACTGTGTCCCATTGATTGTCCTCATTCCACCAAGTTTCTGTGATGCCCTTTATATCAATATTCTCCTTTAATATGAGGCACTCTAGTTCACCCATCTTATTATTTAGACTTCTAGCATTTGTGTATAAGCACTTTAAAATGTGTCCCTATTTATGTCTGCCATTTCCTGATGCATTAGACTTTTTTCATTTGATTGTTTCTCATCTGATCTTACCCATTATCTTCCATCCTCGTCTCCTGACTAGAACATAGAGAATCTCTATTAATAGACCCTAATAGATGTCTCTGTCCAATCCATGTGCTCCTCCACATCTGTCGGTTTTCCCTCAGTCCTTAGTGTTAAAACTGTTCTATGACCTTTTTAATGTTAAGTGCCAGCAGTCTGGTTCCATTTTGGTTTAGGTGGAGCCCATCCTTCCTGTATTGGCTCCCCCATCCCAAAAGTTTCCCCAGTTCCTAATAAATCTAAACCCCTTCCTCTTATACCATCATCTTATCCACGCATTGAGACTCTGAAGTTCTGCCTGCCTAGCTGGCCCTGTACATAGCATTCTCTGAAATGCTTCCAGTTCTATCATAGAGGTCCTAGATTTAATTTCTTTCCTAACAGCCTCCAGAGCCTCTTTCCTACCCTTCTTTCTGTCATTGCTATCTACATGTACCACGACCACCGGCTCCTCCCCAGCACTACATACAAGTCTATCTAGATATCCTGAGAGAGCCACAACCTTTGCACCAGGCAGGCAAGTCACTATACGGTTCTCCTACTCATCGCAAACCAGCTATCTAGGTTTCTAATGATTGAATCCTAATACCTGCCTTTTCCTATTGACTGGAGTTCCCTCCCCTGAAGAGGTATCCTCAGTGCAAGAGGATACCATAACATCCTCTGGAAGGAGGGTCCCAACTATGGGATGGTTTCCCTCTGCTCCTGTTAAATGTTCACCTTCCTTGAGCCTTTCACTCTCCTTAACAGTACAGAGGCTGTCTGACTGGAGGTGGGACAGTTCTACATTGTCCTGCAAAGACTCATCTATGTACCTCTCTGCCTCCCTTAGCTCCTCCAATTCAGCCACCCTGACCTCCAAAGCCTGTAGGTGGTCTCTGAGGGCCAGGAACTCCTTGCAACAAATGCACACATACGCCACCTGTCCATAGGGTAGGCAATCATACATGCTACATTGGGTGCAATAAACAAGATAGCCCCCACTCTGCTGCTGGGCTTCTGCCTGCATTCTCGCATACAGATAATGAGATTATTAATAGGTTTTTTATTTAAATTGGGTAGTTTTGGTTATAGTTTAGTTTAAAAGAAGTATTAAAGAATGCCAAGTGTATCTAGCCCCCTTCCAAACTCCCTCACGAAACTCTCTGTTTGCTGCCCCTGGTCACTTACTAGTGGGTTTTATATAAGCCCCGGCCTTCCTGATAGCCCCGCCCCCTTGTTAAGGCTTGACCAATGAACAGAGAGTTCTAGAATTCAAATCCTCATCAAGAAGCTCACAGCTTCCAACTGCTGGCCTCAGCACATGGCCCTTCAAACAAACAACTCAGCACATGGCTCTCCAAACAAACAGACAGAAGCTGAGGACATACTGGCTGTGTCTACATTGGCAAGATTTAGTGCAAAAGCGTCTGCTTTTGCACAAAATCTTGCCACCTGTCTATACTGGCCATGAGTATTTGCGCAATAACACTGACGTTCTACTGTATGAAATCAGTGCTTCTTGTGCAAATACTCTGACGCTCCCGCTCAGGAATAAGCCCTCTTGTGCAACTGTTCTTGCGCAAGAGGCCAGTGTAGACAGGTAATATCAATTTCTTGCGCAAGAAAGCCTGATGGCTAAAATGGACATTGGAGCTTTCTTGCGCAAGAGAGCATCTACACTGGTATGGATGCTTTTGTGCAAAAGCAAATCTTTTGCGCAAAGGCACATGCCAGTATAGACGCTCTCTTACTCAAATACTTCAACGCAAAAACACTTGCGTTTAGAGTATTTGTGCTAAATCTTGCCAGTCTAGATATAACCACTATCTTTTAGGCAGTTATCAAGTAACCACCACACTGGATGTGGTGTTTGTTCTTCTGCACAGCAAAGCCCATGGAAACTGAGGAGTGCATTTGTGGTACAACTTTGATGAAAGCATAAGCTAGACACTTACAGGATTGCAACTGATTTCAGCTGAGGGCAGGTTTGCTAGGTTTTTATGCAATGGCCCAAGAAGATATTGAGGGTTTGTATCCATTTCGAGCCTCCCATACAAGAGTGCTCCTGAACACAATGGAAAGAGATAGTAAAATGTTTTCATTAAAGTGCCAGTTTTGTAAGGTGGCACATGGATTCAAACTAAGGACCACTTGACTTAAAGTCAAACACTCTATCATTGAACTGTAGCCACACAGTGATACCAGCCTCGAGTTGTCATTCTTAAGGACTAACTGTGCTTCAGCAAACTCCTTTTCCCTTTGCAGAACAGAGTGGGAGTGGTTTTAAAAATGGGATTGGATTAAAATTTGTATTATATGCTGCTGCACACCACGGCTACGAATACACTGGCATGATTTTCCGAAAATGCTTTTAACGGAAAAGTTTTCCGTTAAAAGCATTTTCAGAAAAGCACGTCTAGATTGGCAGGATGCTTTTCTGCAAAAGCACTTTTTGCGGAAAAGCGTCTGTGGCCAATCTAGACGCGGTTTTCCGCAAAAAAGCCCCGATTGCCATTTTTGCGATCGGGGCTTTTTTGCGGAAAACAGTACTATGCTGTCTACACTGGCCCTTTTGCGCAAAAGTCTTTTGGAAAAAGACTTTTGCCCGAACGGGAGCAGCATAGTATTTCCAGAAATGCACTGATGATTTTCCGGAAATTCAAGTGGCCAGTGTAGACAGCTGGCAAGTTTTTCCGCAAAATCAGATGATTTTGCGGAAAAACTTGCCAGTCTAGACACAGCCCACAGTTTGCACACCCATCAACATAGCTTCTCCCACGCACATAACTGCCATGTCCTGGGGAGGTAGATTAACTGCATGACAGGGACAGCTCTCTCGCATTAGCTTAGAGCATCTTCATTAATTATAAATAAGCAGGAGGTAGATCATTGAAAGGTCAGCAGTAACACAGATCTTGATAGCTTTCCTCACCATATAATTTTTGAAAGGTTTGCATGCTCCATTTAGGGTTTACATCCCACCCCTTGTCCCTGTTACCAGTCATGCGTGTGTTTGAAGCCATCGACCATTTTGAAAAAAAAATTATTGATTTTTCAATAATCAACCTAACCAACAATCTTTCTTTTTCTTCCATTGCCAGCCTCTCTCAACCCACTCTCTTAAGCCCCCTTTAAAATAATCTTTTATTTAATTAAACTTGCCTTTTACTTTTTTTAACTGTACTTCACACTTTTTATTCTTTAAGTCTAGCAAATACATCCTATTACCAGGTGCTTAGTAATCTTTACAACAAACTCCTCTTTCTTATTGCTTTCTGTAATTTCAGTTCTTTCTTCCCCTCTTTCCTCTAAACTTAACCAAACAAGCTTTTGCTTTTAAAAATCCTTTCCTTTGAGGCTACTCTTTCTACCCTTTTTCATTTTTCTCTTAAAAAAGGAACAAAATATGTCGAAACACAAGCAAGCGACAGTCCCTGGCCAAACAAAAAAATCAATAATTTCTGTCAAAATGCTGATGAGGTCAAAATGGTACATGACTGGAAAATGGGACAGGGGAGGATGTAAACCCTTAATGGAGCATGGAAACCTCTCAAAATTGTCTGGTGATGAAAGGAATACACTACTGACAGCAGCCCATTTATCAAATATTGGTAACTGGACAGTGAATAAGATGGTTTTAAATAACATGTACCTCAGTTAAGGTATGTCTACACTGCAGAGTTTTTTCGGAAAAATGACCGTGTTTTCAAATAAACTTCACTTACGTCCATAATGCTCTTGTGTTTTTTCAAGAAAAAGTTGAAAGACGGAGGGATTTTTCCGACAGCGGTAAACCTCTTTCTATGAGGAAGAATGCCTTTTCCAAAAGAGCTCTTTCAGGAAAAGGCGTGTGTGGACAGGGAAGAGGGCTTTCTTTTGAATGAAGCCGCCTCCAGGAAATAACACAGGTGCCCTGGTGGCCACTCCATCCAAAGTGACAAGTCTTCCGGCAGGAAGCTGGAGCAGCATCTGACCGTGCGGCTCTCCCTGCTACCCACACTGTGAGCAATGGCCGAGCCACAAGCCCCCTCGAGACCCTCCTGGCCCTCACAGGGAGCATGACTAGGGCTCCCAGGACCCACCAAGGGGTACCAAGTGGTGGCTACCCTTCTGGTCTGGAGCAGAGATCCTGCCCCTCCTCAAGTTGTGGGGGGAAGAGGCGACCCTACAGAAGCTCTGCCGCAATGCAGACATATATGGGTGCATGGCTGAGGCCCTGGCGGAGCGGGGACACCCATCCCAGACCTTAGAACAGGTCCAGAGTAAGGTGAAAGAGCTCCGCCAGGGCCATGCGAGGGCTACAGAGTGCAGCTCATGGTCTGGGGTAGGAGCCCACTCCTGCCCGTACTATCAGGAGCTGCACCAGACCCTAGGGGGTGAGGAAGCCCTTTCCCCATCCGCAGTGGTCAACTCCGGACTTGAGACACACGTTGTTGCCCAGCCAGAAGTCACGGAGGAGGACCGGGGCAGGAGGAGGAGAACGACACGGTGACAACAGTGACGCTGTCCTTGGAGCTGGTACCCGTAAGCATGGATGTGCTGCAGGCATGGTCTGATGCTGGGGGAGGGATCTTCAGGTGAATGCTCTGAGTTTGTCACACACACAGGGCGGGGGAGGCGTGTGCAGGGTGCTCTCGTCGCTTGGCCTGCTCAGGCTGGACATCGTTCTGCAATCTCTGCACGTTGAACTATGTGCATCATCGTGCACCACACGGCCTCAGGAGGCAGCCCCTGAGCACGCCCGGGATCCTGCTCACAGGCTAAGGGGAGGCCACACATGTGTGGCCTGGGGGAGGGAGGTCCTGCCCTCCCACCACAGCTGGTAGCAGGCTAGCCACAAGGGCGCACGCACAGCCCCATACGCACTGAGGAGTGCTGCACACAGCACACGGGCATGCCTACTCGCACAAAGCACCAGCCACTCCCGTGGACAGTGCTGCCAGGTGCAGGTGTGCGTGCAGACCCCAGGGAGGGCCAGGCTGCTCCAGGCATCTCTGCCGCCCATGGGATCCCACTGTGGCTGGGCACTTACCTTGCCTGCTTGTCCGTGGGGTGGGGGGAGAAGTAGGCAGCATGGTTCTCTGGGCACCTCGGGGCTCCTGTGAGGCAGGGTCTGCTGTGCAGGCCACACATGGCCCTCCTGGGACATCCCGAGGACTGTTTCTCGCTGCTCACAGAGGAGGACACGGCCTCAGGGACAGCGTGTGCTCGGATAACTGACCACCTCTCCCTCTTTTTATTGTCCACAGTGGGACCTACCGTTACTGAGGGGTGAGCCATGCCACCCAAGCCAGCCGCCCAACCCCAGAGGACCCGAAAGTGCTCCAGGAAGACCTTATGAGGCAGCTTGTGGGCATCCTGCACGACATGCAGCAGACCCTGGTGCAGAAGGTCTGGGAGGATGCAGAGTGATGGACCCACGTGTCGGACCAGATTGTGCAGCAGGGTGACAACATGTGTGCCATCATGTGTGAAATGATAGCACACCTGGCTGCTGTCCCTGCTCCTGCCTACCACCCTCCTGCTCCCCCTGATATGCCCATCCCTCCTCCCCATGCCCCCCAAGTGATGTCCATGCCCCCTTCCCAAATTATGCCCATTCCTTCTCTTTTGCCCCCCCTGCCATCCCTGCCCCCACTCCAGCCCCCCTCCTGCCCGCTCCCCTGTGATCCCAGGACCCATCCAACCCCAAGTTCGCCGAGGTCCCTGCACCCAGGGTGTTACATCCAGCCACCTTCCATGCCATTCCCAGCCCTGAGCCTCCCTCTGCCTCCGGGTTCTGAGCTCCCCAGCTTTTTTTTATTGGAAGATAAATACCAAGTTTATTCTGCTGAAATCAAAACAGGTGTGTTTATTCAGAGTTCAGTGAAGGGGCAAAGGGAGGGGTTGTGGTGGGAAAGGGATAGTGGAGCAAGGCACAGGCCCCTAGAGGGGAGGCCCTGGGGAGAGTTAACCAGGTCCCTGTGAGAAACTCTCCCTCAGGGCCTCCCGAATGCTCATCCCCAACTGATGGGCCTGGCAGATGGCAGCTGTCCGCAGCTGCTCGAAGGGTCTCCCTTCCCAGCTGGCCTCTGCCCCCCACCCAGGTAGGAAGGCCTCCCCCCTTCCTCGCCACAATGTGTCCTCCACAACATGCCAAGATGACTTTGGGGATGTTGTGCACCCCCACATCGAGGCAGGTCAGGAGGCACCTGAACCATGCTTTGAGGCGGTTAAAGGCACACTCTACCTGCATCCTCGCCTGGCTGAGGTGGGAATTAAATTGGTCCCTGCTGGGGTCCAGGTGGCCAGTGTATGGCGTCATAAGCCACGGCATTAGGGGGCAGGCCGCATCCCCCATGATGCACAGTGGCATCCGCACGTCCCCAACTGCAAAGTCACGCTGGGGGAAGAATGTGCCCGCCTTCAGCTTCCTGAAGTGGCTGGAGTTGCGAAATACACAGGCATCATGTGCCCTCTCCGACCACCCAACAAAAATGTCCACGAACTGTCCACAGTGGTTGACCAGGGCCTGCAGCACCCTGGAGAAATAGCCTTTCCTGTTATACTGGGCCGCTCAATGACTCGGTGTGCAGATTGGAATATGGGTTCCATCAATCGCTCCCCCGCAATTCAGGAACCTCAGGGCAGCAAATCCTGCGATGATCGGGTCCACGTCTCCCAGGTGGTTGACCTTGTGCAGCAGGATGGAGTTAATGTCCCTCATCACTTGCAGAAGGAGACAAACAGACACACAAAACAGAGAATGAGAGGGAGTGCCTGAGCCCTTGGGAGGTGCCCGCCCCCCTCCCCCCCAAACACCTCAGGAGCCACCCCCATGAGGCTGCCCCCCTTGCAGCAGGGCTGTGTGAGGGCGGGATGACGCAACCCCCCCAGGGATGGGGCTTCTGCCCCACCCCACCCCCACATCCCCCCCCTTTGCCTAGGGTCTCCCTTTCCAGGACTCCCCTCTGCAGGGACTGCAGCCTGAGAGTGCCTTACCTCCATGAGGAGGGCCCCAATTGTGGGTTTCCCCATGCTGAAGTGGTTGCCCACCAGCCGGTAACTGGCTGGGGTGGCAAGCTCCCAGAGAGCGATTTCAACCCGTTTCTCCTGGAGGATGGTGGGCCATGGGTAGGTATCACATCATCAGAGGGCAGGGGCAAGCAAGGCACACAGCTCCAAAAAGGTGGCCTTCCGCATGCGGAAGTTTTGGAGCCACTGGTGGTCGTCCCACCTGCAATGAGGAGTAACGGTAGTTTGAATTAGGAGCTTTAATTCGAACTACCTAGTCCGAGCTGCAGGTAGTTCGAACTACTGGGCATTTAAAAATGGCGGCGACCGGGAACATGTAAATAAAGGCTGGGATATTTAAATCCCGGGCTTCATTTGCAAGTTCAAATGCCTACGTTAGCCACCCTAGTTCGACCTAGGCTAAATCTGGCTTCCAAGGACCTCTTGCTGTCCTTCCATATATTAATGGCATCTGCATGTACCATGACCACCCGCTCCTCCCCAGTAATACATATATCTAGGTAGATGTCTCGAGAGATCCGCCACCTTCGCACCAGGCTGGCACATCACCATATGGTTTTCCGAGTCAACACAAACCCAGCTGTCTATGTTTTTAATGTTTGATTCCCCAATTACTAACTCCTGTCTTTTCCTAGTAACTGGAATTTCTTCACCCAGCGAGGTGTCCTCAGTGCGAGAGGATACCATAACATCATCTGCTCACTGAATGTTCTCCTTCCCTGAGACTTTCACACTCCTCCAAAGCACAGGGGCTGTCTGACCAGAGATGGGACCATTCTACGGTGTCCCAGAAAGTCTCATCTCTTTACCTCTCTGCCTCTCTTAGCTCCTTCAGTTCAGTCACCCTGGTCTTCAAAGCTGGTACACAGTCTCTGAGGGCCAGGAACAACTAGTGCTGAATGTATACACGTCACCTGCCCATAGGGCACATAATCACACATGCTACATTGGGTGCAATAAACAGGATCGCCCCCCCCCCCCCCGTCCCCACACCCACTGCTGCTGGGCTTCTGCCTGCATTCTCTTTTTCCTTCTAGAGCTAATTCCTTTTTCGATTTTTTAAAAAATCAGGTGGTTTTAGTTTTCTGAGAAGGCAAATAGCATCAAACTCTACTTCTAAACCAGCACTAGGCAACCTTTCCGAAGTGGTGTGCCAAGATTTAACCCTCCTGCCCTGGGCCGTGCTGGTCTCCTGGGAAAGAGGGGAGGGGCTTTCTACACTGTGCACCCCATGGACCACCTGGCTCAATGCAAACCCTTCTGCAGACCACTAATGGAAACGTGCTATTAATTACATAATTATGCCAGAGCCATTTTGCTAGTGCTGCGCCTAGGGAGAATGGTTTCATTTAAATTATTAAACAGACAAAGCATTTTAACTTTCTCATGTTAGTTTATCAAACTTTGTTTTAAATAAAGTAAAATATTAATTTACGTCCAATATAAAAGGTTTCAATATTTTGAAATATTATGGTGGAGTGGGGAACCTTTTCTGGGTCGGGGGCCACTGACCCACAGAAAAATCAGTTGGGGACCACAAGTGAGAAGCAAAAGAACTTCTCCAAAACCTCCCAACCCTCACTGATGTGGCCCCCAGCTGACACCTCATTCTTCTGGCATTCCAGCCTCTTGGGGTGAGGGGAAGGTACTGGGAGGACTGAAGTTCAGGACTTCCCATAGCCCAGATTTACTTTTCTGAGGTTCCAGAGCTAGTGGATTTTGGGGACCCCCTTAGGCTCTGGAGTGGGGACAAAAATTAGGGGTTCAGTGTGCGGGACAGGGCTGCCAGTGGGTAGGATAAGGATAGGGGTGCAGGATCTGGGCAGGAGATGGAGTGCAGGAATGGGTGAGGTCTTGGTGGGAGGTGATGATGCAGAAGCTGTCTGGGAGTAGGGTGCCTGGCCAGAAGGGAGGGTGCAGGAGCAAGAGAGGGTGTAGGAACAAGCTAAGGGTAAAGGGTCTTGAGAGGAGGTGAGTGAGGGGGGGGGGGTTGGGGTATGAGAATCTGGGCACGAGGAAGCGGGGCTTACCTGGCTTCATGTCCCTGTTGCTCACAAGCACTGCTCCCACGGCTCCCATTGGCAGGCCAATGGGAGCAGTGGGGAAAGCCTCCGGACAGAACATCACTGTGCTGTTGTTCCCCATGTAGCAGGGAGCCCAGGCTGCTGCTTGAGCCTCATGATTGCTGTGCAGCCCGGCTCTCCTTCTTCGGCCATTTCTCCAGCAGGTTGCCCAGCACCATGTTGATTGCAGGCTGGCGGGGCTGGGCGCATCGGTGGCAGTGCATTGGGGCCCATGGCAGTGGCCACAGTCCTTGGGTTCGCACAGCAGCCCCCACCACAGGAGGCAGCCGAGCAGGCCAGAGCAACAGAGGCAGCACCTTCTCACACAGACTGAGCACCAGGCTCTCAGCCAGCTTTCTCAGCTCCTCAGGCCACAGGCTCTGCTCACCAGCATCTCCAAGGTGTAGCAGTCCCCCTGGCAGCAGCGGCCTGGAGGAGGAGGCGGCGGCATGACTGGACCGGAGGCCCCATACGACAGAGCCAGCCCTGCGGGGGGATGGATGGGACAGCGTGGCATGTGGTGATGGGGCAGTGGATGGTGGAGTGGCCAGAAACCATGTGGCGGGGGGAGGGGGGGAGAAAGAGGTTACTGTACCACACAAGGAACAATGGCACAGAGCCATTTCTTGGTCGTGTCTTCCCATCAAATAGTGAAATGTCTGGCTGGGCTTTCCAGGACACATGGTCTGTGTATATCCTGGGAGGCTCGCATGCCAGTGAAAATCAGCTTGCATGTCGTAGGTTGCTGATCCTGGCTCTAAACTCCCTTTCAAAACTCCTGTTAGTCCACCCTTTGTTCCCTATCTTTTGACTGGCGTGCTGACAATGCTTTTGGGATCAGGCTAAAGATCCTTACTTCACCTTGCTGACAAGCCTTTTGTTATCTTAATCACCCTGCCTCTGTTTATAAACAAATTTCCTGCCACAAAGGCTGTGCTGATCCCAATTTTTTAATTCAATAGCATCCCCCTCAGTCTGTGTTACAGTTAGAGCTCTATCGGGGACAGTCACCGCGGGCCCTAGAGCAAGGTGTGTGTGTAGGGGGTGGCTCTGTGTACTCCAGAAGGGGCGGGGCCTCAGGTGGAAGGGGTGGGACCAAGCAGACGCCCTCGGTGTCACTGGAACTATGGTGCACCTCCTCCCAGCTCTCAGAACTACGTGGCGTAACATTTCCAGGCTCCTTACGTTGAACCAGTGGGGCTGACAGCCATCGCAAGACCTGGGGCAATGTGTGTGGGAGGGCCTGGCTCCCCATCCCCGGGAGGAGTGGGGCCTCCAGCAGAAGGGGTGGGGCTGGGAGCAGTCAGCTCTAAGCACTGCCCAGACCACGGCACGTGGCTCCCTCATCCCTCAGAGTCACATGGAGCAGCACAGCAGTGCTCCGGTGCTCTAAAGCCAATTCAAAAGGAGCTGGGGTTCCGGCTACAGCTACTGCCATGGTAGCAGTCATCCCCGTCAGTGGGCCTGTGTGGAGCTAAAACCAAATAACAAGTGGTATAAGGGAAGGTGCGGGCCATTGGACACCCAGGGCACGAATATATAGATGGGTAAAGCCAAATGTCCAAGGAACAGTGTTTACCCCAGCAGGGTATTGTCAGCTCACACATTATGTTTTCCAGGATGATGGGCAAACGTCCTCTCCATAAAAATAGAAAAAGGAGGGGAAGGTGCCTCCCTGGGCATGGAGGCATAAGTAGCAGTGTGAACCAAAGGCTGTGAATCAGAAAAGGCCTGACCTCGGCAGAATCTAACACACCTAGTCGGCCTGGCTGAGCATACGAGGTGGTGAGTCTGAGGGGGCTGTGTTAGGAAGAGCCCTCAGGGTGGGTGTGAGGGTGAAGTGGCTGTGGTAGGAAGGGCCCTCAGCATGGGGGTGGGAGTGAGGGGGCTGTGGTAGGAAGGGCCCTCAGGGTAGGTGTGCATGTGAGGGGGCTGCGGTGGGAAGGGTCCTCAGCATCAGGGTGGGGATGAGAGATAAAACTGCAGTGGTGGGAAGGGTGTTTTGTATAGGATATGGGTGGAAGGAGGCTCCAGGTTATAGCTGTCTTTGTAAGTAAGGCAGGGAATATTTTGCTCATAATGATGAATGAGATTTCAGGAAAGGAAACTGATGAAAGGATAGGTAGGCGGGTCCTGTCCTCTGTGGCTTATCTCATTCTGTTTTGAGCCCAGTTACACTTGTAACCTTCACAACATCCTCTCTCACTCAGTTCCACAGGTTGACCGTTTGCCGTGTGAAGAAATACTTCATTTTTGTTTGTTTTGAACCCACTGCCCATTAATTTCATCAGGTGGCTCCAAATTCTTGTGTTATTTGAAGGAGTAAGTAATATCTCCTGGCTACGTCTACACTGGCATGATTTTCCGAAAATGCTTTTAACGGAAAAGTTTTCCGTTAAAAGCATTTTCGGAAAAGCGCGTCAAGATTGGCAGGATGCTTTTCTGCAAAAACACTTTTTGCAGAAAAGTGTCCATGGCCATTCTAGACGCGGTTTTCCGCAAAAAAGCCCCGATTGCCATTTTTGCGATCGGGGCTTTTTTGCGGAAAACAGTACTATGCTGTCTACACTGGCCCTTTTGCGCAAAAGTCTTTTGGAAAAAGACTTTTGCCCAAATGGGAGCAGCATAGTATTTCCAGAAAAGCACTGATGATTTTACATGAGATCGTCAGTGCTTTTCTGGAAATTCAAGTGGCCAGTGTAGACAGCTGGCAAGTTTTTCCGGAAAAGTTGCTGATTTTCCCGGAAAAACTTGCCAGTCTAGACACATTTGTGTACATCTGTGTACATTTTTGCCCAGACTGTTCATGCTGTTATAGACCTCTGTCAAATCCTCCCTCAGTCATGTCTTTTCCATTCTGAAAAGAAGCTGAGTTTTTAATCTTGCTTCATTCAGAAGCTGTTCCATACTCCTAATCATTTCTGTTGCCCTTCTCTATATCTTTTCCAAATCCAATATATCTTTTTTGAGATGGAGTGACAGGATCTGCATGCAGTATTCAAGATATGGGTGTATCGTGGATTTATATAGAGGCATTACAATATTTTCTGTCTTATTATCTATCCTATTTCTAATGTTTCGAAATATTCTGTTCACTTTGCTGACTGCCAGTACACATCAAGTGAATGTATTCAGAAAACTATGCATAATGACTCCAGGGTCTCCTTCTTGACAGACAACAGCTAATTTAGTCCCCCCTCATTTTGTACATGTAGTTGGGTTTGTGTTGCCAATGTGCATGATTTTGAATTTATGAAGATAGAATTTCATTTGTCATCTGTTGCTCCGTCACTCAACATTTTGCAGTCATCTTGGGACTTAACTGTCCTGAATAATTTTGTATCATTTGGCAAATTTTGCCACCTCACTGTTTACCGCTTTGTCCTGGGACAGATCCCTGGGACACAACTATTTACCCCTCTCCATTCTGAAAACTGACCATTTATTCCTATCCTTTGTTTCCTGTGTTTTAACAGGAGTGCCTGGCAATGCTTTCAGGAGCATCTAATGATCCTTAATTTAGTTTAATGACAAGCCTTTTGTTATCTTAATCAAACTGCCTCTGTTTATAAACAAACTCCCTGCCCCAAGGGGGGGAAGCTGGAAACAGCACAGTACTCATTATACTCCACACAAGCAGTGTTGCAGTTAAGAGCTCCCAGAACATGTGCTGTGAGCAGACCTCTAGTATGAAACTTGGGGGGAGGAGCTCCCCCCACCTCAAGTGGCCTCCCTGGAAAGCAGATTTTCTTCTGTGTCTCCTCATGGAAAAGGACCTGCCAATAGCCTCAAGATAAATGAAAAGAATTGAGATACTTAGCTTTGCTTAAAGTGTCCATTATAGGCCTAGGATACACATCTGGTACCATGCCAGAGTTCAGCTTTCTATGGTCAATGCAAAACCTTGCAATGCTGTCTTTCCTAGGGACCAAAACTACAGGTGTTGTCCAAGAGCTGTCAGCATCTTTAATTACTCCTAGATCTAACATGCTTTGTATCTCTGTATGAATTTATTGTAACATCTTGCCAGAGGTCCTGTAAGATCTGCTGGGAGGTGGCTGTGGGCCTTGTATGACAGTCGGTGGAGTTAGCAAGTGTGTCTTCCCTGGCTTATCAGAAAACACTTTTTTTGTGCTCCTGGAGCACCAGAAAAACACCTCTGCCTTTGCATCTGGTGTTAACTCACTCTAGACAGCAGTGCTTCCCAGAGTCGAGTTATTCTGGCATTCAGCAAAGGAAAGACTGAGGCTGGCTTTACAGAATTTCAATGTGGAAGCTGGCCCTTGCTTCACACTTCCGGGAACAGGAATGAGAGCTGAGAGGGTACGTCTACACTAGCCCCCTAGGTCGAACTAGGGAGGCTAATGAGGGCGACAAATTGCAAATGAAGCACAGGATTTAAATATCCCGCACTTCATTAGCATGTTCCCGGGCAGTCGCCATTTTGGAAACTGACTAGCCCAGAATAACTGCCTGCGTCTACATTTTACTTTGAACTCCCGTTTCACTGCCGCATGTAGATGCGGGCAGTTATTCCGGGCTAGTCAGTTTCCAAAATGGCAACTGCCCAGGACCATGCTAATGAAGCGTGGGATATTTAAATCCCATGCTTCATTTGCAATTTCGGTCGCCCTCATTAGCCTCCCTAGTTCGAACTAGGGGGCTAGTGTAGACGTACCCAGAAGGACAGAGCTTAGCAGAAAGAACGGTTTGAGTGATTGGCATCAGTAATGGTTCTAGGAGACCTTTCTCCTGCTGCACCACCCATGTCATGGCATTTGTCCCTGCTTGGTACCTTGGCATGCAGTCTGGAAACAGCTTGCAAAACTTCACAGCTGGGTGGCCCATGCAATCAGGCCTCACAAGCAGCTGGGCAGGACAACTTAGCCCCATGCAGTCCACAGTCCCTTTTCCTTTCTCTGTGGATTCCTCCAACCCAGTGCCACATATTCAGTAAAAGGGGAAGGAAAAATAAACAATACGGACTTTCTGCCGTGTACATGTTTGCACTTGTTCATGCACTTTTTCCTCTCTTTTGTTTGTTTTTTGTTTTTTACTGTGAGGTTCTATTGTTACTGATGCGTTGGTGTGGTAACAGCAGCTGGTTTAACCTGGCAATGGGTGAATTTTGTACTTTTCTAATACCTGTTTATAAATAAAGGTGTTTATGCCATTAAGAAAGTTTACTGCTGTCCCTGCATCACATCGTTCATCATAATAAAACTAAACATGATCAGGAACAATGAGGACTTAGTGAGCTAACACTGTCCCTCGCGACAGTTAGCTACATCGACCCACACTTTCATAATTTCCTTATATGTATCCATACAGTGAATCACCACGAAGCCTCCATCCTCCACTACGTAAATAGTTATGTCATTTTATAAGTACGTTGCATGGAAATGAAGTCTCTCCCCTTTCCCCAAGCACAGACCTCTCTCCAAAAATATGAGTCTCATCCCCACTGCCAGCAAGCACATTCATAGAGGTAACTTCCCCTTTCCCATTAGGCCATGCAAATCCATAATGTGAGAGCACACAGCACGCCTGACTTCTGTTTCCCGGGTGCATTCAGCTCCCGCAGTGATAGATGCATTTTCTGGCTGAGTGTACCGATTCAGCGGCCCCTTACGGTCGTAGGGGGAAATGTTTTGCCTCTGGCTTCACAGAGATTGTGAAGAGCACAGCAAGCCACAGCCATGCAGACAGCTTTGATGACACTGGCATCCAAACAGGTCCGTAAACATCTCCGGCAGGATTTCCATCTGCCAAAATCCCATTTTACAACCATTCTCCCCCTGCTGAGAGTGTAATTAAACGGCCTTTTGCCAGGGCCTCTTAAACAAGGTACAGTTTCTTAAGCCAAGATAAAAGGGGAATAAAGGTGGGGACTGTAACTCCCTTTATGGCACTGTCATTTGGTATGAACAGTGTCCCAGCCTGCCCACGTATGTAGACTCCCAATTGGCAAAACAAACAAACAAGCAAACCAAACCCAAAAACAGGCTCACAGGAAAAACAAGCCTATTCATAGATAATTGTCTTGAGTACCAGGTCAATTTAGTTCCTTGAGTACTGCTAATAGCCTTCACTAGCACATGTAGACATATACATGGGCTTATACTTCATGGCTACGTCTAGACTGGCATGATTTTCCGCAAATGCTTTTCACGGAAAAGTTTTTCCTTGAAAAGCATTTGTGGAAAAGAGCGTCTAGATTGGCATAGACGCTTTTGCTTAAAAGCGCTTTTTGCAGAAAAGCGTCCGTGCCAATCTAGACACGGTTTTGCGCAAGAAAGCCCCGATCGCCATTTTTGCCATCGGGGATTTTTTGTGCAAAACGGTTCTCAGCTGTCTACACTGGCCCTCTTGCACGAAAGCATTTGCGCAAGAGGACTTTTTCACAAACGGGAGAGTCATTGTATTTGCGGAAGAACACTGACAATCTTACATTAGATAGTCAGTGTTCCTGTGCAAATTCAAAGCGGCCAGTGTAGACAGCTGGCAAGTTTTTCCACAAAAGCAGCCACATTTGCAGAAAAACTTGCCAGTCTAGATGCAGCCCATAATTCTAATTTCATATGCAAGTATGGCACGAGCACCCAAAGAGAATATACACATTCAAGGGATTACAAGTTCTTGAATGATAGGTTGCATGCTCCATTTTGCATAAAGCATATTTGAGTTATGCATATTAATGTTCAAAAACCGGTTTCTATAAAAATGTGGAGAAGCACCATTACAAATTCCATCTGGAAATTTGCTGCTTATCCAATGCCAAGGATAGGTATGGTGCCGGTGACACACCTGAGCACTAGTGATCTGACAAAAGATTATTGGCAGGTCCCTCTATACTCTCTCCCTGCAGAAAAAAAAAGTTTTCTCCACACCTCCCTTCAAGCGTTTTCAATTCAAAATTTTGCTTTTCAGCCTCCACAAAGCTGTTGCAACTTTCCAGTGGCTTATGAATAAGCTCCCCAGACCACACCACAATATGCTGCAGTCTAGGATGGATGAGATAGTCATCTGTAGTCTTACCTGCAGCACTCAGGCTGTGTCCAGACTCAGGGGTTTTTTCGAAAAAAGTAGCCTTTTTTCGAAAAACTTCACCTGCGTCCAGACTCAAGCCGCGTTCTTTCGAAATTAAATCGAAAGAACGCGGCTTTTCTTTCGATGGCGGTAAACCTAATTCTACGAGGAAGAACACCTTCTTTCGAAAGTTCCTCTTTCGAAAGAAGGCGTTCTTGAATGTAAATAGGGCTTCCTCGAAAGAGAGCATCCAGACTCGCTGGATGCTTTCTTTCGAAAAAGCAAGCCGCTTTTTCGAAAGTTCCGCATGTAGTCTAGACGCGCTCTTTCGAAAGAGGCTCTTTCGAAAGATACTTGCAGTCTAGACAGCCTCAGAGTCTGTGTTAAAGGCAATCCAGGACGCAGGCCTTATGTTCAGTCCTGCAACATGTAGACGAGTCTTGGTGGAAGTAACTAATCTGAGGTTCTGCGCTGGCAGCGTCCTTATGAAACCAGCGGTCAACTGCATACAGGCTCTACTGATGTGTCCAGTCCTCCAGCCGAAGAAGCAAGTGAGGTGTTTTCTTGGCCTGCCAGGATATTACTTGAGGTGTATCCCAAGGTTTGCCTCACTCACAGTCCCCATTACAGACCTCAAACAACAACAACCCCAAGAAGAATCAATGGGATGGGAAACACGAAGTATTCAGTGAACTGAAAGTGTAACTATGCCAGGTGCTGGTGCCTTTCAGCCCTGATTTCCCACATGAATTCATACTGCTCTAAGATGCCTTAAGTGTTAAAATTGTCTCCACGCTCTCACACATGGTGTGATGGACTGGGCTGGGTCAGGGCACCGCTAAGGGCGTCAGCTCAGGGCAAACTGCTCAAAACCAGGGCTACTTACAGCCTTTGACTGAAGACCTTTCCCAAATAGGCCACAAGCCAATCACACAGAACACTTCAGCTGCCAATCTGGCCAGCAGGAAGCATCACGAGCAAAACCACTCAGAAACCCCCAGCTTTCCCTGTGTCCTGGACCTTACACAATCAGCCCTGGACCTTACACATAGATGAGAGGTTATAAAACCCGATTTCACCAACTCCGAATAGATCCTCCTGGTCCCAAAGAACCAGCCACAGTCTCAGATCAATCTACACTTTAGATCTTACCCACAGGAACATGCTGAGCCAATCATGTATAATCTAAAATCTAAAGGTTTATTAATAAAAGAAAGAGAAGGTTGAGAGTGAGATTGTTAAAGAGAATACATGACCTATATCAGTCACCAAGTTCTTGATGCAGGCTCTTAGCTGAGATGTTACAAACTGCTAGCTTAAAAGTCTCTGGGGTACATCCTATATCAGGATGGGTCAGCAATCCTTCCCGGCTCCCTGTCCCTAGCAAGGATGCATCTGGAATCAGGAGCAAGATTGAAGACAAGATGGAGACGCCTTTGTGCCTCCCAGATTGGAGCTGATCACATGATCAAGTGACCTATCTGTGTTTCGCATGACAGCAGCCATGAGGTACTGGCTAGTCTGCAGGCTTCCAGATGCATTCCTCTGGTGCGTATTGGCCAGTCTGAGAGCCTTGTCCATGTAGCAGGGTTAGTTAGCACAGCCATTCACTGAACAACCCTTCCTCACAATACGCAGTCCAGGCCCATTGCGCCCTCCCAAACAGAGAACATTTACAGTACCAGAACAGAGCCCATATTCATAACTTCACGTACAAAAATCACACAAGTACATGAGTAGCATACATAGAATCAGCAGAGCACAAGCTTTCATCTGACACTTCACATGGCCCACTCTGTACAGAATTTGGGGCAAACACCACTTGTGGGTGCAACAGCGATCTGTCTGCTTACTTTAAAATCCAATAACGTGACACCCCCCTAACAGAAAATTGATGTAGTAAGTGATGCCAGTAACATCACTGGGCCTCCCCATGTTTTGGCTTTGTGTTATTACAGGTTCTAATCCAATATTAGAAACAACAGTACAGAACTGGACAAGTGCATGAAAACCAGGCTCACCTAAAATAGGCTTCATCATTGCAAGGCCTATCATAGAGACAACAATATCCTTGCACTGTTTTATAAACCCAAGGTAAAACTTGGTAAGAACCATAGCAGATTGGATCTGCTTTTGCAGCATGAGCCCCATGTGTGTCATGTGATCTTGCCCAGAGCTAAAGAAAATAGTAAAGTTATCCATGCCAGCTCTGGCAACTGTCTGAAATCCAATTAACACTGAGTTAATGTAGGTATCCTCATCCCCCATAGTGTAGGCATCTTGGCACTTAGCCATGAAAATATAATGGTGGTGTGCCTCAGTTTCCCTTTCCACATAGCACATTATGGCTGGAATCTCATTTGTCATATAAGAAGTTCCAAGACCAGTTACAGGTATTAACCAAGAAATATCAATATCACAAGATCCTTTAACATACAGTGTGAAATTTGATATATTTCTTGACAGGTTCAATGTTCTTTCCAAAAG
The DNA here is from genome assembly GCF_052426305.1 of Pelodiscus sinensis. NCBI lineage: Eukaryota > Metazoa > Chordata > Testudines > Trionychidae > Pelodiscus > Pelodiscus sinensis. Next base: position 13,208,407 of record NC_143073.1, on the reverse strand, counting down.
AGCATGCACATTGTACATTTTTACAATTCTTGGTAACAACAGAAAATTGGTTACAAAAGTTAACATCAGCAACAGGAACAAATCCATAGCAAGTGTACATCAACAGTACTTACATCTTTGGCTCAATAATGACAAATTCCTAGCCTTTTAGGCTTAAACTGCAACTTTGCTTTGCAAAAGCAAGTTTTGCCCTTCCCCCTTTTCTTGAGGGTTCAAATCCTGAAGTCCCTAGCTTAACAGAGACCAAGGGGGTAGCTGGGGGTGGCTTCCCTGTTCATAATGGTGATGAAAATTTCCTCCTCGCCCCAGTCAGTCAGGTAACAATAACAAGCAGCCCAGCCACGCATCTGATCTTCTGCTTTCAGTTTAATTTTCCAAGCTGGTCTGCCTCTCAGAGACAGGATCCATTCTCACAGGCACGATACACTTAAAATCTCTTGTCCTTCCACCACAAACCTCTGCTTCTGCCTGGAATCAGATGTTAAGTTCACTGATAAATTATGTGTGTCCACGGTGTCTAGAGATCAGAGTTTAACTGCCATCTCCTGCATTCTAGAGAGACTAACCACACAGCTATTCTGCTCTGCATACTTAGCTACATATGCACACTGTCCACTCTCATAATCAATCTGGAAACATTTCTGTCCCAACCACACTGGCTTCCCAGCAAGCTGGTCAAATACAGTCACTTGGTTATCACAGGACGGTTCCAACTCTCTGGACATTTCTACCTCATTTGAAACAATCCTCAGTCCCTCTGAAACCTCTTCAAAACTGTCCACACTGGATCTTTCTAAATCCAAGTCAGCGGAGTCACTGTTAACAGAAAATTTCTGTCTATTAGGCTCTGAAACAAATGTCTCACAAAATAAGCTGCTGCCTTTTACAGGCAGAGCTTTCTCTTGATCTTCCCCATGCAAGACATTTTCACCCCCCTCAGCCACAACAAACTGCTTTCCAACATCACTGCAAGGAATCTCTTCCCTATGAGCTCCTGTAAACAACAGCTCACCTTTCCTTGGCCCTACAGCAGCATTGCTCTGCTGAGCCATAACCAACTCCTCCTGAGATTCCTATACCTCCTTTTTTGAGGCATAAGGAACTTGCACAAATAGGGGGGTTTGTGCAAAAAGGAAATGTCCACACTGCCTGTTTTTGCGCAAAAACGGAATGAAAGAGAGTATGTAAATTAAGCATGAGAAAATGCTAATCCATGCTTCATTTGCATAGGCTCTTGTGGCAAAAGTTATAGTGTAGACGTAGCCACAGAGTCACTTCCCCCTCTCCCAGCAACAGGCAAAACACAAGCACCAGAAATGTCTGATCTCTGGGATCCTGGCAAGACACTGACTGGTTCTACTGATGTCACAGCATCCTTTTCCCCGGCAGACACAAACCTAGGGCCATCTCTTTTCTGGGCTTTAGCTGTATCCAGTCCCAACTTTGGGACAATAGCGCTGCTCTCAGCCATCACAGGCTGAGAGGCATCTTCTTCAGACAAAGGACTGGGAAGAAACCCTTCCCCCATAGGCATACTACTGCTGATGCTGCTGCCACACACAGACAGACAACTGGAGACAATCTATCCTTTGTCCCAGCACCCCTGGCCAATCTCAGACACACACCTGCCTTCTGAGACAGCTTCTTTCACTGACACACTGCCACTCCCAGCAGCCAAACTGCCAGTCTCCACACACAGTGGCTGCTCACAGTGTGCTCCATCACACAAATCACTTTCAGCTTGCGCAGGTTGTTTCATAAGCTTCACATGCTAACAACTCATCACTCTCCAGAATTTTATCTTGTTCCTCAGTTAGGACTTCACCCTGGCCATCCATTGCAATCTGCTCCAGAGAAGCATTGTCCTGACCCCTGGGTTCTCCCTGCCCTAGTTCTGATTCCAGCCTCACCTCTGAGGCATCAGACAGGCACTTAGAAACATCTCTTACAGGCACATTGCTCTCCTGCATAGACACACAGCTACCTCCCTCCGGCAAACACTTAGCGAAACTCTGCCATTGGTCATAGTAGGACTGGCTACCCACAGACAACTGGCTAGCCCAGAGTCACCCCCCCCCCCATAAACCTTTCTGTTAGCTACAGGTAGCACAGAAGAGTTGCATTCACACATGCTTTGGGGCTGGATTAACACATCAGCCTGGTTAAACACATTTGCCATGTCATAATCACACCACATACCCATACAGTTATCCTCCCAGGAGGACAGTGTCTCTTCAGTTCTTCTATTTTCTTAAGCTGAAGTTCAAAACTGGCAGTTCGCTCCCTGGCCTGTCTGATTCTTCTGTCCGACTCTGCCATCCTCTCTGCATGTTCTCAGGCTAGCTTTTGCTTTCTTTCAGCAGCGTCTTTGATTAGCTTTTGCTTTCTTTCAGCTGCTTCTCTGTTTGCCTTAGCTACACTCTGCTCGGCTAGCAGACAAAATTCTTCAGTTTCTTGTTTATATTTCAGTTGCAATCTCCTCACTGGATCCTGTACTCCCATTTCTTCTGCAGCATCTCTGGCAACTAACAAAGATCTCGGTTCTTCATAAGAAGTTTTCTTCCTAAAGGTGATGGCTTTCACCAAGCACAAATCTTCTAGAGCCTTGCTGTCCAGACTCTCATACTGTTGCTGACTCATTGCAGCTGCCCTTTAATCAACCAAACCCTCATTACCAAAATCAAATTTAGAATAGTGTGGGGTCCTAATCCAAAGCTCAGTTGACCAGGTTCTGTAGATCCTGCCGACAATGCCAGTGTGATGGACCAGGCCGGGTCAGGGCACCGCTGAGGGTATCAGTGCAGGGCGAATTGCTCAAAACCAGGGTTGCTTACAGCCTTAACTGGAGACCTTTCCCAAATAGGCCACAAGCCAGATACATAAAGAGCTTCAGCTGCCAATCTGGCCAGCAGGAAGCCTCATGAGCAAAACACCTCAGATACTCCCAGCTTTCCCTGTGCCCTGGACCTTAGACAATCAGCCCCGGACCTTACACACAGGTGAGAGGTTATTAAACCTGATCTCTCCAACTCTGAACAGATCCCAAAGAACCAGCCACGGTCTCAGGTCAATCTACACTTTAGATCTTACCCACAAGAGCATGCTGGGCAAATCCTTTAGAATCTAAAATCTAAAGGTTTATTAATAAAAGAAAGAGAAGGTTGAGAGCGAGATTGTTAAAGAGAATACATGACCTATATCAGTCAGCAAGTTCTTGAGGCAGGCTCTTAGCAGAGATGTTACAAACTGCTAGCTTAAAAGTCTCTGGGGTACATCCTATATCAGGATGGGTCAGCAATCCTTCCCGGCTCCCTGTCCCTAGCAACGATTCATCTGGAATCAGGAGCAAGATTAAAGACAAGATGGAGATGCCTTCATGGGATTTTTATATTCCTGATGTCTCCCAAATTGGAGCCGGTCACATGATCAAGTGATTATCTGTGTTTCCCATGCCAGCAGCCATAAGTCACTGGCTAGTCTGCAGGTTTCCAGACACATTCCTCGGGTGCGTATTGGCCACTCAGAGAGTCATTGTCCATGTAGCAGGGTTAGTTAGCACAGCCATTCACTGAACAACCCTTCCTCACAATACGCAGTCCAGGCCCATTGCGCCCTCCCAAACAGAGAACATTTACAGTACAAGAACAGAGCCCATATTCATAACTTCATGTACAAAAATCACACAAGTACATGAGTAGCATACATAGAATCAGCAGAGCACAAGCTTTCATTTGACACCTCACATGGCCCACTCTGTACAGAATTTGGGGCAAACACCACCTGTGGGTGCAACAGCGATTTTTCTGCTCACTTTAAAATCCAATAACGTGACATGTGGGCGGTGGGTAATGTGGGCAAAGGAAGGCATTGTCTTCCCAAAACTGCCTCTGCTGCCTGGCTTCCTGGGAGGGCTCAGGCCATGGTGCAGCAGCCTGGTTCCCCGGTAGCCTCACAGCGTGACCGGCTCATTCAGGAAGGGTCGGGTTTGAGGGCTGGGCTTGGCTGGGGGGCAGGTAAAGGTTGTTGAAGGGTTGTGGTCTTGAGGGGAAGGAGTGTGACTTCTGGTAGAAAGGGTGGGGGTTGGGCTTGCCTTCTCCAACTGGGCCTTCACCGGCTGCCCATGTTCTCAAAAGACTTTGAAGGAGGGAGTTTTATATCTGAGTAGGCAGCTATTCCCTGGAGAGAAGGCCTACCAGAGATCAAATGGGCTGTGGATTCCATCAGGTGTTGCCTGTTGGGTCATCCTTGTGCCTTAATTAAGGGTCACACTCCCCTATGCTGGATCCTTACCATGGAAGAGGTGAACCCATGTGTAATGTGCTGGCACATGGTGATGGCCTCGGACTGATGGTTTCACAATGTGACACCGGGCAGGAAAGGGCCATGTTAATGCTGATTTCTTTTCACAGGAATCAGTGATGGAGGCAACTCACCTCAGGACTGCATCTCCAATGGGAGGGGCGGGGTCTGTGGAGGGAGACTCCCCTCGCCCTGGTGGAGAGGAGATTAATGAGCTCTTCTGGACTCATTCTGCATTAATGACCAGCACTTTTCAGGCTTGCCCTGGCTGGGGCGGGGGTGGCTGGAGCTTTAAAAGGGAAAGGTGGCCACGGGAGGGGAACACAGGAGGAAGATTGCTACACCTCAGAGACTGGCTGACCACAGAGGCCACTCAGCTAGGAGTAAGACAGCTGCCATTTTCCCTGCCCTGAAACTGCCTGGACCAGCGGTAAAGCAGGATGCCCCAAGAGGGGAGACCAGAGGTAGACCGTAGAGAGTAGGCCAGTGGATAAGCCAATACCTAAAGTGCTGGGCCCAGATGACTGCCTAAGAGACAGGCCATCTGAGCCATTTTCTTCTTTTACCTGGATATGAGAGAGAGAGAGAGAGAGAGAGAGCGAGAGACTCTGTCCTTTTGCTTGTTTGGAGAACCCTTTGGGTGCTATGAACAGGGGGAGGACATTATAGGCAACTTGAACTGGTGACTGTGGGGGACTTGATGGAACCCCCAACTCCTTCCCGCCTACCGCAGAAGTCACCTTTGTTTCCACATTGCATTTAGACAGGAACGGGGAACACAGTGCCCAGCCTTGTGATCTGGAAGCAGAATGCAGCTTGCTGAGTGCTGCTGTGGAGGTCAGAGGGGAGCAGGGGCTAGGAGGCTGGCTGGCACGTGTGCAGAAAACGATTTGATCACTATTCTTCTCCTAGGGTGCTGGCCCATAAGGAGGGGATGCAGATTCCATATGGAAACCATACAGCTACTTATGGCTGGGCATGGGATGAGGGGGCTCACCCCACCACCCCGGGAGGAGATCAGTGGGGAAAGAAAAGGCCCAGCAGTTGCAACTGCTGTCAGCCAGGCAAACGCCCATCTCCCCAGGACAGCCAGCAGGCAGCCAATGGCAGCAACAGCAGCTCAGCAGGAGATGAAGAAGGAAATAGGTCAAGGAAACCAAGACATGCCAAAAGCGAATGCAAAGTACATGACAAGAATGTGGGCAAGAGCTGAGCAAACCCTTCCCATAGCTGGGAATCCCAGCCCGGTCCCCAGAGCCATCCATGGCCGGGCACCATACAAGGAAACTGGCTCTTTACCCAAATAGACTGACATTTAAAATAAAGGGGTAAGATATGGGGGTGAGCAGGTGACTGACATGCAACAGATGCAGGGGAAGGGGCAGGGATGCTATTCCCGACTTTCCAGGTCTGCTTCCACCTAGCACTAGTTTCTTACCTGCAGTCCTCCGGCAGGCATGTTCTGGGCTCGCTGCACTGAGACTGTGGGCACAGGTAGAATAAGCACAGGGGGAATTAGGCTAGAATTTGTCAGCTGACCAAGAGACTGGTCCACCCCTGTTCGCACTTCAATCCCGTCCCAGGCAGCGAAGGAGGACAAAAGTGTTGTGGAGCCGTAGAGAGAGAACGGTGCTATTGGCATCATCTGCACCGGTGAGAGGAAAAGGGAATAAAAACCTGACTGTAATTTAAGGCAGTCCCTCCTTCTGGGTATTGTTGATGGGTTGCCTCAGCATGCCCAGAAATACAGATCGGGGCATAGACCAAGCTTAGGAAATTTCAGCCCCCATTTTAGAAAACAGTGCAGGGCCTACTAGCCAGGGCCTCCATTATCTGCCACAGGGTCAGTTCTGGGGCTGCTAGTGAGGGACGTCGGGTGCCCCACTGAGTCTTTGCAGGCTCCACCTGAGCTGAGAGGGAAACACCCTAAAATTTACATTTTACAATGTGGCTTATAACCCGGCCCGTACATCTCCAGCCTGCTGCTCTGGAGCATGGCCGACTCTGCGGGCCCTCAGCACAGAACACAGTGCACTCAGGGCAGGGCTTGGCACACAGGATAGCTCACTCCATCCCACCTGTGCCCAAGGGCTCTGCCGGCCCAGTAAGGGGCTCATTAGAGGAGAGACTCACGTCCAACAGCTGTGACAGGGAGAGCTCCAGTGGTGCTGGTTTCTCGATGCCATTAGCCTGCGGGTGCTGGCTGTGTGGAGGGAGTTGCTGGCAAGACCCCCACAGTTTCCTGGCAATAAAGTCCCACCCACATTGACTTTACAGGGGTTCCAGAGCGGCTCATGCTGCTTGTATAACTGAAAACAGAAAGCACAAAAAGCCAGGACATTGGCCACGAATTGAAAGACCACTGCTCTCCAGAGTGACAGGTTTATTTCACCACTGCCTCGGAGTCACCTTCTCCTCAGCTCTGATTTGTTGGGTGCTGGGAGCTGATTTATCTGGCAGAGGCTAAGCCACTTTCTCCTCAGCACAGGCTGTGTCACCCACCGGCCTGGACACCCAAACAGACCAGGAGATGGGCAGGCAGCTCCTGGAATCAAAAACTGCTCTACAGGAGGAATGCTGGCCAAGGGTGGGGGCAGGCTGAGGGGAGAGAATAAGGTTAAGAGTAGTTTTTTGGGAAGACAGATGATTCACTATCCCTGATTCCAAGAAGGAGGGAGAGACTCTTCCAGAAGGTCCTCTTCAAAGAACAGTGCTCCAGGAGGTGGACAAAGTCTGACACTGAAAATTGAGTTTTCAGTAGGCAATTTCCTCAGGTTCCAAAAATGAAAAACAAACTAAAACAAATCATCCAAAAGGAATCACAGCGAACTATATTCACCTCCATAGCTTGAATACAGGACTTCTAGTACTGTGGCTCAGATCTGTACCCCTCGAACTAAAGGAGCAGCCCCGTTCCTGTTTACCAGTAGGCTGCAAGCCAGGAGTAGCCCCATTTTACAAATAGCTGACACATACCTAGATTTGGTAGCACTTCTCTAAGAGCCAGAATGGCTTTGTGGATAAATGCAGCTGTGCCATGTCAGAGCAGTGCATTGTATTCTCACTGCTTCAAGAAACCAGCATCTGCAAGCTTTCATTTACTTTGAAAGATAATGCTATCCTTCCATGGTTTGAGCATGAGATTGTACTTAGTAACAAGAATCGTGCAAGGCACAGAATAATTGCCACCCAGTCAGTAGAAAAAGTAAGTCTGGAAGAGAAGTTAGTTACCTGTCTCTGGAGGCTCATGGGGTATGTCTACACTACCCCGCTAGTTCGAACTAGCGGGGTAATGTAGGCATACCGCAATTGCAAATGAAGCCCAGGATTTGAATTTCCCAGGCTTCATTTGCAATTGCGGTATGCCTACATTACCCCGCTAGTTCGAACTAGCAGGGTAGTGTAGACATACCCTTAGGGAGCTTCTACACAACACCCCAAACTCCAAATAAGATACACAATTTGCACTATGCAAATTGAATATCTTGTTTTGATTGTATTTCAAAATAGCTTATTTTGAAATTTAGTGCATCTACACAGTGCCAAATTTCAAAATAACACACTATTTCCAGATCTCCCTTCACCCTCATGGCATGAGAGTTACAGTGACGCTAGAATAGCGCACTCATTATTTTGAAAAATCCTGAAATAGCCCTGCTGTCTAGACGTACCCTTCGAGAGGTGTGGGCCTGATCTGTGTTCCACTTAAGCTATGTCTGCACTACCAGATTACTTCGAAATTAGTTATTTTGAAATAATAATTCCAGAAATAAGTATTTCAAAATAAGTTTATTCCTCTTCACAAGCAGAAGTTATTTTGAAAATACAGGCTTGGTAGGGTGGATGCGTGACTTGTTATTTCGAAATAATTCCCCAGTGGAGACATGCCCTGAGGTTTTGTGCATTCCCACCATGCATCCAGAGTCAGAGAACTGGAAAGTAGTAGTGTCCGTTGGTCCTCACATGTGCCCTTGCTTCACCTCATGGTTTCTTCCAAGCCAATAAAGGATGAGGGGGACTGATTATACCTTCAGTCCCCTTTCCATTGCAAAATGAACAGATATGCAGCAGAAGGGAAGGACAGCAGGAAGTAGAATACAGATAAGGACCACACATCTTGAAGAACCTCCAGGCACAAGCAAGTAACCTCTTCTTCTTTAGGAGATGCTCCCTATTGTATTCCACCCTGAAATCCACTTAGAAATCCTCTGTGTGGAGATCACCTGCCCCTTGAACCTTTCAGCTATAGCGATAACCTAAGGGACAGTCTGATTGGTCTCATCTTCTGCAGGTAAAAGGCCAAAGTCCTGTAGATGTCAAGAGAGTGAAGGTGCCGCTCCTCCACTGAGGCATGAGGCTTTGGAAAGAAAGTGCATCAGTGGTTGGGTTTGGGTTTACTGAGTTGAAACCAAAATACCGTAAACGTGGAGTGCCAGTGCAAGGAGACTTTGTACTTACAGAATGTGGTAAAAAGGGCTCTCCAGTTTATCTATTCTCCTTGCAGAAGTAAGAGATACCCCAAAAGTGACAGGAGAGACAGAGAGCAGGAATAAAGTGGCTCGAAGGGCAATTTCATTAATGTCAAGAGAACAAAGTTAAGGTCCCAATGGAATGTCCTTCCATGTGGAGAGCAGAAGGCATTAATAGCTGCTGTGTGGACCTTGCTGATATTGAGAGTGGGTCCTGATGACTTCAAGGACATCGCCTTCAAGGATCGTCCGAAAGAAGGGGCAAAGCCCTTCAGTTTGGCTCAGGAGAGGAAACACTTTCACTTAGTCCAGTGGGAGTGCCGCATGGACTCTTTCCTGCTGTTCGAAGGGCTGTCTTGTACTGCTGATGAACATTCCCATTCTAGCAAAGATGCCCATATGAAAACCAAGATTGGAGGAGAAAGGTGCAGATCAGGGTGCCTGACCATGCCATTGCGTTGTGCGAGCAGTTTTAGGGATGGAAATGGTTCTGCTGGAGGGGTAGCAGAGGGTGAGTTGCAGTGGAGAAGATGCGGAAATCAGAACTGGCATGGCCAGAATAGGGTGACCAGAATGAACATGGCTTACTCCCACCTGATCTTCTGGAGGACTTGTGGCAGGAGCGGTCGAGGGGGGAAGGCGTAATTGATGTGGTTCAACCAGCATAGGGCGAGGCCATCACTTTGTAGATCCGTGATAGCAGCAGTGAGTCTGAATCATAGGGCCCACTAGTAGATGTAGCGAAGGCCACGAATCTTAAGAACGTGTTGTGGGATGCCAGGATGCTTGTGTGAAAATAGGTATCCTACATATCAAGAGCCACACACTTGTGTTGGTATGGCAGCTGCTAAGCTGACCTTACAAAACTTGGGACCATGGATGAAGCAATTGAGGTGGTGAAGGGTGAGGACTGGTCTCTACTTGCCCTGCTTCTTGGGCACCAGAAAATAAGTGAAATAGAACCTTGCACCCATCCCAGACAGTTTGGCGGAATATGTTCTATCCCTCCCCTTTGCAGTAGGGAGTCTATCTCAAGAGCAAGGATGCCATCGTGAAAGTGGGCGATGAAAGGGGATGAGGGCAAGAAATATGGATGTGGTAATATTGTGAGTTTGATTGTACAGCCAGATCAAATAACATCCCAGTACCCATGTTTATCACACTCGCACCTAGTCAAAGAGTCCTTTAGAACCCTGATGTGAGTGGGCCAGATGCATGCAGGAAGCAAGGTGGTGGGTGGGTTCTCTAGGTACACTCAGAAATATTGCTTTGGAGAGGACTGAGCACGTGATGCGGCAGGCTGTGAAGTTGGTCCTGGAGGATGGACTCACTAGGCCTTGTGTTGCTTACAAGATGGTTTGTAGGGTTGATGGTGGAAAAATTGATGAGGTGACCCAAAGTGCAGGTGGCTGACTGTAGAATTTTTGCTTGGATACAGGTTTATAGACACCCAGCAACAGTTAGTGTGGCTCTGGAATCCTTGAGGGAATCATCAGTTTTCTGGTTAAACAGGTGAGACTAGTCAAAGGGGAGATCCTCTATGTTATTTTGTACCTTCCATGGGAAACTGGATGAATGCAGCCAAGATTCCTCCACATGACAGCTCCCGAAGCCATCATGCACTATGAGGTATCTGCTGCATCGAAAGCAAATTGATGCATAGTTTTCCACACCAGCTTGTCATCCTTTGGAGTAGTCTGGAAATGGGCTTGATCCTGCTTGGGGGAGTATGTCAGTAAAGACCTCTAACGTACTGTAGTCGAGAGAGTCACATTTGGCCAGTCAGGCCTGGTAGTTCAAGATCTGAGATTGGGGGTTCGTTAACAAAGGGATTTTCTGTTGCCTGATTTAGGAGGTTAATATTCTTTTGGATAGTATGGATTATAGGGTTGCCAATTAAATCTGATCAAAAGTTAATAAGCTTCTTGTCCCAGAATCAGGCTACACAGAGTTTGCAAGGACCCTAGGGGGTGTATGAGAGAATACTCACGCTGACACAAATGGAGTTTTAAAGACTTTTATTGAGACAAATGGAATAATAATCAGAGAGTAATGACATGGTAAAATAATCAGAATTACAAATGCAATACTGTTGTTCTAGAGCAGAGCTGGGCAAGATGTGGCCCAGGGGCCAGATCAGGCCCACTTAACAGTTTGATCCGGTCTGTGGGCTACATCTGGCTGCTTTCTGTTTATATCCTGCTGCCCATGCCACCAAATTTCCAGGTAGTGGCTATTTAAATGGCTCACTGCTCCCAGTGGCGGTGCTACCTGGCAGGGGCCGGAGCTGCAAACCTTTTTAACAGCCTCAGCAACGCTGGGTGGCTGCCAGGCAATGTGGCAGTGGTGGGGCCAGGAGCCACAAGTCCTTTGATGTGTTTTTAATTCAAAGTCTCCAGCCCCAGACAACCCTGGTGGGAGGCTAATCCTCGGGCCCCGCCCCTTCTACTCCAGGCCCTGCCCCTTCCGGTGACCACACAGCAAAATGAACTTTTCATACTTGGGGAGCCAAGATTTTCATGCCATCTGCTGCCTGTGGCGAGGGAGGTGCAATCTCCAATCCAGGATTTACTTGAATTGACTCAGGCATCCGCTCAGGCCCCTATGATTTTTTCTGCTCCTCCAGCTCCGATGGCACCACCACTGGAACTGGGATCCGAGGTCTCAGCATCGGTGAAGTTGGATGGCACTCAAGGGCAGCTCATACTCTTCCGCTGCTACAAGAACCTTAAGGTAGAGGTTCCCAACCTTTTTTATATCGCAGACCGGCAGACCCATTCACAAATTTTTGGTGGACCTGCAATATTTTATTTGCATATTTATTATGCAAATAATAAACTTGCAAATAAAATGTTACCAAAAGCCCCAGCCTCTAGAGCCGCAGTGAACAGCTGGCTTCAGCTCCGGCAATTGTCATGTGGCAAGTAGCTGCTGCAGCTGAACCTAGCTGTTTGTAGTGGCACTGAGGGCTGGGGCTGGGGTACACCCCAAGCCCCTGAGTCCCCCAGTGCCAGCCCTAAGCCCTAGATCCCCCCACCTCTCCACTACCCGCCAACCCTAGCCACTGACCCAGAGTCCCCTGCACTCAGCCCCTAGTGCCCGCCCCGCCCCCCTCTCTTAGCCCTGCAACTGAGTGCTGTCAACTGAGTGCTGCTCTCAGTTTGGGGCTGCTCTAAGGCTGCCATGCCAGGGTCCTATGTCCGCTCAGCGAAGTGCTCTTTGGCGTCCGGGAGGAGACCCCGCTGGTTGTATGAGAGGCGGAGCAGGACACGCCTCTCCCAACAACCACGGTGGGAGGGGAGGCACTGGTCCCCCAGAACCACAGCGGCCTGGCAGCCAGAGTTCCGTGGACCGGTGGCTAAGAACCGCTGCCCTAAGGAACCATTGGATTTGTGGCAGTACCATACTATCTCGCAGCAAGGAAGCTACTGCTATCCCACTAAATGGGGCCCACTGTGGTATCCCCAGATCCATCCTGTATAAATGGGTAAATACTGCTATTCACTTGTTTCACACCATCCATCATTCTATAAACCTTTATCACATCCCCCATAGTCATCTCTTTTCAGAATTGAACAGCCTTAATCTTTTTAGTCTCTCCTCTTGTGGAAACTGTTCCACATCATCTTTATTGCCTTCCTCTGAACCTTTTCCAAGTACACTATATCCTTTTCGAAACGGGGCAGTCAGATTGGGACACGCTTTCCAAGGTGTGGGTGCACTATGAATTTATATAGTGACATTATGTATTTTCTATCTTATTTTTCATCCCTTTCCTAACAGCCTCTTTGCCTTTATGACCCCTGCTGTGCATTGAGAAGTTTTTGGAATATTGCCCACAGTGATTTCAAGATCTCTTTCTTGGGTGGTGGTAGCTAATTTAGTCCCCATCACTTTATATGACTAGTTGGGATTGTGTTTTTTCTAAGGTGCATTACTTTGGACTTATCAATATTGAATTTTATCTGCCATTTTGTTGTCTTGACACCCAGTTATGAGAGGCCCCTCTCTAACTCCTCACAGCTTTGGACTTAATTATCTTGAATAATTTGGTATCATCTATAGACTTTGCCTCCTCAGTATTCTCCTATTTCCCCAGATCATTAATGAATCTGTTGAACAGCACAGATCTCAGTTCCATTCCTGACTTTTTATTTCTACCCTTCATTCCCTATGTTCTTGATCCACAAGAGACCCTTCCATCTTATCCTGTGATTTAGTTTTTTTATGAGCCTTTGTTGAAAGACATTGTCAAAGCCTTTCTGAAAATCCAGGTACAGGCAGTCCCCAGGTTACGTACAAGATAGGGACTGTAGGTTTGTTCTTAAGTTGAATTTGTATGTAAGTCGGAACTGGTACATATTGTAGGGGAAACTCTAGCCAAACATTTTTTTTTAGTTTTGGATAGCATAGGGAAAGGTTAACTCCCCTCTAATGTTTATTTTGCTGTCTGTTTCCCTGTTCAGAAGATTTCACATCTATTTCTGTCCCTGTGACAAACTCAGGACTAAAGGAAGCAAAATGCAGGACTATGTAGCACTTTAAAGACTAACAAGATGGTTTATTAAATGAGCTTTCGTGGGCCAGATGAGGAAGTGGGTCTGGCCCACGAAAGCTCATCATCTAATAAACCATCTTAGTCTTTAAAGTGCTACATTGTCCTGCATTTTGCTTCAACTACCCCAGACTAACACGGCTACATTTCTATCAGGACTAAAGGAGTAACTCATCAAATACCAAACAGCTCTGCACCATGCTTTGAGCTAATAGCTTTATTTCCACACACCACCCAGGGTTCTAGGAGGAGGGTCCTTTTTTTGCTAACACAATGAGGCCAGCACTTTGTTTGTTTTGGTGGAGTCTTTGTTTGCCCAGGGAGCCCAGCATGTAAAGGGGGAGGAGGGGCGGAGAGGCTGCTTTTGTCTGCTGTTCGGCAGCCTGTTGCTCAGGGGAGGGGGCAGCCTGTTGCTGGCAGGGGGGGAGAGGGGAGGCGTGCAGGATGCGAGGCCGCGGGGGGGGGGGGGCAGCGGGCGTGGAGGGGGGCACTTTTCCTCTGCCCGGCAGCTCTGCGGGATCCCTGTCCCTGTGGCCAGCTGCTGCAGGCAGAGGCCAGTTGGAGCCGGCCGAAGACGAGGAGGAGGTGGATTCTAGGACCCAGGTGAGCGAGCCCCGGGGACGCTGCTGCGCTCCAGGAGCCCTGCATGTATAGAGGGGAGGAGGGGCAGAGAGGCTGCTTTTGTCTGTTCGGCAGCCTGTTGCTCAGGGGAGGGGGCAGCCTGTTGCTGGCAGGGAGGTTGGGGGGGCAGCAGGCGTGGGGAGGCACTTTTCCTCTGCCCGGCAGAGCTCTGCGGGACCCCAGTCGGAGCCGGCCCGAGGAGGAGGAGGATCCTAGGACCCAGGTGAGCGAGCCCCGGAAATGCTGCTGCGCATGTGCGGGAGTTGCCTCACCCCGTTCGTATCTAGGGATCTGACGTAAGTCGGATCCACGTAAGTCGGGGACTGCCTGTATACTATATCAACTGGTTCATCTTTATTCCAGTACTTGTTGACTCCCTCCAAGGTTGTTGAGGGAAGATTTCTTTTTACAAAAGCTGTGTTGATTCCCAGCAAATCATTTCTCTCTATATATAGAAATTTTTTTTCCTATGGGACGACAGAGTGATATCACCACGTCCCTGCGTCCCACTGCCTGCCTCCGCCCTCAGCCATGAAGCCTCCTCCTTCACCCCTCCTCGGTGCTGGATGCAAGATTAACAGCCAGGCTCAATGCAAGAGTAATAGGCTATCTGGCCATGAAAGCAGATGGGGGTGGGGGAGAGGCGGGAGAGCGGGGTCATAGCCCCCTAGTGTTAATGTATGTGTCTGACAATTCTGTCCTTTACCATAATTTCAATTTACCCAGTACTGAAGTTAAGATCTCCATCCTGTAATTGCTAGGCTTTCCTCTGGAGACCCTTTTAAAAATTGATGTTATATTAGTTACCATCCAGTCATATGGTACAAATGCAGATTTCGAGTGACAGGTTACAGAGTACAGTTAGTAGTTCCATAATTTCCTATCTGAGTTCCTTCAGCACTCTTGGGTGACACCGCCTAGTTCTGCTGACTGTTCAGATTATCACTTTATTCTAAAATATCTTCTATTGGCACATCAGTGGGGGACTGTTTTTCAGAAGACCACTGCAAAGAATTCATTTAGCTTTGTATTCCTTGAGGGCCCCTTTAAGTCCTTTCTCATCTCGTGGCCCAGCTGCTGGTTTGGCACGCTTCCTACTTCTGAAATGCTTACAGAAATTACTGTTATTTATTTTTGTCTTTAGCAAGTAGCTTCTTATATTCTTTTTTTGGCCTGCCTTATTGTACTTTTACATGTTATTTGTCAGAGTTTGTTTCCCTTCCTATTAGCCTCATTAGAATCTGATGTTCACATTTTAAAGGACATCTCCATTATTCTGCTGTTAAGCCATAGTGACATTCTTTTGGTCATCCTACTCTCTTTGTTTGATTTGCGGTAGGCATATGGTGTTTTAAAGTACAGGTTGAACCTCTCTAGTCCAGCAGTCTGGGCAACATCTGTGGTCTTGCATGATGTTAGTTAGTGGGATGTCCACTTATCATGGGTGTGACCAAGTTTCCAGCAGTCCCATAAAGTTTGTTTGCAGCCACCAGTCCTGGCTCTCTGTATTCTGTGCTGTTATGTAGCTTAATTTACCCTTAAATGTCTTCTAAGAGTCCAGTAAGCAGTGGAAGTGCTGGTAATGCTACAATATTGACCTCCGGGGGTTCAGCAAATAGTTTGGCTTGGCACCAGTCAGGTCCCGAGGGTGCTGGACTAGAGCCGTTCAATTTGTAGTCTCCATGATGCCTGCAGGCAGTTTACCCTTGTGATCTCTGTTTTTAATTTCCTAGAATCCTCATTCTTGTGCAGTTCCCCTTTTAAAAGGTAAATGTTACTGTGGTTGGTTTTTTTTGGTATTTCCTCCTGGAGTGAGCAGGGATGGCCACTCAGGGTACGTCTAGACTACCGGGTTTTGTCGACAGAAGTTTTGTCGACAGTATCTGTCGACAAAACTTCTGTCGACAAAGAGCGTCCAGACACATTGTGTTCTGTCGACAAAGCAAGCTGCTTTGTCGACAGAACCCTGTAGTCTAGACGCAACCCGACAGGCAATAACACCTTCTGTCGACAGAACTTTGTCGACAGAAGGTGTTATGCCTCGTAAAATGAGGTATACCAGCGTCGACAAAACTGCTGAGTTCTGTTGACGTTATGTCGACAGAACTCAGCGGTAGTGTAGACGCTGGTATAGTTTTGTTGACAAAAGTCCACTTTTGTCAACAAAACTCAGTAGTCTAGACACACCCTCACTGACCTCAAGGGGGAGGAACCCCTCTCTGAGCCCACGTGAGTCGAGCTGTGTCCTGCCCCTTTAACTCCCTGGAAGCCAAGGAGCAGGGCAGGGAGGTTAAAGCCCAGCCTAGGAGCTCAGTAGGTGCCCAGCTGCTGGAGGAAGCAGAAACCTTCCCTGAGGACCTGGCAGAGGCTGAAGACTGGCCCGGACTGCTGTGCCCGCGCTCCGAAGAGGAGACGTTTTCTATCCAGGGTGCAGACTACTACGACCCTGAGAACCAGCAGCTGGCGTGGAGCCAGGTAGATGCCGAGGGGGAGTTAGGAAGTGGCCCAGGTAGTCTTAAAAAAAATACCGGACACACTTCATGGGGGGCGGGGAGGAGGGACTGGCCGGGAGGGGAGCAGGGCTGGCTGGCAGGAAGGGGGGGGCCAGGAAGCAGAGCTGGCGGTGGGAGGGCGGGGGCGGGGGCTGGCTTGGGGAGATGGGGGGGGGGGGTGGCCGACAGGAAGCAGAGCTGGTCGGAGCGGGTAGGGGGTCGGGCGGAGCAGGGCTGGCTGGGGGAGATTGGGGGGAAGAGGGGGTGGCCAGCGGGAATGGGGCTGGCCGGGGAAGATCGGGAGAGGAGGGGAGAACTGGCCGCCGGAAGCAGGGCTGGCGGCGGGTGCAGTTCGGCTGGCCGGGGAAGATTGGGAGGAGAAGTAGGGGAGAACCAACTGGCTGTCCAGGAGGGGGCGGGATGGAGGAGCGTATCAGCTGGTGGGAAGCGGGACTGATCCAGGCAGTGCAGATCCCAGGGTGCTCCCGCCCCCGCATGGTCCAGGCAAAGTGCGAGTCAGTCCGGCTGCGGCTCCACCACGCGCTTGACTAGTGCGCAGGAGCACGGACCGGGCTGTCCCTCCTCCTCACATGCAACCAGGGCTCACAGCACCAATCGTGCCCCGCCTCCCAGCCACTCCCCCCTGCCAGGCTTCTGGGCACCCAGTTGGAAAACCAGAAAATACCGGACATTGCACATGTCTGGTATTTTCTGGATTTTTTACCGGGCAGAGCCCCCAAAAACCGGACGGTCCTGTAGAAAACCAGACACCTGGCAACCCTGCTGCCACTCTGCATACTGGATGTCTGTCTCCCCCTCCCTGCTCGTGCCTGGGGAGCTGTGTTTGTTTGCTGCCCCACCCTGAACCAGGGTCTGGGGCCTTATTGACTCAGGGAGTGTGTTTGCATTGCTGCCTGCTCTGCCGTCAGGCCCTGTGGTTTGAAAGGAGCCACTGGACCTTTACTTACAGGCCTGAGCACAGTTCAGAGGCTCAGGACTAAGCCAGCTGGCTTACACCCCCATGCACAGATTCTAGATTTAATTGCATTGTGGTCAGTCTTACTGAGAAGTTCAGCTACATTGACGTCTTGGATCCGATCCCATTATGCACTTAGGACTAAGTCAGGAATTGCCTTTTCCCATGTGACTTCCAGAACAAGCTGCTCCAAGACACGGTCATTTATGGTGTGTGGAAATTTTCCCTCTCTGTCGTGCCAGGAAGTGACATTTACCCAGTCAATATGAGTGTAGCCGAGTCTGTGATTCAGAGGTCCTGGGGCACCCCCAGTTCGTGGGCCCTTGCCGTGATAGGTCCTGAGCCGCCCCTGCTCCCGGCCTCTACCTCTCCGTTTCCACGGTCCTCTTGCTGCTGTCGGCTCTCACTGACCCCGCCGCTCCCCTGTCCACTCTGGTCCTCTCCCGGGTCTCGGGGTCGCTGTCCCCCAACGGGCCACCCGGCGGTTGCCACCAGTCCGGACCTGCTCTGCGCCGCCCCGTTCCTCACCGGTCCGGCCGTCCACCTGAGGTGCTGGGTCCTTGGCTCTGGGCGCCGCACAGTCTCCTGCTGCGTCCCTCGTGCGCCCTGCGGAGGAGGCTGAGAGCAGAAACTCCCCTGCTCTCCCCAGTCCTCCCCCCCTTCCTGTTCCTTCCTTTTGAATTCCCTGCTCAGCGTCCTGCAGCCCTTCCCTGGGCCGCCTTCCCGCCCCTGGGTCCTAGCGCCCGCCGGCTATCGCCCAGGCCGCCCTGCGCATGCGCCCCGGCTGCGTCGGCTTCCCCCGGCTCTGCAGCCTGCACTGCCGCGCTGCGCCGGCCTCCCGGCGCCAGCTGATCGGTCGCACAGGGTGCGGGGCCTCGGCTCCGGGTGCCGAGAGTGCGGGGGTGAGCCCCCCCGTCACACCCCTCCCCCTGGTTTCTTTCGTCTCCTCCTGCTCCGCGCACCTTGACAGAAAGTCTACGTTAGTATGTTCCCGTCCCGCCCGGTGCGCTATTTTGAATGAATACTGCTGCAAAAACAGGTACCATCTCATTATGCGGGGATTAGCTTCTTTCATGTTATGCATCCATGTTAATGGTGCATGGTCTGTCACTAAGAGGAACGTATTGCCCAGGAGGTAGTATCTCAATGCTTCTACGGCCCACCTAATCGCCAGGGCTTCCTTTTCTATGGTGGAATAGCGTTGCTCTCTTGGCAATAGTTTGCGGCTCAGGTATACGATGGGCCTATCGCCCCCTCCTTGTTCTTGGGCTAAGACTGCCCCCACCCCTATATTTGATGCGTCTGTCTGTACAATGAAGGGTTTGGTGAAGTCCGGCTGCGTCAATACCGGTGCCGTGACAAGGCTCTGTTTTAGCTGCTGGAACGCCTCTTCGCATTGCGCCGTCCCCTTCTCCCTTTCCGGGTAGCCCTTTCTCATTAGGTCTGTTAGGGGGGCCGCCCTTGTGGCGAACTGTGGGATGAACCTGCAGTAGTATCCAGCCACGCCCAGGAACTGCCGCACTTGCTTCTTTGTGGACGGTGCCCGGTACTTCTGTACTGCTTCCACCTTGTTCACTTGCGGTCTCAGGCAGCCCCTTCCTACTACATACCCCAGGTACGTCACCTCTGCTTGGCCGAATGTGCATTTGCTAGGGTTAACCGTCAGCCGCGCCTCCTCTAATGCCTGGAGGACAGCTCGGACGTGGTTTAGATGTTCTTCCCATGATGCGCTAAAGATAATAATGTCATCAATGTAAGCGGCAGAGTATGCCTGGTGGTCTCGCAGCACCTTGTCCATTACCCTCTGGAAGGTGGCTGCCGCTCCATTCAACCCGAAGGGCATCATGAGGAAGTGGTATAGTCCTGACGGGATGGCAAAGGCGGTCTTCGCCTGCGACGCGGGTGTAAGGAGGATCTGCCAATATCCTTTGGTCAGATCTGACGTTGACAGAAACTGTGCCCGCCCCAGCCTCTCCAGTAACCCCTCTACCCGGGGCATCGGGTAGGCGTCCATTCGGGAGATGGTGTTAACCTTTCTAAAATCGATGCAGAATCGTAGGGTCCCATCCCTCTTGGGGACGAGCACAATGGGGCTTCGCCAGCCGCTCCTGGATTCTTGTATGACCCCCATCTGTAACATCTTGTTTACCTCATCTCGCACTGGGTCCCACATCTTTTGCGGTAATGGGCGGAGCGGCTCTCGAACCTTTTGTCCAGGCGATGTCTGGATATGGTGGTAGCCCATCGTCATTTTCCCCGGCTGGGTTGACAGTACGGCTGCAAACTCCCGCAGCAGGTTCCTGATCCCCTCCTTCTGGGGCTCTGTCAGCTCTGCTCCCAGGGCTGCCTCCGTCCCTACTTCTTCGATATTGCCGCCCCAGGGTCCCAATTCCGGCTCCACCCTTTGCAGGCTGACTCGATCTTTCCATTCTTTTAACAAGTTGACATGATAGATTTGGGTCTCCTTTCACCTGTCGGGGAGCTTGATCTCATAGTCGACCAGGCCCACTTGCCGAATGATCTCATAGGGGCCTTGCCACTTCGCTAGTAGCTTTGATTCTGCCGATGGTAGCAGCAGCAGGACCCTGTCTCCCGGGGCGAAGACCCGCACTTGTGCCTCTCGGTTGTAGTAGCGAGCTTGTCTCGCTTGGGCCTTGCGGAGGTTTTCCTGGGCAAGCTCTCCGACCACCTTCAGCTTCTCTCGCAGTTCCAAAATATATGGGACCGTTCCTTGTACTCTGGAGGCCTGCTCTTCCCACTCCTCCTTGATTAGGTCTAATATCCCCCGGGGCTGTCTCCCGTAGAGCAACTCAAACAGGGCAAACCCGGTAGAGGCCTGGGGGACCTCCCGTACTGCAAACAGGAGGGCCGGGAGGAACTGGTCCCAGTCCCGGGGGTCTATGTCTACAAATTTCCTGAGCATGGCCTTAAGTGTCCTATTAAAACGCTCCACCAACCCATCCGTTTGGGGGTGGTATACGGAGGTGCGGAGCCGTTTCACCTTTAGCAGGCGGCAAAGTTCTGTCATGACCCGCCCCGTGAGGTTCGTTCCCTGGTCCGTTAGTATCTCTTGGGGTAACCCTACCCGTGAGAACACCTTAACCAGCTCCTCGGCTAGGACCGGGGCCTTCGTGTTGCGGAGTGGGACCGCCTCCGGGTAGCGGGTGGCATAGTCTATCAATACTAAAATATGGCGATTTCCCCTCCGCAACCGCTCTAAGGGCCCCACTAGGTCTAATGCTACCCTTCTAAATGGCACGTCCACCACTGGCAAGGTTACGAGGGGGGCCCGTGCCACGTTCTTCCCGGCCACTCGTTGGCACTCAGGGCACGAATTACAGGAGTCTTTGGCCTCCCAGTAAAACCGCTGCAGTATGCGCTGCAGTATCTTTTCGGTCCCTAGGTGCCCTGCCCAGGGATTGGCATGAGCTGCTTCCAGCACCTGCCACCGCCGCTGGGTTGGTACCAGCAGCTGCCGCACCTCCTCTTGTCAGTCTGGCTCGGGGAGTACCCGATATAGTCGTCGCCTCTTACCTCAAAACGAGGTCCCTGCTCGCCTGTCCTGGTCAGATCTGGTGCGGCCCCCGCTTGCTCCCAGGCGTGCTTTAGGGATTCATCCTCGCACTGCTCCCGTACGAAGTCTGGGTTGTCCGCCGGGTGTTCTCTCCCAGCTCCGTCACTCGACGCGTCTCCAGCTCGGGCCTCCCGCGTGGGCTGCTCTCCATCGCGCCCCGTCTCCTCGCCCACCTGCTGGGTGTGGCGTGCCTTCCCCCATTCTTGGATAAGCTGTGGTAGCCCCAGCCAGTCCCGCCCGAGCACTATGGGGTAAGCCAGGCTCGGGGCCACGGCGACCCGGCCCTTTTGTGGCCAGCCCCCGACTGTAATCGAGACCCACCGCGTAGGGTAGTGCTTCACGTCCCCATGAATGCACTGCATCGCCACTGTAGGGCCCGCAGCCCCTTCCCGGGGCGGCAACTCCTCCCGTACCATCGTCTGGTTGCACCCTGTGTCCACCAGGGCCCATACCGCTTTGTCCGCAACGCCTACCTGGACAGTAATCTTGCCGTCGTCATGACCCCTTGCCCGCTGGGCTGCCATCAAGGCCCTTCCGTATGAGCAGTCCATGAATGGG
This sequence comes from Pelodiscus sinensis, assembly GCF_052426305.1. Taxonomy (NCBI): domain Eukaryota; kingdom Metazoa; phylum Chordata; order Testudines; family Trionychidae; genus Pelodiscus; species Pelodiscus sinensis. Next base: position 13,186,863 of record NC_143073.1, on the reverse strand, counting down.
CAGTCTCTGCGGAAGTGCCCCTCCTGTCCACACTCGAAGCAGGCGCCGCGGGTCGGCGCTTCAGGGGGTTTCGGGGTGACCATTTCCTTTTCCCGGGGTGGGCTCTCCCTCCGGGGCCCGGGTGGTGCTGTGGTAGAGTTCTCCCGCCATCTTTTCCACGGTATAGTCGGCGCGCCCCAGGATCCGCGTGCCCTTGTGGTACGGGCTCTTCCATGCTCCCCTCGGCCGCCAGAGCCCTCCGGGCCCCTCTCTGTTTTCTCCCCTCCCCCTGCTGCCGCCATATAATTCTCCAGGATGGAGGTTGCTTCCTCCAGGGTGGTAGGTTGGTGGCGGCGGACCCACAAGCGACTGTCCGGCGGCAGGATCTACAAGAACTGGTCCAACACTATAATTTCTACAACTTGCATCGCAGATTTTCTCTCCGGTTCTAGCCACTGCACAGCCGCCTCCTTGAGCCTCTGTATCACAGCCCTGGGGCGCTCCCCCGGCCGGTATTTCTCTGCCTTAAATCTCTGCTGGTGTGTCTCCGGGGTAATCCCTGCCTGATCTAAAATAGCCTCTTTTACCTTATGGTAGTGCAGCGCATCCCGGGCCGACAGTCCCCGGTAGGTCCCTTGCGCAGCACCCTTGAGGTACGGGGATAACAGGGTAGCCCAGTTTTCCTCCGGCCACCTAGCCGCCGTGGCCACCCTCTCAAAAGTTACGAGGAATGCTTCTGGGTCGTCACTCGGGGTCATCTTCATCAACCTCAGGGGTAGAGCTAGGGCCGCGCCTACACCTGCTACTTCGCCCGTAGCCCCGGTTGGGCCCCCGGCTCCTACTGCCCCTCGCTGGAGCCACCGGACCATCTGGCCCTGGTGCTGCTCCATTAACTCCCTTACCAGCCTCTGCTGTTCTTTCTGTTGCTCCGCCATTTGTTGGAGGAACTGCGTTTGCTGTTGCTGCTGTTGACGCTGGTTGTCGGCCAGCCATTCCAGCAGCTTCCCTGCATCCATCTCCGTACTCAGAGCTGTCCTTAATCTACCCCTCCCTTTGGGTCTATACATATATACAGTGCCCCCTCCTCTCTCCTTTTTTTTTTTTGGGTGCTTGCTAGGCTAGTCTTACACTCCCCCTAACTCCCCCAGGGGGAGTGCCCACATTCTCCACCAGTGTAGCCGAGTCTGTGATTCAGAGGTCCTGTGGCACCCCCAGTTCGTGGGCCCTTGCCGTGATAGGTCCTGAGCCGCCCCTGCTCCCGGCCTCTACCTCTCCGTTTCCACGGTCCTCTTGCTGCTGTCGGCTCCCACTGAGCCCGCTGCTCCCCTGTCCACTCTGGTCATCTCCCGGGTCTCGGGGCCGCTGTCCCCCAATGGGCCACCCGGCGGTTGCCACCAGTCCGGGCCCGCTCTGCGCCGCCCCGTTCCTCACCAGTCCGGCCGTCCACCTGAGGTGCTGGGTCCTTGGCTCTGGGCGCCGCACAGTCTCCCGCTGTATCCCTCGTGCGCCCTGCGGAGGAGGCTGAGAGCAGAAACTTCCCTGCTCTCCCCAGTCCTCCCCCCCTTCCTGTTCCTCCCGCCGCTCTTGCTCGGCGTCCTGCCAGCCCCTCCCTGGGCCGCCTTCCCGCCCCTGGTTCCTAGCGCCCGCTGGCTATCGCCCGGGCCGCCCTGCGCATGCGCCCCGGCCGTGCCGGCTTCCCCCGGCTCTGCAGCCTGTGCTGCTGCGCCGCGCCGGCCTCCCGGTGCCAGCTGATCGGCCGCACGGGGTGTGGGGTCTCGGCTCCGGGGGACGAGAGTGCGGGGGTGAGCCCCCCGTCACAATGAGAATAGTTAAAATCACCCACTATTCTGCTTTTTCTGATCTGTGGCCTCTCTGACGTCCTATAGTATTTCAAAATTACTATCCCCATCGTGATCAGATGGGTGGGAGTTTACTCCTAATGCTTTATACTCTCATTGGTTGATCATGGAATTCTTATCCATAGAGATACCGTGACAGTTTGATTCATTTAATATTTTCATCTTATTTGACTCTATGCTTTTAAAACACGTACTGTTATTAGATCACCTGTATGGCCTACTATGCTGTCATTCCTATATATATTGTATTTTAGTATTACCGTGCATTAGTGATTATCCTCACTCAAACAAGGTTCCACAATGCTTTTCTTACCTCCCTGAACCAGTAATATCCCTTATTAAATTTCAAACTCCCGATCTAAAGCATGTGTGATAAAATTTTAAAAACCACAGAAGTGATTTAAAAGTCTAATCCCATTTTCAAGTCACTTACTAGTCCAGACTTCACTCACTTGCAGCGAGATGTCGACTCCTAAGGGTCAGATGTAGAAGTGGATTTAGGCACCTAACTTGGCAGTTCGCTGCTTAAATCTAAAATCAAAACCCCTCCCCTAGCTGCAATCTAACCCCATAGATATCTACATTCCCTAGGCACCTACATTTCTTCTGGTGGGCATGCATGAAGCCACCTAACTCCTGAAATCACTGATTTTCTCAGTGCCCAGTGCAGAACTAAGCCCCAGTAGCACTCACAAGCCAAGTGTTCCCCCACTTCTCTATCTTGCAGAGACTAATGGGACAGGTATGCCCAGAGGTTGTGTTACAGCCTACCAGACTGGTCAGCTCATTAAGCCCTGTGGAGTAGAAGGGGACTCATAGCCCAGTGGTCAATGCACCCAGCCAGTGTGAAAGACCTGGGTTTAAGTCCCTGCTCCAAATGAGGCATTGATTTGAACCTAGGCCTTCTAACTGGGATTAGAGAAGTGAACACGGCTACCAATAAATACATAAAGGGAAGTTGATAATGATGAATAGAAATCAGAAGTTACAAAGTATAGAAAACTGATAAGGGAAGCAAAGAGACACAAGGAAAGGAAAGGGCTAGAAGAGTTAAGAAAAATGAAAAGATTTTTTTGACATATTTTAGAAACCAAAAGTATCTTGACAATGGTATTGGTCCATAGAATCATGCAATCCTAGAATCATAAGTAGGGCTGTCAATTAACGCGTGTTAATGCCCGCAATTAACGCAGAGCACAATTAACGTGTTAATTTTTTTAACATGTTAATCGCAGGCATTTCTGTGGCGCTACCCCTTTGAAACACCACTAGCACAGTGGGAGCCTGGGGTCAGCTAAATCGCAGTGTTGTAGTTTGAACCCACTGCCTTTTCTGTCACAACAGAAAACAACCTTTTCCCATCTTTTTAATGGCAGCTTTTCAAATAACAGCTCTTTGAAAGAATAAAGTTACCGAGAATATATGTGCATTGCAGGAAACACCTAGTAGTAATAGTAACAGCAACAATACAAGCACAGGTTAGGAGGTGAGTGTGACACAGAGCTGGGACTGTGTGTGTGTGTGTGTGAGAGAGAGAGAGAGAGAGAGGAGTGTGTGGATGTGTGTGTATGAGAGAGAAGTGGGTGAGAGAGGAAAGTGTGTGAGTGAGAGAAAGATAGAGAGGAGTATGTGAGAGGAGTTTGTGTGTCTGTGTGTGTATGAGAGAGAGAGAAGGAGAGTGTGTGAGAGAGACAGAGGGAGGTATGTGAATGTGTGCATGCATGCTGGTTGCTGGGGAAACTTGAGAGAGGCCTGAGCTGTGTCTATATGACACTCACTGAAAACTTTCCTTCTCTGTTCCAGAGCCCTGTCTCCCATCTGCTGCTCTGCTGAGATGCGGTGCATGGGCTGAGGAAGAGAGAAGGACTGGGAGAGGGAGTGTGTGTGTGTTTGTGTGTGTGTGAGAGAGAGAGAGACAGACAGACAGACGGTGTGAGCTGGCTGGTGGGGAAATCTCAGAAAAAGTGCACTGTCTCTTTAAGCAAAGCACTTACACCACAGTAGAAGGAAAACGGCTTTGACTAGAGTCTTCCTGAGTCAGAGCTTCCCATGTCCCTTGTCTCCCCGTTCTGCAGAGATGCGGTACAGGGGCAGGCGAGCACCCTGGCTGTGACATCAGCACCTCCCTATCCCCTGATCTGCACAACTGAGCTGCAGCAGGATGAGTAACATTGGGGGGAGGGGAACCTACTGCCTCTCAGCTAGGAGGCATGTGACTTTCTCTTGTGCAGCCGGGCACCTCCTGGCCCTTGAAATCACTCAGGCCCCTGGGCCATTGCCCCCTTTGCTCCCCCTGTTGGTGGGCCTTCTCTGTGTTCTTTTTATACAGTGGTGACCAAAACAGGACACATTTCCCCAGAGGGAAACAGAGCGGTGCCAAACAGAGCGGTGCCAAACAGAGCGGTGCCATCCACTGCCATTGTCGTGCGCTTGTACATTTGCATTTGTTTGTTTTTTTGCAGTGGTGTTGCCCTGTCACCTCACGTTGAGCTTCTGCTCCCCCACCTGGCAGATAGAAATGGTGGCATTAGCAACGACAATGTCGAAAGGGCAGACATGTTCCTAGTGAAACCAATGCAATGGTGTGCGTCAGGGGGAGCGGACAGCCTGCAGGAATGACCTAGAGGGGCCAACGCCGCTCTCTGATTGCTTTAAAAACTTTCAGATCCAACAATGAGGCTTCTGTGCCAAGGTTGGCTAGCTAATCCCTGAACATTTCAGTGCATGGAATGGAAGGGGGGGACAGAGAAGCCCGCAGGTTTGGAAAGGGTGGAGCTGTTGCAAGGAAGGAAATGCAAAGAGAAGGGGGATTCGTTTTTTCTCCCCTACTGAGTGGCAAATACCACGAGGAGGCACTGAACAAACAACACAATTAAACCTTTGTTTATTCCATATTGGCCACACAACCTGCCTTTGATCTTGCAAAGCTCCTACTGACTTCAGTGAGTGTCTGCTGTGCATTGTGTATAGTCTTGAATTTATACTTGCCCCATGGATAGACTTCCTTCTGCTCCTGGCCTAGGGCATGTTCCTCTTATTGGGAGGAGGAGTTTGTGGTCCCTCCTGAAACTCAGGAGTTGGACATGAAGACAGTGATCTAGAGCAGGGCTACTCAAATTTGGAAGCCCTGGGGGCCACAATGATGGATACTCTCAGCACATGCCAAGGGCCGCAACTTAAATGTGGTTGCATATACATGCAAATAGCTTATTTCACACTGACGGGCATGAATACAAAGATCAAGCCTTAAGCTGCTGTGCCAGACCCAAACATGGTGGCTGTGTCTAGACTGCCATGATTTTGCGGAAATACTTTTAACGGAAAAGTTTTTCCGTTAAAAGTATTTCCGCAAAAGAGCATCTAGATTGGCACAGATGCTTTTGCGCAAAAAGTGCTTTTGCGCAAAAGCATCCGTGCCCAGTATAGACGCGCTTTTGCGCAAGAAAGCTCCAATGGACATTTTAGCCATCTGGCTTTCTTGTGCAAAAAAATAAGGTGCCTGTCTACACTGGCCCTCTTGCGCAAGTATTCTTGCGCAAGAGGGTTTATTCCTGAGCGGGAGCGTCAAAGTATTTGCGCAAGAAGCACTGAATTCTTACATTAGAACGTCAGTGCTCTTGCGCAAATTCAAGCGGCCAGTGTAGACAGCTGGCAAGTTTTTGCTGCTTTTGCGCAAAATCTTGCCAGTCTAGATGCACCTGGCCAGCGTGAGCCAGTCAGCACCTCTCAGGATCTGCCCACAAGGCTAAGCAGCCAGCACTTCCCACAATGCCCCAGTGCTCCTGGCACTTCCTTCCTGGGGGCTAGAAATGCCGGCACCCTGTACCTATCTGTTCCTGCCAGCCCGTCCACTTGCGTCTTTCAATGCTCACCCTGCCTGGAGCGCTGCTCACTGTTGTGGAGGGTTTCCCAGTGGAGGCCGTGTTCAAAGGATCCCACTCACAGGCCGTGTGTTGAGTCCCACATAAACTCAATCCACACCCGTGGGCCGCGTGTTGAGTAGTCCTGATTCTAGAGTCTCGGAGTGGAACACAGAACTCTCATATTAAGCCAAACTCTCCATCCTCAGTACAGCCACCACCCATCCCTCTAGATGTTAAAGCCAGAATGGGCCACTAGGATCATCCCGGCCTGTTTAGCCATGTCACATCTAACAACTTGGGCAGGGACAAGAGTTTTAGAAAGACAACCAGTAAAAATTCCAAGCCATAGAGAACTCGCCTCAGCTTTTGGGAAACTGTAAAAATGGCTAATGCGATTGTTGAAAAACTGCATCTTCTTTCTACTTGGAATTTCACCCGCTTTGGCTTTCCGCCAGTGGATCTTGACAGGAAACCTGAGGTCTGAAAGGCAGGTTTCTCTACTGCAGTTGTCACTGCAGCACAATGATAACAGAACGCTGGATTTTGGCTTCACAGAGGGAATGAGAGAGTTGCTCTTTGAACCTACAAGCCGCAGTAATGCAAAACCCAGGCTAGAGCCCAAATGGACGGCTCCAAAGGCACTTGGAGAAGTCTGCTGCAATGGAGCTGGGTTTAGAATCGGTATATTAGAAAATAGACTCTCAGTTACCCCTCTGTATCATGATGAGCTATGCCCCAGAGCAGGGGAAATCTGAAAGGAGTATGTGACTTACAATAAAGCATGTACATGCATATAGCTGGGCAACTATGACTTTCTCTACACTCCAACTACACACATCCAAGGAGGCTTCTGCAGAGACAGCAGCCCTTTGGTAAGGCCAGAGGATGTTGTGAAGACCAGGACTTCAACAGGGTTCAAAAAAGAGCTAAACAAATTCTGTGGGGAGGAAGGGGGAGGGATGGTGGGAGCTGGGATCAACAGAGCACAGCCAGGTCACTCCCCCACCAATATCCCATGGGTGCATTGCTCATGGGGCAGGACAAAGCCTGGGGCAGAGTGAGGGTTACCACAGGCCCTGCATCCCCTAAGGGCAGCCCTGGTCCTACCCATTAAGTGGATACATAATTGGTTAAAGAACCACAAACAAAGAGTGACTATTAATGGAAGGATGTTGGATTGGAAGAAGGTCTCGAGAGGGGTTCCACAAGGATCTGTGCTGGGTCCAGTGTTATTTAACATCTTTATTAATCACCTGGATGTAGGAGCAAAGAGCAAACTGATCAGATCTGCAGATGGCATGAAGTGGGGGTGGGGCAGGGTGGCAAACACTGTGGGGGACAGAACTAAAAGTCAAAGTGGTCCCAATAAAGCATAGAACTGGGCTATAAACCACCCAGTGAAATTTCAGAAAGACAAATGCTACACATAGGGAAGTAGAACCAAATACACACCTCGAGAAGGGAGGAGAACTGGCTTGACAGCAGCATGCTCGAGAAGGATCCCAACCTCAGCATGAGTCAGCCAGGTGATGCTGTTGCAAAAACAAAATAAAACAAAACCAAAACCCCAAAACCCCTTCTCTTAACAGAGTCACATTACAGGAGGTGATAATACTCCTCTACTCGGCGCTGGCCTGGCCTCAGCTTCAGAGCCGTGTCTTATTTTGGTCCTCAATGTATAGAAAGGCCCCTGAGAAACTGGAAAGGATTCAGAGGTGGGTATGAGAGATGATTTAAGGGCTGGAACACAGCCATCTGAGCAAAGGCTGGAGGAACTGGGGATGTTTATTTTGGAGTAGAGGAGATTAAGATAGTGATCTTCAAATACTTGAAAGCTGCCATAAAAGATGGAGAAAAGTTGTCGCTTTGCCTGGGAGGGCAGGACAACAGGCAATCAGTTCAAACTATAGTACAGCAGATTTAGATTAAATCTCAGAAAGAAAAAAAAACTTCCCACAGTAAGGACAGGAGGATAATGGAATAGGCTGCCTAGGAAGGTTGTGATAGAGATGTAGCCGTGTTAGTCTGGGGTAGCTGAAGCTAGGAAGGTTGTGGAATCTAATTCCGTGCTGATTTTCAAAAAGAGGCTGGAGAACCATCTCTCTGGGGTGGTTTAAACCAGGATAGGCAAACCTTTTGGTCCGAGGGCCACATCAAGATATGGAAATTGAAGGGAGGGCCATGAATGCTCACAAAATTAGGATAGGGGTGTAGAGTGGGGTGCAGGATGTGGTGAGGGTGTGGGCACTGAGGTGGGGCTGTGGATGAGGAGATTGGGGTGCAGGAGGAGGCTCTGGGCTGGGTTTGGAGCGCTGAAGGGGGATGAGGGCTGGGACAGGGACTTGGGAGCCAAGCTCTGGGTGGTACTTACCTCCAGCAGCTCCTGGAAGCAGCCTCCCCCCCCCTCCAGCTCTTACATGGAGGTACAGACAGGTGGGTCTGCATATTACCCTGTTCACAGGTACCACCCCTACAACTGGCCATGGGTCACGGCCAATGGGAGCGGCGGGGGTGGTGCTTGGGGCAGAGGAAGTGTGCAAAGCCTCCAGGAGCCAGAGGGGGGACATGCTGCTGCTTCAAGGGAACTGTGCTGAGCCATGTAATTCCTAACCCATTCCCCAGCGGAAGCTTGAGGGCCAGATTAAAATGGCTGATGGGCCAGATGTGGCTTGCAGGCCATAGCCCACTCCTGATTTAGACCTAGCAAGTCCAAAGATGGAGAGAGGCTGTCCTCAGTCATGACATGATAGAACAAGGAGCAATGGTCTCAAGTTGCAGTGGGGGAAGTCTAGGTTGGATATTAGGAAAAACTATTTCCCTAGGAGGGTGGGGGGGGGCACTGGGATGGATTCCCTAGGGAGGGGGTGGAATCTCCATCCCTAAAGGTTTTTAAGTCCCGGCTTGACAAAGCCCTGGCTGGGTTGATTTAGTTGGGTTGGTCCTGCTTTGGGCAGGGGGTTGGACTCAGTGACCCTATGAGGTCTCTTCCGGCCCAAGGATTCTAAGATTCTAAGTCCTGCATCTTGGCAGGGTGCCAGACTAAATAACTTCTGCCATCCCTGCAAAAGGGACTACAAGATACTTAGTTAGACTTTTATAAGGAATTTCAATTAGCACAACTTTCTAATTCAACACGGCGCTGTGCAATATCCACAACGCACCCATGACATGGATTAAGAATTGGGTACTCGAAAGATCTTAAATAGCAGTGGTCATTGGGGAATCATCATCATCAAATCAGCTTCTGAGGGGTTCTGTGGAGTTTGGTACCATATTCAATGAGAGTCTGTACTTAGATAAAGTATGGAAGTACATAGAAAATCACTGGTGATAAAATTCAAGGATGACAGAAAGATAGAGCCCTGCAAACTATTACTAGTGGCTGGTGTAGGATCAGTGTCATCACTTGTTATTTTTATTATGCCTAAGGGCCTCAAAAGCTGGAATTGGCCCTGGCCCCTCTGGACCTCTGAAAAGGCCTGTCTAGAGCTAACAGTGAACAAGGAATTCAAAATGAGTTCCCAGCGAGAGGCTAGGAGAAAAAGAAATATTGTGATCCTTTGGATGCTGTGATGGGCTGTGTATACCCTGCACTGGGCCAGGAAGGCTTATTGCCCACTAGGCAGAGGAATTCCTACCCCCTGAGCTGTATTGGGCATGCTCCAAGGCCTGGAGTAGTATAAAAGGGAGCAGCTCAGCTCAATCAGGGATGGATGCTGGAGAATCATAGAATCATAGAATAATAGGACTGGAAAGGACCTCAAGAGGTCATCGAGTCCAGCCCCCCGCCCTCAAGGCAGGACCAAGCTCCGTCTACACCATCCCTGACAGATGTCTATCTAACCTGATCTTAAATATCTCCAGAGAGGGAGATTCCACCACCTCCCTTGGCAATTTATTCCACTATTTGACCACCCTGACAGTTAGGAATTTTTTCCTAATGTCCAATCTAAACCTCCCCTGCTGCACTTTAAGCCCATTACTCCTTGTCCTGTCCTCAGAAACCAAGAGGAACAAATTTTCTCCTTCCTCCTTGTGACACCCTTTTAGATATTTGAAAACCGCTATCATGTCCCCCCTTAATCTTCTTTTTTCCAAACTAAACAAGCCCAGTTCATGAAGCCTGGCTTCATAGGTCATGTTCTCTAAACCTTTAATCATTCTTGTCGCTCTTCTCTGTACCCTTTCCAATGTCTCCACATCTTTCTTGAAATGTGGCGCCCAGAACTGGACACAGTACTCCAGCTGAGGCCTAACTAGTGCAGAGTAGAGCGGCAGAATGACTTCACGAGTTTTGCTTACAACACACCTGTTAATACAACCTAAAATCATATTTGCTTTTTTTGCAACAGCATCACACTGTTGACTCATATTCAACTTGTGGTCCACTATGACCCCTAGATCCCTTTCCGCCATGCTCCTTCCTAGACAGTCGCTTCCCATCTTGTATGTATGGAACTGATTGTTCCTTCCTAAGTGGAGCACTTTGCATTTCTCTTTATTAAACCTCATCCTGTTTACCTCTGACCATTTCTCTAACTTGCTAAGGTCATTTTGAATTATGTCCCTTTTGAATTATGTCCCTATCCTCCAAAGAAGTTGCAACCCCACCCAGTTTGGTATCATCTGCAAACTTAATAAGCGTACTCTCTATCCCAATATCTACATCATTGATGAAGATATTGAACAGTACGGGTCCCAAAACAGACCCTTGAGGAACTCCACTTGCTATCCCTTTCCAGCAGGATTTAGAACCGTTAACAACAACTCTCTGACTACGGTTATCCAGCCAATTATGCACCCACCTTATCGTGGCCCTATCTAAGTTATATTTGCCTAGTTTATTGATAAGAATATCATGCGAGACTGTATCAAATGCCTTACTAAAGTCTAGGTATATGACATCCACCGCTTCTCCCTTATCCACAAGGCTCGTTATCTTATCAAAGAAAGCTATCAGATTAGTTTGGCATGACTTGTTCTTCATAAACCCATGCTGGCTATTCCCTATCACTTTATTACCTTCCAAGTGTTTGCATATGATTTCCTTAATTACCTGCTCCATTATCTTCCCTGGGACAGACGTTAAACTGACCGGTCTGTAGTTTCCTGGGTTGTTCTTATTCCCCTTTTTATAGATGGGTACAATATTTGCTCTTTTCCAGTCTTCTGGAATCTCCCCTGTCTGCCATGATTTTTCAAAGATCATAGCTAAAGGCTCAGATACCTCCTCTTTCAGCTCCTTGAGTATCCTGGGATGCATTTCATCAGGACCTGGTGACTTGCTGACATCTAACTTTCCTAAGTGATTTTTAACTTGTTCTTTGTGTATCCTATCTTCTAAACTTACCCTCTCTCTGCTTGTATTCACTACGTTAGGCACTCTTCCAGACTTCTCGGTGAAGACCGAAACAAAGAAGTCATTGAGCATCTCCGCCATTTCCAAGTTTCCTGTTACTGCTTCTCCCTCCTCACTAAGCAGTGGGCCTACCCTGTCCTTGGTCTTCCTCTTGCTTTTAATGTATTTATAAAAGGTCTTCTTGTTTCCCTTTATGCCTGTAGCTAGTTTGATCTCATTTTGTGCCTTTGCCTTTCTAATCTTACCCTGCATTCCCGTGTTGCTTGCCTATATTCATCCTTTGTTAGTTGTCGTAGTTTCCATTTTTTATATGCCTCCTTTTTTATTTTGAGATCATGCAAGATCTCCTTGTTAAGCCAAGCGGGTCTTTTGCCATATTTTCTATCTTTCCTACACAGCGGAATTGTTTGCTTTTGGGCCCTTAACAACGTCCCTTTGAAATACTTCCAACTCTCCTCAGTTGTTTTTCCCTTCAGTCTTGCTTCCCATGGTACCTTACCTACAAGTTCTCTGAGCTTATCAAAATCTGCCTTCCTGAAATCCATTACCTCAATTGTGCTGGTCTCCCTTCTACCTTTCCTTAAGATCATGAACTCTATTATTTCGTGATCACTGTCCCCTATACTGTCTTCTACTTTCAAGTTCTCAACTAGTTCCTCCCTATTTGTTAAAACCAAATCCAGAACAGCTTCTCCTCTGGTAGCTTTTTCAAACTTCTGAAACAGAAAGTTGTCTCCAATGCAGTCCAGAAACTTATTGGATAGCCTGTGCCTCGCTGTGTTAGTTTCCCAACATATGTCTGGATAGTTGAAGAGGAACTCCATGGCTGTGTCTAGACTGGCCACTTGAATTTCCACAAAAGCACTGACGATCTCATGTAAGATTGTCAGTGCTTTTCCGGAAATACTATGCTGCTCCCGTTCAGGCAAAAGTCTTTTTCCGAAAAACTTCTGCGCAAAAGGGCCAGTCTAGACAGCAGAGATTTGTTTTCCGCAAAAAAGCCCCGATCGCGAAAATGGAGATCGGGGCTTTTTTGCGGAAAAGTGCATCTAGATTTGCCACAGACACTTTTCTGCAAAAAGTGCTTTTGCGGAAAAGCGTCCTTCCAATATAGACGCACTTTTCCGAAAATGCTTTTAATGGAAAACTTTTCCGTTAAAAGCATTTCCAGAAATCATGCCAGTGTAGACGTAGCCCAGAGGTGGTCCGGCCAGAAGCCCGAGACGATGGGAGCTGGAGACCTGGGAGATTGTACTGAGCCTCCAGAGTCGGTGAAGATGCCAAAAGAGACGGATGCTGCAGAGCCTGACAACCCAGAAACTACATGGATTATCCCAATGCCAGAACTGGTAGGAAGTGACCCAGGGAGAGTGCACACAAGTGAGCTCAGATGATTGTGGTGGGATTTCTTGCTGAGCGAGGGGTGGATCACTTCCCCACTGACAGGTCCCTGGGTTAGGGTCCAGTGGAGTAGGGTTGGCCTGAACTACCCCCACAGGGCTGCCTCCCCAACACCTTTGACATTAGCCTTTAGGCTTTATTGCCCTGTTCCCAACATCTGTGTGATAGACTCAGGCCATTAGGTCATATTGCTCTGTGACTCTGTAATTTACAGACTGTGACCATTAGGCTGCTCTGCCTTGGGATGGGCTGTACAGGCAGTCCCCGGGTTACGTACAAGATAGGGACTGTAGGTTTGTTCTTAAGTTGAATCTGTATGTAAGTCGGAACTGGCGTCCAGATTCAGCCGCTGCTGAAACTGACCGCCAGTTCTGACTTACATACAGAATCAACTTAAGAACCCCAAGCGTCCCCAAGTCAGCTGCTGCTGAAACTGATCAGCAGCTGATTCCAGGAAGCCTGGGGCAGAGCAACTCTGCCTCAGGCTTCCTGTAGTCAGTGCTGGTCAGTTTCAGCAGAAGCTGACTTGGGGACGCCTGGGGCAGAGCAGCTGGGGTGCTGCTGGGTTGCTCCAGTAGCGCCGCTCCTCGGCACTACTGGAGCAACCCAGCAGCACCCCATCTGCTTTGCCCCAGGTGTCCTGATTCAGCCGCTGCTGAAACTGACCAGCAGCGGCTGAATCAGGACCAGAGCAGCTGGGGTGCTGCTGGGTTGCACCAGTAGCTCCCAGAGCGGCGCTGCGGGACCAACCGGCAGCACCCCAGCTGCTCTGCCACAGGCGTCTGGAGAAAAGCCTAGTCTGCTGGGGGGGGGGCGTACTAGCTGCGCCCCCACCCACCCCAGCAGACCAGGAAGACTCGGGCGGCGGACCGAGATGCACCATGGTCCCGCCGCCTGGGTCCTCCGCGGCTTTGCTCCCCGTCTCCCTGGTCTGCTGGACACCAGCAGACCAGGGAGACGGGGAGAGCCTCTGAGGACGCCGGCAGCGGAGCAGCCCAGGCGCGCCTGGGGTGCCCCGCTGCCCGAGCCCCCCCCACGGGTTTGCAAAGCGCGGGGAAGCCGGCGGTGGGGCAGTCCAGGCGCGCCTGGGGTGCCTCGCTGCCCGAGCCCCCGCGGCTTTGCAAAGCGCGGGGAAGCCGGCGGTGGGGCAGTCCAGGCGCGCCTGGGGTGCCTCGCTGCCCGAGCCCCCCCGCGGCTTTGCAAAGCGCGGGGAAGCCGGCGGCGGGGAAGTCCAGGCGTGCCTGGGGTGCCTCGCTGCCCGAGCCCCCCCTGCGGCTTTGCAAAGCATGGGGAAGCCGGCGGTGGGGCAGTCCAGGCACGCCTGGGGTGCCTCGCTGCCCGAGCCCCCCCCCCGTGGCTTTGCAAAGCGCGGGGAAGCCGGCGGTGGGGCAGTCCAGGCGCGCCTGGGGTGCCTCGCTGCCCGAGCCCCCCCGCGGCTTTGCAAAGCCGCGGGGGGGGGGGGGCCTCGGGCAGCGAGGCACCCCAGGCGCGCCTGGACTGCCCCGCCGCCGGCTTCCCCGCGCTTTGCAAAGCCGCGCGGGTGGGGGGGGGGGGGGGGGGGGGGGGCTCGTGCAGCAGGGCTGCCCCGCTGCCCGAGCCCCTCCACGGCTTTGCTCTGCGTCTTCCTGGTCTGCAGACCAGGGAGACGCAGAGCAAAGCCCCAGAGTACACGGGCGGCAGGACCGCGAGGTCCCGCAGTCCGTGTACTCTGGGGCAGCCCCATTCGTAACTGTGGATCCGACATAAGTCGGATCCGCGTAAGTCGGGGACTGCCTGTACTTACAATGTGACAGATGCATAAAAATAGGAGTAGTGAGTTGGAGCAGGGAGATGATGACCTCTCCTTACGGCATTGCTGAGTGATACTGGAGACAGTGTCCAGTTCTGGTGTCCACTTTTTAAAAGAGATGTTAAAATACTAGGTGCAGAACCGAGCTACACACATTATTGGAGGGCAGGAGAAAATGCCTTAGAGTGAGAGGCTGAAAGAGCTCTATCTGTTCAGCTTATCAAAAAGAAAATTGAACAGTGGTTTTATTACAGTGTATATTTAACTTCAAGGGGAGAAAATGAAGGGTACGAAAGTGCTCTTTAATCTAGTGGAGAAAGGCAGGACAAGAGTCAGTAGCTAGAAGCTGAAGTCAGATCGATTCAGAAGAGAAATAAGGCATACATTTAACAACTGGAGTGATTAACCCTAGTGTAACCCTTCTGCCAGGTGGAGCCAGCAGCAGCAAGTGCCAGATTTTATATCTAGGGCTTCCTCTCCAGCCACCCAACACAGAACTGGCTCGAGTCCCCACCCAGTAACCTGGGAAATTCACACACCAACCCTGGGGGTCTCTGGGAGGCAATGCTTCTCCACTTGCAGCACTGGATCTGAGTGCAGAAAAGAAACTCTTAATGCAAGGAGGGACGTAATGGAGTTCATGTGGGAAAACACCACAAACATAAGCCATGAGTTAAAAGTCCCACAATGTCCTTTTCCCATCAGGTTCTTAAGTCCAGTAACCCAGTAAAAATTCCCTTCACTTGCCCAACCCTTCCCTGTACCCCACTCACAGTTGCTGCACTTGGTCAGGGCAGACCCAGAGTTCAGAGGTGTAGCCTCAGAGTTCACCTCCCGCCCTAGGTAGGGGGAGGTAAAGAGACATCTTACGCACTTTACTGGCTACTCACCACCTACCTTCTCTCCGCCGCCGCCCTGCTGGCTGCTCATCACACTTCTCTGCCGCTGCCCTGCTGGCTATCCATTGCTATCCACCTCTCAGCTGAGACCTCTGCTCATCAGTCTCTTGGTAATTTTGCAGGCTGGACAGAAATGCTGTCCCATCTCAAGTGATTTCAACTCCCAGTAATTTAATCTCTTAGCAGAAGAATCACAGCTCTACTGCAACCAAAATAACAAGAAGGCTCCTAATGAAGCCTATTTAGCTCTATTCTTTGAACAAAGGGGAAAACAGGTCAGATCACTCTAAGCAGTACCCCTGGGAGGGTGCAAAGCCTCTGGTCCACAATACCTACCTGCACCTTTCTTACTCTCACAAGGCTCTGGCAGACCAGTCCTGCTTAGCAAGATGCTTCCTGCTAAACATGAGCCCTTTCCTGTAGAACAGATTAAGCCCAGTCCCGTTTTTCTGTATTTCCACAATATTTACACAGGGGTGACAATATTTCACTGCACCAATGATATTCAACGCTAACATAGCTGGTGTCGGGTCACAAAATAAGTTGATTATAATGAGCAAAACATGGCTCCATCTGCTGAATATCTAGCAAATACAAGTAAAGCAGGAGCAAACTGTATTTACCTAGGCACACCCAGAGTCTCTTCCCCCTTCCAGCTAGCTGTCTGGGAAGCATTCAGACCCTGCTTATACCTGGAACCAACTCCCCAAAGAAGTGAAGATTCTTCATCCCTTGATGTCTTCAAGATCAAACTGGAGGCCTTTCTGGAAGATGCTTTAGCTAAACAAGTTACTGGGTGCTGTACAGGGTGCGTGAGTGGAATTCTGTGGTGTGTGATACACAGACTAAATGATCTAATGGTCCCTCCTAGACTTAAAGTCTATTAATGGATGCTATGAATCATAGTTTCTGGCATGTGGGTTGAAGCAAACATTTGCATTTGCAATGAGGGGACTGTCTGAACTTTCCAGGTCCTATCAAGCTGGCCCAGAAAATTCTCACTTTTCACAGAATGGGCATATGATGGGGTGGACAAGGCCTCAACATCCCTGCTGGAGGCCTTTCCACACCCTGTCCAGCAACAGGAGCAGAAGAGAGGTCCTCCAAACAGAACAGAGTGGCAGCCTCTGCTGCAGCCAATCAGGGTGCAGCAGGCTGATATAAAAGAAGCTGCTAGAGCAGGGCTTGGCAGTTCCTTCCTGGAGCTTGACCCAGGCAGACCTCAAGGTTGACTGGGAGAACATCAGCTCTATGGACAGCTCTGAGTGGGAGCTGGACTTCATACTTGGTTGAAACCAGGTCCCACAGCTAAAGACTAGCCAAGAAGCCAACGGCAACCCTTGCAGTACCCTGGACAGGGGGAACTTGACCACAAGGCCCTACTAAAGGGCTGGATAGAGCAGCTTCCCTGGGAAGTGGCCCAGAGACGTGACAGCAACCAATCACTTTGAGACTCAGCAGGTAACTTCTGCTTGGGGGCTATATGTATACTCACGGCTTCTTGCGCAAGTACAGCTGTTCTTGCGCAAGAATCTGCAGAGCATCCACACTGCCCGCCCGCTCTTGCGCAAGGAAATTTACAGTACGGCATGGTAAGAGAGGGCTTCTTGCGCAAGAGCGACACTCTTTTTTAACAGGTGTAAGCCTTCTTCCGCAGGAGCTCTTGCGCAAGAGGGCAGTGTGGACGGTCAGCAGGGATTGCTTGCGCAAGAAAGCCCTATGGCTAAAATGGCCATCAGAGCTTTCTTGCGCAAGAGAGCGATCACACTGCCATGGGCGCTCTTGTGCAAAAGCACAGCTCGCGTATGGCAGTGTGGACGTTTTCTCGTGCAAGACTTCTTGCACAAGAACCCTTGCGCAAGATGCTCTTGCGCAAGAAGCCGCCAGTGTAGATATAGCCATAGGGTCCCTGGGCCAGGACCCAGAGGAGAGGGCAGAGTTAGGGTTAGGGTCCCATCCCCAGCAACCACACCAGGGGGTAAAAGAAGAGGCCTGGACCCAGGCCACATACTGGACTCCCCTCAGCCACCGAGGGGCACTCATAAGAAGGATGGAGCTCTTTACAGGGCAATGTTTTTTTTTTGCTGTGGGTCCATGAAGCTTCCTCTCCTTGCACGGCTGTTGTTGCCACCACTGCAGGTAGAGAAAACCCACCATTTGGTTGCAAAAATAAATTCCTGCGAGCTGCAGTTTCACAAACTTCGCTGGGTTTCTCAGGGACTAGAATTTCCATTTCCATTGCTGAGAAACAATGAGATCCCTCCCCCTTGCAGAGATCTGTGACAATACAGTCTGGATTGCTTCCCTGGCGGCTTCTGTGGTTTGGGGCAGGGAGGATCGTCACATAAAAAATTTGGCTGTGACTCAGGTCAGATTAAGATCCAGGGCCAAGGCAGCAGGGATCCTGCAAGGATCATGGATTGGGAGATCCAGGCAGTATTTTAGTTCTGACTTCCATCCTCACGCGGAAGCCTCCTGGATTAATTCCTCATCTGGGCTTCTGCTAAATTAGCAGGGTGCTTCAGACAGTTTGGTTTTCAGCCATATTTTTTCTTATCAGTGCGGAGCAGTTTTGTGTTGGTTTCATGGGGTAGTGTCCCCAGATTCAGTGCCGTGTCCCAGCGAGTGATTCCACCAAATGAAGCCTGAATTTACAGCTGAAAGGAGGAGTTGAAAGGCACATCCACCGCCAGCATACAGCAGGCCCTTTTGTATGTCGCTGGTATTCAAAAGCACCTGACAGTTCCAGGCCTCCACATTAGTCCTAGCTCTGAAGAAAGCTCACAAAAACGACTCATGCTAAAACTGCAGATAAATGCCCAGTCCAGCAATGCTGCCAGCTCTGTGGTATGAGTGCTATTTTTAGGGCTTGTCTCCACTTGCTGTGGAGATCAATCTCGCAAAGTTGGATTTAGCAGGTCTAGCAAAGACCTGCTAAATCAACTGCTGATCTTGCCCCCATCAACCCCAGTACTCTACCAGGTCATGAAGAGTAAGGGAAGTTCACAGTGCCCCCTGTTGACCTCCTGCCGTGCTGATGCCGCAGAAATTCAACCCAAGATTTGTCAACTCTGGCGATGCTATTCATGTAGCTGGAGTTGCTTATCTTAGGTTGCCTTTGTCCCCTAGTATAGACCTGGCCTCAGGGACATCATAGAGGATGCTGCTTTCATTGTGAACCGGGGCTGCAGTGGAATTTTCTTTCTTCACCTACAGGCATTAACCTAGCTTGCATCTCAGTAAGCTGCCTGTCAGCCACTCCCCACTTCCTCTTGGTCAGAAGAGGGCAGCAAAAGGCTCCTTTTGGAGAGAGGAGAGAGAGAGGATGCTCTCCTTTTGCAGATGCCGTGCTGTTTGCTGTTGTATTAAATCTAAGCCAGACTCAATTTCTACTGCTCTGACAGGAAAGGAGATATAAAGCTCACATACTACAACCAGAATGAAAGGTATTTGGCATAGCACCTCAGAGCCTGGGTCTGATTACAGGGAAAATTCTTAGATTCTTTCAAGCTGCTGGATCTTTTAACAAATTCTTAGTAGCGTGTTTGGCCTTTAGGTATCAAAAGAAGAGTCTGCCGTCATACCAGGGAAAGGAGCCTGAATGGATATCGCATGCTTTTCATTAGATACCTCCCTGCTCATCCAATTCTATATAATCACCTCTCTCTCCCCTCCCCTCCCCCTTCTGCCTTCCAGTTTACTGGCCTCCCCTTGACTGAACTGCTGCCAAGAAAAGGAAGATGCTAATTTGCGCAGCAACCAGCAGGGGTCACTTGTTTCCCTCTGGGTTCCGATCTCGGTACAGATCTGTTCATTGTTATTATTATTCAGAGCCATCAGTGCGCTCAGGGCTACTCGAGACAGACGCCTTGCCCTCAAAAGCTTATTCTAAAAGAGCTTGTGCATCTCCCAGCCTGAAGATGGCAATTACTTGGCAGTGGCTAAACTTAAAAGGACGCTGTTAACTTGAAATCTAATCAAAACGCAACAAGAAAGCAAAAAATCAGTTGAGATCAAGCCCCTGCACCCCCATTTTTTCAGGCAACGCTTGTAATTTTTACACATACATTTTACAAAGGGGTTTCTCTCCTTTTCATGTTGCCGTGTGAAGGACCCACTGAACCTGGAGGAAATGGAGAGCAGCCAGGGGTAAGTGTGAAACTGGCTACAGCTAGAGCGCAGCGGCACACCCAGGGTGAAAAACAGCATCCTATTGTGCAATCCTCCCTCGTGCTGGTGAGTGCTTACATAGCAAGCTCTGCTGAGCTCAAGGCCGCTTTGCAGGTGAGCTCTCAAGCGTGCATAAGGGACCCCACGACAGACTCGTTCAGTTCCAGGCATCTGCAATATTCCTTGTGGCAACAGCAGGCACAGCTTCTTGAAGTTGTAGGCACTGTTTTCACATACACCCCCCCACCACCCTAAAGCAGTTATTGTCACTCGCTGTACCGCTCCTGTGACATCCTCACTTACAACACCGTCACAAGCAGCTACATCCCATCTCCAAGCGGCAGCATCCATGAGACTGCACCTGCAGCAATGTGGACAGGTGACAGCATTCAGGGTCCACTGGAGTGTCATGTTAATGCCAATCCCATGGAGTCCCAGACCTGGCAAGTGACAGTTTCATGGGACCCCCAGACCTGGTGACTGGTGGTCTCACAGTGCCCCAGACCTTATCGTCACAGCTTTCCTGCTTGGCTCTGGCCATCCCCTTCCAGTGGAACTCCCTCCACACATTTGTCTCAGTGATTTGGGGGTCAAATCGCCCAACATACACTGGTAGGCTTGGGGTACCATCCTAGGCACTGTCAGGGGCAGCCCCCTTAGGTTTTGTATACAGTCTGCCCTCTTCCTCATGTAGATAGGCCCGAAGCTTCAGCAGCTGGGTTTCTTCTGCGGGCAGAAGGCTGAGCCCTCGCTGGATAATCCCGAATATTCTCCAGAAAACAGGGCTGCAGCCTTGGAGCTGGGTCACCCTCTTCAAATTCTTCCAGAGTTCCTCATGACAGCATGAGCATTGGGATGAGGGTGCAGGAAGGTTGTTGTCTAGGTATACTGCGAAGCAGGGGACTGCCAGGCAGCCCTTAAACATCTCCGTGATTGGCCAGACCTGGAATAGGAATTCTAGTTTGAAGCAGCTGTGATGTTCAGTTCAGACGGTTTCAAACCCCAGCTGGCACATGTGATCATCCTCTCACATCTATCCTGTCCCTGTGAGGGCACAGCCCCCGGCCTCCCGGTTACGGGCATTTGTGTACAGTTTGAATGGGAGGGTGTAGTGCAGGTAGGCCAGTAATCGGTGTCTTCAAGGCAGACGGCAAGGATTCAGAGGCAGC
Source organism: Pelodiscus sinensis (assembly GCF_052426305.1). Lineage (NCBI taxonomy): Eukaryota > Metazoa > Chordata > Testudines > Trionychidae > Pelodiscus > Pelodiscus sinensis. The sequence continues at coordinate 13,166,375 of NC_143073.1, read as the reverse complement.
CTGCATCTCAGTTTAGAGGACCCTTCTGTACAGCCTTACCCTTGGCGACCCCTCACCACCGGGCATGTAGCTGTCCCACTAGTTTAGCCAAGTCTTTAATGAAATGTCTACAGCAAGGTTTCCCAACCTACAGGTCGGGACCCAAATATGGGTAGCCATTACATTTTAAAAGGGTCGCCAAGTGACTCCCCAGGTGGCTCTGCCTCCCCTCCTCCCCCTGATTTTTGAATTGCCTTGGGTCACCAAGTCTTCCTGAATTGTCAAAATGGGTCCCCATCTGGAAAAGGTTGGGAACCGCTGGTCTACAGTATCCAACAAACCCCAGGTACCTCCGGCTGTACGGTGCCATTGTGGGCTTTGGCCAGGTCTCAACAATCTGAACATTCTCCAGCTTAGGAGAAGTCCTCTCTGCTGTCAAACTGGCCAGCGAATGCCAATGTCTCCTTCTTCAGCAAGCGGCTCTTCAGGGATTTGCTCTTTTGTCTGGTTGGGGTTAGTTGGGAGAACACGGCGTTCTGGTCTTTCAGGAGCTCCCTGTGTGTGTTTGTGTACCGTCCTGCCGTCCAGGTATGGATGGAATGTCATTCACCAGATTGTGCTCCACCAGCCCCTGGAATGTTCCTGGAGCATCACAGAGGCCAAACAGCATGGAAATGCTTTCATAGAGTCCCATGGGTGTAATGAAGGCTGGTTTTCCTTGTCCTCCGGTGCCGTCTAGGTGGGTCACACACCAGAAGCAGTGTTCCCTCTAAGCAGCATGGCAGCACAGCTCCATAGGTGATTAATCGGCCCCACCCAGTCAGCTTGGTGCACCGAGCCCTAGGCTTAGAGAGATCCCTGATCCAAAGTCAGGCAGGTGCTTGGAGTAGCTGGCAGAGTGCTTCTGAACCAGCTGGGTCAGACATTCCCTCAGTAGTGCTCGTGTCTACTTCCTGCAGCCAGGCCTCTTGTGAGCCTTTGCTAATGTTGCTCTGCAGGGCAATGCAGGCACTCCTAGCATCTGGTTTCCTTCCAGGGATCCCTGCGCCTTTCCAGTTAAGGCAGAAGACCTTCCTGAATGGCCTGATGGCAGTCCAGCTCTGGGAGCTGAGGGGCGCAGTACATGGCTTTCACTAGCAGCATCACTTTCCTGCTAGTGACCACCATGGCTGGGTATCAGAGTTTGGTTCCACTTGGGAGATACAAGCCTTGCCCCTATGCCAGGCTTTGTCTTACACAGGAGGATCGCCCATGTTCACAGAGGGTGGGTGTCTCAGCGCTTACCCTGTCCCGTCTTGCCATAGATGTATAGATATTAAAGCCAGATGGGACCGTCGTGATAATCTAGTCTGACCTGACTGCAGGCCACAGAATCTCACCCACCTGTAAAACACTCCTGTAAAAGACCCCCAACTGCCGGCTGAGTGACTGAAGTCCTCATCTCATGAATTAAAGGTTTCAAGTTACAAAGAATTCACCATTTACATGAATATAAACCAGCAATGTTGCATGCCCTATGCTGCAGAGGAAGGTGAAAACCCCACAACATCTCTGCCAATCTGACCTGGGGAAAAATTCCTCCCCAACCCCAAAGTGAATAAGAAAAAGTTATTTACTTGTTCCCAGAACATAAGACCTAGGGGTCACCAAATGAAATTAATAGGTAGCAGGTTTAGAACAAACAAAAGTCAACCTGTGGAACTCCTTGCCAGAGGATGTCATGAAGACCAGGACTTTAACAGGGTTCCTAAAAGGACTAGATACATTCCTGGAAGTTAGGTCTACCAATGGCTATTAGCCAGGATGGGTAGGAATGGTGTCCCTAGACTCTGTTTGTCAGAGGCTGGAAATGGATGACAGTAGAGGGATCACTTGATGGTTCCCTGTTCTGTTCACTCCCTCTGGGGCATCTGGTATTGGCCACTGTTGGAAGACAGGATACTGGGTTAGATGGTATAAACAAAACAGGTCTTTCATCAAATGGTCCAACCCCTGTTATCCAGTCGCAGCTTCTGGCAGACTAAAGCATAAAGACACACAGACGACAGGCCACAAACTCCTCTAATTCTTTTTCAAACCCAGTTATACTTTCAGCTTTCACAGCATCCCCTGGCAACAGATCCCACATGTTACTCTGCATTGTGCAAAAAAGTACTTCCTTTTTTGTGTGTTTTAAATCAATAGCTTCTTAATTTCATTGGGTGCCTTCTGATTCTTGTGCTACTCATAGGCTGTGTCTAGACTACATGCCTCTGTCGTCAGAGGCATGTAGATTAGACACATAGGCAAAGTCAAATGAAGCCACGATTTAAATGATCGCGGCTTCATTTCAATTTACATGGCTGCCGCGCTGAGCCGACAAACAGCTGATCAGCTGTTTGTCTGCTCAGCGTGTTAGTCTGGACGCTCCCCTGCCGACATCAAAGCCCTTTGTCGGCAGCCCAGTTATTCCTCGTGGGATGAGGTTTACCGGGGCTGCCGACAAAGGGCTTTGATGTCGGCAGGGGAGTGTCCAGACTAGCGCGCTGAGCGGACAAACAGCTGATCAGCTGTTTGTCGGCTCAGTGCGGCAGCCATGTAAATGTAAATGAAGCCGCGATCATTTAAATTGCGGCTTCATTTGACTTTGCCAAAACAACAAATCTACATGGCTCCGTCGATGGAGCCATGTAGTTTAGACGTACCCATAGACTTTAAGGTCAGAAGGGATCATTATGATCATCTAGTCTGACCCCCTGCACAGTGCAGGCCACAGAATCTCACCCACCCCTCTTAGAATAATCCTCTCACCTATATCTCCGATATTGAAGCCTTCAAATACTTTGAAGGTCCCAAGATGCAGAGAATCCTCCAGCTGTGATCTGCGCCCAATGCTACAGAGGAAGGCGAAAAAGAAGGGGTAAATAACAGTATGGCCGTTCTGATGTTTTTATGTAAATGTGGTGATCAGTTAGATCCTGAGCATGTGGGCAAGACACTTCAGCCAGACTCCCAGGAACAATTATCTACAGTAACTCAGAGCCTGTCCCATCTAGTGTCTCATCTCCAGTTCTCAACATAGCCTAACATAGTGAATGCTAGTGGGAAGGGGGTAGGTTTAGAAGATAAAATAAAAAAAAGAACAAGTTAAAAATCACCTAGAAAAATGAGATACCTGGAAGTCACCAGGGTCTGAGGAAATGCATCCTAGAATACTCAAGGAGCTGATAGAGGAGGTATCTGAGCCTCTAGCTATCATCTTTGGAAAATCATGGGAGACAGGAGAGATTCCAGAAGACTGGAAAAGGGCAAATATAGGGCCCATTTATAAAAAGGGAAATAAGAACAACCCAGAAAACTACAGACCAGTTAGTTTAACTTCTGTGCCAGAGAAGATAATGGAGCAGGTAATTAAGAAAATCATCTGTAAACACTTGGAAAGTGGCCAGGTGATAGGGATCAGCCAGCAAGAATTTGTAAAGAACAAATCATGTCAAACCAATCCGATAGTTTTCTTTGATAGGATAACGAGTCTTGTGGATAAGGGAGAAGCGGTGGATGTGGTATACTTAGACTTTAGTAAGGCGTTTGATACAGTCTCGCATGATATTCTCATCAATAAACTAGGCAAATACAACTTAGATGGGGCTATTATAAGGTGGGTGCATAACTGGCTGGATAACTGTACTCAGAGAGTAGTTGGTAATGGTTCACAATCCTACTGGAAAGGTATAACAAGTGGGGTTCCACAGGGGTCTGTTTTGGGACCGGCTCTCTTCAATATCTTCATCTACGAATTAGATATTGGCATAGAAAGTACGCTTATTACGTTTGCAGATGATACCAAGCTGGGAGGGGTTGCGACTGCTCTGGAGGACAGGGTCATAATTCAAAATGATCTGGACAAATTGGAGAACTGGTCTGAGGTAAACAGGATGAAGTTTAACAAAGACAAATGTAAAGTGCTCCACTTAGGAAGGAACAATCAGTTTCACACATACAGAATGGGAAGCGACTGTCTAGGAAGGAGTACGGCAGAAAGGGATCTAGGGATTATAGTGGATCACAAGCTGAATATGAGTCAGCAGTGTGATGCTTTTGCAAAAAAAGCTAACATGATTCTGGGATGCATTAACAGGTGTGTTGTGAGCAAGACACGAGAAGTCATTCTTCCGCTCTATTCTGTACTGGGTAGGCCTCAGTTGGAGTATTGTGTCCAGTTCTGGGCACCGCATTTCAAGAAACATGTGGAGAAATTGGAGAGGGTCCAGAGAAGAGCAACAAGAATGATTAAAGGTCTAGAGAACATGACCTATGAAAGAAGGCTGAAAGAATTGGGTTTGTTTAGTTTGGAAAAGAGAAGACTGAGGGGGGACATGATAGCCATTTTCAGGTATCTAAAAGGGTGTCATAAGGAGGAGGGAGAAAACTTGTTCATCTTGGCCTCTGAAGATAGAACAAGAAGCAATGGGCTTAAACTGCAGCAAGGGAGGTTTAAATTGGACATTAGGAAAAAGTTCTTAAGTGTCAGGGTGGTCAAACACTGGAATAAATTGCCCAGGGAGGTTGTGGAATCCCCATCTCTGGAGATATTTAAGAATAGGTTAGATAAATGTCTATCAGGGATGGTCTAGATGGTGTTTGGTCCTGCCGCGAGGGCAGGGGACTGGACTCAATGACCTGTTGAAGTCCCTTCCAGTGCTAGTATTCTATGATTCAAGGATTTTTGCTTCTAGCAGTTGCTGGTGGATCACATGCCAGTATAGGCTGTCCCTAGCATTTCTTCCATAAACGCATCAAGCTCAGTCTTGAAGCTGTTCAGGTGTTTTCCCCCATGGCTCCCTTTGGATGGCTGCTCCAGAATTTCATTCCTCGGATTGTTAGATACTTTGGCTTAATTTTGAGCCTGCACTTGCTGATGGCCATGTTATGTCCATTTGATCTTGGGAGCACCTCCTTGCAATGTGTCCAGCCCACATTCCCAGCAGATGGGTTGGCAAACCTGATTAGATTGATCATTGGGTCTCTATCCTGGACTTCTCTCTTGAATTGAACTTCCTTTGGACAGTCTCTGCAGCTGCACTTCTATCCACGTGCTCAGTGATTACATATGTCTGAGTACTGTGGCCAGTGATCCCCATGGGATGGGATGTGATCTAGGTCCTGGGACGGTCTTCTCTTTCGCATGGAGTGGAGGATCTCTTAAAGGCTACTGGCAAAGTCCCTGAGAGTATGTCTACACTGTATGGCTAAAGTTGAATTAGGCTACGCAACTTCAGCTACGTCAATTGTGTAGCTTAAGTCGATATAGTTTAGTTCAGCTTTTGGCATTGTCTACACAACAGGAAGTCGAAAAAAGAACACTCTTCTTCTGACTTCCCTTACTCCTTGTGAAATGAGGGTTACAGGAGTTGCAGTAAGAAGTCCTCCAGCTCGACCTTATTTCAGAATAAAGACTTGCAATGTAGACGCACTCTTTGTTATTTTGGAATAACGTGAGTTATTCTGAAATAATGCTGCTGTGTAGATGTACCCTGAGTGCTGCATTAGGTTTTTAAACTTTTATCTGTTCCTGGGCACTGTGTGTGTGTGTGGATGGGTTTGTGTGTGTGTGTGTGTGTGTCAGAGGCCCATAAATCTGACCCAGATGCTAAACAAGATTTTCATTCATATCTTCTGGTCATTGGGCCAAATGTGTTCTTTCACTAGGGTACCTCCCCACAGCTGGCAAAACAGGATCCATCTGGTACTCAGGCATACAGATTGTAGCCTTCCTAGAAAACTGGGAAACTGGTCTGACCCCCTTCTATAAATCAGAGTAACCATGGACCCTGTAACAGGGTGTGACTCACTACCACAGCACCTCCTGCTGGTCACTCAAGAATTAGTGTCATTCAGCACTGGAGCACCCCCTTCCAGCTGGTGTCTCACCTACTGTTACCTGAGCATGCATTTAATGGTTCTGCCACCTTACATTAGGACCCGCATCCCTCCCAGACCACGGCACCCTCCCATCTGGGTCCTCCCCCTCAGGGAACCCCCAAGCCCCTATGCCCACCTTGCCTCAGTGACCCCCTGCCAGGCTAGCCCCTTACCTCAGGGACAAACTGCAGTTTGAAATGGCCACTCATCACTGGCAAGGGGGTGTGGATCTGCTACCTTTGCTTACTCTGACTGCCTAGTACCCCTCAGACCTTGAGAACAAGGCCTCAGCCTAGCAGTTTGCCTGGCCACAGCTCCCCAGCTCTGCCTACCTTTCCCTGGCCCTGCTCTGTGTCAAGAAGCCTCCAGCTTCCTTGGCAACTAGGTTCCTCCTGCTCTCCAGCTGGAGCAAGACTGAGTGAGTCGCCGCCCCTCCAGGACCCTTGTATATGAACCCTTAATATGAACATAAGAATGCACATACTGGATGGGATCAATGGTCCATCTATCCCAGTGTCCTGTCTTCCAAAAACGACCAGTGTCATATCCTTCAGAGGGTATAAACAGAACAGGGTTTTCATCAAATGGTCCAACCACTGTTCTCCAGTCCCAGCGTCTGGCAGACCAAGGGATAGGGACACATGGGCTACATGTGCACTGGCATGAATTTCCGAAAATGCTTTTAATGGAAAAGTTTTCCATTAAAAGCATTTTTGGAAAAGCACGTCTAGATTGGCAGGATGCTTTTCCGCAAAAGCACTTTTTGCAGAAAAGCGTCCGTGGCCAATCTAGACGCAGTTTTCCACAAAAAAGCCCCGATTGCCATTTTCGCGATCGGGGCTTTTTTGTGGAAAACACTACCGTGCTGTCTACACTGGCCCTTTTGGGCAAAAGTCTTTCGGAAAAAGACTTTTGCCCGAATGGGAACAGCATAGTTTTTCCGGAAAAGCACTGATGATTTTACATTAGATCGTCAGTGCTTTTCCGGAAATTCAAGTGGCCAGTGTAGACAGCTGGCAAGTTTTCCCGGAAAATCAGATGATTTTCCGGAAAAACCTTGCCAGTGTAGACACAGCCATGGAGTATAGGCCAAGAACTCATCTAATTCTTTTTCGAACCCAGTTATACTTTTAGCCTTCACAGCATCCCCTGGCAATAGGTCCCACATATTACTATGCTTTGTGCAAAAAAAGTACTTCCTTTTTGTTGTTGTTTTAAATCAGCGGTCTCCAACTTTTTTAAGCATGAGATCACTTTTTGAATTTAAGTGCAATCCAAGATCTACCTCAAATATAATTACCCTTGCCCCACCTCCCTCCTAGCCCTTCTCCGAGACCCCGCCCCTTGCTCACTCCATCCTCCCTCTCTTGCCCATCCTCACTCACTTTCACCAGGCTGGGGCAGAGGGTTGGGATGCAGGCTCTGGTTTTGGATTAAGGGATCTGGAGTGTGAGAGGGGCTCTGAGCTGCTCTTGGGGTAAGCAGTTGGGATTCAGGAGGGGGTTCTAGGTGCACGCTCTGGGAGGGTGTTTGGATGCAGACGTGCTCCTGGCTGGGGCAGGTGCCTGGGGTGCAGGAGGGAGTTTGTGACTGGGTAGCGTTTCAGGATATGGGCTCCAGCTGGGCACTGCTGGTGGCTCCTAGATGGTGGTGCAATGGGGCTAAGGCACGCTCACCCCCGTCCTGGCCCTGCACCGTTCCCTAAAGCAGACAGCAAACTCCCTGTTGTGCCCCCTTTCTACTCTGTGGAGAAAGGATACAGAGTGGGAGAGGAGATACCATGACATCAGCACCCTCCTCTCCCTGCCCTGCACAGCAAGCAGGAGGCTCCCCAGGGGAGGGACAGCTGAAGTGCCGGTGCTTGATTGCTTCTTGGTCAAACCTGTCAGGATCACCTGTCAGAGGCTCCAAGATCTACCAGTCGGTCCCAATTTACTGGTTGGTGGCTACTGGTTTAAATCAACTGCTTATTCATTTCATTGGGTGCTTTCTGATTCTTGTGCTACGGGAAGGGGTAAATAACACTTCCTTATTCATTGCCTCCACACATTTTCTCCACACCATTCATGATTTTAAAGACTTTCCACACATCTCTTTTTAGTCAGCTCTTTTCTAAATTGAGAAGTCTCAGTCTTTTTAAATCTCTCCTCGTACGGAAACTGCTCCATCCTCCTAATCAATTTTGTTGCCCTCTCTGCAACTCTTCCAATTCTAATATCTATTTTTATATGTGACAACCAGCACTGTGCGCAGCATTCAAGGTGTGGGTGTACCATGGGATTAATATATTGGCATTAGGATTATCCTCTGTCCCTTTCCTTACGGTTCCAAACCTGGCTAGCTTTTCTGATTGCTGGTGCACACCGGAAAAGATGTTTTCAAATAACTATTCGTGATAATGCTAAGGTCTGTTTCCTGAGTGGCAACAGCTAATTTAGAGCACTTCCTTTTGTCTGTACAGTTGAAAATATGTTTTCCAATTTGCATTACTTTACATTTACTATCAGTGAATTTCATTTTCCATTTTTGTTGCCCAGTCATCCAGTTGTCAGAGATAGCTCTGTAACTCTTTGCAGTCAGCTTTGGCCATAACTAGGTCAAGTCATTTTGTATTGTTTGCAAACTTTGCCACCTCACTGATTGCTCCTTTATTCCAGATCATTTATCAATATGTTGAACAGCATTGGTCCCAGTACAGACTCCTGGGAGACATCGCAATTTAACCTCTCCCCATTCTGAAAACTGACCATTTATTCCTACCTTTTGTTTCCTGTCTTGTAACTGATTAGTGATCCATGAGTGGATGTTCCTTCTTTTCCCTTGACTGTTACCTTTGGTAGGAGACTTTGTCAACATTCCTGAAATTCCGAGGATGCTATAGCCACTGGATCTTGTTTCTCAATGTTTCTTGACCCCTTAAAAATTCTAATAGATCAGGGAGTCATCATTTCACTTTACAAAAGCCATATTGGCTCTTTCACAATAAAGCATGTTCATCTACATGTCTAACAATTCTGTTCTTCACTATAGTTTCAACCAGTTTGCTTGCTCCTTAAGTTAGGCTTATTGGCTTGTAAGTGACAGGATCGCCTCTGGAGCCTTTTTTTTTTAAAGCAGTGTTACATTAGCTATTCTCCAGTCATCTGATATAGAGACTGATATAAGCGAGGAGTGGGGAATCTTTTTTGGGTCGGGGGCTACTGACCCACAGAAAAATCAGTTGGGGGCTGCACACAAGTGAGAAGCAAAAAAAAAAAAAAAAACCTACTCAAAACAACCCCCCCCCAAATCCAAACAAACAAAAACAAAGCTCCCCCCCCAAAACCACCCAAACAACCCCCCCGATTGAGGAGAAAGATACTCCCCATATTCCCCTCACACACCAGAGCCTAGGGAACCCTAGGCTAGTAAATTTTTGTGCTCTAGCCCTGTGGTAGGGCGGCGAGGAGGCTGGAGCACCAATGTGGAACCTAAGGCCCGGGGACTGGATGCGGCCTGTTTAATTTATCAGTTTGTTCTAAAACCTCCTCTAATGCCACCTCAATCTTCAACAGCCCCTAAAATGTGACAAGTAAAAAAACCAGCTCAGGTGCAGGAATCTTCCTCACATCCTCTGCATTGAAGTCCAATGCGGAGAATTCATTTGGCTTCTCTGTAATGGTGTTTTCCCCCTCAATTGCTCCTTTAGGATGTCAGTTATCCAGTGGCAGGCTTCCTATCTGTGATGTGCTTACAAAGATGGCTGTTAGTTTTTGTGTCTTTTGCTAGTTGCTCTTCAAATTCTTTTTTTGTCTTGCCTCATTATAGTTTCCACTTCACTTTGCCAGAGGGAGGCTCCTGCCTCTTTTCCTCAATGGGGTCTGACTTTCAATTTTTAAAAGATTTTTTCTGGCATCTAATCACCGCGTTTACTCTGTTCTTTAGACGTGATGGAATTTTTTGGTCCTTCTAATTTTATTTTAATTTGGAGTATGAATTTAATTGGAGCTTTTATTATGGGGTTCTTTTAAAGTTTCCATGCCGCTTTCTGTCACTTCACTCTGGTGTGTGTTCCTGTTAATTTTCCTTTAACTAGCTTCATTTTTGTGTGGCTTCCTTCCTTGAAGCTTTTACACTACTGTAATGGGATTCCATGGCTCCCCCTCATTCCCCAATGTTAAATTGAATTACACAGTGGTCACTATATTCACCTCTTGGACCAGAGAGTGTGCTCCACTTAGAACTAAATCAAGACTTGCCTCTCCCCTGTTGGTTCCAGGACTTGTTGCTCCAAGAAACAGCCCTGAATGGTGTCAAGATATTTTATCTCTGCAACCCATCCTGCAGTGACATGTACCCAGTCCATATAGGAAGAGTTGAAACCTCCCCATTATGAGTGAGTTTTCTGTTTGTATAACTTCTCTAATCTCCCTGGCCAGGGGATAATATATTCCTGGTCAATAATATATTCTTAGTCCTATACTCCTATTATTCAAGGATGGAATTTCTGTCCATAGAGATTCTGCGGTACACTTTGATTCATTTAAGATTTTTATTATATTTGACTCTATCCTTTCTTTCACACATAGAACCACTCCCCCTCCAACACAACTGACTCTGTTATTCCCGTATATTTTATACCCTGGCATTACCATGTCCCATTGATTAGCATCATTCCATCTAGTTTCTGTGATGCCTGTTATATCAATATCTTCATTTAACAACACTCCAGCTCAGCCATATTATTTAGACTTCTAGCATTTTATAAATAAGCACTTACACAATGTGTCAATATTAAGTTGTCTGCTTCCATGCGATGCAAGTGAATGGGACTCTTTCTCATTTGACTGCTTTCTCTTCAGCCTGTGCTTTAACAACTTCTAGCCTCTCTGCTTTACTAGTATATAGAGAACCCCAGTTAATAGATGTCCCCAACAGGAAGTTTTCGTTTGAATCACATTTTTCTCTGCAACTATCAGCTTTCCCCCAGTCCTCAGTTTAAAAAATTCCTCTATGATCCTTTTCATTTTCCATACCAGCAAATTGGTCCTGTTTTAGTTTAGGTGGAGCCCATACTTCCTGCGTAGGCTCCTCCTGTCTCAAAGGAGTCCCCAGTTCCTAATTACTCTAAACCTCTCTTTCCTACACCATAATTTCATCCATGCATTAAGAGCCTGTGGTTCTGCCTGTCTACCTGGCCTTGCATGTGGAACTGGATGCATTTCAGAGTAGGACTTGGACTTTAATCTGTTTCCTAGCTACTTAAATTTGGCCTCCAGGACTTCTTTCCTACATCACTGGTACCTACATGTACCAGCTCCTCCCCAGCACTGCACATAAGTCTGCCTAGATGGCTTCAGATACACAATCTTTCCACCTGGCAGGCAATTCACCATGTGGTTCTTCCAGGCCTCACAAACTCAGCTGTCTGTATCTCTAATGCCTGCATCCTCCATTACTATTGCTTGTCTCTTCCTAATAACTGGAGCTCCCTCCCCTAGAGTGTATCTTCAGGGCAAGAGGATACTATCGCATCTAGACCAACTATGCGATCATTTTTTTATGCTTCAGTTTTGTGTTCTTCTTCCCTGAGACTTTCTTTCTCCTCAACAGCACAGAGGTTGTCAAACAGGGGGGGAAGCGGGGCCCACTCTACTGTGTCCTGGAAATTCTCATCTGTGTATCTCTTGGGCTCACTTAACTTCTCTAGTTCAGCCACTCCGGTGCCAAGAGCCCCCATTCAGTCTCTTGAGGGCCATGAGTGACTTGCACTGAATGCACACACATTCCCAGTTGCTGCTCTGGTTCACAAGCTCCTCCGGTCGCTTAGGAGCTGGCTTTTTCAATCCCTAGTCTCCCTGAGTAAGCCCTCCTGCCCCAGTTAAAAGGTCCTAAAGGGAGGAGGGATCAAAGGTTGGCCCGTTTGAGACTTATTAGGAAGCTCTCAGCCTAGCCTGGCAGGTCACTTGGCTCAGCTCATGCTCCACCCCCCCCAAACAGGCTACATTCTAACCCTCAGGCAAGCAGGCGTGTGGCTGGCACTAACAGACAACAGACTCAGCCCAAGGTCATGTCGTCATTCCGCCTTCCCCTGGAGGACTCCCTTGCAAAACTCCTAGTTACTGTTTGAATGTAGGGTCATTCAGTCAAGCGGTAGCCAAGTTACAGCTCCCCAATAAGCTCTGCCTTTAATATTCCAAGTGCTCCGAAATACCCTTGCGCCAGTGGACTGTGACAAGGGCTGTGCCATGCCAGAGGCTGGGGAAGTGTTTGAATTGCACTTGTGGCTCAAGGGGTGCAGTGAATTAGCTCCCCCAAATGCTTTCAACATTTACTGGTTCTTATAACCCATTTTTACACAGAGCTCGAGCAAAACCCAGGAGTATTATGCCAGCGATGTCAGAAGAAGGACACGAGCTACTGGATGTGATTTAATTAGGCCACAATTTTATTCATAAATGTCTGGGCACTGCCAGCAGATCAAATTGTATGGTGCAAGTATTCCATGGTCATTTACTTATTCTCAGGGGGCTGCTGGTCACCACCCAATCTGCTTTGGGGATCCTACTGCCTCGCTGATGGGCTTCACTGGGGTGCAACCTGGAACCACTGAAAACTCTCTAGCATACTAGCCTAGTCTGTGATGCTGTGATGAGCTGCAGACTGCTCCAGGTCCTGCACCACCACAAGCATTCACGTGGGCAGACACATACTCCGCCTCAGTTCCATGATGGCGCCTTCTCAGTTACTAACAATAGAGAAGCTCCAGCCAGTTGTCTCTCAGCCCCACAGATGAGGATCCCAAAGCAGTGCCGTCTTGCCCACATCAAAAGCCTAACCAGTTTACATTTATTACCCAGTCCCCCCTCCCTCATTGTGGAGAGGGCAATGCATCAGTTTTGCTCCTGAGCAGATTCCCCAGGCACTGGTAGCAAAACACCGTATTTTAGGTAAAAACAAACAAACGGAAAAAAACCCAACAACAACAAAACCCAAATGGGTTAACTACAGAAAAATAGATTTTACGTGATTAAAAGTAGTGAGCATACAGAAGAAAGTGGTTTACCAAATAATAAAACAAAACACAATCTAAGATATTAGTAGCTTTAGGGGATAGCCGAGTTAGTCTGTACAGGATAAACTTAAAAAACAACAAACTGTCTGGTAGCACTTTATAGACTAGCAAGATATTACTGTTCAACAGATCTCAGCTTTTAGAATGAACCTCACAAGATGTACTTTGTTCAAAACATATAATTAGACGATAGTAGTGAATGAATAAAAGGGTGCCATAATGTTGCTTTGGGATACAGAGTTAACCCCTCATTTAAATGAGAATTAAGGGTGGCTATAAAGGAAAGTATGTCGACTTCCCTTCCATCAGAGTCCCAAATTCCACTGCTTCTACCCTTTTGAAGAATAACACCTTTAAGCTCTATCCCAGGCATTTTTATCTTATCACTGGATGCCCACCAGAAAGGTGTCAGCAATTACCTTGGCTGTTCACACCTCCCCTTCCCCCCCAAACATATGTACATAGGTATTTTTAATAAAATTTGAACTTTGAAACATGATTGCTTTCTCTCTCTATATATACAAAAACTTTCCCGCAGGGTGACAGAGTGATGTCATCACGTCACTCAGTGTCCAGAGTCTCCACCCTCACATGGGCTCCCTGCCCCAGACACTGTTCAGGGACTGGCAAAATTGCCTGGCTGGGCAGATTCTGCTTCCCAAGGGTCCTGCCCTCTCAGCTGTGGCCGGGGGCCTTTCGGGTGGCCAGAGCAGAGCGGACAGGACCCATCCCTGAATAGTGTCCGGGGCAGGGCGTGACTCCATCTGGGGCCTGGATGCTGCTCCGGATCAGCCTGCCACAGGTAATGGAGCTGCAGCAATGCCACTGCCATTGCTTGCAGGGGAGACCTCAGGTAGAGGCTCTGGAGTGGTTGGATGTGGGAATGTTGGGGGCCTTCCCGGCAGCCAGAGGGCCCGAGCAGGCCCACAGGGGAAGTGGTACGGGGCTGGCCCTGGTGGACCCCTGCTTAGGCGAAGCAACCAATGGCTGCCTGTGGTACGCGACCATGTGTGTGGGGCAGGCTGGGACTTAGCTCGCTGCCCAGGTGTGGGGACCTCAAAGCTATGCTCCTCCCAGACTCCTCAGCCCAAGTGGCCTGGCCGCCCAAGTCTCAGCTCCAGCACCATTGTCCTCTAGGTAAGTGCATGCGGTGGGAGTCAGCCCAGCCCCTCCTCTCCCCCAGCCCAAAGAGCTACACTGTCGGCTCCATCATGACTTGCTGCAGGGCAACACTGCTGTTGTTCTTGGTGCCCATGAGCTGCTGGGCCAGCAGGCTCAGGAGCAGTGCCAGGCTCAGGGCCACATCCCTGGCCACCTGCCGTCCCATCCTCCGCCACACCCCAAGTGGCCGTGTCCTGAGCCACCACGGTGGAACCCACCGCCTCAGGCCAGCAGTCCCTGAGGCATCATAAAGGGGAGGCCCAGCAGCATTCGGAGCGGCTGCCAACATGACCGAGTGGGGGTGAGGTAGCCAGGAGGTGCCTGCCTTTGTATGGTGGCACCAGGAGACCCCTCTCACTGTATGCCCCCCTGGTCCTCTTTCCATCCTCCATGTCCTTAGCCCCTCTCCTGCCCCCTCACAGACTCCCATCCCCCCTTCTAAACCTGGCACCCCAACCCCCTCCCACTCTCTGAGCCTCTCTCTAGCCTCCTTCTCTGCCTTCTTTCCACTTCCTCTGCCCACAGACATCCCCCTTGTCCCCTTGATAGCACCCCAGCAATGCCACCGTTGCTGCCTCTTCTGTGCAGGCAGCAGCCAGATCCTGCTGTCCCGGCACACAGAGCAGCCCTCCTTCTCAGTCCCACCTTCACATGTAGGGGCCAGGGTCTGCTTGGGTGTGTCTAGACTACACCTCTCTGTCGACAGAGAGATGTAGATTAGGCACAGCGAAATTGTTAATGAAGCCGGGATTTAAATATCCTGTGCCGCATTAGCATAAACATGGCCGCCACTTTTTTTCAAAATGGAGTTTTTTTAAAAAAAACGACAGTCTAGACACGGATCTGTCAAAAATAAACCCTTTTTCGACAGATCATTTTTTGAGGAAAACAAGATCTGTTGAAGAAGGGTTTATTTTGACAGATCCACATCTAGACTGCCGGGTTTTTTTTAACTCCATTTTGAAAAAAAAGTGGCAGCCATGTTTATGCTAATGAGGCACAGGTTATTTAAATCCTGGCTTCATTACCAATTTCGACGTGCTTGATTTGCATCCCTCTGTCGACAGGGATGTAGTCTAGATGTAGCCCTTGAATCACAAATTCAGACTCACCTTCTTAGATGTCATCACTCAAATTTTTCATTAGCCTCTCTTATGCACACTCATTGCAGGACTATTTTGAACTCCTTTATATTTAAAAAAAATTGTGGTCCGTGTTTATAAAAAAAATTGCAGTTCACATTTCTAAAAAAGCATCCCTCCCACTGCAGAAATTCCTGCCTACAGCCCTGGTGCTGTTACCTTGCTGGTTAGGTTGTCTGTCCGTGGGAGGGGTTAGGGTGTGTGTAGGGAGGGAGAAAGGGGGATAAGGTATATGTGGGGATGGATGTGGTTCAGTAAGGCTATGTCTAGACTGCAAGCCTCTTTCGAAAGAGCGCTTCTAGACTGGACGCGGAATTTCGAAAAAGCAAGCCGCTTTTTCGAAAGAAAGCACCCAGTGAGTCTGGATGCTCTCTTTCTAAAAAGCCTGTTTGCTGTCAAGAACGCCTTCTTTCGAAAGAGCACTTTCGAAAGAAGGCGTTCTTCCTCGTGGAATTAGGTTTACCACCGTCGAAAGAAAAGCCGCATTCTTTCGACTTAATTTCGAAAGAACGCGGCTGCAGTCTAGACGCAGGTGACGTTTTTTCAAAAAAAGGCTACTTTTTTCGAAAAAACCCCTGAGTCTGGACACAGCCTAAGGGTGGATAGTGAGGGGAATATAGGAATGGAGGCAGGGGGATGGGCAGTGTGAAGGTGTGTAGGAGGAGGGATTAGGGAAGGATGGGGGTGTAGGAATGGAGGATGGAGGTGGGGGTAGGGATGGAAGGAGGGAGGTTGGGCTGTGGCTCATGGAGCGGCAGGCGTAACCCAAATCTGGTTCTTAGTAAGGTGTGGGTGCATGAAGCTGGGGGCTCCCCCATGGTTCCATGTCTCTCCATTGCGCCTTGTCCGCACGGAGCATGTCTCAACCCCATGGAGGGAACTCGCCTGCCAGCTGGAAGGGCACATATCAAGCGCTGCCACCCTGCAGCGATGGGCAGTAATTGTGCGCGGAGAGCGGGGAAGTCTATCCCTACCTGGCCTCTACTACATAATCCAGCCCTGCCCCTTGCTAGCGAGCCAGGTGCCCAGGAACACCTGGAAAGAAGGGGATTTGTTTGGAGTTGGGCCCTGTTTTACTGAATGTGTTTGGTTTTCACTTACATGGGAGGCTTTCAAGCCCGCAGATCATTGCCCTTCCTGACCAGCCACCTCTCCATAGCCCTGTGCTAGCTGCCAGGAGAGGCTCCAAACTCGGCACGTGAACAAACTATTTTATTGGTAGGTGGGTGTGACGGGGAGGAAGCCCTCCGTGAGGTGACGGGCGGCGCGGCGGGGCTGAGTCCCGGGGAAAGCGTGCAGAGGGAGCCGAGTCCGTGGGCCAAGGAGGCAGACGGGTACGCCGTTCGCGGCGGGCAGTAGGACCCGGGAGGAGGTGGATGGGAGACGTGGGGGGGAGCGGCATGTCCCGGGCGTGCCAGCTCAAAAGGGGGAGGGGCCGGAAGGGAAGGAGGCTGCCGGCATTACCTCTGCCCCCGTAGGCAATCCGGAGCGAGGAACGGGAGGAACCGGAGGACCGGAGGAGGAGAGCCGGACCCCCGCAGCCCAGACCCAGCGGGAGACCTCCCACCCCGGGGACCCGAGGACCGGGACAGGAGGCGGACGGCTCCAACCCCCCCACCCGAGGAGGACAGAGGGCCAGGCCCGCCGGAGGGCAAAACCCCATTGCTGGTTCGTGAGCGGGGCCGAGGGCGGGGAGCCCCTCACCGCCCACTGGCTGGGAGTAAGCCAGGGCGCAGCGGCGGCCGCCCCAGGGGCAGAGACCAAAGGGCAGAGACCCAGGGGAAGAGACTGAGGGTTAGAGGCGCAGGCGAGTGAAGAAACGGGGGACCCCGCAGTCCGGTCTGCTCAACCTCGCCACAGTGGGGCACAAGCAGGCGGGATGGGCTGAGAACATTTGGATAGATGGGCCTGTCCAGTGGAGGGAGCAGAGAAGGGTGCGAGTGACTCGGGGCCATGGAGAGCGCAGATGGATTCAATGCAAGACTAACAGGCTCTCTGGGGGTATGACTACACTACCCTCCTAATTCGAACTAGGAGGGTAATGTATGCATACCGCACTTGCAAATGAAGCCTGGATTTGAATTTCCCGGGTTTCATTTGCATAAACCGGGCGCCGCCATTTTTAAATCCCGGCTAGTTCAAACCCCGTGCCGTGCGGCTACACGTGGCACGGAGTAGCTAGTTTGGATTAGGTTTCCTAATCCGAACTAGCTGTACTCCACATTCCATGAGGAGTACAGCTAGTTCGGATTAGGAAGCCTAATCCGAACTAGCTAATCCGTGCCGCGTGTAGCTGCGCGGCACGGGGTTCGAACTAGCTGGGATTTAAAAATGGCAGCGCCCGGCTTATGCAAATGAAGCCCGGGAAATTCAAATCCCAGGCTTCATTTGCAAGTGCGGTATGCCTACATTACCCTCCTAGTTCGAACTAGTGGGGTAGTGTAGACATACCCTGGCAGTGGAAGTGGCCAGCGAGACGGGGGTTGGCGAGTGTAGTGAGCAGGGGGTGCAGCATATAGTAATATGCAATAAAATAAATTTTCTAAATCTCCACTACATGAGACTAGCGCCTGGAGCGGTGCCAGTAATAAAGCGCGGGGCCATGCACGGGGGAACCGGCGGCGCACGCCTCATGCCGACTTTGAATGGCTGTACCAGGAAGGGCAGAAATGCATGGGCTTCAGTGGCTGCAGTCCAGCGCCCTGCACTAAGGGGCCCCTGCAAAAAGAACAGCACTTTTGGTGGCCCAGAGATCTTTTTGTGAGGTTCCCTTAGCCTGGGGCCCTATGCTATGGCCCCTAAAGACTTTCTTAATTGGCCCTGCACATTCCTGAATCAGTTTCTCTAAAGTGAACCACAGTCGTATCTGGGGTCAGCTCCTGGGCCACCAAAGTATCCGGACGGGGCATCAGCTGGCCCCATAACACACCACTCCTGCCACGTGAGTTCAGGACTGCTTCATCCCCAAGGTCCCATTGTGACCTTCCAGGCAATCTGGAAGTCCACAGATGCAGCTAGCAAACAATCCTGCGCCCACAGATCCACACCACCATCTGCCTGGCCTGTCTTCAAGCTCCTGGAATACAAACACAAAGGAAAGTTAATGTGGACTCCCCTCCTAGGGTCTCACACAGGCTGTCTGTGATTCAGAAGGCCAATGCTCTATTATCTGAATTGCCCCAGCCCCTCAGCCTCAGCTGGCCTGCTGCTGCTGTTGCAGACTGATGCTGAAGGAATTTTAACCACATTCATTTGCAGGAAACTGTAGTCTTAGTCTCCTCATGCACTGGAAATTGTATTCACTTGTTATGTTGGCTGAGAGTTCTACTGTCCTATAGTAACCCCCTGTGTGTGCCTCAGTTTCCCTGGGCACTGCACCAATGCTTAGATGGTGATGGGAATTTTGGGTGTAATAGCCTCCCGCACGTGCACTATGGCCAATGTCCTTTGTAACCTGAACTTGGAAGGGGGAGTGACTGGGTGACATCTTTTGCCCGGGAAGCAGGACAAAGGCTGGAGGAGGGGCCTGGCTGGGAGGATGCGACTGGGCTGCTGGGAGTGGGTCAGTGGGGGTGCATGTCAAAAGCCAGGCCTTAGCTCTCAGGACCCTCTCCCCAAGATGGATGGAACTGACTGCTTCTGGTTACACTGCTGACAAGACTGTTCTGCGCTGTGTGCCTGACATCTAATAAATCTTCTGTTCTACCTGATGGATGAGAGCCACATGGAGGGGGGGGGTGCAGCACTTGGTGACTCCCTCACACTTCTGTGATACTGGTGGCAGCGGTAGGATGTACTGCACCCTCTGAACAGAGCATCTGGCAGTAAGTGACTGGGGTATGGACAGGACCCTGTTCCAAGTGCCCATGGCAAGGGTACATCTGAGATGGGGAGGAGAGAGGGATTTGAAGGGGTTGGAGTGTACCATCTCTCGCCCACTGGGGTGCTGATGGGAGGTGACCTGGAGGATTGGCTGGATGGTGCCCACAGTGGGGAAGAAATCCAGAAATGATATATTCTGTATTGCTTCTTTCTGTATGGCAGTGGAAGGTTATTTCTGGGCACACCACCTGTCGGGAGGAAATACCCCAAGGCTACGTCTAGACTGGCATGATTTTCCGGAAATGCTTTTAATGGAAAAGTTTTCCATTAAAAGCATTTTCGGAAAAGAGCGTCTAGATTGGCAGGACACTTTTCCACAAAAGCACTTTTTGCAGAAAAGCGTCCGTGCCAATCTAGACGCGCTTTTCCGCAAAAAAGCCCCGATTGCCATTTTTGCAGAAAACAAATCTGAGCTGTCTACACTGGCCCTTTTGCACAAAAGGACTTTTGCCTGAACGGGAGCAGCATAGTATTTCCACAAGAAGCACTGATTTCTTACAGTAGGAAGTCAGTGCTTTTGCGGAAATTCAAGCGGCCAGTGTAGACAGCTGGCTAATTTTTCCGGAAAAGCTGCTGATTTTCCGGAAAAACTGGCCAGTCTAGACACAGCCCATAAGTATCTGAGTGGATTATTAAATCGGCCTCACCACCTTGCAGGTAACCTCTGGATTCTCTAGCCCTTAAAGAAGCAACACACCTTCTCCAACCAGCCAGCCAGAGGGCCCCGCCTTGTAATATGTGATGAGGTCATTCCCATATAAAAACGTAAATCATTAGACAGCTCCTGAGCTCCTTTGGTGCCCGATGGCAAGAACCAGCTCCCAACTCCAGTAACTCAAAAATCACCAGCCTTTAATTTAGGTGCTGCAGCATGATCGGCTGAGGGACACACATCGAATGCCAGCTCAGAGAGGGCAGCAGCCCCTCAGGTTTGCAGTCCAGGTTCTATCCATGTCTGGGAGAGGACTGTGTTCAGGGTACATCTTAAGAGCCACCCAGGTGCCAGAGAGGTGCCAAATCTGTTCTGTCACCTGAAAGTTCTGAGCAGGACTTGGTGTGATTGTTCCCTCGGTTTATGACTCTGGTGTTTTTACACATGTGCTGGTTCTTTGGCTGCGACTGCGGTTGTCATTTGATAAGCCTGCTCCCCTCCATCCTCTTCTATTTTTGTCTCCTTATAAATAGCGCCGCTATCCTCTGTATTGCTCCAGCTGTCTCCTGCCGGTGACGGTGCAGGGATTTGGGGGCATGGGTGTAGGTTGTTGAGGGAAGGCACCAGAGCTGCAGGAGGGACAGGTTA
Source organism: Pelodiscus sinensis (assembly GCF_052426305.1). Classification (NCBI taxonomy): domain Eukaryota; kingdom Metazoa; phylum Chordata; order Testudines; family Trionychidae; genus Pelodiscus; species Pelodiscus sinensis. The sequence goes on along the minus strand of NC_143073.1, from coordinate 13,145,956 downwards.
TTGGAGGAGGTGCACAGGAAAAGGACAGCGCAGCTCTCCTCCAATAAACCACCGCTGTCACGGTGCCGGTACCCTCCCCTCACTGACCCTGCTCTGTCACTGCTCCAGTGCCCCTCCACCGGGACCCCTGCAACTGGACATCACAATTACTGCTGGTACTCAGAGCCCATCGCCCCCCTCGCAGGCTGTGACACTTCTCTCCGGGCTGTGCGACACACGCCTGGTCCCTGCGTTTTTCCCCAGCGGGGCTCTGAAAGGTTCACTGCACATGCTGAGTCCAGTTCCAGGGAAAGGTGACATGGGGCCAAATGGGCAGGAGGTTCTGGAGGCTCATTCATGGCCTCTCAGTCCAGCCTAGGGCCCCTGCAGCCCTTCCCTCCTCCTGCCACCGCATCCCAGCTCAACCCTACCTGAAGCTCCAGTTCTTCCCTCCTCCTGCCTCAGACCTGCCTGGGACACCTGCAGTCCTGCCTTGTCTCCTAGCTCAGCCCTGCGTGAGGATCTTTTCCTCCTTTGCCAGCCCCAGGCTGTAGGTCCCCCATTGCCTTTCTTGCCCTGTTTAATTCAAATCTTGCAGTAATGGTCCTGCCTTTGTGATTTCTACTGCAGCGTGTTAGGCATAAAATCAGACCCTGGGCAGCCCTGGGTTTGAACCGCGCAAGGAATGGGAAGGAGACTGGTTTTCCCTGCGGCAACCAGTGGCTGTCAGTGAGGTGCATTTATTGCTGTTGCAAACAGACTCTGGGTACGTCTACACTACAACGTTAATTCGAACTAAGCTAATTCGAACTAACGGATCTAGACTAAAAAACTAGTTCGAATTAGCGTTTTGCTAATTCGAACTAGCATGTCTACATTAAGTGGACCCTGAACCAGGCTTAAGGATAGCCGGAAGCAGTGCCGGCAGGGCATCAGAGGAGGACTTAGAGCGTGGAGATGCTGTCTCAGGCTAGCCGAGGGCTGCGCTTAAAGGGTCCCGACCCCCACCCCGGACAGACAGTTCTCAGGGGTGCCCCGCTTGCAAAGCAGTCCTGGCTTGGAGTGCCCGGAGTACGCACACTGGGCACATCACACCACTCGGCCATCAGCCCGGCTGCACTTGCCGCAGGCTGCCATCTGGGGAGAGGGGGCAATCGGGGGGCTGCAAGAGAGGTTCCACCCCAAAAGCCCGCAGAGCCAGCCCAGTCCTCCCCATCGGGGGCGCGTACCCCATTCCTCCCTCACCTCCTTCCACTTACCCTTCCCTAGCCCCTTTTCTTGATGTACAAAATAAAGGACAATTGTGTTCAAAAATGGAATCTGTCTTTAGTGAACAAAACTGGGGGAGACTGGGAAAAGGAGGTGGGAGAGGGGAAGAGAGAGGCTGGGAGAGGGGAGGGCAACTACAATGATCAGGGGTTGGTGTGACGGACCGGGCCGTGTCTGGGCACAGCTGAGGGTGTCCGCTCAGGGTGAATTGCTCGAATCCGGGGCTCCTTACAGCCCCCTGACTGGTGGCCTCTCCACATAGGCCACAAACCAGTCTCACAGAGCGCTTCAGCAGCCTGCCTGAAGCCTCCCGAGCAAAACCCCTCTGACGCCCCAGCAATAACCGTGCCCCAGATGGCCCCAGACCTCATACACAGGTGGGGGGTCCTAGCACCCAATCCCACCTACCCCGAACAGGTTCTGTCCGGTTCCAGGAAACCAGCCACAGATCTCTGGCCAATTTATCCTTTGGACCTTACCCACAAATCACGCTGGGCCAGTCCTTTAGCATCTAACAACTAAAGGTTTATTAACACAAGAAAGAAAAGCCTGAGAGTAAGGTTATTAAAGTACAGTACGTTACATGCACCGAATCTCCCAATTCTCGATGCAGGCTCTAGCAGAGATGTTGCAGCTGCTGGTTTAAAAGTTCTTGTTGCACATCCTAAGGTCAGGATGGGTCTACAGGTCTTTTGGGCCCTTCAATCCCTGCAATGCTGCCTCTGGGATGAAGTGCTGAGCTGAAGACAAAATGGCATTGACCACATGGCCTCTTTATACCCCCTTCCTGGCCTCTTCTGGTCTCAGCCGGTCACCTGGTCCTCAGCCTCTCTCTGCTGGCAGCTCTTGGGTCTCTGCCCTCATGCTTTAGGTGTGTCCTTGGTCCATCAAGTGCCATTGTTCCACAGGGCTTCACTACTCAGCCTGTCCATAGCAATGCTTAACCACATTCCGAGAAATATTCAGCTTCCACACAGATTACAGATTCCTAGTTACTCACACAGACATTATACACTCACATAAATAGCGTACACAGGATCAGCAAACAACAAGCTCCCATTCAATACCCCACATGCCCCCCTTCTATATCATTGTTGGGGCTAGCACCCCCACCTATGGGTGCAGCCACGATCCGGCTGCTTCCCTCAAATTCCAGTAACGTGACAGTTGGGAACAGGTCCCATATGAAGAGAGGCTAAAGAGACTGGGACTTTTCAGCTTAGAAAAGAGGAGACGGAGGGGGGACAGGATAGAGGTCTCTAAAAGCAGGAGTTGGGTGGAGAGGGTGCATACAGAAAAGTTCTTCATTAGTTCCCATAAAGAAGGACTAGAGGACACCAAAGGAAAGGAATGGGTAGCAGGCTTCAAACTAGTAACAGAAAGTTGTTCTTCACAAAGCAAAGAGTCAACCTGTGGAACTCCTTGCTGCAGGAGGCTGTGAAGGCTACAACTAGAACAGAGTTTAAAGGGAAGTGAGATTAAGTCATGGAGGTTGGGTCCACAGAGTGCTATTAGCCAGGGGGTAGGAGTGGTGTCCCTTCCCAAGGTTTGTGGAAGGCTGGAGAGGGATGGCACGAGACAAATGGCTTGGTCACTGTCTTCGGTCCATCCCCTCCAGGATCCCTAGGGTGGGCCATTGTCGGCAGACAGGCTACTGGGCTAGATGGACCTTTGGTCTCACCCAGAACGGCCATTGTAAGCTCAGGGCTCAGGGTCGGGGGTCTCAGTGGACCCCCTTGATTTTCATGTACACCTGCTCCTGGGTGGCCAAGCTGGCAGCTCTCCTGCCCAAGCCGGCCACTTTCCGAATTAAATTTGAACTAACGGAGCGCTAGTGTAGCGCCTATGAAAGTTAGTTGAAAGTTGAGGGTGGGGGGCTGGACTTGAGGGTGGGGGGCTGGACTCAATGACCTCTTGAGGTCCCTTCCAGTCCTATTATTCTATGATTCTTATTCTATGAACTAACTTTGTAGTGTAGACATACCCTCTGAGAGGCCAGGTCAGAGGGAGCCATCATGACTATTAGACTGGTCTCCTGCATAGGCCCAGGCAGAGTCTCGCACTCTGGACCAAGCCCACCCCTTCGATTTGCCTCACTGCTCTCCTCTGCAGAGACGGTCAATCTTGATTTGAAGCAGGGAACCATCTGTAGGGAAACAGAGCTGGAACCATTTGGGGTATGGCTACACTAGCCACCCTAGTTCGAACTAGGGTGGCTAATGTAGTCATTCGAACTTGCAGATGAAGCCCGGGATTTAAATATCCCAGGCTTCATTTGCATGTTCCCGGGCGCCGCCATTTTAAATGCCTGGTAGCTCAAACTACCTGCCCACGGCTACACGCGGCATGGACTAGGTAGTTCGAATTAACACTTCTCCGGGCAGGTAGTTCGAGCTACCGGGCATTTAAAAATGGCGGCGCCCGGGAACATGCAAATGAAGCCTGGGATATTTAAATCCCGGGCTTCATTTGCAAGTTCGAATGACTACATTAGCCACCCTAGTTCGAACTAGGGTGGCTAGTGTAGCCATACCCTTGTATAGTTGGGGGGCTAAGGTCCATTGTATCAAACTGTAAACCCTGAGTATGATGGAAACCACTTCCAGCCAAGACGGGGTGGGGCAGCATCTCCAGCACCCCTAGTTCCAGCCCCTCTGATTTGAGGACTCCACCTGATGGAGAATTTGCCACGTCCCAAGGCGAGTTACTCCTGAGGCTAATTACCCCACTGTTAAAACCACAGGGCTTGTTTTTAGTCTGATGTCATCCAGCTACAGCTTCCAGCCACTGGCTCTTGACCTGCCTTTGTCAGATAGAGCCCCCACGTATCTGAAATCATCTCCCCTCGTCAGCACTCACAGACTGCATGAACAAGTCACCGCCTAAGCTTCTCTGTGATAAACTAATAGACCGAACTTCTTTAGTCTCGGACTGCCAAGCGGGTTTTCCAGAACTGGAATAATTCCTGTTGCATTTTTGGGAGCCTTTTCCAAATGTAAATGTCCTTTGTGAAGCATGGACACGAGAACTGGGCTCCACATCCACAAATGGTCTCACTGGGTTATATACAGAGGCGCACTCCCCTCTCTACGGCTATGTCCCTCCACATGGTGCAGCAGTTTTTCTGGGAGCCCGCTTGTTCTCACAGAGCACAGCTCCCTCACGGGGCTGCCCACAAAGGACCTAGTGTGCCACGAAGGCGCTCGCTCCATTTGCAAAATGAAATTGGCATGAGACGGGCTGAATTTCTCTGTCCGTCTCTAAAGTGCTCTCCGCATGATCTAATTTATCACTGCGGCTGCTGCAGCAGCAGTTCAAATACTCCCATTGCCCTGGCTTTGGAATCAGATGACAGGATGACTTCATGTTTTCAGACCTGTCCAAGTTCTTTGTTTCACTCTGGTTCTTGGTCTCCCACCAAGTCCTACCGCTGCGCTCATCCCTTTCAGACAGAGCTGCAGGCCCTCAGATGCTTCAGTGCCTGGGCGGGGCTCCTGGCAGCTGCAGATCCAGCGTTCAGTGAGATGTTAACGCAGGTGCAAGTAGCCTGGGCAGCAGAGGCCATGCTGCAATGTGAACAGTGCTCAGCTGTCCTCTTCCTAGTGACTGCCACTATGTGCTTGGGTCTCTCAGGGACGTGCTGTTTTCCCCTCTGGCCCACAGAGCATATGAGTTTGTTACAGCTCCCAGCTACAGAGTCTGGCTCTTCCAGTGAAGCTCTAAAGCCTAGTGCTTAGTGCCCTCTAGTTCCCTGGGGCCATTCCCGTTGTTGGCCCAGAAGTTGGTCATTGCACAAAGATGGATGGAGTCTGGAAGACTGTAGGCTAGACAAGGTGCATGGGGCAGCTCAGATATGAGGTTGCAGATTGCAGAGGCTATCAAGAGCAAAAGAAAGGCCAGGTCTGCGCTATACCCGACAGGTCGGCTTAAGGTACGCAACTCCAGCTATGTAGAATATGCAGAATATGTAGCTGGAGTCGGCTTACCTTAAGCCAAGCTTGGTGGCATCCCCACAGAGGGAGGCTGATGGGAGCGAATGCTCTCGTCAGCTTCCCTTACTCCTCGCAAAAGCAAAAGACACTGGCAGGGGGAAGAGTTTGATTTAGAAGCCAATAAATATTTCTCGTCTGTATTTGAGGGGAAAAAAACAGATGACATATTCTCATCACCTGGTGATGATAGTACTCTTTCCATTCCACTAGAATAGCTGCAGGATTTTAAATAGAAACTATTAAAGTTGGAGATTTTAAAATCAAGCAGTCCAGATACATTGCATCACGGAGTTTTAAAAGAGCTGTCCCAGGCACGCACTGGATTGATTAATTAATGCTGATTTTCAAGAAGTCTTGGAGCAGTGGGGAAGACTAGAAGGAAGACTAGAAGGAAGCTAATATGCCAGATTTTGTAAAAGGCTAAATGGAATGACCCAGGAAATTAGAATCCTGTCGGCCTGACATTGATCCCAGGCAAGATAATAGAGCAACTGATTTGGGACTCAGTTAACACAAAATTAAGGAGGGTAATGTAATTAATACAAATCAATATGGGTTTATGGAAAATAGATTCTGTCAAACTAACGTGATATCTTTTTTTGATGAGATTACAGGATTGGCTGATAAATGTTGTAGTGCTGATGTAATACACTTAGACTTCTGTAGGACATTTGACCTGACATTTTGATTAAAAGCAAAATCAAAATCCAAATAATATAAAGTTAATGTGGCACATGTTACATTGATTAAAAAACTGGCTAATTGCTAAATCTTAAAATATAATTGTAAATGGGTTTGTATCCAGTGATGTCCAGCAGGAATTGGTTTTAAGACTGAAGCTATTTAACATTTTTAACAATGACCAGTGTAACCGGCTCCTTGCTCGGTGGGTTAGTGCAAGGTCCAGGGGAAGCAGCCCCTCCCCCGGTAACCCCTTTCCTACCCTAAGTCCGAGCAACCGGCTCTAGTCCTCCCGCATCCCGTGGTGTATGTCCTCCGGCGGGCGTTGCCTCGCCCCCGGTTCATTGGCCTCCTCTGTCCCAGCTGCTCCTGGCTTTGGCCTCTGCCCCGGCTCTGGCTCCGGCTCCGTCGTCCCCACCGACCGCTTGCCCCAGCCACCGCCTCCACCTCTTCTTGGGCTCTCCCGGGGCCTCCTCGTCTCCACCTCCTATCAGGGGAGGGAACTGCCGGCAGCCACAGCCTGAGCTCCGGTCTCCTGCCTCCCCCCCTCTCTTGGCCTCTCCGGGCTGCTTTTTAAACTCCCCGTTTAGCGGGGTTTCCGGCTTCCTCCCGGCTGGCGTCCAACCCCGCTCCCCTGGGTCCTACCGCCAGCCAGGTTACCCCCTGCCTTCTGCCGCCTACGTGCCGCGGTGGACGGCGTTCCCCGACTCCCCTGGCTTGGTGGGGGTCTCTGTCCCTTTCTCCCCCTCCCCGGGGGGGAGGGGCTGGCCACCCCTCCCGGCGGCCGGAGCCAGTGTGGGGTCAGCTTCCCCGTCACAACCAGGAAGAAAATATAAAATTGTCTCTGATAGAGTTTGCCTCTGACACCACAATTGTTGGAGTGCTGCTGACTCAGAATGTTCTGGGTCATTTAATATGGCTTCCTGTAAATACATACATGTGGGAACAAAAAATGTAAGTCCTACTTTGTTCCTACATAGGTACATGGGGGCCTCAATTCTAGGAACTAAGGGTATGTCTACAGCGTTATTTCGAAATATCTTATTTCGAAATAGTTAATTCAAAATAAGTCATTTTGAAATAACGCGTCTACACACAAAATGCATTTTGAAATAGCGTTTTGCTATTTCGAAATAGTGTGTCCATACTGAGTTGATGCTGAATCTCATTTAAGGCCAGCCGGAACCAGGTCCGGCAGGGCATCAGGTCAGGAGTTACTTTGTGTGGCTGTTGCCTGAGGCTATCTGAGGCCTGTGCTTAAAGGGCCCCTCCCCAGATAGCCAGTTCTCAGCTTTCCCTACTTGCTTGCCTACCTCAATGAGGGACAGCAAAGCATTTTATCTCTGCGTGCTCTGGTTGCCCACACTCGGGACACCGCAGCACTCTGCAACATGGAGCCAGAGCTGCCCCTGGGCACTCTGGTGCTTCTCTTGGACACGTTGCTGTGAGCCTGGCTGCACTTTCTGCAGGCTGCCATCTGGGAGGTCCATCGGGCAGGCTGTCAGTATTCAGGAAGCCCTGTGGGAGAGCTCCACCCTGAGGAGCACTAAGAGCCTCCCTGGTCTGCCCCACTCGGGGCTTGTGCCTCATTCCTCCATCACGTCCTTCCACTTACCCCTCCCTAACCCACCTTCCTGATGTCAAATAAAATACACGTATTTTCATGAACACAAACTCTCTTTATTTAACAAAACTAGGGGGAGGGAATGAAACTCTGGTGAGACTGGGGAAAGGAGGCGGGAGAGGGGAGAAAAGAGGGTGGGAGAAGGGAGAAGGAAACCTAGGAGGAGGGAGCTGGAAGGGGGAAGCAAGGGGAAGAAGGAAGAGGGGAAGCTCATGGCTCAGGATTGGGGGTCTCGCTGGACCAACTTGATTTTCATGCAAACCTGCTCCTGGGTTCGCATGTGGCCTTTGGTGGCCAGGCTGGCAGCTATCCTGCCATAGACAGCCGCGTTCCTCTGTCTAGTGCAGAGATCATGGACGTTGGGGGCATCCCCCCAAACCTGAATAAGATCCATGATCTCCATCCTGGACCAGGAAGGTGCCCGCCTTCTCTGGGCCCTGTCAGGCTCCTGGGAGCTGGCAGACTGCTCCTGGGGAGCGGTGGAGGGCTGGCTGCCAGTGACTTGCTGGCTCATGTTCTGGGGCCACTGGGTCAGGGACAGTGTCTGCTGGCTCTGGGCTGGCAGGATTGGAGCTGGCACAGATACTGTATCCAGAGTCAACCCCTTTAAGGGCTCCGGGGAGTGGGGGAGGGAGATGAGTGTTCTTGATTGAGGCTGGAATGGCCACCAAGGCTCCCTGGGAAGGGCTGGAGGCCCCCTATTTCAAATTAAGTGTCTACACAGCACTTATTTCGAAATAGCTATTTCGAATTTGGCATGATTCCTCGTGGAATGAAGTTTACCAAATTTGAAATAAGCGCTCCGCTATTATGAAGTAATTTCAAAACAGCAGTTTGGCTGTGTAGACACTAGTAAAGTTATTTCGAAATAACTTTGCTGTGTAGACATGACCTAAGTGACTCTGAAAAAAGATTTGCTGGTTATGGACAATTAGCTGACCATGAGCTTCTAACATGATACTACGGCCAGGCCCGGCCTTAGGGCAAGGCAAGCAAGGCAGTTGCCTTGGGCCCTGCCCCTTCAGGGCCTTGCACTGCCCAGTGCCCACCTGCCCGGCTGCTCACTCACTGCCTTGGCTAGGAGCTGCCCAGCTCTGCAGTTCAGCCAACCAGAACATGCCACCTTGGGCTCCGCAAACACTTTGGCCAGCTCTGAGTATGGCCAAAAGTGTCTATAGGTTGAACCTCTCTATTGGAACATTCTGGTCAAGCAACATCTGTGTCCAGTATGATTTTAATTACCCGGATGTCCACTTATCATGGGTGTGGCCAAGTTTCCCGTAGTTCCATAAGTTTGTTTATAGCCTCCAGTCCTGTCTTTCAGTGTTCTGTGCTGGTAGTTAGCTCTAATTTACCCCTAAATGTCTTCTAAGATCCCAGTAAGTTGTGGAAGTGTTGGTGATGCTGCTAGACAATATTGACTTCCTGTGGTTGGGCAAATTTTTGGTTTGGCATTGATTAGGTTCCAAGGTGCTGGACAAGAGAAGTTCAGCCTACATAAGTATTTACAAATTTTCAATAATGGGCTCTTCAATCCAGCAGACAAAGGTCTAACATGGTCCACTGGCTGGAAGTTGAAGCTAGTAGGGTAGCCAACTCTGACTAATGCTATTCCAGGAGATTATTTTTTCCCAACATGATGTAACATCATTTTCCTAAAATGTCTAGGATTGATTTCAGCAGTCATTGGGAGTATGTCTAGACTGCATCCCTCTGTCAGCAGAGGGATGCATATTAGGCAGGTCAACATTGCACATGAGGCAGGAATTTAAATATCCGGCACCTAATTTGCATAGAAATGGCTGCCATGTTTTGCTGACTCAGCACTTTGTCGGCAAAAAGCGGCAGTCTAGAGGGGGATCTGTCAAGAAAGAAAGCCTTTTTCGACAGATCCCTTATGCCTCCTGCCCAACTCCCCACACCCTGTCACGCACCTCCTTGGGGCTGATCCCCCCTTCTGCAGAGGAAGGAAGCCCTGTCGCACACCTCCTCCAGGGCCGGCATGAGCTTCCCAACAGGAAGCCCCTGTCATGCACCCCTTCTGGGCCCAACTCCCCTCTCCCGCAGAAAAGGAAAGTCGCAGCGCGCGCCTCTGGGGATTCACCCAGTAAGTTGCCGGCACGCCACAGACCTGGGGCAAGGAAGCAGCCAGCACATTTCCGGAACCCCAGGAAGTGACGCGCAGCTGCAGAACTTCCGTCCATCCCGTGGGAAGCTGACGCTACCTCCATTGTCACTGGAGATAGATTTTGGGGCTTCTTGGGATGGGGGGAAATGAGAGGCCCGGACGCCTTGCAATTGACTGGTCGAAACCTCGCAATCGACCCGTTGATCGCCATTGACTGGTTGGTGACCACGGGACTAGCCAATCACAAATGGTTCCTTCTGTCTTTGAAGTCTACAAATCTATGGGAGCCTGGCAGGGGACCTTGGTCACCTCTGGGACCACACTCTTCTAGCCCATCGCAAGTGTCACTTTAATAACATGACAATCATCATCAGGATGGAGTCCATCCAGACAAGACTTTGGCACTAGCCACTGAATACTCACAACATCCTGGCTCCGATAAGGGAAGAGGGCCACAAAATCCAGAGTGTTCCCTGAACTCCTGCTGGCCAAGAGAGTCTGGCTTGGGTGGTGGAGGGTGGGGAGGGATGAAGTCACGATGTCACTCAGTGTGAGCCCTGTTCAGGTGCAGCTCAGTCTCCACATATATGTGTGTGTGTGTGTGTGTGTATGGGGGGGGGGGACTGGGGCTGATCCAAAGGACAGAAGATTCCAAGGTTCACCTGTTGGTAACTATAAAAGGATTCCCCTCTCATGAGTGCCCCTTGGTGGCTGGGGGCACATCTGCACCTTCTTTGCCCAGCTGTTCTCCAGGAGTGGAAGTGTCCCAGAAGGCTTTCTGGTCAGTTGCCTGGGACCAGGCTTCTTCTTACCCCTGTTGTGACCACTTAGGGTTAGGGAGGACTAGGGCTGCCCCCCACTCCTCTGGGTCCCGACCCAGGGACTCTGTAAGTAGCAGTTGCCTGCTTAGTATCAATGGAGTCTATTGCTGTCTTGTTCCCTGGGCCACTTCCCCAGGGAAGCTGCTGTCCAGCCTTTTCTTTCAGAGCTTTACAGTCAAGTTCTCCCTGCACCCTGTCCAGGGTTCTGTAAGACACTGTATTCTGTTAACAGCTAGTCTTCGGCCACTGGACCTGGGTTCTGACCAGGTCTGAAGTCCAGCTCCCAGTTGGATCTGTCTGAAGTGCTGCTGTCCTCCCAGTCAGCCCTTAGGTCTGCCTGGGTCAAGCTCCAGCAAGGAACTGCCAGGCCCTGGCCCAGCAGTTTCTTTTATATCAGCTTGCTGGGCCCTGATTGGCTGCTGGAGAAGCAGACACTCTAGTATACTCGAAGGACCTCTTTTCTGCTCTTTTCCCTGGGGTAGTGTGCAGCAAGGCCTCCAGTCTCCAACAGAGGGCGTCAGGCCTGATCCATCCTGTCACAGTCACATAGATACAGGGACAGCAATCAGGAAGGAGGAGCCAACAATTTCACCCGCTAGAGCACTCTCCTGTGTGATTTTAGCACATGGACACTTCCCACCTGCTTAGATAATAATCACGTATCAGATCCCAGTGGCCTACGGAATTTGTGCACATCTCAGGTTACCACTCTGGGCCTCTGCATTCACTGATGGGTGTCGCTGAGGCTGCCCAATCGACTGGGCTATGCCTCATGCCCACACAGCCCCATGCACTGTCCTGTTTCCCAGGCAGCCTAGTTTTCCCAGACAGCCTAGTTTTCTCTGCCTCCGTCTCGCTGCGGCCCTTGACTCCCACAAGCTGCGAGTATGACAAGAACACACCGTCCTTCCGATGAAAGGAGGCCGCAGTTCTCTCAGCCTCCAGCAGAAGCAGTGTGAGCAGCCCCCAAAGACCCATTGTATTAGGACTCTGCTCTCTCCCTCCCTGTCCTGTCCAGGCTCCACATGCTGTGGCGCGTTAGCCAGCATGCAGCCCAAGGTGCTGTCTCCAGCCCAGAGCTGGCAAGCTTCTACGGCCCCTCCCCGTTAACCTCAGCTCCCTTCACTATGAATTAATAATGAGGAGAGGCCATTTGTGCTGAGAGGGGCCGATGTGTAATTTCCAGCAGTTCTCCTAGGCTCCGCGAGGTTAATCCACTTTGCTGCCCGGGCTTCCTTCAGGAGATAGATGCATTTAGAGAAGTGGCAAGACAGATGTCCAAGCAGGGAGCAGGAAACACTGACAGGGCGGTGTACGGCAGAAAGGAAAGGCGAGATGGACTGACAGCAAGATGAGGGCAGACTGAGTGACAGATGGAGCTGATCTGATTAGTTTCGAAACGAGAGAACACAGCCCAACAGTTTCTGACAGTTTCCGGCTGAAAGTCTGTGGCTCCCTGACTTCTAAATGAAACCTCTCCCTCCAGACCTCTCCTGGAACATAGCCATCACACTCAATCACCTCCCCGTCAGCAGACACAAAGCCCCAACTTCACCACATTAGAGAGCTCGGGGGGGCCAGCAGGCTCTGGTGGAAATTCGACGTGTGTCAAGTTCACAGCTCTGCTCTCCAGCTCCCAGAAGAGGGAAGCTCCTCCCGGCAACAGGGAGAGGTTTCCTGGGCAGATGCACAGGACTGCGCTGCTAGCACATCCGGAACTGCATATTGCACTTCTTAATGGGCTTCTTCTTGCTGAAAGGATTCCTTTATGTATTGATCCGATTTGGAATGCCCCTATCACAGCTCTTGAGGCACTTACAGACGATTCTACTATCACCTCACGACCCTCCCCAGCCCAGCCCACAAAGAAGCGGGTCCTCCCACTCCTCAGCCAGCTGCTCTGAACGGCACTGGGGGCTCTGACGGAGTCAGCCAAGTTGGCTTCTCTGGGGCCAGGAAGTGGATTCCAGGGCCTTGACTCAAGCGTGCTCTGCATGCCAGCCTGGGAGCTGCTTTTCTGAGGATCCCAATGCCCATATTTGGACCCAGGGGGTCACATGGGATGTTGCTCAGGGCAACCCTCACTGCTCCCCCCAGCCATGCAATTTTTAGCGCCCTCACTCAAGCAGAAATAGCATGAGTGTCCACCCGAGTTGGGATTCACTCCTTCCACCAGCTGTGCCACGGTACTCTTAGATACCCAGACCCAAAAGATCAAGAGCTGAGCTGCGCCCATGAGAAGCCATGGCAGGCTCTCAAGCTTGCATGTGCCGTGGGGCACATTTTCAAAATGGTGCCAGGTCCACCCTTATAGGTGCTTTAATGGGAGCTGAGCTCTGTTGGAAATCTGGGCCCCACTATGAGCACTGACCCCCCCTCCCAATCTGACCAATCTAAGTTCTTCTGAAATCTACCCAAAGGGAGCCACCTGGTGCAGTTTTAGTGGCGTGTCTCAGTGGCAAGCAGGCTGCAGTAATCCTGGCTGGATAGCTGCAGTGAAGTCAGCATCTGATGGGAAATGTTGCATTCTCCCCCTCCAAGCCCAAACCCACATGCCTCTTGGGAATGCCCTCTAGGCAACAAAAATGATTAGGGGTTTGGAACAGGTGCCATAGCAAGAGAAATTAAAATACAGGGGTGGGGAACCTCAGGCCTGGGGTCTGGATGCAGCCTCCGGCTTGCCTGGATCTGACCCCTGAGGCTAGCCGCCCTCCCCTCCCCCCAGCATTGGGGAGCCTGTCCTGGTACTCCAGCCCTCCCACTGCCCCACTGTGAAACTGGAGCACATAAAATCTATGAGGCAGGGCCTCCCTACGCTCTGGTGTGGAAGGGGAATGTGGGGAGTGTCTTTCCCCTTCTCAATGGGGAGCCACTTCTCACTTGTGTGTGGTGCGCACCTTAGACGGAACTACGGCAGCCAAGAATGCCCAGCAGCTTAGTGGTTAAGGTGCCGCAGGGGATGTAGGAGACTCACATTGAAGTCCTTATTCTGAATCAGTCAGAGCAGGGCCTTTAACTTTCATTGACTCCAAGGACAGAAGGAGGCTTGATGATCATCTAGTCCAGTGGTTTTCAATCTACGGGTCGTGACCGAGCACTGGGCGGTGGAATGTCAGGCGCTGGGTCTCATTGCTGCAGGGGGGTCAGGTGACCGGTGGGGGGCTAAAGCAGCTACCTGCCTGTCCTGCCACCACAGACTGTGCAGCAGGCCCAGCAGGGGGAGGGAGGAGAGCGCACAGGGCTCCATGCACTATCCCTGCTCCGAGCATTAGTTCTGCTCTCCCCATTGGCTGGGAACCAGTTGTTTCTGGGGGCAGCATGGTCTGCAGTGCCAGGAGAGGCAGGAAGCTGCCTCAGCACCCCCGCTGCACCGCTGACTTGGAGCTGCTCAAGGTAAGCCCTTCCTGCCCCAGCCCTGACCACCTTCCAAAACCGGAGCCTCCTCCTACACCCCAAAACTCTCATCAGCCCAACCCCGGAGCCCACACTCTAGTCAAATGATTTTGGGTCATCGCATCAACAATTTTCTTCAACTGGGTCATGAGAACAAAAGTTTGAGAACCACTGATCTAGTCTGACCTGCTGGATAGCAAAGGCCAGAGAAATCCCTCAAAATATTTTATGTTTGAACTATGTCATCTCTTTTAGAAAAATACCCAGCCTTGTTTTAAAATTTTCCAGTGATAGAGACTCTCTGACAAACCTTGGTAAATTGCTCCCATGGTTTATTACCCTCGTTATTAACAGTTTACATCTTACTTCCAGTCTGGGTGTGCTTAGCTTCAACTCCAATCACTGGTAATACCTTTGTCGGCTAGACTGAAGATCTTATTATCAAATATTTGTTTCCCCCGTGGGTACTTACCGATTGTGATCAAGTCCTCTCTTAACCTTCTCTTTGTTAAGCTAAATAGATTGAGCTCTTGGAGTATCACCATAAGGCATGGTTTCTAATCCTTTAATCATTCTTGTAGCTCCTTGAACCCTCTCTTAATTATCAACATCCTCCTTGAACTGTAGACACCAGAACAGGATGCAGTTTTCTAGCACTAGTTGCATCAGTGCCAAATACAGAGGTAAAGGGACGTCTATGTTTTGAGCTGCTACAGCGTGCATTCACCTCTCACAGGTGCCTCCTGTCTGCCATGAGAACCTGCTCTCTTCCCCAGCAGCTGTTGCCCTTGTCAGGTGAGTCTTCAGTGCCTGAGCCCCCTGGCCAAGTCACACATTGTCTCTGTGCACAAACAGACCCCTCTTGGCTAGAAGATCCTATAGGGCCTGTCCCTGGGCCCTTGTTACCATCTTTAGCCTTGTGATCTTGGCTCAGTCCTCACCCCCTTCTGGGCTCGTGGTAAGTCCCTGTCGGCCCTAGTATCATGCAGTGTCCCCAGCTTTCTCCCTGGAGACTCTCACTTTTGGGCCTCTAAGGAAGACTTCCCTGCTTCGTGGGGCTCAGGCCTCCCTGCCAGTGAGGGTGGGGCCAAGTCTGCTCCTACTCTGGAGCCTGACACAAGGAACCTAAAATAGCAGCCACATGTTGCTTCCTTTCATGCTGCTCTTCCCTGGGCAACTTCCCACGCCGCCCCTTGCCCTTCACCCCTCTCTCGGCCGAAGATCTCACCGCCTCTCCTTCCTCACCCTTCTGGTGCCAGCAAGCAACTGCCCTGCTTACTCATAGACTCATAGACTTTAAGGTCAGAAGGGACCATTATGATCATCTAGTCTGACCCCCTGCACAGTGCAGGCCACAGAACCTCACCCACCCCTCTTAGAATAATCCTCTCACCTATATCTCAGATATTGAAGCCTTCAAATACTTTGAAGGCCCCAAGATGCAGAGGATCCTCCAGCTGTGATCTGTGCTCCATGCTACAGAGGAAGGCGAAAAACCTCCAGGGCCTCTGCCAATCTACCCTGGAGGAAAATTCCTTCCCGACCCCAAATATGGCGATCAGCTAAACCCTGAGCATGTGGGCAAGACTCACCAGCCAGACACCCAGAAAGTTCTCTATAGTAACTCCAATCATCCCTTCATTGACCTATTTCCCACTGATAATGAATGGTCAATTAGTTACCAAGATCATGTTATCTCATCAAACCATCTCCTTTTAACTGAGCCTGCTGGACTCTGATTAGCTGCTTCCCTTCAGCCTTTTTAGGTAGTCTCGGAGGACCCACCTTTACTGGGGTAAGGTGGTGGGAGGACTATGAGGCCTCCAACAGAGGGCCTTTAAGGTCACAGTACACCCTGTCACACCACTCAGGATTCCTCTATTTAGTCTGCCATTTTAGACACTGCGACTCATCAGGAGCTCATGTTCAGCTCATTATGCACCATGACTGCTCCCCTCCTCAAATTTTCAGCCTGCCAACAGCAAGGTGCTTTTAAAAAGATTCCAAAGGCAGTGACTAAACAGCAAGTGCAAAAATCCTATGATGTAAAGAAACTTGCAACTATTCAATGTGATGCTTGTGGAAGCAGAGTTCTTACAAAATGATCAGTCTTTGGCTTTTGCCTCCAGGACATGGACTACACGCAGACCCCTGTTCAGACAGAGGAGGAATCTTTAGCCTTGCTTTTGCCTGCCACCAGTTTGATCGTTATCTCCTGAGATATGATCATATCCATGTGGACACTGATCACAAACCTTAGGGATCTGTCGTCAAGAAACCTTTGTTATGTTCTTTGAAGACGCTCTCTGCGATGCTGCAGAAGACGGTCGACTGCTGATTATGACATCTTCAGCCTATGTCAAGAAGAGGAGCTTCATCAGTAATGTGATGACATCAACCAAACAGGATTCCTTTGTACAACAGATAACATGAAGGCAAAGACAGAGAACCAGGAACACATGATGCATTTCCAGCACTCAGAACAGTCACTGTGTCCGGAGGGCCAAACGGGAAGGGAGAGTAGCCACTTAGCAATTACAAAACCATTTTATGATCATATCCATGTGGACACTGATCACAAACCTTATTAGCTGGACTCTGATTAGCTGCTTTTTTATTATTAAATTTACATGTGCTAGATAAAAGTAGACTGGAAATCAGGTGCAGTTTTTGATGCGTGAAGGGAACTTTCCATTAGAAAAATTTACTGAGAGGGGGAATGGATTCTCAATCAATGACATCTTGAGACTGGATGAATCTCTAACAGATACATGGTAGCTTGACCAGTCGTTCTTGGCTTCTTGTTAGAATTTGAGTAGTCTGTATAGCCAATCATATATATAATAGCCCAGTGTCTGAGAGTCTGTAACGCTGAAATGCTGGCTGTTCCCTCTGGGCAGCCCGTGCTGCATGAGGAGTGCAGGGCCCAAATGGCCACTTGCACCGCTTCCCCGCGGTGGCCCGGCTGAGCGGCGCAGAAGTCAGCCGAGAGCCACGGCGGGAGGCAAAGGGGGGCAGGGAAGTGACGTGAGGCGTGACAGCGGCTCCAGGCCCTGCCCCCTGGCCGTGAACATCACCTCCCCACCCCGCTTTGCCTCCCGCCATGGCGCTTGGCTAACTTCTGCACGGCTGCCTTGTGGGAGCAAGTGGCACAAGCGATCTTTTGGGCTCCACACCCCTCATGCAGCACGGGGAGTGTGGCGCCCAAACAGCCATTTGGGCTCCGCGGTCTCCTGAGTGAGAGGCAGGATGGGGAGGAGAAGAGAAAGAGAGAGACAGAAAGGGAGGCAGGAGGCAGAGGAGAGCTGAGAGAGAGAGGCGGGGAGGCAGTAGGAGGAGGAGAGGGAGAGAGAGAGAGAGAGAGAGACCGGAGGCTCAGGATAGAAGACCAATGTGGAGGAGAGACCTGAAAATCCCGTCTTATGACGGGCTAATTGGCTAGTACTAGAAGATTTACCTAGTATTGCTTGAGTCCTTAACTCAAATACATTTTCTTTTTCTTCATTTAAATCATTATTTTTGAGTGGGGATGAGGGGTTCAGTATAGAGACTGCCCCAGGAAGAGAGGACTACCCCATCCCTCTTTCACCGCAGCAGGCTGCGGCCAGATAAGAAGCACCTGTCCAAGGCCTCTGCAGCTCCAGAGGTTCCAGCCGGGGTAGGGATGCATGTCCCCTAGCTAGGGGACAAACAGACACACAGAGAAACAGACACACAAACAGACAAACTTTTCTGAAATATATAGTAGATAGCTGTCCCTTTCTCCACCCCTGTCCGCTGATAGCCTAATGGGGTTATAGCTGTCCCGGTCCTCATTGCTGACTTCTTACTGCCCCCCTGTGGTTATTCTGCAGTATAACTCCTTTCTATCAGACCCCTCCCTTTCAAATGTATGAGAAACAATCGACTTCCAGGCACATCCTATTTTTCTGGCAGAACCAACCTTGCTTTAAATTATGAGGAAGCTGCCTACTGAATTTGGTGGCCCTAGCTCTTACTGTTTAGGAGGAATTCTTGAACAGACTCAAAGACAGACAGACAGATGCATATTGCTAAAATATATAGTAAGAAGCTGAGTATTCATGAATGTTGGATACAGAGAAAAAGAACTTAAAGTGCAAAGTGGTGTTTACAATAAAGATAGCTGGGTCCTAATCCTGAGAGAAATCTGTCCAGAAAGGCTCATTTGCATACACACTTAATATATTAGGGTGGAAGTGAATCTTTGCAAGGCCCAAGATATCCTGTACTGGCCAAACCTGAGCAGTGATGTGAAAGACGTCACACACCAGTATCTGTAATGAATTCCTCATCAATAGCAAATGCCTGGGTCTCATGAAATACCTAAGCAGCAGTGGAGCCAGCTAGGCATGGAGGTTAGTTAGTATTTTGGGAGACCAAGTCTACCCTGTGATGGCTGATTGTTACTCCAATGAGTGGGAAATAAATTCCTTATGCAGAACAACTGCACCCTGTGACTGAGTGCTGCAAAGTTCAGGCTGCCCATCAGGAACTTCAGAGCTGTTATTGCAGAGGACAGACCTCAGTTTGTCTGTTGGAAATTCGCCCAGTTTGCAGCATCAGCCAAATTTGAACATATCACATCCTGTCTCCATGAAAGCTAGTCCAATGGCAAAGCAGAAGCAATCACCTGACTCCTTCACAGCTGGGGCTAATAATCCCCACTACCAGCCCCAGACTCCTATTCTTAAATGGTCTCCACCTCTGAACACAGCCAGCTGGCTCTGGTCCCATGGCCCTGAATTGACAGACCACCCAGCCATAAGAATGAGAATGGCCATACTGGGTCAGACCAAAGATGCCACTAGCCCAGTATCCTGTCTTCCAACAGTGGCCAATGTCAGGTGCCCCAGAGGGAATGAACAGAGCAGGGAATCATTAAGTGATCCATCCTGTCACCCATTCCCAGCTCTAACCAACAGCGGTTAGGGATACCGTCCCAGTGTGTCCTACTTAGCAAACATTGCTGGACCTATCTTCCTTGCATTTATCTAGTTCTTTTTTCAATCCTGTTACAGTCTTGCATTTCCCTGACTCCACAAAGATCAAGTAGATCAAGTGGAATAACACTAAAGGCAAGCCAGGCTTTCAGAAGACTTTGCAATAGGATTGTCAATCAGCACACCGTCCAACACTTAACAAAACTGATAATACTCAGTGCAGCAGTAATAGCATCCCCTTAAGACTGGTGTGAAACATTGACAGTTTATCACAGACACATGAAGCGACTTGAAAAATTTCACATATGCTACCTTCACTCTATTCAGAATGTCCCCTGGCAAGACAAAAAGTCTCAAACATTAATATTCTTGAAAGAACAAAAACCATCATTGAGGCCATGGTCAAACTCAGTTTAGATGGACAGGTCATGTTATCAGAGTGGGAAAACAATCCTCAATGCACAGCTCTCTTGTCGACAGTGCTCAGGCTGGGCGGGGCTGATTATCACCTGCGAAGCTTGTTTAGAGGGAAGACTGATTATGTCTTCGAATGTATTGTTATTTATACTGCACTCAGGTGAGGTTTGTGTTGACCGTCTGCCCTGTGTCTTCAAGAATGTTAGCTCCTAATCAAAAACTTTTTTCTGTAGTTGTTTGCCCACTCTGAGACCTGGGGGCATGAATGAGGATGTTGATAAATTGGAAAGGATTCAGAGAAGAGCCATGAGAATAAGTAAAGGGTTAGAAAACATGCTTTATAGTGATAAACTGTAAGAGCTCAATTTATTTAGCTTTACAAACAGAAGGTTAATCAGTGACTTCATTACAGTCCGTAAGCACCTGCATTGGAGGAGAATGTTTAATAATGGCTTCTTCAGCATAGCAGAGAAAAGTATAGCATGATCCTGTGGCTGGAAGATGAAGTTAGAGTCAGATTGGAAATAAGATGCATATTTTTAAGGGTGAGAGTAATTAACCTTTGGAACAATTTACATGACAGTTGGTCATGGGGGATTCTTCATCATTGGCAATTTTTAAATCAAGACTGTTGGTTTTTATTAAAGGCCTGTTCTAGGAAATATAGTTTGCTGGAGGAAGGTCAGAATAGGTGATCACATTAGTTCCTTCTGGCCTTGAAAACTGTAAACATATTGATCTGTGAAACAGACGTAGGTTAAAGTGTACTAATGAACAGTTAGCGATCTTTAGTAGGGTCCACACAGAGCCTAGAGCAGGACAGATTCAAATCCCAGCTTTCCACAAACTAAACTTCATGTTATGTCCCAAATCTTTGCAGGTGGAAATAGCCACAGAAGGCTACCCTAGGTGCAAGGCAATGGAGAATCTGACCCATAATCTCTATGGCCCATTAACTCCAAGTTAACTGTTACTTATCACCTTATTATCTTCCAGATGTTTGCAGATGGATTCCTTAATTATTTGCTCCATTATCTTTCCTGGCACAGAAGTTAAATTGACTGGCGTGTAGTTTCCTGGATTGTCCTTATTTTCCTTTTTATAGATGGGCACTATATTGACCCTTTTCCAGTCTTCTGGAATCTCTCCCGACTTCCATGACTTTTCAAAGTTGATAGCTAATGGCTTAGTTACCTCCTCTATCAGCTCCTTGAGTATTCTAGGATGCATTTCTCAGGCCCTGGTGACTTGAGAGTTTCTAACATTTCTAAGTAATTTTTAACTTATTTTCATTGGCATTCACTACGTTAGGCGTCCCATTGCCAACAACCTGCTTGGTGAAAACCGACACAAAGAAGTCATTAAGCACTGCTGCCTTTTCCACATTTTCTGTTACTGTTTTTCCCTCTTCATTGAGCAATGGGCCTACCCTGTTCTCAGTCTTCCTCTTGCTTCTAATATATTTGTAGAATGTTTTCTTGCTACCCTTCTAGCTAGATTAAGCTCATTTGTGCCTTCATCTTTTTAATTTTTCCCTACATGTATATGATTATGATATAACTTAAATATGATTTATGCAAAATACTTTATATAACATATAATTAGAAAAGTTATAATCTGCTGAATGTGTATATTCTATTGTGTGCATGTATCATTCCTGTATTCATAGTTAGAAATACACCTGAAGGGCGTTATTAGTACTCAAGGAACTTAATGGCCTGGTACTAGGCACAATGATCTGTGAATATCCTTGGTTTTCCAGTAAGCCCAAAGTATGATTGGTCCTGCCAATACATGAGACCAGGTCACCTGAGGCTGGAACCCATTTTGAATGGTGTACTTTCCCCCTGAAAGTGTGAAAAGTTTAAACTGAACACAAAAGATTCTGGACTTTGCAATAGAGGTGGCTGCAGCCAGATGTCAGGACACCCCTGCTTACTGCTCAAGATAAATCATGGCAACATCTAAGACTGAACAAGGAAAAGATCAGGACCAAGTTGAGAGGCTTCCCAGTTGTAGAAAAGATTATTAGAACTACTGTTAGGTCAAGGAATTGCATATAACAAGTTTCTTAGAGTATTAGGCTTAGCTGGCATGTTTTGTTTTATTTTGTTTAGTAATTTACTTTGATTTTTCTGCTCTTACTTGCAACCTCTAAAATCCTACCATTTATACTTAATAAAATCACTCTTGTTTATTAATAAACTCAGTGTAAATAATTGTTACCTGAATAGGAAAACAGCTGTATATCTCTCTCTTTCACTGATAAGGGGGTGAACATTTTATGAGCTTGCTCTGTATAAAACTGTATACAGCAGGGCGACTCACCTTTGAAAGCCCCGGGTGTCACATTGATACTCACAGCACATGATGAGGGCCACAACTTAAGTGTGGTTGCATATACATGCAAATATATATGCAAATATATGCAAATAGCTTCTTTCACACTGAGGGGCATGAATACAAAGATTAAGGCAAGACTACACCAATACACAGGCTCCATTTAGGTCAATCTGCTGATATTAATAAAATGCAATATTTACCTGATTTCCACCCATAGGACAGCACTTTTAAAGAGCAATGACAGTCCAGGAATTTAACTACTAAAACGCATATCAACAGAAGACCTTTGTATTCACTTGCCATTGTGGAGCATGTTCCCGCGGGCCACAGGTTGAGTCCTGCGTAAACCCAAACTGCACTGTGGGCTGCAAACAAACAGGCCGTGGGCTGCATGTGGCCCATGGGCCACGTGTTGAGTAGCCCAGGTATACAGAATAAGACAGATTTATCTGGGGTTCTGGTCCCACCGGGGCTGTGCACCTTGGTGCTTGGTTAAGTCCCTTTAACTGAGCTGAGATGATCCCAGAGTCAGTATTACTCTGCTGTGGGCTGTGACCCCAGCTCTGTGCCGATGCTGCAGGAGACTGGAGGGCCTGACTGAGCAGGAGGGGGGCCCTGGAGGGTAGCTAGGCAGGCTCAGTGATATTTCAGCACATCAAGTGACTGTCTCATAGGGATCTCTGTGGCCAAACCTGCCCCATTGGCCGCAATCTTCAGCTGCATTAAGATCTTTAGTAGAAAAGCCCAAAGTAGCAGCACAGCTGAGGCATGCACATCACTTTGTTCCTGTAAAAATTAGATAAGAACGGGGATCAGAGGTGAAGAAAGTGGATTGCTATGGAGATGGGCCTTCAGAAAAGCAGGTTATGAAAGAGACTAATTCATTTAATCCAGTACAGGTTGGTCTAACCCCCCCAGTTTTTGCACAGATTGAATGAAATTGGTAGAAACTCCCATGTAATGAAATTGGGGCCCACTCTGCTGTGTGTGATCTTTTTGCAGTGCTATCTCTTGGCTCAATAATCCAAAAGCACCATCTCATCATTCTGAAGGGAAGGGCAGCACTGGGCGGGAAGAAAGGGGGCTTGCAAGCAGAGGAAAGGCCTGACGGAGATGGAGACTCCTTCATTCAACTTCCGCAGATCCCATTCCACCCTGAGGAGAGAATTGCCTGCCTCTCCAGCTGCCTTTCCTGAGTCCCGGGTTGTGCAAGCTGCACCTTCCTTTTGAATCTGAAATGTGGGTAAAGCAATGTTGGCAGGGTAATTATCCCTGCCTGTCAAACATTGCACTTGGTTGCTGGCTACAGACAGCTGCAGACAGCTGACTCCCTTTGTGCTTACGGAAGCGTTGGAATTGCTCCAGGGATAGGTGAAAAGAGAAGGGGAAGTTCTGTATTAACATTCCCCCCGGCACCACGCTTACTGACATAAATCATCTTTGTATGAGAAATGGGCTTGGCCAGCGCCTGAGGGTGGCCCATGCTGTGGTGCTAGAATCAGAAAAGAGCTGAAGGCAGGATCTTCAATGCCCAATACCAGCCGATGGGGCTAGACTCACAAAACAGGACCAGCAAGGCCCCAGAATGTGTTGACCCCTGCTGAAAAATCTGCCCAAGGAGACCTTTCTGACATAACTGGCCCCACAGTAAGAGGGACCTTGAGGCAACGCTCCAAGCACCAATGAACTTTCATCATGGCTGAACACATATGTCATGTGACGGTCAGGCCCTCTCAGAAATCCAGCGTGGCTTAGATCACTTCCAGCTTTTGAGGCCCCACGGCATAATAAAAATGTTGACCCATGGAAACAAAACAAGGCACCCCCCCCAAAAAAAAGAGTGAGACATAATTTGTTTGTTTTTTATTCAGCAAATGCTTTTCTAGTCTTTTCCTGTGCAAATGCACTAATTATTGAGGAAAAATCTAGTTTTCACAGTGCAATGCCACAGCTGATATTAAGCATGGCAAGCCCATTCAAATGCTCTTGTCCCATAGCTGGACGGTAATTGTCCTTCATCTGCTTCAACAAAATTATCAAATGCCAAAAAATTAACAAGTGTCTAAATTTGAGGCCTCCTTTGAGCTTGAGGTCCAGGCCAAATGGCCCCCCTGACCCCTCCCCACCACGACTGGTCCTGGTGACAGCCCTCTTAGCCTGGTCTATACTACAGCGGAAGATCAAAACAAGATGTGCAACTCCAGCTGTGTTAATTACGGGTGCTGGGGGGAGAGGGCCGAGCTTGGCCGTGTGCAGCTTCCAGAGCAGGAGGCAGCTGTGTGCCACTCAAAATCATCTTGCATGCCAGTTATGACGTATGTGCCATACCTTACCGACCCCTGTCTTAGGCTACGTCTACACTGCACTGTTATTTCAGAATAAGCTATTCGGGTAGGTCTACGCTAGCCGCCTAGATTGATCTAGGGAGGCTAATGAGGGCGACCGAAATTGCAAATGAAGCACGGGATTTAAATATCCCGCGCTTGATATGCATGTTCCCGGCCGGTCGCCATTTTAGAAATTGACTAGCCCAAAGTAACTGCCCGTGTCTACACGCGGCAGTGAAACAGGATTCCAAAATAAAGCCCTACCTCGAATTAGCTGGTATTCCTCCTGCAATGAGGTTTACCAGCTAAGTCAAGTTAGGGCTTTATTTCGGAAGCCCGTTTCACTGCCGCGTGTAGACGCGGGCAGTTACTTTGGGCTAGTCAATTTCTAAAATGGAGACCGGCCGGGAACATGCATATCAAGCGCGGGATATTTAAATCCCATGCTTCATTTGCAATTCCGGTCGCCCTCATTAGCCTCCCTAGATCGATCTAGGGGGCTAGTGTAGACATACCCTTGCAGAATAGTTATTCTGAAATAGCTTATTTCAAAATAACATGTCTACCCTGCAGGGAAGCCTCAAAATAAGTCTGAGGCAGGTTTCCCTAATGTAGACGTGATATCTCGATTTAAAGCCCCCGGAGGAATTACTTAGCATAGTAGCCCAGTGTCTGTGAGTCTGTAACGATGACGTCAGTGCCCTGCCCCCCTTTCTCTTCCCCCGTGTGCATCAGCGCTCCGCCCCCCTTCCCCTCCCTCCATGGCGGCTTGGCTGAGCGCTGCGCCACTCAGCTGGGCCCTGGCGGGGGAGCAAGCGGTGGCAAGCGGCCGTTTGGGGTCCACGCTCCCCATGCATGTGATCATAAACTTTTAATTTTAGTTGTTTATGTCTAATCTGGCAATCACCTCTTGTTCATATTCATAATAATGCACCAGTTATTAGAGGAATTTAATAACGGGAACATGTTAGCAGATGAAATTTCAAGTCTTTGAAATAAGGCTGTAAAGGCCATAGTAAATAAAACCCCCAAACCATCATTATATAATATTAATTGCGAAATATGTACAATTAAAATTTTGTATACCCAATAGCCTTTATCAAATTAATTTAGTGTGAGTTCCTGTATTTTAAAAGATCCCCTTTATAAAAATGAAGTGAAGATTTGAAAGAGGAGCAAGAGACGGCGAAAACAACAGAGTGAAGCATCAGTTAGGAGTTTAAAACCAATAGCATCATTTATTGTAGAAAAGGTGCCTCAGCCATTAGATGATGACCATACTGACAGTGAAACT
Source organism: Pelodiscus sinensis (assembly GCF_052426305.1). NCBI lineage: Eukaryota > Metazoa > Chordata > Testudines > Trionychidae > Pelodiscus > Pelodiscus sinensis. The sequence goes on along the minus strand of NC_143073.1, from coordinate 13,120,727 downwards.
TCCAGTTCTGATGCTGAAAACTTTGTACCTACAAATGACATTTCAATGCTACTGCCTCAAAATGAAACTTCAGTATGGCATAAAGATAACTATGCTATATGGAAATCAGCTAGTAGAGCAGCATTAGCTGACAGTCCAATTGAAATCTTACTCCTGAGTGAAATAAACACAGAAACTGATAACTGAAAAAAACTTCTTGAGCACATATTGAATGTCATTCTTTTTCTTTCTGAACTGGGATTGGCTTTGTTTGGTTCCAGCCAATGTATCAGTGACCCTACAAAGAAAATTTTCTTGGTATACTTAAGCTTCTTAGCAAGTATGACCCACTTTTATCTGGTCATGTTAAGCATGTTCGTGAATCACATGAGAGTGGAAAATGCATGCAAGTCCATTATCTGTCTACCAGAATACAAAATGAGTTTATTGAGTTATGTGGGACATTTGTGCAAACTATAATTCTTGAAGAGCTACAAGTGAAATACTTTTCAATTATTATTGATGCAATTCCAGACTGTTCTCATAAACAACAGACAACCTTGGTTCTTTGATATGTTAAAATTGCAGGAAGTTCAAAGGTTTCAATTGAAGAAAGATTCATTTCGTTCAATAATTTCACAAAGAAATGGAAAAGGTATCGCTGCCCGTGTATTAGAAATTATGGAAAGCTGAGTCACCCCCGGAATCTACGGACACCCTGCCAGCTCCTTCGACCCCCACAGAGTTAGCTGACCCACCATGAAGCCAGGCAGAACCCCAGGGGGAACCGGGAAGTAGTCCAAAGGGAGCCAGCCCAGTGCCAGCGGAGGACATGGAGGTCAGTTGGGCAGCATGATGAGGCCCGTATCCCTGCTAACCCATTGACCGGATTGGCATGTTGCAGCCAGGATCCACGCCGACCCAGTGGCAGTTGGTGCTGCCACTGTTAAAGCCCTGGGCTGGGACACAGTGGAGTGGGTGGGCCTGTGCCCCTCCCCCCGAAGGGGAAAACCACCTGCACTCGTTGGCCCTCCGCTTGCGAGGAGGCCCAACTCCAACTTTGCCCTGATCCCAGGGCCTGGCTTTATAAACTGTTCCTTTTTGTCCCTTTCCCAGCTGGTTCTGAGACTGGTTTGTCTATAATGAGACAAGAGTGTTTGAATGGGCTTGCAATCCTTAACATTAACAGTGATGTTGCACATAAATTAAATTTTTCTTCCATTATAAACAAATTTGCACAACAAAGCCTTGCTACGCCCCTGGGTTTCTGCAGCCTGCAGTAGTCACCGGGCTCCAGCAGTGTTTGCAGTGGCCTGGAACAGTCCTCAGGGCACGGCAGTGATCCCGGTGGCTCAATCCAGTCGTCTTGCTGAGAGCGCCGGGGCAAGGCCCTCCTTCGCCTCAGGAGCTTCGGCCGAGCCTCCTCTCTGCTCTGCTGCCAGGCTCCAACTGAGCTGAGAGCTCCCTCTCTTATAGTTCCGGTCCTGCCCTTTTGCTTCCTCTGGGCGGGGCGAGGGCACTCTGGCACCGCCCACCAAGGAGTCTTTAGGGGAACTTCCTCCTCTCAGTCATCAGGAGGCCACGCTGCCTCACTGTATCCCACAATGATTTAAATCAATACTTTGCAGGTATATATAGCTTCTTCTGTTATCACTGCAAGGTGTATAACAAATGGAAATGACTTGGTAGAAAAATGTCAGAATTTGAGACCCCTTTGTCTACTGAGGCCTGGGCCTCCTGGCCCCCCTTCTGATAGGGCCTAGTCAACCAATACACCCAGGTCTTTCTCCTCCTCTGTCACTTCCAACTGATAGATCCCCTACTTATAGAAAAAAAAATCTTGTTGGTCTCTAAATTCATGACCTTGTGCCACTGTTAGGTTTCACCCCATTTTTATTACTCCAGTTTTCAAGACCATCCAGATTTTCTACAGCCTTGTCACAGACCAAATTATTCCAGCAAAAATGTTGAACTTACTCCATCCAGGGAATTGGATATCCTGTATTAAGGATGTCAATAGTTAACTGGGTATGCCACAGGCAGGAGTTGCTCTGGCCTGTACCACTAATGGCACTCTTTTGCCAGTATGAATTCTATCTCTATTAGGAGGTTTGGCTAATATGGCTCTACCAGTAGAGATACCAGCAACCTCGTTCTAGTGCAGACGATACATAAATTAGCAACTGTTGCTAGTGTGAAACCCTCACGCATCTGCTTCAATGGCCATGGCTTCACTTTGATCTGCGGGGGAGGGGATCATTCCTTGCTTGAGGAGGCATACCCCCAGCATCTCTGATTGCACTAACAAGCTAAAAAGAGAGTCCAGCCCTAGCAGCCTGCATGACTAGCTCCCCACCCCGCATACATACCTGTCTGAGATGCAGGGCACTATGTGGGGTGGATGGCCTCTCCTGCAGCTGGCCCCACCATGGTTGCACTCTGTTTTTAGCGCTCTCATGGAATCAGTTTTGGGTGGGCACGTCTCCTTGAAGTGGGAATGACGTGTCGGCTCAAAGCGTAGCTGTACCCACAAACTCTGCCAGCTCTCCAGTCACATTAGAGCCCCTTTTAGAAGCCGGATTCTACCAGCCCCTCATGGACAGTGACCAGGCTCCAGCCAGGCCTCTACAAGTGTGCTCTTCATGGATCCCCTGCCAGGCACTGGCAACAGACCCTTCTCAGCGCAGGACCCCAGTTCTGGAACTCCTGCCAGAGGGAACGCCATGAAACCAAAGCCTTGGAGTGTTCAGAACCTGGTGTAAATTGCTCTTAATCAGAGAAAACCGACACCCAATCCTGAATCAAACCTCTTGCAGTGATGGGAATATAGAAATCCCACAAACTGCTAGTCCCTTTCTCAGCCTTTGAGGTGCAAAAAGAAAAAAACCCAACTTGTCAGTAACGTTGTTCATCACAAACGTACACCATGATAGGAGCCAAGCGAAATCATAAATGACAGACAGACAGGATTAACATCAATTACCTCTCCCCAGGGCTTGCCTGAGGGGCTACCATGTACAGAAGGGTTGCCTGAGGACTCATTATCTGGCTTAGCCCCTTGCACCCAGCTTCTCTTTCTCACTTCTCAGTTCAATCTCAGGAAAGATTCTCACTCTCGTACTTTTCTATTTAAAGTCTATTCTCTGAACATCTCTGAATGAGTCAGTCACAGGAGCTGCTGCCTTTCCTTTGAAGGAGTGGATGGGAGAGTCCTTGAGTCTCAATATTATTGTTTATTTCTCCAGCACAGTAAATATACATCGCATTTTCAACACACCTAGGAACATAAGGTCTAGTTTCTGATGAGTTTACTTATAATCTGTTTCAGAAAAATACTGTGCACAAGAAATACTGAAATTCCAGCCTGGGAAAGCAGAGACACTTTCAAAGGAGTGCAAAGCCAGCTGCGCTCTGAGAAGGGTTTGTCATAAGAGAAAGATATTTTAGGAGGGACTTGCTTTTAATCAGCTAAGGATCTGAGAGAAGCTCTCATAATGTTCTCAAACTCCTCAAACTGCTGCAAGCAAAATGAATGATCATCTGCAGACAAACATTGCTGGGCTGAAGCATGTCCTTCTAAATCTGTTCAGATTTACACGGATACATGGAGCGCTTTGATCACTGTACTTACTGTATTTTTAAGGTCATGATGGGTAAATGGTATTCACAGCACCTGGCCAAGTGAGGCCTGGTTTCTGATTCCAAGATGTTTCACCAAGCCACATCAGACCAGGTGCTGAGGAATTTATCCTGAGGTGGACAAAGGAGAAAGTTGGGCACTGCATTAAGCCAGCAGGGTGGCGCTTGGGGGTACAATCCAGACCCGTGGGAGGCTGTGTCACCTCTTCTAATCGTGAGTGCCTTGCAGGGCTGTGCTGCTATAGCTTCCAGCCTGGATGCTCATAGCCAGCCTGCAAACATGCCGGTCATACCCTAAGGGCACGTCTTCACTACTTGGAAGATCAAGGCTGCAGTATGGACCTTCTAGATCGAACTCAAACAGCGCCCCTGTCAGCACCGGTACTCCTGCTCCTCATACGGAGTAAGAGAAGCCAATGGGAGCATTTGCTCCCTTCGACCTCCTGCTGTGTAGATGGGGATTTAAGTTATGTCCCAGAGTTGTGTATCTTACTTTGACCTTCCCATGTAGTGTAGACCAGGCCTAAGTGTCTGTGCACTACACAACTCTGGTTTGGCAGCTCTGACCCCAGCAGCCTACCCACAGCCCCACTCTCCTGGAGAGTTCAGAGAAATAATAAGATTTTTCTAAAGACACAATATCCATCATCTTGCAATATTAAGTGGAGTTAACATTCACTTTAATTCAGCCCTATTGGCTTAGATTAGTCGCAAAACTAGTTATTAACAAAAGAAGATAGGACTTTAAGCAAGTTCAAGTGTAAAAGATAAACTTAGAAAAGGTTACAAGCAAATAAAAGTGAAAACACACATCTAAATGTTTAAAACATCTTCTGGCAAGGTACAGGCTTTGCTTGGAATTTTCTTTCTCACTGTATTCAGTCCCCAGATATTTCAGCTCCTCTCTTGGTTGAAAGACCCATGTTTATCAGCTTGTGAAAACTCTATCCCTTGTGTCTGTCTAGTCACGAATGGTTTCTATTTTTGTTTATACCTTCCAAAATTCAATAACTTTAGGCTTGTCTACACTGGCACATTTTGTCACCAAAAATTGCCTTTTGGAGACAAAACAATTAAATTGTTTACACGGCAATGCATCCCAAGAGACTTTTGTCTTTTCCCCTCTCTTTATTGTCAACAAAAAGCTAGTGTGGACTCTAAGGGTATGTCTACACTACCCTCCTAGTTTGAACTAGGAGGGTAGTGTAGACATACCCTAAGTTTTTTTATTGAGAGAGAGAGAACTGGCTTCCTCCAATATCCCACAATGCCTGCCCTGATGGCTGTGGTCAGTGTTTTGTGATTTCTACTGCCAGGTGGGCATGCGCCCCTCCCCTGCCAAAGCCCCAGGAAGTATCTGACAGCTGAATGAGCTAATCTGTTTGGGGAACAAAGAGCAAATCAGCGGAATGCTCTTGTTCTGCCCTGCTAGGAACACAGCAGCAGGCAGATTGCTGCTGCAGGGAGAAGGCTGGAGCGACTGCTGTGCTGCTTTGACATTCTTTAGCACAGAGAGCTCACAGGGCTACGAGAGAATCCCAAGAAGCACAGAGACCAGCTCTGCCTTCCCACAACACTGCCCTGTGGGGTGCTTACCCACACTGCTTTGCTCTATCTATCGTCAGGTAAGGAGGAACAGGAGATGCGGGGATGACAAGCTGCATGGGGCACATGTGACAGCTGAGGGGAGTCACAAACTGCAGTTCAGAAGGGCTAGCGGGGAGACAGACTGAGGTGAGAGCTGACTCAAAGTGGGGGTGCAGGGCCATGAGGGGATGGGAGAGGAGGGATGTCTGAGTGAAGATGCAGGGACACAAGGGAACAGGGAAGAGAGTGGTTGAATCGAGGTGCAGGGATCCATGTGGTGGTTGGGGAGCAGGGACATAGGGGGATGAGAGAAGTGGGTTCAGGGGCACAGGTAGATGTTCCTGATTGAATGGGAGTGGCTAGAGGTCAGCTATGGTCTGCATGGCAGAAGCTATCCAAATCCCTAACAATCCCCTACCCCCTGAACTGTTCCATTGTTCTCCCATCCACACCCAACATTCCTCCAGCTTCAGTCACAGGATTCTCTCCAGCAATTACTTCCCTCTGGCTGTGTCTAGACTACACTGCTCTGTCGATAAAGAGAGATGTAGATTAGGCATGTCGAAATTGCTAATGAAGCAGGGATTTAAATATCCCGCGCTTCATTAGCGTAAACATGGCGCTGCTTTTTTTCAAAACAGAACTTTTTCGAACCCCCCCCCCCGGCAGTCTATACGTGAGTCTGTCGAAAATGAACCCTTTTTCGACAGATCCTGTATTCCTCAAAAAATGAGGTTTACAGGATCTGTCGAAAAAGGGTTTATTTTCGACAGATCCGCGTCTAGACTGCCGGGTTTTTTTAAAAAGCTCCATTTTGAAAAAAAAAGTGGCAGCCATGTTTATGCTAACGAAGCACAGGATATTTAAATCCCTGCCTCATTAGCAATTTCGACATGCTTGATTTGCATCCCTCTGTTGACAGAGGGATGCAGACTAGATGTAACCTCTCCGTCCACTCCTATTACCCCTGACTGCCCCACACCCTTGCATTGCTTCTGAGAGGTGCAGGAAATATGTTTCTGTATTGTAGTCTGCATGAATTATTGCTCAAAGTTCTATATTAATATGCTTGGTAAGAAATCTATTTAAAAAAAATCCTGAATCTTTTTTTATTATTATCTGGATTGTTACAGACATATTTGTTAACTGGTATTTTGAAATACATTTACCAAAATAATTGAAACTGGTGTGATTATATTGTGTTATGTTGACAAAGAGAACATGCAGAATTTTAAAATATTGTGCATGAACATTTTAACTTTTTCATGCAGAATGCCCTCAGGAGAGGGTTATAAGACATTCTTGTGTGAGTGTATTAATTTAATTTCTATTTGCATTCGTGTACCTAATGCTTCGAGTCAATGGGAACTGTACAGGAATGCTGGTTTCCCAGTGAAATCATACCTAGGAACATGCTAGAAAAACACCAGGGGCAGCTGTTAGCATCAGAGATCCTAGATGTTTTCTCCAGCCTTATTCCAGCCTGTGAATCTTATTTTGTCAGGCTGGGAAATAGAGATCAGAGGATTAAGCCTATGTCTATGCTCTGAGCTAGGTGTGATTCCCCTGCTCACATACACATCTTTACACTAGCTCTTAGCAAGCCAGCATAAGTATAAACGCTATGATAGTCACAGTAGCACAAAGAGCAGCGGGGGAAGGTACTGCTTAGCCATGCTAATTATATACTCCCTGGTTTCAGCAGCAGAACAGGAGCCAGGAGAAGTGTATGCTTGTCTAGGTCAGGGCCCATTGACGGATGTGAACGTGGCAATCCATCCAGAACCTTCCTCCAACCCAGTGGTGGGTTGGGACCTACAGCTTGGGCCACCCTGTGGCAAGGAAGCAGAGGATGAGCAGGTTGAACCAGAATTATCACTAGAGCAAGGTTCACCCTCCCAGTCTTTTCCATAGTTTCTGACTATCCTGCCACTGGGAACTTTTCCCAATCAGTCAACGTTACATGTGCCCCTGCATTCCTTTGAGCTATGCAGAACCAAGGAGAAGTATTCCCTCTAGTTAACAAATCATGAGGCTTCCCAAAGGAGAGAGAGAGAACTGGTGAATGGGTCTCAGAAATAGCACGAGCACCACTGTTGGGCACTTGTGGGGAACCATGTACATCTCATCATGTGCTCTCTTGCACAGGACAATGTGCTTTTCTGTCATCACAATAGTTCGGAGTACTGTGTTCCTCTGGATTATATTCATGGGAGCCACTGGGTGAGCTCTAGGAGACAGCTGGATGGGTGTTATGTATCTGCTCCCAAAGAGACTCTAAACTCCAGGAGGTATCATACAATACACTGCCAAAAACTGCCCAGAATGCTTTGGGACTGAGAGTAGTACAAGGTACCTTGAGGTGACTACCCACATCAAAATGCACTAGTGCCAATGCAGTGCAGTGCTGTGTGGACGGGATGCAAGGCTGAAGACACAACTGTGTTTGCATCGCCACAAACCCAATAGCATGAACACACACTACTGTCTCTGGTGTTCTGGGCATGTGTGAATGGGCAGGATATGGCTTTACACTTATTGCTTGGTTTCTGGGGTTCTGAGTTGTGTATCTACTGTCCCTTAATAATCTTAACTGACTTTTACAAAGTGTGTTTGTGTTTGAATATTCACAGATTCCAAGGTTGGAAGGAAACATTATAATCCTCTCATCTGACTTCCAGGCCAGAGAATTGCCCCAAAATAACTCCGCGAGCAGCTCTTCTACAAAAAAGTAGTCTGATGAAGAATCTATCACGAGTCTTGGTAACGTGTTCCAATGGTTAGCTAACCACACTGTCAAAAATTGATACCCTGTTTCCAGTCTGAATATGTCTAGCTTTTCCTCCAGCCATTGGATTGTGTGAGACTTTTCTCTGCTAGACTGAAGAGCCCATTATTAAATATTAGTTCCACATACAGATACCAGCCGACAGTCATCAAGTCACCTCTTAACCTTTTCTTTGATAAATAGGTTGAGCTCTTTGAGTCTATCACTACCCTGCATATTTTCCAATCTTTTAATAATTCTTCTGTCTCTTCCCTGAACCCTTTTTTGGCTTGGTATATTTTTTTTACATATTAGATTTCTACTGATGCCTTTGCTTCCCCTCCAAAACAAGTCAGTTTTCACAACTGTGACCTTTTAGATTTGAGGCTTTTGGGGCATCTAATAATGGGGTGCTCTTTCACAGTTCCTGATGATCATTCACATTTTTTTTCTGATTAAATTCTTCCTCCCAGCTAATTTGGCCCATCATTGGATTTAGCTTAATGCCATACAACTAATGGATATAACAGATATTATTGCCAAGAACTATGGTTTTATTACTGTAATTTATAAATCTAACATCCAATATCTGGATTTGGTTTATAAATGAGGAGCTACTCTGCAGAAACCTGTTCCCTGAATAACCTGAAATGAACACAAAGCAACCAGCATTTAGTGAGACCTGTCGTAGAAAATGATATTTAAAAAATGCAGTAGTCAGAGACAAGATAGTGGTACAAATTGAATGGTGCCATTTTCCCATTGCCCAGTATCTCAGAGAATCATCCCCACCAGTGCAAAATGAGGGCAAAGTGTGGGGGGGGGGAAATATAATTATTTTATAATCTTCTCCCACAGCTTTTGCTGCTACCTCCTGTCTTGATCACTATTGCAACCCCACCATCTTGCTTGTCACTCAGATATGTAATCTGGGCATCCTCTTCAGCGGAAACTTCTGTCTAGGCCAGGGCTGGACAAAATACGGACCGGGAGCTGAAGCCGGTGTGCCAAGCCACCAGATCCAGCCCATGGACCATCCTGCCAGGACCCTCAGGCACGCAGCTGCCGCTGTTTAAAGCACAGTCCATGCTGCTTTCTGCTCTGCAGGGAGGGGGAGGCTTTGTGTGATTTCTCTGCCCCCAGCCCAATCCTCAGCTCCTAGGGCTGGAAACAACCGACCAACAGGAACTGACCCCAGACAATCTCTCAGCTCCTATTGGCTGGAAACAAACAGCTAATAGGAGCTGAGGGTATGTCTACACTACCCCGCTAGTTCGAACTAGCAGGGGTAATGTAGCCATCCGCAATTGCAAATGAAGCCCGGGATTTGAATTTCCCGGGCTTCATTTGTATGAAGCTGGCCGGCGCCATTTTTAAATGCCGGCTAGTTCGAATCCCGTGCCGCGCGGCTACACGCGGCACGGAGTAGCTAGTTCGGATTAGGCTTCTAATCCGAACTAGCTACTCCGTGCCGCGTGTAGCCGCGCGGCATGGGGTTCGAACTAGCTGGCATTTAAAAATGGCGCCGGCCGGCTTCATGCAAATGAAGCCCGGGAAATTCAAATCCCGGGCTTCATTTGCAATTGCGGATGACTACATTACCCCCGCTAGTTCGAACTAGCGGGGTAGTGTAGACATACCCTGAGAGATTGGCCTAGGGGATGGGAGCAGTGCAAGCCTCTACCCTCCTCCCAGAGCTGAGGGCCACGTGGAGGGAGCAGCCTGCAATTTAAAGTGATCTGGGGCTGCAGCAGGCAGGGAGCCCAGCCTGCCTTGCGAGTGCTGCAAGACTGCTGGCCAGGATACACTTAGGTAAGCACCACCCAGCTGGAGCTTGCCTCTGGCACCCCAGCCCCTCCTGCACCCCAACTCCCTCCCCCAGGCCACCATGCAAACTCTCTGCACCCCCGCCTCAGGTCACAACCCCCTCCCAGATCCTGTATCCTCTCCTACACCTCTCCCCAGGCCAGAAACCTTTCCTGCACCCGAACATCCTTCCAGAGCCTGCACCCCAATCTTCTGCACCAGGTCACCACCCAAACCCTCTGCAGGCTGCACCCCCTTTTCCACTTCTCCCAGGTCACAATTCCCTCCCAGACTTTGCACCTCCTCCTAGAGCCCCTCCCCCAGACCAGAATCCTGTCCTGCACCCATATTCCCTCCCTGACCCTACACTCCAATCCCCTGAGCCAGGTCACAACCCCCTCCTTCACCCAAACTCTCTCTCAGACCATACATCATCTCCTGCACCCCAATCCCTTACCCCATGCACCCTTCTGCACCCAACCTCCATCCTAGACCTCGCATCTCCTCCAAGTGGCCCTTGACCACTTTCCAAAATCTTACAGTGGCCCCCCCACCAAAAATTTTTGCCCACCCCGGTCTAGGCCCAAATAGCCAAACTATATCTACATTTTGCTGAGTCTTCTGCAGACCATCTCAAAAATGCAGCTTTTTCTGTCCATACACACAGCTAGAATTCTTGTCTGGGTTTCCCTTGACTTCTCTCTTGAATACTGCAACAAGCAGCTTTGACAAATTCACTCTTGCCTTGCTCATAACCATTCTGAACACTAAGGCGGTGTCTACACTGGCCACATAACCCGTAATAGCTATGGAAATGAGTGAAGTCAGAATAGGGAAATGTGCGGGGGATTTAAATATCCCCCGCGGGATTTAAATAAACATGGCCGCCGCTTTTTTCCAGCTTGGGGAAAAGCCAGAAAAGAGCGTCCAGACTGGCGCGATCCTCCGGAATAAAGCCCTATTCTGGAGGATCTCTTATTCCTACTTGCAAGTTACTTAAATAGGGCTTTATTCCGGAGGATCGCGCCAGTCTGGACGCTCTTTTCCGGCTTTTCCCCAAGCCGGAAAAAAGCGGCGGCCATGTTTATTTAAATCCCGCGGGGAATATTTAAATCCCCCGCGCATTTCCCTATTCTGACTTCTCTCATTTCCATAGCTATTACGGGTTATGTGGCCAGTGTAGACACAGCCCTCGGGTGTGTCTACACAGCTCCTGAAACTCTAAATGAGATATGCAAATTGCATAGCTTATTGGAGTCTATTTTGAAATAGCGTATTTCATGATTTGGTGCTATCTACACCACCAAATTTTGAAATAAAGCAATATTGCCAGTTGTCCCTTACTCCCTCGTAGATGAGGTTTACAGGGTTGGCAAAATAGTGCCTCCGCTATATTTTGGAATAGTGGACGTGTTCAAAAGATGCCTCTTCTATCCCAAAATATCTTTGCGGTGTACATCTACCCTAACACCATTCTCCTCGCCTTTCACGTTGACCACGTCATCCCTCACCTTGAATCCCTTCATTAGTTTCCTCATCTCTATTATCTCAAACATAAGCTATTTGTTTTCATTTTTCAGGGACCTTCATTTTGTATCCCCCACTACCTATCATCTCTCATTCAGTAGTGAAAGATTGACTTCTGTCTCCTTTTCTTCCATCATGTCAGCCGTTATCACTCACTTGTTCAATTTTCAAACAAGGCTCTTTGCACTTTCTTCTACACTGCCCCTAATGCCTGGAAGAAAGTCCTTGTAAACCATGGCAAAACGAACTCATTTTCCACTATCAACATTCTCCTCAAAACTCTTGTTTGTTGTGGTGCTTTGTATGGGACATATCCAGCTCATGCATCCTACAATTGACAGTTACTTCTTCTGCTGTTACATATATCTCTTGGTTTCTGTTATTCCACTCCAATTCACATGATGAAGTGCGTTTTTGCCCACGAAAGCTCATGATTCTATATATTTTGGTTAGTCTCTAAGGCTGTGTCTACACTGGGCCACTTATTCCAGAAAAGCAGCTGCTTTTCCGGAATAACTTGCCAGCTGTCTACACTGGCCACTTGCTTTTCCGGAAAAGCAATGATGATCTACTGTAAAATTGTCAGTGTTTTTCCGGAAAAACTATGCTGCTCGGCTACGTCTACACTGGCCCCTTTTCCGGAAGGGGCATGTAAATTTCACGAGTCGTCGTAGGGAAATCCGCGGGGGATTTAAATATCCCCCGCGGCATTTAAATAAAAATGTCCGCCGCTTTTTTCCGGCTTTTAAAAAAGCCGGAAAAGAGCGTCTAGACTGGCCCCGATCCTCCGGAAAAAGTGCCCTTTTCCGGAGGCTCTTATTCTTACTTCAAAGTAAGAATAAGAGCCTCCGGAAAAGGGCACTTTTTCCGGAGGATCGGGGCCAGTCTAGACGCTCTTTTCCGGCTTTTTTAAAAGCCGGAAAAAAGCGGCGGACATTTTTATTTAAATGCCGCGGGGGATATTTAAATCCCCCGCGGATTTCCCTACGACGACTCGTGAAATTTACATGCCCCTTCCGGAAAAGGGGCCAGTGTAGACGTAGCCCTCCTGTTCAGGAAAAAGTCCTTTTCCGGAAAAACTGTTCCGGAAAAGGGCCAGTGTAGACAGCACAGTAATGACAATCGGGGCTTTTTTCCGGAAAAGCATGTTTACATTGGCCATGGACGCTTTTCCGGAAAAAGTGCTTGTCAGGAAAAGCATCCTGCCAATGTAGACATGCTTTTTCCGGAAATACTTATAACGGAAAACTGTTCCATTTTAAGCATTTCCGGAAAAGGGTATGTCTGAACTAGCCCCCTAGATCAATCTAGAATTGCAAATCAAGCCTGGGATTTAAATATCCCGCACTTGATTTGCATGTTCCCTTCCGGTCACTATTTTAGAAATTGACTAGCCCGTTTCCGTTAAAAGCATTTGCGGAAAATCATGCCAGTCTAGACGTAGCCTGTGAGTCTGTAACACTGATGTACATGGCCATGCCCCCTGGCCGTGTATGTCAGCGCCCCGCCCCCCTTCCCCTCTCTCCATAGTGGTTCAGCCAAGCACTGCTCCACTCAGCTGGGCCCCAGCAGGGGAGCAAGCGGTGGCAAGCGGCCATTTGGGGTCCGCGTTCCCCACGCGCAGGGAGCACCGCTCAGCTGGGCCTGGGGCAGCAAGCAGCTTCTGCTCAGCTGGGCCCGGCGGGAGCGCCTCTCAGCAGGGCCCAGCTGAGTGCACAGCATGACATGGAGAGGGAGGGAGAGAAGGGGGCGGGGCACCACGCAGGGAGGGAAAGGGGGGCGGAGCTGGTCAAAGGGAGGCGGAAAGCAGAGCTGAGGGGGTGAATCGGGTGCTGTGGGGTTGGAGGGGAGGATGGGGGGGACATGGAGGAAGGGGGGAGGGAAGCAGCGCTGGTGGGGGGAAAGAGGAGGGTGTCCGGGGAGCCGTGGGGCTGGTCAGGAGGAGGGGGGCGGGAAGCAGACCTGGCGAGGCAGGGGATGCAGCCACTGGCCGCAACTGGACCCCAAATGGCCGCTTGCCGCCACTTGCTCCCTGGCCGCAGCCCAGCTGACTGGTGCTGGTGCTGCACCGCATAGCTGAGCCCCGGTGGGACAGGAAGCAGGGCGGGGTGGTGATGTACACGGCCAGGGGGTGGGGCTGTGTATGTCACCGCCCCCCCTTCCTCCTCCTGCCGTGATGCTGAGAGGTGCACCCCTCAGCCAGGCCGCTGCAGGAGGGGGGGGGCGGTGACGTAGACAGCCCCGCCCCCTGGCCCTGTACGTCACCCACCCTCCTCTCTCGCTCATGGCAGCCCGGCTGAGCAGGCAGCACTCGGCCAAGCTCCACGGCGGGAGGGAAGGGGAAAGGAGGTGGGGAGAGATGGAGGGGAGAGAGAGGCAGGAGGAGGAGGAGAAGAGAAAGGGAGAGTGAGAGGCAGGAGGGGGAGAAGAGAAAGAAAGAGATGGAGAGAGAGGCAGGAGGCAGAGGAGAGCTGAGAGAGAGCGGGGGAAGCAGTAAGAGGAGAGAGAGAGAGCGAGCTCAGGAGAGAAGAGCTGAAAATCCCGTCTTATGACGGGCTAATTGGCTAGTCATATATATAGTAGCCCAATGTCTGAGAGTCTGTAATGCTGAAATGCTGGCTGTTCCCTCTGGGCGGCCCGTGCTGCATGGGGAGTGCGGGGCCCAAACGGCTGCTAGCTCCGCTTTCTCCCCCGCCTTAGCCTGGCTGAGCGGCGCAGAAGTCAGCTGAGCGCCACGGCCGGAGGGGAAGGGGGGTAGGGCGGCGACATGCAACATGACAGCGGCTCCAGGCCCCGCCCTCTGGCCATCAACATCACCGCCCCACCCCCCTTTGCGTCCCACTGTGGCGCTCGGCTGACTTCTGCGCCGCTCAGCCAGGTCGCCACGTGGGAGCAAGTGGCACAAGCTACTGTTTGGGCTCCACGCTCCCCATGCAGCATAGGGAGTGTGGAGCCCAAACAGCCGTTTGGGCTCTGCAGTCCCCCGAGTGAGACGCAGGAAGGGGAGGAGAAGAGAAAGAGAGAGACAGAGAGAGAGAGGCAGGAGGCAGAGGAGAGCTGAGAGAGAGAGGGGAGGAGGCAGTAGGAGAAAGAGAGAGAGAGAGAAAGAGAGAGAGAGAGACCGGAGGCTCAGGATAGAAGACCAATGTGGAGGAGAGACCTGAAAATCCCGTCTAATGATGGGCTAATTGTATAGTCATATAGGGTATGTCTACACTACAAAGTTAATTCGAACTAACAGACGTTAGTTCGAATTAACTTTGATAGGCGCTACACATGCAAACCGCTAGTTCGAACTTACTTAATTCGAACTAGCGGAGCGCTTAATTCGAACTAGGTAAACCTCATTCCACGAGGACTAATGCCTAATTCGAATTAACTAGTTCGAATTAAGGGCTGTGTAGCCCCTCAATTCGAACTAGTTGGAGGCTAGCCCTTCCCAGCTTGCCCTGGTGGCCACTCTGGGAACCACCAGGGAAACTCGTCTGCCCCCCTCCCGGCCCCGGACCCCTTAAAGGGGCACGGGCTGGCTATGGTGCCCGTGCCAGGTGCAATCCTGCCAGCACCCAACCAACAGACCCTGCACCTGGCACGGATCGAGCCACCCACCCGATGCCCCCCAGCCCTCCCCCTCTTCCCGGGACCAGGCTGGCGGCTCCCGGGAGCTTGCCCGGGACCGCAAGAGGCGGGCACCTACCTGGGCTAGTGCGGACATCGTGGACCTTGTCCATGATCTCCGCACTAGGCACAGGAAAGTGGCCGGCTAGGGCAGGAGAGCTGCCAGCCTGGCCACCCAGGAGCAGGTGTGCATGAAAATCAAGGGGGGCGTTACAGAGTCACAGACATTAGGCTACTATATATGGGTATGTCTACACTACAGCGCTAATTCGAACTAACTTAGTTTGAATTAGTTAATTCGAACTAACGGATCCAGACTAAAAAACTAGTTCGAATTAGCGTTTTGCTAATTCGAACTAGCATGTCCACATTAAGTGGACCCTGAACCAGGGTTAAGGATGGCTGGAAGCAGTGCCGGCAGGGCATCAGAGGAGGACTTAGAGCGTGGAGATGCTGTCTCAGGCTAGCCGAGGGCTGTGCTTAAAGGGTCCCGACCCCCACCCCGGACAGACAGTTCTCAGGGGTGCCCCGCTTGCAAAGCAGTCCTGGCTTGGAGTGCCCTGAATGCCCACACTGGGCACATCACAGCACTCGGCCATCAGACCGGCTGCACTTGCCGCAGGCTGCCATCTGGGGGGAGGGGGTAATTGGGGGGCTGCAGGAGAGCTTCCACCCCTAGAAGTCCGCAGAGCAAGCCCAGTCTTCCCCATCGGGGGCGCGTGCCCCATTCCTCCCTCACCTCCTTCCACTTACCCTTCCCTAGCCCCCCTTCCTGATGTACAAAATAAAGAAAATGTGTGTTCAAAAATAGAATCTCTCTTTATTGAACAAAACTCGGGGAGACTGGGAAAAGGAGGTGGGAGAGGGGAAGAGAGAGGCTGGGAGAGGGGAGGGCAACTAAAATGATCAGAGGTTTGGAACAGGTCCCATATGAAGAGAGGCTAAAGAGACTGGGACTTTTCAGTTTAGAAAAGAGGAGACTGAGGGGGGATAGGATAGAGGTCTATAAAAGCATGAGTGGGGTGGAGAGGGTGCATCAAGAAAAGTTCTCCATTAGTTCCCATAATAGAAGGACTAGAGGACACCAAAGGAAAGGAATGGGTAGCAGGCTTCAAACTAGTAAGAGAAAGTTGTTCTTCACAAAGCAAAGAGTCAACCTGTGGAACTCCTTGCTGCAGGAGGCTGTGAAGGCTACAACTAGAACAGAGTTTAAAGAGACGTGAGATAAAGTCATGGAGGTGGGTCCATGGAGTGCTATTAGCCAGGGGGTAAGAGTGGTGTCCCTGCCCAAAATTTGTGGAAGGCTGAAGAGGGATGGCACGAGACAAATGGCTTGGTCACTGTCTTCGGTCCATCCCCTCCAGGGTTCCTAGGGTTGGCCGCTGTCGGCAGACAGGCTACTGGGCTAGATGGACCTTTGGTCTGACCCAGTACGGCCACTGTAAGCTCAGGGCTCAGGGTCGGGGGTCTCAGTGAACCACCTTGATTTTCATGCACACCTGCTCCTGGGAGGCCAGGCTGGCAGCTCTCCTGCCCTAGACGGCCACTTTCCTGTGCCTAGTGCAGAGGTCGTGGATGAGGTCCACGATGTCCGCACTAGCCCAGGCGGGTGCCCGCCTCTTGCGGTCCCAGGCAAGCTCCCGGGAGCCGCCAGCCTGGTCCCGGGAAGAGGCGGAGGGCTGGGGGGAATCGGGTGGCTGGCTCGAGCCATGCCAGGTGCAGGGTCTGCTAGCTGGGTGCTGGCAGGCTTGCACCTGGCACGGGCACCGTAGCCAGCCCATGCCCCTTTAAGGGGTCTGGGGCCAGGAGGGGGGCAATAGAGTTTCCCTGGTGTTGGCCAGAGTGGCCACCAGGGAAAGCTGGGGAGGGCTAGCCTCCCACTAGTTCAAATTAAGGGGCTACACACCCCTTAATTCGAACTAGTAAGTTCGAACTAGGCTTAGCCCTCGTAGAATGAGGTTTACCTAGTTCGAACTAAGCAGTTCGCTAGTTCGAATTAAGTTCGAACTAGCGGAGCGCTAGTGTAGCACCTATGAAAGTTAATTCAAACTAATGTCTGTTAGTTCGAATTAACTTTGTAGTGTAGACATACCCTCGCATAGTTATTTTGGAATAACGGCCATTATTCTGAAATAACTTTGCAATGTAGGCACACCCTAAATGCCTGGGTCACATTGCTTACATTTTTTAAAAAATGGCACAATATTCATTTTCTTCCAGTCATCTGCAATTTACCCAGTGCTCTTCTTGAAAATCAACATTAATAGTCCAGGGGCCTCCCCAGCCAGCTGTTTTAAAATTCTTGGTTGCAAGTTATCTGCTGATTTTAAAATGTCTAACTTTAGTAGCTTGTTTAACACCCTTCAGAGACACTAGTGGAAAGGAAAAAGTGTTATCATCACAATATGATGATTCTATATCATCTGCTTTCACCCCAATACGGAACAGAAATATTTATTGAACACTTCTGCATTTTCTGCATTATTATTAATAATTCTATCATTTCCATCTACAAATGAACCAATACCATTGGCAAGATTTTTTTTGTCCCTAATACATTTTTAAAACTCATTTTTATGACCTTTAATGCTGTTGACCATAGATTTCTCATTTTGACCCTTTGCTTTCCTTATTCATTTTTTACAGCTCCTGACTTCTGAGTTATATTCCTTACTACCCGCTTCCCCTTTCTTGCATTTGTTACATATATTTTTATTGTTATTTTTTACAGCTGCCCATCAAAAACAAGTCAGCACAGTTTTTAATCAGCATGGCCTTTCCCCCCAGTTATGGGATTGTGGCTTTTTTTGGGCATCCAGCAAGGACTTCTTATATGATTCCCAAGCATCATTCATATTATTCTGATTAAATTTCTTCCTCATCATTGTTTTCAGATTTATGAAACTGGCCCTGTTAAAGCATCGACTTCTCTTTATCTCTTAGGACAAAGTCCAATGAAGAATTCTCCCTGTTGACTGCAACACCTTCTAAGGGTATGTCTACACTAGAAAGTTAGTTCGAACTAACGGACGTTAGTTCGAACTAACTTTCCTATGCGCTACACTAGCGCTCCGCTAGTTCGAATTTGAATCGAACTAGCGGAGCGCTTAGTTCGAACTAGGTAAACCTCATTTTACGAGGACTAACGCCTAGTTCGAACTAGCTAGTTCGAACTAAGGGCTGTGTAGCCCTTTAGTTCGAACTAGTGGGAGGCTAGCCCTCCCCAGGTTTCCCTGGTGGCCACTCTGGCCAACACCAGGGAAACTCTATGCCCCCCTCCCGGCCCCGGACCCCTTAAAGGGGCACGGGCTGGCTACGGTGCCCGTGCCAGGTGCAAGCCTGCCAGCACCCAGCTAGCAGACCCTGCACCTGGCACGGCACAGAGCCACCCACCCGATGCCCCCCAGCCCACCCCCTCTTGCCGGGACCAGGCTGGCGGCTCCCGGGAGCTTGCCCTGGACCGCAAGAGGCGGGCACCTTCCTGGGCTAGTGCGGACATCGTGGACCTCGTCCACGATCTCCGCACTAGGCACAGGAAAGTGGCCGGCTAGGGCAGGAGAGCTGCCAGCCTGGCCACCCAGGACCAGGTGTGCATGAAAATCAAGGGGGTCCACTGAGACCCCCGACACTGAGCCCTGAGCTTACAATGGCCGTACTGGGTCAGACCAAAGGTCCATCTAGCCCAGTAGCCTGTCTGCCAACAGCGGCCAACCCTAGGGACCCTGGAGGGGATGGACCGAAGACAATGACCAAGCCATTTGTCTCGTGCCATCCCTCTCCAGCCTTCCACAAACTTTGGGCAGGGATACCACTCCTACCCTCTGGCTAATAGGACTCCATGGACCCAACCTCCATCACTTTATCTCACTTCCCTTTCAACTCTGTTCTAGTTCTAGCCTTCACAGCCTCCTGCAGCAAGGAGTTCCACAGGTTAACTATTTGCTTTGTCAAGAACAACAACTTTCTCTTACTAGTTTCAAGCCTGCTACCCATTCCTTTCCTTTGGTGTCCTCTAGTCCTTCTTTATGGGAACTCAGGAAGAACTTTTCTGAATGCACCCTCTCCACCCAACCCCTGCTTTTAGAGACCTCTATCCTGTCCCCCCTCCGTCTCCTCTTTTCTAAGCTGAACAGTCCCAGTCTCTGTAGCCTCTCTTCATCTGGGACCTGTTCCCAACCCCTGATCATGTTAGTTGCCCTCCCCTCTCCCAGCCTTTCTCTTCCCCTCTCCCACCTCCTTTTCCCAGTCTCCCCCAGTTTTGTTCAATAAAGACAGAGTCAATGTTGGAAGAAACGTTATCTTTATTTTGTACATCAATAAGAAGGGGGGCTAGGGAAGGGCAAGTGGAAGGAGGTGAGGGAGGAATGGGGTACGAGCCCCCGATGGGGAGGACTGGGCTGGCTCTGCGGGCTTCTGGGGGTGGAAGCTCTCCTGCAGCCCCCCAATTACTCCCTCTCCCCAGATGGCAGCCTGCGGCAAGTGCAGCCGGGCTGATGGCCGAGTGGTGTGATGTGCCCAGTGTGGGCACTCAGGGCACTCCAAGCCAGAACTTCTTTGCAAGCGGGGCACCCCTTAGAACTGTGTGTCTGGGGTGGGGGTCGGGACCCTTTAAGCGCAGCCCTCGGCTAGCCTGAGACAGTATCTCCATGCTCTAAGTCCTCCTTTTATGCCCTGCCGGCACTGCTTCCGGCCATCATTAAGCCCTGTTCAGAGTCCACTCAATGTGGACTTACTAGTTCGAACTAGCAAAACGCTAGTTCGAACTAGTTTTTAGTTCTAGATGCGTTAGTTCGAACTAGCTTAGTTCGAATTAACTAATTCGAACTAAGTTAGTTCGAACTAGCGCTGTAGTGTAGACGTACCCCCAGTTAGGAAATTATCATTGGAACATAAGAACGGTCACACTGGGTCAGAGCAAAGGTCCATCTAGCTCAGTATCCTGTCTTCTGACACTGGCCAGTGTCAGGTGCTTCAGAAGGCATGAACAAAAGAGACAGTTATCAAGTGATGCATCCCCTTTCACCCAGTCCCGGCATCTGGCAGCGAAAGGCTTATGGACCTAGCCGAACCTTGATCTTATTGGTTCTTAGCCTGGGACAGATCTATCCTCCATGAATTTATCTGGTTCTTTTCTGAACGCAGTTATACTTCGGCCTTCGCAACATCCCCAGTAACAAGTTCCAAAGATGTACTTCCTTATGTTTGTTTTCAACTGGCTGCCTAATAATTTCATTGAGTGACCCCTGGTTTTGTGTTGTAAAAAGAGGTAAATAACACTTCCTTTTCACATGCTCCACACAATTTAAGACTTTCCATACCACTATCCTATCCCCCCCAGAGCCATATTAGTCGCTTTTCTAAGATGAACAATCCCAGTCTTTTCATATCGAAGCTGTCTCATCCCCCTAATCATTTTTGTTTCCTTTTTCTCCACCTTTCCCAATTTCAATGTATCTTTTTTGAGATGGACTGGTGGCTGTAAACAAAATTTATAAGACCATGGAAAA
This sequence comes from Pelodiscus sinensis, assembly GCF_052426305.1. NCBI lineage: Eukaryota > Metazoa > Chordata > Testudines > Trionychidae > Pelodiscus > Pelodiscus sinensis. The sequence continues at coordinate 13,100,297 of NC_143073.1, read as the reverse complement.
CTAGGCCACACCCGTGATGAGTGAACATCCAGATAACTAAAATTATAGTGGACCATAGATGTTGCCAGGCCAGAATGTACCGGACTAGAAAGGTTACACCTACAGTTGAAATCCCCCATCATTACTGGCTTAGCTGGTATTGTAGCCTGTCGAATTTCCCTGAGAACTTCGCAAACACCATTGCCATCCTAATCAAGTTGTTAGTTGTATATTCTTACAACTATACTCTTACCCTTCAAGCATGGAATTTCTATCCATAGGGATTCTGTGGAACAGTTTGATTAATTTAAGATTTTTACTTGATTAGATTGTACGCTGGTTTTCACATATAGCACCTCTCCATCACCAGTATGTCTTGCTCTGTCATGCCTATATATTTTGTGTCCTGGTATTACTGTATCCCATTGATTATCTGCATTCCACCAAGTTTCTGAGAGACCTGCTATATCAATATCCTCATTTACTACCCAGCACTCATCTATAATATTTCAAATTTCAAATGATGTTTTAGTACTGGTTGCATGAGAACCCCAACATATATCACTCAAATTGAAGTCCTCCATGATCACACAGTTTATTCCTTACACATTTTAGTAGGTACATAAAGAGACAGACATTGTGTTCACTCTTGTGATTTGATGGTCGGTAGCAGACACCAACTAATACCACATCTTGTGCTTCATCTTTTAGGACATTGATCCCTAAGCAGTCAATATTTTCTTCTGAGTAATCCATGACACAGAATCAGGTAATGCCAATTTTGATATAGAGTATGACTTCCTTTCCCCTTTTGGCCACTAAATCTTTCCTAAATAGGTTATAACCATTGATTTTAATATTCCAGTCATGTGAATCATTCCACCAGGTTTCAGTAGCACCAGCTAGATTGAATTTATGCTCATAAATGAGCAATTTGAGTTCTTGTTTGTTATGCCGTCTCCTTGCATTGGTGAATAGGAAATTCAGAAATGTCTTCTCTTCCTGTTCTTTGGTCGCTTGACAGTTTTGTTCTACACATCTTAATTCCATGCTATTTGGGTGGTCACCTCTTCCCTCTTTTGTTACTAGGTTAACCCCTGTTCTCTCCAGGCCATCCCTGAGAACACTGGTCCTCTTCTACTGAGATGGAGGCTCTTGCAACTAGATAGCCTCCTCTGCCCCCAGAAGGTGGAATAATGCTCCACAAAAATAAAACCCTTCACCCAACACTAGTTACCTAACAAGTGGCTCACCTCCAGACTGATAGTCTTGAGAAGTAATCCGTCATCATAAGATAGGTTAGGCTTGACTTTCTGTCATGTTCTATCTGGTAGGGAAGTAATGGTTCAAAGAGGCTGATTTTCATACAAGCACCAACATTACATTTCTAAGGTCTCTGCTGGAGTTTTTTGCTAACATCAGGCCACCAGACCAACTGTTTAGCTGTCTCCCTATGTTTTGCAAGGCTTTGCTGTTCCTCATGTAGTCGGTCAAGGGTTTCCTGTTGCTGTGATGTAGGTAAGCAGTTAGTTCAACATTTAGCTCATAATGTTCCCTTTTTAGACGTTTCCTGCATGTGATGTCCCTTGCTCAACCACAGAATTTGCTGTGCGATGCTTTTCCACATGATAGGCTTCGTTTATGCTCTTGTTGCTCTCCTATTCCTTATTCCATGTAAACACAGCCCTTTCTGGATCCCTACTTGTACTGCTCTGGATGGGTATTGTTTCTGGATATCCTGAGATATTTTCCTCCCCACATCTATGGCTTCTATAGTTGCTCCTTCTCAAGTTATTCCTAAGAAGAATTTCTTTCTTCTGTATACTGATTTTGGCTGAGATAAGGATCATTTTGGACTTTCTGATAGTCCCTCAGCCCTAAAACAAGGTTGATCTAGACTGTAGTCCCTGTATTCAGTGCCATTCGGATCCTTCCATGTGATCCTGGATGTGCACCATCAGGGGGAGGGAGGAAGCAGGACTATGCCATCATTCTTTGCCCCATGTACCCCACATTTCTCCATTACTGGAGCTTTGCAGCCATGGTAGCCCATTCTGTATGATCCTCTGCTAATCTCTTTGTGAATGAAAAATCCTTTTGATGTACCCAGGATATTATGTTGTCCATCCATTGTCTTTTTTTCTGGGGTTCTTCTGCCATGAAGTTTCCCTTCCAGTGGCTGAAAATATGCATCATCTCCGAATCTCTTGAAATGTGCTCAGCAAATTGAATATTTCCTTTCATAAAATTGCTAACTTTCAATTGCTTAACTCCAATCATCTCCAGTACCTTCAATTGGTTACTCAGTTTATAATATTTTCAAAATTTTTCTATGACGCCATAATTTGAAGCATTGTAATTTATTTTTATCAATAATTTGAATATCTCTTTTTAACTGCCACAATTTAGTGTACTCCAAATGTAAGATTTTAACAGTCAGAATTTAATCTTCATTTTTATGGCCCTTCTCATCAAATGTTTATATTTTCCAGAATGTCTTTCACTTTTGCTATTCTGGTGCTGATTTCAGTATCTGATCTTCCATCTTCTATAATGATGCTTCCTAACTAGCAATAATTTCTCACTTGTTGTATGGCTGTGTCATTCACTGTAATCTTGCATCTTTTCCCCAGGATCCTTGCATGTTATTGTAGTTTTGTTTCATTCACATTCAACTCTAGACTTGCTGTATTAAGAACCTAAGAACGACCATACTGGGTGAGACCAAAGGTCCATCTAGCCCAGTATCCTGTCTGCCGACCCTAACCAGATGCCCCAGAGGAAGGGAACACAACAGGTAATCCTCATGTGATCCCTCTCCTGTCACTCATTTCCAGACAGAGGCTGGGGATACTATTCCTATTCATCCTGGCTAATAGCAATCGATGGACCTAACCTCCATGAATCTATCTAGTTTTTTTTTTAAACCCTGTTAAAGTCCTAGCCTTCACCACATCCTTTTGCAAGGAGTTCCAGAAGTTGACTGTGCACTGGGGGTACGTCTAAACTACATGCCTCCGTCGACGGAGGCATGTAGATTAGCCAGATCAGCAGAGGGAAATGAAGCCGCGATTAAAATAATCGCGGCTTCATTTAAATTTAAATGGCTGCCCCGCTCTGCCGATCAGCTGTTTGTCGGCAAATCGGGACAGTCTGGATGTGACGCGCCGACAAAGAAGCCTTTCTTGATCGGCACAGGTAAACCTGGTTTCACGAGGCATACCTGTGCCGATCAAGAAAGGCTTCTTTGTCGGCGCGTCGCGTCCAGACTGCCCCGATCTGCCGACAAACATCTGATCGGCAGAGCGGGGCAGCCATTTAAATGTAAATGAAGCCGCGATTATTTTAATCGCGGCTTCATTTCCCTCTGCCGATCTGGCTAATCTACATGCCTCCGTCGACGGAGGCATGTAGTTTAGACACACCCTGAGTGAAGAAAAACTTCCTTTTGTTTGTTTTAAATCTGCTGCCTATTAATTTCATTTGGTGACTCCTAGATCCTATATTGTTTATATTCATGTACAAACTCCACTAACTTTGTTAGACATGTTGTATCAGCCAGTGGCACTGTGTCAGCTTCATAACTAAAGTTATTCACCCGTTTTTTCATTCATCTTAATACCATCTTCTGTTTCTTCAATTAATTTAATTAAATATTTGCTATGAATTGTGACTAGTCACATTATAAAATCATGTCTCACTCTTTTCTTGTGCTTAGATTTTCATTTTCATTTCCCATTATAATCTCCAGTCTAATTGTTTTATTGCTGGGCATCTGTATCCATACATCCCGACAGATCTTCATATGTTGAACAATTTGTAGCGGTAGATTCTGTCAAATGTTTTTGGAATGCAATGAAACACAAATATACTGTTTCCCCCTTTAATGGTCTTTGGCCGTGGGCGGCCTCGCTGCCCCCCTACGACTAGTCTCAGAGCCCCGTCACAGGGTCAGTGTGGGATGAACAAACCAACAGTAGCAGTCTTGAGCCAGGCCCTGGGATCAGGGCGGGGTGAACAAACAAACAGTTAAGTAATCCTATGGGTTCTCGGGTACAGGCCTGTCTGCAGGCTGAGCCAGGGGTTGGGTCTCCTTGATGGTGGAGAGCTGACCACACAGGTGGGTTCTCCCTTCAGGGGGAACCTGCCACCCGAGAGAGAAGGGTGGCAGGGGGGACACAGGCCCACTCGCTTCATTGTGTCCCAGCCCAAGACCCTAACGGCGCCAGGGGTCCCGGATAAGCCTTGGGCCTTATCTGGGGCCTCTGCAGCCTCTCGTAGTCACAGGGCTCGCACAGGGGTCACGGCGACCTGAAGCAGTCCCCAGGGCACAGTAGTGGTCCTGGAGGCCCAACCCAATTGTCCCACTGTGGCTGGCGGGGTGAGGCTCTCCGTTGCCTCTGGAGCTTCGGCTGAGCCACCTCTCTGCTCGGCTGCTGGGCTGCCACTGAGCTGGGAGCTCTCTCTTTTATACTTCTGGCCCCGCCCATCAAGCGGTCTTTAGGGGAACTTCCTCCTCCGAGTCATCAGGAGGCCATGCTGCCTCCTTACACCCCCATTTCAATTGATCTCTTTAATGTGAGCTTCCAGTTCATGGCGTTTATTGTGACTTTTCTATGTTTGAAGCCATATTGTTGTTTACTTGCTTCCTTATCAGTCTTTCCTGGCATTCGGTCCTGAACAACTTGCAAAAGTATGTTAGAGGCATGTAAGAATAGGCTGATTGTTCTGCAGTCTCAACAATCCATAGTGTTGTTCTTTCATGGAATTTGGTTACACAGAGAGGTTGTAAAGTCTTCTGGCAATTTGACTGTCTCAAACATAGTCTTCATTGCCTCGGACGGGGCTTTCATGCCTTCATCCCTGATGCTTTTTAACAATTCCATCACAATCTAGTGCTTTTCCATTCAGAAGTATTTTTATTGCTGCCATGATTTCTACATCTATCATTTGCTGGCTAACTTAATTACTCTCTAGTTGAAGTTATTTCAGGCCTATCATGACCATATTGTATGATGATATATTCTCGCTGCCTCTTGCTCTTGTCTTTAGGGTCTGTTCAATATTGTCCATGTTTGGCCGTCAGAATCATATTGATCACTTTTCTTCCGCAGCTGAAGATTCTTTTTGTTGTCAGTGAGCATGCGGGTGGCTGTTCGTTTAGTGTGCTGTCCTGCTCGGTGCAGATAGCTGGCTTAGCAGACCTTGAAAGTAACCACTCAGTGTTGCGAAGTGCCAAAGGCTGGAATGTCGTTGCTTTAGTAAGGGCAGAGATAGAGAGAGTTTGCTGGCTGCTTTTGGGAGTGGTGCAGGGCCAGGGGAGGGGTGAGCCTGCCTTAGACCCCTGCACCACCACCCAGAAGCCACCTGTGGTAAATGGTGCCCAGCTGGAGCCTGCATTCCAAACCCCAGCCCCAGTCCTGAACCCCTCCTGTACCCCAAAACACTGCCCGAGCCCTGAGTCCCTCTGCACCCAAACTCCCTCTCAGAGCCTGCACCCTGAACCTCCTCCTGCACCTCAGCTACCTGCCCCAGGCTTAGCTCAGAATCCCTCCCACACTCCAAATCCTTTAGCCCAAGATCAGAAACCGCATCCCCCTCCCTCGCACCCCAGCCCTCTACCCCCAGCCTGATAAAAGTGAGGGAGGATGGGGGAAGGAAGGAGGATGGAGTGAGCAGGAACTGGGCCTTGGAGAAGGGGTGGGAAGGAGGAAGGGCAAGAGTCTTTGGGGTTGAGGAAGATCCTGGATTGCACTTAAATTCAAAAAATGATCTCATGCTTAAAAAGATTGGAGACCACTGGTCGAGTAGCATGGAGCAGCTTAGACAGCAGCAGGAGTCTTAAGCTGTCCTGTAGGCCACATAAAGGGTTACAATGAGGTGCCCCAACATTTATAGGCTCAGACAAACAACGGGGATGAACAACTTACACAGTGTCTTCCATGTGCCATGACATCTGTTTGTTACTTCCCTTCATTCCTAATATCTAGGACAGTGTTTCCAAATTTTATTTGGCCACGGAACCCTTTTAAACCAAAATGAATTTTGCGGAACCCCTAATAACAGTCTTATATATGGAGCTGAAAAAGTAGACCACACATAATTAAGGATAATATGCTAAACAAGGTCATGAGATCAACATTAATTTAATGCACACATTTAAAAAGAAAAATCACATCATATTAATTTTTTTTAATCATAAAATGTTACTGTAATGCAATTTCCTCACGAAACTCTTATTTTCACTTTGCGGAACCCCGGGGTTCCGCCGAACCCCATTTGCGAAACACTGATCTAGGACAAAACATGCCTATCTTTTGTTCAGTCAAGCCCTCTTATCTTGTACTGAATTGGGGTGTATCCATCCTAGCTGGAATAGATTTATGTAACGCTCTTGGGCCTGGCACGCTAGCAGCATCACATACTGGACAGTGAGGTCGTCAGCCACTGCTTTCGTACATGGCCTGGCTTTGGTTCACAGTCTCTGGTTCAGGGCTCAAGTCTTCCACCTGGCCAAATGCTCCCTCTCTGTACTAAACATATTGGTGATAGATCTCTACCGTTGTTCTCGTTTTCCAATTTCTTTGAATTTCTCATGCAGCCGTGGGCGGCGGATGAAGGCTCAGCTGGGGAAGGCAAGCCTCAGCCCTAACTCTTCTGCCCAAGGCTCCACCCCTGGAGCCAAGCCACGCCCACCCCCAGCCGGATTCTTTCTGGCCACCTAAAGGGCTGGGACTGTCGTGTTGCAGCTCCAGCCCTCTCAGGGGGCCACGGAGCAGGGTTGCTGCACCACTGCCCCAACCTTCCCAGGCAGTGGGGGCAAGGAGGCAGTTTTGGGAAGGCAGTGCCTTACCTTGCCTGTACTACCCACCCACTCCCCATGCATGCAGCCATTACTAATCTGCATTGATTCTTAACCATTTTATTTAGTCTTCAGCTGAGGGAATTGGTGAAATGCAGAGAGGGAGACAGGTCACATTGTCCCAAAGAGAGTCCGTCCTGTGCTGTCCCCATCTAGGCAATGGAATTTGAAGAGGGATTGTATCTCCTTTCCCCCCAATCTCCCAGCCAGGCTAGGTGAATGCAGTCCTTGGCTGTCCACAGCATAGGTTGGTAGCTCTTATGCTTTCCCTGAGAGGGTGGACTGTGAGGAAGGGGTTGTCTGCGGGACTGCACGTCGTACAAGTGCTCCTGGAAAGGAAGAGCAAGTGTGGCCGGGTCTCTATGGACAAATCAAATAATAAAGAGCCAGAAATGTGTGTCCAGACACTCCCCTCCACATTTCCCTATTAATAGCCTTTGAGCCTGGGCATCTGTGCATAATGCTCGCTGGGATGCAGCCAAGAAAAGAGAGAAAGGTGTGAATGTAGGGTCTGTGTCCCTCTGGCTCCAGACAGAGAGAAGCAAACGTAGCGCTTGGCTCTGGAGAGAGCAAGGCTGGGAGGAAGAGAGCTGTGCGTTTTGTACAACGAGGTCAGTGCTCAGGACTCAGAAGTTAATGAAAAGTTTTATGGGGGCAGCAGCCTCGGCATCCTCCTTACAAATGGCCTGGCTTGCTAGCCAAATGAAACTAGGGACCCCGATCGATGTAGCAGAGGGCACTGTAATGAGACCTCTCGGGGGCTAATGTATTCCCAAGCCAGCGTAATGGCAGTTTCCGTGTGTGACCTGGAGGGGGTCACGCTCTACAGTTTGAGCATTCCCCACGCTCAGCATTCTCCTCAGAAATGCAGCCTCAGAAAAGAGAAAAGAAAAAGTGACTCGTGTGACGAGGATTAACCATTCTAAGGTTCAACAGGGGAACTTCTCGGCACTAGCTTTGCAGAGCATGGTAACCCACGGCTCCCCATCTACCCAGGGAGAAACCACAGACCGTGTCCCAAGGGACACGCATTCCTGCATACTGAAGGACATGCTGGAGGAGCAAGGCCCATCTTGGGATTTGTGGGGCTCTGCAGAGAACTATTAACTGGTTCCCCTATGCCTGACAGCAGCCTGAGGGAGAGGGAGGGAGAGGGACGATCTTTTAGAGCTGTGATTTATAATTCAGAAATGGACAGTATATACCTGGGGCTGGCAAATGCCCTGGTAAATGGTTTCGATACCTGTGAATGGCTCTTTTGCAGGTTCAGTGGCTTTGTCCCTTTTAAGTGAACTAGATCCTTTCTGGAGGAAGCAAAGCCGCAGAACAGGGTTAGGAAGAGGTGGGTGGTTGGACATGAAGACTCAGTGGTGCCCCACATTTTTGGGTACCCTATGGCAGTTGTATGTTCTGCATGTGGGGAAGGAGGGCCCTGTGAAGGAGTCACAGCTTGGGGGAAGCAGACTGCAACAGAAAGAGTGTTGCTTTGGACCGGCAGCATTCTGGCTTCCTTCCACTATTATAACTGACCAAGCTCCCACAGAGTGGGAGATGGGGACAGGGCCGCCAGTGAGAAATGCCATCTTCTCCCTAATCTCTCCTTCACACTCATCCGTCTCTCCCACTGTGTCTTGCAGCGGTGTCAGTTCCAGGGTTGTTTCAGGCACAGAGAAGCTCAACCAACGTCTGGCCGCACGAGGACAGGGGGTTTGGCTAACGTGTTCCAAAGTCCAGCGAAGACCAGGGCAGGTTGTAGTTTTGCTCTGGAAATCAAAACATTTTGGCCTTGAAAAATTCGAACGGTTGCTGCTGCAGAACTGCCACATGGAAACGTTCAAAAAACCCCGGAGCTGGCTCCCAAATCATGAGATGGAGAAAAAGATTTTTGGCGGCCTGCCTGTTGAGTTTTGAGTTCTGCTGGCCCTTTCCCCTCCCCCCAGGGCGCGTGAGGCAGCTTCACAGTGTTGTCAGCTCTGCAAGGGGGAGTGACGCAGAGTTGGCGCCTGCTGCAGGAGCTCTTGCTGGGACACTGCTGAGATCAAATCACACAGCTCTGCCTGACGACGAGCAGTTTCTGGCTTCTCCCCAAACCCACAGAGTCTAGTCAATCTGTGGCCACCCCCAGGCGCACAACTGCCCATCACATACCGCAGCAGGGAAACAGGTACATGCTCTAGACCCATCAGTATATTATATTCCACATAACAGATGGAAATTATTCATATTCGTACTGGGACCCATCTCTTTTATCTCCTCTCGGAGGCACCAATATCACTCTCTTCACTCTCTCTTCATAGGGGAGGTTTTCCGGACTGCTGCTCATGGTCCCTACTTCTGCAATCTCCTTTCAGGGATGATCAAATCTGCCTGGTATACAGAAAGTGAGTGCAGGGCACCCCATTATTTAAACTGTGGCATGTAAAGGAGGTAGAATGCAAGCAGTGAGGAAGCGGATAATGATTCGAGGTTGCATTGCTGTCTCTTAATTGGTTTATTTTCCATTTGCAAGCACCTAGCATGGGGAAAGGTGTGAGGAGGGAAAAGGAGCCGGGATGTACTAACAGAAGCCAGGCAAGAGGAAGTGTAGGGGAAATACGGAGAGGAGGGAAGGAAAGGGGGAGGACAGAGCACATTTTAAGCAAAGTGACCAATGGAGGGAAGGAGTCGGAGAAATGGATCAGTGAGGAGTTAACAACAAGTCTACTACACAAACTCGATTAACAAAACAAATGCCTGCCAGAAAGTTCCCAAGTTCAGACAGGAACCACACAGGCACCAGTGCATGGGTTCCTGGTGCCAGTCTGGATGGCACAGGTGTGCTGCCAGAGCTCACTCCATGCACAACCTCTTTCTCCCAGCTCAGGAGATCAGAAGGCAAGTGGAACAGCAGTCCTGGAGCGAAGGATGGATTGGGCCGGGAGGCCTGTAGCTGTCCCAGTCAGTAAACGGAACAGCAATGATAAGTGAAATAGCAGCACACGGGGCAGTGACAGCCAATGCCAGAGCAGGGCCCTGCGACAGCACATGGGGTAATGACAGCCAGTGCCAGTACAGGGTCCTGTGACAGCACATGGAGCAGTGACAGCCAATGTCAGTGCAGGGCCCTGAGACAGCACACGGGGCAGTGACAGCCAATGCCAGTACAGGGTCCTGTGACAGCGACAACCTGTGCCAGAGCACACAGCACACAGATAGTGAGCATCACAGGAGACCCCCCCCCCCCCGACCAGTGCATAGACCTAAATGACTGCTTTTTCTCCAGACAGGATTCCCTCTCTGGTTCAGCAGCTCACCTGGTACGTCAGCATCTGAGTGACGTGTCCTTACCCTGTGTCTTTCCTGGGTGAGAGGCAGGGCTCTTGCTAGGTGGCAACTGGCAGTGAAGTAGGCAGTGCTGGGGGCTAACAGCTCTTCTGTATCTATCAACTGTTCTGTGGGTGAGAAAAGGGCCAGGGGGCATTTCTTTTGCTCTGAGGAATTTACAAACCCTGGTTGGATTTGCAGGTTGTTTCACCTGGGACTCGCTCTCCATGTGTAGCCTGAACTCTTCCTTTTAGTCCTGGAATGTTGCTAACTCCCCCCTCCCCCCCCATCATTCCCCATCAAGGTGCCACTTTAATTTGTGATGTTCCCTTTCATTGGTGAAGGATACATGGCCGGGGGGCTACCAGAAATCTAGAATCATTCAAAAATATTACCGCAATGTTCTTCTCACTGTACTCACAGCCCAACAGGGCAGCCATCACTGGGATGCAGGGGGAGCCAGCAGGCCCATGCCAGGGGACCATGAGGAAAGGCAAGAGTCTTGAGATCCCTGAATACATTTTGGCTGTGTCTAGACTGGCCAGTTTTTCTGGAAAATCAGCCACTTTTCTAGAAAAACTTGCCAGCTGTCTACACTGGCCGCTTGAATTTCTGCAAAAGCACTGACTTCCTACTGTAAGAAATCAAAGCTTTTTACGGAAATACGATGCTGCTCCCGTTTGGGCAAAAGTCCCTTTTGCGCAAAACTTTTGCACAAAAGGGCCAGTGTAGACAGCTGAGATTTGTTTTCCGCAAAAAAGCCCCGATCACGAAAATGGCGATCGGGGCTTTTTTACAGAAAAGCGCGTCTAGATTGGCCACGGATGCTTTTCCGCAAAAAGTGCTTTCGCGGAAAAGCGTCTGTGCCAATCTAGATGCTCTGTTCCAAAAATGCTTTTAACGGAAAACTTTTCCGTTAAAAGCATTTCCGGAAAATCATGCCAATCTAGACGTAGCCTTTCTGTGGTTTTTTGGCCACAATGGGCCTCAGAGGCAGAAGAATGAAACGGGAGAGAGGCAGGGAGCCTCCCTCCCTGAGTGAACAAGACTTGTACAAAGGACCACAAAAGCAAAGGGGGACGCCCAGACATGCACACATGCAATTCAGTGAAACTTCTCGGCATGACAAGATGTAGAAGTGTTGCCAAGAGGCAAGCCACGAACCACGGGGGTCTCTCTCACAAGTAGGTCTGTTCCACCCCAGCTGAGATCTCTGCAGTGTGTTTAGGGTTTGGTACCCTCCTCCTGTCTGTCTGCAATGTCCATCACTGTTCTCTCCATCTCTGGCTTCTCTCGCCATCTCCCAGGGGCAGGCCTGGTTCTCCTTCATTGCTTCCTGATGAAACAAGTTTTTTGGCTCCTGATCATTTGAGGAAATCTCTCTCTGTATTTGGGACACTGTCCAGAATGTGTCCTGCTGACTTTGTGCCCATTGCTCCTGTTTAGGGTTATATTATTTGGGTGTGTCTAGACTGGCAAGATTTTGCGCAAAAACTTGCAAGCTGTCTACACTGGCCACTTGAATTTGCGCAAGAGCATTGACTTTGTAATGTACAAAATCAGTGCTTCTTGTGCAAATACTTACACGCTCCTGCTCGGGAAAAAGCCCTCTTGCGCAAGAATACTTGCGCATGAGGGCCAGTGTAGACAGGGAAGAATTGTTTTGCGCAAAAAAGCCCTGATGGCTAAAATGGCGATCGGAACTTTCTTGCGCAAAATCACGTCTAGACTGGCCACGGATACTTTTGCGTAAAAGCATCCGTGCCAATCTAGACGCGCTTTTGCGGAAATACTTTTAACGGAAAAACTTTTCCGTTAAAAGTATTTCCACAAAATCATGCCAGTCTAGACATGGCCAGTGTGTCTCCTAGCTTGTCCTCTAGTCTTGGTCACTGAGTAGTCTACACAGAAACTGCACATATTCTGTTGGCTATATCTGTATGAACTGGTTGTAGCAGGCTGGCTTGCATCTGTGTAAACCAGATTTAAACCAATATAAGCCTAGGTCTACATTAGACCAGGCAGGTTGGCTTCAGATATGCCATCCTTTAGCAGAGCTGCCGCAGCGTCTACACGGTGGGAGGCCGACGGGAGCACACACTCTCATCAGCTTCCCTTACTCTTCACGAGATGAGGAGTATACAACACGGGTGGGGGCTGCCCTCAGTGTCCCATCTGGGGGTGTGACAGGGCGCTTGCCCTGCACTGGCTCTTTAAGGGCAAACCCCAGCCAGGAGCAAGGGTTGGGAGTAACGCCCCAGCTGAGGCAGGCCTCATTAATTAGGGCCCAGCTGGGGCCTATAAAAGGAAGAGAGAAGGGGATGATGGGCTGCTGCTCTGGGAGGAGAGCAGGGAGGGCCTAGCTGCTAGGGGAGCAGGAGGCACCCTGAAGTGAAAGCAGGGCTGGGGAAGCAAGGCGGAGGTAGGAGGGCTTGGGCCAAGTAAGCTCCCCGGCTGCCAGGCCTGAAACACGGCCCGTGGAGTAACAACTACCACCAGAAGGGGGCCCTGAGACTGGCGTGGGCACTGCCGGAGGGCAGTGTCCTGAAAAGGATGCTGTGACTGGGAGAAAGAGGGGAGATGCCAGTGGAAGAAGGCACCCAGCAAAGGCGTGAGAGAGCTAATTCCCAGGACAGCCAGCTGGTGACGCTGTGGTGGTGAGTCGGCCCCCTCACAGGGGGTCTACACTAGACACGCTAAATCGAATGTTAGAAGATCGCCCTCTGGAGGTTCATTCTTCTCTGTAGTGTAGACAAGCCCTAAGTGTTTTCCACACAAAACTGTACTGGCTTAACTAAATCAGTATAAAATCCCACTTATAATTAAAGGGTTTGATAGACTGGACCAAATTCTGTATTGGATGAGGATCTGCGTTAGGCTATGTCTACACATGCACCACCACAGCAGTGTCGCTGCAGTGCTTCCGTGTAGTATAAATGGGGTTCTCCCATTGGCAAAGGAAATCCATCTCCCTGAGAGGTGGCAGCTAGATGGATAGAATGCAGTCTGTCCCAGGGCTTAGGTCAGCACAGATACATTGCTCTGGGTTTGACGATGCTGAGGTAAGTTCCCAGTATAGACAAGCCCTTCGTTTTGCACATGCAATGAGATCACCACTGGTGCAATCATTCTGAGCAGGGGTCTGGAGCAGTCCAGCGCTGTGGGTTTGATCTTGGGCTGTAGTTTTATGCCCTGGCTTGGCACATTGTGCCTTTTGCAGGGCTGTTTGCTTTGCTGGATGGGGCAGGGTTGTTCAGCCCTAGGGCACGATGTGAGTGGAGTGATATTAGGCTTGGATCTCATTTTGATTCGGATTTTACTGTTGACACTAATGCTTTGGGGGTGACGCATTTGCTGCTTTGGCTGAGGTTCCAGAAGACACTGAATAGCCTTCCGTATAAGTTGTTAGCAGAGGCCCAATCGTGCTCGGTCCTCATCGGGGCTGGCACCTCTGTGCACACAGAAGATTTGTTTGCAGAATGGCAGGGTTTCTAGTGGGGTTTTAGTCCAATCAATGTGATTATTGTGACAGCCTGGCCTTAGACTTCACTCCCAGCCAGTAGAATGGGTTGGATTATATCACTGAATAGCTTCAGCAGCAGCTTTATTGGATGTTTTTATCTACCTAGTGGTTTCTTTATGACATAGAGGCTTGCAGAGCTTTTTCCTAGTAATGCTTTTATAGCCAGCCTGAAGCTCCCTGATGCATTTATAATGAGTCCCATGTATGTATAATTTAAGGTTTGTTCAATCTCTTTGCCTCAGTAATAAAAATGTCACTCTGGTTTGGTTGTGGGTTTTTTTTTTTCCGGAAAGACCATGACTTTGTTTTTTCCATGTGTTGTGGTTTGTACTAGAAGATGTAAGTTTCCCTGGATTCCCCCTCGAATAGGAGACTGTCTGCCCAGGTCATCGTCGTACTTTGGGGAAATCACTGATGTATCACATGTAGTGAGCTGGGTTGGCCGGAGATACCATTTGTTATTTCCCTGTCTTGTTGGAAACTGTTTGTATGGTTTTTACTTTTACCTGGCCTGGGCTGGATAGTGCATGGTTTTAACAGAGTCCATGTTTTTTTTTTCCCCACCAGGTCAATTTTGGGGTGATTTAATGATTGGGTCAAGGTGCTAATTAGAAGCCTATGAAGCACAGGAGCCATTTGCCCTGGGCTTTGTTTTTTGCATATTTGTCAATGAACCTCCATGGGACAGAGTGCTTGTGACAGAGTGAGGGAGCACAGTGACTGAGTGAGCTGCAAAGGCAAGGAGAATTTGCCTGCAGGGGGAGAAAGCCAAGGGATTATAACATTAGAAAGGCACCAAGTGCTGCAAGAAATGTAACTGTCAGGGGAAAAAAACAACCCACCAATGCACCTAACAAATGCACCCTGAATGTGGGGCACATAAAAAGCCCAGAGACTGAAGACCAGCCGCAGGGTGGGAGCTACCTACTGAGTGCAGTATACAGGATTGCTAGCCTTGTGGGATGTAAGCGAGTAGAAAAGCAGTCAATTACCTGATAAGCCTAAGCTTTAGCACGCAGTCAAGTCAACTACTCGACTATTCACTCCCCCCCCCTCCCTTGCTAGAGGCAGCAAGTGGTGAGGGGGACAGGAGCTGGTGCTGGTAGAGCCAGCTTAAAAGCCAGTTCCTCCTAGCACTGTCTCTTCCTTCCCCATTGAGGGCGAAGGATGTCGTTCTCTATTTGCAAGTTATAATTGATGTAAAGCTGAGCTGTTACCAGCTTAAATTCTGTAAGTTCCTCTTACGGTTCCCCCTTCCTGAATGAATGCATGGTGTGCATGGGAAACGAACGTGCAATGGGTGATGAACTTTTACTCACCTGAACTTGAGTGCACATGGCCCCCTGCACAGAGTGCACATGGCCCAGCAAGAACAGTCAGGAGCTGCACATGGCCCGTACATCATGATCCATAAAAGAGAGAGAACCCGAAAGAGGGATCACCAAGCAGGACTTCCCGAGGGTGCCCTTTGCTCGGATCGCCTGGCCAGTGAATCGGTTCTGGGATCATCACGGGAAGAGATCAACAGCAAGAATCTCCTCATGAACTCCTGGTGCTCAGCCTGTTTTATCAGACTGTAAGTGTGATTGCAGATAGTCTCCTCTTTCCCCTCCTTCCAGAGTTGGTTAAAGCAATTAAAGTCATTTGCTGTCGTTACCTCGTAGTCCCAATCCTTGTTCGTCCAAGGTTATCTGCAAGTAAATTTGTATCTCCCAGGGTTCTGCCTTGAACCTTGGGAGATACACTGCTGCCTCAAAGCAGCCTATACCTGCGGCAGGCCCAGGCTCACCGTGGGCAACCCCTATTTGTGGGGAGGGTCCCAGCTCCCCATTGGGACACTCCGCAGACAGGGGCTGCTGGACCCGGCGTGAGCCGGGATTGAGCAAACCCGGCTCAGTCCTGGCTTGTGCCGGTCTGGGACTGCTGTGGCTCTGTTCCAGCTCACGCCTGTCAGGGACCTACACCCGCTGCGCCTCTGCACTTTAAATGTAGTAGGACCCAAACTGCCTCCACACCTGGCACTTACTACATTAAACTAAGGAGTTGCAGCGGGGGATAGCCAGTCCAGAGCGTCTTCCCTTATTGACCAATCATGTAGTTGATACAAGTTATATCAACTACACAATTAGTCAATTATCCCCCTCTTATCATCCTTATTGTGGTCTGGTGGTGGTGCTGTGCATGTGGTTCAAACAAATGGGCTGTGTCTAGACTGGCAAGTTTTTCCGCAAAATCAGCTACTTTTGCGGAAAAACTTGCCAGCTGTCTACACTGGCCGCTTGAATTTCCGCAAAAGCACTGACGATCTCATGTAAGATTGTCAGTGCTTTTGCGGAAATACTATGCTGCTCCCGTTTGGGCAAAAGTCTTTTTCCGAAAAACTTTTGCGCAAAAGGGCCAGTGTAGACAGCAGAGATTTATTTTCCGCAAAAAAGCCCTGATCGCAAAAATGGCGATCAGGGCTTTTTTGTGGAAAAGCGCGTCTAGATTGGCCACGGACGCTTTTCCACAAAAAGTGCTTTTGCGGAAAAGCGTCCTGCCAATCTAGATGCACTTTTCCAAAAATGCTTTTAACGGAAAACTTTTCCATTAAAAGCATTTCCGGAAAATCATGCCAGTGTAGACGTAGCCATGGTGTATAGGCTCAAGGTCAGCATGGCCAAACTGAAGGAGATAGAGGCAGAGCTACAAAATCAGAACATTCAGTAATTATGGGTGATTTCATCTACCCTCATGTTGATAGGCTAAATGCCACCTCAGGGTGTGCTGCAGAGATAAAATCTCTCGGCACCATATAAGCCTGTTTCTTGGAGCAACTAGTCCTGGAATCCACAAGAGCAGAGAATTCTTGGTCACTGCAGAGGACATGAGGGGAGATACTCAAATCAGAGCAAGTCTTTTGGGTGATAAAACTGTCCCAGAGTGATCTGTCGCCAGAAAAGATTTTAGAGCAAATGGATTAACTGAACAATAATCAGTTTGATCTGAGGAAGTGGGTCTGGCCCACGAAAGCTCATCATCTAATAAACCATCTTGTTAGTCTTTAAAGTGCTACATTGTCCTGCATTTTGCTTCAGCCCCAGATGGTATCACTCAAGAGTTCTGAATGAACTCAAGAATAACACTGCAGAACCTGTACCTATCACTGAAATCAGCCTCTGTAGTAGATGGGCTACAGAATAAATGTTGGCACTTACAGGCTAGTAAGCCTAACTTCAGTACAAGGCAAACTGGGAGAGACTATAGTAAAGAACAGCATTATTAGACACACAGGTAAACACAGTTTTCTGGGAAACAGTCAACACAGCTTTTGTAAAGGGAAGTCATCCCTCACCAACCTATTGGAACTCTTGGAGTGAGTCAATAAGCATATAGACAAGAGTGATCCAATCATGTAGTATTCTTGGATTTTTCAGAAAGCTTTGGACAAAATCCCTTACCAGAAAAGCTTAGGCTATGTCTACACTATAGCCTCTTGTGCAAAAACATTTGCAAATGAGGTGAAGTGTGGAATATCGCCATGCTTCATTTGTATAATTAATGAGGCTTTGTTTTTGCCCAAGAGGTTTTTTGCACTAGAACCATTCTTTCTGGAAAAAAATGTGGAAGAACGGCTCTTGTGCAAAAGTGGAGCCTAACTAATTATGCAAATGAGGCATCGCAATATTCCACGCTTCACCTCATTTGCATATTTCTTGTGCCAAACAGGTGCAGTGTAGACCTAGCTTTAAGGTAATTAAGCACCCATGGGATAAGAGTGAAGATCCCCTCATGGGTCAGTAACTGGTTGAAAGGTAGGAAACAATGGGTAGGAATAAATAGCCAGTTTTCACAATGGGGAGAGGTAAATAGAGGGGTACCTCAAGAATTGGTACTGAGATCTGTGCTGGTCAATTTATTGATTAATAATCAGGAAAAGAGGGTAAAAAGTGAGGAGGCATATTGCTGATATCCTAAAATTATTCAAAATAGTTAAGTCCAAAGGCAACTGTGAAGAGGTACAAAGGGATCTCATAAAACTGAATGATGGGACAACAAAGTGGAAGATTAAATTCAATGTTAAAGTGCAAAATAATTCACATTGGACAAAATAATCCCAACCATGTAAATTGAGCACTTGGGCAGCCATTCAGGAGAGATTTAAACTTTGCCCAGCTGATTAGCAGAGTGCTCACAATGACCACAGCCAGCAGCATGTGTTTCTATTGGTGGTGCACATCCTCATATGCCTTGGTGCATGTAACAAAATTTATTCCGCACCCACATGCAAAAATAAAAAATAAAAAAAATTGAGGGACCGCTAGCAAAGGTAGATAGATATACAAATATACACTGTGATGGAGTCTAAATTAGCCAAAAAGAGAGATCTTAGAATCACTGTGGGTAGTTCTCTAAACTTTAACTCAGTCCACAGCAATGGTCACAAAGGCAAACAGAATATTATGAACTATTAGGAAAGGGACAGATAACACAGTAAATATCATAAAGCCACTGTATAAATCCATGGGGTATCCAGACCTTGGATACTACATGCAGTTCTGGTTGCCCCATCTCAAATGTGGAAATGGGAAAAGTTCAACAAAGGGCAACAAAGGTGATCAATGGTATGGAATGGATTCTGTATACGGAGAGACTACAAAGATTTAATTAACCTGTGGAACTCATTGCCTTAGGATGTTGTGATGGCCAAAAGTATAACTGGATTCACCAAAGAACTGGAGTGGACATTAGCCCAGATGGTCAGGGGTGCAGCTCCATACACTGGTTGACCCTAACCTTCTGGCTGCCTGAAACCAGGACAGGAAGGCAGGAGTGGATTGCTCCATAAGTTTCCTGTTCTGTGGCCTCCCCCCGAAGCTCTGGCCCTGACCACTCTTGTAGACAGGACGCTGGGCAAGATGGACCATGGTCTGACCCAGTCTGGCAGCTCTTATGTCTTGCTCCGTATGTGCAGTCTTGGAGAGAAAATTAATCTGGCTTTCATGGGCTGTGCCATGGCCTGTTGGGTGCCACACTCTCCTTTCCCTGAGCAGGGTGTGGAAATGCTGCTGCTCACCCAGTCGCTTCTGCCATTTGGGTGGCTTATACAGCAGTTTTGTTTGACGATAACTGAGCAATTCTCCTGCCAGGCCATGTTTTGGCAAGGGCTTGGATTGGAGCGGGAGATTGGAAAAGTCCACTCAATGCTGCCACGTGTGTCGTACATTGTCTGGGCTGCATGATTTCCATGCAGGCGCTTAGACACCCATGTGCACACCCTCAGCTAGTCTCACGTGGTCCACATGCAGGCGATAGCTGCAGGAGGGATCCCTTACACACATTTCTTCGTTCTGCATTCCCGGTCTGGGCCTCACCTGCATTGCTGTCTCATTGCGCCGACTCCTGCTCTCCCAGGGTCTCTCCCCACAGCCGGCCCTTTCTTGCCCCATCTCTCAGCACAGGCAGAGCCCCTCAAGTGCTCTTCTGGCTCCAGTACCCGTCTGTGCACATGCAGCGTGGTGCACAGAGGGCTCTCCATGCTCGCTGGGCTGTGGGTGCCCTTCCTTCCTGGCTCCGCACTCAGCAGAGTCTCCCTGTCCTCTACCTCTTCGAGAATTTTCCTCAGTGATGAATGAGCTTTGGAAACCTTCCCAGAGCTGTCACCGGAGCCTCCGAGCTGCGGCTAATTGAGTCAGATCTGCTCCGGCAGAACAGCGGGATTAATCTGCTTCTCTACTGAATCCGCTGCCATTCTGAGGAAGGGAAGGAGGGAGGGAGAAAGGGAGCGAGTGCGGAGTGGGCCATAGGAAGGGGCAGAGGGAAGGAGGCTGGCTGGGTGGGGCATGGCTGGAGGGGGACTGAGCGGGGTAGGAGGGTGGGGGAGGGAGAGGAAGAAGCAGAAGGTGATGCTATGGCTCCTCCTTCTGGGTCCCCTCTCTGTGAGGGACACAAGTCCAGGCTGAGATGCAGGTGACCCAGCTCTAGTGCTGCTCTGGCTGTGGATTGAATTAGTGCAATTGTAACCCACACACCTAGTGTGGTTCACTGTCCCATGCAATGGCACCTAGCCCACAGCAACAGATAAGAACAAGAGACCTCTACAGCATGGCTAGAGAGCCAGCTAGCTTTTAACTCAAGGGGTAGAGGCTCCTATACTAAGCTCCAGAGGTCCCATGTTCAAATCTGCCAGGAGGTGGTGAGACAATTGCGTCTGCAGCCACTCTGGGCAGCAGTCCCTTGCCAGGGCTGGAAATGCTGGTGCTGGGGAACCAATAATGAACACAACCTTTGGCCCCAAGCTCCGATTCCACCTTCAGTTAAAGTCTCTGAGGGTTCAAAACATCAAGTCCCCATCAGTGACGGGGGAGCACTGGATAGGGGGCTCCCCAAGTCCAAACATTTCTCTAGGATTTAGGAGCCCTCTCCCAAGCCCTTCTTCTCCCAGCCCCCTCCTCAGGCCTTGTCTTCTCCTGTGGACACCCCAGCCACCTCCTTGTTCACTTGCCGGCTTCTGAGGCTTAGCCTGCAAGCCAAGCTCCACCCACTTGGAGGGCTAGATGACTAGCTGGAGCAACACAGGATTAAGGCACATTTGGCACGTGCCTAGCCGCTGACACCCAGAACCACGTGGGGAGCTGGGGACATCAGAAGCTCAGTGTGACTGGAATGCCATTTCTAGCCCTCATGGTTGTGAAGAAAATCTAGTCCGGGTGGAAGTGCTACCGCAGCCAACGGCAGAGCAGGCACAGAGAGAGCCAGGATTGAAGCCGACTGGCCTCGCCTCTTCATGGAGCAAACCTGGCCCCTGCTGCTGTTGGGGGTGAAGTGGAGGGGCCTGGGAAGGCTGGAAGGGGGAATCTGGATGCTCTGCGGAGTGGGCTCTCCATTGGTTTGGGGCTCACTCTTCTCTTTGGCTCTGCATTTGGGATTAATGGGGGGGGGGGGAGCAGAGTGGATGCTTTTATAAGTTCCAGCACCAGAATAGAATGTCAGTCATGGCAGACAGATGCAAAGCTGTGATCTGCCCTTTTTCCGTCATGCTCTGACCAGCAGTGAAGCAGTTGCAGCATCTCCAGTAGATTGGCTTCCTGCTTCTCACCTTCTCAGGCCAGGTCTACCCTGGTGCAGAAAATTGATGCAAGGTATTATGCAACTTCAGCTACATGAATTGTGTAGCTGGAGGGAATGTACCTTGCACCCATTTTCTTGGGCAGTCCTGAGAGGTCGATGGGAGAAACGCTCCCGTCGACTTTCCCTACTCCTTGCAACAGCCTTCAGTGTTCAATTTAGCAGGTCTTTCCTAGACCTGCTAAATCGAACCCTGAAGGATCCATCACCAGAGCATCGATCCTCCAGTAAGTGAAGACATGGCTTCAGATGCCATCTTCTGGACGTGACTGTTAGCCAGCTTCCTTCCTGCATAGCACTCCAACGTTAGCGTTGTGGTTGTGTATCACAATGTGACTTTACAGCAGTAGCTATGCATGAAGCAGGGGGTAGTTATATTGAGCTGAGAGTGTTAGAGAGAGCATTAGAGCTGGCATGCTCGGGAGTCACAATGATGCTGGGCTAATTCTTGGAGACTGGCCCTGCCTTCCATGCAAACATTGCCTTGTGAGTGCCTTGTTTGCATTACACTGGGGCAATGTGAACAGCAGTCACTGTAGGTTAACAGTGAATTTTGTGTGGGTACCACAGTGCCTGGAGGCAGTGTTCCCTGTAAGCTGTGCACTTGTGCGGCCACTCAGAAGAGACTCCAGTGTCGCTCAGCTCAGTAGCAAAGCACTCAGAGCTAAGTTTGTGTTTCTGCTGGTGGTGCACATTCCCACATGCTTCAGTGCACATAAAAAATGTATTCCGTGGATGGAAAAAATCTGCATGTAGATGTAAAAGATTAGAGGGAATGTTGCCTGAGGGGTACTTAAAGAATCCAAATATAATTTGTGCTGTATGTTTGTAATGCAGTGATGGGAACTGTTGGAAGCCAGACGGATTGCAGAGAGGGCCAAATTTTTTTTCCAACACGTGTCTGTTTCAAAGAAACCATTTTGATTTTCCCAACATTTTCTATTTTTCAAAACTTGGTTGGTATTTTTTTTAACTTCTCTGTGTTTTGGATATGGGGGGGGGGGGGGGGGAGGGAGGGAGGGGTGTGGTGTATGTGGTTTGGATTCCTCACCTTAGCCAGAAAATGGCATTTTCCAAGATTTTTTTTTCTGAAAATGTTCAATTTCAAAACTGGAAAAAAAGGTTTGAAAAACATGATTTTTTTAAAAATGAAAATTCACTGAAAATCCGTCCATTTCACAAATCAAAGGAATAAAACTGTCTGACTCTTTTTTAAAACATTTTATCTAGTTTTGGCTTAACTTTTTAAACAAGCAGATATAGGTAGATTTAGACGGTAGAGATGTCAGAGCAAGCAGTGCTTAAAGTGCACCTGCCACAATAAGTGGCAAATTTCTCAGAGCCAGGTGGCTGAGTGGTGCATTTGTTTAGGGCCATCTGTGGGAAAGCCAGGCCCTCTGATTGGTTGCTTTTTTTCTAGGAAGCAGGCAAGTGGGTAAAGCAGCCAATGAGTGCTGTTGCAGGAAGTACGAAGAACTCTCCCTCGCTCCCCCACCCCTTCCGTATGGGGGAGAGGAAGGAGGGAGCAGAGCGAGTCAGGCAGCTTTGCTTGTTCTTGCTCCTTTGCTTCATGCGAGCATTTAGAAGGTTCCCTCTTTTCTTCCTCCCTCCCTGCAACCCCACCTGCCTGGGAAGGGCTGGAGAGGCCCTGGCTGCAGTCCCCCCAATTTGAGAGAAGGGTTGAAGACTAGTACCCAGAAGCTGTAGAAGGGGTAGAGGGAATACTGAGGGTGGTGCAGAATTGAGGGGCTGCCTCAAGGAGGTAGAACAGATGTGGAGACCTCAGGGCGACAAGATTAATTTGGTGGTCGGGGGCAGAATTATTTGCTGGACTGAGGGGAGGGTGATCAGCTACACACTATTTTAGGCCGCTTTAAGCACCAACCACTATTACACAATCAGAGTGAGACGGCTTGCAGGACCAGATGCACAGGGACAGGACTCGAGAGCCTCCAGCAGCAGATATATTCTGAGACAAACAAAGCATCTCTGCGTTTAGGAGCTTGGCTAGAAAGCAGTGCTCTTCCCACTATGGGTCAAAACAGGGGCCTCACTTCAGAGGGGCTCAGAGCAAATGTTGATTTGCCAGAATTTCCCCCAATCCCAGGTAGTAATTAAGGCAGTTCACAGATCTTTCATTTTATTAACCTGCAAGCTCCTGGCCCAGGTTGTCTGCTGAGCACAGGTCTGGATATCAGGGCTCTTGAGCATCTGCCAAGCTCCGGTTTAAGGGCTACTCCAAGATGGGCTAATTCAACAGTCCCCACAGGACATGGTATCAGCTGAGGAACCCTGCAACACACTCTAGTCGCACCTCTTCTCCCCTCTCTGCCCTTACAGCATCTGCTCTGCAAGTTGGGCAGGGAAAAATGCTAGTTCCCCAGAATAGAGGAATATGCTCACAGCTAGGGATATACCACCACTTTTCACTTTCTCTGCATGCCTGAGGCCAGCTCTATACTAGGCCCGGAAGGTTGGCTTAAGGTTCACAACTCCAACTATGTAAATAACGTAGCTGAAGTCAACATTCCTTAAGCTGAGTTTGGCGCTGTACTGGTATCGACCGGGGGGTGCTCTCAGCATTTGACTTAGCAGATCTTAACTAGACCCACTAAATCAAACACCAGAAGATCTATCTCCAGCACAGTAAGTATAGCTGTGGCTTGAGTGATGCAAAGCGGGCAGAACCCTGAAAGCATCAGTTTCAACCTGTGCCCACTTGTTGCCCTAGTCTGCACTAGTTTTAGTAGTATAAAGGTCTGGTTCAGTTTGAAAAAAACCTAGGTTCTTCCAGCAGATAATACTGGGAATTGGCTGCCATGAGAGTTCAGAAGCTTTTAGCCTTCTGCTGGCTAAGGGGAGGGGTGGAAGCCCCATTGTATGTGTTGTTTAAAACTAGACTGGAAAAGTTGTAGCAAATGTATTATAAGGTGCAGGGCAATGTTGGACACTCAAAGAATTTGCCTATCCCTGCACCCAGCTCTCTCTCCCCCAATTGTGCTACTTGGATTTTTAACGGCTCTCAGTGGAGCTGATTACTGTTGCTGTAGTGAAACAAGTTAAACACAAGAATTTAACCCAAGTCTCCATGGCAGTTTGAGAGAGAATGACACCAGCGGTGAAAGGGTTACATCAAGCACAAAGCCCCTATGTAAGACACGGCAATACATTAGGCACTACACATTCACAAATGCACACAGACAGTTCCTTTGCTGGCTTCACACAGGGCCTGCCTGGCAAACAGGGAAGGAGACTACCAATCTATGGATGGCTCCTCTTCTCCTTATTCATTCTTCTCAATTTTCTGGTCTGATCCCCCAATGCAAGGCCTTGGTTGCCTCGGAAGCTCTCTGGTTCACAGTCCCACAACCCCCAGGGTGGAGACTCACCGCCTTCTTCAGGTGCTCACATTAAGGAATCCCCAATGCCAGTAATTTACTTTGCTTGATTCTTAGACTCTTTTTCCCTCTCAGAGCCACGTGTCTTAAAGGCCTGCCCAGTGGGTGCGTAATGACTAATTTTTACCTAATTAGTATTTCAGAAGGGGCTAGGAGAGGTGTTACCCCAAATCACCCCACTTTTACTCCCTCAACAGTCATTCACTCTGGTGTTTGAGTGATGTTCTTGACATCAAGTCACTCTGGCTGGCCAGATAGGAAAGTTGCAGTGCAGTGCCCTCATATGACATTTACTTTTCCATGGGCCCATATTTACTGGCCAGTAGGTCCAGCATTGATCATGCCTGCAGTCCAGTCCATCACCCTCGCCCATTCTGTTCATCAAGTTGACTTTAGTTCACTTCTGTTTATAGAGAACCAGCTCCCAGACTTCTCTGTTATTTGGCCACGTTGAAGTCATGTCAAGTTATGCTCATCCATTCGGTACGGTCACACAGGCACCCCAACAGGCAACACTGACCCCAGGAGATGGGAAGGGTGGCACTTAGCAGGTCATTCCTCACACCGAGTCCCAGATTGTATGTTCAGGGTCATTCTGCTCCCAACCAGACCTGACCCACAGGATGCAGAGGAGCACAAATGCAATAAAGAAAATTCAGCTTTGGCAGGACACAGACCATGATCTGGGTCATTCTGGGCTCCATAGGGCTCACAGATATTTTAGGCTGTGCTCCTGGTCGTTCTGGCCTAAGCTTTGGTCTGGGCTCAGGCTGGGTTATTTTTGGAACACTACTTTTCACTCTGGGTTCTCTTTCAGCCACAGTTGGCCCGTTCCCCTCCCCTCTGCTGTCACAGCCCGTTTTATTTACTGGGACTCTCAACACGGTTTCTTTACTTATCAATATTGTTGGTTACATTTCATAGTCCCAAATGTAAATAACTCTAATAGCATTTCTTCCTTCTCGGCCGTAAAAGAGAGGAGCTTCCTGTATACGAATTAATTGAAACCGAATAAATCAGATCTGGCTGCACAGGGCATGTGCTTGAGGAAGGACGCCATGTTCCAAGGATATTCCCAGAATGCATCTTGCCTTTGCGGCTACAGGCATCCTGGTTTGGTGCCGCTGCCCAAACTTCCCAGCTAATCACCATGAAACCAGCAACCCGCCAGGTTAGCTGATTCTCTCCTCTTATGTCCAGTTGTCCCATCTGGGTCAGAAAGGAACAAGGGTGCACAGACACTTCTGGGCTGGCTGCTCTATACGCCCTGTCTGAACTCCAGTCCCCTGTTTCCAGAGAAGAGTGGGTTTAGAGCCAGCCTGGAACCAATGAACACACAATACTGTGCCCGAGCACTCCAGAGGGAGCTGCCTCATTGCTTTCATTCAACACCCATTGTAAAAAGGCTGCAAGGCAGCAGAGGGTGGCTAACACCCAGTCACTCCCTGCTCTAACCATTGGCCTGCACACCCTCTCCTGTCTGTGTTGCTGCCTTGCTGCAGATGGGGTGATATTTGAAGCCTGGGGAAGGTCTGTCACTGCTGGAGAAGTTGTACCTAGTGAGAGATTTTCCTCTTGGGCTCAGTGAAACGTTTGGATAGCTGAGCTGTTCTTTTGGATTTGTTCAAGGTAAAAATCACTCTTCCCCTCACCCCGGAGTCCTGCTCATTCCTGGCCATTAAGAGTCACACATTCCGTAATATTTCAGTGTGCAAAATTATCCCCAGGGATTTGCAGTTACTGCCATGCACAGTGCAATTACTGCGGTGGCTGGAGGCACGGCAGCTGGAGGGAGCCTTGATATCTCTTGCAGGGGGACAGGGAGGGGGGAACGAATAGCAAACCAAGAAGGAAGGTGCAAGCTGCCCTGTGCTTTCTGGGCCTCCCTCTTTACAGGCTGCACCCAGGTCACCAGAACCATAGACCCAACGCAGCACAGCAGTTGAGAAGCGGAGCCCTAGCTTTTGGAGGGTTTTTCTTCCTATGCTAATAAAGGCCGCTTAAGGAAAGAGCTTCTGAAGAGGGTCATAAATCTTTGATGAGGATTCATTAATGCCCTGAGTGAAAACCGGACTGGGTGTGAATTGAGCGGGTAAGCGCTGGCGGCAGGGAGATTACTGTGTCAGAGCCAACCACTGCTCATTAAGTCAGATCCCAGGGAAATTAAAACGATTAGGGTATTTACATCTGTGACTATGACATTTTACCAACAATATTAATAAGTAAAGAAACCTTGTTGAGAGTCCCAATAAATAGAACAGGCTGTGACAGAAGAGGAGAGGTGGGCAAGATGCAGAGAAATGGGACACAGGAAACAGCAACTGCACAGGAAAGAAACGCAAACGGCCTGGCTGTTCTCCTCCTTTCCCCTTTCCCCCTGTTTCTCCTGATTTTAGGTTGCTACGGAAGGGGCTGAGTGGGGGAGTACTAGTACTATACTAGGACCTTTTCCCGAAATATCCTCCGCCCCCAGTTCAAATTTATAAGTGGTGCGTCCACACTACCAAGCCCATTATTTCAAAATAACAGGCTGTGGAATTCTAACTCTGTACTCCTGCTTTTCACAAGAAGTAATGCTAATTCAGAAATAGCAATTTCAAAATAATGTTAGTGTGGATGCACCGGTGCTGCAAATTCGAACTTATTTGCCTCTGGAAGGCCTCCCACAGCATCTCAGAGTGCTTCCTGGAGCACTAAATCTGAGGTAACACATTAATGGAGCCTACCTCGGATTAATTTCGAGGCTTCCCCATAGTGAGGAATTTGTTAAATTGGGAGTTCTTAAGTCAAATTCAGTAATTTCAAAGTAGTTTCCTCATGTATACATGGCCTTAGAGTAAAAAAAAATTCCGGATCTCTAACCTAAATAAATTCTTCTTACTCTATGTAAAAGTTTTATACAGTGAAAGCTCATCACATAAGCTCCCTTTATCAATGAAAGAGAGATATTCACAGTGGTTGCTACACCCAGGTAACAATTATTTACCCTGGAAGTGATGGTAAACAAAAATGATTTTATTAAATACAAACAGAAGGATTTAAGTGGTAAAAACAAACAGATTTAAGTAAGTTACTAAATTAAAATGAATCCGACACATAGCTAGTTCTAATCCACTGAGAAACTTTTCACATTCAAATTCTTACCCTAAATAGCTGTTCTTATTTCAGGCATAAGTTTCAAGTCAAAGATGATCTTTTACTCTGACTTGGGTCTCCAGCCCTCTTTAAAGTTCTTTATGTCCTCTTAGGGAAGTGATTCTCAAACACTTTCGCCCATGGGCCACCTGGATCAATGCAAACCTTTCCACGGACCACCAGTTGCTAATGGAAACTCCCCATTAATAACATAATTACGCCGGAGAAATTTTGCTAGTGTTGCAGCTAAGGAGAATGGTTTAATTTAAATTATTAAACAGATTAAATGTTTTAATTTTCTCATGTTAGTTTATCAAACTTCATTTTAAATACAGTAAAATATTAATTTATGTTGAACACAAAAGCTTTCAATGTTTTCTTTATTGATGGCAGGGGTGAGGAATCTTTTTTGGATCAGGGGCCACTGCCTCACAGAAAAATCAATTGGGGACCATACAAGTGAGAAGCAAAAAAAATCCTCAAACACACAACCCTCGCTGATGTGGCCCCCAAATGAGACACATCACTCCTCTGGCACTCTTGCCCCATAGGGCAAGGAGAAGGGACCGGGAGGACTGAGGTTCAAAGCTTCCCATGGGCCAGATTTACTTTTCAGGGGTTCTGGAGTGAGTGGATTTTGTGGATCCCCTTAGACTCTGGCGTGGGGGAGAAAAATAAGGTGTTCATTGTGTGGGACAGGGCTGCCAGTGAGTGTGATAGGATAAGGGTGCAGAATATGGGCAGGAGGTAGGTGCAGGAGGGGGTGAGGGTACAAGGTCTGGGTAGGAGGTAGAGTGCAGAAGCAGGCTGGGAGTAGAGTGTCTGGCCAGGGAGGAGGGAGCAAGAGCAAGGAAGGGTGCAGGAGCAACGGTGGATGCAGGAGTAGGTGTCTGGCTGCGGGGGAGGGTGCAGGAGCAAGGGAAAGTGCAGGAGCAGGCTGGGGAGGTAGGGTGTCTGGCCAGGGAGGAGGAAGCAAGAGCAAGAGAGGGTGCACGAGCAACAGTGGATGCAGGAGCATGCTGGGGGCAGGGTGTCTGGCTGCAAGGAAGGGTTCAGAGTCTGGCCAGGAGGGAGGGTGCAGGAGCAAGGGAATGTATAGGACCAAGCTGGCGGTGTGGGGTCTTGGTGGGGGGCAGAGAGTGAGTGATGGGGATTAGGGTGCAGAGGTCTGTGTACATGTGACAGGTGTGCAGCAGTACAGGTCTTTGCCATGTGATCATAGAGGAGGTGAGTTTCTTTCTACAAAGCCCAGGCTGGATGTGAGCACTCAGTGTTCAATATCTAGACACAACAGGGTCAAGTCTTGGCTCGAGGTATAGCCTGTTTCCCAGCCCAGGATGCCTACTAGCCTGATCCATGCCCGTTCAGAGAGGCTTTCGCAGCAGGACTGTACTCTGGATGCACAGACCCAGCGCACATGAGGCTTTTGGGGACCCATGTCCCTGCAGGAGGGTCCCGAGGCTCTGACAAAAACAGGTACAACAGGAGGAGCATGGGGAGAGGTAGATTCTTACCCATGTCCCAGCTTGTCTGCCTCACTCAGCTCTGCTCAATACCCCCCTCAGGATATGCAGCCCTCCAGTATTGCTGTCCCCCCCTGTGGTGGGGTGATTGCCCCATACTGGCCAAGAAGGAATTAAAATAGGCAGGCAGGAGCTGCCACAGAGTCCTAGCCAATCAGAGAGAGGCTTTTAAAGAGCCAACCAGAGGATGGCTTGCTGAGGCAGCCCTGTATAAAAGGAGCTGCTCAAGCAAGACATAAGCAGTTAGCCCTGACCAGGGAAGGTGTAGTTGGGCTCTGAGCTGCAGAAGTGCCTTTAGGAGAGTAGGGCAGGCCCAGGGGGGCTAGCGAAGGAGGATCCAGGCTGATACCTGTCTGCTGGCCTTGCTACAAGGGCCAGGAGAGTACAAAGGGTCACGGGAAGTGGCCCAGGGAAACAGAGGCAGTGAAGGACAGGACAAGTCTGCCGCTGGAGGGCCCCTGGATTGGGACCCAGAGTATGGGCGGGCCTGGGTCCCCCCATTACACCCTATCTTGCCACCAATGTGTGGCCCATATGGGCTGTGGCTTGCCCCTGAGACAGAGGGTCTAGACTTTGGGGCCACAGTTGGCCACATTAGCAGCTTCAGGACTGCTGAGACCCCTCCAGGCACGAGTTCTCTATCGTGGGCACGGCTGGAAGGCAGTGTCCTGAAGAGGGAGCCGTGGTCCTGGCACACGCATGGGAGACACCTGTCAGAGGGAGGCACCCTGCAGCCCACAGAGCTCATTCCAAGTGCTACTAGCCGGAGGCGCTGCAGCGGTGAGTTGACCCCATGACACCCCAGCAGCCGTGGCGAAGTGAGGGGAGGTCAGTTCCCCCAGGCACCATGCTAGGGGGACATCAATTTAGTCCCCCTCCCCCCCCCCCATCATCCCTCATTTTACCTGCTCCTCTTCCACCTGCCGCCGCTGGAGCCTCCTCGCCTCTCCCGACTCTCCTCCATCTCCACTGGCAGGTTAGTGCATGCGGGGGCCCAGACACAAACTGGAGGGGACAGGGGAAGACACAGTACAAGCCCCCCCCCCCGTGTCGGGCTCATCTGTGTGCCAGGTTCGGGGCCCTGCCACACAGCGGGAGAGGGGGGTTGCTTTTGCCCCCGGGCGCGTAACACCCTCGCTACGCCTCTGCCCAGTGGTCCTACTCACCCCCTCCCTACTCCAACCCTGCCAATCCACCCTCACCAAATTGTAGCTGCCTCTATTTCTCATCGCTAGCACCTCTTGCTACTGCCAATCTTCCCCCACCCGATAGCTGAGGCCCTTCTGTCCTGATCCTCAGCCCCTGCTTTTACAGTCCTGGGCCTCTCTTGAGAAGAGGCTGCTGAGATTTTTGGAAGGGAAAATGTACCTGGGCCACCAAGGGCCAAGAGGACTCCTCCACTCCAAGCACAAGAAGAGGAGTCCGTTTCCAGGCTACTCAGCCAGTGGGTCCCCAAGCCTCTCTATGGGACAGGAGCAGAATTGTTGTTTTCCTTGCCATGTGCAAGACCATAAAACCTGACAAGTATTGATCTGATCTCTAATGCCATCCGCTAACTACTAGCAGTGCTTAAACTAAGATAAGAGCCGGCTCCAAATGTCCCTCCCTCCCTCCCTGTCCAGGGTGGCCAGGGAGGCCTGGAAAGACAGAGAAGAGCTGTTATTGATTCTGATGTTACTTCATCTCCAGATTGCTAAAGCTGCTGCTCCCCTCCCCCTGCATTAGGGACTAATTTTAGAATCGGAGGAATTGATAATGTGGTTATGTTCATCATGCAAACCATGCCATTTCCCGTCTGAGGCAGCTGCTCTCGGCTGGGAGGCTGGCTGGGATCCTTGGCATCCTGCACACCCTTGGTTGCCCCTGAAATGCGGAGTTCCCCCTCACCCCCATACAAGAGAAACACCTCCCCTGCTACCCTTGTCTCGCACTGCTTTTCCCTGGCCGGGGATCCAGGGCTGGGGAGTGGGAGAGTTGGAATCCACCAGAGCAGCTGTGGATGGGGGTGTCTTGTTAAACCCAATGTGGGGAAGCCCCAGAAAATCATGCACAAGGTCTGCCCCTTCCCACACTGAAACAAGGGTACGGGTGCCAGGAAGTCCGGAGAGTCTGCCAGCCCCAGAGTGCTGGAAGCTGTGAAAGCAGCCCAGTTTTATTACGTGTGTACCCACATGTGCGTGTAGGGGTACTCATGGGGGTGAGCACATTGGTGAGATTGTCAGTGGCAATGAAACTGTTTTTAGGGAGGGGGTGATGAGCCTGGACCTTGCCGAGAGCTGACACATGCCCCCCTCCATCTGTTTGCGCCTCTTACTGCCCCAGTCACACCTAGGGCTGCCAACTTTCCTGGACTGGATGGACCTGATGCCGCTGCTGCACCTGGCATCCAGGAGCGCTGGAAAACTAGCCACTGCTGTAGGCAGCTGCAGAGCCCCGGGCCAGCAGGAGGAACCTGAGTGGCAGTGAAGCCTCTAGGGCTGGTGCCTGAATCCCAGAGATACGCCTACTTCCCCCATCTCTGGTAGTTGTATGCATGTGTCTTTGTATGTAGGTTTGCACAGTATGTAACCCACACACCTGGGGTGTGTCTAGACTACATGCCTCCATCAACGGAGGCATGTAGATTAGCCAGATCGGCAGAGGGAAATGAAGCCGCGATTAAAATAATCGCGGCTTCATTTAAATTTAAATGGCTGCCCCGCTCTGCCGATCAGCTGTTTGTCGGCAGATCGGAGCAGTCTGGACGCGACGCGCCGACAAAGAAGCCTTTCTTGATCGGCACAGGTATGCCTCGTGAAACCTTCATTTCCCTCTGCCGATCTGGCTAATCTACATGCCTCCGTCGACGGAGGCATGTAGTTTAGAGGTACCCCTGGTGTGGTTCACTGTTCCATGGAATGACACTTAGACCACTTACAGTGAGAGATGAGAACAAGGGAGCTCTACAGCTTAAGCTGAGCACCAGCTGGCTTTATAGCTCAACCTATAGAGGCTCCTACACTAAGCTCTAGAGATCCCAGGTCCATAGCTGCCTGTTGGCAGTTACACAAATGTGTGTGTGTGTGAGCACATGTGAGGGAAACCTGATGGAGGGACATAGGTGTGTGTGTTTGTGTGTGTGTGCGCGCGCACACATGTGCAGGCCTGTTCTAAGGGCTGTCTGTGTGTATGCATTTGGAGAGCCTGTTCTGAAGGCTAAAGGGTTGTGAGCATGGTGGGGGGGGGGGAAGGTGCAGGCCTATTTCAGGCTGTGCATGACATTGGGAGAGCCTGGGCCTTGCTTAGAGCTGGCAGATTCTCATCCCTTCTCTCCATGTGATGAGCCATTGTGGGGCTTTCTGGCTCTGCTGGTTGCCTGTGGCCCAGGCCAGGTACACTCCTGTTAGACCCTGTTTTAAATGGCAACACAGAACCTTGCCTCCACCTGCTCTGGGCAGGGTGGAGGGTGGAGCCCGTGGCAGGAGCCCAGCCACAGGCTGCCAGCAGAAATACTGCAGCTTGGCTGCAGCCCGGCGAGTGAATTAGAGCGGACGGAGAAGCAGGGAGTGGGCGCAAGCCATGAGCTCAGAGCTGCCTCTGCTGAGACCAGCTTCTTAAAGAGAAACCCCAGGGAACGTACCCCAGGCATTCTGCACAGCCTTCTGCCCTCCCAAACCTCTGTCCTTGCTTTCCACACAGGCCCCATCACCTTCTCACGCGGCTGCTGCCTGAATACACGCCCACCCTGGGCGCAGCTACATGGCAGCAGGCCCCCCCCCCCCCAGAGCTGGTGCACTAAACACAGCAGCATGGGGTGCTGGTTAGGGTGGTGCCTCACAGGGTGTGGATAATCTGCAGCTTGCAGGGCAGTTAACGAGCCCCAATGGAGTTCCTGGCAGGGCTCACGGGCCTGTTCTTCCTCAGACCCAACGTGAATGCAAAGCAAACAGAGCGAAGTGTCCTGGTCACCTCCACCCTGGCCAAAGGCAGGGCTCAGCTCCATGCCCAGGACAAGACTCTCGTGTGCATTCCTGCTAACCAGAAGCTCTTGGCCTCTCTCTCTTGCCCTGACAGTTCCTTGCATGGCACTCATCGCTGACCCCTGCAGGAAGCCTGGTTTGAGCACCCCAGCCTGTTGCATGGCTCACAAGTTTGCAGGCCCTGCAGCCAGTTCTCAGCTCCGGCACTAGTGACCCTTCCAAGCCCGTCTGAACGTGGAGAGGGTGACATTTTGTCAGTATGAAATGCTTGAATTCCATCCACATGTACCCCATTCCCGGCGTTTATTTTCAGCCCCCGAGAACCCAGAGTGGCCACCCTTTGCTCCAGCGGGCAATTCTTACTCCTGCAGCTAGCCCCTTGTTTTGTACTTTTATCTAAATGGCTTCATCCTGTTTGCCAATCCCCGGCAGAGCATCATCTGCTCCTATGGCCAAGGTGACTAGCACACAAACAACTGTTCACACAGACTGTCCCAGGCACAGGAATGAAGTGAGTTAGCACTTAGTCACCACACAGACCGGCCTTGTAGAAACCCTTAAAATACAGCACTCAACGCACCTTTCCGCGAAAAGGGCTCCGTGCTCGGAAGTGGCCAGCCATTTTGGATGCCTAACTGCACACCTCCTGGGCCAGATTTTCAAGAGTTGAGCACATAAGTATGGCCATACTGGGTCAGACCAATGGTCCATCCTGCCCAGTATCCTGTCTACCGACAGTGGCCAATGCCAGATGCCCCAGATGGAAGGAACACCACAGATAATCCTCATGTGATCCCTCCCCTGTTACCCACCTCCAGAGAAACTGAGGCTAGGGACACCATTCCTATCCATCCTGGCTAATTGATGGAATTGCCCTCCTTGAATCTATCTAGCTCTTTTCTGAATGCTGTTAAAATCCTCACTTTTACCACATCCTCTGCAGAGGAGTTCCACAGGGTGACTGTGCACTGTGCCATATGAATACCACCCACAAGGTGACATCAGTGAGACCTGGAGAGCTCAGATTCTCTGAGGGACAGGCCTGAGGTGTCAGATCAGCCCAGCCTTAGGGCAAGGTGAGCAAGGTGATTTGCCTAGGGCCCCGTGCAACCTGGAACCCACCTGCTCGCTTGCTCCCCTGGCTGGGTGATGCCTGGCTGCATGATGCAGCCCTTGTCAGCATGTCACCTTGGGCCCCGTAAACTCTTTGACTGGGCCTGGACTAGCCTCTCAAAGTCAGAGGCTACATTTGACAGGGCGTCGCCCCCTGCCCAAACATGCCAGGACCAGTTAGGCAAAGTCATCTATTTGTCCCCAAACACGTTTCTTTCATTCAGTTCAGAAATTTCAAATGTTTTCCCCCTCTGGCTACTGGGCACACAAGCAACACTGGAAGAGAAAAGGGCTTTGGGGAAAACTAAACAAAGTGGGAACAAGTCAGGCTTGTACTGGAAATCTTGTTACAGCCTTAGTTTAGGAAGCGACTGGGAATTTCCCTGGCATGGAGCCCCTGAACCTCATGACATTCCCCAAGAGACACTGACCGAGCATTGGAATGCTCAATTAACGTCAGAACAGCACCAGTGACGGCCCAGTTCTGGCATTTTTTAGCCTATATACTCCAAGAGAACTTCCATTCCAGGCCAGGGAGTCTGTGTATTTTTTTTCTCACGTGACTTGTGCCCTGGACTGTGCAACTTGGAATCTCTGGTGTGGGTGGAATGGCTGAATTTCTGGTACTCAGGACCTCAAACTTCTGAAAAAGGAAAGAGCCCCTCCTTATTCCCTGAGTCAGGAGCGTACTGGCAATCAAAATAGGCCTGGGAAATGGGTTGAGAACGGCCCTCCCCATGATGTCACCCCTGCGTGCCCCTCAAGCCCCCTCCCCCAGCGTCATGTCTGGCACGCAGTGCAGGTGGCGGGTCAGGCTCTGCATGCCGCATACAGTGTGTGCGGAGCTGCTCGGAGTGAGGGGCAACAGCGTGCAGACACGATGGCCCACCGGACGACAGCCCACCGGGAAATTTCTGGTATCCTGCCAGGCCAGTCCACCCCTGCCCTGAGTGCTCTGCAGGGTGGGCTGCAAAATTCAGCTCCACTTTTCTGCATAAGTACCTCTGGGGGTGCAGGAAGATCAGCGACTGGACTTTCTGCATGGGAACGCCAGCAGCTTTCACAGTAAATGCACTTCTCCTGGTCTCCCCAGCGGCTGCCACTTACCCCATCTGAAGGAGGCTGGGCTTTGCATTGAGCATGCCTCTAACCCCCCTCCTTTGCAACTGCACCCCCAGCTCTGTCCCAGCCAGGCTTTCCTAGAGACAGGACACACAGCAGTACTCAAACTCTGTGAGCCGGTGGGGGGATTTGACTGTTTCCTTTTTAATGGAATCGGCTTTTCTTGTTTGGCAGGAGCCAAAAAAAGAAACAAATGGATTTTGCGTGAACTTCTAAAAAACTAATTCACCTTTTGTGGGGGCCTAAGCCAGTGCCATTTGTTTAGCTCTGTCTCGGGAGTGGAGACCAGCAGAGACACGCTGGCCAATTTTCAGATAAGAACAGCACAGAACTCAGCTTCATTATGTAAGGCTTCCTTTGCCTTGGCACTGGGGCCGGCTGGCTGGCAGGGATGCAATGCAGCTCTAATGTCCATTAGGAGAGGGAGGGAGTCCAAGCAAATTCCTCTCTCTGTCTCTCTCCCAGCTGACACTTCCAAGCAAGATTCCTTTTGTCCTTTGGAGGGACCTATTTATGCAGGAGCCAGCAGGGCCGGATTAAGGTGCTCCGGTCGGGGAAGCAGGGTAGGGGAAGACCCTGAATAGAATAGACTCTTCCCCCATGGCCCAAGCCCTTCCACTTGCCATAACAGTGGTACCCCTACTTTTCTTCCAGGCAGAGTCCCCTTTCTATCCTCAGTAGCAGCAGTAGGGACCCCACCCCCTGCAGCACCACCACCCAGGCGCCCATGTTCCCGGCAGTACTTATCCCAGAAGGCAGGGTACTTATCCCAGAAGGTGGGGGATAGCTTCTAGGGGCTGGGCTCACTTCACCCTCCTCCTCCTCCTGCCCCATGCAGAGGCCTGAGGTTGGGGGTGGCAGGGCTGGGAGTTAACACTCCATTTAGATGCCTGGAGTAGGTTCCCCCTCTGCAAACGAGTGTCTCAGGCGCTCTGCAGTCTCAGGAAGGTGTTGCTGTCAGTTACGCTCAGGCCTTATTCTCAATCTTTTCTCTACCACCCTGAGGACTCGAAATCTGCTTCTGGTGGGGGAAGGGCAGCAGCAATTGTGATGCAAACTCAGGCCTCTGGGGGCCATTTATGGGTGGTGCCTGGAGACCCTCACTGAGGCAAGAGCCCCACTGGGCTGGGGACAGAACAGATCCACCGCAAAGGCTCATGTGCACAGCAGCTGGGAGCTGTAAGTCTCCACTTGGGTGCCAGGCACATGCTCTCTCTGCTCAGGCTGGCACCCAAAAATAGCAGTGTGGTTGTGGTGGCTCGTGGCTGCCCCAGGTGGTACCCAGAGGCTCGGGGGGGGGGGGGGATTGTACTTCAGTGTTTAGCTCAAGCCTCTGCCTTATGCCTCTGCAGCCAAGTCACTGTCCCCAGCGAGCTAGCTGGAACGCACAGCTAGCTCATCTCTGGCCATCTGCCGTGGGAACCCCCTGCCCAGCTGTTGGGTAGATGGAAGATGTTTCTCTGAAGCAAAAAGAAGCTGGTGCCTCCAGAGAGCAGCCTGTGAGGTTACACACCATGGCCAGAGGCAAGGGCACTCCCACCTGAACAGACCAGCCAGCTGTGGAGGGGGGGAGGGTGACGTGCAGGCCAAGCAGCAGCTGCAGAGGGCATGGCGAGCCCGGAGTCCTTTGTGAGTTTGTTTCTTTGTGGGTGTTGGGGTGGTTCGCTGGGAGGGGGGGATTCACTAACAAGAAAGGAAGAAGAGGGAAGTGAGAATGGTGGGGGAAGTGGGTGCAGAGGGGTTGGAGCAAAGAGCCAACTGGTCACGTGCCTGACATCTGCAGAGCTCGCCTGCAGCCACTGGCCTCAGCTCCTGCTGGTTCTGCCTCTGAACTGCCCTTCAGAGGTGTAGTGAAGGTGTTATGCACCTGGGGGCAAAGGCAAAATTTGTGCCCTCCTGCCACTGCTGTGCGGCTGGGCCCCGAACCTGGAGCGCAGCTGAGCCTGATCTGGGGGGGAGGGGGGGGGGGTGGAGCTTGTACCATGGATTCCCCCACCCACTCCAGTTTGGGGCTGGGCCCCCGCATGCACTAACCCGCCAGCGGTGATGTAGAAGGGTCAGGCTGGGAGCGGAGAGGTGGGGAGGAGGCTCCAGCTGGAAGCGGCGGGCGGAGGAGGAGCAGGCGGGCCGAGGGATGATAGGGGGAGTGGAGGGGACTAAATTGGTGCACCCCAGCATGGCGCCTCGGGTAACTGCCCCCCCCCCCCCATGCTCCTCGCTATGCCACTGCTGCCCTTCCCAGCAATTTCTCCCTCCCCAGCTCAAGTGGCTGGGGGAGAGCTGGATGGGCTCAGATGCCCCTGGGGAGAGAGCTGGGGGCTCAGGTGGCTGGGGGGAGGGTTCCCTTGACAGATCTGTGTCCATGGGCACTGGAGGAGGCTTAACCTCAGGTTGGCCTCAGCTCCCCATAGGAGCTAGGGCTCCTGGAATGGGGCTTTCATGCCTATAGGATCTGGGACAGTCCTGAGCACCCAGCCTGCCAGCCTATCCCCCCGAGCACAGTGGCCTCGGAGGGCAGCATTTCTCAGCTAGGTGCATGGGAGGTGTTCGCTCTCCTCCTCCCCACCCCCAGTCTCTGCTCACACAGCAGTTCAGATTTGGGGCATGAATGTGGCATCAGCACTGAACTCGCTGGTGGCGTGGGACCTGCACAATTCCCCACCCCGGCAGAAGGGGCAAGAAGAGGCATCTAAGCAACTATTTCTCACCCATGGGGTCAGTCTTTACAGCACTTCTCCAGTCCTGGTCTTTTCATGAGATGCCCCCACAGGCATCCTCCGTAATGGAAGTTACCTTGTGGCCTTTCTTCTTCTCTTACAGTCGCAGGCCATTTCCCCTTCGCCTACGAGGTGTCCTACTCAGAGACTTTTCTTTGGGTTCGGCCATCTTTGTAAACCCTCACGCTTGTGGCAAATGCTCCCCTGCTGGGTGTGATTCACTGTCCCATGGGAAGGCGCTTACAGAGAGAGAGGATGAGTTTGCTCTACAGCCATCGCTGAGAGCCAGCTGGCTTTTTAGCTCATGCAGCAGAGGCGCATGCTCTTAGCTCCAGAGGTCCTAGGTTTGGTTCCATCTGTTGGCGTTACGCTTGCACTGGCCCAGACAGTAACGTGGGCCAGGCTAGCTCCATAGCTGCCGATGGTTCTCAATGGTGATAAGTCAGGTTTGAAGCCTCAGCTGACAAATTTCATTTCCAAGACGTTTGCAACGCAATAGCTGATGTGTTACCGACGTCCCCAACTCTTTCCCATACAAGCAGCAGGCGATACCCAGGCCAGTCAGCTAATTCTTTGTTTTTGGCAGAGAACATACACCACCACCTCCTTCCATGACTCTGTTTTTCACCAGCCCATTGGGATGGGGATCATGGGGACTCCTGGGAATGGGCTCTGTGCTTAGGATTTGACTCAATGGCTGCTGTGATCAATAATAGCCAGATTACCCCAAATCTGCGAGCACCATTTCTGCATTGCCTGCAGCCACCGGTTGTGACCCAGGGATATCAGGTGATTCTCTAGAATTTAGGTGGGTCTCCTCAGGGGAATGTGGGTGCTAGTTACAATACCCAGTGCAGGCAGAAAGGTCCTTATGGTGTACAACTCCTGGCATTGGGACTGCTTCTTCCTGCAGTCACCTGTGGGCTGCGACCTTCGCACAGTGTCGCATTTGGGAGCCCTCGGAACACACAGGGATCCTGAGGATTGAGAGACACTCCCAGTGCCCCACTGCCAGGGGGCTGCTGCTGCTCCTGGGAAGGCAGGGGAACCCCTAGGATAATGGGGAACATTTCTTACTTCCCTTTTCCTGTAGTCATCGGCTTTTCCTGTAACTTCCAGCCTTGGACTCCTCACCCAATATCACTATTAATAGCCAGCCACCAGGCACAGAGATAGCAGGAAACATCCCCACTGAGGGAGGGCCAGGCGGCTATAAATAGCCCAGTCTGTAATTATCTCCAGAACTATTTGTTAAAATGGGCAAGTACACAAACAAAGCCTGGAAATGCCAACGCTTCGTTAATGTAAACCGTGAGCGAGCTGCCCCGGGCCGTCAGGGACCTGAGCCGTATGCAGAGCCGGTGCGAAGAGGAAGAAGGGGCCAGGGAAGCCCCTGGCTGTGCAAAGGGGATTGATGCAAGAGCCTTTGGCCTCCTCTGTGCTCAGTGTGCTGGGCAGAGAGATGGGATTGCTCTTTCTGCACCTTTGGGAGCACCTGAGAAGGAGCAAGGAAGAGGAAGGGCCAGGCCTGCTCCTCCCCCACACCGGCTCATGGACAGGGGACCTCTGGGCTGTAGCATCTGCATGGAGGGGAACTCCTGAGCCTCCGTGGGAGGGTGTGGGGTGGCGCAGCCTCCCTACCCAGTACATGAGGGGTGAAGTGCCAATCTGGCTCCCCGGCTCTGCCCCATTCAGCCTTTGTACCTGGAAGCAAAACTCGCACTGCAGCCCCTGAGCCGAGACGTCCTGGCAGCTCTGGAGTGAGGGGCATTGGGAATTCTAGGTTCTCCCGGCATCCCAGCATGGCCGGTGGGGACCAAACCGGCAGAGCCTGGGGCAGAGGGCTGTGTACGGCATGGAAGGTGCTACCCACATCTCATCTCTGGGAGTCTCTGAGACCCAGGGTTATTAGCACTTCAGCAGCAGCTGTGTGAGCCTTGGCAGCCCTACACAGCGGACTGTGTGAGGCAGCCTGGCACTGTAACGGCCTCCCCTTCGCCGTGCTGTCAAGCCCCATGGCGAAGCAGCGGCTCCTTTGCCGTATGCCAAAAATAGCCGAGTGGGACCACAGCACTTTAGACCCTGCCCACAGCTTCCTCCGTCTCCTCCGCACGGCCAGCTCTACGCAGCCAGCTACCAAGCTTATGGCAGGTCAAGCCTCTCAGAGGGGGACCACTTTCCTGGTCTGTTTTTACCCAGGCTAACCCTTTCCTGGTGCAGAGAAGGGTAAGTCACCCTGCCATGACCCTGCACCCCGGGGCCTGCTCTGTGCAGCAGGCTTGTTATGCTAATCAGTGGGGAAGGGCAAAACCTGCCTCCCTCCCTTTCTTTGTGAGTGGTCCCAGCACAATGGGGCTGCCTGACAGCTCCTAAGTCACAGCCCAGGGTAGAAGCGAGGCCCAGGCTGGCAGGAATCAGGAGCTGGAGTCTCATCTACAGCCCTGCCTACACCAGGGCCACTTCACAAAACGTCCCTCCTGTAGAAGCTATTTTATGTTTAGCTAAAAGCCATCTTGTATAACAGAAACCATTTCAGCTTTTTGTCTTTGCACGTAGGCCAAAGTGAACTTTCTATCACCCCATGTGCCAGGCCAAGACAAATGTGCTATTAAAATGTGTTAATTGGGCTGGTTCAAAAAGGAGAGGTACTCCCTCGTACCTGTCCACCATCTTGTTAATAAGGCTTTGCTTTTCCTAGTTTAATTAATTATTTCTGTAATTGGATGCCCTAACGTCAAACTGTTTGGTTAAGGGTATAAAAATACTAGGATTAATTGTATTAGGCAGCCTTACTGGGCCCGGCTTTGCTAAGAC
Organism: Pelodiscus sinensis; assembly: GCF_052426305.1. NCBI lineage: Eukaryota > Metazoa > Chordata > Testudines > Trionychidae > Pelodiscus > Pelodiscus sinensis. Next base: position 13,059,742 of record NC_143073.1, on the reverse strand, counting down.
CACGTTTGGCTCACTTTGCTTTTATTGGCCAATAAAACTGTCTGTTTAGCCGCATAAACTAAGTAAGGCGTTTGCTTCGACACTCCTCTTCCCCCATTTCAGCCCCCGGGCTGTATCGGTGCAGGCCGTCAACACCGGCTTCTTCACTGCTGGGATGGGCTTGCAAATGAAGCCCAGGATTAAAATATCCTGGACTTTATTTGCATGTTCCTGGGCGCCGCCATTTTTAAATGCCAGGTAGTTCGGACTCCCTGCCCGCGGCTACATGTGGCACGGGCTAGGTAGTTCAAACTAAAGCCCCTAATTCGGACTACCATTACTCATCCTGCAATGAGGAGTAACGATAGTTCGAATTAGGAGCTTTAATTCTAGCTACCTAACCCGTGCCGCGTGTAGCCACAGGCAGGGAGTTTGAACTACCGGGCATTTAAAAATGGCAGCACCCGGGAACATGCAAATAAAGCCTGGGATATTTTAATCCCGGGCTTCATTTTCAAGTTCCAATGACTCCATTAGCCACCCGAGTTTGAACTAGGGTGGCAGTGTAGACATACCTGAGCTAGTCTGGTAAGGGGCCCCCTCAGACTCTTCTGCTGAAACTGCCTGTTCCTCTGAGGCTAAATTAGGGATGTAAAAACCCATTTAATTGGTTAACCAGTTAAACGTAATATTTATCCAGGTAATTGATTAAAGGGGAAGCCGGCAGGGAGGCAGCAGCTACCCCTGCCCATCACAGCTGGGCTGGAGTGGCTCCCCTGCTTCAGGAGCAGCCCTGCCTGGCCCTGCCGTGAACAAGGGCTGCTCCGGCAGGGCTGGAACACCCCTGTCCATGGCTGGTCCCATGGGGCTGGAGCAGCCCCCTACCCATGGCGGGCAGGGAGCTGCTCTAGCCCCCACGGGTTAACCAGAACTGGTAAGCATCACTCATTAAGGGTGATATTTGTCAGTTAACCAGATAACCTTTCACATGCCTGGGCTAAATAATGAGGGAAACTGGAGCCGAGGGAATCTGATAACAGAAATGTAGGATCGATTGGATTGCTTCTGGGTGTCTGTGTGGGAGACACGTGCCCACAGTGAGCCAGAGAAGGACTTTTAGCATGGCTCTGAGGAACAGCGGAGAGCAAGTGTTGGGGCAAAATGCAGGCTGGAAAGAGGCAAAGAACCATCTCCTGCTGTTTGACTCCTCCAGCCTTCAGCCAAAAAGGACTTTGTACATACTTTGAAAAATCAACAGGATTGTGTCTGACCCCGGACTGCAACACGAATCAGAGCCTTGAATGCGGTAAAAATCAAAAGGAGTCCTACCAAAAGTGGAAACTAGGTCAAAGGACAAAGGATGAATATAAGCAAATCACACAAGTAAGCAGGGGCAAAATCAGCAAAGCAAAGACACAAAACGAGCTCAGTCTAGCTAGAGACGTAAAGAGTAACAAGAAACCATTCTGCAAATGGATTAGAAGCAAGAGGAAGAGCAAGGACAGGGTAGTCTCATTGTCTGTAATTGTTTTTCCCTCTTCACTGAGCAATGTGGAAGTGGCAGAGGTGCTTAATGACTTCTTTGTTTTGGTTTTCACCGAGCTTGGTGGCCATTGGATGCCAAGCACAGCGAATGCTGGAAAAAAGGAAGTAAGTTCAAAAGTTAAAATAGGAAAATAACAAATTAAAAATTGCTTGGAAATGTCTTCCAGTTACCAGGGCAATATATAGGAGCCCAGGAAACTACACACCAGTCATCTTAACTTCTGTGCCAGGAAAGATAATGGAGCAAATAATTAAGGAATCCATTTGCAAAAATCTGCAAGATAATAAGGTGATCGGTAATAGTCAGCATGGATTTATCAAGCACAAATCGTGTCAAAACAACTTGATAGCATTCAGTGATAGAATAACAACCCTTTTGGATAAAGTGCACGCGGTCGCTGTTTAATACCTAGACTTTAGTAAAGCATTTGATACAGTCTCACATGTGACCTTCTTATAGGCCACATCAAGCCTGCAGGCTTCTTTTGAAAGAAGTTTTTTTCAGAAGAGATCTTCCGAAAAACCTTCTTCCGACAGAGAGCATCCACACACAAAAGCGCATTGAAAAAGCGATCTGCTTTTTCGAAAGAGAGTGTCCAGACTGATTGGATGCTCTCTCACATGGAAGGCCAGGGCTTTTGGTCACCAGTTGCTTCTGAGTGCTGGTGCCGGAGCCTTGCCGAGACACATGCTTAAAGAGACCCCCCGGCCAGCCGTTTCTCTGCTTTAGCTGCGTGCTTGCCTGCCTCTTCAAGGGACAGCAAAGCTCTCCCAGTGCCTGCTGTGGTTGCCCTGCTTTTTTGGACGCCACAGGTTTTCTCTTGGTGTCATGGAGCCGGAGCTGCCCCATGGCATGCGATGGCCCCACACGGCCATGCTGCAGTTTCTGCAGCACTTTGTGCCAGCTGCCTTCCTGGTCCTGACCAAGTTCAACCCCGAGCTCATTCTGGGGACCTCTCCCTGGGTGCGGGAGCTATACTCTGGCAACCACACCCCACAGTAGAGAGGCATTTTTGGAGGCCGGACACCAGTTTCGACTGGTGGGCAGTGGCGTAATGAGGGGGGGGCAGTTGCCCCTGGGTGCCACGCTAGAGGGGGGCACCAATTTAGTCCCTTTCTGCTCCCCCTGTCATTCCTTGGCTCACCTGCTCCTCCTCCGCCCGCTACCTCGGGCTGGGGCCTCCTCCCTGCTTCACCACTCACAGCCCAACCTAGAGGGTTAGTGCATGTGGGGCCTGCCCCCAAACTGGAGGGGTGGGGGAAGATGCAGTACAAGTTCCCCCGCTCCTCCCAGGGTCGGGCTCATCCATGCACCAGGTTTGGGGCCCCGTCACGCATCAGTGGCTGGGGGCACAAATTTTTCCTTTGCCCCCGGGTGCATAACTCCCTCGCTATGCCTCTGCTGGTGGGACTGGCTGGTCATGGAGTGGTGGGACGAACAGCAGAGGCTCCAAAACTTCCGCATGTGAAAGGCCACCTTTTTGGAGCTGCGTGCCTGGCTCGCCCCTGCCCTCCGGAGACACGACATCCACCTGCGGCCCACCATCCCCCTGGAGAAGAGGGTCGCAGTCACTATCTGGAAGCTTGTCATTCCAGACAGTTACCAGTCGGTGGGCAACCAGTTTGGCATGGGGAAGTCCACCATCAGCGGGAAATAGGAGAAGGGGTGTGAGAGGAAGGGGCTTGTGCAAAGGGGGAGGGGGAAGAAAGGGGAAGGCACCAAGGGACAGGGTGGAGGAGAGACAAATGCCAGGGGACCAAGTACGTACAATGAGGAAAAGGGCAGGAGGGGAGGTGTCAGTGGGAGGGGGGACAGGGTGATGCTAGGAGAGGAGAGGGTAAGGACATTGGGGGCTGGAGGTGGAGGTGCTGGGAGAAGGCTTGACAGAAGGGGTGGGCATGAGAAAGGTGAGGATGGAGCAAGACATGTGTGAGGGCACAGAGCTGCATAAGGGGAATAGGGGCAGAGAGTGGTGAGGGGGTGGGCATCAGGGAAAAAGAGGGCAAAGGGGGGAGGGGCAGTAAGGGAAGGGGGAGGCACCAGGAGGGTGCAGGTGCCAGAGGATTCTGGGGGTGAAGCAGAAGGGCAGACACCTGCAGGGGAGGGACCAGCACCAGAGGAGAGAGGCAGGGCAGGTGTGTAGAGGGAGGTGTTAGGAGAGGGGATGAGGAGGGGTAGCTCACATGATCAGAGTGGGGCTATTGGAGGAGTGGGCATGGGGGGGAGAGAAGGGCTGGTGGAGGGGGACAGGTCGCAGGAGGGCTGAGGGCAGTGAGAAGGGCAGGAGTCAGGACAGCAGAGGAGGGTGAGAAGTTGGGGGGCAGCAGGCACCAGGAGAGCTGATGGAGCAAGGGGAGGAGACATGGCAGCAGAGAGAAAAGGTAAAGGTTTATAAAATATTTATTAATAACTTGGGTGCCACGGCGGCACATCCAAACAAGCCACATGAACTCAGTACTGGTGCACAATACAAAATTCATTCTGCTCATGGGAGGAAACTCTTAGGCCATGGGAGGAAACTGGCGGCTTCTTGCACAAGAACATCTTGCGCAAGGGTCCTTGTGCAAGAAGTCTTGTGCAAAAACATGTCCACACTGCACAAGAGCATCCATGGCAGCGTGGACGCTCTCTTGTGCAAGAAAGCTCCGATAGCCATTTTAGCCATAGGGGTTTCTTGCGCAAGAAATCCCTGCTGAGCATCCACACTGCCCTCTTGCGCAAGCGCTTACACTTGTTAGAAAAGAGCGTAGCTCTTGTGCAAGACATCCTCTCCTACCATGCCGTACTGTAAATTTCCTTGTGCAAGAGCAGGCGGGCAGTGTGGATGCTCTGTGGGTTCTTGCGCAAGAACGTCTGTACTTGCGCAAGAAGCCGTGAGTGTAGACATAGCCTTAGAGGGAACACTTCCCCCAGCCTCTCTGCCCCCGAGTTAATGTCACACACATTGGGTTAATGCAATTGCAGGGTAGCTGCATGAGGGGGGTTTGGTGGGGGCTAAACTAATTCCTGTTGGTAAGAGGAAGGTGGAAAAAGTCCTTTGACTTGCCCCTGCCCTCCGGAGACACGACATCCACCTGCGGCCCACCATCCCCCTGGAGAAGAGGGTCGCAGTCACTATCTGGAAGCTTGTCATTCCAGACAGTTACCAGTTGGTGGGCAACCAGTTTGGCAGGGGGAAGTCCACCATCAGCGGGAAATAGGGGAAGGGGTGTGAGAGGAAGGGGCATTGCTAATGGGGGTCGGGGGCGTGGCTAATGGGGCACCACCAAAAATTATACAAACCTGCCGCCCCTGCATGTGCGTCTCTGTGTGTGTTTGTAAAGGCATGCTTGTGCGAGTGTGCATGTCTTCATGCATGTGACTGAGTCTGTGTCTGTGTGTGTCACTGTGCGTGTGTGTCTGTGGCTCTGTGCGCAGGCCTTGGTGCCTGTGTGAATCTGCCTCCTCCCCTGAATGCTAGGCCCTATGCTCATGGGAGCCAACGGCCAGTAAGCTCCCCCCAGCTCCGGTAGGGTGGTCCCACACCACACCCAGAAAGCCCTGGCCACTCCTCCAGCATGCTGGCCCACTGCCTGCTTTGTGCAGGAGAGGCCCAGAGCCATGCTGTTCAGGGAGCCCATTTAGGCATAAATCCCCGGGGTGCAGGCATTTCTGACTTGCACTTTATGGCCATTTTATTAGTGCTATTATGCTCCTTACTAAAGCTCTGTGTGTGCACAAGCTGGAGCAGCCAGGCAAGCGTAACGTACTCCCTAAAGGTGCTGGGAGCAGCCATGAAGCCACAGTGCACACACCCGACCCTGATCATGATCCAGAGTTGCCCAGTGGTCAGTACTGACTTCTGGCTCCACCAGTCTGTTTCCAGCCAGCCTGTGCTCCCTACGGCTTAGGCCTGCTCTCTCCAGCTCACCTTGGTGGTGCAAGGGCTGTCCTGGCCCCTGCTCCATCTAGTCACATGTGCGTGCCTTGTTGCTGGAAATACTTAGCCCAAGACCAGAGCAAGCCAGATATGCAGCAGTGACCCAATCAGGGGAAAGTTACCGGGATGGGTGATCAGCATCCCTGTATCGGGAAGATTTGGATGCTCAGATGAGGGGGAGGGAAGGGGAGGGTGCATCTCTGCACAGGAACTGGGGACTCCTGGCACCAAAAAGGTAGGCACTCTCCCACCTCAGATGGAATTTATGAGTCAAGAATCAATCTGGTGGGGGTGGCCTAGGGCAGAGCTACTCAATTTTGGAAGCCCTGGGGGCCACAATGATACTCACAGCACATGCCAAGGGCCACATCTTAAGTGGGGTTGCATATACATGCAAATATAAATGCAAAAATATGCAAATTGCTTCTTTCACACAATGCCCCGGCGCTCCAGGCACCTTCTCCCTGAGGGCTAGAAATGTTAACACCTTGTACCCATCTGTTCCAACCATCCCGTTCTGCTTGTGTCTCTCAATGCTCACCCCACCTGGTAGACGCCTCGTTGTTGTGGAGCGTGTTCCCAGTGGAGGCCATGTTCAAAGGATCCCACTCACAGGCTGCATGTTGAGCCCCATGTAAAACCAAACAGCACTGCAGGCCGGATACGCAATTTGTATCTGCAAAAATGAGCCACGGATATCTGCATTGACATTCTCAGGTGTGGATATCCACAGGGCTCTGCATATAAAATTTGTGCCTGCATCGCTATGCACAAACATGAGCAGTGGCTATGTGCATCCATATCTGTGGCTGCTGATACTCATGGATATAAAGCGAATATCCACAGATTTGCAGGGTTCTAGAAATGGAAATGGTAGTGGCATGTTTGTGCTGTGGCCCGGAGCTCCCTCCAGAGACCCCTGTTTGAAATGGCTCTTTTATTTATTCCAGAGCTGCTGCAGACACTAGTCAGCAGAGCAGTGTAAGGAACATAAGCCCCAGCAAAGCAATTTGTTCTGGCTGGCTGGCTGATTTAGAACTGTGCTAATTTGGGCTGACTGCAGGACACTGAACCAAACTACGCCCTTTCATCCACAGAGAGCCAGAGGGAGAAGAGGAGGGTGATGGGAAGGGGCAAAGATAGGTCATCGGTGCAATGAGTTGAACAGGGCTTGATTATACTCCTACGGTGCCCCTTGCTAGCCCAGAACTGATGGAGCAATTGTTGTGGGAGAAACGAAAAGTCTCCAGGGGAGTGTAGACACGATTGGGTCAAACATTGCAGAAAAGCATTTGGGGCTAAGACGCGTTTGCTGCGTGGGATCCCGTTGTTTCCCTGCTGGTGAACATTCTGCAGGGCCAGGTTTCAGTCCCACGAATCTTCCATGAGTCCCGTGGCCATTTTCTGGGTCCCCAGTAGAGCCTCCCCGGAGCTCCCAGCACATGAAGTGCCAACAAATCACGGCTATCACTTGGACGGAAAAGGAGGCAAGGCCAGCCAATCAGGAACAGAACCAGCATCACCTGATGCTCGTCAAGACCAGTAGGAGTGGCCAGCTGCACAAACTGCCAAATCCTGGCTGACTTCACTGATGTAGCTCTCCCGCAGGTGGCTCCATGGAGGGAGAGTTCACATCCGCCTCCATTCAGGTGAGAAAAGAGTTTTCATTCTAAGCCCATTTTAACAGCAGGTGCACATTCTGTTTTTTTCCTTTTTTTTTTTAAAGCAGCTGAACATTTCTGGGAATTACCCTTCCCTGCAGAGTGTGGTACAGCCCTGTTCTAGAGGATCCTGGGTTGGATTTGGTTGGTTTATGAACAGCTCAGTCGGATCTTGAGCATTTAGAATGGATGGATTTTTTAGAGCAAAACTCCAAAGCTGCAGATCTGAGTAAAACTGGTGGGTGACTACTAGTTCCCCTACGACTCTCTGCCAGCCAGAAAGGAAAATAGGATGTAGGGCTGGAAGGAAGATCTGGGTTGATCAGTCCATCACCCTCGCCTCCATTGTAGGTTCTACTGTTGTACAAACCATTCATAAAATTATCAAGCTCTCTGTTAAAACTAATGAAGTTGTTTGTCCCACTCTTCGCATGGGGAGGCTGCTCAAAATTCTTACTGCTCTGGTGGTCAGGAATCTTCTCATTTACAGCCCCAGTGTGCTCACAGCCAGTGTGTCCTTTAGTTCTTGTGCCAGTGCTGCCCTTAACAGTAGGTCTTCTATGTCCTTGGTGTTTACCCCCCAAAAGTATTTGCAGGAAGCAATGAGATCCCCCTCGCAGGCTGCTTTTTGCTAGGCTGAATGAGCTCTTTTGTCTCGTCTCAGAAGACAGGCCCTTCCTTTCCCTAATCACCCTCACAGTCTGTCCCCACACCTGTTCCAGGCTGAATTCACCATGCTTGGACATGGGTGACCAGAACTGCACATCAGATTCTAGATGAGGCCTAGAATGTAAGATGGATAAAAAGCTGGCTAGATTGTCAGGCCCGACGGGGAGTGATCAATGGCTCGATGTCAAGTTGGCGGTCGGTTTCAAGCAAAGTGCCCCAAGGATCAGTTCTAGGGCTGGTTTTGTTCAACATCTTTATTAATGACCTGGATGAGGGGTTGGGTTGCACCCTCAGCAAGTTTGCAGATGACATTAGGTTAGGGGGAGGGGTAGATACGTTGGAGGGTAGAGATAGGGTCCAGAGTGACCTAGACAGATTAGAGGATCGGGCCAAAAGAAATCTGATGAGGTTCAACAAGGACAAGTACAGAGTCCTGCACCTGGGACAGAAGAATCCCAAGATGGCTAGGTAGCAGTTAAGCAGAAAAGGACCTGGGGATTACAGTGGATGAGCAGCTGGATTTGAGTCAACAGTGTGCCCTTTTAGCCAAGAAGGCTAATGGCATACTAGGGTGCATTAGAAGGAGCATTGCCAGCAGATCTAGAGAAGTGATTATTCCCCTTTGTCTCTCTTGAGGCCACATCTGGAGTATTGCGTCCAATTCTGGGCCCCCCACTACAGAAAGGATGTGGACGCATTGGATAGGGTCCAGCAGAGGGCAACCAAAATGATTAGGGGGTTGGAGCACATGACTTACAAGGAAAGGCTGAGGGATTTGGGTTTATTTAGCCTGCAGAAGAGAAGAGTGAGGGGGGATTTGACAGCAGCCTTTACCTTCCTGAAGGGAAGTTCCAAAGAGAATGGAGAGAGGCTGTTCTCAGTAGTGACAGATGGCAGAACAAGGAGCAATGGTCTCAAGTTACAGTGGGAGAGGTCTAGGTTGGATATTAGGAAAAGCTATTTCACCAGGAGGGTGGTGAAGCACTGGAATGGGTTACCTACGGAGATGGTGGAATCTCCATCCCTGGAGGTTTTTAAATCTCAGCTTGACAAAGCCCTGGCTGGGATGATTTAGTTGGGGTTGGTCCTGCTTTGGGCAGGGGGCTGGCCTTGATGACTCCTGAGGCCTCTTCCAGTCCTATGATTGTATGATTTATGATAATGTACAATGGTATTAATACTTCCTGGCTTCGGTTGGAAATACCTCCCCTGAGACGACCTTTTCCTTTTTCCAATAGCTCTTCAATTGTTTAGAGATTCCAAGACTCCAAGGCCAGAAAGGACCATCCTCTGACTCCCTGTAAGCACAATAGTAATTCCTAGAGCAGATCTCTGAGAACAACGTCCCAAAATTGCAAGTGATGGAGACTCCACCACAACCCTTGGTAAATGGTGCCAGTGATTAATTACTCTCACCACCAAAAACGTAAGCCTTATTTCCAGTCTGAATTCATCTTGCTGCAACTTCCAGCTAGATTGCAGAGGCCATTGCTAAATATTTTTTCCCCATGGAAATACTCACAAACTGTAAGCAGGACACCCCTTCACCTTCGCTTTGTTCAGCTACATAGTTGGAAAGTCTCAGAGGGTCGCCGTGTTAGTATGTAACCTTAAAACCGAGTGGTCCTGTGGCACACTTAGGTCTGGTCTACACTAAAGGAGAAAGTTGATTTAAGATATGGAACTCCAGCTATGTTAATTATGTAGCTTGAGTGGAAGTATCTTAAGTCCATATTGGTGCCGTCCACACAGTAGGATGTCGACAGGAGCACGGGCTCCCATCGACGTCCCTTATTCCTTGTAGAAACAGGACTATTGGTGCCAATGGGAGCGCTCTTTCAGTTCTAATTAACATGTCTTCACTAGACATGCTAATTCAAACCCTGGAAAATGGACTGTGGCAGCTTTGATTTTCTCTGTTGTGCAGACAAGCCCTTGGAGACTTACAAATATATACACAGTGCTTTTTTTGTGATGGTACAACCTGGTAGGGCGTACCGTTACCTATTTTCCCATCACACAGTAAAGGAATGGCATTTCCCCCCATGTGGACTGGCACCTCTTTTCTTGGTACCACTTGTCTCCTGACGGAAGCCTGCTCAGGATGCGAGGCATTTTTTTTCCGTCTCCCAGAGCGGCATTTTGGCTCTTAAAGGGTCCATGACCACATTTCCCCCCCCCCCTTTTTTTCTTTTGCTCAACAACCTTTCCAGGTTTTTTTTTGGTCGACAAGTTTGAGTCTGGAGTACCGGCACTTTTTTTCTTACAAAAAAAAGCACTGTTATATATATAATGAACTTTCGTGGGCAAAACCTACTTTTCCAGAGTGGGTTTTGCCCACGAAAGCTTATGATACTATATGTATTTTCATTAGTGTCTAAGGTGCCACAGGACTACTCCTGTTTTTACATAGTTTGAGATATTTATGTCTGTCACTGTCTGTCTAACCTTTTCATTACTCTTGTGGCTCTTCTCTGAAACCTCTCCAATTTATAGTCTTCTTGAATTGTGGGCACCGGAATTGGACACAGCATCCCAGTAGCAGTTGCACAGTGCTAAATACAGAGATAAAATAACCTCTCTGCAGACTCCTACTCCAGATTCTCCTGCTTCTGCACCCCAGAATGACATTAGCTCTTTTAGACCTTGTCATACTGGGAACTCATGTGGAAGGATTATCCATCACTACCCCCCAATCTTTTTCGAAGTCACGGCTGTATTGGGTCCAGTTTACCACGTGTGATAAAGTAGAAATTTGTCGGAATATTTTTATGAGCTGAATGAGTACCTCAGTTTTCCCCAGACCTTGCATGGCTTCTCAGTGGGGCAAAAAGGATTAAGTTTGCTCTCAGGGCAGACTAAAAGATGTGGGGAAGGAATTGCAGTCTAGTTGTCTGGATTGAATGGGTCATTAAAAAAATTGGTTGAAATTGACCCCAGATCAACAAAAGATCCAACAAGAAAAGGAGACTCCACCCCCACCAATAACTGAACCATCAGCAGCACCGCACAGCACGAAACTCCATCGGGGGGATATATGAACTAAACTGGAGAACAAAAGACAAATGGTGTCAGGTGGCTGAAATAAGAGCTGCCCTTTTGAGTGTCTCCGCATCTCTCACCTGGTATTAAGGACAAAGAGAAGGGGGTGGAGGGGACAGATGGAGTTCATGGAATCTGTTGTAGCTTGGCTGGCCCATGGAACTGGCGTAGGTGGGATGAATTGTAGCTTAATCTTGCCTCTCTTTGCTAAGGACTTTCAGAGTCTGGAGGCCAGATGACGACTCACGTGCTAACTTGTCCAGGAAAGGCTGTGTGTGTCACTGAGGATTGCACCATGCAGAAAACCAGTGCAAGCCTCCTTCAGTAGTCTGGCGTGCCTGGATTCACTCCAGAGAGCAATGGACAGAGACAGGAATTGCTGCTGTCCACAGCCCGATCTGAGAGTCTTGCAAGCCATGCCTGCGCTGGTGGAACTCTATGGATCTTTGGCACGTTAATGGAGTCACTACCAAGAGATTGGTTACAGGATGGAGCATAAAGCAGACCCCGTGGGTCCATAACACCACGCGATCCAAATCTCTCTGGATCAGTGACTGTCCATCTTCATTATTTCCTGCTCTTCCAGTCGTTGTGTCCTTTGCAAACTTTGCCAGTGATGATTTTGTTTTCTCCCAGACTTCCATTGGCAGGACTGTCCCTACCATGCGGTGAACGGAGGCGGCCGCCTCAGGTGCCTGACTGTGAAGGGGCGCCTCTAGGACCCAGAGTGTAGAAAATTGTGTCTGCTGCTGGTGCGTATGTAGGTAGCAGAGCAGTCCCATGAGAGGAGTAGAACAGGAAGGAGGCAGAATTGAGACTTTTCAAAGTTTTGGCCCAAGCGAGGGGGTATGGGGTATCATTTGAGCTCCCCGGCCAAAATGCTGTGGGCCGGCCCTGTCCATTGGTAGAGATATTTAATAGTGTCGGGCCTAGAACTGATACCTGTGGGCTCCCGCTGGCAACACACTTCCCAAGTGTCAGTTCCCCATTTGCAGTTACACTGTGGGCATGTCTACACTAGGAAATTATTTCAAAATAACAAAATTTGAAATAATAACTCCAGACATAGCTATTTTGAAATAAGCTTATTCCTGGAGGGTGTGTCTAGAAGCGGCACTACTTCGGGATACCTCCGGTATCTCAATATAGCTTTTCCGCATCTTGACAGCACGCCTGTTATTTCGAATAAAAATGGGCATGTTATTCTGACGTCCCTGTAAATCTCATTCCACAAGGATTAAGGGACGTTTCAGAATAGCGCTTTGTTTTGAAATTTGGCTCTGTGTAGACAGCACCAAATTATGAAATATGCTGGCCCTGACCCCCAGCCGTGTACGTCACCGCCGCAACACCTATGCCTTCCACCATGGAGCTTGGCTGAGTTCTATGCCACTCGGCACAGGGGTGCTGCATGGGGACCATGGGGCCCAAACGGATGCTTGCTCCGCTTGCTCCCCCGCGGTGGCCCGGCTGAGCGGCGCAGAACTCAGCCGAGCGCCATGGAGCGAGGCAACAGCACACCCAGAGGTGACTCATAACGCTACAGTGTTACAGACTCACAGATATTGGGCTACTATATATATGATAATGGGCTGAGTAGGGTGGACACTCTGCTTATTATTTCAAAATAATGGGGGTTATTTCAAAATAACTCTCTTTGAGACCCATCAATCAGCTTTGAATCCATTTAATTTGTGCCATGTTAATTTTATATCCTTCTAGTTTTTTTAACCAAAACGTTGTGTGCCAAAGAAAATCCCTTGGAAGAATGAGACACACCATGGTAAATTGGGCCACCACCTATTCTGTCTTCTCTGTTATTATTTGTCTGCCATACATGTATGTTCAGACACATAAATGACAATAGTTTTGCCTGAAACTGTATACGTTATGGCTACGTCTACACTGGTATGATTTTCCGCAAATGCTTTTAACAGAAAAGTTTTCCGTTAAAAGCATTTGCGGAAAAGAGCGTCTAGATTGGCACGGACGCTTTTCCGCAAAAGCACTTTTTGCAGAAAAGCATCCATGCCAATCTAGACGCGCTTTTGCGCAAAAAAGCCCCGATCACCATTTTAGCAAAACCGTACTGTGCTGTCTACACTGGCCCTCTTGCGCAAATGATTTGTGCAAGAGGACTTTTGCCTGAACAGGAGCAGCATAGTATTTCCGCAAGAACACTGACAATCTTACATGAGATCGTCAGTGCTTTTGCAGAAATTCAAGTGGCCAGTGTTGACAGCTGGCAAGTTTTTCTGCAAAAGCAGCTGATTTTGTGGAAAAACTTGCCAGTCTAGACACAGCCTATGATGAAAATTGATTAAGCCTAATTTGAGTGGTCATAGTATCATAGACTCATAGGACTGGAGGGGACTTCAAGAGGTCATCTAGTCCAGTACCCTGCACCCATGACAGGACCAAGTATTGTCTAGACCACTCCGACAGGTGTTTGTCTATCCTGCTTTTAAAATCTCCAATGATGGAGATTCCACATTCTCTCTAGCAATTTATTCCAGTGCTTAACCATCCTGACAGTTAGAAATCTTTTTCCTAATGTCCAACCTAATCCACTCCTGATGAAATTTAAGTCTGTTGCTTCTTATCCTCTCCTCAGAGGTTAATAAGAACAAACTTTCTCTCTCGTCCTTGTAATATCCTCTTATTGACTTGAGAACAGTTACCATGTCCTTCCTCGGTCTTCTCTTCTCCAGACTAAACAAACTTGTTTTTTTCATCTTCCCTCATAGATCATGTTTTCTAGACATTTAATCATTTGTGTTGCTCTTCTCTGGATTTTCTTCAGTTTGTTCACATCTTTCCTGAAAGGTGGCACCAAGAACTCATAAGAACAGAACCAGATCTGATCCCTGCGGGACCCCACTCACTATGCCCTATTATCTTGACTGTGAAACACTGAAAACTACACTCTGGGGATGGTTTTCCAGCCAGTTATGTACCCACCTTGTAGTAGCTCCATCTAGGTGTTATTTCTTTCATCTGTTTATGAGAAGGTCATGCAATACCATAACAAAAGTCTTACTGAAGTCAATATATAACACATCTGCCAGTTTCCCCCATTCACAAGGCTTGGCACCCCATAAAGAAAGCAATTGGGTTGGTTTGTGATGATTTGTTCTTGGCAAATCCATGCTTAATGTTACTTATCTCCTTATTGGGTGTGTCTAAACTACATGGCTCCATCGATGGAGCCATGTAGATTAGGCTGATCGGCAAAGGGAAATGAAGCTGCGATTTAAATAATCGCAGCTTCATTTAAACTTAAGTGGCTGCTGCTCTGAGCCGACAAACAGCTGATCCTACGTTATGCCTCGTAAGATGAGGTTTACCGGGGAGGTCGATAAAGGGCTTTCATTTTGGCAGGGGGAGCGTCCAGACTAGCACTCTGAGCCGACAAACAGCTGATCAGCTGTTTGTCGGCTCAGTGCGGCAGCCATTTACATTTAAATGAAGCCGTGATTATTTAAATCGCGGCTTCATTTCCCTTTGACGAACAAACAAATCTACATGGCTCCGTCGACGGAGCCATATAGTTTAGACGTACCCATTATGTCCTAGATGTTTGCAAATTGGTTGCTTAATTATTTGCTCCATTCTCTTTCTGGGTACCAAAGTTAAGATGACTGGTCTGTAATTCCCTGGGTTGTCCTTATTTCCCTTTGTATAGATGGGGCAGTATATTTGCCCTTTTCCGCAAAAAGCGTTTTTTGCACAAAACGGCCACAGCCGCACTGCTTGTTTTTGTGCAAAAACCTCTTGCGCAAAAATGGACCGAAAGAGGTTATGTAAATGAAGCAAGAGAAAATGCTAATCTGCGCTTCATTTGCATTGCTTCTTTCGGCAAAATTCATAGTGGGGACAAAGTCCCAGAGTATAATCAATGTATGGCAAGCAGGCTGCAATCACATACAGATGCTCAGAGTGTGGCTTGCAGGCTGAAAGTCTGGTTGTGAGATGCCCAGGTGGGAGCTACCTCAGCAAGGCATTGCAAGGCACCCAAGGGTGTAGGGCAGCTCATGCATCTGGATCTTGTACCCCGGCATGTCATAGTAGGACAGAAGGTCACAGTCTCTGTTCTCTAGACCAGTATTTCACATCATTTTATGTTATCGTGTTCTTTCTTACTTACCTTCTCTAGGGGTACGTCTAAACTACATGGCTCCGTTGACTGAGCCACGTAGATTAGTGTACTCGAAAAAGGGAAATGAAGCGGCGATTTAAATAATCGCCACTTCATTTACATCAAAATGGCCGCCGTGCTGTGCCGATCAGCTGTTTGGAGGCACAGCATGGTAGTCTGGATGTTCCGCGGTCGACAACGGAAGCCTTTGTCGACCATCCCGGTAAACCTCATTCCACGAGCTGATTGGCACAGCACAGTGGCCATTTTGTAAATGAAAGTAGCGATTATTTAAATCGCCGCTTCATTTCCCTATGTCTAGAAAGCTCATCTACATGGCTCCATCAACGGAGCCATGTAGTCTAGACACACCCTTTGTGTTAACCTCCCCAGTCTGGTCAAGCTGTCATCACATGACTGTTTTCCAGACCTCTCCTCGGAGCTCCCCTAATTCTGCCATCTCCTCTTGGAGAGGGGTGACCAGCACTGCCCACTGTGCCCCAGGTGAGGGTGACCCATTGACTGCTGGAGAAGGTGAGCACCTTGGGGGTGCTGTGGGGTTGGGAGTCATTTAGAGAACAAGACAGACAATATATTTGCCCCTACATAAATCCACAGTATGCCTACATCTTGAATACTGCGTACAGATGTAGTCGCTCAGCTCAAAAAAGATATCTTGGCATTAGAAAGAGTTCAGAAAAGGGCAACAAAAATGATGAAGTGTTTGGAACAGGCGCCACATGAAGTGAGATTAATAAGACTGTGACTTTTTAGCTTAGAAAAGAGGAGACTAAGGAGGGATGTGATAGAGGTCTATAAAATCATGATGGGTGCGAAAAAGTGAATAAGGAAAAGTTATTTACTTGTTCCTATAACATAAGAACTAGGGGACACCAAATGAAATTAATAGCTAACAAGTTTAAAGCAAACAAAAGGAAGTTTTTCTTTATGCAGTGCACAATCAACCTGTGGAACTCCTTGCCAGAGTACGTTGTGAAGACCAGGGCATTAGCAGGGTTTTAAAACGAAGTAGATAAATTCATGGAGGTTAGGTCCATTAGTACTTATTATCTGGGATGGGTAGGAATGGTGCCTCTTGCCTCTGTTTCTCAGAGGCTGGAAATGAATGACAGGAGAGAGATCAGAGAATCATAGAACTGGAAGGGACCTCTAGAAGTCATCGAGTCCAGTCCCCTGCCCTCATGGCAGGACCAAGCAATACCTAGATCATCCCTGACAGGTGTCCATCTAACCTGCTCTTAAATATCTCCAGAGATGGAGATTCCACAACCTCCCTAGGCAATTTATTCCCGTGCTTAACCACGCTGACAGTTAGGAAGTTTTTCCTAATGTCCAACCTAAACCTCCCTTGCTGCAATTTAAGCCTATTGCTTCTTGTCCTATCCTCAGAAGCCAAGGAGAACAATTTTTCTCCATCCTCCTTGTAAACACCCTTTTAGATACTTGAAAACAGCTATCATGTCCCCTCTCAATCTTCTCTTTTCTAAACAAAATAAACTCAGTTCTTTCAGTCTTCCCTCATAGCTCATGTTTTCTCGACCTTTAATCATTTTTTGTTGCTCTTCTCTGGACCTTCTCCAATTTTTCATGTAAGGATTCCCCATTCTGTTCACTCCTTCTGGGGCATCTGGCATTGGCCACTGTCGGCAGACAAGATACTGGGCTAGATGGGCCTTTGGTCTGACCCAGTATGACCAGTCTTAAATTCTTATTTGGCCCTGACTCATAAGTCTAATTGGCTATGTAGAGATGGGGGAGACTTCACAGAGCATCTTCCGGCAGCAGGGCAGGATTGCTCCCAGCATTGCCCCCAATCTTCTCGGGTCTCTCCCGACTTGCTGGAAATGCCCCCAGGGGTGGGGCTGTGCAGAGACACTGCACCATTCTGCCCGCCCTGCCCCCGTCAGCGTAAATGCTCCCTTTTTCAACTGCATCCCCTCACGCGGCTCTCTCCTCGCTGGCAGCGCCCGGAGGAACTCCTCTCCCTCTGTGTGAAAGGCTTCCCGCTGCTGAGAGGGGCTCATCCATTAGCTGGAGATTTGGCAGCTTTCCTGGGACTGTCAGTTCCTCAGAACAAACAGCTGCAGAGCCACTTCCCTCTTCCCGGAATCAGGGGAAGAGAGCGCACGGCCCCAGCCCATTGCAGAGAAACAGCCAGGCCCTAGAATTGCAGCTGAAGGGTCCGGCAGAGCCAAGCTTCACAGAGCACTTCCCTGGATTACCTTCCCAGGAGGGCTCATGCCAGGAGCTGGGAGCCCAGCACAGCAGCCTCCTGCAACAGCGCCGGCAGCCTCCCTCCTCATGACAGGGTTCAGTCCTACTTTCCTTTCCTCCACCCCATCTCCCCCTTCCAGCTAGCAGCCGTGCAGCTGGAGAGGGAGTTGCTTTTGTGGGAAGGAACAGCTGCCAAACCACACGGCTAGACAATAGTTAGGTATTGGATCTGGCCAACAGCAGCCAGCCAGTTCTAAGAGGGTACCACATGGCATCTCAGCTTTAGGAACCATTGGCGGAGAACTGAAGCCACCTCTGGAGGGAGCTAAAGGCGTCTGGCCAGGCACCGCACAAATACAGCCACACGCGAGTCTCCCTGGGGCAGGAAGAAGGCAAGGAAAGCTGGTCCTCACAGCAGATAAGTGCTCGTGTAACCCACACACCTGCTGGGTGTGGTTCACTGGCCCGTGTTGTGGCGCTGAGTCCACTTAGAGAGAGAGAGTTTGCTCTACAGCCTTGGCCAAGAGCCAGCGAAATGACTGAAGTGGCAGTGGTCCCAGGTTTGGTTCTGCCTGTTGCTGTTACACTCAGATTATCCGCACCCACACACACAGCCGCAACTGCACCTGATGGGTGCGCTGCTCCTACACACGCACGCACCCAGCAGAGATCCACACCACAAATCCACACCGGCATGAGAAGCTGCATGAACACAAAGTGCAGCCAAACACACACACACACACACCTCTGTGACTGTACCACCCTGCCAGGGCTCAGCCCCCTGCACACAACAGCCAGATCTACTCACGTGGATTTCCAGACGCCTCATCCCTGCGCTGAGCCTTGTTCCCCAGCCCCAGTGCCAGGCCTCGCCCATTTGCGAATGATCCGGGGCCAGTTTGTTTCCTGGACCGCCAAGCCAAAGAGGAACCTCTCCTGAGTGATAACAATCATGCCACAGAGACCAGCAGCACAACCTGGGGATGGGCAGGCCACTAACCAACCCAAAGGGGATGGTGGCCAGGCTCTGGTGTGAGTGGGACCGCTAGCTGCAGCATCACTGCGATGTTTATAGTCAGCCCCTCCTAGATGACTATAGCCCTCCTAGCTGGGCAGGCGGCTCTCCCAGTTCTCTGCCTAGCAGAGCTAGTCCTGCTTGGACCACTAGCCAAATAGCCCCCTCCCCAAGGCTTTTCCCCCCACCTTTGGAGGGGGATACACATGGCTCTCAAATCCCTGGTCCACCTGGAATGAGTCCAAGGGGGCAGGGGCAATAAAGGCCCCCTATACGTACCCACGAAGCTACCCTCCCACCTGTCATACATACTCCCCGGCTCGTTGGAGAATATCACCTTGGTCCATTGACTCAGGGTCGCAGGCAGGAGCCCCCGAGGGGAGCAAAGCCTGCCAAGTGCGGAGCCAGGGGTCGGGCGCATGGGCCACCTGTCTCCTATCACAGCAGGAGCCACTACATGCCCTGGTTCCCCTCGTCCACTGCATGGTTTGTCCTAATGCAAGCCAGGGGCTTTGGTTTGCATGATGTTTTTCAACATTGAAAAACGAGGGGGAGGGGGGTATTGCAGGCTGAAAACAGCATGCAAACCAAAAAACAGGAGGGCGCTATGCAGTGTCTCCTGGGGGAGGGGCTGTGTAGTGTCTCCCGGGGAGGGGCTATGCAGTGTCTCTTGGGGAAGGTGTGGCGGGGTACCACCCGTCTCCGTCCTCTTTCCCCTGGGGGACAAAGCGTTAACCCCCAGCCTGGGGGCCTAGTCTGCACTCTCAGCAGGCCCAGCGGCCTAGTCCAGCACTCGCAGCCGGCCCAGCGGCCTAGTCCAGCACTCGCCGCAGGCCCAGCGGCCTAGTCCAGCACTGCGGGGTGGGGTAGGGGGGTCCGGCCCCTCCCTCTCCACCGGACCCCAACCCAGGGCCCTAATGGTGGTGGGTGGTTCCCACCACCGGCTCAGCGGGGGGTCCTCCCCCAAAACATGCTAAGCCCACTGGGGGGGGGGTTTCCCGGTCCCTTGCCCTGGGTTACTTCCTACCCCCAATCTGGCGGCCGACGGAGGTCCCACCTGGCGATGCTGGGTTGTCGGCAGCAGCCTCGTCCGACGGTCCTGTCCCTGGGGCAGTGGCACAGGGGCGTCCTCTGCAGCGGGGCGGGCGGCCACCGGGCGTCGGTGTTGGTGGCGTGCTCGCCCCAGTGCTGGTGGTAGCCGCAGTGGCGCTTCCTCCGGCTCTGGATCTGGCGGCAGGTCCGGCGGCGGGCCTGCAGCTTGGGCCGGAGCTCCTGCTTCCCCAGCGGTCTGCCTCAACTGAGCAGCCCAGCAGTCTTTTATAGCGAGGCTGCACTCCGGGCATGCCCAGTAGGGCTGTGGGGGAGGGGCGTGTTCTGCCCAATAAATGGGCTCCCCTCCCTCCTGCTCAGTGCGGGGCAGGTTCGCCCCGTCACACACCTCCCCCCTTAAAAGGTTTCTTTCCGGTGGCTCCTCTTTAGGAGCTATGCGCGAAAGAAAATCTGCATTGCCGTGCGCCTTCCCTGGTCGGTGTGCCACTTGAAACGAATATGGCTGCAAGGCTAGGTACCAGCGCATGATACGCGCATTGGTGTCTTTCATTGTTTGCAACCACCTTAAAGGGGTGTGATCCGTCACTACCAAAAAAGTACTCCCCAGTAAATAATACCTTAGTGCGTTCACGGCCCATTTCACGGCCAGTGCCTCCCTCTCTATGGTGGAGTACCGGGTTTCCCTCGGGTACAACTTGCGGCTTAAGTATAGCAGCGGGTGTTCTACTCCCTCTACCTCCTGGGATAGCACGGCCCCGAGTCCTACCTCGGAAGCATCCGTCTGTAGGATGAAGGGCCTGTCAAAATCCGGCTGGGCTAATACCGGTCCCCGGGTAAGGTGGTCCCTCAAGGTCTGAAACGCCCTCTCGCACGCTGCTGACCACTCTGCCCGCCGCGGGTGTTGGTTTTTGGTCAGGTCCGTCAGGGGGGCTGCTATGGTGGAAAAGTTAGGGACAAAGCGCCGGTAATACCCCACCAACCCCAGGAACTGCCTCACCTGTCGTTTCGTGGTGGGAGTGGGGTATTCTCGGAGGGCCTGAATTTTATCTATTACGGGTTTCACCTGTCCCTTCCCCACCGTATACCCCAAGTAGGTTACCTCTTCTTTCCCTAGGTGACATTTGGCCGGGTTCGCTGTTAACCTGGCGTCCCCTAGGGCCCTCAATACCTCCTCTAAGTGGGTTAGATGTTCCTCCCATCCTTCGCTGTACACAATAATATCATCGATGTATGCCGCTGCATACGCATTGTGGGGTGCCAAGACTTGATCCATCAGCCGCTGAAATGTGGCAGCGGCTCCATGCAGTCCGAAAGGCATCATCGTGAATTGGTAGAGCCCAAAAGGGGTTGGGAATGCTGTTTTGGCTTTCGTCCTCGGTGTCAACGGGATTTGCCAATATCCTTTAGTGAGGTCCAGGGTCGAAATATATCTGGCCCTCCCCAGGCGTTCTAGTAGTACATCTACCCGGGGCATGGGGTAAGCATCGAACTGGGAGATGGCGTTCACCTTGCGGAAGTCAATGCAAAACCTCACTGAGCCGTTGGGTTTGGGGACCAGCACTATGGGGCTCCTCCACTCGCTGCGGGATTCTTCCACCACCCCTAGGGCCAACATTTCTTTTAGTTCTTGGCGCACGGTGTCCCACATCTTCCTGGGCAGGGGACGGTGACTGTCCCGTACTTTCTGCCCCGGTTTTGTGGCAATGTGGTGGCTAATTAACGGGGTCCTTCCTGGTTTAGCGGACAACACATGTGGGAATCGCGCTATGAGTTCTTGTAGCTGTTGCTTTTGTCCCTCCTTTAGGTCTTGCCCGACATCTACCTGGGGGTTCTCCATCCAGGCTCCTACTTGTCCCAACTCGTCCTCTGGGGGGAAGGGGGTGATCATCATTGCTTCCCTCTCCCTCCAGGCCTTCAGGAGGTTTACATGGTACACTCGTAAATCTTTCCGCCGCCCTGGTAGCCTCACCTCGTAGTCGACTGGCCCGATCTTCCGCACGACTTCGAAGGGTCCTTGCCACTTTGCTAATAGCTTGGACTCCGAGGAGGGCAATAAGAGTAACACCCGATCCCCGGGTTGAAAGCTCCGCATCTTCGCCTTCTGGTTGTAGTGGCGTGCTTGTGTTTCCTGCGCCGTCCGCAGGTTCTCCTGGGCTAGCCGGCCCAATTCTTCTAACCGCTCCCGTAGTTGTAACACGTAGTGGATGGTCCCCTGGGCGCGTCTCTCTTGTCCCTCCCAAGTCTCTCTCAGTAAGTCCAGAATTCCCCGCGGTCGTCGGCCATACAATAATTCAAATGGGGAAAATCCCGTGGAGGCTTGGGGGACCTCCCTTACAGCGAAGAGAAGAGCGGGCAACCATCTGTCCCACTGTCGGGGGTCGTCGTCGACGAATTTCCGCAGCATTGACTTCAGTGTCCTGTTGAACCGTTCCACCAGCCCATCCGTCTGAGGGTGGTACACGGAGGTTCTCAGGGAATGGATGTTCAGTAGGCGGCACAACTCCGTTATCAGCTTGGATGTTACGTTGGTCCCCTGGTCTGTTAGGATTGTCTTCGGGAGACCCACCCGGGCGAACACCTTTAAAAGTTCGTCGGCAATGGCGCAAGCTGTCGTGACCCGGAGGGGAATCGCCTCTGGGTATCGAGTGGCGTAGTCCACAATGACCAGAATGTATTTGTTCTTATTGGCGCTTTGCTCCAGCGGCCCGACCAAGTCCAACCCTATGCGTTCAAAGGGCGTCCCTACCACGGGCAGAGGGACCAACGGGGCTCGGGGGACCCCTCCGGGGTTAGCCCGCTGGCATTCGGGGCATGATGCACAATAGTCCCTCACCGCATGATGTATTCCCGGCCAGAAGAACCGCTGGGCTAGTCTGCACAATGTTTTTTCCCGGCCCAGGTGGCCTGCCCAGGGCACATCGTGGGCCAATCGCAACACCGTTGTCCGAAGCCGCTGAGGTACCAGCAGCTGGCAGATCTCGGCTTGGGTCTGCGGGTCTTGGGTCAGGCGGTACAACAAGTCACCCCGTATCTCGAACCTCGGGCCTTGGGGCCCCCCTAAGGGGGCCCGGACCCTCGACTCGGGTCCTCCCGCCTGCTCCCAGGCCCGGCTGAGGGTTGGGTCATTCCTTTGTTCCTCTAGGAAATCGCCATCCAGGGCGAAAGCTGTTTCTTGGGGATCTATGGGGGGGGCGTCAGTTCGAGAGGGTTGTGGGGCTCCCCTCCTGGCCCCCCTTGAGGTCCCTTCCCCGGGGTCTTCTTCCATCGGCAGTTCTGTTAGCGCTGCCTGTGGCTGTTCTGGGCCTCCCCCCTCGGGGTCCCCTCGCCTGTAGCCCTGTAGTAGGGTCCAAAAGTGGGGCCAATCCCGCCCCACCACCACGGGGTAAGCCAGTCGGGGAACTACCCCTACGCTGCACCTCTCTTCGTGCACCCCGATCGCTAGCCTCACCTTAGCGGTGGGGTACGTCCTTACCTCCCCGTGGATACACTGCATTCTCACCGGGGGCCCCCATTGCTCTGGGTCACCGACTAGGTCTTCTTCTATCAGCGTCTGTCCACACCCCGTATCCACCAAGGCTGTGGTCTTCTCCCCTTGCACCTTAACTGGGATGAGTATCTTTGTCCCCCCTTCTTTCTGCGGTTGCACCCCCGCTACTAGTACTTGCCCATAGCTACAGGCCCTGGGGGTGCCCCTCTCTTTCCCGGGGTCTCCCTGGCGGCTCCCTGGGCGGCCTGCCACCCTCCGGGCTCCTCCGCCAACCCAGTGCCCTTTCAATAGGGCTACCGCCTGCCCCAACGTCTTGGGCCCCTGTCGCCGGATCCACTCCCTGTCCTCCTTGGGCAAACTCTTCAGGAGCTGCCCCACAGCCTCCCTATTACCTTTCCGGGGGCCCATCTTCCCCCAGGCCCCCTCGAGCACCTGCCCGACTAAAATCCTGCTCCCCCCCTTTTTTTTTTAAAGCACCCCCCAAAAAAAAGGAAACCCCTCTCTGCGCCCCCTTTTTCTCAAGGGGGGGGGATTATGCCCACATTCTCCACCAGTTGTGGCGGGGTACCACCTGTCTCCGTCCCCTTTCCCCTGGGGGACAAAGCGTTAACCCCTAGCCTGGGGGCCTAGTCTGCACTCGCAGCAGGCCCAGCGGCCTAGTCCAGCACTGCGGGGTGAGGTAGGGGGGTCCGGCCCCTCCCTCTCCACCGGACCCCAACCCAGGGCCCTAATGGTGGTGGGTGGTTCCCACCACCGGCTCAGCGGGGGGTCCTCCCCCAAAACATGCTAAGCCCACTGGGGGGGGGGGGTTTCCCGGTCCCTTGCCCTGGGTTACTTCCTACCCCCAATCTGGCGGCCGACGGAGGTCCCACCTGGCGATGCTGGGTTGTCGGCAGCAGCCTCGTCCGACGGTCCTGTCCCTGGGGCAGTGGCACAGGGGCGTCCTCTGCAGCGGGGCGGACGGCCACCGGGCGTCGGTGTTGGGGGCGTGCTCGCCCCAGTGCTGGTGGTAGCCGCAGCGGCGCCTCCTCCGGCTCTGGATCTGGATCTGACGGCAGGTCCGGCGGCGGGCCTGCAGCTTGGGCCGGAGCTCCTGCCTCCCCAGCGGTCTGCCTCAACTGAGCAGCCCAGCAGTCTTTTATAGCGAGGCTGCACTCCGGGCATGCCCAGTAGGGCTGTGGGGGAGGGGCGTGTTCTGCCCAATAAATGGGCTCCCCTCCCTCCTGCTCAGTGCGGGGCAGGTTCGCCCCGTCACAGAAGGGCTGTGCGGTGTCTCTCAGGGAGGACTCGTGGCCAATAGGAGCTGCGCAGGTGGCCCCTGGGGATGATGCAGTGCACAGAGCCCCCTGACCACACCTCCACCCCGGTGCCAGAGAGGGGACATGTTGCTGCTTCTGGGAGCTGCCTGGAGCCTACACCCCTGAGCCCTGAACATGCTCAGCCCCCCTGCCCCCACCCTGACCTCACTCCTGCATCCAAATTCCTCATCCCCAGCCCCACACCGGAGTCTGCACCCCCAGCTGGAACCCTCGCCCAGCCCCTTGAGCCAGCATGGTGAAAATGAGCAAATGATTGAGGGTGGGGAGAGAGCGCAATGGGGGGTGGGGTGCAGTGAGCAAAGGTGGGGTCTTGGAGAAGGAGTGGGGCATGGGCAGAGCCTCAGAGGGGGCAGTACAAGAGTTTTCAGTTTTGTGTGAGAAAGTTGGCCATCCCATTTGAAGTCCACCGTCTCAGAGGAGGATCTCTGCAGTATCCCAGTGTCTCACTTGTGCAGTGTAAGCTTATAGAAAGATTGTGCAGTATCTCCTGGGGACAGGATAATGGAATGCAAATTTTATCACCCGATTACAGAGGGAGACAGCTGAACCCGAGTTCATTTACAAGTTCAATACTCTCAACTTAGGCTTGAATAAAGATCTTAACTGGTTAACGCACTACAAAGGCAATTTCCCCACCTTTGATATTCGCATCTCCACATCGAATGCTGTGAATGAGACACAGCTACCCTGACTGGTCCTACAATTGACAAATAACGTCTTTGGCTGTTATATATACTCCGGATTCTGTAATTTTCACTCTAACTCATCTGATGAAGTGGATTTTACCCACAAAAGCTCATAACCTAATAAATCTGTAAATTTCTAAGGCTTCGTCTTCACTGCAAGTTTTTTCCAGCAGAAAATATGCTAATGAAGGACTCATTAGCATGAGTCACAATCTCATTAGCATATTTTCTGCTGTTTCTTTTTGTGCAAAGGATTCACAGTGAAGACGTAGCCTAAGGTGCCATGAGACTCCTTGTTGTTTTTACAGTTACAGACCAACACGGCAACCCTGCTGAGACATTTTACTGAATGTCAGTGAGAGTAAGACACTGAACTGGCTTGAGCTCTTTCGCCACTCAGTCCCTATCTCCTTCACTAGGCACCTAAATACCTTTGTGCCCCCAGTGGTTTGGGAGTCCTGGTTCCTTGGGGCTTGTTTCTCTGTCCCTGGAGCCCAGCTGCCCTTTCCGTAGCAGGGGTGATCCAGGAAATGCACTCAGCTCCAGTATTCAGGGCAGGTCTGATATCCAAAGTCACTGGGCAATAACTAAGGGTATGTCTACACTACAAAGTTAATTCGAACTAACAGACGTTAGTTCGAATTAACTTTGATAGGCGCTACACAGGCAAACCGCTAGTTCAAACTTAATTTGAACTAGCGGAGCGCTTAATTCGAACTAGGTAAACCTCATTCTATGAGGACTAACGCCTAGTTCGAATTAAGTAGTTCAAATTAAGGGCTGTGTAGCCACTTAATTCGAACTAGTGGGAGGTTAGCCCTCCCCAGCTTTCCCTGGTGGCCACTCTGGGCACCACCAGGGAAACTCGTCTGCCCCCCTCCCGGCCCCGGAGCCCTTAAAGGGGCACGGTTTGGCTACGGTGCCTGTGCCAGGTGCAAGTCTGCCAGCACCCAGCCAGCAGACCCTGCACCTGGCATGGCACGAACCAGCCACCCGCTGCCACCCAGCCCTCCGCCTCTTCCCGGGACCAGGCTGGCGGCTCCCTGGAGCCTGCCCAGGTCCGCAAGAGGTGGGCGTCCCCAGGTCTAGTGCAGAGATCGTGGACCTCATCCATGACCTCCACACTAGGCACAGGAAAGTGGCCGTCTAGGGCAGGATAGCTGCCAGCCTGGCCACCCAGGAGCAGGTTTGCATGAAAATCAGGGTAGTCCAGTGAGACCCCTGACTCTGAGCCCTGAGCCATTCTAGGCCGTACTGGGTCAGACCAAAGGTCCATCTAGCCCAGTAGCCTGTCTGCCGACAGCGGCCAACTCTAGGGACCCTGGAGGGGATGGACCGAAACAATGACCAAGCCATTTGTCTCATGCCATCCATCACCAGCCTTCCACAAACAGAGGCCAGGAACACCATTTCTACCCCCTGGCTAATAGCACTCCATGAACCCAACCTCCATGACTTTATCTAACTTCTCTTTAAACTCTGTTCTAGTTCTAGCCTTCACAGCCTCCTGCAGCAAGGAGTTCCACAGGTTGACTATTTGCTTTGTGAAGAAGAACTTTCTGTTATTAGTTTGAAGCCTGCTACCCATTCATTTCATTTGGTGTCCTCTAGTCCTTCTATTATGGGAACTAATGAAGAACTTTTCTTTATGCACCCTCTCCACACCATTCATGCTTTTATAGACTTCTATCATATCCCCCCTCAGTCTCCTCTTTTCTAAGCTGAGAAGTCCCAGTCTCTTTAGCCTCTCTTCATATGGGACCTGTTCCAAACCCCTGATCATTTTAGTTGCCCTCCCCTTTCCCACCCTCTCTCTTTCCCTCTCCCACCTCCTTTTCCCAGTCTCCCCGAGTTTTGTTCAATAAAGAGAGTTTCTATTTTTGAACACACATGTCCTTTATTTTGTACATGAGGAAGGGGGGCTAGGGAGGGGTAAGTGGAAGGAGGTGAGGGAGGAATGGGGTACGAGTCCCCAATGGGGAGGACTGGGATGGCTCTGCAGGCTCCTCGGGGTGGAAGCTCTCCTGCAGTCCCCCAATTGCGTCCCTCCCGGATGGTAGCCTGTGGCAAGTGCAGCCGGGCTGATGGCCGAGTCCTGTGATATGCCGAGTGTGGGCATTCAGGGCACTCCAAGCCAGGACTGCTTTGCTGTCCCTCATCAAGTTAGACAAGTGAGCGGGGAACCCCTGAGAACTGTCTGTCCTGGGTGGGAGTCGGGTCCCTTTAAGCACAGCCCTCGACTAGCCTGAGACAGCAGCTCCATGCTCTAAGTCCTAATCTGATGCCCTGCCGGCACTGCTTCCAGCCATCCTTAACCTCGGTTCAGGGTCCACTCAATGTGGACATGCTAGTTCGAATTAGCAAAATGCTAATTCAAACTAGTTTTTAGGTCTAGATGCACTAGTTTGAATTAGCTTAGTTTGAATTAACTAATTCAAATTAAGTTAGTGCTGTAGTGTAAACATACCCTGAGTGTGGAGAGTAGCTGGGCACTTTGCAGGGAAGGAGCAGTTTTGAACTGGCATCCTCTCAGTGCCTCTCCCTTACTGGGGCTCAGGCTGCCCAGATCTGGCCAGAGTGCTGCCGCTTCTGATCACAGATGGGAAGGGCAGACTTCTACCAGCTGAGTGTGGTTCCTTCCTTAGAGCTCATGAACCCGCCAGCCTCTGCAGGGCTCCCTTCCATGAGAGGCTCCTGGATGGCCATCATGCTGCTCTTGAGACTCAAGCAGACACAAGCAGAGGTTTTTATTGCCCAAACTCTGTTATTACCCACAGATTACACAACTGGAACACAAGGGAAAGCAGAGCCTGCTCTTTGCTGCAGCCTACAGCTCACTCAGCCCCTGCAGCCTGGCAGGCCTCCTCCCAGGAGCAGCTGGAAAGAGACCGTCAGTCTCTGCAGTGGGTCCCACATCCATGCACCATGAGGACAGCTGCCCCGTGTGTCCTTCCCTTTGTACAACCCAACGGTCTGTGATGGCCCTGGCTGTGAATGGTCTTTCCTTTCACCTACTCTAGGTTTTGAGGCATCGCTAACCCCTTTTAGAGCCTGAAACATCAAAATAGTGAAGCGAGGGCAGAGAGGGGAGTAATTTTCCAATGCCTTAGTCTGCTTCCTGCGCATCAGTCCATTTCCACCGCACACTTGTTTTCTCCTGTGCATTCTTGT
The DNA here is from genome assembly GCF_052426305.1 of Pelodiscus sinensis. NCBI lineage: Eukaryota > Metazoa > Chordata > Testudines > Trionychidae > Pelodiscus > Pelodiscus sinensis. The sequence goes on along the minus strand of NC_143073.1, from coordinate 13,031,825 downwards.
ACCCGATTGCTGAAGAGATGCCCCTAGATAGTTACCACACCCCAAGCCTCCTGAAGTTTGTGTTTCATTTGTGAGGTGGCACCCACAAAATAGCTGGCGTCTTTTCCAAATCTGTACTGATGCTGGTTTTTGGAAGAATTTTTGGCAAATAGAAGAGCTTGTTTTTTTCTGGAACCGGCGTTTTGTTTCACTCATTTTTTTAAACTATTGTGACCAGTGCTCTTCAGGACTTGTTCAGACCTCTCCTTCTGTTCATGTTCCCTGGGACCCCAGATAAGAATACCATCTGGGCACATCCTGATGTTGCGAATGGCACCCAGAAGCTGCTGCCTCATTCTACAGGGCAAATCAGATGCAAAGCAAATTCCAGAGGGGAACCATTTGAAACCGTGCTGGACCAAAGGTGTGTTAAGATGGACAAAGGTGTGAATTCTCATGAATAGGGCAGGGGGAGGAGGGAATTGGTCAAAATCCATTTGATGCATCCAGAATGGGGAAATATGTATCACTTTCCATTTCCTCTGGATTCTCTGGTTAGCCCATGATAATGCTCTCTCCTCCAGGCTGCCAAAACACAATCCCAGGGCTCCAGAGGTTGCTCCCACCAATTCTTTGTCACATGCGTCAAGATGAAGCACTTGATGATGAAATTCCTTCTGCAACCTGCCACTCAGGGCCACAGGGACATTCCTGGCTGAATTTTCCTCTGAGGTGATAGAATTTCTTACTGGCAACTCTCCTCACCCGTTGGGCATAGATGTATATTTCTTCACTGACATGTGATATTCAGAGTCAAGTCTTATTGTAGGGTAATAACCTATGTATTGACTCAGTTGCTGGCTTGATTCCACGCTAAGGACTGGTGTTGTGTCCTCTGACAAAAACATGTTTGCTTCTCTGTTGCGATATGTCAGAATAAAGCAGTATCTCCCTGCCACCGAGACGGGAAATCCATTGTTTGCTTTCACCATTGTACAGGCAGCACCCTCGTGCCCAGATTGTCTGCACTATGTGTGCTGTTGGCTCTGTGTGTAATGGACCACGTTTTGTTGCCTGCTGACAGTTGCTGTATTGAATCAAAGCGCAACGCTTCGTTAGTGATTTCCTTCACTGCCTTTACAGTTTCCTTTCCTTGCATTGCCTAATGAAATAAATGTATTTATGGCAGACGCTGCACTTTTACCCAAATTCTAGACATGTGCACTTCCACATTTCACACATTGGCAGAGCTGTCATTTGCCGCAAGATGCAAGAAGAAAAACAATAGAACAGTTTTTAACATTTCTTCAATGGCTGGATACCACTGCAAGGAGTATGGGACATAAGCAGAGTGAACTGGAAGTCAAGGTATGTGAAGAAAATGATGACTTGCCTGGCATTACAGAGAGTTGGTGGAATGACTCCCATGACTGGAGTACCAGCATTGAGAGACACAGCTTGTTCCAGAGGGCCAAGTATGGGGGAAACGGAATAGATATACATCAAGACAGTACACGCTGTCTCCGAGGTCCAAGATAACATGAGCAGCAGACCTCCTGAGTATTTGAAGGCATGTCTACACTAGCTCGTTAATTCGAGCTGGGTAGGCAAATCAGGCAACTGGAGTTGCAAATGAAGCCCGGGATTTAAATATCCCGGGCTTTATTTGCATGTTCCCGTCCGGCTGCCAGTTTAAAATCCCCCTTAGTTTGAAAGAACTGCCCGCGGCTACATGCAGCAGTTTAAAGTTAATCTAAACTAAATCCTTGGTTCGGATTAACTGTTACACCTCATTCCACGAGGAGTAACAGTTAATCCAAACTAAGGACTTAGTTCGGATTAACTTTAAACTGCCGCGTGTAGCCACAGGCAGTTCGTTCGAACTAAGGGGATTTAAAAATGGCGGCCAGACGGGAACATGCAAATAAAGCTTGGGATATTTAAATCCCGGGCTTCATTTGCAACTCCAGTTGCCTGATTTGCCTACCTAGCTTGAATTAATGAGCTAGTGTAGACATACCCTGGGTGAGGAGAAAAGGAGAAGAATAGTATTGACTGGCGTCCAATTCAAGAAGAGGAAGTGAATGAGTCATTCTACTGGAAGGTAACAAGATAACAAACACAGGTCAGTTTATATGAATGAGGGATTTCAATTGTCCTTGCACCAGTTAGAAGACTCTTGCCTTGCAGCAAAACATAATATGTCCTGCTATTTCCTAGCATGTGTAGGGGCCAACTTTCCGATTCAGAAAGCTGAGAAAACATCTGAGGTGTCAACCATTTTGGATCTGCTTTTCATCAGTGGGGTTAATTAGTTGTGAACATGGAAGGCGGTCAGGAACTTGGGAGAAAGTCATCATGATCTGATAGAATTCAAGATCCTATGCAGCATTGTCTCTAGTGGGAGTGTGGGGCCCAAGGCAATCCCTCCCACCCCAAGCCCCCTCTATGTCTTCCCTCCCCTGCTTCACCTCCTCCTCTCTCCCATTCTGCCTCTTCCTCCGAAACCCCTTCCCCAAGTGATGTGACCTGGGGAATTACCAGGGAACGTGGGACCAGCAGCAGGGAAAGTCAGTGGAAAGGTGAAGTTTTGTGTCACTTAGGGTATGTCTAGACTACATGGCTCCATCGACGGAGCCATGTAGATTAGTGACTAGACATAGGAAAATGAAATCAAAATGGCTGTCGCACTGTGCCGATCAGCTGTTTGGCAGCACAGCATGATAGTCTGGATGCTCCGCGGTCAACAAAGGAAGCCCTTGTCGACTGCCCCGTTATGCCTCGTGGAATGAGGATTATTTAAATCGCCACTTCATTTTCCTATATCTAATAAACTAATCTACATGGCTCCGTCGACGGAGCCACGTAGTCTAGACTACACCTTTTTTTTCAGAAAAGGGAACGCAAAATGCACTCTGTGCCTGTTTCCGCTTTTTTTTTTTTTTTTTTGGAAGAGGCTTTTCTGAAATTTGGCCTGTCTACCCTGGGTCAAATTTCAGAAAAGAAACCTTCTTTCAGAAGATCCCTTCTTCCTTGTGGAACAAGGAAGACAGGGCTTCCAAAAAAAGCATGTCTGGTCTTCTGCAAAACAAAGCGGAATAGTAAACGTGTTCCCTAGATGCGGCAGAGTTTTTTCGGTTTACCTCTGGACTGCAGGCTTCTTTCAGAAGAAGCTTTTCTGGAAGTAATCTTCCAAAAAAATTTCTTCCGAAAGAGAGTGTCCACACTGCCAAAGTGCATCGAAAAAGCGATCTGCTTTTTTGAAAGAATGGATGCTATCTTGCTTTTAAGCTGTGATTACTATGGACAGAATGGCCATCAGGGCACCTGTGCTTTTTCCTCTTTGCTCTTCTTTCGAAAGAACTCCTCTTCCCCGTCCACACACGCCTTTTTCCAAAAGAGCTCTTTCGGAAAAAGGCTTCTTCCTCATAGAAAGAGGATTACCAATGTCAGAAAACCCCCGCTGTTCTTTTGATTTTTTTTCCCGAAAGAATGCGATAGCAGTAAGTGAAGTTTTTTTGGAAAAAAAACAATTTTTCAAAAAAACCTCTATAGTGTAGACATAGTCAGAGTGGGCTGGGGCTGATTCACTCTGCTTCCCATGGCTCCTTCCACCAATGGTGGGTGCAGGGCCAGTCCCAATTCATGCTGCTGGCCCCAGATCGCCTAGGTAATCCTCCAGGCCACCCTGGGCCCTGCGGGTCCTCCCCAAGTGTGAGGCTCAGATCCTATGGAAAGGAACGCATGGGGACAGAAAAACAAGGGCACTGGATTTCAAAAAGACAGATTTCCTCCAATTCAAATAAATAGTAAAAAAAGTCCCATCCAGAAACCAATTAGGAAGAAAAGGATTTGACTGATGGCTGACAGATGCTAAAAAGGTGTAATACTAGAGGCTCAACAGCAAGCTATTCTGATGTTCAGAAGAAAGATAAGAAGAGCCACAGGAGACCAATGTGGCTACAGAAGGAGCTTTCTAGCTACCTAAAGATCACAGGGATACATAGAGGAGATGGAAGAAGAGGCATGGCAGTGAGGATGTACACATGGGAACTGCATGCGCCAGGAAAGCCCAGGCAAGGAATAAGTTACAAATGGCAGCAAGAAAGAACAGTTCTACAAATATGTGAGGGGAAGAAGAAAGCTCAGGGAAAGGATGGGCCTGCTTCTCAATGGGGGAAGGTGAGCTGCTAACAGAAGATGATAAGAAGGTGGAATTGCTCAACACTTTGTTTTGGTCTTCGTGTAAAAAACAAGGGAATTAAATGACAAAGTTACCTCAGGGAGTGTCCACACATCACCTGAAACTCAAAATAAGATACACAATTTGTGCTATGCAAATTGCGTATCTTATTTCGATTTTATTTCAAAATAGCTTATTTTGAAATTTGGCATGTTTACACAACACCACATTTTGAAATAACACACTATTTTGAGACCTCCCTTAGCCCGCATGGAATGAGGGTTACAGGGATGCTGAAACAACCCGCCTATTATTTTGAAATAATGGGCAGCTTGTTAAATTGCAGGGCAGCTATTTTGAGATACCTCCAGTATCCCAAAATAGCAGTGATCTGTAGACATACCCATAGAGATTAAAGGGGAAAAGGTACAGATTGGGGTAAGTAAAGACAATGTCAGAGATCTTCTGACTAATTTGAATACATTAAAGTGAATGGGGCCTGATGCTATTCACTCCAGGTGTGGAAAGAATTAGCTTTGGTGATAATATTTGCGAATTCATGGATGGCAAGAGAGGTCCCAGAGGACTGGAGAAGGGCTAATATAGTGTTCAGCTTTAAAAAGGCTGAAGAGAAGGAGCTGAGAAACTATAGACTAGTCAACTTGATCTTGGTCCTTGGGAAGCTACTAAAGCAATGTATAAAACATTCCTTTTGCAAATACCTGGAGGATTAAGGAGTAAAAACTAGCAGTCAACATGGTTTTACCAAGAACAAATCTTGATTTTCTTCTTTGACAAGGTCACTGATTTGGTGGATCTGGGGAGTGAGGTGGACATAATATACCTGGACTTTAGCAAGGCTTTTGACACTATCCCACATGACATTCTTATAAGTAAGCTGGAGAAATGTGGGCTTGGCAGAACTATAATTATCTGGGTGCATAATTAGTTAAACGACTTGAAACAAACAGTAACTATTAATAGAATTATGTCATATTGGAAGGAGGGGTCAAGTTCACAAGGCAATTTTCTGGGTCTAATATTAGTTTATTAATGACCTGCATATAAGAATAGAGAGCATCGTGATCAAATTTGCAGCTAACACAAAGCTGGGAGGGTTGCTAACACTTTGGGGATAGAGCTAAAATTCAGAGACTTTCTGAATTGGAGAACTGGGCTAGAAACATCAAAATGAAATTCCAGAAAGACAAATGTAAGGTGTCACACTTAGCCCTGTTCTACACTAGGGAGTTATTTTGAAATAACTGCCCTTGTGTAATAAGTGGAGCATTCACACTACGAAGCCTGTTATTTCGAAATAACGGGCCGGTTATTTTGAAATCTATACTCCTACTTTCCTCGGAGAATAACACTTATTTTGAAATAGTTATTTCAAAATAGTATTTGTGTGGATGCTTTACTGCTGCTATTTTGAAATAACTACTCCCCAGAGTCATTTGAAGTAGTTACTCTCCAGTGCTTCCTGGGGCTCTAAGTCAAGGTAGCACATCCACATTAACAGAGCCTGCCTTGAACTAATTTCAAGGCTTCTCCATAGTCTGGAATGCTATTTCGATTTTGTTATTTTGGGAGTTATTAAATCGATTTTAATTATTTCAAAATAGTTTCCTAGTGTAGACATGCCCTTAGGGAAAAACAAAACAAAAGAAATGCACAAATGCAGCCTGGGGAAGACCTGGGTTGGCAGCAGCATTGCAGAGAAGGAGCTGGGAGTTGTGATGCATCACAACTGCAATATGAGCTGACAATGTGATTCTGTTGCCAAACAAACAAACAAACAAACAAACAAACAAACAAACAAACAAACAAACAAACAAGCCAATGCAGTTGTAGGTTGCATTACCAGAGGCCTGGCATGCAAGTCATGGGAGCTGATAGCACTGTTCTATTGGCCCCTGGTTAGGCCTCAGCCAGAGAACCATGTTCAGTTTTGAAGCAATTAAGGGGGGACATGCTATCAGTCGACAAAGGCTGCCATAAGAAAGATGGAGAAAAATTGTTCTGTCTTGCCACAGAGAGCAGGACAGGAGGTAATGGGTCCAAACTGCAGCACAAGAGATTTAGATTAAATCTCAGTGCCACAGGCCTGTACATCCCATCACGGGTGCTGGATCACCTCATGCTCTCACCTCCCTCCCACCAAAAGGGAACTCCTAGAAGGCCAGCTCCACTGGGCTTATACCTCTGCATTGCAACACCATAGCAGTGTGGAAGAGAGAATCTGATCCCAGCTGTGTGGGGCAGAGAACATCAGAGTGACACCGGAATCACGCTATTGCAGTTCCGCTGCGTAGGGACTTTGCAAAGGCCAAAACTCTATGTGGGTTCAAAGAAGGAGATAAGCTCTGGGAGGACAGGTCCATCAAGGGCTATTAGCCAAAATGGCCCAGGAGCCCCTGTGCTGGATGTTCCTGGCCTCCAACTGCCAGACTCTGGGGCTGTGTCTACACTGGGCCACTTATTCCGGAAAAGCATCCGCTTTTCCGGAATAACTTGAAAGCTGTCTACACTGGCTGCTTGCTTTTCCGGAAAAGCACTGACGATCTACTGTAAAATTGTCAGTGCTTTTCCGGAAAAACTATGATTCTCCTGTTCGGGCAATAGTCCTTTTCCAGAAAAACTATTCCAGAAAAGGGCCAGTGTAGACAGCACAGTAGTCTTTTCCGCAAAAAAAGCCCCCATCACGAAAATGACGATCGGGGCTTTTTTCCGGAAAAGTGCGTCTACATTGGCACAGACACTTTTCCGGAAAAAGGACTTTTCCGGAAAAGCATCCTGCCAATGTAGACGCTCTTTTTCCGGAAATACTTATAACGGAAAACTGTTCCGTTTTAAGCATTTCCGGAAAAGGGTGCCAATGTAGACACAGCCAGGGAGTGGGCAGCGGGCGATGGATCACTCAATAATATCTCTCTTCTGTTCATTCTCTTTAAAGCACGTGGCAGTGGTGACTGTCGGATGACTGGATACAGGGCTAGATGGACCATTGGCCTGGCCCAATATGTCCGTTCTTATGCTCACATTTGTTAAGCACTTATATCGTAATCCCGTATGTAAAAAAAATACACTCCGTCCCTCTACAGCTACAGGGTGCAGGGGAAACAACTTTCCAAGAGCTATAAGGCTGAAGCAGAGACCAAAGGCCCTGGGAGCTCCTTCGCCATGGATGCTGTGAAGACACAGCCAGCAGAGCAGTTCTGAAGAGTGTGCCCCCCTGTCTGTACCTCACCCTAGGTGTAAATGTTCCCATTGTAGGAACTCACATCTAGGGTCACAGAAAAAGAGGAGAAAATGAAGGATCCTCCCCATCGCTGCTGACCCTAGCGCACCACAGGCATTGGAGAGCAATGTATCCTGGCTGGTTGACTGCAGTCTCTGCAGAGTCCTCACGTCTGCCACTGTCAGATGCTGCTAATGCAAACTGTAAGGCTGTGTCTACACTGGCCACTTATTCCAGAAAATCAGCCGCTTTTCTGGAATAACTTGCCAGCTGTCTACACTGGCCCCTTGAATTTCCGGAAAAGCACTGACGATCTACTGTAAAATCATCAGTGCTTTTCCGGAAAAACTATGCTGCTCCCATTCGGGCAAAAGTCCTTTTCCAGAAAACTGTTCCGGAAAAGGGCCAGTGTAGACAGCACAGATTTCTTTTCTGCAAAAAAGCCCCGATCGTGAAAATGACAATCGGGGCTTTTTTGCGGAAAAGCGCGTCTACATTGGCACGGACGCTTTTCCGGAAAAGCATCCTGCCAATGTAGACATGCTTTTCCCGGAAATACTTATAACGGAAAACTGTTCCGTTTTAAGCATTTCTGGAAAATCATGCCAGTGTAGACGTAGCCTAAGGGTGTGATAAGCCAGCAGATGCTCCAGAGGACTGGAAGAAAGCTAGCGAATGCTGTGCCGATGTTTAAAAAAAATAAATGCAAGGATCCAGGTAAGTCCTGGACAACATAAGTAAGTGGTTGATGTGGGATTTGATTAACACAGAGTAAATGGAGGGCAATATATTTAATGCCAATCGACATGGGTTTATGGAGAATAGATCCTGTCAAACTAATCTGATTTTTTTTATGAGATGCCCAGTTTGGTTGATAAAGGCAATAATGTTGATATAATATACTTAGATTTCTGTAGGGTGTTTAACTTAATCCCGCAAAACATTTTGATTAAAAAACTGGAACGATACAAAATTAACGTGGCACACATGCAGCGGATTAAAAACAGGCTAACACATCGGTCTTGCCATGTCACTATAAATGGAGATTCATCACTGGGTGCGTGCGCTTTTAGGGGGCTCCTGCAGTGATTGGTTCTGGCCATAGGCTAGTTAATATTTTGATTAATGATCTGGAAAGAAACAGAAAATCGCTACTGATAGAGTTTGCAGATGACAGAAAAATTGGGGGAGTGGTAAATAATGACGAGGACAGGCCACTGGTACAGAGTATTGTGCATTGGGTTGTTGTAGATATAGAACTTGTTGTTATAGTAACGGAGGTCACGGGGGTCAGCCCAGCCAGTTTGGGCTGGTTCTAGTTAGTTGTGAGTTATGAAATAAACGGACACTTACAACTGTACATGCACTCTGTGTTTCCAGTGATTTCTTCCTAAATTGTGGAACTCCGAATGATTTAACACAGAGCAATCTGGATTGTCTGGCAGAACTGCTCACAAGCAAACCATATGCATTTTAATAGGGCTAAATGAAAAGTTAGACCTCTAGGAATAAAGTCAGCCATAAGTAAATAGTGGGGGAGACTCTAATGTGGAAAGCAGCAACTCTGAAAAGCACTTGAGGTGATTATGGTGATCACTGGTGAACATGAGTTCCTAGTGCAACAATATGGCCAAATGAGCTGATGTGACCTTAGAGTGTTTACACCCAGCAATATTGGGTGGGAGTGGAGAGGTTATATTATGCCTGTATTTTTTGCTGTTGCAACCACAACTGTTAGGATCCCGTATCCAGTTCTGGCATCCACAATTGCAGAAGTATGTTTATACATTTAAAACAGTTTAGAGACAGGCCACGAAAATGATTGTAGGACTAGAAAATCTGCTTTCTAATATAAGACTCCAGGAGCTCAATCTGTTTATCTTAACACAAAAAAGCGTTGAAGAGTAATTTGGCAAAGTCTAACAGTGTATGCAGCTGGGACCCGGTATTTCAAATTAAAGCCCGAAATCGAACTACCTGTTATTCCTCCTGCAGTTAGTCCGGACTTGTAAATTTCAAAAATGGCGACCAGCTGGGAAGATGCAAATCAAGCTCAGGATATTTAAATCCCGGGCTTGATTTGCAACTTCGAATGCCTACATTAGCCTCCTAGTTCGAACTAGGGGGCTAGTGTAGACATACTGTAACTGATTAGTCTCTCGCACCCCACCCAAGTCCGGGAGGAGGCGATACAGTCCCCTCGTATCGAGGGACCCCTGGCCAGTCTTTTGGCATAGCTGCCGGGATCGGTCGCAAGGCGGGTCGCACGGGGAGACCGGGGAGGGGACTCGGGCCCTCCCTCTCTCCGAATCCCAGCCCAGGGCCCTAAAGCAGGGGAAGCTCTCCCTTGCCAATGGAGGGGGTTGAGACCCCTTAACCCTCCATTCATGGGGTCCACGGCCCTGCCCTGGGCCTTCTCTCCCCGGTCTGAATTAATTCACCTCCCCCATCGCGGTGAGAGACTCACCGCACGCTGCCTCCTCTGAGCCCCCGCAGGGGTTTTCGGCTCCTCCGGCTTCACCTCCTCCACCTGTCCCTCTTGGCCCTTTTGAAAGGGCCGCCATTCAGCGTCCCCTCCAGGCTCCACCCCTGGCCGCGTCATCCGGCTCCTCGGGAGTCCCGGGGTGACGTCACAGGGGACGTCATCCAGGCGCGCCGGTCCGGGCTGCGGCCCCACCACCATGGCCGCGTCCACCGCGGTCGGAGCAGCCTTGGGCTCCCCCACAATTCCCCCGCCGCTCCTGACAGTGCGGAGCAGCGGGGTGAGACTGGCTGCCCTGTCACACATACCCATAGTGATCTACATGGGGAACCAAACTTGATGATAAAAGGCTCTTCCATCTATCAGAGAAAAGTCCAAATAGTTGCAGACGAAGCAAGACAATTTCAGACTTGAAATATGGGCACATTTTTAACAGCTGATGTAATTATTCATTGGAACAATTTACCAAAGTGCAGGAGACAGTCCACATCACTGACAATTTTTAAAATCAAAACAGGATGTTTTTCTAAAAGATCCACTCTAGTTTACACAAGAATAAATTCAGGAGAGTTTGATGGCCCATGTTATGCAAGAGGTTTGACTAGATCAGTATTTCTCAAAGTAGTCTGCAGACCCACTCTGAGAAAGCTGCTACCAGGCCGCTCCAGTTTGTATACTTACTGGCTCTGCAGCCATGGAGCCTTGCCTCTCCCATTCATAGAATCATAAAATCATAGAACCATAGAGCTGGAAGAGACCTCAGAAGGTCATCAAGTCCAGCCCCCTGCTCTAGGCAGGACCAATCCCAACTAAATCAACACGGCCAGGGCTTTGTCAAGCTGACACTTAAACACCTCTAGGTATGGAGACTCCACTGCTTCCCTAGGTAACCCACCCCAATGCTTCACAGTGAACTGCAGCCAAAGTAAATAAACCAGAGCGGCCCAGTAGCGGCTTTTTCAGATGGGTCCATGGACCACTTTGAAAAACACTGGACTAGATGATCAGAATGATCCTTCTGGCCTTATTATCTAGGAGCCTCATTATCATGGTTGATCTTGCATGTTACAGTCCATTCCAGTAACACTCTTTCTCTTTATGACAGGGATTTTGAAGACGTGGTGCACAACCCCAGAAGCATGTAGGTATCTGAGTCCATTTCCATTTGTATTCAGGCCATGACGTGGCACAGAAAGAGCCTTCGCTGTGCAGATGGATGATCTGCTGGTTGGACAAAGAACAAATACCCATGATGCTCCATCTGTCAGTGGCATTCAGGCCTGTGGCCTACACGTGGCCTGAGTCCCCATCTATGAGGCTCAGTGGATATAAATGGGGCTGCTTTACTGGCTCTGCTCACTTCCAGAAGTAGTGCTGCTACTCTCCTGATAAAGCCTCAGGCCAGGTCTATACTAGACCTGGAAGGTTGGGTCAAGGTATGCAACTCTTACCTTAAGCTGAGCCTGGCGCTATCTTCACAGGAGGAGGCCAAGGGGAGCAAATGCTCCTGCCAGCTTCCCTTATTCCTCACGACTGCAAGCAGTACCAGCACCAACTGGAGCCACTTCATTGTTTGATTTAGCAGGTCTTAACTAGACCCGCTAAATAAAACACCCATAAGATTGATCTTAGTGCCACAAGAGAAGACATGACCTAGGTCATTCTGTTTGACAAGTATGCAAAGGCACCACGGAGAGGTGACATGCTGCTTGGTTGCCGTCATTGGACAGACAGCTCCCAGCTGCACACCATGTTCTTAACAAATCCAGATACTGGGGGCCCGATTCTCGCTTCACACTGCTGCTCACACTGACTCAGGAGTGATCCCCCTGCTCTACCCAGTATTCCTGGGATGAGTCAGGCCTGTGCATGCCCTGGCTGTGCCTGAGTGAAGGAGGCTCTGATGGAGCAGTAATGGCTACAGCTTAATTCAGGCAGCATGTGGCGAAGCTACTAGCTGGGGGAGATATTTTGAGGGTCACGCCAATGTTCCTGCTAATTTTTTCCACCCATGCACAGAATACATTTTGTTATGGGCACCGAGGTATATGTGATGTGCACCACCAGTAGAAACACATGCTGCTGGCTATGTGGGTGCTCTGCTAATCTGCTGGGCAGCACCTGATTTTCTCCTGGGTGGCTGCCCAACTGCCCAGATTTACTGGGCAGCACTGATCTACCCTTGTGGCAAAAGTGGCCCAACTCCTCACTTATGGAAGCCCAGGTGTAGCTATGGCCACAAATGCCTTCTGTCGCCTTCATCTGGTCCCACAGCTTTGCCCATCCCAAGTGGCATGAGTTACACCCAGGGAGGAAGCTACAACTCACTCCAGATGGAGCTGACCCCAGGGACTACCTAGAAGCTGCAATTGGTGCAGCACAGTGTAACCTGCCTTATAAGACAATCACCATTTAGCGAGCTCCTGAGGGCTCAGCAGCCCATCAAATTTGGAGCCCATTTCTACATTCTCATCTTCACATTCAAACCTGGAATGGGTTTGGGACCAGGTACTAAAGCTATCGCCTCCTTCACCACACCCCAGCATGTCTGCAATGCTTGGGATAAGCTCAGAATGACAGCATGATGGATGAAGATGTTTGCAGGGCTGGCCTTACCATGAGACAAGCTGAGGCAGCCGCCTCAGGTGCCAGACTGTGGTGGTGGTGAGGGGGGGGAGGGGCACCACTAGGACCCAGAGTGTAGAAAATTGTGTCTGCTGCTGGTGCATATGTATTCTCTCTGCTCTAGATGCACAGAGATGGTGGAATGCCATGAGAGGAATAGAACAGGAAGGAGGCAGAACTGAGACCTTTCAGAGTTTTGGCCCAAGCGAGGGGGCATGGGGATGTTATTTGAGCTCCCCGCCTCAGGTGCCAAAATGTTGTGGGCCAGCCCTGCTGTTTTGACTGGACCAACATGTGCAAGGTGATGGGTGGCACCTAGATATGTCAGGGGGTGGCACTTAGATGCATCAAGAGCAGGTTTCCCTCATAATTTTTTCCACCCCTGAATTTTCTTGTGTGTGCAAATGTGGAGGGGATGTGTGGCACAGATGATGTGTGGCACATCACCTTCCTATTGGTGCACCTAACAAGATTCATCTGGCAGGAGCAGGGCCTAAGGGTTCTGGGTGTGGGCAGGGGCTGGGGCAGAGAGTTGGGGGGCAGGAGTGTGAGGGTTCAGGCTGGAAGTGTGGACTCTAGGGTGGGGCTGGTGTTGAGAGACTCAGGGCTGGGAGAGAGGTTTAGGGTGCAAGGGCTGTGCTTGGGGTACTGGGGTGGGGCATGAGAGATTTGGAGTGCTGGAGGGGGGCTCCAGGTTTGGGGAGGGACTCAGTTCTGAGGATTGGGTTGCCAGAGGGGGTACAGGCTCTGGGCTAAGGACTGGGTTTCAGGAAGGAGTACATGCTCTGGGCTGGGAGTGTGGGCTATGGGGCAGGGCTGGAGATGAGTGGTGTGGGATGCAGAAAGGTATTCAGGGCTAGGGGAGCAAGGTGGGGCAGGGGTTTGGAGCTCAGACTTACCTGAGTGACTCCTTGCTGGGGACAGTGAGGAGGGGTGCCCACCCCCACCAGCTGTGGCAGCTCGGTACTGGGGCCAGTGGGGAGCGGCTCCCCTCCGCCAACCGTGGCAGCTCTGTGCTGGGACCAGCAGGAAGTGGCTCCCCTCTGCCAACCATGGAAGCTCTGTGCTGCGGGGAGCGGCTCCCCTCCACTGGCTGTGGCAGCTTCAGGACTTGGGGAGAGAGATCTCTCCCTGCCACGGCCTCGAGTCCCTGCATAAAGCTTAATAGTTCCTGCGCAGGGCTGACTGGGAAGCTATGGGCCATGTGGTAGTGCAGCCTAGGGATTTAGATCAGGACTCGTACTAACTTGTTGGTACCTGTGTATAAAGCTGTATACACACCAACCTCAGAGGGGCTGCTTTGTCTGGCCTAGGGAACAGTGGAAAGTCTCGCCACTGACTGAGCTGGTTCATTGTCAGGGGCTCACTCCATTCCCCCCCCCCCCCCCCCCGGCGCTTGCTCTCCCCACTCTCACTCACTTTCACCAGGCTAGGGCAGGAGGCTGAGGTGTGGATCAGGGTGTAGGGCGCAAGCTCTGGGACGGGGTACGGAAGGCAGTGCAGGTGCAGGGATGGGTGTGGGTTGCAGGCTCTGGGCTGGGGTGGGGGGTTGGGGTGCAGAAGGAGATCAGGGGTGGCACTTTCCATAAGCGGCTCCTGAAAGCAACTGGCGCAGCCTTCTGGCAGTGGTTCTTAGCTGGGAAGGAAGGTCACTGCGGGCACTGTCACTGTAGCTCCCATAAGCTGCAGTTCCTGGCCAATGGGAGATGGGGAATCACCCTTAGAGCAGGGACAGCACACAGAGAGCCCCCCAGGGGTCGCACACAGAGAGCTCCTATAGGGGTTGCGTGCAGAGAGACCTCCTGGGGCCACGCCCAGGAGTGGTGCAGAGGCGAGCCCAAGCAGGGAGCTTGCCTTTGCCCTTCTACACAGCCATTTGGGGCAGCTGGGAGCCCCAGGCCCTTTTATATTGCCCAGGCCACTGGAAAATTGACTCCTTTATTCCTCCCTCTCCCCATCCTCATCAGCAGGCCTGTTCATGCAGAAAGAAGTTGAGCTGTTTGTTGGCCTTTGGTATACATGGGGGTGGCTGGATGCTGTCTTTTTGGCACAAGATTTCGGCTTCCATCTTCTGCAAGAGTGGGCCATCTCACCCATGGCAATAGCCAGGACTTGTAGGTGACTGAAATGCTGCATTGGTACAACACCTGGCAATGGTGTTGGGAAAGTCCTTTGTAAAGAGGTTGAAAAATGTCAGTGGTTGACCTGAGATTAGGCTGCTGTTTGGGAAACCTCCAGGAGCCAGGGTTTTATTTGTCCCACTAAAACTTGAAACCAGCTGCACAGCTCTGACAACCTGTGTCAGCAGGACCAATAACGGTTTGTGCAGAAAGCCTGTCTGCTAAAATCATGCCCTACACCACAGTAAGACCCAGGAATACTGTGTCTGTCTTCCACCTGATCTGGAAGCCATTCCTGGTGCAGATGGTGAGTGTATGCATTTTGATCACTTGTCCAGCATTTTGGTCTGAAGCCTGCTTGATCAGCATTCATCAATACTGGTTTTTATTTATTTTTTTTTTGGAGGGATAAGCCTTTTAGCTAATTTGTGCATGAAGCTTCACCAAGAGGCAGGGTGGTAACTTGGGGTACGTCTAGACTACCGGGTTTTGTCGACAGAAGTTTTGTCGACAGATACTGTCGACAAAACTTCTGTCGACATAGAGCGTCTAGACACATTCAGTTCTGTCGACAAAGCAAGCTGCTTTGTTGACAGAACCCTGTAGTCTAGACGCAACCCTACAGGCAATAACACCTTCTGTCGACAGAGCTCTGTCGACAGAAGGTGTTATGCCTCGTAAAATGAGGTTTACCAGCGTCGACAAAACTGCTGAGTTCTGTCGACGTTATGTCAACAGAACTCAGCGGTAGTGTAGACGCAGGTATAGTTTTGTCGACAAAAGTCCACTTGTGAATTGTTGTGAATCAGTTGTCTTTCTTGAGTTTTAACAAGGCTGTTGTTTTTGCTCTGCACCTAATCTCCTGGATGACTCTAGAGAGGAAGATGGCAAGCCATTGTCTGGTGGTTTTTTCCCCCAGGCTCTTCAGGAATTTGGAAGAGATGTTATCAAGTCCACAGGCTTTCCCTTGCTGTGTCTAGACTGCCCAGTTTTTCTGGAAAATCAGCTGCTTCTCCGGAAAAACTTGCCAGTTGTCTACATGGGGCCGCTTGAATTTCCGCAAAAGCGCTGACTTCCTACTGTAAGAAATCAGTGCTTTTTGTGGAAATACTATGCTGCTCCCATTCGGGCAAAAGTCCCTTTTGTGCAAAACTTTTGTGCAAAAGGGCCAGTGTAGACAGCTGAGATTTGTTTTGCGCAAAAGCACGTCTAGATTGACCACGGACGCATTTCCGCAAAAAGTGCTTTTGCGGAAAAGCGTTCGTGCCAATCTAGATGCTCTTTTCCACAAATGCTTTTAACGGAAAACTTTTCCGTTAAAAGCATTTCTGGAAAATCATGCCAGTCTAGATGTAGCCCCTGTGTTTAATGTTTGATAGCCCTTTCTCTTTCATCTTCAGTTTTATGTAGCTCCCATTTCTGCTGCATCTCATGGTAGCTTGCTCCCAGACCCTCTAAGAGTTCCAGAGAGGCATAGGCCACTTCCAGCTTTTGAGGCCCCTTAACCATAATGAAAAAAGTAACAACTCCCTATCTTTCAACACTTGCTTGATCCAGCACCAGCCACGAATAGTGGTTTGTATACATAACCCGAGAGGACACGTTTCTCATGGTCTAACCTTGTGCTGTCAGAACCAATATATTTTTATTCATATTTATGAACATAGTTAACTATTTGGGTACATCTAGACTACAGGCTTTTGTCGACAGAAGTTTTGCTGACAGATACTGTCGACAAAGCATCTGTCAACAAAGAGCATCTAGACTACAGCCAGTTCTGTCAACAAAGCAAGCCGCTTTGTCGACATAAGCGGCAAGGAGTCCTGTGGCACCTTATAGACTAACTGAAGTGTAGGAGCATAAGCTTTCGTGGGCAAAGACCCACTTCGTCAGATACACTTTGTCGACATGACAGTGTAGACGCAAAGGATAGTGTAGATGCAATAATGCCTTCTGTCGACAGAACTCTTTCAACAAAAGGCATTATTCCTCATAGAATGAGGTTTACAGCCATCGACAAAACTGCTGAGTTCTGTCGACGTTATGTCGACAGAACTCAGTGGCAGTGTAGATGCAGGTATAGTTTTGTCGACAAAAGTCTACTTTTGGGGTGTGTCTAGACTACAGGGTTTTGTCGACAAAAGTGGACTTTTGTTGACAAAACTATCCCTGCATCCTCACTGCCTTTGAGTTATGTCGACATAACGTCGACAAAACTCAGCAGTTTTGTCGAGATATGTAAACCTCATTCTACGAGGAATAACACCTTTTATCGACAGAGTTCTGTTGATAGAAGGCATTATTGCAGCTACACTGTCCTTTGCGTCCACACTGTTATGTCGACAAAGCGGCTTGCTTTGTCGACAGAACTGGATGTAGTCTAGACGCTCTTTGTCAACAGAAGCTTTGTCGACAGTATCTGTCGACAAAACTTCTGTTGACAAAACCCTATAGTCTAGATGTACTTTTGTTGACAAAACCCTGTAGTCTAGACACACCCTCTAATATGACAATCGACAGCGGTTAACAAACAAATGTGTCTTTTACCAAATCACATCTCTTATTTGCTTAAATTTGCAGCTCTGTGCTAAAAGGCGGGGTCACATTTTGGTCCAATAAAAATATATTATGAAACTTTTCAAATGCCAAAAAAATAAGACGGGTCTAAATTTGAGGTATCATTTGAGCATGAGGCCCTGCTACTCCTCCCATCTCTGATTGTCCTGCCTGCTCTTGTCTGGCTTTTTTTAGAATCTTGCAAGCTGTCTAAAAGATACATGGTGATGTCTGGATCACCACTATCTTCATATCACATGAAGAGTTTTGCACACTCCTTTTCTAGGCAGGGAATGAAGGTATGGCAACCCCTGCTCGGAACTGATTTGGTGTCAGCTTTGTAAGTGGCTTTATGAGTCAAACACAGCTGCTTTCGACAGAGAGGGAGTGATGACTTGTGTGAAGGTGGGTCAGTTTGCTTTCTGGTCCTTTCCATGCGGATTTTATTGGTGCTCACAACAGGTGTGGCTACTCCAGCTTTGGTAAAGATGATGACGATGTGGAAAGGTTTTCAATACACTGCTTATAGCTTGCAGTAGAGAATTGCTGGTGCTCATGGCCCAGGTGTCAGCAGGGGAGTCCTGCTTTCAACTCCTCTCAGTATCCCCAGCTGATCTGAGGACTATGAAAATCTCCCATGTCAATGGCCAAGTATGGGAGCTTAGAAAGAATATTTAAGAGAGGTGCAAGGTGGCTAGGATGCTCCTACCCACTCATCACTCTGAAAAGGGTGACTCTCACAGCATCATAGAGGAGTGAATTAGATAGAAGTGGTTCTGGGTCAGCAAGATCTGCTCTAATGTCACTTGCACAGCTACAGTTACTATGCAAAGAGTAACTCACAAAGCCCTAAACTTTGAAGTTAAGGTGGCTGGCAGAGAGCGGAGTCAACGTGTGTCTCTTGAAGGCACATTACATCTGGGATTGGGGAACAGAGCGATAAGCAGTTGAGGGACCTTTCATGTTCAGCTGAAGAATTTTCATGAATGGGCCAATGTCCCAGATTTGTTGGTCGTGGCTGAGATCGCTTGAAAGTCCAGGCTGGCCAGGATCTGAAATATTTGTCCTGCCAGTTGTGACTCTGGTTTCTCTGGTTAAAGCAAGCTACTTAGAGGGTATAAAATGGGACTATAGCTAAACTGGACTCCTGAAATCTTCATGAATGTGACTCCCATCAATATTGTTCCCAGGTGATCAGTGCCTTGTTGTGGGCATCTAGTGGGAGACACATTTAAAAGCACAGCATGGCCCATATTCTGCCCTTAGTGACACATTTGCAGCCCCCTGCACCATTGGCAATGGGACTGTACAAAGAACTGGGGGCAGCATTTAGCCCCTTGGCTTTGCAGTTCCAGAACCAATTGTTTGGATGCTAACTGGTCCTAAGGACAAAGGCTGCATTTTTAAGACCACAGGCTGTCTCCATAGGACCTCTGCCTTGCTCACAACCACTCCACCCCCTCCGTTTCTGCTGCCTCATCCTCTTTACACATGCTGAGTCACATGTCAACCTTCGCACCTGCCCGAGCCAGACAGGAGTGACTAAATGGGTGGCAAATGACCAAAAAGGGGAAGGGCTGTACTTTGGTGCACATCACCCTGTGGCTGACAGCTTATAATGCTTTTAATAATAACCTCTCTCTGACTGATTGTTTCTCAGCGTGTGAATAAAATAGACCAGCTGTTTAAAAAGGAAACCTCGGTAGCCCTCCCCGAGGAGTCAGGGAAGTGTCATTCACACCACTTTACAGATCAGGTAACTGGCTGGATGCACAAGGCCATTTCAGCGAGAGGTGGGAATGGAGACCATCTTTTTAGGCCACGAGAGCCAAGGCTTTCCTTCTTAGCCACACTGTTGTTCAGAATGGATGTGCCAAATCTGGGTGCTCGGCTGCCTTGTCTGGAGCCACAACAGCACCCTTCCTCAATCCAGGAGGAGAACCCAGGTGGCCTGGATTCCTGGCACTTTGTGGCTATTTAGCCACTGTGCCAAACCTAAGCAAAGCCCGTATGACTGCACACTCTTTGGGTTGTTCCACATGGGCTGTGTCTACACTACACTGTTCTTCCGGAAAAAAGTACGCAATTTGCGGTTTGCAATTTGCGTGGCTTTTTCCACTTCTTTTTTTGGAAGAGGCTTTTCCAACATTTAGCCCATTTACACTGGGTCAAACATGGGGAAAAAACCTTTTTCGGAACAGCCCTTCTTCCTCGTAAAACGAGATTTACAGGGGATGCCGGAAAAAAGCGTCTGCTCTTCTAAAAAAAATTTCGGAAGAGCAGATGCATTTCCTGGACATGGCAGAGTTTTCCTAGGATTCTGGAAACACTCTGTAGTGTAGACAGCCATAGTGGACAAGAGCTAGGATTTGCTCCTTTTACTCCCAGGCAATAGCTTTATGGTGGCTCTGAAGAGCCTCGGTTTAAACCCTGGTGCTGGCCCTGGCTCACTACTGTTATTATCACACAGGCTTTCTGGGTGTTTTACCTTTCTATTGTTTCACACAAAACAACTATGTGAAAAGAAACATTAAGCTGCCCAAGTCGAGCACTGGAAAGGCAGGAAACGCCACCACGAAGCATGATGTGTTGTGATTTTAATATTGCCCACGGGGGCTCATGCCTCATGTTAATTATATGGCCACATTGTTTTTAACATTGGGCTCAGAAAGGATAGTACATAAGACCAGCTTCTGTCATGTATGTTGACCCCGCTACCTCACTGGCAATAGAATGATGTGTAATGCGTGAAGAAGGCTGTGCAGGAAGAGAAAGCTGGGTCTTGAAGCTAAGTCCTAGGCCAATGAGCGAGCAGAACTGCCCGACACCTTCCTGTGGGATACGGAGAGTTTAATGACAGCAGAGATTTCAGGCAAGGCTGTATTTCTCTGTTTCTGGGTGTGCCAACAGGACCTGAGTACTCACAACTCCATCTGGTTTCCATGGCAACTGGGGCGGGTGGGGGGAGCTCCGTCCTCTAAGGGCAGGCCCAAGATGTCTCCAGTTCAGGACATTGCATCTGCAAATTTTGACTCAAACCTCTCTGAGCCTCAGTTTCCAACAGTAACATGGGGGAGAATAAAGCCTCCCTCATGCAAGCTGTTTGCCAGGTTTCACATAGTTCAGTGATGGATGACATGGAAAACCCATAAGAAGCTAATGATTTCCCTCTCACGTGTGGCTTGTGCGGTCAATAAAGCCTAAGCCCACGCATTAATAAGATGGCCCCTCTGGGGTGAATTGTCTTCTCCTGCCTCTCCTCACCATTCGGTGCCAGAAAAGCCACTCAACGTTTCCATTCTCAGCAAAAAATACTCTGCCTGCCCTTCCCCACATTCACTCTGTTTCCCCCCTCACCCTCTTTCTGTGGTTTGTTCTCACCGCTTACTACTGGCTGTCTGGTCTGATCTGACTCTCCCAAGTGCCTCTGGGATCCACAGTTGCGGTGGACTATGGTCTGTACCATGGCACTGCAGTGGATGACACTTCCTGGAAGGCAAGGGAGTTAGCGTGAGCTATGGGGATGCTGGCCATGGCCTGGGGAGAGGGCCAGAGCCTGCCTTTGACTCACGTACCGCAGCATCTAGACAGACTGTGACAGTGACAGCAGAAGATCAGCGCTGTCACAGAGGATCCACCCTGCTCTTAACCCTCTCTTCATCCCACATCCACTCTGCACCCCGAGGACGCCTCTCTCCAGACTCCAGGCCCTGTGGGCTCAGCAGGGGGCCCATCCTTCTCTTGCAACTCCCCTGGATTTCTGGGGGATCAGTGTTCTCTGGGAGACCCAGTAGACATAGTTTTAAGCTCTCTGAGCACTTCTTCTAGTCCCGGGGAGAGCATTTCATGCTGATGGGATACACAATAGTACTAAGATAATAGCTTACTTTGCCTGGTGAGGATTCTCTTCGAAGGTTGCAGGCAAAGCCAAATTAGGAGTAATTTCTAGCAGGAAATCCACTGCCAAGTCTTCCTGCGGGAAACAGCTTTGTGCGTGGCTAGGAGGGAGCGAGCCAGAGGGCAAACACCAGTGGGGTTGCTTTGCTTTATATCAAGCAGCTTCGTTATTGCAGCTTTCCAGGTAAGTGGCAATTGGGAACCAGATGCCAAGGAGGAAACGGGCATTTAATTGGTGCAGATAATCCAATATCTATTGATCCGCCCCCAGTGTGGATTTTTAACAAATCTTGGACTATTAGGGAAGTTCCAAAGCACTGAACAACAGTCCTATCCCAGCCCAACAGTGGGAAATGTGGTACGCGAAGCACTCTCTGAAGGGTTAAAGGACAGCCACGCAGTAAGCCTGGCTTTGTGGAAAACAGGGCATGTCAAACCAAATTAATGGCTTAATGGCTCTCCTTGGCCCAATGGATCTCAGCAGGGCTGCCAGCACAGTCTGGGGCAGAGAGGACAGTTATCCCAAGGCCTGGTGATTCAAAAGGGCCCGGTGCTCCCGGGCCCCTTTGAGTTGCCGACGGAGTGCTGCACCACAAGCTCTGCGCAGCGCTGAGGGCTGGAGGGGGGTGGCTTCCTTTGGCCCCGCCCCTTCCCCCAAGGCCCTGCCCCTTCTGGGAGCAAGGAGCTGCCTCCCCTCTCCCTGTCTTGACCACATATGCTGTCAGCTCCCCTGTATTTCCGCCTGGGTTGACAGACTCAGGCTCACAGGTCTCCTGGTGCTGCATTAAAGCCAGCTGTGTAGATGGTGAAGCTTAGGCGGGAGATGAATTTCTGAAGCCTAGGGAGTGGGGTGGGCTTCAGAGCTCAAGATTCAGTCAAGCTGCAACTACAAAGCCCTGTCTACACAGCTATTTTGTATGGGTACCACAAGCCTGAGTCTGTCCATCTGTCTGGGAGGCTCACTGCCAAGACACACCTGTGGAGGTCAGATAAACCTGTTTTACTGTGCAAGACCATAACAAACTCAATCTACTTGCAAAGCCGATAGACCCTGGTTGTCAGTAGGAGGGATTGAACCTGTGACTTTAGGGACTAAAGTCACGTGTCTCTAGGGCATGAGCTAAAAGCCTTTCAGCAAAGGCTGCACAGCAGACTTCGTTCTCAGGGGCCTCTGGGTTACCTATTTATCTTATCAAAGAGAAGGGTAACAAGGTTAAAGTCTGGGACGTTAAGGGGAAGTGGGACAGAGAAGTTTGTGCAAGTCATAAAGGAGGGCTACTCAGTTGAGGAAGCCCGGGGGCCACAACGATATTCACAGCATGTGCTGAGGGCTGCAACTTAAGCGTGGTTGCATATACATGCAAATATATATGAAATAGCTTTATTCACATTGACAGGCATGAATAGAAAGATTAAGGCAAAACTACACAATATGCAGGCCCCATTTAAGTCAGTTCTGCTGATATTAATAAAATGCAATATTTACCTGATTTCCACCCACATGACAGCACTTTTAATCAGCAATGACAGTTCAGGAATTTAACTTCTAAAACTTGTATCAACAGAAGACCATTATATTGACTACTTTTTTGTTTTGGCTCCTACTCACGGGCCGTGTATTGAGCCCCGTGTAAACCCAAACTACACCACAGGCCACGAACAAATGGGCTGCAGGACGCATGCTGAGTAGCCCTGTTGTACAAGATAAGTAGCTGGAAACAGATTCAGCCTTGGCTGAAGAGGAATGGAACCACTTCAAACGCATGTTGACTGCAGCAGTGGAAGAGTTTTGCCCATGATGCAGATGGGGAAAACCAAGGGAGAGAGAGGAGAGGGGATGGACTGATGAGGTGCAAGGAGCAATCCAAAGCAAGAACATGGGACATAAAGGACAATAAATCAATCCGCTGCATACAAATGAAAGCAATTACAGACACACAAAGCGAGCTGCTGAACAGGCAACCAAGGAGGCCCAAGAGAGTACCCTCGACAATACGTATGCTGAGCTTGTAAACAAACCCATAACTGGCTGGCAAAAAGAGCTATGGCACTGCAAGAATGAGGTTCAAAGGGAAGCAGGATGGCATTATGACTCCTTTGTACACAATGGGTAGGCAAGATGGGTAGGCAAGATTAACAAGAAAAGGAGAGATGGGAAGAATCCTTAGAGAGCACCTTCCATGAGGCAAACCACTTAGGACAGAGGAAATGAAGTGCTTGAGCCTGGTATAACAAAGTAAGAGGTAAGTTGTGCAGTCTAGAAAAATTAGGACCGAGAAAATAGCACGACGCAATGAAGTGACCGGGCAGCTGGTGAAAGTCTTACATGAGAGATGCCTAAAAAAGATGAGCAGAGTAGTAAAAGCCATATGATGAGACAAGAGAATTTGCAAAGACCGGTTCCAGTCTATCATGGAAAGGAAATATCCACGAACAAGAAAATTACCCAGGAATAAAACTACTGTTGCATGGGATGAGCATACTAGAACATATTCTGGGATCTTATAGACCTAGAAAAAGTATATGTTAAAGAGGACAGAAAATGCTCACACCAGTGCTGAGGAAACATGAGTATCTGACGATTTACTAATTTCAGTGCATGCCCTACATAGATCACTTAAAACAGCGACCCAGACATAAGTCCCTTTGAAGTAAAAGTCAGACTGCACCGGGGTCAGTCTGCTAACCGCTGCTGTTTATCACATTGATGGACTGTGCCAGCAGAAATATTCCAATGGGAAGAGGAGAGAAGCTGCCATATGCAGAAGACACAGCATTACGAGCATCCTCCAAAGCAGACCTAAAGGGAAATATTAAACCAGAGATATGACCAGCTAAGCAGGCATGGGATGAAAACAAGCATGACTAAGACTGCAGTCACATGGGTTAGTAGAGGTGCCAGAGGGAAACTGGACATAAAGATTAATGGAGCACAATTCAGCCAAGTTGACCTTGGCAGCTGGATCGTGGAAAAGAGTGAGTCTGATCAAGAGATGCAGTCCAGACTGGGGAGTGCTGGAAGAACATGGAATAAAATCTCTGTAAGCCATTGAGACCAAAAGCTCAGCTGTGTGGAACATGTTGCAATAATCCACAATGCTGTGTGGTGCAGATGAGCGATTATAAAGAGATAGCAGATTCAGTGCCTACAGGTATATGAAACAAGATGTCTTTGCTCTGTAAGTAGACTTATGAGTTGAGAAAGATTTGGAAATGTAAATATTAGGATGGAAGTCAAAGTCCGTGATGTGGCTGACAAAATCCAGTAAGCACAATTTTGCTGGTTCAGATACATGCAGAGGATTAATTGTTTCCAAGGCCAGAAGGGACTGTTGTGATCATCTAGGCTGACATCTTGACAGCTGTTACCCCAGAATATTTTACCACAAAAATTCCTAGAGCAGATCTTTGAGAAAAACACCCAATCCTGATTGAAAAATTGTCAATAATGGCAAATCCACCATAATCTTTGGTCAATTGTTCCAATGATTAATTACTTTCATGGCCAAAATGTGCATCTTTTTTCCAGTCTGAATGAGTCTAGCTTCAATTTCCAGCCACTAGATCATGTTAGCTAGGCCTTTCTCTGCCAGGCCAAAGAGCCCATTATTAAATATTTGTTCCCCATATAGATACTTCCTGCAAACTCTTCTCTTTGTTAAACTAAATAGATTGAATTCTTTGAGTCTGTTACGATAAGGCTGGTTTTCTAACCCTTTAATCATTTTCATGGCTCTTCTCTGAACTCTCTTCAATTTATTGACATCCTCCTTGACCTGCACACCCCAGAACTGGACCAAGTATTTCAGTAGCAGTGCCAATTAGAAAGGTAAAATGACCTCACTACTCCTTGATATTGGGTTTCCCTCTGACACCTCTTTCTACTCAGCTTCCCAAGAACTCATTTCAACCCCAGGTTTCGACACTCGGGTATCTGTATTTGAGCTATGCTGATTTGATCGGGTTTAAGCACAGGGGTTGAGCATACGGCATGCCTCGCATCTAAAGTTACACAAAAACCTCTTCCTTTGACTCAGTAATTTTGTAGGAGCCAATCCCTCTATAGCATGCTCAATCCAAGTGCTATTCCTGCATAATCTGACCTCTGTCTTATCTTACATTAGGCTTGTTTATTAACACCAGGATGTTCCTGATGATTTTAGCTAGTCCTCCTGACTCATGCTTGTTGTAACAAGTTAACCTTCTATTCACCTTCCCAATCATGCCAACTAAGAAATGAAAAAGGCTTACTCTTGAGAATCCCCTATTTATGCATCCTAGGATCACATTAGTTCTTTTGGCCACTGCTTCACATTGGCAGCTCACATTCAGCTGATTATCCACCTGGACTCCCAAATCTTTTTCAGAGTCCTCGGATCATAGATGATTAGACTTGGAAGAGACCTCAGGAGGCATGTAGTCCAGCCCCCTTCTCAAAACAGGAGCAATCCCAACTAAGCCATTCTAGTCAGGACCTTCTGGCCTTAAAAACCTCTACGGATGGAGATTCCACAATTTCTCTAGGTAACCTATTCCAGTACTTCACCATCCTTCTAGTAAATAGTTTTTCCTAATATCTAACCCACACCTCCCCCACTGCAACTTGAGATCATTGCTCCTTGTTCTGTCATCTGCCATCCTTAAGAACAGCCTGGCTCAATCCATTTTGGAACCCTCCTACTCATAATTGAGGGCTGCTATCAAATCCCACCTCATTCCTCTCTTCTGTAAATTAAATAAGACCAAAAGCTTCAGAGGGGTAGCCGAGTTAGTCTGTAACTGGAAAAACTTAAAAAACAATGAATAGTCTTGCAGCACCTTAAAGACTAACACAACATGTAGATGGGATCATGAGCTTTCATGGGCACAATCCTAGATCTGCTGGCAATGTTCCTCCTAATATGCCATTAGCCTTCTTGGCAACAATAGTACACTGTTGATTCATATCCAGTCTCTTGTCCATTGTAATCCCCAGGTCCTTTTCTGCACACCTACCTTTTAGCCAGTTGGTCCCCAGCCTGTAGCAGTATATGGGATTCTTCTGTCCTGAGTGCATGACTCTGCACTTGTCTTTGTCGAACCTCATCATATTCCTTTCATATTATTTTCATGCTGCAGCCCCCATCAGATTTCTCTGACCCAATTCTCTAATTTATCTAGGTCACTTTCCTGGAATGTTGTCAGCTGTGGCCTAGAGGCTATATAAGGGGCAGGGCACCACCAGTCAGTCAGGGTACGTCTACACTACATGGCTATTTTGAAATAAGATATTCCGGAATAATTATTCCAAAAGTGCTTATTTCGAAATAGCACGTCTACGTTTCAGGGAAGCCTCGTAATTAGTCCAAGGTAGGCTTCCCCAATGTAGGCACTGGGGAGGAATAACTTAGAATGGTGCTGGTGAGGGGCTATTTCGAAACAGCAGCAATGGAGCATCTACACACGCCTTATTTCTAAATAGCTATTTTGGAATAGGCATTATTCCTGGTAGAATGAGGTTTACAGATTTTGGGATAAGCCGTCCGTTATTTCAATATTATTTCAAAATAACAGAATGGCTCTGTAGATGCTCACATTGTTATTTTGAAATAAAGCTAGTTATCTCGAAATAACGGTACAGTGTAGATGCACCCTCAGTGAGGTATATGAATGAAGGGAAGGGAAGGGAAGGGAGAAGCACAGCTGCAATATAGAGGACCTTGATTTATTGTATACTCTTGAAAGTATATATGTGTTTTCAGACTTAAAGCATGTAACTAACAATCAATAAAGGACATATTTCATGAGACACCGGAGATAT
Source organism: Pelodiscus sinensis (assembly GCF_052426305.1). Classification (NCBI taxonomy): domain Eukaryota; kingdom Metazoa; phylum Chordata; order Testudines; family Trionychidae; genus Pelodiscus; species Pelodiscus sinensis. The sequence goes on along the minus strand of NC_143073.1, from coordinate 13,004,942 downwards.
CTATTAAACCCCTGTCTATGTAATACAATAAAAGAAATGCTGTTACTTCTTTTGCCATGCGTAACACATAATGGCTACGTCTACACTGGCATGATTTTCCAAAAATGCTTTTAACGGAAAGCGCGTCTAGATTGGCAAGATGCTTTTCCGCAAAAGCTTTTGCGGAAATTCAAGCGGCCAGTGTAGACAGCTGGCAAGTTTTTCCGGAAAAGCAACTGCTTTTCCGGAAAAAGTGACCAGTCTAGACACAGCCATAATGGCTATGTCTAGACTGCAGAGCTTTTCTGGGATACCGGAGGACACGGCAGAGCATTCCTTGGACATGGTAGAGCTTTTCCAGGAAGAAAAGCTCTGCTGTGCCCAAGGAATGTGTCCGCTTTTCTGAAAAAAAAAAATGTAAACCTTGTTTTCTGAGGAAGAAGGTATATTCTAAAAAAGGTGGGGGTTTTTTCCAAAATTTGGCCTTGTGTAGATGGGCCACATTTCGGAAAAGCCTCTTTTGGAAGTAAATCAGAAGAAGATATGCAATTTGACATAGACATGGCCACTGTTTGGTGACTTTCCAAGTCTGTGGCTCATGTACTTTTGCTCTCCTTATTACTGTCTGTTTTCCTCCCATAGAAAATAAAAGATGTCCCTGAAGAAGCCTTCAGGAGTTCAGTATAGGAAGCAAAATGCTCAGCTGCAGTCTAGTTTGAAGCACAGTGCAAATATGATGGCAAAATATCTGAAATAGACCAAGACAGATCAAGCTTTAGTCAGTAGCGATTATCCCAGTGCAGAAAAAACTGAGGAGCCAAGCGTAACTGATGAAAGTTCTATTACCAAGGAATTAGCAGATTTACATGACAACAACAAAAGGAAATGTGAGGAAAACAATGAAAAACTGTCCAGTTTTCCTGGCAGCCTAAAGGAGAGTGATGATAAAGAAGTATGGCACATGCAGAAAAGAAAGTAATTGCAAAAAGAAATTGGGTTTACATGAAAAGGGGAGAAACAATAAAGGAGGATCAGTCTCCCATGATGACAGAAACAACAGTGAAAAAAATTGCATGCCACAGATTGATATATCAGGTCCTGCTTTATGGCTAGCGATCCTAAACTCTGCTGACATTACGTGTACCATGTTGAATAGTCTGGAGAAAATCTAGGATATGACATGTCCCATAAATTAGCAGAAGAGACACGTTTCAGAGTCACAATGAAAAAAAGTGCTGGCTGGAAACTGAGTTGACATTAGCTAGTTTACTCGAAAACAACTGACAAAGTGTCCTGTTTTTGTTATAACCTGTTTGGCAAGCATGCTAAATTGTTGTTTGTGCTTTCCAGGTATAATTCCTGGCATAATTTAGCTGATGCTCTGAAGTAACATAAAGTCATCTGGCCATTTCATGTCCTACTCCATTATGGAGGTCAGGTTCAGGCTCAAGCTGAGTAAATGAACAGACACAGAAAACCAGTGGATTGTTACTGTAGAAACCCAGCACTGGGGGAATGTGCTTGAATATCTAATCTCAATTATATGCTTCCTTGCAAAAGATCATTTGGTTTTCTGGGGCTTGTTGGATAAGTCATTCGCTGAACATAATAGAAATTTCTTTGGGTTGATAGAGCTCATTGGGAAATAGGATGATGTCATGCACGAGCACCCATGTCGGGTAGTTTGTAAACGATGGCTCATTACTGCACCAAAACAAAACTATGGACCAAACTATGGACCAGTAAGTAAGTTATGGACCATTACTGCACCCAAACAATTCATAACAAATTGATTGACCTTATGGTAGGTGCTATAACAACTGGTTGTGTCTTGGTGAAGCAAAAGACTATGCCATATTAATGGGCTGCACGCCCAACTTTAGCCAGCATGAAATGATATAATTGACAGTAAGATTTGTGGATGACAAGGCTGTGTCCAAATAAAGGAACACTATCTGCTTCCTGTCTGTCAACAGCTCTACTAGAAAAGGCCTAACAGAACTATTTATGAACATTTAGAGTGAGAGGAAAATAAAGCTTCAGGACTGCAGCGGTCAAGACTATGACAACGGCACAGACATGAAAGAAAGCAACAGTGGTGTCCAGGCAAAGATCGTTGTGCTGAATCTAAAAGCTTTTTTGTGTGCCTTGTGACTGCCATTCTTTCAACCTGGTTGTATCCGACGTAGGATCATCTCCTTTAGATTCTGTATTTGTTGTGTGGTTGGATTTTTAGATCTAAGGGAAACCATGACACTCCAGAGAGACTTAACCTCTTATTTATTGCAAGCTTTAAGCAATTAATATAGTTGTTTACATTCTACAAGCCTTAAAAATCCTTTACTATAAAATTCATAGTATTTAAGGTTTAAATTGTAAAGCAATGAATACAATGCAAAGCAATGCAAAAACAATTAATAGACGTAATAAAGCCTAGTTCACTTACACTTCACCCGTATGCTACCTGCAGTACCAGGGAGGAGGTCGTGGTTTCTTTGATTCCTATGTGTAGGAACGTCATCCAGTGGGGTCGCCAGTGTGAAGGGGTCCATTACTTCCAGTTACATCCAGAGCAGGACCTGGGGGTCAATCCTGCTCATTCCCTCCCTGGGTGTGTCTAGACTACAGGGTTTTTTTGAAAAAAAGTGGCCTTTTTTTGAAAAAACTTCCCCTGTGTCTAGACTTCTGCCGTGTTCTTTTGAAAGTAAATTGAAAGAACACAGCAGTTTTTTCGACCGCAGAAAACCTCGTTTTACGAGGAAGGAAGCCGTTTTTCGAAAGGGCTCTTTCGAAAAAATGTGCTATATAATGCAAACTGTGCTTTTTCAAAAGAAAGCATCCTGTTTGCCTGGGTGCTCTCTTTTGAAAAAGCGGCTTGCTTTTTCGAAAGTACTGGTTGTAGCCTAGATGCTCTTTTTTGAAAGAGGCTTTTTTGAAAGTATCTTTCGAAAAAGCCTCTTTTGAAAGAGGCTTTCAGTCTAGACATAGCCCCACTGATTATCTTTTCTACACCTATATTTATACTTGACTTGGTCGTTCTAGTAATACCTACCAATCAACTGCATAGTGTATAAGATACCTATTATGTCAATTTTGGGGTACATCCAGGATATTGCAAGATTAGGTGCTTAATTAACAGTTCTATGGCCGTCTCTGGAATTTTTCTCTTATCAAAAATGGGATGTACCAGTATCAGCTTGTTTCTTGTCTTTTTGACCTGGTCTTGCTGAACTTTAAAACTGATGCATGATTGTGCAAGCACTCCTGACTCTCAAAGCTCCCCTCTTTTGGCCTGGCCTGCATGTGTACATGCATCAGACGTGAGACAGGCCTAGGGTTTGCTTTGTTAGAGATCCATACTTTGGACAAGGCCAGGAAAAGGCCTAGGAATGCAGACTTTCTGGTCACGGGAGGGCTGTCCAGGCTGTATTTTTCTTCAGAATAACACAAAGGTCTTGTTTTCAGCATCAGCTATCAGGTGGGAGACCCACACAGACAATGCTACAAATACGACTGTGAAGCCACTAACTGACAGTTGCTGGGAGAACTGCATTGAGGGCAAGAAGTGAGATATCAAGTGACTGAAGCCCCTGATGGAAGTGGTTCCATGGCATAAAGCCAGGGCTGGAATGTGAGGTGAGGCACAAAGCCTGGCGAACCACAGACTTCAAATTTCTGATCTCATTTGGCATGACACCCTGCTCTGTGTAAATGTAAGCAGGGCATTACAAACTCACTGGATGGACATCGCGACCGCTATTACTTTGCTGAGAAGCTGCTTAGATTTAATTGTGGCCCGCGGAGACAACGGATTTAAAGTTGCCATCGCTGCTGCCAGGGATATGGTGGAAAACATAGGAGTTGAGGCTGTCTTCAAGGGAACACATGTTCATCCAAAGAAGAGCCCATTTACTTATGGCAAAGCTGAGGTGACAGAAAGTTCGTTTGCTTGCTTGTTGACATTGCTCTGGTGCCCATTGAAGAAAGATTTAGACCAGGGCTACTCAACTTTGGAAGCCTTGGGGGCCACAATAATACGCACAGCACATGCCAAGGGCCGCAACTTAAGTGTGGTTGCATATACATGCAAATATATATGCAAATATATGCAAATAGCTTATTTCACACTGATAGACATGAATACAAAGATTAAGCCTTAAGCTGTGGTGCTGGATCCAAACATGGTCAGTGTGAGCCAGTCAGCACCTCTCAGGCTCTGCCCACAAGGCTAAGCTATTCCCCACAATACCCCGGCGCTCCTGGCACCTCCTCCGTAGGGGCTGGAACACCGACACCCTGTACCCATCTGTTCCAGCCAGCCCGTGTGCTTGTGTCTTTCAGTGTGCACCCCACCTGGGAGCTATCTCGCTGTTGTGGAGTGTGTTCCCAGTGGAGGCTACGTTCAAAGGATCCTACCCATGGGCCATGTATTGAGCCCTGCGTAAACCCAAACCGTACTACGGGCCATAAACAAACTGGCCATGGCCTCATGAGGCCCACGGGCTGTGTGTTGAGTAGTCCTGGTTTAGACAAATGAAGCACCATGAAAAGACTTAGACGGGGGGGTGGGGGGAGGAAGGGGGGTTGTATGACTTTAGTAAGCTGCCAGAAGAGAGGAAAACATTCCTGAACAATTGTACCAACCTCCACCAGATGGGGAATGATAAAGATCTCTGTGTTGAATTGGACAACAAGCACTCGTCACTCCAGGTTTTCCAATTCATTCACCCTGCAGCGCTGAAGGACACTTTTCCCAATGTGCAAATGGCTTTGAGGATTTTGCTGGTCACAGCCCTAAAGTGGCAAGTGCAGCTTTTCGAAGCTCAGGCTCATAACTTCAGTCGACAATGGCTGACAAGAGGCTGCCATTACTTGATATTTTATCGCTTGGAAAACACAACACTTTGGATCTCAAACCGTGCTTCAGTTTGGGAGGGCAAAGGCAAGAAAAACATCCTTTTCAATCACAGGCCTTGGTTTCACAGTCTAAGGCTGTCAGGAATGTAACAGGGACACATTATGCAGTCAAATCGTGCATCCAAATCATGAAATGGGCTGCAAACACAATAAAAATAGGGTATTCAAAAGTTTAACAAATGGAGGAGGGACACCAATATAACCCTTGTCCAGGGTTCCATTTGGCTTAGAACAGGGGCGAGCAATAAGTGGCCTGTGAGCAGGACACAGATCTCCTGGGTTAGCCTGTTATCTGGTGGCTTCCTCCAGTACGGTTGGTTCTGGAAGCTGGACTGGACAGCCAGGCCCTGTGACAAGGACCTGCCATGCTACACCCAGAGGAACTTTTCAATGCCTTTGGATGGAGTCTCCCTAGACAGGAAGCCCTTGGGGCTGACCCCCTACTTCTGACTGTGCAGTGCCAGACAAAGCCATTCTGGTTCCTGGCCTCACAGCTCCTGCCCCCAATGTCTCCTGTCCCCAGTGCATTTTGCGCTGATCAAGGTCATAGCAGGAGCCTTTCTGGAGGCATTGCAGGCTCAGGCTGGCTTACAGCTCTTGTGCTGGGTCTGAAACCTTGGTGTGGCCTAGAGGATTCCCACCACTGAGCTAGGGCCTCTCCCCTCTCCGAATGGCTGGAATGCAACTTCTCCCTGGCCATTCGGCCTCTCTGTGTTGCTGCTGTGAATCTTCACCGGCACGATCCATAGGCCACTTGGTGCATTCTTCCGCCCAGGTGCATTTGTGGTGCACAGTGTCTCCTCCTGAGGCTCATAGTATGGCGCTGCTGCCCTTCTGCTCTTCCAAGCCAATGTCCTACGCTGCTCCTAGGAATGTGCCCTGAATTCCAGCCGATGACATGCCTGGGTGGTGGAGTCAATCACCTATGGAGAAAAGAAAAATGCCATGGGTCCGGGCATAGGCAAGGCTAAGCCACAGGACAGAATGACTTGAGGACTGGCCAGCTCTTTAGCTAATGGAACTTGATGTAAAGCCACTACAGTCAGAGCTGCAGAGAGTTACAGCAGCCCAGGGTCTGGTGCGGTGAGTTAATACTACTGCCACTTACCCAGCAAAGGAGAGAACTGAAACCCTATCTAAGCCACCTGGAGACATCTTTCCCCACCAAGCTCCTCCTGGCCCAGACTGACGAGTTTCACCAGGGAAATGCTGTTGCAAGTGGGAACAGCTTTGGCGGCCTTTCCTGGTGCAGAAGAAAATGATGACACAGAGTCTGGGTATTTTTGTAGTGCAAGTTATTTTATTTACACGTGCATCTGCCACTCATTGAATAGAAGTGGTCAAACAGCAACCCTCTCTTTCAAGAATCTCAACTAAAACGCCAATGCCCAGTGCCCAGGGACAATGCTGCCTCATCAGTTATCTCTTGTTACACTCAGGACTTGTCTACGTTGCTTTGCAGAAGAGCGAAAAGCAGTCCAAACCAAAGCCCTGGGCTGCAACTGCCCATGTGGACAATTCTGGCTTAAACTACCTACTTAGTTCACATTAACATCTTCTGTTTGAAGAGGACTATGTGAACACAAACTAGATAGTTTTTAGTTCATGCCAACAGTGTCTTCATGTTGCAGTTAGAGCACAGCACTTTGGTGTGTATGGCAAATCACACCCCACCCCTGAAGTCTGCACTGTAGAACAGAATAGCCATGGCCCAAGAGAGAGGAAATTTCCTTGCAGTTTGTGATAGCACCCGTAAAATAAATACCTCCATGAACTAACAATGACACAGCTCTTTAAAAAGGCAGAGCACTGATCTCACCTTGAGAAAAAAGGTTTATAGGTTAAATTTTTAAAAGCACCCCGGGGTACATCTACAAAGTAGCATGTACCTCAAATTAAGCTACGCAATTTGTGCTATGCAAATTGCATAGCTTATTTCAAAATAAAGCATCAGTATTCCGGCATCTTCCTTATTCCTTGTGCAATGAGGTTTACAGAAAGCCGGAATAAGAAGCCCATTATTTTGAATGTATTTCAAAATAACAGGTGTGCTCTTAAGATGCGCAGAACGCTATTTCAGGATAACGTATGTTATCTTGAAATAGCACCGCTGTGTAGATGTAACCCTAGAGGTCTAAAAGCCATAGCGGCTATGTCTAGACTGCAGAGTTTTTGTGGGATACCAGAAAAGCTTTGTTGTGTCCAAGGAATGTGTCCACTTTTTTGGAACAGTTTCCGAAAAAGTGGATGTTTTCTTTCAGCATCCCTGTATTCCTTTTGGTGAGAGGAATAAGGGATGTTGCAAAAGAGGAGTTTTTTTCCAAAATTTAGCCCTGTGTAGACAGGCCAGATTTTGGAAAAGCCTCTTTTGGAAAAAAAGCAGAAAAAGATATGCAAATTGCGGTTTGCAATTTGCGTATCTTTTTCTGACTTTTCTTGGTAGTGTAGACATAGCCTTAGACTAAGGCCCCAGATCCCAGACTCTCCACACTTTGCAGTTTCTGAAGAACTCCATGGTCATTGTTCCCTGCATGCCTACAACATACCACACCGATAGCTCAGGCCACATCTTTACCCTTAATTCTCCACTCTAGGGAACAGTGAAGAAAACAATAGCTTCCCATAGACCAACTGCAGTTCTCCCAGGTCAGTGTATGTGTAGCCACAAACACATGACATCTGTGCACTGAAGTGGACAGAAAATGTTTGCAGCTTTTCCAATTTTGAAGTTCCACTCTGTTAATTTATGTTAAGAATTTGTATTACAATGCCTGCATTGTTTTGCAAATTGTTTTTCTCCACTGCTTTTGGCACTCAGCAAACTTCTATTTTTGGAGAATAACATTATCTGTATTAGTTCACAAGACATATTGCAAAATTCATAGTGGTACTCAAAGGAAAGAGTACTTGTAAATTTACAACAAACATCACTAATCTACAGCTTGAGGAAAACACCCAGCCATTTTTATAAATGTACAGCAAGCACAGAATCAGTGGTTTTCCACGTTTTTTCCATTTTCAGACACCTAAAAAAATTTAGAATGGAGAAGCGAGCCTCTTTAGAAATCTTAGGGTATGTCTACACTTGCCACCCTACTTCGGACTAGGGTGGCTAATGTAGTCATTCAAACTTGCAAATGAAGCCCAGGATTTAAATATCCTGGGCTTCATTTGCATGTTCCCGGGCACCGCCATTTTTAAATGCCCCCTAGTTCGAACTACCTGCCTGCGGCTACATGCGGCACGGGCTAGGTAGTTCGAACTAAAGCTACTAATTCAAACTACCATTAAACCTCATTGCAGGAGGAGTAACGGTAGTTCAAATTAGGAGCTTTAGTTCAAACTACCTAGCCCATGCCGCATGTAGCCGCGGGCAGATAGTTCGAACTACGAGGCATTTAAAAATGACAGTGCCTGGGAACATGCAAATGAAGCCCAGGATATTTAAATCCTGGGCTTCATTTGCAAGTTTGAATGACTACATTAGCCATCCTAGTCCGAACTAGGGTGGCTGGTATAGACATACCCTTAGATACAGTCTGCAGGACCCTTAAGATCAACCACAATACACACTCTTTCCTCTCTGATCTTTTTCAGAGACAATTGCCTATATATTAAAAACCACTGTTCTATAGTAATGACAACTTTTCACAGACTCCATAGACATAGGTTGTAGACCTCCAGGAGTCTGCAGACCACAGGTTGAAAACCACTGTACTAGCAGCACCCAAAGATCCAGGCCCAATAAACAGTCTTCATCATAATAACAAAACTATCCAAAGCCCAAGATTTGGTGGTGATGGGGGACTTCAACTATCCAGACATATGTTGGGAAACTAACACAGCGGAGCACAGGCTACCCAATAAGTTTCTGGACTGCATTGGAGACAACTTTCTGTTTCAGAAGTTTGAAAAAGCTACCAGAGGAGAAGCTGTTCTGGATTTGATTTTAACAAATAGGGAGGAACTAGTTGAGAACTTGAAAGTGGAAGACAGTATAGGGGACAGTGATCATGAAATAATAGAGTTCATGATCTTAAGGAAAGGTAGAAGGGAGACCAGCACAATTGAGGTAATGGATTTCAGGAAGGCAGATTTTGATAAGCTCAGAGAACTTGTAGGTAAGGTCCCATGGGAAGCAAGACTGAAGGGAAAAACAACTGAGGAGAGTTGGAAGTATTTCAAAGGGAGGTTGTTAAGGGCCCAAAAGCAAACAATTCCGCTGTGTAGGAAAGATAGAAAATATGGCAAAAGACCAGCTTGGCTTAACAAGGAGATCTTGCATGATCTCAAAATAAAAAAGGAGTCCTATAAAAAATGGAAACTAGGACAAATAACAAAGGATGAATATAGGCAAGCAACACGGGAATGCAGGGGCAAGATTAGAAAGGCAAAGACACAAAATGAGATCAAACTAGCTACAGGCATAAAGGGAAACAAGAAGACCTTTTATAAATACATTAGAAGCAAGAGGAAGACCAAGGACAGGGTAGGCCCACTGCTCAGTGAGGAGGAAGAAGCAGTAACAGGGAACTTGGAAATGGCGGAGATGCTCAATGACTTCTTTGTTTCGATCTTCACCGAGAAGTCTGGAGGTGTGCCTAACGTAGTGAATACAAGCAGAGAGGGTATGTCTACACTACCCTCCTAATTCGAACTAGGAGGGTAATGTAGGCATACCGCACTTGCAAATGAAGCCCGGGATTTGAATTTCCCGGGCTTCATTTGCATGAAGCTGGCCGGCGCCATTTTTAAATGCCGGCAGTTCGAACCCCGTGCCGCGCGGCTACACGCAGCACGGAGTAGCTAGTTTGGATTAGGCTTCCTAATCTGAACTAGCTGTACTCCTCGTGGAATGAGGGAGGGTAGTATAGATATACCCAGAGAGGGTAAGTTTAGAAGATAGGATACACAAAGAACAAGTTAAAAATCACTTAGGAAAGTTAGATGTCAGCAAGTCACCAGGTCCTGATGAAATGCATTCCAGGATACTCAAGGAGCTGATAGAGGAGGTATCTGAGCCTTTAGCTATGATCTTTGAAAAATCATGGAAGACAGGGGAGATTCCAGAAGACTGGAAAAGGGCAAATATTGTGCCCATCTATAAAAAGGGGAATAAGAACAACCCAGGAAACTACAGACCAGTCAGTTTAACGTCTGTCCCAGGGAAGATAATGGAGCAGGTAATTAAGGAAATCATATGCAAACACTTGGAAGGTAATAAAGTGATAGGGAATAGCCAGCATGGGTTTGTGAAGAACAAGTCATGCCAATCTAATCTGATAGCTTTCTTTGATAGGATAACGAGCCTTGTGGATAAGGGAGAAGCGGTGGATGTCATATACCTAGACTTTAGTAAGGCATTTGATACGGTCCTGCATGATATTCTTATTGATAAACTAGGCAAATATAACTTAGATAGGGCCACGATAAGGTGGGTGCATAATTGGCTGGATAACCGTAGTCAGAGAGTTGTTGTTAACGGTGCTAAATCCTGCTGGAAAGGGAGAACAAGTGGAGTTCCGCAAGGGTCTGTTTTGGGACCCGTACTGTTCAATATCTTCATCAATGATGTAGATATTGGGATAGAGAGTCCGCTTATTAAGTTTGCAGATGATACCAAACTGGGTGGGGTTGCAACTTCTTTGGAGGAAAGGGACATAATTCAAAATGACCTTAGGAAGTTAGAGAAATGGTCAGAGGTAAACAGGATGAAGTTTAAGGAAGAGAAATGCAAAGTGCTCCACTTAGGAAGGAACAATCAGCTCCATACATACAAGATGGGAAGCGACTGTCTAGGAAGGAGCATGGCGGAAAGGAATCTAGGGGTCATAGTGGACCACAAGTTGAATATGAGTCAACAGTGTGATGCTGTTGCAAAAAAAGCAAATATGATTCTAGGTTGTATCAACAGGTGTGTTGTAAGCAAAACTCGTGAAGTCATTCTGCCGCTCTACTCTGCACTAGTTAGGCCTCAGCTGGAGTACTGTGTCCAGTTCTGGGCGCCACATTTCAAGAAAGATGTGGAGAAATTGGAAAGGGTACAGAGAAGAGCGACAAGAATGATTAAAGGTTTAGAGAACATGACCTATGAAGCCAGGCTTCATGAACTGGGCTTGTTTAGTTTGGAAAAAAGAAGATTAAGGGGGGACATGATAGCGGTTTTCAAATATCTAAAAGGGTGTCACAAGGAGGAAGGAGAAAATTTGTTCCTCTTGGTTTCTGAGGACAGGACAAGGAGTGCAGCAAGGGAGGTTTAGATTGGACATTAGGAAAAAATTCCTAACTGTCAGGGTGGTCAAATATTGGAATAAATTGCCAAGGGAGGTGGTGGAATCTCCCTCTCTGGAGATATTTAAGAACAGGTTAGATAGACATCTGTCAGGGATGGTGTAGACAGAGCTTGGTCCTGCCTTGAGGGTGGGGGGCTGGACTCGATGACCTCTCGAGGTCCCTTCCAGTCCTATGATTTTATGATTCTATGATAGTGTCTGACTGTCAAAATATTCTTTCCAAGCCCCACACAGCAGCACAGCTCCATGTTGGTTCTTGTAATGGCCCTTATGTCTGGCTGTTGAAAGCCAGCTAGCAGCCACCCCACCTCACACCTTCCCACTGGTTTTCACCCTCTGCCTCATAGATGTTATGCAGGACACAACAGGCAGCAATCACCACTGGGGTATCTTTCTCACTGAGATCCAACCTAGTGATCAGGAATTGTCAACATGGATTCACCAAGGACAAGTCATGCCTGACCAACCTGACTGCCATCTGTGACGAGGTAACTGGCTCCGTGGATATGGGGAAGGTGGAGGACATGATATACTTTGACTTTAGCAAAGCTTTTGATATACCCTCTCACAGTATTCTTGCCAGAAAATTAAAGAAGTATTAATTGGATAAATGGACTGTAAGGTGGATAGAAAGCTGGATAGATTGTTGGACTTATGGGTAGTGATAAACCACTCAATGTTTGGTTGGTGGTTAGTATCAAGCAGAGTGCCCCAAGTGTTGGTTTTGGAACCAGTTTTGTTCAACATCTTAATTAATGACTAGATGAGGGTATGATTTGCACCCCCAGCAAGTTTGTGGATGACACTAAGCCAGTGGAGGAGGTAGATCTGCTGGAGGGTAGGAACAGGGTCCAGAGTGAGTTAGAAAACTTGGATGATTGGGCCAAAAGAAATCTCATGAGGTTTAACAAGGACAAGTGCAGAGTCCTGCAACTGGGATAGAAGAATCCCAGGCACTACTACAGACTGTGGACTGACTGGTTAAGCAATAGCTCTGCAGAAAAGGACCTGGGGATTATAGTGGATGAGATGCTGGATATGAGTCAACAGTGTGCCCTTGTAGCCAAGAAAGCTAATGGCATATTGGGGATCATTAGTGGGAGCATTGCCAGCAGATCTAGGGAAGTGATTAATGCCCGTTATTTGTCACTGGTGAATCCATAGAAAGATAGTCCTTTCTGTTGAAGTACTCTGTGGTAAGGTGGGCTAGGGCCTATAGTAGGAAGGCAGTGCGAGACATAAACCCTTGTATCAAAGGTCTGGTATGAGGCCAGAGACCTGTGCTAAAGCAGTAGGCAAAGCTTTGAGCTTTGTGAGCTAGAGCAAGAGCCAGCTCAAAGAATCTGGCTTTGATTTATATCTGCTCTGCCTACTACAATAACTCAGGCCTCTGGTCTCATACCAGATTTCTGGTATAAGGACTTACGTCTTGAGCTTTCTTTCTACCACAGAGCCAAACTAGGGAAACATGTATTGTCCATTTCCCTACCGGTTTGGAAACCCCATTACTGCAAATCCATCCACTATGTCCTGCCCTTTGCTGAGAGTCACAGTCCTGCATAGCAGATGATAAATGGCCTTACGCACTTGCATGACAGCTGCTCCCACAGTGGATGTTCCAACTCCAAAGCGCGTTTCCACTGACCAGTAGCAATCTGGTGTTGCAGTCTGCATTGGACATGTTCATCATCAGGTGGTGGGGCGGGGGAGGGAGGGGAGAGACTTGCTGTCTATTTTCCCCTTGGCTGCCCCTGTGCAGCTCTAATGTCCCCTCAGTCCCCTTTTTGAGGGCCTGAACCTGGGAGTTGGTTGTGCTGGAGCCCTAGCTGGCTCCTTGGCCTCTCCCAGCACTGCTCTGTCCAGGGTACCAGTCCCTTTTAGGCAACCAGTCTGCTGCCCTTAAGCCTCAAGTAGAGACTAAGTTCATTCTGCCCAGCAGTCCTTTTTATAGGGCCTAGCTCAGTCCTAATTGGCTGCCTTTAGCCTCCCTCTGATTGGCTCCTGCCACAGCCCTGTCCAAGGGCTGCTTTAAACCCTTGTTTTCCAGTGCAGACAACCATCCCATTACATGGCTGTACACAAATTTAATTTATGTCAACCAAAGTTTGTACTTTAGACATGGCCTCACAAGGTGATGCTACATGCACCCTGAATTTAGGCTCTGTTAACATCCTCCACTTGCCCTCTCAAAGAATGCTCCACTCAACTGGACCATGTGCTCATTGTTATTTAATATACCCGCCAGCTAATTAGGGTTGTTAGCCCTCTAGGAGTTTCCTGGAGTATTCAGAAATGAAAGACTAAAGGATTAAAGATTATGTCCCAGGAATACATCCCACCAAAACTGGCAACCCTATATCCAACTCTTTAAATACCTTTTTAAACAAAAGCTACCAGGGCAGCCGTCCTCTGTAGACCTCCACTGGGATTCACTTCTTTCTGCTGCCTACCCCGAACATGGTCTCCAAATAGGGGCTTCGGACTCCCACTCACCCGCTTGACATCAGCACAAACACAGGTGCAAGCTCTTTGGTCAGCCTTAAACATGGCGGGTGTCACCAGAATTCTTCAGAACTGAACTGAAAACTCCTACATGATTATTTCTTGAGTAAAACCAAGGAGCCCATCCTGGGCTGGGCTCCTAGTGGTAGGCTCTGAAAAAAAACACAGGATGAAAGGATCGTCCCTGTCCTTACAAGCTCACCGTCTAAAGCCCAGGTCATGACACACTGCAGTGTAGATGGCAGGAGCACAAAAAGCAGAGCATCCCAGATTGTCATGCTCCAGTTTCTCCATTTAGATGCTGCTGGTGTGAACTCAAAAAACATCCAAGTTCATGTTCATTCAGTCCCTCTTGCAAAAAAGCAACATGCACATGAATGAGGGACCTTTTAATTTGCACCAGCGGCATCTGCATAGAACAGTGGCAGTGCAACATGCGAATGTCCCTGCCATCCAAATGGTGTGACAAGTCCTTGGCAAGAATCTCTCACCCCTATCCAGCCCCTCTTTCCCTTCTCTGTCTGCTCCAGGAATCCTTCTATCTGGCAGCACTCCAGGCTCCACTAACAGGGAGTCGCAGTCATCTGCTCTGACAAAGAATCTTGCTTGTCGCCACGATGGCCGGTGATTGAGCAGATGGCTAGTGGGTTACATTTGCACCCACCGGTTACCAGCAGATTGGGAGGAGGTGCAAATGTAACAGCTAGAGTTTACTTCACCACCACCACCACCCCTCCCCTAGTGCTTAAGCACTATTCCTCTGAAAAGCCATAAGAAGACCCAGAAGTCAGTCACTGAAGATTTTCACCAAGGTCTGTACAGCTGCATTCCCCTCTCAAGTTTATGTAGAACAAAAGTGACAACTCCCTAAAAACTGTAAAATGATAAAGAAACTATCAAATTAATTTTTACTACAAACTGCTTCATAATCCATATGCATAAATCAAAGATAAAAATTCAGTGTAAATAGTGTAAACAAATTCAGTGTAAACTAGAGAAGTGATTATTCCCCTTTATTCGGCACTTATGAGGCCACATCTCGAGTATTGCATCCAGTTCTGGACCCCCTGCTATAGAAAGGGTGTGGATGCATTGGAGAGGGTCCAGTGAAGGGCAACCAAAATAATTAGGGGCTGGAGCACATGACCTATGAGGAGAGGCTGAGGGATTTGGGCATATTTAGTCTGCAGAAGAGAAGAGTGAGGGGGGATTTGATAGCAGCCTTCAACTTCCTGAAGGGAGGTTCCAAAGAGGATGGAGAGAGACTGTTCTCAATAGTGACAGATGGCAGAACAAGGAGCAATGGTCTCAAGTTACAGTGGGGGAGGTCTAGGTTGGTTATTAGGAAAAACTATTTCACTAGGAGGGTAGTGAAGCACCTAGGGAGATGGTGGAATCTCTATACCTAGCGTTTTTTAAGTCCCGGCTTGACAAAGCCCTGGCTGGGATGATTTAGTTGGGATTGGTCCTGCCTAGGGTAGGGGGCTGGACTCAATCACCTCCTGAGGTCTCTTCCAGCCCTCTGATTCTATGATTCTAGGTCAGTCCCGCAGAAACGTAGAGGGCACGCCTATACTTCCTGAAAGATCGATGCTCTGGAGGTTGATCTTCTGGTGTTTGATTTAGCGGGTCTAGTACAGACCCCTAAATCAAATGCTGAGGGCAGCCCCTGCTGGCATCCAGTATTCCTCATTCTGGGAAGAGTAAAGGGATGTCGACAGGAGCATTTGCTCCCATCAGCCTCTAGCAGTATGGATGCCACCAAGACTCGGCTTGCGGTAAGCTGACTCCAGCTATGCATTTTGTGTAGCTGGAGTTGTGTACCTTTAGCCAACCTTCCTGGTCTAGTGTAGACCGAGCCAGAGAGAAGTAAATCAGAGTTCCAAAAGCTGAAGCTGAATTTGCCCAAGTCTCTGCTAAGTCTTTGTTCATCCAATCTGTACAGCCTGCTGATTCAACAGCACTGCAAACATATCTTACCTGCTTTTGCTTGCAGGAATCTCCTGCTGAAACCCAAGTAGACTCTTTCTCCTCCTCTGGTGGGCTGTAGAACCAAGCAATTAGCTACTCAGCTAACTAATTAAGCAACCAAATCAATAGTTAATCTATAATCACACAGCACAATTACAGCAGGGCTTGTGCAGTCTGTGTGAGTGAACATGGAGGCCGTGAGCTTTGAAAGAGAATGCCCATTGTTAGCTGGGATGCAGGTTTTTTCCAGATACTGAGCATATCCCTTAGGAAATCTGTTCTTCTTTACTCTCTCTCTCCCTTTCTCTGACTTTTGTTTTCTCGGGATCCAAGCTCCTGCCTTTAGCTCATCAGACCCATGAGAATAAACAAAATATTGTGCAATGCCAAGACATGAGGGAGCTGCAGCTGCCCCTGCGACTCCTGGAGCTCTGAGTTAGGGATTGTAGCATTTTGTGGTGCTGGAGGAAGCTACTTGGGGATAGGGGAGGGGTTTGTGCTGTTAACTGTGGCTTCCTCCTGTGCCATAAATACAGCCACGGCACCACAGAGGTGGGGGAGGAGCAAGAGAGAGATTACAGGATAAGAGATTGAGCCCCAAACGCAGCTACCTGCCCCCAGCTCCCCAGCTCCAGAAGAAGAAGGCCTGGCAAGAAGAGTCTGCTCCCTGCTACTAATGTTGGCACATGGCACATTGTTAAAGACAGCTCCCAGTGGCCCTGGCTGCTGGCATAGAGACTCAGGGAGCAGAAAGGAGGAAAGAGACAGTGCTCCAAACACAGGACATGAAGGGTAAGCACAAGAACCAGCTGCTAATTACAGGGCAAACAAATTACTACAGCACTCAGGAGAGCATGTCTGGTAAACCCATCTCTAAGGGGAGCCCTTTCTCCCTCTGGTGGATTAGGGATTAGCAGTTTCTTAAACCATGCTAAGGACTCCATAGTTGAGGGTGTTTTCCATTATAGTTTTCCATTATAAACTTGATTTCACACCCTCGATTCCTCAAACCAAGTCTTTGCTCTTTAATTTCACACATGTTATCTGTGGTCAGAGCAGAATTCAGGCGAAATATGAAAAGACGGGATGAGCTGAGAGAGGGGACTGAGAAGAGGGGCATGGCCTGCCACAGCCATGCCTCAGAAATAGCTCTGCTGAGAAGCACCTCAGCATGTTGCTCTTATTGGCTCATTGCCCACTCCAGAATGCTAGAAGGTTCTGCCAGGCCCTGCTGCACATCAGGGAGCCTAAAGCCCGGGGCCAGGCTCTCCCAAAGGGCTGAAGGGTGCTACATTCCCAAATCCTGCTGAAATTCAGTGGCTGTTCCCTTTGAAAATTCCTGCTTGTGTTGGGGCAACTGCCCCACGCTGGCTGGGACGGGATGAAGGCCAGTTAGAGGGAGCCTGCACAGAGCCCTGGCCAATCAGTGAGAGGCTTTTACTTAGCCTATTAGAAGGCAGGTTGCTGGAGCACGCCCTGCATATAAGGAGCTGCCCAGCAGAGAGAGGCAGTTGGGATCCTGACCAGAGAGGGTGTAGGATGGGCTCCCTCAGAAAAGGCACCTTCAATACAGTAGTGCCAGGCAGGCTCAGGGGAACTAGAGACAAAGGCTCCAGCCTGATGCCTGCTAGGCTGCAGGCCTTTTGACAAGGGCCAAGCAGGTGCAGGGATTACAGAGGAAGTGGCCCAGGGAACAAGAGGAAGCAAAGGGGAGCAGAGAAGGGAAGGACAAGGTTGCCACCAGCAGGTCCCTGGGTTTGGACCCAAAGTAGTAGGCAGCCCTGGGTTCTCCCCACCCACACTCCACTGCCTTTTACCAAGACATGGCCCATATAGACTGGTTGCGTCTACATTGGTGCGATCTTGCGCAAACGCACATGCCCGTGTAGATGCTCTCTTCTGGAAGAGTTTTTGCACAAGAACTCTTCTGTAAAAGAGTTCTTGCGCAAGATCATGCCAGTGTAGACATAGCCACTGTGACTTGCCCCAGAGACAGAGGGGCTAGGCTTTGGGACCACAATTGGCCACATTGGCAGGGGAAACTGAGGACTGCTGATAGACACCCATGGAAGTGGGTCAAGAGACTGGAGGGCAGCGCCCCGAAGAGGACACTGTGGTCTGGAAGCAACACAGGTCCAGAGGGAGAGCGTGGAGTGAGGAGTGGGGAGACACAAGTCAGAAGGAGGCACCCTGATGACAGTAGAGCTAATTTCCTAGAGCTGCCAGCAGGGGGCGCCACAGCAGCGAGTCCCACCCTATACCACTGCTCCAGGTGCACTACAGAAGTCAGCAGAGTTCATGCCTTTGATGAAGGTGTAACACAGTTCAGGACAGCTGGCAAGATTAGTCAATTCATCTTCAGAGGTTTTATAACCAGAAGGGGCTGTTATTATCATCAGCTTCAGTATAACATAAACCAGAGAATCTCACCAAGGGATCCCTGCATCAAATCAGTCAGTTATAGGTGCACTAGGCTTAGAGATTTACTAGGCTTAGCGATTTAGAATGTAAAGATCCCAAGTAATGGAGAACACACCACATCTCTGGGTAATTGTTCCATTGGTTAATAAGCCCTTAGGCTATGTCTAGACTGGCATGATTTTCCGCAAATGCTTTTAACGGAAAAGTTTTCCATTAAAAGCATTTGCGGAACAGAGCATCTAGATTGGCACAGACGCTTTTCCACAAAAGCACTTTTTGCGGAAAAGCATCCATGCCAATCTAGATGCGCTTTTCTGCAAAAAAGCCCCGATTTCCATTTTCGTGATCGGGGCTTTTTTGCGCAAAACAAATCTGAGCTGTCTACACTGGCCCTTTTACACAAAAGCTTTGCGCAAAAGGACTTTTGCCCGAATGGGAGCAGCATAGTATTTCCGCAAGAAGCACTGATTTCAGACAGTAGGAAGTCAGTGTTCTTGCCGAAATTCAAGTGGCCAGTGTAGACAGCTGGCAAGTTTTTCCGCAAAAGCACTTGCTTTTGCGGAAAAACTTGCCAGTCTAGACACAGCCCTAGTGTTTAAAAAAAATTGCACTTGTTTCTACTCTGAATTTGACTATCTTCAGTCCCAGACCTTGGATTTTGTCCTGCCCTTGTCCACTAGATGAAAGAGAAATCCTCTCCCCAGGAAGCTACTGTGACAGAGGGGAAATTTTCCCTAATATTTTGTATGAATATTCTGTGTGCCTTGGGTTCTGCTTTATGATGCATGGTGAAGTAAGCAGTGGGCGAAGGATGCTTGCTTGTTGCAAAGACACAGAGATCCAAGTGATCATGTGAATGCGAAATTGCCATGTCAATTGCAGGGACATTTGGCACCTAGCAACTAATGACCCTGTGTGTCCCACCCTCCGCAGGAAGTGCGCCAGGTGAGATCAGCTGGAGAACAAAGGACTAAGGCGAAGGGCCCTGTGACACTGTTTGCTGGGAACAAGGCAAGGACTAAGGATGGGCGAGGTGGGGTTGTGAAGTGTGGGCTGCTGGAAGTGAAGGGAGATGCTCCTGGTGCCAGAGGGATCTGGGACTCACCAAGCTGCCGCTTTCTGTTCTCTGGGTTCACTAAGGAGTTTGTGTCTCCGCAGTGTTCCAAACGACTAATAAACTCTTCTGCTTTTTCATCACCAGCTGAGAGTCACTCCACTTTCAGAAAGGTGGGGGTGCGTTGTCCCCGCTAGGTGTTCCAGACTGTCTTAGGTGCCAGTGCAGTAGGATTTGATGAAGGAGCTGGCA
Organism: Pelodiscus sinensis; assembly: GCF_052426305.1. Classification (NCBI taxonomy): domain Eukaryota; kingdom Metazoa; phylum Chordata; order Testudines; family Trionychidae; genus Pelodiscus; species Pelodiscus sinensis. Next base: position 12,985,553 of record NC_143073.1, on the reverse strand, counting down.
GTGCGACACAGGGGTGCTGAAGGCTCCAAGGTTTGGTCCCAGGAAGCAGGGAAGCCAAGTGACTTCCCATGGTGAGAGCATGACCCAAAGGGGCTGACACACTGAAGGGTCTTTCAGAGTTGTTCCAGAGCACCAGACTGGGGATCAAGTCACCTTTTAACCTTCTGTCCTATAAGCTAAGGAGAAAGAGATCTTGAGTTTTTCCAAGGAAGGCCTCTTTTCCAGACCTTGAATTCTTCTCATGGCTCTTTTCTGACCTGTTTCCAATGTCACTGAACTGTAGAGGATTAGGGTTAGAAGAGACCTCAGGTGGCCATCGAGCTCAACCCTCTGCTCAAAGCAGGACCAACCCCAAATAAATCATCCCAGCCAGGGCTTTGTCAAGCCAGGGCTTAAAAACCTCTCAGGATGGAGATTCCAACACCTTTCTAGGCAACCCATCCCAGTGCTTCACCACCCTCCTAGGGTCTGTCTACACTACAGTGCTATTTCATAGAATCATAGAATAATAGGACTGGAAGGGACCTCGAGAGGTCATCGAGTCCAGCCCCCCACCCTCAAGGCAGGACCAAGCTCCGTCTACACCATCCCTGGCAGATGTCTATCTAACCTGTTCTTAAATATCTCCAGAGAGGGAGATTCCACCACCTCCCTTGGCAATTTATTCCAATATTTGACCACCCTGACAGTTAGGAATTTTTTCCTAATGTCCAATCTAAACCTCTCCTGCTGCACTTTAAGCCCATTACTCCTTGTCCTGTCCTCAGAAACCAAGAGGAACAAATTTTCTCCTTCCTCCTTGTGACACCCTTTTAGATATTTGAAAACCGCTATCATGTCCTCCCTTAATCTTCTTTTTTCCAAACTAAACAAGCCCACTTCATGAAGCCTGGCTTCATAGGTCATGTTCTCTAAACCTTAATTCGAATTAAGGTAACTTGAAATAACGTGTCTATACACAAAAACTATTTTGAAATAGCGTTTTGCTATTTCGAAATAGCACATCCACACTGAGTGGACCCTGAACCGAAGTTAAGGCTGGCCGGAACCAGTGCCAGTAGGGCATCAGTTTAGGACTTAGTGTGTGGGGCTGCTGCCTGAGGCTAACTGAGCTCCGTGCTTAAAGGGACCCTACCCCCACCCCTGCTAGACAGTTCTAAGGGTTCCCCGCTTGCTTGTCTACCTCGATGAGGGACAGCAAAGCAGTCCTGTCTTGGAGTGCCCTGAATGCCCACACTCGGGACACCACAGCCCTCGGCCACACGGAGCCAGAGCTGCCCCTGGGCATGTTTTTGCATCTCGTGGGGTTGGTGCCATCAGCCCAGCTGCACTTGCTGCAGGCTGCCATCCGGGGGGGAATCCATCGGGGGGCTGTCAGGATCCAGGAGGCCCTGAGGGAGAGCGTCCACCACGAGAAGCCCTCAGAGCCTCCCTGGTCCTCCCCAACAGGTGCTTGTGCCCCATTCCTCCCTCATGTCCTTCCACTTACCCCTCCCTAGCCCCCCTTCCTGATGTCAAATAAAAGACATGTATGTTCAAAAATAGAAACTGGGTTTATGGAACAAAACTGGGGGGGGTGAGCCTCTGGTGAGACTGGGAAAAGGAGGTGGAAGAGGGGAAGAGAGAGGGTGGGAGAGGGGAGGGAGAAACCTGGGAGGAGGGAGCTGGAAGGGGGAAGCAAAGGGAAGAAGGGGGAGGGGAAGCTCAGGGCTCAGGTTTGGGGGTCTCGCCAGACCAACCTGACTTTCATGCCAACCTGCTCCTGGGTTCGCATGTGGCCTTTGTTGGCCGGGCTGGCAGCTATCCTACTATAGACAGCCGTGTTCCTCTGTCTAGGGCTGAGATCATGGAAGTTGGGGGCATCCCCCCCCAACCTGAATAAGGTCCATCATCTCCACCCTGGACCAGGAAGGCACCCACCTTCTCCAGCCCCTGTCAGGCTCCTGGGAGATGGCAGACTGCTCCTGGGAGAGGTGGAGGGCTGGCTGCCAGTGGCTTGCTGGCTCATGTTTTGGGGCCACTGGATCAGGGGCCCCGTTGGCCACTGCTGGCTCTGGGCTGGCAGGCTTGGAGCTGGCCAGGATCTACCCCCTTTAATGGCTCCAGGGCTGAGGGAGAGGAGAGTAAGTTTTCCTGGTTGTGCCCAGAGTGGCCACCAGGGCTCCCTGGGAAGGGCTGGTGGTCCCCTATTTCGAATTAATTGTCTACACAGCACTAATTTCGAATTAGCTATTTCGAATTAGGTGTTATTCCTCATAGAATGAGATTTACCTAATTCGAAATAAGGGCTCTGCTATTTCGAATTTATTTCAAAATAGCGGTTTGTATGTGTAGACAGCTATTACAGTTAATTTGAAATAACTGCTGTTATTTCGAATTAACTCTGTAGTGTAGACATACCCCTAGTGAAATAATTTTTCCTATTATCCAACCTAGACCTCTCTCTGCAACTTGGGACCAATTGCTCCTTGTTTTGTCACATTTGTCTAAGAATATACACAAAGATAATACCTCTTCCTGCCTCTATTCATACTCAATATTTCTTCGCTTATATACCCATCTCTCTTATATTAACTGCCATGCATTTTACAGCAAGCTGATATTCAATTAGTTATCTGCCATGACCTTTAACTCAATTCCAAGTCCAGGCATTCCTGGACCCAATCCCACAATTTGTAAACACAACTGACTTTTGTTTGTTTGTTTGTTTCTATATGCATGATCTTGCATTTGGCTGTATTAAAATGCATGTTTTCTCAAATAAGTTCTTTACCAATCAATCCAAATCACTCCATGTAACTGATCTGGCCCCATTTTTGTTTACCACTCCATCAATTCCTGTCTCGCCTGCTGTCTTTACCAGCATGGTTTTATATTTTCTTGTGGATCAATGATGAAGATATCGAATAGCAATGGACACACAGCAGAGCCCTACAGTTCTCCATAAACATTCTCACTGGATGACGAGACCCCATTTACAATTATTTTCTGAGATTTAGCAATTAGCTATTTTAATCCATTTAATGTGGGCTGTATTGTCATGCAGCAAAAAGTTACAAATTCCTTAGAGAAGTTTTAGGTACATTATGTCAACACAGTTATATTTATAACTAAACTTGCAATCTGGTCAAAAGATGCTATCAAGTTTGTGTGACAAGACCTTTTTTTCCCCCATAAAACTTTGTGGGTTGGCACTAATTATGCCACCTGCCTTTTATTTGCTATCATCCACTGTATATCCTGGACCATCTGATATGGGTCAGGCAAAAGTGGAAAGGTTAACCTCTCCATCCAGCAACAAAGGTCTCAGTCCACCTAAAACGAGGATCAACCCAAGTGCCATTTATTCTCAAGATGCTTCTGAATTCCCTCACTCATCTGTGCTTAGCAGATGTCACTCAGCCAAGGCAGGGACTGTGCACATCACTGTGTTGTTTAGTGGGTTCATATTATATAGCTAAACAAATCCCAGTTAATTTACTCTGACCTTACTCTTTGGTTGCCTTATTCACCAGGAGTAGCATTCGTGAATGATTTGGTCAGAGGCAAAGCTACGCAAGAGTGTGAGGAGGTTACATCCCCGTTCACATGTGTTGGCACATCCACGATACACATAGAATCCTCCAGTCACAGAGGGAAACCAAGCAAAAATGAACAGGCTTGCCCATGTCAGGTGTTGTGTGGGCAGCATTTGCTGTAATCTGTAGAATCACTGTCCAGGGAAAAAGAATGAGGCTTTTTTTTTTCATGTGTTAGTTTTTGGAGAGTTGGGGGGATACCCTGCTCCTCTGCACAGCATTGACACAGAAATATTTTTAGGCTAGGGAGCATAGGCAAAGGAATCCAGTGCTATCCAGGTTTTTATAATCTTCAGGGATCATTCAGAATTTTGTATAGACTCATAAACTCCTCCCCACACTTCCCTTCTTCAGGCAACTTGATGGCCTGGATCAGTTCTCCCACCTGCTCTCCATTGCTGAATTCCCTGCCTGGCCATCCCCTTGTCTCCCTCTGCATCGTTCATGTTCCTCACCTACTACCCAGTCCCACTATGACTTCCCCTCCACCAACATCCATGACTCCTTCTCTGAACTCCGCTCCCTGCCTCTCCCCCCAGACTTTCTGCACTCCACTTTTCCTCCACCTTCAACCCCAGTCTCTCACTGGGACATTGGCCCAACCAACCCTGAGCCCTGTCTAATTCCTTCCTCCGCTGTCCCCACTCCTGCGCTCGTGCAGTTGTGTGTCTCACCCAGAGCCCATACCAGGATCCCATGGTCCTTTTATGTTCAGTAAACTTTATATTAGAAGAAAGTTGAAGTTTAGGTACAAATACAAAAAACTAATGGCTATTTTTCCAGGGCGTATGGTGGCATCAAATGGAGTTTTTTTTATTGGGGGCAGGAAAGCACTGGTATGTTTCCTTGTGACTCCTTGCTCTGTGATGAAGGTCTTCATGACCAACCTGTGTAAAATCATTGACACAGATGGATTCTCCCAGCACCCTGAATGTTGGCAATAGCTTCACCCCTGATTTTGGTTTTCTCTGCTTGGTGCTTGCCCTTCTTCCTTCCCACATGCTCCTGACTTGGGTTTGCTGCAGAGTGTGGACAAATCGTGTTCTGACAATGGGTTCCTCACAACCAAATTCACCCTGGCTACTCCACACCCAGTTTTTCTTTTGTGCAATTGGCTGTCCAAGTGACATGGGACGTGTTTAAACTTTCTGTTTGGATGACTGAAACTTTTTAGCCTGGAGGATAGTGACAGGGAGTAGTGCACTTTCTGGCACCAAGCCTGGGATTATGGAACATGATTGCCAAGACCTAGTGGTGTCCAAACATCCGTGACTATGGTAACCTCACAAAGTGACTGAGCCAGACTGGGTTCCACACAAGAAGAGTTGTATATTTCCACCGCCACTGGGTACAGTGAGAATATCTTCAACAACATAGAAAAATCTCATATCCGACAGTCTACTAATCCAGAGCTGCAAATCTAAAATGTCACCTTTACATAGACCAGACCATTTAACCAACAGCTGGTTTCACTCTCTAAAACTTCTGGGTGATCTCCAGTTCCCAGAACAGACGGAACATAACTAAGAACATAAGAATGGCCAGATTGAGTCAGAGGTCTATCCAGCCTAGTATCCTGTTTTCTGACAGCAGCCAATGCCAGGTGCCCATAGGGAACAAACAGAGAAAGAATAATCAAATGATCCATCCCCATCACCCATTCTCAGCTTCTGACAAAGAGCCTAGGGACACCTTCCCTGCCCACCCTGGCTAATAGCCATTAACAGACTCACCCTCCATGAATTTATTTAGTTCTTTTTTGAACTCTGTTAAAGTCCTGTTTTTCACAACATCCTCTGGCAAGGAGTTCCACAGGTTGATTGTGAGTTGTGTGAAGGAATACTTCTTTTTGTTTGTTTTAAATCTGCGACCTACTAATTAAATTAAAGTATATTACATTACTTTAAAAGTTTTCCAAAGATGATTTTCCTCCCTCCCCATGATTACAGGATTTTCAATCTGCTCTGATTTTTTAAACATCCTCAGGAGTTTGCTCTTTTACATTTGTAATTTTTTTGTTAATTCTCATGCCAACTCTCCAGGGAAGGTTTTCAGTTTGATTGGCATAATATATTGTCTTGTTTGTAGCTATTTAAATGTATTGTTTTGACATCACATTTCTTTTTCTATTTAATACATAATTCATTGTGGAAAATTATGGTCTTTTACAGAAATAAAAAACCATCTCCAGGAATTTCTTACACTTTGACTTTCCAAAGCTTTTTAGAAACAAAACCCAAAGAAATTCACCAACAAGTTGTCATTACAGTTGCTATAAAGGGGCCTACAGAGTTCTGGTATCCTGCAGATATCCCGGTACCCCGATATTCTGCAGCACTGTGTCCTAGTAGAGTCCCTAGAAGGAGGCCTCATTTTCTTAGGCAATGTCTACACTACCACTTATGTGGGTGTAACTTATGTCACAGAGGGGTGTGAATAAACCACCCTGTGATGGGCAACATAAGTTGCACTGACGTAAGCACTGATAAGGCTTCTCCTGCCTGCATAGCTGCCGCTGCTCGTTAGGGCCGAATTAATTCTGTTAATGGAAGAGCTGTCTCCCGTGGCTTTAGAGCAGCCACCCCAGAGATCTCACAGCAGCACAGCAGATGCACTGATGTACGCTTTCTAGTGCAGACATAACCCAGGTCAGCTCCGAGAAACGATGCCTGCTAGGAGATCATTAGAGGCAACTAAGCCTCTCAGAGTATGTCTGTACTGCAAGTGGACACCTGCAGCTGAGCTGTGCCAGATGATTCAGGCTCAGGCCAAGGGGCACTTTAATTGTAGTGTAGACTTTGGGCTCTGGCTGGTGCCCAGATTCCGGGGCCTTCCCACCTCACAAGGGCCTACAGCCCAGCCAGAACATCTACATGACCATTAAAAGTCCTTTAGCCTGAGCTCTGTGAGCCTGAATCAGCTAGCATGGGCCAGGCATCAGTTTTGAACGGCCATGTAGAGACATTCCCTATGCCAGCAAAGCTAGAAGTTTTTCTGCCAGGCCATGTCTACGCAATGGTGTGGTGCTGCAGCTAAGGCACTGTAATGCTGCAGTGTAGACTCTTCCTATTGCAACAGAGGGGGTTTTCCATTGAGGTAGGTAATCCATCACCCTGAATGACAGTAGCTCCGATGATGGAAGAACTCTTCCGTTGACAAAGCTATGTCTACGCCAGAGTTCGCTCAGCTTTGCTGCAGTGTCACGGGGGTGAGAATTTTTTCCACAGCCCTGAGCAACGTAACTGAGTTGATCTAAATTTTTCACTCTACACAATTTTAGCTCTGCTGCCAGAATCACTCTTCTGGTTTCTTCACACCTCTCACGAGCAATGCCTGTGTAAGCTGGGTTTGAATGAGCTCTCCCCCGATAGGGGGAGGAGAAAATGCTAGGGGACTCGACTGTATTTGCATGAACACATCCACTCTGCTTAGGTCCAAGCAGACCGGGCTGTATTGCCAAAGTGATCAACTTTGGCGGCTGTCTTTGGCGTGTTGGCTGGTGTTGGGTAACAAATCATTTTAAAAATGAATGAGGGGTAAAGAACAGTGGTGATCCTTATTGTATGAGTAAAGGGCAGCAGAACTGAACTTAGCATGTCCTGAGTGAGGAGGATCATCCAGCCCCAACTGAACTGAATTCGCTAAGCAGGGGCTTTGATGCCAAGGTCCTGTGAAAATTGAGAGGGAGTGGGGACAGGTGACCTTGCCAGGAGGTGCAGGCCCGGCCAAAGGGTCACCAGTCTGGTTTGACCTGCCCTGGAAGCACTAAAATGCCCCATAGTGACTGGATACAGTGGTCTGGTGAGTAAGGTTTTAGCGCCTAGGCCCAGCACTAGCACTGAGCTTCCACCCATAGTTACCATTGCTCTTGTGTTTGTTCCCAGTCTTGCGCCAGCCCTGCTCCCTGCTCTGTGTATGACTCCTGGTTCCTGACCTCAGAGCAGACTCTTGGCTCTGACTCGGCGACCTGGACTCTGGCTCTGACCACCTGCCTGACTTCTCATGCCCCAGTCCATGTGTAAGCGGGGGAATGATCCCGCTATTGTGGGGAACTTTCCTGGCTTCTATACACCCCAGTGAAATGGACCAGTGAAAGGATCTGAGTCTCCGCTCCCACTTCCTTTACCCCACGGCCTCCCTGATCCTGAGGGCTCCCCCTCCACTCTTCTGAGTAGCAGAGCCCTTGAAACCCCAACAAGGCTGGGTCCAGGTTTCCTGGGGCTTAATCCCCGACCTTGTAGTCACTAGGGGTAGGAGTTAGGGTGTCCCCACTCCGAGGTGCTCTCTTTACACTGCAGGCCTTCTTGGCCCAGTGGTCACTTCATAAGGTTCAAAGCAAATACAATTTATTAAACATCAACTGATTAAAGAGAAAAGAATAAGAAACAATGAGAATGGTTAAATGAGAACACACAGCCCTGCTCTGTAGCACAGGGACATCAAAACAGCAGCCTGCAGAGTGTAAGGACAGTCCACAGTCTCTTCCTTAGAGGCCCCTTAGAGGCCTTGGATGTGCTGCAGGGCGGAGGGGCTGCAGGCTGGACACTCTTGCTCTGGCAGTGACCACACAGCCTCAAGCTCTAAGTGGCCAGACCCCTCTCCCAGTCCAGAGCCTCTCCCCACACTTTGCAGTTCCCAGCTGCTCACCACATCCAGCTGCAGGGTGCTGCTTGGCCAGTCTCTAGCTTCTTGCGTTGCTTCTCTGTTCCTTTTGGCTCTCTGAGCACTGCCAGTCTGCTGCTCAACACAGGGTCTGCGCTCCTTGAGCTGTGTGTGTCTGGCTCAGCTGCTGCAAAAACTGCCCCTCAGCACACAGCTTGCACTGCTTGGGCTGTCTCTCAGCTCTCTGTTTGCTCAGAGAGAGCCAGAACAATCCCAGCTCCCAGGGAGGACGGGGCCTGGCCTCTCCCCTTCCTCACTGGCCTGTCCAACCTGTCAATCAGGCTGAGCTGGAGTGTTGGCTGCTTTCCATTGTCTCTGGGATCTGTCAGTCTCATGAACCCTTCCCCTTCTGAAACTGGGAGCTGGCAAACCAAAAAACTCCCACAGAGTTTTAGTAAGGGGTAACAGTCCCCTTACACATGACTGTTTGAGTAGCCCAGTGAAACGGGAGGTAACGGAGGGGAGGACGAATGGGTTGCCTTCTGGAAAGGGTCTTGCTGAGGCCAGCACCTCCCTGTGGGATAGTGGTGCCCTACAGAGCCAGGCAGAGGCCTACAGGCCACGTCTCCTTCGACTTGAGAACATAAAATTCCCCTGCTGCACAAGTGTGGTGGTGACCACACCTAGCTGGGTGGTTTTATGAAGCAGTGCTGCCTCCTTGGCCTGCTGCAGCCACAGGCCTTCCCCACGAACTATTCTTTGGTGGGATTTATCATTGGCCTGATGTTGAGGGAGGGATTGATTTGGGCCTCCCCGCTCCTGGACTTTGTTCAGACTCCTAGACATACTGACTGTGGGAAAGGACTGAGCATAGACCTGAGCCCCGAACTATTGGCATAGCCAATTCCCTCAGGAGAGACTAAGCAGGTGTATAGTGAGGTGGAGTGGCAGCCCACTGACCGGGATGGATAGGAGCCTCTCTTAAAGCCCTGGTGAGCTATACAGGTCTATTACAAGAGTGGGTGGGTGAGTGAGGTTCTGTGGCCTGCAACGTGCAGTAACCAAAGGTCAGAATAAATCCCGTCTAACATTAAAGTCTGTAAGACTGAGGCTACGTCTAGACTGCAGCGCTCTTCTGGGATACGGGAGGTATCCCGGAAAAGCAATGCCACATCCAAGGAATGCGTTCGCTTTTCAGAAAACATTTTTGGAAAAGCGGACGTGCTCTTTTGCCATCCCTGTAAACCTTGTTCTATAAGGAAAAAGGGATGTGTTGAAAGAGCAGGTTTTTCTGAAATTTGGTGCCGTGTAGACACACCAAATTTCGGAAAAGCCTCTTTTGACCGAAAAGCGGAAAAAGATATGCAAATTGCGGTTCACAATTTGCATATCTTTTTCCGACTTACCTTTGTAGTCTAGACATAGCCTGAGAGTTCATATTAGTCCTCATGTTGTTTATATACTTATTAGGGCTGTTGATTAATCACAGTTAACTCATGTGATTAATTAAAAATTAATCGTGATTAAAAATAATTATGATTAATCACAATGTAGAGTATATTGTCAAATAACAGAATGCCAATTGAAATTTTAAAAATAGTTTGGATGTTTTTCTACTTGTTCAAATATATTGATTTCAATCACAACACAAACCAGTGCTTGCTTTATGTTATTCATTATTAATTATTTAGTATTAATCATTAATTGTTAATCATTAATTATTAATAGCACTGTAATGCAATTTTTTCTTGTGAAAGTGGAATTTACAAATGCTACATACCTGGGTTTTGTTACGTAACTGCACTCAAAAATAAAAGAATGTAAAACTTTAGAGCCCACAAATCCATTCAGTCCTACTTCTTGTTTAGCTGCTCACTCAGGGTACGTCTACACTGCATCCCTAGTTCGAACTAGGGATGCAAATGGAGACAACCGAAGTAGTTAATGAAGCGGGGATTTAAATATCCCGCGCTCCATTAACATGATCTCGCCGGCGCGCTAGTTCGAATCACAGCTGATTCGAACCAGGACGTGCGCGCCGGGACGCGTTAGTTCGGACTAAAGCCCTTAGTCTGAACTAATGTTACTCCTCATTTTTTGAGGAGTAACATTAGTTCGGACTAAGGGCTTTAGTCCGAACTAACGCGTCCCGGCGCGCACGTCCTGGTTCGAATCAGCTGTGATTCGAACTAGCACGCCGGCGAGATCATGTTAATGGAGCGCGGGATATTTAAATCCCCGCTTCATTAACTACTTCGGTTGTCTCCATTTGCATCCCTAGTTCGAACTAGGGATGCAGTGTAGACGTACCCTAAGAGATACAAGTTTGCCTACATTTATGGGAGATAGTGCTGCCTGCTTCTTATTTACAATGTCACCTGAGAGTGAGAACAGGTATTCACCTGGTACTTTTGTAGCTGGCATTGTAATGTATTTACATGACAGACATGTCCCTTTATGCCTCCACAACCATTTCAGAGGGTATGCTTACATAGCCCTGATCTACCCTAGGACTTTATTTCGAAATAACCCCCCTTAGATTGAATTTATAAGTGGAGTGTCCACACTACCAAGTCCATTATTTCAAAATAAGGGGTTGCTTATTTTGAAATCTGCACTCCTGCTTTTCTTGGGGAGTAATGCTAATTTCAAAATAGTTATTTCAAAATACAGTAGCGGTCGTGAGGATTCTTTGGTGCCACTATTTTGAAATGACGACTCCCCAGAGTCATTTGAATTGATTACTCCCCAGTGCTTCCTGGAACTCTAAGTCAAAGTAGCGCATCCTCATTAATGGAGCCTGCCTCGGACTAATTTTGAGGCTTTCCCTTAATGGGGACATGCTATTTTGATTTTGTAAAATCAGGAGTTGTTAAGTCAAATGTAGTTATTTCAAAATAGTTTCCTAGTGTAGACATGCCCATACTGATGACACTTGTTAAAAAATGTGTTCATTACATTTGTGATTGAACTCCTTGAGGGAGAGCTGTATGTCTCCTGCTCTGTTTTGAAACACATTCTGCCTTGTAGTTCATGTGATAGCAGTTTTGGGTGACAAGATATTGCTCATTTTAAGTACACTTTCACTGCAGAGTTGACAAAACACAAAAGAAGGTTCTAGTGGAAATTTCTAAAGTTAGCGACAGCACTCAACACAGGGTTTAAGAATCAGAAGTGCCTTCCAAAATATAAGAGGGACGAGGTGTGGAGCATGTTTTCAGAAATCTTAAAAGAGCAACAGTCTGATGGAGAAACTACAGAACACAAACCACCAAAAAAGAAAACCAGCCTTCTGCTAGTGGCATCTGACTCAGATGAGGGAAATGAACATATATCAGTTCTCACTGCTTTGGGTTGTTATTGAGCAGAATCTGTTATCAACATGGATGCATGCTCTCTGGAATGGTGATCGAACCATAAAGAAACATATGAATCTTGAATCAATCTGCCACATAAATATCTTGGAATGCCATCTACAACAATGCCATGTGAATGTCTGTTCTCACTTTCAGGTGATATTGTAAATAAGAAGTTGTCTGCATTATCTTCTGCAAACGTAAACAAAATTGTTTGTCTAAGAGATTGGCTGAACAAGAAGTAGTACCGAGTGGACTTGTAGACTCTAATGCTTGACATTATTTTATTTTGGAAGGCAGGTGTTGTACCTAACTCTACATTTGTAAGTTTATCTTTCAGGATAAAGAGATTGTACGTGTATTAGGTAAATTGAAAAAGACTATTTCTTTTGTTTTGAACAGTGCAAAAATGTTTAATAAAAAATAAATATAAAATGAGCACTGTGCACTTTGTGTTCTGTGTTGCAACTGAAATATATTTGAAAATGTGGAAAACATCCAAAATATTAAAATAAATGATATTCTAATATTGTTTAACAGCACAATTAATCATAATTCATTTTAATCACTTGTCAGCTCTAATATTTATTAATAATTTGGGAAAAGCAGTTAAGGCCATACAGAGGCAAAATTTGCAGATAATACAAAGTCATTTAGGTTAGCCAAGTCCAGAAAGGACCATGAGAAGTTCAGAATGACATAACTAAGCTGGGGGAGGAGGCAATAGGATGACAAATGAAGTACAATGCAAACTAATGCCCATTGAAGGGGGAGTTTAAACTCCTCTTACGCTTCATAGGGGTTCTAAATTAACTGTATCGGCTGAGGAAAAGCACCTGGATCTCATTAGCTCAATAAAAACTTTCCATTATGTGCAGCTTTGGTCCAAAAGCATAAAGATGTTAGGGTGCATAAAGTATCAGAGGGGTAGCCGTGTTAGTCTGAATCTGCATAAAGGGTGCATAAAGAATCAGATAGGGAATTGCACATAAAATTCTGTACTGGCAATATATAAATCAATGGTTCAGCCTCATCTGGAATAATACGCAATGCTGGTCACCCCACCTTAAAAAGGGCTTTGTAATATCTGAGGGGGTTCATAAAAGAATGACGTGGGTGGTCAGGGGCCTGGAAAAAGTCTCATATGAAGAAAGACTAGAACTGTTGCCAGAGCAGATGAACAAAAGGAGACATGAGAAAATGGTACAAAATACTGATTGGTCCTGAGAAAGGAGAAAGGGAGAATAGAAGCCTCCAATCCGATAACACAAAAACAAGGGGCTATTCAATTACATCAAAAGGTGAAAAAATGCATACAACACGTGATTAAACTGTGGAACTCATTGTGCTAGGAAATGCCTGAGGCCAAGAAATTAACAAGATTCAGAAAGAGAGTGGACATGTCTTTGGATAAGTTACCATTGCTATTGCTAACAGGCTAAAAGGATATTAATCCTTCCGCTTCAGGGCTCTTGCCGATCTCGTATGATCAGGGTATGGCTACACTGAAGCTGGCGTGAGCCTCCCATCCCAGGTTGATAGACTTGTGTCAGCTGGTCTCATGCTAGCTTGCTCAAAATAGCCATGCAGCTATTGTGGCTCAGGTTGGAGTATCAGCTCTCAAGCTGGGAGGGTCGGGGCACTGGAGCTGTCTTGAGACCCTGAACTTTTAGCCGAAGTTACACCATCTACACAGCCCTTTTTAACATACTAGAAGATTTACCCAGCATTGCTCGGGTCCTTAACTCAAATATGTTTTGTTTTTCTTCATTTAAATCATTGCTGTGGGCTGGGGCTGGAGTTAGGGGGTTCAGTATGAGGGTGCCCCAGTATGCAGGTTACCCTAGCCCTCTCTCACTGCAGCACAGCTGCGGGGGGGGGGGTGAATTTCCCTCAGCAGGAGCAGTCCATGTGTGTCTGCCTCCTGCACCCTTCAGCTAGAATAAGGAATGCAGCAAATTGTGCACTTTCCCCTCATTCCCTGACAAAAGGGAACAGCCTGCAATGTCCCTGTATGATCAGGGGAGGGGTCAAACCCTACTGCCCTTCCAAAAAGGTGCCTGGTGGGTGGGAGGCTTGGAGCTGGGGCAGTTCTGGACAGGGAGCGGTGTGCCCTCCAGCCAGCCCCTTTCATCAGCCTGGTGATTTTGTCTCTTTTCTGTATGGTTTTATGAGAAACAATCCCATTCCAGGCACATCCCATTTGCCTGGAACAACCAACCCCTGACCTTGGTTTAAGATATGATCAAAGGAAACTGCCTACCAAATTTGGTGGTCCTAACTCTTACCGTTTAGGAGGAGTTCTTGACTATAGAGACAGGCAGGCAGACAGATTCAAGTGCAGATGCTCAGACAAACTCTCTCAAATACATAGTAGAAAAGCAATTACTTAAAACAATTATTTTCAGTCTCTCTGAAGTCAATTTGTTTGGACTTATAAAGGAGTTAAAATTTAAAATATAGCTACATGAGGTCTCATTAGGAAATGTAGACTCAGCAAGATCACCTACAGTTATTTATATTAAAGAATAGAAGGGGAATATAATCTTTGAAATGAATCCCACTCCTTATCCTCTCAGCCCTGGGATGGGGGACAGTCCTTTCCACATGACTGAGCCAGGCGTTGGTTGTACTTAGGTTTCTGCAGCTTCTTGTTTTGAGTTCAATCAACTCTCGTGAGCACCTAGTGACCTCGGTTGTATAGACGCTAGTATCAGGGCTCGTTGGAAGTGGCTCCCTCTGAGTTCCATGCCAAGTGAATGCTCAGTTTTCTGCTCCTAGTTTCTCTGCTGCCTCCATTGGTTCCCAGTGGATGGCCCAAGTGTATAACGCATTTCTTTAATATTTCTCTTATTGGCTTTTTTAAAGTGTGATTCATTCCAAGGACTGAATTTCATTATTAGACCCAACTACCTGTGGGGATCCCTCCTCCTTTTTAAGCAATTTATCTTAAAATCCCAAAGATATAACCTGGTTTATATCCTTTAACATTTCTCCTTCCTTGTGTGAGACATTTCCTATTATGCCTAGAATACAACGATTATTTACAATGAAAACTAACAAAAGTCTTATAATCTACATTCGGGGGCATATTCTTTGATTATACATAAGCGTTTCACATCATTTAGGACTTACAACAGAACAAGAGACATTTTCCACATCTAAAAGGATGTAGGTCTGACTCAGAAGGCAAACAAACGTGAAGATTCTAATTTGGAATGACAGACAGATAATTCACGGTATATTTAATTTACAAGGAAACAATGTATAGTTTATAATTTGGGATGATAACATGTGGCTTGGAATTCTTTTTAGCTAGGTTGGGAGAGAGAAAGATTTATGAATATGCAAATTATCAGAGATTCTTGCTCAGGTGATCTTCAATACCCTCATTTAGCCATTTTAGTTTCTATGTTTGGGGAGGGGAAAACCCGTCTTTGGCTGATCTGTATCTCACAATGTGAACCATTCTCTAATTGTTTTCACAGGTGGGTCTATTTTGGCATTAAACAGAGGTGGATTGCTTTTCTAATTTTTTCTAATTTTTCCTCAAGGAATTAAGCATTCAAAGCATCCTCTTGTTCCATAAATCCAATACACCTGTGCACCTTGGGGTATATCTGCAATGCAAAATACACTGCAACAGAAAATCTCAGAGCCTGAATCTCCTACAGATTTGGGCCTGTGGGGCTCACTCTGCAACACTAAACATTTTGGTGTAGAGATTTGTGCTCAGGCTGGAGAGCAGGCTTTGAGACTAGGGTAGCCAGGCGTCTGCGGTTTGACTGGAAAGTCTGGCTGTGAAGGAGAGCTGGCAGTATCCTGTCAGAGGTACTGACCTGACTCCAAAAATCTGACTATGGGACCTGTTTATTAACTCACACCAGTCCCCGCTCCACCAGGGTTGCCTCCTACCTGCATCTCGTGGGCAGGCAGGCTCAGGGCCGACGGGAGGCATGTGCAGTCAGTTCCCCCATACATGGCCCTGCGCTTTATTATTGGCTGCCTTCCAGGATCTTTTCTCATGTTCTGGAGATTTAGATGAGTTATTTTATTACATTTTAAAACAATAATGATTACAAGTCCAAATTATATTCAAATACCTGTGTACATTCATTTGTTTTGTACAAGCAAAATGTTCCTTACGATATATACAAATAAGTTTGAAATACGTGAGTCCATTTTAAATCAAGCACCATAACGAAGTCTGTAATGCACGCGCTTTAGGGGAGGGAGGAAAAGCAGCACCTCACAGGAGGTGGGGAGAAAGTGAGATGGGCTGGCATCTCATGGGAAGAAGTGAAGCAGGGTACTATAATAGAGTTTAAAGAGAAGCTAGATAATTTCATGGAGGTTAGGTCCATAAAAGGCTATTAGCCAGGGGATAAAATGGTGTCCTTGGCCTCTGTTTGTCAGAGGCTGGAGAGGGATGGCAGGAGACAAATCGCTTGATCATTGTCTTCGGTCCATCCTCTCTGGGGCACCTGGTGCTGGCCACTGTCGGCAGACAGGATACTGGGCTAGATGGACCTTTGGTCTGACCCAGTACGGCCGTTCTTATGTTCTTATGTACCATGGGAGAAAGAGGCAGAGTGAGGGTGGGGGCTGGGGAAGAGGCAGGGCGGCGGCAGGGCATGGGGGGGGGACAAGTCAAGATGGGGCGGGGACTAAGAGGGAGGAGGCAGTGCAGGGGAATCTGGTTTTCAGGAAGCTGGCAACCGTATCTGAGACCAGCCCCCTCACCAGGTTTCATTTTCTGAGTGGGAACATCTACATTGCTATATTAAAAGCCATTGCTCAAATACTGCTCTTGGGACAGAAGAATCCCAAGCACTACTTCAGGCTGGCTAGGCAGCAGTTTGGCAGAAAAAAACCTGGGAATTACAATGGATGAGAAGCTGGATATGAATCAACAGGGTGCCCTTGTAGCCAAGAAGGCTAATGGCATATTAGGGTGCATTAGGAGGAGCATTGCCAGCAGATCTAGAGAAGTGATTATTCCCCTTTATTTGGCTCTGGTGAGGCCACATCTGATGTATTGCGTCCAGTTCGGGAGCCCCCATTACAGAAAGGATGTAGCTCCATTGGAGCGGGTCCAGCGGAGGGCAATGAAAATGATTAGGGGGCTGGAGCACATGATTTATGAGGAGAGCGTGAAGGGTTTGGGATTATTCAGTCTACACAAGAGAAGAGTGAGGGGGGATTTGACAGCAGCCTTCAGCTTCCTGAAGGGAGGTTCCAAAGAGGATGGAGAGGGGCTGTTCTTGGTGGTGACAGATGACACAACGAGGAGCAATGGTCTGAAGTTGCAGTGGGGGAGGTCTAGGTTGGATATTAGGAAAAACTTTTTCACTAGGAGGGTGGTGAAGCACTGAAAGGGGTTTCCTAGGGAGGGGGTGGAATCTCCATCCCTAGAAGTTTTTAAGACCGGGCTTGACAAAGCCTTGGCTGGGATGATTTAGTTGGGATTGGTCCTGCTTTGAGCAGGGGCTGGACTCAATGGCCTCCTGAGGTCTCTTCCAGCCCTAGGATTCCATGATTTTAAGTCCCACTTATCCGAGGTGTAGACCTAGACTTTGAGACTTGCCATCACAGCTTTTCTTCTGCAGTTCATACATTTCCTCACAGCCCAGGGTGAGACTTAATGTGGGGGCAGATTAACCCAGAGCTGCTTACACCTTACCCTTGCACCTTACACCTTCCCCTGTGGTATCTGGTATCAACCACTGTCTGATGGTATGTTTACACTGCAAAGTTAATTTGAATGAACAGCCGTTAGTTCGAACTAACTTTCATAGTGTCTATACATGCAAACCGCAAGTTCGAACTTAATTCGAACTAGCGGAGCGCTTAATTCGAACTAGGTAAACCTCATTCTACAAGGACTAAGCCTAGTTCAAATTAAGTAGTTCGAATTAAGGGCTGTGTAGCCACTTAATTCGAACTAGTGGGAGGCTAGCCCTCCCCAGCTTGCCCTGGTGGCCACTCTGGGCACAACCAGGGAAACTCTTCTGCCACCCTCCTGGCCCCAGAGCCCTTAAAGGGGCACAGGCTGGCTACAGTGCTCGTGCCAGTTGCAAGCCTGCCAGCACCCAGCCAGCAGACCCTGCACCTGGCACGGCATGAGCCAGCCACCCGCTGCCACACAGCCCTCCGCCTCTTCCCAGGACCAGGCTGGTGGCTCCCAGGAGCCTGCCCGGGAACACAAGAGGTGGGTGCCTGCCTGGTCTAGTGCAGAGATCGTGGACCTCATTGAGGTTTGGGGGGAGGCCTCCAACGTCCACGATCTCCGCACTAGCCACAGGAATGCAGCCATCTACAGCTGCATGGCTGACAGCCTGGCTACCAGAGGCCACATGCGGACCTGGGAGCAGGTCCGCTGCAAAATTAAGGACCTGTGGCAGGCCTACTCCAGGGCCTCCCAGCCAGGGGCTGACCCGAAGGCATGCCCTCACTTCAAGGCCCTAGACCACATCCTGGGAGCTCACTCAGTGCATGCCTCCTGGGTGGTGATCGACCCTGGGGCAGAGGCGCCTGTCCTGGACATGGAGGAGGAGGACACCGAAAGCCAGGAGCCTGCAGGGAGCCTGCCCAGGACCCAGGACCCAGGACCCAGGACCCCTGAAGCATCCCACAGAGCACATCGGCTGTGTCGTCTGAGGCCGGGGAGGGCTCCACATGTGAGTGCCATCATGCTCCCCTTCTGTGTATGGGGAAAGTGGGGGGAGAGGGAGCCCAGGGACCATGCACCTGGGCCTTGCCCACCATGGAGCAGCAGCTGGGTGTCATGCAGGGGCCCTGTCCTGTTTCCCACACGCCGACCTCGCCTTGCAGAGCGGGGCTGGGATTCACCCACCGTGTCCCCAGGGAGAACTGACCACTACTCTTGTTTCACCGCAGCCGCAGCACCTGGGACTGCAGGGTGCACCACCCTGCCTGCAACAGCCACCCGCACCAGGGCCAGCAGGTGCACCTGCAACTTGGAGGACTACCACCAGTGGCACCTGCGGCTACTAGAGCACCAGATCCGGATCCAGGAGCACTGGGTTCGGGAGGACCTGCGGCTGCGGCTGCAGCTGCGGCTGCGGCTGCGGCTGCGGCTGCTGCAGCGGGGTTTGGAGGTGCTGGAGGAGCAGGGCCGTGCCCTCAGAGGGCACCTCCAGACCCTGGTGGACAGGTTCCTGCCTCCTCCAGCTCCAGCCCCTGCAGCCGCCCCAGATCTCACTCCTCCTCCCTCCCCTGCTCCCCCTCCCGCTTCCTCCGCACTCCCCATCCCTCCTGCCCCACCCTCCACACCCATTCCCCCCCGACGCCCCCACACCCACAGTGCTGCGAGATGGGAAAGCCAGAAGGACCCCCAACCCTGAGCTTTCCCTTCCTCCTCTTCCACCTCCTTCCAGCTCCCTCCTCCCAGGTTTCCCCCTCCCCTCTCCCACCCTCACTCCTCCCTCCCCCACCCCAGTTATGTAAAATAAAAAGAGATTTTTGTTGTCAAAACAGGTGTCTTTATTTGACATTAGGAAGGGGGATTAGGGAGGGGAAAGGGGAAGAAGGGGAGGCTGGAAGAAGGCCCCAGTGGGGCATGCAGGGAGAGTTCAGTCCTCCTTCTCCACCTGGAAGCTCTCCCGCAGGGATTCCCGGATCCGGACAGTCCCCCGCTGGGCCTCCCGGACAGCGGCAGTGCGGGGCTGCATGTACTGGCCAGCCATGCGCTCAGCCTCAGCCATCCAGGCTGGCAGGAAAGCCTCCCCCTTCCTCTCATAAATGCTGCCACCATGGGAGGGATATTGTGCTCGCCGAGGTCGAGGCGGGTGAGGAGGCACCTAAATCGTGCTTTCAGGCATCCGAAGGCCCCCTCAACCACGATACGGGCCTTGGTGAGCCTGGCATTGAAGGCCTGGTGGGAGGGGTTGAGGTGCCCCGTGTACGGCTTCATCAGCCAGGGCTGTAGGGGGTAGGCTGCATCCCCCACCAGGCACACAGGCATGTCCACGTCCCTGACCCTGATGTGGTGGTCGGGGAAGAAGATCCCAGCATGCAGCCTCTGGCACATGAAGGAGTTCTGGAACACCCTGGCATCGTGAGCCTTTCTGGACCAGCCCACATTAATGTCCGTGAACTGGCCCTGGTGGTCATACACGGCCTGCAGGATCACGGAGAAGTACCCCTTCCTGTTGATATACTGGGAGGCCTAGTGTTCTGGGGCACGGATGGGGATGTGCGTCCCGTTGATGGCCCCCCCCCCCCCCCGCAGTTGGGGAAGCCGAGGGCACCGAACCCCTGGAATCCGGGTTGGCGAGGCGGACCACCCTGCAGAGCAGCACCCGGTTGATGGCCTTGACCACCTGCAGAGGGACACAGCAAACCGCAAATCACTGGGGTGCCCGGGTGGCTGAGAGTGTTTGTTCCCTGGCACTGCCCCGTGCCCCACTCCCAGAAGCAACCCCCGCAGGCAGCGTGTAGTATGGCTGGGACAGACCGAACCCTCAGTGCGGGGCACTTTCGCCTCCTCCCCCCTCCCTCCCCTGGGGCAGCCCATCCCCTCCTTGCAGCCCCCTTTCCCCCCGGCCCAGTGACCGGTGGGTGCCATACCTGCATGAGCACTGCTCCGATGGTGGATCTCCCCACACCGAACTGGTTCCTGATGGTTCAGTAGCTGTCTGGCATGGAGAGCTTCCACAGAGCGATGGCCACACGCTTTTGGAGGGGGATAGTGGGCCTCATCCGAGTGTCCCGTCGCCATGGAGCAGGAAGGTGTCCTTCTTCATCCTGAAGTTCTGGGACCACTTGTTGGTCTCCCCAGCACTCCAGGATGATGCGGTCCCACCAGTCGCTGCTGGTGTCCAGACGCCAGATGTGGCACGGCACGCTGGCGTCCGGGCACTACTGCCGCTCCTCCATGACCCCTGGGGAGAGGCAGGGGGCTGATGTGCACCAGGTGGTGCAAGGCAGCCTCCACCCATTGCTGGCAGGCTTGCAGCAGCAAGTCCAAAAACTGGAGCAGCATGCCCAGGGTGAGCTCTGGCTCCATGCTGCTAACTGCGGCGGTGTCCCCAATGGGAAGCACTGACACAGACAGGTGCAGAGAAAAACGCTTTGTTGTCCCTCTGTGAGGTAGGCAAGCAAGCGGAAAAGCTGAGAACTGGCTGTCCAGGGGGGTCCCTTTAAGCATGAGCCTCAGATAGCCTCAGACAGCAGCCACACAAAGCAACTACTGACCCGATGCCCTGCCGGAACCAGTTTCAGCTGCCCTTAAATGTGACCCAGCATCCAATCATTGTGGATGCGCTAGTTCAAATTAGCAAAACGCTAATTCGAATTAGTTTTTAAGTCTAGATGCACTAATTCGAATTAGCTTAGTTCGAATTAACTAATTCGAATTAGCTTAGTTCAAATTAGTGCTGTAGACATACCCAGAGATAGGACACTGATGAGATGGCCCTGAAGTCTGGCAAAGCCTTATGTTCGTAAAGTGATGGAGACACACACATGCAAAGCTAGTGTAAGCAGAAGAATTAGACTCACAATTTTATTTCCTGCATTCTCGGGCTCACCAGTGCAGGGACAAATGGGGCTTTGCCCAGTGGCCCAGGCAATTTAGAAGGACCTGGGGGCCCCCCACTGCCAGTAGCACAACAGGGCTATGGCAGGCTTCCTGTCCACCTTCACTCTGCACCACTCCCAGAAGCAGCTAGCATGTCCCTGTGATCTCTGGTGGGAGGGTGTCCCCAAGCACTGACTCCACAGCTCCCATTGGGCAAGAGCTGTGGCCAATGGGAACCATGGGGGAAGTACTTGAAGGCATAGGTGTGCAGAGACTCCCCAACCCCCCTCTCCCCAGAACTGGCCCCCTGACCTTCTCCTGCACCCCAACTCCATGCCACAGCCAGAGCATGTGAATGGAGTGGCACCCAAACTCCCTCCCACAGCCTGCACCTTGCACTCCCTCCTGCACTCAACTCCTTCCCACAACCCCAGCCTGCTCCCCCTCTCACACCCAAACTCCCTCCTGCACTCCAACTCCCTCCCATAACCCCAGCCTGTTCCCCCTCCCACACCCAAACTCCCTTTGGGTATGTCTACACTACCACCCTAGTTCGAAGTAGGGTGGTAATGTAGGCAACCGGAGTTGCAAATGAAGCCCGGGATTTGAATTTCCCAGGCTTCATTTGCATAAAGCCGGGCGCCGCCATTTTTAAATGTCCGCTAGTGCGGACTCCGTGCCGTGCGGCTACACCGTTACTCCTCTGGTTGCCTACATTACCACCCTAGTTCGAACTAGGGTGGTAGTGTAGACATACCCCCTCAGAGTCTGCTCCCCAACACTCCCTCCTTCACCCCAACCCCACACCCCAGATAAAATGAATGAGGATGGGGAAGAATGAGTTAGGGAGGGAAAGGGGGATGGAATGAATGGGGTGGAACCTTGGAAAAGAGGCAGGCCAGGGGTGTGGCCTCAGGAAAGGGGCGGGGCAGGGTTCAGGGCAAAGTTCTTTGGCTTTGCCTGATTAAATTGCTGGCAAGCCTACCGGGTGGGCATCTGAAAACTCTAGCTGTGCTGGAAAAGCGCAGCTGACAACTCACTGAGCACTAGCCTGGTAGACTGCATCCATGCAGGTGCGGTTTGTATGTGCATGGGGGCCCATTCACTATTCTGCCCTGGAATGGCTGTCACCGGGACTGTGCACCCTTAGTCATACAGCAGAGATGAGAGGACCCGATCCTTCACGGCACCACACCTTGGGCAGCCATTCCCACCAGTGGGAAGTCACAGTCTGGCCAGAATCTCTTGCCCAAGGGGGAGAGCTGTGCAGAGTGCTGGGCCTAGAGTGCAGGACAGGGGCCACTCCCCTCCTGGCACAACCTGAGCCTTTGCAGCGGTGTGGGGAAGCAAGGTGGGGCAAGAGCAGAACAAAGCAGCTTCCTATGGTGACTTTGCTCCTGGGTGTCTGGCTTTGCTGAGCTCGGGGAAACCCAGAGGTTGGATCCTTCCTCAGGCGCTGATGTAAAAGTGTGTTTCTGCATCCGTGCCCGTGGTTCGCCTGGGGTAGGGACAGCACGGTTTGTGCGCTGGAGGCTCCAGAGCCATTTATTGTTGTTTGTTATGTTCTTTCCCCAGCAATGGCAGATGCTCGCAGGCTGAATCACAGGGATTTGTTGTGGTGAGGTTTGCCTAAGCACCTGCTGAGTTCTAAAGATCTCTCTCTACCTGCTGCCCCCAGAGGCAACCCGCCTCTTTCAGGCTGAGTCAGCGCCTGAAAGCCAGGGCTCCCACGTGACTGCAGGGGGTGCTGCATCCACAGGTATGCCTGCACCGTTGCCAGGGGAAGTGGCCTGTGGGAGAGCCTTTTCGTGGTGTGAAAGCATCCCTGCGAGGGGAGGCGGAGGGGAAGCACTCACAGTGGGCGGGGACATGGAGTTAAGTACTTTCCCAGTGGTCTGGCCTGGCTGAGGGTGGGCTGAGCTGAGCTGGGGCCAAATGCTCCAAAATGTAGCCAATAACCCAAAGAAAAATCCTTTGTGTGGAGTCCCTCACATAAAGCCAGGTTTCCCACCCCACTCGCAGAGACACAACACCCAGCCCACCACAGAGAGATCCCACGTCCAGGAACCCACTGCGAGAAAAACACCCCTGTGCTAAGACCCCACCTCCCTAGGAGAGAGCAGAAAATGGGGGGGGGGGGATTTCTGGGGGCTACAGCCCCCCCCCCAAAAAATTTTTCCCTTAGGGTATGTCTATACTACAAAGTTAATTCGAACTAATGGACGTTAGTTCAAATTAACTTTGATAGGCGCTACACTAGCACTCCGCTACTTCGAACTTCATTCGAACTTGCGGAGCACTTAGTTCGAAC
This sequence comes from Pelodiscus sinensis, assembly GCF_052426305.1. NCBI lineage: Eukaryota > Metazoa > Chordata > Testudines > Trionychidae > Pelodiscus > Pelodiscus sinensis. The sequence goes on along the minus strand of NC_143073.1, from coordinate 12,962,162 downwards.
TAAGTAAACCTCATTCTACGAGGACTAAGCCTAGTTCGAACTTACTAGCTCGAATTAAGGGGTGTGTAGCCCCTTAATTCAAACTAGTGGGAGGCTAGCCCTCCCCAGCTTTCCCTGGTGGCCACTCTGGCCAACACCAGGGAAACTCGTCTGCCCCCCTCCCGGCCCCGGCCCCCTTAAAGGGGCACGGGCTGGCTACGATGCCTGTGCCAGGTGCAAGCCTGCCAGCACCCAGCTAGCAGACCCTGCACCAGGCACGGCTCGAGCCAGCCACCCGATGCCCCCCAGCCCTCCCCCTCTTCCCGGGACCAGGCTGGCGGCTCCCGGGAGCTTGCCCGGGACCGCAAGAGGTGGGCACCCGCCTGGTCTAGTGCAGACATCGTGGACCTCGTCCACGACCTCCACACTAGGCACAGGAAAGTGGCCGTCTAGGGCAGGAGAGCTGCCAGCCTGGCCACCCAGGAGCAGGTGTGCATGAAAATCAAGGTGGTCCACTGAGACCCCCGACCCTGAGCTTACAATGGCCGTCCTGGGCCAGACCAAAGGTCCATCTAGCCCAGTAGCCTGTCTGCCGACAGCGGCCAACACTAGGGACCCTGGAGGGGATGGACTGAAGACAGGGACCAAGCCATTTGTCTCGTGCCATCCCTCTCCAGCCTTCCACAAACTTTGGGCAGGGACACCACTCCTACCCCCTGGCTAATACCACTCCATGGACCCAACCTCCATGACTTGAGCTCACTTCTCTTTAAACTCTGTTATAGTTGTAGCCTTCCCAGCCTCCTGCAGCAAGGAGTTCCACAGGTTGACTCTTTGCTTTGTGAAGAAGAACTTTCTGTTACTAGTTTGAAGCCTGCTACCCATTACTTTCCTTTGGTGTCCTCTAGTCCTTCTATTATGGGAACTTATGAAGAACTTTTCTTGATGCACCCTCTCCACCCCACTCATGCTTTTATAGACCTCTATCCTATCCCCCCTCAGTCTCCTCTTTTCTAAGCTGAAAAGTCCCAGTCTCTTTAGCCTCTCTTCATATGGGACCTCTTCCAAACCTCTGATCATTTTAGTTGCCCTCCCCTCTCCCACCCTCTCTCTTCCCCTCTCCCACCTCCTTTTCCCAGTGTCCCCGAGTTTTGTTCAATAAAGAGAGATTCTATTTTTGACCACACGTTTTCTTTATTTTGTACATCAGGAAGGGGGGCTAGGGAAGGGTAAGTGGAAGGAGGTGAGGGAGGAATGGGGTACGAGCCCCCGATGGGGAGGACTGGGCTGGCTCTGCGGGCTTCTGGGGGTGGAAGTTCTCCTGCAGCCCCCGAATTGCCCCCTCTCCCCAGATGGCAGCCTGCGGCAAGTGCAGCCGGGCTGATGGCCAAGTCCTGTGATATGCCGAGTGTGGGCATTCAGGGCACTCCAAGCCAGGACTGCTTTGCTGTTCCTCATCAAGTTAGACAAGTGAGCGGGGAACCCCTGAGACTGTCTGTCCGGGGTGGGGGTCGGGTCCCTTTAAGCACAGCCCTCGGCTAGCCTGAGGCAGCAGCTCCATGCTCTAAGTCCTCATCTGATGCCCTGCCGGCACTGCTTCCAGCCATCCTTAACCCCGGTTCAGGGTCCACTTAATGTGGACGTGCTAGTTCGAATTAGCAAAATGCTAATTCAAACTAGTTTTTTAGTCTGGATGCGTTAGTTCGGATTAGCTTAGTTCGAATTAACTAATTCGAACTAAGTTAGTTCGAATTAGCGCTGTAGTGTAGACATACCCTTAGTCACTCCTCCCCATGCAAAGGTCTACAAGGAAGTAAAAGTGTCAGGGTATGGCATTGACACCCTTGCTTCTGCGGTGCTGGCTGGTGGCCATGCTGCCCTCGGAGCTGGGTGCCCAGCCAGCAGCTGCCTCTCTCCAGACACCCAGCAGCAGCAGCAGCAGCAGCAGCAGCAGAGAAGTAAGGGTAGCATACTAAGCACGGGGGAGGACTGGAGGCATGGAAATAACACAAATGGGGGGAGGAACATGCAGAGAGGAGCATGCATACAGGGGAGGGGTTCACAGACAGGCAAGGGGAGATCATAGAAGGGGAATGGGAGCATCAATGGGGGAGGGAGAGCATTCCTAGTGGCAGAGTCTTACAAATAGGGGGAGCATGCACAGGGCAGAGGGAATCACTGACAGGGGAAAGGGGCACGGTTAGGAGAGTGGGGGGCATGGATGAGGGGCAGAGAGTCCCAGAGGGAGCATGGGTGACATAGGAGTCCCAAATGGGCAGGCACTGTGTCAGTATGGGACTGGCACATGGCAGAGCAGTAATGCACAAAGCACTGCACACTGTGGGGGTGGCACAGAGATTGGGGGGCACCGCCAAGTTGGAAGCTCAGGGAATGCCACTGCTGCAGGGCAGGCATGGACTGGCAGACACGACAGAGGGCCCAGTCCTGCCAGTGTGGTTGTCCAAGGGCTGCTAGCAGCAGGCTTGCCACGCACTAAGCCAAGCTGTGCCATGGGGGCAGTGTAAGGTTTGTGGGGCCAACCTCGAGCTGCAGGTCCAGAGGCCAGGGCAGCTCTGGGAGCCCTTTCCATGGAGCTGCAGCGAGGGGACAGAACCTTCATGATCCTCCAGGGCTGTGCGTGTGGATAGCAGAGCCTCGCTGCTCTCATATGTGTGCCCACAAGGGCTGTAACACAGCCCCCACCCTCCTGCACTGTTCTGTCTACCCACCTCCACTCCCACAGCTGCTGGGAGAGAGACTCCTCTTCCTGTAAACTTGGTGTATTAATATAGATGGCAAATAGCGGCTGGGACCCAAAGTGTTATAATGATTCAGTCACTGTCCAATATTAAAAGCCTCGGAGGGGTAGCCCTGTTAGTCTGTAACTTTAAAAACAACGCGTAGTTCTGTGGCATTTTCGAGACTAACAAAAATATATATAGAATGATGAGCGTTCGGGGGCAAAACCCATTTCCTCAGACTCAAATTCATCTGAAGAAGTGGGTTTTGCCCACAAAAGCTCATACCACATGTATAATTGTTGTTGGTCTCTAAGGTGCCACAGGACTATTTGTTGTCCAATATTATACACTGTTAAATGAAGTTTAGCGTTTCATATCAAGAGCCTGTGTAACCCCATTGCAAGCAGACCATTAAGCATCCTTTTAACCTTTCATTAAAGATTCAGAAAAGGAAAAACAGTAAACACCTTTGCAATGTAAAGTATTAAGTCGGACCTTTCTTGTAACAGCATCCCTTGTTCCCTACCCTTTCAGCTGGAGAGAGCTATCAGAAGGAAAAACTTCTTTATTTGACAGTTGCTTAGAAGATGTTATTAAAGATGTGGCACAGAGAAGAAATTAGCTGAAAGGGATTGGAGATGAGTAAAAAGTCAGATCCCATTTCCTAGAAGACAAACCAAACCAAACAAACAAAAGGGGAAGAGAAAAAACCAGCAACGAGAAAATTGCATCAATGTGGCATGAGAATTTTCCCAGTGTAGATAGTGCCCCATAACTGCTTCTTCCTCGTGCAAAAATGGATGAGATTGTGAATGCCAAGGGGATCAGACAGCTTCTGTCTCTCGTGCTGACTCTCATTTGCAATCTCACAGCTCAAAAAATACAGGCCCAAAACATGGTGTTATTAGCCACTCCAAGACCTGGCAAACTGGTACCGTCAGCAACCCATTTAGAGCATTGATTTTAGCTGCCTCTTGCAGGTAACAGGCTTACTGCAGTATTGTGAAATATATAGGCCTCCCCAGCTAAGCCAGACTCTCATTAGACAGAAGAAAAAAGGAGAGAGATGGGAAAGAAAATAAATAAAGAGGGGAAGGAAAAGAAGATACTGCGGAAGAGCAGGGGGAGGGGAGACAAAGTTTCCCATTCTAAATGGTATTTGAGACTCAGAGCTGATAGAGATGGTGATATTATCTGGCTTGTCTGGTCAGGGCATCTCTCAGGATGACGAAGGCCTGGGGTCAAAAGAGATGGTGGGGGTGGCTGCCATGATGATAAAACTCACTGCAAAGGCTGTTGGCAAACAGCTACTGCTTCTGCTGATTTCCTCCCAAAAGTCCTTTTGTTTTTAACAGCCCCCAAAGGGAGCACTGCTTGGAACAGTCCAGCTTATCCTTATTTTGTCCACCCACATGCCTCACACTAGTTTTGGTCCATTGATTATTTACCAGGCACAATCTTAACACAGTCTTGAAGTGGTGGCTGTAGGTCTTTTTGCTTGAACTAATCCAGTCCTTATGTCTCGTGATTGCACCTTTTCCATCCACATTTATGATGCTAGGTTATTAGGACTCTTTAGGAACTTATAGACACTTTTTACAATTTTATCTTAATTGTGAACTCTACTGTATTATTTTAACAGACCTCACCTCCCATCCCCTTTATGAGACACACCCAGTTACCCCAGGTCCTTTAGCCTAGGTATGAGACATGCCCTCCTCTCTCCCACATACAGACCCCACCATACATCTCCATCTTGAAGGCTTCTCCATGATGTGCTGACCAACAGACACATCTTTCCCACTGGACACAACCTTCAAATTGTGGAGACACAAGCCCCAGAGATCCACAGACACCCATCCCATGGGCAACCTGATCAACAGAGACATCCAATGTACTGGAGACATCCACTACTCACAGAAACATAGATGCATAGAGAATCCTGCTTCCTGTATACCCCAACTCAATGACACTCAGAATCCCTCCACATCCCACTGATCAGAGACATGCCACTTGCTGGAGACCTCACCATACACTACCAATACAGCCTACCCTGCAGACATCCCTCCTCACCAATACAGGGATTCAGCCTGTGGCCCCCCCAGAGACTTCTCCTCACCAATAATGGATACAGCTGCCCCCCAGACACCTCTCTACATCAATACACAGATAAAGCTGCCCCCCAGACACCCCTCCACACGAATACATGGATACCACCTGCCCCTCAGATACCCCTCCTCACCAATACAGGGATACAGCCTGTGCCCCCCCCCCCGAAACTTCTCCTCACCAATAATGGATACAGCTGCCCCCCAGACACCCCTCCACACCAATACATGGATACCATCTGCCCCCCAGAGACCCCTCCTCACCAATACAGGGATACAGCCTGTGCCCCCCCCCCCCGAAACTTCTCCTCACCAATAATGGATACAGCTGCCCCCCAGACACCCCTCCACACCAATACATGGATACCATCTGCCCCCAGAGACCCCTCCTCACCAATACACGGATACAGCCGCCCCCCCGAGATCCCTCCTCAGCAGACATCACTGACACGCCCAATGGGAAAAAGGATTCTATCGCTTCTCTTTCCCACCTTGACCTGACGACCCCCCCTGCCCCGCCCCGCCCTGCCCTCCTCGGGGCCCTGGAGCCCGGGCTGGGCAGGGAGCGGGCGCCGAGGCACCGCTGAACGTGTTCTGGAAGCGGGCGTGGCTTGTTTGGGTTTGGGGCTGGCAGCTGCCTGCCGCGATACAAAGCGCCGGGGAGACGCAGCCTCCCTGGTCCGTGGGCTGGGCGTGTGGGGGGAGCAGCGCAGCGAGGTGCCAGCGCCCCGCCCGCGCCCCAGGGCTGCATTGCACCGTCCGCGCCCGGCGCTGCGGGTTCGGAACCCGGCCCGGCCCGGCTCGCGGACCCCCCGCGCTCACTCCAGCCCCCGCCCCCGCCGGTAGCAAGCAGCAGCAGCGCGCTCCGCGGGGACCGGAGCATGCGGACCACACCAAGTCTCCAGCAGGGGGGGGCCGTGAGGGCGGCCAGGGAGCCGCGCGAGGCTGTTTCAAGCGGGCGGAGCGGGGGGGAAGCGTTCGGAAGGATGCTCCTCTCCCCCCGCGCTGGCAGCCCAAATGGTCCGTTCCGCGTGCTCTATTTAATCCCCTGCTGCAGCCGCGGCGCTGGCTTCAGTCAATAGCAGCGGCCGCCGCTGTCGCGCGTGGCCGTGGGTGGGTGGGTGCGGGGCCGGACGCTCGCTCGCTTCCCGCGGGGCTGAGCCTTGGAGCATCCCAGGAGCCACCATGCTGCCGCCGGCGCTGACCCTGCTGCTGCTCCTCGGCTGCCTGGCGGCGGGCAGCGGGACCCTCTCGCAGGACGGTGAGTGGGGGGCCGCGGGGTGTCAGCCTGGCGGGGGGGGTAATTGCGGGGGGGGGGGGCGGTGCAGATGCTTCTCCTTACAAACGCCGCTTCGCGGGGGCCTCTGGCAGCGCCCGCAGCCCAGGGAGCGCACCACGGACAGCGCCGCAGCCCCAGCCTGGGGGCGAGGGGCCGGCAGCCGCTGTCTCCTGCCTGGCAGCTGGGGCGGAGCGTCTCCCCCGCCCGCTCCCCTGCTCTGGCCCGATTCGGCCTCGGGCCCGCTGGGGGCAGGGCCGGGGGGCGCGGCGCCCCCAGGGCGCAGCCAGGTGCGGGCGAGGGTTCGCGGATGTGCGGCGCTGGCTGCGCGGGAGCTGGGAGCCCGGGCACGGCGGGGAGGGGTCGCTGGGCGCTGGTTGGCGGTGCCGTTATGTAGGTCAGCCCGGCTCCCCGGGCAGCAGGTGCCCCCCGCCTGCCCAGCCCTCTCCGCTCCCCGGCGCGCCGTGTCGGGCTTGGCTCGAGGACCTGTCCGCGCGCTGCAGCCTGGCCCGGCTCCCAGCCCGACCAGGAAAGGCGGGGCCCGGGGACCGGACTAGCCAAGCCATCGCCCAAGGCACAGCCGCGGTTCGGCGGGTCCAGCCAGAGGCTCTGCAGCCTGCGACGCAGCTGGGCGCGGTGAGCAAGGGAGGGGCAAGACCCCTTCGTGAGGCATGAAGCTGGGGGACTGGCCGCGCCGCGGGGCAGGAGGTGCCACTCCAGGTCTCCCCCCGAGTCCTTCCAGCGGGGCCCTCCAGCCTGAGGCAGCTGGTAGCAAGGTCAGCCCATTCCCAGCCTCCCCCTTTGCACCTTTTCAGCAAGCAGGTATGGATGCCCCCTCCCACCTTCTCCTTGGAATGTGCCCTCCCCCCTCTACCCCTGCTGCTGCTAGGATCAGGAGTCTCTTCATGGCTCCCACTGGGTGACCATGTGTGTGGGGGGAGTGCAGAGTAGGAAGCCAAGAGCCCTGGTCACTGCACCCCAGATTGGCTGTGTCACTATCTCATTGGGCCTGTGCTCTTCCCTCTGTGGGCAGCCAAGTGCCAAAGGTGACCGCAGTCCTGCCTGGACTGTGGCATGCTGCATTTCAAGGCAGGGCTTCCAGCCCTAGAGTTCGGGCTGAGATTGGCTTTTAGTTCCAGGAGCACTTTGGAGAGATGAATTTAACATTAGCAGCTTGCTGCCTGTCTTCCCTTCTCCGCCTATTTACCTTCCTAGCCAGCTTTCCATTTGTGTCTCTGTTAGTCCATCTGCCTCTCCCATCAAGCTAGAACATACAGTGCTGCAATTAGCTGGCTTTAAAGTGCTCCGAAGATAGCAGAAGGCTGCAGCAGGGTTTGGAGGAGACAGACCAATTCCACCGCTCCTTCTAGATAAACCTGTTCGTATTTGTATGTCTTACTGTCAAAGTATCTCTACAATCCCCCTGGCACTCTATACAGATTGTTTATTATGCAGGAAGCAGAGAGCTGTTCTGTAGCCCCATAACCCTTGAGACAAAGGGTGTTTACCCATTATGTGGAACAACAATGGGCAGAGTGATGCATGCCAAAACAACCTTTAATGAAGTACCACAAAGTGAAGAGACTTTTGATACAGATTTGTAAAGGCAACGTGCTGCGTTTCTTAACTGTCTGGCTGCAAAATGAAATGCTGCCTCAGCCTCAGTCACCAGGCGTGGGATTTGTGGCCTGAAATGACCATGAGATCATTGGTGTCATGTCAGTGATGCGCTCTCTTTATATTGGTCTGTAAAGCAGTATACACAAACTCCTCCGAAGCAGGAAGTAACTCCAAGATGGGAGGTAGGGGGACCAGCAATGCTAAGACCAGGGTTTCATAGATACCTCCTATGTAACAAAGGCTGGAGGTTTCTCCCAGTAATTCCTGCATCTAGGCCAGCACTGTGGTGGAATTAGAGCAATGGGTGAATTAGAGGTGTGAAGTAAAGATCATTTTGTGTATCTGTATGCTAATGAGAACCATTCATTCCCCCTCCCCCATCTATGCATTTAGAAATGCTGTGTTCAGTGCAGGGAAGCTTCTCAGACTAGTTCTGCAGCTGTGGCCATGCATTTCACCCTGTTAGGTCTGGAATGAGCTTTTCCCTGGGGTGCCTGGCAGGTGCTAGTGGGTGGTGGGCCATGGGACTGCTCTCCTTGCACTTCCTCATTGCCTGATTTCATGGCCTGGTGCGGTGTGTAAAACTGAAAATATTCACTGGGGTAAAATCGCCTTGGGCCGCAGGCTGGCACAATGAAGAATTCTGACAAGAACTGGAGGTGCTTGGAGCTTCTGACAAGAACTGGAGGTGCTTGGAGCTTCTGACAAGAACTGGAGGTGCTTGGAGCCCAAAGTGGGAGCTGCTTTGCCTGTTGAGCTATGGGAGAAGCTCTGCTGGCATTTGCAGCAGGAGGAGGAGAGTTTCTATCCTCTTCCGCACCCTCACAGTAGAGGACAAGACTGCTACTGGTGGCAGGGTGTCATGTGACCATACCACACCCATTCCCAAGCCCCAGAGGCAGGCACGCTCCATGCATTCTAAGCGGTGGTGTATTTGGTGATTTATGAGCATGGCGCTGTATGGCTTCTGGCATCGGAGAAGTGCCTAGGTTTGGCTGATGCCATGTCATTCTCAATTGTTAAAAAGGCCATGTTGAGGTCCAATGGGCTTAAATTCTAACAAGGGAGGTGTAGGTTGGCGATTAGGAAAAAATTCCTAGCTGTCAGGGAGGCTAAGCATGGGAATACATTGCCTGGCTAGGTGGTGCAGTCTCTATCACTGGAGATATTTAAGATCAGGTTAGATAAGCATCTGTCAGGGATGATGTAGATGGTGCTGGGCCCGGCCATGAGGGCAGGGGACTGGGCTTGGTGCCCTCTCGAGGTCCCTTCCAGTTCTAGTGTTCTATGATTCTGTTCCAAGGCCAGGAGGGACCATTGTGATCATCTAATCTGACCTCCTGTATGGCCCAAGTCACAAACCTGTCCCCAAACAGTTGTTAGAGCGGGTCTCTTAAAAACAAAAGAAAAACCCTGCTCCCCCCATGGTAAAGTATCCCAGTGGCTAGTCACCCTTGATGTGCTTTAAGCCTGTTTATATTCGGTGAATCAACTGACTGGGTGTGGATGAGCACAGGCAGACTTTTAACTGAGTCCCAAGTACTCGCAGAAATGTGTGTGCTATTGGGTGACCATGATGGGCTGAAGTTCTCTGTGTAGCCCCCAGGCAGAGTACAGCATGAGAAATGACACAGCAAGCTTCCTCCGGGAAGACATGTCCGTGTGTGTGTGTGTTTGTTTGTTTTTCTTCTCTGGCCTTTTGCTGCGATACCGGCTAGGATGCTGCTGGCTGAAAAACATAAAACCAAAAAACTCAGCATGAGCCAATCTGGAGCGCACTCTGCTCCCGCTCTGAATGCAGAGAAGCATTGGCTGAGAAATACTGCCCCCTCCGGAAGACATTCTCTACTGTCATGCTGCCCACCAGTGGGCATGTGGTTTCAGGAAAATGTCCTTTGCCATTGATTGTCTTAAAAAAAAAAAACCCTCATGATCCTTCATCCTCTCAGTGTGTCCTTGGCACTGCTCTCTTGCCAAGAGGGCCCCTTTGGCTGTGTTGCCGAGAAACATGCTACCCCTTCAGAGGGGAAAGTTAAAGTACAAGTATAAAATTCCCCACTTGTCTCCTACCTCAGGGAAGTGGCAACATCATATCCTACAACACCACTGAACGCTGTAGAAGAGACGGGGGTGGGGTAGGGGTGGGGAGGTCTACAGAGGGTTCTGCTGCTGCTCAGGGAGCAAAACTGCTGGGCTCTTGGAAAAGGTCTGTTGGCCATAGTGCCGTTGTGTGTGCTCATTTGGACAGCTGGGCTATGTCTACACTTGCGGCTTCTTGCGCAAGTAATATGCAAATGAGGCTAAGCATGGAATATTGCCGAGCCTGATTTGCATACCTAACGAGCCACCATTTTTTTCAGAAGAGGCTCTTGCACCAGAAGGAGTGTCTACACTGCCCCTTCTTGCACAAGAAAAACCCTCTTGAGCAATGCCGTTCTTCCTGAAAAGTAATAGGTGTAACGGCATTGTGCAGGAGGGTTTTTCTTGTGTAAGAAGGGGCAGTGTAGACGCTCCTTCTTGTGCAAGAGCCTCTTCTGAAAAAAATGGTGGCTTATTAGGTATGCAAATGAGGCGTGGCGATATTCCACGCTTAGCCTCATTTGCATATCACTCGCGCAAGAAGCCACGAGTGTAGACATAGCCCTGGTGTGCATATTTTGGTGTCTTTGGGCAGGACTGGACCCTTTGTGGCATCTTTGGGGTGGGAGTGCATGCTGTGGGGGATTCTGTGCCTATAAGAACTGGTCAGTCGGAGAGAGTTCAGGAGCAAACCTTTTATTTATTTGAAAAAAGTGTTCACTAGCTCAGAAGGAAACCCCTGAACACTAAGGCTCTGGACTCTGGTCTGCTGGGGACCCCATTTTTATAGTACTTGTATATCACCTGTTACTGTAGCATCTCACAGTCTTTAACAACACTGAGTGCAGTTATCTCCCTTGTACAGTTGGGGGGGATTGACTGCCACGGGCATAAGTGACTGGACCAAGGTCTCACAGGCAGTCTGTGGCAGAATGGGGACCTGACAAGAGGTCTGCCAAGTCTTGGACTAGTTCTCTAACCACTGGGCCATCCTTCCTTTCTCAGCACAGTAGAAAATGTTCTCCCCCCATGCCCTTCTTTCTGCACTCTCCTAGCTGTGTGCCCAAAGGTCCATTGATCTAGAGACAGATAGATTAACCAAGTACCTGACCCTAATGTGAATTCCCAGGCTTCCCCTCAGAGTGCTGCATGCTGAGGAGACACACTGTTATGAGAGGAGATTTCCCAGTCTTAGGTGAGGGCCAGGTGTTTCCACCCAGGCTATGTCTAGACTGCAGGCTTCTTTTGAAAGAGGCTCTTTTGAAAGCATCTTTCGAAAGAGCCTCTTTCGAAAGATCGTGTCTAGACTGCAGGCGGATCTTTCGAAAGAGAAATCCGCTTTTTCGAAAGAGAGCACCCAGCGAGTCTGGATGCTCTCTTTCGAAGACGGCCTCTTTACATTGAAGAACACCTTCTTTCGAAAGAGGAACTTTCGAAAGAAGGCATTCTTCCTTGTGAAATGAGGTTTACAGCCATCGAAAGAAAAGCCGCGTTCTTTCGAAATAATTTCGAAAGAACGCAGCTTGAGTCTGGACGCAGGGGAAGTTTTTTCGGGAAAAGGCTACTTTTCCCGAAAAAACCCCTGAGTCTGGACACGGCCCCAGTGAAATGGGTATTAGTGCATCTGGGAGGGAGCTGTGCCACAGATGTATTGAGTGACCTTGGTCTAGTTCAGCAGCCTCTCTGTCTTTTGATTTCTCTGTCTCTGAGACAAAGATAATGATGACCTGTCTCACTGGGAGGTGGAGTTCATTAATGTTAATGTAAACCCCTGAGCCCCACCTAATGAAATCTGTAGCGGCATGCACAGCAACACTCTGACCAGCTGGGCAGATGGGTTTGCCACCATCTGCTGCCTCAGGCCGTAGTCTGTGTGCTTTTGGCCAGCAAGGACTGAATGAACCTCATGCACAGTGACTGTCCTATGCAAATGACCGGGAGATCTTTGCAGTAGCTATTTTTCTTCAGTAGGACATATTTGTACCATAGTGAGATTGTGTGGCAGCTCTCACGGGGAGGGGCTGCTAAGTGTGGTCAAGCCCGGCCTTAGGGCAAGGCAAGCAAGGCGATTGCCTTGTGCCCCGCACCTTCAGGGCCCCACGCTACCAGGTGCCCACCTGCCTGGCCGCTCACTCACTGCTCTGGCTGGTAACTGCCCAGCCATTGCCAATGTGCTGCCTTGGGCCCCGCAAACTTTTTGGCCAGGCCTGAGTGTGGTCCCTCAGCCCCATCATCATTTTTTAGCTCCTCCATGCCAGGCTGCGAGCTATTTGTCCTGGAACAGAGGAAACCATGGCAATTGTGTTAGGTTGCACGTTGTGCCTTTTACAAATACTACTTAGGGTTGGGTAGAGGTGCATCCACATGCATGTGCTAAAGCAACTGCTGACTTCATCTGATGAAGTTGGTTTTACCCATGAAAGCTGATGCCCAAGTAAATCTGTTAGTCTCTAAGGTGCCACAGGACTCCTTGTTGTTTTTACTGACTTCACAGCCATCACAAAGGCTTAGCGTATGCTACAAACCATGTTTTAGTGCCAGCGAATGCCCTTGTCACCGTACGTCGGAAGTTATGGCAACCCTGGTGAATGGATTCCACCACAGGCGTGATAAAGGAGGAGGAAAGCATAGTGCCACCTTTGTGAATCACTTGAAACAAAATTAAAACCACTCTGATAGCTTCAGATTGACTCCCCGAGGGGGAACGGGCTTTTCTGTTGCAGGAGCCCTCGCCAAGAGGCAATGCAGCTGTAGTTGCTTTTTTCATTATTACTCAGAGAAAAACAAGTGCAACAAAACAGGGACGCTGTCTACTAAACGGCAGGCAGAGCAAGCTGCGAACAGGATTGCTGAAATCGACAAGTCAGCTGTCTGGCAAAAGGCATTAGAATCAATGAGACGCACTGGATTGAAAACAATAACAGAGATCAGGATACACAGAGTCTCCCAGCCATGTACTCAGACAGCAAGAGGAAATGCTGGCGCTGCAAAGGCAGGACTGAAACTTTCGTTTCCACTTGGACTATGCTCCGGTTGGGAGTAAGGCACATTCCCGACTCGGAGGGTCGCGTGTGCTGGGGAACGAGGCAGAGGGCACGTCTGCCAAGAGCCGGAGGATGAACCATGACAAGCTGGGGAAATGCAATTGCCGGCACGACTTATGAGTCCCTGCCAGGCCCTTGTGCCTTTCCAATCTCCTTCCCGTCAGGTGTGAGGAGAGATGCTGCTGTCTAGACCCAGAACACATGGAAAGGCAATTCCCTCCTTGTCTCTTGGCCCCAGTGCCCACGGCTGGGCAGCCTGAGTAGGAGAGTTACTCCTCTCACGCTGGCCCAAATGAAATGTCTTGGCCCTCATTCTGGCACTCTCCACTGCGATGAATGCAGATGCTGGCCAGGGCTGCTGCTGCATCTCTGCAATTTCTGCTCATCAGCCACCGTCTCCTCTCTTCTTCAGATTAGGGATGTAAAATCCCATTTAATTAAGCAGTTAAAGATTAAGTTTAACTGGCTAACTGATTAAATGGGGGCAGCCTGGCTGGAGCAGCCTTTGTCCACAGTGGGACCGGCCCAGGTGCAGCATGTATGGGGGCTGCTTCTGGTGCACCTGGACCAGGCTTACCACGGGTGGCGGTCTGCTCCAAGCCCTGCTGATTCACTGTCACTGGTGACCATCACCCAGTCAGAGTGATGCTTACCTGTTAACCAGGTAACCATTCACATCCCTATTTTAGACCACCTCCTTCTCCAAAGCAGTGCTGCTTTTCCCTTCCCCACAGAACCCGCCTCTCTGTCCAGGAAAGTCTCCGTGCAGTGGATCGCACTCACGCCTCCTGCTTAAAGAATTGCACCCATTGCCCCTGGACTCCTCCCTGCCCTCCTTCATACACGGCAGAGAGGAGATAGGAACTGGTTCTCACTATTGTGGCAATTCTCTTGATGGAAGAACTGATCCATCTGAGCAAACTGCAGCAAGGTTTTCTCCAGACGAGGATTGGTTCTGTTTCTGAAGCCTTTTGGTCAGCAGCATTCTGAACCCAGCTGGTCCATTGTTAAATTCTGTGCCTTCATCTGGGAGTCCACAAACCAAGGCTTATCCTTTCAACCTCCCACTTCCCTGGTCCTTCTGTGAACAGAGAACAGCAATACCCGAAATCCGGAGACGCAAACAATTCAATGTTTATCAGGATTAGCTTCCAACAAGCATGAACCTGGTTTCCTTTCCTTTCCTCCTTTGTTTTTTCGCATTTACTTACTGTTCACCCCCAATGTACATAGTAATATTCCCAGCTGTACCTTCACCAATCATTCTACTGAAATTTAGCTACTCAATCCTAACATATTGTAACGTGATTATCTAACCAATTATATCCCACCACCTTAATGGGTTTACCCCCAGGAAAATTAATTATACAGCAGGCAGAAACCATCAAAGAACCAGACAGAGGCAATCCAGATAAACAATAGAGAGATGGGGAGCATCCTAACAAAACAATGGAGAAACGAGGATTTCACAACCCCCTCTATTGATAAGTGGGTCCTCGCAAGACAGAAAGCTCTCAGCCTAAGGTTTCTTTAAATCTTCTAGGCTCGTCCCTTTATCTGGAGGCCATAGATCACATCACCTTTCACAGCCCCAAATTGCCTTATTCCAATGTGTCTGGTTTGGAATGTGCCAGGATGTGACTACCGTTTCCCAGCTTATCGCTGTCTCTGCTGCTTAGCCAAAAGCCTTAGTGCTCAAGAACAACGCCTCAGACAATCATCTACAGACAGACTGTGATTTTTGATTCTTAGGTTTTATATCCCTGTCAGAATGCACCTTAAATTTTTAAAGTATAGGCTGTAACAGGCAGGCCTGAAGCTCTATAGTCTTAACACATGCAAAGGGGCGTAGGGTTGTGCTCAGCAGCAATGTCACTTTTGCGGGGTCCACTCCATGTTTCAGATCCTCCCAATTAAAACCCAGCCTGGCAAGAGGCCAAAGGTATGCATGACCTGCCCTCACCAGGAGGGGCTCTCATCCAGCAGGGCCATCTGTGCTTGGACTAGAGAACCATTTCTCTGCTCCCTTCTGCCCTGAAACAAAAAAACAGGACTATGTAGCACTTTAAAGACTAACAAGATGCTCCTGCTAGGAGGAGGAGCAGGAGAGACTGCTGCTGCTGCTTCCCATTCCCTATCCCTCCCTTGTTTCAAAGAGCTCTGGGCTCTGGCTGCAGTTCCTGTCAATTATTTCATAATATTTTGGGAGTCCCCAGAAGCCCTGGGTAGGACTGGGGTCCCCAGGTTCTTGGTGCTGCACAAACACATAAAGGCTGTGTCTATACTGCACCCCTTTTCTGGAAAAGGGATGCAGATTAGACAAGTCGGAATTGCAAATGCAGTGGGGGATATTTAAATATCCCCCACTGCATTTGCATGAACATGGTTGCCGCTTTTTTCCGGCTCGGGGATTTGCCGGAGAAAAGCGCCAGTCTAGACGGGATCTTTTGGAAAATGAAGCCTTTTCCAAAAGGTCCCTTATTCCTCTTTAAATCAGGAATAAGGGACCTTTCGGAAAAGGCTTTATTTTCTGAAAGAACCCATCTAGACTGGCGCTTTTCTTCGGCAAAGCCCCAAGCCGGAAAAAAGCGGCAGCCATGTTCATGCAAATGCAGCGAGGGATTTAAACATCCCCTGCTGCATTTGCAATTCCGACTTGTCTAATCTGCATCCCTTTTCCGGAAAAGGGGTGCAGTGTAGACACAGCCAAAGAGACACTGGCACTTATTGTCCTAAAGAACACACAGTCTAGTTTGAGGCGACGGGTAACAAGGAAGGGGAACCAGATGTAGAGACCTACGTCCATACTGTGTCTCAGTACTGGATTAGGGATCCTATGTCTAAGGGTAATACAAACAGAGTAGCAAGGCGGGGGGACAGGGTTTGAGGCTGAGGGTAATAGCGATCGGTGCGAATGTGCTCTGACTACTTTAACTAATAGCATAATGTAAAGTGTAGGCTCCATCAGCAACATCTTCCCCCATCACCGGGGGGAGAGGCACTGGGCCCATGTGTATAAAACCTGCCCTGCCCGCTCACTCCTTGTCTGAGAGGGTATGTCTACACTACCCCCCTAGTTCGAACTAGGTGGGTAATGTAGTCATTCAGAGTTGCAAATGAAGCCCGGGATTTGAATTTCCCGGGATTCATTTGCATGATGCCGGCCGGCGCCATTTTTAAATGCCAGCTAGTTCGGACCCCGTGCCGTGTGGCTACACGCGGCACGGACTAGCTAGTTCGGATTAGGCTTCCTATTCCGAATTAGCTGTACACCTCGTTCCACGTGTAGCCACGCGGCACGGGGTCCGAACTAGCCGGCATTTAAAAATGGCGCCGGCCGGCATCATGCAAATGAAACCGGGGAAATTCAAATCCCGGGCTTCATTTGCAACTCCGAATGACTACATTACCCCCCTAGTTCGAACTAGGGGGGTAGTGTAGACATACCCAGAGGGTGGCTAGTGTGCACCGGGCACCTGGTTTTCGTGATACACAGGCTATGCTGAGTGCAGTGGCTTGTGGGATCTGCAGAAGTGTGGTGGTGGCCTCGGTCATTGCACGCATGGGGGCATCCTCTATGGCAGCGGCACGGCGGCCTTTGCTGTGGCGTGGTGGCATCCTCAGGGGCTGCCTTATTCTATCACTGCCCTGTCTTGCGCTGGGAGTGTGAAACAGGCAGGCAGAGCTGCTTGGGGCAAGCCCGCAACCTCCCTGCCTTCATTCTGTGAGCTGCTCGCTGCAAAGCGTCGCATCCGGGCCTTAAGAGCCCTCTTGGCTGGGATTTCTGAAATGTTACGCAAATGTAATGGGGTGAGAGCCGCATTAAGCCCCGCAGTGCCCGTCCCCCTATGGCTGCGGGGCCCTGCACGGCCAGGTGCAGCCTGCCCAGGCAGCCCCGGGCTGCGCGCCAGTGGAGGTGGCCTGGCAGAGCATGTGCCGTGCGCCCGCTTGCGCGCCCTGGGGGCAGGCTTGCACATACGCCTTGTACCTGGAGGTGGGCCCACGCATCCCAGGGCACCAAAATGGCTTGGGCTGGCCCTGGCTGCTCATGGGCCTGCTGTGTGGCAGAAGCAGAGGTCAAAGGGGGTATGTCTACACTACAAAGTTAGTTCGAACTAACGGACGTTAGTTCGAACTAACTTTAATAGGTGCTACACTAGCGCTCCGCTAGTTCGAATTTGAATCGAACTAGCGGAGCGCTTAGTTCGAACTAGGTAAACCTCATTTTACGAGGACTAACGCCTAGTTCGAACTAGCTAGTTCGAACTAAGGGCTGTGTAGCCCTTTAGTTCGAACTAGTGGGAGGCTAGCCCTCCCCAGGTTTCCCTGGTGGCCACTCTGGCCAACACCAGGGAAACTCTATGCCCCCCTCCCGGCCCCGGACCCCTTAAAGGGGCACGGGCTGGCTACGGTGCCCGTGCCAGGTGCAAGCCTGCCAGCACCCAGCCAGCAGACCCTGCACCTGGCACGGCACAGAGCCACCCACCCGATGCCCCCCAGCCCACCCCCTCTTGCCGGGACCAGGCTGGCGGCTCCCGGGAGCTTGCCCTGGACCGCAAGAGGCGGGCACCTTCCTGGGCTAGTGCGGACATCGTGGACCTCGTCCACGATCTCCGCACTAGGCACAGGAAAGTGGCCGTCTAGGGCAGGAGAGCTGCCAGCCTGGCCACCCAGGACCAGGTGTGCATGAAAATCAAGGGGGTCCACTGAGACCCCCGACACTGAGCCCTGAGCTTACAATGGCCGTACTGGGTCAGACCAAAGGTCCATCTAGCCCAGTAGCCTGTCTGCCGACAGAGGCCAACCCTAGGGACCCTGGAGGGGATGGACCGAAGACAATGACCAAGCCATTTGTCTCGTGCAATCCCTCTCCAGCCTTCCACAAACTTTGGGCAGGGACACCACTCCTACCCTCTGGCTAATAGGACTCCATGGACCCAACCTCCATCACTTTATCTCACTTCCCTTTAAACTCTGTTCTAGTTGTAGCCTTCACAGCCTCCTGCAGCAAGGAGTTCCACAGGTTAACTATTTGCTTTGTCAAGAACAACAACTTTCTCTTACTAGTTTCAAGCCTGCTACCCATTCCTTTCCTTTGGTGTCCTCTAGTCCTTCTTTATGGGAACTCAGGAAGAACTTTTCTGAATGCACCCTCTCCACCCAACCCCTGCTTTTAGAGACCTCTATCCTGTCCCCCCTCCGTCTCCTCTTTTCTAAGCTGAACAGTCCCAGTCTCTGTAGCCTCTCTTCATCTGGGACCTGTTCCCAACCCCTGATCATGTTAGTTGCCCTCCCCTCTCCCAGCCTTTCTCTTCCCCTCTCCCACCTCCTTTTCCCAGTCTCCCCCAGTTTTTTTTCAATAAAGACAGAGTCAATGTTGGAAGAAACGTTATCTTTATTTTGTACATCAATAAGAAGGGGGGCTAGGGAAGGGTAAGTGGAAGGAGGTGAGGGAGGAATGGGGTACGAGCCCCCGATGGGGAGGACTGGGCTGGCTCTGCGGGCTTCTGGGGGTGGAAGCTCTCCTGCAGCCCCCCAATTGCCCCCTCTCCCCAGATGGCAGCCTGCGGCAAGTGCAGCAGGGCTGATGGCCGAGTGGTGTGATGTGCCCAGTGTGGGCACTCAGGGCACTCCAAGCCAGAACTTCTTTGCAAGCGGAGCACCCCTTAGAACTGTGTGTCCGGGGTGGGGGTCGGGACCCTTTAAGCGCAGCCCTCAGCTAGCCTGAGACAGCATCTCCATGCTCTAAGTCCTCCTTTTATGCCCTGCCGGCACTGCTTCCGGCCATCCTTAAGCCCTGTTCAGAGTCCACTCAATGTGGACTTGCTAGTTCGAACTAGCAAAACGCTAGTTCGAACTAGTTTTTAGTTCTAGACGCGTTAGTTCGAACTAGCTTAGTTCGAATTAACTAATTCGAACTAAGTTAGTTCGAACTAACTTTGTAGTGTAGACATACCCAGGGAGAGGCTGGTCAGTAATTCTCACTAGGGAGTGGAGTGGCCTTTGGCGGCTGCCCACCCACGTATCAACACCTCCCCCCCATCCTCCTCTTGTTCCTATCTTTGTATCTGCTTTCAGCTGGGATGGATCCTTCCCCAGCCAACGCCCGCCCGTGCACTCTGCTAATGAGATTGCTTTCCAAATCAGTTAATTAAAGGGTTGCCAAGCCTCCGGTGGATGCTGTTAATTCCATTTAACCCTGGCTTAGCCATTAACTCAGTAGTTTTCAAACTAAGGGTCACGTCCCAGCACTGGGTCATGGAATGTCAGGCACTGGGTCACCTGTCTGTAGGAGGATCAGGTGACCAGCAGGGTGTTAAGGCAACTCCCTCCCAGTCCTGGCACTGCAGACCTCGATGTGCCCCAGAATCAGCCAGCAGCTGGTCCAGCTCCTAGGTGGGGCTGGATGAGGCTCCCGGCACTGCCTCCACCCTCGTCCTCGGCTCTGGGGACCGGGGCCTGTGGGCAAAAGCAGTGTGCAGAGCCACTTGTGCACCTCTGCCTATGAACCAGACCAGCTGCTGGGCACTTCAGGGCACAGTGCAGTCCGCGGTTCTAGGACAGGCAGGAAGCTGCCTTAGCACCCCACTGCACTGCTATCTGGGAACTGGCAGAGGCCAGCCCATGCCCAAACCTTGAGCACCAACCCCCTGCCCCAGCTCTGAGCCTTTCCAAACCCAGAGCCCCCTCCTACTCTCCAAACACCTCTCCATCCCACCGCAGCCCAGAGCTTCCTTGCACACCCTGAATCCCTCTGCCCAGCCCCATCCCCCCAGCCTCGAAACCCCTATTACACTCCAAAACCCTCATCCTACCCCACTCCAGAGCCTGCACACCCAGATAGAGCCTTCTCGTCCTCACCTTCCCCATCCTGGCCCTGCCCCATAGCCCTCACTCTGGGTATGTCTACACTGCAGAGGTTTTTTTTTCGGAAAAAACTGCACACTGCAATCACATTCTTCTGAAAGAAAATCGAAAGAAAAGAGGGGGTTTTCCACCATTGACAATCCTCATTCTATGAGGAAGAAGCCTTTTCCCGAAAGAGCTCTTTCAGAAAAAGGCATGTGTGGATGGGGAAGAGGTAGTTCTTTTGAAAGAAGAGGAAAATGCACAGGTGCCCCAATGGCCATTCTGTCCATAGTAATGACAGCTGAAATGCGAGATAGCATCCATTCAGTGTGGATGCTCTCTTTCGGAAGACGTTTTTCCAGAAGATCTCTTCTGGAAAAACGTCTTCCGAAAGAAGCCTGCAGTCTAGACATAGCCTGTAAGTCAAAAGATACACTTACATTGGGTCATGGGCATCAATAATTTTCTTCAACTGGGTTGGGAGGAAAAGATTTTGAAAACCACTGCATTAAAACTCGTTAACGAACAGCTCAAAGCCTGGTTTAAACTCAGCTGAGGATGCCCTTGCTGACAAGGCTTGGCACCACCTTAATGGAATTGGTGTGAAATGACAGCAGTGCCTGACTGCTTGTGTCCACACACGAGCTGGGGGTGTGATCCCCAGCTCGGGAAGATGTAGATCTGCTAATGCCCACAAATAGCAATGTGTCATGGCTGCATTGGCGGTAGCATGGGATAGCTGTCCTAGTATGTACTTGGGGTGCAGGACGAGTGCTCCCATGGCGAGCTCATGTGCACACCTGCTGGCAGCCAGCAGGCAAGGATCTCCGCTCTACAGAGATGTACCCTTCCAGTGTCCACAAAGGTCACACTCCTGGGCACTCAGTAATGCTGAGCTCGCTGGCGGGGCTCTAATTGTTCCTGATTAGCTGCAGGGAGTCCCATTAGCTTCAAGAAAAAAAATGGTGTTTTTTGAAATCCCTGGATCTAATGGGCAGCCTGATGGTGAACATCCAGGCCAGGAGGTTCCAGCTGCATAAGCCAAGCACAGAGAGATTGCTGTGGAGTTAGGGGGAGATGAGGCTCATTCCCCATCAGTGATATTCGCTGCTTGGATCAGGCTCCCACCGACTGCATAGTGCGACATCATGAATGTGTCTGTCTCCGTGCCAGCTGCTGACTGAGAGGATGGACCCAACCCCTTGGATGTCAGTGGCAAAACCCTTACTGAACCATTTATAACCGTGGCCATGGCTGGTCATTCCCAGGGATCACCGCCAGCCACTGCTGATGGATGCAGTAATGCTTGCTGTTGCTCCTGCTCTCCATGCCTGCACCTTGAGTCCATGTTGTCCCTTAGGCTGGCTTTTGAGGGGAACAGCTGGGGGCATGCTAAAGCCTGATCATCTCCAGAAACAAAAATGCTGTGGGATTCCCATGCACCACGGGCTCATTGCTGTCTCCCCTAGGCCAGTCACCCCTGGGAAAAGCGCTCTTTCTGGCTTCGGTGTAGGGCCACTCCAGGGTGCAGGCTCCTGACTGCTCCACGTTCTTCCCAACTCTCAGATTACAGCCATCGGTTTCTACGCTGAGGTTTCTTGTCAAAGAAATGGCATCGGGAGCCCTTCGGGTAGCAGAGTCTGTAAATCTGGGCACTGCTGCCTTGCCAAGTCCTTGGGCAGATGGGTGGAAAATAGTCGGCAGCGGAGCAGTCAGGCCCCTCTCTAGTCCTATAAAAGGGTATTTCCACATTCAGCTGCTAATAGAGCTGTGCCCATGGCACTCCAGCTGTGGTGATCTATCATCCGTCTTTGGGATTAGCCTGGCCTGAGGATCTTGTGCATGTGCTAGTATTTCAGCAAAGCAGCCGAACCCCAAGGACAGTATAGAAAAGCTTTGGAGCAGAGCACCTAAAGCAGCCCTCTTGCATGGCTCGAAAGCTGGTCCCTCTCATCCAGATATTCCCTCCCCTGCTTGGCACAGTTAGGAGTATTTGCATAGTGCGGTTCCTCATGGGCTCTGCTTTTCACCTCCTAGGCTCGCCAGTTTTGCATACTGGTTGCAGGCCTCCCAGTCGTACTGTAGTGCTCCATGCTGGGATCTGACCCTCCCCTCTGGTGGGGCAGCTCCCTGCACAGGATCAAACAGACTAGGGCACTTCTCAAGCTTCTGCTGAACTGACCTTCCCTTCATGTTGCTCTGACTTTGCCACACCTGCTAGATGGCGGCTGGTTATTGGAACCAGCTGCATCCATCAACAGTGGCTCCGGGGGAGGAGGGTCCCTGGGAATGATCAGCCACGGCCACGGTTATAAATGGTTCTGAAACGGTCTCCTTCTCCCATTGCCTTGGAGCCAACAGGAGACTTGGCTGTTGGGTGCCAGGTCAAGAGACTGTCTTAGGAATCCTGACCTGTTGCTTGGGGCTGCAGAAGAGTCTCCAGGTAATGGGGCTCCCGACCCTTCCCTTGGGACATGGGTGGTGGGTAACGTGGTCAAGGAAAGGCATTGCCTTCCCCAAAATGCCTACGCTCCCTGGCTACTGGGGAAGGCTGCAGCCCCGGCACGGCAGCCCCAGTCCTCCAAGTAGCCACGAAGGAGCCGGCAGGGGTTGGGCGGAGCTTGGGGTGAGACGGTTGCTGAAAGGGCGGGGCCTCAGGTGGAAGGGACAGGGCTAGGGCTTGCCTTCCCCAGCTAGGCCTTCACCTGCTGCCCATGCCATGGGACTTGGAAGGTGAGTCGCTGTAACAACTCCTTTAAGAAACACATCCTGGGCCTGAGGCTGCCTCTGGCCTGAGGAGAGGTGTCTCCAGCGCTCTCCTTCTTGCATTTCTCATTAATATTTCCTTGTATTGCTCATGGGAAGAATGAACCATTCTTCTTTTCCATTGAACAAATATTGGCTGCTAGGATTTTACATAGCAACTCAGATCCCTGTCAAGCACAAAGCAGCCCTAGGCCCCTGCTGGGACATGCTCACTGCTGCAGGATGGCCCCAGCACCAGGGAATATCAACCTGGTTGCATTGGCAGCAAGCATGTCTGCGATTGGACCTGAGGTAGGTGCTTTCTCCTCATGGTGCAGAGAGGCTCCATCCCATCATCCAGGGGCTGTTTTAGCCCTCACGCCCCGCAGCCCTGCCAGACCCCCACAGGAGACACATCAACGAGAAAGGCAAGCATATAAAAGCCACAACCTGAGGCAAGGAGACCCGTAGGCTGTCAGAGCGGTGCAGTCTTGCCAGCTCGCTGTATAATAAACTCTTAACAGTCCAAGCAGGAGATCAGAAATGCTGCAGACAGCAGGGACACCCTGTTGTCTTACTGTGTGAAAATCCCTGGGGTTGTGTACAGTGTTTGTAAGACTGTTACTGTGGAAGTTAACACAGAGGCGTGGGCATGAGTCTCCTCAGGCATAGGCTGGGGTAGATCAGAAGGAACTGTGGATTTCAGTAGGGATGGGTGGTAGGTAATGTAAGCAAGGGAAGGCATTGCCTTCCCAAAAATACCTATGCTCCACGGCCTCCAGGGAAGGCTGGGGTCGTGATGCAGCAGCCTGACTCTCCAGCTGTCCGGGAAGGCTGGGGCTGCAATGTGGCAGTCTGGCTGCCCAGCAAGGCTGGGGCCATAGTGTGGCAGCTCTAGCCCTCCAGGTAGCCAGGAAGGATCGGGCTGGGGTTGGGCGGGGCCTCAGGTAGAAGGGGCGGGGCTGGAACTTGCCTTCCCCAGTTGGCCTTTACCCGCTGCCCATGACAATAGTTATACTGGTGTAAATCCGCACGGGACAAGGGCATCAGTCCATTCCTGTGATCTGCTGATGAAGAATAACCTGTGTCCCTGAGCTGTGCTCCAGGGCACGTAGGGCCAGTCTCCCAGCAGCGCTCTGCTCATTTAGATGTCTGAAGAGCATCTGCAAACCTGAGCCAGGTGCCATGTTTGGTAGGTGTCTCACCGCTCGTGGTCTGCTGTCTGTTCATGCTGCTGGCCCCAAGGGCTTGGCTACAGGGATTCCTGCATGGACTTGTCCCCACAGGAATTGCAGCAGAATCTTTCCAGCAGGACCCCAGAGGTAGCTGGTCCGACGTGACCCTTCAAGCGCAGAGAGCAGGATGTGGAAGGGTGGGAGAGCCTTGTGTGCCTCAGTGCCTGCCCTGGCATCCCCCTGAGGCCCAGATAATGGGGACAGCTGCCCCCCCTTTGCTGCTTGTGCTCCTTCCCCATAGGTAGTTGCAGCCTGTCCTCCTCCCCCCAAATACAAGTGATGTGCAGTAATTGCAGTGGGAGAACAGAGCTATGGGAATGGCTGGACTGTGCCCCCTTTCTGTCCCCAAGCATGGTGTCCCCACGCCCCCAGCCCCTCTCTCTGCCTCAGTGGCTCTGTCTGGATGCTTTGGATCTGGAGGTCTCCTGCATGAGTCTAGAAGGGGCTCTCCTCACACTGCCCAGCTGATCCTGGGCTCACTGTGAATGCCACTGCCTTAGACTCTGCCCTGGGGACCTGCACTCGGAACGGCACCGACTCCCGAGCTGGCTGTCCTCCAGCCCAGGCTGCTGATGAGCAGGGCTCTGCTTCTCAGGTTCTCTAGCCTTCCCCGAAATCCCCTTCTTTCGGAGACGTGATCGCCCCTCCTGGCTGGATTCTGCTCTCTGCAAAGATAGGCCCTGGAGAGTCTGGGGTCGTGAAGCTCTGGGGTGAGATTCCAGAGGCAGGCAGCCTCAGAGAGCTGGGACCAGCCTCCTTTCCCCTCCCTTGGGGACTGTACAGAGAGAGAGAGACAGGAACCTCCCCTGAGCCCAGGGCTCTGCCTGGAGGAATATGCTTCCCTGGTCCCTGCCAGGGGTTGTGCAGGGAGAGGACCCAGGGCTGCATGCACAGGCAGCAGCCATGCCCCTGCACTGAGATTCCCTTACAATGTTGCTGCATTTTGCTGAGCTAATTGGCCATCCCACCCCCAGTGTGAAAGTGTAAACACCACTGGGAAGCGCAGCCAGCAGCAGCCTGTGTGTCTGTGCCTCTGCCAAAGCCACAGGCAGGAGCTGCTGCTGATGCCATCGCACCAGCTGCTCCTTGCTCATATCGCACCTCAGGAATGCGGCACGTCTGGGGCAGTGCGAGGAGCTGGGCGGAAGGGGGGCAGTGCAGTCCATTGCCCGAGGCTCTGCTCCCTTCCCCATCCAAGCACACTAGCTGGGGTAAGCCCTGTTACGTGTGGGGAGGGCAGAGTGTTCCAGCCCCCAATGCAGGGTGTGTCTATGATGGTCATAGGTAGAGCCCTGCAAATCTGCAGATATCTGCATCCGTGGGTGTGAATGAAGACCCTGGGACTCATTTTTATGGATGCGGGTACCAATTTTGTATCTAGTACCCTGCAAATTTGCAGTTATCTGCTTTGTATCCGCAGGTATCTGCATCCATGGATGTCAGTGCAGATCTCTGGGACTCATTTTTGAGGATATGGATGTGGATACAAAATTTTGTATCTGTGTGGGGGTTTCTAACCCTAGGGCCTTAGAGCTGAGACATGCGCATGGGAGAGGGGGCTTTCACTGGGCCCTTGTCTAGAATTAACCAGCCATGACAGATTAAAGACTGGCCCAGGGTCTGTCCTCTCAACAGGGCCCAGTCCTCTCCAGGCTGCCTCACAGCTCCTATTAACTGCTTATTGATTGCTAATGACCAGCAGAGTTCAGTCCTTCAGCTCTCCTTAGGTGCAGCCGGCAGTTGACAGCTCGGTCAAACTCCTGGAATCCTGCACCCTATGGCAAGGCCCCGACAGCTGAGTGTACAGGTGGGGGAGTTGGGAGGGGCAGGGTTTCTGTTTAGGGAGAGGCTGTAGTCACAGCCCAACATCCAGTCATTCCTGTGCCAGCACCACGTATATCCAAGGCCGCAAGTGCTTGTGAAAGTGCCCAAATTGTGTGGCAAGGCTCTATGTTCCAGAGCACTGTGATGCAGCAGGCTGCGGAATCCACCGTGAGGCTGTAGGTTCCAGAGCACTGTGATGCGGCAGGTTGTGGACCATTGGTTCTAGGTGGCTCCAATGTATCAGTTTTGCTCTTCTGCAGTTGATGGATGATCTGCACAGCGTAGGTCCCTGTATCACTGGCCTTGATACTGCTCTTCTTCCCTCATCCTCTGCTTTGGCGCTGTCTCCGATGTTTGTACTGAAGGAACCCTGACTACACTGTCCAAACTAGCATGAGAGGTGCTCGGGTGCAGCTGGCAACATGGAAAGGCTGACTTTTTTGACAACTAGAGAGACAATTTGAGATTATGGGATAAACACAGTAGTTGGCAGCTTTTGCTAAAATGATCAGCAGTTAGAGACCGAGTGATGTCCTCCTAGGCTGATTGGTGCAGCACTGTAAGGCTACGTCTACACTGGCATGATTTTCCGAAAATGCTTTTAACGGAAAAGTTTTCTGTTAAAAGCATTTTCGGAAAAGCACGTCTAGATTGGCAGGATGCTTTTCCGCAAAAGCACTTTTTTCGGAAAAGCTTCCGTGGCCAATCTAGACGCGGTTTTCTGCAAAAAAGCCCCGATCGCCATTTTCGCGATCAGGGCTTTTTTGTGGAAAACAGTA
This sequence comes from Pelodiscus sinensis, assembly GCF_052426305.1. Lineage (NCBI taxonomy): Eukaryota > Metazoa > Chordata > Testudines > Trionychidae > Pelodiscus > Pelodiscus sinensis. The sequence goes on along the minus strand of NC_143073.1, from coordinate 12,935,883 downwards.
CTGTGATGTTTACACTGGCCCTTTTGCGCAAAAGTCTTTCAGAAAAAGACTTTTGCCCAAACGGGAGCAGCATAGTATTTCCGGGAAATCACTGATGATCTTACATGAGATCGTCAGTGCTTTTCCGGAAATTCAAGCGGCCAGTGTAGACAGCTGGCAAGTTTTTCCGCAAAATCAAATGATTTTGCGGAAAAACTTGCCAGTCTAGACACAGCCTAACTGTGGAACAGCCAAAGATGGCAATTTAAATTTGAGAGTGAATATCCCTTTGAGATGAATGGGACAGCTCTTATCTTGCTGCTGAAGTATTGTGTCTGGCTGCCAACAGACTCAGGCAGAACACTGCAGGTTCTCCTCATAGTCACCAGATCAGACTTTCAGAAATGCTCAGAACTCAGCAGCCTCCATACAGAAAGGCAGGCGATCCTTCCTTCCCACAGGGGTCCCACCTTTCCTTGTTCTCCGCAGAGCTGCAGGCGGCTCAGCAGTTTTGAAATTTGGCCCCTGAGGGCTAGATGCCGCATTTAAAAGGCGTCCATGAGAGTGGTGGATTATTCCAGGCTGAGAAGTGCGGGGCTATGCTTAAACCTTCTCCCTTGCTCCACTAGCCAGAGGCATGACCCTTCGCGTTGCTGGCTGGATCCCCTCTGTCCAGCCATCTGTGAATTCTGACTCAGCCCCTGCAGACTTCAGCCTGCTCCGTGCGGTACTTCCATCACTATGCCTGGCATTTTACCTACTTACAAGAGCAGGCACATGCCCTTGCCTGCTTGGCCATTGCCTGCCTGGCACATGCCCTCCTGTGTGGGTCGGCCTCCCAGCTCGGAGTGCTGATTAAGGAATCCAAGCAAAAATCGCTGGTGGCAGTGCACAATCAACATATCACTGAACCAGAAAATTAGCCACCGCTGCAGTGTTCCAGGGCGGCCGGCCTGCCTGCCCCAGGTCACGTCGCCACTCACCCGTCTGCCCTAAAAGGCTTCCAGCTGCAGACTGCAGCCCTTTTCAACACTGCTGAAACTGACACCCTTTTCTTAGTGGTGGCTAGGGGTGCAATGTGGCAGGCCTGTGTGCTCTGTAGCAATCCAGTCTGTAATAGGAGCCAGGGTCACAGCATTCCTGGGGCTTGACCAGTGAGCTCTATGCAGATGAATAGGAGAATTCGAAATACAGCTGCTGCTGTGCCCACAATATCCACCCCCCATGTCAGAAGCGGTGAATGAGAGAGATTTGCTTGGAACCAGTTGGCACTTGCTCCCCATCCCCATGCTCCAGAGTCCAGTGTCACTGCCCAAATGCCCCGGGGACTGATAAGAGACCACTGGAACCCTTACAATCCACCCATGATGGATCACCAGGCCATAGCAGGCAGCTGGCCCCTTCCTTGGGCAGTGGAGAGCAATACCCTGCCTGGTGCACTGGGAGATGCTTCATCGTAGGCTGGCTGCAGTGTGGTGTACATGTCCCTGCTGTACAGCTGCCCGCCTCTTCCACAGCAGCTTCTCTCCCTTCCCTGACTCAGTTCCTCCCTCTGTGGGTGCATTCCTGGCTGCCCCTTATGCTGCCTGTGTAACGCCAACAAGTGGAACCAAACCTGGGACCACTGGAGCTTAGTGCGTGAACCTCTACAGCATGAGCTAAAGGACAGCTGGCTCTCAGCTAAGGCTATAGAACAGGGATGGGGAAACCTAAGGCCTGGGAGCCAGATGCACCCTCCTAGCTTGCCTGGATCTGGCCTACAAAGCTTGGAGCTCCCCCCCTCAGCACTGGGGAGCCTGTGCTGGCACTTCACCTCCCCTCCCCTCCCCCCAATTGTATCCCCTAGGCTCTGGTGAGCAAGGCGAATATGGAGAATGTTTTTCTCCTTAGTTGGGGATCATCAGTGAGGGGTTTGAGGTTTTGTTTTGTTTTGTTTTTTGGCTTTTTTTCCTGCATCTCACTTGTGTGCCCCCACACTTCCACTGACTTTTCTGTGGGTCAATGGCCCCCCAACCCAAAAAAGGTTTCCTGCCCCTGCGATAGAGTGGACTCATTTTCTGTCTCTGTAAGTGGTCTCTGTGCCACTCTGTGGGGCAGTAAACCACACCCAGTTACACCTGCTCCTGCTGCTCCACCCAGAGCTGCACCCCCTCTTGGGGCACTTCTCTACCCATCCCTCAGCTGCTGTCCATGAGAGGTGTGTGGGAGGGGAGAGGATCTCTGGTCCCACAGTAGTTCCTCCCTGACAGGGAAGGGGAGAGGAAAAGAGAAAGTCTCTGGCTCTGAGTGGGAGCTGGGGAGAGGTCTGGGCCTGGATCTTCAATAGACTTCTACAGCAGCCAGTGAAAGGTGCTGCAGCACCCCTGACTTGCAGTGGTTTCCATTGCATGCAGGGTTTCCAGTTTGGTTCAGGGGCTCTCCGTGCCCCCACTCTACACGTTGTCCTAGCCGCCCCACTGCTGCCCACACCTCTGGCCCCAGCCTGTCCTGGGAGGTGAGGAGAGTGAAGGGGGAAGCAACAGGCTGGCTGGAGGGAAAGATTTTTATCTGTGATAAATGATGAGGCGGGACTAGGCTGAGAGATCTAGAGTAACCAGGGGCCAGGGCTGGTCCTTCTCTGGGGAGCAGACAGCCATGCCAGGCGCCTGAGTAGGGAGAGGTGTGACTGCATGCTCTGGGGCGGGGCCTCAGGCAGAAGGGGTGGGGCCGGAGGCAGCCAGTCCTCAGCGCTGCCCAGAGCACACCCCCACCCGCCCGTAGAGCCACTTGGAGCATTCTGTGTCGCACTCTGGCGGCAGTTTAAAGGGTCCAGGGTTCTACTGCTGCCACAGTAGCAGTGGTGGTGGCAGCCTAGAACCCTGGGCCCGATAGAATGGCCCGGTTCCCTTTGCCCGCACCTCCAGAAAGCTCCGGCTGCCACGTCCAGAAAGCTTTGCGGTTGGGGCAGACTTACTTCAATCTGAGGCTCTGCCAAAGGGGGGGGGGGGGTGCTTGTGTCTGTGAGGGGGAGCAAAAATGGGTCATCTGAGCAGTAGAGCGAATGGTACAGAAACAAATGGGACCTGCTCATCATGTCTTTCATCGGTGCAAGGATCCGGTTTATCTTTGTGTTCTGGGCTCTGGAGCAAACTGCCTGGGGCAGAACCAGAGACCTAGGCCATCTAGAGAAAAGGGGGTTTCGTACCCATGGCATGGAGTGTTGGCTGATGGGGGCAGTTCCCCAAGCTCGAATCGCAGGCTCGATTGTTTGCTGAGCTCCTTAAAAGGCCTGATCCAAAGCTCTTCAAATTCCAAGACTCCCGTCTCCAGCTAACTCAGCTTCACCGTTATCTGCCTCGCCCCAGACTTGCAACTCACGAAAGCTGTGCTGTGGGTTGAACAGCAGCTTCATAGTCTGCGTCTGCTGCCTGAATTAGTAAAATACAGTCCATAGAGACGAGAACTTGCCATAGAGAAATCTGTGTCAATAAAGATAAATCGGATCCTCGTGCTGATGAAAGACATGACAACTGGCTCCATGTGTGTGTTTAAGGAGAATAAAATGATCTGCTGCTCCGCTGTCTGACTGAGATGCTGTGTGACGGTGTAGTCAGAGGCTGTAACATCACTGCAGGAAATGGGAGGGAGTAGAGTTAAAGGATCACATACAATCTTGGGCTTGGTCTAGACTAGACCAGATAGGTTGACTTAAGGGATGCTGTCCAGCTATGCAAAATGTATAGCTTGATTTGGCTTCTTAAGCCAAGCTTCCATGGTATCCACACTGTGGGTGGCAGATGGGAGCACACACACACACCAGTTTCCTTTACTCCTCCTCAGAACTCCTCGCTGATGGGGGCTGCCCTCTGCATTCGATGTATGAGTCTTCATGAGACCCGCTAAATCAGACACTAGAAGATCGACCTCTGGAGGGTCGATCTTCTCTGTAGTGTAGACATGCCCTTTGTTTGGGCAATTCTTGACACTTCAGTGCCAACGTGGCAGCCTTCATGGTCTCAGCACAGTCTGCTTCTGTGGCATTAATGGAAACATGTAACCTGTTACAATAAATAACCCAATCTGAAACTCGAGGGGCTGGGCTAGGAGTGTGCGCACACAGCTAGGATGACCAAATACCACATGGCAGTTTGCCGGGAGAATAGGCCTCTAGAGTGTCTTGTGCCTGATCCTCCCCCATTAGAGTTAATGCCATTGAGTATTTGGGCATGTCTGTGCTCACTTGATGTACAAAACTTTTGTTGTTTGGCTGGAGCACTTTGCTACCAACAAAGCAAACCTCTCTCCTGGAGGTGGAAGTACAGCCGGTCCCCGAGTTGCGAACGGTCGACTTATGATCATTCGCAGTTACGACCAAAGGTGTCATAAATGGCGGACCCTGAGTTACAAACGCGATCCACCCTTATGAACAGCGTGGTCACGTGTAACTCAATGAGGTCTGACTTATGAACGGACCGAGTTACGACCAATTGCTTGGTCCGTAGCCGGTTCGTAAGTCGGGAAGAGGCTGTATTTTTTTTCGACAGAAGTGCCAACAGTGCTCGTCCAAGGTGGCTTTTAGCAACAAGGCAGTGTTGTTACATACACACACATCTTTAGTCACGCCTCTAGAGTCTGGCCCTACTAGCTCTACTCCATTACCACACCTTTGTCCTGCTTTGTTTCCCCGTGGTGCCTATTTCATGGGTTAGTGAAAGCCCATCCTAAGTCAGGATCTAGATGGTGAATTGGTTGGGGTCCATGTGGTTTGTTCTCTCTCTGTACAGTCCTGACCCAATGGGATCATTTTCTATGGCTGGAGCTGCTTGGTGCTTCACAGGTTCATGGATCCCAAGACCATTGTGATCATCTAGTCTGACCACCTATAGAATACAGGCAAGAGGCCTGGCCCAAATAATACCAAGAGCTGAGCTGTGAGAGAAATATCCTATCTTGTGCTAAAAATGCTCAGCGATGGCGAATCCACCAAGCCTTTGAGTGAATGGTTCCAATGGTTAATTACTCTTGCAGTTAAAGTGTGTCCTATTTCCAGTCTGAATACATCTAGATTCTTGTAATCAAGTCACTCCTTAACCTTCTCTTTGTTTAGCTCATTAGATTGAGTTGCTAGAGTTTCTTGCTTCTGGGCATATTTTCTAATCCTTTAATCATTGTCACGGTTCTTCTCTGAACCCTCTCCAATGTATCAACATCCTTCTTGAATTGTGGGCACCAGAACTGGAGATAGGATTCCAGCAGTGGTCACACCACCAAATGAAGAGGTAAAACGGGTCTACTACTTGAGATCCCCCATCTGTGGATCCAAGAATCACATTAGCTCTTTTGGCCAGAGCATCACGCTGGCAGCTCATGTTCCGCTGATTATCCACCATGACATTAGCTCTTTTCCTGAGTCGCTGCTTCCCAGGGTAGAGGCATCATCTTTATGAAAGTACAGCCTTCCTGCATGTACATAATTATATTTAGCTAGGTTAAAATGTACGTTGTTTGCTTGCGCCGTTACCAAGCAATCCAGCCTCCTCTCTGTCAGTGACCTGTCTGCTTCATTATTCACAGCCTCAATTTGTGTCACCTGCACACTTTATCCATGATTTTGTTTTGTTTTCAGACCATTAATATAGATGTTAAAAAATGTAGGGTCAAGATTAGGTTCCTTCAAGACCCCATTGGAAACCTACCTGCTGGATGAGAATTCCCCAGAATTCTATTTGGAGACCTGTCACTTAGCCAGTTTTTAATCCATTTAGTGTGAGCCATATTAACTTTATATCATTCTAATTTTGAAATCAAAGTGTCATGTTGTACGATATTTGACTAGGTACAGAAGTCTAAGCATGCTTTGTCAACAATATTACTTGCATCAACCAAACTTGTAATTTCACATACACACTTTGACAGGATCTGTTTCCCACTACCCCATGTTGCTTTAAGTTAATTAATGACTCTCCTTTAATTCTTTGTTAACTTGGTCCATGTCAGGTGCTCCATTATCCTGCCTGGGATCAGCATCAGACTGACAGGCTTATAATTACCTGAGTCATCCTGTTTATGCTCTTTTAAACACTGGTAAAACATTAGCTTTCTTCTAGTCTTCTGGAACTTCTGAATACTTAAACTTAATGAAACTCAACATTAACTGTCTAATGAGCTCCTCAGCCAGATCTTTAAAACTCTTAGATGCCAGTTATCTGGACCTGCTGAATTTAAAATGTCTAATTTTATTCATTTCTGTTTTACATCTTTGAGAGAGACTAGTGGGATGGGAAGTGTTACCCCCATATGATGAGACTGTTTGTTTGTTTCCCCCCAAAATACAGAACAGAAATATATTGAACACTTCTACCTTTTCTGCATTATTACTGATAGTTCTACTATTTCTTACTAGCAGTAGATCATTATCATTACCAAGATTCCTTTTTGTTTCCAATACATTTTTAAAACGCCGTACTGTCCTTAACTCTGCTGTGCAGAGACTTTTTTCCTTGTCTCATTGCTTCTTTTATTACATTTCTGTAACTTCATTGCTATCGATATCGCCTTTCCTCCACTTGTCTTATTTCTTTATTTTTGTATTTATATAGAACTATTATAGGTTCTGCCATTTCCCTCTAAACCAGGTCAGTGTTTTAACCAATATGGTCTTCTTCCTTCTGGGGCATCTAGTATGGTGTTCTTAAAGGAATACTCAATTTTTCTTGCTAAATTCTTCCTCCTAGTTGATTTGGCTCCTAATTGTTTTTAGCCTTGTGAAATTGGCCCTATTAAAGCACCAAATATATACACACTCAGTCTCTCACACAACCTATGTCTACACTACAATGATCTATTGGAAAAAGGTACGCAAATTGCACTCTGCAATTTGCGTTCTTTTTTCCGATAGTTTTTTTTTTTTGGACGTTCTATGCTGGGCCAAATTTTGGAAAAGCCTCCTCTTTCTGAAGAGCCCTTCTTCCTCGTGGGAGGAGGAAGACAGGGGTTCTGAAAGAGCACTCCTGCTCTTTTGCAAAAAAAAAAAAGCGGACAAGCAAACGCGTTCCCTGGACGCGGCGGAGTTTTTCTGGGATGCTTCTGGTATCCCGGAAAAACCCCATAGTGTAGATATAGCCGCACACAGGGTGAGTCTAGACTACATGGCTCCGTTGACGGAGCCATGTAAAGTAGTTTACTCAACATAGTCAATGAAGCAGGGATTTAAATAATCCCTGCTTCATTAAAATAAAAATGGCCGTCACGCTGAGCCAACCATCAGCTGTTCTGGCACAATGCAGCAGTCTAGACGCAGCGTGGTTGACGAGGGAAGCCTTTGTCGACCACTCCTGTAAGCCCCGTTTCATTTTTATTTTAATGAAGTGGGGATTATTTAAATCCCTGCTTCATTGACTATGTCGAGTAAACTACTTTACATGGCTCTGTCGACGGAGCCATGTAGTCTAGAGACACCTACAGACTTCCTCAGATTGTATTGTGCTCGCACATTAGACAGGTGATCAAGTCATGACTGTTTGTACCTAAGCTATTATTAATTTTTAGTTCTGTGATCACTTCCTCTATCTGTTAGGACAAAGTGTAATGAACAATTCCCCCATGTTGGCTGTGATGTGTAGAATTATCATCTGAGAATGTTTTAGTACTGGCAGCATGAGACCTCTGGCCTACATAATTCAAACTGAAGTTTTCAATGATCACATGGTCTTTTTTCCTGCTACACGTTAGGGATAGATATGTAAGGAGGTAGTCATCCTGTGCCCTATTGTGAGGTGGTGGTCTAGCAGAAATCAACTAAAACCTCATCTTGTGCTTTATTTGTCAGGACATTGATCCATAAGGATTCAGGGTCATTTTCTTCTGAATTGTCAGTGACTCGAAAAGGCAATACCAATTTTAAAATAAAGTGCAACCCCCCTCCCTTCTTTGCCCACTCAATCCTTCCTAAATAGCTTATAACCATTGATTTTTAACATTTCAATCGTGCGAATCATCCTCCCAGGTGTCAGTAATACCAACCAGATTAAATTTATGCTCATAAATGAGCAATTCCAATTCCTCTTGTTTGTTACCTAGGCTATGGGCAATTCAAAAATTGGTATACAGGCAGCTGAAGAATTTTTTCTTTTCATGCTCTTTGGTCCTTGATTAATTTTGTTCTCAATGTCTTGATTTTTGTGCTGTGTGTTCATATCTTTTCTCTTTATACGCTTTCCTTTTGCTTATTATTTTAACCATATATGGACCACTCTATCTAGCTTATCCCCAGGAGGAGTGGTTCCCTTCTACTGAGGTGGAAGCCATCTAAGATGGAGAGCCCTCTCTTCCCAAAGAGGTAGACCAATGTTCAACAAAACCAAAATCCTCCACCCTATCCCATTTACTTGGCCACTGGCTCACTTTCAGACTCTTCTGTCTTTTGTTTTCCTTCGTTTGTGGGACAGGAAGTATTTCAGAGAAGATTGTTTGGATAGGAGTCTTCAGCATGCTTCCAAGTTCCTTGAAGTCATCTGTTACCTGAAAAATATCCCATGATCAGAGGCGTGTGCAGCACATTTCATTAGGGTGTGCACCCAAAGAATTTTTTTAAAATGCACTTTGACCCGCCCCATTAGCCACACCCCTGAACCTTGTTAACCACTCCCCTGGCCCCCATTAGCCACGCCCCTGGAGGTAACCCTCTCCAGGCAAGATGGGCACATGATCAAAAGTAAAAAGTGTTATGTGACCCCTGACCCAAGGACTTTTTCCACTATCCTCCTACTAATAGGGATTAGCTTGCCCCCCCAAGCCCACCCATGCAACTATCCTGCAATTGCATTAATCCAACGTGTGTGACATTGATGCGGGGGTGGAGAGGCTGTGCAGGGGGGGGGGGGAGTTTTTCCTCTAAGAGTTTCCTCCCATGAGCAGAATGAATTTTGTGTTGTGCACCAGTACTGAATTCATTTGGCTTGTTTGGATGTGCCATTGTGGCACCCAAGTTATTCATAAATATCTACCTTTCCCCTCTGCTGCCATGTCTCCTCCCCTTGCTCCATCAACTCCCCTGGTGCCTGCTGCCCCCCAACCCCTCACCCTCCTCTGCTGTCCTGACTCATGCCCTTCTCACTGTCCTCGACCTGCCCCTCCTCCACCAGCCCTTCTCCCCCCCCGTGCCAACTCCTCCATTAGCCCCACTCTGATCATGTGAGCTACCCCTCCTCATCCCTTCTCATAACACCTCCCTCTACCCACCTGCTCTGCCTCTCTCCTCGGGTGTTGGTCCCTCCCCTGCAGATGTCTGCCCTTCAGCGTCACCCCCAGAATCCTCTGGCACCTGCACCTTCCCTTAGCCCTGCACCCTCCTGGTGCCTCCCCCTTCCCTCACTGCCCCTGCCCCCTTTGCCCTTTTTTCCCTGATGCCCATCCCCTCACCACCCTCTGCCCCTGTTCTCCTCATGCCCCTGTGCCCTCACACATGAATTGCTCCAACCCCACCTTCCTCATGCCTACCCCTTCTGTCAAGCCTTCTCCTCCAATCCCCAGTGCCCTTCCCCTTTCCTCTTCCAGCATCACCCTGTCCCCCCTCCCACGGACAGCTCCCCTCCTGCCCTTTTCCTCATTGTCTCCACTTCCCCCCTAGCATTTGTGTCTCCTCTACCCTGTCCCTGTGGTGCCTTCCCCTTTCTTCCCCCTTTCCCCTCCTGCTGCATACAAGCCCCTTCTACCCCTTCCCCTTTCTTCCTCCTCTACCCTCCCCCACTGCAAAAGCCCCTTCCTCTCTCACCCCTTCCTCTTATTCTCCCCCCCCCCCCTTACCTTCAGCTTCTGCCTTACAGCTTGCAGGGCTGGAGTCAGAGCCAGCTCAAGCTGCAGGGCTGGGGAGGGGCGCCCCCAGGGCACCGCGCAGTGCTGCAGGGCCATGCAGTGCTGCCAGGACAGGTGGGGGTGCCCCCGGGTGCCTCAAGGGCACTGCGCCATGCTGCCGTGCTGGGCGGGGGCATTCCCAGGCACCTCAGGGGCGCCGCGCCGTGCTGCTGCGCTGCATGCTGCTGCCGGGCCGGGTGGGGCCCAGGGTACAAAAATGGCTCGGGCTAGCCGGCCCAAGTCATAAGGGTGTGCCTGGGCACACCCGGCACACCCTGTGCGTACGCCTATGCCCATGATGTGATGTCATTCATATTCCAGCATCAGTGGATCCCTGCCTGTCAATGTTAGAAGACTTTCCAGACTAGGGATGTATGTAAAATCCTGGGTAATCAGTTAATTGGGTAACCAGTTACCCGTTCGCATCCCTACTCCAGACTTAGCATCTTGGGTCTTGGCTCTAGGAAGGCTTCACGCTGTTCCTCTTGTCCACTCATCCCTGACAGTGTTCTTGTGAATCTTCTCAAGTATTCACTCTCCCACAAGGATCGTCTGCCTTTCCTGGAAGGTTGGAAAACTCTTTGCGGGTAAACTTGACTTTCTTTCAAGCTGGGCCAAGCTGCCATCCACATGTATGTCCTGTACATCAGCTGTTCCCATGAACTTGCTGGATCTTGAGCGGTGTCTCCCACAGTTTCCACGGTGAGGACCTGGCATCTCTTGGAAACATCTGGCTGTGTGGAATGCCTCCCGGTTCTCTTCTCTCTGGATGCTTCTCTCCACATGGCTGCTATCCTCTGCCTGTAGCCATGTAGAATGACCTCTCACCTGATGGTTACAAATAATTATGAGTTGACCCAAGGAGTAAAGGATTCCTTCCTGACCTGCTGGAGACTCTTAAGCACTGGAGCCTGGGGTCTGATTAACCTTATTGACTTCGTTTGCATAGCTGCAGAATGACCCCAGATTGATTGAGCAAACTGCAGCTGCTGTGCTGGACTCAGCCCATGTGTTAGCCAATCCTCAATCTCTGCACATACTGCCCTGAGCCTGGGAGCTTTTGTGCTGCTGTTCCAGGGCTGGCTCAGAGCAGAAAGGGGCTTCACTCCTCAGTGCACGCTTCCTAGCTGTATTTGCCTCAGACAGGACCCCTCTAACTCGTCTCCATGACTCCCCTTCCAGCTGCTACCCATTTCCCCTGCCCACCCTGGTCCTTTGCTGCTGCCTCTGGGAGACAGCGCTATTTTATGGTTCCATGGGCATTGGCTCCTCTCCTGGGGTTGAACCATTTATTTCCCTGAGGCGGCCACCTACCAGCCCAGTGGCCTAGGCTTATGAGGCAGGGTAATACAGTGAAGAGCACAGCTGGGGCACAACGCCCTGTGGCCAAAGAGGCTAGAAGGAGGCTGAGTTTTCTTCGAGTTGCTCCCTGCTGGGTGTGTCTGCCCTGTCCCCAGAAAGGGGCTCCCCATCTTCTGCCCTCAGGGGCTTGCTGGCTTGTGGCAGAGGAGGCTGTTCTGAGAGCCTGTCACTGTGGTTGCTGGGCTCTGGTTTGTAGCAGCACAGCTCTCTCTCTGTGCAGGGAGGCCATTGTCTCTGCCCTGGCCCTGTTAGAAATGAGGGCTGCTTTGCTCTATTTTCCATCCTCTGCCTCATGGCTGCTGGGTGCAGGGAGGTCTCTTCCGCACCAGCCTGCTCTCAACTTGGCTGTTGGCTTGGAAACACCCCTGGTCTGCTTGTAGCTTCCCCATCTACAGCAGAATGAAACTCCCATGTCAGCTTCTCCAGGGCTCAGAGAACCAGGGCAGAAATGGATCAGGCTTGTTTGTTTCACCTGGCAAGGCTCCCAGCAGGGATCTTGCAGTCTCACCCCTCTGGGATGAAAGAGGAGGTCACTCTGCCCTTGCTGGTGACTGCATCTCACCAGCACGGTGATGCTTCTCCAGGCATGGCTGGCCAGGCTGGAGTCTGCTGCCGGCATGTGACTAGTGCTGCCCTGTTCTCAGCCTGGCCTGCACAAAAGTGTCTGCACTCCAGGGAGGTGGAGAAAGTTGAGTGAGGGGAGCTGGAGCTCACGGGCAGTAACGTGGCCCTTACCCATGATCATGGAGGCTTCCTGCTGTTGCCAGCTGGGCCCAGGCCTGCCACAAGCTTCCTAGGAGGGCAGCGAGCCACTGTTAGGGGAGGGAGAGCCCCACGGGGGCACCAAACGCCCCCTCCTAGGAACCGCTTTCCTGCTGCTGCTCTTCTCCCTTCTGCTTTCACCAGCAGTGGCAGCTCAGTGGGGCAAGTTCCCTGAGGGGGAGAGGGCCTGTGTGAATGCTGCCACTCAACAGCTGTCTTCAGAGCCACTGCTCAGCCCCCGCCTCACCCTATCTCTCTGCTTCTCTCCCCCAGCCCTGTCTCGGTGCCCTGACCTTCCCCCACCCCACACCTGGTGCTCTCATACAGCACTTCAGTCACAAAAGCTGAACTCTGTTTCTCCATAATCCCTTAAGCTGTGACTGTGCTGGCTTTCGGCGGGAGCTCTGGGAGGCAGGAGCTGCCTGTGTGCAGCATCAGCTGGGGTTGCTGCAGGCAGCTGGAGTAATAGCGACAGCCATCCCTTCTCAGATCCAAGGGACTTCTGCCCCCTTTCCCACTGCCGTTATGCCTGCAGCAGAGAACCCCTTCCCAACAGGGTCATTTCAGGAGCAAATGGAAGACTGAGGAACCTGTGGAATGGGTATGGCAGGCACTGAGGAGGAAAGGAAGGTGTTCGCTAAAGGTTTAGGTCCTTTCCCTGAAGCCATGGGAGTAGGGAGCTGGTGTCTGAGGGGCAGTTGGGAGGAGGGGGATGAAGGTGAGGGATGTGCGAGAAAGCCCAGAATTCCCTGCTATGTTGGGGGGGGGGGGTAAAAGGGGCATCTGGCTTGTCTCGTTGTCTTTGGTCCACCCTCTCTGGGACACCTGGTGGTGGCCACTCTCGGCAGACAGGATACTGGGCTAGATGGACCTTTGGTCTGAGCCAGTACGGCCATTCTTATGTTCTCCTCAGCTCTGGCTGCTGATTATCCTTGCCCCCTGTGAGTGAGAGAACCCTGCTGGCGTGCACAGAATCCGAAAAGAACTGCACCACAGCTGCCATTGAGCATTTCCACAGGAGCTCCCTGCCCTTGCTAGAGTTACACTAAACTTAGGACAACAGCGATAAAGGATTTAGTGGTGTCATGGTGCTTCAGCAGTGTCCAGCTACTGTCCCTGACCTCTATGGGGCAGGAGCTGACTCTGTTCCTTTGTGTAACATCAGCTGGGGTCTGTTTCTCTTGTACAGGTCTGTACAGGCTGCTCGAGTAACTGGGGCTCTGTCTAGACTACAGAGTTTTTTTGTCGGAAAAACGCATTTTTCCAACAAAACTTGAGTTACGTCCACACTACAAGCGCGTTCTTTTGACAGTAAATCGAAAGAACAGAGGGGTTTTTGCACAATTGGGGTACGTCTAGACTACAGGCTTCTGTCGACAGAAGTTTTGTCGACAGATACTGTCGACAAAACTTCTGTCGACAAAGAGTGTCTAGACTACATTGAGTTCTGTTGACAAAGCAAGCTGCTTTGTCGACATGGTAGTGTAGACGCAAAGGACAGATTACATTCAATAACACCTTCTGTCGACAGAACTCTGTCGACAGAAGGTGTTATGCCTCGTAAAATGAGGTTTACCAGACAAAACTGCTGAGTTCTGTCGTTATGTCGACAGAACTCAGCGGTAGTGTAGACGCAGGTATAGTTTTGTGGACTTTTGTCGACAAAACTCTGTAGTCTAGACACACCCCTGGTAATCCTCATTCTACAAGGAAGAAGCCTTTTTGTGAAAGACCTCTTTCACAAAAAGTCACGTGTGGATGGGGAAGAGGGAGTTTTTTGGAAGAGAAGGGGATAGGAAAAAGCACAGGTGCCCTGGTAGCCATTCTGTCCATAGCAATCACTGCTTACTTGTGATAAGAGTGTCCAGGCAGTCTAGACACTATCTTTCAAAAAAATGCATTGCTTTTTCCATGCGCTTTTGCAGTGGGGACGCTGTCTTGCGCAAGAAGTTTTTTCAGGTGATCTCTTCCGAAAAAAGCTTCTTGGGCAAAAAGCCTGTAATCTAGATGTAGGCTGTGACAGCCATCCCCTTTCGGGACATAGCCAAGGGACTCCTGTCCCCTTTCCCACCTTCACTGTGGCTTACGGGCCCACTCTGATTTCTGAACCTGTACACCCACTCTCCATGCTACATGTTCAGCTAGTGATTGCCCCATAGCAGATGTTCACACCCCACCCCGGACTGTAGGGGAAGATCCCACCAACTCAGCCAGGGAAGAGGAAGAATCCAATGGAGGTGAGAGGGGTTGTGAGGAGAGGGTTCTGTCTGGATCCAGGGGAAGGAACTAGTCAGCTGGCTCTGCTTTTTGCTGTTTCACAGACCACGGCCAGTGTGTCTGCTGGGGAATTGCTAGGTCTGTGCACACACCCTAAAGCCCAGCCCAGTCCTGTGTTTAATCTGGGTCTTTTTCCAGCTGCCGTGTGCCCTGCTGTCCAATGCTCTGAATGGCTGAGAGCTGCAGCTCCCTTGATGCTCAGACTGGGATGATGCCAGTGAGTCATGTTGGAAAAGAGTAAATGCCAGGAGGTTGGTTGTAATCCTGTGGCTAATGCACGTGTGACCGAGCAGTGTAGGTCCGTGCCTGCTGTTATATAACCCAGCTGTGTCTGAGCGCCCTGGGTTGTAGGACGCTTTGCTGTGCTAAAGTGGAGCTGACACAAACTAGTTCCGCTAATGTGGCTTGGGAGATGCTTGGCTACAGAACAGAACTGCAAGCCTGTTTCAAGGGGCAGCTTGCCCAGAGGACAGCCTGCAGGAACTGCTCCATGAACACGGAAGAGATGCAAGGGTCTGAGGGTGGGAGATTCCTGACCACGGTGAGGCTGGAGAGAAGAAGATGCATGGAAACAGCTGCAGACGTCCCTGGCCTGGGACTAGCAGAGAGGAAGCAGTGCAGGAAGCAGAGGCCCAGAGTGCTAAGACATAGCAAGGGGACACAGCTGCCTGTGGGAAAAGGAGGCAGGCATGCCCGCCCAGGGCTGGTGGGGCTAGGCGCTGTGGCACAGTGCAGGGGCTGTCGTTCGTGTTTGAGCCCCTGCCTGTGGTACTTGCAGTTACTGGACAGCCACGCCTCACCATGCCAACTGTTTCCTCTCTCTGAATATTCATGCAGCTCCCTAAGAAACAGTCAAGGGTTAATTTAGAAAAGACTGAGTCCTGTTGGGTGTGTTGCTGCTCTAGTGTGACTAGCAATGGGGTCCTGACCCCAGGAGCAGCGGTTACTTGACTGCGGGAGGACTGGCTAAAACCTTGCTGGGTTCCCAGGGTTAGCCACACACAGGCAGGGCAGGGCTAGGTCAGGTCAGAATAAACCTGCTAGAGCACAGAGCCAGAAGGCAGCAAACTGCAAGGGAACCTCTCCTGGAAGCACCAACTGCAGCTCACGGTCAGTGGCTGCCTTGGGGGAGGAGAGGGGCCTTTCCCCGCTACTCCCTGGCCTGAGACATGTGCTGTGCTGTGGATGAAGGAGCTGGTGCGGCAGAGCCCAGCTCCTGCTGAGAGAGGCAGTCCTGCACGGGCGCGGTTGCCTGGCTGGCTCTGCTGGTGTTATTCCCACATGGGCAGCTCTCCTCCTGGCAGAATGTCTCAGTGCTTATTTGCAGCACACACTGCAAAACAATCCATTATATTTAGATCCACCCCCTCAGGGTGCAATTGAAACCCGGCATCCTGCAGGCACAAAGAAAACGAAGTGGGAAAGAAACTGCCCAAATCAGGCAAAGCAAAACCCGGTCCCCCCTTTTCCCCTGGGGCTGGGAACTCAGGCACTGTTAGCATGGGAGGGAGGGGTGAATCTGCAGCCAGCGGCTCTCCCAGCAGTACAGGGGCTTTATCTTCAGCAGGGTGCTCCTGTAGGTGGTGACTGTCAGGGCTACGTGAGGGGTGTCTGTCAGGTAGCTGAGTCCCACAACCAGCCTGGCCAGGCCATCACCACTGGACTTCTGAGTTGTGCTTATCATGAGCCAGATGCTGAGCGTGAACCCAGCTGCAGGCGGGGGGGCTGCTGCAGTTAGCTTTAGGTGAGCTCCTGCAGGTCAGCCAGGAAAGCGCAGCAGAGCCCCCAGCAGGAGCTGAGCTGGCAGGTGGCCATTGGGAGCACAGTATGAGAGAGGAACAGCTGCAGCGCTAGCAGAAGAAAGGCCCCTGGCAGCCTGGCCCCCTGGACCTCCAGGAGAAGGGCCCCTGCTTGCTGCCTCTCTGCAGCCAGGTCAGAAACTGGGTGGGTGCTTGAAGGGGAGGCTCTGGAGCAGGCCTGAGCCTGTGGGAGAAGATCTCCCCCTTGCTGCTAGCTCTGGGAGCACCGGGCACTCTGAGCCGAGGGCTTAGTGGCTGTAAGCCGCAGGATTCCAGCGCTGTGCCGCCAGCCGCCGGCCATTCGCTTTGATGGCTCTGCCCCTCGAGATTTGCAGACGGGTTGGCTGCCCTCTTCTTACGCTCCGCTCCTCGGCGCGTCCTGGCTCTGGCGCCCTGGCCCGGCTGCGCTGCAGCCCTTCGCGTGCAGGCCTCCCAGAGGGAACAATGAGCCCCAGACTGCCTGAATGCTGTGACTGCCCCTGCTGCCAGCAGCCGCCTCTCCAGCACTGCCCAGCCCTGGCAAGGAGCTCTGCCTAGCCGCTCTCCTCCGCTCCCAGCAGCTGGCTCCAGGCTGGGTGGAGCTGAGACATATCCCCCCCACTTCCTTCCCCCTGCCAGTCGGTGGGGGAGGGGCTGCGCTCTGGGCTCCTTTGTTTCCTTGCAAGTCAGGTACCCTGAAGCAGGCAGCCACATTGGCCTGAGCCACCCCTGTGCAAGGAGCTGTCCCTGGTGCTGGGCGGCAGCCAGCAATCTGTCTGGAATGCTCCCTGCCCCTCTCCCTCCCTTCCGTCTCTCTGTGCCACTGGGGAGCCTGTGCCAACTCCAGGGGCTGGCCCTAGGCTGCTGGCTTGAGGGGCTGATGAGGCTTTTTTCCTCTGCCCTGTCTTTCTCTGCCCCACTTGGCCATGGGGATGCACAGGTTTCCTGCCTCCTGGGGAAAAGGGGGGGGGGGGGGCTGCATGCCATTGTTTCTGCCAGGCTGGGCAGGAGCAGCCTCTGGCTGCAGACGGCAGCTGTGCACCCCTCTGTACCCAGGGTGAATTGGGGGGGGGGGAGAGGTGTTCTCAGGGCTGACAGCAGTTGCATGCACTCTGTGCCTACATCCCTGATATTCTCAGGGGGCTGTTCCGTTGGCGGTGCCAAGGAGCCCTGAGTGGCTGCTTTCCCAAGCAGTTTGCTCACCAGAGTGTTGAGGGGGGTCAAAAGCTCTTTGCTGTGACCCTAAGCAACTGGACAAGAGTGTCTCTCCTTCCACCTCTGAACAGTAGCTTGTTATTTGTTGCGAAGCACGTTACAAATTTCCAGGGGGAGCTGCCGTGCCACCCATATTAAGAATGTCTAATGCTTCCCACTCAAACATTGTCTTCAGTGGGCTGTAGGGGGGGGTTGTTTTTATTTTTGTGTTTTGTTTTTATTTTGAAAACAGGTCGCTGGTCTTCAGCAGGCTCTGCAGTTAGGGGAGGAGGTAGCCCCGATGTCTTGTGCTGCCCCTATGTACATCTGTTGGAGTTTGTGCGGGGTTATAAGATATCAAAAATCACCCTTTGCAGTCTGCACGGGGCTGGCTGTGGGCTTGTTAAAATCACACAACCTTCCTTCTGCTCTGAGCATGCTTCTTAGGATCATGCGTGGCGATGTCGTTTAGAACGGACCCTCTGGATGGGGCATAGACAAAATGGATCCTTTCCCTGCTGTTTTTCACTATCACAGTGGGAGCTGGGTTAGCAGAGGACAATGTGTTTTTAGACTCCCCTCTTCTCCCCTCTTCATAGAGGTTAATAATTCTATGTCGCCACCCCCCCATTAAGCAACTAGCCCTAATGCTCCACTCAGAGGCTAGAGAAGCTGGAACCTCAAACTTGCCTCTCTGCAATGTCAGACCCAGCCTCAGCCTCTTTGCCCACTGCTTCTCAGAAGGAATCCTCCCAGCTTCTGTGCCTGGCTGTGCGCGCTTTAAAATGGAGCTGCTCATGCACATGCAACCCCTATTACAGCATGTTTTCCTCTAGGAGCTGGTTTTTCCAACAAACCAGCCTACTACTGCTGCTACCAGCTACTGGAGTTAGCCCATTAGTTACATTTGCAGAGATTGAAGCCGGTCAAGGATCCAAACCCAGCTGGGATGCAGATACGCTTTCATATCACAGACTTTGTAGAGTGAAGGAGGCAGCGTGCGGGAAATGGTGGGTGATCACGCAAATAGACAAATAGAGACTGTTCCCTAATGCACATGCACCTGGGGGCAGAGTAAAGGTTGCATATGGACAGCTTCAGTTTTGTCATTTCCTAGCTTTTAAGTGCTTGACTTCACCATCTTAATAGTCTTTAATTGTAGCTCGCATTAAATATTTTGTGGTGCAATTAGTCTTGCAGTCAGCCATTTCTGGAGTGGAACATGACCATTTATTGGCACAGTGTTGATTGCCCACGTTAGGCAGTGTGCCCTCTGGAAGGGTATGTCTACACTACAAAGTTAATTCGAACTAACAGACGTTAGTTTGAATTAACTTTGATAGGGGCTACACTAGCAAACCGCTAGTTCGAACTTAATTTGAACTAGCGGAACGCTTAATTCGAACTAGGTAAACCTCATTCTAAAAGGACTAACGCCTAGTTCGAATTAAGTAGTTCGAATTAAGGGCTGTGCAGCCACTTAATTTGAACTAGTGGGAGGCTAGCCCTCCCCAGCTTTCCCTGGTGGCCACTCTGGGCACCACCAGGGAAACTCTTCTGCTCCCCTCCCAGCCCCGGAGCCCTTAAAGGGGCACGGGCTGGCTATGGTGCCCGTGCCAGGTGCAAGCCTGCCAGCACCCAGCCAGCAGACCCTGCACCTGGCACGGCTCGAGCCAGCCACTCGCTGCCACCCAGCCCTCCGCCTCTTCCCGGGACCAGGCTGGCGGCTCCTGGGAGCCTGCCTAGATCCGCAAGAGGCAGGCGCCCGCCTGGTCTAGTGCAGACATCGTGGACCTCATCCACGACCTCCGCACTAGGCACAGGAAAGTGGCCATCTAGGGCAGGATAGCTGCCAACATGGCCACCCAGGAGCAGGTGTGCATGAAAATCAAGGTGGTCCAGTGAGCCCCCCGACCCTGAGCCCTGAGCTTAGAATGTCAGTACTGGGTAAGACCAAAGGTCCATCTAGCCCAGTAGCCCGTCTGCCGACAGTGGCCAGCACTAGGGACCCTGGAGGGGATGGACTGAAGACAATAACCAAGCCATTTGTCTTGTGCCATCCATCTCCAGCCTTCCACAAACAGAGGCCAGGGACACCATTTCTACCCCCTGGCTAATACCACTCCATGGACCCAACCTCCATGACTTTATCTCACTTCTCTTTAAACTCTGTTCTAGTTGTAGCCTTCACAGCCTCCTGCAGCAAGGAGTTCCACAGGTTGACTATTTGCTTTGTGAAGAAGAACTTTCTGTTATTAGTTTGAAGCCTGCTACCCATTCATTTCATTTGGTGTCCTCTAGTCCTCTATTATGGGAACTAATGAAGAACTTTTCTTTATGCACCCTCTCCACACCACTCGTGCTTTTATAGACCTCTATCATATCCCCCCCAGTCTCCTCTTTTCTAAGCTGAAAAGTCCCAGTCTCTTTAGCCTTTCTTCATGTGGGACCTGTTCCAAACCCCTGATCATTTTAGTTGCCCTCCCCTCTCCCACCTCCTTTTCCCAGTCTCCCTGAGTTTTGTTCAATAAAGAGAGTGTCTATTTTTGAACACACGTGTCCTTTATTTTGTACATCAGGAAGGGGGGCTAGGCAGGGGTAAGTGGAAGGAGGTGAGGGAGGAATGGGGTACGAGCCCCCGATGGAGAGGACTGGGGTGGCTCTGCGGGCTCCTCAGGGTGGAAGCTCTCCTGCAGCCCCCCGATTGAGCCCCCCCAGATGGCAGCCTGCGGCAAGTGCAGCCGGGCTGATGGCCGAGTGCTGTGATGTGCCCAGTGTGGGCACTCAGGGCACTCCAAGCCAGGACTGCTTTGCAAGCGGGGAACCCCTGAGAACTGTCTGTCTGGGGTGGGGGTTGGGTCCCTTTAAGCACAGCCCTCGGCTAGCCTGAGACAGAGCGTGGAGCTGCTAAGTCCTAATCTGCTGCCCTGCCGGCACTGCTTCCGGCCATCCTTAACCTCAGTTCAGGGTCCACTCAGTGTGGACATGCTAGTTCGAATTACCAAAACATTAATTCGAACTAGTTTTTAAGTCTGGATGTGCTAATTCGAATTAGCTTAGTTCAAATTAACTAATTCGAACTAAGTTAGTTCGAATTAGCGCTGTAGTGTAGACGTACCCGAAGTGTGCTGGGGTATTGTAGTCAGTCTTATACACTCAGCTCTCTCTATTCATGTAGCCCCACCAGCATAGTGGAGCATCTATGTATGGCCCTTCCCTGCACGGAGAGCATGCTGCATGGATCCCCATGCCCTGAGGAGCCTGGTTTGGGTGTCCTTGTGCAGGAGAAGAGATTTGGGGTGAGGGAGGAGGCTGGGGAATGGTCACTGTGAGTCTCTTCCAAGCTTGGAGGATGTGACAGTGGACGCAGTGGACACTGAAGGGAGGCAGGTGATGGAGTGAGTTAGTCTGGGCCACGGGAGGAAACAAGAGGCTCTTTCATTCACTCAGGAGTCCAAGAGGAGTTAAGGTTGGTGTTTGCTGCAGAGAGGTGGGAAGAACCAAGTGATGGGAGCAGAGCAGTGACTTACTGACAATAGGGGTAGAATCCAGTAGTAGAGTCTTCATCTACCCTCCGTCCCCTTCCCAGAGTCCAGCATCCTCCAGAATGTGGATTAGCCTTGAGCTGCTCCAGCAGCTGGCTGGGAACTCAGCCCCTTATATTGCAGGTACCAGTTCTTGCATCCCTTTTTTCTGCATTCCCATTTCTCTACCTCCTCTCGACACCAGCTGGTCTCTGGAGGTGCGTCTACACTGCACCCGTAGCTCGAAATAAGTGACACAAATTGCGTTGCTTATTTCGAGTGTATTTCGAAATAGAGCACTATTCCAAAATGTCCCTTAATCCTCACGGAATGAGGTTTACAGGGATGTCTGAATAGCACTGTCAAGACGTGGAAAGCGCTATTTCGGGATACCAGAAGTATCCCAAAATAGCACTGCAGTGTAAATGTACCCTAAAGAAGGAAGTCCTGATCCTGACTCCAGAGATGTTCCCGTGAAATGCCCCAGAGAGCTGGCCCCTCTGGCACCAGGGAGTGTGGCAGGAGCCAAACCCTGCTGTGGAGGTGAAGGTCTCTTAGCCAGGGAGGTGAGGCTATTTTCACTCCCTACTTTCTAGAGACCCTGGATCTCCCCCACCTTGGGCTGCCCAGTACATGTCAGCGTTGCTGTATCTTGTGCT
Organism: Pelodiscus sinensis; assembly: GCF_052426305.1. Taxonomy (NCBI): domain Eukaryota; kingdom Metazoa; phylum Chordata; order Testudines; family Trionychidae; genus Pelodiscus; species Pelodiscus sinensis. The sequence continues at coordinate 12,914,517 of NC_143073.1, read as the reverse complement.
TCCCAGTAGTGCTGCAGCTCTCCATCCTGAGGTAGGATGGGCTTCTGCCTCCGGGCCCTGTCCTGAGGGGAATGTGACCCTTAGCTCAAAGGCCCCGCCTCACTCCAGCTCAGCAAAGGCCCAGATCTGAGTGTTCCCCAGCTGTCAGTGCCTTGGTTTACCCACTTCAGCAACTGACACCGAGGGGAGGTTGGCCCGGAAATGTTCAGGGTGTAATGGAAGAGATGAGAGTTAAAGTGGCCAAGCAACCGCTCCCAAAGACAAAGCCAGCTCTGGGGTGGTGGTGAGCGCAACCCCAGCCTGGCTGGGAGGAGTGTCTGGAGGGAAGAATCCAGCTGAATCTCAGGGAAAGCCTCTGGCTAGGGAAGTGGCTGTGGCTGGTTGCCTGCTCTAGGAAAGGCCGATCCATCGCAGTGGCCTTCTGAGGGAGCAGTGCAGCCTGGCATCTGGCCCCAGGGAGTGGTGGCGCTGGCTCCCCCAGTATGTTTTCCCAAGCTGCTAACAATCCCATCCCTTCCCCAGAGCATCAGCCAGCAGCAGCTGGTTCTCCAGGACGATACTGCTGAGTCCCTGGGGCCTACAGGACCAAGACGGGCAAGGGCCAGCAGGGCCTAGCGGTGGCCATTTTTAATTAAATCAAGCTGGCACAGGCAGAGCGTCCTGGCCATGCCCATCTGTCGTTTAACGCTGTCGGCCGTGTAAGTCGTGGCTAGGAGCGGCGTATGTAGGTCAAGCTGGAGGGCGGTAGCACACACGCGGCGATTAGAGCTGGCTGCAGAGGGGAAGGGAGCTGGGCCAGGTGCCAGGCCATGTCATGCTCCGGCAGCACAGCGGCTCCTCAGCAGGCTGGGCCCGGGCTGGGACTCTCCACCAGGGAGAGACACAGCCCCATGGTCACAGGGGGAAACCGGGCACCACCTGCAATGACCTGTCAAGCCTAGTCCCTTTGAGCAGTGCACAGCCCTGAGGGGTCCAACGGCAGGCTGGGCTGTTGGTTGGGAGAGTTCTGGCTGGAAACCATTCCCTCAGTACAGGCAGGCAGTAGGGATGGGCCTGTGAGGGAGCCATGGGGGGGGGGGGCGTGCCCTGGCTGTGTGGTTGAGGAATGGGGGCCTGTCCCCCATCAGTGCTGGTCAATCTTGGCTGTCCGCTCCCAGGACCCTCCCCTCAAAGCAGACCTGGTTCCTGCCTCTTTCCAAGCCCTGCCCACTGGGCCTGAGTCTGGCGTTATGGGCTCCTGCCGTGTTTGAGAACCTCGTTGTCATGGATCCGTGGGATCAGTGCTATGCCCCCTGCTTCGGAACAGTCTCTTGGAGGTGCCTCTTTGATGGGCCGGACCCCCATGGGCTCTCCCTCATCCTTCAGGGGTGCCTATGTGGCCTCGGTGCCTCCGGAGACAGACCCGCTGGGCTCCTGCGAGCTCTGCTCAGTGAGTCCACCTGAGACAGATCCCCTGGCAGAGCCGTGTCCACTCGGCAGGGTCGGATTTCAAGCAGCCTTCCCAGGGCCACGGGATTATCAGTCAGCGCTGTCTGGTGGGAGAGCCTCTCCTGTCAGCCTAGCCAATCCAGCTCTGGGTAAAGTGGAGCTAGATCAATAGAAACAGCTCTCCTGCTGCCATGGTGCTGTCCCCCCGGGGGTTAGGCTGGCCTAACTGTCCCTCGGGGGATTTCGCACCCCGGAGCCATGTAGTTATCCTGATACAAGTCTGTAGTATAGATCTGGCCTAAGACAGTGCCCAGGGGAGAGAGCCCCCAGCTTCCTCCAGAAGCCACAAATTCTCTCCCATCCTTTGTTTTGAAGCTGGAGTCTCTGCTCTGCTTTCCTGCTGAGGAGAAATCCACCATCCTCAATCTGGTGTCACTGTCTTGGGGCTTTCTCTGATTCTCCACTGACATGGGGTTGGCCTCAAAAAACTAGTCCTTTCCCTCCCCGTTCCCCACCTCTCTTGGTCCCACGTGTCTTAGCCTGCCCATAGAGCTAACTGGTGCTTTGCCCCTACTGGGGAGCAATGCATGATATAGGGGAAACTGAGGCAACCAAGCTTCCAAAAATCTCACTATCACACCAGTTACCGTAGGACACGCCTGGATGGGCCAGGCCTACCCACTAGGTGGGATGTAGGTGTGGGGAGAGGCCCCTTGTCCCCAGAGTTGTGTCCTGGGAGACTCATGACAGGGCAGAAATTCCCCTCAGGATTAAGTTGAGATCCAGTATTGAAGACAGCTGCTAATCAAAGCAGAAGCAGACCTTCCTCTCCCTGCAACTGTGTTTTAGCAGCTGGGTCCTTGCTGCTGGCTTGCATGGCTTGCAAACTGTTTGTTCACCCACCCACCTGCAGCTTCTTCCTCTGCCTTTCCTTCCCATCTTGCCCTGCTTCTCCTCCTGCCTCAGCTTCTGCTCCTTCCTCCACCCTTCCCAGTTGCCCACCACCTTCCCTACGCATTGCCCCATCTGCTCAATGCCCCATTTGCTGCCTTGTCCCCCCCACTCCACGGCACATGAGCAGTCTTCCTCTTGCTTTCCCCTGCTTTGGTGCCAGCCATGTGCTATAGTGCCTGGATTCAGAGTCAGGTCTCAGCGTACTCTCCCCTGCTCACCCTCACAGTTCCTCTAAGCCAGTGGTCACCAACCAGTTGATCAGGATCTACCAGTAGAGAGGGATAGCTCAGTGGTTTAAGTATTGGCCTGCTAAACCCAGGGTTGTGAGTTCAATCCTTGTGGAGGCCATTTAGGGATTTGGGGCAAAAATTCATCAGGGATGGTACTTGGTCCTGCTGTGAAGGCAGGGGACTGGACTCAATGACCTTTCAAGGTCCCTTCCAATTCTAGGAGATAGGCAATCTCCATTATATTTTATTTTTAGTAGATCTTGGAGCTTCTGGCAGGTGACCCTGACTGGTTTGGCCAGGGAGGTTTCAAGTGCTGGCACTTCAGTTGCCCCTCCACCTACTGTCATGCTGCTCCTGCCCTCTGCCTTGGAGCTGCCCCTTGGGAGCCTCCTGCTTGCTGTGCAGGAGGGAGAAGGGGCCGCACTGATGTCAGAGTGTCCCTCCTCCCCCAACTCCTGTACTCTGTCTCCACACAGAGAGAAGGGGATGGAGGGAGCTCGGTAATGCAAATCACACACACACACACACACACACACACTCTCTCTCTCTCTCATCTCCCAATCCAGCACGTACATGGGGGTTGTTGCTACTTTTACTGTTTGCAAAGTGGTTTTCGCCTGGTCTGTGCATTTCATACCTTTCATTTCTCTCTTATGCTTAAATTTAATTCTGTGAGTAGTGAGTTCTAAAATGCCTAACCTGTCATGTCTGGAGTAATTATCCCTGTGGGAACTGCTGCTCCTGGAAGTGGCTGGCATGTCCCTGCAGCCCCCGAGAAGGTGAGAGCAGGGGTCTCCATGTGTGTCCTTGCCCATGGTGTCCTGCAGCACCCATTGATCAATGACGGGGAACTGTATACCTGTAGATGAGAGGCATTGTACATGCCAGCTGCTTTCAGGAGTGGTGCAGGGCCAAGGCAGGAGTCAGCCTGCCTTGACTCTGCTGCTCCATCCCTGGGGCAGCCTGTCCCTGGGGCAGCTGTCTGGCCACTCCTGGGGGTGGGTGGAGGGGGGCAGGACTTGAGCCTACAACCCTGTGCTCTTCAGGTAAATGCCCTATACCACTCCAGAACCCACCCCACCTCCAGCAGGTCCCTCATCCTGCCTTCCTAATACAGTGGGCAGCTCCATCCCTGGGGCAGCCTGTGTTGGCTGTCTGCTTGTTCCTGGGGTGGGTGGAGGGGATGGGTCAGGACTTGAATCCACCCCCCTGTGCTCCCAAGGTGAATGCCCTATCCCCATAGCCACTCCAGAACCCACCTCACCTCCCTGCTTTCAGAGGGTCTCTTATCTTACCTTTCTAATGTGGGAGCCAGCTCCATCCCAGGGGCAACTGGTCTTGGCTGGCAGGCTGGGCAGGACTTGAGCCCACCCCCCTGCACTCCCCAGGGAAATGCCCTATCCCCATGGCCACTCCAGAACCCACCCCACCTCCCTGCCTTCAAGGAGTCCCTTATCCTGCCTTCCTGTAAGCGGAGGAATGGTCCCACTAGTGTGGGGAACTTTCCTGGCTTCTATACTACCCTGGTGAAATGGACCAGTGAAAGGATCTGAGTCCCCCTCTCCCACTTCTTTTACCCAAAGGCCTCCCTGACCCTGAGGGCTCCCCTTCCACTCTCCTGAGTAGCAGAGTCCTCGAAATCCCAACAAGGCTGGGCCCAGGTTTTCTGCGACTTAATCCCCGACTTTGTAGTCACTTGGGGCAGGGGCTAGGGTGTCCCCACTCCGGGGTGCTCTCTGCATACTGCATGCTTTCTTGACCCAGTGATAATTTCACTCAGTTCAAAGCAAATACAATTTATTAAACAACAACTGATTAAAAAAATAAGTAAGGAAAAACGAGAAAGGTTAAATGAGAGCACACAGTCCTGCTCTGTAGCACGGGGACATCACAAACAGCAGAGTGTAAGGACAGTTCAGTTTGTTCCTTATAGGTCCCAGGGCTCTTTCTCAGGCCCTGGCTGTGCTGCAGGTTGGATACGCTTGCTCTGGCAGTGACCACACAGCCTCAGGCGCTAGGTGGCAGGACCCCTCTCCGAGTTAGTTACAATCCCTCTCCCAAGTCTGGCCTACAGGGCCTCTTGGCTGGTGGCATGTCCCTGCTCAGAGCCTCTTTTCCCCCCTTTGCTAGTCCCAGCTGCAGACTGTGCGGCTTTGCCAGACTCCAGTTCCTTGTGTTGCTTCTCTGACCCCTTTGGCTCTCTGGTCACTGCAAGTTTGCTATGCTCCTTGGGCTCTGTCACTGTAGGTCTGTCTCTCCACACAGCTTGCTTTTCCAGCTGCTCTTCTCAGCTCTCTCTCCTTTTCTCCCAGAGATCCAGAAAATCCCAGCTCACACGGAGGATGGGACCTGGCCTTCTAATTCTTTCATTGATCTGTCCAACCTGTCAATCAGGCTGAGCTGGAGTGTTGGCCTCTTCCCATTGTCCCTGGGGTCTGTCAGTCTTAGGGGCCCTGATTTCTGATGGACCCTTCCCCTTTTGGTACTGGGAGCTGGCCAACCAAAAACTCCCACTGAGTTTTAGTAAGGGGCTAACAATCCCCTTACATGCCTAATACAGGAGCTAGCTCTATCCCTGGCATAGCCTGTATTGTCTGCCCAGCTGCTCCAAAGGTGCGTGTGTGGGAGGGAAGGACTCGAGCCCACGACCCTGCACTCCCCAGGCAAATGCCCTATCCCCTAGGCCACTCCAGAACTCACCCCCATTGCCCTGCCTTCAGGTTGTCCCACTTCCCACACTCCAAACCCCTTGGCCCAAGACCAGAGCCTGCACGACAACCACCTACCCCAGCCTAGTGAAAGTGAATGAGATTTGGGGAGGAAGGGAGATGGAGTGAGCAGGGTGAGGCCTCAGAGAAGGGTGGAGCAGTGGTGAAGCCTCAGAAGGGGGGGGGGAGGGTATTTGGGTTTGAGGTAGATCTTACATTGCACTTAAATTGAAAAAGTGACCTTGTGGTTAAAAAGGTTGGAGACCACTGCTCTAAGCCTCTTCTCCAAACTCCCTCTGCCCCCAGCCCCTTGAATACACAGTGTCCCTATGCACACAGTGTCATGCTCACCAATCCTGATAAAGGCAGGCAGACTTCCCCTGTTGGCCAGGCAAGATCAGTCTCTCTGGATCTTAACTGCTGCACATCAGATCATGCAGAGGAGTTCTGGCAGCTCTGGTCTTAGGCTGAGTTTTGGAGGTGAGTTCTTCCAGGTTTTCCTTACTTCTTTTGGTGTTCCTTTCGTTCTTTCCTTCCCTTTTCCTCTTCTTGCTTTCCCCCTCTTCCTTTTTTCCTTTTGCTTCTTCTCCTTCTTGGACCCCAGTCTATATAGCAAAACTTGAGTCCTGCTTAGTTATACCTTAACCAATTATTTTAGTATAATTCACTAACCAATCATAACATACTGTCACAGAATTACCTAACCAACCTAGCAAAATTAATTATACAGCAGACAGAAACAATTAGAAAGCAGACAGATCACACAGACAAACAATAGGAAAGTGAGGACAATAATCATAGAATGCAGATTCCACAACCTTAATTAATGGTAAACAATTTCTTGCCAGACGAAATGCTGTTAATTTAGTTTTCTCTTTACCCTTCTTGATATCTGTTTCTTTCTCTGGTGACAGTGGGGGCCACTAGGACAGGATCCTCTTCTCACAACCTAGTGTGATACTATTTTAATGCAATTTAGAGGGAACGTGAGTATATGTCTCCAGGCTTTACAGCTAATGGCTGCTACTCTTCAGTTTGGCTGCAGAAGAAGGCTTAAGTTTAGGTCTTCCAGTATGGCTACAGAAAAACCATATTGTTACATTTGCAGACCTAGGAGCCCAGGTGAACCTGGGAGATGAAGAGGGAGGGCTCAGGCTGGCCCCTCCCTGCTCCAGGCAGAAGAGGCCCTACTCCTTTTGCTGTTTGGAGCTGGGCTTAATGCTGCCCCCTGGAAGTTGGTTCCGGCCTTCCTGCTGTTCAGAGAACAGGTGCTGTGATTGCAACCCAGACCAGCCTCCTCGTTCAGCCCATTGCACACTGCCAGGTACCCCACTGCCTGCAGTCAGCTTCCTCTGAGCCACCTCCAGATGACCAGGGCAGCCAATCCTTAGCACAGCTTGCCTGGGTCCCATACTGGGAACGACAGGGGTGAAATTCTGCAGCCAAAGTGCTGCTGTGTGTAGCCATGAGGGCTGCAGAGTGAGCACTGCAGCTGGCTATTATGCTCTCCCTGGGAACTCCTGAGCCAGGGCCTCCCCCAGGGCCAGGCAGCTGCAGTGGGGTGGGGGTGAGTACTTGGGGTGATGTTCAAAAGCTGGGGGGCACTTAATTGTTGCCTTGAGAAGAGTAGCAGGAGCCTGACCCATGCAGCCACCTGCAAAGTTCCATGGTGGGGGGAGACCTTGCATCTGGCAGGGGCACATTGGAAAGCTGGTGCCCCCAGGTGAGGAAGGCGCAGCAGACAGAAGATGGGGTCAGATTTTCTGGAAGGAGGTTTCTGCCGCCCCCAGCAGCTCCTGCTTTGGGGGCCCCATCTCTCCAGCTGGCAGGCTGGGTAATGGGGAGGGGCGATTATGCAAGGCCCCCTCTGAGCCCAGCTGCTAGCACATATTAGAAGCTGCAGCTGATGGCCCCTGGAGATGCTGTGGCACATGAGACAGGAGGTGGACTGTGAGGGGGAAACAGGGAGCATATCTGGAGCAGGGGCAGTGTTGAGGTGAGGGGTTCCTATCCCAGAGCAGACAGGCCCACAAGCTCCTAGTCTGGAGGCAACAGTGCGAATGGCTGCCTGGAGGGGAGGCAGGAGGGGGTAGCAAGCAGGTGAGTGGGAGGGCATTCCTCCAGCAATGCTGGACAGGCTCGTGCTCAGCACCCTTCCCTGGGTGTGTGCTCAGGCTCTCGTCTCTTCATAGGACAGAGGGACTCTAGCCCTCATCTCCTGTGGGGGGGCTGGGGTCATGCTCCAGACCTGAACTGCCAAAGCTGCCACAGCCGCTGCCTTTGCCCAGTTTCCCCACCTCACTCCATCACCCTGGGTGACTCATGCCCCTCCCTCCCTCCCTCCCTCCCACCCACCCAAGAGATGCTGGCTGTCCCCCCACAGTGCTGGGCTTCGGAGCGAGAGGCTGCATAGGGGCTGAGAGGTCAGCCTTGAAGCCAGACTGGAGCTTGACCCCTTTGGGTACGTGGACACTGCAATTAAGCACCCACGCTGGGGCTGGCCTCTGTCAGCTGCCTTGGCTCGCAGGGATCAGGCTGCCTGCCTGCCTGGCTGTGAAACGTCCATGTAGATGTGTGGGTTCAGGCTAGAGCCCTCCTGCTGATAGGACTTATGTCCCTGCCCCAGCTGTCACTGCCCTATGCCCAGAGCTGGAGAAGTGTGGGGTGCTCATCATTACTTAGCAGGAGCCTGGGTCAGCAGCTCGGTGGGGGGGGGGGGGTAGTTTTGGTTGTATTTGAGAGGATAGTTGTCTGTGATGTCATAGTTAATCTCGTATCCTATTGGCTAGCAGGAAGTGTGGGGTGTGGTTGGGGGAGGTATCGGGGCGGGATCAGGCTCTGCCTTGGGATCTAGCTTCTGCACTGAGGCCTGCAGGAGAGATGGGGACAGGTAGAGGCTGCTAGATGCCTTGGGGAAGGACCTGCCTAAGGTTCAGTGTTTCAAAGCATCTCCCTGGCCCATGTTCCACACAGGTCCCAGTGAATAACCAGGCTGGCCCCTACAGTGTTAGGAAGCGAGCTGCCCTGGGAGGGGCTTCAAGCTGTCTGGGATAGAGGCTGCTCCATGGGGAGGTCATCTCTGCCTCTCCCCGACTCTTTGGTGTGTTTTCCTGATGGTGCAGTGTCTAGAGGGGACCCTGTTCTGTCTCGTGCTGCCTCAGGCTCCGGTGTCTTGCCCAGTCTCTTCTCTCCTCTCGATCTCACTGACTTTTCTCGGGGTTTGGCCCCTGCTTTGTGGCTCCTGGTTCCCAGCTCTCACTATCATCACTGGTGCTAGCTGGTGAGAGTCAGCCTTAGCTAGGTACACGCCCCTGCACTGCAGGCTGTGTGGCATGACTGGGCAGGGCCATTGCAGGTCAGGCGCTGGCTGTGATAGGGGTGAGGGGAGACTTATATGCTTGGGATATGCTGGGTTGGCACCCTGAGCAATGGGGGGGGGGGGTCATGGCCCTGCTGGCCAAGAGCCAGCTGCTGAGTGGGGAGCTGTGGGAGTGGAAGCGGGGGCTTGCTGTGGATTTGGTTGCTGATGCTCTTGTGCTCTGTCATTGGCTGAGATGGCCCCAGCGCTACGCACTCACTGACTGAATGGCTCATCAGGACCTTGTTTGATCTCCACATGAGAGCTTCTAAGAGCAACTTATTTTGGAGCCTGTGGGGGAGTCTGTGAGTCAGCGAATGGCAGGTTAATACAGGAGGGGCGGGGGCAGCCGAGCCAGCAGAGGAGATCTTAGCACAACTACCTTTGAGCGTCTAATTGAGAGCGACTGCTCCCAGAGACACGGCCGCCACGGACAGTGCCAAAAACCACGCTGAGAGCAGAGCAGGGACAAGCTGTCATGCTGGGCCAGGCTGGGGAACACAGAGGGCTCAAGGGCAGGGGAAACCAAAGTCTCCAGACAGCCCATGGCCCGCAGTCCAGGAGGCTCTGCTTTGCTAGGAGGGTGGATACAAAGGCACTTGCATGGGGAGGCAGCACAGAGCCTCTAACTCTGCCTGGTTTCTAGAGGAAAACCCAGGCCTGGAGGGTTTGCCCAGTGTACCCCTAGTACACTAGTTTGCAGAAGTACCCCTAGTACCTACAGTTTTCTGGCGCACACAGGTTTTTTTCTACCATTGCAACGCATTTGTTTAAACAACTTAATCGTAGCCAGGCAGGTGATGAAATTTTTGGATATAAAAAGTACAAAAATAATAAAGTGCTGTAAAACTTAGAACAAAAATTCAGTTTTTTCCAAATTTCAGTTGTCTTGGCATACCCCTCAGACTTCTCTCGAGTACCCCTAAGGGTACTCGTACCACTGGTTGAGAAACACTGTCCCAGGTTATGGGAGCCGTCCCTCCAGCTGCCCCTTGTGGGGGGTTGGGTGTCAGGAGTTCCTCCCCTGCTGCCTGCCTGTCCTCTCTCCCCTTGGGGCCTGAGGGAAAGTGACCCATGGAGCCCATCGCTATGGAAACGTTGACCTAGCTGTTGGGGGCTGCAGATGTGTTCTCAATATGGCTGACCCACTGGGACCAGTGGAGGGGAAGTGATGCCTCACGAGAATGCACAGCACTCCTCCCTCCTCCCTATGGCCTGTTGGTGACTCAGTGCAGCAGGACTGCCAACACAAACACACAACCAGGGGGACGTGCACAACACACCTTTAAACCAGGGATCATATGCTCAGGATTGATATAAACATGCCCCGTAGGCATACAAGCCAAATCCGGGAAATACAGACACACACACACACGCACGCTATACACCCCAACAACAGGATCCCACACACACTGACACACTCCACCCAAGGGATCACACACAACTAACTTGAGATTACAAGTTTGGTTAAGAAAGGTAACAGTGTGGATGTACATGCTTACACTTCTGCAAGGCCCTGCACAACATGTTGCTTAAAAACATAGAACAATATAAACTAAGCATGGCACACATTGCTGGAGTGGACAGCACTCTGTTGGAGGGAGAGCTCCTTCTGCTGTCATAGCTACCACTGCTGGTTGTGGTGGGTTAATTATGCCCAAGGGATTGCTCTCTCCTGCCAGCATACAGCAGCTATATAGGAGTTCTTGTAGAATCCCTCTGTGTAATTCAAAAGCTTGTCTCTCTGTCTCCAACAGTCAGTGGTCTAATTAAAATATTTTATCTCACCTGCATTATCTCTCTTAACTATCTGGATTAACTTAGTCCAGGCCTACGTTACAGTACTATATTGGTATTGCTACATCGTTTAGGGGTGTGAAAAATCCACACCCCAGGCAGTGTACTTATACTGACTTAGTGCTGTCCGCATGGGAAGTTATGTGGATGGGAGGGCTTCTTGCATTAACATAGTTATTGCCTCTCAGGGAAGTGGAGTAACTATGCCACTGAGAGAAGCTCTTTTATTGGAATAGGAGCTTCTTCACGTGAGTGCTAACGCAGTGCAGCTGCACCAATGCAATGTTTTAAGTGTAGACCTGCCCTTAGTATCATCTGTAAATTTTGCCACTTTGTTGTTTACCCCTTTTTTCTAGATTGTTTGTGGATGTGTTGAACCTCACTGGTCCCCATACAGATCCTTGGGATCTCACTACTTACCTCTCTCTGTGAAAGCGGTTTATTTCTACCCTTTGTCTCCAGCCTCTTAATCAGTTACTCTGAACCATGAGAGCACTTCCCTGCTTAACACATGGCTGCTCACTTTGCTTAAGAGGCTCAGATGAGGGAGTTTAGCAAAGGTTTACTGAAAATCAAAATACTCCACGTCCACTGGATCACCCTTGTTTGTTGACATCCTCAAAGAATTCTAGTAGATTGGTAGGGCATGATTTTCCTTCAGAAAAGCTGTGTTGACTCTTCCCCAAGAAATCATGTTAATCCATGTGTCTGATAATTCTATTCTCTATTATAGTTTCATCCACATTGCCTGGTACTGCAAATAGGCTTCCCAGCTTGTAAGTGTCAGACTCACCTCTGGAACCTTGAGTGAAAATGAGAGTTGCTTTAGTCCTCTGATACCGAGGCTGATTTAAGATTACATGCTTATAGTTACTAGTTCTGCAATTTCATATTTGAGTTCCTTCAGAGCTCTTGGGTGATACCATCTGGTTCTGGTGACTTACTGGTGTTTCATTTATCAGCTTGTTCTAAAACCTCCTCCATCAGCACCTCAGAATGGGACCGTTCCCCAGATTTGTAACCTAAAAGAATGGCCCAGGTTTGGGAATCTCCGTCACGTCCTTCACAGTGAAGGCTGATGCAAGGAATTCATTTAGCTTTTATGCAATAGATTTGTCCTGAGTGCTCCTTTAACATCTCCATCGTCCAAGGATCCCACTGATTGTGGCTTCCTGCTTCTGATGCATTTAAAACAATTACTGCTCTTAGTTTTTGTGTCATTTACTAGTTGCTTTTCAAAGTCTTTCTTGGCCTGCCTAATTACACTTTTCCACTTGACTTGCCAGAGTTAATGCTGCTTTCCATTTTCCTCTGTAGAATTTGACTTCCAGTTTTCAAAGAATGATACTTAGCTTCTGACTCTTTTGCTCTGTTTAGCTATAGTGACGTTTTAATTTTTTTTATTTGAGATATACCTTTAATTTGCGTTTCCAATATGGTGGTTTTTAGAAAGTTTTCATGCTGCCTGCAGGCATTTCATTGTTGTGACTGTTCCTTTTAATTTTCATTGAACAGTCTTCCTTGTTTGGGTGGATCCCCTTTATGAAGTTAAATGCTCCTCTGGTGGGCTTCTTTGGTATTCAGACCCCCTTTGCCCCACCTCCCAACCTCTGCACAAGGATGTTGAATTTAATTGCGTTGTTCGGTGAGTGATAGTCGCTATTATATTCCTCTGAGGGCTACACAAGCTCATGAGGGGCCCAAAGTCAGACAATTTGAAGCTGGTGTCTGTTGGTCTGCTTATGTATCTATTCCGATCATCTACACCAGAGTCCTAGGATGTGACGCCACGGGCCTGATCACGGGATTTGTCACGAGCAGGGCTGCGAAGCGAACTGAGTACTCAGGCTAACACACCCAGCCAAGCCACTGTGCTCCTGTCCATGCTCCCTCCTCGAGGCCTGCAGCATGGAGCCACCATAGCAGCTCTCCTTCTCCTCCCGAGCCAGAGGGAGCCTCAAACGTCACTCAGACCTCACTGTGATGTTGCGTTTAGGAGAGTAAATGGGCCCAAAGAGCCAGAGCTGTTAAGGCCCTGTTGCTGTCTAACATGGAACAATGTTAAGCATGGTCTGGGGGTTTGGTATCCAGAGCCCTCAGCCTGCTTCGTCCTGGGACAAGCCTACCATTAACCATCCTTTTAACTTAGAGATACAGACGAGAAGGCCAACTGGTGATAGTCCTGGCAATGCAAAGTATGGACTCCAGCTGTCATGGTAACTGCCTTGGTCTTTTCCCTTCCATGGGAGCAACGTCTCTATAAACAATAGTCCTTTGTTTGACAGTCTCTTAGCCAGTGCCTAAGTCAATAATGAATGTGTTTTGAGGGGAAAGTGGAAGTTAGCTGAGCAGAGGTGGAGGGCTCATTGTTGCTGCTATGAGAGTCTCAGCCTATTTCCTAGAACAAGGGTGAGGAGCCTTTTTGGGGTTGGGGGTCGCTGACCCACAGAAAAATCAGTTGAGGGTCACACACAAGTGAGAACCAAAAAACCAAAACACTCTCACTGACGTGGCCCTGACTGAGAAGCAAGAAGGACACTCCCCACGTTCCCCTCGCACACCAGAGCCTGGGATGCCCAGGCTAGTAGATTTTGTGTGCTTCAGCCCCGCAGGCTCTCCAATGCATGGGTTCTCTCCTGGGTTATAGGTTCCCCACTCCTGCCCTAGAACTAGACAAACCCACACGGGAGGGGAGAGAAAATGCAGCTTCAGTCTCTGGTGTTGACTCTCACCTGCAATTTTACTGCTGCGGAAACAGAGGCCCAGCAACAGGTCTCATCAGCTGCTCCATGGCCTGGCAAACTGGTAACAGCATTGGGCTTCCCACACATTGTTGCTTTAACCTTCTGGTCTGGTCAAAGACTTACAGCATTGTAGCAAAACATACAGTCTTGGATGGCTAAGCTAGTCCCATTAGCCAGAAGGAAAAAGAGAGGAAAGGGAAGAAATAAGGTAGATAAGCCCCATGCACCAGGTCTGCTATTCCCTGGGACTATGATTCTGATGCAGAAGGAATCTGGGCTTGGCTCTCTGCCCTCCCCTGTAAGGTGAATCGGAGCTGGGGATTAGCTCAGGGACCAAGGCAGCAGCCTTCCATGCAGGGCATTTCCAGGGTTTTGCTCACCCTCCTCTTCTCTAGGAAACAGTTCCCTGCCCTAATCTATCAATCCTGGAGATGCAGCTCACCATTCCTTTTATTCATTTCAACCTGTTGTTCCTGCTTACTCCACCTAAATTGTACCCCCTTCTGTGCACTACGGGCCTTTCAGCTTTAATCTTGCACCCTCATGTACACACTGTAGCATGCATGCCCAAATGCACTAGCACACACATGCATACTACTGAGCGTGCACGCATACATCCTTAATTACCATTTTGTCAAATAATCAGATTTAAGCTTTTCTTATAAAGGCCTCCTTGTAGCCTCTTTGCTGCTCTTCTCTGGACTCCATCCGGCTGGTCAGTATCTTTGCAACGAGGTGCCCAGAATGGACACAATATCCTGCAGTGCTCCAGGGAAGGCCCACCCCCTCCCTGCTTTGGGGTTACAGATCTAACGCACAGCTCCCTCTTCGCAGCCCTGTGGTGCTTGAAGGCATTATTCACCTTCCCTACTCTTTTTACCCTTTCCTACTGCCCAGCCATCTTCCTCCCACAGACTATCTGGATCTAGGATATTTCCCAGATGTTAGATCTGCTATTTCCCAGAAGAATCCCAGTTCATCCTTCCCACACATCCAGTTTTCACAGATCTCTGGGATTATGTCTCTGTCTGCATGGTGCCGGCAGTTCCTCCTGGTTTAGCACCATCGGCGTTGCATGTTATTCACCAAGAGCCCTGGTGATGATCCAGGAAGAGACCAGGTCTGGCAATGGTTGTGGCAGTGCCCAACAGTACCGGAATGGTTAGCACTGCTTTGTTCGTGGCCCTGCAGCTAGTTTTCTGTCTTGCCTGCCGATTTCATTCCCCAGCCAATTTGAATTAATTATAAGCACAGGGTTTATGAGCCACCATGTCAAAATCTTTGTTAAAATCCAGAGCTGATGTCTTCTGCTTTGTCGCTCTCCTTTCCCTTTGTAAAGTGCATGTCAAGAAAAGCAATCAGCTGTGTGTGTCAAGATTTATGCCCCCAGTTACTTACTGGTCATGGTTCCATTCCCCTCCAGATGGTTAGTGATGCTTGTCAGCGTTCCGTCCATTATTTTACATGAGGTGATGGAAGAGGGAGCCTTCCAGGTGCTGATGTCCAGAATCACTCCTGCTTCCTTCAGTTCACAAAAATTGCTCTGTACCTTTCTGAAATTACTGCTGCTGGTGCAATAAACTGATTTCCTGGTTCCCTTATTGCTCCCATTTGCCCTCACGCTGCCCTTTCACTGTCCAGAGCAGTGTGTGAGGATGTTCCAGGGGAACTCACCAAGCCAGGTAAACAGGCTGCTTGGTTGATAAATGCAAAGCAGTGGCTGTCGGTGGGAAAGGTACGAGTTGCTCCTTGGCATCTAAATTGCTGGCAATAATCCAGGAAAAAGATCTGGGCATCGTTACTGACGGGCCAGGTGAAATCTCTTTCCAAAGTCCAGAAAGAAAAAGGGCATGTAGCCTGCATCAGGGATGGGTTGGAGAATGATACAGGGGCTATTTCATCGCCATTCTATAAATCGGTGGTGCAACTTCAACTGTGATGCATTGGTCACCTCGTCACAGCAACGGATTTGGGGGGAACAGAGAAGTGGGACAAGAGTGACCAGGCCCTGGGAAACTTTCCTTAGGAGGAGACACAGAATAGACAGATTTATTACTTGAGGGAGACGACACAGGAAACATCCGTAAAACAGTGACTGGGCTAGAGGAGGAAGTTGGTGGATTCTGCTCTCCTTGCCTCAGAAGAGTAAGGAAGGGCCACTGGCATTGCAAGGTGGCAAAATCAGAATGGATGCCAGGAAACATGTTTCCGCTCACCCAGGGTGTGTCTAGACTACACCTCTCTATCGACAGAGAGATGTAGATGAGGCACGTTGAAATTGCTAATGAAGCAGGGATTTAAATATCCTGCGCCTCATTAGCATAAACATGGCAGCCACTTTTTTTCAAAATGGAGTTTTTTGGACCCCCCCCCTCCCGGCAGTCTAGACGTGGAAATAAACCCTTTTTCGACAGATCCTGTAAACCTCATTTTTTGAGGAATATAGGATCTGTTGAAAAAGGCTTTATTTTTGACAGATCCGTGTCTAGACTGCCGTTTTTTTTTAAAAAAGCTCCGTTTCGGAAAAAAAAAGTGGCAGCCATGTTTATGCAAATGAGGAATAGGATATTTAAATCCTTGCTTCATTAGCAATTTCAATGTGCTTGATTTGCATCCCTCTGTTGACAGAAGGATGCAGTCTAGACATAGCCCCAGGTAGTTAGACTCTGGAACTCACTGCCACAGGAACTCTGAGGCCAAGAACAGGAAAACTGAAAGAAGGATAGTACCATTTGAGTGAGAACACACAGAGCTAGAATACTTAATCTAATATATAAAGGAGAACCTTTCCTCCAGGAGAAGGTTTTAAGGTACTGTAAAAGGGAAGAGATGAGAGAAGTGGCTTTCCCGTCATTGCTGGAAGCATATGGAGGCCCTTCTTCAATAGTGTGATTGGCTCGGGGCCCGGTGGCCGATCAATGGGTGGGTGGGTTGCTGCTGGGGCTCGCTGTAGGCGGAGGGGGAGGGGCTGCTGTTACCACTAAGCTGCCACTTTGAAAAAATGTCCAGAAGGAGGCGTATCGGGGACCTGGAAGTGAGAGCTGGAGGGAGGGAATGAATGGGGGGCTGGTCTGGGGGAGCTGGACCATCGAGGGTGAGTGGGGAGTAGGGCAGGATTGCGGGGGCTGGATCGTTGGGGGGTGGGCTGGTCCCGGAGGGGGGCTGGACCGTTGGGAGCTAGTGGGGGGAGGGCAGAATTGGAGGGGGCTGGATCATTGGGGGGTGGGCTGGTCTGGGGAGGTAGGATTGTGGGGGGGCCTGGACCATTGGGGGCGAGTGGGGGGAGGGCAGGATTTTAGGGGGATGAAGGAAGTGGGGCTAGACAATCCTGCAGGGAGTGAGAAATGAAGCCTATGGTGTGTGTGTGGGGGGGGGGGGGGGCCTTTAAGGGGCACTGGCCCAAGAGGCAGCACTGGATGATGCTGGGTGCGTGAGAAATTAATCCAAGGCGGGGGGGATCACTCAAATCTGGGCACTGATCTTGGGTTTGATTCTGGATGATCCGGGGGGTGGGGGGTAGAGATGCAGTCCATGGGAGGGGCAACTGGTCAAGGGGGTGGTGCTGGAGGAGGGACTATAGAGGTGCCAGCAGGCTCAGGTAGTTGACTCATAGTTTCATCAAAAAAGATGGGAGAAGAGTTTGAGGTGTCACCTTGAAATCTCTCACATTCAGTAGGGCCAGCCCCATTGATTGAAGCATCCCCTATACTCAGCTCTTGGATGAGAATTTGCATACCCAGCATGCCTGTCCCCTACTTCCCTACCAAAAACCATTAGCTTCTACAAGGATAATTAGCAAAAAAAAAAAAATAGTTTTACCATCTGATAGGATGCAAAACATTGCACTATTGAAAAGGAGGCCTCCATATGCTTCCAGTAATGGTGGAGAAACAAGCCATGGTGATTTGGGGGCTCTCCCTTCCACTGTGCTTTTAATGGCTCCAAGACTGGAGGAATGAGGAGTAACAGTTAATTTGAACTAAGGAGTTAGTTCGAATTAACGGTTAACTGCCGCATCTAGCCGTGGGCAGTTAGTTCGGACTAAGGGGGATTTAAAAATGGCGGTGCCCGGGAACATGCAAATGAAGCCCGGGATATTTAAATCCCGGGTTTCATTTGCAACTCTGGTTGCCCTCATTTGCCTATCTAGCTCGAACTAACGAGCTAGTGTAGACATGCCCCTTTTTTAGTCAGAGATTTTGCTTTATGCAGCAGTAGAAAAGCATGGGGGTCTGCCATAATGGCCAGATGTCAGGCACTGGCAGCTGCAGTGTGGCTGGAGGCTGTCAGGACCAGCTTGTTTTTCTAAATTTTGTTCCTCCGGTTTCCTGAGCGACGCCGGGTAAATCCAGCTAGTACTAAATAAAAGGATTTGGTAGTTATGGCATTGTGGCATCTGAGTCACAACATGTTTATGTCATGGTGAGGGCAAATGGATAAGATAGGATTTAAAATGAGGCTTGGATAGGCTAGATATAAATTGACATGTATACATCTAAATGGTGGCTTGCTGGTAAACTTTAGAAAGGCAGCTCTTAGCTTCTCCCTCCACTTCCTCTGCAAGGTGGAGACCTGTGGCTGATGACCAGTTCCTGCTGAGATGATGTTTATCTTCAGAAAACAACTTTGGGTATGTCTACACTTGCACCTTCTTTGGAAAGCGGGATGCAAATGTAGACACTCAAAATTACAAATGAAGCTGGGGTTTAAATATCCTGCGCTTCATTTGCATATTCACGTTAAGGCGCTATTTCAAAATAGCACTATTTCAAAAAAAGAAACGCTGTCTAGATGCGGTTATTTCAAAAGAAAACCCTTCTTCCGAAATAACGGGTAAACCTCGTTGTAGGAGGAATAAGGGTTATTTCAGAAGAAGGGTTTTCTTTCAGAATAACCATGTCT
Organism: Pelodiscus sinensis; assembly: GCF_052426305.1. NCBI lineage: Eukaryota > Metazoa > Chordata > Testudines > Trionychidae > Pelodiscus > Pelodiscus sinensis. The sequence goes on along the minus strand of NC_143073.1, from coordinate 12,896,396 downwards.
AGACAGCGTTTCTTTTTTCGAAATAGCAGCTGTTTCAAAATAGCGCCATATCGTTAATATGCAAATGAAGCATGGGATATTTAAATCCCCGCTTCATTTGCAATTTCAAATGTCTACATTTGTATCCCTCGCTCAAAAGAGGGTGCAAGTGTAGACATACCCATTGACAAGCAGGGCTATGGAGGGTGTTGGCTGGCATCAACGGGTGTTAGGTGGGGGCAGCTAGACACAGTAGTGGGAATCTGTCTATCTGACTAGGGGAGGTCAGAGAAGGGACTTGCTTTCTAGAGATGTGAGGGTTTCCTATGGGTCCAAGTGAGTGAAGGCTGACTGGCCCTCATGGACAAGTAGGGTAGTTAATTTTCTAATTGCATGAAACCAAACACCCCTGCCTGCTCCATCTCCCCTCCCTCTGTCTTTCATTTTCTCCACCTTCACTCACTTTCACTTGGCTGTGATAAGGGGTGGCAGAGGGTATGGAATAGAGGTGTGGGCTCCCAGTGGTGGCCAGAAATTAGGGGTTCACTGTGCAGGAGGGGTGAGAGCTCTGGTTAGGAGAGTGGCCTCGGATTGGAGGATGAGGTGCCTGAGTGGGGATGCAGGCTCTGGGGTGGGGCCAGAGATGTGAAATTTGGAGTGCAGGAGGGGGCTCTAGCTTAGGGTGGGGGAATGAATGGGGAGAAGGTTTGGGGCGTGGGATCCCAGAACTTACCACAGCTCCCAGGGAGCAGAGGCCAGGTCTTTGGCCCCTAGGCAAATTGGCATCCAGGGAGGCTCTACACACTGCACTCCTGCCCATGGGCATCTCTCCTGCAGCTCCCATTGGTTGTGGTTCCCAGCCAATGGGAGCTGTAGAGGTGGCAGTTGGGGTGGGGCTACTACAGAAAGTGCCTTCTGGTCTCTGGACACCCTCCAGTTCCTAGGGACTGCAGAGACCTGGCAGCTGCTTCCTGAAGCCATGCAGAGCCATGGCTGGTCGAGAGCTTGCCTTAGCTCTGGGCCACCACTGCGCTGCTGACTGGATTTTTAACAGAGCGGTCAGCAGCGCCAACTGGCGCTCTGAGAGTAACAGGCTGCCCTAGCTCACCCGCTGGGTGATTCACACCAGCACTTGGACAGCAAAGTAGGGCAGCTCAGAGATGAAGCATAAGCAAAGTAGCTTGGAGTCAACCCCTCCCCATGGGCTTGGTAACAGGCCCAGCCGGAGATATCTTCTGCCAACAAGGGGTGTGTGCCAGGGCTCTAGCAGCTCCCAGAGGGAGGGAGCCCAAACACTAAGGAAGAGCGATGGGCAAGGGGAGGTCAAGGTAGTCAGGGTATGAAACCTCCCTCATCAGGGCAGAAGCCAGCCTCTGTCAGTGACCAGGAGACTTCCCTGAAGTACCATAGTAAGAACTCTGTTAAAATTGTGGGCTCCCATTTCAGATTTCAGGAGGTTCCTGGCCCTGCTTGTAGACTAGGGAGACTCTGTAGGGAAACATGCACTTGTGGCCTGTCAGCCAAGAGTCTGAAGCTAGGCAATCTATACTAGTGCGGGAACAAGATGTGTGTCTGTCTTAGGATATGTCTACACTGCAACACTATTTTGAAATAACTTCACTGCCTGCTGTGTAGAGAGGACTATTTCAAAATAGTGTCAACATACTGTCAAGCAGGAGGACTTCTTGCTCCAACTCCTGTAACCCTCATTGTATAAGAAAGGGTGTGTCTAGACTACAAGGTGTTTTTTTTTTTAAAGTGGCCTTTTTTTGAAAAAAAAAAAAAAAAAAACTTCCCCTGCATCTAGACTGCTGCTGTGTTCTTTTGAAAGTACATAAAAAGTATATGGCAGTTTTTTCGACAGCGGCAAACCTCATTTTATGAGGAATAACACCTTTATTCCTAAGTGCTCTTTTGAAAAAAGGTGCTAGGTAATGCAAACTGTGCTTTTTCGAAAGAGAGCATCCCAGACTGCCTCGGTACTCCCTTTTGAAAAAGCGGTTTGCTTTTTCGAAAGTACTGGTTGTAGTCTAGATGCTCTTTTTTGAAAGAGGCCTTTTCAAAAGTATCTTGCAAAAAAGTCTCTTTCAAAAGAGGCTTGCAGTCTAGACATAGCATAAGGGAAGTCAGAGGAAGAGAGCTCTATTTTGAAATAAATGCTGTGTAGACGCTCCCTATTTTGAAATAAGATACGCAATTGATATAGCTCAATTTGTGTAGCTTCTTTCGAGTTAAGCCCTGCTGTGTGGATGTACTCTTAGGGAGCAGCCTGCCTTCTCTCTCTCTGTTTGGGGGTTCTGGTGTGTTGCCATTTCTGAGTTGTAAAAGCAGCTTATAAAGAATCTTTAATGTGTGTTGCAAACTTCTCGGTGGGTCTGTCAAGACCATAGTACCTGGGACACTCAAGGCCAGCACGGCCCACTACCTGGAACTTGCACTTTCCTCCAGAGGAGTTTAGGGTTGAGTGGGTGGGGGTCTCATCTAGTCTAGTGACTCCCATGTCCCTGACAAGGGGAAGAAACCATCAGCAGCTCCCTGCCCCCTCACCTGGCACAGCTGCTGTGTGTGTACTCTCCACTGTTCCCTATACCCAGCATGCTGGCCCAGGGTCTGCTGCTGGATGTATACCATCCATCTGCTGCTCCTGTTCCCAGTGCTCAGGGTCTGCGTGGTGAAGTGGGAATTTTCTGTAATATTTGCATGACTCCTACGTGTGCATCAGTTCCCATTGTATTTCGCATCCCGTTACCCGGTGGGAGGAGAAAGGACTGTTTGCTCTCAGAGAGACAAGGTGGGGGAGGTAACATCTTTTATTGGATCAACTTATGTTGGTGAGAGAGACAAACTTTAGAGCTGACACAGCTCTGCTTCAGAGCGGCACGGCTAAATATAATTTTGAACAGATTATTTAGCATAAGGAGTTAACACAATTAGCCTATTAACACCACTGCAGTCATGAGACAAAAAGGGGAGTAAGTGGTTACTGATTGTCATATGCCATGAATCCAGCGTCTTTATGAAATCCATCATTTTTAGTGTCTAGCAAACTTATGAATTTACATTCCCAGCCTCATTTTTTTAAAGGTGTTGTGCAGGTTTCCTTTGAGAATGCGGACTGGGAGGTCAAGTTAGAATGATTGCTTTTCAAAGCATTCACACCCGGGGGTGATGGTGTTTTTGTCTTCTAGTGTTTTTCAGTGTGTGCTCATTTGAGAGCACCGTGCTGGTCTCTTTTTGCCCACAGAGTGGTCATTGGGGGTATTTAGGGCACAGAATCTGGTACAGCAGCTATTGGAATAGGCCAGGGGAGGACCTATGGCTCTTGAAAGGTGTGTTGTGCAGGCTACTGATAATCACAGCAGATGTGTCACATCTGCTGGTTTTAGATCTGTTATGGCAGGGGCTGGTGCCGCTGGGGGGTCCTGGTCTGTGCGCAGCTTGTTTCTGATGAGGAGTTTGGTGACTGAAACTGGCAGATTGTTTGAAGGCCAGAACAGGGAGTTTAAGAAAGATGTCTTTCAGGTGGTGCGACCAGGTGAGCCGGTACTCTGATGGTACATAGCTCCCCTTGAGAGAGCTTAGGGGGGTAATTTAGGGTGTGTCTGCACAGCACTCTTAGCTTGAAATAAGCTATGCAAATTGCATCACTTATTTTGAGGGTGTTTCGAAATAACTCTCTATTCTGAAATGCCCCTTAACCCTCATAGAACGAGGGTTACCAGGATGTCAGAATAAGCCACCTGTTATTTCGTAATCTATTTAGAAATAACAGGCTGCTTCAATAGACGCAGAATATCTATTTTGGGATACTTCCAGTATCCTGAAATAGCTCTGTAGTGTAGATGCACCCTTAGAGAATCAGGCTGGATGGACGGTGGTGCTGTGAATATGCTGTTGCACAGGGATTGCTAGAGAATTGGTGGAGAGAACTGGTGAAGGCACAACCACTGGAGCCCATGCAGTGTCTGCAGGGAAGAAGGTGGGACAGGAGCCGTGCCCTGTGGCATGTGGGGGTTTGTTGTGGGATCTTGTTTCTCCCAGTTGGGGAGGCTGCTGCCAATATTTGGCAGCTGGACGATGGAGTGGACTCTGCCGTGGTTGAAGGACCAGCAGAAGAAGCTGCAACAGAGCATGCAATCTTTCCAACAGGCACACCAGCTGGAGAGACAATCCGGGCTGGCTTGGCAAGCAAAGCAACTGAGGAGTTTGCAGAATTTTATCAGGGAGCAAGCACAAGTGCAGCAGCAGTGGCTTCAGACACTGGTGAGTCTGGGTATGGGGAATGGAAACTGGAGCCCAAGGGTCAGTCCGTGTAAAATGGAGCCTGCCACTGACCCCAATGATTTTTTTAACCACATTCGAGAGGGGAGCAATGGGGGCTGGCTGGAACAGGAGAATGTGCCCCCACCTCCACAACGCACTATTTGGCAGGGAGCTCAAGTGATCTATGTGGTCTTGGATAGCAAACTGACCAAGGGCTTGGATGTTAAGGCAGCCATCTTCGTACAAGTAGGATAGTCTGTAGAGAAGTATTGGCAGAAGTTTGGGGCAGCTAGATGGAGATGTATGCCCTACAGCATATGCCCGAAGGGTAACTGGGCTATCGTCTGGTTAAAGCCAAGCATGCAGACCAAGGGCGAAATCATGGATTCCTGGAGCAATTTCTGCCACGCCTCCTGGAAAACACCCACATCTGGGTCAGGAGGCACTAACAAACAATGCTGGAGGCAGCAGCCAAACTCATGGAAGAGTTTGAAGAAGCCGATTTTTCCCTGTTTAATGGGCCCAAGCTAGGAAAGAGCGTTGGAGAGTGGTGGGGAAGAAGCCTACAGAGAATCCCTTCCAGGGCGGTGGGAAATTACCTGTTACCAATGTGAGAGACAAGTACTTATAAAAAGAGGCTGCCTCTGTGGAATGTGAACTGGCTCAGTGTGGTTGGGACCCATGATGGAGGAAAATGCCAATTGTCTTGATGAAGGAAGGGAAGGGATGCGAAAAGGGCCTAGTGGACACCGTATCAGGGAGTTTGATGGCTAGGAAATATGTGGTGAAGCCACACTGGATCCTGCTTAGAGATCGGCTGAGTCTGGAGTGCGTCTGTGGGGAGATAAAGCTCTGCCCAGTGGCTGAGATCCCCCTGAAGGTCTGGGGAAACTTCAGGTGGAAATGGGTTGGAATCGTGGCTAGGTTGCCACATCCGGTGGTGGTAGAAACAACCTGGCATCCCTTCCCCTTTTGAAAGAAAGCAGCCACTCAGGGCCCATGGAAGAGAGGAAGTGAGATGCAGTCAGAGATGGGAAAAGGACGTGAAGTACAGGAGCTGGGGAACCCTAGACAACGTGATGGAAGCCGGGGGTGGAAAAGGGAAATGAATGTTCCCAAGCAGAAAGGGGAAAAGAGGACTCAGCCAAGCAGGCACTAAATGATGCAGCATCTACCCTGGCATAACCTCACCCTAATGACGTTGACTTAGGCGCTGTGCCTCTCACCAGGTGGCGTTATTAAGTTGGAGTCATGTGGGATGTAATAGTGTAGTCGATTAACTGATATGCAAAAAACTTACAGGTTAATGCTATAGACTACACGCATTTCCCCTTACCCCTTGTCAGTAAATCTTTTAGCAGGCTGGTCAGCAGTCCAGCTCAGCCCTGGCTTGCATTGGATCCTGGACCCACCCCCGCTGGGGCGCTGCATTTAAAGTGTGTTAGAAGCCAGGCAGGACAGAGCCAGCCACAACATTTTGGCACCAAAGGCGGGGCGCTCAAATGACACCCTCATGCCCCCTTTTCTCCTGCCTGCCTGTTGTCTCTTGTGCTCTCTTTCTTCCAGCACAGCACTCCCCCATCTCTGTGCATCTAGAGCAGAGAGAATATACATACGCACCAGCAGCAGACACAATTTTCTACATTCTGGGTCCTAGTGGCGCCCCCCCACAGTCTGGCACTTGAGGTGGCCGCCTCAGTTCGCCTCATGGTAAGGCCAGCCCTGAGGCAGGCAGGCAGCCCAGCTCAGTTCTGGCTTGTGCTGAGTCCAGGAGCTCAGATCTCTCGCCCCCAGTCAGGGGCTGGCCTGTAGACTAGTCGACTAACCAATAAGAATTCACGAGGTTAATCGACTATTCAGTTAGCCGATATTTAACATCCCTAGTGTCATGTGCAATTACATGGGGAGGGGGAAGCTGCATTTTGGGACAGACGCTTAGAGTGGGGGCAGCATAAGCTGCCTACGTGAAAAACCCACAGCTCTGAGTGGCACAGTGAAGCCGACCTAATTGGTTGAATAGATACCGCTGGGTCAGTGGGAGAGCTGGAGAGGAAGCCAGTGTCAAACAGCATCAGCACTGCAGAGATTTGCACCCTAGCATGCCCTTAGGGCCTCCCTGGCCAGGTCTCTCCTGCTGTCTCTCTTCCCCAGTGACTCTCTCTGTCAGTGGCAGCCGGTCAATACAGGCAAACTAGGTGGTCAATACAGGCAAACTAGGGCGCCAAGATAAACAGCCATTGAGGGCTTTGGAGGCGGGAGCGCTGATTGCGCATTTCACCTAGGGCGCCAGTTGCTGGCAGCTCATCTAGGGCCGCTCCTGCTCTCTCTACTCCAGGTCTCTAGCTCTTCCCCCTTCTGGATTGAGTAAATCCGCCAGGCGAAGGTGATGCCCAGGGCTGGGGCTCCCCCGCGCTGCTCTTCCCAAGTCCTTGGAGCTGTTTGGGGGTACTAAGAGCCGCCTTGTGTTAGGGATGTTAAAATGTGTTTGTTTACACGCGGAATCGCAGAATTTTTCAGTGGTTACATGTTTACATATGGGGGCGGGGAAGCAGGAGCCGGTGCTCCCGGGGATCTGGCTTTTAAGCCAGCTCCCTGCACGCACTGGCTCCCACCTGTTTGTCGCCCCCGCTGCGCTGCTGCTTCCATGGGAAGCCCCGAATGGGACTACCCTGCAATCCTCTCCCCGCGGGTTGTCTAGCTGGATGCCCCTTGGTCATCTCATGTTTACATCTGCTCCCTCTGCAATCGCCGGCAGGCACCTGGCTCCTGAGCAGCCTCAGAGGCTGTGTTTGGCACGGCTCCAGGCTCTCCCCTTGCGGAGCTTGTTGTGTTCACACTGAGATTCCTTTCTGAGGCAGCTGCTGTGCAGTGAACTCAGATCCCAGCCTCCCCTGGGGCATGGCTTTGCTCGGGGCCTGGGAAGCTCCTTCTGCCTGTCGCTCTTGTTGCACTGCCGCTGTGGGTATGTAATGCCGGCTCCGTGACCCAAAGGCACTGCTGGCTCAGGCAACCTACGGCTCAGCCAGCCTTGCGCCTGCGTGGCAGCAGGAGCAATTGGGAATTGGTCAGGTGTGGGCGTCCCAGGAGAGATGGGCAGTTCATTGCAAGGTGTGTGTTGTGAGCAGCCACTTTTCTTACTCTGTTCAATAAACATTCGGCTTCCTCTAGGCCAGATTTTCAGATGAGCTCAGTATCCAGCCTCAGTCACTGAGTCCCACTCCGCACCCCCCCCCCCAAAGAACAATGGAGAATCCCCCTGTGCTGAGGACACTCCCCTCTCGTGAGCGCCTCCATGGGGTGCACATGGACCTGCCTCTCCCTGCAGCGATGCCCCCGGCAGCTGTTAACCGAGTCAGACAAGACTTCAGGGTCTCAGCCCTAGGTGAAGCCGTGCAGAGACTCTGTGCCTGAGCCCACAAACCAACCAACCACTTGCAGGGTCAAAGGTCCAGCCGGGCTTGGCCCCATGGCCTTGGTAATGTCTCTAGCCCTGTCTCCAGGTAGAGAGCAGGACCTCCAAGGGCTTCTCTCTGCAGACTCTGCATCTTGTGCTTCCCTTGGACTGCTAAACAACTCTTACCCCTTCTCCCAGCTCTGGTCACTCTGCCTTGGGGAGGGGAAAGGGGAGACCCAGGCCCACTCACAACTCGAGGTCCCAGCCCAGGGCCCCTATAAATAGCCACGTGCTACTTCCTGCAGCTGCTGCTGCTCCCTTGGCCCCTTCCCACGCCACCCCTTTCACTCCGTGTCTTCTCTCAGGGCTGAAGCTCTCTCACAAGGAGCAGCACCCTCACTCCCCTGGCCCCAGCCAGCTACTGAGCTGCTCAGCTCCTGCCCCTGCTGTGCCTTTTAACGGGGCTGCTGGGCTGCAGCCTTACTAGGCAGGCCTGGAGGACTCCCCTTTCCTGCTCCTTGCTTGGGTCAAGCCATGGTAGGCACATGCGGCCTCTAGCAGAGGGCCTGGAAGGGCCTGATACAACCCATCATACTGTCTCCTCCCCACAGAGAATCCCCTCCCCTTCCCCTCACAGAGAGCAATGGAGAGCTCTCTTCCCCTCCCACCATGAGAACAATGGAGAATCCCCACCCCTTCCCCTCACAGAGAACAATGTGGAGAGCTTTCTTCCCCTCCCCCCACAAGAACAATGGAGAATCCCATTCCCCTCCCCCATAGAGAACCATAGAGAATCCCCTCCTCCTTCCCCCCTAGAGAATAATGGAGAGACCCCTCCCCTTCTATCTCACAGAATGATGGAAAATCCCCTCCCTCTCTCCCCACAGAGAACAATGGAGAGCCCCCTTTCCCTCCTCCCTTCTCCTTCAGAGAGCAATAGGAACTCTTCGGTGTTGCTGAGCTTATTTGAAAATCTGCTCATCTGTAAGCTCCAGACTCGGGCCCTTCTAGGCACCTCACAGAGTCATCTGATGCCTTTTCCATGTGGGTTTCCCTGGCTGGAGCAGCTTAGAGAACCTGGGAAGAGGGGGTGCATGAGGCATTCCGTTCTCTGGAATGAGCCTGTAATCAAATAAAATGTTCTTCAGTATTTTTATGACCTGTCCTCCTCCTGATGTGTGCCTCAGTTTCCCTATATTTTCAAGGCTACTCAGTGTGTATAGGGGGCATTGTTGGCTCTCAGGCCAGGCTGGGGGACTTAGGTATCCATGTTGCCTAGCTGTCAGAGCCTGAATGGCCAACTCAAAAGGGCTGGCCGAGGTTGACGCCATGTCAGTGGAGAATCTGAGAAGACAGTGGCAAACTCCGTCACCAGGATACTGATCCCTAAAAACGGCCTACAGGCTAGAGGATTTCTCCACCTCTCAGCAGGGAATCTGACCAAAGACCCCAGCTCGAGAAGAAAGGATGGGGAAGGTGTGAAGTAGGGATGGGGTAAGGGTTGGGTACTGGAGGGAATTAGTGCTCTCACCTGGAGACTAAGAGGAGTTAGACAGCAATAGACAGAGCCTATTCTGGGCTGACCAGAATGGCGTCCTGTCTCTCTGCTAACCTTCAGCCTCCTGCCGCTGGGCTCATACAGACTGAGAACCTGGCTATTTTGGAAGTGCCGTGCGAGTGCTCCTGGGAATGCTGGCTGAGGTGCAGCACTGGCTGCCGAGCAGACAAGACTGTTCTAGCAGACTGCCTCAGTTGGACTCGCAGAGCAGAGCTCACTGGAAAGCAGGAGAGCTGGGGCCCAGAGGGTCAGTCTCAGGAGATGTTGAGTCCATGTGTCTGACTCTGAAGGGAGAATCAGTGCCTGCAGGGGGCTGGCACCAATGTTCCCTCATCTTTTCCGTCTATGTGCAGATTTTTTTCCTACTCATGTGCAGAATAATTTTACGTGCACTGAGGCATGTGTGAATGTGCACCACCAATCAGTGCAAGCAAAAAAACTAACTGTGGGTGCTCTGCTAATCAGCGGAGTGGCATTGGAATCTTTCCTGAGTGGCTGCACAAGCACACAGCTTACAGGGAACACTGGTGGTGCCCTGAAAGAATGCCTCCAACAGACTCTTCCAAAGCTGGGGGTGCAGCATCCTTTCTGGGGATCTGTGACTGAACCCCTCCTCTGAGGGAAGAGATTTTGGTGTTTTCAGGCCCAGCCCTGTCTGCTGTGTCTGGAACAGCATCTCTGCTGCTGTGCACCTAGGCATCTGGTGGACTGCACAACCTGAGGCCTGTCCAAAGCTAGTGGCTGTTGAGCAAGCTGACTGCAAGGGTGGGAGGCTACCCCTGGCCATGGAATTGTGGGGCAGTGGCCAGAGTACGGCCTATGTGTGTCTCTAGCTGCGCAGTGTGTCAGCAACAGCAGCCACATGCACACCCACCTGCGTCCACCAGTGTCTGTGGGAGGACGAACATCAAGAGAGATCCTGGGTGATCTGACAGGCTGGCACCATTACTTAGCCCCAGGCCTCTGGCTCTGCCCATGCTCTGCATACCAGTAATGTTTCCACCAATCTCTTCTATCCATCTGTGGATTTTTTCCACCTGTGTGCGGAATAATTTTATGTGCACCGAGATGTGCGAATGTGAACCACCCATAGAAACACAAAAGCTAGCTGTGGGCACTCTGCTCATCAACTGGGTAGCATTTGAATTTCTCCTGCATGGCGGCACAAGCACACAGCTTATATGGAACACGGCACACCAATGCGGGGGACAGCAAAGCCCCCCACTGGACAGTCACGTGATACAGAGGGTTTCTGAGGTATGAAAGGGAAGAAGAAGGAAGTGTTGCTGGGAGTCTGCAGGTGAGTGTGAAGAGCAAGGGGGTGCTGCAGTCAGATTGAGGGTCAAGAGCAGAGCTGGGATAACAAGGCGGGAGATGTGTTCTGAGACTGAGGGGCACTGGCAGAGCATGGGGAGAGCTTAGGGCTGGCATAGTAGGGTGCTGTGGATCAGGACTTAGGGCATCAGCAGAGCTGGGGTGGGGGGGGGTGGAAGCCCAGGGCGGGATTGTAAGAGGCAGCGTGTTGGGCCTGAGGGGGTTTGGCATAGCTGTGGATCAGGGGGAGCGTCCCATCTGCCCACAGTGCCTGCTGTGATCCACCCCTTGCTTTCCTGAGCAGCTAATTCCCAAATCTGCTGCGTGAGGCTGCCTGGGCCCAGGCGTTTACTGTCTTTATTAGGAGAGTTATTGAAAGTTGTCATGAGCAGCCGGCGAGGGATGCATCGTCCCAGGCACGCTCCACGCAGAGCGGCTTGCTGCCTGCTCAGCCAGAGGCCCGTGAGAGCTCTGGTTAACTGCAGCTCGAAGGGGCTGGCGGATGCTGGGTTAACAGTTTTCAGCACCGTGTGAGGCTGCTGCCATTGGACCTGGGGCTAAGCCAGGGGGTCAGGAGTCCAAGAGGGTCCTGATGAGCTGGATTTTAGTCTAGACGCAGCCTTTCTGTTAAAAAAGATCCTTGCCACTTCTTTGATGAGCCCCTCACTCCCATTGTTGGCAGCAGGGCTGACAGTCATCATGGGCCCTGGAGCAAGGTGTATGTGGGGGCTTAGGGTTGCCAGGTGTCCGCTTTTGAACCAGACAGTCCAGTATTTGAGCTTTCTGTCCAGGAAACAAATTGAGAAAATACTGGATACAGCCTCTCTCCGACTTACGAACCAGTTACGGACAAAGCAATTGGTCTGTAACTTGGTTTGTTCGTAAGTCGGACCCCATAGCGTTACACGCGGCTGCGCTGTTCGTAAGCACGGATTGCGTTCATAACTTGGGGTCCGCCATTTACGACAGCTTCGGTCGTAAATGAGAATGGTCGTAAGTTGACTGTTCGCAACTCGGGGACTGGCTGTATATAAATGTCCAGTATTTTCTAATTATGTTTTATTATTATCACGAGTATCAGTACGTAGTTGTGTACTGCCTGGCTGGTAGACATGCTCAAGCTGTGTAAGCGAGTCTACCAGCCAGGCAGTACGCAACTACACAATAAGAGAGGAGGAGGGCGGGGGCGGGATGGAATTCCTGGGGCCGGGCTCACCCATGTGCCCCGCCGGGACCGTGCGCAGAACGGGCAGCACCCTGGGATCTGCATGTGCCCAGGCCAGCCCCACTCCCTGCTGGCTGGTTTCCCCCCAGCTTCCCCTCCGACCAGCCCCGCTTTCCCCAACCCCCTCCCCGCCAGCCCTGTTTCCCACCGGCAGGTTTCTTCCCTCTCCCCTGACACCGATCTCCCTTGGCCAGGCCAGCCCGGCTCCCCCTTCCTGGCCAGCTCCACTCCCCTCGCGGCCAGTCCCCTCCCTGATCTGAGATCAAGTGTGTCCGGTATTTTTTTTTTAAACCATCTGGTAACTCTAGGCATGCTCTGTGCCCCCAGAAGGGGTGGGGCCTGAATTGGAAGGGGTAGGGACAAGGGCAGTCAGACTTTAGCACCACCCACATGCTCCTCTCCTCCTGAAGCCTTCAGAGCCATGCAGAGCAGTGCTCTGGTGACAGTTCAAAGGGGCTGGGGCTTTGGCGGCTGCCACAGTAGCAGGGATGGCAGCCAGGAGCTCCGGGCCCCTTTGAATCTCCAGGCCCTGGGGCAACCAGGGGCGGCCCGTGAGCCTAGACAGACTAGGCAATTGCCTAGGGCGCCGCCGGCCTGGGCGCCCTGTGATTACGTCACGGCCATTGACGGCCGAGCAGGCAGGGGCGCCGATCGCGCCTTCCGCCTAGGGCACCAGCTGCCCCTCCTCTCCCCCCCCATCAGGAGGCCTGGCAGCAGCCCTTTGAGATTCATAGATTTCAAGGCCAGAACAAATCATTGTGATCATCTAATCTGCTCCCTGATAATTCCCAGAGCAAATGTGTTCAACGTGGGTGGTCGGTGAAGGTAGAGCTGCCTCCAGCCCCATTTCCAGCCCTGCCCCATGGGAGCAAAGCCACCTCCCTGCCACCCACCCGCATGGGGAGGAATGGAGAACGGGTGGGCAAACACATCCCTCCCCAGCCTCACAGCACAGTGGTCACATGGCCCCAGCCTCCCTGGCCAGGAGTACTGAGAGGACGGGTGCTGGGGGCAGCAACACTCTGCCCCCAATATGCCTGCAATAGGTGTTCTGGGGGCAGTGTGTGAGCAGGGCCAGGCCGGGGGTTTGGGAAGGCCGTGCTTTCCCCCGCCTATATGGAACACCCGTGCTGTTCAATCCCATCCCCCCGCAGCCCTTTGTAAGTAGGGTTGCCAGGTGTCCGGGTTTGAACCAGACAGTCCAGTATTTGACCTTTCTGTTCGGGAAACATTGAGAAAATATAAATGTCCGGTATTTTCTAAATAAGATATAATGTAGATTGTGATGTAATGTCAAGTGTGTCCGGTATTTTTGTTGAAACCATCTGGCAACCCTATTTGTAAGTTGTTCCAACAGTTGATTACTCCCTCCCTAGCAAACACACATCTTATTTCAAGTGTGAATTTTTCTCCTTTCAACGCGGAGCCATTGGCTTGTGTTTTTCCCTTTTCTCTGCTAGACTAAGGCGCCTATTATCACATGGTTGTTCTCCCTGTAGGTATTAACAGACTGCCATCAGGTCCCCCTCACCTTCTCTTTGTTAGGCTAAACAGACTGAGCTCCCGGAGTTTGTCACTACAAGGCACGTCTTCTTATTCTTGAGTTGTTCTTGTAGCGTTTGTGGAAGCTTCACCAGTTTATTAACATCCTAATTGAATTGTGGGCACCGGAACGGGACACAGGATTCCAGTTGCAGTAGCACATGTGTCAAATGCAGGGGTAAAGTAACCTCAGTTCTCTGATTGAAGGTTCTACTGGCTTATGCATCCCAGGAGCTCATTAGTTTCATTTGGCTACAGCATCACAGAGGGAGCTCATGTTCAAATGATTATCTGCAGTGACCCCCAACCTCCCCGGATCTTTTTTAGAGACACTGCTTCTTAACATAGAGCCCCCCATCATGTAAGTAGGGCCTACATTCTTTCTTCCTAGATGTGTGCTTTTACATCTGCCTGTATTAAAAGTGCATATTGTTTGCTTGGGGCCGGCTTCACAAGCCATCCAGATCACAGTGCGGGTGATCTGTCCTCTTCATTATTTTTCACTCCCCAATTATTGTGTCCTCTGCAGGCTGTATCAGTGATGATTTTTGGCTATCTTCCAGGTTGTTGATAGCTTATGTTAAATAGCATAAGGCCAAGAACTAATCCCAGTGGCACACCCACTATGATGGTTCGCTGTTGAAAATGACGTTTGGAGGCGTAGCACTTAGCCAGCTTTTAATCCATTTCATGTGGGCCATGCTAACTTTGTATTGTTCTCCTTTTATGAATCCAAGTGTTGTGTGGTACAAGGCAAACCCCTTACCGAACTCTACGCTGCACCCTAAACTTGAAATAAGATACGCAATTTGCTCTATGCAAATTGCATATCTTATTTCAATTTTATTTTGAAATTTGAAACTAGGTGTGTCTACACAGCACCAGATTTTGAAATAAAGCGCTGTTTTGAGCCATCCTTTATCCCGCATGCTACAAGGCTTACTGGAATGACAAAGTAGCGCACCCGTTATTTCGAAATATATTTTGTAATAACGGGCGGCTGGTGTAGACACAGGGCTTTTGTAGACTCAGGGTAGCTATTTTGGGATGCCAGTGGTATCCTGAAATAGCCATGCAGTGTAGATGCACGCTAGCCATGCAGTGTAGACGTCTGTTACATTGACACCATTACCTTTGCCAACCCAACTTGTGATCACATAAAAAAACAAGTTATCAAGGTATCTGTTTTCCATAAACCCATTTGGGACCCATTGTTCCATATGATTTGACCTGCAGGAGTCCTCAGGCTAGGGAAGTGCCTTGTCTTTGTGACGTGCAGTATTAGTCTGGTATTAACTGAGGTATACGCTGTTTAAAATACCACTTAACCTTCTGTGTCTTGCATCCCTCACGGAGCTGCGAGCAAGTACCAAACTAAACATAGAGCGCCAGCATTCGAAGGCCAGGCTGGCAGCCCTGTTCAAGCAGCTGCTGCAACACACACAATGCTGGGAAGGCGTGTTTGCTGCTGGAGTGACTGTAGAGTGGGGGGAGAAGTAGGCTGAGCCTGCACCAACCTCTCTCTACACAAGCACATGGCGTAGTGAAAGGGGTGGACTTCAAACTCTAGCTCTGGCCTGAGCCACAACTTCAAAGCCCTGTCTACACAGCGTTTTTAGACCACTAGCACGCACCTCACTAGGCTGAGTCGATCGACCCTCCCATCTCTTGAGGCTCGTTCCCAACTGCTGTGTCACCACCCCCCCACGCGGCAGCCGCCCATGCTGCAGGTTCAGGGTTGGAGCCCTGTGGATGAAGCACGGTGGCGGGGACGTGCAGGATTGCAGGGGAGGGAGGGCAGGTTGTGGGAGGGCTATCGCATAATGCAGGAGGCTGTTGACAGGATAGAATTTTTCTCCCTTTTTTCCTTTTAAATAAACTTAAGAAATTCCATTTTGCAGTAAAGGCTTAATGGCTTAATGCAGGACACTAATCCAAACACTTGGACATTAACAAATACTCAATTTAAGGTTGTGTGCCCCTTATTGTTGCCTCATGCCCTAGCCTGTCATCACACAATTACACACCCTTTCCCACCGTGCCCTGCTTTCTCAGACCACATTGGCAACTGTGGATCTGGCATTTCTTCGCTCCCGTGTGTTTGACTTGCCACCAAAGTGATACTCTGGTAACATTGATTTGTTGTGTGTAATCATCACATTACACAGCAGTAACCCTTGGAGGCCTCAGAGCAGTTGGGGCCCCATTGTGCGAAGCACTGCACACACATACAGCTCACACCAGCCTCCACGCATGGAGTGCACAGTCGGAGCTGCCCGTGTACCAGGTGGCTGGGATAGGACGGGGAGGCAGTATCAGCACAGACTCACTGGACAGGCAGTTGTTCACCTCTCTGCCACTGCGATCCCAGCTCAGCACCTGCGTGCTGTGGTCTGTGGTTCCAGCCTGGGTGTCCGTTTGAAGAGACTGAAGGGCTCACGCAGGTTCCTTATGTCTCCCAAAGTGTCCTGTTGGGGGGTGGAGTCCTTTGCTCCCTCAGCTGGCTCCCGGGGCTCAGGACTGAGCTTCCCAGACAGGCAGAATGGAAGCCAGTTGGGAGTGGACACTCCCAGTCCCAAAAGACCTGTCACTTACCCAAAGTCAACTGCACCTGAGATTTCATACCAGAAACACCACTTTTAACCAAGCCTATACTAAACTATCAAAAGGTAACCAGAGTTAGTGACAAGGTTAAAACAGGGAAACATTCACTTGCAAATGAGCTATAATATTCAGTTTCAAAAAGTAACAGAAGCTTCCATAATGAGCAAGCACTATTTGTCCTAGAAAGCTAATCCAGGCTAAGCAGTTGGGAATCTAAAAGAGTGTTACAAGTAGGGGGGAGAAGAATTGTTCTCCTTGGCCTCTGAGGCTAGGACAAGCAGCAATGGACTTAAACTGCAACCAGGGAGGTTTAAGTTGGACGTTAGGAAAAACTTCCTACCTGTCAGGGGGTATGTCTACACTACCACCCTAGTTCGAAGTAGGGTGGTAATGTAGGCAACCGGAGTTGCAAATGAAGCCTGAGATTTGAATTTCCCGGGCTTCATTTGCAACTCTGGTTGCCTACATTAACCACCCTAGTTCGAACTAGGGTGGTAGTGTAGACATACCCAGGGCGGTTAAACACTGGAATAAATTGCCTAGGGAGATTGTGGAATCTCCATCTCTGGAGATATTTAAGAGCAGGTAGATAGACATTGTCAGGGATGGTCTAGATCAGGGGTGGGCAAAAGGGCCTCTGTGAGCCAGATGCGGCCCGCCACATGGGTGGATCCAGCCTGCGGAGGCCCTGCTGCTCCCCTGCCCCCATCAGTGTCTGGGGATGGGGAACCTGGAAGTATCTTGGCCCCGCCCCTTCCGCTTGATGTCCCAACCCTTCCTGTGTGGCCCGGGGCAAAAAATTATTGCCCACCCTTGTTCTAGATCAGTGGTCCCCAATGCAGTGCCTGTGGGTGCCATGGCGCCTGCCGGGCCATTTCTGGGTGCCCGCCGACTGATCGGGGCCGGCCCCGCCCCTGGGCGCGTGGCACAGGGGCAGTGCCAGTCCTGGGCATGCAGCACATGGGCAGCCCTACCGCCAGGTACGCGATGCAGTGCCAGCCCCGGGAGCGCAGTGTATGGGCTTCCCCGCCCCTAAGCACGCGGCACAGGAGCAGCGCTGGCCCTGGGCATGCAGCGTATGGGCTGTTCCGGCTCCGGGCACGCGGCGCATGTGCGGCCCCGCCCCTGGGCGCATGTGCGGCCCCGTCCCCAGGTGCCCCGGTGTGTGAAAGGCCCTGCCCCCGGGCGCCCAGCCACCCCAAAAGGACCTCTGTTCTAGATGGTGCTTGGTCCTGCTGTGAGGGCAGGGGACTGGAGTTGATGGGCACATCTACACAGCAGGGCTAAATTTGAAATAAGCTATGCAACCTTGAGCTACGCTAATTGCGTAGCTTATGTCAAAATAGCTTATTTTGACTTTTGGCGCTGTCTACACAGCAGTTTATTTCAAGATAGAACACTCTTCCCCCGACTTCCCTTATTCCTACAGGAGTCAGAGTAAGCAGTCCTCCAGCTCAACATTATTTTGACATTATGTCAAAATAACTGCTTGTCTGTAGTTATTCTTTGTTATTCTGAAATCATTCTGCTGTGTAGACATAGCTGATGATCTCTTGAGGTTTCTTCCAGTGCTAGTGTGTTCTATGGTTCTATCTCTTGCTTATGCCCAGAAAGCCTGGCCTCTAGAGGCCATAGAGATCCATTTTCTTCTTGTTAGGGGTTTCTACCCCTCTCCTTGCTTGTACTCCTACTGCAAAATCAGCTGATGGAAGGAATTCACTTTCATGAGTCATCTTCGTCAGGAGAAGGCAGAACCTCCAAAGTCTTCTGTCCTCTTTGTTGTCCCACAATATTCTGTCTGGTGTCAGTCAACCTTTCCTGTTGTATAGGATTGAACGCCTTCTGTTGGACATCAGCCCTTCATGCTAATTAATGACTCTCTCTTATCTAGGGATTTACATGGTCACAGAGGCTCACAATACAACCACTCAAATATTACCGTACAGTATGGGGCACAGATGTTGCAAGGGAGATGTATGTAGGCACGTTCATCTCACAAGTGTCCAATAATGTCTAAATACATCCTTCTAACATACAGATGAGCCAGGCTTGTTCCAGCTGTTTTCCCCTGGAGACGATGGCGTGGCCTGTCATCTGGTCTGCCGATGTCACAGATACAATATGAAATTACAAATACCAATAGCCAGCCAGCTAAACTGACTCACACCCTTCAGTGAGTCTCTGAGGTGCCTGGCTCCTCTGGAACATCCACATCGCTTCTGTCAGGAGACAGCAGGGCCCTTTGCTCTGGTTGTGCCACATCCTGAGTCTCTGTTGTCTGACCGTGCTGTGATTGGTGCAGAGTCATTCTTTTGCTTAAGAGGGTCTCGGACAGGAACAATGTTCCCACTAATCTTTTCCATTGTGTGTGGAATAATGTTTTCATGTGCACCAATGTGTGTATAGATGTGCACCACCAACAGAAACTACAAACCTAGCTGTGGGTGCTCTGCTGGGTGGCGTTATATTCAGGTATCTAAAAGGGTGTCACAAGGAGGAGGGAGAAAAATTATTCTTCCTGGCTTCTGAGGATAGGACTAGAAGCAATGGGCTTAAACTGCAGCAAGGGAGGTTTAGGTTGGACATTAGGAAAAAGTTCCTAACTGTCAGGGTGGTTAAACACTGGAATAAATTGCCTAGGGAGGTTGTGGAATCTTTATCATTGGAGATATTTAAGATTACAGCTTACAGGGGACACTGCCCTACACCCTTTGCCCCCCTTCCCCTCCCTCCTGGGATTTGGAGAAGGTGATGCCTGCTCCTCTGTAGCATGTGTCCATCCAGGGTGACAGCCTCCGAACATAGCAGCGTAGCCCCTGGTGACCCGCCCTTCCCCATTGTTCCCCCTCATAGCGGCACGTGGCCTCATTTTCAAGAAGTGGGACGGCAGCTCCTAGGACTAAATCATACGGAGGTTTTGTTTGGTCTGCTCTGCCTCTCCATGCAGCTGCGAGTCCGCAGCCCTTCTGACCTCACTCCCTCGCAGTGCAGGCATTCTGCTTTCAATTTGCAGTGGAATAGCATGTCAGCAGGCGATAACGGCAGGCTTCCGTGGTGCCATGCTGTAATTTAACAGTGCTAACCAGGGATCAACGTCTGACTCCATCGCTTCTTGCCGCAGGCGCTTGATTATTTTGACACTGCTTGTCGCCAGCACATTGGATTGGAGGTCATGGGGACTAGCTGTTACATGTCCAAACTGCACTGCAAGCTCCTTAAACTCATGCCCACTCAGCTGCAGCCCCTTGCCGTCCGTTGCTGTCTCCAGTATGCGGTGGGGAGTAAAACCAGATGTGATGTGCACAGCCACCTTTTTGGCGGTAGCATCTTTCAGTTAGGCTGTCTCAGGGAGGTGGGAATAATACCTCTGTGGGGGTATGTCTACACTAGCTCGTTAGTTCGAGCTAGGTAGGCAAATGAGGGCTACCGGAGTGGCAAATGAAGCCCAGGATTTAAATATCCCGGGCTTCATTTGCATGTTCCCGGGCGCCACCATTTTTAAATCCCCCTTAGTCCGAACTAACTGCTACACGCGGCAGTTAAACGTTAATTCGAACTAACTCCTTAGTTCGAATTAACTGTTACTCCTCGTGGAATGGGGGAACTCCGGTTGCCCTCATTTGCCTACCTAGATCAAACTAACGAGCTAGTGTAGACATACCCTAAGGGAACTGTCGGCCCCTTTCTAAACACTTCGGTGGGTTTGGCTGGCTAGCCACAGTGCCAAAAGAAAAGTGAAAGGTCGATGAGAAATCAGGGCCTCAAGACTGACAGCTTCCAGGACAAATGAGGAAAGGCCAATGCTTTAGGACAACCTAATTGACAGGGCAGGCAGGCTAATGAGGGGGTCAGGAACTGGGCGTGGGGAGGTCCCGTCCTTTGTGTGAGATGGATTTGCCTGGGTTAGACAGAGAGGGACTCAACGAAGAAGACAGCAGAGGCCTGAGCTGAGCTGGGAAGCAGAGTTGTGCCAGCCAGAGAGAGCACCTGAGACACAGCCGAGCAGCAGAGCCATGCTGGAAGGGGAGCGGCAGCCAGAGATCCTGAGACACAACCCAGAGAGCGGAGCCTGGGACACGACACGGGGAGCTGATCCATGCTGGGAGCAGGGCTGTAGCCGCGGAGCCAGAGGGGCCAGAGAAGCAGGCCAGGAGCTGGAGGCTGCGCAGCAGAGAGCGGAGCAGTCTGGAGCTGTGTGCGGGGAGCAGCTGGGAGAGAAAGGGGGATCTGGTTAGAGGCCCAGCGAAGGGAGACACCACCAGCCAAGAGGCCTTGCAGGCCAGACTTAGGGCATGTCTACACTAGGAAACTATTTTGAAATTACTTCAATCGACTTAACTCCTGATTTAACAAAATCGAAATAGTGTGTCCTTCCTACGGGGAAGCCTCGAAATGAGCCTGAGGCAGCCTAATGTGAACGCGCCATCTCGACTTAGAGCCCCAGGAAGCACTGGGGAGTAATTAGTTTGAACGACTCTGGGGAGTCGTTATTTCCAAATAGCAGCTGTCATGCAGTGCGGGGGAGTCACCAGGCCCTGCACCCCCATCTGCAGTCACATGTGACACTCAGCCAGCAGGTAGAACAGACGGTTTATTGGCTCACAGGGACACAGCGTAGCTCAGACTTCTTGTTACAGGAACCAGGAGCATTCAATACAATCCATCTTCGGGAAAAGGGGGCCCAGAGCCCCCGCTCCGGCCCTGCAGGCCAGCTAGGCTCCCTTCTCCCCCAGCCATCCCAAAACTAACTCACACTCACAGTCACTGCTCACAGCCCCCCTAGGCAGCCCTGCCTCCTGCTTTGTCCTGCTTCCAAGTCCAAGATGTTAGTTGCTGTCACCTGGTCCTCAGTATGTGAGAGACTGATTTACTTCCACACTGAGCCATTCCCAGCCTTCCCCTCCTCATGCAGATAGTGCTGCAATGCCCAGGGAAACTGAGGCACACCCACCCACCGAGTTACTCCAGAACAGCAGAGGACAGTGGAATCACATAAAGCACAACAAAGCCAACTGAGTGAACACAAATCAGAGTGAATACGGTGACTACGGGAGCCAGCACAGTGCCCACTAGGTGACAGCAGCACTGGAGCATCCACACGACTGCCAGCCAGAGTTATTTTGAAATAACTATTTCAAAGTAAGCGTTATTCCTTGAGAAAAGCTGGGGTACCGATTTTGAAGTAAGCGGCTCATTATTATATCTAGGTCATCTTTACCCATACACGGACTATGCAGCTGTGTAGGGGCACCACTGGGTTTTAAAGCCCATCCACCCACTTTTTCCTTGTCCTGTTCTGTGGCTCTGCTTCCTCCGGAGAGGATCTAGTTAACTTAAAAGTGAAAAGCCATGCCAGAGCGATGAGCAGCACATTGAACCTGCGACAGAGCTATGCAAGGGGCAATGAAGTCATTTCCCAGGCATTTGCCAACCCCAGGTAGGTCCTGTCAGCTTCTGAATTTACTGGGTTAGTCAACAGGACCCGAGTTTAAAATTTGCTTTAAAAATATTTCATGGGTGTGTTGCTGAAAAAAAATAATCATCATTCCCATCCTCTCCCCACTCCTCTCGCCCCTCCCGGGCTGCTGATGGGCATCGGGGCAGAAGTTCAATAGTACTGCATAGGGCCTCATAAATCCTAAAGGTGGCCCTGCTTGGAGGGGGATTGTAACCCCAACTTGGCAGCGGGGGGTGTCTTGACACTGGGGAGAAGGGTCCTGCCACCCAGAGCAAGCATCCGACCCAGCAGCACAGTCGGGGCCTGAGAGGAGAACTTAAGATCGGCCATACTGGGTCAGACCAAAGGTCCATCCAGCCCAGTATCCTGTCTGCCAACAGTGGCCAATACCAAGTGCGCCAGAGGGAGGGAACACAACAGGTAATCCTCACGTGATCCATCCCCTGTCACCCACCTCCAGAGAAACAGAGGCTAGGGACACCATTCCTACCTATCCTGGCTAATAGCCATTGATGGACCTAACCTCCATGAATATATCTAGCTCTTCTTTTAACCTGTTAAAGTTCTAGCCTTCACCGCATCCTCTGGCAAGGAGTTCCACAGGTTGACTGTGTGCTGTGTGAAGAAAAACTTCCTTTTGTTTGTTCTAAACCTGCTGCTTATTAAGGAGGCCGGGGACGTGTGAGGAATAGACTGTGAATGCCCTGACATTCCAGAGACAGATTGTGAGGCCCTGGTGCCACGGAGCGGTGGGATATGTTTTCCATTAACTTTTCCCATTTTTTCCTTATAAATTGATTGCTGTTTAATAAATTGTATTTGCTTTGAACTGTATATAAAGATCTGGGGTCAGAGAGGCGTCCACTGCTGGGAGACCACATCAAGGTTGGGGGGTCAAGCCCGAGGAATCCTGGGCCCAGCTTTGTTAGGGTTATGAGGACTCTGCCATAGAGAGGAGTGGAAGGGGATCCCTGGAGATCAGGGAGGCCTCTGTGTAAAGGAAGTGGGAGCAGGGACTCAGATCCTTTCGCTAGCCCATTTCATCAGAGTGGTGTAGAAACAAAGAAAGTTTCCCTCAATAGCGGGACCATCCCCCCACTTACATCTAGGAGCAATACATCACATAACGTTTCCAGTCCACGCAAACAAATCTCTGCCTAGCTTGTTCCAGGGGGAGCCGTTTTTCTTGCCTTGCCAGCCTGGGATCTTTATTTTCAGAATATACAGCAAACTTTCACAGCATCCTTGATGTTGCTGTTCATTTCAGGCCAGTAGAACCAATCTCTGGCCTTTCTTTCTCAGTCTCAAAATGATCTTCATGTTGTAGCATATTTTTCTGTAACACCTTAGCATTCGCTATCGTTGTGCCTTTAAGAAAAAATCCTTCTAGTATTGAGAGCTCCTCTTGAATTGCTAAGAGGGTCTGGGAATATGCTGTCCCAGCCACCTTGAGATAATAGCCTTGATTACTTTCTATAGAGTCCACTCCTGAGCAGCTCTGGCAATCACAGTCCATATTTCATCTGAGATTGGACAGGGTTTTGTTTATCAGGATGACGTACAAAATTTACCTCTGGATTTGTTCCACTTCTCTCTTGTCAGCTGCTCTAAAGCATGTGTTCGCAGCCAGCCAGTCTCTCCAGAGGTTTTTATGCAATTTGCCTGCTATACATTTGTAACTCTGTGTGCTTGGGATGACCAGGCCCCTTTTGGAAATGGCAGTGAGTAGCTTGTAAGGTCAGTTTCAGCTCACACTGGCCCCTTGTAAATAACGTAATGAAACCCTTTGCACCCATGGACTGCGGGCAAAGCTGTCTCCTCTACTTGAGTAGATTTGACACAAGAGGAGACTTAGGGGGGATATGATGGAGGTATACAAAATCATGAGTGGTGTGGAGAAGGTGAATAAAGAAAAGTTATTTATTAGTTCCCATAATAGAAGGACTAGAGGACACCAAATGAAGTTAATGGGTAGCAGGTTTAAAACTAATAAAATAAAGTTCTTCTTCACACGGCGCGTAGTCAACCTGTGGAACTCCTTGCCAGAGGAGGCTGTGAAGGCTAGGACTATAACAGAGTTTAAAGAGAAGCTAGATAATTTCATGGAGGTTAGGTCCATAAAAGGCTATTAGCCAGGGGATAGAAATGCTGTCCCTGGCTTCTGTTTGTCAGAGGCTGGAGAAAGATGGCAGGAGACAAATCACTTGATCATTGTCTTCGGTTCACCCCCTCTGGGGCACTTGGTGCTGGCCACGGTCGGCAGACAGGATACTGGGCTAGATGGACCTTTGGTCTGACCCAGTATGGCCATTTTTATGTTATGTTCTCACCAGAACTCACTCTGGGTGGTGCTTGATTTACAAGGATACCACATCATAAGAACAGCTATACTGAGTCAGGTGACTGGTCCATCTAGTCCAGTATCATCCTGTCTTCTGACCGAGGCTGGTGTGGTAGGAAGAGAGCCTGATACATAACAGAGCTTTGTCTCAAAGGTCTGGTATCAGGCAGGACCTGCTCACAGAATCTGATATAACAGAACTACCCACTCCTAAGAAGTGCAAAGTGCAGAGTCCTCACGTGAACACATCCCAATATCAAGTGGTACCGGAACACTCTGATCTTATGGAACCAAAACCATTCCTCAAGGACAGCAGGAACATGCTGACCCCTTCTAAAAGATAAGGTCAGGATGACAGTGCATAATAGAGATGCTTTGATTAAACCAACATGTACAATCGGTGATAACTAGCCTTGTCTAGGGGAAGTGACTATCTCAGAGGCAGTATGTAACTTGTTTCTATCAGGATATATAGCTGCATTTCCAAGGGAGTATCTTTGTTCAGCTGAGGAGGGAACTGAAAGTCTCACCATTTTACTGAGCTGCAGCCATGGTCACAGACGTACATGCTTTAGTATCTCGTAAATTCTGCCAGGCGCTATTACCGTGTGTTGTTGACAATAAACAGCTGGCCTGGTGCTTTCATCCCTTAATGGATCTTGTGGTTATTGGGCAGTTCACTTAAGGTTTGCTGCGCTGGCAGTTTGTGCAGAGCCAGAGCAGCACACAGGGAGAACACGCAGGCAGCTGAACATCTAACCACATGGATGACGCATGACTACTGATCTGGGAAGTAAGCATGAGGTGGCTGGACAGTCAAGTCACACTATAGCCGTGTTTCTCAATGACTGGTCTGTGGAATTCCTGATCTAGTTTAGGAAGGTAATAAATCAGTCTCTCGTAGCAAAAAAATTGAAAAACTCTATATCAGTTGGATCACCTGTGTCCACATGCTTGTTAACCCACCCCCTTAAATAATTTTGATAAACAGCTAAGGGATGATTTCCTGTTACAAATGCCCTCTTGACTCTTCCCTAACACACCATATTCATTTATGTGACCAATAAGTCTTTTTTCTTCTATAGTCCTCACCATTTGCACGGTGCTGAAATGGTGCTTGCCAACCAATAATTGCCAGGATCACCTGTGGAGCCTTTAAAAAATATCGGTCATCTGGTACAGAGGCAAACATAAGCTATAGACTGTACGTCCCAGTTAGTATTCTTCAAGTTTCATATTTTAATTCCTTCAGAGGCCTTGAGTGAATGCGGCTGGTCCAGGTGACTTCTTACTGTTTAATTTGTCAGTTTGTTCCAAAACCTCTTCTACTGATATCTCAATCTGGGATGGCTCTTCAGATTTGAACCTAAAGAAAAGGGCGTTGGTGTGTGGCGATTTCCCCCAGATCCTCTGCAGTGAAGACTGATGCCAAGAATTCATTTAGCTTCTGTGCAATGGACTAGTCTTCCCTGAGTGCTCCTTTGGTTGCTTGACTGTCTGGTGCAGGCATGTCCAAAGTCCGGCCCGCGGGCCAATTGCGGCCCGTGTTCCAGTTTAATACGGCCCCCCAGGTAATTTGGCAATTTCTATCTTTTATGGCCCCCAACGAATCCATATGTATTGAGATGAATACATTGTAAAATCTCAGTTAATGTCAGTTGGTCTAAATCAGTTATAAATATATTTGGACACAACATGTGTACTTGGTGTTATGTTCCTGTTCATATTTTTTTAACTTAAAAGTTGACAGACAACCTTTATTACCAATAATATGTAATGTACTTTACAATGTTCCTGACATATATTTCAGCTTCCTGGATTTTTTTTTCATCTGGCCTTCAGATATGAAAGGCAGAGTGGTTTAACACCTGTTTAGATTTGTCATCCATCTGATGAAATGAAAAGTATGCCGTTTGCAATAAACTTTGCATAAAATAGTTAATTTGCATTTAATTTTAATGGTTCAAAGAATGTCAGGCAAAATGGTCGGCCCTCACGCATGTTCACTTCATCAAATCTGGCCCTCTTTGAAAAAAGTTTGGACACCCCTGGTCTAGTGGCTACGCTGGTTAGCAGGCTTCCTGCTTCTGCTGTACTGAATACAATTCTGGCTGTTAGTTTTAGTGTCTTTTACCAGTTGTACTTCAGTTTCTTTCTAGGCCACCTTGATTATACTTTTTTGCTTGACTTGCCAGAGTTTATTCTCCTTTCTGTTTTCTTCTTTAGGATTTGACTTCCAGTTTCAAATGATGCCTTTTTGCTTCTAATCACCTCTTTTACTCTAGCCACAGTGGTATTTTTGGGGTCCCTTTTACTTTTTAAAAGTTATTTGGTTTAGAATAGTTTCCATGCAGCTTGCAGGCTTTTGACTGGTCCTTTTAATTGGTCCCAGAGGGATAACCATGTTCGTCTGTGTCTGAAAACAATGAGCAGTCCTGTGCCACCTTAATCCAGGTCTACGCCAGGGCTTTATTTCAAAACAACCTCCGTTAGGTCAAATTTATAAGCAGCACGTCCACACTACCAAGCCCATTATTTCAAAATAACAGGCCGCTTATTTCAAAATCTGTACTCCTGCATTCCTCAAGTAATAGTAGCAGTGTGGACACTCCAATGCTGCTATTTCAAAATAACTACTCCCCACAGTAATTCAAACTAATTACTCCCCAAGGTTTCCTGGAACTCTGAATTTGAGATAGTGCGCCCAACATTAATGGAGCCTGCCTCAGACTAATTTTGAGGCTTCCCCATAGTAAGGGCACACTAATTTCCATTTTGTTATTTCGGGAGTTATTACATCGATTTTAGTTATTTTGCATCCCCTGCCCATTGAACATCTCTGCACAGGCTTTCAGGTTGCAGGCTTGGGCCGCTAAGTTTGGCACACGTTTTCTTATGGTCCCCCTTCCAAGGAAGTTCTGACCCATCCTTGTCTTCTGGGGCACACCTGTTAATGATAGGCTTCACTGAGCTATGGTCTGCCTGGACTCATGACTGTGTGAAATTCTTTCCTAGCTGTGTGATAGTCATTACAGTGAAGTTACATGTTGGTTTGTTTAGCTTTAGCCAAGCAGCTGTGGGTCTTCCCAAAACTGCCTGGAGCCCTCTGGTCATTCTCTGCTACTGTTTATCTTAGTACCTTAGTACCCTATAGACCAGGGGATTGAGCCTATGGCCTAGCTCACCTTGATCCGGCCCACAAGGCTTGGGGTTCCCCCCTGCCGGGATCTCCACCAGGCAGGCACTCCAATCCCCTGCCTTCTCCTGCCCTTCTTGTCCCCTTTTCACATATATCACCCCCAGCCTGCCCTGCCCAGCCAGCAGCCTCCTCTCGCCAGGGTCATCCCGGAGTGTGTCGAGCCATTTCCAGACACTTCCCAGCGTGCACATGCACATCCATGTGTGTGGACACACCCACGCACTGACACGAGCTGTTGCTCCTTTCGGACCTGCGGGGCTAGTCGAAGTTTGGGTCCCTGGGGCTGGTCCAGCCGGGAGCAGAAATTGGCGACAGCGATTTCCGTGGGGCAGGTTTGTTTATTTCAAAGAATGTAAAAAAATGCTGTAGTCTGAAGGCAGAAGGGATCGAAAAGTGGGGAGGAGCTTCAAGCCTCTCTCACCAACAGCCCCCAAAGTTCCCCCTCTTGCTTTTTCCAGGGTCAGTCTGGGCATGTCTACCCCGCAGTGAGACACCCTCTGCTGGGCTGTGCAAGGTGACTCCGCCTTGTGAGGCTCTGGCAAAGGGGCTGTTTAACGGTGGGGCGGGGGGGGAGGGCTGCAGCCTGAACTCTGAGACCCTCCCACCTTGCAGCCCAGGCCCCAGCCTGGAAGTCTACACTGCAGTTAAACAGCCTCCGAGCCCAAGCACTGTGAGCCCGAGTCAGCCGGCACAGGCCGGTGGCAGGTTTTTAACTGCAGTGTAGATATATCTGCTGTTTGCTGCAGTGTCGCTGCTCCCTGGCTGCTGCGTGGCTCCCTTGCTTTTTGCCACTGCCTCTCCCTCTGTCCCATATCTGTCTGTTATCAGTTTGTGTGTGTGCTCGCGCACACACACACACACTCTCTCTCTCTCTCTCTCTCTCTCTCTCTCTCTCACTACTAGGGTTACCAGGTAGCTTCAGAAAAAATACCAGTCACACTTGATGGGGGAGGAAGGGGCTGGCCGGGAGGGCAGGGGACAGGACGGGAAGCAGGGCTGGCAGAGTGGCGGGGTCGGGGGCAGTGGGGCTGTCTGGGCGAGATGGGGAGGAGGAGAACTGGCCAGCAGGAAGCAGGGCTGGTTGGGGGGAGTGGGACTGGCCAGGGGGGGAGCAGGGAGGAGAGAAAATTGGCCAGTGGAGAGCAGGACTGACCTGGACCCATGCAGATCCCAGGGTGCTGCCTGTCCCATACACGGTCCTGGCAAAGCACGAGCGAGTCCGGCTAAGGCTCCACAACGTGCTTGCACAGCGCTCAGGAGCACGGACAGGGCTTCTCCTCCTCCCCACGGCGTCACTCCTACATCAGACGCAACCAGAGGCTCCGAGTGCCGATCGCGCCCCACCTCCCAGCCACTCCCCCGCCCCTGCCAGGCTTCCATCGGGCGCCCAGCCGGAAAACCAGAAAATACCGGACATTGCACATGTCTGGTATTTTCTGAAATTTTTACCGGACAGAGGGCCCCAAAACTGGACTGTCTGGTTGAATACCGGACACCTGGCAACCCTACTCACCACTCAGCCAAACCTGGACCTCGGCCCACTCAGTCCAAACTCCTGTCCATCCGCCATCTCCGGGCCGGGGAGCCCAGCCAACACCTCCTGACCGTTAATTAACTGGGGGAATAGCTCAGTGGTTTGAGCATTGGCCTGCTAAACCCAGGGCTGTGAGCTCAATCCTTGAGGGGGCCATTTAGGAATCTGCAGCATAATCTGTCAGGGCAGGGGACTGGACTCAATGACCTGTCAAGGTCCCTTCCAGCTCTATGAGAGGCTTATATTAAGGGAGGTGTTCATTCACACCCATTTCAAAGGGGTTTTAACTCAACCCGGAGCAAATTTTCACCCAGTCCCTAACGGACTCTGATACACCCCCCCACTCTACAAAACACAGATCTGTGCACAAACATACATACATGTGTGCAGACACACTTTACATGTGTGCTCACGCACCCCCCTTATGCTCACCCATCTTAAGTGCTTCCACATAGACCCTGGGCTGTAACCGCCGCAGGCGAAGGAAGCGGCAGCTGACGCGCCCCGTGTGCTCCAGCCTGCACTCCTGGCAGCAGGGCGCTTTGCCACAGGGGCAGAGGCAGCGCCCGGCCCCCTGCCCAGCATGGGTCACTGCCGAGGGCCTGCTCTGCACAGCGCTGCGTGGGACCCTCTGCGCAGTCAGCACGGTCACAAGCCTGGAGAATGCCCCAGCTGGCTGCTGAGCTGGCTGCTGGCTCTGCTCCCTGAAGCAGCCTCCAGAACTGCTGGGCTTGCTGAAGCCAGCTGGGCGCTGGGCCAAGGCAGCCAGGGGACCCAGGCACCCTGAGAGGGCAGGGGAGACACAGGCCTGGAGCAGGAAGTTCCTCCCTAGGTATTCAGCCTACACCAGCGTCCTGCCCCCACCTGGTACCTGTGGGGAGAGAGAACATGGTGGGCAGCCTCGGCCATCCCCCATTGTCCTCCTTTCCCTGAGCTTTGGGCTGGCATGTCTTTGCCCATCACCCAAAAGGGGCCGTTTGCCCTGATGCATCAGACATTCTCCCAGGGCCTCCTGAAGCCCTGTGGGCTGAGCCAGTCTTTCCCCCTACCTCCTCCTGCGTGGCTGGAGCCATGCCCACCACTTGAGCTGATTAAGTTCATTGCATCCGTCTGTCCTGCCCAGAGTGAGGGACAAATCCAGATGGTCCAGGCTCTCCACCCTGGGTGGGGGATTCACACTGCACCAGGCTGTCCCTGGCAGGTGGGGGATTTTCACTGCACCAGGTTGTCCCTCGTGGGTGGGGATTCACACTGCACCAGGCTGTCCCTCGTGGGTGGGGATTCACACTGTACCAGGTTGTCTCTCGTGGGTGGGGATTCACACTGCACCAGGCTGTCTCTCGTGGGTGGGGATTCACACTGCACCAGGCTGTCCCTCGTGGGTGGGGATTCACACTGCACCAGGCTGTCCCTCGTGGGTGGGGATTCACACTGTACCAGGCTGTCTCTCGTGGGTGGGGATTCACACTGTACCAGGCTGTCTCTCGTGGGTGGGGATTCACACTGCACCAGGATGTCCCTCGTGGGTGGGGATTCACACTGCACCAGGCTGTCCCTCGTGGGTGGGGATTCACACTGCACCAGGCTGTCTCTCGTGGGTGGGGATTCACACTGCACCAGGCTGTCCCTCGTGGGTGGGGATTCACACTGCACCAGGCTGTCCCTCGTGGGTGGGGATTCACACTGCACCAGGCTGTCTCTCGTGGGTGGGGATTCACACTGCACCAGGCTGTCCCTCGTGGGTGGGGATTCACACTGCACCAGGCTGTCCCTCGTGGGTGGGGATTCACACTGCACCAGGCTGTCCTTCGTGGGTGGGGATTCACACTGCACCAGGCTGTCTCTCGTGGGTGGAGATTCACACTGCACCAGGCTGTCCCTCGTGGGTGGGGATTCGCACTGCACCGGGCTGTCCCTGGCAGGTGGGGGATTTGCACTGCACCAGGCTGTCCCTGGTGGGTGGGGATTCATACTGCACCAAGCTGTCTCTGGCAGGTCCAGGATTTGCAGTGTAGCAGGCTGTCCCTGGCAGGTGGAGGATTCGCACTGCACCAGCCTGTGCCTGGTGGGCTCATGAGCTGAAGTCCCAGTTGCCCTCACCAGTTCTGACCTTCGTGCTGGGTGCAGGGTGCCTCACAGGCAGAAGACCTGTGGAAAGGCCACAGCTATTAATCGGGATCTGCTCCATGCGGATGAGGCCAGTGAGCCCGAGAGGGAGGGGTGAATGACCGGCCTAGTGCTGACTCCGCACCCAGTCCACATGACCTGTCCCGCTGTGGGCATGTGCCCTGGAAAAGCACCCGGCAGCTGCTAGCCGGGGGTGGGCGGGAGCGTGAGCCAGGCACAAGAGGAAAAAGGCTCTTTGTGCAGCCCGTGGGAGTGGAGTGCTTACAGCCCAGGCTGCGTGCTGGGGCTGCTGGCCAGGGGCTTTCGGCTCCCGCCAGGCAAAAGAGCAGAGGCGGGATGAGATGAGAACTTGGGGCCGTGACCCCAGGGACTGGGCTGTCTGGAATGTGCCTCTCCAGGCCCAGGCAGGGACATGCTGAGGGTCATCCGGAGGCCAGGATCCCTCCCCCATCTGGCCACGTTCATCCAAGCACACACGGGGAGGGGGCCGGGCCCAGGCATACAGGGCAGGAGCCCGGGGTTCTGGGGCAGAGGTATTGCCCAGCCCATGGTGGGGCCTGCAGCAGGAGGATCAGCCCAAGCTGACGCCTCACGGTTTGTCCCCAGAGAGCCAGCCCACGACATCCGATGAGACGGTGGCGGTGGGTGGCACCGTGGTGCTGAAGTGCAAGGTGGAGGATCCCGACGACTCCTCACTGCAATGGTCCAACCCTGCCCAGCAGACCCTCTACTTTGGGGAGAAACGAGGTACCACCCGGGGAAACCCCACATGGGCCTGGAGGGCCCCTGCTTTCCTCTCCCCGGGCCTCAGTTAGCCTGGTGGGAGGGGAACAGGGTCAGAGAGGAGGGGTGAGAGGGAGCCATAACCCAAAAGGGGGGGAGAGAGCCCCATGAATCAGGGGAAGGGGAAGTAGTCACTACGAGGTGGGGGAAGGGGAAGCAGTGCCCCACCAGGGAGGGGGAGGGGAAGAAGTGCCCCACAAGGCAGGGGGAGGGGGAGCAGTGCCCCACGAGGCAGAAGGGGAGGGGGAGCAGTGCCCCACGAGGCAGAAGGGGAGGGCATCGCTAACTCCTCTTGCTCTGGCCCCAGCGCTCCGGGATAACAGGATCCAGCTGGTGAAGTCCACACCCAACGAGCTGACCATCAGCATCAGCAACGTGGTGCTGGCGGACGAGGGCGAGTACACCTGCTCCATCTTCACCATGCCTGTGCGGACAGCCAAGGCCCTCGTCACAGTGCTAGGTGAGGGCTCGGGACACGCTGGGGCTGGGTGGGGGCCCAGGGCCCAGTGAGCGTGAGCCTGGCCTGGCAGCAGCCCAACACCCTTCTCCGCAGCTCCTGGTGCCAGACAGGTGGGATCCCCCCCTGTCACTGAGGGGCAAGGGCCCTGGTAACGGCCCCTGGGACTGTCCTGGGCTCCCTTGCAAGCTGCAGGGCCTGGAGTCTCCTCCCAGCCCAAGTCGGAGCCACCTGCACCCACTTCACAGCCAGCTGGGGCTCCAGGTCTGGGCATGGCCACGAGGCCAAGCCTCTCTGCATGTCTCAGTGGCTGGGCAGACAGACACCCCTGTCAGTCTGTCTGTGTATGTGTCTGTGAGTCTGTCTGTGCCTGTGTCTCTGTGACTGGCCACGCGGCCGCTCCTGTGTGCTCGTGTGTGTCCATGTGTCCGTCTGGGCGTCTGCATGTCTGGGTGTGTCTGTGTTTGTCTGTGTGTTTGTGTGCGCAGCTGCATGTTTGTGCATCTTGCGGTGTCCGTGCACCTGCATGTGTCTGCTTGTGTTCGAGTGTGTCTGTGGGTCGGCCTGTACCTGTGTGTCTCTGTGGCTGGGCGTGGACACTCCTGTGGGCCTGCGTGTGTGTCCACGTGTCCCTCTGTACATCTGCATGTCCACTTATCTGGGCATGTCTGTGTGTGTCTGCATGTTTGTGTGTCAGTGTGTCTACATGTCTGAATGTGCCCATGTGTCTGGGCATGTCCGTGTGTCTTTGTCTGTCTGTCTGTTGTCTATGAGGCTGTGCATCCATGTGTGTCTCTGTGACTGGGCGAGTGGACACCCCTGTGTGCCCATGTGTCTGTGTGCGCCCATGTGCCCGTGTGTACATCTGCATGCTTGTGTGTCTGGGCATATCCATGTGTCCATCTGTGTGTCCATTTGTCTGTGCATGTGTTTCAGTCTACGTGTGCCTGTGTGTCTCTGGAATTGGGTGTGAGGACTCCTCTGTATGCTTGTGCATCTGCACCTGCCCGTGTGTCTGTGTGTCTGTGTCTGTCTGTTTGTGCATCTGTCTATGTGTCCGTGTGTTTGTGTCTGCCCCTGCTTGTTTGTGTGTCTGCGTATGGCCCTCTGTCTGTCCATTTTTATGCATGTGCATCCATGTGCCCTCCTGTGTGTGTCCGTCTGCCTGCCCTTTTCTCTGTGTCCGGGCCTGTGCCTGCCCATGCTCGGGAGCCATCAGGAGGGCAGCTCGAGTGCAGAGGGATGAGACAAGCTCTGTTTCTTTCCCTCTCCCCCCAGGAGTCCCCCAGAACCCTCAGATCTTTGGCTACGAGCTGCCCATCCGAGAGACAGAGATGGCCCGGCTGACATGCAGATCCTCCGGCAGCAAGCCAGCTGCTCAGCTCCGCTGGAAGAAAGGCAACAAGGAGCTGCAGGGTAGGTGCTGGCTACAAGGCACCCTGGGAGCCCAGCGCTGCGGTAGCAGCGTCAGAGCCTGAACCTGGCAGCTTGGGCCACAAGTGCAGGAGGGAACCTGGCCCTGCTCCGTAAAAAGCTGAGGCTGCCTCAGCCGAGTCTCAGGGGCTTTAGCAGCCTGCAGGGGGGTGGCAGCTTAGCAAAGATCTTTTTCGGGGGCTGAGCCTGCACAGAAGGGGCTGCCCTCCCCCTCCCCGGGCCTGGAGTGGGCAGAGCTCAGACAGGCCGAAGAAGAGAACACACAGCCCCTTTACAGCATGGCCACGGGCAGCTGCGGGCGGCACAGAGTCCTGCGGCACTGGGCTGCATTGGGAGTCCGTTAAGAAGGGGGAGCGGGCAGGCGGCACGGAGCCCAGCTGGGGAATGAGGAGCCCTGAGGGACCCGCCCTCATGGGACAGCAGCACTCAGTGCGGCCCAAGGTAAGGTGCTGGCACCTGACCTGAGTTTTAAGCCAGGATCTAGCACTCAGCACATTGGAGATGTGGGGCGAGCCCTCGGGTGATTTGGCCATAGCTCAGACACTGCTTGGGGGTCAGGTGGGACCCCAAGGGACAGCAGGGCCAGAACAGGGGGGCTGTTTGAATCTGAGAGGCCATGAGGGTAGGAGGCATCCCTGAGACGCTGGGTCAGGTGCTCCCCGCCACCCCCTCTTGTAACACAACCATGGGGGTGCTCAGAGACTCTAAAGGAAAATTGGTAACCATGGCAACCAGCACATGGTGCCTGTGGCATGCTCTGACCCATGCTCTGGGGGCCGAGAGCCAGGGTTCAGGCGAGCTGGTGGAAGGGCACAAGCCGATCGCTAGCTCAGGAGAGCTGGGGGCGCAGGTGGTGCTGGCTAGCATGGCCTAGATGGGCCCTGAGGGTGAGGTGGCGTCGCTCCCATGCTCCTAAGAAGAGGGGGTGACCGTGGCCTGTGCAGACTCCACACTGATGGTGCCTGTTCCTTTACCCCCCACCCCCAAAGGTGAGGACCTGGAGGTGATGGAAGATGCCAACGGGAAAACGTTCACCGTCACCAGCCGCGTGGCGTTCCCCGTCACAAAAGAGGACAATGAAGTGGAGGTCACCTGCACAGTGGATCACGAATCCCTGCAGAATTCGGAAAGATCCACCAGCCAGAAACTGCAGGTCTATTGTACGTGCAGGCCAGCTGGGGAGGGAGGGGCGGGCAGCTGGAGGCTGGGTTCGGAGCGCCATGGGGGTATGTCCAAGTGCAGATGAGAGAGAAAGGAGCCAGTGACCTGCCCAGCACAGATTGCCCCCCGCCCACCTTACATGAGCATCCAGACTACAGTGATACGTCACCCAAACCTGCTCACTGCCCACCCCAACTCCACACACCACAGGCACACAACCACTGCCTGCCACTCCCACACAGCCTTCTGCCTACCACCCCGACAACCTATTAGCCCCCTCATGCAGCCTGACACTCCCAACAAATGACCCACGGCTAGCCTCCCCACACAGCCCTCTGCCTACCACGCTTCCCACATGCAGCCCACCAACTGACATGCCCAGAAAATCCCCGTGTACACGCAGCCAACCACTAACCACTTCCTACACACATCTCCAGCCCACTGCTGACCACTCCCATACACACAAAGCTCACCGTTAACTAGGGGTGTCATCACGTAGACTTCTACGCAATTAACCGATAAGGCTGGGCATATCAGTTAATCTTGTCGACTACACAGATTTCCCCCCTTGCTGCATCTGTATCAGAGGCAGAGGTGGGAAGCAGGAGCCAGTGCTTAAAAGCTATCCACCCCTACACATGCACAGCCCCCTCCATCCCCCCCACACATAGTCCACTGCTTTCCGCCCCTACACACACACAGCCCCCCATGTCCCACACGTAGTCCACTGCTATCCACCCCTATGTGCACACATCACACTGCTAACCATTAACCAGCCCCTCCTGCTGCCCACACGGAATTCTCTGTTACACATACACTAGGGGCACCCATCCTTGCCCTCCTTATCCTGGTAGGGATGTAAAATCCCGTTTAGTTGGTTCACTTATGAAACATAATCTTTAATAGACTAACCAATTAAAGGGGAGTGGGGAGTGGGGAGGGGTGCTTCAGACTGGCTGGGCTAGAGCGGCCCACCTGTGCATTGTGGACAAGCTGAAACAGCCCCCCCCCCCGACCATGGACAGGGGCTTTTCCAGATGGAGCGCCCCCTGCCCATGGCGGGCTCGGTGGGGCTGGAGCCGTACCCAGTCCATGGTAGGCAGGGAGCCTCTCCAGCCTCCACCGGTTAACCATTCACATTCCTAGTTTCTAGGGTTCCAGCATAACTCTCTCAATGCAGGCACCCTCCCTTACCCATTCCTAGGGCTGCGGCAGGGCCTTACACTTGGCAGGTTTGTGGGGTCTTCTACCAGTGGAAGAGCCCTACACAGTGATATCCTGTTTATTGTCAGTCACCAAAAATAGAACGCACATGCCGCATGCGCTACACATACAGTGCTCAGCACTCCCAGTAAGAGAGATCCACTTGTCAGGGTGGCCAGTCGGGCTCAGGTCGGTCTGGGGGACTCCAGTTTCTGCCCACTAACATTGGCTCAGGGTTGAGGTCTGGCAGCTGTGAGCATGGAGCTGTGTCCTGGGGTTGGTTCCTAAAGAATTTCCTTTCGGACTCTGGTTTATATTGTGAAACACGAGTCTTGCTTATTATTTTACTAACCAGTCTTAATGCACTGCAATAGAATTCTCTAACCAATCATAACCCCACCACCTTAATTGATTTACCCCCAGAAAAATTAATGATACAGCAGACAGAAACAATTTAAACCCAGACAGATCATACAGACAGGCAATAGGGAAGGGGGGGACCATAATGCTAGAACAATAAAGGAATGAGGATTCCACAACCCCAGCTACTGTTCCGTGGCTTCTTGCCAGACAGAAAGCTCTCCAACTGAGTTTTCTTTAACCATCTTAAGAGCTGTTTTTTTATCCGGTGATAGTGGACAGTGCCATTAGGACAGGGTCTCCTTAACAGCCAGGTATGACACTATTGTAATTGTAATGTAGATCCACCATGAGGTGTGACTTCCTGTTCCTCAGCTAATGGCTGCTGCTCTTTTAATCTGGCTGCACTTAGGCTTTAGGCCTTCCAATGTGGCTACAGAAAAAAGCCTTGTCCTTACCCTGCACATGCACACATCCTACTGCTAACCATACCCTGCAGACACAAAACAGTCCACAGCTAGCCCTCCCAGTGCACAAACACAGCCCTCCACCCACCACTGTTCTGCACTAACAGCCCGCTCCTCACCAACGTGCATAAACAGCCACCCCCTCCCTGCACGCCCAGCCCACCACTAACTCGCCAGTGCTTATATACAGCCCACCACTAATTCCCCCTGCACTTACCACTCACTGCAAATCACCGCTACGCACACACTCCCCTCTGCTAACCGTTGCCACGCACACACACATCCCATCACTAACCACCGCTATGCACACACACGTCCCATCACTAACCACCGCTACGCACACACACATCCATCACTAACCACCTCTATGCACACACACATCCCTCCGCTAACCACCGTTATGTGCATACATCTCACCGCTAACCACCGCTATGCACACACATCCTTCTACTAACCACCGCTACACACACACACATCCCACCGCTAACCACCGCGACGCACACACACATCCCACCGCTAACCACCGCGACGCACACACACATCCCGCCGCTAACCACCGCGACGCACACACACATCCCGCCGCTAACCACCGCAATGTACACACACATCCCACCGCTAACCACCGGTACACACAAACACATCCCACCGCTAACCACTGGTACGCACACACACATCCCACCGCTAACCACCATTATGCACACATATCCCACTGCTATGCACACACACAACCATCCACTAATCACCGCTACACACACACACACATCCCACCACTAACCACCGTTACGCACACACATCCCACTGCTAACCACTGCTATGCACACACATCCTTCTGCTAACCATCCCTATGCACACTACGCACACACACATCCTACTGCTCCTCCATCCTGCTCACACAGCCCACAACTAACCATATCCTCTTATGCACACACAGTCCAGTGCTACCCCCCTGCCCATACCGGTGCAGTTCCCAACCTTTTCAGATGGGGACCCATTTTGACAATTCAAGAAGACTTGGTGACCCAGGGCAGTTCAAAAATGGGGGGAGGAGGGGAGGCAGAGCCACCTGGGGAGTCACTCGGTGACCCTTTTGAAATGTACTGGTGACCCATATTTGGGTCCTGACCCATAGGCTGGGAAACCCTGCCATACAGCCTACTGCTAACAATCCCCCTACACACAAAGCCCACTGCTATGTGCCCTCCCTTGTGCACTGGGGGAGGCGGACACAGTGCAGAAGTGCGAGGCTGGGGAACGTACGCTGTGCCTGTTGGGGGGGACACAGTCCCAGGAGAGAGCATACACTCTGAGTGTATGAGGTGCATGTTCTGAGTGTATGTGGGCCAGCAAACCCTGGAGGGCCAGACTGCGGGTGTTCTGGGAGCGCACAGCTCAGGTGAGCATCCGGGAGGGGCACCATGTGAGTGTGTGAAAGGTGGGTGGCCCAGGTCTAAGGGAGCACCCCTTCCCGGCTGCCCACTGGGGCTGTTGAATGGGCAACCCAAACCTCTGCCACTCTGCATTCCCAGGGCTGTTTCCAGCTCCCCATGTCTGAAGTGAGTCCAGGCATGGCCCCAGTCTCAGGATCCTTAGGCACGTGCCCTCGCTCCAGCACCCCTCTCTGAGCGCTGCAACCCGCGGTGCGGCACTGACCCATCAGACGCCCCCCCCCCCACACTTAAACACCCCCTCTGCCAACCACCATTATGCACACACATCCCACTGCTATGCACACACATAACCATCCACTAATCACCGCTACACACACACATCCCACATTTGGCAGATGTCCACCCCACCCGGGGAAGCTGCATTTTGCAGAGCTCACCGGCACTTACAGCACAGCGCACGCTGCTGCGCATGCAGCTTCTCCCTGAGGGGCGGCGGCTATGGCCCGTTGGCACGGCACTGTCTATCCCAGGGGCTAGGTCGGGAGGGCTGTGTCACACGTAGTTGCACCGATCCACCTTCGTCATGGAGACGGGACCCGTTTGACTCCCTGGGGGACAAGCAGCTGTGGAGAAGCGGTCAGGCGCCCTCCAGAACAGACAAGCACGTTATTCCGCCTGACAATGCCATGCTCTATATTTAATCGTGTCAGGCACTGGCAAGCCCACATCAACCACACCCCGTCACCCCTATGTCCCTTCCCTTGGGAGATCAGCTGGGTCCTGTCAGCCAGGCAGGCAGCATCTTCCCCCCACTGCAGCAGCCTCCCCCTCCCTTAATCTCTCTCCTCAGTTCCCTTTCCCCCCTTGAATCCATTGAGAGATTCCTGTGAAGGTCACCTGCTTCCGATGTTTGGCCTTTTGGGCAGTTCCCATAATTCCCTGCCCCCCATCCCCTGCCCCCTTTGCCCGAGGAGGAAGTGTCACATCCATCGTCCCAGGGCGTTGGACTAAGGGGTCTGTGCGCAGCGATTGCTCACCATGGTCTCTGGTCTGGCAGAGGACTGAAACAGCTCGGCTCCCTCTTGGGGATCCCACATGCACAGCAGCTTTCTATGCCAACGGGTTGGTTTCAAAAAACCCTCCACTCTGTGGAAGTGGTACGGACAGGCCCCCTGTTTGCCACCTTGTTCCCCTTTCCAAAAGCACCGAGCAGGCGCAGCCCACGTGTATCCCAGAGGTGCTCTGCCACTCCCACCCCTCCACTTCTAGACAGTACGTCTGCTGTTGCTGCTGATTACTCTGAATCAGGCAGTCACACTTCCAATGATCACACCCTGAAATACCATTTTGTGACAACAGTTGGTTCTCATGTTCACACCCCCTGGGGCAGAGGGGAGGTGCATATCTTCCCTCAGTCTGCTGGGGTTTAAATCCCCAGGGCTGTTGCTACACTGCAAAGGTGAAAGCGCTGCGGGGAGCACAGGGCCAGTGGGGTACTCAAGCAGTCACCCACTAGCCCCGTGCTCCCCATGGTGTTTCAAAGCGGCAGTGCTGCATGGAGCCTGGGGTCAGCAGGGGTTCCCAGTAGGGGTGCCAGGTTTTAGTCCCGTTTTTTGTTTGTTTGTTTTGCTTAACCAAATTTTTTCCCACCATGTTCGGTATTTTTTGTGAAAGTATCTGGCAACCCTAGTTCCCAGCTGACCCTGGGCTCCATTCGGCGCTGCCACTTTGAAACACCACATGCAGCCCACCAGACTGCATGTGACGTTTCAAAGCAGCAGTGCTGAATGGAGCCCAGGTCTGCCGATTTGAAGCATGCCCTTCTCTCCCTCCCCCCTCTTGCTGCTTCTATCAGAAAGAGGCAGCAAGGGGGTGGAAAAGCGATGTGTCAACTATCCGATAAACATTTGCTTATTGGATAGTCAACAAGTCATTCAGATCCCTGGTATACACAGTGTAACTGCTCCCAGTGTTAGGGTCATCACACAGCGCTGTCTAAGCAACCACAGTTATTCTTATAGTGAAAGCACTAGAGGGAAAAATGATCAGGGAAATATTACATTTAAAATATTAAAAATGATCAGGGAAACTCAGAGCTTATCAGTAGAGCCCTGCATGGATACAAAATTTTGTATCCGCATCTGTATCCACAAAAATGAGCTGCGGCTATTCACATCTGCAGATATAAAGTGGATATCTGCAAATTTGCAGGGTTCTAGGTACAAAATTTGTATCCACATTCACATCCATATCTGCAAAAATGAGCCACGAATATAAAGTGGATATTCGCAGATTTGCAGGGCTCTACTAATAAGCTCCCCAGAGGTCGTCATCGTTCCAAAAAGGGCAGTGGGACGAGTCGGTCCTTTAGCCCCCACCCAGGAGTTTTCTGTGGTAATGAGTTCTGAGCAGATCAGCTTCTTTCTTTATACTGCTTGTGCCTTTGATCTTCAGACAGATGGTGTCTGGCAGAGGATGATGGCCCCTTGTTAAGGGTATAGCTTCCAACAGCAGGGATTTTGCATTTCTGGGGGAAGCCATTTCCCCTCACTTCCTCTTACATGTTCCCAGGAATTCAACATAAGAACATAAGAACAACCAGTACTGGGTCACACCAAAGGTCCATCTAGTTCAGTGTCCTGTCTGCCGACAGTGGCCAATACCAGGTGCCCCAAAGGGAATGAACAGAACAGGAAATCATCAAGTGATCCATCCTCTGTTGCCCATTTCCAGCCTCTGAAAAACAGAGGCTAGGGACACCATTTCTGCCCATTCTAATAGCCGTGGCTAATAGCCATGTTGGACCTAACTGCAATGAATGTATCTAGCTTTTTTTTTTTTTTAGCTCTGTTAGGGTACGTCTGCACAATAGCATTATTTTGAAATAACTAACATTATTCCGAAATAACATAGTCTGTGTCTACACTACGAGCAGTTAATGTTGAGCTGGAGGACTTCTTAGTCTAACTCCTGTATCCCTCATTTTACAAGGAATAAAGGATGTCAAAGGAAGAGTGCTCTTCCTCGGACTTCCTGCTGTATAGACAGTATCAAGAGCCAAAATAAGCTATTTCGAGTTAAGCAATGCAATTAATGTAGCTGAAGTTGCAGAGCTTATTTCTGCGTTAGCCCTGCTGTTTAGACATACCTTTAAAGTCCTGGTCTTCACAACATCCTCTGGCAAGGAGTTCCTCAGGTTGACTATGAGCTATGTGAAGAAAAACTTCCTGTTGTTTGTTGTAAATCTGCTATCTACTGTCATTTGGGGTATGTCTAGACTACATGGTTCCGTCAACAGAGCCATGTAGATGAGTTTAATGCTTCATTTACATCAAAATGGCTGCTGCACTGTGCCTATCAGCTGTTTGGCGGTACAGTGGGGCAGTCTGTATGCGCCATGGTTGACAAGGGAAACCTTTGTCGACAGCTCTGGTAAACCTCATTTCATGGGGCATAATAGAGCGCATCCAGACTGCCCCGCCAAACAGCTCATTGGCACAGCGCGGCGACCATTTTTATGTAAATGAAGGGCGATTATTTAAATTGCCACTTCCTTTTCCTATGTCTAGTAAACTCATCTACATGGCTCTGTCAACAGAGCCATGTAGTCTAGACATACCCTTGGTGACCTGTAGTTCTTATTTATGGGAACAAGTAAATAACTTTTCCTTGTTCACTTTCTCCACATCAGTCATGATTGCGTAGACCTCTATCACATCTCTTCTTAGTCTCCTCTTTTCTAAGCTGAAAAGTCCCAGGTTTTTAATCTCTTTTCATATGGTGTTGTTCCAAACCCCTAATAATTTTTGTTGCCCTTTTTTCTGAACTTTTTCTAGTGCTAAGATCTCTTTTTTGAGATGAGGCTACCATATCTCTATATAGTATTCAAGATGTGGGCGAACCATGGATTTATGCTGTGGCAATGAGATATTCTTTGTCTTACTCTCTGTCCCTTTTTTAACGATTCCTAACATTCTGTTTGCTGCTGAACATTGAGGCTTTGTCTGCACTGCAGGGTTTTTGTGCAAGAAGCTTTTTGCGGAAGTGATCTTCTGCGAAAACTTCTTACTCAAAAGCGTGTCCACATCTCAAAAGCGCATTGCAAAAGCGCTTGTATGGACCCCCTGCGGAACACCGCTAGTTACCACTCTCCATTCTGAAAACTGGCCATTTATTCATACCCACCGCGTGGATTGTCCCAAAATATCAAAATCAGCCTCTGCTCTTGCGGCCCCACAATAATAATGAGGGTTTTGCTGGCACCGTCTCTCCATTTCAAATTGATGTGGCTGATCTTTGTCCTTCTCTGCATGCAGCTGGGGCTCTCCCTCTCGAGCTGCAGTGTCAAAGTTTACTTGTAGATCTGCCCTTGCTGGCCAGTGAAGTCTGGGGCAGTAGTTGTTGTCTCTGGCAGCCTCTTCTTTGCTTATTTCTAGGAAGTTGCCCCAGATATTCCCTGCCTGCTGGACTCTCTAGAATCATAGACTCCTAGGGCTTAAAGAGACCTCAGGAGCCATTGAATCCAGCCCAAAGCAGGACCAAACCCAACTAAATCATCCCAGCCAGGGCTTTGTCATGCTGAGATTTAAAAACCTCTAGGGAGGGAGATTCCACCTCTGCCCTAGGAAACCCATCCCAGCGCTTCCCCGCCCTCCTACTGAAATACATTTTCCTAATATCCAACCTAGACCTCCCCCACTGTAACTTGAGACCATTGCTCCTCATTCTGCCATCTGCCACTACTGAAAACAGCCTCTCTCCATCCTCTTTGCAACCCCCTTCAGGGAGTTGAAGGCTGCTATCAAATCCCCCCTCACTCTTCTCTGCTGCAGACTAAATAAGCCCAAATCCTTCAACCTCTCTTCATAAGTCATGTGTTCCAACCTCCTGATCATTTTCATTACCCTCCGCTGGACTTTCTTCAATTTGTCCATATCCTTTCTGTGACTAGGGGCCCAGTATTCCAGATGTGGCCTTGCCAGTGCTGAATAAAGGGGAATAATCACTTCCCTAGATGTACCGTCAATGCTCCTCCTAATGCACCCTAATATGCCATTAGCCTGTTTGGCTACAAGGGCACACTGTTGACTTATATCCAGCTTCTCATCCACTATCATCCCCAGGTCCTTTTCT
The DNA here is from genome assembly GCF_052426305.1 of Pelodiscus sinensis. Lineage (NCBI taxonomy): Eukaryota > Metazoa > Chordata > Testudines > Trionychidae > Pelodiscus > Pelodiscus sinensis. The sequence goes on along the minus strand of NC_143073.1, from coordinate 12,853,472 downwards.
GCCAAACTACTGCTTAGCCAGCCAGTCCCCAGCCTGTAGCTGTGCTTGGGATTCTTCCGTTCCAAGTGCTGAACCTTATGAGATTTCTTTTGGCCCAATCCTCCAATTTGTCTAGGTCACTCTGGACCCTATCCTGACTCTCCAGTGTATCAACCTCTCCCCCTAGCTTAGTGTCATCCTCATCTACCACTGAGCTGAGTGTTCCCTAAGACCCTAAACCACCCTGTCTCAGGAGAGGCAGAGAAAAGCAGTGCCCATCTGTTGCCATTTGGGTCTCTCAGCCTGGCATTGCCCACCCTGTGTAGTGCAGCACTGGGAAAACCAGCTGCCCCCCAGCCTCACAGGCTATTGGAACTGAATCTCTGGAAGGAGGGAGTCACAGAATCAGGCCCTCAAAGGCATCTCATGTTCATGCTGCCCATATGCAGCCCCCTCCTGGGTGGGACCCAGAAGATCCCCAGTGGTCCTGGAGGGTGATAGCTAAAGGGGAGACATTTGTTGGAGGGAGAGATACTTGGAACTAAAGTTACAGCCCAAGTGGTGAAACCCCATCTGATGCACCCAGGCTGTGGTGTCAGGCAGAAAATCCCTGGTGTAAAAGTCTTTACTCTTCCTACAGCAGGGATTTGAATCCAGGCACAGGCAGGCTCGGGGGTCTCCATCTCCGGGGTGCTGCCTGCGTCCCCTCCTCTCCCCCGTGCTGCCACCTCTATTAGCGCAGGTGGGGAACCAGGGGAGGCTGCCATGGGCAGAGGCTGCTTTGTCCCTGTCCTCTGGGACCCCTTGTGGACAGGGGCTGCTGCTGCAAAGCAGCCCCTGTCCGTGGAGGCCCGGGCTGGCCCCAGACAGGGGCTGCTCCAGCTAGGTAGACAGCCTGGCTCATTCCAGGCTCGCACCAGGTCCAGGACCTACCCTTGCTGCTGCTCTGCAGTTTAAATGTTCTAAGAGCCGGGCGGGAGGCAGCCTGGCTCTTACTACATTTAAAATGAAGAGCCGCAGCGAGGGCAGGGCCCAGATCCGGCACGAGCTGGGTCTGAGCTGGGCTGCCTCCCCTTATTGACTAATCGAGTAGTCAATAAAAATTCTATCAACTACTTGATTAGCCAATTAACCGCATCTCAACATCCCTAGTAAGAGCCAAGAGGTGAACCAGGCTATTCTATGTCTCTCAGCTGGACGGGGCTGTCAGCCAGAATGCAGCTGTGTCCCCCTGCCCATGCCCCGGAGGAAGCACAGCAGGGATTGCGTGTGCAACGTAGGGCCAGGGGCTGAAAGAAGCGGGAGGGAGACATTCTGCTGCTGACCTGAAGGGAAAGCCCTGGCCAGAAAAATGTGCTTCCTGGGGCCCCCAGCAGCTCTCAATATGGGGAGGGTGGTGTCTCCAGCCCAAACGGGGGCCCCTGAGGGGCCCTGCCAAATCTGTGGCTCCCGCCCAAGAGCGGGATGCGCCCAGGTAAGACGTGCAGCGGCTGCTTTGGTGATGGCAGACGTAATTGGAGTCGGGAAGGGAGGGGGAACTTCTCCCCTCGTCTGTGATGGCTTGTGGGCCTGTGAAAATACAAAGGGACCTGAGTCTGATGGGCACAGAGCCCTGCTCACCTGGTTGCAGGCTGTGGGGATCTAAGGCTGGCACAGAAAGGGGGCAGGGATCAGTGCTGTTCCCCCTGCCCTCAGGGAAGCTGAGGGCAGGCCAAAGGGGTCTGCAGGCCCCAACCCCTGAGGGGATGGGGCAGAGACAAGAATGTGGCAATGAGGGAGTTTGAAGCAGCTCCCTAGCCCGACCCCTCTGCAGGTAAGAGCAGAGCAAGGCTGAGAGGTGTTGCACGGCGCCAGCCCAGCCCTATTTCTCCCCTTCCAATCGTCCCAGGAGGCCCTGAGGTGATGGGGGAGGGGAGCTTCAGCTGTGAGAAGAGGTTGAGAGGGGTTGGGTGGGAGGGGAAACCTGGCACTAGTTTGGGGAGTAGTGCTGGGGGGGGGGCAATTGCCAAGCCCCTGGGCAAGGTTTTTGGGGGGGAATCCATGCTCCTGAAAGGGGCGGGGACTCAAGCAGAAGGGAAGGGACTGGGGCAGCTCAAGAGTGCTGCAAGAGCAGTGGTAGGAGCCCCGGGCCCCTTTGAATCGCCGGGCCGCAGGGCAGTTGTCCCCTCCCTGCCCCCAGGCCTGGTATCCCGCTGTGGTTGCTGTGTAGGGAGGGAGGGACGTGCTGCAGCTGTGGGGGGAGGGGCAGCGCAGAACATGCTCCAGGATTTTGATTTCTGCTTTTCTCTTTCTTTTTCCCCCCCACCCTCCAGTTAAGCCAACAGCAACCATCGAGCCGGACCCCCCCTACCCCCGGGAGGGCGAGGAGCTGCGGCTGCAGTGTGAAGTCCAGGGCAATCCAATGTAAGCACCTTCCTGCCCAGCCCCTCTCTGCCTCCCCTCCTCCCCGAGTTCTCTTTAGCAGGCTGCAGCATGGCTGGGCCCTGCCAGCAGCCAGCCCCGGGGGCGCTGTAGTGCATCAGTTCAGTGGGGTGCAGTCAGGCTGCCTCAGGGTATGTCTACACTACCCTCCTAATTCAAAATAGGAGGGTAATGTAGGCATACCGCACTTGCAAATGAAGCCCGGGATTTGAATTTCCCGGGCTTCATTTGCATAAGCGGGTCTCCGCCATTTTTAAATCCCCACTCGTTCGAACCCCGTGCCGCGCGGCTACACGGGGCACGAACTAGGTAGTTCAAACTAGGCTTCCTAGTTTGAACTACCGTTACTCCTTGTGGAATGAGGAGTAACGGTAGTTTGAACTAGGAAGCCTACTTCGAACTACCTAGTTCGTGCCCCGTGTAGCCGTGCGGCGCGGGGTTCGAACGAGCGGGGTTTTAAAAATGGCGGCTCCCCGCTTATGCAAATGAAGCCCGGGAAATTCAAATCCCGGGCTTCATTTGCAAGTGCGGTATGCCTACATTACCCCGCTAGTTCGAACTAGGAGGGTAGTGTAGACATACCCTCAGTGCCCTGCAGGGGAAGCTCCCTTGGAAATGGAAGCTGCTGTAACGAGTTCCCAGCTGGGCTGGCCCCTGCAGCCAGTGCCTGCTGCATTGGTGATGCCGGCTCCAATGCGTGCTCCTCGGGGGAGCGCCCCTTAACAATCCCCCCTCCTCTCAGCCCCCAGGAGTTCCTGTGGATGAAGGAAGGTAGCGACATGCTCCTGCAGCCAAACACCAACCGCATCCTCACTCTCCCCTTCCTCAACAAGAGCGACAGTGGCACCTACATCTGCAGGGCCACCAACACCATGGGCAGCGTCGTTGTGAAGTACAACCTGGACATCAATGGTAAGCACGGGGCACCAGCCTCCTCCCCTGCCAGGGACATGCACACGACCTCTCCTTGCACTCAGCTCCTCCCAGCTTCTGCGCTACCCTGCGCCAGCTGCCGGGTCACCCCCTGAGGTGCGCCCCTGTGTTTGTGGAGCACCACTAGCGGGGAGCTGCCGTTGTTTTGGCAATGCCCCCTGCTGGGGAGCTCTGGGTGTGTTGAGAACATCCCCCGCCAGGGAGCTATGGGTGCGTTGGGAATGTCCCCTTTTGGGGCGCTCCAGGTGTGTTGGGAACGTCCCATGCTGAGGAGCTCCAGGTGTGTTGGGAACACCCCCTTCCGGGGAGCTCCGGGTGTATTGGGAATATCCCCTTCTGGGGAGCTCTGGGTGTGTTGGGAACATCCCCTTCTAGGGAGCTCCGGGTGTGTTGGGAATGTCCCATGCTGGGGAGCTCCGGGTGTGTTGGGAACGTCCTCTTCCGGGGAGCTCCGGGTGTGTCGGGAACGTCCTCTTCCGGGGAGCTCCGGGTGTGTTGGGAACGTCGCATGCTGGGGAGCTCTGGGTTTGTTGGAAACGTTCCCTTCTGGGGAGCTCCGGGTGTGTTGGGAACGTCGCATGCTGGGGAGCTCTGGGTTTGTTGGAAACGTTCCCTTCTGGGGAGCTCTGGGTGTGTTGGGAACATCCCCTTCTAGGGAGCTCCGGGTGTGTTGGGAATGTCCCATGCTGGGGAGCTCCGGGTGTATTGGGAACGTCGCATGCTGGGGAGCTCTGGGTTTGTTGGAAACGTTCCCTTCTGGGGAGCTCTGGGTGTGTTGGGAACATCCCCTTCTGGAGAGCTCTGGGTGTATTGGGAACGTCCCGTGCCAGGGAGCTCCGGGTGTGTTGGGAACGTCCCCTTCTGGAGAGCTCTGGGTGTATTGGGAATGTCCCGTGCCAGGGAGCTCCAGGTGTGTTGGGAACGTCCCATGCTGGGGAGCTCCAGGTGTGTTGGGAAAGTCCCCTGCTGGGGAGCTATGGGTGTGTACTAGTTCGAATTAAGGGGTGTGTAGCCCCTTAATTCGAACTAGTGGGAGGCTAGCCCTCCCCAGCTTTCCCTGGTGGCCACTCTGGCCAACACCAGGGAAATTCGTCTGCCCCCCTCCCGGCCCCGGACTCCTTAAAGGGGCACGGGCTGGCTATGATGCCCGTGCCAGGTACAAGCCTGCCAGCACCCAGCTAGCAGACCCTGCACCTGGCACGGCTTGAGCCAGCCACCCAATGCCCCCCAGCCCTCCCCCTCTTCCCGGAACCAGGATGGCGGCTCCCGGGAGCTTGCCCGGGACCGCAAGAGGCGGGCACCCGCGTGTAGCCGCGCGGCACGGGGTCCGAGCTAGCCGGCATTTAAAAAAGGTGCCGGCCGGCTTTATGCAAATGAAGCCCAGGAAATTCAAATCCCGGGCTTCATTTGCAACTCCGTATGACTACATTACCCCCCTTAGTTCGAACTAGGGGGGTAGTGTAGACATACCCTTGGAGAGCACCCCCAGCACTGGCCCTGCAGGACCTCTGGCTGTCTCCATCCAGTCCCACATGACAGAGCTCCCCCAGCCAGATTCTGTAGGGTTTCAGGATGCTCTCTCCACTGATATGGCAGCCCACTGCCCCGATCTGCACCCGTGTGGGATCCTGAGCTGAGTCTGCCCTCCCTCCTGGCTCTGAACACCCTGCACATGTCCACAGGCTGAGCTCCCTGGTGTCCCGCCCTCCCCGCCCAACCAGATGGGCCTGGCCAAGCTGCCTGGATTTGGCCAGTTTAGGTCCAGAGGTTCAAAAACAGCCTGACTCCTCCCAGCCCCATCTGAGAACAAAGGAGGCTCCCCCTGCCCCCAGGGCTGTGGCTGAGCGCTTGTGAAACTTCAGCCCTGTCTCTCATTCCCGATGGAGTCTCCCCGGCCCCAGATCATTTCTTGGAGCTGGGCAGAACTGATCCATCTCCCTGGCCCAGCCGCCGCCCCAACGGGCGTGATTCCTCTGCTCCTGCCCTAGTGCATTAGCAGTCCACGGGTAACCCTGTCCGCTCCCACCAGCTGACTGGGACTCTCTTCCCGGGTACGTGTGTATCCAAGGCATTGCTGCTGCTTTTCCCTGCCTCTGTGGCACGACTCAGTGTTGCTCTGCACAGGCAACAGGGCCGGGTGCCGTTCAGGGCTCTGATTCTGATCACTCCGATTCCTGCTGCTCTGGGCTCCTTTATTCTGTGTCCCTGCTGGTATTTGCTGCCAGCGGGGGTCGTTGGTGAATGTCACAGCAGTGTGCCCCCATCCCAGGCCAGCAGGGCCTGGCTTTCCAGAGCTCTCTGGGACCCCGGTTTGAAAATGTTTGCTACAGAGCCGCTCCCACCGTGACACTCAGGGCCGGCTTCTCAGGAGCGGAGCACCCAGCATGGGTGCAGCACGTTTAGCTCCTTAGAAAAGTGGCCCCAATTCCCTGTACTGACAGAGCACTTTCTGTGAATTCATCTGTCCGTCCGTCCATCCCTCCATCCCTGTGGTTCCCAGCCCAGTTCTCCCCCACGGGCCATTCTTGTGCATGGCTGGGTTATTCTGGACAGTTCTTCGTTAGCCAGTTTTCAGCAACTCCCGAGGCAGTCGGAGTGAATGCCGTGGCAGAGGCTCCGTGTGACAGGAACCCAAACCCCAGGCACGTGGCAGCTCCAGGACCCTCTTCAGTTCCGCTGCCTGCTTTGGAATTCCGGCCAAAAAGCAAAATCAGGTTTTTCTCTTCGTTGTTCCCTGTCACCTCCTTGTGCTGTTTATTGCTCATCGCCTTGGCGTAGGCAACAGGCACAAATAGCCCATCATTTTGCAAGGGGCAGAGGGAATGGACAGGAATGCCGGGATTTCTCTGATCTTAAAAAAAAATTGGTACCACATTGTCCCCTTCCCCTCTCCCTCCCCACCCCCCGAATCTTCCTAACGCCCCAGGACTTTTCCTTGCTGTGCTGTCATGTAAGTCCATTAGCCACCCCGGCGTTCACACGGTCCTGCTACTGTTACATTGCCCATTTTTCATGGATTCTCTTGCTGGCTTCCTCATCTCATTTGTCTCCCTTCCCTGTCCATGTGTTGCTTGGTGCAGAGAGGTTTCTGTCAGGGGCTCAGTGTCTTAGTCAGACTTCCTCCTTTTTTGTACTGACCGTGTCCCACCCCGCTCACTTCCACCCTTCATCTTCTCCCCTGACATTTGTGGGAAAAGCTCCCCTTGGCAGACTTAGCATCTCCCTCTCCCTAGGCCTTATTGGATTCTGGTGGCTTTTGACAGAGGGGTCACTTGCTTTGCATTCTCTTCCTCCCCAACGCAAGTGACCTCCCCACCCGTGAAGCCCACTGGCCACCTCTTGTTCCTTCTCCAAGCATTTGAGGTCTGAGGTGGCCTCAGTTACCACCGCCTCGTGTGCCCCATGATGTGCTCAGCCACTGGACCGTGCTTGTGACATTTCTGGATTCCCCTAAATGTGCATTTCCACACTAACTGCCACTTTGCCACTTTCCACACTTTGCTGCATGTGGGGATCCCCTTCCGCCGGGTTTTGGCAGACCACGCTTCCTGGTCCCAGGCCTCCCTTTTATTCTGTCTCAGTGAGTAGATCGAGGGTAGCTTCTTTTTTGAATGGATTTTCCAGTTTCCAGGTCATTCAAGTCTTAGGAATTTGGCCTGGGGCTGGTCGGGCTGTATCCACTCCAGCAAAGACCAGGGCGGTAACTCCACACACACATACAGCAGCAGCCCTCCCATTGGCTTGAGTTCAGCCGGTGCTGGTGGTTGTCCCTGTTTGAGTCTCATCTTCTCTGTGTTTGAGCAGAGCAATCTCTTCCCTCTTTGCTATCGAAGTGCAAGTTGCAAGGGCTTCAAATCTGGTTTGGAGCTGGCTGCCAGCACCCTGTGCCACCCACTCTTCACCGGGTAAGCGACCCCACAAGCTGCTTGAACTAGACACACACCAGGGGTGCATTTCACACAGCCCTCAAGGAAGCAGGAGTGGAGTCTGAGCTAGGGACTGTCACGTAGCCTTGGGGGGGAGTCGAGTAGGAGAAAGGGCTCCCTAGGGGGACACAGACACCCTGGGCAGCCCCACCCAAGGGACAGGCTCTGGTTTTGCCCTTTCCAAGCCCCCTCTTTGGTCTGCCGCCCTGAGATCCCAAACACACATTTGCCCGGGCCTTGCGTTGCCCAGAGTCCTGCTCACTGGGGTATTAATTAAGACAGAATAAATGAGCCAAAGGTGTTAACGTCACCAAGTCGCTGTCTGACACTAACAGTGTTCAACAAGATCTGGGGGTTGGTATCCAGAGACTTCAGCCTGTTTAGTCCCAGGGCAAACAAACCATTAACCATCCCTGTAGCCTTTTGTGGAAGCACAGCAAGGAAGGGAAAGAGCTGAAACCTTTGCCATGTAAAAGATGAAGTCGGGCTGGCGTTGTAACCACCTCTCCAGATCCCTTTTCCTTCAGCTGGACAGTGTTTTCAGAATGAATCCTCCCCCTGTGTCGTTTGACAGCCTCTTAGACCAGGCATTCTCCGTCCTCGGAGGGAGAGCCGCCAGCATTGCATGGTAGTTCCTGTGGGTCCCATGGGGCTGGCTGGGCTCACCTCCCTGTGCCACATGCTCCAACCTCCGGGGCTCAGTGCCACTCTGACATGGCCCCACCATCATGAGGATGGGAGCCCCGGTGGGCCAATTTTGAGTGAGCCACACTGCAACCACGTGGCCGGGTCACAGCTCCACTCACACACATTTGGTCCAATCGAGGGGCAGGGCCCAACCTGAGCAGCAGGAGCTGCAAGAACTGCCACGAGGGGCTGGGGAAAGTGCCGAGCAGGCCCAACCCTCCTCAGGGAAGGCAGGCGCCCTCGGAAACCACCTCCAGGCTGAGGGTTTGCATATTTCTAGAGGACACTGCCAGGAGGAGGTGGAGTGGAAGGGAGATAGAGTTTCTGTGGCAGTACCATCCCCTACCACCTTCTATGTTGCTGCAGAGCAGTGGCACCGCCTTCCAGCGTGGGCACCCTGCCAGCAACCACTGTGTCCCAGCAGGCGAGGAATAAAGACATGCCAGGAAACCTCATGGTCATTTGTTCGTATTTCTAAAATCCACCCAGACGGCGGCCAGAGGACCAAAAAGGAGGCTACATCTGGAAAAATCTGGGCATGGGGCAACTCGACCAGGGCTTCCGCCTCCAGGCTACTTACTGGGTTGCCATAAACGTTTGCAAATGGAACCCGAGGCCAAAAAGGTGGCGAACCACTGGCTTAAGCGGTGTCAAGGATAGTGGTAACTACCCGGGTGGTGTTTGGGATTCAGCTGGAGCCACTGGATGGACATGACATCGGAGTCCCTCATTGCTGGCTCCATGTGGCCTGGATTCCTCTCAGGATCAGTAAACACTCGGTGAGGTGGCCATGATCTGCAGCTTGCTCCCGGAGTTTCTGCACTTCCTGTCCATTCTTTTGGTTCCTTCCTTCCCCACTAAATCGCCTTCTTTTAAGGACCCAAAAAGGGAGCAGTGGGTGGCATAGCTCCACCCCCCATTAATTTGTGTCCCAATTAGGCTTTCATTTCTGACATACCAAATTTGGCTCATTAGCTGCCTGATCGATGTCTCCTGTTTTTAACTGTGTCATTTCCTCGCTGTCTTTGAATGATGTCAGCTGGGCCTTTTTGTTTGGACTAATTCAGCTTTTCTGTCTCCCCTCGTACCTTTCCCCATCGGTGTGTGTTGTTGTAGGGTGTTGTAACAACCTGTGAACTTTTACAGCCATTTCACACTCAAGCTCACAATGTAGGTCTAGGTGTAGGCCCAGTTGTCACAACACAACCTCACACAGTGATCCAGAGATGGCTCCCACCTGAGGGGAGAGTGCTGCGTTAGGCTGCAACCCGGACAAGAGTATGCCTGGGACCTGCAGAAAAATACCAAAGAGAGAGCTGGAAAATGTTGCCTGGGGTTGCTAGGCAGGAACTTATCTCAGACACATGCTGAGAGCTATCAGTGCTCGTGACACCTAGGGCTCTGGGCTACTGCCTGACGGAGGTGGAGCCAGGCTGGAGGGAGGCACGAAAGGGGCATAGTGCAGCGGCATGTGGAGGATGTATGAGGCTGAGTAGGGACTCTAGAGGGACAGATGGAGCCCAAGAGTAAGGACTGCCCAGGCTCTTTTCCATGGCTCCAGATTGTGGAGGTTTTTTCAAGGGGCATAGCCAGAGCTGGCTTGGTGCCGTGAGAAGAAGTGGAGGGGCACAGGGAAAAGGAAAAGGACCAGGGCAGTGGAAGGAAGTGGCACTAAACAAACACACACTCTGTTGGGAGGAGCTCGCAATGTGCATCTGACCTTGGGACAGCAGGGGCTGTGGGTTGGGATTGAGGGGCACTGGCAGAGCAATGGTGGGGGGGAGGGGAGCACAAGGCAAGGATAGTAGGGGGCTACAGGCCCAGATTCAGGGGCAGCGGCAGAGCTGTGTGTGAGGAGGGCCCATGGCTGGGATAGCAGGGGCTGCAGGCCCGGATTCAGGGCGGAGTACAGGGATCGGTGCCCAGCGAGGATGTTGACAGAGACGGCTCGACATCACTTCTGTTGAGGAATCTCTCACATCACTGCTGTCGTCTCTCTAAGTTGATTTGTTTCCCTTTTTTTTGTTATCCTCCCCAGATTTTTCCCAGCTCCCCACCCCACATGTTCACTTCACTCCAGCCCCTTTGTCAGGCCCTTCCCAGTCCACCACTCATGTTACCATGGCTACTGCTTCATCCTTCACTCCAGTTGCTGACCAAGGTACCGTAAGCTCCTTTTCTGTTTCTTTATGGATTCCCTGCGCCCGCGCCCAGTGGGGAGTGCTGCAGGACATAGCAGAGAATGGCTTCCAAGCCCAGAGACACGTGGGCTGTGTTTAGACTGGCAAGTTTTTCTGCAAAATCAGTTGATTTTGCGGAAAAACTTGCCAGCTGTCTACACTGGCCGCTTGAATTTCCGGAAAAGCACTGACGATCTCCTGTAAAATCATCAGTGCTTTTCCAGAAATACTATGCTGCTCCCGTTCGGGCAAAAGTCTTTTTCCGAAAGACTTTTGCGCAAAAGGGCCAGTGTAAACAGCACAGTAGTGTTTTCTGCAAAAAAGCCCCGATCGCGAAAATGGCGACTGGGGCTTTTTTGCGGAAAAGCGCATCTAGATTGGCCATGGACGCTTTTCCGCAAAAAGTGCTTTTGCGGAAAAGCATCCTGCCAATCTAGACGTGCTTTTCCGAAAATGCTTTTAACGGAAAACTTTTCCGTTAAAAGCATTTCCGGAAAATCATGCCAGTGTAGACGTAGACGTGGACTGTGGCTCCAGCTGCTGGCTAGTACTATCAGGGCTTCCTCGCTGGACTATCCAGGTTCTGCAGCCACCTGCCCAGTCACACTTCAAAGCCAGAACCCACAGGAGTGAAAGGTCCCTCATGGTGGCAAGGAGAAGTGTGATAGCAGAAGAGGCTGGTGGTCCATCTAAATCAGTAGTTTTCAAACTAGGGGTTGCGACCCAGGACTGGGTGGTGGAATGCCAGGCGCTGGGTCTCATTGCTGCAGGGGGATCAGGTGAGCAGTGGGGGTGCTAAGGCAGCTCCTTGCCTGTCCTGCCACCACAGACTGCTCTGCGCCCCAGAAGTGGCTGGCCACAAGCCTGGCTCCTAGATGGGAGGCAGAGAGAATGCACAGGGCTCCGTGCACTGCCCATGGCCTGAGCACTAGCTCTGCACTCCCGTTGGCTGGGAGCCTGCTGCTAGATGCTTCTGAGGTGCAGCAGGGCTGTGGTGCCGGGAGAGGCAGGAAGCTGCCTTAGCACCCCTCAAGGTAAACCCTCCTGCCCCAGCCCTGACCCCCCAAAGCTGGAGCCCCTCCGATGCCCCAAAGTTCTCCTTAGTCCACCCCAGAGCCCACACTCTAGTCAAACTATATTGGGTCCTTCAACAAGTTTCTTCAACTGGGACATGAGAAAAGTTTAAAAACCGCTGCTCTAGTGTGCTAGCCCACCTCCCTGCTGGCCCAGTGAGCCCAGAGGTGCTCTTCCCCATGCAAACACACACCTCTGTGGGAACCATTGTGCGTGGTTGCAGAAAACCCGATGCCCCTTCTGGTCCCAGCTGGGGCACCACCAAAGTATGAGCCCTTAATACGTGTCCCCTAGGTGGTGCCATTGCTTTCGTGCATTGACCCATCTAATCCACATCTGAACTGTGCTCACCTGTTTGCTGCAATACTGTCTCATGCAGGGAGTTCCACAGGTTAACCGCACAATGCAAAACATACCTGGTGTCAGTCTGAAGTGCTGCCTTTTCATTCTGGGCAGCTCAGAGCCCCCCTGGCTCCCTTACCCCTTCCTCTATTTATATCCTCTGCCATCCTGTCTTGTTCTTCTCCATTCCGGACTCACCCCGTTCAGACACCCCCTTCCTTCTCTATGCATTTCCATGGCCCTTCCCTGGAGCATCCATGCTGAGCCAATGGTTCTGGGAGGAAGCAACTAAAACTGAATGAAAAGTTGCCCCTGAAGCCAGGCAGGGGGCGAGCACTGTCCGCCCGAGAGGTGCAGCCCCCTCACACTGCCTTCCCTCCTCCAATGTGAACACCAGATACTGTCCTCTCCGCAGATGCAGGCCCAAGAAGCACCGTGACCCCTGGCACAGACCCTGTTCTCCCTCCCCCAGCACAGACACACCTAACGCTGTCAATAGATGCAAGACACTGACCCCAACCCTCCAGCATAGATCCAAGACACCCCCAGCCCAGCCAGGAGAAACATTCTTCTCCCAGAGCAGAGGGATGAGACACCATTACCCTAATATGGACACAAGACACCCTTCCCCCTCCCCCCCGCCCGCCGCCCAAGTATGGGCATGAGACACCATTGCCCCAGCACGGACATGTGTAGGGCCCTACCACATGCACAGTCTGTTTTGGTCAATAGAATTTAAAAAACCATAATATTCATGGTGGTGTAACCATGGGGGTACTAACCCAAAAAAGGGCTATGAAGGGGATCACAAGGCTGTTGTAAGGGTGTCATGGTACAGCTTGAACCTCCCAAATGCAGGACTCTCCAGCCCGGCAACATCCGTGGTCTGGCAGGGACATGGATGTTGCTGGACCAAAGAGCCCCGGAGGCTGGGAGTGGGAGCCAGCTGGGACCAGGCAGAGGACGGGAGCCCTGGCCCGGACCAGGAACCTCCCCTAGCAGCAGTGGGGCCAGGTACTTGGGGAGTCCTGTCTGGATAACCCTGGGGAATCCCAGTGGCAGCGGGGCTGGCCCTGGCAGAAGGGCTGGCAGCAGTTAGATGCCCCAAGCCAGGAAGCCCCAGGAAACCCCCAGTGGCAGCAGGGCCAGGCAGCAGCCGGGGAAGTTTGGCTGGGGATCCCTGGCAGCAACAGGTGAGCAGCAGGGTGGGGGGCCCAGGACCAGCAGGGAGCATTGACCACCCCTGGTCTGTTAAACTCAGTGGTTTGGGACTGCTCAGGTCCCAAGGGTGCTGGACCAGGGGTCTATTATCATCTGTCTGCAGTTCTGCCTTTGGAGCTGGACAGCTAGTGGGCAGCTGCTGGCTGGGAGCCCAGCTCTGAAGGCAGCACTGCCTGCAGCAGGGGTGCAGACGTAAGGGTGTAACAATACCAAACCGCTCCAGCCTCCCTTCTGTGCTGCTGCTGGCAGCAGTTCTGCCTTCAGAGCTGGGTTCTCAGCCAGCAGCCGCTGCTCTCTAGACACTCAGCCATTGTGGGGATGGTGTTTTATGTCTAGGGCCCTACCAAATTCATGGCCATGAAAAACATGCCGTGGACCGTGAAATCTGGTCTCCCCTACCCCAGCCAGCTTTCTGTGGAGGAGATCAGATTTCACGGTCTAGAGCATATTTTGCATGGCCCTGAATTTGGTAGAGCCCTAGACATGAGACACCTTCCACCCACCTCCCTTGTGCCATGGATGTGCCACCTTGGTCTGGGTTGCGGTGCTGGGAAGGGTGCTCAATGGTGCAACACAGCTGAGCCAGGACCTGGCAGGAGGTCTGATGGGCTCTGCTGCAGTATGAGAGCCAGGCTGGGCAGTACCTGAGGCTTCCCTCTGAGTCATGTGTACCCAGCTCCCTCAGCCCTGTTTTGCCTTTGCTGGCAAGAGACAGGATGGCTGGAATAGAGGGGCCAGAGAGATCTATGGTGGTCACAGTGTTAGAGCGCCTGAGCCTTGACAGAGCCAGGGCAGCAGGTCAGGAGAGAGGGAGCATCTCAGAGCTGTACAGGAACCCAAGACTGGAATAGCAGGGGCTCTGCAGGGCAGGCATAGGGAGGAGAGGGGGTGTCACTCTGACCCTGCACTGGACAGAGCGACTTGGTACTCTGGACCAGGGCCTGGGCAGGGAGGGAAGGAGAGCAGAGGGGGCGAGCTTGGGGAATGGAGGGGACAGAGGTTGGGGTGGGCTTTCACCTCCTGCCCAGCCCCAGCTCTCCAGACGCTGGTCCATGTTCGCAAACACCCCAGCTGTGGTCCATTGCAGAGGCTGGCCCTGAACTGGCTTCCTGTTTTACCTTCTCCCTTGGACCCACTCTCTCCAAATTCCTCCCAGCTTCTTTCTCCTCAGTCTGCATCCAGCCCCGTCCCACTGGAGCAAGAGCATTGTCGACTGCAGCTCCTCTCTGCTTCCGTTGCATTTCCCAGCTCCCTCACAACCCCCTCTTCATCCATCGCATTTCCCTGCAGCCCCTCTCTGCTTCCATAGTATTTCCCAGCTCCCCTGCAGCTCCTCTCTGCATCCATCGCATTTCCCACCTTCCCCACAGCTCCTCTCTGCATCCATTGCATTTCCCAGCTTCCCTGCAACCCCTCTCTGCTTCCATCGCATTTCCCATCTCCCCCGCAGCCCCTCTCTTCTCTCTCCCTCTAATGTTATTTCATTCCTGGTTTTTAGGACCTGGCAGCTGGTGCGAGGGGACCCGGCCATGGGGAAAACTGTGCTGTGTTGGAATGTGCCCTTGTTGCCTTGAGGGTCCATGTAGGGGAGCATGGAGGCAGGCCGGGCAGACACATTGCAACCCCCCACCACCACCACCTCTGGCCTTGCGGGAGTGTCTGTACGAGGCAGGACTTCAGCAGGGCCTGTCAACCTCTCTCTCTTTCTCTCCTCTCTCTCCCCGGCATTGCTCCGTGGATAGACGCCAGCCCGATGTCTTCCTCCTCTGGCACGTACCACGCTGTCATCGGCGGGGTGGTCGCCGTCATTGTCTTTCTGCTGCTCAGCCTGCTCATTGTTCTGGCACACTACCTAATCAGGCACAAAGGTAAGACCCGGCCCCTGCCCACAGCTCATGGGCTGGCCTCTCCGAGCAGGAAGGGAGGAGGCAGCTGTCTTTCTTGCCCGTGGCCTGTAGCCCATTCCTGATCTTGCCCCGCTCAATGCTCTCTGTCCCCTGTCCTTTCAGAGCCCCCCCTGGGGCCAAGCACTCCACACGTGGACCATGTTCTGCTCTCACAGCCTGGGGGTAGCTGAAGTTCCAACCCTGGGGGAAGGTGTCCCCTTTTGCCCCGCAGTACCTCCTGCCTGCTGTACCCAGCCTGGCACAGAGGGAGGCAGATCCCCTGGGCCCTCACTGCCATCCAGACCTGACTGATGTGCTGAGAAACTTCAGCAATTAGCAGCAGATCAAATTAAATCCGCACAGCGCTGCAGGGGGATCTCTGGCAGGTGGTTCTCCCTCCCGTGGGGCTGGCAGCTTGAGCATTACCTCCTGCTGACCACCCAGAGCAGGACTAAGTTCCACCAGACTCTCGTAATCAATCAGCTTCTGCCTGCCTGAGCCCAGGCTGGGGAAGGCTGGCTACCAGACTGCATTCCTCCTTCCCCTGTCACTCTCCAGGACGTCTCTCGCACTAGGGACGTTAACTAATGGTTACCTGTGTAAATGGGTAACCGCTGGAAATTTTAGCAGTTACACAGGGACAAGGGGACAGGTGGGAGCTAGTGCAGCTTTCATGCTGGCTTCCCGCATGTACTGGCTCCCCACTGCCCCCCTCACCCCCACGCTGCTGCCGCTCTATCAGAGGCAGCAGTACAGGGGGGAAGGAGGGGAGGGGCCGGCGGCACTACAGGAGCCAGCACATGCGGGAAGCTGGCTTAAAAGCTGGCTTCCCATGGGCACTGGCTCTTATCCCCCCCACCCCACCGTGCTGCCTCTGATACAGAAGCAGCAAAGAGGGAATGGAGGGTGTGTGTAGTTGTTGGGGTTGACCGAAAAGCCCAGGCTTATCGGTTAATCGTGTAAATGACTACATGCTAACATTCCTATCTCACACCATCTGTGTCTAGTACCATCATGTCATTGTTTTCCATTCATTTCTCAAGGACTCATCCCCCTAAATAACTCTGCATCCCATTCAGCCCTATTCCCGGTCACCTGCAAGTTGCACTCTCCTCTCGGAACTCCTGCAGAGGTTTTTCAAAGGGCATAGATTATCCATCCATCTGTCCACCTCCACACCATCCATCTACCATCCCCCCTCTCTCCCAGCCATGGCATTCTCCCCTCCCTTGACTTTTCATCTGTCCAGCACATACGTGTACGAAACACAGAGAATTAAATGTAACCATCAGCAATAGATACAGACGTGTGACATGCTGGGGTGGGGGGGATAAGAGCCAGTGCCCATGGGAAGCCAGCTTTTAAGCCAGCTTCCCGCATGTGCTGGCTCCTGCAGTGCCACCTGCCCCTGTGCTACTCATCACAGTCATAAAAGAGCTGGAAAAGAAGGAGAACAGCCAAGTGATCACGTTTTCAGATACAAAATTGCTCAAGATTGTTACGTCCAAAGCTGGCAGTGAAGAGCTACAAAGAGAAATCACTAACCTGGCCAACAGAATGGCAGATGATAAGAGCAGAGTAAGTGCTGGCAAAAACGTAAATCACATACAATTGCACGGACAAAAGGACGGGGTCTGTATTGCCTGTTACCACTCGAGAGAGAGATCTTGGCATCATTGTGGAGGGTTCTCTGAAAACAGCCACTCCACAGCTAGGTCTAGATTACTAGGCTTTATCAGAAAAAGCTAAGCAAATTGCACTCCACATTTTGCGTAGCTTTTTCCGATGGCTTTTGTGGAAGAGGCTTTTCCGCCATTTAGCCCAGTCTAGACGGGACCAAATGGCAGAAAAAGCCTCCTTTTTCAGCAGAGCCCTTATGCCTCATGAAACGAGGGATACAGAGCTCCCCAAAAGAATGCGTTTGATCTTCCGCAAAAAAAAGCGAAAGAGCAAACGCGTTCCTTGGACGCGGCGGGGGTTTTGCAGGATACACTTCTACACATAGCGGCTACGTCTACACTGGCATGAATTTCCGAAAATGCTTTTAACGGAAACGTTTTCCGTTAAAAGCATTTTCGGAAAAGTGCATCTAGATTGGCAGGATGCTTTTCCGCAAAAGCACTTTTTGCGGAAAAGCGTCCGTGGCCAATCTAGAAGCGGTTTTCCGCGAAAAAGCCCCGATCGCCTTTTTACACTGGCCCTTTTGCACAAAAATCTTTCAGAAAAAGACTTGCCCAAATGGGAGCAGCATAGTTTTTCCGGAAAAGCGCTGATGCTTTTACATGAGATCATCAGTGCTTTTCCGGAAATTCAAGCGGCCAGTGTAGACAGCTGGCAAGTTTTTCTGGAAAAGCAGATGATTTTCTGGAAAAACTTGCCAGTCTAGACACTGCCAGCCTGCGTGTGGTGGCAGCCAAAAAAGCAAATAGATTTGGAGGAACCATTAGGAAAGGGTTAGATAATAAAACATAAAATACCATAATGTCACTATATAAATCTATATTAAGCCCACCTCTGCACCATGATACTGTGTGCAGGTTTAGTCGCCCCAGCTCAAAAAATAAATTCGAATTGGAAAAAATGCATAAGGTAATAAAAATGATAAGGGAAGCGGAACAGCTTCCATAGGAGGAGAGATTAAAAAGACTGAGACTGTTCATTTTTAAGAGAGATATGATACAGGCATATAAATAATGACTGATGTGGAGAAAATTAATAAGGAAGTGTTTGTTGTTTACTCCTTCACACAACATAGGAACCTGGGATCACCCCATGAAATTAATAGTCAGCAGGTTTAAAGCAAACATAAGGACATACTTTTCTCACAACACACAGTCAACCTGTGGAACTCCTTGCCAGGGGATGTTGTGAAGGCCAAAAGTACAGCAGGATTCAGAAAAGAGCTAGATATGTTCAGAGAGGATAGGTCCATGCCAAACTGGTCAGGGATGCAACCCCCTGTTGTGGGTAACCCTGAGTCTCTGTCAGAGCTAGGATGAGATGACAGGGGATGGATCACTCGATAATTGCCCAAACTGTACATCCCCATGGAAGTGTGTAGCACCAGCCACTGTCAGAGGGCAGGATACTGAGCTAGCTGGACTGATCTGACATTACGGTCGTTATGTGCTTATGACACCAGGACAGCTTCAGAGAGGATGTGTCACGAATCGGCCCGCCGCCTCCCCTTCACCCCTGGCTCCTAAAGGTGGGAGCCGGACAGGCCCGAGTTTACAGCCCTTTGTGGGGCGAAGTGGGGGGTCCGGGCCCACCCTCTCTCCGGACCCCGGCCCTAACGCCAAGAGCGTGACTCTTGGCGGTAGCAGGGGGGTGTGTACCCCAAACACACCTGCTCTTGGGTTTCACGGCCCGCCCTGGGCCGCTTCCACTCGGCGTTACAACCCGGTGCCTCTCTGCTCCTCCCCTCCTATTGTCCCGTGCTCCGTACTCCCTCTCCTCCCAGGGTCTTCGTTCGTGTCCTTCCCCCTCTTGGTGTCCGGTCCCCCCCCCCTTTATATCGTCCTCCCTCTCTCCCTCATTCCCAGGCTCTCCCCACTTCCGGGTTTTCCTCCCGGCCCTGTCCGCACGCGCCCGTAACATCAGCGTCACTCTCGGGCGTACACTGATGACGTGCCTCTCCCTCGGCGCCCGGCATTTGTGGCGCCGCTCGAGCTGTGGCCGCGGACCCTTCTCCCTGGCCCGTGCCTTGCGCAGCTGGTGAGTGGCGGGGTTGCTTCACCCCGTCACAGGATGTGTATGTTGGAAACAGTCTCCTCCTCAGACTCTTTGGACCTAGGTGCACTCCCAGCCGGTGTAAGGGGGTCGGAGTTGGTACCACTCAATACTGAGGAGTCAGGTGTTGGAAGTTCATGTGGGGTGGAGGCTTCTTTGCGTTCCGCTGTCTTCCACCCTTTGGCTAGGTGCTATCCTGGCCCCTTCAGCTGTCACCTCACCCACTTCCAACCCTTCGGCTATCATTATTGGAATGGCTGTAGCATCCAGCACCCCCAGCAGCTGGGGTGGTGATGGGTTGTATGCGGCACAGACCCAGAGGTATCCCTGGGCCCTGCCCTGAAGGTCCCACCCGCTGCCCGACTCATAGCTGATGAGTGAGGTTGCTTCAGCCCGGAAGGTGCTGACAGAAGTAAGGTGCCCACTGAGGGACTGGGAGGGAGTAGAGATCACACAGGCTCAGCCTCACCTCCTGACCCAGACGCCAGGCTCCAGGCTGTACCTAGACACAGGGCTCTCAGCACAAGCGCCGTGAGTGCAGCTGGCCGGGAACTACCCCCTGGAATGATTTTCTGATGCCCTGTTTGCAAAATTGCAGTTTTGGGTGGGAAAACTGAAATGCAGAACCCTGGCCACTCACCTGCAGGACAGGTAGAATTGACAAGAGCCTTCTAGGCAGTTCCCGGTCAGCGGCAAACCTCCGGTTTGGTTCCCCATCCGCAGAGTTGTTTCCATTTCTGCCCATGCAAACTATCAAGGTTTCTGTCTTCTGCTAACGCCCCGGGGGAATATTTTCTGAAACCTCACCATTTTCAGCAGGATGGAAATTCCATCTTCCGGCAGGGAGCTCCTGCCCAGAATC
This sequence comes from Pelodiscus sinensis, assembly GCF_052426305.1. Taxonomy (NCBI): domain Eukaryota; kingdom Metazoa; phylum Chordata; order Testudines; family Trionychidae; genus Pelodiscus; species Pelodiscus sinensis. The sequence goes on along the minus strand of NC_143073.1, from coordinate 12,834,229 downwards.
CCCTGGGAGCCTTGCCTGCCACCTGGTCCCTCTCCCAGGAGGTTCTGAGAGACCTCAGCAGCCACCCAAACCATGACTCACGTGATGAATGAGCCTTCTCTCTGCCCAGGTACCTACCTGACACATGAGGCCAAGGGATCAGACGATGCCCCAGATGCCGACACTGCCATCATCAATGCGGAGGGAGGCCAGGCCAGCGGTGATGACAAAAAGGAATATTTCATCTAGGGGCGCAGGGTGGAGAGAAGAGAAATGGAACCAACCAACCTAGATGGAAATGGACACCGGACCACAAACCCAACTCAACCCAACAGATTTTCTCTCGTGCCCTGGATGGATGGACGAACAGAGGGACGGCGGGACAGAGACCAGAGAGTGACCGGCTTGATTCATGATGCTTCTTCTCGAACTTGTATAAAACGTTATTACTAAAAACATTGAAAGCCCCACCCCCGTTCGCTTGCTTGTACCTTCCTAGCCGCGACCAACACTCGCACTAAACACACAGACAAGCCAGTGAGTGACACTTTCCTTCTTTCCTTTGGCCCCTTTGCTTTGGTTCTGTGGATGCTCTTTGCTTTGGTTCCTCGGGTTGGAATGTCAGGGTGGGGTCGGTGTCGTTCTTTCCGTTGCTTCTTTCCATTTTTTGGTTCCTTTGACGTCCAAGGATAAAATCAGCCATCCCAGTGGCTGCCTGCTGCCATGGGCCAGGGCGGCCTGGGATCCCTTTCCGTTGCTAACATTTCCCACCCGAGAGCCGGGGACCACAGTTCCATAGTGTTCCCCCGCCCTTGGCTCCTGCATGATGCTCTGAGCCCGACCCGTGGGAACGGCCCTAGGCTGAGTGCCGGGGAGTCTGTCTCCACCCCACTGAATCAAACAAGCCCTGAGCACCCCAGGGGATGTCCAGCGAGAGCGAAGAGACAGGGGAGCCCGCGTCAGCAGGAGGCAATGTCAGTGTCTCTGTGAGCCCGGCACACCCAGCCCGCTGGGGTCCGGCGTTGATTTTATCCTTGGAGGATGTGTCTGAAAATGTGAATTTGGGAGGAGAACTGTCCTGTGTGATACATGTCCAGAGGGGAGCCAGCTGCCACGGTGGGAGCCACGTGTGGGCTCCAGTCCCCACTGATGCCCAACGAGAGAGATTCAAATGCCGCAAGGCGAGTGTGCACCCAGGCCCCCAGCCAGGGGGTGTGGCAGGTGTACGGACGTAATTCCAAGAAAGGCTGTAATGTCTCTGATGGCAGCCGTGACCATAACCCATCTGTTGAGATTCTCAGCGCAAGGAATCCACCCTTGCGTCTCTTCCCTGTGCCCGGAAATGATGGGCAGAGAGAGGCCCTGGCAAGCCAGGTGATGGAGAGGGCGTGTTCTCGGCCTCCATGCTGCTGTCATGCCTTCCCTGCTCTCTGATTGGTTGACCTGCCCCATCACCTGGGCCCGGGGAGCATTTGGAAATAGAAACTTGCCGTGACCGCAGGTGACTTGGCCACGGGGTGTCTCTCTTCTAGGCCACGATTAGCTGAGCAGCCTCATTCCCACAAAGCATCCGCCCCGAATCGGAACCGTGACAGCTCTGAACTGGCGCAGCCGCACCCGACAGATGGCCGGGAACCCACCCAGAGCCAGGGGAGGGAATGAGCCTCATGGCAAACTGCCCAGGGTCCCTTCAGGGAAGTGTGCTCCGGGGCTGAGCTGCACATGGTGGGGTACAGAGTAAATTTTGCTCATCAGACTTCTCAGCCCACTCACCAGAGCCATGGCTCTGCTCCCTCTGGAGCCTGCCTGGTCCTCCCCGGCTGTCACCATCTTTGAAGAGCACTCACCCTTCCTCAAAGTAGAACCCCCACTCCAGCCCTCAAGATGGGCTCACTGAGCCAGCCTGGGAAGTGGGTGTAAGGCTCAGGCAGTGACGGGCTCAGCTATTGTAGCTGCGCTGGTGTCTCTCAGGTTCCCCACTGTGGCCAACTCCCATGATTTGATCAGGCGTCGTCTGAGATGTGGTGTTTTCTCTCAGCGCCTCAGCTCCTGGAGTCCTGGGACTATCTGAGCTGCTCCACTTTCATTTGTGAAAAGTACTTTTCCAGCCCTCGGGGTTGGGGGGAAAGCTGGGAAAGGGGACAGGAATGTGGCCTACAGGCTGCAATAGAAGACAGGAAATCCCTTCCCCCGGCAGATTTAGCATTTCTGAAAATCTCACAAGTCACCGGCCGGTCTCAGGATGCCAGGGAGCCTGGCTCATGGCTCTAGAGCATGTGAGGTTGAGGCTGGGTCTTGGCCCCTGCGATAGGCCAAGGAAGCACAGCACCTGCCGGCTGAATGTATGAGATGGTGACCACGCTACCTGAGAGCCCCCACCCCGGGACATAAGGGCTGGCTGTTGGCATTACCTGGCCCCTCCCCAGGGGAGGCTGCAATTCTCAGTGGTGAGTGGCTGGGGGGGGAGAACCCTGCAGGGACTAGTGGTGGCTGCTGTTCCTTCCAACAGAGTCACAACTGCACAAGGGGCCTAGCAAGGGTCAAAGCTCCGTGGCAGGCAGAGACTGGACACAAGTGCTGACTGAAGCCGTCTCGCCCCAGGGGAGCAGGGAACTAGAGCCTGGACCCCCAACCCCCAATGCTCAGGGCTTCAATAAATGCCCAGAAGGTTTCTCTTCCCTGTCACAGACCCAAGCCAGCCCCACCCCGTGCACACAGAGCCAGTGCCCATATGCGGCTCCCCTTATGTACTCAACACCAGCCTCACAAGCTGGGCTGAGCCGCAGAGCCAGGCCTCAGGCTGGGATACAACCTTCTATAGCTAGGAACAGGCCCGGCTCACTCCACTCAGCAGAGCTAGGCCTCGGCTCCTGGCCCCTCAGGTCCCAAGTGGCAGGCCTCAGCTGTGGGCTCCACGGGGACCAGGCCCACGAGGGTCCAGGCCCATCTACACAGGTTCCGGGCCCACGAGGGCTTGTCATGCATCTGTCCTCGTCACTCCAGCTACCTTGGGGAATCTCCAGGCCCTCCTGCAGTAGCCAGGCAGGGTCCTTGCTAAACCCCTGGAATGTGACTGAAAATCCATGTGCTCCCTGGGCTCCTGATGGGCCTCAGCTTGGCTGGGACCCTAACAGGTCTGGACGCCCTGGGCTTCCAATGTGGTTAAGATGGGCCTCCAGAGCCTAACAAAGGGCACTATCCCACCGGCATGGAGAGGTGTAAGCAGCATCCTCCCCAGGAAGTGCATGTGAAGTGAAGCATCCCTCAATGTAAGGCAAGATCGTCTCCTGCCCAGGGGGTTTATGCAGGTCCCACCCCCTGGGGCATGGCTGTTGTAAGGTGTTGCATGCCTTGTAAACATAGGGCTGGCATTTCTCAAGCCCCTGAGATGTGGGACCAAGTGGAGGCCAGCTGTGGGAATGGCAAGGAAATGGTAGGCCCCACCTCTCTAGTGGGAAAGTCTGAGTTTCCCCTCATGCTGGGTGTGTGGGAGGCAGTGGCTACAGCCTTCTAGTGGCTGTGAGACTGATGAGTCACACAAGTTCTTGCTGGGTGAGTGTGGGAGTTCCAGGGTACATCACCACCACAGTGAGAGTTAGGGAATTAACTGTGTCTCAGGTGTGTGCAAGTGACAGGATGCAGTATATCTTGCATGTATGGGAGTGCCAGGATACATCAAGTTTCAAGTGTACAGGACTGATGGGCTACACTATGTTTAGAGTGTGTAGGGCTGATGGGATGCATCATGTCTTGAGTGTGTAGTAGTGACAAGATATACAATGTCTTGAGCATATAGCAGTGGTGAGATACACTGGGTTTTGAGTGTGTAGGAGTGATGGGATACACTAGCTTTCAAGTGTGTAGGGCTGATAGCATACATAGTGTCTTGAGTGTGTAGGATTGATGGGATACACCATGTCTCAAGTGTGTAGGATTGACAGGATACACCGTGTCGCCGGTGGGTAGCACTCATGGGATACACTGTGTCTCGATTGTGTAGGATTGACAGCATACAGCGTGTCGCTGGTGTGTAGGATTGATGGGATATACCATGTCTCAATCATGTGGGAGTGATGGGATACGCCAAGTCTCAAGTGTATAGGAATGATGAGATGTATCATGTCGCAAGTGTATATACGGGAGGTGAGATATGCTATGTCTCAAGAGTGTAAGGGTGATTGGATATACCATGTCTCCAGTGCGTGGGAGTGACAGACTATACTGTATCTTGTGTACAAGGGAGTGACCGATACTCCTCTTCTGGGAATTAGTGGTAGGAGTTCTGGGTTCGGCCAGGTTATCTCACATGCTGTTAAACAGTCACTTGTGGGTTGAGATTTGGGGGTTTGTGATTCCCTTATTAAAGCCATTGAACCTCGTATAAAACACAGTGAGGGGAAACACTGAAAGCACTGACCTCAGAGCATGAGTTTAAAAAGCCCCTTTATTCTCTTTCCATTTATGCACACAAAGTTGTTTAATGGGAAAGGTCCTTCTCTGAGAGACCTTTTGATCAGTGTGGGGTGTCACCTTGCCCTTGGGGATGGGCAGGCTGGGGAGGGGGAGAAGAGGTGGCCAGACGGTTCTCTCTCAATTGCTCTCCATCGCATTTTCATTTTTGGAAGAGTCAGTATTATTCTTGAGAGGAAACATTTAATCACGTGATCAATGCAGCAAAGTCTGCCCGAATCTGTAGAGAGCCTGAAATCACCGTGCTGAGGTGTGAACTGTCCCTTTCATTTCAGTGGTTGTAACTCTGATGCCAGTAATGATGCATAAATGTTCCAAGTGTGTGTGAATGGAGGGAGCTGATTCTATTCTGAAGATCTTTAACATCCAATATTGAACAGAAATCATTCCTTAAAATAAAACTGTAAGGACATGATTAACAATACAATTTCATTTTGTTTCATTACAAATCTAAAAGCTGGGCAGTGCTTTTAACTCATGATGGGCTGCGGAGGGGAGACAAGTTATTTCATTTTTCTGGGGGTGGCAGGGAAGGGTTCAGCTTTCCAAAGTTTGGGAAATGCTGTTTCAGTATGAAATCAATGTATTTCTGGAGTGAAAAGGGAAATGGTTAGTTAGTAACTCGTGGGTTGCTTAAGAAAGAAAGAAAGAAAGAAAGAAAGAAAGAAAGAAAGAAAGAAAGAAAGAAAGAAAGAAAGAAAGAAAGAAAGAAAGAAAGAAAGAAAGAAAGAGGATACATCTGTGTTTCTGTGTTTGCACATGCAGCGTATCTGCTGAAAAGTCACTGGTACAGCCCAGTTTCTCTCCTCTCTCCAAGACATTGCAAACTTCCATCCAAATTGGACTCTTAAGTTATTAAGCCAGATGCTAATTGGTGTAAGTGGACATTGTTTATTTTAAAGGTGCTGTGCTGATTGACCTCAGCAAGGGATCTGGCCCCTTGCTTTAGCTTGTCTCACTGATCACTCTAATGTCACATTGATAGATGCTGGGCTGCCAATTATGCCAGACTCTTGCTACACAGAAGGTGAAGAAAAAAAAAAAAAGATGGGACAGAGGAAGGAATAAGGTGAGGAAGGAAAATGATGCAGGTGACTAGGGGTGGCGCGAGATGGGTCCCTGGGCTTGTCAGAACTCAGCCGAGCATGACGGACGTGGTGATATCTCTTCACCTGGTCAGCACCTTTCAGGATCGGTGCAAAGGCATCCAGACAGATTCCAGGGCTCAGAGATGCTGGAGGCAGTGATGGGGACACACATTATACCCCCTCTTCAGCCAGTTGGCTCCTTTGAGGTATCCAGGCTGAAGCACAGGCAGCCAAGCTAACTGCTCATTAGCTAAAGAGAAATGTTTTTGCTGATTGTTGTTCAGCCTCTGAGCCCTTTTGCAGGGGGCAGGGTGGTGCTTTAAATAAGTTGCCAAGAGACCTCCCCTGTGCTCCCTGTGTCTATGTCCCAGAAGGAGTGGCTGCCCAAGCCCATCTGAATTAACCAGGGTCAGAGGATGAACATGTCTTGTCATTATAATGGAATTTTGGTTTGTTGCCAGAGCAATTCTGGGACCTGCCCAATACATTTTGACAACCCACGGTGAGTTCTTGTCACTAAAGAAATTCACTGCCGTCTGTCTCTTTGTCTCCAACTTACACTGCTTTATAGAATAGGCTGAACTGAACTTTAGTTCCCTTTCTTCCATGGAAGTGACAGTACACCATGTCTTGAGTGCCCTGTATCGTGTGTGTGCCGGAGTGACAGGATACACCATATCTCATGTGTGCAGAGTAATGGGATACACTGTGTCTCTTGTGTGTGGGAGTGATAGGATACACCATGGCTCATGTGTGCAAGAATGACAAGTGTCTTGTGTGGGAGAGAGTGACAGGATATACCATGTCTTGAGTGTGTGGGGCGTATGCTGTTTCTGACTATGCAGGAATGACAGAATATACCATCTCTCAACTGTGCAGGAGTGGTGGGATACACCATTTCTCATGCAGGCATGATAGGATATGCCATGTCTCAGCTGTGCAGGAGTGCAGGGATGCACTGTGTCTCGTGTGGGAGCGATGGAATACACCATATTTTATGTGTGGGATACACTACATCTTGTGAGCAAGAGTGATGGGACACACTGTATCTCGTGTGCAGGAGTGACTGGATACACCATATCTTGTGTGCAGGAGTGTCGGGATGCACCATATCTGGTGTGCAGGAGTGTTGGGATACACCATATCTGGTGCACAGGAGTGTTGGGATACACCATATCTGGTGTGGAGGAGTAACAGGATAAACCATGTCTTCAATATGGAGGGGTGATTAAATTTCCCATGCCTGGTAAATGGATTCCACGGGAAGTCCCCCAGGCAGGTAGCTCCTGCGGGGGAGAGTGTCACTGCCTGCCCTGGCTTCCCTGGACTGAGGAGTCTACTGTTCAAACGACTTGCAAACATAGACCCTACTGACGGTGACTCTGCTTGAGGGACTGATCAGCATGACACTGTATCCCTCCCACCTGTCACCTGGTGAGATGGGAGCTCAGTTAGGGTATGTCTACACTACAAAGTTAGTTTGAACTAACGGACGTTAGTTCGAACTAACTTTCATAGGTGCTACACTAGCGCTCCGCTACTTCGAATTTAATTCGAACTAGCGGAGCGCTTAGTTCGAACTAGGAAAACCTCATTTTACAAGGATTAAGACTAGTTCTAACTAGGTAGTTGGAATTAAAGGGTGTGTAGCCCCTTCATTCGAACTAGTGGGAGGCTAGCCCTCCCCAGGTTTTCCTGGTGGCCACTCTGGCCAACACCAGGGAAAGTCGTCTGCCCCCCTCCCGGTCCTGGACCCCTTAAAGTGGCATGGGCTGGCTACGGTGCCCGTGCCAGGTACAAGCCTGCCAGCACCCAGCCAGCAGACCCTGCACCTGGCACGGATCGAGCCACCCACTCGATGCCCCCCAGCCCTCCCCCTCTTCCCGGGACCAGGCTAGCAGCTCCCGGGAGCTTGCCCAGGACCGCAAGAGGCGGGCACCCGCCTGGGCTAGTGCAGACATCGTGGACCTCGTCCACGATCTCTTCACTAGGCACAGGAAAGTGGCCGTCTAGGGCAGGAGAGCTGCCAGACTGGCCACCCAGGAGCAGGTGTGCAAGAGAATCAAGGGGGTCCACTGAGACCCCCGACCCTGAGCCCTGAGTTTACAATGGCCATCCTGGGTCAGACCAAAGGTCCATCTAGCCCAGTAGCCTGTCTGCCGACAGCGGCCAACCCTAGGGACCCTGGAGGGGATGGACCGAAGACAGTGACCAAGCCATTTGTCTCGTGCCATCCCTCTCCAGCCTTCCACAAACCTTGGGCAGGGACACCACTCCTACCCCCTGGCTAATAGCACTCCATGGACCCAACCTCCATGACTTGATCTCACTTCCCTTTAAACTCTGTTCTAGTTGTAGCCTTCACAGCCTCCTGCAGCAAGGAGTTCCACAGGTTGACTCTTTGCTTTGTGAAGAACAACTTTCTGTTACTAGTTTGAAGCCCGCTACCCATTCCTTTCCTTTGGTGTCCTCTAGTCCTTCTTTATGGGAACTAATGAAGAACTTTTCTGTATGCACCCTCTCCATGCAACTCCTGTTTTTAGAGACCTCTATCCTGTCCCCCCTCCGTCTCCTCTTTTCTAAGCTGAAAAGTCCCAGTCTCTTTAGCCTCTCTTCATATGGGACCTGTTCCCAACCCCGATCATTTTAGTTGCCCTCCCCTCTCCCAGCCTCTCTCTTCTCCTCTCCCACCTCCTTTTCCCAGTCTCCCCCAGTTTTGTTCAATAAAGACAGATTCCATTTTGGAAGACACGTTATCTTCATTTTGTACATCAAGAAGAGGGGCTAGGGAAGGGGAAGTGGAAGGAGGTGAGGGAGGAATGGGGCACGAGCCCCCGATGGGGAGGACTGGGCTGGCTCTGCGGGCTTCTGGGGGTGGAAGCTCTCCTGCAGCCCCCCAATTGCCCCCTCTCCCCAGATGGCAGCCTGCAGCAAGTGCAGCCGGTCTGATGGCCGAGTGCTGTGATGTGCCCAGTGTGGGTACTCCGGGCACTCCAAGCCAGGACTGCTTTGCAAGTGGGGTACCCCTTAGAACTGTGTGTCCGGGGTGGGGGTCGGGACCCTTTAAGCACAGCCCTCGGCTAGCCTGAGACAGCATCTCCACGCTCTAAGTCCTCCTCTGATGCCCTGCCGGCACTGCTTCCGGCCATCCTTAAGCCTGGTTCAGGGTCCACTTAATGTGGACATGCTAGTTCGAATTAGCAAAACGCTAATTCGAACTAGTTTTTTAGTCTGGATCCGTTAGTTTGAATTAGCTTAGTTCGAATTAACTAATTCGAACTAAGTTCGAATTAATGTTGTAGTGTAGACGTACCCTCAGTGACTCCCCAGAGAAAGGCATCTCCCACCAGGGGTTCTCCTGAGAGTCATCGTTGCTGATCAGTGACTCTCATAAACTCATAGTGGCAGAGTTTAAGGCCAGAAGGGCCAACCAGATCATCTAGTCTGAGCTGTGTGCCCCAGGCCGCCAACCCCACCCTGCCCCCGCACACTAACCCACAACCAAAGTATCCCAGCCCCCAGGAGACTCAGCTGTCCCATGCCACACACAGAGGAAAGGAGGGACTGAAGCCCCTCAAGGGTGGGGAAATGACTGAGAACTACTCAGACAATCCTGGCACCCGCACTGCTGAGGAAGGCAAAACCCCCAAAGTCACTGCCAATCTGACCTGGAGGGGCGGGGTAAATTCCTGCCTGACCCCACATATGGTGATGAGATAGCACCTGAGCAGGTGAGCAAGAACCAGCCAGCTGAGCACCTGAGCGAGAGAGACAGCTCAGTGCCAGCTCAGAGCCCTGGACCTCCCCCATCTCCAGCCGGGGCTGTTCCAATGCTTCAGAGGAAGGAGAGTCAAACAATGCAACAACAGCTCTGCAGAATACAGCTTGGGGCGGGGGGGCGGGGGGAGGTTAGCACCATAAAAGATAAACCAGAAGGAGCCCCTGGGGGCTGCCAAACTCTGCCCCCCACCACTACCACATGCACGTAATCCCACTCTGCTTTGTCCAGTTCTCTGCTGACATGGTTTCAATTGGTCCCACAGCTCCTACAGGAACAGGGCTCCAGCTTCACCCCTCTGGTCATTTCCAGGCTGAATTTGTCCATGGCCAGCACAGTGTGCCAGCTTAAAGAGCCCTTCCCTATTCCTGGTGCTTATCCCCTGGGTGGATTTAGAGAGAGCGCAACCAGAGCCCCTCTCGGCTGCTTTGTGCTACACCGAGCAAGCTAAGCTCTCCCAGTTTGCTTACCTAAGAGCCCCCATTTCCCTGAGCATCCCATGAGCTATTCCAGGTTGAACTTGGGAGAGCAGAATGCACGCAGTGTTCCAGATGAGAGCTTACCAGTGCCTTGTGGTTAGCACTAATATTTCTCTATCTCTACTGGGAATGCCTTGCCCCATGCAGCCTGGAATTGCATCCATCTTTTTCACAGCTGTATCCGTTAGTGGCTCATGGTCATCCAGTCATCAGCCCACACAGCCAAGACTCTGACCTCCTCTGCTGGAAATGAGGGTTGTTGCAGAAATTCTTCTTCTTAGACTCTTCAGTGCATGACCTTGCATTTTGCACGATTCCGTTTCAGCAGTTTCTGTCACTCCCATCTTCAAGACCATCCAGATCTTCCTATATAATTGTCCGACCCTCCTCTGTATTTACACTACCTCCCAAATTTTGTATCATCAGCAAATGTCATTAGCATCCTCCTACTTTCTGAGCCAAAGTCATTAATACAAGTAAGATTGGTCCCAAGACTTAGCCTTGCAAAATTCCACTAGTAACCTCCCTCCAGACCAATAATCCACCTTTTGGCAAAACCATCGCCTTCTCCTTTTTACCGAGTTTCTTAGCCCGCTGCCAATGCTTGTGTTGATCTGCATCTTCCCGAAACTAAATACTAATTTCCTATGGGTGTGTCTAGACTACATGCCTCCTTCGACGGAGGCATGTAGATTAGCCAGATCGGAAGAGGGAAATGAAGCCGCGATTAAAATAATCGCGGCTTCATTTAAATTTAAATGGCTGCCCCGATCTGCCGATCAGCAGTTTGTCGGCAGATCGGGGGAGTCTGGACGCGATGCCCCGACAAAGAAGCCTTTCTTCATCGACACAGGTAAGCCTCGTGAAACCAGGTTTACCTGTGTCGATGAAGAAAGGCTTCTTTGTCGGGGCATCGCGTCCAGACTCCCCCGATCTGCCGACAAACAGCTGATCGGCAGATCGGGGCAGCCATTTAAATTTAAATGAAGCCGCGATTATTTTAATCGCGGCTTCATTTCCCTCTTCCGATCTGGCTAATCTACATGCCTCCGTCGAAGGAGGCATGTAGTCTAGACACACCCTATGTGATATCATGTCAACTGCTTTACTGAAGTCTAAGAATATCAGACATGCTGCACGTCCTTTGTCTGAGAAAATCAGTTGTGTTCTCAAAGGAGAAAGTCAGGTTCTTCTGACAGGATCTACTTTTGGGGATCCCTTTTTCCCACGCTGTCCCCCCTATTTTTTACCTCCATGAAGTTTAATTATTCTTTCCTCTACAGCTTTGCATGCTCCAATGGTCCCACTGAAATGTCTGTAACTGCCCAGTTCCCTTTTTTCCCTTTCTTAAGCATAGGTATTCTCCAGTCACATGGTACTGCCCCCAAACAGCTAGATGTATTCAAAATCCTTGCTTCTGCACTGACAGTCTTGTGCCATTTCTTTTAGTGTTCTGGGAGGGAAGTTATCTGAGTCCCCCCTCCCACCATTTGAGCACCTTCCGCTCTTTGTGTTTTATGCCAATCCAGTCATGGAAATTTCCATTTCTAGACACTTATTTCCATCTGACTTCACACACATGTTCCCTATTATCATCCTCAGTGAAAACAAAGGCAAACTTATTATTTCGTTTTGGGGGCATTCCTCGATTGCCTGTAATCTCCTTCCAATGTATTCTGCATCGCAGCCCAGCCTCATCCTTCCTTAGTCTATTTATATAGCTAAACCAGAAATCTCTTATTTATTTTAACTTCCATGGCAAGAGCTGTTTCTGCTTGGTTTTTCACCATTCTCTTTAGTCCTACCTTTATTTCTAACCTCTGCCAGGTTGGTTTCCTTGCTGAGCCAGCCCAGCCTCATTTGTAAGCTCTCTGCTTGCCCCTGCTAACCTTTTTGAGGTGACTGTTCATCCAACTGAGGCTGGAGTCTTTCCCTGCAAGTTTTCTCCCTTGGCTTGAGATGCAAATTGCAGGTTGTTTTTGTACAGCTGATTTGGAGAAATTCCAAACCTCTTCTTGCATTGAAGTGCTTGAGCCTGTCTCTGGTCTGCTTAATTTCCTAGAATCTGCCCTTTGGCTATCACATCCCACGGCGGATGACCTGGTTTCATTTCATTTCAACGGAATCAACACGTGATCACTCAGTCCAAGGTCAAGTCCTACCACTGGCTTGTCTATGCGATCCTCCCTGCTTCCCAACATCAGGTCTGAAAGTGCCTCCCCTCGTGGTGGTTCAGAGACCGTTTTAGGAAGAAACCTGTCATCTGGCACCTCCAGGAAGAGCCAGAACTTACCCGTATTAGTATCATTTATTCTCCAATCTGTCCCTGGGAAGTTAAAGTCTCCCATTCTTAGAGCCCTGCACGGGCACAAAATTTGTATCTGTATCCGCATTCATATCCACAAAAATGAGAGTTGGATGTAAAGCAGGTATCCACAAATTTGCAGGGTTCTAGATACTGTGTCAGTATCTGCAAAAACGAGCTGCAGATATCAGGCATCCATATCCACGGGTGTGGATATTAAGCGGGTATCTGTGCATTTGCAGGGCAAATGATACGATGGAGCGAATGGGGTCTCTATGGTGTATGTCACCCCCCCTCTCCCCAAGAGTGCAGGCAAGTGGACATCACCTGTGTGCCTGGCGCCAGCTCACTGTTGCACTGAACAATCAACATCTGAGGCCTACGTTTGTACCCATCCAGACCAGCCCACCAGCCGACCCAGCCCTGCTCCTTGCTGCTAAGCCCTGTGTAGCCCCACATGGAGCACAAGGCCTCATTGCCCGTTGAGTGCCCTGGGCAGTGCGCGCATTTTGGCAGGTGCAGGGAGGGATGGGGAAGGCAGCAGCAGCCAGGGGGCTGGGAAAACAGTGGGGACCAAGTAGGACAGGAAGCGAGTACTAGGGGAAGAGGTACCGATGGGTGGCAGCCGGGGGGAGGGTGCTGGAGGTTGTTATGGGCAGTAGGACCCCACTAGGAGAGGTAGGGTCACACTCCCCCTTTGGGCCCATCCCCCATTCTGTGCCCCCCAACCCCTTTACCTCCCAGACAGCTGCCTCCTCCTTCTCCCGGACTCCCCGTGCCAGCAGGGGGATGGGTGGCAGGAGGTTGCTGTTGTAGCCAGAAGGGCACTGCAGGCCACACTTGCTGGGTGCCTGAGATCCCTGTGTGGGCGATGCCATCACATGCCATGTGCCATGTCAAAGGCTGGGTGTGTGACCTTCCCTCCCGCCCCAGCCCGGCCAACCTGCACTTCCCATGGGTCTCCCAGCCTGGCAAGATACCTCCTGGGTCCCCTGTCTGACCAGCCAGGGCCTCCCCGGTCCCCACCAGCCTGCCCAGCCCAGCCAGCCAGGGCCTGCCTTGAAACTCCCCCTGCAACAAGCCAGAGCCTCCCACACATCCCACCTCACCCCCAGCCTGGCTAACCAACACTTCCGCTGTGTCTGACCAGCCAGCGCCTGCCCCTGAGTTCCCAGTCTGCCAGCCAGGAACTCCCCTGCCCCCTGTCCAGCCAGGGCCAGCACAGCACAGCCAATTAAGGCCTATAGGAATTCCCCTATATCCCCCAGCCTGGGTTTTTCCTGCGACCCCCCCAGCCCAGCCCAGCCCGCCAGCATCTCCCCTGGGACCCGCAGCCTGGACCTCCCGTGTCCCTGTCTGACCAGCCAGGGTCTCCCTTGCCTCCCTCCAGCCCATCCCAGCCAACCCAAGCCTCCCAACCCGGCCAGCCAGGGACTTCCCTGCCCCCACCCCAACAGCCAGCCAGGGTCTCCCTTGGTCAGACTCGGAGGCCTGAGGAAATCCATTCCTTGCCCAGACGTTGGTGAGTCCCCCTCCCCCAGAGAGTGAGTGCAAATGCCCATCCGGGCCTGCGCGAGGGCTGGCGATAGGTGAGAATGGGACATCTCTGTCGCCACAGCCGCCCAGTAACTCACATGCCCCCCCCCATAACCCCCCGCCCAGCAACTCCTGCTGCCCCGTCAGGCCCCCAGCCTTGCACTGGCAGGTTTGGTCCCTGAGGCCTGTGCCACAGCTCACAAGGCCACTGAAAGTCCTGCCGTGAGGGTGAGGCAGTGGCAGAGGGGGAAATGTGGGCACCAAAGGAGGCCAGACCTGGCCCCACAGCTGCTTCCTCACTGAGGGTATGTCTACACTACCACCCTAGTTCGAACAAGGGTGGTAATGTAGGCAACCGGAGTTGCAAATGAAGCCCGGGATTTGAATTTCCTGGGCTTCATTTGCATAAAGCCGGGCGCCGCCATTTTTAAATGTTCACGAGGAGTAACGGTAGTTCGAATAGGAAGCCTAGTCCGAACTACCTAGTCCGTGCCGCATGTAGCCGCGAGGCACGGAGTCCGCACTAGCGGACATTTAAAAATGGCGGCGCCCGGCAAGATGCAAATGAAGCCCGGGAAATTCAAATCCCGGGCTTCATTTGCAACTCCGGTTGCCTACATTACCACCCTAGTTCGAAATAGGGTGGTAGTGTAGACATACCCTGAGACCCTGGCCTGCAAAGCTCCAAGCAGCCAAGTCTCCTGTGCCTCACCAGGGTGCCATGTACCAGGCTACAGCAAGCCCCTGGATCTGCACCCGCCAATGAGCCAGGCCTGTGCTGCCCAGATGAGCCTGATTTTTCACCCCCTCTCCCTCCAAACAACCAGCCTTCACCCTGGGGGAAGGTTGGCTGTTTGGAGGCCTAGGGGGTGCCGCACCCCTAAACCTGCTGGAACCTGTCTCAGCCCAGGGGGCTTTGCTGTGTGGCCCCGCAGGGGAGAGAGGCCTTCAGCAGCCTGGGCGGCGTTAGTGGGGCAACAATTGGGGAACACGAAGGCGAGGGGAAGGTTAACTCGGACTCCGGGGGCAGGGCTTTCTCCAGCAGGCCCAGGACAGAGCTCTGAGGAGATGAGGTGGGCCCTGCTTGCCAGGGCCCAGAAAGGAAGCAAGGGGGGCCTGGCCATTGGTCAGGCCTTAGGCTGCTGGGGTTGGGACAGGGCTGAGGGAACTCCCAGTCCCAAGCTCCTGCCTGCTGGGCCAGCAGGGATGTTGTGAGCAGGGTGGGGCTGGGCTCAGAGCTCTGTTCCCCTTTGCAGTTCCCTGTGGCCTTAGCCAAAGTGCCCTCCAGCTCCGCTGGCTGCAGAAAGGGAGTGGCTGCTGTCACCAGGCATGGCCAGGCAGGCCAGCGTGGATAGGGGGCATGGTGGGGATGCAGGCCTGGGCTCTGCTGCCTGTTCTTAGCATGGGGGGCAGGGCAGGAGGGGGGCAGGAGCTGAGGAGTCAGGGAAGTTCATGGTACAGGAGGGGGAGGGTGGAAGGACACCTGCCAAGGCGGTGCCCAGTTTGGAAAGAGCTGTGTAAAGTGGCAGCTCCCAGGATGTACAACAAAAATAAGGGCCTGTTCCCAGGGGAGGAGGCCTCGCTCCCATTCCTGCATCTCCCAGGCCTCAGCCTCCTACGGGGATGCAGTGGCCAGCCTGTCTATCTCCGGCCATCCACTGCACCCCAGCACATACCCCATGGTAGGCTGAGCTCTGCTGCCCCAGACCCAGCACGCTGGTCCTCTGCTCAGCAGGCTCCAGCGTGCTCTGCACGGTGCCCAGGGCAGTGCCGGGGATTCTCCTAACAGCAGCAGCTCCAGGTTTAAGCAAGGCCGTGGGCTCTCCTGTGCAAACCGACCGGGGCCTCTCATGAGGCCATCTCCACGCTGACCCCAGGAACTCCCCTGAGCCCCAAGCCTCCTGCAGCCACAAGCAACGTGCCCAGCCACGTGAGGAGCAGGCTGGAAGCCAGCAGGAGCAGAGGGTATGGGCGCGGCTGCCCGGTGCGGGGGGCGCCTGGGACCTGAGCGGTTCTGACTCGAGGACAGGTTGGATGACAGCAGCATGGCCCTTTTCCATGTCACATGCCAGGCTGGCTCGGCGCCCAGTGCCCACAGGGCCCCGTGTGGCCAGGGGGAGGATATTTCCGTGTGGCTGACCTTGGCAGCTGGCCCCCTGTCCGGAACAGGCTCCGTGTTCATCCCCGCTGGCACTGAACTCTCCCGCTTACCAGAAAGCCATATCTGCACCGCGCTCAGAAGAGGTGCTTTGGGCAAGCCGTGGGGCAGGGCAGAGGGGGGCCGTGGAGTGTTGTGCTGTGTTCTTGTCTGTACATAAAGGGGAGCCCACCGACGTCAGTGTTACTTTATAACCTTTCTAATATCCTGTGCTAATCTCAGAAAATAGTCCTCTCAATATATCTGGATTGTACATGTCACCCTGCCTGTGTCTCTGCTTCCCTGCGGGGCCCCCGGCGCCAAACCAGAGCTCCCTGGGCACAGGCTGCCCCAGCGCTTCCCTGCCACCTGCCCTTCCCCCGTCTCCTCCAGGAGCAGCAGCCGCGGGGAGCAGGCCCCTCTCCGCTTCTCTCTGCCGTCGGCTCCCTGAGGAGCGTGTCGGGCTCACTCACACTGAGGTGTTGGGCCCGGTTTCTGCACCTGGCAACGTTTGTACCGGCTCAGCCCCTGCAGCTGGTGGCTCTTGGCAGGGCTTAGCTGCAGGGATTGAGCTGGAAACGGCCTAGCGACGCGTTGCTGGAAGTGGTTTCGCCCAGACATTGGCTGTGTGGAGCCCACGCTGTGGGGCCAGCCCATGGGGATTGCAGGGGGGCCAGCCCAGTCCCTCCTCCCCGGCTGCCCAGGTAGCCTCACGGATCCCTATTTTGTGAGCAGCCCTTTTCCACAGGATGAGAAGCCAAATGCCAGTGCAAGAGCCGGGCTGAAAGGGCTGAGCTAACAGGCGGTGAGGAGTGAAATGGGTAGGTCCTCACAGAGCCAGCTCTGGGAGTGCCCAGGGCAGTGGGGAGCTGGGGAGCTAAGGACAACCCAGGGAGTTGCAGGATCTTGAACCAAAAAAGACAGGTGAGGGAATACGGTGGGGGCTCCCCACAGGCTCTGGTCCTTTCCCTCTCTCTCTAGCACAAAAGAACCCCCCTTTGTGCAGAAAAGTCCTAGGGAAGAACCCTAGCAAGCCAGGGCTAGGTGGACACGGACAGCTCAGCAGAGGATCCACTTCCCAGTTTGTCACAGCACCTCCGCCACGTCGACAAGCCATGGAGAGCCGTGGAGGAGCCGGAGAACCGGAGGCCTGTAGCCTAGCGCAGTGGCAGGACCACCCCATCAGGCTGCCAGCAGCCCCCGTACAAGGACGGAGCAAATCCTGAGCACTGAGCTATCCCTAGGTCTCCACAGGACCAGGAGGCACCGTGCAGCCCCGGTGGCTTGTTGGGAGCAGAGAAAAGCCAGGTGTGTCAGACCCCTGGGATTGCAGCTATGCCCTCTCCTTTCCCCCCGTGCTTTGGAGCAGCCTCCTGGAGAAGCCCCTTTGCTGGGTCAGATCCCCACGGAGCCTCACACTTCCTTTGGGGCCAGCCCCGTGGCCTGGATGCCAAATAGTACCAGCACATCACAAGTATTCCTCCCTGAGCCCAGCCCCGCCAGACTCCTGCAGGGATCGATGCGCCTCACCTAGCAAACCCAGGGATACGCGAGCAGGGCTGTCAAAGCCGCCTGTGTTACTAGACAGCTGGAACAGAGCAGCGGGAGCCCTTTGCTTAGCACGGAGAAATGAAGGATAAAGCAGGGATCACGCTGATGGGCCCGGAGCCCAGCCATGCTGTAGTGAACCCAGGTTCAGGCTCTGTCCATCTCTCATCAGTTCCAGTTTCCCAGGTCGGAGCGCCCAGGCCCCTTCCAGCAGCCAGTGCTTAACTCCCGGCCCCCCTCCCTCGGCTTAGCCCCGCTTAGTCTTCGATCAGCTCTCCTGTACGTCCTTCGTGCAGTCAGCGTTGGCCACTCCTTTTAGTGGCCCTTTCAGGCCCAGACAGCTCGGGCCCAGTCACACCTCTGTCTCTTAGCCTGCCTTGAGAGCGCACACAGTCCTTTCCCCCTCCTGTGTGACAGTGCAGCACGTAGGGGAAACTGAGGCAGGCAAAGGGGTCAGAAAAATATGACCCAAAATTCCTACTTCATCACATCTCCGCCCCCTTCAGGACCAAACTGAATGAGCCGGTGACCTGGGGAGGTTCAAACCACAAAGGGAACACACTTTCCCCGCCCCTGGGGAGAGGAACTCCTAGGCACTTCCAAGAGTTTTACCTTCCAATAGACAATGAGCTAAACTTACAGTTTCCAGTTCCATAGCTCAGAGCAGGCCCCCTCCTGCCTTTAGCCTGATACATTGAAAGACTCTCACAAGGTGCCGTGAGGCATTTTCAAGTGGCCTTTCTCTGTTTTGCCACCCTAAAATGTTTGGGTTTGAAACTGGCTGGGTGGGGCGGGTCCTGCCACTGCATCCTCCCCCCATCTGCCAGGGAGTGACCCCACATTCCATGTGTCAGCCCGGCGTGTCCTGCCCCCTCGGCTGGAGTCGGGAATGATCCCTTGAGTATTGGGGGAGAGGGGGGTCAGTGTAGGTTTGTCCCCCTGCAAAGATGGTCTTAACCCAACCGCATCTCTGGGGTTCTGGTGTCCCAGGGTCTGGTGAGGCCGGATTGCGGGGTGCACCCCTGCATTGGCAGAGCCCCTCCGGAGTGAGGGGCTGTGTGCATGCCAGGAGCTCATTTCCTGTGGGGGGTGGGGGGCTAGCCAGTGCTTCACCCCCCAGGACAAATTATTCCTGGGCTCATGCAACTCCCATGTCCTGTGTGGAGATGAGTGAGGGCCAGCCCTCTGCCCCACCCAGAACCAGGGTTCTGCTTGCAGCCAGGGAGTTTCCTCGCTATAGCAGCTTTTCCTTTGAGTTACAAGGGAAGGATGGGGCTGGGAGGGGAGGGACGTCTCAATCTCCCTGCCAGCCAAGCTACTGGCACCTTCTGTCGGAGTGAAGATCCGGCTTTGTGGCAGGAGGCGTCTGTGTGGGTCCTGGGCTTTCCCAGAGATGCTGTTGGGTTAAGACTGGAAACGGCCCGGCCCGACTGTGCCTGACCCAAGTCTGGCTCTCACGCACCATCCCCAGCTGCATTTCTTTAGCTCCGCCTTGTGCTGTAAAACCAACAGGCAGGCGGGGAGGCTGCAGAGACGCTATCCAGGGGACAGACTTGCTAAGGGGCAGACTCACACCGTGACCATTGATGGGTCCAGAGGGCCAGGCTTCACGCCGAGACCATGGGCGGGGGAGAGGCAGGCCAGGCTCAGAGCCCAGGCTGTGGGGCTGGGCCCAGTTGTTTGTAACTATGAGCCAGTCGCTAGCGAATGACAGTTACCTCCAGAGGGAGGGGAGAGGGGACAGTTGACGGGGGAGCTTTGACTTGAGCCATTTCCATCTATGCCAGGTCCAGATATCACTGTGACGGGCTCCTCAGATCTAAAGTCACTTCCCTTGGCACCCTCATGACTGGGCTGTGCCCCCTGCACAGTCCCTCTGCTCCCCTCAGGGTTGGGTCACACAGCCAGCTGAGTGCCCCATCACCCATCCAGGTATCTCCCTCCCTCTCCTCCTCCCGCCCTGTCTCCCCTTCCCCAGGGCCTGGCTCTGGAGCAACAGCCTGGCTGCAGAGTGATCTGCCTGTGCCCCAGGAGCGGAGCAGGGCTGAGGATGGCCCATGTGACAGCCAGTGCCCCTCACTTCGCTGCCCACATGCTTCCTACCATGGCTCATGCTGCTGCAGTCTGGGAACCTCTGCTGACTCAGGGTTCCCCTGGTCTGCACTGTCCCTGGCTACTCCAGATTCTGTAGGGTCCCATGGGTACCCTGGTGTCTGTCTGGGTTGCAACAGCTCCCACTGCCTCAGGCTTTGGCTGATCCTTGGTTAGAGCCTGCAGCATGCATCCTTCCTCTCCAGCAGTCAGCCTCACCTGTGCTGAGCTGCTCCTTTTTATAGTAGTGCATTTGGAGTATGCCCAATAGAACGGAGGGGGTGTGGCTTCCTCAGCCCTCAATGTAGAGTTAACTCTTCCCTGTTCAGTGCAGGGCAAATGAGCCCTCTTGCAGAAATGCACAAATCCTTTTTATCTCCAATGGAGTTTCCCAAACAATACAAAATATTTATGAATTACCAAAGGTAGATTTTAGGGGACTACAAGTAACGAAGCATAAATTGGTTACAAGAAAAAAAAAGTAAAATGCAACTATCACCTCATTTAACAAGGTAAGTGAATTAAAGAAAAGTCTTCTCGTGATATGTTCCAGCAGTCTTACTGGCTGAACTGTTTTCAGTCAGGATCTCTCCTCTAGTCCAGTGCTACTTCCTTTGTTCTTCAGGTGTTGTGGATGTGATGCGTAGAGAGAAAGGGAGAGATTATTTTGGGCATTTTTCTCTCCCTTCTCAGAGTTCTTTCTCTTCTTTGAGAAGCATCCCCATCTGAGGTTCAGGAGACAAAAAGCCTATGTGGATGGGAACCCCAAGATGTTCCTTTGTCATGCTATAGATTTTTCACCCACATTCTCTTTCCTGCCAGAGAATGGCCACTAACCATATGAGGTGTCCTTTGATTTTGTGGACATCTGGCTGAGGCAGTAGCTTGCCTTTTGTCTTTGGAGAACTGGTTTGTGACTGCTTCCCAAACTTGGAATGTGTTTTAGTAAGACAATACAGGGGAATCTTATAACTTTGCAACAATGTTGCCACACATATTTTACCAGGACAATAATGATCAGGAAATTATGAGTTTTCAGGTGATCTCTCCCAGGGAATACTTTGTACAAAATGCATCACAGTCCTGTAAAAAGGGGTGACTTCAGACTGTCATATAGGTTTTTCTACAAATATTCAACACAGCTGCCACCACCGTCCTCATGCCCAAGGACCAACCTGCTCCTTACCCCAGCACAGCCACCTCTTTCATTCCATCACATTTGGGTGTGAATTTCTCAGATCCCCAGGATTTTGCAGCGCAGTTTCCTGCCCAGATGCTCCAGGCTAACAAAGGAGAAGCCAGAACTCTGGTAGAATCCAGCCTCTGTCAATCTACACAGCTGAGCATTAGTGTCTGGAAAATTCTGCTGGCATTGCTGTGTGTGCTGCACTGCTTGGTCTGAATCTCAATAGCTGCTGTTCAGTGCCCACTAGTATAGGCTGGCAGCAACAGGAGGAGCTGCCAGGGCCAGGGCTGGGAGCCTGCCCTGAACTGCCGGGTCAGAGAATTAGACAGACTGCTCAGCAACAATGCCTGGGTGCCCGTGCATGCCAGAGGACTCACCCAGCAACATTCAGGGCAAGGTGCCAGGAACAGCAGCCAAGTTCGGGTCTGAGCAGGCTGGGGCTGCAGGGGGTGTCACAGTCAGGGACTACAGTTGGCAGAACTGAGATTTGTCCCTAGAATTAGCTCTCTCTGCTCTCCATCAGACCCAGGGCACCAGCCTGAGATGCAGGAATTCCTCGGGGAGCATCTCACTCCAGCCTGTGTGATGGTGCGATGCAAGATGGTCAGACCGAGCCCATCTGGCCTTGAAAATCTACATATGTGGGAAAATTAAACAGAAAGGGCCTTTTAGTTCATGTTCGGAAACCAACGGAGGTAAAGAAAAGAAACTCTTGAATTGCATAGGCACCGATGCTAGGCACCTGGGTAGCCAAGGCGAGGAAATGGAATTTTTCAGCCCATACATTGGATCTAGTTGATATTATGGAAACCTAGAGGGGGGACTAGAACATTAAAATCACAAATTAGGAAGGCTCAAGTGGGCAAAGGAGGAGGGGGCATGTCCCTCTGTCGAAAATGGCATCACCTGTCTCTGAGACACTGGCAGTTCAGAAGAAAATGGTGTTGAATGCTTAAAGCACAAGACAGGGTGTCACCTGGTATTTGATACTGACCCCAAACCACACTAAGCAATAGGATCGTAGGCGTGTGCAGCACATTTCATTAGGGGGTGCACCCAGGGAATTTTATTTTTTATTTTTTTTAAAGGCAAACATTTATTGAATACTCAATCAAAAAGGACATTATTTTGATTCATCAAACAAACTAAAGAAACTAAAACTTAACTAAACTTATTTTTTTTTGTAATTAACTAAACTTTACTTAAAAAATACAAACTTCTGTTTCACCCCCAGAATCCCCTGGCACCTGCACCTTCCCTTACCCCTGCACCCTCCTGGTGCCTCCCCCTTCCCTCACTGCCCCTGCCTCCTTTGTTCTCTTTTTCCCTGATGCCCACCCCCTCACCACCCTCTGCCCTCGTTCCCCTCATGCCCCTCTGTGCCCTCACACAAGCCTTGCTCCATCCCCACCTTCCTCATGCCCACCCTCTTCTTTCAAGCCTTCTCCCAGCACCTCCCCCCTCTAGCCCCCAATGCCCTTACCATCTCCTCTCGCAGCATCACCCTGTCCCCCCTCCCACTGACACCTCCCCTCCTGCCCTTTTCCTCATTGTCTCCACTTGGCCCCCTGGCATTTGTCTCTCCTCCACTCTGATCCTTGGTACCTTCCCCTTTCTTCTCCTGACCTGCCCCCCTCCCCTCAGCACAAGCCCCTTCCTCTCCTACCCCTTCCCCCTATTTCCCCCCCCCCTTTCCCTCCCCTCCCTTCAGCTTCTGCCTTCCAGTTTGCAGGGATGGAGTCTGTGATCAGGCCCTAGAAGTCCCTGCAAGCCTTGACCCAACTGCTTCCGGGGCTCCAGACCATGTGCCAGGCCTGGAGCTGGGTCGCGTGGTGCAACACTGGGCCACACGGTTTTAAAGTCCCGGGCCGTGATGTCACGTCATGCCTGGGCGTCTCCCCTCCCACCTGTTGCGCGGCATTTGAGCATGCCGCGCATGCACTCCCTCAGCCCCACAGTGCCTGACAGATGGCCGGTGCACAGCGCTGGGAAATTTAAAGTGCGGGGCTGTGGCGCTCCGTCACAAATCCCCCTCTTCCTCCAGCAGCCGCCAGCTGGCCCTTTGAGACATTAGGGTGTGCCTGGGCACACTCGGCACACCCCGTGTGAATAGGATACACAGGCCACTGAAAACCACTGCATGAGCCAGAATGACCACTGTTGATGGTGTCGCACCAGACATCATGTAGTGAAGATCCCAGATTTTAATATATAATATGGAGGGAAAGGCTGGGTGATCATGGAATACTTCAGTGTGAGTGACACATGCTGGAGATCTCATGGTGCTGCTGCTAAAACTGCTTCAGAATTTTTTAAATCTTATAGCTGATGTTTTTCCGACTCAGAGAGTGTTGCATCCAACTTGGGGGAATTCTTTGTTGGACCTAATCTTGATGGATAAAGAGGAACTGATCACAGAAGTAAAAATTAATGGTAGCTTAGGTATAAGTGATCATGATTTGATTACAAATGATGTGCAAACAGAGTGGCTGCGTCTAGACTGGCAAGTTTTCCCGCAAAAGCAGCTGCTTTTGTGGAAAAACTTGCCAGCTGTCTACACTGGCCACTTGAATTTCCGCAAGAACACTGACTTTCTACTGTCTGAAATCAGTGCTTCTTGTGCAAATACTATGCTGCTCCCGTTCGGGCAAAAGCCCTTTTCCAGAAATGCTTTTGCGCAAAAGGGCCAGTGTAGACAGCTGAAAACTGTTTTGCGCAAAAATCCCCGATGGCAAAAATGGCGATTGGGACTTTCTTGTGCAAAACCGCGTCTAGATTGGCACGGACGCTTTTCCGTAAAAAGTGCTTTTGCGGAAAAGCACCTGTGCCAATCTAGACACTCTTTTCCGCAAATGCTTTTAACGGAAAAACTTTTCCGTTAAAAGCATTTGTGGAAAATCATGCCAGTCTAGACATAGCCAGTAAGTTCAGACCAATGATAAACATATATTCTTGGTTCTTTAAAGGGCCAGTTTCAGAAAACTGAAAACAATTATGAACCAAATTATTTGGAAAAAAAATCAGAAAAAGTGAATGAGAAGTGGGGATTGTTGAAGAATATTTTACAAGGTGCCCAAAAATACACAATCCCCCAACTGAGAAAGAAGTCCACAGTAGTTAAAACAAAACCAACCTGGCTTAGAAGGGAAATAGAGGGAGTCATAAAATCAGTTCATTAATTAAAATAACAAAACAAATTATAACAAAAAGAAAAAGGAGAAGTTGATAAGAATGAATATAAATCAGAAACCAGAAATTGTAGGAAATTGATAAGGGAAGCAAAAAGACAGCAGGAGCCCTCTATTTATCAGCAAAGTTAAGGCCAATAAGAAAGAGTATTATGAACAACAAGGATGCTAACTATGGTATTGATCCATTATTGAATGGAAATGGTGGAATTATCAATCATGCAGAAAAGATGAAAGTGTTCAATAAATATTTATGTTCTGTGTTTGGGAACAAAAATTAAATGGTGCAGACATATCATATGATGATATTCCATTCCAATGGTATCTCAGGAAGATGTTAAAAAATAGCTCCTAAAGTTAAACATTTTAAAATCAATAGATCCAGATAATCTGCATCCAACAGAGCTGAATGAGGAGCTCACAGGATCATTAATGTTGAGTTTCAATAATTCATAGAATAGTCAGGAAGTTCCATAAGACTGGAAGAGAGCTAATGTGCCAATATTTTAAAGGGGTAAGTGGGATGACTTAGTTAATTTTAGGCCTCTCAGCCATATGTTGATCCCAAGCAAAATACTGGAATGGTTTACATAGGACTTAATTAATACAATAATAAAGGAGTGTTAGATAATTGATGCATAGGATAATGGAAAATTGATTCTGTCAGACTAATTTGATATCTATTTTTGATGAGATTATAAATTTGATTATAAAAGTAATGATAGCTTTGATGTAAAATACTCTTCTATAAAGCATTCTGCACAGTGTTTTGATGAAAAACGAGTCTGATGCAAAATGAGCACAGCAGACATCAAATGGATTAAAATCTGGCTAAATGACAGGTTTAAAAATACAACTGTAAACAGGGAATCGCCGTCTAGCAGCTGTTTTTCTTTTGGGGTTTTGCTGGGATCAATTCTTAGCCACACATGATGTATCATCAGTGACCTGGAAGAAAACAAAGTCATCGCTGATAACATTTGCAGATGAAAGAAAGATTGGGGCGTAGTGCATAATGAAGAGGAAAGGCCACTGACAAAGACTGTAAATGAATGGAATCCTCCCAGGCACCCCCTCAGGGTCATAGGAAACCCTGCACGTGCCCCCCTACCTCCATTTTCCTCTTTAGTCACCCAAAGGACTCCACTTCCCACTCTTACTTACAACACTCCTCCTGGGGGGCAGTTTATTACAACCCCCTGTGCAGTTTATAACCAAAGTCCCTGAACACAGTCTATACCCCCCTCCCTGTGCATATTGTCTTTGCTCTCACTATACCCCATATCTTCTATCACACAAAGGCTCCTTAACCATCTTCATCCAGCCCTCTGCACATCTAGGGTGCAAGAAAACAATATATATGTTAAGATGGCAAAATGTAAATGCATCCATCTAGGCCCAAAGAATGTCAGTCATGCTTTACAGGAGGGGGAGAGCTCAATCCTGGGAAGTAATTACTCTAAAAAGCATTTTGGGGAGCGAGCTAATGAATAATCAGCTGAACATAAGCTCTCACTGCGATACTGTGGCTAAAGAGCTAATGCGAACCTTGGGTACATAAGCAGGGGAATATCCAAGTAGACCAGGGAGGTTATTTTACTTCTATAATTGGCACTAGTGAGACAGCTACTGGAATACCGAGGCCAGTTCCATTGTCCACAATCCAAGAAGGAGGTTGATAAACTGGAGCACGTTCAGAGAAGAGCTAGGAGAATGATTAAAGGATGGAAAAATCTGCCTCGTAGTTTTTAGGGGTAGCTGTGTTAGTCTGTTTCAGCAATAACAACAAGGAGTCAGGTGGCACCTTAAAGACTAACAATTTTATTATGGCATAAGCTTTTGTGGGTTGCAACTCACTTCATCAGATGTATGAAGTGAAAGGAAAAGAAACAGATGGTAGAGATACAGAGATGGGAGTGTAATCTCAGCGCTAACTCAGCCAGGGTGGATGTGGATGAGAAGGTTGAGAATATCTAAAGCGGAAAACTAATTCTCTGTCCCTATTCAGGTCTATTCTGATGGTGTCAAATGTGCATA
Source organism: Pelodiscus sinensis (assembly GCF_052426305.1). Classification (NCBI taxonomy): domain Eukaryota; kingdom Metazoa; phylum Chordata; order Testudines; family Trionychidae; genus Pelodiscus; species Pelodiscus sinensis. Next base: position 12,808,407 of record NC_143073.1, on the reverse strand, counting down.
TGAATTCCAGCGCAGCAGTTTCACACTGCAGCCTGTTTTCTACTAATGTGATATATGCCATCATGTGCCTACAATGCACCTCTGTACACGCAGTTACAGACTTCAAGTTGGCCATCCTCAAGCAGCAAAAAAACAACAACAAAAAAACCCCTTCAAAATCCATATCCCTACTATCTGGGGTTTTTTCCTTTCACATCATGCACCTGATGAAGTGAGTTGCAATTCATGAAAGCTTATGCCATAAGAAAGTCATTAGTCTTTAAGGGGTTATCAGACTCCTTGTTTTTTTCTGCCTGGTAGTGCCAGGCTCCAGATGCTTAGAAAGACGCTTCAGGAGACTTAACCATGATCATGGTGGATTTGCCATCACTGACCATCAAGAAACTGGATGTTTCTCTAAACAGTACACTGCAGTTCACATGAGACTTTACTGAGGGAAGTCCTGCGGCTGTAGAGGGACTCAGACTTAGGGTGACCCGTTTGCTCTTGTCAGCTGATGATCAGTTGACAAGCATGAATGGGACAAATGCCAAGGAAGTGGGGTGCACAGCTCTAGTGGGGCACAAAGGAGTGTGTGAGGGGGTGGTGATGACTGCCCTCCCTGGCCAAGGGCAAATCAGACTGGAGCATGCAGTGAAGCCAACAGTAGGGCAGGGAGGCAAGGTTTGGGAAAGCAGCAACAGCCTCCTGGAGGTGGGTCGGCATGGTTCAGGCAAGCAGTAATGCCAGCTGTGGAGGAGGGAGCCAGGGTCCAGGCAAGCAGCAATGCCAGCTGTGGAGGAGGGAGCCTGGGTCCAGCCCCGTGCGTGGCAGTGGGAGGGGGGCAGGAGATGGGCCAGCCCCACATGCAGCGCTGTGTCCCGTTGTCCCTTTGGGAAATGTCATGGCTCAAGCCAGATGATCACAAAGGCTGTTGGGGCCCTAGAATCACATCCCTGACCGCTGGGCGCAGCCTGCAGCCCCGGATCTCCAAGCACCTGGCAGACACCCGCGGGTGCGTCCTAGCGGGGGCCAGCAACTCCCGCCCATGCCAGGGATCGGCTGGGCTGCGGGGTGCGGGGCCCGGAGCGGCTGAGCCGAGGGGAGGCCAGCAGGGGGCGCTGCAGGGCAGGGCTGCAAAGGCAGCGCCGGGCTGCGGATCCCGGCGCTGGGGGGGGCAGCACTGCGATACTCCCGACCCCCCCCCCAGGAAAGCAGCATCGCCCGCCTCTCTGCGGACCACCAGCGTTAGGGAGAGCGGCCAGGGCGGGGACGAGGACCCCCCTTTGATTCCAGAGGGAGGGGGACCCCCCCTTTGATTCTAGAGGGAGGGGGACCCCCCCTTTGATTCTAGAGCTTTAGATTGCTCCCCCCAGACAGCTGGGTGAGCCCCCCCCCCCCGAGTTGGGTCAGCCCCCTCTGCCTGCCTCTGACAGCTGTGTAATCCCGTTCTCCGTCTCCCCCCTTCCCTCCCCCCCCCCCCCCCCCCCCGCTGGATGAGTCCCTCCCCCGCCTCTGGCCGCTGGGTGAGTCCATTCCCCTCCCCTTTCCCCATTGGGTGACCCCTCCCTCCGTCTCCGACAGCTGGATGAGCCCATTCTCTCCCCCTCCCCCCAGCTGAGTGACACCCCCTCTCCAAGCTGGGTGAGCCCCTCCCCCAATATCTGACTAAGCCCTCCCTGGGTGAGTGAGCCCTCTGCACCCTGAACCAGGTCAGTCCCTTCCCCTCTGCCTCTGACAACTGGGTGAGTCTGTTTCCCACTCCAGCTGGGTGAGCCCTTTCTCCTCCCCCCTCCCTTTCCTCTCCCCTAAGTGGGTGATTCCCTCCTCCCTTCTGGCAGCTGGTTTCTTTTTATACCGAGGTTTATTTAATACACTGGTGAGAAAACAGTCTTGGCCAGGCCTTGTAACGTACACCTCACACCCCGCTCTTACCTGCCCCTTACAGTGCTATATGCAATGAACACTGGGTGCCTCCCTATCACCATGTGTCACCCCTGTGGTTCCCAGCAGGGCTGGCAGGGGAGGTTGGAGAGGGGTGTGCTGGGGTGGGGGCTGGAAGGGAGGTAGTGTGGGGAGGTGGACTGGGGTAGTTGGAGAGGGGTAGGATGTAGTGGAGGAGTTAGGGAGTGGTAAGTAGGGGTAGGGGATCAGAGTAGGGTCCGGTGAGAGCAGAGAGCAGTCAGCTGGGGTAGGAAGAGGCCCCTTTCCATCACCAAGCCAGAATCATAGAAATGAACATAGAATACTAGAACTGGAAGGGACCTTAAGAGGTCAAGTCCAGTCCCCTGTCCTCATGGCAGGACCAAGCACGACCAATCATCCCCGACTAGTGTTTATTTAACCTGCTCTTAAATATCTCTGGTGATGGAGATTCCACAACCTCCCTAGGCAATTTATTCAAATGCTCAATTGCCCTGACAGGAAGTTTTTCCATAATGTCCAACCTAAACCTCCCTTGCTGCAACTTAAGCCCCATTGCTTCTTGTCCTACCTTCAGAGGTTAAGGAGAATAATTTTTCTCCCTCCTTCTTGTAACACCCTTTTCAGTACCTGAAAGCTATGATGTCCCCTCCCGGCCTTCTTTTTTACAAACCAAACAAACCCAGTTCTTTCAGACTTCCCTCTTAGGTCATATTTTCTAGACCTTTAATCATTGTTGTTGCTCTTTTTTGGAACCTCTCCGATTTTCCCACATCTTTCCTGAAGTGTGGTGTGCCAGAACTGGACACAATACTCCAACTGAGGTATAATCAGCAGAGTGGAGAAGAAGAATCACTTCTCGGATCTTGCTCACAACTCTCCTCTTAATGCATCCCAGAATCATATCTGCCTTTTTTTTTTTTTTTGCAACATCACACATTTTTAGCTTGTGACTCATATTTAGTTTGTGGCCCACTATGACACCTAGATCCCTTTCTGCAGTACTCCTTCCTAGACAGTCATTTCCTATTTTGTATATAGGAGCTGGACACTAGTAAGAAATACCCAGGGAGCCTGAGCTATTGTAGGGAGTCCTTGATTCTTTACCAGCCCTAGAGGGCATGCTGGGAGAGGGGGTGGGGATGGGCCAGAGGCTGATCTCAGGCATAGGTACTCCTTCTCCCTGGGTATGTCTACACTACCACCCTAGTTCGAACTAGGGTGGTAATGTAGGCAACCGGAGTTGCAAATGAAGCCCGGGATTTGAATTTCCTGGGCTTCATTTGCATATTGCCGGGCGCCGCCATTTTTAAATGTCCGCTAGTGCAGACTCCGTGCCCCACGGCTACATGCGGCACGGACTAGGTAGTTCGGATTAGGCTTCCTATTCTGAACTACTGTTAATCCTCTTGAAATGGGGAATAGGAAGCCTAATCCGAACTACCTAGTCCGTGCCGCGTGTAGCCGTGGGGCACGGAGTCCGCACTAGCGGACATTTAAAAATGGCGGCGCCCGGCAATATGCAAATGAAGCCCGGGAAATTCAAATCCCGGGCTTCATTTGCAACTCCGGTTGCCTACATTACCACCGTAGTTTGAACTAGGGTGGTAGTGTAGACATACCCCCTGAGAGGTGGTAGATTCACTGACAGAAGAATTCTTCCATCAACTTACCGCTGTTTACACCAGAGGTGATGTTGGAGTAGTGACATCTTTTTCACATCCCTCAGATACAGGGCTATCCTGACATAAATGCCTCATGTAAACCAGGCCCTGTCATCAGCCATGAGCCTGGGCAGTATCTGGGGCTAGGTCTACACTATCAGGTTTTATCGGAAAAAGCTATACAAATTACATAGCTTTTTGCAATTCTTTTTTAGAAAAGCCTTCTCTTTCGGAGGAGCCCTTATTCCTTGTGAAACAAGGAATACAGGGCTCCCAAAAGAGCACGTTTGCTCTTCCACAAAAAAAACAAAAAACAAAAAAAACAGAAGAGCAAACACGTACCCTGAACGCAGCAGGGTTTTTCGGGATACCAGAAGTATCCCAGAAAAACCCTGCAGTATAGACACAGCCTAGGAGGAGCAACCATTTTCTATGGATCAGGAGAGGAGGCGGACTCCCTGTGGAACTGACAAAACAGTGTCACTGGAGCAACATGATGACAAATGTGGTCTGGCCACAAGTGGTGATACCCCTCAGAGAGAGCAGCAAAAAGCCCTGGAATGAGAGTTGTGGGACAGCTGCCTTGGGGTATGTCTACACAGCAAAGTTATTTCGAAATATCTTTCCTAGCATCTACACAGCCAAACCGCTATTTCGAAATAGGGGGCCTTCAGCCTCAATCAAGAACACTCCTCTCTCTCCCCTCTCCTTCCTGGGCACCTTCCTGGTCCAGGGTGTAGCTCATGGACCTTATTCAGGATTGGGGGGATGCCCCCAACGTCCATAATCTCTGCACTAGACAGAAGAATGCGTCAGTCTATGGTAGGATAGCTGCCAGCCTGGCCACCAAAGGCCACATGTAAACCCAGGAGCAGGTTTGCATGACAATCAAGTTGGTCCAGCAACACCCCCAACCCTGGGCCCTGAGCTTCCCCTCCCCCTTCTTCTCCGTGCTTCCCCCTTCCAGCTTCTTCCTCGCAGGTTTCCCCCTCCCCTCTTCCACCCTCTCTCTTCCCCTCTCCCACCTCCTTTCCCCAGTCTCACCAGAGTTTCATTCCCCCCACCCCATTTTTGTTAAATAAAGAGAGTTGTGTTTATGAAAATACATGTATTTTATTTGACATCAGGAAGGGGAGTTAGGGAAGGGTAAGTGGAAGGACGTGAGGGAGGAATGAGGCACAAGCCCCCAGTGGGGCAGACCAGGGAGGCTCATAGTGATCCTCAGGGTGGAAGCTCTCCCGCAGGGCCTCCTGGATACTGACAGCCCCCCGATGGACCTCCCGGATGGCAGCCTGCAGAAAGTGCAGCAGGCTCGCAGCAACACGTCCATGAGAAGCACCAGAGTGCCAGGGGCAGCTCTGGCTCCATGTTGCAGAGTGCTGTGGTGTCCCAAGTGAGGGCAACCAGAGCATGCAGAGATAAAATGCTTCGCTGTCCCTCACTGAGGTAGGCAAGCAAGCAGGGAAAGCTGAGAACCAGCTGTCTGGGGGGGGGGGGGGGGGTCCCTTTAAGCACAGGCCTCAGATAGCCTGAAGCAGCAGCCACACAAAGTAACTCCTGACCTGATGCCCTGCCGGACCTGGTTCCGGCTGGTCTTAAATGTGATTCAGCATCCTCTCAGTGTGGACGCACTATTTCGAAATAGCAAAATGCTATTTCAAAATGCATTTTGTGTACAGACGCATTATTTCAAAATAAGCTATTTTGGAATAACACTGTAGTGTAGACATACCCACAGACAGCAGAGACTGAGAAGTAAATCAAACCTCTGTCGCTGCATCAGAGGAGGTGACCCAAACCCACTATTGGTCCTTTAACGGAGCTACCGTGGAGGTGCAGGGAGACCCGGGGGAGCCATCGTGGGAGAAGCTGGGAGCTCTCTGAGGCAGGTAGAAAGCTCCAGAGATGCTAAGGACCATGGGGAAGGGGAGCTTGCAGCAGAAGAGGGGAAAAGGGGCTCCAGCAGATCCTAGGGAGTCCATGGTAGGGCAACTGGGAGATTTCTGTGAGGGGGCAGCTGCAGAAGGAACAGACAGCGAGATGGAGGGTGCAGAATGGGATGTGCATGTCAGAGAGGGCTGGTAGCCTATCACTTGCCATTAGCAGGAATTGTTTTCAGTTTACAACTACCAAACCTTAGCCCATCAGGCTGATCCTTTCTGTGCTAGGGGCCTGCTTCATGCTGAACTCCTGAATAGCCGGCCCTATAACAAATGAACAAAAGATTTCTTAGCTAATAAAAAGAAATGAGCTATTTACAAACATACACGCACAGGTTGCAGCCTTAGAGTCTAAAATGGAAGCTGCTCTATTAGGCAATCTCTGTAGGTCCTTTAGGACTAATTCAAGCCAAGCACTGGGAAGTATTGCCTGTGGCTTATGAGAAGTCAAATGTCACACCCGATGCTACCATGTGCAAGAGCGGCCCAACGAGTGTTCTTGCAAGTGATGTAGCACCACATGCAGGTTCCCAAGCACAATGGTTTGGAAGGATGGCATGGTGTTGTTTCACTGCACATAGCAACACATGTATTATGTGATGAGTGGGAATTAACACCTCAGTTTCTTAAACACAGGTTTGCATGTTCTGTGAGTAGTTCACAGCCAGAGTCACTCATTCCGATCAGTAGTGAATTATTTAGTATTCTCTGGTAATCAAACAACAAATAATTTCATTTATTTAATAAAATTATTGGAAAAGAACAGTTGCTTAGTGTGTAATTACTAAATACCACAGCCTGTTATCAACTGAACAACCACATTCCTTTTCCACCCAGAAATTCAAGGTGGAATCAAGAAATTAATGAGTCATTAATTTGGCTGTGGTGGGGGGGGAGATTTGAAAGGTGTATGGGAGGGGGAAGAGGTGGGGGGAAATGAGTTAGTAGAGGCATCATCACACCTCTAAGGACATTACACCCATGAGTGTAGGTGGAGGGGGTATTCTGGGCCTAGAACTTTGCATAGCTGCATCATTCTGAAGTTGCTGGATATTCACCAGACCTATTTACAGCCCTCTAGCTAACAGGGCTGGCTCTAGGCACTAGCAAATCAAGCACATGCTTGAGGCTGCACATTTCCAGGGGAAGCATTTCCAGGTAAGCAGCTGCCCCCGGCAATGCCTGGCCCCACCCCGCCAATTTTAAAGGGCTGCTGGAGCTCGGCTCTGGCTGCGGGCCCCCGGAAGCTCAGGTTCTGCTCCACCCCACTGGCTCCAGTCCTGACGCGGCCCCGGCCCCCATTGCCGGTGAGAGACTGCTCCCTGCCAGCCACCTGGCTTGCTGTGCCCACCCTACCCCGCCCCGCACCCCTCTGGCTCCGTGCCGCCTGTTCCCCATGCCGCCCTGCGCCCCGCACCCTGCTCCCATGCACCCCAGTCCCCCTGTTCCCTGTGACTCTCTGACTCTGCGCCACCCTTGTACCCTGCTCCCCCCAATCCCTGTGCCCCTCTGGCTCTGTGTTGCCCATTCCCTGCACTGCCCCTGCACTCTGGGTCCCTGTGCCCCTCTGGCTCTGTGCCCCCTCTGCACCCCACAGCCCCTTTTCCCTGTGCCCCTCTGGCTCTGCGCCTCCCTTTCCCCACAGTGAACCCTGCTCCCCCTGTTCCTCAGGCCCCTCTGGCTCTGCACTGTCTCTGCACCCTGCTCCCCCTGTGCGTTGGGAGTGAGGGGTGCTTGTCCATAGGGAGGGGCTGGACAGGGCAGGGAAAAGGCCGTTGTGACCCAGCAGTGAGTGAAAGCGGAAGGGGAGTTTACTTGAAGCGCCTTTGCCTTTATAGAAAAAAATAATTAAAATTATATTTGCTATTTATAGGGCTAAAATGCTGGGACAAAATCGAAATCGAAAACAAAAACAAAAACAAAAAAACATTGCAAAGTGCAAACATGTAAAAGCCAAAAAAAAAGAGAAGGGGATAGGGTGGCCAAAAATGTTTTTGCTTGGGGCTGCAAAAAACCTAGAGCCAGCCCTGCTAGCTAAGCTCTAGGTCGCAGGAAGCCATCCCTTCACTGGATTTCAGGAAAAAGGAGCAGACTTGCCAAAGCCTAATGATAGTTGGAGCCTAATGATAGCTGGAGCCTAATGATAGCTGGAGCGGGGTCAGGGTCCTGCAGTAATCCCACATTGGCTCCACCTTTGGCGGGCTCCCTTCAGACTACAGCAGCCCTCCGGGTCTCCCACAGGGATGGGGGATTACACAGAAAAGGTCACTTGGTGATTTGTTCCCTTCCTGAGCAAGAGCTGAGTGGACCCGCTTGGCCCTGCCCCTGGCCAACACAGCCCTCTCCCGTATGGACCATGCACTGCTCTGAACGCTGTCTGTGTGCAGCTGAGCACAGAGTGGGAATGATATGGGAGGATTCCCCCTCCATGAACTGACAAAGGGAGGGATACCCTGTGAATGAGCCTGCCTGGCCATACTTTGGGAAGAAATCCAAGATGTTGAGCTCTCTCCATGGTGTAGCTACAGAAAATCCCACCCTCCAGGGCTGCTGAATAGCTTGGGAGCTCCCTCTAAACCTAGAAACTGCCCAGCCACATTTCCAAGGGACAGCCCAGCAAAGCAATGAAGAGGGGGCCTATGCCCGCGTGCCACCTGTTTGATGATAAGGGTGAGGAAGAACTGAAAGTTTGTCTGGTTTTTTACATGAAAAACACAAGCATCATCTGTCCAAGCATTGGAGAGATAACAGCAGGGTGGGGAGGGGAGATATAGTCAGACTGCCTGACACATTCTGGGCTGCATTTGCTTTTGTAGAGTCCTGTGTGACTCAAATGACTAACACACAATTGAGGGAAAGGTAGTCTGGGTTAAAAATCCAAACCTGCCTCCCTCATTGCAAAAAGCTCCTGATTCACAGGTGAGCCCTGCCATGAGTCCTTCAGCAGAACTCGGGGAAGTCCAGTCCTGATGTTTGTAAGGACAGAAGCCATCACCCGGGTCAGAGAGGTGAGAGGGTGATGGAGGAACTGGAGAAGCAGAGAAGGACAGATGCCCACATCATGCTGGCCTGTGAACTGACCTTGTAGGTGCCATGTCGGGCTGGCTGTAGTTTGATGCCACATGTAGCCTGAGCTACAATGTCAGCTCGGGCAGGTCTCTGGCATGTGACTCGGGCAGGTCTCTGGCCTGGAACGTGTATGCAATGTAGTCCTTGGCACTGGGGACTCTGGCAGGATATCCAGGCGGCTGGCCCCATCCAGGAGTGTTTCCTGCCCAGAGGGCTCCAGGCACTTACTGGCAGCACTGCCTCTGCCTACTTCCTTCACTTGGGGGCTTTCCCAGGAACAGAAATTTTGTTTTTAATATCCCAGCTTTTATCTTCTAGCAGCAGTAGGTTCCCTCCCCTTGCAGAGATAGACAGAGGCAGAGAGACCTCTCCTGCGCCAGCTGCGATCTCCACAGCAGACACCATGGGGAACTGCTTCACCACTCAGGTGAGTCCAAGGGCTCCTTTGCCCACCTCCACTGTCCTCTTAAATTAGCTTGGCTCCGGTAGGGAAGGTGAGGGGCTGAGAGCAAAGGCAGAGCATTGACTGGTGCAGGCACATGCTGGGTTACCGCTCCTTGCTCCTGAGAACAGCTGGTCGGGGCTTTCTGACCAACCAGAGTTTCACTGGGTTTAATTGGAATGGAGACTTTCCTCGGGAATGTCTTGGGGTCTGTGAAATTTTGTCCAGGAAGGTTTCTCAGCACCAGGATGGAATTGCTGGTCATAGCCAGACAGGGTCTTGCCCCATGCTCCTGGGATATGAGTCTGACCCTCAGTCCCACATCTCAACCTGAGCTATCGGGTCTCCCTCCAGCATGGTTTGTCAGAGCTACTCTGCTTAGTAGAAACAGGTAAGGCAGGGCTGATTGTGGAGCAGTGCACTGAGGGGAGCCCCAGGTGCAAGGCCCTGCTCCTACTCAGGTACGTTCTATAAATGTACATGAAAATTCACCCTCTTTTCCTTATTGTTCTGTGTCCCCTAGAAACTTAAGGGACCCCAAATTCTATAGGCTGTGTGACAGGGTGCCTGCCCTGCACTGGCCTTTTAAGGGCAAAACTCAGGCCCAGAGCAGAGGCTGAAAGCAAAGACTCAGCTGAGGCCGTTAGGGCTAATGAGAGCCCAGCTGGGGGCTATATAAAGAAGAACAGTTAGCTTCAGCAGGGAGAGAGCAGTGAAGAGCTGGCAGTGGGGGTGCGATGTAGTGGGGGTGCCTTGCTTGTTGCTATGCTGGGCAGTGGGCTACCTCTGCTGTCTGTAACAGGAGTCATTATGCAAAGGGGGCTTCAAACCTGTCTGACCAGCTACCCCCTATGGGGAGAAACAAAGGAAGGTGGAATGCCACCCCTGGCTGGGGGGCAGGGCTGGAAGAGAGTTACTTAGTTTTCTGTCTGGGAGCATGGAGGAAGTAGCCTTGGCAACAGGCTGGGGGGTTTAGAAGCTGAGACCCCCCCATATCAAGGGGGGCTGAGGCATCCTAGGCCTGTCCTGTAACCGGATGACATCTGTGCTGTGCTGTACCCTGGGGAGGCAATAAACTCCCTCTGTTCTACGGGCTGGTGGAGTCTGTTTGTGCCATTTTGGGGGTGCAGGAGATGGGGGAACCCCAATGTGTCGTCCCAGGAGGGAGAACAGTATTGGGGCAGCCAGGAAGGGCTAGGGGATTGCTGGCTAAGGGGCTCCCTGGCTGTATGGCTTGGGGCTCAGAGGGTGGTAGCAATGCAGCCCAGGTTAGTGGGCAGCAGAGATACACCCAGTGCTGGTGATGAGTGGCCCATACAGACTGCAGTTTGCCCTGTGATGGGCTAGATGAAGACAAGTGGTGGGTAACTGAGGCACTGTGAGGAGTACGCACCCTAACAGGCTGTGTAAGTTCTCTTCATTCTCATTAGCATTCCTATGGTTAAGATACCTGTTGGAAACAGATGTGCTTTTACAGCATTTTTAACATTTAAAATTCATCTTCTGGTTAAATTTTCACAATATTAGCACTTAGTTCTTCTTTTCCTATAAACTTAGGGCATCAGATTGTGCCTTGGTCGTTTGCTTATGTCAACATTTCTTATTTTCAAGGCCTAAAAAGAGAATAGTTAGACTGTTGTGTTTCAGCCATTCTTACTTATTTTGAGGGAATCATGTATTAAACATACTGATCCAGCTTAGATTCTGTAAGCCAACAATCTGACTCTAACATACAATGAATATATAAACTATGACATGTTAATTAATCATAACTTCACACAATAAATGGATAATTAATTAAATGCCCAGCCCTGGGAACATGTCAGCTCTCCCTGCAGGAAGAGGAAGACACTGAAGAATTCCTTCCTCTAGTGAAAGTAAATCTAGATTCTCATCTGCAAGAGAGATAAGAAACTGTCTGCTGGCAGTTTCCTCCAAGAAAGTGAGTGTGTGGTGAATGCGGATGAGATAAAAATGAATCTCATCCCACCGAACATGGGACGTTCCCTGCTCGCAGCCCTGGGCCATGCCCCTCTATCCCAACCCCCAGCTGTCCCAGTACTGGGCCTCTTCCGTCCCAGTGGTTTTCAAACTAGGGATTATGACCCAGGACTGGGTGATAGCATGCAAGGCACTGGGTCTCATTTCTGCAGAGTGATCAGGTGTCCAGTGGGGGGGGGGCTCCCTGCCTCTTCTGGCACCACAGAATGTGCTGCACTCCAGGGCTGTGTCTAGACTGGCATGATTTTCCACAAATGCTTTTAACGGAAAAGTTTTTCCGTTAAAAGCATTTGCGGAAAAGACCACCTAGATTGTCACGGATGCTTTTGTGCAAAAGCACTTTTTGCGGAAAAGCGTCCATGCCAATCTAGACGCGGTTTTGCGTAAGAAAGCCCTGATCGCCATTTTCGCCACCGGGGCTTTTTTTGCGCAGAACAGTTTTTACCCGTCTACACTGGCCCTCTTGAGCAAAAGCATTTGCGCAAGCGGGCTTATCCCTGAGTGGGAGCATCATAGTACTTGCACAAGAACACTGACAATCTTACATGAGATCGTCAGTGTTCTTGCAGAAATTCAAGCGGCCAGTGTAGACAGCTGGCAAGTTTTTCCGCAAAAGCAGGAGCTTTTGTGGAAAAACTTGCCAGTCTGGACGCAGCCCAGAAGTGGCTGGCAGCAGGCCTAGCTCCAAGGTGGGGGTGGGAGGAGAGCGCACATGGCTCTGTGTGCTGCCCCTGCTCTGAGCACTAGCTCTGTACTCTCATTGGCTGGTAACTTGGTGCTGGCTGCTTCTGGGGTGCAGCCTGGTCTGCAGTGCCAGGAGAGGTAGGAAACTCCAGGTAAGCCTCTCCTATGCCAGCCCTAACCTCCCCCCAAAGCCAGAGCCCTCTCCTACACCCCAAAGCTCCACCCTGGAGCCCACATTCTATTCAAATTATGTTGAGTCATGGGCATCAGTATTTGTCTTCAACTGGGTAATGATGGAAAAAAAAAGTTTGAAAACCGCTGCCCTAAGCCATCAGCCGTAGATTCCATAGGGTTGAGTACCAAGGATGGTCTGGCAGTGGTGCTGTTTCTCCAGAGGTGTCATCTTGTGGTTTCCTCCTCTTCCCATCCCAGCAGCGCTTGATGGCTTGCGGCAACATCTGTACGTGCGAACTCAGCCCAGACATCCTGCAGGTTCATCATAGAACCCCCTGCCCTTGCCTGACATGTTGGGTCAGTGAGTGGTCGTCATGGGAGGCAGACTGACACTTGTCTGCAAAGAAAGGTCTTCATCCTTTGTTTCTTAAGACTAAACATGCCTGGGTGGTTTCAATCTTCCCTCGTACATCAGCTTTTTGGAGCCTTTAGAATTTTTGTTGCTCTCCTCTGGACTCTCTTCAGTTTGTCCATTTCTTGCTTAAAGTGAGGTAGCCAGAACTGAACACTGTCCTCCAGCTGAGGCCTCTCCAATGCCACGTAGACACGGACAATTACCTCCGAGTCTTACATATGTCACTCATGTTAATATCCCCCAGAATGATATTAGCAACTTTTGTGCCACTGCATCACATCTACTATAATCCCAGCCTCTTTTCAGCAGTGCTACTACCTAGTCAATTCATCCCCATTTTGTAGCTGTGCATTTGATTCTTCCTTGCTAAGTGGAATAGTTTGCACTGATCTTTGTTAAATTTCATCTTGTTGATTTCAGACCAGTTCTCCATTTTTCAGGGTTCTTTTGAATTTGACTCCTGATTTCCGAAGTGCTGGTAGCCCCTCCCAGCACCATGAAATCTGCCCATTTTGTTAGCACACTCTCCTTTCTGTTATCCAAGTCATTAATGAAAATATTGACTGGTAACAGACCCAGATATGGCCCCTGAAGGGCTCACTCCAGATGTCCTCCCAGTTTGCTAGTGAGCTATTGACAACTACTCTTTGAGTATGGTCTTTCAACTAGCTGTGAACCCACCTTACAGGTATTTCATCTAGACCACATTTCTCTAGTTTGCTTATAAGAATGTCAAAAGCCTTATTAAAATCAAAATATATCACATCTTGGCTTTCCTCCACTAGCCGCTCGGCCATTAACTTTGTCAAAGAAAGAAATTGGGTTGGTTTGGAGTGATTTGTTTTTGGTACATCCATGCAGGAAGTTTCTCATGTCCCTTTTATCCTCTAGATGCTCACAAACATTGTTGAGCAATTTGTTCCAGGATCCTTCCAGGTATTGAAGTTGGCTGACTGGTCTATAGTTTCCCAGATCTGATTTGTTTCCTTTTTTAAAGATATGTACTATGTTTGCCCTTTTCTAGGCCCCTGGACCACATCTGTCCTTCAGGAGTACTTGAAGATAATTGCTAGTGGTTCTGAGATTGCTCCCGCTAGTTCGTTAAGTACCCTGAGATGAATTTCATCAGCCCTGCTGAGCTGAATAAATCCGGTTTATCAAAATATTCTTTAATCCATTCTTTCCTTAGTTTAACTTGTGTTCCTTCCCCCTTCTTGTTAACTGAAATCGTGTTGAGTAGCTGGTCACCATTAATCTTTTTAGCCTGGGGGGGAAAAAAAACCCAGTATAACCCACCCAAGCCTTCTTGATGGTATTAGTTATTAGCTCTCCTTTCCTGCTAATCAGTCTCCAGTTCCTACTATGTTGAAAGAGGATCTGCTATGTCCCTGAGCCCCATGTCACTGGGTCCTCCTTACACCTAGGTCAAGCCTTACACCTGGGCCTGCCTTACCCTTTGGTCCCCTTCATCACTGAGCCTTCCTTACCCCTGGGCCCACCTTGTTCCTGGGTCCTTCTTACACATAGCTCCCCCTTCACCTCTAGACCATCTTTGAATCTGGTCTCCACTTACATCTCGGCCTGCCTTGTCCCTGTGTCTTGCCCCTGCCCCTTCCGCTTGCTCTGGGTCCCTCGCACTTTCCCTCACTGCGGCCTGGTCTGCTGAGAAACAGGACACCAAGGGGAAGACTGAGGCTTGGCTCTCACGCACAGCAGGCAGATCACTAGGCTAGGTCAGGCTACCCGGCTGAGCCGGTGATTCTCCCAAGAGCTGGGTGCAGCCTCATTCAAAACTGGCTTTTAGTGGGGAGATCCCTGCCCTGGACTCTCTAACACTCTGACTTTCAGACACTCAAAAGAACCAAACACAGACCCAATTCTGTGTAACCCTCGTCTGCCACGCTCCCAGGAGTGCCAGGCATTCCTGGCCATAGACCCCCTGGGGTCTTCACAACAGAGCTGTTCTGTTCCTGTCACCAATGGCCTCCACAATCCAGCCTGAGGGGCCAGGCCCCGAAGGGGCCACCGCTGAGGGGAATCTGCCTCTAGGAATTCCCCCCCTGGTCCTTGGCCTGAGCCCAGCTTCTGGCCAAGGAGGGTTTACGCTGTGCCAGGAAATGAGGCTAGTTGTTCCCACTGTGGATGATGAGAGGCCCTGCCAGGCCATTGTTCTGCCCTTGTGTGTGTCAGCTCATAAATCACAGGCTCATCAGAGAGAGGAAAGGGGAATTCATGGCTGCCTTCCCGCCTGTAGCCTCTTCCACCGGAGCAGCCGCTGGCCACTGTAGAGTGGAAGAGCCTGGGTGGAGAAGGTGACTCCAACTCCCAAGGGCCATGTTGAATCACTGCTCTAAGCATTAACGTTGTGAGGTGCCCAGAGGGCACAATGCTGGTGATTTGTACTGTAAGAAAATGGAGACTCCTGATTCTCCTCACGGCCTGCACCGCTCCTCCATCACCCTCGCCCCCGCAACAGCACTATCTACAGAACAGCTTCCAGGAGGCAGGATGTCAGGAAAAGGCCTTATTTCCTAGGAATAACGAATTTAAGAGGAATAAGGGATCTTCTGGAAAAGGCTTTATTTTCCGAAAGATCCCGTCTAGACTGGCGCTTTTCTCCGGCAAAGCCCCGAGCCGGAAAAAAGCAGCAGCCATGTTCATGCAAATGCCGCGGGGGATATTTAAATCCCCCGCGGCATTTGCAATTCCGACTTGTCTCATTAGCATCCCTTTTCTGGAAAAGGGATGCTAATGTAGGCACAGCCCAGGGGTTTTCAAAGTTGGATCATGGGCTCGCCCCGTTTTGCAAACTGACATTTTTCAGAATGTCTGTCCCATGGAAAAATTCATCATTTTTTGCCCTGTTTTGAGATGTGGGGATGTTGGACTTTCCCAAGGGATGGAAATTCCATACTTTGCTCACACATGCATTCCATACCCACCCCTTGCCCTCATGCCCCACTATTTCCTGTCCCTTTCCCTAAAGCACACGGAGGGATGGAGGGGCAAAAGCACCACCCAACGCCAAAGGCATGAGAAATCATTGGGGGACGAATGGCCTCAGAGCCAACATCCACATGGCCTGATTAAATTCTGGGGTGAGAGAAAGTAATCCCTGCTCAACCCCCACACTGGCCTCAGGGGCTGTCCAAAGAATGACATCTCCCTCCAACACTCGGCGTGTAGATGGTCTGTGTTGTCCAGACTCCAGAGACCTCCACCCTCTAGCAGCCAACAGGTGAATTCCTGGTGCTTGCGTTAGGGCCTGAAGCCCATAGAATGCACCTCCAACACCAGTGGCCTGACGGTGGGCACACGGAGCTAAACTACCTGATGTCTCTTTTTGTAGCCCAGCAGCCTGCAACTGAACATGAGCGACTTCAAAGAGCTGCTGCTGCTGAATTACACCGACTACCAGGATTACGATGCCGCCGCCGCTGCCCCCTGCCACAGCAGCTACTGCTCCTTATTGGGCAGCTCTATCCCTAGCTTCCTGGCTGTCATCTGTGCCCTGGGCCTGCTGAGTAACTTGGCCCTGGTGGTGGCCTTGGTCACCTGCCAGAATCTTTGGAGTGGGCCACCTGGCCGCACCTTCCTGTTCCAGCTGACACTTGGCACTTCCCTCTTCACAGCCACGTTACCATTTTTTTCTGCAGGCAGCAGCCATGGCTGGGTCTTTGGTGATGGGTTCTGCAAGGTCGCATTCCTGGTGTGGTACGGGAGCCTTTTTGCCGAAGGGCTGCTGGTGGCTGCCAGCACGTGCAGTGCCTGGCTGGCCAAAAGGGTTGCCCGCCAGCACTTCTGGGGCATGACCGTGGCTCTCTGGGTGGCCTCTGTCCTCCTGGCAGTGCCAGCTGCCTTCATGAGTAGGACGGAGGAGCACCCTCAGAAGATGTGCCTGTGGAAGGACAACAGTGAGCAGCAATGGTGGAGTCTGGCTCATGTCACCACCTGCCTGGCTGTTTTCATCCTGCTCCCCATCGCACTGGGTGTGGCCAAAGCAATGCTGACTTGGCACAGGCGCGGCTGGCAGCTGAGGGTCGGTGTGACGTGGCTGTTCTTCCTCCTCTGGGTGCCGTATGGGATAGCCCTGCTCCTGGACTCACTGCAGAGAAGGCAGCTACTCTCCACCAGCTGCCTTTTCTGGGAGAGCCTTGACTTCTTCCTGGGGCTGTCAGAGGGCCTCGGTATACTGCACTGCTGCCTCGGGCCCCTGCTGCTTCTCGGAGTCGGGCTGTATCACCGAAGGACGGACGCTGGACCAGGCCCTCTGGGCATGCCAGGGCTCGGTCTTGCCAGCCCCCAATGTTCCAAACCCATGAGTCAGGCTCCCCAAAAAGCATGAGGTTACCTCTGAAAAATCATGTGATTCTGGACAAATATGCATGTTTTAATTTGCCTTCTTTATGAGCCTTTAGGGGGCCCTGGAGTCACCTTCTGAAGCTTTCTCCATAGCCGCAAAGGCCACAAGTTTACTTTTTCTCTAGGCGTGGAGGCTGACGTCCTCACACTCCGCATGACGCCAGAAGCTGGGGTTTAAGGGGAAAACAGTCATCATGAGACTCATGACAAAGTCATGAGCCTTGGCAACCCTGGGGGTGGGACTACCCAGGTGCCCTCTAGCTCATGATCTGCATGGCCAGGTTGGCAGCCCCTCTGCGCTCTCTGAGCCCAATTCGCCCTCCCTGGCCCTTGGTATCATCATTGCCACCCAAGCAGAGCTGTTGCTTCCCACTTGCTATGGGTGCAAATAACAGAAGGTGCCCGGGGGATGGGGGAGTCAAACCCCTCTCACTCTGAACCGGGACTCGCACCAACATCATAGAACACTAGAACTGGGAAGGACCTCGAGAGGTCATCGAGTCCAGTCCCCTGCCCTCATGGCTGGACCAAGCACTGTCTAGATTAGGGGTGGGCAATAACTTTTGTCCAGGGGTCACTTCAAAAATTTTTGAAGTAGCCCTGGGCCACCCCGGAATGAGTGGGGCCTAAACAGGAAGGGTCAGGGCTGCCCCACCCCCATACCATGATTGGTCTGGGGGTGGGGGAGCCCCTTGTCCCCCCTTTCCACTAGGCACCCATGCCCTGGAAGAGGCTTGGCACGCTCCTGCACCCCCAGGCCAATTATCAACCCTAATGTCATTACCTCACACACACTAACCTTCCCCCCTCAGTCCCCCTCTGTTCTAAAATCTGATTTGTTAATTTTATGTGTTTGCTTTTTTTTGATTGTATCACTTTGGTATATATGGTTGTACCGATTTTCTTCCACAAATTGATCTGAGGAAGTGGGTCTGGCCCACGAAAGCTCTTCACCTAATAAACCATCTTGTTAGTCTTTAAAGTGCTTCATAGTCCTGTTTCAGCTAGACCAGACTAACGTGGCTGCATCTCTATCACTCCCCCACCTAGGCTCAGGTTACAACAGAGCCTGAGCTATTGTGTGCGCAGGGGCGGCCCGTCCATATAGGTGAACTAGGCGGTCACCTAGGGCACCAAGTTAAATGGGGCGCCAAATGGTGGCGCAATATCATTGAGGGGTTTGAAGGTGGGGGTGCCGATTGCCTGGTTCGTCTAGGGCACCAATTGCTGGCAGCTAATCTAGGGCCACCCCTGTGTGTGTGTGCTGGACTGGGGCAGTGTCAGCCGATGGTCAGGGCAGTGAGTCCCTTATGACCGGCTGAAGTTCTTTTAAATTGTGCTTGGTTCTGTTACATCAACTGAAGGAGTCAGGTTAAAGCTTAAACAGTTACTATTTTATTGTTACAGGGTAAACTTAGTTGTTAAATGCTACTGCTGTGTTACAGATAACACAGACACTACAAAGGACAGGACAGAAATTACACTAATAAGTCACTTACAGGTACCATGAAACCCTTTTGGTTCTCTGAGCTCTTATTAAATGCATGCAAAATAGACACATAGCAGGTATATATTCTCACCCCTGCGTTCCAGACTTGGCGTGGCCAGCGTCTTTCTCTCAATCCCTCGGGAAGAAGTTGGGCGTCCCACAGACCTCGGGAGACAATCAATACCTGCCAGCAGGTATAGATGATTGGAGCTCAAATTGGGCGGGCAACTCAACCCTCTTTATACCCCTTGGGTCACATGGGCTTCTTCCTGGTCTCAGGTGGCCAATTAGGAAAAATGGCTTTGAACACCAAGTTTCCCACGAAGGGTGCAAAGCATAATTCACACCTGGGAAGATGCAGACAATGGGCACCTCTGGTATGTGATGGGCGAAGATTCCTCTCCCGAGACAGTGCAGGCATGTCAATTACTGATACTAGCCATCACGGCGACGGGAGGCCTCCCAGTCGTCAGCTAGCCCATTTACTGTCTGGTTTCTGTTTATGGTAGAGTCAGGGACAGGCACCACACCTGCGTTCCCAGGGCATCAAAGGCTGACTGCCTTTCTCTTGCTCTCTGGGCGGGGGGGAAACAAGATGGGGTTTGTGTCTGGCTACAGGCAGTCACACCCAAAACTCTCAAGCCCATCCAGGCATCGGTGCAGTGCCCAGGGAAACTGAGGCACACCCACAGACAGTTACACTGGCTCACCCTGCCAAGGTGCTTTACATCTGTCTCAGAGGGGCCTTAAACTCCATGGACAGGAGAATGGTCTCGTCTCTTTGCTGACTTATATGCATGCAATGAGAGTGCCAGTTCTGGCAGTGGTGGGGTAGACAAGTCTCTACCAGGCTGAATCCACCAGGCTGCTTTCACTGGCATTGGATGGGCCATCGGGGCTGTGGGCGACAGCTTGAGGGAGCACAACACCTCAGCAGATAACACAACCACGCTTGTGCACACAAGCTGGGGCCACCCCAGCGCAGCTCGTCCTCCAGCACCTTCCCACAATCCCCTGCGGGCCCAGCAAGGACAAACAAGCTCTCCCCTTGTTCACAGGGACAGAACATGCAGCGCGGCTCAGCTCACTGCAGAATCGGGGCCGTGCCTCCTGCAAGCCGGCATAGCAGCAGGGGGGTGGCTGCCCAGGCAGAGTGGGGCTTCTCTCCTGCGAGCTGGGCTGACTCAAGTGAGACCCGGTGCACTAGGCACTCAAGTTAACTGCGCCCTGAATACAGACTCTGCTCCTCAACCGGGCCACACCCGAGCACTGAGCCTGTCTCTCAAGCCCTCCCAGCGCTCTGCTCCCTAGGTCCCCTGCCATCACCATGATGCCTGGGAATTGCCTTTGACGCATCCCTCGCACTAGACATCCACTCTGTGTCTAGATCAGATCCCCTCTCCCGGCCAGATGATGCAGCCTTTGTCCACAGAGCTGAGTCTCTGGCCCAGGTCCTCATCGGCTCTCCTCTTCCTGACCATATCCCCCTCCTCCTGTCTGGCCTCGACAAGCCCCATCCTCCTCCTTAAACGCTTTCGAAAAGCTCCTGACAGATCATTGCCTGGCTCCTCACTTGTGAGGATACAGTGGAAGGGGTCTGGTGGAGCAGATGGACAGAGTGAGGAGACAGAAAGAAAGGGCATGAGGGAGAGTGGAACTAAGGGAACTAAGAACCCCAACCCAGGGCTGCCGCTGGCAAAGCAGGGCGGGCACAGGGGAATGTGGCCAATAAACGAGGCAGGGAAGAGAAGGCAGGAATTTATCTTGCTGGGAGCTCATTGGGATGTGGCCTCATGGGGCTGTGGGGAGCAGGTACATGGTGTAGGGTACAGGGCCCCCTGGGGGCAAGGCCTCATGGGGCTATGGGATGCAGTCCAGGGTACAATGCTCCCCAGGTGAGGCCTCTGGGGTTGGGGGGAGGAGTCTGTGAGGAGGGGTCTAGGGTACAATGCTCCCTGTCATGAGCTGTGGGGAGGAGAGGTTTGATCTGAGCAGGGAGAACTCATTTGGTATCAAACCGATGAGATGGGGGTTTCCCAGTACTCAGCCAACCCTCCCTCTTTTGCCCACAGGAGAGGCTCTGGGGTCCAGGCTCAATTGGATGGCCACAAACTGCAGCCTTCTGTCCCCTGGTAGAGTGGCCAGGTGCCCAGATTTTGCCCAGAACACCCACTGGAAAAGGGACCCTGGTAGATCCGGTCAGCATGCTGAGAGGGCCCTTAAAAATCCAGTGGGTGGCACAGCAGGGCTAAGTCAGGCTCCCTCCCTGTCCTGGTCTGAGAGGCTCCTGGAGGCTCCCTGCAGCTGCACTAGGCAGACAGGGTGCCAGGGAGGCTCCCTGCACCGCCCCCAAGCCTTGAATACTGGTTCCACAGCACCCATTGGCCAGGAACTGCAACCAATGGGAGTTGCAGGGGTGGTGTCTGCGGGTGCGAGCAGCACATAGATCCTCCCTGTCCCCTCCACCTAAGAGCTGGAAAGATCCACTTCCCAGAAACTGCCTTAGGTAAGTTCTGCCTTCCCAACAGGCCATGCCAGCCTCCTTGCTAGGAACTTAGGGGACGCTTTGGGCTGCCTGTGCACCCTTACATCTGTGCTCCAGCAGGGGGAGCTACTCTCACAGCTGGGTCGGCCTGCCCTTCTATTCTGGGATGGAGCTGGTGGGGGTGGGGGAGGCGGGGAAGCCCTGAATTCCTGAACTTTGCTTTGCGGAGTCCTGGGAGATGCTTTTGTCCTGTCCCCTCTCAGCAATTTCTGGCTGTGGATGTGAGCAGTGCCACTTAGCGCATCCCCACTGGCCCCAGGGACTTCAGTGGCACAGGACCCAGCCTCGTACTTTGTCCCCTCTGTCACGGGAGACCGGCTGCAGTTTTCCCATGTCTCCCGGGGGTATAATTGTGCTGAGGTGTAACAGGATGTAATTAGGGGGAGCGAGAGAATTAAATGTGGGCGTTACACTTGCCACACACCCGATGTGCTTTGTGCTGCAGACTCAAATCATGTTAACAGCAACTCAGAAAGTAATAAAGGGAAGAAAAGAGGAAGGTGCAATAATTACCACTGAGCGGAGATTAATAGCAGCCTCGGTCAATTGTGACAGGCCGGAGGAACATGCCGCTGCCTTGCTTATTATCTCCAGTGCAGGCTCCTATGCAGCAGACACCACCTTCATGTCTTGAAATGGTTCCCCCAGAAGTTGGCTTCCTGCCCGGCCACAGGCACATGTCTCCCCATCCCTAGGGTGCGTCTAGACTGACATGATTTTGTAATGATGGAATGATTTTGACTGACTTTGTAATGTACAAAATCAGTGGTTCTTGCGCAAATACTCCGACGCTCCCACTCAGGGATAAGACCTCTTGCGCAAGTATTCTTGTGCAAGAGGGCCAGTGTAGACAGCCACGTTAATTTCTTGCGCAAGAAAGCCCGATGGCTAAAATGGCCATTGCAGCTGTCTTGCGCAAGAGAGCATCTACACTGGCATGGATGCTTTTGCGCAAAAGCAAATCTTTTGCGCAAAGGCACATGCCAGTCTAGACGCAGCCCTAGTGTTTGAACTGGGCCTTGCAGGAGCCAATGAGCCAATATTTGTGGCTTTTGGGAAGTGGCAGGCTTTGGTCCACACGGACTTGGCTGTGCCTACTCACGCTGAATCCAGATTGCTTTCCAACTCTCTACAAATATCCTGGGTCCAGCCTGTCAAGGTGCAATGAGACTGGGACACCCCGAGTGCAGATGCAGTGAATTAGCAACTCAGGTTTAGAGCCCACTGCTTTATGTTTGGGCATGATGGGGCAAGTTACACGGGAGAGCAGAGTGGATTGTTCCAGACTAGGGCTCCAGCTTCATGCTGTTCCCATTTCTCCATGCTGTTAACACTGATTGGGCTTTCTGAGTCATGTCATACCTGCAGTTCTGGAATAGTTATTCCGAAATAGCTTATTTCAAAATAGCACGTCTACATTGTGGGGAAGCCTCAAAATTAGTCCGAGGCAGGCTTCCCTAATGTAGATGTGCTATTTCGATTTAGAGCGCCAGGAAGCACTGGGGAGGAATAATTTAGAATGGCTTGGGTGAGGGGCTATTTCGAAATAGCAGAAGTGGAGCATCTACACTTTCAGAACAGGAATTATACTTTGTAGAATGAGGTTTACAGAAGTTGGAATAAGCTTCCCATTATTTAAAAAATATTTCAAAATAATGCTATTGCTGTGTAGGTGCTCACATAGGGTATGTCTACACTTGCTCCCTAGTTTGAACGAGGGATGCAAATGCAGGCATTCAAAATAGTCAGTGAAGCGGGGATTTAAATATCCTGCGCTTCATTAGCATGATCTCGCTGGCACGCTAGTCTGAATCACGGCTGATTCAAACCAGGAAGTGCACGCTGGGACGCGTTAGTTCGAACCAAACCTCTTGGTTCAAACTAACGTTACTCCTCAGAGTAAATCCCCCAAATGTACTTGTGTCTACCTTCCTTCCTCCCCCCCCCCCCGCATCCCCCTCCTGTTCTGAAATGTGATTTGTCCTTTTCATATGTGTTCATTTTTTTAATTGTATCCTTTGGTATATATGGTTGTGACTATTTTCTTCCACTATTTGATCTGAGGAAGTGGGTCTGGCCCACGAAAGCTCATCATCTAATAAACCATCTTGTTAGTCTTTAAAGTGCTACATTGTCCTGCATTTTGCTTGTTTCTAAAAACATTTGTAGAAATAGACCAAGCTGCAAAATCTCACATTAGTTCAGCAAATGGTGTGGAAAAAGTGAAAAAGGAAAACTTATTTATTTGATCCCATAATATAAGAACTAGGGGTCACCAAAAGAAAGTAATAAGTAGCAGGTTTAAAACAAACAAAAAGAAGTTTTTCTTCACTCAGTGCACAGGACTTTAACAGGGTTCAAAAAAGAGCTAGATAAGGGTAGGAATAAATGGTAAGTTTTCCAAGCGGAGAAAAGTAACTAGTGGTCCCCCAAGGGTCTGTCCTGGGACCAATACTATTCAACTTATTTATAAACAAGCCAATTAGCCCGTCATAAGATGGAATTTTCAGGTCTCTCCTCCACTTCGGTCTTCTCTCCTGAGCCTCCAGTCTCTCGCTCCGTCTCTCTCTCTCTCTCTCTCCTCCTCCTACTGCCTCCCCTCCCCCCTCAGCTCTCCTCTGCTTCCTGCCTCTATCTGTGTCTCTCTCTTTCTCTTCTCCTCCCCCTCCTGCCTCTCACTCGGGGGACTGCAGAGCCCAAACAGTAGTTTGGGCTCCGCACTCCCCATGCTTCATGGAGACTGTGGAGCCAAATGGTCGCTTGTGCCACTTGCTCCCACGTGGCGGCCCGCTTGAGCGGCACAGAAGTCAGCCGAGCGCCACGGCGGGAGGCGAAGAAGGGTGGGGCGGTGATGTTCACGGCCAGGGGGCGGGGCCTGGAGCCGCATGTCACTGCCCTGCCCCTCTTCGCCTCCTGCCATGGCACTCGGCTGACTTCTGTGCCTCTCAGTCAGGCCGCCGCAGGGGAGCAAGCAGCACGAGCGGCCGTTTGAGCCCCGCACTCCCCATGCAGCACATGCTGCCCAGAGGGAACAGCCAGCATTTCGGCATTACAGACTCACAGACACTGGGCTACTATATATGTGATGACCTGGGCTATGTCTACACCAGGGAACACGTCTGATCTTCTGCTTTTTTTTGCGGAAGAGCAGATGCACTCTTTCGGAAGCCCTGTCTTTCTCCTCCCACAAGGAAAAAGAGCTCTTCTGAAAGAAGAGGCCTTTCCAGAATTTGACCTAGTGTTGATGGGCAAAATTTTGGGAAAGCCTCTTCAGAAAAAAATATTGGAAAAAGGCACGCAAATTGTCAAACGCAATTTGCATACCTTTTTCCGATAGATCAGTGTAGTGTAGATATAGACCTAGGCTGTGTCCAGACTCAGGGTTTTTTTCGAAAAAAGTAGCCTTTTTTCGAAAAAACCTCACCTGCGTCTAGACTGCAGCTGCGTTCTTTCGAAATTAAATCGAAAGAACGTGGCTTTTCTTTCGATGGCGGTAAACCTCAATTTACGAGGAAGAACGCCTTCTTTCGAAAGTTCCTCTTTCGAAAGAAGGCGTTCTTGAATGTAAATAGGGCTTCTTCGAAAGAGAGCATCCAGACTCACTGGATGCTTTCTTTCGAAAAAGCAAGCCGCTTTTTTGAAAGTTCAACGTGCAGTCTAGACGCTCTCTTTCGAAAGAGCCTCTTTCGAAAGAGGCTTGCAGTCTAGACATAGCCCTAGTAAACAGTGAGGTGGCAAAATTTGCAGATGATACCAAACTGCTCAAGATAGTTAAGACCAAAGCAGACTATGGAGAGCTTCAAAAAGATCTCACCAAACAAAGTGGGCAACAAAATGGCAAACAAAATTCAATGTTGATAAATGTAAAGTAATGTACATTGGAAAAAATAACCCCAACTATATATACAATGTGATGGGGACTAATTTGGCTATAACTACTCAAGAGAGAGATCTTGGAGTCATTGTGCATAGTTCTCTGAAAACATCCACTCCTGTGCTGCAGCAGTCAACAAAGCAAATAGAATGTTAGGAATCATTTAAAAAGGGATAGAGAATAAGAAAGAAAATTTCTTATTGCATCTATATAAAACCATGATACACCCACATCTTGAATACTGCATACAGATGTGGTCGCCTCCTCTCATAAAAGATATATTGGCATTGCAAAAGGTTCAAAAAAGGGCAACAAAAATGATGAGGTGTTTGGAACGGGTCCCATATGAAGAGAGATTAAAAAGACTTGGATTTTTCAGTTTAGAAAAGAGAAGACTAAGGGGGGAGGGATATGATAAAGGTCTATAAAATCATGACTGGTGTGGAAAAAGTGAATAAGGAAAATTACTTACTTATTCCCACAATATAGGAACTAAGGGTCACCAAATGAAATTAATAGGCAACAGGTTTAAAACAAACAAAAGGAAGTTTTTCTTCACTCAGCACATAGTCAATCTGTGGAACTCCTTGCCAGAGGATGTGGTGAAGGCTAGGACTTTAACAGGGTTCAAAGAAGAGCTAGATAGATTCATGGAGGTTAGGTCCATCGATGGCTATTAGCCAGAATGGATAAGAATGGGGTCCCTAGCCTCTGCCTGGAAATGGATGACAGGAGAGGGATCATGTGATGATTACCTGTTCTGTTCACTCCCTCTGGGACATCAGGTACTGGCCACTGTTGGCAGACAGGATACTGGGCTAGATGGATCTTTGGTCTACCCATTGTGGCCGTTCTTATGTTCTAAAGTTTTTATGTTCAGAAATGTGTTTCTCTTTTGGTGTAACTCAAAACTTTTCTGCAGAATGTAATTGCTGGTGTTAAGGTGAAGCCCCTCTCCCTCCCTCCCCCACTCTGCTGCACTGCACATGTTTTGTACTGTATAAACAATTACACCCAAAAATCAACACTTCAAAATTGTTAAGGATGAAAAGTAAAACACTTTCTTAATTCTAAAGCCCCAAATTAAAGGTACTTGTGGCCTTCATTCAGCCCCCTTGTGAGTATGCAGTATGATTCCATTCTGCCCAGAATCACATAGGAAGCCCATAGCAGGGTTAAGAACAGCTCCCATCTCTTTTGGGTGTTAGTTCAATGCCTTAACAACAAGAGAATATCCATTTACTTCCTGCACTTCTATGCCCATCACATGCACTGAGTAAGGCAGGGGCTTTGTATGCAACTATGCAATCATAGATTGCAGCCATGCAAAGGACAGAGTTAAGGTTAAACAGGCATCCTTAATTCTGGCATTTCCTAATTTTTTAGTCTTGAGCGGTGTTCCCTCTAAGCTGCTTGGCAGCCCAGCTTCACAGGTGATTAATCAGCCCTGCCCAGTGAGTCAGCGCTGTGCAGGGAACCCTGAGCCTCTGACTGGGTGGGACTGATTAATCATCTGTGAAGCTGTGCTGCTTAGAAGGAACACTGGTCTTGAGCCCTACAGTGGCCGTCCCCGGAGTTTGAACCCATAACCTTCAAAACGGCAGCTGTGATAGGGAGTAGAACAGCTGCGAATGGGGGAAATGACACACTCATTTTCCAAGCACTTAGACAGCTGTTTGCTAGACGGCAGTGAAATGTAGGGAGCTAGGATTCCTCTGTTCTGTTCTTGGCTCTGAAGAAAAGTGTAGTCTATTGGTGACAGACAACACTGCCAGACACATGTAGCTGGCAAATGCATGGAATTATGACTGAGGGAATGAAACACATGTTTGTTACACTACAGGTGAGGCTCGGGGCCAACTTAGCCAGATGTGAACTTGTGGAACTTCTCAGTTGTTGAGCTATGCAATAGGGGAAGTGACATTTGCCTTCTTCCTAAGTTACAGTCGTGAGGCCTGACTCTGTGACAAGGTGCCGTGAAATGGCCAAAGCATGATTAATGCCAACCAGTGGAAGATCTCCTGGCTCCCAGCCCAGCACACCTCCTGAGCCAAAGGGAAGGGAGGGTATGTCTACACTACCCCGCTAGTTCGCGGCTACACGGGGCATGAACTAGGTAGTTTGGACTAGGCTTCCTAGTTCGAACTACCGTTACTCCTCGTGGAATGAGGAGTAACGGTAGTTCGAACTAGGAAGCCTAGTCCGAACTACCTAGTTTGTGCTGCATGTAGCCACGCGGCACGGGGTTCGAACCAGCCGGGATTTTAAAATGGCGGCGCCCGGCTTATGCAAATGAAGCCCGGGAAATTCAAATCCCGGGCTTCATTTGCAAGTGCGGTATGCCTACATTACCCCGCTAGTTCGAACTAGCGGGGTAGTGTAGACATACCCGGAGTGGGGGAAGTGTTCCTGCTGTGCCCGTGTGCTCTAGCTCTCTCTGGGCTTGCTCCGCAGGGGGCTGAGGATGGCCTGGAAGCATGCATAGTGCAGACGGGCAGTCAGCCGGGTCCAAGAATGCTCCGTACTGATAGAATTTTCAGACGTTTTAGCACATATGCAAGTGACAGTTTTCAGACACTTATCATGAGGATAAAAAAAAAGTCATCTCTTTGCCTCTAGGACTATTTTCCTTCCCATATTCGTGTCCCTGCCCCAATGTCTGGAGGAGGTAGATCTCTTCAAAAATGGTAGGCAAAATTGCTTATTTCCTCCTAACCTTATTCTCAGAAATGGCTGGATTTTATTTTAACTTAAATGTGCTCAAAACCAACCAACAAAAAAGAAACCCAACTCAGCAGGCACTTGGCATGGGAAATCTGAGACCAAAGGGTTAAAGCTTGGTAACATTTAGGCATTTGAAACTAGGGATTTATAATGGAGCATGTTAACTATGGACATTGTCTGTGATGCTTAGGCAATAATTAAGGCTTCCAAGCAAAACCCTATTGGGCACTTCTCTCCATTCCCCTGTGTATTCACAGTCAGCTGGTGGGTATCATTTTCTCACCTGAACTGTCATCGTTTATCCATGAGGGCAGAATAAGGGGCACTTCTAGATTGTCCTTTCACACCACAAAGAGTTGTGAGCATATTCACTGTACAGCTGGAGAAACTGAGGCACAAAGACAGGTGTCCTGGGCACCAAGTTCAGTGCTGACACCACTCCTCATACAGAGAACAAGGGAAATGAACCAAACTGATCCCAAATACTACCCCCTGGCCATGAATTTGCCCCAGGGTTTGTACTGTGCAAATTCGATTGCTCTGTCTGTGATCACTGGCAAACCATTGGGTGTGTCTAGACTATTATGGCTCCATCGACGGAGCCATGTAGTCTAGACACACCCATTGGCTGTATCTAAATTGGCCAGTTTTTCCAGAAAATCGGCCACTTTTCCGGAAAAACTTGCCAGTTGTCTACACTGGCCGCTTGAATTTCCGCAAAAGCACTGACTTCCTACTGTAAGAAATCAGTGCTTTTTGCGGAAATACTATGCTGCTCCCATTCGGGCAAAAGTCCCTTTTGCGCAAAACTTTTGTGCAAAAGGGCCAGTGTAGACAGCTCAGATTTGTTTTCAGAAAAAAAGCCCCAATCATGAAAATGGCGACCGGGGCTTTTTTTTTGTGCAAAAGCACATCTAGATTGGCCAGGGACTCTTTTCCGCAAAAAGTGCTTTTGCAGAAAAGCATCTGTGCCAATCTAGATGCTCTTTTCCGAAAATGCTTTTAACGGAAAACTTTTCCGTTAAAAGCATTTCCGGAAAATCATGCCAGTCTAGACGTAGCCATTATGTGCATGCTTAAGGAAGAGGCTGGCTGGCTGTGATCCACAGCGCTGAGCGCTCATCATTCCTGCTGACAGCTTGATTTTAAGTGACCCGGAAGTCAGAAGGACCCTTCAAAATGTAAATAATAAAATCAGTCACTCTTTCCAGAACTTTTTCCTTTCTGCCAGTCAGTGGACATAGAATATGTGGTCACCTCCCTGGATCACAGTGTCATGCAGAGACAGCGCCAATATTTCTATCACACAGGCAAAAAACAAACAAGAACAATATTTCCATCCCTAGAAAACCGGCTCTCTCATTAAAATATTCAGATGCCTCTGCACTATCCTTGGAATTTGTTTTGATTTAGGTGTCGACATGGATAAAAAGGCAGGCAGGCTTTGTTCTCGTTTCTTGCATCCTTATCTCTGGACTTCAGAGAATTTCCTTATCAAATGGAAGAACTTCTTCTCCTATGACTTCCTGATCAGATTTCCTTTCAAGTAAAGTATTGCCCAGTCCTTCCCATTTCATCTGTTCTTGGTATCACCGGGTGGGAGGAGGACAGGGGAGGGGTGGTAAGGTGCCACATTACCCAGGAGATGGGAATGAGGGAGCCCATTACACAGGGGAGTGGGACAGCTGGTACATTACATGGGGGAAGAGGACAGGGTGATGGATGAGTTACACAGTAGACTTGCAGGTATAGCAGGTGGGGTCTTCTGACCCATCACCTCCATCTATCTTGCTCACTGGCCCATCACCCCTGTGATATTCTGCACTCTTTGGGTATGTCTAGACTATGCTGCATTTTCGAAAGAGGACATTCAAATTCTGAGGGAATTTGCATATCTTCTTCCAATCTCACTTTCAAAAGTGGGTCTTTTGAAAGCGAAAGTAGTCTGGATGCATTTTTTCAGAACCCCCCCCCCCTTTTTTGAAAAATGTGTAAACCTCATTTTTTAAGGAAGAGCAGTTTTTCAAAAAGGGGGGGGGGGGCGGTCTGAAAAAAACCACATCCAGACTACTTTCACTTTCGAAAGACCTGCTTTCGAAAGTGAGATCAGAAGAAGATATGCAAATTCCACGGGAATTTGAACATCCTCTTTCGAAAAATGCAGTGTAGTCTAGACATAGCCTATGGGTGCGTCTACACAGCAGGGCTTAACTTGAAATAAACTACGCAAATTGAGCTATATCAATTGTGTAGCTTATTTCAAAATAGGAAGTGACTACACAGCACTTATTTCAAAATAGAGCTCTCTTCCTCTGACTTCCCTTACTCCTCGTACAATGAGGGTTACAGGAGTCAGAATAAGAAGTCCTCCAGCTTGACAGGATTTTGACATTATTTCGAAATAACTGCCTGCTGTGTAGACACAGACTAAGTTATTTTGCAATAATGCTAATTATTTCAAAATAATGTTGTTGTGTAGCTGTACCCTATATGTGCCATAGTGACAAGATTACGACATAATTATGACACATCTTATGCAAAATATGTCAGGTCAGGTGTCAATGGAAATGTTATGATTTCCTAAATAGGATTATCCTGTTTGTATGCATATAGCATTTTAGTTTCTGAAGTTATGAATATTAACTGTGCATCTACATTTCCAATGTGTTTGCTCCTGGGTAACTCCCACAACTCAATTTACATCCAGCCTAGCTAATGTGTTGTGAAGGGAATATTCAAGGTAATGAGCCATCAAGTAAACAATGGGCCAGGGGAAAAATGTATCCTCACTAGCGGATGCTTCGGCCCGCATATGGAGAATGCTGCCATGACTCAAAGCATGCAAGGGCATGTGACTAGACCATGTGATCCTCTACTCCATTTTAATGCATGTACTTTTCCACAAACTGATTTGGGGACTTGGCTTGAAACAAAGAAGTTCCCTCCACATGGAAGGAGCTATAAAAAGGGGGAGTGACATCACCATGGGACCATACTCCCCCTACATCACACCTGAAAACACCTGAGGAACAAAGACAAAACTGGGGAAGAATGTTCCAAGCAGGAAAGAAGGAAGCCTGATTATGCTTGGAAGCCTGGTAGACTGTACTATCTGACAGGGTGAGACCCTGCTTGATTCAAACCCTATCTAGATCTTGATTCAGACACTATTCTAGATCCAGATTTTTATTCAGACCCTATCTAGATATAGATCTTGATTCAGATCCTATCTAGGCTTAGACAGTATTTTTGTTTATTTCTTAGTTAATCTGCTCTGGTACCTACACCCACCACCAATCACTTAAAATCTCTCTTTCCATAATTAATAACTCTGTTTTATATTTTTATAGACAAACGTTTGTTTTACTGGAAGTGCAAATGGGGCTAGTGCATTGTCCTCTCCACATTGAGGGAGGGGCGGACTGAGTAATAATCTTCACTTGTCAGATTTTTGGCCAGGGCAAGACGGTACCGCTCTGGGGTCATAGGCTTTGGACCTGGGGGAAGAACTTTTGTGCAACTAACCATAGCTGGGTGTGTCCCTACCTGTGTAAAGCAGGACCAAGAGCTGTCTGCAGCTTGTCAGTGCAGCACAGTGTGAGAGGGCATCTGGGTGGTGAATCACAAAGCTCAGCAGTACCCCAGTACCACGTTGCACCCCAGTGGCGCAGCCCATCACAACCCTATCTCAGGTGACCAGTTAGCAAACAAGAAAAATCAGGACTTTTTTTTTCCAGGGGTGGGGATATAGCTGTGTATGTAAGACAAAGTCTCTAAAATCAGGGCACCTGGTCACTCTGTGTCCATCTACCATTTCTGACACAACTTGCCACCCTAACTACTTTAGGAAGGAACAATCAGTTCCATACATACAAGATGGGAAGCGACTGTCTAGGAAGGAGCATGGCGGAAAGGGATCTAGGGGTCATAGTGGACCACAAGTTGAATATGAGTCAACAGTGTGATGCTGTTGCAAAAAAAGCAAATATGATTCTAGGTTGTATCAACAGGTGTGTTGTAAGCAAAACTCGTGAAGTCATTCTGCCGCTCTATTCTGCACTAGTTGGGCCTCAGCTGGAGTACTGTGTCCAGTTCTGGGCGCCACATTTCAAGAAAGATGTGGAGAAATTGGAAAGGGTACAGAGAAGAGCGACAAGAATGATTAAAGGTTTAGAGAACATGACCTATGAAGCCAGGCTTCATGAACTGGGCTTGTTTAGTTTGGAAAAAAGAAGATTAAGGGGGGACATGATAGCGGTTTTCAAATACCTAAAAGGGTGTCACAAGGAGGAAGGAGAAAATTTGTTCCTCTTGGTTTCTGAGGACAGGACAAGGAGTAATGGGCTTAAAGTGCAGCAGGGGAGGTTTAGATTGGACATTAGGAAAAAATTCCTAACTGTCAGGGTGGTCAAATATTGGAATAAATTGCCAAGGGAGGTGGTGGAATCTCCCTCTCTGGAGATATTTAAGAACAGGTTAGATAGACATCTGTCAGGGATGGTGTAGACGGAGCTTGGTCCTGCCTTGAGGGCGGGGGGCTGGACTCGATGACCTCTTGAGGTCCCTTCCAGTCCTATTATTCTATGATTCTATGATTCTATGATACTTGTGTTGCAAGCTGTGCCCGGCCTTTCCTGTGACTCGAAGGCAGGGATGGGGAACTTTTTTTGGGTCGGAGGCCATTGACCGATAGAAAAATGTCAAGGGCAGCACAGAAGTGAAAAGGTTTTTTTGTTTGTTTTTTGTTTAAAACCCTAACTGATGTGTCCCCATCTGGGAAGGAGAAAGACATTCCTCACATTCCCCTTCCACACCAGAGTCTAGGGGGGCTCAGCCTAGTAGATTTTGTGTGCTCCAGCCCTGCAGTGGGGCAGTGAGGAGGCTGGAGTGCCTGTGCAGGCTTCCCAATGCTGGGGAGGCCCCTGAGCTGTGGGAAGCCATATCTGGGCAAGCTGGGGTCCGAATGTGGCCCCTGGGGCCTGAGGTTCTCCACCCCTGCTGTACGGTTACACAGTTTACTCCTTGGGTTGCCACCTGGCTCACTGGCTGGTTTTTGTACTGCCTTGCTGGTTAGATTTAATGTGCCTTCCTTGTGCACTTGTGACATATCAGAGCACTCTACAATGCACATCTCCATAGCTGGACTGTGTTGGGGTAAGGTATGAAAAATGGTAAGATAATATAAAACTATACCATCCATCTGACTGTCCGTTCATCCATGGGTGTGGACTAATTAGCTCTGGTCAGCAACTGGACTCTTTAGCCACTGACAGGTGCATGGCCAGTGGTCCAGCTTTTCATCCTACTTTTGAGTCACCCACATGCAAACTTTTCATTCCAGGGATGATCCCCGAGTAAAGGGAAGTGCGGGGCTGGGAGGGCTGGTCTGGGGCACAGCTGCATGGGTGGGGGGAGGTGGGAGGACTGGGACAGGGACAGGGACAGGTAATTGTGGTAATTGTGCACCTGGAAATGGCTGGCATGTCCCTCCACCCCCTGAGAAAGACAGAGCAGGAGGTCTCCACAAGGGGCTACTGAGGACCTGCACATCCTGGGGTATGTTTCATCATTTTTGAGATCAGGCTGTTAACAACGAGGCTACGTCTACGCTGCATCATTTTGTCAGCAGAGGAAATGCGAATGAAGTGCTCATTAGCATTTCTCGCGTTGTCATTTGCACAGTCTCTTCCTATCCTTTTTGCAGAAGAGGTTTTTGTGGAAAAATACACAGTGTAGATGGGCCCATTTTGCACAAAAAAAACCCCCCTTTTGCGCAAGAACCCTTATTCCTCAAAAAAGGAGGTATACAGGATCTTCCACAAAATGGATCAGAAGAGATTATGCAAATGACAGTGTGAGAAATACTAATGAGCACTGCTAATGATGCAGCGTAGACGTACCCTCAGAGCCCTGCCCTGGATGCTGCTTCTGGCTGTCAGCGCTCTCCCCCATCCTGGGGTGTTGTGGGACTGTCCCACTTTGCTCCCTCCCCCTCCCCCAAGTGCCTTTTCCTGGTTAAGGGGCAGTTTGTCTGAGGCAGTTTGAAGCCCCCAAAAACCCAGTGGCTTTAGGACCTGGCATGTGGGGTTACCAAGCCACTCAGATTTTACCCCTGTATCCCCAGGTGCAGCCAGGCCAAACCCATGTGGCCCTATGACCCGCTTTAGCCTCTGGAAAAGTTATGCTTAAACGAAGCACACGAGATCTTTTATGGGGGAAAAGGCAATATGCCACATTTATTGAGAATACAACCATTGCATATGCTTTTCAATCACTCACACACAAACATATACACACACACACACACACACACAATCTTGCCAGACAATGTCATAGTTACCAGTCCAGAGTCCGTATCCATCTAGTGGCCAGCAAGATTGAACACAGGGGGAAGCAGGGCCTTTGTCAGTCGATCGATCCGATGCTCCTCTGGATTTGGTGTTGGCAAGGTGAATCCAACGTTCCATAGCAAAGCACCTTGCTTTTATAATTTTTTTCTCTTGTTGAAATCCATGGATACCGCTCTGACAGCTTGTGACCGGAATGTTACCTTGTTGATTTCAATCATTCCCAAACCTCTCTCCAAGGTTCATCCTATAATCAATCTTCCTTTCAGGGAGCTTGCTCCGCTTTAAGGTCAGCAATCTGCCAATTATCCAATCTTCTTGTATACACCGATGGTTATAGATGGCTCCTCTGCAGCCAGGTTGTCTCGTGCTCTGGCCTTGCCCATGCTCACTTACTCCCCTTCTTCGGCCATCTGGTTCTAAAGCCATATAACTTTGCAGCTTATCTTGACACATTCACATTCCCTTTCATAAACAAAAACTTTCCAAGGTTACAGATCTTCATGGCAAAACAAAAGCATTGTAAATTAAACAATTAAGGCTTGGCCTTCAACATTAGCAGAATTCCTCTAATCTCATTAACATAGCCACAATATCCAAAACAGTCTTTCTACCTTAGAACATTTACTAAACTTCAGAACAAAGAAAATAGACCTTCAACTGAAAGGACTTAATTTGTAAAATATTAAATGTTTATTTATATATATATATATATATATATATATATATATATATATATATATATATATATATATGCCTTATATTGCTATATTATTGCTACATTACTACTATAATGGATCTGGGGAACAGTCAGCCTGACTTGGATATCTGGCAAGCTAAGAATATAAGAACGGCCACACTGGGTCAGACCAAAGGTCCATCTAGCCCAGGATCCTGTCTGCTGACAGTGGCCAATGCCAGGTGCTCCGCAGAAGAGGGCAGTCACTGGGACCGGCTCCCGAAGGGCTCGGAGCTGGGCGTGGGGTAACGTCTCCCCCGGGAAGCCCAGAGCCCCGACGCAGACCCCTGGAGACGGGGGGGTCGAAGACTCTCACAACCGTGGGCTACCGATGGGCCTGGACCCCACTACAGAGGGCGGACTCCTCCTTTGCCGGGTGACCGAGTCACGGTAAGCTGCGAGGACCCCACGGGAAGGGCAACGGGATCTGTGGGGGGGAGGAAGCAGCCCGGGGCAGGGCCCTTTTGGTGCCCGTGAGTGGATGTGTTTCGGGAGGGCATCCCACGTCTACCACACAGGGAGCAAGCAGACCCCTGTGCTTAGGGCCCCGGGCTGGGACCCGGTGGAGAGGCTGGGCCCGGGTCCCCCTCCTCTCCCGCCACCATTGGGATGGCGAGGCGGACAAAGCCCCGCACAGAGGGACAGGCAACACCTGGGTTCGCAGATCCCCCGGACTCGGCTGAGCGGGGTGATTGCACTCAAAGACGCTGAGCCGGACTAGGCTCCGGAACCAACGGACCAGAATCCATCGACAGGGTTCGCCGAACTCTCCTCCTGAGTGGGAGGGGGTGATCGCACCCCCCGATGCGGTCACACTTGATTTCTTTCTTTGGTAGGGTAACTGGTTTGGTAGACTGGGAAAATGTGGTGAACAAAACATACCTGGACATTAGCAAGTCTTTTGACACAGTCTCACATGACATTCTCATAAGTAAGCTGGAGAAATGTGGACTCGGTAGAACTACCATTAAATAGGTACATAATTGATTAAACAAGGGCAAATAGAGAGTATGAACGGAAAAATGCTGGATTTGAAGAAGGTCTCAGGTGGAGTTCCCCGGGGATCTGTTCTGGATCCAGTGTTATTTAACATCTTTATTTATGACCTGGATGTAGGCCTAGGGTAAATCTACACTGCACGCTTATTTCAAAATAAGCTATTCTGGAGGAAATACTCCAAAATAGCTTATTTCAAAATAGCCTGTCTACGCTACAGCGAAACCTCAAAATTAGTCCAAAGAGGCTCCCCTAATCTGGATGTGCTACCTTGATTTAGAGCCCCAGGAGGCACTGGGGAGTAATTACTTAGAATGGCCCTGGGATGGAGCTATTTTGAAATAGCAGCAGTGGAGCATCCACACTACTGCTATTCTGAAGTAGCTGTTTCGGGACAGGTGTTATTACTGATGGAATGAGGTTTACAGATGTCGGAATAAGCTGTCCGTTATTTCAAATGTATTTCAAAATAACGGAATTGCTGTGTAGATGCTCACATGGCTATTTTGGAAGAATGGCCATTATTCCAAAACTAGCCAATTAGCCCGTCATAAGACGGGATTTTCAGGTCTCTCCTCCGCGTCAGTCTTCTCTCCTGAGCCTCCAGTCTCTTGCTCTGTCTCTCTCTTTCTCGTTCTCTCTCTCTCTCCTCCTACTGCCCCCCCCTCAGCTCTCCTCCACTTCCTGCCTCTCTCTCCGTCTCTCTCTTTCTCTTCTCCCCCTCCTGCCTCTCACTCTCCCTTTCTCTTCTCTCCCCTCTGTCTCTCCCCCCCTCAGCTCTCCTTCCCCTCCTGCCTCTCTCTCTGTCTCTCTCTTTCACTTCTCCTCCCCCTCCTGCCTCTCACTCAGGGGACCTCGGAGCCCAAATGGCCATTTGGGCTACGCACTCCCCGTGCTGCATGCTCCCACATGGCAGTCTGGCTGAGCAGCGCAGAAGTCAGCCGAGCGCCACGGCGGGAGGCGAAGCAGGGGTGGGGCCATGAGGCTGAATCGAAGGAGCGGGGGACAGAGGAAGGGGGGCAGGAAGCAGACCTGGATGGGGGAGTGCAGCCGCTGGCGGCAAGCGGCCGTTTGGGGTCCGAGCTCCCCCGCCGAGGCCCAGCTGAGCGGCGCAGCGCTCAGCCGAGCCACCTCGGAGGGAGGGGAAGGGGGGCGGGGCGCTAACACACACGGCCAGGGGGAGTGGCCGTGTACATCAACATTACAGACTCACAGACACTGGGCTACTATAGATATGATATGATATGATAATGCTGCTGTGTAGATACACACTGATTAAATTTGCAGATGACACAAAGGACAGAGTTAAAATTCAAAGGGCTCTTGGTAAATTGTCGAGCTGGGCTATAGACAACAACATGAAATTCCACAAAGATAAACATAAAGTGCTATGCTTAAGGAGGAAAAACCAAATGCAGCCAGAGGGGAGAACTGGATTGGCAGCAGCACAGCAGAAAAGAATCTGGGAGTTGGAGCCGATCATAACCTCAAAGTGAGTCAGCTGCAGGATGCTGCTGTTGCAAAAAAAGCCTGTGCAGTTTTCGGTTGTATTAACAGAGGCATAGGGAAGTTACAGGTGGTACAAGTGACGCTCTAGTCAGCCGTGGCTTGGCCTCTGCTGGAGTATTGTGTCCTGTTTCAGTCCCTAATGTATAGAAAGGATGTGAAGAAACTGGAAAGGATCCCAGAGGCGAGCGACGAGGCTGATCAAAGGGCTGGAGCGCAGCCATCTGAGCAAAGGCCGGAGGAATAGAGTATGCTTAGTTTGGAAAAGAGGAGATTAAGGGGGGATATGACAGCCGTCTCTTGATACTTAAAAGGCTGCCATACAACAAATAGAGAAAAGTTCTCTCTTGCCACAGAGGGCAGGACAAGAGGCAATGGGTCCAAACGACAGCGTGGTAGATTGAGATGAAAAGAAATGAGAAACTTGTGAACAATAAGAACAGTAGGAAAATGGAGCAGGCTGCCTAGGGAGGTTGCAGAAGTGTCTTCTCTGGAGGTTTTCAAAAGCAGGCTGGAGAGCCATCTGTCTTGAATGGTTTATTTAGACACAGGGGCTGCGTCTAGACTGGCATGATTTTGTGGAAATACTTTTAATGGAAAAGTTTTTCCGTTAAAAGTATTTCAGCAAAAGAGGGTCTAGATTGGCACGGATGCTTTTGCGCAAAAAGTGCTTTTGTGCAAAAGCATCCGTGCCCAGTATAGATGCTCTTTTGCGCAAGAAAGCTCCGATGGCCATTTTAACCATCGGGCTTTCTTGGGCAAAAATTAAGGTGCCTGTCTACACTGGCCCTCTTGTACAAGTATTCTTGAACAAGAGGGTTTATCCCTGAGTGGGAGTGTCAAAGTATTTGCGCAAGAAGCACTGAATTCTTACATTAGAATGTCAGTGCTCTTGTGCAAATTCAAGTGGCCAGTGTAGACAGCTGGCCAGTCTAGATGCACCCAGGCAGTATTGTGGGCAGCTGTCCCAGGGCCTGATGATTCAAAAGCACCCGGGTCTAGTGGCTGTTGCTACCGCTACTGCAGCAATGCCAGCAGCTGGAGCCCTGGGCCCTTTAAATTACCGCTGGAGTACCGAGCAGTGCTGAAGAGCTGGCTGGGGAAGGTAGCCCCCACGCCCGACCCACCCCTTCAGCCTAAGGCCTGCCCCTTTTGGGGGTATGGCGTCCCCACCACTTTACCCAGGGGACCAGCAACTCTGTAACTCCCCCCCCTTAGACACAAAAAAATTCTTCCTCTTGGCAGTGGGTCAGACTGGTAGATCCATGCAGTCCCTTCTCACCCATGGTTCTGTGATTCTAAGGGTAGAAACCAGGCAAAATCAGGGCTGGAGCAAAGCTAGGGGCAGGGCAGGTGTAAGAGAGATCACATCTGTGGGCATATTCATTGTGCAGCCAGAAATCAGCTGCTACCGTTTGGCTCCAGAGCAGCCTGGCTGACTTCACCGGGCCCTCAGACAGCTGGGCCCTGCTATGGCTTAGCAGCTGTGCTCAGATGCTGCCAAGGGAGAAGCCGATGGAGCTGCAGGCCTGCAAGCCTATGAATCACACACACACACACACATTATCTATCTCTCTCTCTCTCCCAAGATGGAGGCAGCAACCTGTGTTCTCCTAAGACGCCTACCTGCTCCATCTCTGTCTTTGTTCCCTGGGCCTGGGTTTGCCCAGAACGCCTGGGTCGGGGTCATGTGAGCCTGGAGCTTTAGTTAGAGGCTGCCCCATGACAGCAAGGGAGCAAATCACTCCTCCTCCCAGCCCCCTAAGTCCGCCGTTCTCTCCCTGCAGGGAATTTCACTGTTGTGCCTCAGTGTTTGAAGACCAGCATGGGCAGCACAAGGGCTACAGTCTGGGCTGAGTTTCAAGAAGCCCCTCAAAGTTCAGGTGCCTCTATAGATCCAAGCAACCCCTATGAACTTCCCCTGCAGGCCTGGGCTGTCTACTCTCTTCCTAGGCCCTGCTACCTCCATTTCCTCCAGCATCTTTGGGAGGCAGCAGATGCATCCTGAGGGGCCCCATTCTCTTCCCCATGCCTGAGCCCCAGTGGTTCCTCCCTCTGTACTGGGAGGAAATGGAATCCGCCCAGTCTGTCCCCCTGCCCTGGGGGTTGCACCTTAGCTCTGGGTACCCATCTCTCCTAGCCCATCTCCTCATTCCCAAGCTGTTGCCATTTGTTGAGGCCTGAGGGCCACACCCTTATGGCTTCTGCTGCTGCTGGGGCTGAGGTGAGGTTGGGAGCAGACCAGCTGGCCAAGCAGGGGCAGGCTGCCAGGGAAAGGCTGCTGAGGCCCAGCCCTGGACAGACAAGGGACAGGCCCAGGCACAGTGTGTCCCACCGAG
Organism: Pelodiscus sinensis; assembly: GCF_052426305.1. Taxonomy (NCBI): domain Eukaryota; kingdom Metazoa; phylum Chordata; order Testudines; family Trionychidae; genus Pelodiscus; species Pelodiscus sinensis. The sequence goes on along the minus strand of NC_143073.1, from coordinate 12,769,195 downwards.
AGCCGAGACATGGTCTGACCACTAGAAAGACCATTCTGGGTAATGGACATTCCACTTCTCTCCAGTTTGTCTGACAGGCCACTTCCTGTCTACACCGTACATGACACAGGGCCTCCTGGCAGCTATAAGGACTGGCAGAACCGGTGGGGGGGGGGGGGGGGGAGGTACACTAGGCTCCAGGACATGCTAATGGCCATAGGCGGGGGGCTGGCTTGGCACACTCGTTGCCCTTTCCACCGGAGGCCCCATTCCTTCTGGGGTGTGCAGAGCCAGGCTTCCTACATCTTGCCTGGGGGCTCAGCGTGGCTGTCAGCTCTTCAGCACCTTGGTACCAAGAATGAATCCAAATGCTCAAAACATTAAATTTAACATTGACACGAGGGCAGCAGTCACTGCAATTCCAATATACATATTTGATGGAGAGCTGAAAAAAATGAAATAAGATTTTGTGAGGGTCTAGTAACCCTACATTGAATGTTTATGGCCAGTGCCTTGGAAAACTGGAGAAAGGCCAAAAAGTTATCCAAGAAATAAAACATGTAATACAGTAACTGACAACTTCCTTAGTAGGGTTATCAGCACTACAAGCGTTATCTCTAGATGAGAAAATGAAATGTCTTAATGGCAAAAAAGCAAACTATCTACACATCTTCCTAGGATCAGGAAAGTTCTCCGTGGAGTACAACACAACAAAATTGGAGCTATGAGTGACTTCCTTTGCTCTCACAGTCTCATGCCACATTTCTACACTCTTGCTAGGGAAAATCAAGGAAGAACTAAAGGGAATGGAAGTTATGGAGGTTACTTCTCAGATGGAAGAACCCATTGGCTGGTGTAGCGGGATGACTGTAGAATCAATGTCCAATGGCAAAATCTGGATTTGTGTGGATCTGACATAACTTAGTAAAAGCTCGTGTAAAGAGAGACACACACTTCCCATGGATGATCAGCCATTAGCTCAGCTATCCAAAGCCAAAGTCTTCTCCAAGTTAATTGCTACAGCAGGCTTCTGGCAAATCCATCTTTCCCTAAAATCCATACCATTAAGTAAATTCATTGGTCATCCTGTTTGGAAGGTACAGAGTCAGTCAACTTCCAGCCAACATATCTTCAGCACCAGAATATTTTCAAAAGAGAATCTCTCTGATTGTGTCAGGTTTGCTGGCATCCTTTGCCATCCAAATGATGTTTGTTGGTATATCATAGAACTGTAGAACTCATAGAACATAGAATGGAGAGGTCTTCTATTGAAGTTCTCTGCACTCAAGGCAGAACTAAGTATTATCTAGACTATCTCAGACAGATGTTTATCTAACCTGTTCTCAATAATCACCAGTGATGGAGATTTCACAACCTCCATAGGCGATTTATTCCAGTGCTTGTGTAACACCAACAGACCCTGGTCATCTGTGGACAGAATCAAACCAGGGACTTCTGGAACTTAGAACATGAACCTCTACTGCATGGGCTAAAAGTCAGCTGCCTATCAGCTACAGCTGCAGAGCAGGCTCATTATTTTCTCTGCAAATGATCTCAGAGCCACTAGATGGGACAGTGTGCCATAGCCAGAAGGTCTGTGGCAACTCTTACACTTACCCACTCTTACAGGTAGGAAATTTTTCCTAATGTCCAACCTAAACCTCTCTTGCTCCAATTTAAGACCATTGCTTCTTGTCCTATCATCACAGATTAAGGAGAATAATTTGTCTTCCTTCTTCCTGTAACACCCTTCTCGCTACTTAAAAGATGCTATCTTCTCTTTTCCAAACTAAACAAACCCAATTCTTTTAGTCTTCCCTCATAGGTCATGTTTTCTAGACCTTTAATCATTTTGTTGCTCTTTTCTGGACCTTCTCAAAGTTGTCCACATCTTTCCCGAAATGTGGTACCAAGCACTGGAAACAATATCCCAGTTGAGGCCTCGTCAGTGCGGAGTAGAGTGGAAGAATGACTTCTCGTGTCTTGCTCACAACACTCCATGAGTATGATAGCAGAGGGCTGTGAGATACAGAACAAAGAAAATAAACAATCACCAGACCCAAGCCTCTCTATGAAAGCTAGCTGGCAGACCTTGGCAGCAGTAGCCATAGATTTGCTTTTCTGGATAACACACCACGCATGTTATTGCAGTTTTACTTCTCCAGATATGTTGGCTTTATTGGCACAAGTCACCCCAAAACTTGAAATCCACATTTCCTAGACATGGAGTTCCTGAAGTTCTCATATCTGATAATGGACCTTAAATGATCTAGCCTTTTCACAGGACTTTGATTTGGACAGTCATACTAGTAGTCCATGTTATTTCCAAAACAACAGGAAGGAAGAGGAGGAGAGAGAAATGAAAATTGTAAAGACTTCTGCAAAAAATCAGCAGACCCATCTTAGGTATCTCTGGCATTTTGGTGAACAACAGTTTGCATCTCAACTAGCTCCAGAAGAGCTTACAGCCAATTCTTATTAACTTGACTAAAATTGATTAAAAGGGAGAGAGAGTATTGGTTTAACGTTTAATATACATACAACATGGGTACAGTTCTGAGATCAGATTCAGAGTAGATAAGGTGAGCTTTGTAGTTGCCAAGAGCTCTTTCAGAATTAGTCCCTAGGCTATAGACCAATGTCCAACGTCATATTCAGAGTGGCCCATCTTAGCGCTGGGATATGCATCCTTATGGCTTAGGCTTCCCCTGAATGAAACACTAACTAGATCTGAGATAAAAAGGATCCAGTTCCAAAGATCTTTATACAGCCTCTTCCCGACTTACGAACCAGTTACGGTCCAAGCAATTAGTTGTAACTCAGTTTGTTCATAAGTCAGACCCCATAGAGTTACACGCGACCGCGCTGTTTGTAAGCACAGATCGCGTTCGTAATTCAGAATCTGCCATTTACAACAGCTTTGGTCATAACTGCGAATGGTCGTAAGTCAACCGATCGCAACTCGGGGACTGGCTGTATAGTCACTGACTTCTTGTCACTGTTCAGAGACTTTAGATGAACAATGGGAGATGACTCAGGCCTTTCCCTGAGTGGACAATAGAGTTTAAAAAATGGCCTGGCTTGATAGAATTTCAAAAGCAGGGTGCCTGATTCAGCAGCAACAAACTTATCAATGTTTGGCCCAGAACAAAAGCACTAATGGAACTGAATTGGCCTGTGCTCTCCAGGAGACAAACTTAGATTATCACATTGGTCCCCTCTGGCCTTAGAATCAATGGAAAGTTGCCTGGAACTGTTCAGAATTTGGCAGGAACTCCCAGATTCTACTTAGTGGAGGTGCCAAATGGCCTTTCTCTGGAGGAATTGGGTTCATCTTCAATATTTGCCCACACAATGGGGGGATGAGATGGGATTTGGTGGCACTCTATCAGGAAGGGTACGTCTACACAGCAGCATTATTTTGGAAAAACTAACATTATTCCAAAATAACATAGTACATGTCTACACTACAAGCCTTTATTTCGAAATAATGTTGAGCTGGAGGACTTCTTACTCCGACTCCTGTAACCCTCATTTTACGAGAAGTAATTTTACGAGAGTACTCTTCCTTCGACTTCCTGCTGTGTAGACAGTGCCAAAAGCCAAATGAAGCTATTTCAACCTCAGCAATTAATGTAGCTGACTTTGCATAGCTTAATTTGACTTTAGCCCTGCTGTGTAGACGTACGCAAAGAGACCTCCAAAGGCCACTAGAGGCACAAACTCAGTAAAGTGAGAACACCATCTGGAAGGCTGATCAGAACTCCTCAGAGACCTAATCTTTAGAATATGGCACTGGACTTTTGAACTGCAGTTCATACCAGGATGTCGTAAATTAGTTTGAGGGACTGGCAGTTCGTTGTGCCGTTGTATGTGTATACATTGGTTTGTAATTTAAGTTTTAACCATTTATTATAAAGAAAGGGACCTGTGGAGTTTTTATAGAGTTCTCGATCCTCCACAGTAACCAGAGAGGAACAATTTCTCCTACCATTAATACCTGCATTTCCCCATCTAAAGCTATGTATAGGACACATCCAGCCCACTTAATTAGCCTCATTAATACAGGTCCTACAATTGACAGGTACTTCTGCTGCTGTTATATATATATTGGTTTCTGATACTTCTGCTCCAATCCATCTGATGAAGTGGGTTTTGCCCACAAAAGCTCATGATTCTATATCCTTTGGTTAGTCACTAAGGACTGCAAAACTCATTTTCAGAGAGGGCCAGTATATGTTGCAGCAAGGGCCTTAATACGCAGGGGCAATTCTTGGTCAGACAGCTCTCTCTCTGGTCTAGTTGCTGCTCCAGGCATGGCTCTGTTTGTCCTCACACTGCCCTCTGCCTCCAGGATGTGCCAGGGACTAGCAGGGCTGAAAGTCCCCTTTTGTGCCCTCAGAGTTCTGGGCTGCCTGGGGGCTCTGGGGTAAGTGAGAGCTGGCCCAGGCTCGCTTGCATTGGCAGCAGCCTTGGTCCCTAGGGCATGTGCTATGGAGACTCCTCTACCCCCCTCCCTACGCCTGGGCCCATCTCTAGCCTGTCCCTTGATTCCGAGACTCTTGTGGGTGCTGCGCCCGGGGAAGCTTTCTGAATAGAGGACAGCTCCGAGGCCAGGCCACGGAATCCACGACTGCATCTTGTCCAGCAGCCTCAAGTGAAATAAAAGCCTGTAACAATGACCTGGGCTGGGCACAAGAGCAGGGTGGAGCTGGGCACAGGCTGGGCCGGGGTCTGTTCCTTTTGCATGTAACGTGGTTTGGGCACGCAGTGTTCTGGGCAGGGGTAAGATGATGTGGGACCCAGGCGCCAGATGCCAGGCATGCAGGGAAAGGGGGAGATGCCTAGGGAGGCGCACAGTCCCAGCACTGTCAGCTCGGGGCCGCGCCGTGGCACCCGGCTCTGAGAGGAGCCTTTCCGGCTCAGATTCACATTCTTATCAGTGATAAAAGGAGATTTCTGCCGACAGCGAGGGCAGCCACGAGGGCTGATCCCGGTTTTGGCATTTATCTCTCTGTGAAAGAGGATGATTCACTCTCTCCTGACGAATAGAGATAAACGTCATGTCAGGGAGCAGCCTGCAGGGATGATACACAATATATAGGGCTGTCACTCCCTCTTCTCCAGGCCTGAAACTGTATTTAATGGCAGGAACTGAAAAAGTGCAGGGAGGAAGAGGACACCAGCTGGCTTGGAACATGGTTCCACTTTTAATAATGTGTCAGCTGCTCTGTCACCCATGAAATAGCAAATAGCCGCAAGACGTACTAGCAAAACATAGCAGCGGGGACTGTCTCCATGTGCACTGCATCAAAGCCGGGAGATGAATAGACCAACAAACCTTCCACTGGGAGATTCAGGCTGCGACTATTTCTCTGTCCCTCTCTCGGTGGAATCTGATCACAAAGACACCGACCGGTAGAACTTGAGGGGCTGGCCAGCCCCAGCAGAATTTAATCATTAAATTTCATTCTCACCCATCATCTTTCTGTTCCCAAGCCAGAAGGCTGCAGATGGGAGAGGTGGTCTGAGCTGCAGGGACATGGCTGGCCGTTAGTCCCAGCCCCTTGATCAAGCAAAGAGATCAGGCAGATCACTCCACCACAAAGGGCGGCTGTGATGCTTTTTAAACATGAAAAGGAAAATTGAAGGCCGGTGGACAGGAGTGAGAGTTAACCCCTGAGAGCCTGTCCCCTCCCTGGTGACAGAGTGAGGAGCCGTGGTCTCAAGTTGCAGTGGGGGAGGTCTAGGTTGGATATTAGCATGGGCGGAGGGTGACCTCATAGCTTGGGGAGCCAAGCCCCCTGCAGCCCCACCCACTAGAGCCCATGCTTCCCCCCCACTGTGGCCTGCTAGCCCCTGCCCAACCTCCTCCCCCACACACAATGTGGCTGCTGTCCATTGCCACCTCTGTACCCCAGGGTAACGCCCCCAATTTCCCCCACCCCAGCACTCCGGAGAGCCAGCGGGCAGCTCTGCCTCAACCTCCCCTGGCTCCAGAGAGCTAGCAGACGATGTGGCTCCAGCCTGCCCCAGCTCTCCGGCAGGCATGGCACAGGGCTGGGACCGCACCACCTGCACCCCTGACCAGCTAGGCCCTCCCCACAGCTAAGCCACCAGCCCCTGCCTTGGATGGCCAGAGTGGCCCTAGAGCTGGGAGGACAGGGGTGCATGCCCCAGCCTCTGGAGTCACAACCGCAGGCTGGGGCAGGGGGTCTGGCAGCCAGGTGAGGAATTTTGGGAAGGCATTGCCTTCCCCTGCCTGTGATACCCACTGCCCATGGATATTAGGAACACCTATTTCACTAGGACGGGGGGGAGCACTGAAACGGGTTACCTGGGGAGGAGGTGGAATCTCCCTCCCTAGAGGTTTTTAAGTCCTGGCTTGACAAAGCCCTGGCTGGGATGATTTACTTGGGGTTGGTTCTGCTTTTAGAAGGGGGTTGGACTCGATGGCCTCCTGAGGTTTCCTCCAACCCTTGGATTCTAGGATTCCCTCCCCATGCTGTCTGGCTGCTGGAACAGCCCCGGGCCACATGAGCACAGGCACCAAAGGGGGACAGGGATTTTGCCTCACTCAGCCTTGCAGCGGGTCCTTCTCTCTCTGCCCCCAGGGTCCTGCTGTCTGAGCCACGCAGAGGGTCCTTCCTGAGCGCTCCAGCCAGAGCTGCTGACCCTGCTCCCTGAGCTGGCCAGTCTGGAAAAGGCAGGAATGGCTGTAAATCACGGCAGTTTCCCCACACAGACTCTGTCCCACTGACCTCTATGTTAGTCCAATCAAGAAAGCACAAAAGTAAAGTGCCAGGTCCTGGCACACAGTACGGCCTCTGTGTACTTCTCTGGCTGTGCAATGGAGCCTCAACACTGTCCCGAATATTCATGGTGAGGATTTCCCCAGCCAGGGATGCAAGCGGGGCGGAGACCCTAGGCAAAGGTAGGTGAGAGGAGCAGTGTCGCATTGTACTGGGCTCAGGTGTTCCCCAGCCATGCTAATGGTCTCAAAGGTCCCATTCCAGCTGAGTAACATGGCATTTCACATAGGCTGGGGAAAGCTGTATCTCCCTACACAACCCAGCCTGGCACCACCTACGCTCCCCCCTGGAACCCTTTCCTGCTCTCCTTTCCTTGTTGACCCTGGCCCAAGCAGACTGCTCCTCTTCAGAGAAGCATGTTGGGGCTGGTGTCTAGGGCAGCCGGGACTTGAGGTGCCAAGGGCCTCAAGGGGAGCAAGTTGTAGCTCAGGGGGGCAAGCTGCAGGTGCTGGAGCTGCCCGCCTGTACTTGGGGGAGGGGGCTGGGGTGAATTGAGATTTCGGTGTTTTCCCCAATGAATGCTGGGTTTCCTTTCCCTTTTAATAAAATTGCTTGCTTTGTTACACACGGACTCAGCGCTAGGGGGCGGGGAAGTATTGCCTCCTACAGGATGACTGGGTGGGAACTTAACAATACAACACGGAGCCAGTTTAAGAGGAACCGCTAGATCATGGGTTTGGAACCTCTGGCTCCCAGGCCACATCTGGCCCCCTGCTTGATTTCATCAGGCCCACGGTGAGTCTCCACACCGCAAGCCAGAAGCCTGGAGCAGGCTCCTACATCCCAAACCTCTTATCCCCAGCCAACGCAGAGCCTGCACCCCTAGTTGGAGCCCTCACCGCCCCCTTACTTTGCCCTCTTCTCCAGCCTCTGTGCCCGCCCTCCCATCCTTGCAGGGCTCCTCTGGCAAGGAGTTCCACAGGTTGACTACATGCTGTGTGAAAAAGAACTTTCTTTTATTAGTTTTAAAACTGCTGCCCATTAATTTCATTTGGTGTCCTCTAGTTCTTCTATTATGGGAACTAATAAATAACTTTTCTTTATTCACCCTCTCCACACCACTCATGAGTTTATATATCTCTATCATATCCTCCCTTAGACTCCTCTTTTCTAAACTGAAAAGTCCTAGTTGCTTTAGCCTCTCTTCATATGGGACCCGTTCCAAACACCTAATCATTTTAGTTGCCCTTTTCTGAACCCTTTCCAAGGCCAAAATATCTTTTTTGAGGTGAGGAGACCACATCTGTACACAGTATTCAAGAAACATTTGCATACTCAGTTTGGTAATTATTTTTAAGTGGTCAGGAGTGCAGCCTCATGGAACACCTGCCGCCATTTAAGGCCTGTGGACCCACTATAAAAGCTTTCCCCTCAGGCAAGGCAGGGGAAAGAGAAGAGGGACGGAGTGGAGAACAGGAACCACCAAGAGGAGGCAGAAACTACAGGCCACAAGCAGGAGGGGTTTTTCCTCCAAGACACCAGGGAGGAGGTACCAGGGGAGTGGTTGGGAAAGAGGCCCAGGGAGGAGCTGCTATTCAGTGGGAATAAGGACAAGAGTCCGACTTGTGGCTGCCACATAGGGCCCTGGGCCAGAGCAAGTGGGTGGAACCGGATTTCTCCCAACCCACCCCCTGACCGGTGGGCAGCCAACAGGGGAATAGGCCCTTTGGAACGCAGAGGGGTTTGTCCTCCAAACTAGGGACTGGATGATGAAAGTAGCTCATGAAGTGGGGTACCCTCACCTCTGAGAAAAGCAAGAGGCAGGGGTAGGGTCACCGCTAGCGTCTGAGGCACACGAAAACCTGCCAGGAAGCACAGGACCCAGGGGGCACAGCCCAAGGTCTGCCACAAAATATATTAGAAGCAAGAGGAAGAGCAAGGACAGGGTTAGTGAAGAGGGAGAAACAACAACAGGAAATGTGGAGATGGCAGAGGTGTTTAATTACTTCTTTGTTTCAGTTTTCACCAAGAAGGTTGGTGGTGATTGGACACCTACACTAGTGAATGCTGGAAAAGAGGTGATAGGATCAGAACTTAAAATAGGAAAAGAACCAGTTAAAAAGTACTTAGAGAAGTTAGATGTCTTCAAGTCACTAGAGCCCGATGAATGCATCCTAGAATACTCAAGGAGCTAATAGAGGAGGTATCTGAGCCTTTAGCTATCGTCTTTAAAAAGTCATAGAAGATGGGAGAGATTCCGGAAGACTGGAAAAGAGCAAAGACAGTGCCATCTATAAAAAGGGAAATAACCCAGGAAACTACAGACCAGTCAGTTTAACTTCTGTGTCAGGAAAGATAATGGAGTAAATAATTCAGGAATCCATTAATAAAGTTTGTGGATAATACCAAGCTGAGAGGGGTTGCAAGAGCTATGTAGGATAGTGTTATTATTAAAAATGTTCTGGACAAACTGGAGAAATGGGCTGAGGTAAATAAGAAGAAAGTCAATAAGAATAAATACAATACTCCACTTAGGAGGAACAACCAGTTGCACACATACAAACTGGGGAGTGACTGGCTGGGAAGGAGTACTGCAGAAAATGATCTAGGGGTCATAGCTAGGGTTGCCATATGGTTTCAACAAAAATACCAGACATGCTTGACATTACATCACAATCTACATTACATCTTATTTAGAAAATACTGGATATTTATATTTTCTCAATTTGTTTTCCGAACAGAAAGCTCAAATACTGGACTGTAGGGTTCAAAATTGGACACCTGGCAACCCTAGTCATAGCAGACCGTAAGCTAAATATGAGTCAAAAGTGTGCTATGAAAAGTTATTCTTCTGTTCTGCTGTGCACTGATTAGGCCTCACTTGGGGTATGTCTAGACTACAGGCTTTTGTCAACAGAAGTTTTGTCGACAGATACTGTCAACAAAGCTTCTGTCGACAAAGAGTGTCTAGACTACATCCAGTTCTGTCAACAAAGCAAGCCGCTTTGTCAACATGACAGTGTAGATGCAATAATGCCTTCTGGCGACAGAACTCTGTCGACAAAAGGCGTTATTCCTCGTAGAATGACGTTTACAGCCGCCAACAAAACTGCTGAGTTCTGTCGACATTATGTCGACAGAACTCAGCAGCAGTGTAGACGCAGGTATAGTTTTGTTGACAAAAGTCCACTTTTGTGGACAAAACCCTGTAGTCTAGACACACTCTTGGAGTATTGTGTCCAGTTCTGGGCACCACATTTCAGGAAAGATGTGGAGAAATTAGAGAAGGTCCAGAAAAGAGCAACAAAAATGATGAACGGTCTAGAACACATGACCTATGAAGGAAGCCTGGAAAAACTTAACAACAAATAGTCTTGCAGCACCTTAGAGACTAACAAAAAATGTAGATGATATCATGAAGTTTCATGGGCTTTTTGAAGTGGGTTGTGCCCACAAAAGTTCATGATACCATCTACATTTTTTGTTAGTCTCTAAGGTGCTGCAAGACTATTTGTTGTTTTTTAAGTTTTTCCAGTTACAGACTAACATGGCTACCCCTCTGAGAGTTTTTAAAGATCTGGGTTTATTTAGTTTGGAAACGAGAAGACTGGGAGGGGATTTGATAGCAGCTTTCAAGTATCTAAAAGGTTTTTGCAAGGAGGAGGGAGAAAGATTATTCTTCTTAACGTCTGATAGGACAGAAGCAATGGGCTTAATTTGCATCAAGGGAAGTTTAGCTTGGACATTAGGGCTATGTCTACATAGCAGCGTTATTTCAGAATAACTGACATTATTCCAAAATAACTGCTTTCTGTGTAGACACGGACCATGTTATTTTGGAATAATGGCGAGCTGAAGGACTTCTTACTCTGACTCCTGTAACTCTCCTGTAACCCTCATTTTATGAGGAGCGAGGGAAGTCGGAGGAAGAGTTCTCTAGCTTAGACTTCCTGCTGTGCAGACAGCGCCAAAAGCAGAAATAAGCTATTTTGACTTAAGCTACGCAATTGACGTAGCTCATGTTGCGTAGCTTATTTCGGCTTTAGCCCAGCTGTGTAGATGTGCCCCATAGGAAAACTTCCTAACTGTCGGGGTGGCTAAGCACTGGAATAAATTACCTAGGGAGGTTGTGGAATCTCCATCACTGGAGATATTTAAGATCGGGTTAGATAAACACCTATTGGAGGTGATCTAGATTGTCCTTAGTCCTGCAGGGCAAGGGACTAGACTGGATGACCTCTCGAGGCCCCTTCCAGTGTTAGTGTTCTATGGCTCTATGATAAGTCGTGTTATCACTGCAGTGGTTTTCTGCTGATATAAATTAGGGTGACTTAATTTTGTAGTGTAAATGTACTCTGACTGTATTTGGTACATGGTCTTACTTCTTTCCTAGTCTGCCCCCTTTTTGCTTTGGCCTCTTTCAATTATTAATAGCTCTATAATTGCTATTTTAAGGCAGTGTGTTTAGCTACAAATGGCAGTATTATTATAGCTATTACATTGCAAGTGTTTCTGTATCTCTTCCCCTCCTCCAGCTCAAACCAACTGAGGGTTTTAATTACATCTGGCAATATCTTATTAGACTCCCCAAAGTGATTTGATGTTCTGGGTTCCTCATTTGGGGGATTAGTCTGGACACAGTGAGCCATATGTAAGTGAATAGCATACACTGCTTTAAAACGTGGAAGTCAAAACCTGGGCTATGTCTACACTACACTTTTTTTTTTTTTGGAAAAAGGTATGCAAATGGCATACCACCTTGATATCACCGCTGCCACCCCCTGCTGTCCTCCCTGCTCCCCACAGCCCAAGCACAGAGCTGGGCACTGGGAGTGGCCATGATCTCCACCCCCCTCATGTACTACTGTGGCTGTGCCACCATTCCAGAGCCACCTGGACCCGCAGGTACTGGACAGAGCCCAGGGCCAGCCCACATGGAGTTGGACCAGGGATGCAGTCCATGCTGGGAGCCCGGAGACAGTGTTGACATGGACTCAGCCATCCCAGTACTGGGCCAAAGGGGAAGTGGTTCTGTCTAGCCCAGGGAATCCCTCAGTCCTTGATACCAACCCATCAGCCTAGGGGAGAGAAGTTGTTCTGTCTGGCTCTAAGGAGCCCACGTTCTTGAAGGGGGGTGATTCTGCTGGCTCAGTGGGGTCCTTCTCTGCCCCTACCCATGGGATGTTGCTCTCTCCGACCCAGTTGGATTCCTGCCCCTGAACCCCTCTGGAGCTCAGTGCATGGTCCTGTCCCAGCCAGTGGCTTCCCCTGGCTCCTCTTTGCCTCAGCACCACAGAAATGCTGGGGAGGGCAGGGGCACGTGTGGTTTGCTTTGATGGGGTCACCCCTGCGCTGTTGCTGATATGACACCTGGGTGGTTCTGTCTGACCCAGTATGGTTCTGATCCAGGAAAGATGTTGTCTGATACAGTAGCATTCCCTGTCTGTTGTTGGCACTGATGTCCCTTCATATTTCAACCACCATTCCAGAGAACATGTGTCTATGATGATGATGGGTTTTGCTTGATAAGAGTCCAAAGTAGTGCGGACTAATACATGTTCATTTTCACCATTTGAATCAGATGCTGCCACCAAAAGGTTCATTTTCTTTCTTTCTTTCTTTCTTTCTTTCTTTCTTTCTTTCTTTCTTTCTTTCTTTCTTTCTTTCTTTCTTTCTTTCTTTCTTTCTTTCTTTCTTTCTTTCTTTCTCAGCTGTAACATGCCAAGAAGCAAAGCTATTGAATGTTCGCCTGTTTAAAAATGCATCTCCATAAATGGATAAAAAGACAAATGCTATACATAACACAAGATTTTGTAGAAATATACCAGCCTTTTAAAATAGAATGTTGCCTTACTTTTAAAGTTTTGCCTAAATGAAAACTGATCTATAAACATATTGCTTTTACCAGAGAAAGGAAAGCTATTTCTCCCCCACACTCTCTTTCTTCCCTAGCTTTTTAAAATCGAGCTTTTGTTAAATCAAATAAAGTTTTGACAAATACACTTTCAGAAGTTTAACATTAAAAAAACAGCATTGGTCATTTTTTAGTGAAATGAAAAACCAGTCTATCAATCTACTATACACCACCCTATCCATTCAAAAATAGTGTTAGCTTTTAAAATAATCCCTACAAAAATGCCCTACCCAAACAAAAAGTGTTCTACTTGTAAATTGGAAAGAAAGCTTTAGATACTGGAGTATAATCCTAATAAAACCTCAATTAAGGGGCTTACGATAACATTTTATTTAAAGAGGAGGAAATCTTGGTATAGAAAACCCTTCTGTTCATATGCATTTCAATACAAAAATTGAAGTTTAAAAAGATAAAAGTCTGGTCTCAACCTGGAGGGTTGAGTAACAGTGGGCAGAAGAGAAATGAGGATGGGGCATGACTGAAATAGCATGGCCCTTTCCAGCCCCTCATCTGCTTTTTTAAAAAGCTGTGACCTTTTGAAGCAAAGGAATGTGTAATGCAATACAATGAAAACTGAAATACAAGGGACAAAAGCTCAAGGATAATCATTTTTTTTTAAATGTAAGCAGATTTTTACATCCTAAGGAGATAGCAAGAGCAGGAAATTGCAAAGTTTACTTAATTTTCATGACTAAATAATTATTATCTCTGTGACACAACTTAAATAAGGATTTTAGTGATTTTTTTATCTAAAAGATGCATGGTAAGAAAAAAACCTTGCAAAATAGTTTCCAGAACTGGAAATTGTGAAGAAATAAGTTTCTGGGAACTGAAATATTATAGAAACCCCTCAAGTAAAGAAAAGTTTTACAATAAAACAAAGTAAAAAGACACTTTCTAAATCACTTTCCAAATCACTTTCTAAATATTTAAAGGAGCTCTTCAAAAAAAGGTAAATTGCATTCAAAAGTTATGCCTAAATAAATTGCCCAGAAAACAAGCAAACAAAAAAAACCAACTGAACAAAAATGATAAAGAAGGTTTTAAAATCCAGGCTATAGTATAAAACCCACACCTGAAAGTTTTTACATTAAAAAATAAATTTCAAAGGAAAAAATGAGCTGGATTTGTGTCTGTAGGAAGGTTAGTGGTAAGATTGCTGCCTCTGGCTGTGTCCAGACTCAGGGGGTTTTTCGAAAAAAGTAGCCTTTTTTCGAAAAAACCTCACCTGCGTCTAGACTGCAGCCGCGTTCTTTCAAAATTAAATCGAAAGAACGCAGCTTTTCTTTCGATGGCGGTAAAGCTCAATTTACGAGGAAGAACGCCTTCTTTCGAAAGTTCCTCTTTCGAAAGAAGGCGTTCTTGAATGTCAATAGGGCTTCTTCGAAAGAGAGCATCCAGACTCACTGGATGCTTTCTTTCGAAAAAGCAAGCCACTTTTTCGAAAGTTCAACGTGCAGTCTAGACGCTCTCTTTCGAAAGAGGCTCTTTCGAAAGTATCTTTCGAAAGAGGCTTGCAGTCTAGACATAGCCTCTGTGTGGTTATCTGAAGAAACAATCTAGGCTCCCACCTTATCCTTTCCTAACTTTTTTCCCCCCCTTCTTCTTCAGTTTAAAACGTTCATCTTTTCCTGTTCTTTTGGTAAACAGAGTTTTTAATCATATCCCCACAGCTCAGTAACAGAAGACCGACCTGCCCCGCTGCTATGTAGGGGCTAAGCACAGAACAAACACATGCTTAGGAGTTGCGCTGTCCGTAGGCTCTGAACAACATGAGAGTCGGCAGCTCACAAATGGGTGACAGACCCTGAGCGTAGACAGGCCCTTAAGAAGGTGAACAGGGTTTGCTTCTCCCCTTAGAGCTCTGAGCTAACTTTGGACACAACTACAAACAACGCTTTCCTCTACTAGGGCTGGCTGGGGTTTCCATTTCAGAGGGTTGAACTCTGCGGCAGGCTGGGAAGTTCCACTGGGACAAGAGCATCAGGCCCAAAGCGCTGGCCACCAACTAACCTGCTGAACGTGGTGCTTTCCTGTAAGCTGGGTGCTTGGGCAGCCGCTCAGGAGAGCTTCAAATGCCACCCAGACGGTTAGCAGAGCACCCAAAGCTAGAGTTTTGTTTCTACTGGTGGTGCACATTCTGTCATGTCTTAGTGCACAGAAAAAAAAATTCCTCATGTGAATCCATTCATGGATGGAAAGACTGACAGGAACATTGGTCTGGACATGTGGAAACAAACTCAGGCTTATCTAGCGATGGCTTACTTATTTTAGGCAGTCTGTAACCACCCCCAGGGGAATTTGAACCTCCAACCAGGAGCTGCTACCACTTGAGCTATAAAGCCGGTTGGCACTCAGTTTAAGCTGTAGAGCTCCCTTGCTCTTATCTCTCGCTGTAAGTGGTCTAAGTGCCACTACCTGGGACAGGGAACCACATGAGGTGTGTGGGTTACAAGTGCATTTCTGAAATGAAGCTGCAGGCCAATTTTGGATGGGCAGGTAAGCGTCACTGCCGCTGTTTACAATGTTTCCTACTCCAGTTTGCACCCAGGGAATAGTGCGCACTGACAGACCGCGAGAGTGGCAATATGCCAGTCTTGTTGCTGCAGGCTTGATGGGGGCTGTGCTTTGGTAGGCTTTGCACAAGGGGCTGAGGAGTTGTGTGTTGATCTGTGCCTATGAGGCAGAGCCCCTTCCTCCCTACACTCATACATCCCTGTCCCCCGGCCCCACAATAGGCTTGACACTGTCATTTTCAGCTGACGTCTTATTTACAACACGTGCCATAATGTCACCGCATACCCTGTTTTGTTCCCTACCACGCTGGAACTTTTGTTCTCCGCAGGGATCTGCAATTTGCTGAACAAAGACGGCTGACGTGCCGTATTAAACATTTATTTGTCGGTTTGTTTCCTCTCATTGTCTGGGGCCTCCCTCACTTTGCCCTCCAGCTCTGCCTCTGCGAGCGACACGTATCTATCCCAACGTGAGGGTAACACTTAGCACACGCTCCGTGCACAAATTGCCTCCGAGTCCTTTGATTTTTACAGTTCACATCACTTACGGTCCAGTTCACACAGCTGTGACTCCTCTGGCCGGCGGGCGGCTGAGTCACCCTAGGCAGGCGGCAGAGGGTGCCTCGCGCAGGCAGCGCTTCACGAGTCCATGTCCTGCCACGTGCACAAGGGTTTTACCATTCTGGCCTCGCACTGCTTCGCATGATGTCTCCCCTACCCCCCCTCACACACACACAGCTCTTAGCACTGCCCAGGGTGTGCAGTGCGGTGCTCCAGCAGTGATTGAAAGAGTCCAGGGCTCTGGCCACCCCCGCTGCTACTTCGGCAGTAGCCTCTTTGAATCACCAAGCCCCGGGGTAACAGCCCCCTTCAGGCCCTCCTCCCTTTCAGCGGGCCTGCCGAATTAACACCCCTCATCTCTTTCAGCCTCCTGTTGAGCATCTGGCAGTAGGCCTGAGCAAAGCCAGGATCCGGCCCAGTCCATCTGCTCTAGCAGCATCCTGCTTCACCCAGTCTTTGCCCTTTTACGCAATATGCTTTTAAACCCCTTTTACCTTGTGCGCCGAGACCCCTCTTCAGCTTGGAGCTTTTGCAATTAAAAAGCTGCCTCTGCGCAGGCTGGATCCCAAAGGCTCTAGGCAATTGATCTACTGGGGCCAGGTCCTCTCCACTCCCCTAAACATTCTTACATACAACATACCTGTGGCCCCTTCCATCACCCTCCCTTTGGAGCTCCAGACTCTCCCACACAACATGGCTCGGCGGCCTGGCCTCCTGTTTCTCTTCCTCCTTTAATCCATAGGCCTGTTGAAACAGATCAGTCTCTTTCATGCAACAGCTGTGCTCTACTCTGAGCCAATGGTCCATCGGACTCCTTCACTAAATAAGGAAGAAATTGGGCAGGTGGGGGGAAGGAATAGAATTGTATCCTAAAAAGCCACAAACTGACTTCGATGCTATATTGGGCAGAATAGGCAAAGCTTGCTGGTTTTCACTCGACAGCCACAAAGCAGGCAAAAGAAAACCCATTGCATTTCCTTGCCAGACAGAGTGTGAATGCTGGAGCTCTGAGCAGAATTAATAACCACCCAGGTAATGAATTCATGAGCCTCATAAAAAATGGCACATTTTTCTTTGCAAGCTACTTCTGCAAGCAACAATAGACCATGGAGACCAGCAGATGATGAATACAATAACTACAATATACAAGTGTCCTATGCGGTGCCATAGATCTCTTTGAGGTAAGTTTAGTGACATTGCAGCTACAGATTGAACCTTTCGAAACCAGGACTCTCTGGTCTGGCAACATCCGTGGTTCCAGGACAAGAGAGTGCCGGTGGGTGGCTGGCAGCTGGGAGCCTAGCAGGCCGGCAGGGCAACGGGCTGCCAGCAGGGCTGCCTGGCAGGGGCGGGAAGTCGGACGCGATGGGAGGGCAGAGGGGCTGATAGCAGGCTCCAGCTGGCAGCCAGGCCAGAGCTGGTGGGGGGAGGGGCAGTAGCCAGGGAGTCAAAAATCACCTCCTGTGCTCTGGCAAAACCCCTCATCTGGGATGGGTCCGGTCTTGAGAGTGCTGGATCAGAAAGGTCCAACGTGTTCTAAACTTTACCGGTATGTCAATAAACCCATCAAGGATTAGGGTTGCCAGATGGTTTCAACAAAAATACCAAACACACATAATCTCAGATTAGGGGGAGGGGACTGGCCGAGGGGGAGTAGGGCTGGTGGGGGAGATCTGGGGAGAACTGGCTGGTGGGGAGCAGGGCTGGTCGGGAGAGGGTCGGGGGCAGCTGGGCTGGCTGGGGGAGACTGGGGGGGAACTGGCCAGCAGGGAGCAGGGCTGGCCGGGAGGGGGTCAGTGGGAGCGGGGCTGGTTGGGAGCAGGAGTGGGGGAGAACCTGCCGGCAAGGAGCGGGGCTGGCTCGGGAGCATGCAGATCCCAAGGCGCTACCTGTTCCTCGCATAGTCCCAGCGGGACGCACAGGTGAGTCCAGCCCCGGGGATTCCATCTCCTCCAGCGCTACCCTCCCCATTGCATAGTTGTGTACTGCCTGGCTGGTAGACACTCTTACACAGCGTGAGCATGTCTACAGCCAGGCAGTATGCAACTACATACTGATATTCATAATAATAACAAACTTACTTAATTAGAAAATAACAGACATTTATATGTCCGGTATTTTCTCAATTTGTTTCCCCGACAGAAAGCTCAAATACCAGACTGTCCAGTTCAATACCGGACACCTGGCAACCCTATCAAAGATAATAATTGTGACCAAAATGACTATAAAGATACTTATGGAAAATACAACACATTTCTTGAAGCAAAGGAGCAAAATAGTCGAGTTGTCTAATAAGTTGCTAACATGGTTCCAGCCAAGAACTGGTAAGGTACCCAGGGATAGCAAAAGAAGCCTGCAGGTGCCAGTATGAAGGAAGAAGCTGTATACTTTTGATTTGCATCACCAGGCCTCCTTTTAATCAGCGCTGAATACCTTAAAATGGCCAACCAATTAAAACAGGAAGCTCCTATGGCAACAAAAAACCCACCTGCCCTAAGAAACCAAATTGTGTGGGACAGGCTCCAAGTTTTCTTTCTAGGCACAAAAATGTTTACAAAAAAAATTCTTCCAGTTGGCTGATCACAGAGTGTTAGACTGCCAACAAAGGAGTATGTACAGTTGTGAAATATGGGATTTTGCCACAGGGCAACCACCACCACCAATCTCTCCCAGACACCAACGTTTGTTAAGTCTGGGCAATCCGTTTCCTTTCCTCCTAGAATGTTCCTCTGTTTAATTTTAATAGAGCATTATCAGAGAGCAAGCCTCTTATTTCCCTGAGCCGGGTAAAACACGGGTGTTTTCAGGCATGGGGACCCCTGACGAGGCAAAGTAAAATCTGATCTACAGCTTTACCTAGCAGTCAGGTGGCATTTAGCTCATGCACTAGAGGCACATGGCTTTAGCACCTAAATTCACCAGTCTAATCCCTCCTGCTAACAACCACGGCCCGTTGGCTTTCCACATGTTTAAGGGAACTAGGCCAGTTTGAACGGTTCATCCCATGTCACAAAATGGTTGCTGTGCAAATCTTTCTTAGCCAATAATTTACACTCAATGCTTCACAAATCCACTGGCCTGCCTCTTAAGCAAGCAGCAAGTTTCTGTCACAGTAGGACAGGGAGAGGAGAGGGGAGTTGTTGTTAAGAGAAGGCTGCACCCTTAGATTTGTCTCAGACAGGTCACCGTGATAGTCTGTAACTTTAAAACCAAAGAGCAGTCCTGTGGCATCTTAGGCTACATCTAGACTGCCACTTTTTGTTGGGAAAAGGTTTGCGTTTTGTTGACCCGGTCGGGAACGCTGGCAGCCCTAGGTATGTGGCTGCTCCATTTCTCCAAGAAGCACCCGTGAGCTTGAGTGTTAGGAATACAGGCAGCAGGCATCTAGGCCCTTGCAAAGTAGCTCAGAACCTTGCTTAAATCATGCCGCTTTCCCCTTTCAGCTCGGCCATTACTCTTCCTCCCAGGCCCCAGTCACCTCCATTTCCAGAAATTTCTCAGGTCTCTTACCTGCTGGCTTGTATTATTTCACACTGTAAAGCAGGGCAACTCAATGCACAGCCTGCAGGTGGGATCCTTTGAACATGGTGTGACGTAGTGGGGGTACTTGCTGGGCTGTGGTGACCCCTGCTGTCTGGAGCAAGACCCAGCAGGGAAAATCTCGCTAGGCAGAGATAAGGCCAAACTTGTCGAACCAGTGGCCAGACACCCCCCATGGAGAGGAACAAAGGAAGGTGAATGCTGCCCTGGACTGGGGGGCAGGGCTGCAAGGGAATTTAGTTGTTACTGGGGGAGAGCATGGAGGAGACAGCCTAGGGAGAGGAGCTGGAGTTTAGGGGCCCAGTCTCCCCCCAACTCAAGGGGGCTTGAGGCATCCTAGCCCAGTTCTGTGACCAGACTACATCTGTGCTGTGCTGTATCCTGGAGAGGCAATAAACTTCCTCTATTCCACTGGCTGGTGCAGTCTGTTTGTGCCATCTCGGGGTGCAGGAGACGGGGAACCCCCAACACGCCGTCACACATGGCCTCCACAGTGGCGAGGTATCTCGCAGGCAGGGTGAGCACTGAAAGATGCAAGCGGACAGGCTGGCTGGAACAGACGGGTACAGGGGGTTTCTAGCCTCCAGGGAGGAGGTGCCGGGAGCGCTGGGACATTGTGGAAAGTGCTTTGTATTCATGCCCACCAATGAGGCAAAAGGGAGGGATAGCTCAGTGGTTTGAGCATTTGCCTGTTAATCCCATGGTTGTGAGTTTAATCCTTGAGGGGGCCATCTAGGGGCAAAATTGGTCAAGGATGGTACTTAGTCCTGCTGTGAGGGCAGGGGACTGGACTTAATGACCTCTCAAGGTCCCTTCCAGCTCTATTGAGATGGTGCATCTCCATAGAAATATGCATATGCAACCACACTTAAGTTGCAGCCCTTGGCATGTACTGTGACTGTCATTAGGGCCCCCTGGGGCTTCCAAAGTTGTGAGTAGCCCTGCTGTAAGGCATCTAGGGCTGCCACTTGCATAAGGTGTTGGAGAAAAACACATCCCTCAAATGCACAGAAATATACCTGTTGCTTTGCTACAACATGTCTTCAAGCCTATAATCCCTTGTTTTTTGTCATATTATTTATTGTTCATTTCACGTGCCCACTGTCGGGGGGAGAGAACGCCTCGCCATGCTGGAAATGGCACGTGCTTGCGCAGGCCTGACAGCTCCAGGAGGGCTGCCTCCGGAGCCGCTTCCCTACGAAAGCTCTGTCAGTCGTCAGTCGTCAGTCGTCCCCGAAACCTCAGGGCTGCTCCCTCAGCCCCAGGACGTGGTTTCCATGTCCGGCTTTTAAACGCCGCTGCTGCAAATCAACGCTGTGCCTGAGAGGATGGAAGCCTGTACAGCTGGAGCAACAGGAGAGGAAAAGATTACAGTTTAAAATGTAAACAAACAAAAAAGGCAAGAAAGGAGGGGTGGGAACCTGGGGCTGCTCTTTTCAGATAACCAAGGCAGCTGCTTGAGTTTGTGGTTTCCTCCCAGCAAACTCCAGGCTGGGAGCCTGCCTGGCCTTTCTGCGGCACTCTTCAAGAGCTGCTCCGCCCCGGAGGAAGGGGAATGCCACCCCTCCCATAGCACAGGGTCTGTGTCGATGCAAGATCCCGCCCCCCCCCCGGGTCCCACAGCAACACAGTGTCAAGACAAGGACTTGCCCTTCCTTGCTCCCTACTTCTCCGTGTGCAAAATGGCACTGGCAGAATCAGGGCTTTTGTTACAGCTGGGGAAGCCAAGGGGCAGACATGCTGGCTAGGGACTCAGCTGAGTGCCTGGGAACTTGGGCTGGTCATGGCAGAGCTTCTTCCAGCCAGGAAACCAGGCTCAGGACATTCCCCTGCCTTGTGACTGACTCATGCCTCGTGCAATGTCACAGCTCAGGACTCTCGATCCCTGGATGTCCACAGAGAGCCTGGAAACACTATCACTCAGAATGGAAAGAGGGTGAAACCCCACTGCTCTAGATCTTCCCTGCCCTACCAGTGTCACTGCCTCCAGGGAGAGTTGAACCTGGGACTATGGGGGGCTTAGCATAGGAGCCTCTACAGCTGGAGCTATAAAGCCAGTTGACGCTCAGCTTAGGCTGTAGAGCTCCGTGGCTCTAATCTCTAGTTGCAAGTGCCACTACATGGGACAGAGAACCACTCTCGGGCTATGTCTACACTTGCAGCTTCCTGTGCAAGAACATCCTGCGCAAGGGTTCTTGTATAAGAAGTCTTGCAAAAGAAAACGCCCACACTGCCATGTGCGAGCTGTGCTTTTGTGCAAGAGCACCCATGGCAGTATGGACCCTCTCTTGTGCAAGAAAGCTCCGACGGCCATTTTAGCTATAGGGGTTTCTTGCGCAAGAAATCCCTGCCGAGCGACCACACTGCCCTCTTGCACAAGAGCTCGTGCACAAGAGGGCTTACGCCTGATAAAAAAGAGCGTAGCTCTTGCACAAGCAGCCCTCTCTTACCACGCAATACTGTAAATTTCCTTGCACAAGAGCAGGTGAGCAGTGTGGGCGCTCGGGGGATCCTTGTGCAAGAACGGCCATACTTGTGCAAGAAGCCGAGAGTGTAGACGTAGCCCCGGTATGTGAGTTACACCAGCAGCAATTCACAGAAACTCGGGCGGCTGGGCTGGGCCTTGTGCAGGCGACCTGTCCCCTTTATGCGTCGCTAGGATGTGGGGGACCAGCTGGGGCTCTTCTGCACAGCTCATGATTTGGGGGTGAGTATCGGAGATGGGGACTGCATTTGTCTCAGCCGTTCAGGTCCTGGCTGTGCTGACAGAGCCGGGGCCTCTTCTCAAGTCAGGCAAGAGCTGAGGCCCAGAGCTTTGGCTCAGAGGTAGGGTTTGGAGGGAAGGGTTTGTTAACTGAGGGGGCAGACTGTGCTCACTCTCTCGCTCTCTCTTTCTGTAACCGTCTCTGTCAAGGGCAGAGCTGACTAGGCAGAGCCCAGCCCTGCACAGGACAAGATTGATAACGGCCCTCATCTCAGGAAAAGCATGAAATCGGCTTGAACAGGCCGTTCCAGACTCCGCCCCCGCGACAGGATTGGTTGGACACGTTTCCTCTCCCACCTCCCCTCAGGGATAAATCAGGTCCCCACACCTGGAGACTGGTATTGCCTGGGGACATGTTCCAGGACAGAGCAGCTCTGGCCTTTCACCTTCCTTCTCTGCCCTGCTGACGCGCCCCTCCAGGTTGCTCTGCAGGTGAAAATCATGGGGAAGCTGCAACTTTGGTTCCTTGTCATCGCTGGTATCTCAGGAGCCCTCGCCCAGGAAGGTAGGGCTGAGCTGGGTGCCCAGGGCTGGGTTAGTAAGGATTGCACATTTGGAGACTTGTTGGCTACGTCTACACTGGCATGTTCTCATACAAAAACTCTTTTGCGGAAGAGTTCTTCTGCAAAAACTCTTCCAGAAGAGAGTGTCTACACTGGCATGTGCTTTTGCACAAGAGATGTGCTTTTGCACAAGAGCATCCATGCCAGTGTGGATGCTCTCTTGCACAAGAAAGCTCTAATGGCCATTTTAACCATAGGGCTTTCTTGCACAAGAAATTCATGTTGCCTGTCTACACTGGCCTCTTCTGGAAGAACTCTTGCGCAAGAGGGCTTATTCCTGAATGGGAGCTTCAGAGTTCTTGCGCAAGAAGCCCTGATTTCATACATTAGAACGTCAGTTTACTTACACAAGAACATGTGACCAGTGTAGACAGGCAGCAAGTTTTTGCGCAAGAGTGGCCGCTTTTGTGTGAGATCGCGCCAGTGTAGACACAGCCCCTATGTCTTGACTTGGCTCAGAGGTGATCTACTAGGGCGGCATTACAGACACAAATGAGAGAAGAGAACAGCACAAGTCTGCCAGGGGCAGGAAAGACCCCCACATTCCATCAGTCACAGGGCAATTGCTGGATGGAGGCCCCGTGCTGCGTTAATTAAAGGTCCTGTGAGTTTCTAATTATTACAGACGTTTTTCTAGTGTAAGGCAGCCCTGCCCCGCATCTGCCAGTGGCTAATGGTGAATGAATCAGTTGCTTTGCGCAAAAACTTTGTGGTTGTCTGTGTGCTAATTGCC
The DNA here is from genome assembly GCF_052426305.1 of Pelodiscus sinensis. NCBI lineage: Eukaryota > Metazoa > Chordata > Testudines > Trionychidae > Pelodiscus > Pelodiscus sinensis. Next base: position 12,745,873 of record NC_143073.1, on the reverse strand, counting down.
AGGCGTGTTATTTGCAAACCCAGTAGAGTCACATACACATCTGGCACCCTAAAGAGGCCAATTTTCCAAATGTGAAAACAACCATGAGCTAAATCGACTGGGAGGGAAAAATTAAAAAGAAAAATGTGAGCAATAATTGGGGGTTGTTTAGAGGCTTTTGTTGGCTTCTCAAAAAAAGCCACCGTTGCCAAAAAGACTGAAAGCACCCTGGATAAAAAGGGAAGGGGAAGCAGAAAGGCACAGGTTTTTAGAACGAGAGTGCAGAGGCGAGCTAGGAGCATGATACTAAAGCTGGGGCAGAGTGGTCTGTCTAACGCCCAGTGTGCCAAAATGCTGTAAGAGCCACGGGCATGCTCATCAGGGCCAGGGTGCTACTAAGCCCACTGGTCAAGGGGACCCCGGAGATGCAATGTCAGACTGGCAGGGACCGACCAGTAGAACTTTCTAATGACTTGCTTTTCACAGTTCTGTGCTCCAAGGTGGCCCCAATTCATCCTAGACTAGGATAATCAGCTTGGAGCTCTGCATCTCCAACACAAAGCTGGGCACTTGCAAGCGTTGCCAAGACATACATGAGTCTCTCTGGGGGTATGTCTATACTACCACCCTAGTTCGAACTAGGGTGGTTAATGTAGGCATCCGAAGTTGCAAATGAAGCCCGGGATTTAAATATCCCGGGCTTCATTTGCACCTTCCCGGGCGCCGCCATTTTTAAATGCCCGTTAGCGCGGACTCCGTGCCCGGTACACGGTAGTTCGGAATAGAGAGCCTAATCCGAACTAACTACTCCGTGCCGCATGTAGCCGCGGGCACGGAGTCCGCGCTAACGGACATTTAAAAATGGCGGCGCCCGGCAAGATGCAAATGAAGCCCGGGATATTTAAATCCCGGGCTTCATCTGCAACTTCGGATGCCTACATTAACCACCCTAGTTCGAACTAGGGTGGTAGTGTAGACATACCCTGGCTCTAAACTTTGGCGCATAGCCTCCCTCTGGGCCAGAGAAGTGAATAGCAAGTGCCCAGTGAGTCAGGGCAGGGAGTATGGCACGGGGGTTTCCAATTGTATTGCAGAGGCAAGTTTATGCCGTGGTCGCTTAGTGGCCCATACGTACAAGAGTTCTGTGTTCTAGGCCTGCCCTTCATATGCTTCTGTGTGTGTTACTACTGAGCCAGACTCTGGTAAGGAGCTGCTTTGGGAAACTTTTCACCCACTGCCTGGGTGTGGTGCAACATTCCTTCAAATTTTTCTGTCTATGTGCAGAATAAATGTTGTTGTGTGCACCAAGGCAAGTGTGGATGTGCACCATCAATAGAAACACATGCTGCCAGCTGCAGGCTGCTGTGGGTGCTCTGCCAACCATCTGGGTGGCATTTGAATATCTCCTGGGTAACCACCCAAATGCACAGCTTACAGGGAACACTGGTGTGGTGTTACAAAACGGTCCCTGTCACAGCTTCCGACCTGTTGCAATTCCTGGCCGTTGGCATTACTTATTGCCCGGGCACAATTTGCTACCTCATGATTCCCCATCTAGCCCCATCACATTCTCTTGCAATGGATGAGGGTCCTGCCTGTCAAAATTGGCTACCCCAGGAGCTCCCTACTGTCAATGTGGGCACAAATAAAGCAAGATGGCAGTGCAGCAGCCTCCTTTGGCAGCTCCGCTCAGCGAACAGGTGGTGCCCTGTGAAGAAGCATGACAATGCTGGAGTGAGTGGCACAGCCAGTGCTGAGACAGGCAGGGCCCCTGGAAGCACGTCACCCCATTTCTCCCCCTCTCTCCCAGCTCCTATCCCTCATCCCTGCTTTTGCCTTTCTGCTCTTCCCCTTGCCTTGCATCCAGCTGTTTGGACAGCAACAGAAAGTTTGGTCTCCTCCACAAATTCTGCCCACCCCTCCCCTTTGATCTGCCTCCTTTCTCTTTCCACCAGACCCCCGCTCCCCCCCCCTTATAGCAGGGAGCAGATTCTGATAGCAGGTGAGCTCAACAGCTTCAGCAGATATTTATTTTACCCCACCTCTCTCAGGCGTCTGCCCCTTCTGCTCCTCCCCCACCCAGCTGGGTGCCCCTTTCCTTCAGGGCTGTATCCCAGGGCTTCTTCACTCCCCCAGGTCACCTCTTTGGCCTCACTAAGCCCACTAGGGGTACGTCTAGACTACTGGCTGTCGACAAAGCTTCTGTTGACAAAGAGCATCTAGACTACATCTAGTTCTGTCGGCAAAGCAAGCCGCTTTGTCGACATGAGAGTGTAGACGCAAAGGACAGGGTAGACACAGTAACGCCTTCTGCCGACAGAACTCTGTCGGCAAAAGGCGTTATTCCTCGAAAAATGAGTTTTACTGCCGTCGACAAAACTGCCAGGTTCTGTCGACGTTATGTCAACAGAACTTGGCAGTAGTGTAGACACAGGTATAGTTTTGTCGACAAAAGTCTACTTTTGTCGACAAAACCCTGTGGCAGAGCACCTACCACCGCCTGCGGCTGGCAGCATCTGTTTCTATTGGTGGTGCACATCCACACTTGCCTTGGTGCACACAACAACATTTATTCTGCATATAGACACGTGACTTCAGGCTTCCACACTGCAGCCCCTCTCTGCCGCCAGCTTCCTGGCTTTATACAACCTTGTCTGCTCCTGCTCAGCTGGGCTCCATCCACAATTGGGACTTGTCCCTCAAGCCTAACTCTCCCTCAGGCGGGTTATCCACTTACTCAGCCCCCTCTGAGACATTAACTCTTTATGGGCTAGTGGGGTGAACACGGCACTGCAGGCAGGTGTTTCTAAACCTCCTGCTTTCTGGGTGACTGGCGGCAGGGATTTGGACAGTGTGGGGGATGGAGGAGGGACTTCTGGGAGTGCTGGCCTACCACTGGTCAAAAAGGGAGTGGCTGGCATGTGTCAATCACTGCACAGCCTGCACTCTGATTGGCTGGGGGGGGAGGATGAGCCCTATACAGTTGGCACTTTGACATGTGAGGGTTACTGAGTCGAGGGGGGTGAGAGTGGAAGGTCCGGGGGGGGAGGGTTGAGGGCCGAGACCGACAAGTCAGAGAGCAAAGCAAGCATTGGAATGAAGAGCAGGGTCTGTAGCAAGGGGGGAGGGGTGACACCTCCACCCCAGGACCGACACCCCACCCAACACCTCTCTCCTCTCTCCCAGACCTGTATCGAAAGGTGTTCGTTTTCCGGAACGACCCCAATGAGGCCTACGTGGTCGTGAAGCCGGAGCCGGAGTGGCCGCTGCAGAACTTCACTGTGTGTCTGAGATCCTATACTGATCTGACCCGGCCGTATGGCCTCTTCTCCTATGCCACTAAAGCCCAGTACAGTGAGATCCTCCTCCTCAAGCCCAAGCCTGGGGAGTACAGACTATATGTAGGGGGGGCGTATGTGACCTTCCGAGTCCCAGAGAACCGCATGGAGTGGGAGCACGTCTGTGCCAGCTGGGAGTCCGCCACGGGCATCGTCGAGTTCTGGGTGAACGGGAAGCCCTTACCCCGGAAGGGGCTGCAAAAAGGCTACTCCATTGGTGCCGAGGCTGTGATCATCCTGGGCCAGGAGCAGGACTCCTTCGGGGGCGGATTTGATTTCTACAATTCTTTCATGGGTGAAATGACTGATGTGTACATGTGGGAACACGGTCTGTCGCCAGGCAAAATGAGGGCTGCCTATCAGTCTCTGACACTGCCCCCTTGCGCCCTGGGCTGGCGGAACTTGCGGTACGAAATAAAAGGGGATGTGGTGGTGAAGCCCAGACTGAGAGACTGATCGTATGAGCACCGGGCTGCTTCGCGCACCGCGCAGCCCCATGGAACTCCCAGGATGCACCATGGTGTCTCAGAAAGAGGGGAGACGGATGCATCCTGGGATATGTAGACCCAGGTCAACAAGGATGTTTGGAACACCAGAATTACCGCTCGTGTGAGCAGGGCTGGACGGAGGCATGGGCGAGCCAGGCAGCTGCCCGGGGCACCAACCGATGGGGGGCACCTGATGGCAGCTGTAAGGGGCGCGTGGCATCCCTTACAGCTGCCATCAGGTGCCGCGCACCCGGCTCCCGCAGCGCCGGCCCACCCGCATCCCCACGGCACTGGCCAGCAATGCCTTTCCCCACATGGTCACGGGGCCCTACACGGCCCGGCGCATGCACCAGCAGCAACAGCCGGGCTGGACTGGGCTGCGCTTGCACCATGCATCCTAGAGGTGGGCCCCAGGCTGCACGCCAGCAGTCGTAGCCGGGCCACGCATGTGTCTTGCGCCCCGGGGGCAAGCCTGCACACCCTAGGGGAACGGGCTCACTCCCCATAGGCAGGCCCGCAGATGTGCCGTGCGCCCAGGGGCAGCACTGCGCACCCGTGCCCAGGGCGTCAGAATACCTTGGGCCGGCCCTGCGTGTGAGACACGTGGCTTCCTCCCCTGGGGGCAGGTCCCGGGATGGGTCAGTGGAATTCAGGATGGGGATGGATGTAGTAAGAAAAAAGCCTGAAACATCAGCCCATAAATCACAGTCCTGGTGTGAGGCCTGAAGCCTAGGCAACAATGGTCAAGACTTTGCTAATATAAAGCTACAAGAAAGAGGCAGCTCTAGCTCACAGAATGTGGCAAGAACAGGGCTGATAGTCAGAAACACAGTCTACACTAGGGAATTATTTTGAAATAATCCCCCTTATTTTGAAATAATAAGTGAAGTGTCCACACTACCAAGCCCATTATTTCGAAATAACGGGCTGGTTATTTCAAAATCTGTAGTCTTGCTTTCCTCAGGGACTCTAAATCAAGGTAGCACGTCCACAATAATGGAGCCTGCCTGGGACTAATTTCGAGGCTCCCACCTCGAACATGCTATTTGGACGTTAGGAATTATTAAGAAAGGGATAGAAAATAAGACAAAGAATATCTTCGGGTACGTCTACACTACAGCGCTAATTCGAACTAACATAGTTCGAATTAGTTAATTCAAACTAAGCTAATTCGAACTAACACGTCTAGAACTAAAAACTAGTTCGAATTAGTGTTTTGCTAATTCGAACTAGCATGTCCACATTAAGTGGACCCTGAACCGGGCTTAAAGATGGCCGGAAGCAGTGCCGGCAGGGCATCAGAGGAGGACTTAGAGCGTGGAGATGCTGTCTCAGGCTAGCCGAGGGCTGCGCTTAAAGGGTCCCGACCCCCACCCCGGACAGACAGTTCTAAGGGATGCCCCGCTTGCAAAGCAGTCCTGGCTTGGATTGTCCGGAGTACCCACACTGGGCACATCACAGCACTCGGCCATCAGACCGGCTGCACTTGCCGCAGGCTGCCATCTTGTGAGAGGGGGCAATTGGAGGGCTGCAGGAGAGCTTCCATCCCCAGAAGCCCGCAGAGCCAGCCCAGTCCTCCCCATCGGGGGCTCGTACCCCATTCCTCCCTCACCTCCTTCCACTTACCCTTCCCTAACCCCTTTTCCTCATGTACAAAATAAAGGACAATTGTGTTCAAAAATGGAATCTGTCTTTATTGAACAAAACTGGGGGAGACTAGGAAAAGGAGGTGGGAGAGGGGAAGAGAGAGGGTAGGAGGGGGTAGGGCAACTATAATGATCAGGGGTTGGGAACAGGTCCCATATGAAGAGAGGCTAAAGAGACTGGGACTTCTCAGCTTAGAAAAGAGGAGACGGAGGGGGGACAGGATAGAGGTCTCTAAAAGCAGGAGTTGGGTGGAGAGGGTGCATACAGAAAAGTTCTTCATTAGTTCCCATAAAGAAGGACTAGAGGACACCAAAGGAAAGGAATGGGTAGCAGGCTTCAAACTAGTAACAGAAAGTTGTTCTTCACAAAGCAAAGAGTCAACCTGTGGAACTCCTTGCTGCAGGAGGCTCTGAAGGCTACAACTAGAACAGAGTTTAAAGGGACGTGAGATCAAGTCATGGAGGTTGGGTCCATGGAGTGGTATTAGCCAGGGGGTAGGAGTGGTGTCCCTGCCCAAGGTTTGTGGAAGGCTGGAGAGGGATGGCACGAGACAAATGGCTTGGTCACTGTCTTCGGTCCATCCCCTCCAGGGTCCCTAGGGTTGGCCGCTGTTGGCAGACAGGCTACTGGGCTAGATGGACCTTTGGTCTGACCCAGGACGGCCATTGTAAGCTCAGGGCTCAGGGTCGGGGGTCTCAGTGGACCCCCTTGATTTTCATGCACACCTGCTCCTGGGTGGCCAGGCTGGCAGCTCTCCTTCCCTAGCCGGCCACTTTCCTGTGCCTAGTGCGGAGATCGTGGACGAGGTCCACGATGTCCGCACTAGCCCAGGCGGGTGCCCGCCTCTTGCGGTCCCGGGCAAGCTCCCGGGAACCGCCAGCCTGGTCCCGGGAAGAGGCGGAGGGCTGGGGGGCATCAGGTGGGTGGCTCGATCCGTGCCAGGTATAGGGTCTGCTGGCTGGGTTCTGGCAGGCTTGCACCTGGCACGGGCACCGTAGCCAGCCCGTGCCCCTTTAAGGAGTCCGGGGCCGGGAGGGGGGCAGACGAGTTTCCCTGGTGTTGGCCAGAGTGGCCACCAGGGAAACCTGGGGAGGGCTAGCCTCCCACTAGTTCAAATTAAGGGTCTACACAGCCCTTAATTCGAACTAGTAAGGATGAGGATTACCTAGCTCGAACTAAGCGCTCCGTTAGTTCGAATTACGTTCGAACTAACGGAGCGCTAGTGTAGCGCCTATGAAAGTTAGTTTGAACTAACGGACGTTAGTTCAAACTAACTTTGTAGTGTAGACATACCCTTCCTGCCTCTGTATAAAACTATGGTATACCCCCATCTTGAATACTGTGTACAGATGTGGTCTCCTCACCTCAAAAAAGATATTTTGGCCTTAAAAAGGGTTCAGAATAGGGCAACTAAAATGATTAGGGGTTTGGAACGGGTCCCATATGAAGAGAGGTTAAAGCAACTGGGACTTTTCAGTTTAGAAAAGAGGAGACTAAGGGGAGATATGATAGAGGTCTATAAAATCATGAGTGGTGTGGAGAGGGTGAATAAAGAAAAGTTATTTATTGGTTCCCATAATAGAAGAACTAGAGAACACCAAATGAAGTTAATAGGTAGCAGGTTTAAAACTAACAAAAGAAAGTTCTTCTTCACACAGCGCGTAGTCAGCCTGTGGAACTCCTTGCCAGAGGAGGCTGTGAAGGCTAGGACTATAACAGAGTTTAAAGAGAAGCTAGATAATTTCATGGAGGTTAGGTCCATAAAAGGCTATTAGCCAGGGCATAGAAATGGTGTCCCTGGCCTCTGTTTGTCAGAGACTAGAGAAGGATGACAGGAGACAAATCACCTGATCATTGTCTTCGGTCCACCCCCTCTGGTGCTGGCCACTGTCAGCAGACAGGCTACTGGGCTAGATGGACCTTTGGTCTGACCCAGAACAGCTGTTCTTATGTTATTTCTGGTGTTATTAAATCTAATTTAGTTATTTCAAAATAATTTCCTAGTGCAGACATGCCCTCTTACCTAAGAGATACCAGGCACAAGCTGTACGCACATTCCAGAGGGATGATAGCCCATGTTCCCTCTAATATTTTCCATCCATGAGTGGAGTGAGTTTTGTCTAATATTAAGGTCAAATGCGCGCTTATTTGTATGTGTGCAATGACGATTCATATTTAAACATGAGTCTTGTTACTGCTGTAAAAATAACTTTTTATAAATGTTATTAGTTTCTACATCATACATCAGTATGAAACACAACTTTAACCCTATCTCCCTGAGTCCACGTATTTTCCTTAATGTGAGTGTTTTCATTAAAGTTCATTTGACAAATACTGCTGTTAGATTTCCTCAACTGTGAAATGTTTCAAAACAAAGAAAACAACTTTGGTCCAAGTCCTACATGTATCACAAATGCAAGTCTCAGTTTCCTCTCCACTGCAGAGGGTTTACTTTAATTCTTGTCACTATCAAAATGTTTACAGGAGAGCTACAAGGTGGTGTAGAAATTTGTCTTTAAAATAGACCATTGCATTTTATAGAATACAGATATAGAAAACAAAGCAAATATACAAGTGCACTCCCTATGACATCTCAGATACAACTTAAGGAAAGGGGCAACATGAGTTGAATGTTGTACTATACAAAAGACACACGTGTAGCATTTAGCCACTGGGCTGCAGAAGCAGTAGTGCTTAGCAATACTACACCACAAGGAAATCCCGAAGGGCCTGGTGCGCTGGGCAACCTGGTATAGCATGATAAGCTCACTTGCGCCTGGCTTGTTTTGCAAGGTATTTTTAGGGCCATGGGTCGCTTCAAAATGCTCTTTGAAGTAGAGTTTGAGGTAAATTGTTTATTTGTTTCAACACAGTAGAAAAAAATATGAGTTAGAAGAAAAACCCACCAGTTAATGGAAGTCTTAGAATCAGATGGCCCACATCACCCATCTACAGGTGGGTTTTTGTTTGTTTGTTTGTTTGTTTTTTTACTTTCGTCTGCTCAAACACTTCTCATATTGTGGTCAGACTGAATGGTAAATAGGCAGTCCAGACCTGAGTGTGGGCCACCCTTTTTACTCCAGTGTCTCCCCTGGGAGTACTCCCACTGACAAAAGTTGTGTCATAAGATATTATATAATAAGCAATTAAGTGAAAAGGCCTTTGGTCAAAACCAAACCTATAAAATATACTTTGGACAAAAACAAACCAGTAAACTATACATAGAAGAGAGTCTTACTGCAATCATACCTTGCAAGCTTTTTACGCACATAATGTGCTACCCAAGCACCACAGCCCCAGCCCCAGCCCTGGCCCTGGCCCCAGGAACAGCTGACACATGGCCACGGCCATTGTCCCGGCCCCAGGAGCAGCTAACACTTGGCCACCACTGTGGTCCTGACCCCAGGAGCAGCTGACACATGGCCATGGTCCCAGCACCAGGAGCAGCTGACACATGGCCACAGCCGTGGTCCTGGTCCCAGGAGCAGCTGCACCCCAGCCCCAGCTCCAGCCTAGCAACCGCCACATGGCCCGCCCTGGCTGCAGCTCCAACCCAAGGGAAGGGCTGAAACTGGGGCCAGGATCACATGGTGGCTGCCCTGCTGCTCCCAGGGCGGGGCCGTGTGGCAAGCGGCTGCCTCATGTGCTGGTACCTGGCTCCAGCCCCAGCACTCAGGGTAGCTGCCCGCCAACCTGCCCCACCCTGGGAGCAGCCAAGCAGCCACCATGTGGTCCTAGCCCCCCACACTCCCATCAGGCCCGTTACCATTCCCTGGCATGTCCGAGGAAGGTGGGTGCTGCGGGTGCACACCCTAGAAGGAACTTAGATGATAACAGAACACCCCATTAGGAGACATCTCGGTGCCAACACCCCCCTTCCTACACACACACACAGATAACAGGAACATCCTGACCCAGGTTCAGGGCAGGGTCCAGCGTGACAGCAGGATGGATAGCCTTGTTCGGAGCAAACCATCAGGCACTAGGCACATCAGAGGGTGGCAACCTGATACATCGGGAGTGATGCGTAACTTGTTTGTATCTGTGCATAAAGACGTGTCTCAGAGGGACGTGTCCTTGTCCAGTCTGGGGGGCAGTGGAAAATCCCACCCCTGACTGAGCTGAGTCCATTGCTGGGGGTGCATATGCAGAGTGGTTCAGTAGAATGTGCTGAAAGCTATTCCTGTGCTTCGTTTGACAATGAACCTGGCCAGCTGCATCTTTGGGGGTTCTCGCGGAGTCTGCAGCGCTGCACCCCCTCAGCATACAGGAGGCGCACCCGCACACAGCTGAATGGCTTTCACCACTGGCCAAAGCAAGATTTTTGTCAGGACCCCAGCAGGTATCGGGCTGAAGGAGGTGGGGAGTGAGTGCCTGGGGAGGCAAGTCCCAGGGATGGCTGCAGGGAGTGATAGGTATTGGGAGGGGAGGTGGTTCCTATGGTGAGGAGAAAGCAAGATTCAGGGTTGGGGGGCACATTTGGGGGATCAGGCCATAGGCTAGTCTGGGAAGGTGGTGGATGTCTGAGTGTGGGGCATGGTTCTGGGCTGATGGGAGTATGGGTAAGGGGATTAGAGGAGCAGCAGGTCCCAGGCTGGGCTGGAAGGGGTAATGTGTCACGAGGAGCCAGTGGGCAGTGCTGGGAACAACTATGTGTGTAGCATTAAAGCCAGCCCCCGCTCACAGACACTGGCCTCTAGCTATTTTCTTTGGCTGCCCTGTCACAATGTGCAGCCCCTGCCTGCCCTCACCCTCTCCTCTAGGGTCAGCAAGTTCTGATGGATGGGGCATGCCCATCATGCTTTGCTGCCTCTCCTTTTGCCCAGGGGATAGCCGAGTGAGTTGGATGGGGTTAGTCTGTCCCAGTTTGCTCCCTCTACCTTTCCCCATCCTCTGGTCTGGGACGTGGCCGGTTGTGAAGGATGGGGGCACCTAGAATGTGCTCCCATTCTGAAATCTCTCGTGGACATTGGGACACAAATGAAAAAAGGCATTTCTGTCTTTTGGAAAAGCATCCTGCGCCGTTAACCCTGCGGGCCATTGTCCAGAGTCCTGACTTACAAGGCTGTGTGTTTCTCGTGGGCCCTGGTCACGTGCTCTCTCCTGACACCTAGTGGTGAGCTGAGGGAAGGCTCTGGGAGTAGACTATTTGCATGGAGATGCCTACGCAGCCCAGGTGTGCATGAGATGGCGTGCTTTGCCACCATGATCCATTTTGGCTCCTTTGGGGTTGCAAATCATGCTGGCCTTTGAATACCGAGGCAATGAAATGTGGTTACCCCGTCATGGGAAGCAGCAGAACTGTGCATAGCATACCCTGTTGGAGGGGTCACCCTCACTCACTAAGCAATAGGGCGGGATGCCAAAGCCATGTGAAAGGTGGGGGGGGGGATTTTTTTTATGTATGGGAAGACTTAGGCACCGGTGGTGGTCCAGGACATTGCATAAGTCAGGGAGGAGCTGCCTGGCCTGGGGCACTACTCTGGGAAGGGGTTTGAGCTGTGGCGGGTCCCCTCTGCCTATTTTTGACCCTGCTGCAGGTGGACACCCCTTCTGCCCCCCTTTCTGTGTTCCCTGGCTGCCAACTGCCAGGGCATCACCTGCACTCAACCCCAGTGCCCTCACCCACTGTCACAAACCCATGCCCTGGCCGGGGGCAACTAGGGTCTGCGTGAGGAAGGGGGGCAGGGAGGGCCATCCAGAGAAGAAGAGGAGGCATTTGGGGCACTCCATTCAGCAGTTAACATTTTGGTGAGGGAATTGGGGGAGCAGGGCACCTCCTGAGTGCTACCACGAGCCACCTATGAGCCGGGGCAGTGGAGTGCTGTGGTGGCTGTTCCCATGCCTGGGACACTGCGCTGACCAGGTGCTGCACTCAGTGAGTAGGGGCCTGGGAGCTCTGGCAATGGCTCGGGGGGTGGGCAGCCAGGTCGGGTCCCTGCAGAAGGAGCGAGGCCTCTGGGGGCCGAAGCAATGCGCTGGCCCATGAGACTGCCGCAGTGAAGACAAGAGGCAGGGGAGGGCAGGGATGCCGGGGCGAGACAGGGCACAGGCAATGCCAGGAGGGAACCAGAGCTGCCAGGCTATTGCTGGGCAAGCAGGCTGCAAGGCTGGCACAGAATGCCACAGGGGGACATTTACAACTTGTCCCCCCAGGGAGGGGGTGTCATGTTTCAGGCCCTGCCTGCCAGGGTTGGGCTCACCCCCTGCTTTCTTTACACTCCCCCTCCCCTTTGGGCTCACTTCTCCCTCCGGGTGACAGAAAATACCCCTGGAGCATGGCTGGGACGCAGGTGGCTGCATCTCTGGAGCAATTGGACCGACGAGCAGGAGCGAAAGCGTGTGCACCTCACTCGGTCCAGAGCCGAGGCCCGGCCTGGCCCAGCCGCGGGCTGCTGCTGGCTGGACACACAGAGCTGCAGACACGAGGGACTGGTCTATAAATAGGTGCTTGGCATAGTGGAAATGTGAGTCCGCTCTTGCTCCCGAGTCCTGCTTTCGAAGAGGTTTCTCACACCAGCTCCCCACGCCTTGAGATGGGACTGAACCATGACTGGCCATGGGACTTCATTCTAATCTCCAGATGCTAGAATTTGGGGTGTGAATGTGGAGTGAGTGGGGTGTGTATTGTAATCAATAAAAGGGATGTAGAGTATTATACGCCAACACTGTGTCCAGTAACTGCCTGCTGCTCCATCCCACAAAGAGACCTCCAGGAAAAGCCTAATACAATTACAGCCAGTGTTCCCTATCAGCTGTGCCCTTGTGCAGTCACTCAGGGGAGATTCAACTGCTGCCCAGATGATTGACAGAGCACCCACAGATAGGCTTTGTGTTACTCTTGGTGGTGCACATTTGCACATGCACCTAAAATTATTCTGCACGTGGCTGGAAAAGACATGGGGGAACACTGGCCACAGTCACCGACAGCTGGAGCCAAAGTCATGGAGGTCTGGTAGGATCACAGACTAAATCGTATCCTCATGCACAGCCCAGAATGGGGGCACGAGAGCTGCTGGCTCAAGTGGGCTTGGAGAGATGCTGTCCTGCCCTAGCACTGGGAGGAGTGGTTTGGTGGCACTGTCCTTTCTGACAGAGCACCTACTCCCTGCAGTGCCTGCCAGGCTGGGGCGAGCAAGTGAGGGAGCCAGGTCCCTAGGAATGTTACATAAGAAGAGTCACCTAGGGTCAGGCCAAAGTCTCCTGTCATCCAACAGCCGCCAATGGCAGGTGCCCAGGAAGGAAGGAATAGTTGAGGGAATCATCAAGTGGTTTTTCCCCTGTCGCCTATTCCCAGCTTGCCTGCCTCCTGCAGCAGCAATCCCGCATCTGGGGCTTGCCTGCCTGTGGGCCGGTTTCAGGCAGGGCAGTCAGAGCAGTGAAACCAGCACTGCATTCAGGCTGGGTGTGACGGGCATATCTAGTGTTTGAAGGTCGTAGTCAAATATGTGAGCTCCTCAAAAATCAGTCTCACGTGTATCTGAGACCTCTTCCCTCCCCGCCCCCCCCCCCCAAGGATGTGGGCTGACAGTAAGTATACTCTCATCCTCTATCTCTTTACTGATTGCACCTGCCTCAGCCTTTCCAGGTTTTTGTCCTGGAGCGATGGCAGTCGAACTGGCCTATAATTTCCTGACTCACACCGTTTACCATATTTTAATCTTGGCATCTTTCTTTTGCCAGCCCTCTGCAACTTCCCCATTGATCCAAGAGTCCGTCACTTTCAGCATTCATACTCAGAGCCCCTGGGTCAATTCTTGCAATACACTTGGGTGTGAGTGATCTGCAATTGTCAACTTCAAAATGTTTAACATTAATACCCGCTGGGTGACAGCCTCTGTAGCCAGTCATGGGAGAGAAAGTATGAACTGATCACTGACAGAGATGGAAATGTCTCCCGGGCTCCTTCCCGTATGGAACGGAAATATTTTACTGAACACGTCTCCATCCCCTTTCCTGCAATCACAGCTGCGAGTGTTGCAATACTGGAGCTGGATGAAAACCGGGATTTTGTTTATGCCTAATAGATTAAAGAATTGTCCTTAACATACTGGCCATCAACATGTCTCCATCTGGGTTTATTCTGCGGGTGAAGAAAACAGAGGGCTTTAGCCTCTTGGGAGCCGTGGCCCAGACTGGTAGGACAGAGCTGGCTGTGCCAGGATGGGGGCCAAGCCCTGGCTGTAGACAGGGAGGACAGAGTTTGTGCTTTTGCAGGCAGAGAGCAACTAAATCCCCAGTCCTCTAGAAGGCAGGCGGATCACATTTTCTGGCCAACCTCCATCCAGCTCCCACCCATAATGCCTGATAATGGCTCTGTCCTGGGTAGTTTTGGGCCAGGGCTCACTTCCCTGGTGTTCAGCATTTCTCCCCGTTGGATCTTAGCATCCACCTCGAGATGGTGGGGCCTGCTGGCAGTTGCAGGGCAGGGGCTCAAGGCCTTTCCAGACAAGGCCCCCTCTGTCCCAGAGACTGTGGCACCGAAGCATGGGGGGCAGAGGAAGGGCTGGGAAGGCAGCACACACCTGCTGGAGGGCTGCACGTGGGTTGCCCTCAGGGTGAGGCCAAGAGACATTTACTGAGTGTAATGAGCAAGCAGCAGGGTCCTCCCATACCTGCCTGTAGGGGGCGCTGTGACCACACAGGTGTCCGACGGCTGCCACCATACGGGGGGGGGGGGGGGTATGTGGGAAGCGTTGCGACCGCTCAGAGAGATTTGGGGGCTGGTGTGACAACAGGGAGGATCTGCTGGAGCCGCTGCGAGAGCGCAATGAGATTTGGGGGCACCGCGACAGCGCAGAGGATCTGTTGGGGGCACAGATTGGATGGGGGGGCCATTCTGGCCAGCAACAGGGTTCCTCCTAGCAGTGGCAGGCAGTGTTTAGGGGGGCTTGGGTGGGGACGGGGCTTGTCCTGTAAGGGGACCTGCTACAGAAAGGAACGGGGTTGCCAGTTTCTCACAACAGGGTCCTAAGATGCTCCTGGTCAAACTGATGGTCTTAAAGGCCTCCCCATCACAGGGTGAGGAGAGCTGAGGGGATGGGGAGGGTGCCTCCGGGCTCAGCTGCCCTCTGCAGGGACATCACAACAAAGGCACTGCTCAGCTGGGGGATGGGCCGGGACTTTTCTGCCCCAAGATGGCACCGCATGGGGCTTTCCCTGGGGGGACGAGGGGGACGGGGAGCAAAGCAGAGCAAAGCAGCTGAACACGCGGGCAGCGAACAGCCCAGACGCGTCTGGGCTGTCAGCTGGCCGCGTGTTCCACCTCTTTGCTTCCTCTCCCTGGTCTGCTGGAGACCAGGGAGAGGAAATGCCCCGTTCGTAACTGTGGATCCGACATAAGTCGGATCCGCGTAACTCGGGGACTGCCTGTATTTTGAATTACATATGAGGGGGCACCATAATTTTTTCAGTGCTTAGGGCCTCTAAAGGTCTTAATCTGGCCCTGGTCTCCACCCACCCCCACGCTAGAAGTCTTATGGGGCATCATTAAGCAGCTACAACCCATGGGTATCATGTCCTGAAAGAAATCTTTCCCTCCACTTCCTTTTGGCCCACACAGAAGCCCACAACCTCGCCAAGCTCATCATCAGATGCAAACTCCCCTCCAAGCAGGACCCACCAGGAGCACCAGACATGGTGCGAACAACAGATACCAAACCAGCAGGCCTAGCTCCAAGGGTCCTTCACAGAACAGGTGCTTCACCACAGCGAGGGTGCTAAATGCCCCCATGAGAAAAACCCAGGAAAACAGACCAATGACAGACACCCTAGCACCCTGGGGCAAACATGTCACAAAATGCTCACTCTATTGCTGACCTCTCAGTCCTGGTCTTCATAGGAAACCTGCACACTCCCCAATGGACCAGTCTGGGAGCACAAATTCGTTACTTTGATAGACACCAGAAGTCAGGGGCTTAATGAAGACACTGAATTTATGGCTCATTTAACAACTTGCAATCCACTAGCCTCCCCCACCCTCTTTCCCTAACATCCGCAGAGGGGTTAACTGCCCTGTTCATCTTGAATGGTTTCCCACAATATGTTAACTCCTCATGCCCAACTGGCTGCCCTGCTTTGCATTTGGCTGTAATACTCAGACTGCCTTCCCGGGAGCTAAAGACTTCTGTGGAAGCTCCAAAGCTTGTCCTTCTTAACAGAAGTGGTCAGGTAAACAATATTACCTCACCCTCCTTGTCTCTCTAACATCCTGGGACTAACGTGGCTACAGCAACATTGCTAAGAACTAGATGTCCAACATGATAAGCCCAGTTAGAGCCCTTGAATGGAAATACAGAAATATTTGTTTTTGAATATAAATATGCTTCATGCAAAACAGGTCAAATATCAGATCAGTCAAGAGCCTGAGCTCCCCTGAGTGTGCATATATTTTCAAGTGTGTGCTTTGTACCTGAAGCTAGAAATATGAAATGCAAACTTGCTTACTTGTAGTGAGAACCGTTAGTGGTGCTTCAAGGATTAATGGTCCCATGCTCAAAGCAATGATCTGGGAATGGCTTTGTTTGTCTTATAAACTAAAACTGTAGTTGGTCTTACAAAGACATGTGATCATGCCACTTGCTGATGGAATCCATCTTCAATCTAGCTTTTTCCCATGGGAAGGGGGAGAGAAAAATAAGGGTTCCCGCCCTGGGGCAATTCTGTTTTAGGAATGGGATGCAATCAATGTCATCTTCATCTTGGATTTTGAAAACTGCCAACCCACTCCAGGAGAATACTCAAGGAGCTGTTAGATCCAGGCCAGAGAAAAGATTATGACTTGAAGGAATTTATCTGGAACAAGCAGAGGGGTGAGAAATACATATGGAACAGCCCCTCTTGGGGTATGTCTACACTTGCACCCTCTTTCAAGAGAAGGATGCAAATGCAGACATTCGAAATTGTAAATGAAGCCTGAATTTAAATATCCCGTGCTTCATTTGCATAATTTCAGATGGGCACTATTTCGAAATACTTAATTTCAAAATAAAAAACGCTATTTAGATGTGGTTATTTCAGGAGAAAACCCTTCTTCCAAAATAACCAATAAACCTCGTTGTATGAGGAATAGGGGTTATTTTGGAAGAAGAGTTTTCTCTAAACAGTGATTTTTATTTTGAAATAAAGTATTTCAAAATAGCGCCTGTCTGGGAATATGCAAATGAAGCATGGTATATTTAAATCCCATCTTTATTTACAATTTTGAATGTCTACATTTGCATCCTTCTCTCGAAAGAGGGTGCAAGTGTAGACATACCCTTGGTGTATTAGGTTTAATTGGCATGTTTTGTTTATTTTGCCTTAGGTGGTCGATCTTCCACAGTTCGATTTAGCGAGTCTAGTAAAGACCTGGTAAATCAAATACTAAGAATACCCCCGTCAATGCTGGTGCTTCACAAATCATGAGGAATAAGGGAAACCGACAGAAGTGTTTGCTCCCGTCAACTTCCCTCTGTGGAGATGGCACCAAAGTTTGAATTAAGGCACCAAATTAACCTAGCTGGAGTTTCAGAGGGATAGCTGTGTTAGTCTGTAAATTTAACAACAACTGGAGTTGCGTACCTTAATTTAAACATCCTTGTAACTTACTTTATCTGTCTGTTTTCACTTGCAAGCACTTAAATACCACTTTTTATGCTTAATGAAAACACTTGTTTATTATCAAATCCAGTGTAAATAATTGTTACTTGAGAGGGACCAACCGCTGTGCATCTTTCTCTTTCATTGATAACTAGAGTGAACTTATGAATGTAAGAGAGCAGTATCATTGCTCAGAGCTCCAGTATTTAGAGGGAGAAAAGTCTGTTGAGAGTCTTTAGGTTAAGCTTAGAGGTGGGAGCAACAGAGGTGATATTGTGGTTGGAGTCTGCTATAGACCACCAGATCAGATGGATGCGGTAGACAAGGCTTTCTTCAGACAACTAAGAGAAGCTTCCAGATCACGGGCCCTGGTTCCCACAGGGGACTTTAATTGCCCTAACATCTGTTGGGGGCACCAATATAGCAGTACACAGACAATCCAGGAAGTTTTCGGAGAATGTTGGGGATAACTTCCTGGTACAGGTACTGAAAGAACTGACATGGGGCCATGCACAGCTTGACCTGCTGCTCACAAACAGGGAGGAATTAGGGGAAGTAGATGTGGGTAGCAACCTGGAAAGTGGTGATCATGAAATGGTCGATTTCAGGAGCCTGACAAAAGGAAGAAAGGAGATCAGGAAAATACACACTCTGGACTTCAGAAAAGCAGACTTTGACTCCCTCAGAGAACTAATGGGCAGGATCTCCTGAGATGCTAACATGAGGGGGAAAGGAAACCAGGAGAGCTGGCAGTATTTTAAAGAAGCATTATTAAAGGCACAGAAACAAACCATCCTGATGCTCAGTAAGAAAAGCAAATATGGTAGGAGACCAGCTTGGTTTAGCAGTGAAATCTTTGGTGAGCTTAAACACAAAAAGGAAGCTTACAAGAAGTGGAAACTTGGACAGATGACTAGGCTGGAGCATAAATATATTGCTTGAGAATGCAGGGGTGTAATCAGGAAGGATAAAGTGCAATTGGAATTGAAGCTAGCAAGGGATATGAAGGGTAACAATAAAGATTTCAATGGGCTTGTTAGCAATATGAAGGTGATCAGGGAGGTTTTGGGCCCCTTACTGGATGAGGAACGTAACGCTTCCAGTATCCTGAAATAATTATTCTGTGTCTTTTGAACAAGCCTGTTATTGCTAAATATCTTTTGAAATAATGGGTGCGCTATTCTGACGTCTCTGTAAACCTTCTTCCATGAAAATTAAGGGATATTTCAGACTAGCGATTTATTTTGAAATAAGCAATGTTGAAATAATCTACACAATTTGCTTATTGTGCAAATAGTGTAGCTTGTTTTGAGATAAGGGTGCAGTGTAGACGCATCCTTAGTAGCTGATGATGTGGGAAAAGCTGAAGTACTCCATGCTTTTTTTGCCTCTCTCTTGACAGACAAGGTCAGCTCCCAGACTACTGCACTAGGCAACACAGTATGGGAAGGAGGTGGGCAACCCTTGGTAGAGAAAGAATAGGTTAAGAACTATTAGAAAAGTGAGACATACACAAATCCATGAGGCCAGATTTAATGCCTCCAAGGGTACTGAGGGAGTTGGCAAATGTCATTGCAGAGCCTTTGGCCGTTATCTTTGAAAACTCGAGGTGGTCGGGGGAGGTCCCGGGCGACTGGAAAAAGGCAAACGCAGTGCCATCTTTTGAAAAAGGAAGAAAGACAATCCAGGGAACTACAAACCAGTCAGCTGCACCTTCGTCCCCAGAAAAACCACGTAGGGGATCTTCAAGGAATCCATTTTGAAGCACTTGGAAGAGCACTGTGTGTTGCTCTCCTGATGGGCCATTACCATAACTCTGTATCTTAGCTGGGGAGACCAGAGAATCTGGCCCCACAGGACAGTGTGGTGGAGTTCCCCTTCCCCCGGGGTAGGAAGTCAATCTCAGTGGCATGACCAGCACACTGCGGAACAACTTCAATGGGAGCCCTGTGATCCAACCTGTGACAGGGAGCGTCTCTGTCAATGGGCACTGCTGGGTGCACAGACATCTGCCCTGCACAGGAGGAAACAACAGCTGCCGGGGGGTGACATGATGAGCCCTGGATCCAAAGGGGAATGCCAGACTCCGCCCCGGGACATGATTGGCTGAGCACATTTCTCCTCCCACCTCCCCTCAGGGATAAATCAGGTCCCCGTGCCTGCAGACTGGCATTGCCTGGGCGCAGGATCGGGCAGAGCAGCCTCCTACCTCCCTTCTCTGTTTTCTGGTCACTCTGCAGGTGAAAAACATGGTGAAGCTGCAACTGTGGCTCCTCGTCTTCACTGGCCTCTCAGGAGCCGTTGCCCAGACAGGTAGGGGCAGCGCCGGCTGCACCAGGAGGCCAAGCCCTGGCTGGGCAGAGAACGACCCAGCTGAGCGTGGGCTCCAGGGGGTAACTGAACGGCTGCCTCACTCTACCAAGGACACTGCGTCTGGTCAGAAACACTCGCTGTAGCTACAGCCCTGTTGAGTCAGACCTCAGGGTACGGTGCACAGGCTGTTCCTAGGGGTGGCAGCAGGGCTTTGGGGAGAAGCAACGCTGGCATGTGGCAGGCCTGGCCTTTGACCCAGGGTTCTGTGAGGGTGAGGAAGGGGAGACCTGGCCGCACTCCTCGACTTTAGCTGGTGCTGCGGGCCAGCACAGAGCAGCTCAGATAAGTGCGGGCCCAGGCCTAACCCAGACAGAGCTCTACCCAAAGATTTCCCCTGACGGTCGGGCTGCCAGGCATCCAGTTTTCCAGCAGGGCACCCGAGTAACCGAGGACACTGGTGGCTCCGGCTAACACTGCCAACCGGCCGGTTAAATGGGGTGTCTGCAGCAGGGAAGCCGCCAGCATGTCTGGCTCATAGGCAGAGGCTCAGCTGTGCTGCTCCCTCCTGCAGACACCACCCAGCTCCGGAGCTTCCATTGTCTGGGACCCACAGCCAATGGGTCTGACAGAGGCCGGGGCAACATAGGGAGCCACCTGGCTGCACCTCTGCCTAGAAGCAGGGGGGAGAAGCTACCACTTCTTGGGAGATACCTGAGGTAAGAACCTCTGGGGCCTGCACCCCAGCCCCGTTCCTACTCTTCAGCCGCCTGCCCCAGCCCTGAGCCCCCTCCCAGAGCCTGCAACCATCCCACATTCTGAACCCCTCAGCTCAAGCCCTGGACCCCGTCCAGTACACAAACTGCCTCCTGGAGCCCGCACCCCGTCCCTCACCACAGTCCCTTGCCCCAACCACTCCAACATGCTGTACCTTCAGGTCCATCCTGGAACTCTCTGCTGAGCCCCAAACCCTTCTTGCAGCCCCACCCCAGAGACCCCACATGCAACCAGAGCTCTCCCACCCTCCCCCATCCCAACCCCCTGCCTAGGCCTGGTGAAAATGAGTGAAGGTGGGGGAGAGTGAGCAATGCTGTGGGCGGGGGGATGGAGTGAATGGGAGTGGGCCTTGGAAAAGGGGAGGGTACCCAGAGAAGGACTGAGGTGGGGCAGGGAAAGGGTGTTTCGGTTTTTTGCAATAAGAAATTTGGGAATCCTGTCTGAGAGCTGAGTACAGTCCCAGGGCTGGGAAGCAGGGCGAGGCCCAGGGCTGGAGTACTAGTCACTGGGGAACATTAGAAAGTTGCATTAATAAGAACCTGTCGGCATGATGAGATCTCAGCTGTTGCCTTTTGCGTCTCCACACAGATCTTGAAGGGCAGGCGTTTATTTTCCCCAGGGAATCTGCTGATGCCCACGTTGTCCTGGAGATGAATTGCAACCGTCCTCTACAGAACTTCACCGTGTGTCTCAGATATTTCACAGATCTGACCCGGCCCTACAGCCTCTTCTCCTATGCAAGCAGGGCCCAAGAAAACGAGATCCTCCTCTTCAAAGAGAAACCCGGGGAGCTCTCACTGACTGTTGGGGGGGAATGGGTGGTCTTCACATTCCCAGAAAACGCAGGCACAAGCAGAGGCTGGGAGCACGTCTGTGCCAGCTGGGAATCTGCCACCGGCATAGCCGAGCTCTGGGTGAACTGGAATCCCTTACCTAGGAAGGGGCTGCAGAAAGGCTACTCTGTCAGCAACCGGGGTCTGGTTGTCCTGGGGCAGGAGCAGGACTCTGTTGGGGGTGGGTTTGATGCCAAGCAGTCATTTGTAGGGGAACTTACTAAAGTGAATATGTGGGACCTGGTCACCGCGAGGGATGCTGTGCGGGCTGCCAGCGCTGATTCACAGTTGCCCCACTCTGACCTGAGCTGTGATGATTTGCAGTATCAGATAAAGGGCTATGTGGTATTGAAACCCCTGCTGAGATAAGGGCCCTATTGAAATGGAGCCTGGCCTTGGAAACCGGGGTCTGACCATCTAACTCTACACCCCATGTGAGCATGGCAGAGATTAGCGATGCACATAGTTCTGTGGCTTCTGTGCAAAACTAGGGTGTGTCTAGACTACCTAGTTTTGTCGACAAAAGTGGACTTTTGTCGACAAAACTATACCAGCGTCTACACTACCGCTGAGTTCTGTCGACATAACGTCGACAGAACTCAGCAGTTTTGTCGACGCTGGTAAACCTCATTTTACGAGGCATAACACCTTCTGTCGACAGAACTCTGTCGACAGAAGGTGTTATTGCCTGTAACGTTGCGTCCAGACTACGGAGTTCTGTCGACAAAGCAGCTTGCTTTGTCGACAGAACTCAATGTGTCTGGATGCTCTTTGTTGACGGAAGTTTTGTCGACAGTATCTGTCGACAAAACTTCCGTCGACAAAACGCGGTAGTCTAGACGTACCCCTAGTGTTAACCTCTATTCTTGTGACTCCTCCCCTCTGATGCTTGTGTCATTTGGGTATTTCCCTCTGTCCAAAGCCTGGTCTGACTTTGTATCCCAATAAATGAACTGATTTGCTTCCCTGCAGCCTGAGGTGTAGTGAGAATCCCAGCCCAACCCAGTGGATGCAGTCTAAGAAAGGGAACTCGGCTTGTGTCCCGTTCTGTCTATGGGCTCTCAGAGTATGTCTAGAGTACAGCCATGTAAATGAGCTTTCTAGACATAGGGAAATGAAGCGGTGATTTAAATAATTGTCACTTCATTTACATCAAAATGGCCACCGCGCTGTGCCGATCAGCTGTTTGGCGGCACAGCGTGGTAGTCTGAACGCTCTGTGGTCGACAAGGGAAAGTTCATCTACATGGCACCGTCGACGGAACCATGTAGTCTAGACATACCCTGAGAGTTCTAGGCTCCTCACGTTCACAGGAGTCAGCTCTTCCTTGGGAGAAACAGCCAAGAGGATCCCGTTCAATATCAAACACACTGACTGGAATAACATGGTTCCCATTCCACAGCGAGAGGGGACACATGGGTACAACTTGGAAGCAGGGTTCTTCTGTGCCCCTTAGCTCTTCAGCTCAAGTTGTCACTCACAATGCACAAGCTGCAACCTCCAATGGGCACTGTTCTCACTCAGTACGACAGCAGGTGATGCGCCACATGCAGTGGTCATGCCTTAGTAGTAGAGACTGTCAAGCTTAAAAGGTCTTTCAGGAACAACCACACAGCACACAGCCATAACTTCAAACACACACTCATACTTGGACTGTCCAATGGGTTTTAGCAGCTCATGACCTTTCCTATGCTATTTTACAGGGCAGGCTTTGTATGAAATAGACCATGACTCTACGACAAAGGTGAATGTTGGGGCTCCAGGGTGCTATGCAGAGGTACAGCGTGCCACACCTAGCCTGTGCCAGGAATGCCTCCTTTCTCTCCATAAAATCCCTTAGATTAGTGTCATGTCAAGTCCCTTGGCCTCCAAATTCCCATTTTGAAGCCTGTCACACCTAGAATTCTGTTGCCGTTATTGGTAGTTACGGCTCATGGAAGCGAACATGATGGAAGGAAAACGTGGTTGGCTCTGGATACCCTGCTGCAGTCTGGCTACAATCCAGGCCCAAGTTAGTCCCTTTCCCTTCACACACTGCTTGGTAGCCTTTGCCTTTATTTGAAGCCAACTAGTGTAGGACATCGTCGCGGAATTGGCTTGGGCCCATACAGTCTCAAGGTCAACAAAGTTCTCTCTGTTTGCCTTAGATCTAGAGCCCATAGGGACACATGGAGCCACAGGCAAGTCACATCGACCATCACAAGAACAAGCTCTGTTGTTTTTTATCAATTGTATTAAAGTTACCAACAAAGATACAAAAGTCCCAGTTCCCACAGCTCCTAGATAGATACACACACCCCGTCTAACCACAGACAGACTAAGTAGTGTGCGAATCTGACGTCTCTCTCATGGATTGAGAATCAGGACAGAATGGATCCTCCTGGAATCTGCCTTAGGAAGCTCAGTTTGCCTGGGCACCCCCATTGTACAACGGGAGTCTGTCTGTACTGACATTCTGTGCTTGGCCATGAAAGTGAACATCCCACCAGTCAAGCTGCAGAACCACCTGTTCCCCCTCCCCCCCACCAAGCAGGAGCTGCCCAGGTAAGATTGCCCACACTGCAATCTCCTGGTCCATCCTGAGCCCCCTGTTTCTCCTCCCCCCCACACACACACCCACACACACACACACACACACACCAAACAGGAGCTGCCCAGGTAAGATTGCCCGCACCCAATCCTCTACCCCAGGACTGAGCCCTCCCCACACTCCTAGCTCCCTACTGCGTGCAACAGATGCAACCAGTTGCAAAGATGATTGAGGTTGGCATTCATTGGCTAAGCAGAAGAGGCTGACAGAGGCAACCAGAGATTGTCAGAAATGAGACATCCGGGAAGGGAGCAGCAGCATTCTCAGATTGGAGCCTAGAGGTTGCTGAGGCCCCAGCAGTCCTGGTGGCCATGGTCTGATGTCCTCTCTGGACCCTTGCTGTGCTCTCCCTGCTTCCTAAATTGTTCACCCCTGCCCTGGGTGAAGGGAAAAGGCTCCCTAAAGTCCAGAGGCAAATGGCTTGCACAAGGCAGAGGCGAGTTTTGGCAAAGGGCTCCCCAAAGAAATGACCAAAGGGGTGTGGCCAGCCATCAGTGTCCCATCCTCAGGTCCAATCAGAGATGGGTTCTGGTCCCCCTTGATACTAATCCACTACCTTGGCAATCACTTAGCTAAACCTGGCCTTGGGAATCTCAAACTTTGGCCTTTTGTACCCCAAAGTCCAAGGACAAAAACGTTTGGATTTTGCTCCTGCTTATTCTTCCCATGGCACATTTACACAGCAGTGTGGTTATGGGTCTCAGTGACTGGGATGGGGGCACTGTCCTTCGGAGTTCCTCCCAGAGACTGGGAGTTGTGCTGCCATCTTTTCCCCACTCCTGGCACCACTTGTTGTCTGCTGACTTGGTTAAGGAAAATCTTCAGTGCTCCTCCGGCCGCAGCAGGGAGTTGCCCTTCCAGGGGAGAGATGCACACCTCCGATCCTAGCAGCAGGGCTAGATTAAGAAAGGGGCTTTGCGGTGTCCCAAGCCCGCCCTGCCTGGCAGGGTGGAGGGAAGTGGCTCCGCGTGCTGCCGTTCCTTCCTGCCTGTGACATTATTGGATTTTGATAGGAACAGGCAGGTCATTGTGGCACCCTCTGTGGTGTGCTTGCTCCAAATTCTGTGCAAGGTGGGCTAAGTGAGGTGTCTAATGAAAGCTTATGCTTTGCTGATTCTATGATATATAGATCTCATATACTCCGTCCTGTTTTTAATGGGAGAGTCCCATTTTGAAGCCCTCTGGCAGGTGTCCCGACTTTTTTATTTTTTTTTTTTTTTTTTTTTTTTTAATGTGTGAATTATACATTATTTCCAGTTCTGGCGCTCCCCCTGCTGGTCAGTCATGGTCAGTGCAGCCGCAGCAGCCTCCTGCTTGTAGCCATTAGGTGGCGCTCAGGCAGGGTGCAGTGGCAGAAAGACAGGCAGCCAATGGGAGGAGAGGCAGCCTGTGTGTGATAGTGGGGTAAGGGGGGGTGAGTGAGGGGTGTGTCACCCCTCTCATGGGCACCCTAAAGCGGGGTTCCCTGGGGGGTTGTCTGCCAGCACGTTCAGGCTGTGGGACTGAAGCCACCAAACCCAGCATATGCTGTGGGGCTGAAACCTTGATACTTGGTGGCTCTTCCCACACTGAATTCCCAGTGCGCTCAGGCTGAAGCCCTGATCCGTCCGGTGCTCCCTGAATTTCCAGGACCACACAGGCTGAAGCCCTGATCCTCAGCGCCTCTCCCCCCAGCTGAAGCCCCACTCCCCTGCTCCGCCTCCCACAGGGGCTGAAGCCACAAGCCCTGGCAACCCCTGCAGGGCTGAAAGCAGGAGCTGAGGGGCTTATGCCCCGACCCCCACCCCGAACTGAAGCTTAGAGCAGCAGCGCTGAACCCTGGATCCCCTGGAGCTCCCCATGCAGCAGAATCCCCCAAGCCCATGGGCAGAGCTAGGGGTGGGGGGGGAGCACTGGGGATGTTGCCCTCCCAAACTTCAGTGGAAGTGCAGGGCAATCCTCAGGCCAGACCCACACCTCCTCTCTCCCCACCAACTGGCCAGCTTGGACAAGGGAAGCCGGAGCAAGGCAGGGCAGGGCAGCTGCTCCTCTGGCTGGTGCCATGGCAGAGGCAACAGCGCTGCTCCCTCCTCTCCTGCCACTGATGCTGGTGCAGGGGGTTGAAGCTGCCCCTCAGCTCCCAGACCCCTTTGTTCACACAGCCAGTAAGAGCTGCAGGGGTGGGAAATCCAGCTCCATGGCTGGCAGAGCCCTCGGGGAACAGAGGGACCAAAAGCTCTCCTGGAAAACAGCCCCCTTCTCTGAACCCTGAGGCATCCTCCTGTCTGCACATAGCCCCTAGCTCCCCTCTCCCTGCACCCTGAGCTACCCCTTGGCCACACACAGTCCCTAGCTGCTCTCTCTGATGGGGTAACACAAACATTAATGAGTTTTCTTCTCTACCATGGGAAACTTCTGATGCACAGTGAGGATTTCTATAGTAAGTAATTGAGAACCCTTCTCTTAGTGAAAAGCTTGTTGGACTTTGGGCTAAGTGTGCTGGGAAAATGACATAAGGCAAAAACTGCAAGTCAAACTCAGGAAAGAGAACTTTGGTTTTGGTTGTGGTACTTACATCGCTCAGAACTGCCTGCAAACAGCAGCTGAGTGTCTTCCATTTGATTTGCCATGAAAGCTTATAAATACTTTACACTGTTCCAGTTGAAGAGTTGAAAGACTTCTGCCAATTTGTTGGCCTTGGGTATTTTAAATTGGTAAAGATGAGCAGCTCACGATTCCCTTCTAGAACTAGACAGAATTTTGTTGATTTTTTATGGGCACAAGGCATATTTTCTCACTCAAGACACATGCCCAAAACTGTTCAAGAAAGTGACCCTTGCACAAAACTGGGGTTTACTTTTGCTAGTAAGCAAACAGCCACCTTTCTGAAGATGGTAGAGGCAATCAAGAAAAACAACCCATCGGTGACAGAAGTTGCACTGCATATTCGTACCTTCAAAATAATTTAGCACAAAGCTCAGAGAAAGATTAGTCACATCACACACCGAGACTCTGCTGCAGTCTTTGGTCGAGGGTGGGGAAATTAAACAGGAATTTTACAAGGCAGTTGAGAATTGTTATTCAACATCTCTGAAGCAGTTGGAACCCTGGAAACCTGCCTTTGAATGCACAGAAACACTTGAGTGGGCCCTGTTGAGAAGCATGCTAGTGTGGGGTATAATACAAAACATTCTTGCCTTTGCCACACGAGAATTCCCACTCGATGTTTGATAGATCAAAATCATCTTTTTGATGAATGGTCAGATGGAAAACCTACAATTTCCTGTCACATCTGTCTGCAAGACTCAGAAAACCCCCATTTCTGAAAGGGGGAGGAATGTTTTTCAAAAGATGGGCAATAAGGCAGTAGAATACTCAGATATGGCAAAGGCTGTTGAGTTTGTTTTTTGCCACAGCCTGTATTTAATGTGTCTTTTAAGTAATTAATGCAGTTTGGTCACTTGAAAAATCATGTCGCCGTGCTTTTCCCCATGAAGGCTATTTTGTTTGCAAGAGTGAATTTTGCCCTAGACTGTGCTGCGTTTTCATGACAAGTTGCTGAAAAACAAGCAGATCCTTCAAAAAATCGCTTCATCTGGCAAACACAGTCCCCGAGAAGCATCCCGCTGTGGAGGAAACAAGAAAAGGATGAGGCAGACACTTGTAAAGAGCAGTAAGCTCAGAATAGTAAGTATATATTGTTAACTTTTTACCAATTATTAGTTACTAGAGGATTTACCTGGCATTGCCTAGGTCCTTGTGATGGCTGAGGGCAGTGGATGGGGATGCAGCAGTCAGAGCAGGGGGCTGAGAAGTGGGGGGGAGAGGGAGGTGCTAAGGACAGGATGGTGGAAGGTGCAGAATTCAGGGAAATGAGAGTGGTGCTGCTCTAGTTGTGACTCCTCTGGGGGGTCGGGGAGTGGCTATCTCATGGGGATGGGGCTGCACTGCCCAGCCCCCATCAGCTGGCAGTTCCTGGATGGAAGATTGTCTGGCCCCCGACCAGTCAGCCTGTCTTCCCTCCACCTCTGGTGGCTCCTCCTAGGGAGGCAGGCCTGGGCTGTCTGGCTCCAGCTGCCAGCTCCCCCCAGGGAGGACAACAGGTCCTCCCAGGCGGCAATGGCTGTGTTGTCCAACCCCGGTCCCCCGGCCAGTGGCTCCTGATGGGGAGGGCTATCTGGCCCCCACATCTGACCAGCATGTCTGACCCTTCAGGCGACTCCTTAGGGAGGCCAGTGCTGTGCTGCCCAGCCCTGGGGGTGGTTTTACGGGGGCCACAACAGTGGATCTGGTGGATGGTAGAACTCCCCTTTGTCCCCATCCGGCACAGCGGCCAAAGGCTGGGAGGGGAGGGGTTTGGAGCAGGTGGGCCACTTTACCTGATCTGATGGCGGCAAGATGGGAGCTCCCCCACCCCATTTGAATTTGATTCTTTGCTTTCTTCCATATATAATGCCACTCCCCTACCAGCCCACCCGACTCTGTCCTTCCAGCTTGGTTTGACTGGGTCCTACTAATTATTTGCATTCCACCTATTATATCAGCATCCTCATTTGATATTAGGCACTCAGGCTCCCCCATCTTACTAATTAGATTTCTAGCATTTGTATTCAAATGCTTACCCCATTTATCAATGTTCAGTTGTCTTCCTTCATGTGACGTTACTGATTGGGACTCTCGTTTGGCTCTTTCTCTTTGTTTCCTACCTGTTCTTTATCAACTTCTATTCTCTGCTGTTTGCTAAAATATGAACACCTTTGAATACCCTCGAACATACAAATACTATTTAATACACTCATGCTTAAGGGAGGGCGGTCTGTGGCCAAGCTGTCTGCTCCTGCACACCTGGCGACTTTCCCCCCAGCACTTAATTTAAAACCCCTCAATAACCTTTTTAGTTTTCCATGCCAGCAAATTGCTTCTGCTTTGGGTTAGGTGGAGCCCTGCATAGATTCCCCTTTTGCAAAAGGCTCCCTGGTTCTTACTAAACCTAAAACCCTCCTCCCTACACCATCCGTGCATTAAGACCCTGAAGTTCTGCCTCAAACTTGCCCAACATGGGGAACTGGAAGCATTTCAGAGAATGGCCCAAGGGAGTTCATAGACTGTAATCCATTACCTAGCAGCCTATATTTGGCTTCTACAACCTCTATCCTACCTATTCCTATGTCAGTGGTACTTACATGTGTCACAGCTTCTGGCTCCTCCCAGCACTCTCCAGGTCAGGGGTCCCAAATGATGGTACCTATACCTTTGGGGGGCACACAAGACATCTCTAGGGGACATGCAGGAGAAATTGTGCAATGGTGCTGTCAAGGCCATCCCCCACTGTGGCACTCTGAGTGCAGAAGGTGGGAGGCAGCAAGAGACTTTAAAAATCCTTTGTCTCATTAGGCTTCTGCTGAAAACGCTCCCCAACATCACCGATTCCCTGGCCTTGGGAAATAGGCTGCCATCATCAAATGTAAAAAACCACTTCTTCTTAGACTCAGGAAGAAGCACTTGAACTTCTTCCAAAGGGTTACCCCCAAGCTCTTTTACCACAAAAGAGAAAAAAAGAGAAAATAAACTGCAACCTCTCAGTCTTAGGCACACACACACTGCCCTCCTATGACCTGCCAGGATACAAGAATCAAATCATTGTCTTAAAAAAGGTGATTTCATTAACAAAGCAAAAAGATATACTTGATAAAGCATACTTGGTTGCTAGGTGTTACAGAGCAGCTGAGAAAACAACAGATTAAAACACAGAAAAAAATTGTTTCTCTGGGCTACATCTCTAATACAGTGTATGGGGGGAGGGGCACTTGGAGTCAGCACAAAGAATATTAATCAAACAACAAAACAAAGAAAATGACCTGATCACAACTAAATAGACAATTTCCTGTCAACTCACAATCCATGCTTCAAGGTCCAGTCAATTTCCATGCCTGGTATTCCTTTTAGGCATGGCAGTTCTGCCTGGTTCAATCCATCTTGTTCCCTCAGCTCCTAGCTTAAAACTCCCGCAAAGAAAACAGCAAACAGGTACACATTTTCAATTCAAACTTCACGACTCTCTCCCATTGGCCCCCCTGACTCCCTGCCAACACCCGCTCGTTACCTGAATTTAACCCTCTAGACACCAAATGCTGCCCAGCACTCCTCCTATCCATCATGGGTGGTTTTTTATTATTTTCTTTATTGCATTTTCATAAGCTACTCAGATGAAACACTCCATGGGAATTTGTTATATAAAATATGGTGGGTCATTTACTTCAAGATGTACCAATGAGAACGCACATACACAGAGACACTGATGTACAGAGCCCTCACCTCCAATCACAATACAGCGTGGGTTCAGTTGCCCAGCAACTGTTGAGTCTAGCTGAGTGCAGAAGGTTGGGGTTGTTTTTGTGGTACACATTGTATCGTATCTGCATGTAGCAGTGAAATATGGGCAGACAGCTAGAGACAGGTAGTGTTAAGAAGAACACACAAAGTACCAGTGATGACAAGCAAAGGGATAAAATTTGTCCTCCCAGTATCAATGCACTTGCTGAAATTACTCATTGAGACAACTACTGATTCAACTGGCGGATCTCAGCCTGTGAAGCGAAACGTTGACATCAGGGACAAAACAGGATCTCTGACAAAGAGATGAAAAGCCCATGGAAATGGGTTTTACTTGGGCTGGAGACTGAGAGTACCCTCATGGCCGTGTGTGCTGTGTGGTGAAGTCTTGTCAAATAAAACCATCTCTTCTATGCAGACACTTGGAAACAAAACACGGACAAGGAAAAACCACCGGTATATTTCAAGCGGACATAGGTGCAGCTGATGGAGAGCAAGAAAATTAGGCATCCTGCTGCTCCTGATGACAATCATAAGGCCCTTGAAGCATCACGAGTGAGTCGCAAAGTGGTGAAGTCAGGAAAACCGTAGCAGCTGGGACCATGTGTGGCCTCAGTTATGGCCAGTGCTGGGCTTGGAAAGAAGGCCTCAAAATTCACTCGGTTGGTGCCATTCTCCAATATTGCAGTGTCACACTGAATGGATGAGGCGGCCAATGATGTCCTAACTCAATTAGTGAACCCTGCCACCAGCAGTGAGGACTTCGCTCCGCAGCCGGGTGGATCCTCGACCACCTTCTGGTGGATATGCCAGTCACCGCCCCACCAGAACAACAGCTGAGGAGATTTTTCCAGTTGCTTGACAAGAGTCATAAATCAACGTCTTATCTGGTCTTGGCGTATTGGCATCTACACTGGTGGAGCAAAGCCAGTGACTGGAGGTTCAGTGGAGCAGTGAGACGTATCAGAACAGTTGCTCCCAATGCGACGTAGGGAAATGCTGTTTGCTGACCAAAGCAGGCCCACCAACTTGAAGAAGTGCTGGTTGTTACAAAGAAGTCAAATGTTATGAAAGTTTGACCCTTGAATTCCAGACCTTTTTCCCACTCTATGGAATGAGCTGGGAAGCTATCTTGCCAATCTGCAGCTCCACACAATGGTTTGACGGCTGTGACAGGGCATGTTTCTTTGAACTTCACGCAGGTCAAGATACTCTTTAGAGACCACCCATGCCCACTCTCTCGCTGTCTGCATGACACGGCCTCTCACGGCTGGGCGGCTTGTCAGATACATTCTCTCTCCTGAAAGAATCAAATCGAGGACGTCAAGGGCTGAATGCAACCGTCTTCAATGTCCAGGACAAATGATGAAAAAAGCTGACATTCTGGGCTCGCTGCATAGAGGAAAACAACACTGATGTGTCCCCAAACAGGCGTGAATTCCTGACAACAAATGAACTACAGTTTCAGGGCAGTGTTAAAGGTGACACCAAGCAGCATTGCACTGAACTGGTGAGGCAATTTTGAGAGTACTTTCTCCCTCAATAGGACATGCAACCATGTGGGTTCCCTACCCTTTCGCAATGTTTTCTGCAATACCCAAGCTGCAAAATTTGTCAATAAAAGAACCAGAAAATCTCCCGGACACCTCAATGGCTGTGAACTCCTGGTATGAGTCCCAGCAAAGGCAAGTGGCTGGCTTTTGGATCCAGATGTTAGCTGAGTTCCCCGAATTGTGAGACTGGCCAAGTCTTTGGTGCTGTTTGCTACCCCTGATGTGTGTGAAAGTGGATTTTCATCACTCGCTGGAATGAAATCAAAGTCACATCAGTGCTCCAGGATAGAAAACAACGTATGCCTCAAACTATCCCCAGGCGCTTCAGACGTGTGCTTGTGCTCAGCCAACCTCATCCATCACATTACTGGTGAGAGGTACTCAGCCATTCTTTACATTGGTTAAATACAAGCGATCATTAAAACTGAACCTGTAAATGATATATATTACTACTATAGACCTTTATATTACATGGGTTTATGTGTATTATAATTTGTACCCTGTTTGGGCACTGAAGGGTTGCCATATAAAACCTGCATTCTGGTACAGATACATGGGCAGCCGGTAAGTCTGGAAGGGGAGGGTGCAATAAGAAAAGTTTGGGAACCTCTGGTCTAGATGGTTTGTGAGATCCGCAACCTTCACACCCAACAAGCAATTCACCCTGGAGTTTTCCTGGTTATCACAAACCCACAATCTGTATTTCTAATTAACTGAGTCCCCCATCACTGTTGCCTGTCTCTTCCTAATAACTGGGCTATGCACCTCTGCAGAGGTACAAGAGGACACCACGGCATCATCTGGAAGGAAGGTCCCAACTATGAGATTGTTTCTTTCTGCTCCAGCCTCATGTTCTCCTTCCAAGATTTTCACCCTCCTTAGCAGCACAGGTGCTGTCAGGCTGGGCATGGAACTGCTCTTTTGTGCCCAGAAAGCCTCCTGTCTGTATCTCTGTCTCCTTTTGCTTCTCCAGTTCAGCCGCTCTGTCTCAGGTCCCGTATGGTCTCTGCAGGCTGTGAGCTCCTTGCACCGAATGCACACACACACCCCACCGGCCCACAAGGCAGGTAATCTACATGCTGCATTCAAAGCAATAAACTGAACTTCCCCCTTCCCCCATTCTTGGACTTTCACCTGCATTCCTTCTCCTCCTGCAGGCTGGCTGGGGTGTTTTTGGAGGGGGGGGGGTGTTAATTGACCTGAGATTGTTAATCGGCTGTTTCTGGTTCCCACATTCCTTTTCTAAACTCCCTGGCAAAACATCCCTTGTCACTAGCGCCTGTGGTCACTTAGGAGCTGGCTTTTTCAACCTTTGTTCTCCCAGAGTGGCCCCTCCCCCTCGTTAAGGGACCCTAAAAGGATGAGGGGTCAGAGGACGTGGGAAGCTCTCAGCTTTGCCTAGCAGGCCGCCTGGCTCCACACACAGCCCCCAAAGAGAGCAGACTATAAACGTCAATCCAGCCAGCGCACAGCAAACAGACCACAGACAAAGGAGGATACTTCCAACTAGAAAGTGACTTGCCACCTCTAGCTCCCAAGACTCAACTCCCTGCACAGAGCAAAGCGAAGGCAGAGAGCTGGAGAGGCCATAGTTTCCAGGGGCACCATTGGGCAAAGGCCAGGAGGGTTCCCAGAGGGGAAAAGCAGCCCAAACTCTTTTCAGACCTGCCAGATGCTTTGCATGGTGCAGCCAGGCAGCTCTACATGCCTTCCTGCATCTGAGAAAAAAACACAGCAAAAGGCCCCTCTAATGCACTGGCCTAGAGCTACCTGTGAAGGCCACCAGTCTCAGCTCTTCCAGCTATGAATGTTTCTGTGCATAAGCAGGATCTGAAAGAATGTGCCCCTTACAGGGAGCTGGAAGTGGGGAGAGACCCTGAGTGTGTCTATAAGGTGCCACATGACTATTCGTTGTATGTAATTACTGTTTGCTCCTGCTTTGCTTAGGATTGTTAAATATTCACTTGACAGAGCCGTGTTTTGCTCATTGTAATCAGCTTGGTGGTGTGGGCTTGCAAATTGTGTTAATACCAATTGCAATGTCTGTAATTATCGCGGGACTATGAAAAAGAGACGTGGTGCTTAGCCTGGCTCAAAGAGAGAGACACGCTCAGTTTAAAGAATGAGACTCTCTGGGTGTGTGCATGTAAATAGTTCGCTCCAGTTTACCTCGCTTTGCTAGACAGTCAACTGAGGCAGGGGCATTTTGCCCATTCTCATGTTTGGCTATTGTGGGGTCACAGATGATGTCAATACTGAACGTGGGAATTGTGAAATACGGTCACCAAGGCTTGCGATGATTGTGGGAATGCAGCAAAGACAAACGGTGTTTAACCCAGTTCACCAGCAGAGAGACACGGTCAGTTTAAAGGACCTGGGATGGACAAGGGCTCCACGGCCAATGTTCTGTGAGGTTAAGTGGGAAGGACATGTCTGTCAATCAGCAGGATATATGCCCGCCAGCCATGAGCTTTAAGACTGGCTCAGCCTCTTTCTCCCCAGTGACTCAACAGTAGAGCTAGAATAGGTTCCCTAAGGAGTCTCTTTTGTTCTTTTAAATTTACTCCAGCGGATGCTGGAATTTCTTGCGGCTGGGCTGTGCTTTGGGCCAAGAGTTGGAACTACTGAGAGCTGAAATCATCAGGGTTTTTGCCCTAAGCCAAATCCACCACAAGCAGGCGGAAGCAGTGAGCTGCCAGCTGATGGAGAGCTGTGACAAGTGATCAACAGAGCAGTGGTGGTACGATGAGCAGTCAGCAAGGAGGCGGGGAAGAGGGGAGATGAATGGCCAGCAGGGAAGAGAGGAGATGAATGGCCAGGAGGGCAGCAGCGGAGAACAGTGAGCAGGCAGATGGCGAGTGACCAGCAGAACAGGTAAGGTGCCTCTTCACCTCCCATCCTGAGTGGGGAGGCAAACTCTGCGGCTGCATCTCTGAACTCTGGGTCGGCCCTGACCAAGTGCAGCGACTGTGAGTGGGGTGCAGAGAAGGGTTGGGCACGGGACGGGGACAATGACACTGCTGGACATCAGAACCTGAGCAGAAAAGGACACAGCCCAACCTACTTGAGGAGGGGCTCTTTCCTCGTGGTTTAATGTTTCTGAACCCTGTTTGTGGTGTTTCCCCAAATGAATGCCAAGTTACTGCCCTCCCTTCTATTCAATGTTTCTTATCTACGCTCAGACCCTGTGCTGTGAGTGGGGAAGAAAGAGGCACCCAGGGATGGTGTGTGAATTCCCCAGGTTACAGGGTGGGGACTTGAGCCAGTTCTGTGGTGGGTGGATGTCTGAGACCCCCCCCCCCACCACCACCGCAGTAGTTTCGCTCCTGGGCTCAGCAGCTGGCACAGCCTCTCTCTGCTCCCGCCCCGGACAGCTGCGTGAAGCACGGTGGCATCCAGGCTATGATGTCTGATGTGGGGGCTTTGGGGCAAAGAGAGTGGCATAGAACCCTCTCACAGCCTCCCCCTCCACCCTGCACAGTAGAGGGAGGACACCCTGGCTGCTTTCCAGTCACTCCTCTCCCATGGCAAGTCCTTCCCGGCCTTAGCAGCAGGTGTGACTTGCGGGAGGGGATGACGCTGGGTGCCAGGTGGGAAGTGCCCCTCCCATCTGGCTTGAGGCTCCCAGTCTTGTGCTGGCCTTGGAGAAGCTTGGTCGCGGGCTGGGAAAGCTGTCATGCAGCAGCCGATCCTCCCACAGCTGGGCCTGCAGCACTGGAGTGCCCAGCAGGACCAGACTGCACCCGGCTGCCCTGGACCCATGGCCTCTGCATCCACAGTGAATCCCACGCAGGGTGGGGGCCGCCTCTCATGCAGTCACAACCCCTAGAGCCAGCAGCACGTGGTCTGCCCCAGCAGCTCCCCAGCCCCCCTCACCTCTGTGCAGCTCTGGACATGCTCACAAGAAACGCCGCGGTTCCATGGGAGTAGTAGGAGCAAACCCCTCCCCTGCCTCCACCCAGCATGCAGCGCCCCACACAGAGACCACCAGGGGAGCCAGCACCAACTTCTTTTATTGGGGGGGGTAGCACTTTGGCAGCAGCTCAGAAGAATAAAGCCCCCCACCCCTCCAGTGCTTGCCAGGACCGGCTCCACCCTGCGCCCTGCAGGCCTGGGTAGCCTCCCGGCAGCCCTGCAGGGCCCAGCCCCACTCCCTAGGGGGCCGACTCACCCAAGGCAAAGATCCCAGAGGTGGGGGCGCCTCACCCCTCGCCAATTCAAATCTCGACCTTTTGGCCTTGCATAAAGGGGGCTGAGGCGTGCCCGGGCCCAGCGCAGGCAGACACTGCCGAGAGGAGCAGGGAAGGTCCCCTCCTGGGCAAAGGAGCACCCAGCCACAGGCCCAGTCGGCGCCCACAGCGGGTGTCAGGAGCCGAGCGGGGGCGCCGGTCGGGGCTATT
Organism: Pelodiscus sinensis; assembly: GCF_052426305.1. Taxonomy (NCBI): domain Eukaryota; kingdom Metazoa; phylum Chordata; order Testudines; family Trionychidae; genus Pelodiscus; species Pelodiscus sinensis. Next base: position 12,710,066 of record NC_143073.1, on the reverse strand, counting down.
TGATGTGGTGGTGGAACTGGATCACGGCTTTCTCCTGCTCGTGCGTCTCGATGGCTCCGGGCCGGAGTCTCCGGATCTCGTGGATGGCATCGACCCCGGTGAGCCTCTGGGCCTTCACCAGGTAGCAGGCCAGCAGAGTTCCCGTCCTGCCAAACCCCAGCAAGCAGTGCACCGCCACCGCCTGGGGGAAGAGCACAGCGCAGGGTTGGGCCAGGCCTGGTACCTTCACCCCCACTCACTCCCCTCCGCCGGGAACAGGCCCAGGGCAGGAGGGGCGCCCCCTCTCCAGGACTGAAAGGCAGAGCTGGGTGCCCCAGATGGAGCGCCCTGGCCGGCCTGGTGATCAGCAGACCCTGATACGTTGCAGGGAGCAGCAGAGAGAAGCCCTGAGGCTGCACTCTGCCCACCTAGCACAAGGCATCCTCTGGGGTGGCAGCAGCCGTGGGACATACCCAGGGGCTGGCAAGCTGCTCGTGCTGCGCTGGCCCAAGCCCTGTTCGCAGTGACGGCTGCCTGGACAGCAGGATCCCCTGACGGGCTGTCAGAGCCCAGAGGGTGGGGCAGGGCAGGAATGGCGCAGTGCCCCCAGCCTCCACGCTGGTGCGGAACGGCACTTGGCCCTGCCCCTATGCAGTGGGAAAGGGAGGAGGAAGGAGCTGAAAGACCCCTCACGCCCTGGGGGACATGAGAGAGCCAGCTGTGCCAGGGCCCTCCCTGGCAGATTACAGGCAGCCAGGGGCCCAGCAGGTGCTATGGGCCAGTTATTCGCCAGCCCTGTGCCCTAGGCAGAGGCTTGCTGTGGCACAGACTGTGCCAGTCTTCATACTTCTGGACATGGGCAGCCATGGAGAGCCACAGTCACTGTCCACGTGGCAGAATCCCCGCCACCAATTCCCACCTCCGCCCAGGGGGGCGAGTCGCCTTCAGCCCTGCTCCCTCCTGCATAGAGTCAGAATGGCACAGCCGGGTGTGTCCAGCCTGAACCTCGGGCCAGGTCCCAGCCCAGCATGTGGCCCGGAGACACCGGCTCTAGGACCAGGGCTGTCCTCATTGCGGAGTGGGTGGGGGGCAGGCCCAGTGGGTACACCAGGAAGGGGAAACTCCAGCACTGCTGGCTCAGAGCTTGGTCCTTTCTCCTGGGACTTGCCTCAGGGGGCAGCAGTTCCTGCCTGCTGGCCCAAAGACCTTCCCTGGGGCACTGGGTGGAGTTGGGGCTCAAAGCAGAGGTCTGCTCAGGCCCAGTTTTAAAGCCCAACGCAGCCCTGCACTGTGCCCAATCCTTTTCAGACACCTCCCCCCATTCCAACGCCACGGCCTTGCCCTTGAGGCTCAGCCCGGTGGGAGCTTCCAGCTCCCTACGTTCTTTCCCCAGACCCAGCACAGTGAGGGGGCAGGCTACACAGCCCTTGTCACATGTGTCACAGGCAGGAGGAGGTGGTAAGAGCTGACCAGAGGCCTAGTGGAGTGGCTCTCAACTTTTTTGGCCCGCTCAACACAGACCTTTCCGCAGACCACCAGCCAACCGCCCATGATGACAAAATGGGTGCAGGAGGATGTGAGGGTATGGAGTCTCGCCAGCAGGTTGGGTGCAGAAGCAGGGTGGACATGGGAGATCTGGGAGGGAGGGAGGATGCAGGAGTGGCATGGAGGTAGGGGGTCTGGGAGAGAGGGTGCAGGAGTGGAGTGGAGTGGGGATTGGGGGTCTGGAATAGGAACAGAGTGGGGGATCTGGGAGGGAGGATGCAGGAGTGGGAGGGGATGGAGGTGGGGGTCTGAGAGGGACACTGCAGGAGCAGGGTGGAGGTGAGGGGTCTGGGAGGGAGGGTACAGGAGCGGGGTGAAGGTGGGGGTCTGGAAGGGAGGGTACAGGAGCGGGGTGGAGGTGGGGGTCTGGAAGGGAGGGTACAGGAGCGGGGTGGAGGTGGGGGTCTGGAAGGGAGGGTACAGGAGTGGGGTGGAGGTGGGGGTCTGGGAGGGAGGATACAGGAGTGGGATGGAGGTGGGGGTCTGGGAGGGAGGGTACAGGAGTGGGATGGAGGTGGAGGTCTGGGAGGGAGGTAGCAGGAGTGGGATGGAGGTGGGGGTCTGGGAGGGAGGATACAGGAGTGGGATGGAGGTGGGGGTCTGGGAGGGAGGATACAGGAGTGGGATGGAGGTGGGGGTCTGGGAGGGAGGGTACAGGAGTGGGATGGAGGTGGGGGTCTGGGAGGGAGGTAGCAGGAGTGGGATGGAGGTGGGGGTCTGGGAGGGAGGTAGCAGGAGTGGGATGGAGGTGGGGGTCTGGGAGGGAGGGTACAGGAGTGGGATGGAGGTGGGGGTCTGGGAGGGAGGTAGCAGGAGTGGGATGGAGGTGGGGGTCTGGGAGGGAGGATACAGGAGTGGGATGGAGGTGGGGGTCTGGGAGGGAGGATACAGGAGTGGGATGGAGGTGGGGGTCTGGGAGGGAGGATACAGGAGTGGGATGGAGGTGGGGGTCTGGGAGGGAGGATACAGGAGTAGGATGGAGGTGGGGGTCTGGGAGGGAGGATACAGGAGTGGGATGGAGGTGGGGGTCTGGGAGGGAGGTAGCAGGAGTGGGATGGAGGTGGGGGTCTGGGAGGGAGGTAGCAGGAGTGGGATGGAGGTGGGGGTCTGGGAGGGAGGTAGCAGGAGTGGGATGGAGGTGGGGGTCTGGGAGGGAGGTAGCAGGAGTGGGATGGAGGTGGGGGTCTGGGAGGGAGGGTACAGGAGTGGGAGGGGGTGGAGGTGGGGGTCTGGGAGGGAGGATACAGGAGTGGGATGGAGGTGGGGGTCTGAGGGAGGTAGCAGGAGTGGGATGGAGGTGGGGGTCTGGGAGGGAGGGTACAGGAGTGGGATGGAGGTGGGGGTCTGGGAGGAAGGGTACAGGAGTGGGATGGAGGTGGGGGTCTGGGAGGGAGGTAGCAGGAGTGGGATGGAGGTGGGGGTCTGGGAGGGAGGATACAGAAGTAGGAGCAGGGTGGAGGTGGGGGTCTGGGAGGGAAGGTGCAGGAGCAGGGTGGGGTGCAAGGTCTTGGTGGGAGGGGGGGTGAGAGGTAGGGGTGCAGGGTCTGGGCATGAGGGCGATGGGGGTGCTTACCTGGCTCCTGCCTGCTGCTGCACTGGCTGTGATTCTAGCCAAAGGGAGCAGCAGAGAAAGCCTCCAGGCAAGTGGTTCCCCAGCCAGGGAGAGGGGAAGCAGCAGCGCGTGGAACCGCTTCCCTCTCCTGCGAGCCAGATCCAGCCCGCGAGGCTCTCCCCACCCACATCAGCAAGCCACCTGTGGCTCCCACGAGGGGCTGCGGGGCTGGAAGGCCAGTAAAGCCTCCCTGCCTCGGCAGAGGGGGGTGCGAGTCCTGAGCCCATGGCCACCTGCCAGATCGTCGCTGCTCTCGAGGGTTGGGTTGGGGCCCAGCAGGCTGCAGGACTCCAGCAAAAAGGGAAGGGCACAGGGGGAGACGGGGCACTTGGTGACCCCAGACCAGCAGCCAATTACACTGCACTGGGGGAACGGAGGCAGACGGACCAGACCTCTCCCTTGGCGTTGGCGTCCTCGGTGATCTGCAGGAAGCGCTTGATCAGCTCCAGCGAGGGGGCGCAGAAGTCAGGGATGCGGAGACGATGGACCACGATGCCAGGGCAGGTGTCGTGGTAGGGGGGGCTGCGCTCACTCAGCGACACCAGGTGCCGGATGCCGTGCTCGTGCATGTATTGATAGTGTGCGGGCAGTCGCGGCATGGCCAGCCCTGCCAGCTTGCCAGGCACCACCCAGGAGAAGTTCGGAGGGACGGCCGATGCCATCGGTGCTGCAGGCAGACACAGCAGTGTTAGAAAGCGCCCTGTGCGCCAGCAAGTTCCTAGCACCCTGCCGCCCCATGCATCTCCAGCTAGAGATGTAAAATCCTTTGAAATAGTTAACCGGGTAAACCTTGGCTACGTCTACACTGGCATGATTTTCCGAAAATGCTTTTAACGGAAAAGTTTTCCGTTAAAAGCATTTTCGGAAAAGAGCGTCTAGATTGGCACGGACGCTTTTCCGCAAAAGCACTAGCTTTTCCGCCAAAAAGCCCCGATGGCCATTTTTGTGATCGGGGCTTTTTTGCAGAAAACAAATCTGAGCTGTCTACACTGGCCCTTTTGCGCAAAAGGGACTTTTGCCCGAATGGGAGCAGCATAGTATTTCCACAAAAAGCACTGATTTCTTACAGTAGGAAGTCAGTGCTTTTGCGGAAATTCAAGCAGCCAGTCTAGACAGCTGGCAAGTTTTTCCGGAAAAGCGGCTGATTTTCCGGAAAAACTGGCCAGTCTAGACACAGCCCTTGTGTGTAACTGGTTAATCACCACATTCTGGGTCCAGCTGGCCAGGCTGGTTAACCGGTTACCTTGTAAGCAGGCTGATAAGCCCTGGTAAGCCTCTTATATCCCTATCTCCAACCTGGCCCAGGGCCTCCCTCCAACCCCATCCTTGGCTCCAACCTCTGCTGCTCCAGGGCAGTGGGGGGCGGGAGGTGAGGGGGAAGGAGGCACCATCTCCTCCCTTGTCGCTCTATGCGCTCTGCAGATAGCTACCTGGCAAGGGGGCCAGGCACTTGCATGGTGGCACCAGCCCTGCCCCACGTGTCCAACACAGACTCCAGCTGCTTGAGCTGGCCCAGCATGCCAGGTGGCAGCGGAGGGCTAGATACTCAAGCCAGGGCCGGGCTAGTCGGCCTCTCATTCAATGGGGCTGGGTAGGGAGCTGCCAGCCCACAGCCCTCCCAGCATCCCAGGCAGATCCAGCTGTAGTCACTGCGCTGTGCGAACGGGTGCAGAGCTAAGAGACCCAGGAACCCAGACACGTGTAGATGAACTGGAGAGGGGTCAGTGCAGAGCCACGGGGATGACTTGACCAATCAGAAAGCCAGCCTGAGAGACGGCAGGAGCACGTAGTATTTAGCTTCACAAAGGAAAGGTGAAGGGGTGGCTCCTAACCCTATGTGGGGAACAAAGCGCTGATCTAGCAGAGAAAGGTCTAACACAATCCCACGGCCGGAAGCTGAAGCCAGGCAAATCCGGCCCAGATAGAAGGCATCCGGGTGCCACAGTGGCCCCTAAAAAAGCTGGAGTATCTGGCCGGGGTTTCAGACAGTCACAGACAAGGGGGAGCAAGGTGCCCAGCCCGTGGATGGTGCCTGGCCCCAAGCTGTCGAGCAGCACCTGACAGAGGCCAGCCCGTCAGTGCTGTGATCTCTGCTGGTTCCTCCTCCAGGAAGTGCTTCTGCATTCCTTCCTGCTGCCCTCCCCTCACCAGGCCATGCAGGGCCAAAGGAGGACTCCTTCCCTAGCCAGCCGGGGTCCCCAGGGCTCCCACTGGGCACTAGGAATAGGCCCTAGCCACTCAGCGCCCTGCCTGAGACGGGGACCAAACCATGCTCCTGGCTGGGGTACCAGAGAGAGATTTTTGAAAGCGCTCCCCATGTAGTTGTCCCCCCCCCCCACTCGCCACATGCACCCACAGCCCCCTGCTGTTCCCGGCTCTGCTCAGGTGTGCTCCTTGTGTGCAACTGGGGCTCGGGCCCTGCTGTGACAAGCGCCAGAGGAAAGCGACCCTGGCCCGGCCCAGCCCATCCGTCGAGTCCCAAGGCACAGAAATGGAGCCCTGGTCCTTATAAACCCCGCGCGTCGTCTCGGTCTCCTCTAGGAAAACGATTGACGCTTTTTGGAGTCAGATTAAACAGGGGGCAAAGGGCAGACAAGCCCTAAATTACTGCTAGGCCCCGGCTCTCGTTTTCACTGTTCCACAGAAGAAGCTCACCCCATGGAGCCCCAGGGCTCGGCTGGGCTACCAGTGTCACCCCGCGTCACCTCCTGGCAACTGCACAATGGGCACATTTCAGCCAGCCAGCAGCATGGGGAGCCTCAGTTTCCCTCAGATCCCCAGGGTGGGTGAAGCAGGGGAAAACGACACCCAGACTCCCTGCCCCAGGTACAACTCTGCCTGCCTCAGTGTGCCAGCACCCCCGGCTGAGAACGCAATGACCTGTGGCTGCACTGGCCTCCAGCAGCTCCCAGGTGGCTTCCCCTATACATGCTTTAGCAATGCAAGGAGAGGGAGGGACTCAGGCCCTGTCAGGCCCAGCAGAGCAGCTGTTCCGCACCAAGTGGCACGGACAAGCCAGTGGCACATCCTAGACGGATTATCAAACACTCTCACGGTGTCATTTTCTTCAAGCTCTCAGAATAATTATTTAGCCAGAACCTTTGGGATATCTCTCAGAAAATGTCATCTTGGCCCCACGGGGCATTTACCCCTTTAAACCGCTTGCTCCTTACTTGCTACAGTAATATCATGCACTGGTGAGCTCTGCACCTTGCTTTAAAGGAGGTCTGTTGCCGTGTTTGGTTTTATGAGAGCAGAATAAGCAGTCCCCTCTGCTCACATTTCAAGTCTGCCCATTGCAGCAGGGCCTGGATTTCTGTGCCTGTGCTAACTGCAGTGGTCAGGGGACACTCCGGGGACATCCACTCACATGGGATTTTCCACCCTCCCTGCTCAGTGCTGCCCTGTGTCATACAGGGGTGATCACAGTGGTCCCTTCTGGTCGTGGTCGGTGACCACAGAATTCAGCCTCTGGTGCCTGCAGCCCGTGTGATGCCTGGACAATGGATGGGGCAGCGATCCTGGCGCTGGATGGGCAACCAGACCCATTGGGGCTGCTGCCTTTTAGGATGCCATGGTGGAAAGTCTATGCCTAGCACTGGACAGCTGGGGCCACTCTGGGGGTATGTCTACACTACCCTCCTAGTTCGAACTAGGAGGGTAATGTATGCATACCGCACTTGCTAATGAAGCCCGGGATTTGAATTTCCCGGGCTTCATTAGCATAAGCGGGGAGCCGCCATTTTTAAATCCCCGCTGCTTCGAACCCCGTGTAGCGCGGCTACACGGGGCTCGAACTAGGTAGTTCGGACTAGGGTCCTATTCCGAACTACCGGTACTCCTCGTGAAACGAGGTGTACCGGTAGTTCGGAATAGGCACCCTAGTCCGAACTACCTAGTTCGAGCCCCGTGTAGCCGCGCTACACGGGGTTCGAAGCAGCGGGGATTTAAAAATGGCGGCTCCCCGCTTATGCTAATGAAGCCCGGGAAATTCAAATCCCGGGCTTCATTAGCAAGTGCGGTATGCATACATTACCCCGCTAGTTCGAACTAGCGGGGTAGTGTAGACATACCCTGGAGTCATAAACCACAGGGCTGAGGGTTTGAGGCAGGTCAGTGAGACAGGAAGCCGGGAGGGGCAATGCCTGGCGGGCATGGCCACGCACCCCTGAGCCTGGCACCTCCCAGCGTACCACCTCCTGCCTAACACTTGCACCCCCATAGCCCGGCATCCACAGCACCCCAAGTCGGGCAAAGGACTGAGCCCAATTCAGCTAGAACCCTTGATCTGGCACCTGCCCCCCTTCCCAGCACCCACAACTCCCCCAGTCCGGCACCCCCAGCCCCTGGAGCCTGGCAGGGCGGGCACCCACTCTGCCTGACCCCCCCCCCCCAGCCCGGAGCCTGGCACTGCTGCCCCCCGCCAGGCGCCCCCACACCGCAGCCTGCCACTCACAGCTGCTCCCGCCTGGCGCAGCAGGCGCCCCCCGAGACCGCGCCCCCCCCCCTCCCGACTCGCCCTTCGGGCTGCAGCAGGCGGAGGCCACGGCCGCGTAACTTCACCAAATTTGCGACTTTGGGTGCACTGAGCACGCGCACCCGGACTGAGCAAACTCAGTAGCCTTCGCTGTAGCCGCTGCCCTCGTAGAATTTGCTTCCTCCTCTTTGGAGGGGTTTAAAATGATGAAGGGGGGCAAATTGCAACGGGGGGGGGGGGGGGGTCATGGTCTGAGCAGGGGGCAGACATTTGCCGGCTGGAGGGATCAAGCTACTGTAGGTAGCGTCAGAAGAGGGGCTAGAGGGGAAAAATTGGGGGGGGGGGTGGTAGCCGGGGTTAAGTGGGGGGGGGGAGGACTAACACTACCAGACCCGTTTCGGGAGGGGGAGAGGAGGGGGCAGTTACCCCGCAGTACGAGCCTCCTGCTGTCCTTGTAAATATCGGGTTGCAAAGGGTTTTTTCTTTCTCTTCCCTGGACGCTGCATGTCAGCCCCCGAGCAGGGGGCGGGCTCCTGGGTTTGAGATCTTAAAGGCACAGGCCTCCCAATCCCTAGACGTCAATGCTTAGACACAGCGGCTGCGTCTAGACTGGCAAGTTTTTCTGCAAAATCCTCTGATTTGCAGAAAAACTTGCCAGCTGTCTACACTGGCCACTTGAATTTCCGGAAAAACACTGACGATCTCATGTAAGATGGTCAGTGATTTTCCGGAAATACTATGCTGCTCCCGTTTGGGCAAAAGTCTTTTTCTGAAAGACTTTTGCGCAAAAGGGCCAGTGTAAACAGCACAGTAGTGTTTTCCGCAAAAAAGCCCCGATTGCGAAAATGGCGATCGGGGCTTTTTTGCAGAAAAGCGTGTCTAGATTGGCCACGGATGCTTTTCCGCAAAAATGCTTTTGCGGAAAAGCATCCTGCCAATCTAGACGCGCTTTTCCGAAAATGCTTTTAATGGAAAACTTTTCTGTTAAAAGCATTTTCAGAAAATCATGCCAGTGTAGACGTAGCCTGAATGTATACAAGTGTGAAATATTGTACAGCCAGTTCCTGCCTCAAACTCTGCCTCTCACGTTTGGAGTATTTAAGATTCTTCTCTCAGTTTCTATGTCGATATGAAGTCACTGCAGCTCCTTTCTCTTCTGTACTGTGCTGAGGTGCTAAACTCCCTCCCAGAGCCCGCACATCCATACCCCCTCCTGTACGGCAATCCCCTGCCCCAGGGCAGAGCCCGCATCCCCCACCCAAACTCCCCCTAGCCTGCACCCCTCCTGCACCCAAACTCCATCCCAGAGCCTGCGCCCCAAACAGGTTAACCTTTTGTGGGCCCTCATGGGGGCAATGGGGACATGGGGCAGAGTCCTCAGAGCAGGGGTCTCCAACCTTTTTAAGCACGAGATCACTTTTTGAATTTAAGTGCAATCCAAGATCTACCTCATATATAAATACCCTGGCCCCGCTTCCTTCCTACCCCTTCTGCAAGGCCCCGCCCCTGCTCCCTCTATCCTCCCTCTCTTGCCCATCCTCACTCACTTTCATCAGCCTGGGGCAGAGGGTTGGGGGCGCAGGCTTTGGTCTTGGATTAAGGGATCTGTAGTGTGATAAGGGCTCTGAGCTGCTCTTGGGACAGGCAGGTGGACATAGGAGGGGTTTCTAGGTGCAGGCTTTGGGAGGGTGTTTGGATGCAGAGGTGCTCAGAGCTACGATAAGGGCTTGGGTATAGGAGGGGGTTCATGACTAGGGTAGGAGTTTGGGATGTGGGCTCCATTTGGGCACTGCTGGTGGCTCCTGGGTGGTGATGCAGTGGGGCTAAGGCAGGCTCACCCGCGCCCTGGCCCTGAACCACTCCCTAAAGCAGCCAGCAAACTCCATCCCTAGTCTTGTCGTGCCCCCTCTCTGCTCCGTGGAGAAAGGAGAAAGAATGGGAGAGAAAGCACAGAAAGCAGGAGACTCTCGGAGGGAGGGGTAGCTCCAAGGCAGAGGGCAGGAGATGTGCAGCAGTGCCAGGAGGGGCAGCTGAAGTGCTGGCACTTGATAGCCTCTTGGCCAAACCCATCAGGATCACCTGTCAGGGGCTCCAAGATCTACCAGTAGATCCCGATCGACTGTCTGGTGACCACTGCCTCAGAGTGAGGGGCTGGCCAGGGGCAATGGGTCATGTCACCGCAGGGACAACCCTGCTCCACCCAGCCCAGTAAAAGGGCACTGTTTACAAACTGGCATCCGCCAGACACAGAGTGACCTCTTGGCCCTGCGCTGCTGCCATTATGCTTCTTCCCCTTGGGGGTGGGCCCATGCCGCACCATGCTACCCCTGCCCCCCACCCAGCACCCCTCTGACCTCCTACACCCAGTGCCACACCACTCAGAGACCCTCACATGATCATCCAAAAATGTTAAGTAGTTGTTATTGGTTTTAGGAATTCCAGCTCTGTGTCTATTGTAGCACTTGCTATGATTTTTGTACTTTGATTTGTAATTAGGAGTTTTTAATCCTACAGCAGAGGCATAGCAAAGGGGGATTTGACTGGGGAGGAGGTGCTGGGTTGCTTAGCTCTGAAGGAGGGAAATTTAGTGGAAGGCTCTGGGGTTGCTTGTCTCTGAAGGAAGGGGATTTGGGTGGTGGGGGCGGGGGGCTCTGGGTTTGCCTGTCTCTGAGGGAGGGGGATTTGGTTGTGGGAGGTGCTTGGGGTGCCTGGCTCTGGCATCAGCTGGTAGAAAACCTGCCAGTCTCCAGCGGCAGCCCCTGGTCAGGCAGGCCAGGGCCAAGGGGCTTGGAGCAGGGGGTGGGGGGCCAGAGGCATGTCAGGGCAGGCAATGGCAGGGGGAGAGCACAAGTGAGGGTGGATCTTGAGAGGAAGAGGTAGCTCAGAAGCATTTTGGGTGGGTGGGACAGTGTGTGGGGGGGGGCCTTGGGGCAAGAACAGCAGGGTGGGGGATGACGGGTCTGAGTGCTTGTGCCCCCCAACCCCACATTTTGTGCAGCAGTGCCCAGCCAAGGCAAGGGACAGCACATGTTAAAGACCCAGAGTAAAGTGATGGCTTGGCTGGTGGGGAAGGGAGAAGAGCTTTGTCATTTGTGAACTCCGCCCGCAAGTGCTGGGAGTGGAGGCGTGGGGAGCCCCTTCCCCGTACACTGAATTTGCCAGTGACCTGCCGCCTGGCACCCAGTTCCCTACCCACTGACTTCCAGCCACTCACCCGCCTGTCACTGGACTGCCTCACTTGATTGCATCCAGACACAAAACGCTATCAAGCAACTGATGGCACCATCCGCGCACTGGAATGGTACCAAGCCCGCGTGACCCAGGCAAGACTTGTCCTTGCCAGCCCACTGGTAACACTCAGGCTGTGTCTCGACTGGCAAGTTTTTCCGCAAAATCATCTGATTTTGCAGAAAAACTTGCCAGCTGTCTACACTGGCCACTTGAATTTCTGGAAAAACACTGACGATCTCATGTAAGATCATCAGTGATTTTCCGGAAATACTATGCTGCTCCCGTTTGGGCAAAAGTCTTTTTCCGAAAGACTTTTCCGCAAAAGGGCCAGTGTAGACAGCACAGTACTGTTTTCCGCAAAAAAGCCCTGATCGAGAAAATGGCGATCGGGGTTTTTTTGCGGAAAAGCACGTCTAGATTGGCCACGGACGCTTTTCCACAAAAAGTGCTTTTGCAGAAAAGCATCCTGCCAATCTAGATGCGCTTTTCCGAAAATGCTTTTAACGGAAAACTTTTCTGTTAAAAGCATTTTCAGAAAATCATGCCAGGGTAGACGTAGCCTCATGGCGTGTCTAAACTACATGGCTCCATCGACGGAGCCATGTAGATGAGGCTGATGGGCAGAGGGAAATGAAGCCGCAATTTAAATAATCGCGGCTTCATTTAAATTTAAATGGCTGTCGCACTCTGCCAGCCAGCTGACGATCAGCTGTTTGTCGGCAGATCAGAGCAGTCTAGATGCTCCCCCGTCGACATGAAAGCCCTTTGTCGACCTCCCCGGCAAACCTCATCCCTCGAGGCATACGGGGGGATGTCGACAAAGGGCTTTCATGTCGACGGGGGAGCGTCTAGACTGCCCTGATCTGCCAACAAACAGCTGATTGTCAGCTGGTTGGCAGAGCACGGCAGCCATTTAAATTTAAATGAAGCCGCGATTATTTAAATTGCGGCTTCATTTCCCTCTGCCCATCAGCCTCATCTACATGGCTCCGTTGATGGAGCCATGTAGTTTAGACACACCCCTAGAGGGCTTTAGCAAGGAGGCCCACATTGTTCCCATTTTACAGCTGGGGAAACTGAGGCACAGTGGGGGCTGTGACATGCCTGAGGTCACACACCAGGCTGGACTAGAAGCTCAGTTTCCAGTGGTTCAGGGGCTGTCTACATGGGTCGCAAAGATGTGAGTGCAGCACAGACCAGCATAACCTGGCTCGCTGCAATCTGATTAATGTGGGGAACAACCGCAGGGTGGGGGGGCTTCAGCAATCACACCCTGTCTAGCTTGTGCTGCGATCAAGCCACCCCTGCTCAAAGGAGACAGCGAAGGGCAGAGATGGATATCCGGCAGCCACCTCCTGCCCCTGCTTCTCCCATCCGCTCAGCCCTGCCCCCAGGCTTGCTGAGGCCTATGGGGGGAATGCTTCAGAACTAGCCAATTCACTCCCCTCATGCTGCAACACCAGCCTAGAGGCACCACAGGGCCTGGCCCCTGGGTCCCCACAGTGTGGGAGAAAACAGGGCCTGACCTGACCCCCAGTGCAAGGGATCCACTTGAGGGCCCTAGCACCAAAATCTCACTGGGCCTCTCTAGGAGGCACTGGTTCTGGTTCAGTTCCAGGGCAGGGGGTAGAGGCTGGATCACGGAGGTATGGATGGGCTCTGGAGATCCGTCCCTTCTAGGGGGCACCAGCCCCCATCTAACCCCATGCGGGCAGTGTAGAATCAAAGAACACTAGAGCTGGAAGCGACCTCGAGAGGTCATCGAGTCCAGTCCCCTGCCCTCACGGCCGGACCAATCACCCAGGGCCGCTCAACACATGGCCCGTGGACTGCATGCTGTCCACGGCCAGTTTGTTTGCGCCCCGTGGTGCAGTTTGGGATTCTGTGGGGATCAACACGTGGCCGGCGAGTGGGAGCCAAAACAAAAAAGTGGTCAGTGTAATGATCTTCTCTTGAGATGCATTTTAGTAGTTAAATTCTTGGACTGTCATTGCTCATGAAAAGTGCTGTCACATGGGTAGAAATTGGGTAAATATTACATTTTATTAATATCAGTAGAACTGACTTAAATGGGGCCTGTATGTTGTGTAGTCTTGCCTTAATCTTTGCATTCATGCCTATCAGCGTGAGAGAAACTATTTGTATATATTTGCTTGCATATTCAACCACACTTGAGTTGAGGCTGTCACCATGTTCTGTAAGTATCAGTGTGGCCCCTGGGGCTTCCAAAGTGGAGTTGCCCTAGTTCATCCCTGACAGGTGTCTGTCTAATGTGGTTTTAAATATCTCCAGTGATGGAGATTTCGCAATCTCCCTAGGCAATTTACTCCAGTGTTTAACCATCCCGACAGACAGGAAGTTTTTCCTAATGTCCAACCTAAACCTCCCTTGCTGCAATTTAAGTCCATTGCTTCTCATCCTAATCTCAGAGGCCAAGGAGAACAATTTTTCTTCCTCCTCCTTATGATACTCTTTAAGGATATGTGTACACTAGCCCCCTAGTGCGAACTAAGGAGGCTAATGTAGGCATTCAAAGTTTGCAAATGAAGCCCGGGATTTAAATATCCCGGGCTTCATTTGCATCTTCCTGGACGCCGCCATTTTTAAATGTCCCTTAGTCTGAACTCCGTGCCCGTGGCTACACGCGGCACGGAGTAGGTAGTTCGAATTAGAATCTCTAATTCGAACTACCAGTACACCTCATTCCACAAGGAGTAACGGTAGTTTGAATTAGAATTCCTAATTCGAACTACCTACTCCGTGCCGCGTGTAGCCGCGGGCACGGAGTTCGGACTAAGGGACATTTAAAAATGGAGGCGCCCGGGAAGATGCAAATGAAGCCCGGGATATTTAAATCCTGGGCTTCATTTGCAACTTCGATTGCCTACATTAGCCTCCCTAGTTCGAACTAGGGGGCTAGTGTAGACATACCCTTAGATACTTGAAAGCTGCTCTCATGTCCCTTTTCGGTCTTCTCTTTTCCAAGGTAAATAAGGCCAATTTCTTCAGCCTTGCCTCATATTTCATGTTCTCTAGACCTTTCATCATTTGTGTTGATCTTCTTTGGACTTTCTCCACTTTCTCCACGTTTCCTGAAATGTGGCGCCCAGAACTGGACAGGATACTCCAGCTGGGGCCCAATATAGATGGCTCATTCCCTGCCTAGAGGACGTGCGACTGGGCGGGTTAATTTCCAGTCCTCCTGTTTATTCTTTTCCTAAGCCAGGAGGGCTCAGTAGTTCTGATGGGGGCCCTGCAGGAAGGCAGCCTGCAGTGCCCCCTGCCTGCCCTGAGACTGCAGGTGTTAAACAGCTGTCCAGCCCACCCTAGAGGTGACTGCATTTCAGCGTGCCTGAAGCAACACAGCACCAGCAATGGACCGGAGAATGGCTCCCTAGCATGGCTTGCTCATGACTGCTTCAGTCCTGTTGGATGGGCCTCAGCCTCTTTTCTTCCCCTCCCCTGCTTTGCAGTGGGGCTGTAGACTCTGGGGGAGAGGGGTGGAGGCAGGCAGAGGTGTCTCCCTGCAGCAGATGTAGACACGTCTCTGTATTAATCATTTTCTCATTGAAGTTTTTAGCTTTGTATTGAGTCCTTTTACATGGAAACTTTGTATTACGTCTTGGTAGAATAGTCCCTAGGACAGAGGCAGAGACTGTCCCTGTGGGGTGAATGAGGTGGGAATGGATAAGGCGGAAGGTGAGCACCTCTGGGCAGTTGCAAAGGTTGGAGAGGGGATGGAAGCCAGATCCAAGATCAACAAGCCCTGGGAAGTGGGCCCATTAAAAGGAGACTGGGCCTGTGGATGCCTTGGGGGTCTGCAGCAAGGGCCTGCTTTGGGAAGCCCCCTCTTTGGAGGTGAATGTGGCAGCATTGAGACACCACCCAGAAGCTGGCGCCACAGACACGAACTGCAGATTCATGGGACGGCTCTCACAGATCTTGCACATGCATAAGAGGATAGATCTGCACGCGAGGGGGCAGTGGTGTAACGAGGTGGCCGGAGGGGTCAGTTGCCCCTGGGCACCATGCTATGGAGGTGCCAATTTAATCCCATTCTGCCCCCCCCCCCCCCAGTGCTCCTACTCCGCCTGCCACCGGCACCTGGAACCTCCTCCCTGCCTCTCTGCTCCAAGCCCAACCCTCTTCCATCTCGACTGGCAGGTTAGTGCATAGGGGAGCCCAGCCTCAAACTGTAGGGGGTGGGGAAAGATGCCGTACAAGAAGCGAATTGTGAGTGTTTTTGACCACAATACCCAGTCCCTCGTAATTTGCAACCCATGGACCAGGAACAAAAGGCCCCCTCCCAAGGCAAAACACCAGCATCCCCTGAGTCCGTTATCAAGGAGGGAGCAAATTGTGAGTGTTTTCGACCACAATACCCAGTCCCTCTGAATTTGCAACCAGCAAAGGTAGCAAGTCCCGAGCAGTAGCACCGAATTCCATGTATGCATGACAGAAACTGCAACAGTCGCAAAAAATGGAGAGTTTCACTTTCTGTCACTGCACCAGGGCCGCGGGGAGGACTTTCCCGGATGTGGGGGGGGTCGCTATTTTGCTGAGCGCCGGGGCCGCGGAGAAGACTTGCCCGGGTGTGGGGGGGTCACTATTTCGCTGAGCACTGGAGCTGGGGGGAGAACTTGCCCGGGGGGCTTTACGCGGCGGCTGGAAAAGTACTTGTGTCTAACTCAGAACCAAAGACCCGGCCTGCAGGCCTGGGGGGGCTACACGAGACCCTCCTCGCAGCGCCCTGCTGTGCCCACCGCACAGCGGTCAAGCCAGAGATCTGGGGCAGGAAGCCAATCATGGCTGGAGCAAGAAAAAGCCCGGCGGAAACTCCATCCAGGAGCAGGGAGGTGGCGCAATAACAGTGCCTAAGCGAGCTTCCGAAGGGCGCCAGGATTATTCTGGTCAGACGGGGAAACTGAGCCACGGAGGGGGAAAGCGACTTACTCAAGGTCACATAACAGACCAGGGGCAGAGCTCTATGAAAATCCTTCCTCTCTGGCCTCCCAGGCCTGCGCTGTCTCCACTGGGCTAACGCTCTCCTGTTCAGGACTTTAGAGATCTCTTTCCATTTCCCAAGTGATTCAGGGACCCCTGTAATGGGGGCCCCGCAACCTGGCTGAAGGGCTGCTGCTGGGAAATGAATTCAAAGTGGAAAAGTTACACAGCGTGGGCCCTTCTCCCCCCACCTCCTGCACCCATCTCCCTGAACAAACTCCTACAGGTATCCGCCTTTGTACTCGGAGGCTGGGTGCCTTGCGCTCTTCTGCCAACAGCGTCCTCTCCAAGCCCCCAGAATATCTGATGTTAGCACCTCACTGAAAGTGCCCCCCCCACTCCGGATGGCAGCCTGCGGCAAGTGTAGCCGGGCTGATGGCCGAGTGCAGTGATGTGCCGAGCGTGGGCACTCCGGGCACTCCAAGACAGGACTGCTTTGCAAACGGGGCACCCCTGAAAACTGTTTGTCCGGAGTGGGGGTCGGGTCCCTTTAAGCACAGCCCTCGGCTAGCCTGAGGCAGCATCTCCACGCTCTAAGTCCTAACCTGATGCCCTGCTGGCACTGCTTCCGGCCATCCTAACCTCGGATCAGGGTCCACTCAATGTGGACACGCTAGTTCGAATTAGCAAAATGCTAATTCGAACTAGTTTTTAGGTCTAGATGCACGAGTTCGAATTAGCTTAGTTCGAATTAACTAATTTGAATTAAGTTAGTTCGAATTAGTGCTGTAGTGTAGACGTACCCTAACTTTAAAAACAACGAGTGGTCCTGTGGCCCCTTAGAAATATATAGATAATCGTGGACTTTCGTTAGCAAAACCCATTTCATCAGATGGAGTGGGTTTTGCGCACGAAAGCTCATGATTCTCTCTATATTTCTAAGGTGCCACAGGACCACTTGTTGGTTTTAAAGTCAATGGTGTGTGCAATTTGCATGCACCTCACCTCCCTTCATGGGCCCTTGCTTTAAGTCCGTGTCACTATTGTAATAGCGGTAGGAAAAAACTATGCAGATGAAAACAAGCAGAATCTGGCAACCTTGCTGGGGCATTCTGTAGCTTGTCATCGCACTGGGATAGGAACTCCCTGCCAACCTCATGTTGAAGGAGTGTGTTTGCACACACAAAGACACACATGCTTATACCAGCACTTCCCCACTCCCCCCCAACCCCCGCCCATCACTTCCACTTCCTTCTGCAATGCTCAGAATTTCCCCATATTCCTTGTTTTCTGTCATTACCCAAATCAGCCTTTTCCCTCTCCTGGCCTTCCTCACTCAGACACACTGGCCTTGGCGCCCTGGCAGCACGCCCCTGAGAACGCAGCCCAGCACACTCAACTTCAGGATGACTGCAGCATCGGAAAACATTTTCACAAAGAAATGAGCAGCTCCCAGATCCCTGCAAAGCAACAACTAACCAGCCCTTGTGTCACTATGGTCTGAACTCACCAATTCTGCCAGGAAAACATTCATGACTCAGTGTTTGTGTTAGGGGTGGTCTACGCTTACCCAGCTGCCGCGGCGCCATACAGATGAGTTTCTCCCCTTGACATAGGTATTCTGTGAGGCGGTCGCTATCAGCAATGGGAGAAGCCCATGCATGGTATTTTCCACACCTAAGTGACGTAGTTTTTGCAACATAAGTTTGTCATGAAGAAGACCGGGGCTTTGTGAGAGACAAACAGACATGGTGCTGTTCCAGGAGATCTGGAGGATGCGTAGCAGGTCTGAATGGTGTTTGCACGTCTGGACAGTGGGAGGCTGTCGGGGAGTTGTGGGGAGGATGCCCTGGAGTTGTCCAGTATGAAGCCAGTCAGGACTCTGCAGCGGCGTCTCCTCTCTGCATTGCACACTGCCACTGGGGCATGAAGCTTACACAGCTTGGACCTGCCAGGGACAGACCTTGGCGCGTTCAGCATCCCCTTCCACACCATGAGTCCATCCGGGCAGGCCCCTGGGGAAGTGAGGGGTGAAAGTAACTTGGATTTCTTACAGGTACTGTTGTATTTCACACACTGGCCCTTGGGGAGGGTCAGGACAGGGAGATGGGGTGGGGGTTACAATAAGACAGTACCTGTAAGAAATTTAAGTGTGGGATGGAGTGCAAAGAGCTCAGGATAGGGGTTGGATATGGGGGATGCAGAACTCAGGGCAGATAGTTTGGGGGGGGCAGAGCTCAGGGGAGGGTATGGAGGGTGTGGGGATGCAGGAATCAGGGCAGTTGATGTGAGCGGGGGCTCAGGGCAGCGATGTGGGAGTGCAAGAGTCAGAGCAGAGGAGTGTGGGGGCTCAAGGAGGGGAATGGGGTGTGGAGGGGGCTCAGAGAAGGGGTGTGCGTGTGCATATGCATGTGTGTGTGTGTGTAGCTCTGGGCCAGGGCTAGCATGACCATGTCGGCAAACTAGGCGGTTGCTTTAAGGGGCGCCGCATTAGACGGAAATGAATTATTTTCTCTCTATAAAAATATTAATATAGCGTATCATAAATGAAAGTATCAAATATTGTACTTGTCAAACAGCGAATCTTTGCCGGCAGCATCCTAGAGACTGCCCCAGCTGGCCAGTTTCTTACCAGTGTTCCGCACCAGGACGCACCAGCTTACTTTGGCAGTGACTCTCATCCAGTTTGTAAAACAGAAGGTTGACTAGTCAACAGGGACTGGCTAAAAGCTAAAAAACAAATGCTAGGAATACATGGTCAGTTTTCACAGCAGGAAGAGGTAAAAAGTGAACCTCCCAAGGATCAGTATGTTCATAAATGAACCAGGAGATCTTTAGTGTCCTGATGCTCATAAAAGAGATGTACACAAAGGGGAAATAAGGCCAAATTATGACAGATGAATAAATTAAAAGCAACACAAGACTACAAGGAGAAAATTAGGAAGGCCAAGGTTCAAAAAAAGGTTCAACTAGCTAGGAAGACATAAGGGGTAAGAAAAAATATTTTACAAACACATAAGAAGAAAAGCCACCCTGTGGCACCATAGAGACTAACAAATCTATTAGGTCATGAGCTTTCGTGGATAAAATCCACTTCATCAGGTGAGTTGGAGAGGAAGACCAAGGACAAAGTAGACCTCTTGCTCCATAAGGAAGGAAAGACAATAACAAGAGAACACAGCAATAGCCAAAGCGTCCAATATCATTTTTGTTTCAGTTTTCACCAGGAAGGTTAGTAGCAATTGAACAGGTCACATAGTCAAATCAGCATAAGTAAAGCAAAATACAGGACTATGTAGCACTTTAAAGACTAACAAGATGGTTAATTAGATGATGAGCTTTCGTGGGCCAGACCCACTTTCTCAGATCAAATAGTGGAAGAAAATAGTCACAACCATATAGACCAAAGGATACAATTTAAAAAAATGAACACATATGAAAAGGACAAATCAAATTTCAGAACAGAAGGGGGATGCGGGGGGGGGGGGAGGTAAATGTCTGTGGGCTAATGATATTAGAGGTGATAATTGGGGAAGCTATCTTTGTAATGGGTAAGATAACTAGAGTGTTTGTTGAGACCCACGCGTAAAGTGTCGAATTTTAGCATGAATGATAGTTCAGAGGATTCCCTTTCAAGTGCAGATTTAAAAGGTCTTTGAAGCAGGATGCAGGTAATTAAGTCATTGAGACAATGTCCTTTCTGGATGAAATGGCAAGAAACTGTTTTTTCTTTGTGATCCTGTCTAATATCTGTTTTGTGGGCATTGATCCTTTGACGAAGTGTCTGAGACGTTTGTCCACTATACATAGCAGATGGACACTTTCGGCACATGATAGTATAAATTATCATTCAAACTCGGCGAGGAGTCCTGTGGCACCTTATAGACTAACTGAAGTGTAGGAGCATAAGCTTTCGTGGGCAAAGACCCACTTTGTCAGATGCAGTCTTTGCCCACGAAAGCTTATGCTCCTACACTTCATGGTTTTATATAGAGATATTTCCAATATGTGATATTCCCAATGGTACAACGTGGACTGTGGAACAGCTGGGTCCCCCCAGTTTTCCAACTAGGGGTGCCTTTTACACTGCTTCAGTGTGAGGGCATCCCCTCCTGGTGTGCCCACACACAGATTCCAGTTGTATTGTTTGAGTTCTATAACTAGCCAGCCATGAATTCTGTTACAGAGTGACACCACCACAGTCCAAGTCCCCAGAAATGTGCATCTTTGACTGCCCAGCACCCTCCTGGACAACACAAGCTCATAGAAAATCCATCATTCCCGTCAGGATCCCTCCCCCTGCCAGTGATGCTTCTGTTTGTCTTTCAAATGTTGTCAATGCCACGCGTGGAGATAAAGGGAGAGATGATTTGTGTCCTTTGTTCTCACTTATTATTTTCCCCTTTTAAAACCATCTCCAGCTGAGGTGCAGGAGCAGAAAGTCTGTCTGCATGGGCAGCTCCAGCTGTTCTTTTGACAAGATGTAAATTTCTCATTCACACCCTTCTTCCTGCCAAAGAATGTCCTCGTCACCCCATGATCGTCCACTTGATTATGTTGGCACCTGGCCGAGGCATCAGTTTGCCTTTTGTCTCTTAGAAGCTGGTTTCTGCCTGCTTTTCTGAACTTGGAATATGACTCTGCAATGCCATACAGAAGAATCTTATAACTTTACATACAGGGCTGTCACACATATTTCACCAGGACAGTTATGATTAGCACATTATGTGTTTTCCACATGGCATATGTTGAACAAAATTTAACATATAATTTGACACTGTCTCACATTGGGCATTTCAGATAAACTAGGGAGATAGAGCCTAGAGGAGCCTACCAACGTTTCCTCTATTTTTTCTATCCATGTGCAGAATAAAGTTTGTTATGAGCACGGAGGCAGGTGTATATGTGCACCACCAGTAGAAACGCATGCTGGTGGTTCTGCATGCTCTTCTAATCAGCTGGGCAGCATTTGAATCTCTCCTGGGTGGCCTCCCAAGCGCTCAGCTAGGAGCACTGGAGCTTACTATGAGGTAGGTGCACCATGGGTTGGAAGACCATACTGAGAGAATAGTTCTCAATGGTTCACCCTCAAGCTGGAAGGGCATATTGAGTGGAGTTACACAGGGATCTGTCCTGGGTCTGATTCTATTCTGTATCTTCATAAATGATTTGGAGAATGGCACAGAAAGAACATTGATAACGAGGTGGGTGATACCAAATGGAGTTGCAAGCGCTGTGGAGGACAGGGTTAGAAAGTGGAAAAATGGTCTGACCTAGAGAGGATGAAATTCAGTGAGGAGAAATGCAAAGTAGAAGTTCAGAGAAGGGCAACTAAAATGATTAGGGGGGTTGGAATAGGTCCCATATGAAGAGAGATTAAAGAGGCTAGGACTTTTCAGCTTGGAAAAGAGGAGACTAAGGGGGGATATGATAGAGGTATAGAAAATCATGAGTGGTGTGGAGAAAGTGAATAAGGAAAAGTTATTTACTTGTTCCCATAATATAAAGAACTAGAGGCCACCAAATGAAATTAATGAGCAGCAGATTTAAAACAAATAAAAGGACGTTCTTCTTCACACAGCGCACATTCAACCTGTGGAACTCCTTGCCTGAGGAGTTTGTGAGGCTAGGACTATAACAGGGTTTAAAAGAGAACTAGATAAATTCATGGAGGTTAAGTCCATTAATGGCTATTAGCCAGTATGGGTACGTAATGGTGTCCCTAGCCTCTGTTTGTCAGAGGGTGGAGCTGGATGGTAGGAGAGAGATCACTTGATCATTACCTGTTCGGTTCACTCCCTCTGGGACACCTGGCATCGACCACTGTCGGCAGACAAGATACTGAGCTAGATGGAGCTTTGGTCTGACCCAGAATGGCCGTTCTGATGTTATGTTCTTAAAGTATTCCACTTCACAGGAATTTAGAAGGAATAATCAGTTACACATCTTGAAAATGGAAAATGATTGCCTAGGAAGGGGTACTGCAGAAAAGATTTGGGGATAGAGTGAGTCACAAACATGAATCAACAAAGTTATAAAAAAAAGTGAATGCCATTCAGGGTTGTATTAATAGCAGTGTTCTAAGAAAGACACAAGAAGCAATTTTTCCACTTTACTCAGCACTGATTAGGCCTCAATTGGAGTGCTGTGTCCGATTCTGGGCACCATACTTCAGGAAATATATAGCTAGATTGGAGAAAGTCCAGAGGAGAGCAACAAAAGTGATTAAAAGTCTAAAAAAACACATCCTATTAGAAAAGATTGAGAAATTGTGTTTGTTTAGTTTGCAGAAGAGATGACTGAAGAGGAACAGAAAAACAATCTCCAAGTATGTAAAAGGTTGTTATAAAGGGGAAAGTAGTGAATTGATCTCCATATCCACTGTGGAAAGGACAAGAAGCAATGGGCTTAAATTGCACCATGGGAGATTTAGGTTGGACATTAGGAAAAAAATTCCTGTCAGGGAGGTTAACCACAGGAAGAAATTACTAGTGAGTTTGTGGAATCAATGTAATTGGTGGTCGAGTAAAGCTACTCCAGCCATAGGATGGTTTGGTGCTATCACTTCAGACCCCACACTATGGGGAGGCGTGTCCTGTGCTTCAGGGAGACATGGGTGTGGCAGCACCCCACTCCTCTCTGCTCCCCCCCACCCCCGAAACTGCTTCAGGGAGATGTGGAGCCTGGGCAGTGCGGAGGCTGGCATTGCTTGGGACAGGAGAGGGCAAAGGTTTGGGGGGAAGTGGCAGAATGGGGGTAGGGTGTAAGTTGAGTGGGGGTGGGAAGAGGTGGGATGGAGGCGAGCCCTTGAGTGGAGGGGGGTTGACCCCCCCCAGGCCCCACAGCCCTCTAGGGACAGTCCTGTGGCCTAGATTATATTTAGCCCTGCCTCGGGACAAGGGGCTGGAGTAGATGGCTTATCCATTTCCTTTCCTGTCCTATATTTCTGTGATCCTATGATCTGGGAAAGGCGGTGCACAGAGAAGTGGTAATGTTTGCAGATGCTAAAAAGTGATTTAAGATACCTAAGTCCAAAGCTGATTGCAAAGAGCTGCAGAGTGATCTCACAAAACTGGGTAACCGGGCAACAAAATGGCGGATGAAATGTAACATTGACAAGGGCAAAGTCATGCACATTGGCAAAATAATAATTCCAATGGCACGTATATAATAACTAGCCAATTAGCCCATCATAAAATGGGATTTTCAGGTCTCTCCTCCACGTCTCTCTTTCTCTCCTCCTCCTACTGCCTCTTCCCCCCACCCCCATCAGCTCTCCTCTGCCTCCTGCCTCTCTCTCTGTCTCTCTCTTTCTTTTCTCCTCCCCCTCCTGCCTCTCACTCGGGGGACCACAGAGTCCAAACGGCTGTTTGGGCTCCACGCTCCCTGTGCTGCATGGGGAGCGTGGAGCCCAAACGGTCGCTTGTGCCTCTTGTTCCCATGCAGTGGGGCTCAGCTGACTTCTGCGCCACTCAGCTGGGCCCCACTGCGGGAGGTGAAAGGGGGCGGGGTGATCACGTTCATGGCCAGGGGATGGGGCCTGGAGCCGCTGTCATGCCGCACGTCACTGCCCCGCCCTCCTTCACCTCCTGCTGTGGCGCTCGGCTGACTTCACGGGGGTGCTGCACGGGGACCACGGCGCCCAAACGGCTACTTGCGCCACTTGCTTCCCCGCGGCGGCCCAGCTGAGCGGCACAGAAGTCAGCCGAGCGTCACGGCAGGAGGCAAAGGACGTGACTCATGCACAGCGCTGCCCAGAGGGAACAGCCAGCATTACAGAGTCACAGACATTGGGCTACTATATATATGATGGGTTATATATTAGCTGTTGCCACTCAAGAAAGAGATCATGGAGTCATTGTGGATAGTTCTCTGAAAGCTTCCACTCTATGCACAGCAACAATCAAAAAGGCTAACAAGATGTTAGGAACCATGAGGACAGGGGGCCAGTTCAGATTTTTGGGCGGGGGGCGACCTGTGCATACTGTGATGGAAAGGGGGAGAACAAGAGCATGGGGGGGCAGATTGAGGACAGAGACTTCAGCAGTGTTACTGATCATGCTCAGTACAAGCCCAGTCCCATCTACTCTCCCCACACACACCTCATCTCTTATCTAGGGGCTACCAAGGCACTGAAAAACTCTGCAATTTTTTTGGCAGACAACTTAGCAGTTCGCTGACAGGAGCACTGTATCTAATTCCTATATAAAATAAATAAATAAAATAAATATTAGACCCACTCAGCTCTAACACTAACATATTATGACATCTTGTGGCAAGTCTATTAAGGGACACTGGTTAGCCTTACAAATTGTAATGTATATTCTTACCTTGCTACTAACTCTGTGGAGAGAGAGAGGCCCCATTGGGACTCCTGGACTCTATCTCAGCTCTGGAAGGGGAATGGGGTCTAGTGGGTTATAGCAAGGAGGCATTTCAGTTCTATATAAGAACATCAGAACTATGCTGGGTCAGACCAAAGGTTCCTCTAGCCCAGTGTCCTGTCTTCTAACAATGGCTAATGCCAGGTGCTTAAGAAAGAATAAAAGGAAGAGGTAATCGTCATGATCCATCCTCTCTTACTCATTCCCAGCTTCTGGCAAACAGAAGTTAGGGACACCATCCCTGCCCATTCTGGCTAGTAGCCATTGATGGACCTCTCTTCCTTGAACTTTTGTTTTTATTGGAATCCTGTTACAGTTTGGGCTTTTCCACCATCTCCTGGCAAAGAGTTTCACAGGTTGATTGTGAAAAGATAATTTACTTTTTCTATTTTTCCACACCGTTCCTGATTTTCTGGACAACTGACATATCCTCTCCCCCATCCTTTAGTCCAGGGGTTCTCAAACTTTGTGATAGCTCAACCCTCCTCTAAGTTGCTCACGACCCCCCTCCCCGGGGACTCAGGACCCACAGTTTGAGAAACGCAGCTTTAGTCATTTCTTTTCCAAGCTGAAAAGTCCCCGACTTGATCATCTCTCCTCATATGGAAGTTATTCCTTATTCCCTAATAATTTCTGTTGCCCTTTCTCTACCTTTCCAAATCCAATATATATATTTTTTAGATGGGGTGACCAGATCTGCATACAGTATTCAGGATGTGGGCATACACTGACTTTATGTAGAGGCAATAAGATATTTTGTCTTAGTATCTATTCTTTTCCTAATGATTCCCAAAATTCTGTTAGCTTTTTAGTTTTTAGACTGCCACTGCACATTGAACAGATGTTTTCAGGGACTTATCCACAGTGATTCCAAGATCTCTCTCTTGAGTGGTAACAGCTATTTTGCATCTATAGTTAGGATTATATTTTTCTGTCTGCATCACATTGCACTTATCAACACTGAATTCCATTTGCCCTTGTGTTGCCCAATTACCCAATTTTGTGAAATCCCTTTGTAGCTCTTTGCAGGCAGCTTTGGATTAGTCCCTGTTCACCCCTTTTCCAAGAACATTTGTATGTTTAACAATACAGGTCGAAATGCAAATCCCAGCAGCACAACACTCATTCCTGCTCTTTCCCCCCCTAATCTTTTAAGTACCTGCGGATGTTTTCATGATGATCTAATGATCCATCAATTACTGGAATGCCCAGTCTTGTGTTATTCTTAATCACCTGCCTTCCTCTTTTTATAACAAACTCTCTGCCCCAAAGGCAAAGATGCAAGTGGCTCAAACAAACTCTGTTGCAGTTAAGACCTGCTGCTTGAGTCAGGGCATGCAGCTTTAAGCAGACCTAAAATATGAAATCCAGGGGTTTTAAACTAGGGAGGGGCTCATCTGCCCCCCTACCTCCCTGGAAATGGCACACTTGCATGAGGAAAGGGATGGACGTAAGAGAGAACGGCACTATATAAATCCATGATGTGCCCATGTCTATGTGACATTCTGGTCTCCCAATCTCAAAAAAGATACAGTGGAACTGGGCTGGGCAGCTAAGATCATCAGAGGTATGGAGACATGAAACACAAAAAGTCATTCTTCCACTCTACTCTGCACTGATTAGGCCTCTGTTGGAGTATTGTGTCCAGTTCTGGGCACCATATTTCAAGAAAGATGTGGAGAAATTGGAGAGGGTCCAGAGAAGAGCAACAAGAACAATTAAAGGTTTTGAGAACATGACCTATGAAGGAAGACTGAAAGAATTGGGCTTCTTTAGTTTGTAAAAGAGAAGACTGAGGGGACATGACTGCAGTTTTCAGGTATCTAGGAGGGTATCACAAGGAGGAGGGAGAAAAATTGTTGTTCTTGGCCTCTGAGGATAGAACAAGAAGCCAAGAACTGCAGCAAGGGAGGTTTAGGTTGGACATTAGGAAAAAGTTCCTAACTGTCAGGGTGGTAAAACACTTAAATAAGTTGCCTAGGGAAGTTGTAGAATCTCCATTTCTGGAGATATTTAAGAGCAGGTTAGATAAATGTCCATCAGGGATGGTCTAGACAGTACTGGGTCCTGTCGTCAGGGCAGGGGACAGGACTCGATGACCTCTCAAGGTCCCTTCCAGTTCTAGTGTTCTATGATTCTATGATTTTCTATGGAGAGGCATCTGTAAAAAGTGAAACTAAAAAGATTTGGACTGTTGAGCTCGGAACCCAGGATTCTGAGTAGCAAATACCCACTGCCTCAGCCACAGCCTACGGGCCTAGCTGCCCTTCGGGATCTTGCTATCCACATAGACTGGCGGCTGTGAGGGTGAAGAGGAGAGAAACGTGGTCCCTCGACCCGCAAATGCTGATCTCTGTTGTTAAGTGCTGAAGCCTGGAAGGTTGTTGTCTCAGTAATACTGTTGAGGCTGCCCATTGCATCTCTCCTTGGAGCGCCAACGTTATCACTATTAGCAGCAGACATGGCAGCCTGATCATTCAGCAGACCTCAGTGTTACTCATAAAGAGCAGACTCAGTGGTGAAAGAGAATGGTTCAGTGGTGAAGGCACTCAACCAGGTTTATTGTCAACAAAGCATGGGACCAGCTCCCTGGGTCTAGGCCTCCGGGTACACGCTTGTTACCATGGCGTCAGCTCAGTCAGCAATGGGCCTTGGCTGGACACAGGGTTCAAGCGAGATACACCAGCTTTTACCGTCGACGGAGCCATGTAGTTTAGACGTACCCCCCCCCCCTATTTTATGGTCATTTTGTTTTACCCATCCATACATTCATACTCCCTGTGTCCAATGGTCTACACATTGTGGACAGTTTCCTTCAGTCAGTGGAGCTCAGTCCCATATTGTTAGCATGGGCATGCTTTTTTCTGGGATTTTGTAGAGATAAATAGCCAATAGCCCATTGATATATAGGTAAGACCTTAAACTACAGTCTCTGGTTAAGCTTTCCCTCAGAGGCCCTGCTGTCCAGTCGGAGCAGAGACACAAGGCCTAGCTGAGCCATGAAGAAACACTAGATGGCTCTGGGGAAGCAGGACGAGCATAGACACAACCCCGTCTGTTTATCACAAATGAAATAAGCTGGTAGCATAACACCAAATGGAGAGCAATAATTGGCTATCATTATCATGAGTCTCACACAAACCCAAGGTTATGGCTCTGCAAGATGCCTCACAGTATGCCTGGGAATTGGGCAAACAGCTGCCTCCCAAGGCCAACCACGAACTCAGGAAAAGGCTGTACGATAGCACCCCCTGTAAGAATTCAAACTCGCAGAACTACCAAACAATTGTTTGCTGTGTGCCTTACGCTATCTTTTTGTTTTATACCCCAGGAAAGCACCTATGAACCACACCTGTTGGAAAGGTGCTGTCATTGCTCCTATAAATCCCAATTGGAATATAGCTATGCCTTGTAAGGCAATCCTTCGGGGGCGGGGGGGGGGAGGGGAGAGAAGGGGCATATACGTGTGTTTAGCAACTATGTTAATGTGAGCCATGGGTGGAGCTACTATGTAATCTTCTAGACTATTGGCTTACTGTGCTTATTATACCTTGCTGCTAGAACCTATCCAGGGGCTCAGGAACTCCTACCCCGTCACTTTCTCTCTGCCCATTGGCTCCCTATATAATCTATTGTAATCAATTGCTTAGCAGTGTTTGCTGAGCCCAAGTGGCAAGGTGACACTCCACCAGCACTGTGTGTAATAAACCCTCCTGTTTGAATCTACACGGTGTCTACATTTTGGTTTCCAACAGATTTTGAGGGGTGTAGTTTTAAATTCATTTGTAAAAGCTGGGATAGGTACTTACAAAACATTCCACAGTTCTATGGACATGAGGAGTAAAACAGGAATCTGGAAGAGTGACATCACAAATGAGGCCTTCACATATAAATTCCTTGAAATTAGTTACTTCACGGTACTTCCATCCATCCTATAGGTTGCCCTTACTGCTGGCTGTCACCATCTGAAAAGTTTTGCTGGGCAGGAAACAGGAGTGGACTAGCTTTTCTGATCCATTGTATTGGCCAGAGTCATTGTGGCCACCCACTGGAGTTGTGTTCTCAACAACATTCCTGGTGTACTAAGCTGTGTGTGAACATAGAACATAAGAAAATAAGAATGGCCATACTGGGTCAGACGAAAGGTCCATCTAGCCCAGTAGTCTGTCTGCCGACAGTGGCCAGCACCAGGTGCCCCAGAGAGGGTGGACCGAAGACAATGATCAAGCAATTTGTCTCCTGCCATCCTTCTCCAGCCTCTGCCAAACAGAGGCCAGGGACACCATTTCTATCCCCTGGCTAATAGCCTTTTATGGACCTAACCTCCATGAAATTATCTAGCTTCTCTTTAAACTCTGTTATAGTCCTAGCCTTCACAGCCTCCTTTGGCAAGGAGTTCCACAGGTTGACTATACGCTGTGTGGTGTCCTTTCAGTTTGCATTGTTCTGTGGCACACCAGTAAGGTCCAGTTGTTCCTTGTAGATGCTGTTTTCCAGATGACCTACTGAATGGGCAGTAGACAATGTATCAAATATTGCAGTCGGGATTCAATATTGGTAATCTGACACTGAACAAAGTTCTTTTGAGTAACACGTGACTTAGTTAGGATGCAGTATCACTGGGCCCAAATTATGACTGGTACTAACAGGAAATGTATCTGTACAAATGATAGGGCTATGCAGATTCTATTAAACTCAAACACAGAGGAGATGAATGCAGGGTATAGGGCAGCTCCAAAGTTACACAGAAGCCATCCCCTTTATATAAATGACACATCTCAGAGCATTTACTTGATGCTGCATCACACATTTTTGTCTTGCCTTGGTTACTTGGTAATGATGATTCCTGCACAACATGTGCGGTCCATACTCTCCCCATGATTTGACTTGCTTTCTACCCCATCTCCATGTTCTTTGTTCCTTCTTATCTGGTTCCCAGTGAATAGATCCCTAAGTGTTTTCTCTCTTATTTTAGTTGGCTCAGACAGTCTGTGATTTTAGCCTAGTGACTTATTTACTTTCCTTATTGAGCACCAATGTTCTGTTTTCAACCTCATCATGTATTTCCTTCCCTAAGCCCAGCTTTCAAACATGAGGTCTCCCTCCATGGGTTAAGTATTCAGGGTGGGCCAGGCCTTAACTACATTCCCCCAAAACTTTCTTTTAATATCAGCATTCGTTTCCTTTGCCTCACATCCCTGTCTTTCTGTGCTTTCCTTTTCAAGTTGATAACCCACTAGCATTTTCCCAAGATCACACTGGTGGTTAACATTTGGACTACCATCAATATTAGGCATAAAGTATGAACCAGGACGTACAAGCTCATCTCTGGTACAGACCACCAAGCTGTCCCCCCTGCCAGAAGAGAATCACCCCCAATTGCTTGTTTCTTAGCTGTTAGCTGGGCAATTGGCACCAATTGGTCTATTTTCTTTTTATTGAATTAGTGGTGTTGACAGACAAGAGGGTGCAAAGAGATCAGTCATCCGTGATTCCCAATTCATGCTATCTGTCACAGCCTCTGTCACTTTCTTCTCCATCCTCACCCTTGGTCACAGAGTATGGGTCTTCATCTGACTCTGAGAGGTGTGATTCCTTCCAGGCTCCCCTGGCAGGATGTTGTCCTTACAAATAGGTGTAGTATGCCATAGCTCGTACTGAGTCCCCAAGTGGTGTTACCTCCTTCACTGTCTCTTTAATGACTTGCTGGGCCCAACCTCCCTGGTCAGGTTCATTCAGGCTCAGCATGCATGGAACCATATGGGCTTGACTAGTTAGCAGCAGGCTGAGTTCGTTTATTCTCCTCCTTGTGCTGCTCTATTCGCACTGGGATTCTAGGTCCCACTCTCTATTATACCCATTCAGTTGACATATACCAGTTCTTTGGGATTCCTTGTCCGTCCAGGAATAGCCATAATAATTGTCACAGCCCCTGGTTACCAATATTTGTTAGGGCTGAAGACTGGAAATGTGCCGCCGCAGTAACACTGTTCAGGCTGCTCCACATGTCTGTCCTTGGAGCTCCAGTGTTATCATTGCTAGCAGCAGACAAGGCAGCCTGCTCATTCAGCAGACCTCAGTGTAACTCATTAAGAGAAACCACAGACTCAGTGCAGTGGCAAAGGAGCTCGACCAGGTTTATTGTCAATGAGGCATGGTACTAGCTTCCCACATCTATGTCAATGGGTACACTTACACAGGTATTCTAGTTACAATGGACACAGATCAGTCAGTTGTCGGCCAGACAAAGGGTTAAGGCAGGGTACTCTAATGTGTATAGACTGAGAATGAACCAGGATAAACAACCTACCTTCCCACTTATGTATCTTGTGATATTTGTTTGTTATCTCCCCTTGCTCTTAATATCTGGAACACAACACCCCTATTCATTGTTACATCAAATTGTCTTTTCTTGCACTAGCTTGGGATGTATCTCTACTACCTGGAATATTTGTACTTAAATATCTAGTGCCCTATTAAGTTAGCAACAGCCTTGGCAAGATCATGTGCCTTTTTAGACTGTGAACTGGTGAGCATCTGCTTTGCTCTGTATCCTGACTTTGGTTCACCATGAGAAGGCAAAGGAGGACAACAGCAGCATGTGGACAAGCATAGGCAACATGGCCTTGTCTACACCATAGGGCAAAAGGTATGGCTTTCTATAGAACACGCCCCCCACAGACCTTGGAAACTAAAGCACTGGTTCCTTGGCCTGTATCATATTTGGCAACAAAACAATTTGGTCACCTTTGAACTCCAGCTTCCTCGGAATCCACCCTGCCTTTTACGTCTTGCTTCTCAAACCCTGCCCTGAGAGCACACTTCCCCTTGGGACCCAATTGCTGTCCCACCGGTGCAAATATGAGGGCAGGAGGACTACATTATCCAGGAAGTCCTTGAGTCTAAGGTCAACTGGGGTAAATTGTGGTACCTGGTATAGTGAGAATGGTATGGCCCAGAGGAACACACTTGGGAGCCAGCTATGAACATTCATGCTCTCACCCTGGTTCGGGCCTTCTATAGGAGCCACCCTGAGAAACCTAGACCTATGTTACACAGAGAGCATCCTCACAAAGGGGGTGATGTCATGATCCACAGGCCTTGAATCTGGGACCATAGGAGCAACCATACTCCAACCGTCCACTTGGTGGCCTTCTGACAACTGCTTACCTATAAAGCTCTGCCCCGGTGTTAGGCTCCGCCCCAAGGTCCTATTGACAGAGTTCCAGAGCAGCTGATTGGCCTGCTGGCCCTACTTAAGCTAGCAGCAGGAACAGGAAGCTGTCTGAATGGTTGAGCTCTGCGCTGCTCCTGCCATCCTGACCTGGGTTGACTCCTGGTGTCTGACTTGTGGATCTGATCTCCATTTGCCTGATCTTTGAACAGCCTCTTGATTTCTGTCTCATGACTGTGGACTCTAACTCTGACCAACTTGGTCTGGCTGCCCATAACCTGGTCATGACACAGGGCATCATTAATGTATTCTGAGGCTAGGGTGACCAACCCTCTGGGATTGTCCTGATGTTTCCACAAATTAAAAATGATTCTTTCATTAAAGGTTAGGTCATGTGACGAAACCTGCAACGTCCAACCAAAACTGGCAACCCTCAGCAGTGGTGCCAATTTGCACTTGCTCAAAGTGCTATAGGTTGCCGTGCTGGGAGACGCCATGGCCCAATAACTGCAAAGCAGCAGGTCCATACAAAACATCAATCTGGCTATCACCGGAGAATCCAAAATATTGCTCGAGTTATGTCAGAGGTGGGCAACCTGTGGGCTGCAAGCGGGGTTCCATGTGTGGCCTGCAAGACTTTTTGTTGACTTGTTGCCCACGTGCAGTGTTGCCAGATTCCACTGGTTTCTGTGCACGTAGTTCTTTTCCTACTGTTATTACTAAAGTGACATGCGCAAGGGCACGTGAAGTGAGGTGCGGGATGATTGCACACAACATTGTGAGAGCTGTGTGCTCCCTCTGCATCCAATCAAAGTGCTGCTACGATTCAGTCCGCACATCCTGCTAATTCTAGGCACGCAAGCTCAGTGAGCAAAACTACCCTCTCCCGGGAGACCATTTTGGTTATGACAGTCTTGCAACCCACTGAGATGAAGGAGGGCCATTCATGTGATCCGCTCACTAGCCTGGGTTGCCCATCACTAAGAAACGTGCATTCAGTGTCATGAAATTTGACCTGGTCACCCCTCTATGGGTATGTCTACACTACCCCGCTAGTTCAAACTAGGGGGTAATGTAGGCATACCGCAATTGCAAATGAAGCCCGGGATTTGAATTTCCCGGGCTTCATTTGCATAAGCGGGGCGCCGCCATTTTTAAATCCCCGCTCGTTCGAACCCCGTGCAGCGCGGCTACACGCGGCACGAACTAGGTAGTTCGAACTAGGCTTCCTAGTTCGAACTACCGTTACTCCTCATTCCACGAGGAGTAATGGTAGTTCGAACTAGGAAGCCTAGTTCGAACTACCTAGTTCGTGCCGCGTGTAGCCGCGCGGCACGGGGTTCGAACGAGCGGGGATTTAAAAATGGCGGCGCCCCGCTTATGCAAATGAAGCCCGGGAAATTCAAATCCCGGGCTTCATTTGCAATTGCGGTATGCCTACATTACCCCCTAGTTCAAACTAGCGGGGTAGTGTAGACATACCCTATGTTACTGTGATGAGGCGCCTGAGCCCCGCACTCCAGCCAGGCTCACTCCAAGGATGGGGTGGGCGGGGGAGGGGGTTTCCCCGGCCATGGCGTGATGTGTTTGCCTGCAGGCAGAAGTATGTCCTGATGCCTCCTGGCGTGAGGCAGTAAGGGGTGGGGAGCGCGACATCAGGACGTCCCTGAAACCGAGCATGGGGCCGCTGCCAGTGACCGTGGGGAATTTAAAAGCCCGGCCCCTGGCATGAGAGGAGGGGAAGAAGGCAGAAGGAGGATCGAGCCATGGGGAAGGGCAGTGAGTTGGCGGGAGCAGATGCAGCCTGCCCGGATAAAGGGAGGCCAGGCAAAGGACTCAGACACACCCCGAACAGGGCAGGAGGGGAGACAAGGCAGCGGAAGAGGACTACGGGATAGGGGTAGTAAGCAGCCCAGAGTGGGGCTTAGCAGGGAAAGCCCATGGGCTGGCGTGTTTTGGGCGGCGTTCCCCCGCCAGCCAGTCGAGGAATGTCCCCCTGCCCTTAAGGGCCCTGGGCAGGAACCTGGTGGAGTGGGTGGGCCCAGGTCACCCCCTTCCCACCCCTTGCTTGCTACAACTTCAGTCAAACCCTGTGAGGAGCTCAGCAAGTAAAAAGGGTTCCGTCTAGTAATGGGGCGCTGCTCTGGGACTCGGGAGATCCCCAGGAGGGAAGTGGACTGGGGAGTCACAAGGTGGGGCAGGAGCCCCCTTGTGGTCTTGTGACTGTGAGGATCTTGAAAAAGACCGTGGGGATGGCCACCGAGTGGGGTCACCGGAGAGAGACGCTTAGACTTTATATACAAGTACTGTGTTGGGGGCGGTGGGATCACTAAATAAAGGAAGGCAGGCCTCCGGCGCCTCTTGCCTGGGGTCTGTCTCATGACAGTTACCCACACAGATTTTTCTCTCATTCACACGCACTAGGGACACCCATCCTTACCCAATTCTTAGGGCTCAAGATGCAACCCTGTTAATTTAAACACTCACCCTTATCCTAGGGCTCGGGGCATAACTTCCTGCGGGTCTGCAGGCTCTTCTACCACTGAAAGAGCCTTACACAGTAATACCCTTACTCTCTATTTATTGACAATTACCAAGCAAGCAGAATACACATGCTAAGCACACAGAGTCATGATCACCAGTCCTGATAAAGGCAGACGGACTTTCCCTGTTGGCCAGGCAAGGTTAGCTTCTCTAGATCTTGGTTGCTGCACATCACAGTCATGCAGAGGCGTTCTGGCAGCTCTGGTATCTTGGAGATCCTTCTTTCTTTCTTTCTTCTTCTTTCAGTTTCTTTCCTCTTTTTTCCTTTCCTCCCTCTTTTTCCTTTCTTGTTGGTCTCCTTCTTGGACCCCAGTTTATATAGTGAAACTTGATTCCTACGTGACTCTCCCTTAACCAATTATTTTAGCATAATTTTACTAACCAGTCATAACATACGGTCACAGAATTACCTAACCAGTCATACCCCACCACCTTAGTTGATTGACACCTAGCAAAATTATATAGCAGACGGAAACAATTAAAAACCAGATAGAAATCTAAGAGTATTTCTACACTACAAAGTTAATTCGAACTAACAGCCATTAGTTTGAATTAACTTTAATAGGCGCTACACAGGCAAACCGCTAGTTTGAACTTAATTCAAACTAGCGGAGCACTTAATTCAAACTAGGTAAACCTCATTCTACGAGGACTATCACCTAGTTTGAATTAAGTAGTTCGAATTAGTGCTGTAGTGTAGACATACCCATCCAGACCAACAATAGGAAAGTGAGGATCATAATCAAAGAATGAGGATTCCACAACCTCAGCTATTGATAGTTTCTTGCCAGGTGAAATGCTGCCATGTGAATAGGACAAAGAGCAGATCCAGGCTGAGACCTGAGGTCCCTGTGGGAAGAGTGGCGACTGGAATTCCCCCCACAATCTGAATTGTTGCCACTGCCTGACAGGGCCCCCTGTGGCCCCAGGCCTGCTCTGTGGCCTTGGCCTCCACATGAAGTGATGGTAGCAAGGGGGTGCCCTTCCCACCCAAGGAGGCCAGGTCGGTGTCCTAGGGCCCAGGAGGAGTGGCATAGAGGCTCCACTCCACCCAGGAATTGGCAGGTGGCTCGTGCTGCTGCGACATTGTTATCCCCTTAATTGTCCTGTTATCCCCTTAATTGTCCCCTCTCTTGTCAGGTCTGAGATTGGGGAAAACCCTTTCTGCCCAAGGGACAGTGAACAGGTTACCGAGGCAGGCTAGGGAATACCTGTGCAGGTGAGACAAACACCTGACAGCTGGCCTAGGTTCAGTGACTCCTGCCTCAGTGCAGAGCCGGACTGGGTAACCTCTAGAGCTCTGACTTTGCTATGAGCCTGCTAATAGCTGAGAGCTCGCTGGGGTCTAAATCCCGTCAATCTGGGCCCCACTGACTGTGCAGAGCACGTGCCTTCCAATGCAGTCGTCAGGCAGCCCTACGTCAGGGCCTCACAGGAAGCAAAGTTACTGGGTGTCTGTCCTTGTTCTTGAGTCCAGGCAGCCTCCAGCAGTGGGGCAGGAAAGGCCCTGGACAGCTATAAAATCCTTTGGTACAATGAACCTAACAGGCTCCCCATTGTAGTCAGAGATGAGGAGAACAGCCTGTAATCAGGGAAAGAGCTGACCTGCCCCAGGGGGCTACCAGGGGATGGGACTGTTCCTTAGTTTGGGATTTGTAGAACCTGAACCAACCTGCGAAGAAAATGAGCAGCCCCCAAAGTGTCATTCCCCAGAGTTAGGGTAGCCCAGCGATTCCTGTTGCTCTTCCAGAATGTGGAGAGCGGCTAAACTTCAACCTCTGAAATCCATGAGATCTGCACAAGCAAACCTTAACTCTGTCCCTGCAGCTACCCCTGGGGTACACGGATAGAGAACAAGAGCAGCTCCAGGCTATAGCCACTTGGGGGAAGAAATGCTGTAGTGTGCTACTACCGGCGACATTTCCCAGGGCAACAGACAGCACTTCTCTGTACCTCATTTATTTGTTCTTCTCTACTGGCGAGAGGTGGGTGACAGGCTGGCTGCAAGAGTTGCCCTCAGTTTATTCCCCAGCAACCACAGAGCCCTTTGCTATTTCCAGCCAGGTTTGTGCTTGTGTGGTTCAGCCAGAGTGATTTATGTCACTTCTTAGCAAGGGGGCAGCAATAGCCTCTGGCACGCTCTGCTTTCTTGAACAAAGCAGGTTGTGCTCCTCTAGGCCTGCCTGCATCAAGGCAGTTTTCATCAACAGTTGCTGTTTCCTGCTGTTCCTTCCTCATCTTTGCCTGGTATCTGTGTCTGGTCCAAATGAC
Source organism: Pelodiscus sinensis (assembly GCF_052426305.1). Lineage (NCBI taxonomy): Eukaryota > Metazoa > Chordata > Testudines > Trionychidae > Pelodiscus > Pelodiscus sinensis. Next base: position 12,673,905 of record NC_143073.1, on the reverse strand, counting down.
AAATACTGGAAAAGGCAAGAAAAACACAGAAAGATTATGTCCAAGACCGCTGCCATCACAACAATGAAACTGGCAAAGGTGTTTTAATATCAGAACCCTTACAAGGAAGGGAAACAGAAATTTTAGGCTACATTGGCTAAGTCTGTAATCATAAAAATTAAATATTTCTGATGGGAAAAAAAGTTCTTAAAAATTCAGCCACTGAAATTTCATATTATAAACTAAAGGATTTTTGCATGTGTTAAAATTTTCAAGATGTGGTTTGAAAGATGGTAAAAAAAGTGAAATAATCAGTACTTCAAAGAAAATATGTTAAAAAAAAGTTTAAAAGACTCCAGTTTCAGGACACATTGTAGCGGCCAGAGAAATCCTATGCAGATGGAACAATACAAATCCAGAAGATAAATTCACATAAGAATGCACATTTCTCCCTCCATAAATAAAACTTGTAAATTAAGAATGTTTACAATTTAATTAAAAATTAGGAGTCCTGTGGCACCTTAAATATACCAACAGATTTATTTGGGCATAAGCTTTCATGAGCAAAGACCCCAGGAATGCATCTGGCAAAGTGGGTTTTTGCCCATGAAAACTTACGCCCAAATAAATCTGTTGGCCCTGGTCTACACTAGGACTTTATTTTGAAATACTCTCCCCCCAGGTTGAATTTATAAGTGGAGCATCCACACTACAGTAAACTTCCGATAATCCGGCACCTTTGGGACCCAGGGGGTGCCGGATTATCAGATATGCCGGACTATCGGAAGGGGGGGACTATGAAGGCCACCCCAGACCCCTCATAGCCCCCCCTTCCAATAGTCCGGCTCTGCCCCAGGCATCCCTGATTCAGCCGCTGCTGAAACTGACCAGCAGCAGCTGAATCGGAGACGCCTGGGGCAGAGCAGCTGGAGTGCTGCCGGGTTGGTCGGGGTAACGCCGACCCTTGGCGCGGTGAGACCAACCAGGCAGCACCCCAGCTGCTCTTGGGGACGCCTGGGGCAGAGCAGCTGGGGTGCTGCTGGGTTGGTCCCGCAGCGCCACTCCTTGGCGCTACTGGATCAACCCGGCAGCACCCTAGATGCTCTGCCTCAGGCATCCCCAAGTCAAACATTGCTGATACTGATCAGCAGCTGACTCCAGGACGCCCGAAGCAGAGCTGCTCTGCCCCGGGCTTCCCGGAGTCAGCCGCTGATCAGTTTCAGCAGCGGCTGAATCAGGACGCCTGGGGTAGAGCAGCTGGGGTGCTGCCGGGTTGATCCAGTAGCGCCGAGGAGCAGCGGTGCGGGACCAACCCAGCAGCACCCCAGCTGCTCTGCCCCAGGCGTCCCCAAGTCAGCCACTGCTGAAATTGACCAAGAGCTGACTCCAGGAAGCCTGAGGCAGAGCAGCTCTGCCTCCGGCTTCCTGGAATCAGCCGCTGGTCAATTTCAGCAGTGGCTGAATCAGGACGCCTGAGGTGCTGCCGGGTTGGTCCCGCAGCCCCCAGGGGCAGCGCTAGGGGACCTACCCGGCAGCGCCCCAGCTGCTGTGCCTCCGGCTTCCCCGATTCAGCTGATGGTCAGTTTTAACAGCGGCTGAATAGGGGAAGATGGGGGCAGAGCAGCTCCAATGGTCCTGCTGCGGAGCACTTCCGGGTTCCTGATGGTGCCGGACCATCAGGAGTGCCGGACCATCAGATGCCGGATCAATGGAGTTTTACTGTACCAAGCCCATTATTTCGAAATTTATACTCCTGCTTTTGATCAGGAGTAACACTAATTCCAAAATAGTTATTTTGAAATAGCAGTAGTGTGGATGCTCCGGTGCCACTATTTCGAAATAACTACTCCCCAGAGTAATTTGAACTAATTACTCCCAGTGCTTCCTGGGGCTCTAAGTTGAGGTAGCGTGTCCACATGAACACAGCCTGCCTCGGACTAATTTCGAAGTTTCTCTGTAATGTGGACATGCTTGTTCAATTTTGTTAAATGGGGAGTTTATTAAGTCGAATTTACTAATTTCAAAATAGTTTCCTAGTGTAGATATGGCCTTGGTCTTTAAGGTGCCACAGGACTCCTTGTTGCTTTTGCAGATACAGACTCACACGACTACCCCCCGAGACTTGTAAATTCATTGTTCTTTCGTTACAAAAAATGACCCTTTACTGAGCTGGGGATTCATTCAGTTGTAGAGATGATGAACATTTACTTTGCACCACAAGGTTATAAATGCATTCTTTTTTTCATGTGGAAAATTTTGACTTTTCCAAGATCTGAGAAATTTCAATTGTCATAGGAAATTCAGTGTCAAAATAAGGGTCATACTTTCGGCAATGGGATAATTAACCAGCAGAACAATCTAGCGAGGGGTATGGAGGAGGCTTCATCACTTGGAATCAAATCAACATGGGACATCTTGCTAACATGATTCTTGCTATATCAGCTGGTGGTTCTGGTCTGGAGGCGAACTGGGCTGAGGTGCTCCAGTCTGTGCCGTGAGGGAGCTCAGAGAGTTAAGGAAAGGCTCAGATTCCTCCCAGTCCTGTCTTGTACACAGTGCTCCCCTCTCTGGGGCTGGGGTTACTACTACCCTATTCCCTGTCTCTCCAGCCACTTCCCGCCTGTTGCCCTAAGAAAGGGCCAGTGAATACGAGGTTTCTAGCACACAGGGCCTCTCCCTGCTGCACAGTCTTCGTTAAGTCTGGCACTTCCTCCTAGCTTTGGAGCGCTTGACTTTGCAACCTTAAAAATGTTCTTTTGTGGTAGTTTCTGCAGCAATATCGAGGCCTACAGCAGAATTTGAACTCGGCTCCTGCGGACTCTCATTGTACCATTGATTGCTTGAGGAGCTTCTCTTACTCAGATCCTTTGGGAGAAAAGCTGTGGGAGGATGGTTACATATCTTACAGGTAGAGGCACATGAGGGATTTGTGTGACCCTGAATCTGAGCAAATGGGACCCCCCCACTCACCCCTTCTACTTGCAGTCTGTCCCCTCCCAGTATGGTTGCCAGATACTTTCACAAAAAATCCCGAACATGACAGGAAAAAAAATTGCTTGAGCAAACCCTCCCCGCAAAAAACGGGGAGCCAAAGTTGCTGAGCAAAAAAAAAAAAAAGTGTTGCTATGACTTTAAATATCCCCGCTGGGCTTCCGTCCAAGAGAAACACAAAATACCGGACATTTTACATTTTCTGGTTTTTTTAATGGGTGGGAGCCAGAAATAGTGGACTGTCTGGGCGAAAACCGGACACTTGGCAACCCTACCTCCCAGTGTTCCTGCTGGGGAGTGAGGTTGGGGTGCAGGGACTTCCCCTGCCTGCCCAGTGCTGGGGAGTGGGGTGGAGGGGATTGTTTTGCCCTGTTCACCCACTCTCCAGCATGAGAGCTGGGTAGGCAAAGCCAGACAGAGCCTTGCACCCTGACCCTGCTCCCTGGCTAATCTACCACTGCACAAAGGGCTCCTTTTAAAATAAGTTGTCATTCAAACCCTAATTCAGAGGCTATTAATTCCCAGGCTCTCCACTCAGTACTAGAGAGGAAGTGCTGTACGTACCGGCATTAGACCCTGCTTTCCCCCTTGTGATATAGTGCTGGTACGTTGCTGGTTGATATGCTTGGACTGTGGGTGACCCCTACTGGCCTGCGTCTGTAAGCACTGCCCAGTGGGGGGGTCGCCAGAGGAACCTCAGATCACATAGACAGTGACCCAACCAGTTCTCATCGGCGAGGGAAGGAGTTTGGACAAAGGACGGGAGTGGTTTGCAGAAGAGTCAGTTTGGCTGGGGCAAACTTGGAGAGAAGAGGCTAAGCGGAGTGCTGGGAGTCCAGGAGCCTTGGCACCCCTGCCCCAAGGGGTCTGTGGCTGCCTGGCCCTGACTCCTTATACCCACATCTCTCCCATGCTGGACTGTATCCTGGAGAAGCAATAAACCCTCTCTATGCTACTGGCTGGTGGAGTCTCATCTTGCTGCTACGGGGGTGCAGGATCGGAGGGGGATGGACGGTGGTCCTTGATGTGCCGTCGCAACCCTCCATAACAAAGAGTCTGAATCCCTCCTTCAAGAGTGACGCACACCCAATTGGAGTCCAGCAAAGGCTCTCGCTCTCCAGCTGTTGCCTCTCTTCCCCTCCTGCCTGGGTCTTTCCAGGCTGCCCAGCTCCCAGCTATGCTGTCTCTTCCGCAGCACAGCCAGACTGCCAGAGCAGGCCTGCCTCCCCTTTCCCCATGGAGAACAGAAAACGGGGCAGCAGCCACATGTCTTCGGGTATAAAGAATTACAGAGGAAATGCATAAAAAGCAACAAAGGAACCTCTCTCCCTTCATGCTGCTACGCTTACCAGAGAGCACCTGGGGCCACGTAGGAGGGGAAGGGGTTAATGCAGGCCAGATGCTCGAATTCACCTAGTAGCTTGACGACTGATTGGAAAGGCCTGGTTAGAGGAACAGACTTACCTTTGCAGGGACAGGCAGGCCATGGGTGGCGGGTGAAGGCCTAGCTTGCAAGTTCGAATGCCTACATTAGCCTCCCTAATTTGAACTAGGAGGCTAGTGTAGACATACCCTTAGGTAGAAAGAAGCCCAGGGACACAGCCACAAGGGATGGTATAGAGATGGTGGCTGTGAGTTATGGAGTCCCCGAGCTGGACCCGTGTGGTGAAGTGGGCCTGGTTCCCCAGCCACTGGGCAGTGGGGTGTTGGGGATGCCAGCCAGCCAGTAGGGAAAGACTGTGAATTCCCCAGAAGGGGCAGCCTTCAGCGACCTAGCTGGAGGTCCAAGCCACAAAGAGGAGACTGCAGGTCCAGGAGTGAGCGGGGCCACAAAGCAAGACAGGATGGGGGATGACACAACTGGAGCATCCCTGGCAGGGTTAATTCCCAGGATGGCCATTGGGAGCTGCCACTAGCAACGAGAGGACCCCATGTTGCTAACCCAGGGGTTCTCCTGTGGTCATAAAGGTTAGAACAGGCACCCCATGAATTGGTATGGCCCTTCCTTATCCTGAGACAGTCTTTGCAATGACCATGAATAAGTGATCGTCGGCCAGACACTGGGTCTCAGCCTAAGCTGCAGCTTCAGGAGGATAGATTTGTAGGTGGATTGTTCGTATTTCTCTGCTTCCAAGTATTTCCTAGGAAACCAACTCATCCGACAGTTCATTCTTGTCTTTGCCCATCATTCCATAAATCCATTAAAGCTCAGAACACGTCCTGAGGCTTTTGTTGCTCACATCTCCTAGACAAGTCACAAACCAGCCCCCGTGATGACACATACACATTTGCATTTTCCATGCAGAGGGCTCCTACAAAGCTTCGACTTCACGCAGTAAGGTTTGTCCGGGTTACGGCAGGAATTTGCTGTCTGGTTCACACTGGCTACCCAGGTGGTAGTTAAGAGGTACTGGGAAGAGGAGATGTGAAAGCAGCCATAGGGTATGTCTACACTACCCTCCTAGTTTGAACTAGGAGGGTAATGTATGCATACCGCACTTGCTAATGAAGCCCGGGATTTGAATTTCCCGGGCTTCATTAGCATAAGCGGGGAGCCGCCATTTTTAAATCCCCGCTGCTTCGAACCCCGTGTAGCGCGGCTACACGGGGCTCGAACTAGGTAGTTCGGACTAGGGTGCCTATTCCGAACTACCGGTACTCCTCGTTTCCCAACCCCCTGCCCTGACAGCAGCACCTCACCCCCACACAACGACCCAGGCAATGCCAGGTTAATCCTCTGGTATTTAATAATGGGCTCATCCACGTAGCCAAGAAACACCATCCAATGGCTGGAAGCTGACGCCAGACAAATTAAGGCTGAACATAAGGTGGAAATGTCTAACAGGGAGAATCATTAACCAAGGCATCGATTTCCCAAGGGCTGGTGGCCATTTTCAGATAATGATTGGGGTGTTTCTCTCACAGCTCTGCTCTAGAAATTCTCTCGGGGGTGGGGGGTGTCTGTGTTATCCAGGGACTCAGACGAGAAGATCACTGTGGTCCCTTCTGGCTGAATCTCTGAATGCTGCCATAGCTGAGCCACTGAAAGCCACCTCCAATGTTCCCTCTAATCTTTTCCAGCCATGTGCGGATTTTTTCCATCTATGTATGGAATAAAATTGTACATGTGTTGACGCATGTGCGAATGTGCACCACCAGCAGAAACAAAACCTAACAGTGGGCGCTCTGCTAATCAGCATTGGAATACCTCCTGAGCGCCCACACAAATGCACAGCTTACAGGGAACTGAGAACACCTCCATTGGCCTGGGCACCTTAGCAGAGCCTGAGCCAAAGCTAAGCCACGAGGACTGAGGAGTTTCCCTGCAGACCGTGGCACTGTCAGTCCGGCCGATGGTGGGGGGGGATGACAAATGGGGCAATTGCACAGGGGCCCAGCAATTCAAAGGGGCTCTGAGCTCCCAGCTGCCACTGCTGCTACTTTGGCCGCGGTGGCAGCCAGAGGCCTGGGCTCCACCCCGTTTGAACTGCCGTGAGAGTACCACTCTGCCACTCTGTGTGACTTTGTGGCCTGGGGAGAGGGCCCAGAGCCGTGATCCAGGCAGTGCTGCAGGCTGACTGCCCTAGGCCTCTCCGTCCTTGGCCCTGCCACTTCTGGGGGTGCAGAGAAAGGCCCCATTCCCACTTTATCTGCATGTGAAAGCCTAGCAGCCGACAGCGCCAGGGAAGAGATCTCACAGACAGAAGCATGGGGGCACCGGGCTGGCTGGAGAGACAGACTTGGTAATGGAAAGTGAGGAAACTGCCTGCTATTGTTTGTTCCTGCTGAGTAAATAAACAGGATTCCCAGACTTGTGGAATCAATTTCTCCTCCGTGCCTGGCAAAGCCCCAAACATTGGTTGCTCACTAGACTGCAGAGTTTTTCTGGGATACTGGAGATATCCTGGAAAAACTCTGTCGCGCCCAAAGAATGCGTCTGCTCTTCCGACATTTTTTTTCAGCATCCCAGTAAACCTTGTTTTACAAGGAAGAAGGGATGTTCTGGAAAAGGGTTTTTTCCCAACATTTGGCCCAGTGTAGACGGGCCAAATGTTGGAAAAGCCTCTTCCGAAGCAGAAAAAGATACACAAATCGCTATATCTGTGTAGTCTAGAGACAGCCTCAGGTCTAAAGGGATAACAATCTATCCACGAACCTTAGAAAACTGGAAGCAACCACTCAGCTGGCTTTGGAGAGGAGTCTGCACAAGTGTTGTTTACTTTTGTGGCGGCAGAGAGTTTTGTGACTTCAGTAAAATTATGTCAGAGACCAGACACAAGGGTTTCGAGAGCAAAGGGGAAGGTGAGGACGTGGTTTGGAAGGAATTGGCAATGCAAGCAGAACAGATACAGTCTCAGAACACAGGAGGGTTTTTTTCACTCAATGCATTGGGGATTTAATCCAGCTGTGACAGGCACCAGCCTGTTGGGGACTGTGGTCCTAGGTCATTTTGCTGACATTTGCTAAAGGGAATGGGTGCTCAGAGGGAGGAAGGGACTCAAACCTCTCCCCCTCTTCCTGTTGGCTAATAGCTCTCAGTGTTCTCTGCTTTATTTGCTATTTCAATTTATTCGCCAACTAGTTCTCAGTGGAAGTGCAGGCATGAGGGTAATTTGATTAGACACACAGACCTCAGGGTTTGATCTTGTTTCCTGCTTGGGTCAGTGTAACCCCAGAAAAGCTCACTTCTGTGAATTCAGAATTTGCTTTCCCCAAATATATTCTATTGGTTGCTTAAAAATTCCCTTTCTGCTCCCTCCCAGGTGGGCCGAGCTGTCACTCGGCTGTGCACAGGAAGCAAAGCAGCACCAGTGAATTCTGCGAGGGATTCCTGGGCTCTGCTGAATCATTCACCCAGTTCTAAGCAGTGAATCTTTCCTCTCCCAGACCTGACCTGGAAACAGGCTGGTTTCACTGGGCAGAAATGCCTCTCTGCAGCTCGGGCACTCAATGCCCCTTCGAACCTGCCCTCCGCCCTCCGTTCAGAGAGTGGATCTGAAAACGGCAGAGTTAGGAGAACCTCATGGCCAGGGGACCTGTTAGTTGAGACATGAGCAAACAAATGGGGGAAGCGGGACAGTTTGTCCCTGCCTGAGCTGGGCACAGTCTCTCTGCCCGGAACTCAGGTTCTGGGAAAGCAGCAACTCTCTCTGCCTCTGGGTCACAGCCCCAGTCACAGGTGTGTGGGTCTGTCAGGTGGTATCAATAATAGGCCGGCCCTATCTCAGTGTAGCTGCTGGCCAGCAGTCTCCTTGGTTTAAAGGGGCAGACAGCGAACGGCTGAGGACTGGACTTGATGACCTCTCGTGGTCCCTTCCAGTTCTAGGATAATTATTACAGCTCAGAATCCAGAGCCTGTGACATCACACTCATTCCTATGGCAACAAGCTGATGTCATAAAGAGAGGGTTGGGCTTATAGCAGGTTCAGGCGGAGGGAGAGGCCTGGGACAGAAAAAGCCGTTCATTAAAGGCAATGTGGGACGAGAGAGGCAGCGAATGGTCCTGGCAGTATCACAAGTCCTGGTCTTTATTTGCTCCAGCACGTGAATGGCTAATGCCAGCGTCACTTAGCCCAGCCAGCTGATTCAGATCGGGGGTAACAGGTGAGCAGAGAGAGAGCCAATGAAATGCGATGCCTGTGAATTGTGGCTGTCCTGCTACGGGGTGTTCTCAGTGGCTCTGCACAGCAGCTGGCTTCCTACAGGGCACCTCAGAGGGCTGAGTGGCTGCAGTTAAACCCCAGTTCTCAGTGGGCCGCGGGGTTGGGAGCCATGCTGAACCTACCCAGCTCTGAGCTTTGGAAGGGTGTCACATCAGGACCCCTAACAGGCTTCGTTTATGCAGCGTTGGGGTTCAGAACAGGTCCTGAGGGAGGTTCTAAGCCCCACCTCTCTCTGGGACTGCAGCTGGGTGATGTAAGCCCTTCACCCCTCCACCATCTTGATGAGGGGTTGTGACCTGGCTCACAAAACCACCCAAATTGGGGGTGGCCAGGAAAGTAAACTGGGCCCCCTCCTTAGCAAAACTGGTGTTCAAATCCCTTCTCCAGCTCCTCCTCCTCCCTCCCAGAGCTGGAACACAGCAAACAGCTGATGCATGGTGTTCCAGCTCTGGGAGAGAGGGGGAGGAATGGAGGCAGAGGGTGAATCAGGTGCTTCATGCACTCTGGGAGTGCTGGGAGGAGCAAGTAAATGCAGGGCTCCCATGCTCCGGCGCCCAAGTGTCACGTGGGGGAGGAGGGCAGGCAGGGGGGCTATGGGGCCACAGGAGGAGCTCCAGTGGGCCACGGGCTGCTGCAGTGAAGTGAAGGAGAGTCAGTCATGTGGCCCACCCGCTCTCTGTCTGGGAGGAGTAACGGTAGTTCGAACTAGGAAGCCTAGTTCGAACTACCTAGTTCGTGCCGCGTGTAGCCGCGCGGCACGGGGTTCGAACCAGCCGGGATTTAAAAATGGCGGCGCCCCGCTTATGCAAATGAAGCCCGGGAAATTCAAATCCCGGGCTTCATTTGCAAGTGCAGTATGCCTACATTACCCCGCTAGTTCGAACTAGCGGGGTAGTGTAGACATACCCAAAGAGAGAGACAGAGAGAGAGGCAGGAGGCAGAGGAGAGCTGGTGGGGGGGGGGTGAAAGGCAGGAGGAGGAGGAGAGAGAGACAAACATGGAGCGAGAGACCGGAGGCTCAGGAGAGAAGACTGACGTGGAGGAGAGACCTGAAAATCCCGTCTTATGACGGGCTAATTGGCTAGTGAATACATAGATTAAGCCAAGACTACATAACACACAGGCCCCATTTAAGTCAGTCCTGCTGATATTAATAAAATGCAATATTGACCCCATTTCAACCCATAGGACAGCACTTTTAATGAGCAATGACAGTCCAATAATGTAACTACTAAAATGCATATCAACAGAAGACCATTATATTGACTACTTTTTTGTTTTAGCTATCATCTACTGGCCACAAACAAACGGGCTGTGGGCCGCATGTTGAGTAACCCTTCTCTAACTGATCTCTCTCTTGCCACAGGGCTCAAATTGGTTTTGATTTGAGCTGTGTTTCCAGACCCACCTGGGAGCAATGCCAACAAGTGTTGTATCTTGTCTGGACACTTTGACTCTTGTGTGTCTGAATCAACACACACCCTACCTCATGGTGTGAATTTTCTAGCACGGTTGCCACGGGACTACGTAGGCTAAGGTCCCTGACCTGAGTTTCACTTTTTAGTTTTGTACAGGACCCAGAGCCATCCCACCCGGCTCTCAGGCACCCAGCAGCTCCCCTCTCCCACAGCTGCAAATATTTGCTTTCAGCAGCGCTTATGTGACTAACCTGCACAGGCCATGCCGTGTTCTTTGCCCTGAAATGGGATTGGTCAGTAAGTCGGTCTGTCGGTCTGTCTGCTCCCAGACATTCCAGGGTGCTATAAACACAAAGCCAGAGTCAGGTCCGTATCCTAGAACGAGCAGCCCGCTGCAGTCCCTGAGCTCAGCCACCCTGCGCCAGCAGCTGCTCCTCACCCTGGGTCCCTTAATGCACTTAAGGGCCTTATGGCTGGAGCCTTGGCTGGTCCATGAGCGGATTGAGTTGTGCTGCATGAGCAGGGTCTTGGCGCCCTGGCCCAGTCATAGTGGTGTAGGATCTGGCTCAGAATGAGCCCCCCTGGGCTAGGGTCCCAGAGCCATTGCGCCAAAGGCTCCTGGAACATGTATTGGCCTTGCACATGTGCTCACCGTGGGAGGACGTGTTGGGGACGGGAGGTGGGTGAGAGTTTTCATGGTATGGGGGGCAGGGGCTCATGGGGCCTTCAAACATATAGTTGGGGGAGGTTGGAGGAAGAAACCTGCCCTCCACTCCTCCAATGAGGACACATGCAGAGGGGACTGGGAGAGACAGCTAAGCCTGGAGAAGGGGTTCTTCCAGCAGTGGCATGCAGTGTGGGGAGGCAGGTATTGCCATGTCTGATGGCGTGCAGTGTGGGGAGGCAGGCACTGCCATGTCTGATGGCGTGCAGTGCGGGGAGGCAGGTATTGCCATGTCTGATGGCGTGCAGTGCGGGGAGGCAGGTATTGCCATGTCTGATGGCGTGCAGTGCGGGGAGGCAGGTATTGCCATGTCTGATGCCGTGCAGTGCGGGGAGGCAGGTATTGCCATGTCTGATGGCGTGCAGTGCGGGGAGGCAGGTATTGCCATGTCTGATGGCGTGCAGTGCGGGGAGGCAGGTATTGCCATGTCTGATGGCGTGCAGTGCGGGGAGGCAGGTATTGCCATGTCTGATGGCGTGCAGTGCGGGGAGGCAGGTATTGCCATGTCTGATGGCGTGCAGTGCGGGGAGGCAGGTATTGCCATGTCTGATGGCGTGCAGTGCGGGGAGGCAGGTATTGCCATGTCTGATGGCGTGCAGTGCGGGGAGGCAGGTATTGCCATGTCTGATGGCGTGCAGTGCGGGGAGGCAGGTATTGCCATGTCTGATGGCGTGCAGTGCGGGGAGGCAGGTATTGCCATGTCTGATGGCGTGCAGTGCGGGGAGGCAGGTATTGCCATGTCTGATGGCGTGCAGTGCGGGGAGGCAGGTATTGCCATGTCTGATGGCGTGCAGTGCGGGGAGGCAGGTATTGCCATGTCTGATGGCGTGCAGTGCGGGGAGGCAGGTATTGCCATGTCTGATGGCGTGCAGTGCGGGGAGGCAGGTATTGCCATGTCTGATGGCGTGCAGTGCGGGGAGGCAGGTATTGCCATGTCTGATGGCATGCAGTGCGGGGAGGCAGGTATTTCCATGTCTGATGGCGTGCAGTGCGGGGAGGCAGGTATTGCCATGTCTGATGGCGTGCAGTGCGGGGAGGCAGGTATTGCCATGTCTGATGGCGTGCAGTGCGGGGAGGCAGGTATTGCCATGTCTGATGGCGTGCAGTGCGGGGAGGCAGGTATTGCCATGTCTGATGGCGTGCAGTGCGGGGAGGCAGGTATTGCCATGTCTGATGGCGTGCAGTGTGGGGAGGCAGGTATTGCCATGTCTGATGGCGTGCAGTGTGGGGAGGCAGGTATTGCCATGTCTGATGGCATGCAGTGTGGGGAGGCAGGTATTGCCATGTTTAACAGTGCAGTGCTGGGAAGTGGTGTGATGGAAAACTCCCTTGTATTCACAGCTTACACACTATTGTACTAATCTTTACACAAACTATGCCTCTTGAGGTGCCATTTGAAATCTCAGAATTTGCTATGCAGCAAATTTGCTGATAAAATGTGTGTGGCAACATTGTGAGTGAAGTTGTAAGAGTCTCCTGTTTAGTGTTACATGTTCCAAACCCCACGGCCCTGCCCCAACAGGCCTGTCCTACACAAAGAAATTAGTGTTGGCCTTCAAGTGCATTTCAGCAGGAAACAAAGTCATCAAGGAAGAAGGGAAACAAACAGGTGAGGAAAAGTCAGCAGGGAACACCCTGCCACATAGATCCTTCCTCTCCTAGTGCCCAGCTCGAAATGTTTTAAAAGTTTCAGAAAAGGGCAACAAAAATTATTAAGGATTTGTAATGGGTGCCATATGAAGAGAGGTTAAAAAGACTGGGGCTTTTCGGCTTAGAAATGAGAAGACTAAGGAGGTATATGATAGAGGTCTGTAAAATCATGACAGATGTGGAGAAATTGAATAAGAAAAAGTTATTTACTTGTTCCCATAACATAAGAACTAGGAGTCACCACATGAAATTAATAGGTAGCAGGTTTAAAACAAACAAAAATATTTTTTTCTTCACACAGCAAACAGTCAACCTGTGGAACTCCTTGCCAGAGGATGTTGGAAAAACCAGGATGTAAATAGAGTTAAAAAAAGAGCTAGATAAATTCATGGAGGTTAGGTCCATCAGTATTTATTAGCGAGAGTAGGAATCCTCTGTTTGTCAGAGGATGGAAATGGGTGACAGGGGAGGGATCACTTGATGATTAACTGTTCTGTTCACTCCCTCTGGGGCAACTGGCATTGGTCACTGTTGGAAGACAGGATAGAGGAGGCCCCCAACTTGCAACGCGATTGGTTCTGGGGGAAGCGTCGCAAGTCGGGGATGTCATAACTTGAACCTGCTTTTATGATAGGCACCATGCACTGTCGTAAATGTGGGCCGAGGACATAAGTCCAGGGTTTCCGGCCCCTTCTGCTCTTACAAAAATTGTTGTAAGTGCAAGGGGTCAGAACGTGGGTGGTTGCAGTTCGGGGGCCTCCTGTATTGGGCTAGATGGACCTTTGGTCTGATCGAGTATGGCCATTCTTAAGTTCTTATGTTCTAAAAGAGAGGGACTGAAATTATAACAAGGAGGGACAAACACCCTAAGAGACATCCCCTCCCCTGGCAGCTTATCATTTTCACTGTACCTGGAATAACAAAGAAAGCATCAGTTGGACTCTGGGGGTATGTCTAGACTACAGGGTTTTGTCAACAGAAATTTTGTCAACAGATACTGTCGACAAAGCTTCTGTCGACAGAGCGTCTAGACTACATCCAGTTCTGTCGACAAAGCAAGCCACTTTGTCGACATAACAGTGTGGACACAAAGAACAGTGTAGATGCAATAATGCCTTCTATTGACAGAACTCTATCGACAAAAGGCGTTATTCCTCGTAGAATGAGGTTTACATAGGTCGACAAAACTGCTGAGTTTTGTCGACGTTATGTTGACATAATTCAAAGGCAGTGTGGACGCAGGTATAGTTTTGTCGACAAAAGTCCACTTTTGTCGACAAAGCCCTGTAGTCTAGACACACCCTGGGGGAAGGGTCCTGAGAGATTCGGTCAGTAATGCTGCTGAAAACATGTGGGCTATGTCTACACTGACGGGACGTTGCGCCAGAAGTATACAAATGAGGGTAAGCGTGGAATATCACCAAGCCTCATTTGCATACCTAATGAGCCGTCATTTTTGCAGAAGAGGCTCTTGCGCCAGAAGGAGCTGTCTACACTGCCCCTTCTTGCCCAAGAAAAACCCTCTTGCGCAATGCCGCTACACTGATTATTTTCAGGAATAATGGCATTGCGCAAAAGGGTTTTTCTTGCACAAGAAGGGGCAGTGTAGATGCTCCTTCTGGCGCAAGAGCCTCTTCCACAAAAATGGCAGCTCATTAGGTATGCAAATGAGGCTCGGTGATATTCCACGCTTAGCCTCATTTGCATACTTCTGGCGCAAGATCGTGCCAGTGTAGACATAGCTGTGGTGAGAAACTTTGCTTGAATCCGAAATAGTTAAGTTAGGTATGAGTAGAATCATAGACCTGTAGGGTTAGAAAAGGGACTACAGAGGTCATCCAGTCTAACCCCCTGCCAAGAGTTAGGCTTTGTTGTGTCTAAACCATACAGGAAAGACGGCTACTCAGGCTCCTTTTGAAACCCCCCAGGGAACGATCTTCTACAACCTCCCAATTCAGACCATTCCATTGTCCTACTGTTCTTACAGATAGGGAGATTTTCCTGAGATTTAATCTAAATCTCTATGTTGTGATTTGAGCCCACTGCTTTTTGTCCTGCCCTCTGTGAGAAGACAGAACAACTTTATCATCTTTCTTATGGCAGCCTTTCAAATATTTGAAGACCACTATCATGTCTTGTTCTTATTTTTCTTGTAAGCACCTGACTTTTCTGACTTGTGACTTGTACTCACTTAAAATCTCTCTCTTTGTAGTCAATGAACTTCTAATCTAATAACTTCTGAACAATTTCAGATGTCCATTCATCTGAAGAAGTAGGTTGTACCTACAAAAGCTCATGATACCATCTACGTTTTTTGTTAGTCTCTAAGGGTATGTCTACACTACCCTCCTAGTTCGAACTAGCGGGGTAATGTAGGCATACTGCACTTGCAAATGAAGCCCGGGATTTGAATTTCCCGGGCTTCATTTGCATAAGTGGGGAGCCGCCATTTTTAAAACCCCGCTGGTTCGAACCCCGTGCAGCGCGGCTACACGGGGATCGAACTAGGTAGTTCGGACTAGGCTTCCTATTCCGAACTACGGGTACACCTCGTGGAACAAGGGAAGCCTAGTCCGAACTACCTAGTTCGAGCCCCGTGTAGCCGCGCTGCACGGGGTTCAAACCAGCGGGGTTTTAAAAATGGCAGCTCCCCGCTTATGCAAATGAAGCCCGGGAAATTCAAATCCCGGGCTTCATTTGCAAGTGCGGTATGCCTACATTACCCTCCTAGTTCGAACTAGGAGGGTAGTGTAGACATACCCTAAGGTGCTGTAAGACTGTTTGTTGTTCTCTAAGTTTTTCCAGTTACAGACTAACATGGCTACCCCCTGAAACATCTAACTAAGGGTATGTCTACACTAGCACCCTAGTTCGAACTAGGGTGGTTAATGTAGGCATTCGAAGTTGCAAATGAAGCCTGGGATTTAAATATCCCAGGCGCCATTTTAAAATCCCCCTTAGTCTGAACTGACTGCCCGCGGCTACACGTGGCAGTCAAAAGTTAACTTGAACTAAGCCCTTAGTTCAAGTTAACTGTTACACCTCACGGCAGGGCAGGGCTGGACAGAGGCATGGGTGAGCCGGGCAGCTGCCCATAGCGCCAACCGATGGGGGGGCGCCTGATGGCAGCTGTAAGGGGCACGCGGCATCCCTTACAGCTACCATCAGGCGCCACGCACCCGGCTCCCACTGGCCGGCCACGTAGCACCAGCCAGCAGCACCCTTCCCCCCACAGCCGTAGGGCCCTGCATGGCCCAGAGTGTGCACCAGCAGCGGTGACCGGGCCGGGCTGGGCAGCGCATGCACCGTGCGACCCAGGGACAGGCCCTGGGCTGCGTGCCAGTGGCCGTGGCCAGCCCGCGCATGTGCCGTGCGCCCCTAGGCGGTGCCGCACGCCCAGGCCCGGGCTGCCAAAAGGGCTCAGGCCGGCCCTGGCTGCGGGCAGTCAGTTCGGACTAAGGGTGATTTAAAAATGTTGCCCTCACAGGAAGATGCAAATAAACATTTAAATCCTGGGCTTCATTTGCAACTTCGAATGCCTACATTAGCCTCCCTAGTTCAAACTAGGGCGTTAGTGTAGACATACCCTAATAGTGTCTAAGTAACTCCGTTTAAGAAAATAAGCTGGGTATATTATGTCCACAAAGGAATAATGGAGTTAATAAACTGGCATTGTCCAAGAGAAGACTAGGCAGAACAAGACATACATTTCTCGGGGGAAATACAGGACTGGGGGTGTGTTGGGGTTACCCTGCAGTATAACCAAGGCTGGTGAGAGCTGGCATGTAATTGGTGTGTGGCAGAGAGGTTGCATATTTCAGAGGTGACACAGTTGCTCATTAGTCTGGGTTGTACCTCTGTACATCACAGTGGTGCAGCAAGCGGGGTTTATTCAGGGCTAGTTATTTTAAAGGAGGTTTTCACCTGAAGTGCTGATATAGTGGTTTGAAGTGAGCCTCAAGTGTGGTGTTTGGGAGCAGTCAAAGAGCAGTTAGTTTGTTGTTTTCTGTTTGCTTATTTCTGGTAAGGGAAGTAGGAACAGTAAAGCATAAATATGGGCACCCGCGAAACAGCCACAAAGCTAGAATCAGCTGGATTAGAGAAGGAAGAAAGCGATAAAGAATGTGAATGCCAAAGAGATGAGACTCAAAGAGCAGAAAGCAGCCCACTGGTGAGCTGTGAAGCTCAAGAAAAAAGAAACAGTCGCTCTCCAATGAGCCCTAGAAGCGGAGAAGCAAAAAGAAGAGAGAAGCTGCTGCCCACAGATGAACCATGGAGCTGACTGAGAAAGAGGCCCTAAAAGAGGAAAAGGAGAGGGAGATGACTGAAAAATATGAACAGATCCCGGGTAAAGCTTTGCATGTCGTTAATGAAATGCTGACAGAGGAAGGGTTGAGATGGTCTGAATTTAAAACAGCTGTTCTGCAAAGATTTCCAATTATTTCTGAGGGAGCTAGGTTAACATCGAGACATCTCAAGAAAGGTGCTGGCATAAGTCAGAGCAAATATCCCACAGAACGTGTGAGAAAATGTCTGAAGGGGCGGAGGGTTATAACCAGTTGTTTGATCTCTTTGCTCAGAAGCGTTCTCTATGCCCTGACGAGTTGTGGAACATTTACGGGATAAAGTGCGAATCTTTGTGCCAGAAGTGGGGGCTTTGGGGTGATGCTTTGGGCCAGCCCAGGTGCCCAATGAGCCCAAGTGCTAGAAGGAGCCATACAAACACACTGTAAAGTGGGATCCAGCCTGGGAAAAAGGGGGTAGCTGGGAGTCCAGGCACACCCCTCCCCCGCTTCCCTAAGAGAATTGTTCCCCCCAGGAAGGAGGAGGGCCCAAGAAGGTGCTTCCAGGGTATCTTTACTGAGCACTTGATAACGATGCAGCTGCTCTTAACATAGGAGCCCCAGAGGTGTTAGGCCTGACCTGGGGGGAGGGGTAGAGATGGAATTGACTACTGTTGCTAAAGTACATAATGAGCGTATAGGGTGGAGAGACACTGAACCTACATCTCTTTACTCCAGGAAACGAGGGCCCCAAAACCTGACCTGTTAACGGATCAAGAAGTGGTGCTTCTGGCAGTGGGGATGGAAGAAGGGGCACTCTGGGTGGCGCTACTGAGAGTATCTCATTCAGGATGAATTGCTCAGAGACAGAGCTGCTGGTCCTCCACTGTAAGACACACGAAACTGGTCACAAAGGGCGCTTCTGTCTCGCCCCGCTGGCTAACAAAAGTCAGATGAGCAATTCCCTCAGACACGCCAGTTCCCCGGCTTCACCATCACTAGTGCGCCTTACAGGGTATGGAAACCAGTCTCATGCAGTGAAAGGTTCTTCCAAGGAGCAGCCACATGCCTGGGCCATTTTATAACCCAAATCTGACCCCAAAAGCTAGGCTGTTGTCAATCGTTTAGTATCCAACATCTAAAGGGGTATTGTAAGGAAGAAAGGGTAGGTGGGTGAGTGAAGTTAACACTGGCGAAAGGACTCAGATACATACACCAGTTGCAAAGTTCTTGGTGCAGGCTTGTAGCTGGGCCCCTCTCCCACGAGCTGTGTGGTGGGGCTGGCTGGGAGCAGGGGTCTCATTCACCCTCCTGGTCGGTGGGTTCTGTGAACCCAGCACACACACGACTGAGGCCTTCTCAGGCAGCAAGCAGGGATCTGCAGGGACCCGCCCTCCTCTCTGGAAATGGCTGAAATCGGACCCTGCACTCTGGGGGTACGTCTACACTACAGCGCTAGTTCGAACTAACTTAGTTCGAATTAGTTAATTCGAACTAAGCTAGTTCGAACTAGCGCATCTAGAACTAAAAACTAGTTCGAACTAGCGTTTTGCTAGTTCGAACTAGCGCGTCCACACTGATTGGACGCAGGGGGGCATTTAAGGGCAGCTGAAACCGGTTCTGGCAGGGCATCAGGTCAGCAGTTGCTTTGTGTGGCTGCTGTCTGAGGCTCGTGCTTAAAGGGACCCCCCCTGGACAGCCGGTTCTCAGCTTTTCCTGCTTGCTTGCCAACCTCGCCGAGGGACAGCAAAGCGTCGGTCTCTGTGCCCGTCTGTGTCGGTGCTTCCCTTCGGGGGGGCCGCCGCAGGTGGCAACATGGAGCCACGGCTCGCCCTGCACCTTCTGGTGCACGTTCTGGACTTGCTGCTGCAAGCCTGCCAGCAATGGCTCGAGGCTGCCTGGCACCACCTGGGGAACGTCAGCCCCCTGCCTCTCCGCCTGGCCGCCCTGGGGGCCGTGGAGGAGCCGCGGCGGCGCCCCGGCACCGGCGTGCCCCGCCGCATCTGGCGTCTGGACACCAGCAGAGACTGGTGGGACCGCATCGTCCTGGAGCACTGGGACGACCGACAGTGGACCCAGAACTTTAGGATGAGGAGGGACACCTTCCTGGAGCTCTGCGAGTGGCTCGCCCCTGCCCTGCAAAGAAGGGACACTCGCATGAGGCCCGCCATCCCCCTCCAGAAGCGGGTGGCCATCGCCCTCTGGAAGCTCTCCACGCCGGACAGCTACCGATCCGTCGGGAACCAGTTCGGCGTGGGGAGATCCACTGTCGGAGCAGTGCTCATGCAGGTACGGCGCTCGTCAGCCACCGAGCCGGGGGGGAGAGGGCTGCGAGGAGGGGATGGGCCGCCCCAGGGACAAAGGGGGGGGGAGGAGGAGGCGAAGGCGCCCCGCACCGGAGGGGTCGGGCTGTCCCGGCCGTACTACACGCCGCCAGGGGGGTTGCTTCCGGGAGTGGGGCGCGGGGCACTGCCAGGGCATGAATGCTCCCAGCCACCCGGGCGCCCCACTGATTGACGCTTTGCTGTGTCTCTCTCCGCAGGTGGTCAAGGCCATCAACCGGGTGCTGCTCCGCAGGGTGGTCCGCCTCGCCGACCCGGACGCCGTCATCCGGGGATTCGGCGCCCTCGGCTTCCCCAACTGCGGGGGGGCCATCGACGGGACGCACATCCCCATCCGTGCCCCGGAACACCAGGCGTCCCGGTACGTGAACCGCAAGGGGTACTTCTCCGTCATCCTGCAGGCCGTGTGTGACCACCGGGGACAGTTCACGGACATAAATGTGGGCTGGTCCGGCAAAGCACACGACGCACGGGTGTACCGGAACTCCTCCGTGTGCCAGCGGCTGCAGGACGGGACCTTCTTCCCCGACCGCCACATCAGGGTCGGGGACGTGGACATGCCCGTCTGCCTGGTGGGGGATGCCGCCTACCCACTGCAGCCCTGGCTCATGAAGCCCTACACGGGGCACCTCAATCCCTCCCGCCAGGCCTTCAATAACAGGCTGAGCAGGGCCCGCATCGTGGTGGAGGGGGCCTTCGGGCGACTGAAAGCCCGCTTTCGATGCCTCCTCACCCGTCTGGACCTGGCCGAGCACAACATCCCTCCCGTGGTGGCGGCATGTTGTGTGCTCCACAATTTGTGTGAGCGGAAGGGGGAGGCTTTCTTGCCAGCCTGGATGGCTGAGGCTGACCGCATGGCTGGACACTACGGTCAGCCCCGCACCGCCGCCGTCCGGGAAGCCCAGCGGGGGGCCATCCGGATCCGGGAAGCCCTGCGGGAGAGCTTCCAGGTGGAGGAGGAGGAGGACTGACCTCTCCCTGCATGCCCCACCGGGGCCTTCTTCCACCCTACCCCCCCCCCCTTCCCCTTTCCCCTCCCTATCTACTGTACAATAAAGACACCTGTTTTTCAAACAAAAACGTCTGTTTATTTCAGAGAACTGGGGTGGGGGAGGGAGGAATGAAGGTGGGAGAAGGGAGGGGGAAACCTGGGACGAGGGAGCTGGAAGGGGAGGGGAGGGGAGGGAAGGGAGGAAGGGAAAGGAAAGCTCAGGGGTGGGAGTCTGGGTGCCTCTCCCGTCTCGCCACACTGCGGGTCCGGGGGCGTCGGTGGGGAATGGTTGTGGAGGGGGGGGCAGAGAGGACAGGGGGTGTGAAGCAGGAGCGGAAGCAGGAGCGGAAGCAGGAGGAGCAGGGGGAGCAAGAGGGGGAGCAAGAGGGGGAGCAAGAGGGGGAGCAAGAGGGGGAGCAGGGGGAGCAAGAGGGGGAGCAAGAGGGGGAGCAGGGGGAGGAGGAAATGGAAAGCGGTCCAGCAGGCTCTGGAGGTGGCCTCGCAGGGCACGGCCCTGCTCCTCCAGGGCCTCCAGACTCCTCTGGCGCAGCCTGAGGTCCTCCTGGACCCAGTGGTCCTGGAGACGGAGCTGTCGGTCCAGGAACCGGAGATGCCGCCTCTGGTAGTCCTCCTGGTTCCTGGCTGTCCTGCTTGCCCGGGCGCGGGCGGCTGCTGCAGGCGGTGTGGTGCGCCCTGCAGGCCCCGGTGCTGCAGCTGTGGTGCAAGAAGACCAGCGGTCAATTACCCCAGGGGCCCAGGTGTGTGAAACCCATCTCCCCTCTGCAAGGCCAGGGCCCCTGCAGGATCCCCAGCTGCTGCTCCGTGGTGGGCAAGGCCCAGGCGCACAGTCCCGGGGCTCCCTCTCGCCCCAGCCCCCCGTACACATAAGGGGAACACGAGGGTACTCACAGGTGGACGCCTCCCCGGCCTCTGATGATGCAGGCGAGCGGCTCTGTGGGGTGCCTCGGGGGTCCCGGGTCCTGGGAAGGCTGGCGGCAGGCTCCTGGCTCTCAGAGCCCTCTTCCTCCTCCTCGGTGTCCAGGAGCGGTCCCTCTGCCCCGGGGTCAATCACGTCCCGGGGGGCAGGGACGGCATGAGGCCCCAGGATGCGGTCCAGGGCATGGAAGTGGGGGCAGGCCTCCGGGTCAGCCCCTGGCAGGCAGGCCCGGGAGTAGGACTGCCGCAAGTCTTTAATCTTGCAGCGCACCTGCTCCCGGCTGCGCTGGTGGCCCCTGGCGGCCAGGCTGGCAGCCATGCGTCCATAGACGGCCGCGTTCCGGTGGCTAGTGCGGAGATCGTGGACATTTGAGGCTTCCCCCCAAACCTCGATGAGGTCCACGATCTCCACACTTGACCAGGCGGGCGCCCGCCTTTTGCGCCCCCGGGCAGGCTCCCGGGAGCCGCCAGGCTGGTCGTGGGGAGCAGTGGAGGGCTGGGAGCCCTCGGATGGCTGGCTCATCCTGTGGCAGGTGCAGGCTGTGCAGGCACGGGTGCTTGCAGCCTTGCAACTGGCACAAAGTGAGTAGCCAGCCCGTGGCCCTTTAAGGGCTCCGGGGCCGGGAGGGGGGCAATAGAGTTTCCCTGGTGTTGGCCAGAGTGGCCACCAGGGAAACCTGGGAAGCCTTAGCCTCCCACTAGTTCGAACTAAAGGGCTACACAGCCCTTAGTTCGAACTAGCTAGTTCGAACTAGGCGTTAGTCCTCGTAAAATGAGGTTTGCCTAGTTCGAACTAAGCGCTCCGTTAGTTCGAATTAAGTTCGAACTAATGGAGCGCTAGTGTAGCGCATAGGAAAGTTAGTTCGAACTAACGTCCGTTAGTTCGAACTAACTTTCTAGTGTAGACATACCCAGGGAGATGAGCAGCAGGATGCAGCCTCGCCTCAAGCACCCCCACACCCTGCCTGTCCTGCCCAAACTGCTCCCGAAGCACCAACCAACCCCACCGCACCCTGTGCCCAAACCAGCCCCCATCCAAATCCCCCCAGTACCCCTTCATCCCCTGCCCAATTCATCTCCCAGGGTTTGCCCCATGCCCCAATCGCTCCCAGCTCTATGCTGGGCTTTGGGGGGGAGGGGAGAGAGGGGCTGCTGAAGTGCTGCTCTGGCCTGGCTTGCCCAGCCCTGGGGCACTGATGGGGCAGGTCAGGACATGAGCCAGGCTGTGACACTGGCACAGAACCCAGGCTCACTGCCCACTTGTGTCTCCCTGGCAGATCGGCATGGCCAAGAGTCTGTGTTCCCCACGGTGACAGGAACTGCCCACCTCACCGGGTGTGTAAGATTTGGCTGTGGGCTGACCCGGGCCTACAGCCTCCTTTCCTAGTTCTACCAAAACCAAGCCCAACAAGTTCTTCCTCTTCAGCTCCAAGCCTGGGGAGTTCACGCTGTACCCAGGGGGAGAACACGTCACCTTCAAAGTCCCAAAAAAAAGCAGGCACAAGGCCAGGGTGTGACGTCTGTGACAGGTGGGGGGAAGGGAAGGCTCCTCGGTCGGCGCCCAGGCTGTGCTTGTCCTGAGCAGGAGCACGACTCCCCTGCATGTGGGTTCGACCGAAATCAGTCGTTTGTTGGGGAAATCACGGCTGTGCACACGCGGGACACCCTGCTGTCCCCAGATGATTTTGGCCTTTGTCATGAACAATGCGGCTCTGCCTCATCTCCTCCTTGACTGGAGAACCCTGAGCTAAGGGGCTAATGATTATATGGTTGTTAAACACGGCCTGTTCATTTCCAGTGTCCTGAGGACCCAATGATGCTCAGCTTGTGGGGCTGGAGAAGGGGTAGGGGCCCCAAGCAAATCTCCAGCTCCCACTGGGACTTTGGGAAACCCCCAGGCCAGATTTGTGAGGGTTCTCACCGGTGTTTCCCTTTAATTTTTTATGTCCATGTGTGGAATGAATTTTGTTATATGCATCAATGTGGAGAGAGGATGCGTGACACATCCTCTCCATATTAGTGCACAGAACAAAACTCATTCTGCACACGGACAATCTGTGGTGGGGAGGGGGATGAGGAATTTGGAGTGTAGGAGGGGGCTCGAGGTTGGGAGGCTCTGGCTGGGAGGGTGGGATCTGGAGTGGAGCTAGGGATGAGGTGTTTGGGTGGCAGGAAGGGGCTCCAGGCTGGGCCAAGGGTTTTGGGGAGCAGAAGTGGGATCAGGGCAGGAGATTGGGGTGGGAGGCTGGAAACTGGTCAGGAGTTAGGGTGCAGGAGGGGGGTCAGGGTATAGGCTCTTGGAAGCAGCTAGGGGAGTGGAGAGGGCTCAGAGCTGGGGCAGGGAATTGGGGTGTAGGGCACTTACCTGGGCAGCTCCTGTTTGAAGTGAGGGGGTGCAGAAATAGGTGTCTCTGTAGCTTGATTGGTGGGAGCAGCTTTGTACTGGCAAGAGGAGACCAGGCCGTCCCAGTCAGACATTGTCTCAGACATGTAGCCAATGATTTTGGTTGATTGCAGAGAGCCAACAGCCTCGGCAGTCCCCTGGGCAAGGTGAGAGTGGGCCAGCTCCCAGACAGGGTAAGGCTTGTGCAGCCAGCCTTCCATGCAGCCTGGAGCGCATTGCCCTTCCCCCACCCCTAAGAGCTGCATGGAGCATGCAAGGTGGTGCTCTGTAGGCAATTTAAAGGGCCTGAGACTCCAGCTGTCACCACAGGAGCAACAGCAGCGGCTGGGAGCCCTGGGCCCCTTTGAATCACCAAATCCCAGTGCAACTGCCTCCTTTGCCTCCACTGTTGGCAGGCCTGGTTGATTGTACATTTGTTGTGTGACATTATAATTAACTAGCATGCTATGTCATATACAGTCAGGCTGTGTCTACTTGCCAGCTGTCTACACTGGCCGCTTGAATTTCTGGAAAAGCACCGACGATCTAATGTAAAATCATCAGTGCTTTTCCGGAAAAACTATGCTGCTCCCATTCGGGCAAAAGTCTTTTTCCGAAAGACTTTTGCCCGAAAGGGCCAGTGTAGACAGCATACTTCTGTTTTCCACAAAAACGCCCCGATCGCGAAAATGGCGATCGGGACTTTTTTGCGGAAAAGCGCATCTAGATTGGCCACAGACGCTTTTCCACAAAAAGTGCTTTTCCGGAAAAGCATCCTGCCAATCTAGACACGCTTTTCCGAAAATGCTTTTAACGGAAAACTTTTCCGTTAAAAGCATTTCTGGAAAATCATGCCAGTGTAGACGTAGCCTCATTGTATGTGGAATAGGGTTATATTGTAGGATGATACCAGGATAAGACAGATCGATATTTAGAGGGAGCCATGTATTAGCTTAGCTCTTTTAGGTCTTGGAGATCAGATATGCTGGCATAAGTAAGTGACTGAAGAAAACCTAGTGCCTAAGATTAAAGGGAAAGAGGGAGCTAGTAGCTATATGGCAAAAAATTACCCAGAAGATTGATCTGAACTCGTAAAAATTCTGTAGAGACACATCTGTCTTCCACATGTGTCTTAACCACAGGATACAAGCAGTGTGTGTCAGTGATAATGAAAATAAAGAAAACCAAAAACTTGTAAAAGTCAGGGCCCCTTATGTGTCTAGGGGACATCAGGCCAATAAGGAAAAGAGGATGGTCACTTTCATGGGAAAGAGGAGAATGTCGGTACAGACAGACCCCCATTATACAAAGCGGGTGCCCAGGGAAACTGAGCTTCCTATGGCAGATTCCAGCAGGAACCATTCTCGTCCTGATGCTCAATCCATGAGAGAAACATCAGACTCGCACACTCCTTAGGCCGTGAGTCTGTGGTTCGACGTGGGGCATGGATCTACCTAGGAGCTGTGGGTGCTGGGACTTTTGTATCTTTGTTGGTAACTTTAATACAATTGATACAAGACAATGGAGCTTGTTCTTGTGATGGTCAATGTGACTTGCCTGTGGCTCCATGTGTCCCTATGGGCTCTGGAGCTAAGGCAAGAAGAGGGAACTTTGTTGAGCTTGAGACTGTAATAGCCAAAGCCAATCCCGTGACGATGTCCTACACTAGTTTGCTTCAAATAAAGGCAAAGGCTACAGAGCAGTGTGTGGAAGGGAAGGCGATGGACCTGTGCCTTGATTGTAGCCAGACTGCAGCAGGGTATCCAGAGCCAACTGTTTCCCTTCCATCAAGATCCCTTCCCTGAACCATAATTACCAATGATGGCTCAAGGATTCTAGGTGTGACTGCCTCCAAAATAGGAATTTGGAGGCCAAGGGACTTTACATGAGGCTTAGGGATTTTATGGAGAAAAAGGGACTTTTCCTGGCACAGGTTCGGCGTGGCACCCTGTTCTTCCACACTGTACCCTAGAGCCCCAATATTCATCCTTGTCACAGAGTTATGGTCTATTTCATACAAATCCTGCCCTGTAAAATAGCATATGAAAGGTGCTAAAACCCATCGGTCAGTCCAAGTATGAGTGTGTGTTTGAAGTTATGACTGTGTGCGGTGTGGTTGTTACTGAAAGACCTTCATAGCTTGAAGCAAAATGCAGGACAATGTAGCACTTTAAAGACTAACAAGATGGTTTATTAGATGATGAGCTTTCGTGGGCCAGACCCACTTCCTCAGATCAAATAGTGATCTGGCCCACGAAAGCTCATCATCTAATAAACCATCTTGTTAGTCTTTAAAGTGCTACATTGTCCTGCATTTTGCTTCAACTACCCCAGACTAACACGGCTACATTTCTATCACTCTTCTTAGCTTGAGAATCTCTACTGCTAAGGGGTGATCCACTCCCAGAAGTGTCAGGTGACCATTAATGAGCAGGGGAAATGGAAACAAGGGTTTGATCATGTTGTAAGAGAGGCACCCACGACGGGGGATCACTTCTACAAATGAGCTTTGATTGAAGTGCCTGGGAAATCTGAGCTCCGGTTCAAATGTGGGAGTGTGCTCTCTCTGAATTGAGGGAAGGACAGAAGGGATAATGAACTTACACTGGTCAGGTTTCTGAGCACGATAAGACAGCACAGACCTCAGGTGCCAGGCTGGGGCCTCGAGAGATTTACTCGAGCCTTTCTCTGTGTGATTTTTGAGAGGCTCAGGGAGCATTCATGTGATCTAGCTGTGTCTGGAGCATCGCCTGCTGTCACACTGATAACAGTGCCTGTAGAGGGTTGCTGCTTGTGCATTGTGAGAGACAACTCGGGGTGAAGAGATAAGGAGGCACAGCAGTACCCTAGTTCCAAGCTGTACCCCCTGGGTCCTGTCTCTGTGGAATGGGGACCATGTCATTCCAGTGAGTGTGTTTGATATTGAACGGGATCCTCTTGGCTGTTTCTCCCAAGGAAGAGCTGACTCCTTTGAAGGTGAGGAGCCTAGAACTCTCAGAGCCCATGGACTGAATAGGACATAAGCCAGGTTCGCTTTCTGAGACTGCACCCACTGGGCTAGGCTGGGCTGGGATTCTCACTATGCCTCAGACTGCAGAGCAGCAAATCAGTTCATTTATTGGGATACAAAATCAGGCCAGTCTTTGGACAGAGGGAAATACCCAAATGACACACGCACCGGGGGAGGAGTCACAACAGTAGAGGTTAATGCCAGTTTTGCTCAGAAGCCACAGGCCAATGTGCATCACTATTCTCTGTCGTGCACCCCTAGAGTTTAGAGCCAGATGGTGAAGCCCTGGTTCCCAAGGCCAGGCTCCATTTCAATAGGGCCCTTATTTCAGCAGGGGTTTCACTACCACATAGCCCTTAATCTCATACTGCAAAGCGCCCCAACTCAGGAGGGAAGGAGGCAAACGCAAATCACCGCTGGCAGCCCGCATGGCTTCTGTCACAGTGGCCAGGTCCCACATATACACATCAGTAAGTTCCCCTACAAATGACTGCTTGGCATCAAACCCACCCCCAACCGAGTCCTGGTCCTGCCCCAGGACAATCACACCCTGGTTGCTGACAGAGTAGCCTTTCTGCAGCCCCTTCCTAGGTAAGGGATTCCAGTTCACCCAGAGCTCGGCAATACCTGTGGCAGATTCCCAGCCGACACAGACGTGCTCCCAGCCTCTGCTTGTGCCTGTGTTTTCTGGGAATGTGAAGAACACCTTTTCCCCCCCAACAAATAGTGCGATCAATCCCGGTTTCTCTTTGAAGAGGAGGATCTCGTTGCCCTTGTCCCTGGCCTCATAGGAGAAGAGGCTGTAGGGCCGGGTCAGGTCCGTGAAGTATCTGAGACACATGGTGAAGTTCTGAAGGGGACCGTTGTGATTCATCTCCAGGACAACGTGGGCATCAGCAGATTCCTTGGGAAAAACAAACACCTGCCCTTGGAGATCTGTGCGGGGACATGAAAAGCAACGGCTGAGATCTCATCATGCTGACAGCTTCTCATTAATGCAACTTTCTAATGTTCCCCAGCAGCTAGTACTCCAGCCCTGGGCCTCCGCCTGCTTCCCAACCCCAGCACTGTACACAGCTCTGTCAGACAGGATTCCCAAATTCTAATTGCAGAAACTGAAACTCCCTTGTCCTGCCCCTCCCTCAGCTCTTCCCCAGGTACCCTCCCTTTCTCCAAGGCCCATCCCCATGCACTCCATCCTCCCCAACAGACACCATTGCTCACTTACCCCCACCCTCACTCATTTTCACCAGGCCGAAGCAGGGGGTTGGGATGCAGAAGGGCAGGAAGGCTCTTACTGCATGTGCGGGCTCTGGGGCGGGGCTGGGCGTGAGGGCTATGGGGTACAGAAGGGAGCTCCAGGCTGGGACTGAAGGTTCAGAGCATAGAATGTGGCTTTTGGGTGGGGTTTGGGGCATAGGAGGGGGTACGGACTCTGTACTGGGGATGTCGGCTCAGGGATATTAGAAATGAGGGGTTCAGGGTCCAGAAAGGAGCTCGGGGATTGTGGTGAGGGAGAGGATGTGATCTCTAGGAGGCAGTTTGTGTACAGGACGGATGGTCAAGGATGGAGCCGAGGGGTTCCGAATGTGGGAGGGTTGTAGGCTATAAGAGGTGCTAGGTGAGGGAGGGGGCTCAGGGCTGGGGCAGGCAGCTGAGGGGTAGGAGGCGGTTGGGGGTGCAATCTCCAAGAAGTGGTAGCTTCTCCTTCCAGCCTATAGGCAGAGGTGCAGCCCGGTGGCTCCATGTGCTGCCCTGGCCTGCAGGCCCCACCTCTGTCAGACCCACTGGCTGTGGGTCCCGGCCAATGGTAGCACAGGAGCTGGCCTTCGGGGAAGAGGGGAGGATGTGCCTGCAGGTGGGGGGGCACAGGGAACCACCTGGCTGTGCCTCTGCGTATAAGCCGGACATGCTGGCTCCTTCCCTGCTGCAGACACCACACTTAACGGGCCGGTCGGTGGTGTTAGCCACAGCCACCAGGGTCCTTGTTTACCCAGCTGTCCTAGATGAATACTGGACACCTGGCAGTTCGGGGAATCTTTGGGTGCAGCTCTTGCTGTGTCAGGCCTGGGCCTACACTTATCTCTGCCGAAACTGCTCTGTCCTAGGCCGCCGCACCAGCTAGAATTATCAGGGTGTAGCCAGGTCTCCCCTACCTCATCCTCATAGGCCCCTGGGTCAAAGGCCAGGCCTGCCACATCCCAGTGTTGCTTCTCCCCAAAGCCCTGCTCCCCTCAGTCTTTCCCCTGGCCACTGCATCTCACGGGCAGCCTCCGGGGGGAGGGGCGTGTTTATAAGAAACACATTCATGTAGGGAGGAGGGCAACAGAGGGAGATGACGTTAAAGGGTCATGCTGGAGCCTCCATTGCCGGCCCAAGAGTGGAAGTTTTCTCAAGACTCTAGTCTCGATATTAGTGCGAGGCAGGTCTCTGGCTTGTGCAAATCGGGGTGATCCAATTCTGGAATCTACGGACCTGGCCTGCCTCACGTCCTGCACCCCAGTGGCAGAGGGAGAAGTGTGGAAAAGGCGTGGAGAGGCCAGACACGCCAGAGGACACACACAGAGTCTGGGGAACATCATCCAACCCCCCCCCAGATGTCAACCTCCACATGTCAGCAACCATGAATTGCAGCCCCGAAATCAAGCGCGTATAGTGGAAGTGTTCCCCTGCATTTTTGCTCTGCCTGCCCCACCACCCTTATTTCTCACAGTTAATTTTATCTCCCTCTTCCAATTGTACTTGGCCCCTGCAGCTCCCATCAGGTTTGCCTGTCCCCTGCCCAGCAATTAATGCTGTCTCCAATTCCGCCCTCTGAGTATGGCCCCCAGCCCAACTTTTGCTCCTCCTGGGTCTCTTCAGCTCTCTTGCCAGACATGAATGTGGCTGCAAAAGCATCCGCTCCCCTGGCAGGATCACACCCCTCTAGTCCTTCCCATGAGGGTGCTGCTGTGGCCAAAGCAGAGGTACCATCCCATTCCCCAATAGCTCCCAGGAGGGAAGGGACTAGACTTGCACTGAGCAGCTGGTGTCTGCCCCTTCCTTCCGAGCTCCCCCCGCCCACCCCCCGTGAAGATGGCTCTCGGTTGTTATGTGGGGAGAACCATTCCTGAAGAATCTGTGATTGGTTCTTCTGCCACAGGAGGTGGGCAAATGGGACAGGCAGCCAATCAGAGGGATCTGATTTCCTAGAGCATCTTGTGTGATGGGCTGACGGGTCTGGGTCTGACCAATCCCGTCTGTGAGAACATGGCGGGAGCTGGCGGCGCTGCGCAGAGGAGCCAGATTTGGTGACCCAGACGTGCTGCAGACCTGGGGCTCCCCAGCCAGAGGGAGCTCAGACAGAGCTCCCTCAGACCCCCAATGCACAAAGTCCCACCAATGCTTCCCACCAGGCTCTGAACAGGGCGCTGCTGCCACCCCTAGGAACAGCCAGTGCACCGCACCCTGAAGCCTGACACAGGAGACTCAGAACAGGGCTGTAGCCACAGCTGGGTGTTTCTGACAGGTTCCACTGTCCTTGGTAATATGAGGCAGCAGGGTTCATTTACCCCTCGGAGGCCACGCTCAGCTGGGTCGTTCTCTGCCCAGCCAGGCCTTGTCCCCTGGTGCAGCCGGCGCTGCCCCTACCTGTCTGGGCGACAGCTCCTGAGAGGCCAGTGAAGACGAGGAGCCACAGTTGCGGCTTCACCATGTTTTTCACTGGCAGAGTGACCAGAAAACAGAGAAGGGAGGTGGGAGGCTTCTCTGCCTGGAACCTGTGTCCAGGCAATGCCAGGATGCAGGCACGGGGACCTGATTTATCCCTGAGGGGAGGTGGGAGGAGAAATGTGCTCAGCCAATCCCATCCCAGGGGTGGAGTCTGGAATTCCCCTTTGGATCCAGAGCTCATCATGTCACCATCCTGCAGACATTGTTTCTTCCTGTGCAGGGTAGATAACTGTGTACCCAGCACTGCCCATTGACAGAAAAACTCCCTGTCACAAGTTGGATCAAAGGGGTCCCCTTAGGGCTGTCACCCCAGTGTGCCGATCATGCCCCTTGCCAGTACCTTCTGGTTGCCCCACAACCCTGTTCTGCTGGGCCAGATGCTCTGGTCTTCCCCAGACAAGGCACATGGGTGGGATAACAACTCCCCAGCTAAATAACAAACACCAAACCAGCTCAGCTCTGGAAGGGTTCAGCTACAGAGACTTGCCAGAATCCAAGAGTACAACCCTCAAAAGGGACCTAAGTCCTTCTTATTTAGAATAAATATTTTATACAGAGAAAGCTCATAAGTTCACTCTCTTTATCAATGAAAGAGGGAGATGCACAGTGGTTGTTCCCTCTCAGGTAACAATTATTTACACTGGATTTGATAAAAACAAGTGTTTTCATTAAGCATAAAAAGTGGGATTTAAGAGAGGTGCAAACAGATCAAAGTAAGTTACTAAAGCCATGTCTCTACTAATGTGGAAGTTTGAAGTAAGGTACACAACTCCAGGGCTGTGTCTAGACTGCACCCCTTTTGCAGAAAAGGGATTCAGATTAGACAAAGCGCAAATGCAAATGAAGAGGGGATTTAAATCTTCCCCGCTTCATTTGCATGAACATGGCTGCCGCTTTTTTCTGGCTCAGGGCTTTGCCAGCAAAAAGCTCCAGTCTAGACGGGGATCTTTCGGAAAATAAAGCCTTTTCCAAAGATCCCTTATTCCTCTTAAAATCAGGAATAAGGGATCTTTTGGAAAAGGCTTTATTTTCCGAAAGATCCCCGTCTAGACTGGAGCTTTTTGCAGGCAAAGCCCCGAGCCGGAAAAAAGCGGCAGCCATGTTCATGCAAATGAAGCGGGGAAGATTTAAATCCCCGCTTCATTTGCAATTGCGCTTTGTCTAATCTGCATCCCTTTTCCGCAAAAGGGGTGCAGTCTAGACACAGCCCTGGTGTGTTCATTGTGTAGCAGGAGTCAAAGTGCTTTGATTCGAACTTTGGCGCCATCTCTACAGTGAGAGTCTAATGGGAGTAAATTCTCCCGTTCAATTCCTTACTTCTCGCAATGTGAGGAGTACCATTGTCAACAGGCACACCCACAGTGTTCATTGTCGCTGGCCTTTACTACGCCCACTAAATCACACGCAGAAAGATCGACAGCAGCATCGATCATCCAGGAAGTGAAGATGTGGCCTGAGGCAAAGGAAACAAATCTGAAGATGGTGGTGATGGCTTCCCATTCCTTAAACAGAATTTCCCCAGGGGAAGAACCCTTTGCTTTCTCTCCCCCTCTCTAGGGGAAAATATCAGATTCAAGATGGATTCCAGCAGCAGCAGGTGGTATGATCACATGTCTTTGTAGGACCAACCACAGTTTGGGCTTATAGGACAATAAAAAGCCATTCACAGATCGTTGCCTTAAGCAGGGGCCATTAAACCCTGAAGTCTGGCAAATGGCTCTCGCTCCAAATAAGCAGGTTTGCACTTCATATTTCTAGCTTCAGGTATAAGAAGGACACATGCTCCCAAATAGAATATACACACTGATGGATGCTCGGGTTCTTGACTGATAAGTTACTTGACCTATTTTGCATGTTAATATTCAAAACCATATTTCCATTCAAAGAGGGGTGCATAGTGACCCACTCCCCATTCATACAGGTACTCCTGATCTTCAGCCTGCACCATCCCATCTATCAAGTCACCTCCTGGACACTGACCTATTTTCAGTGTGATTTTTTATTCTTCTGCAAAGCAATCTGGCTGTCTATGGCTTCATCAAACACCGATGGAGACCAGTAGAAACTCCTGTCTTGATTTCCAGAGCTCTAACTGGGCCTCTCAATACAAATATCTAGTTCTTAGCAATGTTATTGTAGCCACGGTAGAGCAAGGATATGAGACAGATAAAGAGGATAATAGGTAATAGGTTGTACCTGACCAGTTTCTGTTGGAGACAAGGTCAGCCTTTGGTACTTCCTGTGAACTCATGGGCTCCGGGAAAGGTAGTTTAAGCGTTATGGCTAAATACATAGTGGGGCAGCTTATTGGGCATGAGGAGTTAATGTTTTGTAGGAAACCATTCAAGATGAACAGGGCAGATACCCCCTCTGCAGATGGTAGGGAAAGGGGGAGGGGCTTTAGTGGAGGCAGGTTACTGGAATTAACCTTAAATCCAGTGTCTTCATTAAGTCCATGATTTTTGGTGTGTTCTCCTCCAAGCACCACCCTCCTGCAGCTCCTATTGGCTGTGATTCCCGGCCAATGGCAGCTCTGGGGACAGAGCTTCCCTGTGCTCATGGTGCCACAGCTCCCGCCAGAAGGGCCAGGGAAGGAATGGCAGTGCTCGGAGCCACTTCCCCATCACCCTACCAGGAAGGGCTGGCTTGGAATAGCCTAAAGCTCCTTTCTTAATCAAGCTCTACTCCTAGGATCAGAGGTGTTTCTCTCTCCTCTGGAAGAGGAAACTCCCTGCTGGGACCAGAAGAACATTGAAGATTTGCCGTAACCATGCCAACAGCCAATAAGTGGAGCCAGGAGTGGGAAACAGATGGCAGCACCACTCCCAGTCTCTGGGAGGAACTCCGAAGGACAGTGCCTCCCATCACAGTCACTGGGACCCATAACCACACTGCTGTGTAAATGTGCCATAGGAATAAGAAGGAGCAACATCCAAAAGTTTTTGTCCATAGACTTAGGGCTGAAAAAACCCAAAGTTTGAGATTTCCAAGGTCAGGCTTAGCTAAGTGATTGCCAAAGCTGTGGATTAGCAGATCTGTATCAAGGGGGACCAGAACCCATTTCTGATTGGACCCGAGAATGGGATGCTGATGGCTGGCCACACCCCTTTGGTCATTTCTTTGAGGAGCCCTTTTCCAGACCTCACCTCTGCCTTGTGTAAGCCATTTGCCTCTAGACTTTAGGGAGCTTTTTCCCTACACCCAGGCCAGGGGTGAACAATTTAGGAATCAGGGAGACAACAGCAAGGGCCCAGAGAGGACATTAGACCATGGCCACCAGAATGCTGGGGCCTCAGCAACCACTAGGCTGACAGTCCAAGAATGTTCTAATAAGAATATAACAGTAGGGATCTATTATCGACCACCTGGCCAGGATAGTAATAGTGACTATGAAATGCTAAAGGAGATTAGGATATGTCTACACTGGCATTCGAACTTGCAAATGAAGCCTGGGGTTTATATATCCCGGGCTTTATTTGCATGTTCCCGGGCGCCGCCATTTTTAAATGCCCCATAGTTCAAACTACCTGCCCGCGGCTACACATGGCATGGACTAGGTAGTTCAAAATAAAGCTCCTAATTTGAACTACCGTTACTCTTCATTGCACGAGGAGGAATGGTAGTTCACATTAGGAGCTTTAATGCGAACTACCTAGTCCGTGCTGCATGTAGCCGCGGGTAGGTAGTTTGAACTACGGGGCATTTAAAAATGGCGGCGCCTGGGAACATGCAAATAAAGCCCGGGATATTTAAATCCCGAGCTTCATTTGCAAGTTTGAATGCCTACATTAACCACCCTAGTTCGAACTAGGGTGGTAGTGTAGACATACCCTTAGAGAGGCTATCAAAATAAAGAACTCAATAACAGTGGAGGATTTCAACTATCCCCATATTGAGTGGGTACATGTCACCTCAGGACGAGATGCAGAGACAAAATTTCTTGATACCTTAAACTACTGCTTCTTGGAGCAGCTGGTACAGGAACCCACAAGGGGAGAGGAAATTCTCGATTTAGTCCTGAGTGGCGAGCAGGATCTGGTCCAAGCGGTAACTATAACAGGACTTATAACGGGGATTATTGCAAATAGTGACCATAATATAATAACATTTAACATTCCTGTGGGGGGAAGAACATCTCAGCAGCCCAACACTGTGGCATTTAATTTCAAAAAGGGGAACTATGCAAAAATGAGGAGGTTAGTTAAACAGAAATTAAAAGGTACAGTGACTAAAGTAAAATCCCTGCAAGCTGCATGGACACTTTTCAAAGACACCGTAATAGAGGCCCAACTTAAATGTATATCCCAAATTAAAAAACATAGCCGAAGAACTAAAAGAGAGCCACCATGGCTTAACAACTGTGTAAAAGAAGCAGTGAGAGAAAAAAAGGCATCTTTTAAAAAGTGGAAGTCAAATCCTAGTGAGGTAAATAGAAAGGAGCATAAACACTGCCAAATTAAGTGTAAAAATGTAATAAGAAAAGCCAAAAAGGAGTTTGAAGAACAGCTAGCCAAAAACTAAAAAGGCAATAAAAAATGTTTTTTAAGTACATCAGAAGCAGGAAGCCTGCTAAACAACCAGTGGGGCCCCTGAACGGTCGAGATACAAGAGGAGCACTTAAAGATGATAAAGTAATTGCAGAGAAACTAAATGAATTTTTTGCTTCAGTCTTCACAGTTGAGGATATTAGGGAGATTCTCAAACATGACCCCTCCTTTGTAGGTGAAAAATCTGAGGACTTGTCACAGACTGAAGTGTCATTAGAGGAGGTTTTGGAATTAATTGATAAAGTTAACAGTAATAATTCACTGGGACCAGATGGCATTCACCTAAAAGTTCTGAAAGAACTCAGATGTAAAATTGTGGAACTATTAACTATGGTTTGTAACCTATCCTTTAAATCAGCTTCTGTACCCAGCGACTGGAAGATATCTAATGTTACAACATTTTAAAAGGGCTCTAGAGGCAATCCCAGAAATTACAGACCAGTAAGTCTAACATTAGCACTGAGCAAATTAGTTGAAACAATAGTAAAGAATAAGATTGTCAGACACATAGAAGAACATAATTTGTTGGGCAAAAGTCAACATGGTTTCTGTAAAGGGAAATCATGTCTTACTAATCTATGAGGGTATGTCTGCACTACCACCCTAGTTCGAACGAGGAGTAACAGTAGTTCGGAATATGAAGCCTAATCCGAACTACCTACTCTATGCCGCGTGTAGCCGTGGGCACGGAGTCCGAACTAGCGGGGATTTAAAAATGGCGGCACCCGGCAAGATACAAATGAAGCCCAGGAAATTCAAATCCTGGGCTTCATTTGCAACTTTGGTTGCCTACATTAACCACCCTAGTTCGAACTAGGGTGGTAGTGTAGACATACCCACAGAGTTCTTTAAAGGAGTCAGCAAACATGTGGACAAGGGGGATCCAGTAGATATAGTGTACTTAGATTTCCAGAAAGCCTTTGACAAGGTCCCTCACCAAAGGCTTTTAAGTAAATTAAATTGTCCTGGGATAAGAGGGAAGATCCTTTCATGGACTGAGAACTGGTTAAAAGACAGGAAACAAAGGATAGGAATAAATGGTAAATTTTCAGAATGGAGAGGTGTAACTAGTAGTGTTCCCCAAGGGTCAGTCCTAGGACTAATCCTATTCAACTTATTCATAAATGATCTAGAGAAAGGGGTAAACAGTGAGGTGACAAAGTTTGCAGACGATACTAAACTGCTCAAGGTAGTTAAGACCAAAGCAGACTGTGAAGAACTTCAAAAAGATCTCACAAAACTAAGTGAGAACTCAAAAGCAAAATGGCAAATGAAACTGAATGTGGATAAATGTAAAATAATGCACATTGGAAAAAATAATCCCAACTATACATATAGTATGATGTGGGCTAATTTAGCTACAACTAATCAGGAAAGAAATCTTGGAGTCATCGTGGATAGTTCTCTGAAGACGTCCACGCAGTGTGCAGTGGCAGTCAGAAAAGCAAACAGGATGTTAGGATTTATTTAAAAAGGGATAGAGAATAAGATGGAGAATATCTTATTGCCCTTATATAAATCCATGATACGCCCACATCTTGAATACTGCATACAGATCTGGTCTCCTCATCTCAAAAATGGTATACTGGCATTAGAAAAGGTTCAGAGAAGGGCAACTAAAATGATTAAGGGTTTGGAATGGGTCCCATATGAGGAGAGATTAAAGAGACTGGAACTTTTCAGCTTGGAAAAGAGGAGACAAAGGGGGAATATGATAAGAGGTATAGAAAATCATGAGTGGTGTGGAGAAAGTGAATAAGGAAAAGTGATTTACTTGTTCCCATAATATAAGAACTAGGGGCCACCAAATAAAACTAATAGGCAGCAGGTTTAAAACAAATAAAAGGAAGTTCTTCACGTAGCGCATAGTCAATCTGTGGAACTCCTTGCCTGAGGAGGTTGTGAGGCTAGGACTATACCAGGGTTTAAAGGAGAACTAGATAAATTCATGGAGGTTAAGTCCATTAATGGCTATTAGCCAGGATGGGTAAGGAATGGTGTCCCTAGCCTCTGTTTGTCCGAGGCTGGAGATGGAGGGCAGGAGAGAGATCACTTGATCATTACCTGTTCAATTCACTCCCTCTGGGACACTTGGCATTGGCCACTGTTGGCAGACAGGGTACTGGGCTGGATGGACCTTTGGTCTGACCTAGTATGGCCATTCTTATGTTCTTATGTTCTAATGCTGCTGCCCCCTTCCCTGATGTCTCATTTCTGACAATCTCTGGTTGTGTCTGTCGGCCTCTTCTGCTTATCCAATCAGTGCCAACCTCAATCAGCTTTGCAGCTGGTCCCGTCTGTTGCTCACAGGCTGGAGCTAGGAGTGGGGGGAGGGCTCAGGGCTGAGGTAGGATATTGGGTGTGAGCAATCTTACCTGGAGCAGCTCCTGTTTGGTGTGGGGGGAGGGAACAGGAAGCTCTGCAGCTTGACTGGTAGGATGGTCACTTTCATGAGCAAGTGCAGAATGTTGGTACAGACAGACTCCCATTGTACAAAGCAGGTGCCAAGGCTAACTGGGCTTCCTATGGCAGATTCCAGCAGGAACCGTTCCCATCCTGATGCTCAGTCCATGAGCAAGAGATGTAAGACTCGCACACTACTTAGACAGTGAGTCTGTCTGTGGTTCAAAGTGGGGCATGGATCTATCTAGGAGCGGTGGGTGATGGGACTCTCATATAATTGTTGGTAACTTTAATACAATAGATATAAGACAATCCTATGACGATGTCCTACACTAGTCTTCAAATAAAGGCAAAACCACAGAGCGGTGTGTGGAAGAGAAGGTGACTGACTTGTGCCAGGATTGTAGCCAAACTGCAGCAGGGTATCCAGAGCCAACCATGTTTCCCTTCCGTCATGTTCCCTTCCATGAACCGTCATTACCAATAACGGCACTAGAATTCTAGGTATGACTGGCTCCAAAAAGTGAATTTGGAGGCCAAGGGACTTCACATGAGGCTAAGGGATTTTATGGAGAAAAAGGGATCATTCCTGGCACAGGCTCGGTGTGGCACCCTGTACCTCATGCTGTACTCTGGAGCCCTAATATTCACCTTTGTCGTAGAGTTATGGTCTATTTCATACAAAGCCTGCCCTGTAAAACAGCATTTGAAAGGTGGTGAGCAGCTAAAACCCATCGGTCAGTCCAAGTATGAGTATGTATTTAAAGTTATAACTGTGTGCTGTGTGATTATTACTGAAAGACTTTGTAAGCTTGAGAGTCTCTACTACTAAGGGTTGATCCACTCCTATGAGTGCTAGGTGACCATTAGTCAGCAGGGGAAATGGAAACAAGGGTTTGACAATGTTGTAAGAGAGGCACCCACAACGGGGGATCACTCCGCCTGTGACTCAACTCTACAACTGAGTTTTGATTGAAGTGCCTGGGAAATCTAAGCTCCGGTTCAAAGGTGGGTGTTTGCCCTCTCCACATTGAGGGAAGGACAGGCGCGGTAATGATCTTACATTGGTTAGGCTTCTGAGCAGGACAACACAGCACAGTTCTGAGCTGCCAGTCTTGCAGCTTGAGAGATTTACTAGAGCCTTTCTCTATGTGATTTGTGAGAGGATCAGAGAGCATTCATATGATCTAGCTGTGTCTGGAGCATCGCCTGCTGTCACACTGAGTGATAACAGTGCCTGTAGAGGGTTGTTGCTTATGCATTGTGAGAGACAACTCGGGCTGAAGAGATAAGGAGGCACAGCAGAACCCTACTTCCAAGTTGTACCCCCTGGGTCCTGTCTCACTGTGGAATGGGGACCATGTCATTCCAGTGAGTGTGTTTGATATGGAACAGGATCCTCTTGGTTGTTTCTCCCAAGAAAGGGCTGACTTTTCTGAACGTTACAAGCCTAGAACTCTGACAGCCACAGACAAAATAGGACACAAGCTGAGTTCCCTTTCTGAGACTGCACTCACTGGGATTGTGCTGGGTTTCTCACTACACCACAGACTGCAGGGCAGCAAATCAGTTCATTTATTGGGATACAAAGTCAGACCAGGCTTTGGACAGAGGGAAATACCCCAAATGACACAAGCACCAGGGGGAGGAGTCACAACAGTAGAGGTTAATGCTAGTTTTGCTCAGAAGCCACAAGTCTATATGCACCCCTAATCTCTGCCATGCAACCCTAGGCTGCGTCTAGACTGGTATGATTTTCTGCAAATGCTTTTAACGGAAAAGTTTTTCAGGGAAAAGCATTTGTGGAAAAGAGCGTCTAGATTGGCAAGAACACTTTTGCGCAAAAGCACTTTTTGTGGAAAAGCGTCCATGCCAATCTAGATGTAGTTTTGCACAAAAAAGCCCCGATCACCATTTTCACCATCGGGGATTTTTGGACAAAACGGTTCTCAGTTGTCTACACTGGCCCTCTTGCGCAAAAGCATTTGCGCAAGAGGGCTTTTTCCCGAACAGGAGAGTCATTGTATTTGTGGAAGAACACTGACAATCTTACATGAGATCATCAGTGTTCTTGCGCAAATTCAAAGCGGCCAGTGTAGACAGCTGGCAAGTTATTCCGCAGAAGTGGCTGCTTTTGCGGAAAAACTTGCCAGTCTAGACGCAGCCCTAGAGTTGAGAGCCAGATGGCCAGGTCCCGGTTTTCAAGGCCAGACCTCATTTTAATAGGGCCCTTATCTCAGCAGGGGTTTCAATACCACATAGCCCTTAATCTGATACTGCAAAGCGCTCCAGCTCAAGAGGGAAGGGGGCAAACGCAAATCACCGCTGGCAGCCCGCATGGCTTTTGTTGCGGTGGCCAGTTCCCACATATACACGTCAGTAAGTTCCCCTACAAATGACTGCTTGGCATCAAACCCACCCCCAACAGAGTCCTGCTCTTGCCCCAGGACAATCACACCCTGGTTGCTGACAGAGTAGCCTTTCTGCAGCCCCTTCCTAGGTAAGGGATTCCAGTTCACCCAGAGCTCGGCTATGCCGGTGGCAGATTCCCAGCTGGCACAGACGTGCTCCCAGCCTCTTCTTGTGCCAGTGTTTTCTGGGCATGTAAAGACCACCTGTTCCCCCCCAACAAATAGCGAGATCAATCCTGGTTTCTCTTTGAAGAGGAGGATCTCGTTGTCCTTGGCTCTGGTCGCATAGGAGAAGAGGCTGTAGGGCCGGGTCAGGTCCGTGAAGTATCTGAAACACACGGTGAAGTTCTGCAGAGGACCGTTGTGATTCATCTTCAGGACAACGTGGGCATCAGCAGATTCCTTGGGAAAAACAAACACCTGCCCTTGGAGATCTGTGTGGAGACGTGAAAGGTAACGGCAGAAATCTCATCATACCAACAGGTTCTT
This sequence comes from Pelodiscus sinensis, assembly GCF_052426305.1. NCBI lineage: Eukaryota > Metazoa > Chordata > Testudines > Trionychidae > Pelodiscus > Pelodiscus sinensis. The sequence goes on along the minus strand of NC_143073.1, from coordinate 12,633,974 downwards.
ATTAATGCAATTCTTTCTAATGTCTTCCAGTAGCTGGTACTCCAACCCTGGGCCTCCCCTTGCTTCCCAACCCTGGGACTGTACTCAGCTCTGTCAGACAGGATTCCCAAATTTCTAAATGCAGAGAACTGAACACCCCTTCCCTACCCCTGCCTCAGCCCTTCTCTAAGTACCACCCACATTCACTTAATTCCTCATACACACCGTTGCTCCCTCTTCCCCACCCTCACTCATTTTCACCAGGATGAGGCAGGGGGCTGGGATGCGGGAGGGCAGGCAGGTTCTGGCTTCATGTGCGGGCTCTGGGGTGGGGCTCGGCATGAGGAGTTTGGGCTACAGAAGGGAGCTCCAGGCTGAAACTGAAGGTTCAGAGCGTAGGATGGGGCTCCGTGTTGGGACAGGGGGTTGGAGCATAGGAGAGGGTACGGGCTCTGTGTGCTGGGGATGTCAGCTCAGGGATGGTATTCCAGGGTTCAGGGTCCAGAAAGGAGCTCTGGGCTGGGACAGAGGATTGTGGTGAGGGAGGGGGTACGGGCTCCAGGATGGGAGGGTTTCAGGCCCTGGTAGGGGATTGGGTGAGGGAGGCGGCTCAGGGCTGGGGCAGGTGACTGAGGAATAGGAGGGGATTTGGGGATAGGCTCCAGAGGTGCTTACCTCAGACATCTCCCAAGAAGTGGTAACTTCTCCGTCCAGCCTCTAGGCAGAGGTGCAGCCAAGTGGCTCTGTGTGCTGCCCCGACCTGCAGGCCCCACCTCTGTCAGACCTACTGGCTGTGGGTCCCAGCCAAAGGAGGCACAGGAGCTGGAATTGGGGCAGGTGAGTGCCTACAGGGGAGGCAGCACAGAGAGCCACCTGCCTGCACCTCTGCCTATGAGCCAGACATACTGGTGGCTTCCCTGCTGCAGACAGAACACTTAACGGGCCAGTTGGCCGTGTTAACCGGAGCCACCAGTGTCCTCAGTCACCCAGGTGTTCTGGTTGAAAATTGGATGCCTGGCAGTCCAACTGTCAGGAAATCTTTCAGTGCGCCTCTTGTAGTTTCAGGCCTGGGCCCACGCTTATCTCTGCCTAAGCTGCTCTGTCCTGGGTCACTGCACCTGTCTAGGGGTGTAGCCAGGTGTCTCCTCCCTCACCCTCATAGGCCCCTGGGTCAAAGGTAATGCCTGCCACATCCCAGTGTGCTTCTCCCCAAAGCCCTGCTCCCCCACCCTTTCTCCCAGCCACTGCATGTCGGGTTGCCAGGTGTCCAGTACTAAACAGTCCAGTATTTCCGGTATTTGTACCTTCTGTCCAGTAAAGAAATCGAAAATGTCCGGTATTTTTCCTGGCGGACACATGGCGGGGAAAGTGGCTGTGGTTCTTAAAGGGGCCACAATAGCATTTCTGTGGCCCAGCTTATTTGCTTTTTTTTTTTTTCTCTCTCTCAACAAAATTTTCCTGGCACTTTTTTTGGGTGGGGGTCCGGTATTTTTGATGAGTCTATCTGGCAACTCTAACTGCATTTCATGGGCAGCCTCCTCCCAATCGACTGCTGAAGCAAACAATCCGGGGGCAGGGACATGTCTATAAGAAACACACTCAAGAGCAGCAACCCAAGAGCAGACACCCAATGGGCATAGTGGAACCTCCATTGCTGGCCGTGTTTAAATCAAGAGTGGAAGTTTTCTCAAAGCTCTGTTCTCAAAATTTGTGTGGGGAAAGTCTCTGGCCTGTGCAAATTGGAGCAATTAGGTCTTGGAATCCACGCAGCCAGCCTGGCTCACTAGCAGAGGGAGGAGTGTAGAAAGGCTGTGAAGAGGCCAGACACACCAGGGACAAACACATAGTCCGGGGGATGTCATCCAAACCCCCCAGCCTTAGGCAGGACTGCCAACATCCACACACCAGAAACCATGAACTGCAGCCCTGAAATTAGGTGCTTTACTGGATGGGTTACCCTGCATTTTTGATCTGCCCACCTCTCCATCCCTGTGTATGGGTCACAGTCAATTCTATCCCTTCTGTCTCTTGAACTTGGCCCCTGCAGCTCCCCCCAGACCTGCCCATCCCCTGCCCAGTAAACAACTCTGACCCCCAATCTCTCCTCTCAATGCAGGCCCCGCCACCCTTTTGCTCCTCCTGGGTCTCTTCAGCCCCCTCTCCAGACAGGCGGGGGGGGTACCTCAAGGGAATTTTCACTCTCTTCTGGCCCCTCCCCAGAAGGGACACCAGTGAACCAAATCAGTGGTATAATCCCACCCCTCATAGCTCCCAGGATGGGAGAGGGTATACTCCCACCCCTCCCTGAGCTGCTTTGGCCTGTTCCCTTCCTACCTCCCCCACTGTGAGGATGACTTTGTGTCGTCATGGCGGGGAGCTCTGGCTGCAGAAGCTGTGATTGGTCCATCTGCCGCAGGATGTGGGCAAGTGGGACACGCAGCCAATCAGAGAGCTCAGATATTTTTAGAGCATCTTGTGTAATGGGCCAACATCTCCATCGCAAGCAATCCCATCTGTGAGAACATGGCGGGAGCTGGTGGCGCTGCGCAGAGAAGCCAGATTTGGTGACCTAGACGTGCTGCGAGCCTGCAGCTCTCCAGCCAGAGGTGTTTGCACAGGGCTCCCTCACACCCCCACTGCACACAGCCCCACCAATGCTTCCCACCAGGCACTGCCGCCCCTAGGAAAACCCAATGCACCACACCTGAGTGACACAGCAGGCTCAGGAAAGGGCTGCAGCCACAGTCAGGTGTTTCTGACTCGGCCCAGTGTCCTTGGCAATGTGAGGCAGCCATTCAGTTACCCCCTGGAGCCCACGCTCAGCTGGGTCATTCTCTGCCCAGCCAGGCCTTGTCCGCCGGTGCAGCCAGCGCTGCCCCTACCTGTCTGGGCGATGGCTCCTGAGAGGCCAGCGAGGACGAGGAGCCACAGTTGCAGCTTCACCATGTTTTTCACCTGCAAAGAGACCAGAAAACAGAGAAGGGAGGTGGGAGGTTGCTCTGCCCAAATCCTGTGCCCAGGCAATGCCAGTCTGCAGGCACCGGGACCTGATTTATCCCTGAGGGGAAGTGGGAGGAAAAATGTCTTCAACCAATCCCATCCCAGAGGTGGAGTCTGGAATTCCCCTTTGGATCTGGTGCTCATGTCACCATCCTGCAGCTGTTGTTTCGTCTTATGCAGGGCAGATGTCTGTGTACCAAGAACAGCACTTTTGCAGATACACTATCTGTGACAGTTTGGATCACAGGGGTCCACTCAGATTTGTCACCCAGTGTGCTGATCATGCCACTGAGCTAGCCTGCCTACCCTCTGGGGTGCCCCTCCACCTTGTTGTGCTGAGACAGATGTTCTGGTCTTCCCCAGACAAGGCACACAGGTGGGATAACAACTCCCCAGCTAAATAACAAACACCAAACCAGCTCAACTCTGGGAGAGTTCAGCTACAGAGACTTGCCAGAATCCAATAGTACAGTCCACAAAAGGGACCTAAATCCTTCTTATTTTGTGTAAATATTTTATACAGAGAAAGCTCATAAGTTCACTCTATCAATGAAAGAGAGAAATGCACAGTGGTTGTTCCCTCTCAGGTAACAATTATTTACACTGGATTTGATAATAAACAAGTGTTTTCATTAAGCACAATAAGTGGGAGGTAAGTGAAGCAAAAACAGATCAAAATAAGTTACTAAGGCCATGTCTCTATGAAAGCAGAAGTTGAAGTAAGGTACACAACTCCAGCTGTGTTAATTGTGTAGCAGGAGTCAAAATTCCTTAATTTGAACTTTAACGCCAACTCCACAGCAGGAGTCTGATGAGAGTAAATGCTCCCGTTGAATTCCATTGCTGCTCGGGATGTGAGGAGTACCATTGTCAACAGAGGCACCCACAGTGTTCGATGTAGCTGGTCTTTAGTGAACCCACTAAATCACACTTTGGAAGATCAACTGCAGTGTTGATCATCCGGAAGTGAACATGTGGTCTAAGGCAAAAGAAACAAATCTGAAGATGGTGGTGATGGCTTCCCATTCTTTAAACAGAATTTCCCCAGGGGAAGAACCCTTTGCTTTCTCTCCCCCTCTCCAGGGGAAAATATGAGTTTCAAGAAGGATTCCAGCAGCAGGTGGCATGATCACATGTCTTTGTAGGACCAACCACAATTTGAGACTATAGGACAAAAAAAAGCCATTCACAGATCGTTGCCTTGAGTATGGGGCCATTAAGACCTGAAGTATGGCTAATGGCTCTCACTCCAAATAAGCAGGTTTGCACTTCATATTTCTAGATTCAAGTACAAGAAACACGCACACTCCCAAACACGCACACTCCCAAAACACTGAGGGATGCTTATGCTACTTGACCTGTTTTGCAGAAAGCATGTTTGAGTTTTACATATTAATATTCAAAATGATATTTCCATTCAAAGAGGACAATGTCCCAAAGGACAATGTCCCCCATCACAGTCACTGGGACCCAAAATCACACTGCTGTGTAAATGTACAATGGGAATAAGCAGGAGCAAAATATTCAACATAATGGATGGTCCGAATAGGAGAGGTGAACCCCACTGAGAATGGGTAGGTGATATAGTAGATTGGTGCAGAGCTAGTCTACAGAAATTTATCCATTCCACACTGGACAGGGAAAGATGGAAGGAAATAGTGAGGGAGGCTTTAGGCACCAATAAACATTGAGCCCATGGTTGTTGAGGATGATGATGATGAAAATCCAAATTTTTTGTCAATGGAGTTTGAGCTGTAAAAAGCCAAAGTTTGAGATTCCCAAGGCCAGGCTTAGCTGAGTGATTGCCAAAGCAGTAGATTAGCAGATCTGTATCAAGAGGAATCATAATCCATCTCTGATTGGACCCGAGGATGGGATGCTGATGGCTGGCCACACCCCTTTGGTTATTCCTTTGGGGAGCCCTTTGCCAGAACTCACCTCTGCCTTGTGCAAGCCATTTGCCTCTGGTCTTTAGGGAGCTTTTTCCCTACACACAGGCCAGGGGTGAACAATTTAGGAATCATGGAAAGCACACCAAGGGTCCTGAGAAAACATCAGATCATGGCCACCAGGACTGCTGGGGCCTCAGCAACCTCTAGGCTCCAATCTGAGAATGCTGCTGCTCCCTTCCCGGATGTCTCATTTCTGACAATCTCTGGTTGCCTCTCTCGGCCTCTTCTGCTTACCCAATCAGTGCCAACCTCAATCAGCTTTGCAACTGGCCCCATCTGTTGCTCACAGGAGGGAGGTAGGGTGGTGGGGAGGGCTCACGGCTGAGGCAGGAGATTAGGTGTGGAACACTTACCTGGGCTGCTCCTGTTTGGTGTGGTTGGGAACAGGTGGTTCTGCAGCTTGACTGGCGGGATGGTCACTTTCATGGGCAAGCACAGAATGTCGGTACAGACAGACTCTCATTGTACAAAGTGTGTGCCCAGGCTGTAGGGGAGCATCCAGAATAATAGCATCTGCAGTTTCCAGCCCTGCATGAACCGCACTAGCAATGGCTGCCTTCACCAAAGAGAGGCTTCTAACAAAGCAAACTTGGCCTGATTCAAGCCCAGTGTATGTGGGTCAGGCTGAAGGTTGACCTGTGAAAGTCAGGAGTGCATTAAACAATAGTGCGCTGAGAGTATTGGGATAGAGAAACCCTGCCAAGAACATTGGGAGTAACCTGGTACTAGTACATAACAATGCTAATGAGCAAAAATCACTGATGCGGACATAAAACTATCAATTAACTATAGTCTAGTTTGATTAGCAGGATGTGTACAAAAGAGGGGCAGATACAATACATAATTAATTGGTAGATTTTACTAGAACAACCAAGTCAAGTCTCGCTTTGCTATAAAAGTAGGTGTAGAAAAGGTAATTGGTGGGAGGGATTCAGTAAGGGGTCCCTACTACCTTACTTGTTGCAACTAAAAGCTGTGCCAGTTTCTACCAACTGATGCATTATGGACACCTCTACATGTGGGGAAACAGCGAGGCCACAACCTCCCGTCTGACAATCATCTGACAATCATAAGGGGTCCCTACTACCTTACTCGCAAGTAGAATCTGAGCCTGTTCCTACCAACTGATGTATTGTGGACGCCTCTGTGTGGGGGGAAACAAGGCCACAACTTCCCGTCTGACAATCATCTGATAATAGTAAGGGTCTTAGTGTATGTCTACACTACAAAGTTAGTTCGAACTAACGGACGTTAGTTCGAACTAACTTTCATAGGCGCTACACTAGCGCTCCGCTAGTTCGAATTTAATTCTAACTAACAGAGCGCTTAGTTCGAACTAGGTAATCCTCATTCCACAAGGATTAAGCCTAGTTCGAATTTACTAGTTCGAATTAAGGGCTGTGTAGCCCCTTAATTCGAACTAGTGGGAGGCTAGCCCTCCCCAGGTTTCCCTGGTGGCCACTCTGGCCAACACCAGGGAAACTCGTCTGCCCCCCTCCCGGCCCCGGACCTCTTAAAGGGGCACTGGCTGGCTACGGTGCCCATGCCAGGTGCAAGCCTGCCAGCACCCAGCCAGTAGACCCTGCACCTGGCACGGATCGAGCCACCCACCCGATGCCCCCCAGCCCTCCCCCTCTTCCCAGGACCAGGCTGGTGGCTCCCGGGAGCTTGCCCTGGACCGCAAGAGACGGGCACCCACCTGGGCTAGTGCGGACATCGTGGACCTCGTCCACGATCTCCGCACTAGGCACAGGAAAGTGGCCGGCTAGGGCAGGAGAGCTGCCAGCCTGGCCACCCAGGAGCAGGTGTGCAAGAGAATCAAGGGGGTCCACTGAGACCCCCGACCCTGAGCCCTGAGCTTACAATGGCCATCCTGGGTCAGACCAAAGGTCCATCTAGCCCAGTAGCCTGCCTGCCGACAGCGGCCAACCCTAGGAACCCTGGAGGGGATGGACCGAAGACAGTGACCAAGCCAGTTGTCTCATGCCATCCCTCTCCAGCCTTCCACAAACCTTGGGCAGGGACACCACTCCTACCCCCTGGCTAATACCACTCCATGGACCCAACCTCCATGACTTGATCTCACTTCCCTTTAAACTCTGTTCTAGTTGTAGCCTTCACAGCCTCCTGCAGCAAGGAGTTCCACAGGTTGACTCTTTGCTTTGTGAAGAACAACTTTCTGTTACTAGTTTGAAGCCTGCTACCCATTCCTTTCCTTTGGTGTCCTCTAGTCCTTCTATTATGGGAACTAATGAAGAACTTTTCTTGTTGCACCCTCTCCACCCCACTCATGCTTTTAGAGACCTCTATCCTGTCCCCCCTCCGTCTCCTCTTTTCTAAGCTGAAAAGTCCCAGTCTCTTTAGCCTCTCTTCATATGGGACCTGTTCCCAACCCCTGATCATTGTAGTTGCCCTCCCCCTCCCAGCCTGTCTCTTCCCCTCTCCCACCTCCTTTTCCCAGTTTCCCCCAGTTTTGTTCAATAAAGACAGATTCTAGTTTTGAACACAATTGTCCTTTATTTTGTACATCAAGAAGAGGGGCTAGGGAAGGGTAAGTGGAAGGAGGTGAGGGAGGAATGGGGCACGAGCCCCCGATGGGGAGGACTGGGCTGGCTCTGTGGGCTTCTGGGTGTGGAAGCTCTCCTGCAGCCCTCCAATTGCCCCCTCTCCCCAGATGGCGGCCTGCAGCAAGTGCAGCTGGGCTGATGGCTGAGTGGTGTGATGTGCCCAGTGTGGGTAGTCCGGTCAATCCAAGCCAGGACTGCTTTGCAAGCGGGGCACCCCTGAGAACTGTCTGTCCGTGGTGGGGGTCGGGTCCCTCTAAGCACAGCCCTCAGCTAGCCTGAGACAGCAGCTCCACACTCTAAGTCCTCCTCTGATGCCCTGCCGGCACTGCTTTCGGACATCCTTAACCCCGGTTCAGGGTCCACTTAATGTGGACATGCTAGTTCGAATTAGCAAAACACTAATTCGAACTAGTTTTTTAGTCTGGATCCGTTCGAATTAACTAATTCAAACTAAGTTAGTTCGAATTAACGTTGTAGTGTAGACGTACCCTTAGTGATGGAACTGTCTAGAAATAAGTACTTGTATATTTCTATCCTTAAAATACAGTACCTTTGGTATTGTCCAAGGTGTAGGTGTCACATTATTGTCTGTGCAAACTATCCTGTGTATTGAAACAAACCTGTGTAACCTTGCACTGCTTTCCTTTATTATTCTGTGCATAATAAAGTTAACAAGACTTGATCTGAGGTGTTTTTACTGGCTCCTCTCATATCCAAAAGCCGAACCACATGACATAGGCAAACTGGGCTTCTTATGGCAAATTCCAGCAGAATCCATTCCCGTCCTGATGCTCAATCCATGAGAGAGACATCAGACTCGCACACTACCTAGGCTGTGAATCTGTCTGTGCTGAGACGTGGGGCGTGGATCTATCTAGGAGCTTTGGGAGTATGAGACTTTCCTATCTTTGCTGGTAACTTTAATACAATTGATACAAGACAATGGAGCTTGTTCTTGTGATGGTTGATGTGACTTGCCTGTGGCTCCATGTGTCCCTATAGGCTCTAGAGTTAAGGCAAACAGAGAGAACTTTGTTGAACTTGAGAGTGTAATGGCCAACGCCAAATGAAGCCACCAGTTCTGAAATGCCAGGCAAGGAGCCTGGGAGATTTGCTGGGGTCTTTCTCTGTGTGATTTCTTGTGAGAGGCTCAGGCAGCATTCATGCGATCTAGCTGTGTCTGGAGTGTCACCTGCCATCATACTGAGTGATAAGAATTTCCATAGGGGGTTGCTGCTTGTTCATTGTGAGAGACAGCTTGGGCTGAAGAGTTAAGGGGGCATAGTCGTATCCCAGCTCCAAGTTGTACCCCAGGAGTCCCATCTCGCTGTGGAACAAGGACAGTTTGTGTCGTTAAACACCAGTGAGGGTGTATAATATCGATCAGGATCTTCGGGGTTGGTTCTCCCAAGGAAGAGCTGACTCCTTTGCATGTGAAGAGAATAGAAGTCTCAGAGCCCACAGACAGATCGGGACAAAAGCTGGGTTCACTTTCTGAGACTGCACCACTGTGCTGGGATTCTCACGACACCATAGGCTGCATGGAAGCAAATCAGTTCATTTATTGGGATACAAAGCCAGACCAGGTTTTGGACAGAGGGAAATACCCAAATGACACAAGCACCAGAGGGGAGGAGTCACAAGAGTAGAGGTTAATGCTAGTTTTGCTCGGAAGCCACAAATCTCTATACAGCGCTAATCTCTGCCGTGCATCCCTGGAGTCTGGACTTAGATGGTCAGACCTTGGTTCCTAAGGCCAGGCTCCATTTCAATAGGGTCCTTGTCTCAGCAGGGGTTTCAATACCACATAGCCCTTAATCTGATACTGCAAAGCGCCCCAGCTCAGGACAGATGGAGACAACTGTGAACCAGCGCTGGCAGCCCACACAGCGTCCGTCGCGGTGGCCAGGTCCCACATATACACGTCAGTGAGTTCCCCTACAAATGACTGTGAGGCATCAAACCCACCCCCAAAGGAGTCCTGGTCCTGCCCCAGGACAATCATACCTTGGTTGCTGACAGAGTAGCCTTTCTGCAGCCCCTTCCTAGGTAAGGGATTCCAGTTCACCCAGAGCTCGGCTATGCCGGTGGCAGATTCCCAGCTGGCACAGACGTGCTCCCAGCCTCTTCTTGTGCCTGAGCTTTCTGGGAATGTGAAGACCACCCATTTCCCCCCAACAGTCAGCGAGAGCACCCCAGGTTTCTCTTTGAAGAGGAGGATCTCATTGTCCTTGGTTCTGGTCGCATAGGAGAAGAGGCTGTAGGCCCGGGTCAGGTCTGTAAAGTATCTGAGACACACAGTGAAGTTCTGAAGGGGACCGTGGTGATTCATGTTCAGGATCACATGGGCATCAGCAGATTCCTTGGGAAAAACAAAGACTTGTCCTTCGAGATCTGTGTGGGGACATGAAAGGCAACGGCTGAGATCTCATCATGCCAACAGGTTCTTATTAATGCAACTTTCTAATGTTCCCCAGCAGCTAGATACTCCAGCCCTGGGCCTCCGCCTGCTTCCCAGCCCTGGGACTGTACTCAGCTCTGTAAGACGGGATTCCCAAATTTCTAATTGCAGAAAACTGAACACCCTTTTCCTGCCCCACCTCAGCCCTTCCCCAAGGCCTACCCACATTCACTCTATCCCTGTCCCCACACACTGTTGCTCCCTCTCCCCAGCCTCACCCATTTTCACCAGGCCAAGGCAGGAGGTTGGGATGTGGGAGGTGAGAGGGCTCTGGCAGCATGTGCAGGCTCTAGGGCAGGGCTGGGCATGAAGGATTTGGGGTACAGAAGGGAGCTCCAGGCTGGGACTGAAAGTTCAGAGTGTGGGAGGCGGCTCCTTACAAGAGCAGAGGGTTGGAGCATAGGAGAGTGTACGGACTCTGTGCCGGGGATGTCAGCTCAGGGATGGTATTAGAAATGAGGGGTTCACGGTCCAGAAAGGAGCTCTGAGCTGGGGCAGGGGATTCTGGTGAGAGAGGGGGTGTGAGCTCCAGGGTGCAATTTTTTATGTACAGGATGAGGCTCAGGACTGGAGCTGAGGGTTTAAGAATGTGGGAGGGTTGTAGGGTTTAGGAGGAGGTTGAGGGAGCTCAGGGAGCTCAGGGCTGAGGCAGGAGGCTGAAGAGTAGGAATTGGTTGGGGGTGCATTTCCAGAGGTGCTTCAGACATCTCTCAAAAAGTGGTACCTGCATTTTTTTTTCCCCAGAAAATTTTCCTGGCACTTTTTTGGGGGGGAGTGGGTCCTGTATTTTTGGTGAAACTAACTGGAAAACTGCATCTAACGGGCAGCCTCCTCCCACTCGGCTACGGGAGCAGATGCCCGGGGACAGGATGGGTATGTCTACACTACCCTCCTAGTTCGAACTAGGAGGGTAATGTATGCATACCGCACTTGCTAATGAAGCCCGGGATTTGAATTTCCCGGGCTTCATTAGCATAAGCGGGGAGCCGCCATTTTTAAATCCCCGCTGCTTCGAACCCCGTGTAGCGCGGCTACACGGGGCTCGAACCAGGTAGTTCGGACTAGGGTGCCTATTCCGAACTACCGGTACACCTCGTTTCACGAGGAGTACCGGTAGTTCGGAATAGGACCCTAGTCCGAACTACCTAGTTCGAGCCCCGTGTAGCCGCGCTACACGGGGTTCGAAGCAGCGGGGATTTAAAAATGGCGGCTCCCCGCTTGTGCTAATGAAGCCCGGGAAATTCAAATCCCGGGCTTCATTAGCAAGTGCGGTATGCATACATTACCCCGCTAGTTCGAACTAGCGGGGTAGTGTAGACATACCCGATGTGTTTATAAGAAACACACTCATGGGGAGCAGAGACCCGAGGGTCATAGTGGAACCTCCGTTGCCAGCCATGTTCAAATCAAGAGTGGAAGTTTTCTCAAAGCTCTGCTCTCAAACTTAGTCTGGGGCAGGTCTCTCCTGTGCTAATCAGGGCGATTGAGTCTTGGAATCTATGCAGCCAGCCGGGCTCACTTCCTGCCCCTCACTAGCAGAGGGAGGAGTGTGGAAAGGGCGTGCAGAGGCCAGACACATCAAGGGACACACACATCGTCCAAAGCCCCCCAGGCATAGGCAGGACTGCCAACAGCTACACACCAAAATCTATGAGCTGCAGCCCCGAAATCAGGCGCTTTAGCGGAAGGGTTACCCTGCGTTTTGGTCTGTCCGCCCTGCCATCCCTGTGTGAGGGTCACAGTCAATTCTATCCCCTCTCCTAAATCTACATGGCCCCAGCAGCTCCCCCCAGGCCTGCCCATCCCCTGCCCAGTAATTAACACTGTCCCCCAATCTCTCCTCTCAGTGTAGGCCCCGCCCCACTTTTGCTCCTCCTGGGTCTCTGCAGCCCCCTCTCCAGACCTGGATGCCCTCCCCTGGCAAGCTGGGGGAGCCTCATGGGGATTTTATACCCTTCTGCCCCTCCCTGGAAGGGACAACCGTGGACCAAGTCAGTGGTATAATCCCATCCTCCAATGGCACTCAGAAGGGGAGGCGGCAGAGGAGTCCTGAGCTGCTGGGGCCTGTTCTCTTCTCTCTCCCCCACTGTGAGGATGGCTTTGGGTCGTCATGCCGGGGAGCTCTGGCTGTAGAATCTGTGATTGGTTCGTCTGCCATGGGAGGTGGCAAGTAAGATACGCAGCCAATCAGAGGGCTCCAGTTTTTTAGAGCATCTCATGTAATGGTCTGATGGCTCCAGCCCGACCAATCCCGTCTGTGAGAACATGGTGGGAGCTGGCTGTGCTTTGCAGGGGAGCCAGATTTGGTGACCCAGACGTGCTGCAAACCTGGGGCTCCCCAGCTGGAGGTGTTTGCACAGGGCTCCCTCACACTCCCACTGCACACAGCCCCACCAATGCTTCCCACCAGGACCTGGACAGGGCGCGGCTGCCATCCCTAAGAACGGCCAGTGCACCGCACCCTGAAGCCTGGCACCAGACTCGGAGCAGGGCTGTAGCCACACCTGGGGTGTTTCTGACTGGGCCCAGTGTCCTTGGCAATGTGAGGCAGCCATTCAGTTACCCCTGGAGTCCACGCTCAGCTGGGTCATTCTCTGCCCAGCCAGGCCTTGTCCCCCAGCACAGCCAGCGCTGCCCCTACCTGTCTCGGCGATGGCTCCTGAGAGGCCAGCGAGGACGAGGAGCCACAGTTGCAGCTTCACCATGTTTTTCACCTGCAGAGAGAGCGGAATGACAAGAAGGGAGGTGGGAGGCTGCTCTGCCCGAAACCTTCGCTCATGCAATGCCAGTCTGCAGGCGCGGGGGCCTGATTTATCCCTGAGGGAAGGTGGGAGGAGAAATGTGCTCAGGCAATCCCGTTCCATGGGAGGTGTCTGGAATTCCCCTTCGGATCTTGTGCTCATGTCACCATCCTGCAGCTGTTGTTTCTTCCTGTGCAGGGCAGATGTCTGTGCACCCAGAATTTCCCATTTTCAGAGACACTTCCTGTGACAGGTTGGAACACAGGGGTCATCTCAGGGTTGTCACCCAGTGTGCTGTTCATGCCACTGAGCTTACCTGCCTATCATGTGGTGTGCCCCTCTACCCTGTTCTGCTGGACCAGATGCTCTGGCCTTCCCCAGAGAAGGCACAGAGAGGATAATAACTCCCCAGCTAAATAACAAACACCAAACAAGCTCAGATTTGGGAGAGTTCAGGTACAGAGACTTGCCAGAATCCAAAAGTTCAAACTTCAAAAGGGACCTAAATCATTCTTATTTTGTATACATGTTTTACACAGAGAAAGCTCATAAGTTCACTCTCTTTATCAATGAAAGAGAGAGATGCACAGTGGTTGTTCCCTCTCAGGTACCAATTATTTACACTGGATTTGATAATAAACAAGTGTTTTCATTAAGCATAAAAAGTGGAATTAAAGTGAAGTGAAAACAGATCAAAGTAAATTACTAAGGCCATGTCTCTACTAACGTGGAAGTTTGAAGTAAGATACAGAACTCCAGGTGTATTAATTGTGTAGCAGGAGTCACAGTACCTTAATCTTAACTTTGGCGCCATTTCCACAGCGGGAGTCTGATCGGAGAAACATTCCTGTTCAATTCCATTACTTCTTGCGTTATGAGGAGTACCATTGTCAAGAAGGGCACCCGCAATGTTCCATATAGCTGGTCTTTACTAGACCCGCTAAATTGCACTCTGGAAGATCAACTGGAAAAGCTATTGCCAGTATTACAGCAGTCCCACAACTAAATCAATTGGAGGGACTATATCAGGGAAAGGAGAACGTGTATGGGCAGGTAAAAAGAAGCCCTCTCTTTGTTCCTCCTCCCAAGAAAAATGTACAAATGAAACGGTATAAAATGGCCCCTGATGCTAAAGGAGGAATCCAAGGTATTCTCGATGAGCTAGAAAGTGAAGGAATTGTTGCAAAGCAGCAGGCAGAATGTGACAGCCCTATCTGGCTGGTGCAAAAGCCAGATGATACCTGGAGATTGACAGTGGACTTTAGAAGCCTTAATGAGCAAACCCAGCCACTAAACACTGCAGTCTCACACATTAAAGAGATTATTGACAGTATAGAGCAGGGGTGGGCAAGAGGCTGCCAGCGGGCCAGATGTGGCCTGCCAAGCCACTGGCTCTGGGCCGTGGCTTCCAAGCTGCTTTGAATGAAGCAGCTCTATTCTGGGAGAGAGGAGGGTGGCTTTGTGCTCTGCCCGCCCCCTCAACAAAATATCTCAGTTCCCATTGGCTAGTTTCTGACCAATAGCAGTCCTGAGATTTTGCTGGCAGCAGGGACAGCCAAGGAAGCCTCCACCTTCCTCCTCCCTCCCCCCCCCCCCACCTTGCCAGGAGCAGAGTCACCTGGAGCAGCTTGCAACTGCAGCCTTCAGGTGCCTGCTGGGCTGCTGAGTGGCAGCTGCCTAGGTAAGGGCCTCCCAGCCAGAGACTGCCTTTGGCACCCACCTTCTCCTCCACCTACCTGCCCCAGGCAGCCACCTAAACCCTCTGTACCCCTTTCCTCCAGGTCACGGCTCCCTCCCAGACCCTGCACCCCCTCCTACAGCCTTCCCTCCAGGCCAGAATCCTGTCTGGCACCGATACCCCCTCCCTGCCCCTGCACCCAATCCCCTGCCCCAAGTCATCACCCAAACCCTCTGCACCCCCTTCACACAGGTCACAACTCCCTCTCAGACCCTGCACCCCCCTAGAGCTCCTTTCTCAGGCCAGAATCCCCTCCTGCACCCATACCCCCTCCTGGACTCTGCACCCCAAGCCTCTGCCCCAGATCACAACCCCCTCCTTCACCCAAACTCCCTCTCTGACTCCACCCCCCATCCTGCACCCAGTCTCCTACCCCAAGCTCCCTTCTGCACCTAACCTCTGTACCAGATCCCAAACCCCTCAGTAGACATGCAGCCCTTAACCACTTGCCAAAAACTTGGAGTGACCCCCCCCCCATTAAAAATTATTGCCCACCCCTGGTATAGAGTGTGCTAGAGCCCAATGGATGGTGGTGATAGAGATTGCCAATGCATTTTTTGCCATCCCCTTCCATGAAAAATCCTGGGGACAATTTGGAGTCCAGTGGGGAGGAGTGCAGTATGCATTTACCCAACTGCCGCAGGGGTAGGTGCATAGCCTTACGCTGTGCCATGGTATTATTGCTGAGGAGTTAGCCGGGACAGCTCTCCCTGAAGGGGTAAAAGTCTGGCATTATGTAGATGACATCATGATTGGGGGGGACACCCCAGTGGAAGAGTATGTAGCAGGGCAGGCTATTCTGTTACACCTGATGCAGTGGATTTAGGTTTAAAGCTAGTAAAATTCAGGGACCTGCTCAGGAGGTTACATTTTTGGGCATTCTCTGGTCCAGCGGCAGATGTGTAATCCCAAATGCTGTCATTGATAACATTTTGAGCTGGCAAGCACCTTCCAGCAAGCAGGAATTACAAAAGTTTTGGGAAGCCATTAGGTTTTGGAGAAATCACATCCCGAATGCAGCCCATGTAAGTAGACCTTTGTACCAGGTGATAAAAAAGAAAAATGAGTTTGAATGGGGAAGTAAGCAACAAAAGCTGTTAATAGCCTGAAACAAGCTATTGCCAAACAAATTGCTTTAGGACCCTGGCAGGATCAGGCTAATGCTAGGGTATATAGTGGCTACACTGAAGCAGGCCCATATTGGAGTTTATGGCAGAAAATTCCTGGAGAGTCACGAGGAATCCTCCTGGGACTTTGGAGTCTAGTTTGGAAAGGTAGTGAGGAAAATTATACCCCTCTGGAAAAACAGGCAGAGTGGAGGGAATGGTAGGGGCAGTACCATTACAGCGTGTACCCCAGTATCCAATATTGGGAACCCCATTTGGAAATGAAAAGCCCCAAGGAAGAGCACTAGCTTCAACATGGATTAAGTAGAAGGCCTTTTTCCAGGATCGGGCCAGATTGGGTAAGGGAAGTAGCCCCCAGTTAGTAGAACTAATGGCGACATGGCCCATTACCTCCGAACAATTGGTCATTCCCAGGCCCCTCAAGATGGATCTGCCTCCACTGGCAGCATGGGCAAAGGCATTTGCTGAGTTAAGCAGCGAGGAGAAGCACTTTGCCTTTTTCACAGACAGCTCTTGCAGGCTGGTGGGAGGAGTCATCCCTGGCGAGTCGTAGCCTTTCACACTGAGTCTGGGAACCAGGTATGGGAAGAGGGGGAGGGCCAGTCAAGCCAGAATGCAGAATTTAAAGGGGTACAGTTAGCAATTGAGGAAGCTATTTGTAGACAGTAGCCCCGAGTGATAGTGCACACTGACTCATGGGCTGTAGCAAACGGGTTGGTAGTCTGGGCTCCGGAGCGGCAGGCTGCTGGATGGAGCAGGCACAATCGCCTGATTTGGGGGGCAGAGATTTAGGAACACCTAGCACAACATGCTGGAAACCTATCCATTGAAATTGGACATATGGATGCCCACAGCATAGCACTGAGCCTTGGAAGTTTAATAATCAAGCTGACAAGGCTGCTCAGATCCATGCCATTACAATTGGCACTCAAACCCAGGACATATTAATTAAGTGGGGGCATGAGAAGATTGGGCACTTGGGAGCGCAGTCCACCTGGCAGTGGCTAAAAGACAAGGGGATTAAGGTATCGGAGCTACATGTACATAACGTACTATGTGTATGTCAGGTGTATGTGGCTGTAATAGAACGGCAGCAGCAAGCTCAGATTCCTATGGGGAAAATATCTTAAAGTAAAATTAATTTTGCCTGGCAAATTGATTACATTGGATGTGTATTCAGGGTGGGTGGAGGTGTGGCCTACCAGCAAAGCTAACACCCACAGTACCTTACTGGGTCTGCAACGAAAGATTTTCTACCAGCACGGGACTCCTAGGGAAACTCAGAGTGATAACGGTTCACATTTTACTGCTGGAGCTGTGCAAGAATGGGCTGCACAGACAGGAATCAAGTGGGTTTTCCGCATACCTTACTACCCCCAGGCTGCTGGAAAGGTGGAACGCAGCAATGGAATTTTAAAGGCTAAGCTGCACCTGGCCTGTAAGGACCAAAGGAAGGAGTGGGACGACTGCTCGAAGTGGTGTGGCAAATGGATCATAGGTGGATCAAAGGAGGGTCCCCATTTCTAAAGCGCACCCAAGGACAGCAATGAGAAACAACATATGCTCTCCCAGCTGTAAAGCCCTGGTTGGGCTCGTAAGCAGGTTATGTACTTAGATATCAAAGCTGCTACATGGAAGCCTGGAGTTGTTATCGCAATAGGTTCAGGATGCACCTATTGGGTTCTAACCCCTGAAAATAACGTAATCTCTGTGCCGGGGATAAGACTGAAACCCCGAGAATAGTTTTGTGTTCTTTTATCAGATGCTGCTAATTCTCTATCTCTGATTGGTGGACATGATTGTCAGTCAGCATATGCCCTTTTGGGCACAGGAGATTGAAAGAACGTTTCCTGCTCCATACCTGATATCTGTCAGTCTAACCTGTCCTCCCACGGCCCAGCGACTTTATGGGGTGAGAACCTTGGTAATTTACTATGAGCAGTCAACTGATCAAGTAACCTGGACTACTGACTTTACCACTAATTCCCCTTTGGAGTTACAGGATGCATTTGGGTTCACCCGGATCAAATATCACCAGCTTCAATTTGGGGAACACAACATGAGGGTGTTCATATCCCAAATAGAACTGGCAACCTTGTTTTTGAATTTAATATCTCAGTCTTAAATAACCTAAACTGGACATTATGGACAGAAGATGCCAAATATGTTACTGAAGTAGTAAACAATCAGACTGGGACTGTATATGGGACTTGCAATCATTCTATCATAAATGGATTACAGCTTACATTCATGGTTATAAATTGCAGGTGTGAATGGTTCAGTTGACTGTGCCCAGAAACCCAATAGTGTAAATCAGTGTTTCCCAAATGGTGTTCCGCGAAGTGAAAATAAGGGTTCCGCGAGAAAATTCCATTACAATAACATGTTGTTATTAAAATAATAATAAATATTAAGCATTTATGAATTTTATTGAAACCAGTTTTCATTTGTGTCGATCTCATGACCTTGTTTAGCATTTTTTTATTATTATCCTTACTTATTTGTGGTCTACTTTTTTAGCTCCATATATAAGACTGCTATTAGGGGTTCCACAAAATTCTTTTGAGTTTAAAAGGGTTCCGTGGCCAAATAAAATTGGGAACCACTGGTGTAAATATTTGGGAACAAGCATGTGGGAGATCCATGAACAGTGATTGGGCACAATTAATTGGGTGGACATAGGGACACAAATGGGGTTTGGCATGGGGAGGAGACAGCACGGTATTATCTTTCTACTGAACCCACTAACCCAGGAGAAGTACCCACTCTCCTGGGGCATGCTATGCCTGAGGATTGTGTAGTATTTTAACTGGAGGTTATTGAGTATTTTGTCACCCTAAAATGGAATATTAATATTTCCCAAATGCATTCCAATTAGCAAATGGGCTAATCTCATACTTAATGCCTGGATAACAAATAAGGAAGGCATTCAACAGGCCAAAGGAGACTTGGGGTTGGTTTTGGGAGGTGCTAGACTGGGTACTGGAATAGTAAATTTGGTAGCCCTGGAAACAGTGAAAAACAAATTGGCTAAATTGGGGCAGCTAAATCATCAAGATATGGAAGGTGTGGTACAGGACAGTGCTGGATTTCATTCCACACATTGACACCCTCCAAGTCACCCTCCAGCCTCTGCATAAAGTTGCGGGAGTATTTCAGATGCTCCAGCAAGCTTTAAAGGGCATGCCTACAAAGGAAGAGACGGCTATTGCCTGTGTTAGTACACAGACCTTTGCAATTTACCAATAGGAGAGACAAGCTGAGTGGGTGCAGAACGGGCACAATGTGATCCTGTCACAGTCACTATCCACATGGTGTAGACAATGCAAGCTGCTGTTTATTTCCTCAAGTGCCCGCAGGTTATCAGGCTATATTTACGCTCAATCAGTGCCCATGAAAACTAAAGTGGTTCCTGCTTATCAGTATGCCCCTGTCCACATGATTGTAATGGGTTGTATCTGGGCACCTAGAGTGACAACCAAGTGGCTTCTACCATCAAATGACTTACGTGATCACCGTGGTTGTCAAAGTGGGAAAAGCATGAGTGGTATTGTAAAACTAAGCACTTATTCTCAGACCCCTGTAGTTTAGACAATACTGAAGTTAGTGCTTGTGTCTTATCAGGAAAATACCATAGTTATGTTTAATTCCTGGGAGGGTTTGTGTGTAGAGTCTACCACAATAGTTGTTTGGAGCGATGGAAGTAATTCTTCTTCCCCTGTGTGTGAGTGTTGTTGCAATGCCATTGCCCTTACTGCCCAAGAAGTGGTGTTGCTAAGCTGCAAATTCAAGCAGTATCCAAGATTATTGAGGTTTACCCTGTAAACTGGACAACCAACTGGTACCTAAGTGGGATACTATTGAAATATGTTCTAATAGCCTGCTGCAATTCACCTATGGTGCAGTCTTGCTTTAAAAAAGGCAGGCAATTCTAACTGTCATACACCATAAAAAGCTTAAGCTGGCAGCAGATAGAGCAGGTAGCAGGGCGACATTGATCTATGAGGATAGGCTGAGGGAGTTGGGTCTGTTTAGTCTTCAGAAGTGAAGAGTGAGGGGGGATTTGATAGCAACCTTCAACTTCTTGAAGGGAGGTTCCAAAGAGGATGGAGAAAGGCTGTTCTCAGTGGTAACAGATGGTAGAACAAGGAACAATGGTCTCAAGTTGTGGTGGGAGAGGTCAAGGTTGGATATTAAGAAAAACTATTTCACTAGGATGGTGGTGAAGCACTGGAATGGGTTACCTACGGAAGTAGTGGAGTCTCCATCCCTAGAGGTGTTTAAGTCTCGGCTTAACAAAGCCCTGGCTGGGTTGATTTAGTTGGGATTGGTCCTGCCTAGAGCAGGGGGCTGGACTTGATGACCTTGCTGCAATTAGAAGCTGTGCCTGTTCCCACCAACTGATGCATTGAGAAGGTAGGTCATGTCCTTGTTTGTTTCATCAGACGAGGACATGACCTACCTTCTCACAATCATCTGACAATCATAAGGGTCTTAACGGTGGAACTGTGTGTGATTTATAAAAATAAGCACGTGTCTCTCTACCCTTAAAATCAAGTATCTTGGGTATTGTCCTAGGTGTAGGTGTTATATTATTGTCTGGTAACTATCTTGTTTATTGAAACAAACCTGTGTAACCTTGCACTGCTTTCCTTACTATTCTGTGCATAATAAAGATAACAAGAGTTTATCTGAGGTGTTTTTACTGGCTCCTCTCATATCCAAAAGCCGAACTACACGACACAAGCAAACTGGGCTTCCTCTGCAAATTCCACCAGGATCCATTCCCATCCTGATGCTCAATCCATGAAAGACACATCAGACTCGTACGCTACCTAGGCAGTGAGTCTGTCTGTGGCTAGACGTAGGATGTGAATCTATCTAGGAGCTTTGGGACTATGAGACTTTCGTATCTTTGCTGGTAACTTTAATACAATTGATACAAAACAATGGCACTTGTTCTTGTAATGGTTGATGTGACTTGCCTATGACTCCATGTGGCCCTATGGGATCTAGAACTAAGGAAAGAAGAGAGAACTCTAAGCCAGAGTCAGAGAATTCTGAACTTGAGACTGTAATGGCCAACGCCAAATGAAGCCACCAGTTCTGAGGTGCCAGGCTAGTGGGTTGGGAGATTTACTCGGGTCTTTCTCTGTCTGATTTGTGAGAGTCTCAGGCAGCATTCGTGTGCTCTAGCTGTGTCTGGAGTGTCACCTGCTGTCATACTGAGTGATAAGAGTTCCCGTAGCGGGTTGCTGCTGGTGCATTGTGAGAGACAGCTTGGGCTGAAGAGTAGAGGGGGCATAATCACACCTCAGTTCCCCATGGGTCCCATCTCAATGTGGAACAAGGACTATTTTTGTGATAAAACATCAGTGAAAGTGTTTAATATCGATCAGATCTTCTGGGCTGGTTCTCCCAAGGAAGAGCTGACATCTTTGAACATTAGGAGCTGAAAACTCTCAGAGCCCACGGACAGAACGGGATACAAGCCGGGCTCCCTTTCTGAGACTGCACCCACTGGGCTGGGTTGGGCTAGGCTTCTCACTACGCCACACGCTGCAGGGAAGCAAATCAGTTCATTTATTGGGATACAAAGTCAGACCAGGCTTTGGACACAGGAAAATACCCAAATGACACAAGCACCAGGGGGAGGAGTCACAAGAGGAGAAGTTAATGCTAGTTTTGCTCAGAAGCTACAGGCCTATGTGCATCGCTATTCTCTGCCATGCTCCCATGGGGTCTAGAGTTAAATGGCCAGACCCCAGTTCTCAAGGCCAGGATCCATTTCAATAGGCCCCTTATCTCAGCAGGGGTTTCAATACCACATAGCCCTTAATCTGATACTGCAAAGTGCCCCAGTTCAGGACAGAGGGAGGCAACTGCGAATCAGCGCTGGTAGTCCACACAGCGTCCGTCGCGGTGGCCAGGTCCCACATAAATACATCAGTAAGTTCCCCTACAAATGACTGTTTGGCAGAAAACCCACCTCCGACGCAGTCCTGCTCCTGCCCCAGGACAATCACACCCTGGTTGCTGACAGAGTAGCCTTTCTGCAGCCCCTTCCTAGGTAAGGGATTGCCATTCACCCAGAGCTCGGCTATGCCAGTAGCAGATTCCCAGCTGGCACAAATGTGCTCCCAGGATCCTCTTGAGCCTGTGTTTTCTGGGAAAGTGAAGACCACCTCTTCGCCCCCAACAGTCAGCGAGAGCACCCCAGGTTTGTCTTTGAAGAGGAGGATCTCGTTGTCTGTGGCCCAGGTCGCATAGGAGAAGAGGCTGTAGGGCCGGGTCAGGTCTGTAAAGTATCTGAGGCACACGGTGAACATCTGCAGAGGACGGTTGTGATTCATATTCAGGATCACGTGGGCATCAGCAGATCCCTTGGGGAAAATAAACACCTGCCCATGGAGATCTGTGTGCAGATGTGAAAGGCAACAGCTGAGATCTCATCATTCTGACAGGTTCTTATTAATGCAACTTTCTAATGTTCCCCAGTGGCTAGCTACTCCAGCCCAGGGCCTCGCCCTGCTTCCAAGCCCCAGAGTGTACACAGCACTGTCAGACAGGATTCCCAAATTTCTAAGTGCAGAAAATCAAAACACCCTTGCCTTACCCCTGCCTCCGCCCTTCTCCAATGCCCACTCCCATGCACTCCATTCCCCAACATGCACACCGTTGCTCATTCTCCCCTACCCTCACTCATTTTCACCAGGCCAAGGCAGGGGGATGGGATGCGGGAGGGCGGGAAGGCTTTGGGGTGGGGCTGGGCATGAGGGATTTATGGTACCAAAGTGAACTCCAGGCTGGGACTGAAAGTTCAGAGCATGGAAGGAGGCTCCAGGCTGGGGTAAAGGTTTGGTGCATAGGAGGGGGTATGGACTCTGTCCCGGGGATCTCGGCTCGGGGACGGTATTAGAAATGAGGGAATCACGGTCCAGAATGGAGCTCTGAACTGGGGCAGGGATTGTGGTGAGGGAGGGGGCGTGGCCTCCAGGGCACAATTTTTTATGTACATGACGGGGCTCAGGATTGGAGCAGAGGGGTTCAGAATGTGGGAGTGTCGCAGGCGCTGAAAGAAGGATGCGTGACGGTGTGGGGCTCAGAGCAGGGGCAAGAGACTGAGGGGTATCAGCGGGTTGGGGGGTGCTGGTTCCAGAGGCTCTTCCCTCAGACATCTCCCAAGAAGTGGAAGCTTTTCCCTCCAGCCTCTAGGCAGAAGTGTAGCCAGGTGGCTCCGTGTGCTGCCCCGGCCTGCAGGCCCCACCTCTGTCAGACCCAGTGGCTGTGGGTCCAGGCCTCTGGAAGTTCCGGTGCTGGCATTCAGGGTGGTGCTTGCAGGTGGGGGCAGCACACGGAGCCACATGGCAGCCGTTCTGCCTATGAACCAGACGTGCTGACTGCTTCCCTGCTGCAGACAGATCACTTAACCAGCTGGTTGGCAGTGTTAGCCAGAGTCACCAGGGTCACCCGGGTGTCCTGATCGAAAACTGGATGCCTGGCAGCCTGACTGGGAGTGGCTTTGCTGGGTTAGGCTTGGGCCCACATTTAACTCAGCAGAAGCTGCTCTGTCCCGGCCCACAGCACCAGTTTAAGTCAGGAGGTGTGGCCCGGTCTCCCCTTCCTCACCCTCATAGGCCCCTGGGTCAAAGGCCAGGCCTGCCACATCCCAGTGTTACTTCTCCCCAAAGTCCTGCTCCCTTCAGCCTTTCCCCTGGCCACTGAATCTCACTGACAGCGTCCTCCCACTCAGCAGCTAGAGCAGATGCCCCAGGGGGAAGGGCGTGTTTATCAGAAACACATTCATGGAGAACAGACACCCAAGGCTCATAGTGGAGCCTCCATTGCCGGCCTTCTTTAAATCAAGAATGGGAAGCTTTTCTCAACCCTCTGCTGTCAAAATTAGCATTGGGCCGGTCTCTCCAGTACAAATCGGGAAGATGGAGTCTTGGACTCACCCAGTGTGGCTCACGTCCTGCCCCTCGCTAGCAAAAGGAGGAGTGTGGAAAGGGTGTGGAGAGGCCAGACACACCAGAGGGTATGTCTACACTACAGCGCTAATTCGAACTAACTTAGTTCGAATTAGTTAATTCGAACTAAGCTAATCCAAACTAACACATCCAGACTAAAAAACTAGTTCGAATTAGCGTTTTGCTAATTCGAACTAGCATGTCCACACAGAGTGGATCCTGAACCGGGGTTAAGGATGGCCGGAAGCAGTGCCGGCAGGGCATCAGATGAGGACTTAGAGTGTGGAGCTGCTGTCTCAGGCTAGCCGAGGGCTGTGCTTAAAGGGACCCGACCCCTACCACGGACAGACAGTTCTCAGGGGTGCCCCGCTTGCAAAGCAGTCCTGGCTTGGATTGCCCGGAGTACCCACACTGGGCACATCACAGCACTCGGCCATCAGACCAGCTGCACTTGCCGCAGGCTGCCATCTGGGGAGAGGAGGCAATTGGGGGGCTGCAGGAGAGGTTCCATCCCCAGAAGCCCGCAGAGCTAGCCCAGTCCTCCCCATCGGGGGCTTGTACCCCATTCCTCCCTCACCTCCTTCCACTTACCCCTCCCTAGCCCCCCTTCCTGATGTACAAAATAAAGGACAATTGTGTTCAAAAATAGAATCTCTCTTTATTGAACAAAACTGGGGGAGACTGGGAAAAGGAGGTGGGAGAGGGGAAGAGAGAGGGTGGGAGAGGGGAAGGGAGATGGTGGGAGAGGGGAGGGCAACTACAATGATGAGGGGTTTGGAACAGGTCCCATATGAAGAGAGCCTAAAGAGACTGGGACTTTTCAGCTTAGAAAAGAGGAGATGGAGGGGGGATATGATAGAGGTCTATAAAAGCATGAGTGGGGTGGAGAGGGTGCATACAGAAAAGTTCTTCATAATAGAAGGACTAGAGGACACCAAAGGAAAGGAATGGGTAGCAGGCTTCAAACTAATAACAGAAAGTTGTTCTTCACAAAGCAAAGAGTCAACCTGTGGAACTCCTTGCTGCAGGAGGCTGTGAAGGCTAGAACTAGAACAGAGTTTAAAGAGAAGTTTGATCAAGTCATGGAGGTTGGGTCCATGGAGTGGTATTAGCCAGGGGGTAGAAATGGTGTCCCTGCCCAAAGTTCGTGGAAGGCTGGAGAGGGATGGCATGAGACAAATGGCTTGGTCACTGTCTTTGGTCCATCCCCTCCAGGGTACCTAGGGTTGGCTGCTTTCGGCAGACAGGCTACTGGACTAGATGGACCTTTGGTCTGACCCAGTACGGCCATTCTAAGCTCAGGGCTCAGGGTCGGGGGTCTCAGTGGACCACCCTGATTTTCATGCAAACCTGCTCCTGGGTGGCCAGGCTGGCAGCTCTCCTGCCCTAGCCGGCCACTTTCCTGTGCCTAGTGCGGAGATCGTGGATGAGGTCCACGATGTCTGCACTAGCCCAGGTAGGTGCCCGCCTCTTGCGGTCCCGGGCAAGCTCCCGGGAGCCGCCAGCCTGGTCCTGGGAAGAGGGGGAGGGCTGGGGGGCATCGGGTGGGTGTCTCGATCCGTGCCAGGTGCAGGGTCTGCTGGCTGGGTGCTGGCAGGCTTGCACCTGGCACGGGCACCGTAGCCAGCCTGTGCTCCTTTAAGGGCTCCAGGGCTGGGAGGGGGGCAGAAGAGTTTCCCTGGTGGTGCCCAGAGTGGCCACCAGGGAAACCTGGGGAGGGCTAGCCTCCCACTAGTTCGAATTAAGGGCTACACATCCCTTAATTCGAACTAGTTAGTTCGAACTAGGCTTAATCCTCGTAAAATGAGGTTTTCCTAGTTCGAACTAAGTACTCCGCTAGTTCGATTTAAATTCGAACTAACGGAGCGCTAGTGTAGCGCCTATTAAAGTTAATTCGAACTAACGTCCGTTAGTTCGAATTAACTTTGTAGTGTAGACATACCCAGAGGGACATACACAGAGTCTGCCAACTTCCACACACCAGGGACCATGAACTGCAGCCCCAAAATCAGGCACCTTTAGAGGAAGGGTTACCTGTGCTTTCGGTCTGCCCCACCTGACACACTGCGAGTGGGTCACAGTCAATTTCATCTCCTCTCCCAATTCTACTTGGCCCCTGCAGCTCCCCCAGGCCTGCCCATTGCCTACCCAGTAATTAACGCTGTCCCCGCCACCACCGTTGCTCCTCCTGGGTCTCTTCATCCCCCTCTCCAGACCTGGATGCCCTCCCCTGGCAGGCTGGGTGTGCCTCAAAGGGATTTTCACACCCTTCTGGCCCCTCTCTGGAAGGGACAGCAGTGGACCAGGATTGTAGTATAATCTCACCCCTCGTAGCTCTCAGGAGGGGAGGGGACAGAGGAGACCTGAGCTGCTGGGGCCTGTTCCCTTTCTCTCTCCCCCACTGCGAGGGTGGCTTTCAGTCGTCATGGCGGGGAGCTCTGGCTGCAGAAGTTGTGATTGATTTGTCTACCTCAGGAGTTGGACAAGTGGGACATGCAGCCAATCAGAGGGCTCCAATTTTTAGAACACCTCACGTAATGGGCCGACGGCTCCAGCCCGACCAATCCCGTCTGTGAGAACGTGGCGGGAGCTGGTGGCACTTCGCAGGGGAGCCAGATTTGGTGACCCAGACGTGCTGCGAGCCTGGGGCTCCCCAGCCAGAGGTGTTGGCACAGGGCTCCCTCACACCCCCACTGCACACAGCCCCACCAATGCTTCCCACCAGGCCCTGGACAGGGCGCTGCTGCCACCCCTAGGAACAGCCAGTGCACTGCACCCTGAAGTCTAGCACAGCAGGCTTGGGACAGGACTGTAGCCATGGCCGCGTGTTTCTGACGGGACCCAGTGTCCTTGGTAGTGTGAGGCAGCCATTCTGTTAATCCTGGAGCCCACGCTCAGCTGGGTCACTCCCTGCCCAGCCAGGGCTTGACACCTGGCGCAGCCAGCACTGCCCCTACCTGTCTGGGCGATGGCTCCTGAGAGGCCAAGGAGGACGAGGAGGCACAGTTGCAGCTTCGCCATGTTTTTCACGTGCAGAGTGACCAGAACGCTGAGAAAGGAGGTGGGAGGCTGCTCTGCCCAAAGCCTGTGCCCAGGCAATGCCAGTCTGCAGGCGCGGGGACCTGATTTATCCCTGAGGGGAGGTGGGAGGAGAAATATGTTCAACCAATTCCATCCAAAGAGAGGTGTCTGGAAATCCCCGTTGGGTCTTGTGCTCATGTCACCATCTTGCAGCTGTTGTTTCTTCCTCTGCGGGGCAGATGTCTGTGCACCCAGCACTTCCCAATTACTGAGACACTTCCTATGACACGGGGGTCACATCCCTATCACAGGGGTCACCCAGTTTGCTTCATGCCACTGAGCTTACCTGCCTACCCTCTGGGTGCTCTTCCACCCTGTTCTGTTGGACCAGATGCTCTGGTCATCCCCAGACAAGGCACAAATGTGGAGTAAAAGCCCACTAGCAGAGCAACTAAATAACAAACACCAAACCAGCTCAGCTAAAACAAGAGTTTAGCCCTCAAAAGGGACCTGAATCCTTCTTATTTTGTATAAATATTTTACACAGAGAAAGCTCATAAGTTCACTCTATTTATCAGTGAAAGAGAGAGATGCGCAGTGGTGCATCCCGCTCAGGTAACAATTATTTACACTGGATGTGAATATAAACAAGTGTTTTCATTGGACATAAAAGGTGGGATGTAAGTGAAACGAAAACATACAGATCAAAAGAAGTTACTAAGCCATGTCTCTACTAACGTGGAAGTTTGAAGTAAGGTACACAACTCTAGGTGTGTTCATTGTGTAGCAGAAGTCAACGTACCTTAATTCAAACTTTGGCACCCTTCCACGGTGGGAGGCTGATGGAAGCAAATGCTCCCATTGAATTCCCCCTCTGCAAATGTTAGGGAAAGGAGGCGGGAGGTTAGTGGGGGCAGGTTGCTGGAATTAACTTTAAATTCAGTGTCATCATTAAGTCCATGATTTTTGATGTGCTCCAGGCACCACCACAACAGGTGCCAGGAGTGGGGAAAAGATGGCAGCACCACTTCCAGTCTCTGGGAGGAACTCTGAAGGACAGTGCCCCCATCCCAGTCACTGGGACCCATAACCACACTGCTGTGTAAACGTTCCATGGGAATAAGCAGGAGCAAAATCCTAACGTTTTTGTCAATGGATTTTGAGATTTCCAAGGCCAGGCTCAGCTCAGCAATTGCCAAGGCAGTGAATTAGTAGATCCGTATCGGGAGAACTAGAACTCATTTCTGATTGGACCCGAGGTTGAGATTCTGATGGCTGGCCACACCCCTTTGGTCATTTCTTTAGGGAGCCCTTTGCCATAACTCACCTCTGCCTTGTGGAAGCCATTTGCCTCTAGACTGTAGGGAGCTTTTTCCCTACACACAGGCCAGGGGTGAACAATTTAGGACTCAGGGAGAGCACAGCAAGGGTCCAGAGAGGACATCAGACCATGGCCACCAGGACTGCTGGGGCCTCAGCAGCCTCTAGGCTTCCAATCTGAGAATGCTGCTGCTCCCTTCCCGGATGTCTCATTTCTGACCATCTCTGGTTGAGTCAGTCGCCCTCTTCTGCTTATCCAATCAGTGCCAACCTCAATCAGCTTTGCAACTGGTCCTGTCTGTTGCATACAGGAGGGAGCTACAGAGATGGAGAGGGCTCAGGGTGGGGCAGGTGATTGCAGTGCGGGATGCTTACCTTGGGCAGCTCCTGTTTGGTGTGGGGGGAGGCTCTCTAGCTTGACTGGTGGGATGGTCACTTTCATGGACAAGCGCAGAATGTCAGTACAGACAGGCTCCTGTTATACAAAGGGGGTGTCCAGGCAAACTGAGCTTCCTAAGGCAGATTCCAGCAGGAACCATTCCCATCCAGATGCTCAATCCATGAGAGAGACATCAGACTCGCACACTACCTAGGCTGTGAGTCTGTCTGTGGTTCGACGTGGGGCATGGATCTATCTAGGAGCTGTGGATGCTGGGACTTTCGTATCTTTGCTGATAGCTTTAATACAATTGATACAAGACAATGGAGCTTGATCTTGTGATGGTCGATGTAACTTGCCTGTGGCTTCATGTGTCCCTATGGGCTCTACAGCTAAGGCAATCAGAGAGAACTTTGTTGAACTCAAGTTGTAACGGCCAAAGCCAATCCCGCGATGATGTCCTGCACTACTTGGCTTCAAATAAAGGCAAAGGCTACAGAGCAGTGTGTGAAGGGAAAGGGACTGAGTTGGGCCTAGATTGTAGCCAAACTGTAGTAGGGTATCCAGAGCCAACCACGTTTCCCTTCTGTCATGATCTCTTCCTTGAGCCGTAACTACCAATAGTCTAGCAATAGCCAGCAAACTAGGTATGACAGGCCCCAGAATGGGAATTTGGAGACCAAGGGAGTTGAAATTACACAGGGCTCAGGGATTTTATGGAGAGAAAGGGAGAATTCCTGGCACAGACTTGGTGTGGCACCCTTTACCTCCACGCACCCTTAAGCCCCAACATTCACCCTTGTCGTAGAGTTATGCTCTATTTCATACAACGCCTGCCCTGTAAAATAGCACATGAAAGGTCATGAGCTGCTAAAACCCATCGGTCAGTCTAAGTATGAGTGTGTGTTTTAAGTAGTGACTGTGTGCAGTGTGGATGTTACTAAAAGACCTTGTAAGCTTGAGGGTCTCTACTGCTCAGTGGTGATCCACTCGCAGCAGTGTTAGTCAGTGGGTTTTTTTGTGACGGTACACACCGGTAGGGTGCACCAGCATCACTTTTTCAGAGCATCCGCGCCATGCCAGGAGGGGCAATGAACTTACACTGGTCAGGCTTCTGAGCAGGACAAGACAGTACAATTGAGGTGCCAGGCTAGGAGGTTGGGAGATTTACTGCGATCTTTCTCTGTGTGATCTGTGAAGGTCTCAGGTAGCATTCATGCGATCTAACTGTGTCACCTGCTGTCATACTGAGTGATAAGAGTTCCCGCAGGGGGTTGCTGCTCATGCATTGTGAGAGACAGCTTAGTCTGAGGAGTTAAGGAGGTATAGTCGTACCCCAGTTCCGAGATGGACCCCATGAGTCCCATCTCACTGTTGTAACCCGATCTAATATTATGTTTAAATTCTAATTACCCACCTTAGAGTTGACAGGGTCTTTGTCCCAGGATCAGGCCCAGTATTCAATGATACTATGATTGGGAACCCTGATGTGCACAGTGGCAACTCTCACAATATGGAAACGCTTGTATATTTACAATATTTACAGTTTATTAATATGGTTAGCAGAGTCACAAACACCTCAGTTCCATAAAACAGGAAATGTCCATCCATATTTCCTTACCATGTACTTACATCACTTCTTCTAGAACAATCTAAGGTGTTAGCCCATCATCTTTCTCATTATTTTCACCTTTCCCATCACCAGGGGCCATCCTTCTGGCCCTTCCAAGGACGACATCTGCTCCTCTCTCTCTCGCCCCTTGGCTGGGATCCCACTTTTTTACTAAGTGCTAAGTGACGCTGACGATAACATGTTTTATGCATATTCAGTAGGGGAGTGTTCTTTTCGTATTGGTCAATGTATAATTGCTCTTAACTTATTATCATATACGTCAATTTGTTTCCATGGGCTTTTGTGGTTGTCTATTGTAACCTGTGTCCTGATTACTCAACTCAGCCTGAACCAATTATTTGGGACTTATGTTTAATAATACATCTGCTGAGTCTGAGGGTATTTTCCTTACCATGCTGTGTGGGTGAAAAGTCCAGATCTAAGATCCCCTTTTTCAGTCCCAGGAAACCATCTGGGTGAGACCATATCTCAACCATGGAAGGCTGTTAACCTCCGCCTCTGCTGATCTTGCAGATGGCCTGCTCCTGCCCCAAGATAATCATATCCTGGTTGCAGACAGAGTAGCCTTTCTGCAGCCCCTTGTAGATAAGGGATTGCCAGTCAACCAGAGCTCCGCTATGCCTGTGGCAGATTCCCAGCTGGCAGAGACATGCACCCAGCCTTTGCCTGAGCCTGTGTTTTCTGGGAATATGAAGACCACCTCTTGCCCTCCAACAGGCAGTGCAGTGAGAACACCCCAGGTTTGTCTTTGAAGAAGAGGATCTCGTTGTCTGTGGCTCTGGTTGCATAGGAGAAGCGACTGTAGGGCCGGGTCAAGTCTGTGAAGTATCTGAGACACACGGTGAAGCTCTACTGAGCTTCTGCAGCTCCTGTTGAATTCCAGTACTGCTCGTGATGTGAGGAGTACCACTGTCAACAGGGGCACCCAGAGTGTTTGATGTAGCTTGTCTTTACTAGACCCACTAAATCACACTCTGGAAGATCGAGTGCAGCGAATAAATAAAAGGCAAAATAAAGAAATCTAAAGATGGCGTTTCCCATTCTTTAACCAAATTTCCCCATGGGAAGAACTCTTTGCTTTCTCTCCCCCTCTCCAGGGGAAAATATCAGATTCAAGATGGATTCCAGCAGCAGTAGGGTTGCCAGGAGTCTGGTATTCACCCGGACAGTCCAGTATTTTTGTCTCCTGTCCAGTAAAAAAATTCAGAGAATACTGGACACCTAAAATATCCAGTATTTTCTGATTTTTTCAACGGCCAGGAGGCGAAAATGCCAGGCACCTGGCAACCCTACAAACACTTAGGACCTGGCCTCCCCCCACCCCCAAACCTCCCGCTGGCTCCCAAAACCCCCAGCCCCCTTACCCCAGACCCAATGCTTACCTGGTTCCGCAAGGCTGCAAGGGGAAGCAATGCTTCCCCTGGGTCTTAGTGCTCAACATCTCCCCTATTCCTATCCCTGCATTCACTCTTAAAGGGGACGTGCTGTTTTAATGCTGTTTTATTTTAATTTATGTATTTATTTTTTTGCTCAAAAACTTTGGTCTCTCCCCCCCACACACACACTTTTTTTCTCTTCAACAGAATTTTTTCCTTTTTTTTTTTTTTTTTTGGTGTGGGGGGGAGGGGAGGGTATTCAGTATTTTTGTTTCAACCATCTGGAGACTCAAAGCAGCAGGTGGCATGATCACATGTCTTTGCAGAACCAATCATAGTTTGAGTTTTTAGGACTGTACCAGATGGCCTTACCCCGGATTTCTCCCTGACCCAGCACCCCAGGGCTCCGGGTTCTGCTTTGCAGGCCCCAAGGCCAAATCACTGTCCCGCAAACCCAGAGGCCCAGTCACAGTTCTGCAGGCCCAGAGGCCTAGTCGCAGTTCCGCAGGCTCTGAGGCCAAATCACTGTTGCTCAGCTCCAAGTCTGGGAGCTACGCAGCCAGGGGTTGAGTAGGGGGGCCCAGGCCCTCCCTCTCCTCCGGGCCCCAGCCCAAGGCCCTATCAGTGGTGGGTGGTTCCCACCACTAGCTCGGCAGGGAGCTCTCCCCAAAACATGCCAAGCCCTCCAGGTCTCTTCCTGTGCCCTGCCCTAGGCTGCTTCCTACCCCGTCCCACTGGCTACCGCGGACCCTACCGTCATGTGCAGGACCTGCATCAGTGGCTGAGTTGGTTGGTCCTATGGCAATTGTGTGTGCGGTGATGGCAGCGAGATTAGCTGCATGTCGTGTCCAGCAAGGCAGTAGAGATTGTCTTCCGGACGGTGTCGGCAGATCCGGCGGCAGTAGCTGCTCTGGTGCTCTCGCTGGATCTCCTTCCCCTCCCAAAGTCAGCCCCAACTGAACTACACTGAAAGCTTTTATACCCAGGCTGCACTGGGAACATGCCCAGCAAGGTCGTGGAGGAGGGGCATATTCCACCCCATAGGCGTGCTCTACTTCCCCTTGTTCAGTGCGGGGCTGGCATGCCCCGTCACAAGGACAAACAAAGGCATTCACAGATCATTGCCTTGAGCATGGGGCCATTAATCCCTGAAGTTCCACTAATGGTTCTCACTCCAAATAAGCAGGTTGCACTTCATGTTTCTAGCTTCAGGTACAAGAAGGACACACGCTCCCAAATAGAATATACACACTGAGAGAGGCTCAGGCTCTTGATTGATAGTTACTTGACCTGTTTTGCAGAAAGCGTATTTGAGTTTTACATATTAATATTTGAAACCATATTTTCATTCAAAGAGGGGCACATAGTGACCCACTCCCCATTCACACAGGCACTCCTGATCTTCAGCCTGCATCATCCCATCTATTAATTCACCTTCTCATTACTGACCTATTTCAAGTGTGAGTTTTGATTCCTCTGCAAAGCTGTCTGGAGGTTAGTATATGGCTACTATACTAACGCTAGTGGAGACCAGTAGAAATCCCTGACTCCATTTCCAAAGCTCTAATTGAGCCTATCATCCCGACTGTCTAGCTCTTAGCAATGTTGTTGTAACCATGTTAGTGCATGGATATGAGACAGATAATAATAGCTTGTACCTGACCAGTTTCTGTTGGGGACAAGGACAACCTTTGGTGCTACCACAGAATTCTTTAGCACTGGGGAAGGCATTCTGAGTGTTACGGGTAAATACAAGGTGGGGCGGCTTGTTGGGCATAAGGAATTAACATGTCATAGGAAACCATTCACGATGAAGAGGGCAGTTATCCCCTCTGCAGATTGGAGGAAGAGGGATGGCTACTGGATTTCAGGTAGCTGGAATTAATCTTAAATCCAGTGTCTTCATTAAGTCCATGATTTTTTATGTGCTTTCCTCCAGGCACCACCCCCCTGCAGCTCCTATTGGCCATAATTACAGGCCAATGGCAGCTGTAGGGACAGAGCTTCCCTGTGCTCATTGTGACACAGCTCCAGCCGGAAGGGGCAGTGAAGGAACGGCAGTGGAAGGAGCCACTTTCCTCTCACCTTGCCAGGAAAGGCCGGCTAGGAACAACTTAAAGCTCCTTTCTTAATCTAGCCCTGCTCCTAGGGTCGGAGGTGTGCGACTCTCCCCTTGAGAGGCAACTCCCTGCTGTGGTCAGAGGAGCACTGAAGATTTCCCTTAACCAAGTCAGCAGCCAACAAGTGGTACCAAGGTTGGGAAAAAGATGGCAGCACCACTCCCAGTCTCTGGGAGGAACTCCAAACGACAGTGCCCCCCATCCGAGTCACTGAGACCCATAACCACACTGCTGTGTAAATGTGCCATGGGAATAAGCAGGAGCAAAATCCAAAAGCTTTTTGTCAATGGACTTTGGGCTGCAAAAAGGCAAAGTCTGAGATTCCCGAGGCCAGGCTCAGCTGAGTGATTGCCAAGGCAGCGAATTAGCAGAGCTCTATCAAGGGGGACCAGAACCCATCTCTGACGGGACCTAAGAATAAGATGCTGATGGCTGGCCACACCCCTTTGGTTATTTCTTGCGGGAGCCCTTTGCCAAAACTCACCTCTGCCTTGTGCAAGCCATTTGCCTCCAAACTTTAGGAAACGTTTTCCATACACCCAGGCCAGGGATGGACAATTTAGGAATCAGGAAGAGCAAAGCAAGGGTCCAGAGAGGACATCAGACCATGGCCACCAGGACTGCTGGGGCCTCAAAAACCTCTAGGCTCCAATCTGAGAATGCTGCTGCTCCTTTCCCAGACGTCTCATTTCTGACAATCTCTGGTTGTGTCTGTCGGCCTCTTCTGCTTATACAATCAGTGCCAACCTCAATCAGGTTTGCAACTGGTCCTGTCTGCTTCACACAGGTGGGAGCTACAGGAGTGGAGACAGCTCAGAGTGAGGCAGGTGATTGCGGTGTGGGACGCTTACCTGGGCAGCTCCTGTTTGGTGTGGGGAGGAGAGACCAGGTTGCTCTCTAGCTTGACTGAAGGAGTGGTCACTAACATGGGCAGGCGCAGAATGTTGATACAGACAGACTCCCATTGTCAAAGGCGTTGCCCAGGCAAACTGAGCTTCCTATGGCAAATTCCAGCAGGAAACATTCCTCTCCTGATGCTCAATCCATGAGAGAGACATCAGACTCGCACACTACCTAGGCTGTGAGTCTGTCTGTGGTTCAACTGTTGTACTTAAAAGAAGTACTTGGGATCTTTTTCAGAGGGATAAGGCAACACGCCACATTTATTGATCACACATAGAATAATCAATACTTATCATATGCATATGATACATCACACTCATGCACTCTCACACACACAAGCAAACTCCATCTTGTTGTTACCAAAAGTTGCTCCCTCTAACCGCACTGGCCAGGTGAGTTAGATGGGGGAGGGGGTGGAGCTGGGCTTCTGCCGATCCGGATCGATGCTCCCATGTTAACAAGACGAAAACCTGGGGTTCCTCTGCAAGATGCCTCCTATTTATCCCTCTCATGCAGCCAATTAGTCATCACCTCACCTTTCTTAATGCTGCTTCAAAGAGAAATGCAGGACAATGTAGCACTTTAAAGACTAACAAGATGGTTTATTAGATGATGAGCTTTTGTGGGCCAGACCCACTTCCTCAGATCAAAAAGTGGGTCTGGCCCACGAAAGCTCATCATCTAATAAACCATCTTGTTAGTCTTTAAAGTGCGACATTGTCCTGCATTTTGCTTCAGCTACCCCAAACTAACACGGCTACATCTCTATCACGCTTCAAAGAGAGTTCTTCCAAGGGCAGGCACTTGCTGCTGGACTCCCAATGCGTCTGTCTGTCCAGTCTTCCTAATGAGCTCACTTTACAGGTATTGTCTTGGGTCTGGCTCCCAGACCTTCTCCACCCTTGCAACTGCTGCTGGAGGTGCTCCCCTTTCCGTCTCCATTCACACCTCATTCATTTCAACAGGACAATCAAGGAAAGGGGAGAGCTCGAAAGACATTTTTTCTTACGAGATCTATATATCTTAATACAAAGCTTTAGGAGAAATGTTACAGAGATTCTATAAGAACACTTAAAGATATATCTAAAAGGACAAGATCTTAATACAAAGTATAATATCACAGGGATTTTTCCACATTGGTTCGATGTGGGGCATGGATCTATCTAGGAGTTGGGACTTTTGTAGCTTTGTTGGTAACTTTAATACAATTGATACAAGACAACGGAGCTTGTTCTTGTGATGGTCGATGTGACTTGCCTGTGGCTCCATGTGTCCCTATAGGCTCTGGAGCTAAGGCAATCAGAGAGAACTTTGTTGAACTCAGGTTGTAATGGCCAAAGCCAATCCCGTGTCCTACACTAGTTGGCTTCAAATAAAGGCAAAGGCTACAGAGCAGTATGTGGAAGGAAAAGCAACTGACCTGTGCCTGGATTGTAGCTAAACTGCAGCAGTGTATCCAGAGCCAACCGTTTCCCTTCCCTCACAATCCCTTCCATGAGCCGTAACTACCAATAACTGCACCAGCATTCTAGGTCTGGCAGGCCCCAAAACGGGACTTGGTGCCAGGCTCAGGGATTTTATGGAGAGAAAGGGGGCACTTCTGGCACAGACTCGGCATAGCACCTTGTACTTCCATGCAGTACCCTGGATCCCCAATATTCACCCTTGTCATAGAGTTATGGTCTATTTCAGACAAAGCCTGCCATGTAAAATAGCATATCAAAGGTTGTGAGCTACTAAAATCCGTCGGTCAGTTCAAGCATGAGTGTGTGTTTGAAGTTATGACTGTGTGCAGTGTGGTTATTACTGAAAGACCTTCTAAGCTTGAGAGTCTCTGCTGCTCAGTGGTGATGCACTCGCAGGAATTTTTGGCAATACTTTTTTTGTATGGCGTACCGGCACCTTTTTTTTGGGAGCACTCACACTGCGATGCTTTCCTCTGGCACAGCCCCCAGCCAGCCTTGGGAGCACTCATGCTGCACGTTCCAGCAGCTTTATTTTTACAAAAAAAGCACTGGTGTCAGGTGACCATTACTCAGCAGGGGATTTGGAAACCAGGGTTTGAGAGTGCTGTAAGAAAGGCACCCACAACGGGGTAGGGCTCAGCCTGTGACTCAACTCTACAGCTGAGTTTTGATTGAAGTTTTTGGGAAATCTGAGCTCAGGTTCAAAGGTGGGTGTGTGCCCTCTCCACATTGAGGGAAGGTCAGGCAAGGTAATGAAATTACACTGGTCAGGCTTCTGAGCGAGACAAAACAGCACAGTTCTGAGGTGCCTGGTTAGGCAGTTGGGAGATTTACTGGGATCTTTCTCTTTGTGATTTCTTGTGAGAGGCTCAGGGAGCATTCATTTGATCTAGCGGTGTCTGGAGTGTCACCTGCCGTCATACTGAGGGATAAGAGCTCCCATAGGGGGTTGTTGTACGTGCATTGTGAGAGACAGCTCGGCGTGAAGATTTAAGGGGGCATAAGTCATATCCCAGTTCCAAGTTGTACCCAATGGATTCCATCTTGCTGTGGAACAGTGACCGTTTGGGTGTGTCTAGACTACACTGCTCCATCGACGGAGCCATGTAGATGAGGCAGGATGAGAAAGGGAAATGAAGCAGCGATGTAAATCAAAATGGCCGCTGTGCTGTACCGATCAGCTGTTTGCTGATCCCAGAACCCTTTGATGGCAGATCCTTTATGCTTCATGTACTCCAGCTCTGGGCCTCGTCCTGCTTCCCAGCCCCAGACTGTACACAGCACTGTCAGACAGGATTTCCAAATTTCTAATTGCAGAAAACAGAAATACCCTTGCCCTGCCGGGGTGGGGCTGGGCATGAGGGATTTGTGGTACCAAAGGGAGCTCCAGGCTTGGACTGAAAATTCAGAGCATGAAGGAGGCTCCAGTCTGGGGCAAAGGATTGGATCATAGGAGGGGGTATGGACTCTGTGCCGGAGATCTCGGCTCGGGGATGGTATTAGAAATGAGGGGTTCATGGTCCATAATGGAGCTCTGAGCTGGGGCAGGAGATTGTGTTGAGGGAGGGAGAGTAGGCTCCAAGGCACAATTTTTTATGTACAGGGCGGGCAGTGCTTCTATATTCTGGGAAATTTCCCGAATTCTGGAAATTTATGAGTAAAATGTGTCAAAATGGGAATTTGGGAATTTTCTTGAAAAGTGTTAAATCCTGGGAAATTTTCAATGAAATTAAAATTTCTTTTATTTTGTCGTTACTTTGGAATAAAAATTTGCGGACAATTCAAATTTATCAAAAACTGCTCTCGGTCAACATTGTCACGCGACTTTTACCCTCTGTCATGTGCTGCACAGCTCTCCCGTACATGGCGGTGACTTAATGAACTACTTGACACCGGCGACAGACAAGTGTATACCAACCACAACAGCAGCGTCAACAGCACAAAACACGCTGATGGAGCGATGTTCGATGTTCATTCATTAGGTACATGTTTTTATTATTGTTACATTATACTGTAGTTTTTACCAATAAAAAGGGTGTTGTTAGATCTGTAAGACACTGTTCTGTAAAGGATTATGTACTCTGTTTCTGGTTTAATGAGAGAAAGAGATTAGAACTTGGACCATCATAAGGTTGGAATTTTTGTGTCCCATGTGATGGCATCTTCCTTCTAATATTTAAAATATTCACTCTTGCTTTAGGTAAATATTTTGTACTCTGCTTCTGATTTACATAAAAATTATACATATATTTTTCTAATAATCATATTTTGTTTTAAACGTCTTTTCATTTTTTATACTTGCATTTAAAAAAATGAATAAAGATAACAGCAAGACAAGTGATAAAAGGAAAAGAAATTGCAGAGACAAAGATAGCACACAAGAGAAAAGAAGAAAAAGGGATGGCATTCCAGACAAAGTACTGAAGGCTCACGGTGAAATGCCTCCTAAAGAAAAAGCATCAAATTTCAAGAAAAGATTCCAAGATTCATGGCTGCTAGATGGTAAATACAAAGGCTGACTTGAAAAAGTAGATGGAAGCGATTATTTAGCTCATTGTAAGTGTTGTGATGTAAAAATTCAAGCTGGTACAGATGATTTACACAAGCATGCTTATGGTAAAAAACACAAGCAAAATTTAGAGACATTAGCTAACACAAAAAAAATTGATCATATGTTTAGTGAGCAAATGACTGATGTTAATAAAGCTCAAAAATTTGAAGAACAAGTTAAAACTGCTAAAATAAGAATTACTTCTTACTTTGCAGAGCACAATGTCTGTGTTCAATCTGTAGAGCATTTTACTGAGTGCAAAATTGTTTTCCTGATTGAAAAATTGCTGAGGCAGTTACATTGAAAAAAGACAAGTGTACAGCTATCATTAACAATGTTTTGGCTAAAACTGAAACTGAGGAACTTGTTGAAATGTTAAAAGAAAATGACTTTTGTGTATTTGTAGATTAGTCTACCTCTGGCAAGATTAGTCTACCTTATGTACAGTACATAAAGCCAACTAATGGTAAAGTTACCTGTCAATTATTAGAACTCATTGAACTTGATGCTAAAAATTGTACAGCAGAAGGCATTTATACTAAATTCAAGGAGTCAATGTTAAAAAAAATATCTCATTGTATAATATTTTGGGTGTTGCTTGTGATGGTGCAAATTTGATGATAGGAGCAAAGAATTCCTTTTTCTCTAAATTTAGGGTATGTCTACACTGCCACCCTGTCAAACGAGGGTGGCAGTGTAGACATGAGAGGATGTTCCAAATGTTATTTTGCTGAGATGTATTTGCCATACATTAGCCCTGATATCAAGTCAGCTTCTACAGTTTTGCCTGATTTCGTAGAGCAGTTTATAACAAATATCACTAGCTATCCAGCATACAGTGTTAAAAAGTGATAGAAATGTAGCCATGTTAGTCTGGTGTAGCTGAAACAAAAAACAGGACTATGTAGCGCTTTAAAGACTAACAAGATGGTTTATTAGGTCATGAGCTTTTGTGGGCCAGACCCACTTCCTCTGAGGAAGTGGGTCTGGCCCACGAAAGCTCATGACTTAATAAACCATCTTGTTAGTCTTTAAAGCGCTACATAGTCCTGTTTTTTGTTACAGTGTTAAAAAGAAAGAAGAAATTGAGGAGATGGTTGAGTATTTTCTCCATGTAAAGTTATCTATGTTAAAACCAAGTCAAACAAGGTGGTTAGCTGTTCACCCTTGTGTAAATAGAATATTAGTGTCGAAGAAAGCCCTGATTAACTATATACAACTTGGCTACGTCTACACTAGCATGATTTTCCGGAAATGCTTTTAACGGAAAAGCATGTCTAGATTGGCAGGATGCTTTTCCGCAAAAGCACTTTTTGCAGAAAAGCATCCGTGGCCAATCTAGATGCAGTTTTCCGCAAAAAAGCCCTGATCGCCATTTTCGTGATCGGGGCTTTTTTGCGGAAAACAGTACTATGATGTTTACACTGGCCCTTTTGCGCAAAAGTCTTTCGGAAAAAGACTTTTGCCCGAACGGGAGCAGCATAGTATTCCTGCAAGAACACTGACGATCTTACATGAGATCGTCAGTGTTCTTGTGGAAATTCAAGCGGCCAGTGTAGACAGCTGGCAAGTTTTTCTGCAAAATCAGATGATTTTGTGGAAAAACTTGCCAGTCTAGACACAGCCCTTGAGTGTATTGATCAAAAAAGTCCAAAAGCAAAAGAAATATATGATGCAATATGTAATCCAGAACTTAAAGCCTGCCTACTATTTTTGAAATATGTTTTGGATGACATGAACAAATTCAATGCTCTCTTTCAAAGCAAATCTCCACTCATTCATTGCATTAAACCAGAGTCAGTGAAACTTTTCAAAGTAATTGCAACAAATTACTTAAAACCACATTTCCTAAAACGTGAATTAATGAAAGTTAATGTGTCGCACCCCTCTAATTTTATCAAAATTAATTAAATGTATCCTGATCCAGAGTGTGAGGAGTACTTAAAATGTATTGATCCTAGTGTAGCTATGAATTTAAGAAAAGTAATTCAGCATTATTACATCACTTGTTGTCAAGAAATGCAGCGCAGGCTGCCACTTGACTCAGTTGTTTTCTCAGAGGTTGGATTTCTAGATTCTAAAATGTGTCTTGATGTTGATGTAAATAAAGAAAAAAAATCACAAAACTTTGTGCAATATTTAAGATAGATGTGAGCTCTGCTCAGAGTGAACCCAGAGCCTTGCCATTTTCTTTAGAATCAACTCAAACTGAATGTTTAAAGAATAAGCCTATTGATTAAATGTGGCATGAAATTTCTAAAATGAAAGATTTTTCTGGAAAATGTTTGTTGTCAAACATTTGTAAATTAGCTCAAAAGGTTTTAGCATTGCCACATTCAAAAGCAGAATGTGAGAGAATTTTTTCAATGGTTATAGACATTAAAACTAAGAAAAGGAATAGTATGAAAACTAAAACACTTAATTGTAGTGTAATTGTCAGATCAGCTTTTAAAGTAAAAAAAAAAAAGAAATGTTCTAGTTTTGTAATTATGAAGAAGCATTTAAGTTTACATAATAAAAATATTTACGAATGTGCCAGAAAAACTGGCGGTCAGACTAATAAATATATTAATGTTGGTGATGACATTTCTAGTGAGGAGTCAAGTCATGACTCATCTGATGAGTAAAACTCATTGTGAAAGTTCAGTATTATGTATTAAATATTCTATTCATTTTATATGAAATGAAAATGTTTTATATTTGACGAGTTCCTTTATTTATCATATATAGCTGAAATGTATACTGAAGTCTATACTGTACTGATTTTATCTTGCAGGAGTACAATAATTAAAATGTTTTATTATTCTTTCATTTTATGAAATACCATCCATGAAGTAATTAAGGATATTTGGATACATAACAAATAAGTATTTTTGGCTGAAAAGCTCAGCTTTAATAAAATTATATTTTTAATTATAGGGTGCATCGTGTAATCATCAAAATTATTGTCATATATTTCGAGTTAATAATTATATATATATCAAAATAAAAGTAATAAAACCAATGAATTAACTATACATAAAATAGCCTTTATAACACACAAAAAATAATCTGGGAATTTTTCATCAGATTTGGGAAATTTTTAGTGCTGGCCTTGGAAAGGTTGGCAATACGATATAGAAACACTGAGGACGGGGCTCTGGACTGGAGCTGAGGGGTTCAGAATGTTGGAGGGTAGCAGGCTGCAGCAGGAGATTGAGGAGTAGGAGAGGATTGGGGGTCCAGGCTTCAGAGGTTCTTACCTCAGACATCTCCCAAGAAGTGGAAGCTTCTCCCTCCAGCCTCTAGGCAGAAGTGCAGCCAGGTGGCTCCGTGTGCTGCCCCGGCCTGCAGGCCCCACCTCTGTCAGACCCAGTGGCTGTGGGTCCAGGCAGCTGGAAGCTCCGGTACTGGCATTCAGGGTGGTGCCTGCAGGTGGGGGCAGCACACGGAGCCACATGGCAGCCACTCTGCCTATGAGCTAGACATGCTGGCTCCTTCCCTGCTGCAGACAGATCACTTAACCGGCTGGTTGGCAGTGTTAGCCAGAGTCACCAGGGTCACCCGGGTGTCCTGATCGAAAACTGGATGCCTAGCAGCCCGACTGACAGGGGAAATCTTTGGGTGCAGCTCTTGCTGTGTCAGGCCTGGGACCACACTTATCTCAGCCGAAGCTGCTCTTGCCTGGCCCGCAACACCAGTTTAAGTCAGGAGGTGTGGCCAGGTCTCCCCTTCCTCACCCTCATAGGCCCCTGGGTCAAAGGCCAGGCCTGCCACATCCCAGTGTTGCTTCTCCCCAAAGCCCTGCTCCCCTCAGCCTTTTCCCCGGCCACTGCATCTTGCAGGCAGCCTCCTCCCACTCGGCAGCTAAAGTAGATGCCCCGGGGGAAGGGGCATGTTTATCAGAAACACATTTATGGGGAACAGACACCCAAGGCTCATAGTGGAGCCTCCATTGCCGGCCTTGTTTAAAACAAGAATGGGAAGCTTTTCTCAACCCTCTGCTGTCAAAATTAGCGTGGGGCAGGTCTCTCCTGTGCAAATCGGGGAGATGGAGCCTTGGACTCCATAAACCCAGCGTGGCTCACGTCCTGCCCCTCGCTAACAAAGGGAGGAGTGTGGAAAGGCTGTGGAGAGGACAGACACACCGGGGGGGGGGGGGGGGGGGGAACACAGCGTCAAGGGAACGTTGTCCAAAGGCCCCAACCACGGGCATGGCTGCCAACTTCCACATACCAGAGACCATGAACTGCAAAATCAGGCACCTTTAGCAGAAGGGGTTACCCTGCATTTTCAGTCTGCCCCACCTGCCATCCCTGACTGGGTCACAGTCAATTTTATCTCCTCTCCCAATTCTACTTGGTCCCTGCAGCTCCCCCAGGCCTACCCATCCCCTGCCCAGAAATTAACACTGTCCCCCAACCTCTCCTCTCAGTTCAGGCCCCGCCCCACTTCTATCATTAAACACCAGTGAGGGTGTTCAATATTGATCAGGATCTTCTGGGTTCGTTCTTCCAAGGAACAGCTGACTCCTTTGAACATTAGGAGCCTTGAACTCTCAGAGCCCATTGAAGAGACAGGACACAAGCCGGGTTCCTTTCTGAGAGTATGTCTACACTAGAGTTTATGTTCACATTACAGTTGCGTTCTTCTGAAAGTAAATCAAAAGAACGGAGGGATTTTTCCAGCATTGGTATTCCTCTTTCTACGAGGAAGAGTGTTTTTCTGAAAGACGGGGAAGAGGGAGTGTCACGTTATTGGATTTTAAATGAGCAGACAGATCACTGTTGCATCCATGGATGATGTTTACCCCAAAGTCTGTACAGAGTGGGCCATGTGAGGTGTCAAATGAAAGCTTGTGCTCTGCTGAGTCTATGTCTGCTACTCATGTACTTGTCTGATGTTTGTACGTGAAGTTATGAATATGGGCTCTGTTCTTGTACTGTAAATGTTCTGGGAGGGCGCAATGGGCCTGGACTGGGTATGGTGAGGAAGGATTGTTCAGTGAATGGCTGTGCTAACTAGCCCTGCTACATGGATAATGACTCTCTGAGTGGCCAATACGCACCCGAGGAATGTGTCTGGAAACCTGCAGACTAGCCAGTACCTCATGGCTGCTGGCATGTGAATCACAGAGAGGTCACTTGATCACGTGACCAGCTCCAGCTTGGGAGACACCAGGGATATAAAAGTGCCATGAAGGCATCCTCATCTTGTCTTCAATCTTGCTCCTGATTCCAGATGCATCCTTGCTAGGGACAGAGAGCCGGGAAGTACATGAGTAGCATCTGTTTAGAGTTGATCAGATCGGGTTTTATAACCCCTCAATTGTGTGTTGGGCCCGGGGCTGCTTGTGGCACAGGGCAGCTGAGGTGTTGGAGGGCTTCCTGCTAACCAGGGCTTCGCTCCTGAGGCTTTCTGCTGCCCAGATTGGCAGCTGAAGCGCTTTGTGTGACTGATTTGTGGCCTATTTTGGGACATGACTCCACTTGAAGGATGTACGTAGCCCTGGTTTTGAGTAATTTGCTCTGAGCTGACACCCTCAGCAATGCCCAGACGCAGCCCGGTACATCACAGGGAGTTCTTTCGAAAGAAGAGGAAAGAAGAAAAAGCACAGGTGCCCCGGTGTCCACTCCGTCCACAGTAATCACAGCTGAAATGCAAGATAGCGTCTCTTTAGTGTGGACCCTATCTTTCGAAAAAGCAGATCACTTTTTCGGTGCGCTTTTCCAT
Source organism: Pelodiscus sinensis (assembly GCF_052426305.1). Lineage (NCBI taxonomy): Eukaryota > Metazoa > Chordata > Testudines > Trionychidae > Pelodiscus > Pelodiscus sinensis. The sequence continues at coordinate 12,589,958 of NC_143073.1, read as the reverse complement.
GTGGACGCTCTCTTTCAGAAGACTTTTTTTGGAAGTTCCCTTCCCAAAAAAGAGTCATCCGAAAGAAGCCTGCAGTCTAGACAGAGCCTCAGATTGCACCGACTGAGGCTGTGCTGGGATTCTCAATATGCCACAGGCTGCACGGCAGCAAATCAGTTCATTTATTGGGACACAAAGTCAGACCAGGATTTGGACACAGGGAAATACCCAAATGAAACAGGCACCAGGGGGAGGAATCACAAGAGTAGAGGTTAATGCTAGTTTTGCTCAGAAGCCACAGACTTATGTTCATAGCCATTCTCTGCTGTGCACCCCTGGGGTCTGGAGTTAGATGGTCAGACACCGGTTCCTAAGGCCAGGCTGCATTTCAATAGGGCCCTTATCTCAGCAGGGGTTTCAATACCACATAGCCCTTAATCTGATACTGCAGAGCACCCCAGCTCAGGACAGAGGGTGGCAACTGCGAATCAGCGCTGGCAGCCCGCACAGCATCCCTCGCGGTGGCCAGGTCCCACATACACACATCAGTAAGTTCCCCTACAAATGACTGCGAGGCATCAAACCCACCCCCAAAGGAGTCCTGGTCCTGCCCCAGGACAATCATACCCTGGTTGCTGACAGAGTAACCTTTCTGCAGCCCCTTCCTAGGTAAGGGATTGCCATTCACCCAGACCTCAGCTATACCTGTGGCAGATTCCCAGCTGGCACAGATGTGCTTCCAGCCTCTGCTGGTGCCTGTATTTTCTGGGAATTTAAAGTCCACCCATTTCCCCCCAACAACCAGCAAGAGCACCCCAGGTTCATCTTTGAAGAGGTGGATCTCATTGTCCTTGGCTTTGGTCGCATAGGAGAAGAGGCTGTAGGGCCGGGTCAGGTCCGTGAAGTATCTGAGACACACAGTGAAGTTCTGCAGGGGACCGTTGTGATTCATGTTCAAGATCACGTGGGCATCAGCAGATTCCTTGGGAAAAACAAAGACTTGTCCTTCGAGATCTGTGTGGGGACGTGAAAGGCAACGGCTGAGATCTCATCATGCCAACAGGTTCTTATTAATGCAACTTTCTAATGTTCCCCAGCAGCTAGCTACTGCAGCCCTGGGCCTCCGCCTGCTTCCCAACCCTGGGACTGTACTCAGCTCTGTAAGACGGGATTCCCAAATTTCTAATTGCAGAAAACTGAACACCCTTTTCCTGCCCCTGCCTCAGCCCTTCTCCAACGCACACCGCCATTCACTCTACCTCTGCCCCCACACACTGTTGCTCCCTCTCCCCCACCCTCACTCATTTTTACCAGACCGAGGCTGGGGGTTGAGTTAGAGGAAGACAGGAAGGCTCTGGCTGAATGTGCAGGCTCTGGGGTGGGACTGGGCATGAAGGATTTGGGGTACAGAAGGAAGCTCCAGGCTGAGACTGAAAGTTCAGAGCGTGGGAGGGGGCTCCGGACAAGAGCAGAGGGTTGGAGCATAGGAGAGTGTATGGACTCTGTGCTGGGGATGTCAGCTCAGGGAAGGTTTTAAAAATGAAGGGTTCATGGTCCAGAAAGGAGCTCTGAACTGGGGCAGAGGATTCTGGTGAGAGAGGGGGTGTGAGCTCCAGGGGGCAATTTTTTATGTACAGGATGGGGCTCAGGGCTGGACCTATGGATCTGAGAATGTGGGAGGGTTGTAGGCTCTGGGAGGAGGTGGAGGTTGAGTGAGGGAGGGGGACTCAGAGGAGGGGCAGGAGGCTGAAGAGTAGGAATTAGATGTGGGTACAATCTCCAGAGGTGCTTCAGACATCTCTCAAGAAGTGGTTGCTGCATTTTAGCTGCCCAGCTTTTTTTTTTTTTTTTTTTTTTTTGCTTCAGAAAACTTTCCTGGCACTTTTTTTTTGGGGGGGGGGGGGGGGTTCCGGTATTTTTGGTGAAACTAACTGGAAAACTGCATCTAATGGGCAGCCTCCTCCCACTCGGCTACTGGAGCAGATGCCCGGGGAGAGGATGTGTTTATAAGAAACACACTCATGGGGAGCAGAGACCCGAGGGTCATAGTGGAGCCTCCGTTGCCAGCCATGTTCAAATCAAAAGTGGACGTTTTCTCAGAGCTCTGCTCTCAAACTTAGTCTGGGGCAGGTCTCTCCTGTGCTAATCAGGGCGATTGAGTCTTGGAATCTACGCAGCCAGCCGGGCTCACGTCCTGCCCCTCACTAGCAGAGGGAGGAGTGTGGAAAGGGCGTGCAGAGGCCAGACACATCAAGGGACACACACAAAATCTGGGGAACATCGTTCAAAGCCCCCCAGGCATAGGCAGGACTGCCAACAGCTACACACCAGAAACTATGAACTGCAGCCCCGAAATCAGGCGCTTTAGCGGAAGGGTTACCCTGCGTTTTTGGTCTGCCCACCCTGCTATCCCTGTGCAAGGGTCACAGTCAATTCTTTCCCCTTTCCCAATTCTACGTGGCCCCAGCAGCTCCCCCCAGGCCTGCCCATCCCCTGCCCAGTAATTAACACTGTCCCCCAATCTCTCCTCTCAGTGCAGGCCCCGCCCCATATTTGCTCCTCCTGGGTCTCTTCAGCCCCCTCTGCAGAGCTGGATGCCCTCCCCTGGCAGGCTGGGGGTGCCTCAAGGGGATCCTCACACCCCTCTGGCCCCTCTCCGGAAGGTACAGCAGTGGACCAGGACAGAGGTATAATCCCACCCCTAGTAGCTCTCGGGAGGGGAGGGGACAGAGGAGCCCTGAGCTGCTGGGTCCTGTTCCCTGCCTCCCTCCCACACTGTGAGGATGGCTTTGGCTGCAGAAGCTGTGATTGGTTTGTCTGCCTCAGGAGTTGGACAAGTGGGACACGCAGCCAATCAGAGGGCTCCAATTTTTTAGAGCACCTCACGTAATGGGCCGACGGTTCCAGCCCGACCAATCCCGTCTGTGAGAACATGGCGGGAGCTGGCGGCGCTGCACAGAGGAGCCAGATTTGGTGACCTAGACGTGCTGCGAGCCTGGGGCTCCCCAGCCAGACGTGTTTGCACAGGGCTCCCTCACACCCCCACTGCACACAGCCCCACCAATGCTCCCCACCAGGCCTGGACAGGGCGCTGCTGCCACCCCTAGGAACAGAGTGTGCATCGCACCCTGAGGTCTAGCACAGCAGACTGGGGACAAGGCTGTAGCCACGGCTGGGTGTTTCTCACAGGTTTCAGTGTCTTTGGTAGTGTGAGACAGACATTTAGTTACCCTCTGGAGCTCACGCTCAGCTGGGTGTTCTCTGTCCAGCTAGGTCTTGTCCCCCGATGCCGCCAGCGCTGCCCCTACCTGTCTGGGCGATGGCTCCTGAGAGGCCAGTGAAGACGAGGAGCCACAGTTGCAGCTTCACCATGTTTTTCACCTGCAGAGAGACCAGAACACAGAGAAGGGAGGTGGGAGGCTGCTCTGCCCGAATCCTGCACCCAGGGAATGCCAGTCTGCAGGTGGGGGGACCTGATTTATCCCTGAGGGGAGGTAAGAGGAAAAATATGTTAAACCAATCCCGTTCCATGGGAGGAATCTGGAATTCCCCTTTGGATCTCGTGGCCATGTCACAATCCTGCAGCTGTTGTTTCTTCCTGTGCAGGGCATGTGTCTATGCACCCAGCACTTCCCATTTTCGGACACACTCCCTATCACAGGTTGGATCACAGGGGTCCCCTCAGGGTTCTCATCCAGTGTGCTGATCATGTCACTGAGCTTGTCTACCTACTCTCTGGGGTGCTCCTTCACCGTGTTGTGCTGGGCCAGCTGCTCTGGTCTTCCCCAGACAAGGGAAAGAGGTGGGATAACAATTCCCCAGCTAAATAACAAATACCAAACCAGCTCAACTCTGGGAGTGTTCATCTACAGAGAATTGCCAGAATCCAAGAGTACAGCCCTCAAAAGAGACCTAAATCCTTCTTATTTTATATAAATGTTTTACACAGAGAAAGCTCATAAGTTCACTCTCAGTCAATGAAAGAGAGAGATGCACAGTGGTTGTTCCTTCTCAGGTAACAATTATTTACATGGGATTTGATAATAAACAAGGGTATGTCTACACTACCCCGCTAGTTCGAACTAGTGGGGTAATGTAGGCATACCGCACTTGCAAATGAAGCCCGGGATTTGAATTTCCCGGGCTTCATTTGCATAAGCCGGACGGCGCCATTTTTAAATGCCAGCTTCTTCGAACCCCGTGCCGCGCGGCTACACGCGGCACGGGCTAGATAGTTCGAATTAGCAAGCCATTCCGAACTATCTGTACACCTCGTTCCACTAGGGTGGTAGTGTAGACATACCCCAAATGTTTTCATTAAGCATAAAAAGAGGGATTTAAGTGAAGTGAAAACAAACTAATTAAAGTAAGGGTATGTCTACACTACAACGTTAATTCGAACTAACTTAGTTCGAATTAGTTAATTCGAACTAAGCTAATTCGAACTAATGGATCTAGACTAAAAAACTAGTTCGAATTAGCATTTTGCTAATTCGAACTAGCATGTCCACACAGAGTGGACCCTGAACCAGGCTTAAGGATGGCCGGAAGCAGTGCCGGCAGGGCATCAGAGGAGGACTTAGAGCGTGGAGATGCTGTCTCAGGCTAGCCGAGGGCTGCGCTTAAAGGGACCCGACCCCCACCCCAGACAGACAGTTCTCAGGGGTGCCCCGCTTACAAAGCAGTCCTGGCTTGGAGTGCCCGGACTACCCACACTGGACACATCACAGCACTCGGCCATCAGACCGACTGCACTTGCCGCAGGCTGCCATCTGGGAAGAGGGGACAATTGGGGGGCTGCAGAAGAGCTTCCACCCCCAGAAGCCCGCAGAGCCAGCCCAGTCCTCCCCATCGGGGACTCGTACCCCATTCCTCCCTCACCTCCTTCCACTTACCCTTCCCTAGCCCCTTTTCTTGATGTACAAAATAAAGGACAATTGTGTTCAAAAATGGAATCTGTCTTTATTGAACAAAACTGGGGGAAACTGGGAAAAGGAGGTGGGAGAGGGGAAGAGAGAGGCTGGGAGAGGGGAGGGCAACTACAATGATCAGGGGTTGGGAACAGGTCCCATATGAAGAGAGGCTAAAGAGACTGGGACTTTTCAGCTTAGGAAAGAGGAGACGGAGGGGGAACAGGATAGAGGTCTCTAAAAGCAGGAGTTGGGTGGAGAGGGTGCATACAGAAAAGTTCTTCATTAGTTCCCATAAAGAAGGACTAGAGGACACCAAAGGAAAGGAATGGGTAGCAGGCTTCAAACTAGTAACAGAAAGTTGTTCTTCACAAAGCAAAGAGTCAACCTGTGGAACTCCTTGCTGCAGGAGGCTGTGAAGGCTACAACTAGAACAGAGTTTAAAGGGAAGTGAGATCAAGTCATGGAGGTTGGGTTCATGGAGTGCTATTAGCCAGGGGGTAGGAGTGGTGTCCCTGCCCAAAGTTTGTGGAAGGCTGGAGAGGGATGGCACGAGACAAATGGCTTGGTCACTGTCTCCAGTCCATCCCCTCCAGGGTCCCTAGGGTTGGCCGCTGTCGGCAGACAGGCTACTGGGCTAGATGGACCTTTGGTCTGACCCAGGACGGCCATTGTAAGCTCAGGGCTCAGGGTCGGGGGTCTCAGTGGACCACCTTGATTTTCATGCACTCCTGCTCCTGGGTGGCCAGGCTGGCAGCTCTCCTGCCCTAGATGGCCACTTTCCTGTGCCTAGTGCGGAGATCGTGGACAAGGTCCACGATGTCCGCACTAGCCCAGGCGGGTGCCCGTCTCTTGCGGTCCTGGGCAAGCTCCCGGGAGCCGCCAGCCTGGTCCTGGGAAGAGGGGGAGGGCTGGGGGGCATCGGGTGGCTGGCTCGATCTGTGCCAGGTGCAGGGTCTGCTGGCTGGGTGCTGGCAGGCTTGCACCTGGCACGGGCACCGTAGCCAGCCCGTGCCCCTGTAAGGGGTCCAGGGCCGGGAGGGGGGCATAGAGTTTCCCTGGTGTTGGCCAGAGTGCACTAGTGTAGCGCCTATTAAAGTTAGTTCGAACTAACCTCTGTTAGTTCGAACTAACTTTGTAGTGTAGACATACCCCAAGTGAGCAGCCAACAAGTGGTGCCAGAAGTGGGGAAAAGATGGCAGCACAACTCCCAGTCTCTGGGAGGAACTCCGAAGGACAGTGCCCCCACATCACAGTCACTGGCCCCCATAACCACACTCCTATGTAAACATGCCATGGGAATAAGCAGGAGCAAAACCCAAAAGTTTTTGTCCATGGACTTTGGGCTACAAAAAGCCAAAGTAGAGATTCCCAAGGCCGGGCTCGGCTGAGTGATTGCCAAGACAGTGGATTAGTAGATCTGTATCAAGGGGGACCAGAACCCATCTCTGATTGGACATGAGGATGGGACGCTGATGGCTGGCCAGACCCCTTTGGTCATTTCTTTGGGGAGCCCTGTGTGAGAACTCACCTCTGCCTTGTGGAAGCCATTTGCCTGTAGACTTTAGGGAGCTTTTTCCCTGCACCCAGACCAGAGGGTGAACAATTTAAGAATCAGGGGGTATGTCTACACTAGCCACCCTAGTTCGAACAAGGGTGGCTATTGTAGTCATTCAAGCTTGCAAATGAAGCTCGGGATTAAAATATTATTGCAGAAGGAGTAACGGTAGTCCTATTTAGGGGCTTTAGTGCGAACTACCTAGCCCATACCGCATGTAGCTGCGGGCACAGAGTTCGAACTACCGGGCATTTAAAAATGGTGGCACCCGGGAACATGCAAATAAAGCCCGGGATACTTTAATCCCGGGCTTCATTTGCAAGTTTGAATGCCTATATTAGTCACCCTAGTTCGAACTAGGGTGGCAGTGTAGACATACCCAGGGAGATCACAGCAAGGGTCCAGAGAAAACATCAGACCATGGCCACCAGGACTGCTGAGGCCTCAGTAACCTCTAGGCTCCAATCTGAGAAGGCTGCTACCCCCTTCCCGGATGTCTCATTTCTGACAATCTCTGGTTGCATCTGTCGGCCTCCTCTGCTTATCCAATCAGTGCAAACCTCAATCAGCTTTGCAACTGGTCCAGTTGGCTTCAAATAAAGGCAAAAGATACAGAGCAGTGTGTGAAGGGAAGGCGACTGACCTGTGCCTGGATTGTAGCCAAACTGCAGCAGGGTATCCAGAGCCAACTGTTTCCCTTCCGTCATGATCCCTTCCTTGAGCCGTAACTGCCAATAACAGCACCAGCATTCTAGGTGTGACTGGCTCCAAAAAGGGAATTTGGAGGCCACGGCACTTGACATGATTATAGAGAAAAAGGGAGCATTCCTGGCACAGGCTCGGCGTGGCACCCTGTACCTCCACACAGAACCTTGGAGCCCCAACATTCACCCTTGCGAAGAGCTTTAGTCTGTTTCATACAAAGCCTGCCCTATAAAATAGCATATGAAAGGTCGTGAGCTGCTAAAACCAATCGGTCATTCCAAGCATGAGTGTGTGTTTGAAATTACGACTGTGTGCTGTGTGGTTGTTACTGAAAGACCTTCTAAGTTTGATGGTCTTTCAGTGCTCTGTACTGTTCAGCGGTGATCCACTCGTAGGAGTGTTACTCAGTGCTTTTTTTGTGATGGTACACACCGGTACAGCGTACTGGTGCCTTTTGGGGGAGCAATCGTGCCACACCGCTGCCCCCTGGCACAGCCCCCAGCCAGCACTGGGAGTACTCGCACCGCACATACCAGCACCTTTTTTTTTAACAATGGGGTATGGCTCAGCCTGTGATTCAACTCTACAACTGTGGATTCATTGAATTACTTGGGAAATCTGAGCTCCGGTTCAAAGGTGGGCGTGTGCCCTCTCCACATTGAGGGAAGGACAGGCGGGGTAATGAACTTACACTGGTCAGGCTTCTGAGCCAGACAAGACAGCACAGTTCTGAGCTGCCTGGCCAGGTGATTGGGAGATTTGCTGGGGTCTTTCTCTGTGTGATTTCTTGTGAGAAGCTCAGGGGCATTCATGCGATCTAGCTGTGTCTGGAGTGACACCTGCCGTCATACTGAGTGATAAGAGTTCCCGTACGGGGTTGCTGTTTGTTCATTGTGAGAGACAGCTTGGGCTGAAGAGTTAAGGGGGCATAGTCTTACCCCAGCTCCAAACTGTGCCCCATGGGTCCCATCTCACTGTGGAACAAGGACTGTTTGTGTCGTTAAACACCAGTGAGGGTGTTTAATATTCATCAGGATGTTCTGGGCTGGTTCTCCCAAGGAAGAGCTGACTTCTTTGCACGTAAGGGGCCTAGAACTCTCAGAGCCCATGGACAGAATGGGACAAAAGCTGGGTTCACTTTCTGAGACTGCACCTACTGGGGCTATGCTGGGATTCTTAATATGCCACAGGCTGCAGGGCAGCAAATCAGACCATTTATTGGGACAGGCTTTGGACAGAATATGCCACAGGCTTTGGACAGAAGGAAATACCCAAATGACAAAAGCACCAAGGGGGAGGAGTCACAAGAGTAGAGGTTAATGCTGCTTTTGCTCAGAAGCCACAGATCTATGTGCATAGCTAATCTCTGCCATGCATCCGTAGGGTTTGCACCCAGATGATCAGGCCCTGGTTCCCAACGCCAGGCTCCTTTTCAATAGGGTCTTTATCTCAGCAGGGGTTTCAATACCACATAGCCCTTAACCTGATACTGCAAAGCGCCCCAGTTCAGGACAGAGGGTGGCAACTGGGAATCAGCACTGGCAGCCTGCACAGCGTCCGTCGCGGTGGCCAGGTCCCACATATACACGTCAGTGAGTTCCCCTACAAATGACTGTGAGGCTTCAAACCTACCCCCAAAGGAGTCCTGCTCCTGCCCCAGGACAATCATACCCTGGTTGCTGACAGAGTAGCCTTTCTGCAGCCCCTTCCTAGGTAAGGGATTCCAGTTCACCCAGAGCTCGGCTATGCCAGTGGCAGATTCCCAGCTGGCACAGACATGCTCCCAGCCTCTGCTTGAGCCTGTGTTTTCTGGGAATTTAAAGACCACCCATTCCCCCCCAACAGTCAGCGAGAGCTCCCCGGGTTTTTCTTTGAAGAGGAGGATCTCGTTGTCCTTGGTTCTGGTCGCATAGGAGAAGAGGCTGTAGGGTCGGGTCAGGTCTGTGAAGTATCTGAGACACACGGTGAAGTTCTGCAGGGGACGGTTGTGATTCATGTTCAGGATCACATGGGCATCAGCAGATTCCTTGGGAAAAACAAACACCTGCCCTTCGATATCTGTGTGGGGACATGAAAGGCAACGGCTGAGATCTCATCATGCTGACAGGTTCTTCTTAATGTAACTTTCTTATGTTCCCCAGGGTATGTCTACACTACCCCGCTAGTTCGAACTAGCGGGGGTAATGTAGACATACCACCAGTGACTAGCTACTGCAGCCCTGGGCCTGCCCCTGCTTCCCAGCTCCAGGACTGTACACAGCTCTGTCAGACAGGAGTCCCAAATATCTAATCGCAGAAAACTGAAACACCCTTGCCCCTCTCCTGCCTCAGCCCTTTCCCAGATACCTTCCCCTTTTCCAAGGCCCACCCCCATTCACTCCATCCCCACACACACACCATTGCTCACTCTCCCCCACCCTCACTCATTTTTACCAGGCCGAGGCTGGGGGTTGGGTTAGAGGAGGGCGGGAAGGCTTTGGCTCAATGTGTGGGATCTGGGGTGGAGCTTGGCTTGTAGCATTTGGGATAGAAAAGGGAGCTCCAGGCTGGGATTGAAGGTTCAGCGTGTGGGCTGGGGCTCCAGACTGGGACAGGGGTTTGGAGCATAGGAAAGGGTACAGACTCTGTGCCGGGGATGTCGGCTCAGGGATGGTATTAGAAATGAGGAGTTCAGGGTCCGGAAAGGAGCTCCGAGCTGGGGCAGAGGATTGTGGTGGGGGACAGGGTGCCAGGAAGCAGTTTGTGTACAGGATGAGGCTCAGTGCTGGAGTAAGGATGTTAAAATGTGGTTAATTGACTAGTTGTTGATTAGTCAACTAGTTGATAAGCACTTCCGCATTCCTCCTTTGAAAGGTACAAGATCCCCCGCAGGGGCTCTTGTACATTTCAAAGGAGGAATTGTGAACTCCACGTACAGCCCGGGGCCAGTAGGAAGTCCTGCTGACTCCAAGCTGCATGCAGGTGCCTTCTTTGAAATGCACAAGAATCTTCTGCATTTCAAAGCCATGGTGCCCGGGATCAGCGGAGGACTTAGAGTCCCCTTCTGACCCAGGCTCCATGCTACCCTGCATGCCACTAGGAGCTCGGGGTCAGCTGGGGAGTATCGTGCAGTTGCATAGTTCAAAGGGACAGCCAACACACAGCAGATCCGTGCATCAGTTATTCAGCAGCTGTCCCTTTAATCCATGCATCTGCGCAATTCAAAGGGGCAGCTGTGGGAAATCCAGCTGACCCTGGGCTCCCCAGGAAATGCCGCAGGGAGTCCGGGATGGCATCTAGCAGCATGCAGTGTAGCATGGATCCCGTGGTCAGCGGAGAACTTTGAGTCCCCCTCTGATCCCGGATACCATGGCTTTGAAATGCACAGGAGCCCCTGCCGGGGACTCTTGTGCATTTCAAAGAAGGCACCCGCATGCAGCCCACAGTCAGCAGGACTTCCCGCTGACCCTGGGCTGTCCACGGGGTTCTCAATTCTTCCTTTGAAATACATTGCAAAGGAAGAATGCAGAATTGTCTATCTACTAGTTGACTAAACCATGGAAATTCCATCACCTAGTCCACTAGTCAATTAGCTGCATTTTAACATCCTTAGTCCTGCCTCTCAGTGTCCAAGGGAGGAGTGTGGAAAGAGTGTGAAGAGGCCAGACACACCAGAGGGGACACTCAGAGTCTGGGGAACTTCAGCCAACCCCCCAGCCATAGGCAGGGCTGCCAACCACCACACACCAGAAACCATGAAGTGCATCCTCTTTAGCAGAACGGTTATCCTGCGTTTTTGGTCTGCCCACCCCGCCATCCTTGTCTCCGGGTCATAGTCAATTCTATCCCTTCTCCCAATTGTACTTGGCCCCTGCAGCTTCCCCCAGGCCTGCCCATTCCCTGACCAGTAATTAACGCTGTCCCCCAATCTCTCCTCTCACTGTAGGCCCTGCCCCACTTTTGCTCCTCCTAGATCTCTGCAGCCCCCTCTCTAGACCTGGATGCAGCTGCAGAGGAATCCCCTCCCCTGGCAGGGAGTGGCTCAAGGGGATCTTCACACCCTTCTGGCTCTTCCCAGGAAGGGAAAGCAGTGGACCAAGCCAGTGGTGTAATCCCGGCCTCAGTAGCTCCCAGGAGGGGAGGGGGCAGAGGTGCCCAGAACTACTGTGAGGATGGCTTTGGGTCATCATGATGGGGCGCTATGGCTGCAGAAGCTGTGACTGGTTTTTCCTCCGCAGGAGGTGGGCAAGTGGGACACGCAGACCGGATCCAGTTTCCTTGGTAGTGTGAGGCAGCCGTTCAGTTACCCTCTGGGGCCCATGCTCAACTGAGTCATTCTCTGCCCAGCCAGGGCTTGGCTTCCTGGTGTGGATGGCTCTCCCCCTACCTGTCTGGGCGATGGCTCCTGAGACGCCAGCAAGGATGAGGATCCACAGTTGCAGCTTCGCCATGTTTTTCACCTGCAGAGTGACCAGAACGCTGAGAAGGGAGGTGGGAGGCTGCTCTGCCCGAATCCTGCGCCCAGGCAATGCCAGTCTGCAGTGCAGGGACCTGATTTATCCCTGAGGGGAGGCAGGAGGAGAAATGTGCTCAGCCAATCCCGTCCCAGGGGCAGAGTCTGGAATTCCCCTTAGGATCCGGAGCTTGTCACATCCCCACCCCACAGCTGTTGTTTCTTCCTGTGCAGGGCAGATGTCTGTGCAGCCAGCACTGCCCATTTACAGAGAAACTCCCTATCACAGGTAGAATCACAGGGTTTTCCTTGGACCTGTCACTCAGTGTGTTGATCATTGCACTGAGCCTGGTCACCTGCCTTTGGAGGCATCCAATCACCCTCTCCTCCTGGTCCCAATGTTCTGGTCTTCCCCAGCCAAGGCACAGAGGTGGGGTAAAAACCCATGAGCAGAGAAACACACAACAAACCAGCTCAGCTCTGGGAGGTCTCCATTACAGAGACTAGCCCTCAAAAGGGACCCAAATCCCAAATAAATATTTTGCATTCCATATAAATGTTTTATTCAGAGAAAGCTCATAAATTCTCCCTTTTTATCAATAAAAGAGAGAGATGCACAGTGGTTGTTCCTTCTCAGGTAACAATTATTTACACTGGGCTTGATATGAAACTAGTGTTTTCATTAAGTGTCAAATAGTGGGATTTAAGTAATTGCAAGTGAAAACAGACAGATCGAGGTAACTTACTAAAGCCATGTCTATACGAATGCAGAAATTCAAAGTAAGGGACACAACTCCAGTTGTGTTAATTGCGTAGCTGGAGCTGAAATCCCTAAATTTAAACTTTGGTAATGACTTCCATTACTGCTTATGATTCCAGGAGTACCATTATCAACCGGGGCCTTCATCAAACTCCCATGGGGGCCAGTAGAAGTCCCTGAGGGGGGCAGAAGAGTTTCCCTGGTGGTGCTCAGAGTGGCCACCAGGGAAAGCTGGGGAGGGCTAGCCTCCCACTAGTTCGAATTAAGTGGCTACACAGCCCTTAATTCGAACTAGGCGTTAGTCCTCGTGGAATGAGGTTTACCTAGTTTGAATTAAGCGCTCCTCTAGTTCGAATTAAGTTCGAACTAGCGGTTTGCCTGTGTAGCGCCTATCAAAGTTAATTCGAACTAACGTCTGTTAGTTCGAATTAACTTTGTTTTGTAGACATACCCTGACTTAGGTTCTCAGAGCTCTAACTGGGCCTATCATGCCGAATGTCTAGTTCTTAGCACGGTTGTTTTAGACACAGCAGTCCAAGGATATGAGAGAGACAAGGAGGGTGAGGTAATAGCTTTTACCTGACCACCTTCTGTTGGGGAGGAGGACAAGTTTTGGAGCTTCCACAGAAGTCTTTAGCTTCAGGGAAGGCAGTCTGAGCATTACAGCTAAATGCAAGATGGGGCAGCTTGTTGGGCATGAGAAGTTAACATGTTGCAGGGATCCATTCAATATGAACAGAGCAATTCACCCCTCTGCAGTTGTAAGGGAAAGGAGGTTATTGAATTGCAGGTTGTTGGAATAAGCCATAAATCCAAAGTCTTTCTTAAGTCCCTGATTTTTGGTTCCTCGCAAAGCAATGAATTTGTGTTCCCAGACCGGTCCATTGGAGGTGATTTTGTAGGTTTCCTGTGAAGACCAGGACTCAGAGGTCAACAATAGAGAGATTGTATTGTGAAGTGCTCGCCCTGGGGTGCTGTCGTGCCTGCAATTGGTCAGTTTCCTGGGGTTTTTTCCACTGGGGTGTTTAACGTGCTGGTTGTGATGCATCACATGTTCGGTGAACAAACCGTAGAGCTAGGCATGCCGGTTTAGTATCTGTTGTTCATGCTGGATCTGGTGCTACTGGTGGGTCCTGCCCCGAGGAGAGTTTGCTTCTGATGATGAGCTTGGCGAGGTTGTGGACAAAAGAAGAAGGGAAAGATTTCTTTCAGGACCTGATACCCATTGTGTGTGGGTTGTAGCTGCTTAATGATGCCCCATAAGGGGGCATGGGAGGTGAAAAGTGCAATGGGAGGAATTTTTTCCCATGTTGAAGCAGGTTCTCTGAGGGATATTTAGCTACATGAGCTACGTGTCAGGTGGGGAGCCCTTGTTTGCTGAGGGTGGTTTTGCGTGCCTTGGGGTGTGTTTTCCTCAGAACACAGTCTGCGGTGTGTGAGGGCCTGGCGACAGAGAACAGACTTCTGGGTGTGTTGGCTCTGTGAGGGTAGGCGTGATGAGTCCTGTGCACACTTATCTCTTATCTCTTGCAGTAACAGAAGTTGGTTTGATCAAAGATACGACCACGCCCACTTTGTCCCTAGTTCTGAGGAACAATGGGATTTGTGCCAGACAACACAGCGCTGTAAATGACCCTTCTGCAAACAGTCTTCTTGTTCCATGGAACTGTGCAGTTATTGTCCCGGATCTCCAACATCATTGGCTACCTGGTGAGGAAATATCCCCAATTCAGGCTCTCAGCAGCTCAGCTGGGCTTCCTCTCTTTTCTTGTAACCTAACCAATTGCCGGGGGACTTTACCCCTTGTGCAGACAATCCCGGGGCTCTGGCTGCGGTGGCCAGTGGCTGAAGAGGTTGAATGGCATTTCATATGCAGTCGAGACAGACGGATCCAGGTGGAGAGCGTTGGGGATTCATGTGACTCCCAGCTAGCGTGCAGACACTCTGGAGGTGAGCATGGAGAGTGCTGTCAGGGCTGGCTCAAGCCATTCCTGCGCCCCAAGCAGTGGGCGTGTGATGCATGTGCGGCCCCACCCCTGGGCACGCGGCACCCCTTACAGCTGCCATCAGGCGCCCTGCATAGGTTGGCACCCCAGGCAGCTGCCCGGCTAGCCCCCCCCTTAATCCGGCCCTGAGTGCTGGGACTGTGTATGGCTCCCAGCCAGCGTGCAGACACTCTGGAGATGAGCATGCAGAGTGCTGGGACTGTGTATGGCTCCCAGCCAGCGTGCAGACACTCTGGAGATGAGCATGCAGAGTGCTGGGGCTGTGTGTGGCTCCCAGCCAGCATGGCTTCAGCTCCCACTGGGGCTTTGGGATACCCCTGTGCCGTATTTGTGAAGGTTGTCACCAGTATTTCCTCTAACATGTTATGCCCATGTGTGGAATGAATTTTGTTATGTGCGCCAATATGGAGGTGATGTGCAACACTATTGTGCACATAACAAAACTCATTCTGCATGTGGATGATCTGTGGTGGGATTTGGAGTGTGGGAGGGAGCTCAGGGTTGAGGATTAAGAGAATTTTGGCTGGGGGAGCAGGAAGGGCTGAGGTGAAGGCTTTGGGTTGCAGGAGGGGGCTCCAGGCTGGGGCTAAGGGGTTTGGAGTGTAGGAGTGAACCCATAAGGTCAGGGAGGGGATGTGGGGTCTGGGCAGGAGTTGGGGTGATGGAGGGGGATCAGGGCTGGGACAGGAGATTGGGATGTAGGGTGCTCACCTGGGGCAGCTCCTGTTTGGTGGGGGGGCAGGTGGCTCTATGCTGCCTTATGCTCACCTGCAGACACCACCCCCTGCAGCTCCTATTGGCCACAATTCCCAGCCAATGGGAGCGGTGGGGACAGAGTTTCCCTGTGCTCACGGTGATGCAGCTCCAGCCAGAGGGGGCTGTAATATAACAAGTAGTCTAGTAGCACGGCTGTGAGGGTCAAATCAGGGCAAACTGCTTAGAACCAGGGCTACTTGCAGCCCAGGATTGAGATCCTCCTCTGTAATGCACCAAACCAGTCACAAAGAACACATCAGCTGCCAGTCTGGCCAGCAAGAAGCTACACATGCAAACCCCTTAGACTCTCCAGTTTTACCTGTGACACATCCAGCATGACTTCTTATACAGAGGAGAGGTTATGAAAACCAATCTCACCAACTCCAAACAGGTTCTACCGATGCCAAAGGACCTGCCACATTCCCAGGTCCACTTCTACCTCTGATCTTACCCACAAGAGCACGCTGGGACAATCCTTCAGAATCTAACATCTAAAGGTTTATTAATGAAAAGAAAAGGCTCCGCGTAGATTTGTTAAAGAAAGCACATTACATGCCTCAGTCACCAAGTTCTTGATGCAGGTTCTTAGAGCTGTAATAAACGGACAGCTTAAAAGCCTCTGGAACACATCCAGTGCTAGGATGGGTCAACCAGTCCTTACCATCTTGCCGCCAACAGACCAGTTATGTGGACCGCCTGCCCCAAACTCCTCCCCTCCCAGCCTTTGGCCGCAGTGCTGGATGGGGACAAAGGAGAGTTCTACCATCTCCCAGACTCACTGCTGTGGCCCCCGCAAGATCACCCCCGGGGCTGGGCAGCACAGTACTGGCCTCACTAAGGAGTCGCCTGAAGGGCCAGGCATGCTGGCCAGCTGTGGGGGCCAGATGTCCCTCCCCACCAGGAGCCATTGGCCAGGGGATTGGGCAGCAAAGCCACTGCCACCTAGGAGGATCAGTTGTCCTCCCTAGGGGGAGCTGGCAGCTGGAGCCAGAGAGCCCAGCCCTGCCTCCCTGGGAGGAGCCACTGTAGGGGGGAGGGGGAGGAATGGGTTCAGACAGACTGGCTGGTCAGGGGCCCAGACAATCTTACATCCAGGAACTGCCAGTTGATGGGGGCTGAGCATTGCAGCTCCAGCCCCATGGGATGAGCTGCCCCCCTTTGCACTCCAAAGTAGCTCACAACTAGAGCAGCACCATTCTCGATTCCCTGAGCTCTGCATCTCCCACCATCCTGTCCTTAACCCCCCCCCCCTCCACACACACACACCTCTCAGCCCCATGCACTGACTGCTGCACTCCCATCCACTGCCCTCAGACATCACAAGGACCTAGGCAATGCAAGGGATTAGTAACTAATCATTGGTAAAAAAAAATAACAATATATACTTACCAATCTGTGCTTACTGCTCTTTACAAGTGTCTGCCTCGTCCTCTCCTTGCTTCCTCCACAGCAGGATGCTTCTCGGGGACTGTGTTTGTCAGATGAAGTGATTTTTTTGAAGGATCTGCTTGTTTTTCAGCAACTTGTCATGAAAACGCAGCACAGTCTCTAGGGCAAAATTCACTCTCGCAAACAAAATAGCCTTCACAGGGAAAAGCATGGAGACACGATTTTTCAAGTAACCAAAATGTATTAATTACTTTAAAGACACATTAAACACAGGCTGTGGGGTCTGGCAAAATCAAACTCAACAGCCTTTGCCAGATCTGAGGATTCCACTGCCTTGTTGTCCATCTTTGGAAAAATGTTCCACCCCCTTTCAGAAATGGGGGTTTTCTGAATCTTCCAGTCAGACGTGACAGGATATTGTTGGTTTTCCATCTGACCATTCATCAAAAAGATGATTTTCATCTATCAGACATAAAGTGGTAATTCTTGTGTGGCAAAGGCAAGACTGCTTTGTATAATACCCCACACCAGCATGCTTCTCAACAAGGCCCACTCAAGCATTTCTGTGCACTCAAAGGCAGCTTTCCAGGATTCCAGCTGCTTCAGAGATGTTGAATAACAATTTTCGACTGCCTTGTAAAATTCCTGTTCTTTAATTTCCCCGCCCTCGACCAAAGACAGCAGCAGGGTCTCGATGTGTGATATGGCTAATCTTCCTCTGAGCCTCATGCTAAATTATTTTGAAGGTATGGATATGTAGTGCAACTTCTCCCACCGATGAGTGGTTTTTCTTGATTGCCTCTACCATCTTTGGAAAGGTGGCTGTTTGCTTACTAGCAAAAGCAAGCCCCAGTTTTATGCAAGGGTCACTGAAGACTTTCTTGAACAGTGTTGGGCATATGCCTTGAGTGAGAAAATATGCCTTGTGCTCATCAAAAATCAACAAAATTCTGTCTAGCCCTGGTCCCAGAGAAGGGAATTGTGAGCTGCCATTCACTAGCGATTTAAAATATTCGAGGTCAACAAATTGGCAGAATTCTTTCAATTCTTCAACAGGAACAGTGTAAAATATTTATAAACTTTCACAGGGAAGGACTCCAAATCAAATGGAACGCAGTCAGCGGCTGTTCGCAAGCAGTTACGAATGATGTGAATACCACAAACAAAGTCAAGGATCTTCCCCTAGTCTGACTTGCAGTTTTCGCCAGACGTTGTTTTCCCAGCACACTTAGCACCACCAGTATGTGTATTAGCACTATCTGCAAAAAGCCCAACAAACTTTTCACTAAAGGTACGTCTACACTGCAGGGCTGAAGTCGAATTAAGCTACGCAACTTCAGCTATCTCAATTGCGTAGCTGAAGTCGAATTAGCTTAATTCAGCTTTTGGCGCTGTCTACACAGCAGGAAGTCCAAGGAAGAACACTCTTCCTTCAACTTCCCTTACTCCTCGTGAAATGAGGGTTACTTGGAGTCGTAGTAAGAAGTCCTCCAGCTCGACATTATTTTGAAATAAAGGTGTGTAGTACCGATGTGCACTATGTTATGTCAGAATCGTGTCAGTTATTCCAAAATAATGCTGCAGTGTAGACGTACCCTAAGAGAAGGCTTCTCAATCACTTGATATAGAAATCCGCACTGCGCATCAGAAGTTTCCCATGGTAGAGAAGAAAACTCGTTAATGTTTGGGTTCACCCCATCGGACGGAGCAGCTCGGGACTGTGTGTGGCCAAGAGGTAGCTCAGGGGCCAGGATGGAGGAAGTTATGGGTTGTGTTTGGCCAGGGGGAGCTAGGGGCTGTGTGCAGACAGGAAGATACCTCAGGCTCAGGAAAGGGGTATCTAGCAGCTGTTTGCCAGGAGAACTTTCTGGTCCCTCTGGGTACGTCTACACTACAGCGCTAGTTCGAACTAACTTAGTTCGAATTAGTTAATTCGAACTAAGCTAGTTCGAACTAACGCATCTAGAACTAAAAACTAGTTCGAACTAGCGTTTTGCTAGTTCGAACTAGTAAGTCCACATTGAGTGGACTCTGAACAGGGCTTAATGATGGCCGGAAGCAGTGCCGGCAGGGCATAAAAGGAGGACTTAGAGCATGGAGATGCTGTCTCAGGCTAGCCGAGGGCTGCGCTTAAAGGGTCCCGACCCCCACCCCGGACACACAGTTCTAAGGGGTGCCCCGCTTGCAAAGAAGTTCTGGCTTGGAGTGCCCTGAGTGCCCACACTGGGCACATCACACCACTCGGCCATCAGCCCGGCTGCACTTGCCGCAGGCTGCCATCTGGGGAGAGGGAGTAATTGGGGGGCTGCAGGAGAGCTTCCACCCCCAGAAGCCCGCAGAGCCAGCCCAGTCCTCCCCATCGGGGGCTCGTACCCCATTCCTCCCTCACCTCCTTCCACTTGCCCTTCCCTAGCCCCCCTTCTTATTGATGTACAAAATAAAGATAACGTTTCTTCCAACATTGACTCTGTCTTTATTGAACAAAACTGGGGGAGACTGGGAAAAGGAGGTGGGAGAGGGGAAGAGAAAGGCTGGGAGAGGGGAGGGCAACTAACATGATCAGGGGTTGGGAACAGGTCCCAGATGAAGAGAGGCTACAGAGACTGGGACTGTTCAGCTTAGAAAAGAGGAGACGGAGGGGGGACAGGATAGAGGTCTCTAAAAGCAGGGGTTGGGTGGAGAGGGTGCATTCAGAAAAGTTCTTCCTGAGTTCCCATAAAGAAGGACTAGAGGACACCAAAGGAAAGGAATGGGTAGCAGGCTTGAAACTAGTAAGAGAAAGTTGTTGTTCTTGACAAAGCAAATAGTTAACCTGTGGAACTCCTTGCTGCAGGAGGCTGTGAAGGCTAGAACTAGAACAGAGTTGAAAGGGAAGTGAGATAAAGTGATGGAGGTTGGGTCCATGGAGTCCTATTAGCCAGAGGGTAGGAGTGGTATCCCTGCCCAAAGTTTGTGGAAGGCTGGAGAGGGATGGCACGAGACAAATGGCTTGGTCATTGTCTTCGGTCCATCCCCTCCAGGGTCCCTAGGGTTGGCCGCTGTTGGCAGACAGGCTACTGGGCTAGATGGACCTTTGGTCTGACCCAGTACGGCCATTGTAAGCTCAGGGCTCAGTGTCGGGGGTCTCAGTGGACCCCCTTGATTTTCATGCACACCTGGTCCTGGGTGGCCAGGCTGGCAGCTCTCCTGCCCTAGACGGCCACTTTCCTGTGCCTAGTGCGGAGATCGTGGACGAGGTCCACGATGTCCGCACTAGCCCAGGAAGGTGCCCGCCTCTTGCGGTCCAGGGCAAGCTCCTGGGAGCCGCCAGCCTGGTCCCGGCAAGAGGGGGTGGGCTGGGGGGCATCGGGTGGGTGGCTCTGTGCCGTGCCAGGTGCAGGGTCTGCTAGCTGGGTGCTGGCAGGCTTGCACCTGGCACGGGCACCGTAGCCAGCCCGTGCCCCTTTAAGGGGTCCGGGGCCGGGAGGGGGGCAGACGAGTTTCCCTGGTGTTGGCCAGAGTGGCCACCAGGGAAACCTGGGGAGGGCTAGCCTCCCACTAGTTCGAACTAAAGGGCTACACAGCCCTTAGTTCGAACTAGCTAGTTCGAACTAGGCGTTAGTCCTCGTAAAATGAGGTTTACCTAGTTCGAACTAAGCGCTCCGTTAGTTCGAATTAAGTTCGAACTAACGGAGCGCTAGTGTAGCGCATAGGAAAGTTAGTTCGAACTAACGTCCGTTAGTTCGAACTAACTTTCTAGTGTAGACATACCCCCAGTTCCCTGCCATGGTTTCTGCCTGCCATTGAGCCACCCCTGTGGCTCTTACCAGCTGTGTGAAGAAAGGAGTCTGGGAGCTGAGGAGGGAGCAGCACAGCTGCCTGTGCCGTGGTACCAGCCAGAGGAGCAGCTGCCCTGCCCTGCTCTGTCTTCCCTTGTCCAAAGTGGACAGTAGGTGGGGAAAGAGGATGGGTGGGTCTGTCCCCAGGACTGCCCTGCACTTCCACTGAAGTTTGGGAGGGCAACATCCTCAACATCCCCCCACACACACACAGCTCTGCCCATGGGTTTGGGGGCTTCTCCTGCATGGGGAGCTCCAGGGCTCCAGGGTTCAGCGCTGCTGCTCCATGCTTCAGTTTGGGGTGGGGATCGGGGCTCAAGCTGCTCAGCTCCTGCTTTTAGCCTTGAAGGGGTTGCCAGGGCTTGTGTCTTTGGCCCCTTGGGGGGGGCAGGGAGGGGAGTTTCAGCTGGAGGGAAAAATGCTGAGGATCAGGGCTTCACCCTGTGTGGTCCTGGAAATTCAGAGAGCACCCTGCAGAACAGGGCTTCAGCCTGAGTGCACTGGGAATTCAGTGCGGGAAGAGCCTCTGAGTATCAGCATATGCTGGGTTTGGTGGCTTCAGTCCCACAGCCTGGAAGTGCTGGCAGCCCCCGCCCTGGGGATCCCCGCTTTAGGGTGCCCATGGGGAGGGGTGACCCACACCCCTCACTCACTTCCCCCCCCCCCTTACCTCTCTATCACACACAGGCTGCCTCTCCTCCCACTGGCTGCCTGTCTTTCTGCCACTACCTGAGAGAGCCACCTGCTGGCCACGGTTACCCACTGGCCAGGAAGAGAAGGCTTCTGTGGCTGAGCTGTCCATGAGGGACCAGCAGGGGGAGCTCCCGGCAGAAATATGGGACAATTCACCCATTTTTTAAAAAGTCGAGACACCTGCCAGAGGGCTTCAATATGGGACTGTCCCATTAAAAACTGAATTAGGCCACGAAGCCCAGTCGGGTAATTAGGCTGCATGCAGGGGGATTTAGGTTGGAGACAGTTAATTAAGGACAGGCTCACCTGTATAGGAACAGACAGGACCTGTATGAAGGCAGATTGCTGGCTGCTGTTACTCCCTGAATTGGAGTATGGAGGGGAGGAGAATTGGAGGGTGTCAAACCCAGAGAGGGAGGGAAGCCACATATGTATAAAAAAGCTCAGGGAAATAGCAGGAAGGGATAGGTTTATACTGGGACTATGCTTGCTTATTATAGGGACCCTGGGCTGGAACCCAGTATAGGGGGTGGGTCTGGGGTCCCCTGCCAGCCACTGGGAAATGAAAGAGCATTGATGACACTACCCAGACAGCAGACCAGGCAATACTGTGAATTCCCCAAAAGGGGAGGAGTTTTGTGATCTTTCACAAAGAGGGAAGCTGCAAACCAGGCAGTGAGCACAGGGCAGCCAAGCAAGACAAGCTGAGAGAACACAGGGGACCAGGAATGCAAGCTGGCAGAGCTAATCCCCAGGGTGGCCTGCAGGAGGTGCTATTCTCCGTGAGTGCCCCCCTCCCCCGCCGCCCCAGGCTGAATCGAAATGCATAGCTCAGAAAGAACAATAAGAGCCCCATAAAGCTGCCTCCCCGCAGAGCAGAAGAGGTGGTTAGAGTCCAAAAGGCATTCTTTAAAAACTGGAAGTAAAACCTTACTGAGGAAAACAGAAACTCTGTCCAGTCCGTGTGCAAGTGCGTCTGGGCAGTCCTAGGGCTTCTGTAAAGCATCACAGAACCACCTGGTATCGGATGCCCAGGAGATAACAAATGGGCCTCCAGTATCAACGCCTGAGTCTGTCTTAACAGAGGGCCCATCGTAATGAGCTTGTGTCCCAGGGCGGATAGGGATGTAATAGTGTAGTTGATTAACTGATTAGCCAATAAGCAAAAGCTTATAAGTTAATGCTATAGACTACGGCTGTGTCTACACTGCACCCCTTTTCTGGAAAAGGGATGCAGATTAGACACATCGGAATGGCAAAATCCGCGGGGGATTTAAATATCCCCCGGGGGATTTGCATTAACATGGCTGCCGCTTTTTTCCGGCTTGGGGATAAGCCGGAGAAAAGCGCCAGTCTAGACGTGATTCTCCGGAAAATAAGCCCTTTTCCGGAGGATCTCTTATTCCTACTTTGAAGGACGCAGATCCTGGACAGCAGAGAGGTGACAGCTAGAACCTGAGAGAGCATGGAAGCAAGTGGAGCAAAGCTAAACTAGTCCCATCCCAGGCAGCTGCTGACCCCACATTTATCTCTGGTCTCCAGTGTACCTTTCCCGGACATGTCCCATCCCTGGGCCCCCTCCTGTCCCTTTGGGAGGCTGCTCTGCAGGCATTGGGAGCTGGGTCGGGTGGCACAAGGAGCTACTCCTACAATCTGTTGTGGAGACAGTGAAACTTGCCCTGGGAGAAGGGAATCTCCCAGCTCACTTTGTTTTTGCTCATGGACTTTGAGCTGCAAAAAGCCAAAGCTGAGATTCCCAAGGCCGGGCTCGGCTGAGTGATTGACAAGGCAGTGGATTAGTAGATCTGTATCAAGGGGGACCAGAACCCATCTCTGATTGGACCTGAGGATGGGATGCTGATGGCTGGCCACACCCCTTTGGTCATTTCTTTGGGGAGCCCTTTGCCAGAACTCGCCTCTGCCTTGTGCAAGCCATTTGCCTCTGGACTTTAGGGAGCTTTTTCCCTACACACAGGCCAGGGGTGGACAATTTAGGAATCAGGGAAAGCACAGCAAGGGTCCTGAGAAAACATCAGATCATGGCCACCAGGACTGCTGGGGCCTCAGCAACCTCTAGGCTGCTAATCTGAGAATGCTACTGCTCCCTTCCCGGATGTCTCATTTCTGACAATCTCTGGTTGCATCTGTCGGCCTCTTCTGCTTAGTCAATCAGTGCCAACCTCAATCAGCTTTGCAACTGGCCCTGTCTGTTGCTCACAGGAGGGAGCTACAGGAGTGGAGGGGGCTCAGGATGGACCAGGAGATTGCAGTGTGGACAATCTTACCTGGGCAGCTCCTGCTTGGTGGGGGGGAGGGAACAGATGGTTCTGCAGCTTGACTGGTGGGATGATCACTTTCATGGGCAAGCGCAGAATGTCGGTACAGACAGACTCCTGTTATACAAAGCGGGTGCCCAGGCAAACTGGGCTTCCCATGGCAAATTCCAGCAGGATCCATTTCCGTCCTGATGTTCAATCCATGAGAGAGACATCAGACTCGCATACTACCTAGGATGTGAGTCTGTCTGTGGTTAGACGTCGGGCGTGGATCAATATAGGAGCTTTGGGATTATGAGACTTTCGTATTTTTGCTGGTGACTTTAATACAGTTGATAAAAGACAATGGGGCTTATTCTTGTGATGGTCAATGTGACTTGCCTGTGGCTCCATGTGTCCCTATGGGCTCTAGAGCTAAGGGAAGCAGAGAGAACTTTGTTGAACTTGAGACAGTAACAGCCAAAGCCAATTCTGTGACTATGTCCTATACTAGTTGGCTTCAAGTAAAGGCAAAGGCTACAGAGCAGTGTGTGAAGGGAAGGCAACTGACCTGTGCCTGGATTGTAGCCAAATTGCAGCAGGGTATCCAGAGCCAACCAGTTCCCTTCTGTCATGATCCCTTCCTTGAGCCGTAACTGCCAATAACAGCACCAGCATTCTAGGTGTGACTGGCTCCAAAAAGGGAATTTGGAGGCCAAGGCACTGGACATGATGCCAGGCTAAGGGATTTTATAGAGAAAAAGGGAGCATTCCTGGCACTGGCTCGGCGTGGCACCCTGTACCTCCACACAGAACCTTGGAGCCCCAACTTTCAGCCTTGCGTAGAGTTATGGTCTATTTTGTATAAAGCCTGCCCTATAAAATAGCATATGAAAGGTCGTGAGCTGCTAAAACCCATCGGTCATTCCAAGCATGAGTGTGTGTTTGAAATTACGACTGTGTGCTGTGTGGTTGTTACTGAAAGACCTTCTAAGTTTGATGGTCTTTCAGTGCTCAGTACTGCTCAGTGGTGATCCACTCGTAGGAGTGTTACTCAGTGCTTTTTTTTTGATGTTACACACCGGTACAGCGTACTGGTACCTTTTTGGGGAGCAATCGCGCCACACCGCTGTCCCCTAGCACAGCCCCCAGACAGCACTGGGAGTACTCACACCGCACATACCAGCACCTTTTTTTTTATAATGGGGTATGGCTCAGCCTGTGATTCAACTCTACAACTGTGGATTGCAGTACTTGGAAAATCTGAGCTCCAGTTCAAAGCTGGGCGTGTGCACACTCCACATTGAGGGAAGGACAGGCAGGGTAATGAACTTACACTGGTCAGGCTTCTGAGCCAGACAAGACAGCACAGTTCTGAGTTGCCAGGGCAGGAGGTTGGGAGATTTCCTGGGGTCTTTCTCTGTGTGATTTCTTGTGAGAAGCTCGGGGGCATTCACACGATCTAGCTGTGTCTGGAGTGACACCTGCCGTCATACTGAGAGATAAGAGTTCCCGTACGGGGTTGCTGCTTGTGCATTGTGAGAGACAGCTTGGGCTAAAGAGTTAAGGGGGCATAGTCTTACCCCAGCTCCAAGTTGTACCTGCTGGGTCCCATCTCACTGTGGAACAAGGACTGTTTGTGTCGTTAGACACCAGTGAGGGTGTTTAATATTGATCAGGATCTTCTGGGCTGGTTCTCCCAAGGAAGAGCTGACTCCTTTGCACGTTAAGAGCCTAGAACTCTCAGAGCCCACAGACAGAATGGGACACAAACCAGGTTCCCTTTCTGAGATTGCACCTACTGGGGCTATGCTGGGATTCTCACTACGCCACAGCTATAAGGCAGCAAATCAGACCATTTATTGGGATACAAAGTCAGACCAGTCTTTGGACACAGGAAAATACCCAAATGACACAAGCACCTGGGGGAGGAGTCACAAGAGGAGAAGTTAATGCTAGTTTTGCTCAGAAGCCCCAGGCCTATGTGCATCGCTATTCTCTGCCGTGCACCTGAAGTTTTGGGGTTTGCAGCTGGATGGTGAGGCCCCGGTTCCCAAGGCCAGGCTCCATTTCAATAGGGCCCTTATCTCAGCATGGGTTTCAATACCACATAGCCCTTTATCTGATACTGCAAAGCGCTCCAGTTCAGGACAGATGGGGACAACTGCGAATCAGCGCTGGCAGCGCGCACATCAGACATCGCAGTGACCAGGTCCCACATATACACGTCACTAAGTTCCCCTACAAATGACTGTGAGGCATCAAACCCACCCCCAAAGGAGTCCTGCTCCTGCCCCAGGACAATCACACCCTGGTTGCTGATGGAGTAGCCTTTCTGCAGCCCCTTCCTAGGTAAGGGATTCCAGTTCACCCAGAGCTCGGCTATGCCAGTGGCAGATTCCCAGCTGGCACAGACGTGCTCCCAGCCTCTGCTTGAGCCTGTGTTTTCTGGGAATTTAAAGACCACCCATTCCCCCCCAACAACCAGTGAGAGCACTCCAGGTCTGTCTTTGAAGAGGAGGATCTCATTGTCCTTGGTCCTGGTCGCATAGGAGAAGAGGCTGTAGGCCCGGGTTAGGTCCGTGAAGTATCTGAGACACACGGTAAAGTTCTGAAGGGGCCCATTGTGATTCATGTTCAGGATCACTTGAGCATCAGCAGATTCCTTGGGAAAAACAAACACCTGTCCATCGAGATCTGTGTGGAGACGCAAAAGGCAACAGCTGAGATCTCATCATTCTGACAGGTTCTCATTAATGCAACTTTCTAATGTTCCCCAGTGACTAGTACTCCAGCCCTGGGCCTGCCCCTGCTTCCCAGCCCTGGGACTGTACACAGCTCCGTCAGACAGGAGTCCCAAATTTCTAATTTCAGAAAACTGAAACTGCCCTGCCCCTGCCTCAGCCCTTCCTTGGATACCCTCCCCTTTTCCAAGGCCCACCCCCATTCACTCCATCCCCCCCACAGTCACCGTTGCTCACTCTCCCCCACCCTCACTCATTTTTACCAGGCCGAGGCTGGGGGTTGGGTCAGAGGAGGGCAGGAAGGCTCTGGTTGAATGTGCGGGTTCTGGGGTGGGGCTGGGCATGAAGGATTTGGGATACAGAAGGGAGCTCCAGGCTGGGATTGAAGGTTCAGAGCGTGGGCTGGGGCTCCAGGCTGGGACAGGGGTTTGGAGCATAGGAAAGGGTACGGACTCTGTGCCAGGGATGTCGGCTCAGGGATGGTATTAGGAATGAGGATTGTGGTGAGGGATGGGGTGTGGTCTGCAGGATGCAGTTTGTGTACAGGACGGGGCTCAGGGCTGGAGTAAGGATGTTAAAATGTGGGTAATTGACTTGTGGATTAGTCAATGGGCACATCCGCATTCCTCCTTTGAAATGTACAAGAGCACCCGCAGGGGCTCTTATACATTTCAAAGGAGGAATTGTGAACTCCACTTACAGTATGCGGCCAATGGGAAGTCCTGCTGACTCCCAGCAGGGGCTCTTGTGCATTTCAAAGCCATGGTGCCCGGGATCAGCGAGGGACTTAGAGTCCCCCACTGACTCCGGGCTCCATGCTACACTGGATGCCGGTAGGAGCCTGGGTTCAGCTGGGAGTACACAGCTTACCCCAGACTCTCCGCAGCTGCCCCTTTGAATCGTGCAGTTGTGTGGTTCTAAGGCAGGGGTCTCCAAACTACGGCCCGGGGGCCGGATGCGGCCCGCGAGGCCCTCTCATCCGGCCCGTGGAGACCTTTTTGGATTCAAAGGCAGAAGAAGTGAGATTGTTTCAAAACGCATTTGAAGCAGATGTGGCCAGTTGCCCAGATGAACTGCAGCTGGAAGTCATTGAGTTGCAAGCAAATGACCTCCTTAGGGATAAGTTCAAAATAGGACTGGTGGGTTTTTACCAGTTTTTGCCCAAGGAAGACTTTCCTAATGTCAAAACTTTTGCATCAAGGTACCTTTCAATCTTTGGAACAACATACCTGTGTGAACAAACATTTTCAAGAATGAAATACGTGAAGAACAATTTGAGAACAAACTTGTCCGATGATAATCTCAGGTCACTGTTGATGTTAGGGACAACAAATCTAAAGCCAGAAATGTCTGCTATTTTGGCATCCAGGAAACAATTTCACCATTCACACTAATACAGGTGTTCATGTGTAGTGTATGAATGTGTTATTAAATAATAACTGAATAAAATAATATTAAATAAATAATTAAAAACAACATCCATGTTTTGATTGTTTTTTATTTGGACCTCAAGTGTGTAGTCGGCCCCCGAACTGCTGTTTGATAGTTAATGCGGCCCTCGGGCTGAAAAGTTTGGAGACCCCTGTTCTAAGGGATAGCTGACACACAGCTGATCCGTGGATCAGTTGTTCGGCAACTGTCCCTTTAATCCATGCATCTGTGCGATTCAAAGGGGCAGCTTCGGGGAGCCCGGGGTAAGCTGGGGACTCCCCAGCTGACCCTGGGCTCCCCAGGAAATGCCGCAAGGAGCCCGGGATTGCTTCTAGTAGCATTCAGTGTTGCATTGAGCCTTTGGTCAGCAGGAGACTCTGAGTCCCCCTCTGATCCCGGGCACCATGGCTTTGAAATGCACAGGAGCCCCCACTGTGCATTTCAAAAAAGGTACCCGCATGCAGGATTTCCCACTGGCTCCGAGCTGTAAGCGGAGTTTGCAATTCCTCCTTTGAAATATACAAGACCCCCAGGAGGGCTCTTGTACATTTTAAAGGAGGAACGCAGAATTGACTATCCACTAGTTGACTAATCCATGGAAATACCATCAACTAGTCCACTAGTCAATTAGCCGAATTTTAACATCCTTAGTCCTGCCTCTCAGTGTCTGAGGGTATGTCTACACTACCCCGCTAGTTCGAACTAGCGGGGTAATGTATGCATACCGAACTTGCTAATGAAGCCTGGGATTTGAATTTCCCGGGCTTCATTAGCATAAAGCCGGTGCTGCCATTTTTAAAAGCCGGCTAGTGCGAACCCCGTGCAGCGCGGCTACACGCGGCACGGGCTAGATAGTTCAAACTACGTAGCCATTCCGAACTATCTGTACACCTCGTTCCACGAGGAGTACAGATAGTTCAGAATAGCTAGCTAGTTCGAACTATCTAGCCCGTGCCGCGTGTAGCCGCGCTGCACGGGGTTCGCACTAGCCGGCTTTTAAAAATGGCGGCGCCGGCTTTATGCTAATGAAGCCTGGGAAATTCAAATCCCGGCCTTCATTAGCAAGTTCGGTATGCATACATTACCCCGCTAGTTCGAACTAGCGGGGTAGTGTAGACATACCCTGAGGGAGGAGTGTGGAAAGGATGTGGAAAGGCCAGACACACCAGTAGGGTCACACAGAATCTGGGGAACTTCAGCCAACCCCCCAGCCATAGGCAGGGCTGCCAACCTCCACACACCACAAACCATCAACTGCAGCCTCTTTAGCAGAACGGTTATCCTGCATTTTTGGTCTGCCCACCCTGCCATCCCAATTTGCGGGTCACAGTCAATTCTATCCCTTCCCCCAATTGTACTTGGCCCCTGCAGCTTCGTCCAAGCCTGCCCATTCCCTGACCAGTAATTAATGTTGTCCCCCAATCTCTCCTCTCACTGTAGGCCCTGCCCCACTTTTGCTCCTCCCAGGTCTCTGCAGCCCCCTCTCCAGACCTGGATGCAGCTGCAGAGGAATCCCTTCCCCTGGCAGGGAGTGGCTCAAGGGGATCTTCACACCCTTTTGGCCCTTCCCAGGAAGCGACAGCAGTGGGCCGAGTCAATGGTATAATCCCGCCCCCAAATAGCTCCCAGGAGGGGAGGGAGAGGAGGTGCCCAGAACTACTGTGAGGATGGCTTTGGGTTGTCACGGTGGGGCGCTACAACTGCAGGAGCTGTGATTGGTTTTTCTGCCGCAGGAGGTGGGCAAGTGGGACACGCAGCCAATCAGAGGGCTTCAATTTTTTTAGAGCATCTTGAGTAATGGGCCAATGGCTCCAGCCCGACCAATCCCGTCTGTGAGAACATGGCGGGAGCTGGCGGCGCTGCGCAGGGGAGCCGGATTTGGTGACCCAGACGTGCTGCGAGCCTGGGGCTCCCCAGCCGGAGGTGTTTGCACAGGGCTCCCTCACACCCCCACTGCACACAGACCCACCAATGCTACCCACCAGACCCTGGACTCAGGGCAGGGCTGTAGCTACGGCTGGATGTTTCTGACTGGATCCAGTGTCCTCGGTAGTGTGAGGCAGCCATTCTGTGACCTCCTGAAGCTCACACTCAGCTGGGTCATTCTCTGCCCAGCCAGGGCTTGGCCTCCTAGTGTAGCTGGCTCTCCCCCTACCTGTCTGGGCGATGGCTCCTGAGAGGCCAAGGAGGACGAGGAGCCACAGTTGCCGCTTCGCCATGTTTTTCACCTACAGAGCAACCAGAATGCTGAGAAGGGAGGTGGGAGGCTGCTCTGCCTGAATCCTGCGCCCAGGCAATGCCAGTCTGCAGGCATGGGCACCTGATTGATCCCTGACGGGAGGCGGGAGGAGAAATGTGCTCAACCAATCCCATCCCAGGGGCAGAGTCTGGAATTCCCCTTTGGATCTGGAGCTCATTACATCACCACCCTTCAGCTGTTGTTTCCTCCTGTGCAGGGCAGATATCTGAGCACCCAGCACCGCCTGTTTACAGAGACACTCCCTGTCACAGGTTGAATCACAGGGTTCTCCTTGGACCTGTCACTCGGTGTGTTGATCATGCCACTGAGCCTGGTCACCTGCCTTTGGAGGCGTCCAATCACGCTCTGCTCCTGGCCCCAATACTCTGGTCTTCCCCAGCCAAGGCACAGAGGTGGGGTAAAAACCCACTAGCAGAGCACACAACAAACCAGCTCAGATCTGGGAGTTCTCCGTTACAGGGACTAGCCCTCAAAAGGGACCCAAATCCCAGATAAATCCTTTGTATTCCATATAAATGTTTTACTCAGAGAAAGTTCATAAATTCTCTCTTTTTTTAACAGTGAAAGGGAGTGATGCACAGTGGTTGTTCCCTCTCAGGGAACAATCATTAAGTATAAAAACATGGGATTAATGTAATTGCAATTGAAAGCAGACAGATCAAGGTAAGTTACTAAGGCCATGTCTATACTAACGCAGAAATTCGAAGTAATGTACACAACTCCAGCTGTGTTAATTGCATAGCTGGAGTTGAAGTACCTAAATTTAAACCGCCTGCCCCAAACCCCTCCCCTCCCAGCCTTTGGCTACAGGGCCGGAGGAGGACAAAGGAAAGTTCTACCATCCACCAGACCCACTGCTGTGGCTCCCGCAAGATCACCCCCAGAGCTGGGCAGCACAGTGCTGGCCTCCCTAAGGAGTCGCCTGAAGGATCAAGCATGCTAGCCAGATGTGGGGGCCAGATAGCCCTCCCCATCAGGAGCCACTGGCTGGGGGGATTGGGCAGCACAGCCATTGCTGCCTGGGAGGACGTGTTGTCCTTTCTGGGGGGAGCTGGCAGCTGGGGCCAGAGAGCCCAGCCCTGCCTCCCTGGGAGGAGCCACTGGGTGGGGGATGGGGAGGGATGGGGACAGAAAGACTGGCTGGTCAGGGGCCCAGACAATCTTCCATCCAGGAACTGCCAGTTGATGAGCTGCCCATGGGATGAGCTGCCCACTTCCCTCACCCTCCAGAGTAGCTCACAACTAGAGCAGCACCATTCTCGATTCCCTGAGTTCTACACTTCCCACCATCCTGGTCTTATCCCCCCCCCCCCCACACACACACACCTCTCAGCACCTTGCACTGACTGATGCACCTCCATCCACTGCCCTCAACCATCACAAGGACCCAGGCAATGCAAGGTAAATCCTCTAGTAACTAATCATTGGTAAAAACAAATTAACAATATATACTTACCAATCTGTGCTTACTGCTCTTTACAAGTGTCTGCCTCGTCCTCTTCTTGCTTCCTCCACAGCGGGATCCTTCTCGGGGACTGTGTTTGTCAGATGAAGCGATTTTTTGAAGGATCTGCTTGTTTTTCAGCAACTTGTCATGAAAACGCAGCACAGTCTCTAGGGCCAAATTCACTCACACAAACAAAATAGCCTTCACAGGGAAAAGCATGGAGACACGATTTTTCAAGTGACCAAACTGTATTAATTACTTTAAAGACACATTAAACACAGGCTGTGGGGCCTGGCAAAAAACAAACTCAACAGCCTTTGCCAGATCTGAGTATTCTACTGCCTTATTGTCCATCTTTGGAAAAACATTCTACCCCGTTTCAGAAATGGGGGTTTTCTGAATCTTCCAGTCAGACGTGACAGGATATTGTTGGTTTTCCATCTGACCATTCATCAAAAATATGATTTTCATCTATCAGACACAGAGTGGAAATTCTTGTGTGGCAAAGGCAAGACTGCTTTGTATAATACCCCACACCAGCATGCTTCTCAACAAGGCCCACTCAAGCATTTCTGTGCACTCAAAGGCAGCTTTCCAGGGTTCCAACTGCTTCAGAGATGTTGAATAACAATTCTCGACTGCCTTGTAAAATTCCTGTTCTTTAATTTCCCCACCCTCGACCAAAGACAGCAGCAGGGTCTCGATGTGTGATATGGCTAATCTTCCTCTGAGCCTCATGCTAAATTATTTTGAAGGTATGGATATGTAGTGCAACTTCTCCCACCGATGAGTTGTTTTTCTTGATTGCCTCCACCATCTTTGGAAAGGTGGCTGTTTGCTTACTAGAAAAGCAAGCCCCAGTTTTGTGCAAAGGTCACTGAAAACTTTCTTGAATACTGTTGAGCATATGCCTTGAGTGAGAAAATATGCCTTGTGCTCATCAAAAATCAACAAAATTCTCTCTAGCCCTGGTCCCCGAGAAGGGAATTGTGAGCTGACATTCACTAGCAATTTAAAATACTCGAGGTCAAAAAATTAGCAGAAGTCTTTCAATTCTTCAGCAGGAACAGTGTAAAATATTTATAAACTTTCACAGGAAAGGACTCCAAATCAAATGGAACGCAGTCAGCGGCTGTTCGCAAGCAGTTACGAATGATGTGAATACCACAAACAAAGTCAAGGATCTTCCCCTAATCTGACTTGCAGTTTTCGTCAAATGTTGTTTTCCCAGCCCACTTAGCACCACCAGTATGTGTATTAGCCCAACAAGCTTTTCACTAAAGGTACGTCTACACTGCCGGGCTGAAGTCGAATTAAGCTACGCAACTTCAGCTATCTCAATTGCGTAGCTAAAGTTGAATTAGCTTAATTCAGCTTTTGGCACTGTCTACACAGCAGGAAGTCCAAGGAAGAACACTCTTCCTTCAACTTCCTTTACTCCTCGTGAAATGAGGGTTACTTGGAGTCAGAGGAAGAAGTCCTCCAGCTCGACATTATTTTGAAATAAAGGTGTGTAGTACAGATGTGCACTATGTTATGTCAGAATCGTGTCAATTATTCCAAAATAATGCTGCAGAGTAGACGTACCCTAAGAGAAGGCTTCTCCATCACTTGATATAGAAATCCGCACTGCGCATCAGAAGTTTCCCATGGTAGAGAAGAAAACTCATTAACGTTTGGGTTCACCCCCATCGGACGGAGCAGCTTGGGACTGTGTGTGGCCAAGGGGTAGCTCAAGGGACAGGGAGGGGGGAGCTAGGGGCTGTGTTTGCCAGGGGAAGCTAGGGGCTGTGTGCAGACAAGAAGATACCTCAGGGTTCAGAGAAGGGGTATCTAGCAGCTGTTTTCCAGGAGAACTTTCCCTGGGAGAAGGGAATCTCCCAGCTCACTGAGCAGCCCCTAACCACCCCGAGAGTTACCAAAGGTGGGGGTGGGGAGGAAACTCTCAGTCAGCAGGTTTATTAGTCGACAGTCACACAGCATAAAACAGACGTGTCAGCACAGAAATCACAAGCAGCCAGCACCATCCTGCTTGTGGAGAGGGCCCCAGAGCTAGGGCCTGGCTCCCTTTCTGCACCCTAAGCTAGCCCAGACTGACCCAGCTCCTGGTCCTACCCCTCCTCCCCTAGCCAGGCCCCTCCTCCGACCTTTGTCCTGTTTCCCAGGCAAAAGGTGTCACCTGACTGCACTCCCTCCAGGTAATGAAGGGAATCAGCCATTGTGTACATGGGGGAGGTTGTCACATCGAAATCCCCATGCCCAGCGAGATATTGGTGCAGTGCTCAGGGAAACTGAGGCACACTCACACAGGGTTACTATGGGACAGTAGCACTCACATGCCACATAACAAGGCAAATCAAATCCCCACTTTGTCACAACAAGCATCTGTCAATTGGCAGGGGCCAGAGCACGAGGGCATCTGTGCTGGCTTGGGCAGAGCCCACTTTCCCTGTCTGCAGCTGGCCCCTGTTCTCTAGGTGTACCTGCCCAGTGCAGGGCGAGAGCTGCCCCATGACTGGCTGCCACATTTTCCAGTCTTCCCATTCAGTTCAGCCTGGACAAAATGCTGCTTTCTTTCCCCACATAAGAACGGCCACACTGGGTCAGACCAAAGTTCCCTCTAGCCCAGTATCCTGTCTACCGACAGTGGCCAATACCAGGTGCCCCAGAGAGAATGAACAGATCAGAGATTCATCAAGTGATCCCTCCCCGTCTTCCATTCCCAGCCTCTGACAGAGGCTAGGGACACCATTCCTGCCCCTCCTGGCTAATAGCCATTGATGGACCTATCTGCCATGAATTTATCTAGCTCTTTTTTGACCCCTGTTAAAATCATGGTCCTCACAACATCCTCTGGCAGTGAGTTCCACAAGTTGACTGTGCATTGTATGAAGAAATACTTCCTAGGGGTTTGTCTACACTGCATCCCTAGTTCGAACTAGGGATGCAAATGGAGACAATCGAAGTAGTTAATGAAGCGGGGATTTAAATATCCCACGCTCCATTAACATGATCTCGCCGGCGCGCTAGTTCAAATCATAGCTGATTCGAACCAGGAAGTGCGCGCCGGGACGCGTTAGTTCGGACTAAAGCCCTTAGTCCAAACTAATGTTACTCCTCAAAAAATGAGGAGTAACATTAGTTCGGACTAAGGGCTTTAGTCCGAATTAACGCGTCCCGGCGCGCACTTCCTGGTTCGAATCAGCTGTGATTCGAACTAGCGCGCCGGTGAGATCATGTTAATGGAGCGCGGGATATTTAAATCCTCGCTTCATTAACTACTTCGATTGTCTCCATTTGCATCCCTAGTTCGAACTAGGGATGCAGTGTAGACGTACCCTTGGGTTTGTTTTAAACCTGCTGCCTATTAATTTCATTTGGTGAGCCCTTGTTCTTTTGTTATAGGTACAAGCAAATAATTTTTCCTTATTCGCTTTCTCTACACCTGTCATTGTTTTATAGACCTCTGTCATATCCCTCTTTAGTCTCCTTTTTTCTAAGCTGAAAAGTCCCAGTCTTTTTAATCTCTTCATATGGCAGATGTTCCAAACCCGTAGTCATTTTTGTTGCCACCTTTTCTGAACTTTTTCCAATGCTAATATATCTTTTTCTGAGCTGAGGCGACCACATCTGTACGCAGTAGTCAAAAGGTGGGAGAACCATGGATGTATGCAGAGGCAGCAAGATATTCTCTGTCTTATTCTCTGTCCCTTGTTTAATGGTTCCCTGCGCTCTGTTTGCTTCTTTGATGGCTGCTGCTGCACATGGAATGCATTTCCCCGTCCCGTGCCCTGTCCTTAGTGCCAGGGGGCCTCTGAGCCAGGAGGTGCCAGCAGACCCAGCTCTGGGGAACTCTCTCCATCCTGCCCACCCAAAGCTTCCTTACTGCATGTGAGTGGGGTGCCTCAGCCCTCAGAGAGGCGTGGACTGAGAACTGCTGCACTAGGATGGGGTGGGAAATCCATGTAATTCAAGGGGCAGAAGCCAGTTTCTCCGGAGCTGAAGATCTGGTGCTCTCTGCTCCCCAGGGCCTGGCACACCCTTGCAGTAGCTGGCCATGCACATATGAGGCATGGGGGGAGCTTCCCTCTCTCTAATGGTACCCTGATATCAGCCCACTGTGAGCAGTGACCATCACAGCCCTTCTCTGCTGCAGCCCCTTGTCTGGCCTGCTGGGCTCGTGGCAGAGTGGTCAAGGCTGTAGCTGTGTGTGTGTCCCTGCTGTCCCCCTAGAGCCTCACAATGACAGGGGGCTGGTTGACCTCTGCCCCCCAAGGCGTATGCCTTGTCTGGGTGGCCAGCTGGTAAGGCTCCGCCCCTAACCCTCCCATATAGTGAGGTCATAATTAATTCTCTGTCCGCGGCCTCCCATGGCAGCGGATTGTGACGCCCCGGCCTGGGAGCTGTGACCTGGAGGGATGGAGAGGCAGCTTGCTGGTGGAGGGCCGGCTTCTGTTCATCCCCAGGTCCCCAGACCACATGCCCTGGGGGGAACCTGAGCTTAGGGAAGGTTGTGACCGGAGGGAAGGCTGTGGGAAGGGCAGGGCTCGGCCAGGAGTCATTCCACAAACAGTCACTAAGCTCAGCGGAGCTGCCTGACTCAGTTGGGGGGGAGATGCCGGAAAGCTGCTTACCCGCTGTATTATTTACTCTTAACTCCTCTAACTGGAGCTCTGTCCTTAATAGTCGCCTAGGCTCAGGGAGATGGGCAGGGAGGTGACGAGGGGACGGCCAGGCAGGGGCAGCTGCCCACCGCCAGCGCAAAACACGAGCCACAGGGAGGTGTGGCCCAGGACACCGCACAGCCATTCACAGCCCGGGGGGATGGGGGCATTCAGCCCTGGGGATAGGGGGTACGTACAGCCCTAGTGGGGCACTCCCACCCCTGGAACATGGAGCACGCCCAGCTCCCAGGGATGGGGCCATGCCAGGGTCTCCCAGCGCCAGCGGATGCCTGGAGATCCGACAGGAGGTGATCCTGGCCCCAGGAGGAAAGCACAGCTGATAATGGTCCTGTGCTGCTTTGGTGCTGAGGTCCATGTGGGGCGAGTCTCAGGGGCTGTCTGAGGCCACCATGTGGGAGCCTGCTCTTGGGGGGCCTTACAGAGCACTCAGCAGAAATGGGAAGTGCCCACATCTGGTCAGAAACCACAAGCCCTCAGCTGCCTGAGCTCACTGCCCCCCCGCCGCTGCTGCTTGGCACATGCCAGGCTCCGGCTGATATTCTCAGGAGAGGGTGTGATTTTTGGGGGTGGGGTGAAGGAAACCAGCTGTCCCCAAATCCCTGCATCTCGCCTCTCCTGCCAGCCCCTGCTCCAGTCACCAGGCCACCCTGGCACCTTCTGCCTGGGCTCACCAGGCCCCTGTGGCCCAACAGCGGGTGCTGCTCCAGAACCCCTGCAAGGCCCGTCCTGCCTAGTGCCTGGCATGTCTTGCATAACCAGACACATCGCTATCTCCCCTCTCCGCTCCTGGCAGGAAAATGGGCCCAGGCTCAGCCCCCTCCAAGAGCGATGCTGGGAACGGCTGCTCGGGCAGGCGCTGACCTGGCTGGAGCAGCAGAGATGGAACCCCACCACCCAACCCTCACAAGCAAAGATTCATAGATTCCAAGGCACCAGGGGGCCCATGTGCAACCCAGGCCAGAGAACGCCCCACACCATTCCCAGAGCAGAGCTGTTCGAAACACACCCCATCACGATTTACAAATGGCCAGGGACTGAGAAACGATTGCATCCCTCTGCAGATAGTCCCACTGGTTAATTACCCTCACAGTGACCAATTCACACCCTTTCAAGTCTGGATTTGCCTAGCTCCACTTCCAGCCACTGGCTCACGGTCGACCTTTCTCTGCTACTTGCAGAGTCCATTTGTAAATATTTGTTCCCCATGGGGTTGGCAATCATTTCCACAGCAGGGCCGCCCCATGAATTTTGGTATGTTGTCATGGGCCACACATTTCTACTATAGTAATGAAAGGAGTGCAGGGTGCAGGAGAGAGCTCCGGGCTGGGGTAAGGGATTGGGGTGCAGGAGGTGGTGTGGGATCTGGAAGGGAGTTTGAGTGCAGGAGGGGGCTCTGGGCTGGGGCAGGAAGTTGGGGTGCAGGAGTGCGTGTGTGGGGTCTGGGAAGAAGTTTGAATACAGAAGGGAGCTCTAATCTGGGGCTGGAGTTTGGGGTGCAGAAGGGGGTGCCAGCTGCAGGCTCTGGCTGGGAGATACTTACCACAGGTGTTTCCTGACCGGCAATGCAGTGGGGCACTCAGGCAGGGTGCCAGCTTGACATGGCTCCGGACCACTCCTGGAAGAGGTTGCTGCTGGCATGTCTCTGCACACCCAGGGGATGGGGGCGGGGGCAGTGGGCTAAAGGGAGCTGTGAGGATGGTGTTGGGGACCGAGGCTGTGCACAGAGACCTGCTGGTCCCCTCACCCCCAAGAGACACACAGACATGCCAACAGCAGCCGGGCACTTCCAGAAGCAGCGTGGGAGTACAACAGCAGGGCCAGAAATGTTAGAAAGACTGGGTCCAGCCCACAGCCTGTATTTTCCCCACTCCTGCCCAGGTAGGTATTTACAAGCTGTAACCAAGTCACCTGTTAACCGGCTCTCTGTTAAACTAAACAGAGTGAGCACCCGGGGCCCTTTGCTGTCAGGCCTTCTCGTGACTCTTCTCTGATCCTTCTGCAGCACCAGTGCCAAGTACAGTGGTAAAATAATCTCTCTGTTCCCACTTGAGATTCGCCAAGATTGCTTTAGCTCTTTTGGCCACTGCTTTGCCCTGGGAGCTCACATTCAGCTGATTATCCATTGTGAGCCCCATATCTTTGCTAGTGTCCCCCATCCTGTAAGCATAGAATCCTAGAATCCTAGGGCTGGAAGAGACCTCAGAAGGTCATCGAGTCCAGCCCGCTGCTCAAAGCAGGACCAACCCCAACTAAATCAACCCAGCCAGGGCTTTGTCAAGCCCGGACTTAAAAACCTCTAGGGAGGGAGATTCCACCCCCTCCCTAGGAAGCCCATCCCAGTGCTTCCCCGCCCTCCTAGGGAAATAGTTTTTCCTGATATCCCACTTAGACCCTCCCCACTGTAACTTGAGACCATTGCTCCTTGTTCTACAATCCGTCACTACTGAGAACAGCCTCTCTCCATCCTCTTTGGAACCTCCCTTCAGGAAGTTGCTTCCCTTCTATCGATCTATCCTTATACACTCCCTCTGTCTGTCTATGCCTATATATCTCCCCTGTTTCCCTATCCCCACACCCTTGCTTCATGTCATAGAACATTCACACACACACACATCCGTGTGCGTACACCATTGCTCTCCAACCTTTTTGAGCGCAAGATCACTTTTTGAATTTAAGTGCAATCCACCATCTACCTCAAACCCCACCTCCTTCGTGCCTCTTCTCTGAGGCCCTGTCCCTGCTCATTCTGTCCTCCCTCCCTCCCCCATCCTCCCTCCCTTTCACCAGGCAGGGGCAGGGGCAGAGGATTGGGGTGCAGGCTCTGGTTTTGAGCTAAGGCATTTGGAATGTGAGTAGAGCTCTAAGCTGAGCCTGGGGCAGGGAGTTGAGGTGCAGGAGGGATACAGACTCTGTAAGGGAATTTGGGTCCAGGAGGCTCGGGGCTAGGGCAGGGGTTTGGAGCTGGCTCCAGCTGGGCACTGCTTACCTCATGTGGCTCTTGGGTGGTGGTGCAGTTGGGCTAAGGCAGACCTTCCACCACTCCCAAAAGCAACCAGCAAACCACTTCCATCCCAAGCCCTGTTGTGCCCCCCCCCTCGTTCTGTGGAGACAAAGTACAGGTGGGAGGGGGGCACCCTGAGATCAGCGCCCCCTCTTCTCCCTCTCCTGCCCTGCACAGCAAGCAGGT
The DNA here is from genome assembly GCF_052426305.1 of Pelodiscus sinensis. Classification (NCBI taxonomy): domain Eukaryota; kingdom Metazoa; phylum Chordata; order Testudines; family Trionychidae; genus Pelodiscus; species Pelodiscus sinensis. The sequence continues at coordinate 12,550,943 of NC_143073.1, read as the reverse complement.
TGGGGGGGGGGCAGGAAACAGCTCCAAGGCAAAGGGCAGGAGGTGCGCCGCAGTACGGGGAGGGGCAGCTGAAGTGCACTGCTTGGTAACTGCTTGGCCAAAACCTGTCAGGATGTCAAAGGCGCCAAGATCTAGCTGTTTGGTGACCACTGGTGTACACCCTCATCTGCCCATCACAGCTGCCTCTGGCCTTAGAAAAAATTAAAAAACAACAATGGTCCTGATACACCTTAGAGACTCACAAAAATATATAAATAGTATCATGAGCTTTCGTGGGCACAACCCACTTCTTTAGATGACAAATATTTGTGCCCACGAAAGCTCATGATACTATTTATATATGTTTGTGATCCTCTAAGGTGCTACAGGACCATTGTTGTTTTTTAAGTTTTTTTAGTTGCAGACTTAGGGTGCATCTACACACCACCCTAAACTCGAAATAAGCAAATATGCAAATTGCGTATCTTATTTAGAATCTATTTCAAAATCACTTATTCTGAAATTTGGTGCATCTACGCAGTGCCATATTTCAAAATAATGTGCCATTTCGAGCCATTCCTTATTCTTCGTGCAACGAGGTTTTCCGGGATGGCAAAACAGTGCGCCCATTATTTCGAAAACTATTTTGAAATTACAGGCGGTTTGTGTAGACTCGGGGTAGCTATTTCGGGATACCTCCAGTATCCCGAAATAGCCATGCGGTATAGACATACCCTAACACAGTTACCCCTCTGGCCTGACAGTGAATTCCAGGGGTTGGAACAAGGATGAGGAACACAAATAAATCTCAGAAATGGGCACTAGAGTTGGCGCAGGGCATAGAGGAGTGTGCCCAAGCTTAACAGGATGGATGTGAGCAGGAGCCTAGCTCTGTTGGTCTCAGGATAGGAGACAAAGTGGGTGAAACATGTCACTGAACCAACTTCTGTGGATGGAAGATAGAGACATGCTTCCCAGCTTCACAGAACTCCATGTCTGGGGTGTGTGGCAGCTGTGAAGAATGCAATGCCTGTGAGACCTAATGGGCATCAACTAGGAAGAGAGGAGGAACCATGCAGAGCAGCTGAGCTGGGGTAGGAGAGAATGGGAGTCCCAGAATGTCCCCATTTTGGTGACCAGCAGGTGAGGGGGAGGCAGACTGGCCCCTCTATGATTCTCATGACTAGGCCCCAAGCAGCCCTTGCCTTACCCTGGGGGCAGTTGTGTTTCTCAACCAGCGGTATGTGAACCCTTAGGGGTACTCGAGAGAAGTCTGGGGGTATGCCAACACAACTGAAATTTGGAAAAAACTGAATTTTTGTTTTAAGTTTTACAGCGCTTTATTATTTTTGTACTTTTTACACTCAAAAATTTAATCGTCCGCCTAGCTACGATTAAGTTGTTTAAACAAATGTGTTGCAATGGTAGAAAAAAAAATTGTGTGGCTGAAAACTGTAGGTACTGGGGGTACTTATAATTTTTTTTTTTATTTAGAAAAAGGGGTACTTTATTAAAAAAAAAAAGGTTGAGAAACAGTGTATTAGACTATCTAAAACCCAGAATGGCAATGCCCAGCTGGCTCTCCCCAGTCCCTCTTCATGGCTAGGCCAAAGGGGAAATGGCTCCTAATAACCAGTATCTTGTTCAGTCTAGTCTCAAATGCCCTAAAGCAGTGGAAAGTCTCAGAGGGGCAGCTGTATTAGTCTGGATCTGCAGAAACAAGTGAGAAGTGTTCACACAATATATATATACTCCTGCCTCTGTAACTTCCACTCCATGCATCTGATAAGGTGGGTTTTACCCACAAAAGCCTATGCCCCAATAAATCTGGTCATCTCTAAGGGTATGTCTAGACAGCGGGGCTATCCCGAAATAGCTACCCTGTGTCTTTTAAACGTGCCCATTATTTCAAAATATTTTTTTTAAATAATGGGCATGCTATTTTGGCATCCCTGTAATCCTGGTTCCACAAGGGTTAAGGGATGTGTTGAAATAGCGTGTTATTTCAAAATCTGGCACTGTGTAGATGCGCCAAATTTCAAATTACAAGTGAAATAAGATACGCAATTTGCAGAGCGTAAATTGTGTATCTTATTTCAAGTTTAGGCTGCTGTGTAGAGGCACCCTTAAGGTACCACAGGACTCCTCCTTGTTTTTGCTAAAGCAGTGGGGCTTCCATCCCCCTGGGAAGGACAGACACAGATATCTCCTGGCCAGTGGGCGCTCTGACATGGGCCAACACCTCAGAGCTGCCAGTGGGACGGGAGGCTGTGGGGCTTTGATTAGGAGGACAGTCCTAGTGTAGCCAAGACCCCGCTGCACGGCGCCAGCGGGAATGCCTTTTGCTGCACACGCTCACACACCAGCTCCCTGCTACAGGAGGGGAAACTGAGGAAGGGAGCGAGGAGGCGCTAGGGCCTGAAGCCCTGACTGGCCCCTCTGATCCTGGTCAGTGGCTCCCACAGGCTCAGCTCCGAGCAAAGTGAACTTCGCAGGCTGCCCGGCGGGTCCCGTGCGCGCTGCGCCATCGGGACCGGGACCCCGGGCTCAGCCAGTGGCCCAGCGGCCCCGCACGCAGGCCACAAGCAGCCACCAGGCGGAGACCCGGACTGGCCTCCGCGCGCTCCCGGAGCAGCCGGCCGTGTGGACCCGGCGATTGGAGACTCGGAGGGCGCCCGGAGCTCTGGCCGGGCATTGGCTGTCCCCGTGGCAACGGGCGGCTTGTGGTGGGGAGCGGAGGCGCCGCCCCCTATTGTATTGCGGGATCGGGGCCGGGATCGGGGCCGCGCGTCCCAGCGAAGCAGCCGGCTGGGGATGCGCCCAGGGCCCCCGGGAGCTTGCGTGGCGCCGGATGCGGCTGCCCGGGAGAGGCCCTGCCGGTCCCGGAGCGCGTCCCAGCGCAGCCCGGAGGAGGGGGACTCGCCGCTGGACCGTGGCGCAGGGGCTGCGCTAGCGCTCGGGGTGCGCTGGGCGCTGCGCTGCCCGGGGAGGGGCCTGGAGAGGGTGCCCATGGCGAGCGCGCACGCAGGTACCCGGGGCGGGGGGCTCCGGGGCGCGGGGCGCTGGTGCTGGGAGCAGGGGAACCTGGGGCCGGACTTCTGGGTTCTGAAAGGGGAGGGGGACTGGGGTCGCGGCTCCTCTGGGCTCCATGCTGGGCTGGGCTCCAGGCCTGAGAGGTAGCCGGGCCGAGCCGCCCGGGGTCATCCTGGGGGGAGGCGCTGAGACCCCGTGGGAAGGGCGCGCGCAGGGAGAAGCGAGGACGGGGGGCTGCGCTGGGGGGCGAGCCTGGCCAATGGGGGCTGCCCGCACCAGACGCCGCGGTGTTTGTTTTTGAACGTTGTGCTTCGGCGATGGCAGGGGGGCGGGGTGGGGGGCGGCGGGGCGTGGGCTCTGCCGTTGGCTGCGGGCGCATTGGCTCCCCGCAGGAAAGTTGCTGGGTTTGTTTTCCGCCTGCAAGCAGGGAGGGGAATCTCCCCGCGGGGCCCTGCCTGGCAATCGGATCCGGGACCTAGAACAAAGGCAGCGGCCAGGTAGGAGCTCTGCTCAGGGCTGCTTCCCTTGCATGTGCCCGGGAGTCCTGGCAGCACCAGGGATCAGGCGTGGGGCTAGCGGAGAAACTACCGCACCTGGTGGGAAGCACAGCCAGAGACTCCCCAGTCGGGATCTGCCAAGCCACATGCCCACATCCCATCAGGAGGGCAGCTAGGGGCCACAGTCAGGTGCACTTCTCCTTACAGGAGCCATCAGCTGGAAAGAGAGCAAAGAAGGCAAAGGCAGAGCAGGGCTGTGCCTTCTCCCCTTATCCAGGGGTCGCAGTGCTGGGCTGACGATAGGTAATGGCCCCAGAGGGGTTGGCTGGGGGAGCCCTCCCTGCCTGCCCTGGAGGGGCTGTTATACCCGTAAGAGCGTAAACTCTGGGAGAACTGGGTGAGAGAGAAGCAATGAGAGGAGAAGATGAAAGAAGGAACCAGAGAGCAGAGGGGGAGTGTGTTGGGAAGAGGAGAGCCCCGATAGCTGCCAGTGAGGCTCTCTCTTTGCAGTATGGAGATGCCCTAGTCCCCTTCCTGCTCCCCGAAATCCCTGGCTGATGAGAGAGGGGCCGGGGGACTGTCTCTCAGCTCCCTAGATCCCATGCCATTAACAGAGCAGGGAGAGAGGAAAGGGGTGCAAAGGGTAGGTAAATGCTTGCTGAGTGCTTGGCTGCCCTGGGTCTAGTTGGGCAGGGACATGCTGGGACTCCCGGCCCCTCTGTTCTGCCCTGCAGGTGACCCGTTCCCTATGGGTTTTGTGCTGGTTTGTTTCATAGGTGTTTCTCCGGGTTCCTAAAAGCCAGCAGGAGACCAAGGTGCAGCTGGGAGCTGAGACAAGCTGGATCTTGCCTGCACTGCAACACCTGGTCTGCTAGACAAGGGTTCTTGCTTTGAAGAGCGGCACTTTCCCATCAGGCCTAGGAACGGTGTTAAGGGGTCTCCTGCGTCCCTGGTTGTGGCGGGCCCCACCGTGAGGACATCAGACCCTTCCGCCCCATCGCACAGCCATCCTCTTCCCCCCAGCCCCACCCCGCCTGGTCTGTGGTTGGGCAGCTCGGCCAGCGCGAGGACTTGGTGGGGTGACACAGCTGTCAGGGGAACTGTGCTATGAATTGGTGCTTATGGATTGCCTACCTCAGCCTGTTCGCCATCAACTTTGCTGAAGGTGAGTGGGTGCACATGGCAGCACGCAGTACAGTGCAGGCTGGCGGCTGTACGCACCAGGGGCCTGACCCGAGCCACTGAGCCCAATGGAGCTTTTCTCTGGGTTGGAATTGGCTTTGATCAGGCCCCAGAGCTGGGGGGATGCAGCAGGGAGGGGGCAGGAATTGTGAGGCCATAATTAGAGCAGCAAAGAAGGCTAATGCTCCACTGGGGGACCATGTTCATGGACAGCAGAGAGTGTGATGCTGCTGAGGAGGGAGAGGGAGGATCCCAGACATTTACCCCTTGTGGCAGAGGTAGTCCCCTTCCCATCAGCCCATGCAACAGGTTAGACTGAGCATTTCCAACAGAGCTCCCTTAATCTCGCTGATAGTGGCAAGTGGATCCCTGCGGGCCCCTGGTGCCGCCTCTGCCCTGGAGTTCCAGCGAGCAGCCTGCAGGGCAGTGGTAGGGCGTTATTCCTGCTGCAGGAGGCCGGGGGTAGAGGTGAAGTACCTCTCCTGCCCTCCTCCCCCCACACACTCTGTACCTTTCCCCCCCAGCCCAGCATTCGGCAGTGAAGTGGGTCTCTGCGAACCTCATTTGCAGATCAGATGCGGATACACATTTTGTAGCCCCACAGAGCACTAGAAACGGGGGCCAACATGGTGTCCTTCCATTATAATTGGGGTGTGGGGATGGAACATGCTCTGTCGGTGTCGCACACACAGCAGAGCCAGGGCCCCAGGCAAAGCAGGGCACCTTTCTCTGCTGTTTGATGAATGGTGCTCCATGGGCTCCCTCCTCAGAGGCAAGCTCCAGGAATCACTCACCCATGGCCCCAGGAGCCCGTCCCTCTCAGGGCTTTGGATCCTGCTCTGAGAGCTCCAGGCTGCTGGGTGAGAAGGACCCTGCTCCGCTGTAGGGTATTTGGAGCTGTGTAGGGCACATGGGCTCTCCTGGCATAACCTGGACACCTGTGGGAGCATCCCAACGCAGGGCTTGGCTGGCTGATGCCGGTGGGCTCATTAGTACAGTCTGAGCTCCAGGGCATAGCTAGCTGGGGCTCCCCTGGGACTGTGGGCTGCAGCTCAGGGGTCATCCTCTCCATGGACATGAAAGTTCTCTATGCTGACCCTGCAGGTAACGGCCAGGCGGAGGCTCAGGCCGTGGTTGGACGTGTCGGAGAAAGCGCAATCCTCGGCTGTGACCTTCTGAACGCAGAGGAGGCACGCCCCCCTCTCTATGTGATCGAGTGGGTCCGCTTTGGCTTCCTCCTCCCCATCTTCATCAAGTTTGGGCTCTATTCCCCACGCGTGGATCCGGAGTACGTCGGTGAGTCCGTGCTGGGACAGCAACAAAGAGGTGCCCTGGTTGGGAGAGGCTGGGGCGGTGAGATGTAGCAGAGCGGGCACTGGTGTGTATCTGGATAGGAGAAGTTCGGGCGAGCTGGGACGTAGTGGAGGGGATGTTGGTGTGTGTCTGGGGAGAAGTCCGGAGGGGCTGGGATGGAGCAGAGGGAACACTGGTGTATTTTGAGGTAGAATTCTGGCAGGGTGGAATGTAGGAGAGGCCAGGCTGGCATGTCTTGGGGCTGGAGGAACCCTAGCTGGGTCATAGTGAGTGGGGAGCAGCAGGGCAGTGGCCGGTTTTGTGGCATGTGGTCCAGTGGCTGAGGGGCAGTCTGGGGGGCTGGCCCTACACAGCTGCATGGTGTTGCCTTTCCTGAGGTGAGCCCATCCCACCTTGGGGCCCAGAGGAGTTTGCTGGCATGAGCCCCGGGCCAATTCCCTCCTGTGACTGTCCTGTCTAGTGGCTGGCTCTGGCTCTTCCTGTGTGTGCAACACACCAGTGCTCTTCCTGCCCTCCCCACTCCCCTCTGCCCCAGCCAGGCCCCAGCGGAGGACTGCTGCTGTCAAGCCACATTAGTCATGCCCCATGGGCTGTGTGCTGCAACATGCCCAGGCCTGGCTGGGGAAAGGGGTGGCCATGGGGAAGGCAGGGAGGTGAAGGGGTCTGTCCCTACAGCTTGGACAGAAGCTCTTGGCTAGAAGGGGTGGGAGAGTGGGGTGGAGGGAGCTGGCAGCTCCCCAGGAAGGCCGCGAGGGCCTGCATGGAACCAGGCAGGGTTCCCTCCCCTGCTCTCTTATGCCTAAGCCTCCGTGCTGATGTGGGAGGGAGGAGAATCTGTTCTCAGCAGCATGCAGCCCAGCAGCCGCTGAGTGGGGGGGGGGGAGGGGATGAAGCTGTGTGCACATGAATGGGCACCCGCTGAGACAGGAAACTCCCTTAGTATGAGGGTCCCCATATTGATTTGCTGGTGGCCGCCGCTTGCAGGGGGACTCCTCTCCCCCCCTGCCTGGGAACAGGCCTGTCTGGGGGCTTGGTGAGACAGATGCACTGGTCAGCTCTGAGCATGACATCACGGGTGTCTGCACTGGAGTGGGAGTGGTTCAGTGGCTCCCTCATTGGTCTTTGTCTCTGCCTCGCATAGTCTCTGCAGGTGCGTGTCTCACTGCCCAAGGTGCATGTGCACTGCACCATGCAGGCCTGAAGCCTGGCCCAGCCCATGAGCTGGTCCCTTGGCAAGGGGAAACCTGGAGGGGGCGTCTCGCCCTGCCATTCCCCAAACAGAGCTGCCAAGGGCCCATGGACTCGTAGCTCCGATCTGGGCCGGTTAAGGGGAGCTGGACTCCGTGAAGCACAGAGTCTTGTGTGGGCATCGTGGGGCTGTGGCTGCCAGGAGCAGGGCAGGCAGCAGATGAAGGTCCGGGCCTGAACAAGCCGCTGGCCCCTTTGTGCTGTGCGGTGGAGCTGGGCGCCTCCGCCTGGGCCGAACAAAGGCTCTTTCTTGCCAGGGGCAGAGGTCAGATTGATGCTGCTCCTGGGGTCTTTGTTCCATTCTAATCCCGTAATCCCAACTGGAGCCTGCTGCTGCTGGGGGAAATTTATCCCGGGAGCCAACCACCACCTGGGCTGCCTGGCAGTTCCTGGGCTCAGGGACCAGCTGGGATCCTGGGGGAAGAGCCACACGGAGCCCTTGGCACAGCCTTGAACATCACCCCTAGCCCCTGTATCATGGCCCCTGGGTTACCTCCCACTCACCCACCCCATCTTCACTTCTCTCCATAGCTCAGGGGCCCTCGTTACAACTCGGAGCTGCCCCATCCACCATGCCCTATGTCACACAGCCCCCCTCTCTACACTGCTCCTTATCACAACCCCTGTGTTACCACCCCCACCCTCTGCCCTTCTCTTCATAGCCCCCTGGCTCTTGTTACAACCTTCCCCCCCCCCCCCACCCTGCTGCCCTATTCACTGTCCCCAGGTCACGGCCCTCTGCCACATCCATGCTGCCTCGTGTCATGATGCTGCCCATCAGCTGCATCTACCCAGTAGGTCCCATATTTCTTGCTCCCACCCCACTCTTCTTGCCCTGAGTACCAGACCGTTCCCCCTACAGGAGAGGATTGTGTCCTACAACCGGGGTGAAAGTAAACAGGTGCGCCCTGGTGCGCAGCTCCGGCAAGAGCTGGCTGAGCGGTGGCAAAAGCCAGCAGGGGGTTATTTAAAGAACTACCAGGGACCTGGATTGCAGTAGGACAGCGCCTGTAAGAAATGTTAAGTTACTTTCACTGATGCCTAGAACACTGTGGAACTGGGCATTTTCCTGCCTGTTTAGGTCCCAGCTAATCGCAGCTCAGACAGTCACTCAGTATTTGGGAGCAAACAGAACTAGTCTCCTCAGAGACGCGTCTGAAACCCCTCACACACACACTGGGGCTGGGCCCGCCCTTCTCTCCGCTTTTGTGCCTGGACCCCTGGAGGGCTCTTGCGCTGCCTGCTCAGCCCTGCCCTGGTGGGTCACTTGAAGGTTGAGCCTGGGGAGGGGATTTGGGCAAAGCTGCTAATTGGCAGTGCTGGGCGGAGCGGGATTTGGAGAGAAGCTGCTGGGGAGGGGACAGTGGCGTGGGAGGGGGATGTTCTCCTACTCAGAGGGTATTTAAAGTGGAGCAGTGGCAGATTTTCGGGGCTCTTTGCAAGCGCGGAGGCGTGAGCAACAGGATCGTCTCTTAATGAAAGGGAAAGGATCCTGTTGCAGGGAATGCGGAAAGCTTTGGCTTGGGGCAGAGCAGGAGGGCTGCAGTGAAGATTTGTTACAGCAAACCTCCGGGCTGCTCCGAAGGTCAGGAACAACAGCAGACTCCAGCAGTCCAGGGAGCAGGATGGGACAGAGCTGGTGCCCCCAGACTTTTCCCAGATTAGGCTGCACTGGCAAGCGACAGCAGGACTATCTCTCCAGCCTGAGCAGGGCTGGCTGCAAAAAAATTGCTGGGCTTCACCTTTTCAGAAGAAAAAAAAATCCCTCCTGGGCCCAAGCTAGCGACTTGGACATCAAAATGCAGACCAAGAAAAGCCAGGGGTCTTCAGATGCCCTGTTTGCAGCTTTCAACATGTGCCAAATTGGGGAGGAGTTAGGTAAAAAAGAATCATTATATTTCAGCCAGTTGTAATCGGGGGGGAGTCACTATAGTGGAGGCAGGGAGCAGTTGATACGAACTTTTGATCTCAAAAGCTTGGCCCAACTCTGCTGCTGCGCTGGCAAATACGGAGTGTTGTCCCCAGGCTCCTGGGTGAGTCCCACTCTTCCCCCCCCCCCCCTCAGTGCAGAGCACCAGCAAGAAACTCTGCCTTCAGAATGGAGCTCAGTCCACCTGTCTGCCTCCTAATGCCTACCCCATCCCCATGGCCAGGATGAAGTAAGGATGTAAATTCCTATTTAATCCTCTTAAATGGGTCCCGTGGGCAATAGACCCAGCGGGGTTGGAGCATCGCCCCGCTTGTATCAGACAGGGGGCTATGTCAGCCCGGCTGGGCCACCATTTAACTGCTGACGTCCCTAGGATGAAGCACTGGCCAGTCTGGAATCCAGACTGGAATCTCCTATGGCTGTGCCGATGCTGCAGGGCTAACGAAGGACCTGGTGGGACAGTGGTGCCTCCCATCATGTAACTCGTGGTTCCTCCAGCCTCGGCCACCACCACAGCCTCCCACCATGTGGCTTGCGGCTCCTCCCTCCCTGGCTGCTGCCGCTTTCTGCCATACCTAATGCGGCTGTACAGCTCTACGTAGGAGGTGCACAGAGTGGAAATTTTTCTGCGCAAGCACGCAGCTTAGAGGGATCCTTGGTTCTGTCTGCTCTGTGCAGGCAATTCAAGATCCCAGGCAATTCCCCTGTCTGCGGTGTTGGCTGCTGTCTCCACTAATCCACACCGCCTCTCCAGGTGGCTGCACTTCAGTAATTCTGTGTGCATTAGCCATGATGCAGGTGTAGTGCCATGCATGGAAGCATGCTCCAGTGCTAGAGAGCATGGTGGGCAGGGGGAGGAGTATTACTAGGTGGGCTGAGCTATTGACAGCTTCTCTTTGCTCACAACAGCAACGGCCATAAGGGCACATTTTCTCCCTGCCCTGGCCAGCATGGCTGAATGCAATTCCCAGCAGCCCTGCACACTCCAAGATCCACCCTTGGGGGCAACTGCAGTGCAGCTGGGGAAAAGTGCTAGCTTGACACAATGGGGCAAAAAGAGGGCAGCGAGGGGTTTACGGAGACCCCTGCCTGCTTCTTACTCCTTCCCCTCCCGCAGCAACCTCCCCACATGCCCACACTGATGGAGGAAAGAGAAGAGCCTGGTTTGACTCATGGAGAGAGCCTGGGGCTGGCCCGTGGAAAAGCTGGTTGTCTGGATGGATAGACCCTCCAGAGGGACCCAATCAAGGGCAGAGGGGATGCAGTGATGAGGGTCACTGGTCACAAGTTGGAGTCACACTCAGTGTGAGGGGGGGTGGAGCTGCCAGGGACAGTTTGCCCAGGACAGAGCTGTGCTGCAGGGAGAGGAGCTGGGAGGGCGCTTGGCCCAGGGAGATGCAGTGGTAGGGAGAGGGGGCTGGGCCCAGGGCAGAGCTGTGCTGGGGGGTGGGGGCTGCTCAGTGACTCGCTTGTTCCCATGGCAACTGGCTGCTTATTTTCAATCTTCTTTGGCAGCTGGGGGTGGTGAGGCAGGAGTCGGGGTGGGGGCGTGGCCTGTCAGCGGGAGGTACCCACAGTTTGACCAGGGACATCAGGCCAGGATTTCGGTCCTGTTGCCGCGGCTCCCACATGGCGCTTTCCAAACAGTTGCAGCCGTTGGTGGGAGAGGCTGGATGGGGGCCAGGAAGACCCTCACAGATGCTCCCTTCATGTGGCACGGCCCACCCCTGACAGCCCCCTGGCCTGACACACCCTTGCGTCCACAACCCTCTCCCCAATACCTCCCGCATGCCGCATCCCCTCACTCCTGACACCTCCTCGCGTGCCTCTCACCCTACCCCCGAGATCCGCTGCATGCCACTCACCCCGACACCCATTTCCACTCATACCCCTCCCCCAACCACCTTCCCCCCCACCCCAGTCCACACCTTGGCCTCTGCAAGGTTATGCCCTCTAATGGTTACCCGGTACCTGGGGAGCAGCCCCTGCCCACCACAGGCAGAGGGCTGCTCCAGCCCTGTCCCCACCATTTAATCAATTAACTGGTTAAACTTAACATTTAACCAGTTAACTAATTAAATGGGATTTTACATTCCTAACCTCCATATGTGCTATGCCCTATGTCCATACCATATCTCTGTGGCATTAACCACTCTCCCCTCCCCCCACAGCTTTCACCTGCTCTATACTTTACCCCTCCTGTAGCTGTCAGCCCACAGAGGAGTCACCTGCCTACTTGGCCTTGACCCACATCCTCTCTTTCCCCAAGGCCCCACCTGCCCCTGGATTCCTTACCCACCTGTCCCAGCCTTCACCCCTGGAGCTGTCACCCAGACCCATCTGTCCTGGTCCTGCCCCCTAGAGCCCTCATCCAGACCCACCTGGTCCTGGTCCTGCCCCCTAGAGCCCGCACCCAAACTCTCCCAGTTGAGTGGGGAGAACCCTGCCTCAGCCCCTGTGTGTCTTCCTGCTCCTTTTGGTCAAAGTGATGGCTCTGGGGCCCTGAGTTTTTCCAGCGCAAGCTGTTCTCTGGGTTGGCTGCCCCCCACACTCCTTCTGCCAAGGGATCACCCCAGGGAGGGGCAGCCGTGGTTGGAAAGGGGTCGCATCTGTGACCTCCCCCGCAGAGGCAGCTGAGTGGCTCAACCTATGCTGGTCGAGGTGATGCCCGTGAGCAGGGAAAGGCAATTGGGCAGGATACAGCAGCTGCTGGTGAGACAGGTGCATTTGCTGGGTCTGGGGCAAACTGTGATTCTGGGCTGTGTCTTGACAGGCTGCTCCCTCAGTGCTCCCATGTGCTGCTAGTCTTGCCCCCTGTGAAATCCAGGTGGGGACCTAGGGGCCAGGAGTCACTTTCCCTGCCCAGAGGCCCCAAGAAAGACACAAGATCTTAGTGCCACTAGACAAAGTCCTTCCTAATTGAGTCCCCACACTCAGACACAGCTCCTTGCCCCCGTCTCGGCCTGGCGGCTGGGCACTGCTATGCTCAGACTGGACTGGCTAAGGCAGGGCGTGGTGTTCCTCTCTCTCTCAGGGCCTGGTGGCAAGCGCCCTATCTTGCCAGCCTCTGTATGCCTATTTTGGGGATGGCTCCATGGGGTTGCTTTGGGGTGGCAATGGATTTAATCCAGACCAAACTGCTGCCCAAATGGTGCCTGCGCACCATGGACAAAAGTGGGGCAGCTTCTCCCGGGCCACTGCAGGAAACTGAATGTGGGGCATGAAGGGGGCAGCCACTCAGCCCCAAATAAATCCTTGCCTGAGACAAGGATGCGGCATCAGTGCTGCTGCCTGGGGGTTATGCCAACCGTTCTTCCTCTGTCCTGCCCTCCTTTCCCCATCCTCCCCCATGTCATTCAGTACTGGCCCCGCCCTCTGTCTTCTCCATCCCCCCAGCCACCCAGCTTTGCCCTCCTCCCCACCCTGCCCTGCCGCTCCCGCCAGACACCGGCGCAGCCAGTGGGGGGGACGGCAGCCTCCCTTGTATCCCTTTGAACAGTGGTTGCTAAGCAATGGGAGGTTGGATTGCTCAGGTCAATCATGTTTTGTTGCCAATCCTTTTGGTGAATGAGGGGGAAGGAGTGGGTGGAGCCAGTGCAGAGGATTATGGAGGGGCTGGGGGAGGGGGGGTCTCCCCCCACTGCATTCTTTTTGCAGGGCTTAGTTCCTTCCAATGGGGCCTTTGTTTAGGAGACTGGCTGCTGCACCAGGATGGGGGAGGGGATTTCCCCTGGAGCTTCTCACTGATTGCTACCCACCCACCCCCATCCGGCCCTGCCCTCCTGCAGTACCCACCCACCACTTGCCCCCCTTCCGCCTGCAGGCCTTGGCTTCTCAGCAAGCAGGCGCAGTGTGGGATGGGGAGAAGGGGATTCCTGGATTCCCAGCAGCCCTGGGCCTAAATCCAGGCAGTCCCAGGAGCTGCTCTAAATGGACCCAAGCTGCAGAACAGAATGGCAGGAGCAACGTCTCCTTTGACAGGCAGTTACAAGGCGTTAGCAAAGGGGACACTTGGGCATGTGCTGCACCTGCACTGGGCACCGTTACAGCAGGGCTGGGATCTGGCTGCTTGTCGCTCCCCTCAGCACCCCGCAGTGCTACCCCTCTGGCAGTCAGTGGCGGCATGGGGAGCATGGGGCACGTCAGCACTACCGACTCACCGGGGCCTGCTCTGCGCAGGGTTAGGCCAGGTGGCAATTAATACACTACTGGCTGGTCTATGCCAGTGCCCTTCTCCATGGGTGCCACAGGTCCAGTCATGAAATTGAGAGTAAACCTGGGTAAATTGAGTTTTACCCACTTCTGGTTTGGGGACTGTGGAGTTTTAGGTTAGTTTTGCCACTGCCTTGCTTGCCACGACCACTCTGCCCAGGGGCTGGTGCAGGGGCAGAATGCTGGTGTGTCCCCAGCCTCAGCGGGGGGTTGAGTGCAGGGTGTGGGGCAGAGGGTTGGTGAGCACAGGCATATCCATGTGCATGACACTGCAGGCATATTTTGCAGGCATAACCTACCACCAGTTCAGGAATGGACACTACTAACAGATGGGCACACACCCAGCAGGACACCCTGCCAGGTGCATGTCTAAACTCTGTGACCTGCGTCTCTGGGACATTGCAGCTAGGTTTGCCAACAGAGCTTAGAATCATAGGGTTAGAAGGAACCACAAAGGTCATCTAGTGTAATCCCTGGCAAGAAGCAGACTTTGTTGGGTCTAGACCAGTGGTCACCAACCAGTCGATCGGGATCTACTGGTAGGTCTTGGAGCCTCTGACAGGTGATCCTGACCGGTTTGGCCAAGAGGGGATCAAGCGCAGCACTTCAGCTCTTTGCCTTAGAGTGGCTCCCCCCCCCACTCCCCCAGCCTCCTGCATGCTGTACGGAGCAGGGAAGGGAGAGGAGGGGGCGCAGATGTCAGGGTGCCCCCTCCCACTCTGTATTCTATCCCCACAGAATGAAGGAGGGGACATAACAGGGCTTGGGATGGAGGGAGTTTGCTGGCTGCTTTTGAGAGTGGTGCAGGGATAAGGAAGGGATGAACCTGCCTTAGCCCCACAGCACCACCACCCAGGAGCCACCTGAGGTAAGCAGTGCCCAACTGGAGCCAGCTCTGAACCCCTGCCCCAGTCACGAACCCCCTCCTACACCCCAAACCCCTGACCCAGCCCTAAGCCTCCTGAACCCAAACTCCCTCCCAGAACCTCCACCCTGAACCCCCTCTACACCCCAACTCCCTGCTCCAAGCTCAGCTCAGAGCCCTTCTCACACTCCATATCCCTTAGCCCAAGACCAGAGCCTGCACCCCAGCCCTCTGTCCCTGCCTGGTGAAAGGGAGGGAGAATCAGGGAAGGAGGGAGGACAGAGTGAGCAGCGACAGGGCCTCAGAGAAGGGGCATAAAGGAGGCAGGGCAGGGGTGTTTGGGTTTGAGGTAGATCTTACATTGCACTTAAATGCAAAAAATAATCTTGTGATTAAAAAGGTTGGAGACCAATGGTTTAAACCAGTGGTCACCAGCCAGTCGATCAGGATCTGGTTTGGCCAAGAGGTTATCAAGCACAGGACTTGAGCTGCCCCACCCCAGCCTGCTGCAGATCTCCTGCCCTTTGCTTTAGAGCTTCCTCTCCTCCTTCCCCCCCCCCCCCCACGCCCGGGAGCCTCATGCTTGATGTGCAAGGGAGAGAGAGGAGGGTGCTGATGTCAGGGTGCCTCCTCTTCCACCCTGTATCCTATCTCCACAGAGCAGAGAGGGGGCACAACAGAGTTTGGGATGGAGTTTGCCGGCTGCTTTTGGGAGTGATTCAAGATCAGGGCCTTAGCCTCACTGCACCACCACCCAGGAGCCACCTGAGATAAGCAGGGCCCAGCTGGTACTCACATCCCGAAACCCTACCCCTGTCATGAACCCCCTTCTGCAACCCAAGTCCCTGCCCTAGCCCCAGGCACCCCGGCATCCAAACACCCTTCCAGAGCCTGCACCTATAATCCCCTCTGCCACCCCAACTACCCCAGCCTGGTGAAAGTGAAGGAAGATGGGGGTGGAGGGAGGATGGATGAGCAGAGGCGGAGCCTCAGAGAAGGGGCACAAAGGAGGCGGGGCCAGGGTATTTGGGTTTGACTTATATCTTGGATTGCACTTACATTCAAAAAGTGATCTTGTGCTTCAAAAGGTTGGGGACCACTGGTCTAAACCATCCAAGACAGATGGCTTTCCAGCCTCCTTTTGAAAACTTCCAGTGAGGTTAGGAAGTTTCTCCTGAGATTTAATCTAAATCTGCTCTGCTGTAGTTTGAACACATTGCCTTTTGTCCTGCCCTCTGTGACAAAAGAGATCAGCTTTTCTCCATCTTTTATATGGCAGCCTTTCAAGTGTGTGAAGACTGCTATATTAATCTCTGCTTTTCCAAACTAAATACACCCAGTTCCTTCAGCCTTTGCGCATATGGCTGTAGTCTGTCCCTTTGATCCATCTTTGTCGATTACCTGTGGATCTTGGATTCCCCACTGCCTTCCTGAACAAGCTCATAAAAAGTCAGTCATTTTGTCAATAAAAATCACATGCACAAATCTCAAATGAAGTTTCTGTAAAACTTCAGTCCAAATACAGATTGGTTGAGATAAAAGAATAAGACAAGTTTATTAAGTACAGAAAGATTTTAAGTGATTACAAGCAAATAAAAGGTAAAATACCATATCTAACTTTGCAAGGTAAATGAATTCCAACGAAAGGGCTCACTTGCCACATGCTCTAACTATCTTAGGCTAAGCCAGTGGTCACCAACCAGTAGATCAGGATCTACTGGTAGATCTTGGAGCCTCTGACAGGTGATCCTGACTGCTTTGGCCAAGAGGCTGTCAAGCGCAGCACTTCAGCTGCCTCTCCCCACACTGCTGCGCATCTCCTGCCCTCTGCCTTGGAGCTGTCCCCTCGAGAGCCTCCTGCTTGGTGGACAGGAGAGGGAGAGGAGGGTGCCAATGTCAGGGTGCCCCCCCCCACTCTGTATCCCATCTCCACAGAGCAGAGAGGGGACACAACAGGACTTGGGATGGAGTTTGCTGGCTGCTTTTGGGAGTGGTGCAGGGCCAAAGCCAGGGTGAGCCTGCCTTAGCCCCACTGCACCGCCACCCAGGAGCCACCTGGGGTCAGCAGGGCCCAGTCGGAGCCCACATCCTGAAACCCTACCCCAGTCATGAACCCCCTCCTGTACCCCAATCCCCTGCCGCAGCCCCGAGCACCCCTGCATCCAAACACCCTCCCAGAGCCTGCTCCTAGAACCCCCTCCTGTACCCCAACTGCCTGTCCTAAACTCAGCTCAGAGCCTCTCTCATAATCCAGATCCCTTAATCCAAGACCAGTCTGCACCCCAACCCTCAGCCCCAGCCTGGTAAAAGTGAGGGAGAATGGGGGAGGGAGGATGGAGTGCGCAGGGACGGGGGGGGGGCCTCAGAGTAGGGACACAAAGAAGGCAAGGCAAGGATATTTGGATGTGAGGTAGATCTTCGATTGCACTTAAATTCAAAAAGTGATCTTGTGCTTTGAAAGGTTGGAGACCAGCGGGCTAAGCCTAAACTGGCACTTTACAGCACTATATCTTTCTGGCTCAGGGGTGCGAAAAAACACCCTTCCCCCTCCTAGTACAGCAAGTTGCACTGCTATAAAGCACCAGTGTGAACCAGACTACAGTGCTGGGAGCCACAGACCCCTGGTTGAGGTGAGCTTTCTCCCAGATCCCATGCCATGGCCACACCTTCAGTTTAAAGGCCTGTTGCAACTGCACTTTACACTTTTACGTGTAAACAAAGCCTTACAGCCTGGAATCGTCAGCCAAGACCTCTTCCCCAGCTGAATGTTAATTTCCTTGTCCTATGGGGGTTGTTCATGCCATGAGCAGAGAGAGAAAGGGAGGAGTTTTTCAGGGTTGTTCCTCTTTCTTATAACTCTCTCTCTCTCGCTTTGAAAGTCAGCTGAGGTTCAGGAGAGAGCAGGTCTCTGGGGACAGGAATCTCCAGCTTTTCCTTTGCCAAAATGTAGATGTCTCACTCCATCCCTTTCTCCTGCCAAATTTAACCAGGTGACAGTCCATGTAATATTGTTGACACCTGACTGAGGCATCAGTTTCTCTTTTGATTTGAAGAACTGGTTTGTAGTTACCTACTTTTCTAAACTTGGAACATGGCTCAGTAGTGTTACATTATAGACCTTATACCTTAACATACAGGCTGTGTCTAGACTACATGCCTCTGTCGTCAGAGGCATGTAGATTAGACACATAGGCAAAGGCAAATGAAGCCGCGATTTAAATGATCGCGGCTTCATTTACATTTACATGGCTGCCGCGCTGAGCCGACAAACAGCTGATCAGCTGTTTGTCCGCTCAGCGCGCTAGTCTGGACGTTTCCCCTGTCGACATCAAAGCCCTTTGTCAGCAGCCCCGTTATTCCTCGTGGGATGAGGTTTACCGGGGCTGCCGACAAAGGGCTTTGATGTCGGCAGGGGAGCGTCCAGACTAGCGCGCTGAGCCGACAAACAGCTGATCAGCTGTTTGTCAGCTCAGCGCGGCAGCCATGTAAATGTAAATGAAGCCGCGATCATTTAAATCGCGGCTTCATTTGCCTTTGCCAAAACAACAAATCTACATGGCTCCGTCAACGACCCATTGCTCATCCTGCTGGCACCCTCAGGCACCGAGCAGCCCCATACTACTCAGGGCTGGCTGCTCCATATGGCTCTCTCTGCCTTAACCCCTCCATTCCGGCATGGGGCGTAGAGAACCATATGGAGCATACAGCCACTTTGAGCCTGCCTCAGGATCCTGCTGGGTTTCTGGCTCGAAACCCCCTGGATAAATGCCTTCCGACCAGAGCCTGCACCTGGTACCCCACCCCTTCGTGCCCCAGGTAACCACCCAAACCCTCTGCACCCTTCCCTTTCCCCAAGTCCCAGCTCCCTCCCAGATCCTGCACTCCCTCCTACACCCCCTCCCCAAGGCCAGAATCCTCTCCCTGCACCCATACCCTTTCCTGGACCTTCCACCTCACCCTTGCCCCAGGTCACAACCCCTTCCTTCACCCAAACTCCCTCTCAGACCGCATGCCCTCTCCCGCACCCCAGTCCTCTCCACCAAGCTCCTTTCTGGACCCAACCTCCATCTCAGACCCCACAGCCCCTGCATGGAAAAGTGCAGCCTGTGACAACTTACCAACATTTTGGAGTGCCCCCCCCCATCAAAAATTAGTGCCAACCTCTGCCCCAGACTGTATTTGTGCATTTGGTTTTTCTTCTCTAAGTGTAGCACTTTACATTTCTCTTCGTTTAACTTCATTTTGTCGTCTATAGCCCAGTTCTACAATTTATCAAGATCCCTTTGAATTTTAGTTCTATTTCCAAAGGGGAAACATAAAGCAAGCCCTCCTTGCTTTACGTCATCTGCAGATTTGATCAGTGTACTCTCTATTCCTACATCCAGGTAATTAATAAAGATGTTAAATAACACTGGACCCAGAACAGTTCCCTGTAGAACCCCACTTGAGACTTTCTTCCAGTCTAACATCGTTCCATTAATAGTTCCTCTCTGTTTAAAGTCATTTAATCAATTATGTATCTACTTAATGGCAATGCTACTGAGCCCACATTTCTCCAGCTTATTTATGAGTCGATCATATTGGACTGTGTCAAAAACCTTGCTAAAGTCCAGGTACGCTATGTCCACTACATTCCCCCAGTCCACCAAACCAGTTACCCTGCCAAAGAAGGAAATCCAGCTAGTTTGGCATAATTTGTTCTTGGTCATCCCTTCATTCTCCAGGTATTTGCAAATGGAATGTTTTATACATTGCTCTGGTAGTTTTCCAATTAGCGGTCAGTCTGACTGGTCTAAAGCTTCCCAGACCCTCCTCTTCCCCCCTTCCCCCCATTTTAAAGATGGGGACTAATTTAGCCCTTCTTTAGTCTTTCAGGACCTCTCCTGTCATCCATGAATTGGTAAACATTATGGCCCCTGATTCCCAAGATTTTTTCAGAGCATTCTTTCAGCACCCTCAGGTGAATAGCATCCATCCCTGCTGATTTGAGTTCACTCAAATCGGTCAGAAGATCTCTGATCTTTACTTACCCCAAACTGCACCCTTCCCCTTTTTTGTCCGTGGTAACTTCGCTAGTCCCAGTTCCGACCCAAATGAGTTACCCCATTGCAGAACTTTTTTTTTGGCAATATAGCTCTGTTTACCAGTCAACTAGTCGTTCACATCCCTACAGCACACACAAATGGACACTCTTCCAGAGCCGCACAAAGCTCCCAGCACATCAGGCCATCACACAATCCCTCTCCTACATGGAGGTGGGGCCCGTACTAGGCATTTGTGGGCTGAGAGGAACAGTCTGTAATATGGGATCACTGCCCAGTACACTGAGAAGGGCTTCCCACCAGCTCAGCACAATCCTCTTCCACAAGATTTCCTTGGCCTGAAAAGCTATCAGAGGCCAACTGCACATTACAAAATGTGGCCAGCACAGCCATGCCTCTTAGGTGTGAGGGAAAAGCCATCCCAAACCTCTGACCATATAGCTGACAAAAGCCCCTGAGTAGACAGCCCTGAGGCTGTTGCTACAGTTCAAAGGGGGAAGCGCCCTTATCAACTAATCAATGCAAATTGCATCAACTATTTGTTTAGCCAAATAATTCAAATTTTACATCCATAGTGTATTGTGGGTATAGTGGTGTTGGGGGGGGGTAGCGTCCATTTGTGTCAGAGGAGTGTAGTGGTGTCCATCTGGGTGTGTTAGAGGGGTGTAGTGGTATGTATTTTTGGGGGGCATATACTAGTGTGTAGCAGGGTAGCTATGTAACCATATAGCCCAAGTCCGCACTGTCATAGAAAGGAATGAGCCTCAGAGACTGAGGTGGAAAGGCCAGTGAGGTGCGAAATGAGGGATAGTTGAGCATTACCTATGTTCAGGGCTAGACAAACCCCGGCGAGAGCCACTCGCCAGCCCCATACTGCGCATGCGCAAGACCAGAACTGCGCATGCACGAAGCACCAGTGAATGGGGCTCATGGCGCGACCAGCTGAAATCTACTCGCTGAGGGCAAGTAGATTCAGCGATTTGTTGAGCCCTGCCTATGTTGAGAGAGAGTGTGTGTATGTGTGTAGGGATCTTGGTATGCACATCCAGGGATGTGACCATGGGCAAGGATGTGGTTGCATGCTTGGGGTGGGCAGCAATGCGTATGTGTGTGTTCCATGCAAGCATCTGCACACACACGCGCAGGCATGGATGTAGGCATACAAGTCCCTCTCCCTGATAGACAGACTGTCTTTTTTTAATAGCTTCAGAGGGGGTAGCCAAGTTAGTCTGTAACTGGAAAAACTTAAAAAACAATGAAAGACTATTATTTTATATATATATATATAGTATTGTTTGTCGAGCCCTGTATCTATATCTATAGCTACTTCATGAACCCTTGTATGGCTTATCAGGCTAATGATATTACTGAATTGTACTGTATTTGTGTGCGTAACAGTGTGTGAGTATAAATGGTGAACAAGGTGTGTGTCACTATGTGTGTATTAGGGTGTATGTGGGTATACGTCTGTACCTGCATGTGTGTGTGCAGGTTGGGTCGGTGGATAAGCTATTAGTGTGTGTAGGTATATGTAGGTATGGAGGGAGGTGTAGAAGTGAGTATCAGGGATATAGCTCTGTGTGTGTGTGTGTGTGTGTGTGTGTGTGTGTGTGTGTGTGTGTGTGTGTGTGTAGCAGTGTCTACAGTGTCTAGTTGGGTGTGTGTGGAGCAGTATGTTTTGGGGTACCTGTGTATGAGGGGCTGTGTATCAGAGGGGTAGCAGTGCGTAGTGACGAAGGGATTGTGTAGCAGCATGCTTTGGAGGTAACTGTATGGGGGTATAGCAGTGTGTATTTGTGTCGGGGGCATAGCTACATATAACAGGAAGATGCGTAGCAATGTCTCGTGGGGGGTGTTTTGCAGTCTTTAATTGGGGTAACTGTAGTGTCCGTGTGTGTTGGGGGGTGGAGCGGTGGGTATTGGGGGCATAATACAGCATGTAGCGGGGTAGCAGTGTGTAGCGTGGGTGGAGTGCAGGCCATACCTAGCAAAGCGTGTGCACACGCAGTGCACCTCAGCCCCAGCGCTGAGCCAATTGCCTGCTGCGCGCCTGAGCCGATTATGACTCTGATAATAGCCCTGGGAATTACGGGGTTACGTTTGCTGCTTCTTTAGGGTTCTTATCCTCCTGCTCATGAAAGAGGCCGCACACAGGCCCACCAGTCCGGCGCCCTGCAGCCCCAGACACAGGGACTGGGGGCTTCCCCTGTGCCTGGCTTACAGGCTGCTGCCAAACGCCCCCTCCGCCCCCAATCTCCACCCCCGACCCTGCCTAGCATGTGCACTGGGAACAGAGAGGTTGGGATTCAGTGCCTGAGGGGCTGGGTGAAAGTGGGGTTGGGCTGAGAGCCAGGACCTCAGGTGGCAGGCAGGGGTGGGGCCTGCTGGGGGAGGGAGGCTGCTGGGGGAGACAGAAGTTATGTAGTGGAGGAAGGGCAGGGTTAGTGGGGGCCAGGGGAGAGTGGTTTAGCCAGAGCTGAAGTAGGGGGTGGCGGGAGTGGGGTAAGTGCTTCCGGTGGGCAGGGGGCCTCAGGCTTGCAGGGAGGTAGGGTTAGCGAGGGCTCCAAGGAGGAGGGGCAGGAATTGGGTGGGAATAGGATGGGGGGAGGGGAGTAGCACTGGCGGTTAATGGGGGAGGGGGCTCCCTGAGAAGGCAGGAGCTGCTGGGGAGGGGGCATGCAGTGCACTGCAACCTGTAGGGCTCCCATGCCATGGGCGGGGATTGGGGAGCTGGGTGGTCCTGGGGCTCTTCTGCCCCCCGTCCCTTTTCTGCATCTCCCCTCCCACCTCGCCACTCCTAATGCTCAGTGTGTGTCTCTGCTTTCTGACCTGAGCCAGGAGCAGGAGCTGTAGGGTCTCAGCCTGTGGCCAGAGCTGGCTGGCCCCTTTGGGTGGGCAGGGGAGGGTGGTGGGGAAGAGGCTGAGGTTGTGGGGGGCTGTGCAGGAGTGTCGAAAGGGGACCCAGGGGGCATGGGATACAGGCTGGCCCAGGCAGCTGCCCTCAGGTAGGGAGCATCCCAGGCCAGGCAGCTTTCCCTGCCGGTGCCTGGCACTACCCCCAAGCAGCTCGGCAGGCCGGGGCTGAGGGAAAGGCTGGTTCTGTGCTGGCAGGTCGTGTGCGGATCCAGGAAGGCGCCTCCCTGCGGATCGACCTCCTGCGGACAGAGGACCAAGGCTGGTACGAGTGCCGCGTGCTCTTCCTGGATAGACACAGCAACGACGACGAGTTCCGGAATGGCACCTGGATCCACCTCACCGTCAACTGTAGGTGCCCAGGCCGGGCCTGGTGGGCTCTGGTGGGGCGGCCGGGCAGTGGCACAGGGAGATGGGAGGGAAAGAGGCAATGACGTGTGTCCCATCCTCCCCTGACTCAGGGTTCTGAGTCTTGGTGCCAGGTGTGACCAGCTCTCCCCTGGATCATGGCTCTTGGAAGTCCCGTTGCCAGGCATGACCAGTGCACCCTCTTCATCTAGGCACAAAATTTGCTTGGTGTCAGCAACTATTATGGTTCTTAGTCCCCTATGCCTGCACCAGCCTCCCCAGCTCTGAATGAAGGAGGCATTGCTTCCCTAGGTAGGGCCTAGGTTTCCTAGAGGCAGTGCTGTGAGTCCCCATGGCAGGGGACAATGCTGGGCAGGGCCTGCTGGGGCCATCGCGACTCCATGCCATGTCTCGGGGTGCGAACTGGGCCTGCCGGTGTTCCAGGGGAATTGTGCGGGCTGAACCCCACTTCTTGCCTTGGAATGTGGAGGGGGTTCCCAAACCCTGTGGCAGTGAAGCAGCGGCTGTGATGTGGGGGTCGGTGCGGATGGGGCTGCCACGTGCAGCTGGGGACACTGGGCGTGCAGGCTCGTCTGCATTTGGATGGGGGCTGGGTTTTGGCACTAGGTGGGTCTCACCTACCCGCTATGTGTGTGGAACGCTCAGTGCAAGACCCCTAAGTCCTCCCTGGCAGCCCACATTAGGAGGGCAGAGGAGGAGCCAGGCTGCTTACAGAGAAGCAGAGCAGTGACCCAGCCTCCAGTCAGGCAGGAAGGCACTCGCCTCTGGCCTTCCCTGGTGTTACTTGTGCTGTTCCTTAGGGGCTTGCTGTGGCCTGGAATCCTCCCCCCCTTTCACGCCCTCCCCCACTCTGGGTCCGACTCTTCTCCCTCAGAGACACTGTAGGCCCAGTTCTCCCTTCTTCCTCCCAGTACACTGGGGGCCCAGTTCCTCCCCACAACAAGTGCACCCAACTCTCTGGGCCCAGTTTTCCCTGCATCCCTCCCTTGTACAGTAATTCCTCATTTAACACTATAGGGCTATGTCTACACTGGCACCCTTTTCCGGAAATGCTTAAAACGGAACAGTTTTCCGTTATAAGTATTTCCGGAAAAAGCGCGTCTACATTGGCAGGATGCTTTTTCCGGAAAAGTGTCCGTGGCCAATGTAGACGCGTTTTTCCGGAAAAAAGCCCCGATCGTCATTTTCGCGATCGGGGCTTTTTTGCGGAAAAGACTACTGTGCTGTCTACACTGGCCCGTTTCCGGAACAGTTTTTCCGGAAAAGGACTTTTGCCCAAACGGGAGCAGCATAGTTTTTCCAGAAAAACACTGACAATTTTACAGTAGATTGTCATTGCTTTTCCAGAAAAGCAAGCGGCCAGTGTAGACAGCTTGCAGCTTATTCCGGAAAAGCGGCTGCTTTTCTGGAATAAATGGCCCAGTGTAGACACAGCCTAGATGTGTTTCTGAAAATGTTCATGCTAAGCGAAAACATGCTATGTGGGATCAATTTTTCCCATTAAAAATAATGGAAAAGGTGGGGGTTGTGTTTCAGGTGGTGGTGGCAAAGTCAATTTTTTGTTGGTGCTGGGTTGTCAACGTCAACATTAGATCTCTAGCAACACAAGTCACTGGGGTTTGTTAAAACACAAAGATAAACACGGGAGTGAGCGGAGGAGCACTTTGACCATGTGTATTCATCCGCTCATGCGTATTACTGCTGTTTTCACCCACTTACACCGCCGTGCGAAGTAGCCTGCCACTTAATTATTTTTGTGTTATTTTAGGGACGGTCGTGGTGTTTGAAAAACGTTCCCTAAAAAAAAATTGTGCTATTGCGAAAATGTGTTAAGGAGGCACGTGTTAAACGAGTAATTACTGTATGCCCAGGGCCCAGTCCTCCCTGGACTAGTCAGACCTGGGGAGAATGAGCGCAAGGCCTGGCTAAATACTGCAGAGAGACCATGTCACATGTGCTCTAGCCTGGGGGGCAGCGCAGGGCAGACACCCATTCAGTCACTTCAGTTCTCTAACAGCCTTCCTGGAAAGCTCCACTTTTCCCTTGCATGTCAATCCTATTAGCAGAGCAGCAGGCAGCTTGCAGCACCAAGAGTTAGGGGGCAAGGGCTGAGCTGCACCCTCCCCCTGCTCGCGGCTGGTTACCATCTGGGACCCAGACCCGGCTGTGTTTTCCGGGCGTGCCCAGCACACCCCAGACTTTGTACGGCCTCTATCATGTTCCCAGCCTCATTACACGAAAACGCACAAGCACTTGGCAGGGCGCCAAGGCCAGACGGCTCTGATGTGGTCCCAGACTGAGCCCAATTTGGGATGCCCCAGGGAGCCCTGCACACATGCCTGAGGCAGCCCTCTTTGGAGGCCCCTCGTGGACGTGTGGGTGTGAATCTCCGTGTGCCCGCTGGGGATGTTGGTCTGGCTGCACTGCCATCACAGCCCTGGGTGTCAGGGTCCCAGGCTGGCTTGGGTGCAGGGTCCCATTCCAGTTCTGTGCAGCCCAAGGAGCTCTGCATATGTGGGGGGCAGTGAGACCCTCGTCTGGAGGGGATTCCCCTGCCCTCCCCTGTAGGTGCTGTCCCCCGAAGCAGACACAGCCCCCCACAGGGCCCCCACCTCCACTGTCCCTTCCCCACAGAGAAGCCTGCAAGGGGAGCAGGGCTGAGCGAAACCCGCCTTCCCGAGTAAACACTTGTAAAAGGCCCAGCGTTAACTATTAAACCTCCCAAGGAGTGGGGCCCTGACCCTTGGACCCCAGGCAGCATCGCTCATTGGCTGGGGGTGCAGGAAGGCCCCTGTTTATGGCTGTTTATCTTCTCCGTTTATAGCCCCAGTTAGCCTGGAGGCTGGGAAGCTGGAGTGCAGGGCGGGTCCAGGTTCCTGCCCACCCCTGCAGCAGCCACCCTGCACTTCATGCCTTATGGGCGGCTCCATCCCATCCAGCTGGGAAGGCAGAGGAGGTGCCCGAGAGCTTCTCTTCCAGCTCAGCCCAGCAGCCCCGTCTTGGGCTGCAGACCCTCTGCCATCAGCCTTAGGGAGCCAGCCCTGCTCTCCACAGGCCGATGGCTCCCCTCCCTGTCACCATAGCAACCCAGCAGCTGCCCCAGGGTCCCAGCAATCCCAGACCCATGGGGAAGAGGGTTCAGCAATATCTGGGGGGCAGGGCAGTCTGCACCAACTGTTCCCCTCCCTGAGGGGCTGCTGGACCCCAGCGAAGGAGCAACTCCTCCTGGGGGTGAAATGAGGGGGCAAAGTCCTGGAATGCAGGATCCCAGAGACAGAGACTGGCTCATTCGGTGCTTCAAGCTTGTGTGCACACCCAGGCATCCCGCCTGCCCACCCTCCACATCCGGGTCACTCAGGCTCAAGGCTGGAAGGGCTGCTCCACCTCTGGCCATTTGGGGGCCTGGCCCTTCGTTCCTTTGCTTTCACGTATTTGCATTTAAAGCCTCAGGGAGCGAAACACCTGGTTCCAGGCTGCACAACAGACTTTGTTCGGCTCAAAACAAGCCCGCCGACTTTTCCCCTTCACTGGCATTTCTCCGTGTGGACACTTTCAGTTGGGGCTGAATCAAACTTTTTCTTGTGTATGGTTTTTCAGCACTGCCAGTGAAGGCCCCAGCCCCTCCCCGGTACAGCTCTGTCCTCGTTTCCCTACTCTGGGGTTGGCAGGGGAGGGGAGGGAGGAGAGGAAGGAATTTTCCCAGCACCACAGACAGGATCAGACTCCAGATCTCCCAGGGTATGTCTACACTACAAAGTTAATTCAAACTAACGTCCGTTAGTTCGAATTAACTTTGATAGGCGCTACACTAGCGCTCCGCTAGTTCGAACTTAATTCGAACTAGTGGAGCGCTTAGTTCGAACTAGGTAAACCTCATTGTATGAGGACTAAGCCTAGTTCGAACTTACTAGTTCGAATTAAGGGCTGTGTAGCCCCTTAATTCGAACTAGGGAGGCTAGCCCTCCCCAGCTTTCCCTGGTGGCCACTCTGGGCACCACCAGGGAAACTCGTATGCCCCCCTCCCGGCCCCAGAGCCCTTAAAGGGGCGTGCCAGCCTGGTGCCTGTGCCAGGTGCAAGCCTGCCAGCACCCAGCCAGCAGACCCTGCACCTGGCACGCCATGAGCCAGCCATCCGATGCCCCCCAGCCCTCCGCCTCTTCCCGGGACCAGGCTGGCGGCTCTCAGGAGCTTGGCCAGGACCATAAGAGGCAGGCACCCACCTGGTCTAGTGCAGACATCGTGTACCTCGTCCACGAACTCCGCACTAGGCACAGGAAAGGGGCCGTCTAGGGCAGGAGAGCTGCCAGCCTGGCCACCCAGGAGCAGGTTTGCATGAAAATCAGGGTGGTCCACTGAGACCCCCGACCCTGAGCCCTGAGCTTAGAATGGCCGTACTGGGTCAGACCAAAGGTCCATCTAGTCCAGTAGCCTGTCTGCCGAAAGCAGCCAACCCTAGGTACCCTGGAGGGGATGGACCAAAGACAGTGACCAAGCCATTTGTCTCATGCCATCCATCTCCAGCCTTCCACGAACTTTGGGCAGGGACACCATTTCTACCCCCTGGCTAATACCACTCCATGGACCCAACCTCCATGACTTGATCAAACGTCTCTTTAAACTCTGTTCTAGTTCTAGCCTTCACAGCCTCCTGCAGCAAGGAGTTCCACAGGTTGACTCTTTGCTTTGTGAAGAACAACTTTCTGTTATTAGTTTGAAGCCTGCTACCCATTCCTTTCCTTTGGTGTCCTCTAGTCCTTCTATTATGAAGAACTTTTCTGTATGCACCCTCTCCACCCCACTCATGCTTTTATAGACCTCTATCATATCCCCCCTCCATCTCCTCTTTCTAAGCTGAAAAGTCCCAGTCTCTTTAGGCTCTCTTCATATGGGACCTGTTCCAAACCCCTCATCATTGTAGTTGCCCTCCCCTCTCCCACCATCTCCCTTCCCCTCTCCCACCCTCTCTCTTCCCCTCTCCCACCTCCTTTTCCCAGTCTCCCCCAGTTTTGTTCAATAAAGAGAGATTCTATTTTTGAACACAATTCCTTTATTTTGTACATCAGGAAGGGGGGCTAGGGAGGGGTAAGTGGAAGGAGGTGAGGGAGGAATGGGGTACAAGCCCCCGATGGGGAGGACTGGGCTAGCTCTGCGGGCTTCTGGGTATGGAACCTCTCCTGCAGCCCCCCAATTGCCTCCTCTCCCCAGATGGCAGCCTGCGGCAAGTGCAGCTGGGCTGATGGCCGAGTGCTGTGATGTGCCCAGTGTGGGTACTCCGGGCACTCCAAGCCAGGACTGCTTTGCAA
Source organism: Pelodiscus sinensis (assembly GCF_052426305.1). NCBI lineage: Eukaryota > Metazoa > Chordata > Testudines > Trionychidae > Pelodiscus > Pelodiscus sinensis. The sequence goes on along the minus strand of NC_143073.1, from coordinate 12,523,056 downwards.
GCGGGGCACCCCTGAGAACTGTCTGTCCGTGGTAGGGGTCGGGTCCCTTTAAGCACAGCCCTCGGCTAGCCTGAGACAGCAGCTCCACACTCTAAGTCCTCATCTGATGCCCTGCCGGCACTGCTTCCGGCCATCCTTAACCCCGGTTCAGGATCCACTCTGTGTGGACATGCTAGTTCGAATTAGCAAAACGCTAATTCGAACTAGTTTTTTAGTCTGGATGTGTTAGTTTGGATTAGCTTAGTTCGAATTAACTAATTCGAACTAAGTTAGTTCGAATTAGCGCTGTAGTGTAGACATACCCCCACTCCCTGTCCATAACCTCCCCCTTCTCCCTCACAGAGAGCTAGATCATGCCCCAGAGCCAGGAACGGAACCCGGGGATCCTGCCTCCTAGCCCTTGGCTCTGACCCCCCATCTCAGGACCAAGCAAAGTGCATGCCTGGGGGCTGATGTCTCTCTGCCGCAGAACCAACAGGCGTGGTGCATGCCCTGGGGCCAGCAGCGTGGTTCTGAAGCAGTTTCTGTGTCCTTTCCACAGCTCCCCCCACCTTTCTGGAGACCCCGCCAGCCCTTGTGGAGGTGCCGGACAGAGAATCCCTGACTCTCACCTGTTCCGCCATTGGCAACCCCCAGCCTGTCATTGCCTGGAAGAGAAACGACCTGCCCATCCAGAGTGGAGACAAGGTGCAGGTAAGGGAGGGGCAGCTCCAGCGCTGGAGGAGATCCGGGAGTTTTCCCTGGCTGTCTCCTGCATCTGCCCAAGTGCTGTGAACTGAGGGCTCCCTCCCCCAGTAGGCACTAAGAAGGGGCAGGGCTCACGGAGACAGAGGGGTGGCACTGGGCAGGGAGGAGAATACCTCTGTCACCACTGCAGTTTTCCCAGCCTTAGGGGTGAAGCTGAGGAGAGAGGGAAGGCAGGTGCACCAAGGACCTAGCTGAGCCCATTTCTGCCTGCCCTGGAGCTACCCAGCAGCACAGAAACCACAGTAGGGCCAGTCCACACAGGTCTCCTGCTCCAGGCACTGGCCATGACCCCCTCTGCCCCCAGCCCGGAGACTTGGCAGGGCAGAGCAAGGAACGCCCTTCTGCCTGGCCAAAGCCCTCATGATCCTGACCATGACCGCTCTGACCCCTTGTGGCCACTCTGCAGCATGAAACGGATTCCACCTTCTGCCGCTCCGAGCTGGGGCTGGCCTTGAAGGAGAGATTGTAGCAGAACCCTGCACTGGAATGTTTTTTTAATCCCGAGCCACAATACCCACTCCCACTTGCATTGTTTCTTTCACTTTTTATCCTGCTCCCACCCACAGAAACCTTCAGTCCTGCAAGAGAGAGATATTTCCCCATGCCACACAACGCAACACGGATCGGTTAATATATTGTTTATATAAATGGAATTCAGGCACCGTTTTTGCCACGAAAGAATAAAACAAATCTTGCTTAGACCATGAAACAATACTTTAACTTATGCTATAAAAGACATCAAGTCTATTCCGTTCCCTCGCTTAAATTGAAGTATTAAAACCTTTTTTAAAAAGAAAAAGGAAAACTTGCTTTTCACTGCTGACGTTCTGTTTATGATCAACTTACAAGAGATTTACTGGTTTCCTGCAAATTCCTGCAGTCTGTGGTCCCCCTGTCCTCAAGGACTTGGAATACAGGAGGGGGCTGTGGGTTGGGGTACAGGAGGGGGTGAAGGCTCTGAGGTAGGCCTGAGGTTTGGGGAGGGGCTCAGGCCTTGGGGTTCGGGTACAGGAGGGGGTACAGGCTTTGGACTGGGGTGCGGGCTTTGGGGGACAAGGGGTATGTGATGCAGAGGTAGCTCTGGGTTTGGAGAGTCTTGGGGTAGCGTGGGCGGTTGGGACTTGGGCTTTCCTGGGCAGCGGTGCTAAGGCAAGTTGCCTGTGTGACCTGAGGCACCAGGTTGTGCTCCAGAAGTGGCCGGCAGGTCCTGCTGCTGGGGACGGGGGCATGAGTCTCTGCAGTGTGCCACACACACTGCTCTCACCTGCAAGCACGGCCCCCCACCCTGCCCCCCAGGTCCGAGTGCTCAGGGCAGGGGCCTTGTTCCCCTCCCACACCCCTCCCCTCAGAAACTGTATTTGCTGGTGACTACCTCCCCTCCGGCGCCAGCACTGAGTTGCCCCGGCTTCAGCAACTCCATGCTGGGGCTGACGGGAGGGTGCCTCTCCCTTGGCCATGGCAGCTCTGTGCGGGGGACAATGGCGAGATGAGCCTCTCTCCGGCTGTGGCAGCTTCGGGGCTTGGGGAGAGGCATCTCTCCCCACTGTAGCCCCAAGCCCCTGCGCAGGGCTTAATAGCCAGTGCATGGGACTCAGTAGGAAGCTGCATGGCCACGCAGCTTAGAGGGAACTTAGGCCAGGGGCGGGAGGCACAGACAGGGTAAGGAGTCTGGGGCTGCCGCTGGAAGTGGGAGCAGAGCCGCGTCCAGGGCCAAGACTGGGGCTGTGGCGAGAGCTGGGATTGTAGCCACGTCTGGGCTGTGGTTGGGACTGGCAGCCGGGAGTCAGGCCACCGCCAGGTTTGCAGCTGCGGGGGAATGACTGGGCCAGGAGCGGAGCTGCAGGCTCTGGGTGGCAGCTGGGGGTGGAGCCTGAGCCTTTGTCCACTGCTGGGCTGGGGGCCCTGAAGATGTCCTGCCCTGCACTCCCGCCTGTGCTGTCTTGTGCCTTCGTAGGTGAGCAATGGGACACTGAGGATTGCCAGCGTGGAGCGGGCCAGCGCTGGCACCTACACGTGCCACGCCTCCAGCAAGGAGGGCTGCGTCACCCACACCATCCGCCTGCTCGTTCAAGGTAAGGGGCATGGGCTGCCTCCGGGGCAATCTCCATAGCCAGGCAGGTCCTGTCCTCTGGGCACGTCTTCCCTTCCGCTGCAGAGACCAGCCTGGTGGAGCAGAGGCTGGGTGCATACGTGTACACACACGGACACACGCACGCACAGGGCAATGTGGGGGGGTCGGCCTCTCCCTTTGCACACGTGGCCCAAAGAAGGATCTTGCAAGGGTGGTCCTTGCAGAATTGAAGCCTCTCTTGGAATCTTGTCCGTGTCCCATTGGTCTAGTCAGCGCTTGCCCTCCCTGTCCAAGCGAGCTGGTGCCCCTTCTGTCCAGAGCCTCACTCTGCCCTGTGTGTGCCAGGGCCACCGGTCATCGTGGTGCCTCCACAGAACATCACAGTCAACATCACCCAGGATGCCTTCCTGGCCTGCCAAGCTGAGGCCTATCCCGGCAACCTCACCTACAGCTGGTTCCAGGGGGACAGCAACGTCTATCACCTCAGGTACACGGCACCGGGGAAAGGGAGGGCATGGAGGTAGGGGGAGAACAGCCTCTTGTGGGGATGGGCAGGAACTGCAGCAGGGAATTAGGGACTCCATATCCATAAACCTGTGCACTCACGCTGGCACACACCCGTGCACTCATCCTGCCACATGTGCACACACCTGTGCACTCATCCTGCCACATGTGCACACACCTGTGCACTCACATGCTGCCACACTCTCACACATTGCACTTGCACACTGCTGCACACGCACACACCCGTGCCCACACACACTGCCACATGTGCACACTAGACATTCCGCTGAGAAGGGACCTTCATGATCATCTAGTGTGCACGTTGCCGGCCACCAGTGCTTCATTTGTATGAAAGAGTTTCCAGGGCTCCAGCAATTTTTTGCATTCATAACTTCTGCAGCAAGCCCAAAGATGCTAGGCTATGAACTGCCAAGCCCAGAGGTGCTGGACGATGAAGAGTGGTCCTTGTAAGCTGTGCACTTAGGCAGCCACCCAGGAGAGAGTCAAATGCCACCGAGCTGATTAGCAGAGCACCTACAGCAGCATGTGTTTCTATTGGTGGTGCACACTGCACATGCTTCAGTGCATATAACAACATTTATTCCACACATGGATGGAAAAAATTAGAGGGAACGTTGATTATGAACTGCCAAACCCAGATGCACCAGGGTTCAACTCGGGCACAAATTAAGCACTGGAGGACACAGAACCTCACCCACCCATTCCTGTAACAGACCCATGGCCTCTGGCAGAATCACTGACATCCTCAAATCATGGTTTAAAGCATAGATTCCCAAACTGGAGGCAGGGGGATGTGAGGGTCTCCCAAAAATCATGATGCCAAAAAGTTTGGGAACCACTGGTTTAAAGACTTCAAGTTACAGAGATCCCATCATTTACAATAGTTTAAATCTGCAGGTGACCCATGCCCCATGCTGCAGAGGAAGGTGAAAAATCCTCAGGCTATGTCTACACTACAGGACTTTGCGGAAGAGGCAAGGCAAATGAAGCACTGATTAGCATTTTCTTGCGCTTCTTTTGCATAATCTATTCCGATCCGGTTTTGCTCGAGGAGTTTTTGTGCAAAAACATGAAGTGTGGACGTGCCTGTTTTGCGCAAAAACCCCTCTCTGGGAGAGGCAGAAGGATCTTGCACAAAAAGGGGGTTTTGCACAAAATGGACACGTCCACCTTGCATGTTTTTTGCGCAAAAACCTCTTGTGCAAAAATGGATCGGAATAGATTATGAAATGAAGCGCGAGAAAATGCTAATCAGTGTTTCGTTTGCATTGCCTCGTCCGCAAAAACCCGTAGTGTAGACATAGCCTCAGAGTCTCTGCCAGCCTGACCTGGGGGGGAAATTCCTTCCCAACCTGAAATATGGCGATTGGTTAGACCCTGAGCCTGTGGGCAAGACCCACCAACCAGACACCTTGGGGAAGAATTCTCTGTAGCAATTCAGAGCACTCCCCATCTAGTTACCAGCCATTGGAGATGTTTGCTGCTAGCAGTCACCCATCAGCTACATGCCCTTGCAGGCCGTCCTTTCACACCCACCCCCTCCATAAACGGACCAAGCTCAGGCTTGAAGCCAATTAGGTTTCTATCCCACGGCTCCCTTTGATGCCAGATCTTCACTCCTCTGATGGTTCGAAACCTTTGCCTAATTTCAAGCCTGAACTTGCTGATGCCGCACCCCCTCCGTGCACTCACTAAGCACCCAACCCCCCCCCCATGCACACACACTTTGACACACACGCGGACACGTGTGCCAATTCCTTTAGCAGTATATACACCACAAGATAAGCACGTGCACATATATGTAGACACGTCCGCGCATACCCAGCAAAAAGGCAAACATACCGCTGCACATACCCACACAGAATGTTGTGGAGATGTAGGCATGTAAGTACACAGCTACACACTCAGATGCACGCACACCCTCACCCCCAAGAGATATGCACACACAGATGCACACCCCAAAGAAATATGCACACACAAATCTACAGTCGTTGATGCATGGCGATGACATCGGACACATACCCAAGTGATGCAGGCACACACACAGGCCTACAGCCGAGGAGATGGCCAGAACCCCTAAACACAGGTACATGCCAGACTGTGTACACAGAGGTGCACGCAGATACCAGCCCATGCACTGCTGCATGGCAAGGCTGAGAGCGGCAGCAAGCACACGGTGACCGGAGCGATAGCCCCAGGAGGGCCCCCATGGTGTGCCAGTACTGGTGGGAGGTGGGGACTCCCTACCAAGCCTGATGGGTCCTCTGGTGGCCTGACATCTCAGACCGGGTGGTGACCCATGGGCTGTGATGCTGGCAGCACATGGAGCTCTGGGCTGGAACAGAGTTAGAGGAGGAGGTTGGGGCAGGGACTGCCAGCAGCACCCCCCTGGCCACAGGTAGTGCTGAGGGCGTGATCTGACAGGCTGATGGCTTGAGGGTGAAGTGGCACGGCTGGAGTCATGGGAGTCAGTGGAGCAGTCAGCAGTAACCAGGGTGTGGGTGTCGTCAGTCAGGCGTTCCCAATGGGTCCCTGACAGGTCTTCTGCTCCGTCAATGATGATGAACTTTCGGCTGCGTGCGTGTGGGTGCTCCCCTGTCTACCGCCTTAAACATGCGCAATTAGTCAACGCGATAGACTCCGAGAGCACCCCCAGAGACCACAAGTCAGATAAGGATCGAACACACCCGGCCAGGATTATTGCCCAGCGAGGTACAGTAAGAGTTGTCAGCGAACCGATGCGCCACTGCGCCACTCTGCATATGTACACACGGACAGCGGACTGACTCCGTCAATACCATGGATCCTGCATTGCCCCCTTGCGTACCACCCTCTGGGGTTTACTTTTAGATGCAGGTACAGACAAGTTACACATCACTCCTGTGGTATCAGATTGCCTAGTTACCACCCCTTACCTCACACAAGGGGAGTCAGTTTAGACCCTGTCCTAAACCTGGATCAAAACTTCTTGTTATCTGTGGCAAGGGGGGTGTGGGGTGGTACCAAGACGCTTCTTAACGAGGTGTTACAACCCCTCTAGAATGTGCTTCCGGCCTGTGCCTAGTGCCCCTGAGGTCTAAGTATTTCTTCAATATCAGCCCTGTTCTTGCCAACTTCAGTGAGCAGGGCCTGTCTCTTGCTCACAGCTTCCCGCTGCTTTATTAGCAAAGCCTTGCCCATTGCTGTCTGGGCCTCGGGCCTCATACCCAGCCTGTGATATGTGGGCTTCTGTTACAGGCCCTCATCTTACTACCGTGGATACGATGGTGGTGGTGCCATTGCTGTGGTGATGAGAGCTCTGTGGCAGGGCTGTGGGACTATGAGGACAGGGATTGGGTCCCAATGGCAATTGCAGGGCCATGGTTGGACCATGGGGGTCCCAATAGTGTGGCCGTGCTGGCAGCCCAGTGCCGGGATTGTGCGTGGGACCATAGGGGCTGTGGCCAGGCTCCTGTGGATGGGCCTCAGTGGACAGGGTGGGGAGGGCTGTGGACAGGCCCCAGTGAGTGGGGTTGTGGCTGGGCCCCAGTGGACAAGGTCGGGGGGTGGAGGGGTGGCTGGGCCCCATTGGATGGGGTTGTGGCTAGGCCCCAGTGGACAAGGTCGGGGGGCGGAGGGGGTGACTGGGCCCCATTGGATGGGATTGTGGGGGCTGTGGCTGTGCCACAGTGGATGGGGCTGTGGTTGAGCTCCAGTGGACGGGGTCCCAGAGGCTGTGGCTGGGCTCCAGTCGATGGGGTCGTAGGGACTGTGGCTGGGCTCCAGTGGATGGGGTCATAGGGACTGTGGCTGGGCTCCAGTGGATGGGATTGTGGGGGCTGTGGCTGTGCCACAGTGGATGGGGCTGTGGTTGGGCTCCAGTGGACGGGGTCCCAGAGGCTGTGGCTGGGCTCCAGTGGACGGGGTCGTAGGGACTGTGGCTGGGCTCCAGTGGATGGGATTGTGAGGGCTGTGGCTGTGCCACAGCGGATGGGGCTGTGGTTGGGCTCCAGTGGACGGGGTCCCAGAGGCTGTGGCTGGGCTCCAGTGGATGGGGTCGTAGGGACTGTGGCTGGGCTCCAGTGGACGGGGTCGTAGGGACTGTGGCTGGGCTCCAGTGGATGGGATTGTGTGGGGGCTGTGGTCGGAGCCCTGTGGACAGGCCACGGCGGTGGTTTCAGGGGCTGGCTGAGCTAGTGAGAGCGCTGGTTGTGATATGTGGGAGCAAATTGCTGCAGAGGTGCCCTGAGCCCTGCAGTGGAGGCTGCCTGAGGTTCGGGTTCTGGCTCACCGGGGCAGCTGCCGGACTCCTGACTCTGCCCTCTCCCTTCCTTCCAGCCACCTGCAGGCTCGTATTCGTGTCCTGGTGGATGGGAGCCTCTTGCTCCAGAAAACAATCCCGGACGACACTGGCAAATACACCTGTGTCCCTAGCAATGGGCTGCGGACACCGCCCTCTGCTTCGGCCTTCCTCACAGTGCTGTGTAAGGTCCCACTGCCCCTTCCCTCCCTATGCCACCCTTGCCCCACACTGCCCTCTCTCAGGGACCCTGTCACACCCAGACATCCTGGCTCCGGAGCCGAGCCCTGGTGACCCCGCTTCTTTTACAGGGGCAGGAAAATGCCTTTGGCCTGCGGCTTCTCCCTTCACGGCCTGCAGCCTGGGAGAGAGGGGCCTATCTCCTTCCATGGCCCTCAACCAGCCTCCCCATCCAGTCCTCCTGATTGGGGTGTGACTGCCCCTCCCTCCCCGGCCCAGATCTCTTAGCCGATGAGCACACGTGGCCACGGCCCAGACACCCCAAGGGGCCGGGCTCCCTCCTTTGACGGATCCCAGGGTGTCCCAAGCTTGCCAGGGACTCTGCTATGGTGTGGAGAACGTGCAGCCACTGGTGCCGCTATCAGGGCTCATCCCTGCCCCACGGGCTGGCAGCATGTTGCCCACGTGGCTGCCACGCCCCATGCCCCACCCCCTTCGCTATGGCTCAGTGAGCTCACCAGGCCTTGACAATATGCTGCCCCGTGGTGCCTTGCAGATCCAGCCCAGGTGACCACCATGCCACCAGAGACTCTCTTGCCCATGGGGATGCAGGGCGTGATACAGTGCCCCGCCAGGGCCAACCCTCCTCTTCTCTCTGTCAGCTGGACCAAGGACGGGCATCCCCTGGAGCTTGATAAGGTACTGACCACACCAGGCCTCCCTGGAAACTCAGCCACTGGCCCACGCCTGCGGGCAAGGGGCCGCCTTCTGACCTGCCTCTTCCCTTGCAGTTCCCTGGCTGGTCCATGGCTCCCGATGGCTCCATTCTCATCGCCACCGGGAACGATGATGCCTTGGGGCTTTACACCTGCACCGCCTACAACAGCTACGGTACGGCTGGCACCTCAGCACCCACCCGCGTCGTGCTCAAGGTGAGAGGGGGCAGCCTGCCCTTCACGCTGCCTAAGCAGGGGCCTGGCTAGACTCTTCCCTGGAGTCCCCCATGCAGCCCTCCCCTCTGGTGTGTTCATTTGGGAGTAATAAGTGGTCTCAGAGAGCCCCAGGTATGAATCATAGAATCACAGAACACTAGAACTGGAAAGGATCTTGAGAGATCTTCAAGTCCAGTCCCCTGCCCTCACGGCAGGACCAAGCACTGTCTAGATCATCCCTGACAGGTGTCTGTCTAACCTGCTCTTAAATATCTCCAGTGATGGAGATTTCACAACCTCCTTAGGCAATTTATTCCAGTGTGTAACCACCCTGACAGGAAACTTTTTCCTAATGTCCAACTGAAACCTCCCTTGTTGCAATTTAAGCCCATTGCTTCTTGTCCTATCCTGAGAGGCCAAGCAGAACAATTTTTCTCCCTCCTCCTTGTAACATCCTTTTAGATACTTGAAAACTTTTATTATGTCCCCTCTCATTCTTCTCTTTTTCAAACTAAACAAACCCAATTCTTTCAGTCTTCCCTCACAGCTCATGTTTTCTAAACCTTTCATCATTCTTGTTGCTCTTCTCTGGACCCTCTCCAATTTTTCCACATCTTTCTTGAAATGGGGTGCCCAGAACTGGACACAGTACTCCAACTGAGGCCTAACCAGCGCAGAGTAGAGCAGAAGAATGACTTCTCAGGTCTTGTTCACAACGCTCCTATCAATGCATCCCAGAATCATGTTTGCTTTTTTTTTTTTGCAACAGTGTCACACTGTTGACTCATTTTTAGCTTGTGGTCCCTATGACCCCTAGATCCCTTTCTGCCGTACTCCTTCCTAGAGACTGTCGCTTCCCATTCTGCATGTGTGAAGGTGGCGTTGTCCTTGTACAGAACTGAACAGTCAAACATGGTTAGAGCTTTTGAGTGCAGAGATCTTGGCAAACACCCAGGGCTGTTTTTCACCATGTGTTACAGCAACACAAGAAAACAAACAAGAGTTATTTAATATTTTACATTTTGAATCATTAAGATTTTGGGAAAACATCTTTATTTGATAGTTTTTAGATGGATTTAAAGGTGGTAAGAACCTATCAGGGAAAGCAAAGAATTTAGGCTGGAGCTGCTGTCTTTGCTGTTGGTAAAACCTGATCCTCCTTCCTGCAGAATAAAACAAGACAAGCACTCAAGAGGGGAGGGAAGAGAGCAGCCAATAGAAAAGGCAGCCTCTGTCACTGGTGCTGGCTTTGTTGCCACCTCACTGCTGGAGAAACTCAGGCCCAGCTCATGATCAGCCACTGTGAGCCCTGGCAAGCTTGTACCAGCATTGAGCAGTTCAAGATGTTCCTTTTAGTTGCCTCAGTGGCCGTAGGCTTACAATGCCCATCGGTTTGGTCAGCTGAACCAGACTCTGGTTAGAAGGTGAAAGAGGGAGTGAGACCTTGTCTGTGTGAGCACATAGGTGATTCCAAGTTGTCCCTCTGGGTATGTCTACACTACCACCCTAGTTCGAACTAGGGTGGTAATGTAGGCAACTGGAGTTGCAACTGAAGCCCGGGATTTGAATTTCCCGGGCTTCATTTGCATAAAGCCGGGCGCCGCCATTTTTAAATGTCCGCTAGTGCAGACTCCGTGCCGCGCGGCTACACGCGGCACGGAGTCCGCACTAGCGGACATTTAAAAATGGCGGCGCCCGGCTTTATGCAAATGAAGCCCGGGAAATTCAAATCCCGGGATTCATTTGCAACTCCGGTTGCCTACATTACCACCCTAGTTCGAACTAGGGTGGTAGTGTAGACATACCCTATGGGTGCCCATGTGAGGATACACATGTCCGTGCACTTTCAGCCAGGGATTCTTCTTCTAGTAGTTCCCAGTGCACCCTCCCCTCTGAGATGGAGACTAGAAGGCAGCAGATGTTTGACTCAGTAGCCCTGGCGAGACCATCCATGGGGCCGAGCACCTTTCCCTTTTGCTCCTCCCAAGTGGGCTTTTGGGAATCCTTGGGGTCCTTTTAGGAACCAAGCCTCCCAGGTACTTCAAGCAAGAGGTCCCTGCAGGAGTCTCTTCCACCAACAACTCAGGAGCCTCCCTACTCAAGAGGAGCCATTGGTGCATTAAGGGTTGACACTTGGCAGGGAGGTGCCACCATCCTTCTCCCCAGATAAGGCCACTGCGCCCCCACTTCATTGGGGCTTGATGAAACGCACGGCAAAGGCTTTGCCGAACGCCGTGGTGGAAATCCAGGAGCAGCAGCGTTCCCTGGCGGACATCTCCCACGCCTCCACCAGGACAGGGTAGCCTTAACCATTAATGAGGTCCCCCTCTTGCCAGCATCCCATCCCGCTGTGAGAGGGCAGATAAAAAGTACTGAGTTCTGCCCAGGGCTCCGAGTACTTGTTTACTCATCCCACACCCAGCTCCCAGGTCTTCAATGCAAAGGAGTAGATGAGTGGGCAGCACCGTCTCAAGCCAACATCTGTCAAGGAGCTCCACTGTCTGGACCTTCCAGGGCGTACGAGCTACTCGTCCCTCTCTCGTCAGTCCTGAGGCCTGGCAGACGTGACGTTAACTAGAGTCAATGTTCTCACTATTGAGTTTTTGCCTTAGGACATGACACCCTGTAGCAATCGTTTTCATGGCCCTGGCATAGCTAAGCTAGATGATGCCCAACCACGATCCATCTGGTAAAATATTTGCCTCTGCGACTTCCTCTACTGACAGTCCAGACAGACGCTCAGGGCTCTGTGCAGGGATTTGCCTGGCTCAGGGAGGGGCACTTCTCTCTCAGAGCCAGCAGCAGCTCCCTGATGGGGACAGAGCAGTGAATCTCCCCCAGCCAGTAGGGACAGTCCCCTCCCTACCCAACCCAACACCCTGTCCCACCCTGAGCCCTCCTCCCAGCCCTGAGCACCCTCCTGCACTCCAAAGCCCTCATCCCTGGTCCCAACCCAGAGCCTATGCCCACTTCTGCAGCCCAACCCCCAGCCCTGAGCCCCTCCCCAAACAGGGAACCCCACTCCTGCACCCCAAACTCAGCATACCCAGTCCCACCCCAGAGCCTGCACCCCCAGCCAGAACCCTTGCACCCCAACCCTCTGTCCCAAGCCTGAGCCCCTAAACCCCAGCCCCATCCTAAGCACACCTCAAGCCTGAACCCTCACACTCGTGCACCCCAACCCTCTGTCCCAACCCAGAGCTCCCTCCCACACTCAGAACCCCTTGGCCCTACCCCCGCCATATGGATTTCATTATGTGCACCAATAGGAAGGTGTCATGCTGGCGCACAGACACTTGGCTCAGTGGTGGGAAAAGTTAGAGGGAACCCTGGGGACAGCCAGGATGGAGAAGTTTGCTTCTTTGGGTCCACCCCTCTCCCAGCCAGCTGCCAAGCAGGGCCTGCAGGGGAGGCTCATCCCCTCCTAACTTCCAACACATCCATCTGGGTCCATTGGTTTGTGGCCCCACCCTCCTTGTTTACCAGGGATGAACACAGCACGCTCCTGGAGTTCCAGCCTGTCTGTCTCCCTCTTAAATAATATAATAATGGAGATTGCCTATCTCCTAGAACTGGAAGGGACCTTGCAAGGTCATTGAGTCCAGTCCCCTGCCTTCACAGCAGGACCAAGTACCATCCCTAATGAATTTTTGCCCCAAATCCCTAAATGGCCTCCACAAGGATTGAACTCACAACCCTGGGTTTAGGAGGCCAATGCTCAAACCACTGAGCTCTCCCTCCCCCCTTTCCCCTCTAGGCCCCTGCTTCCAGGTGACTGAGACATTCTATAACCACCTTGAGGCCCCTTTCCACTGTTAAGCTCCCAATTGGGGTAGGCCTGCGAGGCCCGTTGTGACAACACCTTCCCCCCGCCACCATGTGCCCCCCCATCTCTGCACTCCACAGAGAAAGTTGAGTAGCGGTGCTAGGCTGGTCTCTTCCCTGCTCTAAATGCCAACTGTGCAGGGCTCTTCGTGCTCTGCTCCCAGGCCCTGTCAGAGACCTGGCCCACGAGGCCAGGCCAGAGCCACCTCCTGCCTGGCCTGAGTTGCTGAGCCCTGATTAGGGAAAGTTGAGTTGACTATTTGCATCCTCCCCTCTTGCTGCCTCTGTATCAGAGGCAGCAAGGGGGGAAGCAGGAGCTGACTTAAAAACCAGCTTCCTCCAGTGCCGTCTCTGTGGTGCCATGCATGGGTGATGGGCCGGGGGGGGGGCTCTGTGGTGCCACGCATGGGTGGTGGGTTGTGGGGGGGAACGGGCTGCTGCAATGAAACAGCTCCTGTGTGCGGAAGGTCCCAACTCCCCGCTGGGATCCCCATGCGCAGGGGCTGCTACTGGCTGGGCAGGCAGCCCTACTCAGTCCCGATTCATGCCAGTTCGGGACCAAACCCCGCTGCGACTCTGCAATTTAAAACGCAGTAGGAGCTGGGGGGCAGGCTGCCCGGCTCCTACTGCCTTTTAAATTGCAGCGCCGCAGTGGGGTTTGGTCCCGCACCCGGTGCAAGCCAGGACTGAGCCAGGCTGCCTATCAACTAATCAAGTAGTCAATAAAAATTCTATCGACTACTTGGTTAGTTAAATACCTGGCTCTTAACATCCCTAGCCTTGACTCCTTTGTCCTTCACGCCTGCCCCCAGAGTGGGGTGCTGAGCTCCCCCCGTGTGTCTGTTCCAGGAGCCTCCCGTGTTCACCGTGCGCCCCAAGGAGGAGTACTTCCAGGAGGTGGGCCGCGAGCTGGTGATCCCGTGCGCTGCCCAAGGAGACCCCCCACCCACAGTCACATGGGCAAAGGTAGGGAAGCTGCAACTCTAGGTTCAGATGGGGCAGGACTGAGGCTCCCGGGCTCCCTACAGCTCAGAGACTCTGACTTGGCCTCACTTCCGCCAGCCTGTGGTTTGATGCCAGCTCTGAGGAGCCAAGCCGCAGACACACTGTCCCTGTTGTCACGTGCCCCAGATACCGGACGAGGCCAGCCAGCAATGGGGGGTGGGTCTGCTGGGGGCGAAGCAGATCAGGATGGCTCCAGCTGCTTTGCTCTCCCTGCGCGCTGCTCTAGAGGAGGGGGTGGGACCGGCCCACACTCTCCGGTGGGAAATGGATCGATGCAGTTGGGGAGCACAGCAAGCCGGGCCTGCCTTGCTCCATTTCCCTGCCACTGCCAGTGAATGGAGGACCCCGGCCGCCAGTTCCAGCCCCCTGCCTCAGTTGGGGGAAGAGATGGGGAGAGGCAGGGCCTGCAGCGAAGGGGAGTTGTCCCAGATCTTCCCTGGGCTGGGGGAGCCACGTGGCCCCTCAGGTCCCTCCTCACCAGTCATCTCTGCAGCCCATGCCTCGCAGACTCACGGCCTGAGAGGCAGGTCCCTGGCAATGGGGGCTACCCCCGGAGTGATTTATTCCTCAGGCTCTACCTGTGCAGAGACTCCCCATCCCTTCCAGAGCCCCGGGAGTGTGTGTGGGGGGGTGTCTCCTCCTTCTAGGCAGCCTCTCCCTCTGAGAAAGCCATGAGCCAGGACTCGGGGGTTCTGTTCCTGTGGTCAGTGAGAGAGACCTCGGCCCAGCCCCTGCCCAGGCCTGTCCCTAGGGAGGAGAACGACGCGGCTGAGTTGAGCAGAGAGTGCTGGGGCCCAGCCCCCTTCCCCCAAGCCCGCTCTCACAAGCCATGGGACTGGGGCCGGGTCGCTCTGCTTTCCGCCACCATGGGTGACTGTGAGAGGCAGACCCATCCCTCTCCCAAGCCCCCTCCCCCGCAACGAGTGGTGCCGGGTCGCTCTGCCTCCGGCCACCGTTAAGTGCGAGCGTCAGCTCAACCGCTGCTGCTGGCCCCTGCTCATCCCCTGGGCCACCCCCTCAAAGCGTGGGGCCTGGGGCAGTCACTACCGACGGGACAGCTCTGCTGCGGCCCCTCCCTGTGCCTCACTTTTCCCAGGTTCAGGGCCTTGGAGATGAATGCGGCCCTGGCACCAATGTGTGGGAAGCGAGTTCAGCTCGGTCACTGGCTGGATTACTGCCTAGATTCTCCTCAGCCCCGGTCCGCACTTGTGCTTTGCCCCCAATCTGCACTCGCCCAGCCCGGTGCCGCTTCTCTCCCCCTCCATCTGTGCGCGCTTCCTGGCCTGACACCCCCACTCTGCACAGTTGCGCTCACAGCCCAGCCCACTTCAGCCTGGTGGTGGACAGTGGCACTGGTGGTCTCCCAGACCCGTGGGCGGAGGCGGGCTGGGCTGCTGGTGTCAGCATGGCTCTGCTTTTGCTCTGCAGCTGGGGAGCACAGGGAGGAACGGCACCCAGGTGGGCGGGAACAGCAGCCTTGTCTTCTGGCCGCTGGTTAAGGAGCAGCACGGGGCCTGGCAGTGCACGGCCAGCAACCAGGTGGCCCGGATCAGCACCATCACCTCCGTCTATGTGCTGGGTGAGTTGGGCCACATCGGCAGCACCATTGGTAGCCAATAGTGGGCAGGAGGCCTGTCCCAAGGCCACTGGGCTCTGAGGAAGGAGCTACATGAATGTACAGGGGCATGCATGGCCGTGTAGGGGGGACCCAGGATGCGGGGGTGCGGTGAGCAGCTGTGTGTATTGAGGAGTGGGGGGGTGACTGTATGGGGTTACGGTGAAGGTGGGCAGCTTTGGGGGGTGGCAGGTGTGTGTGTGTGTGTGTGTGTGTGTGTGTTTGGGATGGGGGCGGGTGACTGTTGTGTTTGCGTGGAGCTCAGGGTGGAAGTGAGTGGCTGTGTGTGTGTGTTTGGATGAGCTCAAGTAGAAGTATGGGGGTTTGAGGGAGTAACTGTGTTTATATGCGTGTCAGTATCTGGGGGTGGGCGACTGTGTGGATAGGGCTCAGGACAGAAGTGAGTGGCTGTGTGTGTGTATGGGTATGGGCTCGGTGGGCAGCTGCATGTGTGTTTGGGATGGGGATGGGTGATTATTGTGTGTGTGTGGGACTCAGGGTGGAAGTGGGTAGCTGTGTCTGTGTGTGTGTTTGGGATGGGGGTGGGTGACTGTTGTGGGGGGGGCGCTCAGGGTGGAAGTAGGTGGCTGTGTGTGTATGTGTTTGGGATGGGGGTGGGTGACTGTTGTGGGGGGGGGGGCGCTCAGGGTGGAAGTAGGTGGCTCTGTGTGCCTAGCGGGGGTAGCCGGGCGCCATGGGCTGCTCACCAGGGCCTGGTGGAACGTGAGGCGAACACCCAACCTCCACGTCCCAAACCCATATCACACTGGAATCTGTTGGGTTGGGCCTGTGCCCGGCTCCATTGGGCACTGCCAGGGACCCTGCAGATTGAGGCCAGTGTGTCCAGGTGAGTAACATCCCAGCCACCCCCTCCCCCAGCACAGCAACAGCCCTTTGAGAGCCCACAGATGGAGGTGCCTCCCCTGCGGGCATCCCATGCCTGGCACTTGCCCATTTCACCTGTCGGGAGGGGGTATGAACTGGCCAGGTAGCACTCTGCCCCCTGCAGCTCCTAGCCATTGCCGAAGCCCTTGGAGAGGCAGGTCAGAGATGGCCCCTGACTGGCTGTCTCCATCAGGTACCAGCCCCCACGCGGTCACCAACGTCTCGGTGCAGCCACTGCTGCTGGCTGCCAACATCTCCTGGGAGCCAGGATTTGACGGGGGATATTTCCAGAGGTTCAGCGTCTGGTACACGCCACTGTGAGTGCTGGGCCAGGCGGGGCTCTTGGCGCCTTGGGGGAGGGCGTGGCCACAGAGCACGTGGCACTGGCTGTCATTGGGTGTGGGTGTCTTAGGCGGGGCTCTCGGCTGCCTGGAGGAGGGCATGGCCAAAGCATGTGGCACAGGCTGGTACTGGCTGTAGGCATGCTGGGCAGAGCTCAGCTCCGTGGGGGAGGACGTGGCCACAGAGCACGTGGCACAGGCTGGTACTGGCTGTAGGCATGCTGGGCAGAGCTCAGCTCCGTGGGGGAGGACGTGGCCACAGAGCATGTGGCACAGGCTGGTACTGGCTGTAGGCATGCTGGGCAGGGCTCAGCTCCGTGGGGGAGGACGTGGCCACAGAGCACGTGGCACAGGCTGGTACTGGCTGTAGGCATGCTGGGCAGAGCTCAGCTCCGTGGGGGAGGACGTGGCCACAGAGCATGTGGCACAGGCTGGTACTGGCTGTAGGCATGCTGGGCAGGACTCAGCTCCGTGGGGGAGGACGTGGCCACAGAGCACGTGGCACAGGCTGGTACTGGCTGTAGGCATGCTGGGCAGAGCTCAGCTCCGTGGGGGAGGACGTGGCCACAGAGCATGTGGCACAGGCTGGTACTGGCTGTAGGCATGCTGGGCAGGACTCAGCTCCGTGGGGGAGGACGTGGCCACAGAGCACGTGGCACAGGCTGGTACTGGCTGTAGGCATGCTGGGCAGAGCTCAGCTCCGTGGGGGAGGACGTGGCCACAGAGCATGTGGCACAGGCTGGCACTGGGTGAGGGCATGTGCGGATCCTTGCCCCACACGGGACAGACGTAATGTGAGGAGCTCCCAGCCTCAGCAGGTGGAGGCTGTGTTCCTGCGCCCTCATGAGGGGCCAAGGGGGCGGCTCACAGGCACAGACCCTCATGAGAGGGAGGTGGGGGGCGGCGGGCTTTGGCTCACCTGCTCTGTCTCTTCAGGGTGAAGCTCCTGAACCGGCCCCATCACGACTGGGTGTCGCTGACCGTGCCTGTGGGGGCCAGGCACCTCCTGGTGGAGAACCTGCAGCCGGCCACTGGCTACCAGTTCAGCGTCCTGTCCCAGAACAAGCTGGGCAGTGGCCCCTTCAGTGAGATCGTCACCTCCTTCCCCCTGGGTGAGAGAGCCCCCGGCATCCCTCCCCCTGAGCTCGCCCACCCCTGAATGGCTGCTCTGGGGCTCCCCTACCCCCGAATGGCTGCCCTGGTTTCTTTCCTCAATGTCTCCTTTCCCTCCAGGTTTCCCAACCACTGAGGTGCCTCTTGAGCCACCCACCACAGCCCCACGCGTCTTCCTGTCCCCTCCACAGTCCCTGACCGCCAACGAGACGTCGCGGGGGGTCCTGCTGCAGTGGGAGCCCCCGCTGCAGTTCTCCGTGGCCCTGACAGGCTACGCCCTGGAGTTACGGCAGGACCAGGGTGGCTGGGAGGTGCTGGATAGCTCCATCCCCAGCACGGAGACCCAGGTCCTGGTGCCTGGACTCATCAAGGTTTGTAGGAGTCCCGTCGGGTCTTGCACAGGCTGTTTCTGCCCAAGATCTGCCCCATCCCTGCTGAGATTGGCCGCCCGAGCCCCTGGAGTCTGTGCCCTGGCGCTGCAGGTCGCTGAGCTCTCAGAGAAACAGCAGGCCCCAAAAGGGCGACAGGGGCCCAAACAGCCTAGTTGGGCACAGGCTAAGGTGCATCATGTGAGCATCCTCTCACCCAGCAGGCCACTGGGGGTGGAAAAGGGTTTCTGCTCTCCTCTGGCACTGACCCCATAGCAGTGCCTATTGCATAGACTGGGGCTTTGCTTGTTGAGACAGGCTGCGTCTGGTGCTGGGGTGGAACCCCTCCACTCACTGCACACACGGCTCTGTGGGATTGTGGCAGGAGCTGCCTCTGGCCAGGGCCATATGCCAAGGGGGAAGAGTTGGCAGGCGCCAGCTGTACCTTCACCCCAGCCTCTCTGCTATCCCAGGACGCCTTCTACGAGTTCCGCCTGGTGGCCTTTGCCGGAAGCTACATCAGCTACCCCAGCAACACAGTGAACGTCTCCACAGCAGGTAAAGCTCCGTGCTGCCCCGCGCAGCCAGCCGTGTCCTGGCAGGGCGCCCTGGGAACCCTTGGGGTGCAGGGGAGAGACTTCTGTGCTGCCCCCTCAGGTATGGGCCTAACTCTGTGCCCCTGAGCCAGGCAAGCTTGGGTGTGAGGGGCCGGAATGGAAATGGACGTTGTGCCCCAGCGGAGCGCCCCTCCCCACTGGTAGGTCAGTGTCTGGGAGTCGGTTGCCCCCCAAGGGTAACCCTGCACCCTGGTGTCTGTGTGAGGCCTCTCCCTGTCCCCTTCCCAGGTATGGAGGTGTATCCGTCCCGCACTCAGCTGCCCGAGCTCCTGCCGCAGCCTGTGCTAGCCGGTGTCATCGGGGGCATCTGCTTCCTCAGCATGGCTGTGATCTTCAGCACCATGGTCGCCTGCGTCATGAACCGCCGGCGTGCTGCCCGCCTCCAGAAACGCAGGCAAGGTAGGGACCCCGCCCTGGCACAGGCACGCGGCTGCCGAGGCCGGGAGCTTGGCGAGGGGCTGGGATCCTCGCTGGGCGACCCAGGAACACAGTGGGTAATTGGGTGAGCGTGCTCAGTGGGATGAGGGGTCGTTCCCCACGTAGGGGCAAGGGGCTGCAGTGCAGTTGGGGGGCACAGGAGGCAGGGGACATGGGGCTGTAGCCCAGGTTGGGTGACAGACCCCTCTGCGTGGGTGGGGGTGGGGGGAGCTGAGGTCAGGTGGCTGACAACCCCAGTACTCTTGCAGCCAGAGGGGGGAGTTCACAGGGGCGCAGTTAACCCGGTGCCCTGATGGTGGGGCTGCTCTGACTTGGGTTTGATCCGGGCTCATGCAGCCAGTGGGAGCCAGGGCAGGCAAAACAGCAGCCAGCCCCTGTAGGGAGCCCCAGTCCCTGGGGTCACTGATCTGGGGTTACATCGGTGCCATTTCCCTGCATAGACAAGGTGGATGGGCCCTTGATCCCAGACCTTCTCCGCCCGTCGTCTACTGCACTCTCCCAGAGGAGCAAAACCTGCCCAGGACTTGCCCCCCTGCTGGGAGGGGCTGTGGGGCCAGAGAGGTCAAGGGGTTGGGAGGGAAATGGGACACAGGGCCTTTCTAGGGGGCGCCGGCTCTGATCCAGCCCCAGGGCGGTCGGGTCGGTAACCCATCCCCCATGGCTGTCAAGTGGCTGTGGGAGCTGGTGGGATTTATGCCTGTTGCTCACAAGCAGGTGAGCACCCCCCAATCCTTGGGGGTCTGGGGTGGGTGTGGGCCACCGCCGCCGCCTCATCTCACATTTGAGTTGCTCGCCATGTGATCCCCTTGTGTTCTCATGACCTTCCAGATCCACCAATCGTCTTCTCCCCCAACAAGAAGCTTCCACCTCCGCAGTAAGTCCTGCCATCCCATGCCATCGCCCTGCCTCACCCATGCTGCCTGTGCCATGCTGTTCTCCATCGCTTTCCTCATTCACGCCCCGCCGGCTCAGGGAGGGGTCTCGAGCAGGATGGGGGGGACCCTGGAACCTGGCCGCTGGGATGGAGCTGGAGGGGCCACCTCTACACTGGCCACGCTCTGGGGTGGAGCTCACCCCCCCAGCAGTGCAGTTTGACCCTTTCCTCTCAGGGCCGGTGCGGGGGCTGTCTTCAGTTCTTGCAGTGAATGCGCAGGTCGGATTGGATGGGGGAACAAGTAGGCGGGGGCCCCCAGGGACTTCCCCGCGGCAGGAGGCATGGGGCTCGCCCCAGCAATCCTTCTCTTTCCCTGCAGAAATTCTAACAGCTCTAGTAGCTCGGACAGCACCCTGAAGCTCAAGCTGTCGGCCTCCCCATACCAGAGCTTGCATCGGACCCTGCTGTGGAGTGAGAAGGCTAGTTCCTGCCTGGGCCTCACCATGGCGGGGGGCCCCCGGACCAGCTCCAAGTACACGGTGTACGAAAGCCACATCGGAGATGCAGTGCCCTTGGAGCGCATCTCCCGGGGCCCTGATGGACGCTTTGTGGTGGAGACGGACAGGCAGCCCCAGGAGCTCTTCCCCTGTGCCCCCGAGACAGAGCTGTACCCTGAGCTCCTGCAGCGGGAGCCCTCCCCCGCCCCATCTGAGCACAGCCCGCCAGCACCCTATCTGCAGGTGTATGCTGCCCCCCAAACAGAGCAGCCCGTCTGGCAGAGAGGAGTGTCTCTGCGACCCAAGGCCACAGGCCAGGCCCACCGGGAAGCCAAATCCTCGAGGCACCGCCAAGGCCGCTACTTCGGCTACAGCAGCAGCAGCCCCACGGAGGAAGCCAAGCCTTTGTGCATTGTCAACATCAGCCCCGTGGCCTCCCCGGTGCCTCTGCCCTTGAGCGCCGTGGAGGAAGTGCAGGGCGGCACGTGTGGCGAGGGGCACTGCCAGAGCACCGTCAGCGTGCTGCGCTGCTCCCCGGGCCCCGGGGGCTCCCCTGTGCTCAGCAGGCTGCTGAGCGCCCCAGCTCTGGCCAGCCCCGAGCCACTGGGCTCAGGGTCCCCGAGCAGCCAGCAGCGAGCCAGCTCCTCGGCCCAGAGTGGGATCCTCCAGTACCTGAGCCTGCCTTTCTTCAAGGAGATGAGCGTGGATGGAGACTGGCCACCCCAGGAGGAGCCCTGCCAGCCCCCAGCCCTGGGCAGCACGGAGCCCACCCTGCTGGGGGAGGAGAGAGAGCAGAGCAGGGAGGGGGCAGCCTGCCTGGACTACATGGACACACGGGCCACCCCCGAGTCTCCTCTGGAACAGGCACCCAGCAAGACTCTCCTGAAACCGCCAGAGCCACAGTTGGGCCCTGCCAAGGCCGCCCTACCTGGGAGCATGGGCTGGCCAGGCTCCCTGAGCCCCGGCTCCACCCCGCTCCTGGCCACAGACAGCAGCAGGACCGAGCTGATGTGCACAGCCATCTCCTCAGAGCCCAGCTGGGCCCGTTGCCTGCAGGAGCAGCCGCTACCTGGAGAGCTGCTGGAAGCTCAGGTGCCCGAGAAGTACCAAGCCCCAGGCATCTTCTGCTTGCCGGGGCCACCTGCTGAAAAGCTGCTGCGAGCCAGTCTGACCAGCCAGAGCAGCGGCCGGGGCAGCGTGTCCTTCCTGAGGCCCCCCTCGCTGGCGCTGTCACTGGTGGGCACCTACCTCAGCTCCCCGCTAGGGGAAATAGGCGGCTGGCCGAGTGGAGGCGAGTCCCGGAGCTCTGTGACAGAGGAGGGCAGGCCGAGGAAGGAGCTGGCCATCGCTACCGTCAGCAAGAGGTGAGCTGCCTGGGTTGGGGTGGGGAGAGTGGAAGAAAACCCCAGGACTGCTGGGCTCTATTCCTAGTTCTGACAGGCAGCTGATAACCCCAGTGGGAGTTACACAAGGGCACCCCAAATCTGGCATTACCAGCCTGGAAACCAGCTGCTATCAGACACAGAAGCCTCGAACACCCGTCCCTGGCTCCTGGAGCAAACGAGGGATGAAAGGCCCTTCTCTGTCTCTAAGGGTATGTCTACACTACCCCGCTAGTTCGAACTAGGAGGGTAATGTAGGCATGCCGCACTTGCAAATGAAGCCCGGGATTTGAATTTCCCGGGCTTCATTTGCATAAGCGGGGCGCCACCATTTTTAAAACCCCGCTCGTTCGAACCCCGTGCAGCGCGGCTACACGGGGCACGAACTAGGTAGTTTGAACTAGGCTTCCTAGTCCGAACTACCGTTACTCCTCGTGAAATGAAACTAGGAACTAGTTTTGAACTACCTAATTCGTGCCCCGTGTAGCCGCGCTGCACGGGGTTTGAACGAGCGGGGTTTTGAAAATGGCGGCGCCCCGCTTATGCAAATGAAGCCCGGGAAATTCAAATCCCGGCTTCATTTGCAAGTGCGGTATGCCTACATTACCCCGCTAGTTCGAACTAGGAGGGTAGTGTAGACATACCCTAACTGAGTAATGGAATTGGGGACAGTAAAGTGCCCAGTATGGCACCTGGCCAGGCCCCGGCCCTGCCCAATGCAGCGACTGGCTGGAGACAGGCCTAAGCTGCTATGGGCAGAGCTACCGCTGGCCTCTCCCCTCTTGTGAGCGATTCTGTCCTTTCTGGTGTTCCCAGGAGCCCACGTCCAACTGCTGGGCTGTTTGTCCCCCATGGGAGGGAGATCCATGCTGCCCTGGGCTTGTTCTAGGGGATGGGAGCCTGCTAGACCTCAGCAGGGAGCAGCGGACAGTGCAGGTGGCTGGTTTAAGGGAGCTCATAGGCTGTGACATTCCCGGACACCTACCCTGGGGCAGTCTTCCCTAGATACTAAAAATCCTGGACTGGACAGATACTGGATTTATGGCTTATTACAGTGATTTGTTACCCACTAAGAACTGGTCCCTCCCCAGCCCCATTCCTCCCCGCCTTCCACTCCTTCTGAGCAGGAGGGACCTCTGGTCCCCTTTATGGTTTGTGTGATGCTCGGGGACCTTTCTCAGCCCTGGGTAGCCTAAAGGCTTATCTCTTGCACCCACGGAAGTTGGTCCAATGAAAGATTGTCTCACCCCACGGATCTCTTACTTACCTCCAGTGCAACCAGCCAGTGAGGCCTGGGGTCACCAGGAGCCCTCAGGCTGGTCTAGGGATGTCAATGGTTAACCAGTTATGAGGTGATGCTTACTGGTTACCTGGTTTAACCAGTGGCCCTGCCCACACTCACTTAAGTGATTAACTGGTTCAACATAACCTTTAACCAGTCAACTGCTTGAATAGGGTTTTACATCCCTAATCTGGTCACGAGGTGTAACGGGCACTGCTCCTTGGCAGGCAGCCTGCACCCATAGCTGAGAGCTGCCTCAAGGGGGTGTTCACTCTGAACCCTAACACCGGCGGATTGCATTCGCTGCAGCCCCCAGTTAGGCTGGGCACCGCTGTGAGTGTCAGGGATCGCTGGGAGGGAACTAAGGAATGCAAATGTCCATCCCCTGAAATCCCCAGGCCCCTCTGTCCTGGTCCAAGCACAGGGAAAGGAGGGGCTGTTCCCCTCCCCCTACCAGAGCCCCCAGAGCTTCTGAAACCACCTCTCAGGCCATCCAAGTGGTGCTGCAGTTCTCATGACAGGGCATGGCCCTCAGCATGGGAGATGTGCTGGCCAGGGGAGCAGGCGCAAGGGAGTTCTGGGGCTCCTCCACATGCCCAGGCCCCGGGGCTGGTGCAATCCAAGCAGCCTGCTGCCCTGGGGGCGTCGGGGGAAGCCCCTCAGCAAATGAAGCAGGGCCCTGCACCCCGCTCAGGTCCCCTGGCAGACTCTGCCCAGCCAGCTCCTGCCAATGCTGGAGGGCAGTGGGGTTCCGGGATGCGCTGAGCTCTGGGGCCCCTGGCTCTGATGGTCAGCAGAGCATCCCCCGCCCACTGGGCTCCTGTCTTGTGCTGCCGTTGCAGGCGAGCGGGTTGGGTCTGGCCCCGGGCACTCAAGGCTGCACCAGCTAGGGGCCCTGCTGTGTGACAGGGTCAGCCACTGCCCACGCGCCCCCTTGTGGCCAGAGGTGGCTCTTCACCTCCTGCCTCAGCTTTCCCCTGGCCCAGCCCTCCTCAAACCCAACACAGGCCACGGGGAATTAAAACAGCCCCCACCTGGGCACCACGTTACTCAGCGCTCAGCTGTGTCCCGGCCCCCCAGGCCCTGACCCCATCCAGTGGGCCTCTCCCATTGCTGGGGGGTTCCCAGAGCGGGGCCCAAGTCAGTGTCTGTGCAGCAGCCGGACTGGCTCCCTGCCGCTGTGTCCTCAAGCCAGCTCCTCGGGCTTCTGGTTCCTGAGCATCCCCCTCGCCGCAGCCACCTGCTGCTGTCTGCTCACCCCGGGCTGCCTCCTTCGGGAATGGGGGCTGCTAGGCACAAGTCTCCAGCCCTTCGGGGCAGCCACTTGCACCCTCTGCATGAGAGAGGCCATGGGGGAGGGGGTGCACTGCACCTGGCTCAGCCAACTCCCCTCCCCGAGTGCCTGGGGCGGGGGCATGCTGGCTTGCTCCCCCAGGAGGCAGGGGGGGAGAAACTCAGCACCTGGCTCATCACACACACCTGGGGCCACACCACCTCGGGCCTGGCCTACTCCCCCAGGGCTGTGTGAGGGGGAGGGACTGTGCCCAGTTCGGCTTGCTCCATAGAGCTCTGGGGGGGGACTGGTCTGGCCTGGCTCAGCTCAGCTCACTCCCTTCGGGGTCTGTGGGGGGAGGCACGTGCCTGGCTCCGCTCACTCCTTGAGGGGGCTGTGAGGGGGAGGCGCTGTGCCCGGCTCGGCTTGGTCCCTCGGTGCGCTGTAGTGATGGCTGCCACCTGTCCAGGTTTCTGAGGTAGCCGTCCCTGGACTCTGTCTGGGTGCTCAGTGCTGCCAGATGTCGAGCGTTATGGACTCAGGCTCCCCCGGAAGCCCTGGGGTTTGCAGTGCAGTGGAACAGTGTGGGTGGCCCGTGGGTGGCAGCATGTGCACCCCCAGGGAAGAGAGGGGAGGGGGGGCACTCACTCACGGGTCTGGGAACCTGAGTGGCCAGGCAGTGAGTCTGTCCCGTGAGCTGGGTGGGAGGGAGAAGGCAGGGCTACATCACAGAGCCCAGGTTAAGCCTAGCAGCCAGCGGCACTTCCTGGGCCTGCCCATTCGGTGTTCCCTGGCCCAAGCCGTGCCCTGGGTCTGCGATGGACGGGGCAGTGGAACCTCGCTCCCGCTCTGAGCTGTGTAGCCCCGGCCTGCTGGACTCGGGGCAACCAGCCCCCCTGCTTCCCCTCTTACCCCTCCCCCTCAGTGGGCATTGTCACACAGCAGTGTCCCCGCTGCTCACGCCCGCTTTCCCTCTGCCCGGCAGGAGGAACACGTCTGTGGATGAGAATTACGAGTGGGACTCGGAGTTTGCGCTGGAGTCAGACATCCTAGAGGCGCTGCAGCTGTACCGCAGCGGGGACCCCAGGAGACCCGTCTCCACCATCGCTGTGCAGGAGCTGGAGCGGCAGAGTGAGTGAGCAGAGCCTCAGGCTGCAGGGGGCTCCTGCCTGCGGCTGGACTGCCCGAGTCCCAGCCCCCGGCCCCCTCTCTGTTCTTCCAGGTGCCTGTGGGCCTCGCTAACTCCCAGCCCTGCACTTTGTGCAGGGGCATAAGAGTGTGAGTATAAACAGCTGCCACATCCTACCCCAGAGGTGGCTGCATCTAAGCATGGGAGGCAAGTAGAGTCTGTAGTGTTCTTTGGGGTCCCAGGGACTCTGATGTCTCTCAGGGATTAACACCAACCCCTTCCCACCCCCCGTATTCCTGAATGAGCCATGCAGCGAAACCAAGATGTCTTGCCCAGCACCCCATTGGCCTAGCCCGAGCAGCTGATCACACAACTCACAGGGGCTGCCTGACATTGGAAACTCCTGACTGCCGCTAGGCCACGGGGATCGGCGCTTGCTGCTCTGGAGCAGCTCTGGAGTAGTCCTGGAGACCCCTTCAGTGTGTCAGCCCCTTTGGGTCACGCTCTCGCTGGGGGATGGCGCTTGGCTTCCCTGCTCCTGGGACCGAACCTTGGAGCCTTCAGCACCCCGTGTCGCACTGCCAGCTCCTTCAGCAAAACCTGCTGCACTGGGCACTGGAGAGAAACTGAACTCCCTTCCCCCGCCTTGCATGTGGGCCGTGACTCCCAGCGGGCACGGCAGGCAGCAGGGTCATGAGATCCAGGAACACCACGTGGCCAGTCCATGGTTACCCCAGAGAACAGAAAGTTACCGCACGGTCCATCTTGGCCTGCCCAGAGCACAGAGACCTCTGACCCCTTTTAGTCCCAGGTTTGGAGCTGCCAGCAGCCCTCACTTACCCACCCCATCAGGCCCTTTGTTCTCCAGCTGGTCGCTCCCGGCTGGCTTCCTGTGAAGGGTGGGTCATCGGTGGGCCTTAGTTGCTAGGTACCAATGTCCAGATTCTCCATGGGCATGGGGCCCCAGCCCCACACAGCCAGGCATCAGTCACACCGGATCTCTGCCAAGTAAGTAGGGGCCTGTCAGGTGAACAACTTTGTCCTACCAGCTAGTTAGCCACGCACCACCTAGGGGAAACTGAGGCACATACACTAGACATACATAAAAATTCCCACTTTAACACAGGGCTGGGTTCAGACCAAGCCTCCTTTGTCCCTGCTACACATCCAAGCCGTGAGGCAGCTGGGCACACACTGCTGTATTCCCACCCACACACAGGAAGCCACCAGGCCCAGTCTAGTTCCTCACCTTTTCCCCCCTTGCAGTCAGAGCCCCTCAACCCATGGGGCTGTTGTCTGGGGACGCTCCAGCCCTAAGCTGGCACCAAGTCAGGGCGGTGGGCACCAATTCCACCTCCAGAGGCCTAATCCATGGATGAGCCATGCTGGGGTGCTCCTAACCATAAGCCCCCATGTAGGTCAGGCAGATCCAGTCCCAGCCAAGACCCCTCAGCCATGGGTGGGTCTGTGTGAGCTGGCTGGGCTGGTCCCAGCCAGGAGTTCCCTGCCATGGACTGGCCTGTCTGAGCCATACTGAGCCAGTGTGCAGGTCCATGAGAGCCAGTCCCAGCAGGGAACCCCCGGGGGCAGGACCGTGTGAGTCAGTCCCAGCTGAAAGTTGTTCCTGGGGCAGCCCTCTGGGGACACAGGGTGGGAGTCGGGCCTGCCCTGCCCTCCCTGAGCCATCTCCTTTGCTGGCTTGCAGGTGCCAAAGCTCCCAGTGATGGCAGTGGCTCCCCGAGGAACTCGAAGTCGGTGGATGACCTGGAGGCGCCGGGCTCACCTCGGGCCCTGGCCAGCCCGGAGGCTCGCTGCGCAGTCCTGAAGGAGGAGTTCCTGGCCTACCGGCGCCGCAGAGAAGTTCTCCAGCAGCGCAGGCAGCGGTTGAGCAGCCGCGGCTATGACGAGCGCTTTGAGCAGGCCACGCTGCTGTAAGAGGATGCGCCCCGGCTGGGTGGCTGCCACACCCCCCCATGGGATCATTGGTGCTGGCCTGCAGGCAGCCAGCGCCCCGGCCCACACGCACACCGGGCCAGGAATCAGCAGCCCCCGGCAGTGGCCAGTCTGCCAGACTATCGTTGGGCCAGTGATGCAGGAAGCTTGTGCCTGCCAGGTGCAGTTAGGCCAGGCCAGACCTTTGTACTGCACACGGCTGGGCCGCTGTGGGGCCGAGGGGAGCCCAGGCTCAGCCCCTACTCTAGAGCCAGCATATGCCCCAGGCTGCTTGGCCCTGCTGGACCCAGGGCCAGGCCGAGGAGACGTGCGCTAGCACCCGAGCGCAGGGAGCCCCTGAGGGCTCCTCGCGGGGGACGGGTGGAAGTCAGAGGAATTTGTAATGGAATAAAGAGAATTGCCCAGACTTGCCCTCCTCCCTGTGAGTGACAGACCGTGCCAGGAGGGGAGAGGGTGCCAGTGCCAGCCGAAGGAGGCCCCCTCTGTGGCCTGCCATCCCCTCCTGGCCCTGCACAGCGCCCTGCTCCTGACCTGGGCACGCACTTGGCATCAAGCCACTTTCCTCCACGTCTGCGTCAGCCTGGTTCCTGGCCTCGGCTGTGCCCACCCCAGGACATGCCGCTTTTCACTTGCACCAGTTGCTGCTGCTGTTAGCTGCCCTGGCTCAGGAGAGAGGGGGCCTGGGCCTAGCCCAGGCTCATTGCTAGTTGGCAGGTCCCCCCTCCCCGCGGGCAGAGGGCAGCAGGCCGACCAGCCCGTGGGCCTCTCCCCGAGGGCTGGCAGGGTGAAATCCAGCCAGGCTGCTGCTGCAGTGTCCGATGGAGCCCCGGGGGCTGACCCCAAGTAAAGCACAGCGCTAGGCAGCGCCTGCCCTGGTGCACTCCCTTGTACCACAGACCCTGCCCCCCTCTGAATTACCCCACCATGTGCCTCCTCCCTCTAAACACTCCATAGACCCTTCCATGCCCCCCACCCCGTACCAGCCCTTGCCCTCCCTGCACCATGGTGCTCCCAAGACCCCCTTGCCCATCCCCCACTGACCCCTTCCCCACCCTCTTCCCCCAGTGCCCCGCTACTCCACCCCCACACCACAGACCCCTCTGCAGCACCCCCTGCCCGGCCCTCACGTCCCTGGCTCCCCTCAAGCCAGGCCAGGAGCAGCATGGATCCCTGGGGGAAGTGAACGCAGGCAGCCCCATCAATCCCCCTCCACCCAGTCGCATCACCCTGCACTCGGGGAGCAGCCGCCCAGCCCAGAGAGCTGGGGGCGCCCGATTACGCTGCAGGAGCGAGTGGGGCCAGCTCAGATCCGGAGACACCATTGCCGGTTTGTAACTGCCCCAGAGCCTGCTGCCTGGAGGTCCTGCAGCCTCCCCCACCCCAGGGGCATGGGGGCTGCTTGTCACTGGGCTGGGCTGCTGCTCAGCGTACGCCGGGCAAGGACTTAGCCAGGCGCCTGGCACCCATCACTGTGAGATCAGGACATCCCCTCAGGCTGGGAGCGGTGCTGGACTGAGCCCCAGGGGAGCAACGAGTCTTCACAGGTGAGTGTTGGGCTCTACCCCCGGCACCCACAGGCATCGTCCCTCAAGGCATCCCTGCTGCTTGCGCACGGGGGAGCAATGGTGCCAGAACCAGGGGGCCAATGGGCCAGGCCCCCCTTTTTATCATGAGAGGAGTGGGGGGCAATGGGCTTGCAGTTTGAGGGGACAGCAACCTACCCCTATGCAAAAAAGTGGGTGCATGGCCCCTCCCCCCCCAGTTCTGCGACCAACACCTCCCCCCCTTCAAGCAAAGGTTCCTGTGCCCTTGGCTTCGAGGAAGGCAGGGAAGCCACTCGGCTTGGCTGGGACATAGCCTGTGGCTGAGCGCTGGCCAGGCCAGGCCACCCATCACAACACTGGCGTGACTGTGCTGGCACCAAGCATGGTCTCTGCCAGCCCCAGGCTCCCCTGTGCCATCCCCAGCCCTGCCACCTCCCCTGCAGCGGGTTGTGCCATTCTTGCCTGCCACAGAGACGCTGAGTTGCAGCCACCCATCCTGGGGGGTAGGACCAGCTGAGGTCGACCTGGAAAGGCTCCAAGCTGCACCGAGGAGCCGTGAAGGCAGCGCCTGGATGCTGGGTGCCTGGGCCGGCACTACCTGAGCTCAGCCGTGGGGCGGGGGCAGCGGGGCCTTGGTGCGCCGGGCTGAGCGACGCTTGGGATTTGTCAGCGAAAGGCCTCTCTTTTCAAAACCAACTCTGTACAAGTGACCTATTCCACCTCCCCATCTTCAGCCCTGCCACTGGGCCTCCAGCCGGCCTGCAGGCTGTTAGCCCAGCCCTGGGCTCCCACTTACACAGCCAAGCCCAGACCCTCAGGCCTGTTTCTAGCCCTTCCTGGAACCACAGAGGTTGGTGCCTTGCTCCCCTTGCACCCCCCGGCTGCATTTCCCTGGGGCTCTGCCCCCCTTCGGGGATGCTTTGGTGGGTGCAGGGCTGTGGCAGCCCATGGGCCGGCTGGTCTTTGGCTTCCGGGGCTCAGACCAAGAGCTGGATCCCTGCCAGCTGTTCTCTGCCTTTGTGAAAGCCAAGAATCCTTCAGCTTCCCATGCCACAAACAAGCCCCAAGCCACTGTGACACGGGCGCCAACTCAGCCTCATGCAGTGGCTTCAGGCAGTAGCCCCGAGGGCTCCCACCCTGGGCTGCTGGAGGGGTGTCCCCCTCCCCACATGCCTCCGTCTGGGATGGAGCCTGCAGTTATAGCCACAGCCACGTTCTTGCCTTAGAAATGCCGCCTGCAGGATCGAACGGTAGGATGGGGAGTGAGGACAGGCTGGAGCGGGGCCGGGGGTGAGTGCAGGCGGGTGCAGTAGGAGGCTCCTTCCTTGCAGATAAATCCTTTCCAGCACAACACGACCGGTGCTCTGAGCCAGGCCCCCATTGACCCAGCCCCTGTGGAGCATACACCCTCCCCCCGACACACACGCAGGGAGCAGAGCCAGACTGCACTGGCCACGCCGCGAGGCCTGGCACAGCAAATCAGGAAAGTGACATAAAGCCAAGTTGGCTTCTCCTGCCATAGCCTGCAACCCAACCCAACCCAGCTCCTTCCAGACTAACCAGCGGCCTGCCAGGGGCAGATCGGGTCCCCTCTCCAACCAGCTTTGCAGGTCCCATCTTGTCCGTGTCCCAAAGAGACCCCAGGCTCTTCTCCCACAGCAATTGCCCACATCACTCACAGCAAACAGCTGCCCCTGTCTTCACTTTCCCCTCTTACAGGCTCCACCTGGGCCTCTGGCAGGCTGACATGCCCCAGCTGACTGCTGTCCCCCTCCGTGAGGCTGTGCTTCATAATCCAGGGTCCTACAGCCACAGGCTTCTTGTCCCAGCCTCCTCCTGGACTATCTCAGGGCCCCAGATAGTTGCAGGGCCAGTCCTGGGCAGCTGTGCAGGGCCGGAGTAGCCCAAAGCAACCATAGGAAAAAGGTGAAGAAAAACCCATTCATCTCCTGGGACACTAAGGCAGCCAACTGGCTCTGTCTCCACACTGCCTGCTGCATCCCCGGCTGTCTTTGCCTTACTCCTCTGCATCCAGCTGTAGTGGCTTCCACCTC
Source organism: Pelodiscus sinensis (assembly GCF_052426305.1). Taxonomy (NCBI): domain Eukaryota; kingdom Metazoa; phylum Chordata; order Testudines; family Trionychidae; genus Pelodiscus; species Pelodiscus sinensis. The sequence goes on along the minus strand of NC_143073.1, from coordinate 12,492,127 downwards.
CCCAGGGGTATGTCCGCTCCCAGGGCAGCAATGACTCCATGAAAGGAGGCAGCTCTCTGATAACGCAGGCCAGGGCTCTGAGTTGGGACTGGAGTTTCAGCCACAGGAGAAATTAAAACTCCACTCCCAAAGGAACAAGTCTCCCCATCCATCACTCAGTTGTCAGCGGGGAAGTCTCCTTCTTACAGGATCAATCTGCTTACCGCCTGGGTGGCATCAAAACTGCATGGGAGGGGCGTGGTGGGACATTCCTTAACTAGCTGAAGTCACGCCCCGTCACGCCTGGGCCAGAGCTGCTCATCCTGCGACACACTGCACATCACTCACGGCTGAGGCTGCTTGAGAGAGGCGCTGATCATTTTGTGCTCCCGCTTCTATTCTGGACATTACGGTACTTCGTGGAGGGTCGAGGGGGTTGATGTCTGACTAGGACCTCACTATCAGTGGAGGAGAAGCCCAAGGGATCACCCAGAGATGGGCAGGAACTTGGATTTTATAACCCTCCACCCCCAGCCGCTGCCTTGCCTGAACGCACTAGCTCAGCCAGAGCCAGGCCATTAGAGTCATCAGCACCTCGGTTCTCCCTCGTCCAGGCACCAGCCCTGCTCAGCTTGTGAGATGTGACCAGCCCCCCAGCCTCAAGCCATAAGGTCATGGCACCGTGCAGCGCTTTCTGGGCCCTGGGGCCGACTTTCCCCCTGACAGAACAGGAAAGGGACCTTTCCCCAGCAGACAGTGTGGCCAAGTTGACCTGCATTCCCACATGAAAAGCATAAGCCCCATGCCACATCCTCTTTCCTCCTGCTGTTTGTGCCCATGCGCCATCACCTGCCTGCTTGCACGGAAATGACGTCTGATTTCAGAGCCTGCCCGTGCAGAAGTGTCACTGTGTGGCACCAGGCGCGGAACCCTTGAGAGCTCTGGCTTGGATGGGGGAATTGACTGTGTGGGATTTGTGGGGCTCCAAAGAAGGGCGGGGGGGGGGGGTACAGAACAGGTGCATGAGAAGTAATAGCCACAGCAGGCACAGACAAGCTTCCCTGTAATGCGGAGCTAAAGGAAAATCCCTGAAAGAGATCAGCTGATCATATGGAAAGTTGCAAAGCCCGAGTTCAGTTGCGTCAGGATCTCTGTCCACCTGCCCTGAAGATCACTGCTGTTCAAGTCGTCCTCTTAAAAAGCCCCCAGCTCTGGCACAGACAGGTGGCAGATGGACCATGGCTCACAGGAGCTCACAGAGGAGGGAGGTGGCCAGTGGGCTCCCCCAAGTATGTGTACTGGACAGAGACACCCCTAGAGGGGAGTGAGGCCTAGTACAACCGCCTTTCCATCCACACCACCCCGGTCCATGCCTGGTGCACCCTCATGCCACTCTTCCCCAATTTCCCTGTTGCTCCTCCTGCCCCCCCACCTCTTCCCACCCTGCTCTGCCCTCACTCATCCCCCTGCACCTCTTCCCCAAAGGCCCCTCCCAGAAGCAACCCAACCCAGGGAGTTACCGGGGAACCTGGCATGGGGCAGTAGCAGGGATCAGACCCCTGCACTCACTTCAGTGGCGGCAGCCAAAGCAACTCAGCAACCCACTGTGCTCTACTCCCCTGAGCCTGCATCACTACAGGCCGGGGGGGCGGGGAGGAGCTGGCCGGGGCCAGGTTGCTTTGCTTGCTGCCACTGCAGTGAAGCAGAGCGAGCCAGCTGGGAGATGGCAGTGGAGTGGTGCACATGTCACTCCTCTCCCCATAGCTCCTACCACTGCAGCGAGTGCATGAGAACCCGACCCCTGCTGCTGACCCCAGGTCCCCCAGTTAATCCCCCAAGCCACCCTTGTGCCTGCGGGTTAACCTCCAGATGGGAGACTGTCCCATCCACAGGACAACTGAGGCAGCCGCCGTGGGACCCAGCCCAACGCACACGGCCCAGAGCGGCCAATCAAAACCATCTTGTGGACAAGACAGGTCTGGTACTGGGTCTTGCGCTCTTCAGTGTATTCACTGGGAATCGAGAAAAGGAGGTGAACAGGGACGTGGCGCCGTTTGCAGATGATACAAAGAAACTCAAGAATGTTAAGTCCAGAGCAGACTGCGAAGAGCGCCAAAGGGACCTCACAAACCTGGGTGGCTGGGCAACAAAATGGCAGAAGAAATTCAACACTGAGAAGTGCAAAGAAATATTCATCGGAAATGCTAATCCCAGCATCCCATAGACAATGATGGGTTGTAAATTAGCTGTTACCACAGCAGAAGGGGATCTTGGAGTCACCATGAATAACTCTGAACGCTTCTATTCCTTGTGCAGCAGCAAGCACAAAGGCTATTGGTATGTGGGGGATTATTAAGGAAAGGATGGAAAATAAGACAAAAAATCCCTATAAACCACTATAAATTCACGGAACGTGTGTACCTGGACTACTCGGTCCAATTTTGAGTGACACATCTCAAAAAGCAGACAGGGGGACTGGAAAGGATTCATGGAAGGGTGGGTACTTCATACTAGAGGGCAAAAGAAGCTCTCAAGAGCTGTTTAAATCATTGTTATCAATGAAATGGAAGAAAGTATGAAATCGCTGCTGGTAACGTGTGGGTGTCAAACTACAAGCAGATGGCAAATAAGGCTGAAGCCAGGGCAGTGATATAGAGCAGTGTTTCTCAACCAGTGGTACGAGTACCCTCAAGGGTACTTGAGAGAAGTCTGGGGGGTACGTCAACACAACTGGAACGTGGAGAAAACTGAATTTTTGTTTTAAGTTTTACAGCTCTTTATTATTTTTGTACTTTTTACACCCAAACATTTCATTGCCCGGCCGGCTACAATTAAGTTGTTTAAACAAATGTGTTGCAATTGTAGAAAAAAATGGTGTGTCTGAAAACTGTAGGTACTGGGGGTACTTATAATTATTTTTTTTAAAAGGGGGTACTTTATAAAAAAAGGTTGAGAAATACTGTCACAGAGCGATTTGGATCCCTTGGGAAGCTGGACCCATGCAAATAAAATAGGTTTTCACAGAGACAAATGCATGGTCCTAGCCTCAAAGCACGCAGGCCATACCCCTGGAACAGGGAACTGTACCCAGGCAAGCAGGGACTCTGGGAAGGATTTAAGAGCCATGCTGGACAACAGGAGCTCCCAGGGCAATCCTGTGGTGAATATAGCGAAAGCCATCATTAGACACGTGAGCAGAGGAATGGGTAGGGCAGGGAGGTGACAGCATCAGTGAGATTGGATACTACAGCCTGTTTTAAGGGGCCACGTTTTAAAAAGATGTTGAGAAATTGGAGATGGGGCAGCAAAGAACCCAATGTTTTGAGGGCTGAAGAAAAAAAAAGCCTTCTTGTGAGCTATTGAAAGGAGCCCAACCTGGTTAGCTTCCACAAAAGAAGGCTGAGAGAGGTAACTGCACTGAGGTGTCTAAGGGCCTTCCTGGGGAGAACACATCTGGTATTGCAGAGCGTTGAATGTTGCAGAAAAAGGCAGATTACGGCCAGTGGCTGGAAGATGAAAACAGACAAACTGATATTAGAAAGATTTCACAATGAGGATGGTTCACCATTGGAACAAACCACCAAAGCAAGTGAAGGAGTCTCCATTTCTTGATGTCTTCTAATGAAGACTAGGTGCCTTTCTGCGGTGTGCTGGGATCAGGACTTAGCTACAAGGATATACAGGAGGGCTGAGGTATGCAGGGGTCAGATTCGATGCTTTTATGGTCCCTCCTGGCTTTAAAGTCTACTAACGAATGAAAAACTGAGTGTGGTCCAGGACGCAGCCTCTGGGGCTTTACTGTGCAGTCAGCTTGATAAACTCGGCTGTCATTAAGTGGGATGATCCAGGGGAAGCCATTCAAATATCCAGAGAAGCTGGCCAGGGTCACAACATCAGCCTTACAAGGGAGAGATGGGTGTGGCAGTGACATCACAAAGGCCTGTTGCAGGACCTCAGCCTATTGGAGGACAGTGATGGGGAGGTGGTGACCTCATAGAGAGACCCTGATGTCAGCCAAGCAGGAGAGAGGTGCCAGGCGGGGCAGGCTCAGAGACTCCTATGGCTTTGCAGCTGGAAGGTTTCAGCGTAAGGGCTCTCCTTGGGGATTGAGAGAATGAGGATTAATGTACGTGAGCATGAGAAGGAACCTCACTGGAGTTTTCTCTTTTCTTACTGCTGATTTTGCAGCCTCTGTTCAGAAGGAAAGGGCCGTAGAGCGGTCTGGAACTTGTTCAGTCTGATCCCCCGGTACCAGCTGAATTCTAGGCTTAGAACTCACTAGGTTAAAGTGATTTGCTTTCTTTGTCCCATAGAATCACCTTTTAGGTTTCCCTTTTCCTTCTTCCCTCCCTCCTTCTTTCTCTTCTTCTCTTGCTTCTTTTCAACCTTTTCACTCCTTCCTGCCTCCACTTTGGAGGGAGGGGTGTGTGTAGCCCAAGGTCCAGTGTGTTTCAGCAGCAGCCCTGGGAACTACAAGTTGTGGACTACAAACTGCGGCATGTTGGGAGAACTTCCTGGTTCCTTCCAGGATGTGCCCTCTACCCCCAGCAGGGTCTCAGCAAGGACTGTGCTAGAAGCAGCACACAGGCTGCATGCTGAGAGAAGGGGGCTGCTGAACTGTTTTCCTCTTCTATGTTTTTTACAGGTAGGACCAGAAAGGGCTATAGAGCACCCTGAGAGGAGTTTAAATGACACAAAGGGAGAACCTGGACTTGGTTACGTGGGGTTTAGTTACTGTGGGAGTTGGAACATGTGTTCCAAGGGGGCTGTGTTGTGTGCTGTAGGGCCTCTGCCCCGAGCAGGGTCTCAGCAAGGACTGTGCTAGAAGCAGCACACAGGCTGCATGCTGAGAGAAGGGGGCTGCTGAACTGTTTTCCTGTTCTATGTTTTTTACAGAATAAAGCCTGTTCCTGGTGATCTGTCGGAGTGGGTCTGGTCTGAGGTGCACTCACACATACACAACGCAGAGCACACCAAGCAGCCTCAGGCCTAGCCCTCCCCCCACAGTGGTGTAAGAAGTCACAAGCTTCCCCTATGCTGAATAACCTCACACTGGGCTAGCCAACAGGAGGGGTTACATTTTTTAGTGACTGGTGCCGTGACTCGGATGGGGGAAGCTTGATTAGTTTGCAGAGAGTTAGGAATCTGCCACACCAGGACAGCATGAACTCACAGTTTGGAGCCCAGGGGGATTGGTATGACCCGGGGTTGGTGTCAGTGAAAGTAGAGACCCCTAATGGGTGTCGTGGCCTAGAGATCCCTGTGGCTAAGGATATAGCTGTTAGAGGGGAAACCTTAGGGAAGAGCATAGCAGTGCCATATCTCCCTGCACAGCACCAAATCCGTGGGGTGCCTGTTTTCAGTGGTGGTACAGATTGCAGAGTAGACATTGAGGACTGGATAAAAGATATAGAGTATCTGCTAGCAGCCACTGGCATTCCTGAGCCTCTGAAGTTCCCCACCCTTGTCAGATACCTAAGTGGGGGAGCCCGTAAATTAGTCCTTAATCTGCCGCCTCAGGAGCAGTTTCCAGCCCGAGCTGTTGAAGAGCTTAGAGCAGAATACAGTGACTGTCATTTATCATTGGACCCCTTGGCAGACTTTTATGAGCGATGCCAACGCCCTAGAGAAACAGCCTCAGCCTATGCCATCGAGTTAGAAGCCTTACTGCAGGTAGTAGAGGAGAAGCTCCAACAGGGCCGATCCTTCCCTGATCGGGACTATAAACTGACACAACAGTTCATGCGGGGTATCCGGGACCGAGAAGTGCGGAACAGGTTGGCACCTATGCAGCCTCGCTACATGACATTCCGACAGTTGCAAGAAGAACTGCGTCAGTTGGCCCGGGAGAGGAATGTAGAGGGTAGAATGCATGGGCCAGCCCAGAGGATAAATAGCCTGCAACAAGCTGCCCCGTCAGATGATGCTGTGCAGGCTCCCCCTGAGGTACCTCCACCCAGCAGTACCCCGCATCAGGCAATGCTGGAGACAATGAAGGGCCTAACTGGACTAGTCCAGGAACTGACTGCCCTCCAGAAACAGAGCCATGTGAGAATGGGACAGCTGGAGGCACAGGTATTGCAGCAAGGTGTAGCAATGAGGGCAGCACCTCAAAATTCTAGATGGGAAAGTGAGGGAAGTACCCCTGACAACAGTGCCCGTGTCACCAGAGGCCGTTTTGTATGCCACCGTTGTGGACAAGAAGGCCACATAGCCCGTGGCTGCCGTCAACTCTCTCAGGCTCCCTCCTCTTTAAACTGCTAAAGCCTGACACTGAGGGGCAAGTGAAGGGCACAGAGTTGGTAAGAAGTTCCCCAATAGCATCAGTGTGCACAACGTCCCAGTGTACCCGACCATCTGCCAGCTGGCCTCCCAGCCTGGTGGGGCCCTTGACCGAGGAAATTGTGGAAGTAAATGGTATTCTGTGCAAAGCTCTAATTGATTCAGGGTCGCAGGTCACAACCATCACAGAGGATTTCTGGAGAAATCACCCTACCCTGGGCAAGTCACATCCCACACCTGTAGATCTCCTGATAGAGGGTGCTGGTGGCCAAGCAGTCTCTCATCTAGGAGCTATCAAATTAGATTTATCTTTCCTTGGGCAAACCTACAAGGGAGTCCCTGCCCTGCTGGTGCCTGGAACGAAGTACCGACAGGGAGTCCCTGTGTTGTTGGGGACAAATGTCATACGTTCCAGCTGGCAGGATTTAGCCAACCAATTGGGCAACCAATTCCCAGATTGCCTGAAAGAGAAGTCACCAGTCTGGCATGCAGCCTATAAGCAAGTAATCTCTGGCCAAGAGAGACCATCCTTGAGATACACTGGCAAGCAACCCATCTTGTTGAGAGCTGGAGAAGGAAAAACTGTACCTGTGAAGGCCCCTTGGGGTGCAGGATGGGAGCCATACACTGTTATGGTTGAACCTGATGCTAAGAGTCACCTGCCAGGGAATTTGAGGGTGGAGGAATGTATAGTAGATGTTGAACACGGGAAGGCTTATGTTTACCTGCAGAATGTAGGACAAACAACAGCAATAATAGGGAGGAACTAGCATCTAGCTACAGCATCAGTAGCCTACAGCATGGCTAGCGTGAACAGCAGCTTAAACTACTCTCCAGGGCAAGCACTGAGAGAAGAGGCACAAGCCAATGCCGAGGTGCCAGAAGTAGACCTGAGTCAGATAGCTGTGCAGGACCCAGCTCAACTGAAGATGTTCGAAGAACTGTTGAAGCGGAACGCAGATGTATTCTCTAAAAATGATCTTGACTTGGGGTGTACTTCCACAGTCAAGCATGGGATACCCCTGATCGACACTACTCCTGTTAGACAACCCTACCGGAGGATACCTCCAGCACAGTACCAGGAGGTCCGCAAGCACTTGCAGGGTATGGCAGAGGTGGGCGCAATAAGACCAAGTCAAAGCCCATATGCTTCACCAATGGTGGTGGCAAGGAAGAAAGATGGCTCTATGAGAGTGTGCATTGACTACAGACAGCTGAATGCTAAAACCACTCGGGATGCATTTCCTCTGCCCCGTAAGGAAGAAGCTCTGGATGCCTTAGGAGGAGCCAGATATTACTCTACACTAGATCTTACTTCAGGATATTGGCAGGTAGAAATGGCAGAAGAAGATAAACCCAAAACTGCATTTATCACCCCCATGGGACTGTTTGAATGTAATCGGATGCCCTTCGGTCTACAGAACGCACCAGCTACCTTCCAGAGGTTGATGACACATATTTGGGGGATCTAAACTTATCAGCAGTATTGATTTATCTCGATGATGTCATAGTGTTCTCCAGTACTTTTGAGGAGCATCTGCAGCGCTTGGAGATGGTTTTTGACAGACTCCGCCAACACAAGCTCAAGCTAAAGCCCAGAAAATGTCATCTGCTACGAGAAAAGGTACGATATCTTGGGCACATAGTATCTGCCCAAGGCATTGCAACAGATCCAGATAAAGTTCAGCAGATGAGAGACTGGAGGATCCCCGCTAACAGGAAGGAAGTGTTACAGTTTCTTGGCTACTACAGAAGATACATCAAAGGCTACTCCAAATTGGCAGCCCCATTATTCAGACTAACTGGAGGGGGCACCCAGACTAGAAGGAGGAATAAGAGGGGTCCTATTAAGATACCAAGTTTTGTTCGGACAAAGGAATGTGACCAGGCTTTTACAGAGCTGAAAACAAAGCTGACAACTGCACCAATATTAGGTTATGCTGACTACAGTTCACCATTCATTCTCCAGACAGATGCATCTACGGAGGGTCTAGGAGCTGTACTGGCACAGGTTCAGTTAGGAAATGAGGGTATGTCTACACTACCCTCCTAGTTCGAACTAGGAGGGTAATGTATGCATACCGCACTTGCTAATGAAGCCCGGGATTTGAATTTCCTGGGCTTCATTAGCATAAGCGGGGAGCCGCCATTTTTAAATCCCCGCTGCTTCGAACCCCGTGCAGCACGGCTACACGGGGCTCGAACTAGGTAGTTCGGACTAGGGTGCCTATTCCGAACTACCGGTACACCTCGTTTCACGAGGAGTAACGGTAGTTCGGAATAGGAACCTAGTCCGAACTACCTAGTTCGAGCCCCATGTAGCCGCGCTGCACGGGGTTCGAAGCAGCGGGGATTTAAAAATGGCGGCTCCCCGCTTATGCTAATGAAGCCCGGGAAATTCAAATCCCGGGCTTCATTAGCAAGTGCGGTATGCATACATTACCCCGCTAGTTCGAACTAGCGGGGTAGTGTAGACATACCCGGAGAGAGTCATAGCTTATGCCAGCAGGCGCTTAACTGCCTCAGAAAAAAATTATCCTGCCCATAAACTGGAGTTTTTGGCATTAAAATGGGCAGCTGCAGATAAATTTAGAGACTATCTTCTAGGACACCAATTCACAGTGCTAACTGACAACAATCCACTGACCTATGTCACTACTTCCGCTAGGTTGGATGCAACTAGTCAAAGGTGGATGGCAAAGCTGGCAGAGTTTAACTTTGACATAAAGTACCGGCCTGGGAGAAGCAATGCCAATGCTGATGGTCTGTCTCGACTACCCTGGGAGGAGGTGGCTACTGCTCTGAATGCCGGATGCAATGTGTCTTCCATAGCAACCCAGGGTGATGGCCAAGGGAGAGCAACAGGTGGAGCTGAGCCATTCCACTGGCCAGGCATAGAGTTAATCCCAGGCCTGCCTAAGAAAGAACTGAGGAGGCTGCAGGAGAAGGATGCAGTAATCTCTTGAGTAAGATCCTACCTGCACAGACAGCGGACACCCAGTGCCCGGGAGAGGCGGAAGGAAGTAACACCAGTGAAGATATTACTGAACCAATGGAAACGATTGCAGCTGGTAGAAGGGATCCTTTACAGGAGAACAACAATCCCAGGAGAGGGACAGATCCAACAAGTTGTGCTACCAGAGAAACTCCAGAGAGAAGTGTTTGAAGCTCTGCACACAGACATGGGACACATGGGCATTGACCGTACAGTGGACCTCATCCGCACTCGCTGTTATTGGCCAGGCATGCAGTCCACCATCCAGAAGTGGTGCCTTTCCTGCAAAAGGTGCTGCCTAAGAAAGAGAGGCATCTCTGGAAACAGAGTTCCACTTATGTCCATCCATACCAGTAGGCCCATGGAGCTAGTATGTATTGACTTTCTCACCCTAGAACCATCCCGAGGGGGCATCGAGAATATCCTTGTGGTTACTGACCATTTTAGTCGCTATGCTCAGGCATACCCTACTCGTGACCAACGGGCATCTACTGTGGCCAAGGTGATGTGGAAACACTTCATCTGCAACTATGGCATCCCTGAAAGGATACATACAGACCAGGGGAGGAATTTTGAAAGTAATCTCCTTGTCCAGCTTTGGAAACTGTTGGGGATCTCAAAAAGCAGAACCACGCCCTATCACCCCCAGGGGAACGGGACTACTGAGCGGATCAACCAGACACTCATGAATATGCTGGGAACCCTGTGTCCAGAGCAAAAAGCAAATTGGAAGGACTATGTTGAGTCCATGACTCATGCCTACAACTGCACTCGTCATGAGTCCACTGGGTTTTCCCCATTCTTCTTAATGTTTGGCCGGCACCCAAAGCTGAAGATAGATCTAGCTTTGGGTCTCCCCCACCGAGAAAATGAGGGGTTAGAGGTGGAGGAGTACGTCTCCCACCTCAGAGAATGCCTGGAGACAGCATACCATCAGGCTGCACAGGCATCTGAAGCTGCCAAACATCACCAGAAAAAGTATTATGACCACCAGACACGAGAAGCCCCATTAATTCCTGGAAACAGGGTGCTAGTTGCCAAGGTAAAGAAAGGGAGACAGAAACTGGGAGACAGATGGGAATCAACTCCCTATATTGTAATTAGAAGACAAGGGGATTTGCCTGTCTATGTAGTGCAGCCAGAAACAGGAGGGGGGGAACTGGTGATACATCGTAACCGAATTACCCCATGCATTTTTCTACCTATTGGTGGAGTTAGTCAACCAGTTGGCAGGGAAGTAGACATGCAGGAAGCCATGCCAGAAAATGAGGGAAGCCTCCCGTTGGAGGCAGGGGCAGGAATAGAACTTACTAGAGGCCCTATAGATAGTCCAGGGGGCTATAGAGGAAAGAAAACCTGTAGGGGGATGACATACACAGGGGATACCCGGGACATGGGGGAGTCAGGATTACACTGCAATGAGACCCCAGAGCCAGACAATTTTGACTCAGACTCTCAGTTCTCTGACCTGGAGGAGCCTGACCAGACCATGGGGGTAACAGAAAAGGCCGACCAAACTGAGGAGAGTCTGAATGAACTGAATTGGATCGGAGAAGGGCAGACTGACTGGGACCAGACCGAAGAGATGCCTAGAGAGAACCCACCAGCTCCACGGCGCTCAACAAGACAGCGCAGAGCACCTGTCCGGCTCGATTTGGAACAGAGGGCTGCCTGATGAAAGAAGAGTAGAGACTGGGGGGTTAGCCAGAGCTGCTGTGGGATGTGCAGCAGGACGCTGAGAGGTTTTTGATTAAGGAAAGGGACGAGGTCGCCCTTTCAATAAGTGGGGGAAGGGTGTAGCCCAAGGTCCAGTGTGTTTCAGCAGCAGCCCTGGGAACTACAAGTTGTGGACTACAAACTGCGGCATGTTGGGAGAACTTCCTGGTTCCTTCCAGGATGTGCCCTCTACCCCCAGCAGGGTCTCAGCAAGGACTGTGCTAGAAGCAGTACACAGGCTGCATGCTGAGAGAAGGGGGCTGCTGAACTGTTTTCCTGTTCTATGTTTTTTACAGAATAAAGCCTGTTCCTGGTGATTTGTCGGAGTGGGTCTGGTCGGAGGTGCACTCACACATACACAACGCAGAGCACACCGAGCAGCCTCAGGCCTAGCCCTCCCCCCACAGTGGTGTAAGAAGTCACAAGCTTCCCCTATGCTGAATAACTTCACACTGGGCTAGCCAACAGGAGGGGTTACATGTGTTTCGGGGGGGGGGGTTGTTTTCACTGTGGAAGGTCCTCACACGAAGAGGTGGGGCTGGAATAGTGCTCAGAGACTGATCCCGTTCAGTGGTGACCTGGCCATCCTTTTGAACTTCTGCTGAGACTCCTCCAATCCCAGCTCTCAGGGTCTCAATGCTCATTAGCTGAGCAGGTGGCTATTAACAGGGGAGACTCGGGCCCTTTTGATCTCTTTTACGACCAAACAAATCACAAGAAATCGTGGCTTTTAATTGATCGTGCTGCTTCTCTGCAATTATAGTGTCTGCGCAGTTCCTGATTCTCTCCAATGGGCCAGTTCTTCTCAAATACTTGCTGAATAAGGACTATGAGCAGTTACTGGTCTGTAGCTCATATGAGAGCACTTTATTCTTAGCAGTTTATAGGGTTGTTGCCAGATGGTTTCAACAAAAATACCAGACACACTTGACATTATATGACAATCTACATTACATCTTATTTAGAAAATACCGGACATTTATATTTTCTCATTTATATTTTCTCATTTATATTCTCTCAATTTGTTTCCTGACCAGAAAGCTTAAATACTGAACTGTCCAGTTCAAAACCGGACACCTGGCAACCCTAACAGGTGATGTGCCCAAAGGAGCTGGCTGGGGGCAGGACATCAGCCTTGCAGAGGAGGTTGAGTGTGGCAGTGACATCATAAAAGGCCTGTTGCGGGACCTCAGCCTATTGGAGGACAGTGATGTGGTGGTGGTGACCTCACAGAGAGACCCTGACTTCAGCCAGAAGTGTGTACACACACACACACACACACTCACACACACACACACACAAGCCAGGCAGGACAGAGGTACACAGACACACACGCACCCTACCTACCTCTTATGTCTTTGTAGGAGGCTGTCCCAAAGAAGTGGGACTGGAATTGCTCTAAGGCTGATCCCTTCTAGTGCTGACATGGGCCATCCTTTGGGACATCTGCTGAGACCTCTCAGCCTCCCACTTCTCAGTATCTAGATGCTGATTGGCTGACCCACTGAGCGGATTTGTTGTTGCTGCCAAACTTGAAGTCAAAACTGCTGGCCGAGTGGCAAGGATCATTCCAGTATATAAACAGGGCCAGGGCAGCTGATGATGAAATGCACCATCCAGGGAAGCGAAAGGAGACAAGCAGGGGAGGATGAGAGTGCCGCGGGGCCCAGGGCAGCACCGCGGGGCCCCGGGCAGCAAAATTTCGCGGGGCCCCCCCTTTGACACAGCGCATGCGGTGTGGTGCCAAGGCGCATGTGCGGGGCATCAGGAAGCGCGGGTCCCGGGGCAGCTGCCCCACTCGCCCTGCCCTAAATCCGCCGCTGGAGACAAGGGTTATACCACATGGATCCACTGAAGACTTGAAAAGACCAAGAGGGCCTCCTTAGCATGCCTTTTCCACCAGAATCAGCGCTCGGGCTGCTAGCATCCTTAATCCATGATTCCAGAAAGAAAAGAAAAAGTTACTACAGTGAATTGAAGAACTCCCCTTGGTGTTTGTAGCATGGCCAGAACATTCCAGTGGAGACTACCATTCAGTGCAGGCCACTATGGGGAGAAAGGTTCCTGAGAATCTGACTATGGTCCTATCAATTTCACAGCCATGAAAAATGTCATGGATTATGAAATCTACCCGGCACCGTGAAATCTGATCTCCTCATGTTGGTAGGAGCCTGGGGCTCCCAGCTGCTAATCTAGCCATACAGGAGAGGGACAGGAGTTGTCCTTCCTCTACGTCACTCTTGGCAGGGAGATCAGAGCCACCTTGAGAGGCAGTGCAGAAATGAGGGTGGAACCTACCCTAGCCCTGCCCTGAAGTCTGCACGGGCATGAAGGTGGCATTCTTGGGACCCCTTCCCCACAACAGCTTAGCAATTTCTCCCCCCTCCCCTCACAATCCTATTTTAGATCAGGACCCACATGGTTAAAATGTCATGAAATTTCATCTGAAATCATGAAATTGAGCAATTTGGGAAAGCTCTCGCCATGAAATTGACAAGAATGCACCGTGAATTTGGTAGGGCCCATTCTATGACCTAATCGGTGGAAGTTGTGGGAAATGATCTGCCAGAAACTTTTGGACATGTTGGAGACTTCAGGGTCATTGGGAAATTCCCAAGTGCAGCCTTTCTCTAATGACTCCCAACCCAAAAGGGGGGAGGGCTCACAAGGCTAGTGGAGGACGGTCATGAGCAGGCTCACTATCTGTCCCCAGTTTTTTCAGACATGACTTCTTTGGTCCTCCGATCTTCCTCCGGGCAGATTTTGGAAATATTAAAACATGTCTGTGATTTTTCCTGGCCTTCCAACCTGGATAGCTAGAAAGCAGTGGCCACTGACTGGGTACCCAGTTTGGAAGGCAGCGCCACTGCCAGCAGCAGCACAGAAGGAAGAGTGACATATTATGGTATCTTCCTTCTACACTGCTGCTGGTGGTGGCACTCTTTTGACTCTGGGCAGCAGCAGAGCAGTGGCCACTGGCAAGTCACCCAGCTCAGAATTCAGTGCCACTATTAGGCCACAGCCCAGAAGGAAGGTTGAATGATATGGTCTTGCCTCCCTTCCTTCTGCACTGCTGGTGGTGGTGGGGCTGCCCTCTGAATGGAGTGGCTGGAGAGCAGATGGTAGCATCACTGCCAGCAGCAATACAGAAGGAAGGGTGGCATGGTGTGGTATTTCAGAAAGGGGAACCACACAAAAATGAGGAAGTTAGTTAAACAGAAATTAAAGTGGCTGAGTGAGACACCATAGTTGGCCAGCCAGGGCTCCCTGCCCCATGTCGTCAGACACCAACCCCAGGGGAAGCCAAGGCAGGGATCCATGACTGGGAAAGGAGGGTCCCGTCTGGTCAGTCCAAACAGAAATGGGACCCTGTTTTTCCTGTGGCTGTTAAGTATACTTAGATTTCCAGAAAACCTTTAGCAAGATCCCTCACCAAAGGCTCTGAAGTAAAGTAAGTTATCATGGGATAAGAGGGAAAGTCCTTTCATGGATTGATAACTGGATAAAAGACAGGAAACAAAGGGTAGGAAGAAATGGTAAGTTTTCAGAGTGGAGAGAGGTAACCAGTGGGGTCTCCCAAGGATCTGTCCTGGGATCAATCCTATTCAACTTATTTATAAATGATCTAGAGAAAGAGGTAAACAGTGAGATGGAAAAATATGCTGATGATACCAAACTGCTCAAGATAGTTAAGACCAAAGCAGACTGTGAAGAGCTTCAAAAAGATCTCACCAAACTAAGTGTCTGGGCAACAAATGGCAAATGAAATTTAAGCAAAGTAATGTACATTGGAAAACATAATCCCAACTATACATACAATATGATGGGGACTAATTTAACTACAACTACTCAAGAGAGAGATATTGGAGTCATTGTGGATAGTTCTCTGAAAACATCCACTCAGTATGCAGTGGCAGTCAAAAAAGCAAATAGAATGTTAGGAATCATTTAAAAAGGGATAGAGAATAAAACAGAAAATATCTTATTGCCTCTATATAAAACCACGGTATGCCCACATCTTGAATACTGCATACGGATATGGTCGCCTCATCTCAAAAAAGATATATTGGCACTGGAAAAGGATCAGAAAAGGGCAACCAAAATGATTAGGGGTTTGGAACGGGCCCCACATGAAGAGAGATTAAAAAGACTTGGACTTTTCATCTTAGAAAAGAGGAGACTAAGGGGGGATATCATAGAGGTCTATAAAATCATGACTGGTGTGGAATAAAAATTATTTACTTATTCCCACAATATAAGAACTAGGGGTCACCAAATGAAATTAATAGGCAGCAGGTTTAAAACAAACGAAAGAAGCTTTTTCTTCACTCGGAGCACAGTCAACCTGTAGAATTCCTTGCCAGAGGCTATGGTGAAGGCTAGGACTTTAACAAGGTCCAAAAAAGAACTAGATTGATTCATGGAAGTTAGGTCCATCAATGGCTATTAGTTAGGATGGGTGGGAATGGTGTCCCCAGCCTCTTTTTCTCTGGAGGTGGGTAACGGGAGGGATCATGTGAGGATTCCCTGTTGTGTTCCCTCTCTCGGGGGCATTTGGTATTGGCCACTGTTGGCAGACAGGATACTGGGCTGGATGGACCGTTAGGATGACCTGGTATGGCCGTTCTTATGTTCGTGGTATGGCATTGCCATGCTTCCTTCTGCACCACGGCTGGTGGCAGCCCTGCCTCCCAAACTGGGTGGCTGGAAAGCAGATGCCACTGGCCAGGTGCCTACCTCAGAAGACAGTGCTCCCGCCGGCAGCAGCACAAAAGGAAGGGTGGCACTGTATGGTATTGCCGCTCTTCTGCGCCATTGCTGATGGTGGTTCTACCTTTTAAGCTGGGCAGACAGAAAGGCAGCACCATCGCCAGCAGCAGCATAGAAGGAAGGGTGGCATGGTGGGGTATGGCCTCCCTTCTTTCTGTGTCACTACTGATGGCAGCACTGATTTCCAAATTGGGAGGCCACAGACCAGCAGCCTCTGGCCAGGCACCTAGTTCGGAAGGCAACCCCAGCAGCACCTAACAAAAAGGTGGCAGGTAATGGTTTTGCTGTCTTTCCTTCTGTGCCACTTCTAGTGACAGCTCTATCTTCTAATCCGGGCAGCTGGAAAGGCAGTGGCACCACCACCAGCGGCAGATGAGGAAGGGTGCATGGCATGATATTGCCTCTCTTCCATGAGTGCCACTGCTGGCAGCGTGGGTGGCCAGGAATTGGTTGCAAGTGATCAGGTGCCCAACATAGATGGCAACCCAGCTGCCAGCAGCAGCACAGAAGGAAGAGAGGCATGTTCTGATATTGCCATCCTTCTTTCTGTGCTGCTGGTGGTGGTGGTGGTACCCGCTTCTAAGCTGGGCAGCAAGAGAGTGCAGGCGCCAAGTGCACAAGGCAGTCTGCCATCACCAGCACCGAAAGGTCTGCCACTGCCACACTTCCTTCTGTGCCACTGATGGTGGCAGCCCTGATTTCCCAGCGGGGCAGCTAGGCTGTGTCTAGACTACATGCCTCTGTCGGCAGAGGCATGTAGATTAGACAGATCAGCAGAGGGAAATGAAGCCGTGATTTAAATAATCGCGGCTTCATTTAAATTTAAATGGCTGCCCCGCTCTGCCGATCAGCTGTTTGTCGGCAGAGCGGGGCAGTCTAGATGTTCCCCTGTCGACAGAAAACCCTTTTGTCGACCACCCCGTTATGCCTCGTGGGATGAGGTTTACCAGGGCGGTCGACAAAAGGGTTTTCTGTCGACAGCGGAACGTCTAGACTGCCCCGCTCTGCCAACAAACAGCTGATCGGCAGAGCGGGGCAGCCATTTAAATTTAAATGAAGCCGCGATTATTTAAATCACAGCTTCATTTCCCTCTTCCCATCTGTCTAATCTACATGCCTCCGTCAACGGAGGCATGTAGTTTAGACGTACCCCTAGAGAGCAGCGGCTGCTGGCAGAGACACCCAGCTCAGAAGTCAATGCTGCCACCAGCAGCAGTGCAAAGGAAGTCCGACATGGTATGTTATTGCCACCTTTCCTTTGGCACTGCTGCTGCTGGCTGGGGCTGCCTTCTGAGCTGGATGGCCGCAAAGCAATAGCTTCTGGTGAGGTGCCCAGCTTGAATGGCAGCCCTGCTGCCAGCAGCAGCACAGAAGGAAAGGTGGTGTGGCATGGTATTGCCATCCTTCCTTCTGTGCAGCTGCTGGTGGCATCTCTACCTTTCATGCTGGGTGGCCAGAAAGATCAGGAGCCCAGCTTTGAAGTCAATATTACCACCAGCAGCAGCGCAGAAAGAAGCGTAGCAAGCTATGATATTGCCACCCTGTGGCATTGCCACCTTGTGGCAGTGGCAATGTTTTTCAGGCTGAGTGACTGAGAGCTGCTGCCACTCCAGCCACCCAGCTCTGAAGGCAAAGAAAAACCATGGGCATGTTTTCATATTTCTAAAGCCCACTTGGACAGAGATCAGAGGACTAAAGAAGAGGCCATAGCCAGAAAACCCAAAAGTATGGTGACCCTACGAGTGAGCATTCTGCACTCGCCCTTTTGAGGTGGGGCCCCCCCAGCCTGGGAAATGCTGCACTAGGGGATTCGTCTACAACCCCAAGGTCCAACACAGCCAGTAGTTCTTGACAGACCCTTTCCCACAACTTCCACAGAAGTGATGGTAGATTCTCAGGGAAGTTTTTCATATTTCTAATATCTATCTGGAGAGAGTAGGATCATAAAGGAGATCATGTCCAGGAAAACCAAGATGCATGGTATGCCTGTCAAACATCAGCATCCCTGGCATTAAGTGGCCAGATACTTCTTTGTACAAAGAAATCTGTTACTTACCTAGGAACAAAAATATTGTGTCTACATGCCACTTGTATCAGCCAAAATGTACACAACAATCTTCTAGTAACTCTAGTCTCCTGCTACCTCCTACGTCCTCCTTAATTTCCTGGAATAGCCAAAATGAAACGTTGCCTCCAAGAGATGCTACGTCAATGCAAAATTCTTCTTCCTGGGAGCACGGCCAACCTCAGGCAGACTAACATCAGGAGCCAAAGAAAAAACATCATGAGACTGGCTTAAAATAATGAGATTAAATAGAAATAAATAATTCATTTGGGGTCTTTTTATGTGTCTTTGCTTTCTGAGCTTTGAGGACACTCCAGTCATGTTTTCAGCCGTTTCTTTGCAAACCTGAGGACCTGAAACACTTTCTACATGAAAGCTGAGGATGCATCTACACTCCAGAGCCTATGTTGACATAGCTGTGCCAGCACAGTCACCTAGCTTAGATGCAGCCAATATGCACAGAAGGAGATTTCTGTTGGCATAACACCACCTCCCCACACAAAGCCCTCCTAGGGTATGTCTACACTGCCACCCTAGTTCGAACTAGGGTGGCTAATGTAGGCATTCGAACTTGCAAATGAAGCCCGGGGTTTAAATATCCCGGGCTTTATTTGCATGTTCCCGGGCGCCACCATTTTTAAATGCCCCGTAGTTCGAACTAACTGCCGAAGGAGTAACAGTAGTTCGAATGAGGAGCTTTAATTCGAACTACCTAGTCCATGCCGCGTGTAGCCGCGGGCAGGTAGTTCGAACTACGGGGCATTTAAAAATGGCGGCGACCAGGAACATGCAAATAAAGCCCCGGATATTTAAATCCCAGGCTTCATTTGTAAGTTTGAGTGCCTACATTAGCCACCCTAGTTCGAACTAGGGTGGCAGTGTAGACATACCCTTAGACTCATAATTCGGGCAGTTATGCCTAGTGGTCAGAGCAGTGGCTGTCAGAAACTAGCAGTCAGAGACATGGGGCAGCGATGGGCTCAGGAGTCCAACTGCAGGTCAAAAGGCAGGTCTCAATGACTCAGACTTTAAGGGCAGAAGGGACCATTATGTTCATCTGGTCTAATTTCCTGCATGTTGCAGGCCACAGACCATCATCCACCCACTCCTGTCAGAAACCCCGTCTCTGAGATCCTGAAGTCCTCAAACCATGATTTAAAGGTGTCAAGTTATGGAGAATCCACACTAGTCGAAACCAGCAAGTGACCCATGCCCCATGCTGCAGAGGAAGAGAAGCTTTGCCCGCCCAACCTCCAAGGCTCTGCAAATCTGACCCATTTAAAATTCTTTCCCACCCCCAAATATAGGGACAGTCAGACCAGGAGTAAAACCCACCAGCCAAACACATGGGACAGAATTCTCTGTAGTAACTCAGAGCTCGAGTGGGAGGGAGGGAAGGAGCAAAATCGGCATGTGTATCCCACCCTCCTTCCCTGTCCCTCTTCAGGCACCCTTCTTACGAGCAACTCCTTCCAGAGGTGCAGTCGCTCCTCGCCACGGGGGCAGTAGAGGAGGTTCCTCAGAAGTTAAGGAGCAAGGGGGTTTGTTCCCAATACTTCCTAATTCAGGCCCATTTGGAACCAGCACGGGGGTACTGTGTGCAACTGTGCACGTTAACCAATGAGCTCAGGGTTATCAGTTAACCATGTAAACAGTTACACTTTTACATCCCTAACAGCTGATTGAATGAAGGGTCTCCCGATCTCATCTTGGATCACAGACTGCATCCGTCTCTGTTACGAGCTAGCCAACATCCATCCCCCGACACTCACGGCCCACTCAACAAGGATGTACATTTCTTCAGATGCTTTCCTCGCCCACGTACCAGCAAGACAGAAGTGATGCAGCTATAGGCTGAGCAGTCTTCCTATCAGTGATTCCTTAATTCTGACCCCGCCTCTAGGGGAAGAGCTTAGAGTCACCTGACCGGAGTCAACATGAACAAGCACTCAAAGAAGAAAAGATGGTTACTCACCTTCTTGCAACTGTTCTTTGAAATGGGATGTTCACTTCCATTCCAGCACCCACCCTCCTTCCGAGGGGGGGTGGCAGTCCGCAGGGTCATATATTGAAGGTCCCACTCTAAGGGACTCCACAACCAACCTGATGGTGGCTGCGAGGTGAAAAAGTTTCTGAATTTTCCATCCACGCAGATGGTGTGTGGATTGGAATGGGTATGAACAAACACATCTGGAAGAACAACAGTTACGAGAAGGAAAGTAAGGGTATGTCTACACTACCCTCCTAATTCGAACTAGGAGGGTAATGTAGGCATACTGCACTTGCAAGTACAGCTAGTTCGGATTAGGAAGCCTAATCCGAACTAGCTACTCCGTGCCGCGTATAGCCGCGCAGCACGGGGTTCGAACTAGCCGGGATTTAAAAATGGCGGCGCCCGGCTTATGCAAATGAAGCCCGGGAAATTCAAATCCCGGGCTTCATTTGCAAGTGCGGTATGCCTATATTACCCTCCTAGTTCGAATTAGGAGGGTAGTGTAGACATACCCAGAGTGTCTTCTCCTCCTCAGGAGGGGCTGTTTCCAGAGGGGTTCCATGGGGGTCAGTTCTTGGCCCTACGCTGCGTAACATTTTTATCACTGTGCTGGAAGAAAACAAAATAATTACTGATAAAGGTTGCAGATGACACCAATATAGGGGAGCAGTAAATGATGACGAGGACAGCTCAGGGACACCTTGACAGGCTTTCTCGGTAATTTGGGAGCAAGCCAAACACTCTGGCTGCGTCTAGACTGGCAAGTTTTTCCACAAAAGCATCTGCCTTTGCAGAAAAACTTGCCAGCTGTCTACACTGGCCGCTTGAATTTCTGCAAGAACACTGACGATCTCATGTAAGATTGTCAGTGTTCTTGCGGAAATATTATGCTGCTCCTGTTCGGGCAAAAGCCCTCTTGCACAAATGCTTTTGTGCAAGAGGGCCAGTGTAGACAACGCGGTATTGTTTTGTGCAAAAAAGCCCCGATCACGAAAATGGCGATCAGGGCTCTCTTGCACAAAACCGCATCTAAATAAAACTTTTCCATTAAAAGCATTTGCGGAAAATCATGCCAGTCTAGACACAGCCTCTATGTTTTAATATGGCTAAATGTGCACAGCTAGGAACAATGAGTGCGGGCTGAACTTACACGATGGAGGCCCCTCCTGGGAAGCAGGAACTCTGGGAAGGATTTGATGGTTCTGGTGGATAATCAGGGGCAGTGGGTATGAGGCGGGAGAAGACACTGACTTCCCAAACCGCCAGCCTGGCCCCACCCATACTCTGCCCCCAGAATGTCTACGGTAGGCGTACTGGGGGCAGAGTGTTGTTGATCGTGAGCGCCCACCCTCTCCATGCTCTGGGGCCAAGGAGGCTGGGGTTGCATGCCGCACCACCTCCCTATGGTGCTGGGGAGAGGGCTTTGCTCCCATGTGGGTGGGGCCTGAACAGAATGGGCAGGACTGGGGGCTTGCCTCCCCCATTCCCTACCTTCACCCACCACCCATGTGGATAATCATCTGAAGATGGGCTCCCAGTGCAATATTGTGGCCCGAAGAGCTAATGTGATCCAGGGAAGCATAAACAGGGAAATCTTGGTTTGGAGTAAAGAGGTTACTGCCCCTCAATTTGGCACTGGTGTGACCACCTGCCAGTTCCTGTATCCCATTCTGGTGCCCACAAGTCAAGAAGGATGTTGATACATTGGAGAGAGTCAGAGCAGAGCCACAGGAATGATTAAAGGACTGGAAAACCTGCCTTCTGGGGTGAGACTCCATCTAGCTTAACAAAGAACAGCGGACGGGTGACTTGATCACAGCCGGTAAGTAGCTACCTGGGGAGCAGAAATGTAATAACAGGCTCTAGCAGAGAAAGGGCTAACGTGAACCAGTGGCTAGAAGCTGCAATTAGACACATTCAGGTGGGACATAAGGGGCACACTGGTAACAGTGAGAGGGATTAGCCACTGGAACAATTCACTCAAGAGCCATCGCTGACAAATGTTCATTCAGGATGGATGTTTCTCTGCCAGTTATTTTGCCTTGTGCAGGGGGTTACACTAAACCAGTGGTTTTCAAACTAGCAGTGGCGACCCAGTACTGGGTGGTGGAATGCCAAGCACTGGGTCTCATTGCTGCAGGAGAATCAAGTGATTGAGGGGGGGGGGGGGCGGGCGGGCCTAAGGCAGCTAGCTCCCTGCATGTCCTGCCATTGCAGACTGCGTTGTGACCCAGAAACGGCCAGCAGCAGGCCCGGCTCCTAGGGGGGTTGGGGAGAGCGCACAGGGCTCCACCCATTGCCCCTGCCTGGAGAACTAGCTCCGCACTGCCAATGGCTGGGAATCTGCCGCTGGCTAATCCTGGGGTTCAGCATGGTCTGCAGTGCCAGGAGAGGCAGGAAGCTGTCTTAGCACCCCTGCTGCATGGCTAACCCAAGGCTAGAGGCCCCTCCTACACCCCAAAGCCTCACCCCGGGGCCCACACTCTAGTCAAATTATGTTGGGTGGCAGCATCAGCAATTGTCTTCAACTGGGACAAGAGAAAAAAGTGTGAAAACCGCTGGCTAAGGGGCTCCCAGGATCTCCACTGTACAATGGGTGGAAGGAAGATCAGTGGGGGAGGGCAGGATGGAGCTTGAGTGTGGGCAGAATTGTCTCTGGGTTTGGCTTTTCGGTGCCTGGAAACGGTGGAGGGAGGGGGAGGTTTAAAGCCAAGCAGGGACCGTGTTCGGGGAGTTGAGCTGGAACCCGGGAAGGGCTGTGAAACGCGACAATGGGCGGGGAGGGGGGGGGGATTAGTCACTGGCCGATATCTACAGCCTGGCCTCCATGGCGGGGAGGCTGAAGGGGCTTTCGGGGGAGGGTTGTCCCAGCAGACCCCGGAGATTTGTGCTGGAGTCGCCTCCCTGAACTCAGCCCCTGCTCCCCGGTAGGTGCCCCACGGCCCGGAGCAAAGCGCACCCTGCCCCCAAATCCCCCGGCGCCGCGCCCCTCGAGGCTGGGCCGAGGCTCCGGCCCCTTTAAGTCCCTTCCCGGCACCGCCCCCCCCGGGCGCTGACATCAGCCCTCAAATAGCCGCGCGGCTTGGGTGCGGCCCCATCCCAGCATCGCTTCGAGTCGCCACCAGCAGGTCAGAGCCGCGCCGCGCCCGGCGGGTCCCCGCGGCCGCAGCTTGTCCCACGAGGGGCGCGGCCGGGTTGGGGCTGCCCCTTCCCGGGGGGGGGGGGGTGCTGCAGGTGCCGCGACCCGCTCCCCTCCCCTTCCCGGTCTCCTACCCCAGGCGGGCCGGGGTGGCGCCCCAGAGCCACGTGCGCTGGTAGCCCCATGTGCGTTACCGCGGGCTGCCCCGGCGCGGGCTCCCCCACTGGGCAGAGCTGCCCTACGTCTCTTGGGGTGGCTGGGCCGGAGGTGGGGCTCGGGAAAGGGGGTGGCTTTGCCCGGCGCTGGGGCTGGCTCCCCACCCTAGGGGCGCGGGGGCCGCGGCTGGAGCGGGCCGGCAGGCGCCCGCGTAAGGAGCGAAGTCGGGGTGGGACGCTGCTCCGCTCGGGGCCGGGCGCTTGGCGGCGGCGGGGCAAGCCAGGAACTGCTGTCTCATGGGCGATCATGACCCCTCCGCGAGCCGTGACGGAGACCAGGGCTGGAGCCTGCCGCCTGTTGCTACAACAACTCCTTATAAATCAGGCAACTTGGGCAAACGCTGCAGCTGGCTCCAGCCCCGCGCTCCTCCCCCTGCCTTGAGCTCCCCAGCTTGGCAGGCAGCAGGGTGGTTACAAAGGCCAGCGCGGGCCTGACGACTCCGTCCAAGCCGTCTCCCCGCCAGGGCCCGCGTTTCTCTCTAAAAAAGGAAAAAGTAGCCGCTTCTGGGTCTGACCCAACTCCCCAGATGCTGGTGGAGTTCCAGGGCTTTGCCTCTAAAAGCGCTGAGAGCGGTAGGACTGAGACGCCTTTGGCCTGCCCTGTGGAACAGGCCACTTGGCACTGCCACACCTGGCCCCTGAGGCAGGCTAAGGCTGTTTCCACTGAGCGCAAAGGGAGGCCTGGCAGCTCTCTAGCTCCTAAACCCTTTCCCTCTAGCTGTGGCTGGACAGGGTGCGGCTGCACTCACTTGATAGCGTGGTGCGAAGGGACTGCCCTGGATTTGTAACCTCCAGGGTGCTTTTCCCAGGCTGGGATGTGAAAGTCCCGTCTTCAGAGACTGGGACCGCCCCCACGGGGAAGCAAGGAAGGCTGGTGTGTGTCTAACAGCTAGGGCATGTGGGGAGTAGTCATCTCCTCCAGATAGCTGTGTTAAAACGGGTGACCGAAAAAGCACTTGCCAAATCAATGCAAACCACAGCGTACTGCTTTATAAACTCGGAGGGGTAGCCGTGTTAGTGTGAAAAAGTGGGTTTTACCCAGAAAGCCCATGATTATATGTACATGTATGTTTGTCTCTAAGGTGCTACGGGACCACTGCTTGCTTTATAGCTGTGGTGTCCAGCTACTTCTGAAGCAGTCACCACTATAGTGAACTATTGTCCATTTTCCCGACTAATGTAGCTGAGTGTGGCTAGTGGTCTCAAATTATGTACAACACACTAGCCACATGTGGTTATTTGGGCAACGTGACTTTATAGACTAGGCAGGGAGATGTCAGTACAACATTGACGTTCCAGTTGATTGATTTTTATAGTTGTTATAACTGGTCAGTGCTGAGATGCTTGTATCTTTGCGCACTCAACTAGACAAGTAGTTTGTGAGGTGAAACTTGGTGTACCAAAGACCAGTCTCCTGAAAGGGGCACCATGCTCTGGCAAGGCTGAGAATCAGGGGTCTAGCAGTTTGGTTCTAGGTAGGGTGGGGCTCTACAGTAGCTAAATCAGCAGAGGCCTCCAGTGTGGATGTGGTGGAGGGGTGCCTCCCCTGCTGGCCAAGTCTGGCTGGGCTCCAGCTGTACGTTTGGTCGGTGTGACCCTCACAGCCACACCAGGGGTACAGTTGAGGTGGTTGGAGGCTGTGTAGACAGCGCCTGTGGAATTGGACTGGGACTAGCCTGGGGGTGCTTGCAGGCTCTGGGTTTGGCCTCCAGCACTCTGTGCAGGGTGGGGCGAGGGTACTGCAGGTAACTGGGATGAATGGGATCACTCGGAGCCCTTATTGACATCTCTTGTGTGACAGCAGCAAACTCAGATGGGTTCTTGGGACGGGAGAGCCCACCCTGCTCCCAGGCTGCTTGATGGCTAGGAACATACACTGGCCCTGCTCTCATCAGTGACCGAGAGGGAGGGGTCATGGGCTCTGGCTTTGTTTGGGGCCCTGTGTAATGAGGGTCCAGCTCCCAATTGAGCACGACAGACGCTTGCTGAACTGGCTGTGCTGCAGGCCTGGGCTTGTGGGGCAGCAGATGAAGAGCTGTGTTAACAGCCTGTGCGCTGGGGTGGGAATATTTCACTGGATTCTGCTCACTGCTGAATCGAGGGCTTCCATAAAGTCAAACCACCCCACGAAACAGCAGCTGCTGTTTGTGTGAATTGACCTGCTTAGCGCTGGCACGTCTCCAGGGGCGGGCAGAGCTGGCATTTTTATTCCCCTCCGTAATGAGCATCTCTCTGCAGCTGGTGGAGTCCCTGAAAATTGGGAAGATTGGGGGACAGGGGGAGGAGGAGACTCTGCCTTGTAAAGTTTCATAAGATGCTGATTTGACTCTTTCTGCCCCATGGGAGCCCAGTTCTGGGAACTGCAAATTGGAAAGGCAGGTGCAGCCCACCCTGCCAAGAGTCCCGAAGAGCTGGCCTGCTTGGGGCTAATCCTAGGCAGCCCAGCTTTGAGCAGGAAGATCTCCAGCTCTGAGTGGGGTGCAGAGACTGTCCAGCCTCCAAGGAGCTGGCCCCTAAGGCATGAGGGCTGCATCTGCGAGGGTGGGCTTCCTTATGGCTCACCTGCCCTGGGGCTGCAGGCCCTCCCAGCTGGGGCTGGCCCTGGCCCTCACAAGGCAGCAGCTGGGTCAGTGCCTTCTTGAACATGGGCTGGAAGTGGATGAGGGTGTGGCAGGAGGAGGGGTGAGCCATGTGGCTCCTTCCTCCTGGCCTCTATCATGGCCTCCTACCAGCTTGTAGCTGCAGACTCTGACTCCTGTTTAGGTTACCACCTTTGAAACACAGATCAGCAGTCCCCAAAGGAAGCCTGCTGCACCCCAAACTCTAGGCAAATCTGCACCACCCCCCCAAAGGCCGCTTACAGTATCTAGAGAGAACATGTATAGATTGATACCATCAGTTCCTTTCTTAAACTGCAGAAGTAAGAACTCTACCATCTTTAACAGGACAAAAAATACTGCAGCATGGCAGGACTGCGGGAGAGTTACTACTTTGACCCACACTTAAAAACAAGCCCACCCCAAACAGGCAGATTAATTTTTTTTTCTGGCAAGTTGGTTTCAGAACTGGCCAGGGCAGTCAGCACCAGCCAGGTGGTTACCGTAGTGCCCCGGGGGTGGGGAGAGACAAGCTACAGCAGAGCTGTGTCCAAACCCCTCTGCAGGTGAAGGCGAGGCTTTTCCTTATCCTGAGCTGCTGTTTGCTCTCTGCCCACGGGCCCAGCATGGGGTTTGTCCTAGCTGCTGACGGGCTCCCTTCCTTGACAGTGCTTAGCCAGAGAGTCCTTTGCTTGGGGTGTCTACCCAGGCGCGTGCCTCATGGAGCCCTGTGCTCCAGCTGTGCCCATGTGAGTGTGCAGCCCTCATGGTACCCTAGAGTGGCAGTGCCCTGAACTTTTGGGTCTGTGGTTGGCTTGTGTTCTGGTGCCATAGCAACATCCCCAGGTGACCTGCCCACACTTCCAGGGGGTTTCCTGTTTGTGGCGACTTCTCACTTCGGCAGCTGTAACTTGCTCTGCCTGTGCAGATGTGTGGGGGTGGGGGGAGTGGGGAATCAGTTTTCCCCCAGAGCTTACTGCTTCCTGGCCACCTAGATGCTAAACATGGGTGGCTGCTTCCTGCTCTGCAGGATTCAGTAGCATCCTCTCCCTTCCCCCAGGGCTGGCTCTCTTGTCTTCCAGACTCCCCCTTGCAATGTGCTCCTGTCTCCAGCAGACTCCATCTGTGGCAGGAAATCAGCCCTGTCTCCACCAATTTCAGTTACTGCTGGTTTCCTTGGCTCTGAGCCCAGGGCTGCTAATGTTTCAGGGGAGCTGCCTTTCTCACACACTTCGGCCACTCCTGGCCCAGCCTGGAGGGCTGCCCCCTCTGCTCCCATTCTCCAGAAGCTCTGCCTGTTCTGAGACTGCGTAGTAGAGCCTCTGACCAGTGTCTGCACTGGCCCTTCTGAAATCCCCCTTCCTGCCTCTTCTGGGCCTGTCCTCTCCCAGAACCCTTGCTAAGAGCCTCTAGCTAAGCAGCAGAATCCGTCTCCACTTGTGGGGAGTGGGGTGCTGTCTCTCCCTCTGCTCTCTTAGCCCTTGGGTGCAGGCAGTGCCCTACTTGCTGTCACTCTAACTGCCAAGCTGCAGTGGAAATGGGCTCTGACCCTCTAGGGTGCCCGGCCGCCCATTCTGTCTGTCGAGCTGATGCACAGCTTGGCATGGGGGTTGGGGAAGCTCGGGAGACAGCCCTCAACCAGCTTTTCATAGTGCCTGCAGGTCCCTCTTGGCGGGCAGGTGGAAGTGCAGATAAGGGAGTGAAGAGATGCCTGTAAACAATGCAAACCGATCTCCAGCCTGCTGGTGGCTTCTAGCCATGGCTGCTCACAGCTCCCTTCCTGGCTGGGATGGGGGCTTTCTCCTCAGCCCGTGTTCCCAGTGCAGCATTTGGCCTGGCAGACTGGCTTGCAGGCACCTGGGCCTGTCCATTGGGCAGGGTTTTCATTTTGCTGTCTCCAGACAGAATAATGGGTCAGTGTAGCCTGATGCTCTCCAGACCACAGGATCCTGCTGGAACCCAATTAAAGACACATTCCCTTAGATTTCAAGGCCTGAAGAGACAGCTGTGATCACCCAGTCTGAGTGACTGCTTAACTCAGCCCAGAGTCTTCCAGCCCCCCTACTTCCTCCCACAGATTCTGGCCTCCAATCCAGATCTGACAGCTGAGCCCCTGTATCTTGAATGTCCAAGCTCCATGTAAAATCTTCACGGGATCCAGAGTCCCCTACATCCCTTGCCAATTTGCTCAGTGGCTAATTACCATCACTTAACCTGCTGTTGCTTTCCAGTTAGCACTTTGCACATTTCAGTTTGCTCCTCTGGCCAGTTAGATCTTTTGCTACAGGGTGTTGCCTCTCTGAGGTGAGTTACTCTTGGTCTCCAAGCTCAGATGGCACTCATCTGGAGATGTTCCTTAGATGAGACCAGATCGTTAGTGCTCTTTTCTGAGCCTGCTACAATTTTTCCAACCTACTCCTGTGTTGCAAGACTGGATTAAGTAGCTGGCCCATGGTCTCCATAATGCCATATAGAATCATAGAACAGGAAAAGACCTTGAGGCCATCGGGTCCAGTTCTCTGCCCTCATGGCAGGACCAAGCATGATCTATATCATCCCTGACCGGTGTTTGCCATCACTGGAGATTTTTAAGAGCAGGTTGTGACAATCTTCCTAGGCAATTTATTCCTGTGCTTAACCACCCAGGCAGGAAGCTTTTCCTAATGTCCAACCGAAAGCTCCCTT
This sequence comes from Pelodiscus sinensis, assembly GCF_052426305.1. NCBI lineage: Eukaryota > Metazoa > Chordata > Testudines > Trionychidae > Pelodiscus > Pelodiscus sinensis. The sequence goes on along the minus strand of NC_143073.1, from coordinate 12,463,691 downwards.
GCTGCAATTTAAGCCCATTGCTTTGTGTCCTGTTATCCGAGGCAAGGAGAACAATTTTTCTCCCTCCTCCTTGTAACAATCTTTTTAGTTACTTGAGAGCAGTGATGCGACCTCCCGGTCTTCTCTTTTCCAGACTGAACAACAAATCCCATTTTTTAATCTTCTCTCCTAGCTTGTTTTCTAGACCCTTAATCCTTATTGTTGCTCTTCTCTGGACTAGGGATGTTAAATATCGGTTAATGAATAGTTGCTTACCAATAAGAATTCATGAGGTTTAGTGGACTATTCTGTAGTCCCCAGGGGCAGGGCTGGTCCCACTGCCAAGGCACCCCTGGCCACTCTGTGCTGTGGCCTCTGTATCAGCGCAGGGTGGCAGCAGCAGCCCATGTCCAGGGGAGGGGCTGAACTCCTGGACCTGGCACAAGCCGGATTGAACTGGGCTGCCTGTCCACCTGGCTCTTAATATACTTTAAATGCAGAGCCACAGTGGGGGTAGGTAGATCCTGGACCCAATGTGAGCCAGGACTGAGCCGGGCCACTGGCCAGCCTGCTAAAACATTTATTGGCAAGGGCAAGAAGGGGATGCATGTAGTCTATAGCATTAACCTATAAGCTTTTGCTTGTCGGTTAATCGACTACACTATTACATCCCTACTCTGGACTCTTTCCAGTTTGTCCATGTAGACAGAGGCCACACCCCCTTTCCTCAATGACCCTCTTGTCCCTATGTCCCAGGTACACATGGGGAGTGTGTTCGGGAAGGGATCATGGTGAATCCCAAGTTCCTGCTTGCCTGCCAGCCAGCCACCCAGCCTGCAAGCACACTACATCCCCTGGTCCCAGATGTGTCTGTGCACTTGGCTGTGTGGCCGAGGTAGCCCGATCTATATTTCAGCAGCAGGCCTGCCCCCCAGGCAGTCGTGGCTGCTGTGTAGGGACTGTTCTGGGAAACGAGCTGGCATAGCTTTCCTCCTTCCCTAACGTGCTGGGACAAAGCTGTGTGCTGTCAGCGTGCCGCACCTGGCAGGATGAATGGAGAACTGGCACAGACTCCTCTGGCCCAGGCCTGCTTCATAGCCAACAGCTGGCTTGGTAGGCGGCAAACAGACCTAACCCCCTCTGGAGGGAAGCCAAGCCCTGTCTTCTGAGCCCATCTCTGCATGACGCATTGCCGAGGGGCTGGGCTGGGTTCCCACATGCCCTGGACTGTCCTGGGTTTGAGACTGTGCAGCTAACGAGGGGGGCAGGAGCAGAAGCCAGCGCCTCGTCCTGGTTCTGCCAGCATGTGTCTGATGGGAGCTGGGTCTGTAGGAGTGTGGCTGAGGGGCTGGCACGGCTGATCTCTCTCCTGCCTGGTGTGGGTGTGAGGTGCTCTAGTAGAGAAGGTGCCTCTTCCCAGCGGTGGAGATAGAAGGCAGGGTGGGGGTCTCCTCTTAGCAGCGCTGCCATGGATGCTGCTGCTCCCCCCTCACTCCTTGCCTGTGGCTTGGAGGGCTGACCCCACAGACTGTGACATTTTTCCCACCCCCCCCCCTCTCCCTCTGTAGCAGTGGCTGCCTGGTCCTGGCTAGGGCTGGCCTGGCCAGGAGGATCAGGGTGCACCCTGAGTGGACTGGCTATTGTTGCCCACAACCAGGCTGGGACCCACGAATGAGCTAAACCAGCGGAGAGCTGGGCTCCCTGTGTGTGGTGGTGGGAAGGGAGGGCAAGCCCAGTGCAGCAGGAGGTGCTTCGGAAAGGCTGGGACAGGACTTGCTGCAGCCTGTTCCCCACCGCGTGGGTGGTGCTAGCCAGCTGCCCCAAATGGGAAAGCGCTGCCTGTAGCACGGAGGGCTGGGAGTTGGCATGTGGCAGGGAGGGGAGGTAGCCTTCAGGGGCTGGCTTCTTGGGCAATGCCTGCTCTGCTGTGAAGGGCTCCCAGCTGATGGGCACAGACCCACCCAGGCTCCCTCTCCTGCCTTCAGAGCTAGCTGTCCTCCTGGCACGCCCCTCACCCCCGGCCAGGGGCTGCCACTTCCGTCCCATAAGTGCAGAGCCAGTGGAGGGTGCATACGGGCACCCCTGGGGCCAGGCAGGCAGGAGCCACTGACAGTCTCTGTGAGGGGGGGGCTGGTAAGTTGGGAGTGGGGGGGGGGGAGGGGCTGCAGCTGCTTTCCCAGGCAAGCTTGGTGGTGGCTTGTCCCTTCCCTTGTGCCCAGGAAGCTGGGTGAGCTCTGAACTGTAGCAAAGCCCTGCAGCCTGGACCTGGTGGGATCCCTGGCACTGGGGGTTCAGGGGATCACTGGCTCCTCTTCAGCCCCCCCCCCCCACTCCTGACTGCTCAAGTACCTCTGGAAAGAGCATTTCGGGTCAGCTTGGCACAGAGGCTCAGGCCCCTCCCTTGAGCATCTGTAGCCTGGCAGGGGGAATAGACTCGGCCTTCCAGCTCTGGAATATCTCCCCTCCCCCCATGCACCTGGGAACCCCATTCCCAGCTGGCTCAGCTGTGTTGGGATGGGGGCCTATCTAGGGGCATGCTCCTTCCTAGCACCCCCTCCTTGGCCATGTGGTACCAAACCTGCTCCCAGCCACAGGAGCCGTGCCCAGACCTGCTGCCTCCCTGGCCCATGGCACCTTTGGCCCATCCTCTGTGGCCAGAGCTGTGTTGCCCCTGAGCTTCACACTGCAAGCCCCTCCCTGCAACCCCTCCCATATTCAGAAAAGTGTTTCACGTTTTTATTGAATGCTATTCTAAATGCGGGAGGCAAAGCAGGGTTGGAAGCTGTCGTCTCCCCACCCCCACATAATCTGGTGACCTCGGAGGGGTTGTGACCCTCCCTCCCCAGTTGGAGAACCCCCTGGGTTTGTCTCAAGGTGGCATCTCTAGGGGAGGCTGCAGGGAGCCAAACTGACAGTCTCCAGACATGAGTAAAGGGCCAAGTTGCTCAATCGCAATTGCCCCCTGCTCCCTTGGGCCCCAGGGCGGTTTCTCAACCCTAGCAAACATTCCAGAGGACGGGTGGGTGCTGGGTCGGCCTGGGTCCTGGCAGGGTCAGCTTGGTCGTGGGGGGTGGGGAGCCAGCCTGCTGGGCGCCCACGTGCCTCTGGGTTGTGCGCCCCCCCCCCCCCCCCCCCCCATCTGACCAACTGCAGGTCAGGATTTAAAGCAGCCCTTGGAAGTGGGAGGGAGCGGTGCACTCGGAGGCACCCAGGAAAGGCTGCAACTGGCCCCCTGGGAACCTCCCCCTGCAGACTAGCTGGGAGGGAACTGAAATCACACCCCTCCTCCCCCCACCACTTCCTACCCAAGCAGCCCCACTCGCTAGCATCACCCTGGGAGCAGGAAGTGCCCTGCAAAGGTGATAAGTTGCTGTCCCGGAAACACTGGTGCAGCGTCATGGTGGGGGCTGTTGGCTCAGCCCTGCGTGGGGGCAGGGGAGAGGGCCTGGCAGGCTCTTATCAGGGAGTGTCCGGATCCCAGCCAGAGGCAGTTGCAGTTTGCTCTAGAAGGAGGTGGTTGCTGTCCTGCTCACTGCATCCAGCACGGTCCAAAAGGCCCTGTGAGAGTAGGCACCTGGGCGCCCTCTCCCCGAGACTCTGCTAGCGCTGCCCTGCGGACACAGATGGTCCCCAGGCTTGGGCGCATCAAATGCTGCTGCTTTCTTCCTCCAGGAGTCACAGCAGAGCTGCCCATGTGCCCCATCCCTGGTCACGGCTCCTCCTGCCCAGCCCCACCCACTGCCCTCCTCACAGCCCAGCCTTCTCTGCAGCTCCTGGGTACGACCCCCTTTGCGCCCACATGCTGCAGGTGCCTGGTTCCTAGGCTGGGGTAATTTCAGCGTGTCTAGCTCTCTCGGGGAGGCAGGAATCCCAGTCTCTCCCAGCCAGGGGAGCCCTTTGTACAGCCCCCAGTGTGGCCTCGCTCTGTCTCCTAGCACTCATGGCTTCCTGGCCAGGCACTGACAGCAAGACGGCCCCTCCCCTTCCCCAGGTGGAGGTGCTGCCCGCAGCCCTTGCAGAGGGGAAGAGGTCTCCTGCCCACCTTCACGATGGGAGGATGAACTCTCCCTGGCCAGAGGTGCAGGATTCTGTGACTCCAGAATTTCACTCCTCCCTCTTTCCCTCCCCCCCCTTCCCAAAGCCTGGTGCTGCCTGAGACACCAGCCTGCCCCAGCTGGCCTGGGGGGAGGAGGGGCAGAGCAAATGGGATTGAGAGGATGATCCCAGCTAAGGGCAGGGGGAAGATATCTGTTTACATGGGGTGTCAGCTGTGAGCCGAAGAGCCAGCCAAGGGCTGGACTGGCAGCACCTCTGCTCTGGCCCTGTCTGTATCTGTCCTATGGCCCCAGTTCCCATAAGGCTCCACGTAGCGGGGGGGGGGGGGGGGGGCTCCTGGCCTCCTCAGGCAGCCTGGAAGTGGGCCGAGGCCCTGGCACATCCTGCTTGGCCCCGGCACAGAGCTGCATTCCAGAGATTAGGGCTGGAATGTGCCTGGACGGCAGGGGCGGGCAGGGAAGACGGGCTCTAGGACAGGCCCTTTCCCACCCTAGGGAGAGCTTGCCCTGCGCACAGCCTCCTAGATGGCAGCAGTTTCCTTTACAATCGCCTCTCTCCTGCCCTGCAATCCAACTGCCCCAGCCTTGCAGAGGAGGCTTTGGCCCAGGAGGGTTTGGGGGGGGAGGCGGTGTCTGAGCCACCATCTGAGGGGCCCGGAGCAGGGCTGACCCTACAGTGCTGCAAAGGGAGCCCGGCCTGGAGCCCATCCCCACGCAGCTGGTGAGATCGAACTGTCCCTGGAAGCAAAGGAAATTCCAGCAAAGCTTCCTTCCTTCCCGGGGGGGCTCGGGGGCCTTGTGAAAAGGCAGCCCTGGGCTGCGGGGGAGGGGAGGCATTCTGAATTACGCTCCCTGGGGAGCACAATCCGTCTGGTCTGCTCCTTGCCAGCCCCATCTCAGGTCACACCCCTGTCGGTCGCAGTGGGCTCTCCCAGACTGGCCCCGGGGCTGGGAAATGCAGCTTGACACTGGATGAGGCAGCCCAGGGAAGGGTGCAAGGGCCCTGCTGCTGCTGGTGTGTCTGGGAGCTGGCTCCTGGGGGGGGTCTCTGGAGAGACCTGCTCTGCAGCAGGGGCGGGTGATAGGCACTGATGGGGAAGGCCCCTGGTAACCTGCTGCAGTGGGGTCAAGCAAAGGCAGTTCCTCATTCTGTGGGGTCAGCAAGGGCTTGGTGGCTCCAGTGAGCTTGCAGTGACTGGCTGCTTGGGGAACCTGGGAGCTGGGCGGGTGGGTTGATCCCAGCTCTCAGGGCTCCCAGGCAGGAAGAAAGTTCCCTCTGTCCAGAAGGCAGGGCCTGGGCCCTTGCAGAGCCTGGGCAACAGTGCAGGGGGCATAGCCTGGCACCAGCACAGCTTCCTATAGTCAGTGCTTCCCCTGGGGCTCTGCGCAGTGGGGCAAGGCCAGGGTGTATGTAGGAGGCCGTGCCGGGGACAAGGATTTCAAAAGCTCAAACAGCTGAACCCAGGGTCTCTGCCCTGCTGGCTTGATGCTTTGAGCTGGCTAGGAGAGGCCCAGTACAGCAGGGGTGGGCAAAAGGGGCCTCCATGGGTGTGGCCCACCAAGCGGGTGGATCTGACCTGTGGAGGCCTTGCTGCTCCCAGGCCAATTAGGGGCTAGGGGGTGGGGAAGCACCCGAAGCCGTCTCCACTCTGCCCTGCCCTTAATTGGCCTGGGGGTGCAGGAAATGCATCAAGCCGCCTCCTGCCCTGCCAGGAGCAGGTGGTGCTCTGCTGGGGGTGGGGAGAGGGGTGGAGACTGTGCTCCCCAGGCCAATCAGAGCCTGGGGACAGGGGAGCATGCCAAGCCTCTTCCAGGACATGGGTGCCTAGTGGGAAGAGGGGGGCAAAGGGGCTCTCCCACCCCCAGACCAAACATGGTCTGAGGGTGGGGCAGCCACCCCTTCCTGTTCAGGCTCTCTGCTCCTTCCAGGGTGGCCTGGGGCTACTTCAAAAAAATTTTGATGTGGCCCCCAGGCAAAAATTATTGCCCACCCCTGCAGTACAGGGTGGGCAGGGCCAGGGCTCTCCTCTTCCCTCCCCCTCTTCCCCCCAAAATGGGCCTGTCACAGGGCTTTCAGGCTGTGCCTCTGACAGATGGTGCAAATGCAGACCCCAGTGCTTGCAGGGAGGATGCTGCAGTCCCCCTGTGACCATGCCCAGGCATCCTTGCTTCAGGATGGCAGGACAACTACCCCCACCAGACAAGGGAGGGCTGTCCCTGGTCTCCCTGGTAGAGACCCTGAACTTTGAGCAGCTGGGGAAAATTCTGTGCTGCTGCATCATGGCTCCGAGTGCAAAGGGCTCTCTCACCTGCCCCTTCTCTGTTGTCCCTGCAGACACTGCACCATTGCCATGGCAAACAGGGGACCAGCCTATGGACTCAGCCGGGAGGTCCAGCAGAGGATTGACCGGCAGTATGACCTGGACCTGGAGCAGATCCTCACCCAGTGGATCCTGGCGCAGTGCGGCTCCAACATCCAGGCACCTGAGCCCGGGCGTGAGAAATTCCAGGAGTGGCTGAAAGATGGCACGGTGCGGATCACTGGGGTGGGAACCCCCCTTTTGCCCAGGAGCTGGGGCACAGGGCAGCTTCCCCTCCAAAATGGGCCAGCATTCCCCAAGTCTCTCCAGGGTTGCCAGCTTTCTTGACCAGACACCATTTGTAGCAATGGCTTCTGGTCAGGGAAAGTTTCAGCCTAGATCTCAAGACCAGAGGCGCCAGGTTGGCTGTGCCCCCAAAGAAAGAGGGGACTCTGCCCTGAAGAACCCCCACAGACAGCCCTGTCCCCTGTTACAGGGTGCTGGGGAGGCTGCTACAGGAAGCAGCCCAGGGCACTGGCTGAGTCCTGGGTTTATCTTTGTCCTTCCCTCCTGTCCAGGTGCTCTGCAGACTCATCAACAGCCTCTTCCCAAAGGGCCAAGAGCCAGTGGCCAAAATCCAGGCCTCAGCCATGGCCTTCAAGCAGATGGAGCAGATCTCTCAGTTCCTGCAGGCTGCAGAGCGGTACGGCATCGCCCCCACTGACATCTTCCAAACCGTGGATCTCTGGGAAGGTAGGGAGAACTGAGGGGGGAGCGGTTGGCATGGACACAACTGCCCTTGCTCATGCAGGATGCTTAACCCCTGGCATGAGGAGGAGCAGGGAGCTCCGAGCTGGAGAAGGCAAAGACTCCTTCTGTGAGCAGCCCACCTTAGATCAGCCCTTATGCCGTGCATGAATCCAAACTCACCCCTTTCACGGGGGTCCTAGCTTCATCAGCACAAGGCTGCTTCCCCAACTCTGCTTATCCTGGGGATCCTCCCCTGGGTGACTCAGCTTACACCCTTGTATCTGTGGGTGGGAGAGGTGCATGGATCTCCTGCCTCAGTGTTAGCAGAGTCGCTTGGCCCTTTCCCAGCAGGCTCTTTGCCTGCTAGCAGGGGACAGCAGATGCTTCTATCAAATGCATAGCCTTTGGATGGGCCAGGCCGGTTGCTTTGAGCAAGAGTCTGGGGATGGTATATTACAGGTGTAAGCAAGATCTAGCCCAGGAGCTGAATCCAGCCTGCCTGGCTGTTTGACCCAGCTCACCCTGCCGTGTCCTCAGGCCAATCGAGTACACAATCTCCCCCTCCCCACCAGGGGGGTGTGGTGCCAGAGGGAACTGCCAGCTGTTCAGAACAGCTGGTGGCTCCCTCTGGGTGCTGTGCACACCTGGCAGGGAGGGGTGAGGAGGAGAGACCTCCTGTGCTCCCCTGCCCCATAGGAGAGCATGCAAAATCTCCATCTTCCCCCACGCAGTGCCTAGAGGGAACTGCCCCTTCCACCTGAGGCCCTGCCCCTTCTAGGGCCAGCCTGTGACCACTACCAGTATTGGTGAAGTGGCCCCCCCTACAAAATGATGGGCCACCCCTGGTATATTATCATGGTTCTCTAGACTGACTGCTTATCCTGGAGCCTTGCTCAGGCTCTGCATGTGAGCCACTGACTTTGGGGGTGAACTGAGGTGAGCTGCAGGCCCCACTGGCAGGTAGGGTTGGGTTACTGACCTCCCCAGTGCTCCCTGGGCACGCTGCTGGTGCTGAATGCACCCGAGTCAAACGGCAGCATGTTGCTTAGGGTCTCTGTGCCCTCCAGGGAAGAACATGGCCAGCGTGCAGAAGACCCTGATGAACCTGGGAGGTCTGGCTGTTACACGGGAAGACGGGCTCTTCGTGGGAGACCCCAACTGGTTCCCCAAGTAAGTGGCTCTTTAACCTTTGAGTAACACAACAGCCCCTGTGACCCAGGACCTCTGGGGGAGGGGAGAAGTGTCAGGCCAAGCAGGTATGGCCCAGCTCAGGGTTTGGTACTCTGTCCCAATCTGGCCTGGAGCCACTGGATGTGGGATTCTACTCTCCAGACAGGGAGGCTGGACTGAGCCCAGCAGCCAGCGTACAAGGGATGCAAGCACCTTTCAGCATCTTGCTGCCCCCTCCCCAGCCTGCAAAGGGGGGACTGTAGGGCTTGGTCTCTGCCCACTTGTACAGTGACTGGGTATCGGTTCATCCAGCCTGACTGTGCCCTAGAAGGCTCTGTTGCCAGTGATGTGAAGGCTGAGCAGTCACTGTGCCCTGCTGGGCCTCCCCTCTGCAGCTCAGTATGGGTCACTGGGTGCCATTGGGTGCCCCCCAGATCTCTGCCTGTGTCCCCTCCACGCTGACTCATGCTTTCCTCACTCCCAGGAAATCCAAGGAGAACCGCCGGGGCTTCTCAGAGGACAAGCTGAAGGAGGGTCAGAATGTGATTGGGTTGCAGATGGGCACCAACCGGGGTGCATCCCAGGCAGGCATGACAGGCTACGGGATGCCACGCCAGATCCTCTGATCAGCCCACACGGCAGCACTCCCTCTCCCCTGTCTCCCACCCCTCCCACTAGGGTTTAATATATTTGTCTACAGTCTAGAAAATCAGGGCATGGTACCTTGAATATCCCCAGCAAACAAACCTCTCCAGTGTAACCTGCCAGGGCCTCACACTGAGTCTGCCTTCAAATCTCCCCATTCCAGCACCTCGAGGGGCTCTTGTCTCCAGTGCAAGACCCAAACGCCCCCATACTGTTGTACACCCCAGTTCTGTAGGGACCAAACTCCATTTCCATGTGGACCAAATGAGTGTCTAGGCTGACACTGGGACCAGTCAAGGCTTGCCCCCCTGGCTGCCAAGGCCAGATCTCTCCTGCTTGGGGCTCTGAAGTGGCAAACCTGCCTCTTCCATTCCAGATAGCAAGGTTTGTGGCTTTGCTGAACTGTCCATAGTCTTAGGACCACAAATCTCCTTCGCAGTTACAGCTGGCAGCTGTCCTATCTAATCCGGTGCTTGTGCTGCAGAGCTGTCTGCATTCTCTCCTGTGCTAGGTAACAAAACCCAGGCTCCAGCTGCTGGGGCTCAGAAGAAAGGCTGCAGTACCTTGCAAGGGGCTTGGGACAGGGCATTGTCAGCCAGCGGGTCCCCCTCCCTCAAGGTTTGGAGCAGCTGTGCTCTCACCAGGTCTGGAGGAGCTAGGAAGTGCTCGGCCCTTCCATGGGAGTCCATTGCACCATGACCCCAGAGCTAGCTAGCTCCCCAGAGCTGTGGGCCATAGTGCTCCTGGTGACGTGTTGCTTGACCCCAAGCCCTGCTACTCCAGCAGTGCTGCATGCCTGGCTCTGGAGCTAGGCTGGAGCTGTCTCCTGTGCTCTGATCACTGTGGCATGTGCCTGAGGTCACCAGTTGGAATAAAGATCACTCAAATCTTGTTTATAATCCTGTGTCCTTGTGTGTGTGAAGGGAGAAGCCCAGCACAAAAGAGTGGGTGTGGGATGGGGGAGGAGGGGGAGGGAAGGCTGGTGTCCAAGCTGCTTCATGTGCCCACCTGCTAAGCCTACAGCAGAGGGGAAATGACCACATGAGTCCTGCTTGGCTGCAGGGGAGGGGAACGTGGGAAGGGTTAGCCTCTGGACTACGAGGCAAGGGTCCCTCTGCACTGGATGGAGTGAGTGGGGATGGAGACAAGCTGGTTCCTCCTATTGGCCCCACTTCCCCTGACCAGGACAGCATCAGAGGTCCCCTGACAGGCAGAGGAGCAGCCTGCAGATGCTGGGCATTGACTGCTGCAGTGGGGGCAGTCTGAAAGAGACCTGCTCATGCATGACAGCAGCCCTTTACCTTTGAGCAGATGGATTGGGTGAGGCCCCCTGCCTAGCCTGTGCCATGGGCCTGCCTCCTCTACAAGAAGAGGAAGTATCCAAGATAGGGTCAAACATGAGCTTGGTGTAAGGGTTACAAGCAGCAGCCTCCAGCCTAATGGCTATTATGGTAAAACTAAAAACTTAGACAAACAGTCTCGCAACTCCTTAAAGACTTACCAGCTACATGTTATCAGGAGCTGTCGTGGGCACAACCCACAAAGTTCCTGATGTCATTTACATGTTTTGTTAGCCTTTTAAAAAAAACTCTCTTGTGCAATACTGTTATTCCTGAAAATAATCAGCGTGCTGGGCTATGCCCCTTGATTGGAGCAGCTGGGACTTGGGAGGGGGGAATTTGGCCTACTAGCCACGGCAGCAGGAGCTCCACAGAGTGGGTGGCACAAAGTCCTGTCTTGATCTGTTGCCCCATCCAGTTCTGGGCTCGGAAGGGCAGCCCCAACCATTGTTGAGGAGTGGAAGGTTAACAACATTAGCACAGCGCTGCCCACACCCAGCTTGGGTGGGAACAAGGGTGGTTTTGTGACAGGGTTCAGGGCAAGCTCCCTGCCAAGATCCTGCTGGATCAGAGCACTCTATTGCCTGGAGCTGGGGGCTGTGCAGCACCAGCAGAGGTGGGGGCTAACTGGAGCTCCATGAAGACCCACAGTCCCTTTGCCCTACTCCCTGGAGCCAGCCCCTGCCCTACCTACTATGGCTCCAACCAGAGGTGCTAAACGGGGGGTGCTGTGGCAACCCCTGGCTTGAAAAGCTTTCAACCGTATACCTGGTTTAGTTTGGTTCCCTGGCTCTTAGAACTCCCACTACACAAACTGTTCCAGCACCCCTGCCTCAGGCCTGCCAAAGAACAGGTGGGCCTGGGTTCCAGCCCGGGCCTGGGTTCCAGCCCAACCCTGGAGAGCCAGCCAGGAGCCCTAGGGGTTGGTATATTGAGCAGTGGGTGGTAATTGCAAGCTTTAAGATCCGAGGGGGAGGATGCCTGGTTCTCCTAGGGCTCAGGAGCAGAGCCAGTTTGAAGTTAGAGTTGTCTTGCTGCCTTTGGCCCTCTGCTGAAGAGGAGTGGGTACCCACAGGACCTGGCACAAGCTGGTGGCCTGGGGTTCCCAGTCTTCTGCTTGCCCAGGGGGAGGTCTGAATTCTAGGAAGTGTAAGAATGGCCATACTGCGTGAGACCAAAGGTCTATTTAACCCAGCATCCTGTCTTCTGAGAGTGACCAATGCCAGGTACCCGAGAGGGAGTCAAGTGACCCATTCCCAGCTTCTGACACACACAAGTGCTAGGGACACCATTCCTACCCATCTTGGCTAATATTGATGGACCTATCCTCCACGAATGTACCTAGCTTTTTTTTGTTAACTCTGTTTAAAGTCCTGGCCTTTACAACATCCTCTGGCAAGGAGTTCCACAGGTTGGTTGTGGGCTGAGTGAAGAAAAACTTCCTTTTGTTTTGTGTTCAATTTGCTGCCTACTATCATGTGGTGACCCCAGTTCTTATGGGAAAGTGATGTGCTACACTGGCCCACCCCTACCCTTGAGTATTTGTCTTAATCCAGTTTCAGTATGTGCTGTGAAGTAGCACCAAGCAGCCCCTGGCCATGCCCATTCCATGTAGCCAGCACAGCGTGGGGCCAGCCCAGACAGCCCCTTGGTCTCACCAGTATATATCTAGGAGCTCCTGCTGGAACGTACCTGCCTGGCTCCTGTGAACAGGCTTTCCACCCCTGAGACAAGGGGCACACAGTGGGTTCTCTTAAGCAGGAGGTGCAGGCACCCTACCCCTCTGAGGAGCTGCAGTAGGGTGACCTGGACCCCAAGTTAAGCTGGCTATGTGCCTCCCACTCTCACACACACACAGCTCTGTTCCAGCTCCTGGATCCAGGCAAAGCACAGCCAGTGTGTGGTGTGCACGCCCCTCCCCTTCCTCCTCCTTCCCCCAGCCAGGCTGGGTCTGCTGCGTGGCCCCCTCCTGCTGGCACAGCCTGTGCTGGCTGTTTGCAGATTCTGATATCGAAGGCATTGGCAGCACTCACCAACCACATGGAACCGCCGCCGCCTCCAGCAAATATTTACACTCGCGTTGCTCTAACAACTGACCAGTCTGGGCCAGGAACCCAAGGCCACCAGCCAAGGCCTGTCTGAGTGAGAGCCGGGCTACAAGGCTCTCCCTCTGGGTGTGGGGCAAGGCTGCCCCTGGCTGGTGTAGCCTGGCCCCAGGGTGTGGCACTGAGGGAAAAGCCAACCCTGGCCTGAGTCAGCTCTGTTAAACTCCTGCTCAGCTGGGCCCAAGTGGGGTCTGGACCTGGATTAAAACCATCCTGGTCAGGCAAGCAGCCTCAGCTGAGCCAGGCGGGACGGTAGTGTGCTGGCCTGGTGCCTGGCTTTTGTCATCAGTGCCAAGCACTGCCCTGCTAGCTAGCCTTGCTTTGCCTGGGTGTGGATGCCTGTACAAGGTGTGGGCTGGCAGGCTCAGTAGGAGCCCTGGGCATGGGGGGTGAGGCCCCATAGTGGGATGCTGGGGTGGCAGGAGTCAGGCTCTGGGTGCAGCTGCTCCTCTCTCCCCCCCCTCCACTTTGAGTCTTGCCTTCAGGGACTCCTGTGCCAACATGGGGCTTGTGCTGCTGCATCTGGCTTGGCAGACTCCACCTGGGATAGCTTCAGCACACAGCGCTATGCTGCAGCAGATGGGGATGATGCAGAGTTTGTGCCATTTTAACTCTAGCACTTTGAACTCCACCAGTGGACCTGGGCCAGACCCTGGTGTAGACACAGCTGTCTTGGGGTGAAGGGCCATGTGCTGTGTAAGGATAGGGCCTTTTTTCTGTAGCCACATTGGAAGGCCAAAAGCCTACGTCCTTTGTCTGCCGCCAGATCTGAAAGAGCAGCCGTCCTTAGCTGAGCAACAGGAAGTCATGTCCTCTCCTCACCCTCTAGCTCAGTGGTTCCCAAACTTTTTGGCATCATGCCCCCTTTTTGATTTTTGAGATACCCCCCACCCCCTGCAAAAATATAGCAGCAAAACTTGTTGAGGGGGGAAAAAAGGAACGGATGGGGGATGAGAAACAAAAATAGCAGCAAAACTTGGGGGAGGGGGAGATTGATGGGGGCTGGGTTGCCTCATGCCCTCCTGGAATTTCTTCACCCCCCTCCCCCCAAGGGGGGCACGCCCACCAGTCTGGGAATCCATGCTAGCTAATCTACATTAAAATAGTGTCACCAGACTATTAAGAAGGAGACTGTCATAATGGCTCCCAATATCACCAGGCAAAGAATCAGAGCCCAAGATGGTTGAAGGAAACTTTAGTTTAGAAGCTTTTTGTCCGGCAAGAAACCACTTATCTATAGCTGGGGTTGTAAAATCCTCATTCCTTTATTGTTCTAGCATGGTGGTCGTCCCTCCTCCTTCCCCCCCCCCCCAATTCCCTATTGTTTGCTGTGTGATCTGTGTGGGGTTTCATTGTTTCGGTCTGCTGTATCATTAATTTTGCAGAGTGTAAATCAATTAAGGTGGTAGGATTATGACTGGTTAGAGAATTTTGTTACAGTATGTTAGGACTGGTCAGTAAAATAATTGGTTAAGCTTTCCTTTGTGGAAAGGAACAGAAACCAGTGGGGTCACAACAGCAGGACAGGACCAGAGCTGACCCCTCCTCACAGGCTGAATGGAGACCCCCTCTGCCAACTCCAGGACCAGCTGACAGGAAGAGCGTATGTCTGGAAGGGACAGGTGGGGGCAGGCTGAATAACACGGTATGTGGGAGGAGCCTGAGGCCGGGGCAGGGTGTTTGCACTCAGGGGGGCGTGTATACACATGTGGTGGGTGTCAGGGTGTGTCTGTTTGCTCTGTCGTACTATTGGTGCACGTCAGCTCACTTCTGCAGTCTGGCCCGGCAATGAGGCCGGCTTCTAACCCTTTCTAGAAAGCCACTGCCCATCTGTGAACCAACGTTTGTGCTGGGCGTAAGGCCCGGAGCAGCGGCAAGGAGGTGACACAATATCCCAGTGAGTCATTTCCTTTCATTCACGTAGTGGAAAATCATTGTCAAGGGGCTGTGTCCAGGGCGGGCCCTCAGATCAGAAGCACTCAGGCGTACGGAAGTGCATGAGACATTCCCAGTGTGCAGCATGCGGGGGGAGGGGAATGCAGAAGGAGGATATACAAAGACACTGCTCCAGCATGTAAGTGTGCACATACATCTAGCATTCTCTGGAGGAGAAAGAGCTGGGCAGGGCCTCAGGCCCCAGGAGGGAAGAGGGGCCTCAGTCCCTGAGTGGATAAGAACCAGCTCTGCATCCCAGCAAGGGGCAGTGGAATGAGGCCATTCTTAGTTGTGCTAGGTCTGCCATTACCCTGCGGTCCCCTTGGCTCTCTCTACACTGCAATAAGAGACTCACCACAAAGCTGCAGCGGGCCTGGGTCAGCTGACTCAGCCCTGCAGGGCTATAAAATTGCAGTGAAGATGTTTGGCCTCTGTTGTGAGCCCAACCCAGGGTGGTCTTAAAGGCCAGGCATCAGCACGGGGCTGTGTGCTGCAGCTTGGTTTTACTGCAGCCTAGCCAGACCCCCTCTCAACACAATCCCACTGACTGTATTGGCCACAAGGGGGTGATCTCTCTGCCCATCTGGAGCTTCCGGCTGGGCCGCTGCCAACGTGCCTGGGGGATTCTGCTTTTAGCCATTCAGGCTTTTAAGAATCATAGAATTATAGAACACTTAGAACTGGAAGGACCTCGAGAGGTCATTGAATCCAGTCCCCTGCCCTCGCAGCAGGACCCCATACCATCTAGACCATTTCTGATAGACATCTATCTAACCTGCTCTTAAATATCTCGAGATGGAGATTCCACAATCTCCCTAGGCAATTTATTCCAGTGTTTAACCACCCTGACAGGAAGTTTTTCCTAATGTCCAACCTAAACCTCCCCTGCTGCAGTTTAAGCCCATTGCTTCTAGTCCTATCCTCAAAGGCTAAGGAGAACAATTTTTGCTCCCTCCTCTCTGTAACACCCTTTTAGACACCTGAAAACTGCTATCATGTCCCCCCTCAGTCTTCTCCTTTCCGAACTAAACAAGCCCATTTCTTTCAGTCTTCCTTCATAGGGCATGTTCTCTAGACCTTTTATCATTCTTGTTGCCCTTTTCCAATTTCTCCAAATCTTTCTTGAAATGTAGTGCCCAGAAATGGACACAATACTCCAACTGAGGCCTAATCAGCGCAGAGTAGAGCGGAAGAATGACGTCTCGTGTCTTGCTCACAACACACCTGTTAATGCATCCTAGAATCATGTTTGCTTTTTTTGCAACAGCATCACACTGTTGACTCTCATTTAGCTTGTGGTCCACTATGACCCCTGATCCCTTTCTGCAGTATTCCTTCCTAGACAGTCGCTTCCCATTCTGTATATGAGAGACTGATTGTTTCTTCCTAAGTGGAGTACTTTGCATTTGTCCTTATTAAACTTCATCCTAGTTACCTCAGACCATTTCTCCAGTTTGTCCAGTTCACTTTAAATTATGACCCTATCCTCCAAAGCAGTTGCAACCCTTTCCAGCTTCATATCAAACTTAATAAGCGTACTCTCTATGCCAGTATCTAAATGGTTGATGAAGATATTGAACAGAACCGGTCCTAAAACAGACCCCTGCGGAACCCTTTTGTTATGCCTTTCCAGCAGGATTGTGAACCGTTAATAACTACTCTCTGAGAATGGTTATCCAGCCAGTTATGCACCCACCTTATAATAGCCCCATCCAAGTTGTATTTGCCTAGTTTATTGATAAGAAGGTCATGCGAGACCGTATCAAATGCCTTACTAATGTCTAGGTATAGCATGTCCACTACTTCTCCCTTACCCACAAGACTCGTTATCCTATCAAAGAAAGCTATCAGATTGGTTTGACATGATTTGTGCTTTACAAATCCATGCTGACTGTTACCTCTCACCTTATCTTCCAGGTGTTTGCAGATGAGTTCCTTAATTACTTGCTCCATTATCTTTCCTGGCAGAAGAAGTTAGAGAAGTTGGGGCATGGGATCTCAGATCCTGCTGAACCAGGACAAGGATTGGGAGGTTTCCTGGCTAGGGCTGAGATTTCTTCAGCTTCTTTAATTAGCAGCCTTTTGCACTGGCCCCAGTCACTGACCTGACTAGACTCACTAGGCCACCAGTGTGTTCACAGGGGGAAGCCAGCCCAGCAAAGCAATGGCTGGTAAGCCCATGGAATGGCAGCTGGCTGAGGGCAGGGTGTCCCTCCATGGTCTCTCAGACTAGGGAGCACAAGACTATACCCTTCACTCTGGGGTTTCCCTGGCTCCCCCATAGATTCGCAGGCTTGCTGGCATGGGAGGGGGTCTCAGGTTGGGCACTTTGCAAGAAGGTAAAGGAGATTGGATGGAGTCAGCCTCTTGAGGGGAAACCAGACTGCTTATCCCAAGACTTTGAACACTGCACCCCATTCCCCCCTGTGAGCTGGCTGCTAGCACAGGGACTCTGGAGCACAAAGCCAGAGCACAGAAGCCAGGGGCTCTGCATGGGCCCCAAGTTACTCATCCCTATGAACCTGCCCCTCATGCCTGTGAGGCACCCAAGAGGGCAGAGACCAGCAGAGGCCATGCAAGATCCAAAGGCTTAAAGAGAAACAAGGCAGTTCTTTGTGTGGGTGAGGTAGGACCCTGTGAGGCAGGAAGATCCTTCTCCTCCCCTTTGAACAGAATCTCCATGTTGTTTTCAACCCGCTTCTAGGGCATGAACCTCACAAGGTTCTACAGAACCAAATGCCATGGTCCTGCCCCAACCCAGTGCATTTCCCCCTATCCTCCAGGATCTAGGTAACCTCCACTATGAGCATGTATGAGGTATCCCCCAGGAACTGAATGCCCCAGCCCGTGCACTTTTCATAGATACTAAGGCCAGGAGGGACCACTGTGAATGCCACAGACCATAGAAATTCCCCAGCTTAATTCCCAGAACAGAGCTTTTAGAAAAACATCCAGTCTTGAGTGAAAAGTTCGTCAGTGAGGGAAAACCCATTACAACCACCCTTGGCAAGTTGTTCCAAACCTTACTGAGTCCCACAGTTAAAAATTTGTATCCTTATTTTCAGTCTGAATTTGTCTAACTTCAGCTTCTCGCCACTTCCAGCCATTGCCAAATATACTTCCCCACATAGGCACTTCCTAGAACCAAGTCACCAATTAAGCAACTGAGCTGGGAGTAGAGGCTGGGCCCTGCCACATGCTGGGGATGGGGATTGCTCTGTTTCTAGCAGCCCTGCTCCTGCTGCCAGACCCTGTCACAGACCTGAGCAGTTCAGTTTGGGGGCTGGGCTATTGCAATCAACCAGTGTTGGCAGAGGCAAGGTCCTCATACAGCTGATTCATGCCAGGAGAGTGAAGTCTGTTGCAGGGAGGCTCTGCTCATGCTGGGAACACACTATCACAGCTCCTTCCTCTTATCTCTGGCCACTTCTCTGCCCCTCAAAAGCCAAGGCGGGCCTCCCGCAGCCCACATATGCCAGGAGTGTGGAAACTGAGGGAAGGTATCTGCCAGGTGGCTCTGAGTAAAGGTGTTGCTAACCTGTCTGTAACTTCACACAGGTAATGCTGACATCTCTGCAAGCCTGGCAGGACCCTGGAAGGGGAAGCATGGGGGGAGGGGGATGTGATTTGAACCACAGGCACTGATGATGTGGGTGCTCCAGGGCTGGAGAACCCAGGGGAAAAACAGGTGAGTGCTGCTGAACCTCCCCCCCCCCCCCACATCCACTCTCCCCTCCCTCCAGCGTTTCCAAACAAGGGGGGGGGGGAGGGGAAAGGGTCTGTGGCTCAGCACCTCCCCCTCTGGCCTCCCACCTGCCATGATCAGGTATTTTGCAGCATTTGGAAGGCACTGGGCTGGGGGAGGTAAGAGCAAGGCGGGGGGGGGGGGGGCTGAAGGTAGAGTCTTGTAGACCCAGGGGCCAGGCACCTCCTGCACTTGTGCAAGTCAGTGCCTGCGAGCTGAACCCCCACGGGGAACCTAACCACTTTCGCACCCCGAGTGCAGACTAGGGACCCCCCCCCCGCCGCTAGCGGTTAAACGGGGCGAGGCCCGGGCCACCGGTTAACCGACAGGCGGCACCGAGACTGGCAGGTGGACCGGTGGCTACTGACCCCTCCCCCCCCGCCGTGCAGACCGGCCTGCCGGGCTCCCCCCCCACGCAGGCAAAGCGGCCGCGCACGAAGGCGGGCTGGGCCGGGAACGCCCCTGGGAGCGCAGCGCGCGCGACGGGGAGGGGACCGCCCCCCTTGGGTTCAAGCAGCGAGCGAGTGGGCGGGGCTGCCCTGGAACCCGCCCCCCTGCCTCTGTCTCAAGCGGGGCACCACGGGCCGGGCTCCGCCCTGAGGAGGAGGGGGCGGGGTCCAGGCCGCCCGCCATCGAGGCCCCGCCCGTGGGCCGCTCTAGCCCCAGCTCCTCCGACGCCTCTATGGTCTCTCTCTCTGAAGGGCGCCCCCGCCCCCTTGCCAGCCGGCTGGAGGCGGAAGCGCCCAGCCGGGAGGGGCCCCTGCTCCATTCCGCCCGCGTGACTCCAGTTGCCGAGCAGCGGCTGCCATGGCGACCGGCCAACAGCCGGGGGAAGAGGCTGCGCGGGAGCCGGCCGCGGGGCGAAGATGGTGAGATCCCAGCCTGCCCCTCCCCCGCCCGTGTCCGCCCCCGGGCCGGGGGGTGCCCCTCGCTGGTCACTAACCGGGGGCGGGGTTCTCTGCTCCCCAGCCGGCCAGCGCCTCGGGCTCCCTCAGCGCCTCCTCCGCCGCCTCCCACCGCTCGCGGGCCCGCCCGCGCTACAGGACCAAGGCCGTGAACTCGGAGGTGGACGAGAGCCTGTTCGGCATGGCCAAGGTGAGGCCGGGGCAGCCCGCACGGGGGTCGCGCCGCGTGTCCCGCGCTCGCCACAGGGGGCTGCTTGGCCCTTGAGCGTGGCTAGTTGGCTTCACCACAGGGGGAGCCGGGGAAACGAACCGACAGGTGGGAACGCTCCCGGCTACACGCAACCCCCCCCCCGTCCAGCCAGCCACACACACACACACACAAAACCCCCCCTCCGTCCAGCCAGCCACACACACACACACACACACACACAACCCCCCCGTCCAGCCACACACACACACACACACACACACAACCCCCCCGTCCAGCCACACACACACACACACACACACAACCCCCCCGTCCAGCCACACACACACACACACACACACAACCCCCCCGTCCAGCCACACACACACACACACACACACAACCCCCCCGTCCAGCCACACACACACACACACACACACACAACCCCCCCGTCCAGCCACACACACACACACACACACACAACCCCCCCGTCCAGCCCCACACACACACACACACACACACACACACAACCCCCCCGTCCAGCCACACACACACACACACACAACCCCCCCGTCCAGCCACACACACACACACAACCCCCTCCGTCCAGCCACACACACACACACACGCAACCCCCCCTCCGTCCAGCCACACACACACACACACGCAACCCCCCCTCCGTCCAGCCAGCCACACACACACACACACACGCAACCCCCCCCCCGTCCAGCCAGCCACACACACATGCACACACGCAACCCCCCCTCCGTCCAGCCACACACACACACGCACACACGCAACCCCCCCTCCGTCCAGCCACACACACACACACGCAACCCCTCCTCCGTCCAGCCAGCCACACACACACACACACACACACACACACGCAACCCCCCACCCCCGGCGCTTGAGAGCCGGGGGGCAGGCACGCTGGCTCAATCCCGGCTCCCAGGAGCGACCCCCACTGCAGCGCTGTGTTCACATCCTCACTCTTACCTTGGCAGGGATCCGGCCTTTTGACAGACAGCAAAACTAAGGATTTCGATGCACAGCCGCAGCTGGGACGCGGCATGAGCCAGGACTCACGTGCCTTTAAATACAGAAGCAAAATACAGGGCTATGTAGCACTTTAAAGACTAACAAGAGGGTTTATTAGATTTATTAGATTTATCATCTAATAAACCATCTTGTTAGTCTTTAAAGTGCTACATAGTCCTGTATTTTGCTTCAGCTACACCAGACTAACACGACTACATTTCTATCACTATTTAAATACAGAGCTGCTTATAGGTTAATTGTGTAACTGGCAACATTTTTGTCGGCTAGACGATTAGTGAATTACATGCTTCCTAACATCCCTAGTCTGTAGCTGCAAAAAAATGAGCTGCAGAGATCTGCCTTGACATCCACAGCTATACATGGATGTGTAGGGCTCTATGGGTTAGCCACTGGACCCAAACCACTTGAAGAGCCCTGGAAAAATGAGTCTCTTCACGATGCTATTAGCTCTGATCTCCCGCCAATTGTTCCAGCCAGGGAGTGGAACCATTCTCACTGTCCTCAATAACCCCCAACCATCTTCCCTGGTGGGAGCTTGAGAAACAGACAGAAAGGGATAGATGCTGCCCGTGGGCCATAGTTTGCCCACCCCACACTACACAATACAAACAGTATTTCAAAAGCATAATCATAAATACCCCAGAAAGAAATGAACATGAATATACTCCCCTTAACTTCCTTCTTTCTGTGGATATAAAATAGCTTCACTAAAACACCTACTCCAGCTCTTTTATGGATAAGGCTGAGGACTGGAACTTTGTGAGGGCTAAATTAAATTAATGAAGATTGCCTAGCTCCTTGGACTGGAAGGGACAGTCCAGTCCCTTGTCTTTACAGCAGGACAAAGTACCATCCCTGACAAATTTTTGCCCCAAATCCCTAACTGGCTGCCACAAGGATTGAGCTCACAACTCTGGGTTTAGTAGGCTAATGCTCAAACCACTGAGCTATCCCTCCCCCCTCTTAGGCTCTTTTATAGCCTGTGTTGGGACAATAGGTAAAGGTAGTCAGCCCACAGGTGGCCCTACAGCTTGCACTCATGGCCCCACTCCAGTCAGGCTTTGAAAGAAGGAATTGTTCCTAAGTAAATCCAGCTGTCTTCTCATCTCTTAGGTCCAAAGTCACATAGGCAATTTAGGTGCCTAAATCCCAAATTTAGGCGCCTTTGCCTCAATTTTAGGCACCACTGTGATCAGCTGCTAACTCTGTAGACCAGTGTTTCCCAATTTTAATTGGCCGAGGAACCCTTTTCAGCTTTTCAGAATTTCAAAGAACCCCTAGGTTTGTGAAGCAAAAAAAGGGGGGGGGGGAGGGACCCACCAATTCATGAAAATCACATTCCTTCCCCAAGACCCCCCACCCCCCTTCCTTGAGGCCTCATCTGCTCTGTTCCCTTCCTCTCCATCACTTGCTATCCCCAGCCCTTATACACTCTCACTAGGCTGAGACAGGAGGTGTGGGGTGGGAATGAGGGATTTGAGTGTGGGAAGGGGTGAGGAGAAGTACAAGCTCTGGGAGGGAATTTGGATGCAGGAGAAGGGGATGTTGGCTCGGGGAGGGGGCTCCAGGCTGGGGAGTGTTGGGCTCAGGTGGAAGGTTGGGGTGCTGAGCAAGCCATAGGCTTGTGGATGTGAGGGTGCAGGAGTTTGGGCTGGATATGTGAGGAACCCAGGGCAAGAAGGTTGTGGGTATGATGGGCTCAGGACACAGATTTGTGTTGTGTGGATGGTTCAGGAGTGTTGTGGCAGAAGACTGAGGATGTGGGGATACAGGAGTTTGGGGATGAAAGAGGCTCAGGACAGGAGGTTCCAGTGTATAATAGGCTCAGATTTGGGGTCAGGTGGTGCAGGAGTGTTATGATGCTGCAGTGAGATGGGGGTTTGGCCCCAATTGGGGGCTTGTTGGCCAGGCTTCATTTTTAAATAAGATATTATGTCAAACTCAAAAGGTTTTAGCATTGTCTTTATTTATGAGAGGGGTGAGGAACCTGTTTTGAGTCAAGGGTCACTGACCCACAGAAAAGTCAGTTGGGGTGACACAAGTGAGGGTATGTCTACACTGGCACCCTAGTTCGAACTAGGGTGGCTAATGTAGGCATTCGAAGTTGCAAATGAAGCCCGGGATTTAAATATCCCGGGCTTCATTTGCATCTTGCTGGGCGCCGCCATTTTTAAATCCCCATTAGTGCGGACTCTGTGCCCGCGGCTACACGCGGCAAGGAGTAGGTAGTTCGAATTAGGCTCTCTAATTCGAACTACCGTTACTCTTCGTGGATGCCCACCCCCTCACCATCCTCTGCCCCTCTTCCCCTCATGCCCCTGTGCCCTCACACATGACTTGCTCCATCCCGGCCTTCCTCATGCCCACCCCTTCTTTCAAGCCTTCTCCCAGCACCTCCCCCTCCAGCCCGCAATGCCCTTACCCTCTCCCCACCCAGCATCACCCCGTCCCCCTCCCCCTCCTACTGACACTGCCCCTGCTGCCCTTTTCCTCATTGTCTGTACTTGGCCCCCTGGCATTAGTCTCTCCTCTACCCTGTCCCTTTGGTGCCTTTCCTTCTCTTCCTCCTCTCCCCTCCCCCTCTGCACAAGCCCCTTCCTCTCCCAGCCCTTCCCCTTCCCCTACCTTCTGCCTTCTACTTTGCAGGGCTGGAGTCTGCACTCTGTCCCTGGACTCCAAACCCGCAACTCAGCCGCGCGGCGCAACGCGGCGCCCAGCAGTTTTAAAATCCCGGGCCGTGACGTTACGTGATGCCCGGGCATCTCCCCGCCCACCGGTTTAAGCACGCCGTGTAGGGCAGCAGCAGCCAGCAAGGGGGAAGCTCAGTGAAGGTTACGCACGGCAGGGATGGGCCGGGGCCAGGGTGGGAGAATGCGTGGGGGGGCCAGGGCCCGCTACAGCTTCAAATAATGGTGGAGCATAGGCACCACGAGCCCATACAACTCGCCGCCCATGCCTCTGCTGGCTAGCCCTCTCTCTCTCTCTTTCAGAGGGGGCGGGGGAGTGCCGGCTCCTCGCGGAACCCCTCGTTTTGCTTCACGGAACCCCAGGGTTCCCCGGAGCACCAATTGGGAAACACTGCTGTAGACAGCTAAACTCCCTTGACATCTATGTTTTCACTGTAAAGCTTTCCTATGTGCTGATGTGTTTGCCTCTGGGCATGCACACTGCTGCCTCATTCTAGGCATCTGGATGCTTGAGCGCCATTGTGAACCAAAAACCAAGGAAAGATAAAACATAAGACAGGACTATGTAGCACTTTAAAGACTAACAAGATGGTTTATTAAGTGATGAGCTTTCCTGGGCCAGACCCACTTCCTGAGATCAAATTGTGGAAGAAAATTGGCATGACCATATATACCAAAGTGAACACATATAAAAAGGACAAATCAAATTTCAGATCAGACGGGGGGATGAGCGGGGGGGGGTTAATGTCTTGCTTGATCCAGTTGCCATGCTCAGAGCACAGCTACCACATCAAAATCCAGGAGGAGGAGGAGGAAGCAATGGAGATCTTACAAGTTTTAGCACTGTGGTTAGAATGCTCACCTGGGATGTGAGAGTTACAGGTATAATTCTCAGTCTGATGAGAGGCACCCTCGGTCTCTACTGTTGAAGCTGTTCCAAATACAGTAACACTCCAATAATCCGGCACTCAATTGTCCGGTACTCCCGATAGTCTGGCATCAAAATGGCAAGTGCTCCTGATGGAACTGGGACTGAACCTGGAACCGCTCAGGTCAGCCACTCTCATGTGGGTTACAGCAGGGAGCAGAAGTGTTTGGCTCAGGGGAAGGGAGAGGGATTGGATTACTCAGGGTGTCCCGGCCAGCTGATTGAAAAGCCAGCACACGCACGCACAGTGTGGGCTGTACCGGGACCTAGCATAAGGTTGGGGGGGGAGTGGGATCGGGTTACAGCAGGGAGCAGAAGTGTTTGGCTAAGGGAAAGGGGAGGAGGAGGTGGATTGGGTTACTCACAGTGTCCCAGCCAGCTGATTGCAGGGGAGGGTGGGTGGGCAGGGAGATTGGTTTGGGAGTGTGCAGTACCTCCTGATGCTCCGGCATATCCGATAATCCGGCACCATCTAGGTCCCAAAGGTGCCAGATTATCGGAAGTCTACTGTAGGATGGATGATTGAAGGGCCACTGGCATTGGGAAACAGGATCCTGGGTTTCTCACTTTCCAGATCCAAAAGGCACTAGGCTATGGAAACATTCTCACTCAGTTTCTCTCTGGCCTAATGATTATATAATTAGTTAATCTATAATGAAATGGTTTCAACAGGCTTAGAAGTCTACATATTTACACAATATGTTCAATTGGTTAACCAATTAAATGGGATTTCACATCCCTAATATAGGGAGTCCTGGCTCCTAACTCAGGCTTTGTAAATCCAATGGATAGTCCCAGTGATTTCCTAGACACCTAAAATGTAGGCCTTGCAACAGAGATGTGAAAGTTGAACTATGTTCACAGATACATTCAGGCTCCTTGCACACATAGGTAGCAGGCTTAAAAGCTGACTCCCTGCACCCTGGGGAGCCAACTGCTGCCTCGTGCTGCTGCTGCTGATATAGAGGCAGCAGCATGGGACAGCAAGTATGCATGGGGAGCCATCTTAAAAGTCTGCTCCTTCCACACACCGGCTTACAGGGAGCTGACTGCCGCCCTGCGTGTAATTGTGTACAGGCTCCAATCTGGCTCCTGTCCAGTCCCGGGATGGACTTGCTGCGTCTGTGGGAGAGGTGCTTATCCACTGGCTCCAGTCCTGGAGCTGCCGTACCAGGGAGAATTGCATCCCCTTTCCAGCCCACGTGCTGCTGCAGGGAAAGAGAGTTGGAGGGAGTCCCTCTCTTCCCACTGTAGTCCCCATGTAGCTTGCACTCCAAATCCTTCATCATCAGCCTCTCCCCAGAACATGCACCCCCAGCTGCAACCTTCACCTCCTCCACCCCAATCCTCTGCCTCAGCTTTGAGTCCCGCCCCCACACACTGAATCCTTCAACCCCACCCCCACCCCAGAAATTGTGTTATATGCATCAATATGGCGGTGAGGTGCCACAAATCATATCCATATTGGTGCACATAACAAAATTCATTCTGCACATGTGGGAAACATTAGAGGGAACACTGGTCACCTCCAAGGTGATTCTTTGAGAGAAAACTGAGTAAAACCCTTTGGCAGTTTCTGGATTAGGAAAGCGGAGGTAGAAAATGTGGGTAAATAAACGGTAACTGCTTTTCACACTTCAGGCTTCTCAAGGGGCTGGGACACCAAGGGTATGTCTACACTACCACCCTAGTTCGAACTAGGGTGGTTAATGTAGGCATCCGAAGTTGCAAATGAAGCCTGGGATTTAAATATCCCGGGCTTCATTTGCATCTTGCCGGGCGCCGCCATTTTAAAATCCCCGTTAACCGCGGGCACGGAGTCCACACTACACGCAGCACGGAGTAGGTAGTTAGGATTAGGCTCTCTAATCCGAACTACCGTTACTCCTCGTGGAACGAGGTGTACCGGTAGTTCGGATTAGAGAGCCTAATCCGAACTACCTATTCCGTGCCACGTGTAGCCGCGGGCACGGAGTCCGCACTAACGGGGATTTAAAAATGGCAGCGCCCGGCAAGATGCAAATAAAGCCCGGGATATTTAAATCCCGGGCTTCATTTGCAACTTCGGATGCCTACATTAACCACCCTAGTTCGAACTAGGGTGGTAGTGTAGACATACCCAAAGAGAAGTCCATTTTATATCTGGGGAATGAGCATTGGCCTGACTCCTGGGAGTGTTGTTTTAAAATACTGCTAGTCAGAAGAGCCCTAGACAGGTTTATGATCTGATAGCACACAAGCCTCCAGGTGTTGCTTATCATTGGGGAGTTTACAGTAGTAATCACTGGAGTGTTAATTGAGGTCCTTGATATGTATGACAGCTCAGAGCAAACCCAGGCACTTATGAGATCTAGAGGAACCTGGGAGTGTCAGACTCAGTCACTGATTGGAATAAATGAACATTGTTATTTGTGTTAAAGGGCAGGTAATTCAGTGCTAAACCTGTTACTTCACCATTCATCGCTTTGACTCTGCATTGACAGGTAGATTAGATTAATTTTGAGAATTCAGACACAAACTTAAAATCCCTAGAGCAGCATTAGCATAGCCACAATGCACATATATTTGTGGGCATGTGTCACAGGACCTAGTCCGACCTCTCTGGCCTTTTCCCCATCTGTAAAATGGGTATAATAATGTTTGTTTTGTCTCATGAGGGTTTTGCAAGAAGCTCTGAGGTGCTGCGGATACTAGGGATGTGAATGATTAGTCGATTATCCGATAAGCAAATGCTTATCGCAGGTGTGGGGAAGAGAGCTTCTGTGGGCCAGATCCAGCCCTCCAAACCAGTTAATCCAGCCCGCAGCCACCCTGCCACTCCCCCACCCCCAGGTCAATGAGACCTGGGGACGGGAGTGCACAAAGTCTCCTCCCCCTGCCAGGGGTGTGTGGCACCAAAGGGAACCGCCAGCTGTTCAGAACAGCTGGCAGTTCATTTTAGGCACCACACGCCCCTTGCAGGGTAGAGGCAGGGGGCAAAGACTTCATGCACTCCCCTGCTCCTGGGACCCTGATTTGCTTGGACATGGGGGCAGTGCGTGAAGTCTCCTGCCACCAGGGATGCATGGCACCTAGAGGGAACTGTCAGCTGTTCAAAACAATCAGGATCTGCAGGTGGGAGACCATGGGAAGCATCCTGGCCCTGGCCCCTCTGGGACAGCCTGGGGCCATTTCAGAAATTTGTGAAGTGGCCTCCCTTCAAAAATTATTGTCCACCTGTCGCTTATCAGATAGTCAACACACTAGTTGACTAGTCGCTTTTGCCCCCCTTGCTACCTCTATCAGAAAGAGGCAGTGGGGGGGGGGGGAGAGAAGGGAGTGCTTCAAAGCCACAGTGCCACATGCAGCCCAGGGCCAGACCCTGGGCTCCAAATGGCACTACTGCTTTGAAAAGCTGTGTGCAGCCCGGGGCCAGCTGGGAAGTCCCCAGCTGGCCTGGGCTGCATGCAGTGTTTCAAAGTGGCAGCACTATGTGGAGCCCAAGGTCTGCCGCTTTGAAACGCCACATGCAGCCCCAGGTCAACTGGGGATTCCCCTGCTGACCCTGGGCTCCATGTGGTGCTGCCACTTTGAAATGCTGTGTGGAGACTGACACTGGGCTGACCCTGGGCTCCACGCATCACTGCTGCTTTGAAATGCTGCGTGGAGTACAGGGCTAGCAGGGGAGTCAAGCAGTCCCCCACTAGCCCCGTGTTTCCTGCAGCGCTTTCGCCTTTGAAGTGGCTTTTGCACTACAAAGGCAAAGGCGCCCTTATCGACTATTCGATTAGCTAATTAATCTAACTGTAACATCCCTAGTGGACACAGCATTGTTCAGTACCCTGCATTTATCACTTGGGACTGTTCTGCACTTAGACTAGATGGGAGCGCATCCCAGCACCATAGTCTCTCTCTGATACCCAGAAGTCATTGTGTGCAGTGTGGCTCTGTTAACACTATTCTGGAGATTGTCACCTTTCAGTTGCTTGAGCTTGAGTATTTGAACTTTTTACCCCATGGCGTGTTAACATGCCTCTTGATACCTGCTTTTGTATTAAGAAAGGGCAAGCGCCTTCAGGCAGGTCTGGCTGAATCACGCCTGGAGTGCACTGGATTGTTCACTAGGTGGCAATGTCAGCTCAAATGAATGGGGATGGGACCAGTGTTAGGGAAAGTTATTATTTGAAAGATTCATTTCTGGGCTGAATTAATTGATTCTGCAAGATCCAGTGCCTTGTACAGGGGCTGAGCGCTTGGCTCCCACAGAATCCAAACCTCCAAAGGATCTCCCACTACCTCTCCTACTCACTGTCTGCTCATGGGAGAGCTGGGCCCACTTGTCCTCACTCTTTTCTGCTTCCAGCTTCACGCTTCTGCCAGGCCCCGTATATAGCTAGAGAGGCTCGGCCACCCCGTCCTCAAAGTAAGTGGGGCTGGGCATTGGGCAGATGGACAGTGAACAATGTCAGCTCATTTCAATCAGATGTTCACGGACCAAGGCTGGTGCTGGCACCTAAATAACGGTGAGGAGAGACTATCCTTCAGGCTGTGGTGGCTGGGGCTAGAGAGGAGCTGGTGTTTGGCCTGGGTAAGAACCAGGTGAAAGGTTTCATCTCCTGTTCCTCGACCCTGCAATCTGTCAGGATGTTTGCCAGAAAGGGTCGTGAATGTTCCGTGGTAAGTTAGTGCTGGGGGGTCAGTGGGCCCCAGTGTAGCCCCAGTCAGTGCTCGCCCCATGGGACAGCCACGCAAAGGAGACGCACGAGGGATAATCAGGAGTTAAAGGTGTGTTATGTGGAGAGCAATGAGAAACCCTGAGAAAATCTGTCCGTCTGTCTTGTCTTTCAGAACCTGCCGCGATCCTATACTGACAGCCCCCTTGTGATCCTACGGGATGTGCAGACTGTCCAGAAATCACCCTCTGCCTGTGGCTGGGGCCACAAACCTGAGACCATCCGCCTCATCACCAGGGATCTCATCCGTGATCTTGTGTAAGCCAGCACATGAGCCTCTGCTTTGAGGGTGTGTCAGGGGCCCCAGGGACTAGGTGCCTGTCCCATGGAAGTGCTCCAGTGCTAGGCTAGCCCTTACTGTGTAGCCTCCTGGAGACAAGCAAGTGGCAACCCCCTGGAATGCCTGGTCTGAGTGGGAAGTGAGTGGAGGGTCAGTCAGAGAACACTATTAACACCCTGCTCTATAAAGCTCCCTCAGTGGCCACATTACAGGCCTCTCTTGTCCAGTCTTTAGTACAGGATGGGCAAGACAGCCTCCATGGGCTGAATCCAGCCCACCAAGCCCTTTGATTTGGCCTCCGGCCGATCTGCCACTTCCCCTCCCATAGGCCAATCGAGTGTTGTGGACGGGGTAGTACACGAAGTCTCCTCTTGCCCACCAGGGGCACGCAGCTCCAGAAGAAACCGTCAACTATTCAAAACAGCTGGTGGTTCTCTCTAGGTGTCCCACACCCCTGGCAGGGTGGAAGCGAGGACAAATACTTCATGTGCTCCCCTGCCCCCAGGCCCTAATTGACCTATGGGTGGAGGGAGCACACAAAGTCTCCTCCCACTGCAGGAGCATGTGTCACCTAGAGGGAACTGCCAGCTGTTTTGGACAGCTGTCAGTTTTTTCTAGGCAATGCGCGCCCCTGGCAAAGACTTTACGCACTTCCAGGCTAATCAAGGCCTGTGGATGGAGGAGCATATGAAGTCTCCTGGCCCCACCCCTTCCATCCCATCTAGGTTGGCCTGGGACCACTTTGGAAATTCATGAGATGGCTCCCTTTCAAAAATTATTGCCCACCCTTGCATTAGTATATGATGGGCAGGAGTAGCACAAAGCACCTTCGGGATATATGCAGTGATCTTTCTGATTTGGTCTGATGCTGCCCCCATATGTCCCTGTACAGGTGAAAGGCAGCCTCAGTACATAAAATAGAGCATCCTTAACACACACAGCAAACAGGTCTGTGGATTGCTCCAGGAATGTTTTCTAAACAGGACTGAAATGAGGTCATTAAAGAACCTGCAGCACTTTGCAAGAATAAGGGTATTGTCTTGACCAAATACCATTTCAGACAATTACTTTCTATCTCCCGAAGTTTTCCCTGCAGTCAGGAGTTATCTTCAGCTTCCGGCTTAAAAAGTTGTATAGTGTTGCTGTTCCTTGGTAAACAGCCATCACCTCTCACGCTAGAGGTGAGTTCATTTTTGTGGTAGGTGGAATGATCCAAGGTACTCAGGTTAACATTTTCAAAGGTGATCCCTGATGTTGACCCCTGGCAGCTGACTTGTAGAGAAGCTGAGCAGCGTGAGCACCAACAGAAGTCAATGGGAGCTCCTGAAGGTCATGTCAAGATGTTTCAGGCTGGGAACCCAAACACTGAGACACCTCAGGTTAATGTCTCATTTGACAAGGTGGCTATTCTGGGCCCTTTGGGATGAAAGGTTCTGTGTACAGCAGTGATGCTGTTATTGCTATGAACCATTCTTTGAAGTGCTTCTGGAATCCAGTCTGCTGTTGTCATCTTTGAAGAAACTATTAAGCAGGTCTCAGTGTTTGTGTGGGTGGATGAAAGGCAACATATAATAATACTGCTAATTATTATTAAATATTTAGCACTGAACATCTTCAAAGTGCTTTACACATTCTCCTCTATTTGGGTTCTTATACCACGCCCATCACCATGGCATCTGAGTAATGCGCAGTCATTTATTTTGTAGAATTCCCCTGGGAAATAGGCCCATATTATCCTCATTTTACAACTGTGAAAATTGGGGCACAGTCAGCTTCCTCTAGGTCATGCAGTGAGTCAGCTGCAGAACTGAGACTAGAATTCAGTTGCTTTTCTTTCCTCATTCTGTGATCATTCCACGAAACTACATTGCCTTATGTAGCGATATTAACCCTTCAAGGGTCATCTGTCACCAATGTGTGTGGCATGCAGATATTTTCTATTCCCTTTGCCATCAGGACCATCCCTAGCAATACCCAAAGTATGCAGCTGCATAGGGCTTCATGACATTTTGAGCCCTACACAGCCCCATTGCCCAGTCAGCCCCTTGGGCTGTGCCCAGCCCCTGCTCACCAGAAGGGTTTGGAGGATTCAGGAGGAGCAGAGGGTGGCCACTCAGTGGCAGCTGGAAAGAAGCAATGGTTTCCCCTTCAAAGTGGTGTTCTCTCCAGCTGGCTGCGTGGCCGCCCTCTGCTTCCATGGCCTACGTTCGCTGTTTGCTACTGCCGGCACCTCCTGCCTGAGGATGTCAGGTGAGCCTCCCACCCTGCTCCTGCTCCTGCTCCTGCTCCTGCTCCTGCTCCTGCTCCTGCTCCTGCTCCTGCTCCTGCTGAGGGTTGCCAGCTCTCCCAGACTGGACAGACCTGATGCCTTTCACAATAATAGCATCCAGTCAGGAGAGCTGGCAATCCTGCTCCTGCCACCCACAGCTCCCCACCATGGAGTGGTTGCTCTTCTACCCCCCGGGAGGAAGGTGTGGTTTCTGGGGTAGGGCACCAGCGTTGGCATAGCCATGTACTAATGAATTCGTGGTTCAGACAGTGTCTTTGTTTTTCCCTGGTATCTTCTATCCCTAGAGACACTCTGCAGTCTTAGCAAAGCGCCATACAAGCTAGGCATATGGCTCACATCCGCCAATACGGAAATGCAAACACCTGTTTTAAGGTGCATGGCAATGTGGACCTGTTGTTGAGGGCAGGCAAGGAAGATTATCATGTCCCACTGACACTGCTGAAAGCGCCAGGATGACAGTTGAGCTGCTTTCACATGAAAGTCCGGAAATTCAAGTGTGACACTGAAATGTTTGGAACATCTTTCCCAGGGACTAAATAGCTCCATACACTGTTTATTTGTGATTCCAGTTGCGCTTGTGGGGTGTACACAGGCAATGATCGGTTGGCACAAAGCAGTTACAGAGGTACCTTGTGCTGTTCATTACCATGTGCTTCTATATGAAGTCCATGTGGAGCAGGAGGAAAGCTGGCCAATAGACTTTGGGCTTAGGCAGGCCTGGTCATGATTGTCTTTGTGCTGCCACTGTCTCTCATGTGCATGTATGGCATCTGCAGTGCTGTAGATGCACTTACAGGACAATAGACCATTTCAAGTCCACCTCTATGAGGTTGTAGATATCCTCCAGTTCCCCCTTTGAGTCTATATTTGGGATTCTGCGTGATGTGTTTGATGGTTGGGGTGTTCTCATTGCAGTTACAGGAATGGGAGTCTTTGATTTTCTGCACTTACACAGTATCCCTGGAGCTGTCTAAACTAGGGATGTAATAGTATAGTCGATTACCTGATAAGCAAAAGCAAAAGCTTATCGGTTAATGCTATTGACTACATGCATTCCTCTTCCCTCCCTTGCCAGTATATTTTTTAGCAGACTGGCCAGCAGTGTGGCTCAGTCCTGGCTTGCACTGGGTCTGGGACCTACCTCTGCTGCAGATCTGCATTTTAAGTGTATTAGGAGCCAGGCGGGCAGGCAGCCCAGCTGAGTTCCACCGGGTCTGGGAGCTCAACCCTTCTCCCTGGACAAGGGCTGCTGCCACCCCGCGCTGCTGTCTCTGTATCAGAGGCATCAGTGCGAGGCAACAGGCAGCCGACCTGTGCAGAGAGCTGTTTTTTAAACTGGTTCCCCTTGCAGACCAGCTCCAGCCTGGCAATCCACGCTGCTGCCTCTGGTACAGAGGCAGCAGCGCCGAGTGGCAGGGGGCTCCTCAGGAGTGGGGCCAGAGCGCACTGGCTTCCAGCCCCCACTCCCCAGGGACTTTAGAATACTCGAGTAACCAATAGGAAATCAGGAGGTTAATTGACTGTTCAGTTAACCGATATTTAACATCCCTAGTCTAGACACTGTTATTCCTGGGGTGCAGTCAGTTAGCCCAGCCTGTGACAGCATCATGCTGCTCTCACTGGGGTTTGGGGCTCTCCCTTCGTCTCAAACCTGGCAGTGCTTCTCCAGTAGCACCTTCGCCTACTCCCCACACTAGACTTGGCCCAGGCACTTTGGTTCAGATACACAAAGTTTCAGATTTGGGTACTGTGTCGATTCACCAAATCCCTGTTCAGCTGCTGCCTGCCCCCATAGACACCTGCATGTTCACTGTAAACATCACCTAAGTCTCTGCGTGTGAGCATGCACATCGTTCCCATAGCTGTCTAGGCACCTGCCTATTTTCTAATCTGATCCTCAATCCTGCCTGCAGGGCTTGCGCTGATCGGTGTGCTGTGAGCATGCCTAACTCTACACAAGCTGGCCGGGGGAGGGGACTAGGAGGAACTCCTTATACCTGTTAGTGCAGCAGTTAGATACCCACCTGTGGTGTGAGACCCTTATTCAGTTTCCTTCTTTGCCTGACTAAATGAGGGTTTCCCGCCTCTCAGGTGAGTGCCCTAATCACAAGATTATGGGTGTTCTGGGGCAAAGCTCTTCAGATCTCCTGTTGGAAGGTGTTCCGCTTAGTATAAATACTGAAATAGGCGTTGGGCCAAGGCCAACAGCAGTGCTGATGACTTTATATACCCAAGTCCCTTCTTCACCTCCAGTGCAGGATGGCTAAAGATTGCAAGGGAGGCCTTCTCCTTCCCCTCCTGCTTGTATGGAGTGAGGCACATGCCACTCTTCCTGTGATAAATGGTTTAGGCATGACTCCAGGAGAGGGATCCTCGTGGTAGATTGAGAGCAGAAATGGTGCCTCCCGCTAGCTAGGGCTGAGATGCCTAAGTCCCAGAGAGGGGCGGGGCTTAGGCCACACCCTTCTTGTCAGTATCTGCAATTGACTAGTGTAGGCAGCTCCGCACCTAGCGTGGTTTTGGTGGATCCCATTCTCAGGCACCTATCTCTCCCCCTCATTGGGTAGAAAACCCAGGCACTTAATTCAGGCTTTGTGGGTTCCATTGGGTGGCAGGACACCAGATGTTAGGCATTACTATCCTCAGTCTGACAATGCCCCTGTCCCTTTGTGGATCTGGGCCCTCTTGCATTTATCTCTGCTGACTCACTCAGTCTCTCACACAGTCCTTCCCTGGCTCTGGTGACCTCTATTGCAGGCAGCACCACAGGGTGTGATCTCTGTGCAGGAGACCCTCAGGCATTTCCCAGGCTGACCCATGGTGATGGGAGTAGGGAGCCTCCATGTCACCTCTCTGCTCCTCTTGCTTGTTCTGCCAGCGTTCCTGCAGAGGACCCGTCGGGAGAATCCCTCATTATGAGCCCAGAGGATTTCCACCGCATTAAGGCAGCATCCCAAGTCCTGACCAAGGAGGAGCGTGAGGCCAACATAGCAGCCCTCAAGGCAGAGAGAGAAGCTCTTATCGTAAGTGTCTCTTCTCGCTTCCTGCTGTCAGCTGATTTGTAGGCCCATTCCAGGGTGCTGTTTGAAGTGGCCACATAGGGTGGACTTTGCAGGGAAGGGCCAACTGCAGGGGCTACGGCAGCTACCCCACACATTCCTGGTGTGCCAGGCCCAGCTCTGGCCTGCCTAGGGCCATCTGGGCTAGGGATGGGGAGGTGGATGCAGACCAAGAGGAGGGAGTGGGGCTCTTGAGCAGCCAGGCTTCCCAGAGGAAGCCCCTGGGCAGACTCCTGAGAGCCAGGGAACTGTTTATGCTGCTAGTCCCAAACTGCTTCTCTGTCATGGTGGCTCATAGCAATTGGCAGAACTTTGGAAAGCTCCCCATCCAAATCCTCCCTTGCAGGAGAGACATCGAACTTGCACCCTACACTGGCACCCACAGACTTGCCCCTGTGGCCCAGGCTCTCAGAGGATGTAGGAATTGCCAGGCCCCCACAGTTCATGTCTCAGAGAGAATCCTCCCCCCTTGGGGTGGGAGTGCGAGGAGACAGCAATGCTGCCACCCCAGGAAGTTCTGGCCATTGAGAGAGTGGGTGGAGCCTGCCGCACAAAGCCGCTGGCTCATGGACACAGGCTGGGTGTATGTCACGGGCCATGGTTCCAGCAGCCCTCCTGTCTCAGACATGATAGGACGTGAGCATCTCCCTTGGGAGCGGTGCAGCCTCCCTGCAGCTCTCACCTGTGCAGGCACAGCAGTCCCCTCAGAGCTTGCCAGTCTCCTCCCTGTCCCCAGCATCGTGTCATGGTGGTGCTGGCCCAGAAGAATCTGGCTTGTGGCAGCACTTGAGTGAGGCAGGGCTCCCTAGGGCCAGGAAGGTGGCTGTCAGCAGCCTGCCTTTCCCCTCCAGGCCGGGGTGAATGAGCGCAAGCACGTCATGAAGCAGAAAGGGATGGTGCAGAAGAAGAAGGAGAAGCTGAGCGACCTGGAAGAGGAGGCCAAGGAGCGAGCCCAGTACCTGCTGCAGCGGGCCACCAGGATGCGCATGGAGCAGGAGGAAGAGGTCAAGGAGCTCAGCGAGGTGGGGTCTCGGGCTCTGTGCTCTGCAGTCTTCCCCTCTCCCCAGAAACTGGGCCCTTCTGCCAAGCAGGGCAGCATCGTTCCAGGGACTCCAAGCCAGGCGTAGCCAAAGCAGGGCAAGCTCAGCCCTGCCCTGGAGGGACCCTGTGCAGGGAGAAGGAAGCTGAGTCCCTGAGTGATGGCTGTCAGCAAAGGCTCCTGCTGTGATGGTGTGATGGGGCCAAGACTTGTTCCACATGGAACCACTGACCTGCCCTCTGACAGCAAGGACCTACAGTCACTGGGCTGGATTTGAAGTGGCCCCTGTGGGAGGAAGCTCTTTGTGCCATTGCCTGCCTCCTGCACTGTGCAGTCCTGGCTGTACTCCGATGTGGGGAAACCAGGGTGCCCGAGGGCATACAGTGAGTGAGTGGCACAGCTGGGAATGGAGCTAAGTCTTATTCTAACCCCTAGATCATGGTCTCTGTTTCCTCTTGAACTGCCTTTCCCTGCCCCCTGGGCCCTCTCTGTCTGTGCCCCACCCGCATGGTTGAGCCAGAGCAGTTCCTTGTCCCCAAAGATGATCCTGAATGCAAAGTGCCAGGCGATCCGTGATGCACAGATGCTGGAGAAGCAGCTGATTGAGAAGGAGCTGGGGGAGGAGGAGAAGCGCCTGGACCAGATGATGGAGGTGGAGAGGCAAAAAGCCACCAAGATGCAGGAGGAGCTGGAACAGAAGAGGAAGCAGGAGATGATCAGGTGAGCAGCAATATCCCTCCCCAAGCCCTGGGCAGCTCATCACATGCAGCCCCACTCCAGCACTTCCCAAGGAAACCCAGTGTGAGGCAACCATTGCCAGGGGATACCTGTCTGTGTGGCCGTGGGGCATGGGCAGCAGGCAGTCCAGCCCTGCTGGCTTGGCAGGCATTTGTGCCAGGCACAGTGTGATGTGCCAGAGACATTGATATGTCCTGTTCCCAGAGGGAAGCAACATATCATCGAGCAGATAGAGAAGAACCAGGAGGAGCGGGCTATGAAGGCAGAGCAGCGCGATCAGGAGGCCCAGGAGATGCTGGACTATCTGGAGCAGATGCAGATGGAAGACATGACGGTAAGAGAGACGGGTGAGGTGAGGCGTCCGAGATGGATTCTGAGCCCATCCAACCCTCCTGAACCCCAGCTCCCTAGTATCCCCCGGGGCCAGGGGAATGGGCAGCCCAGAGCTAGTTAGTCTCCTCGCAGTTGAGGACTATGGGAAGCAGACGAGGAGCTCAAAAGGATAGTGAGCAACTGGGCCTTTCTTCAGCCCCAGCCCAATAGCTGGCCCCTCATCCCTGCTAGTGCATACTGCTCCAGGCAAATGCCAAAGCAAGAATGGTCTGGGAAGGGGGCTGTGCTGTGGCATCTCCCTGGGGTACCTCTCACACCCCCTGCCCTCGTACCTTTCTCAGGACATGGAGAACAGACATGAGCAGAGGATGAGAATTCAGGCTGAGGTTAAGCGTATCAATGACGAGAACCAGCGGCGTAAGGAGGAGCAGCTGGCGCAGGAGAGGATGGCTGACCAGCAGGTGCTGGAATACCAGAAGCGGAAAATGGTATGTGCTGTGGGCAGGGGGACAAGAGACGGGTGGCATTCCTGCCCAATAAATTGGGCTGCACGTCACCAGGAAAGTTCTGCTCTGTTTAACCTGGAGTTCTGGGCCTGAGGGCGGGGGTGAGCTTCTCGGGCCTGTGCTATGCAGGAATTCATCCCTACATCATGGGCTTTTTGGCTTTAACACTTTTTGGCTTTAACACCTGTTGTAAAGGAGGGAGGTGAAGCACTGGAAGGGTTTCCTAGGAGGTGGTGGAGTCTCCATCCCTAGAAGTTTTTAAGTTCCAGCTTGACAAAGCCCTGGCTGTGATGATTTAGTTGGGGTTGGTCCTGCTTTGGGCAGGGGGTTGGACTCGATGGCCTCCTGAGGTCTCCTGGAGCCCTAGGATTCTCCGATTCTATTAATCTATCAGAGAGACCCATGGATGTGGGTGGATGCTGGGACGTACATACCCCACAGGCAAACACATGAATCTGCATACCAGGTTTTCTGCTACGTGAGCATTATTCGATGAGAACGGGGAGAATGGCTGGCTGGCTAGCTGCTGGCTCCTGGAAGGAGTTCAGACAAGGAGGGGAACAATTTTCCAAGGGTTGTGGTGGATTCACCATCACTGACAAGACTGGATGTGTAGCTAAAAGATCTGCTCTAGGAGTTAACTGGAGAAGTTATCTCGTCCCTGTTATATAGGAGGCTGGGGGGAGCGGGGAGCCAGAGAGATGCTGGATGTGTCTGCTATGTCCTGGTGGTGGGTGGGTGATGAGGAAGGCCTACTGTTAACGGTCTGGGTGCAGCTCATTGATTTTGTGCTGTTTGCCTGGCCCAGGCAAGGGAAGCAGAGTTTGAAGCCGAACAGGAGAGGATCCGCCGGGAGAAGGAGATGGAGACGGCACGTCTGAGGGCATTGCAGGAAAAGGCCCAGGATTACCAAGCAGAGCAGGTAACACTTGCAAAGATGGCCCTGTGCCCCCTTTCCAGTCCATCGTATTCCCTGCCTCTGTCTCCCCTGATTCCATCCCAGGCAAGGCAAAACCGGGTGTAGGGGGCATGGGTGGGGTGCACCCTCTGGCCAGGACATATGGTCAGAGTGCATTATGCCTGCACTTTCCCAAGCCAGTGGGCGGAGGAGCCAAGCAAGGAGCCTGGGGAGACACTGCATTCACTTTACAAGAGATTTGCATCTGGGAGCTCAGCAGCACACTCCATGAGCAAACTCCTGCCCCAGCTGCAAGGAATTAGCAGCTTCCCTTCACACAGGATACTTGTCCCCCTTTCTGGGACTGGCAAGAGACTAGCAAGGGCTACTGGGGCAGGGTAAGATAGAGCACGTCTCTGTTGGCCGTCCTGCCAGGGGCAGTGGGAGTCTCCCACTCCACTCATGTTGCTGCGAGAAGTGGGATATTTCAGTGAAACACTGAGAAGTTGACCTTGTTAACCCAGTTGTGATGCCCTGTTGAGGTACCAGGGTGTAGAGCAGCCTTCCCCGTCCTTGGGAGGAAGTTCTGCCCTGTCCCTTGCCTTGGCAATGATGCTGCTGCCTTGCACACCTTGTGGGAGTCTCATAGCAAAGCAGGAGAATCATGAGAAACCCTCGTCCAAAGGGCTCTAACCTGAGCTGTGTCAGTGCTCAGAAAGCTCTGCTCTTTGTCCTGGAGAGGCCACAGCCGGGCCTTGCCATGGTGATGGGATGAGAGGCGGGTCTCCCAGGCCAGGGCTGTGGAGAACCAGTCCCTTGGTGGAGTCACTAGAACAGTGGTTCCCAACCTTTTCCACATGGGGACCCATTTTGACAATTCAGAAAGACTTGATGTCCCAAAGCAATTCAAAAACAGGGGGAGAAGGGGTGGCAGAGCCACCTGCAGATACTCGGTGACCATTTTGAAATATAATGGCGATCCCTATTTGGGTCCCGACCCATAGGCTGGGAAACCCTGCACTAGAACCTAATATTACGCGTTCCCAGCAGCCTGCCTTGCTCAGGAGGTGGCTGCAGAGGTGCAGTATTAGAGGAACGGCTTCTGCAGCCAACAGATGATCGCTGGCTCTGAAGGACCCTGAGGCTGTGAGCC
Organism: Pelodiscus sinensis; assembly: GCF_052426305.1. Taxonomy (NCBI): domain Eukaryota; kingdom Metazoa; phylum Chordata; order Testudines; family Trionychidae; genus Pelodiscus; species Pelodiscus sinensis. Next base: position 12,424,893 of record NC_143073.1, on the reverse strand, counting down.
GAGGGCCAGTGTAACTCCGAATTCATAGATAGTACCAACATCCACAGCTGCTGCGTAGGGAATGCAAAAATTTGGGGCACCACTGGGTCTTAATGTCCACCCACTGCTCCCTAGCTCAGTTCTGTGGCTGCTGTAGAGCGAGTCTAACTCGGGAGAGGAGCTAGTTAAAGTAAAAGTGGCACAGCCTGCCAGACCTGTTCACACAACTCTGAACCTGTGAAAGAGCCATTGAGTGGCAATGAAGCCATGTAACAGGCATTGGCCAACCCCAGATGTATGCAGACCATTTCTGAATTGACTGTGTTAGATGACAGGGCCTTAGTTTGAAAATTGCTTTAAAATATTTTACTGTTGTGTTGCTGTAGATTATAAAACCACAGCTCTAAAAACTGTCTCCCCTCCCTCCCCCCGCAGCTGCCATAGGGCTCTGGGGCACCAGTTGACAAGTACCACCTACAACTCCAGAAATCCTAAGGACGGCCCTGGCACCAGCCCATTGTTTTGCACCTTTCTTCTCTCCATTCAACTCTGATCCCCAGTCTAACTGAGTTTCTGTAATGTCCAGCACTACTGGCTCTGCCCTCGCTAAGCAACTGTGGCTGGGTCCTTCCAGCATCACTGTATGTGCATAACTGGGTGCCCTGCTAGCGTGCAGGACAGAGCCCAGCTGGCTCTTCTGCCGCACAGACCAAGCGAGCCCAAGGGCCTGAGCAGCAGGGGTGGTCTGCCTTGGGCCCCGCACCAGGCATGTGGAGCTGTGTACACCACGCAGCTAGTCCTGCTCCGCTCGCAATGGGGATCAGCACGCTCCCTTCTTTGCAGGACGCACTGAGGGCCAAGCGGAACCAGGAGGCCACCGAGCGAGAGTGGCGCCGGAAGGAGAAGGAAGCTGCGCAGAAGAAGGCAGAGACCGATGCCATGCTGAAGAAGAGCCGGCTGGAGCAGATCGCCTACAAGGAGCACAACCTGGCTGTGCAGGTGCAGCGGGACCGCAATGAGTTTGAGAGGATCCTCAGGTACAACGGGTGGCACTGCTGGGGTCAGAGCTAGTAGCTGAGGCCCAGCTAGTTCAGGGACTGAGTTCCCAGCAATGCTGCAAAGGGCCTCTGGTTACACACCTTACCTCTGTCCCATCCAGTGCAGAAGGGACTGGGGGGCTGATCTGCTGCCCTCTCAACACTAGGGCTTCCTTCGGGGGCATCTCAGACCAAGGATTTTCTTTAGATCTGTGGTCACCAACCCATTGATCGTGATCGATTGGTCGATTGCAGGGGCACAACCAATCGATTGCGAGGTGTTCACAGCCCCTCCTCGTCCCCCCCATCCCCAAGAAGGAGCCTGCACTGGCTCTGTAACCTCCTGGGAAAATGGAGGTAGCGCCAGCTTCCTGTGGCATGGGGGGGAAGTCCTGCGGCTGTGTGCTAGATCCGGTGTCTCAGGAAGTAGGTGCGCTGCTCCTCCCCTCCTCAAAACAGACAGCATGCTTCCTTCTGGCTCTGGTGTGGGCAGCCTCCCACCTGTCCAGACCCCAGACCCTCAGCCTGGTCCTGCATCCTTCCCCATGATGTCTGCCTGCCTTCCTGCGGTGGGGAAGGGGAGAAGTCCCAACTTCTCAGGAAGCATGCCAGCTGTTTTGGGGCGGGGAGGAGCAGCACGCACGCGCTTCCTGAGACACGGATCTGGCACGCAGCCTCGGGACTACCTGCTGCTGCCGCAGGAAGGAAGGAAGGAAGGCAGCACGGGGAAGGAAGTCCCCGGCTCCTCGTTAGAGCCGGTGTCTCAGGAAGCACGCCAGCTGTTTTGGGGTGGGGAGGAGCAGCGCATGTGATTCCAGAGATGTTGGATCTGGTGCGCAGCCGTGGAACCCCCAGGTACCAGCCAAGTTATGCTGTCCTCTCCCCCTGCCCAGACTCCACTGAGTACCCTGGCATCCACTCAGGCCCCCACCAGCACCCTCCCCCCTGCCCAGACTCCTGTCATCACCTTGCCCCTGCCCCCTGGCCAGACACCCATCAGCACCCTGCTTCTTCCCACTCCCTCCTGGACAGACACCTATCCCCAGATTGCTCCTGTACCCTATTTTCCACCCAGATTCTGCACCCCCATCCCTATCCCAATCACAGGCAGCCCTGTCCCGCACACTGCATCCATCATTTTGGCCTCATCCCAGAGCCTAGGGTGGCCCAAAAATCCACTAACCCCTGGAACTCAAAGAGTTAATCTGGCTGTAGGCCTTGGACCTCAGTCCTGCCTATCCTCCCCACCCCCATGGGGCTGGAGCGCCAGGGGAGTGAGGTGTCTCCGTTGGGGCCACATCAGTGAGGCTTGGAGGGGTTGGTTTTTTGCATCTTATTTGTGCGGTCCCCCACTGATTTTTTCTGTGGGTCAGTGACCCCTGACCCAAAAAAGGTTCCCTTCCCCTCCCATAAATAAAGAAAATGCTGAAACGTTTTGTGTTTGACATATTTTATTTAAGAATGAAGCCTGGCCAGCAAGCCCCCAGTTGGGGCTAAGCCCCCATCTGGCCACAGCATCATAACACTCCTGCACTCCTCACAGACTCCAATCCTGAGCCCATCATACACCTGAACCCCGTGTCCTGAGATCCCCAAATTCCTGCACCCCTGCATCCCCAGTCTTCTGCCACAAAACTCCTGCACCATCCACACACTGCAAATCTGTGTCCTGAGCCCATCATACTCCCAACCTCCCTGCCCTGAGCCCTTCATACACCCCAACCCAAATTCCTGCACCCTCACATCCACAAGCCTGCGGCTTGCTCAGCACCCCAAACCTCCACCTGAGAGCACACAACCAGGGCGGTTAGCGTCAGGAAAAAGGAAATCCTTGCCTGCATCACTGCAAAAGCGGGGAGGTGAAACGCTTGTGCCCGGAGGAACTTATGGCTGCGGCCTGACTCTGAGCCCTGGAAAGAGGGTTACTGGCCCTGCCTGTGGCGCAGTTTGACCCCAAGGGTCATGCAGTGTGGTGTCTCCATGCAGAGCTCAGCGGGAGCAGATTGAGAAGGAGCGGAAGGAGCAGGAGCGGCGCAAAGCCCTGCAGCTGACCCATGCTGATGAGGTGCGGCGCCAGGTGCGCGAGCACCAGCAGAAGCAGATACAGGAGCGAATCACCACCTTCGAGGAGGGCAGGCGCCTGAAGGAAGAGGTGCGCCGGCGCAGCGAGCGCATCAATGAGATCAAGAGGAAGAAGATGGAGGAGCTCAGGTGAGTGTGCAGGGCCAAGCAGGAGGCCAGTGCCTCGGGGGCCATGCTCCTGGGCTGGGCTTGGCATGGCTTCAGCTCATTCTTAGTGCTGGGCAAGGCCATGGGATGTGGAAAGGAGACAGGGGGGTCACTGCTCAATGGCACCATCCAGCATGGTACCCTGTAATGTTTGGGGTGCAATCCATACATGTAAGGCGGGGTGGGGAACCTATTTTGGGTCAGCAGCCACTGACTCACATATAAATCAGTCGGGGGCCTCACACAAGTGAGAAGCAAAACAAACAAGCCCTCATGGACTGGCTCCCAACTGGTAAGCAGGAGGGGGAAAAAAAGGGAGACACTCACCTCACTCATGCAACTCGGGGTGCTAGGGTTCCCCTCACACACTAACCCTGTGTGCCCGGGGGGTGGAGGGAGATGCCAAGGCTCCAGGCTCCCCTCCCCCAGGGCCGGATTAACTCTTCTGGGGCCTGAGGCTAGTAGGTTTGTGGGAGTAGAGCCAAAAACAAGGGGTTCAGTGTATGAGAGGAGGCTGCCAGGGAGCAAGCTGGGGGTGCAATGCAGGGTCTGAGCAGGAGGTAGGATGCAGGACCAGGCTGAGGGTCTGGGGTCTGGACAGGTGGGAGGGTGGCGGAGCGGATCGGTGTATGGAGTCTGAGCAGGAGGGAGGGCAGGAGCCAGCTGAGGTGTGTGTTTTGGGGGGGGTCTGAGTGGGAGGGAGAGTGCAGGAGCCAGTTGGGGGTGTGGTATCTGGGAGGGGGAAAGAGAATGTGGGAGGAGGTATGGGATGGGGTCACCTCCTTGGCACAGCTCCCCAGGCAGAGGGTGGGAGGCAGTGCAGGTAGCTGGACAAACACTGCCCTCACTGCTCCTATTGGCTGGGATTCGTGGCCAGTGGGAACAATGGGGTGGAGTCTGCAAGCTGTCATAGGAGAGAGAGCTTCCCAGCACTGCGGTTCCAGCACAGAGTCGCTTCCTCCTCCCTCCAGGGAGAGCCCAGGGCTTGATGTGGCCAGGTCTTGCCTGAATCTGGCCTGTGAGGTTGGGGCTCCCCTCAGCAGCAGGGAGCCAGTACTGGCACTCCAGCCATGTGGCGGAGAGGGGGGAGAATCTCAGTGCCCTGGCTTACCCCCTACAGGGGTGGGAGGAACCCCAGCCTCGCGGGCCAGATCGACAAGCTACAGGCTGGATCCAGCCCACAGGCCATGGGTTCCCCATCTCTTCAGTAAGGGTTCGTGTCATTGCCTGCCCTGAGTGCCTTCAATGTTTTGCTGTTGTGGCTCACAGCCCAGACACAAACAACCAGCAGACAAGCATGCAGTATTCTGAGTGTCTGTGTGCTGTGCAGCCCTGGCCTAGCAGCCTGTCTGTAACATAATAGCTCCACTCACCAACACTGGTTACGCCTGGCAAGATGATTCCAAGACTATCTGTCCTGAAGTTTGCAGCCCACTCCTAGATCACTCAGAGAAATCTTTAAAGATACATGTGATGGGGTGGGTCACAGAAGACCCCTGGAGGCCTGTTTCTCAGTGTGCTGGCAGAACCACTGACATTCACAATCTTCCTCTCTGGGGCTTCTCACCACTCTGTCCTCCTGGGCCAGATCTCCTGGTCTCCCCCAAGGCAGAGCTGAGATCACCGTCCCCTGCCCCCAAAGAGCAATGCAGACACTGAACCTCCTCAGGTCTGAGGAGAATGCAGTTTTGGGCCCAGCTTTCAGGAAACCCACTCCCTAAATGGGATAAGAACCTCAAATAAATCATTCAGGGAAGCCCTCTTTAACAATGAAAGGAGGATGTACACACTGACTGCTCCCCCAGGTAATAATTATTTACATTGGGCTTGATAGTAAATACAAGTGATTTTATTAAGTGCAAGCAGTAGGATTTAAGTGAAAACAGGCAGAGGTAAGTAGATTAAATTGAAAATAACAGAAAAGGCTCAGCTAGTTCTAACACCCTCAAGCTTATAGCAAACTTACTCTGAACCTGTTCTCATTTCAGCTAAACCTCCAAGCTAGGGAAGATCTTTTTTCCCTGGTATCTCTGGTTCATTCTCTTGGGAGTGACTTGCCAGCCAAAAGGCTGAAAACTCTGCATCTTAAATAGCCTTCCTCTTTAGGCAGGAATTCTTTGTTGCATTCTCCCCTTTCATGGAAAACTACATGGTCAGACCTTACCAGTTAGGAAGATATGTGACCATCCTAAGACTTAAAGGACAAAGAGGCTGTTTACAGTTGTTCACCCAGATATTGAGAGAAACACCCCTGATGGTTTTCATTTGCACATTTAAAACCATAAACCAGTGGTCCCCAACCATTTGGGGTTGCCAGGCGCCAGGGGGCGTGGCCGTTCGCCCGCCGGGCGCCCGGGGGGGGCAGGGCCCCCCCCATAGCCGCATTCCGGGGGCCGGCGCTCTCTCCCCCAAGCGCCGCGCGCCCGGGGCCGGCGCTCTCTCCCCCCTCCCTCCCCCAAGCGCCGCGCGCCCGGGGCTGGCGCTGGCACTCTTCCCCCCCTCCCCCATGTGCCGCGGGGGGTGAATCCGCGGCGCCCCCGGGGCCGGCGCTCACCGTGCGCCCCGGGGCCGGCTCCGGCACCGCGCATGTGCCACGTACCCGGGGCCAGGCCACCCCTGAGCACTTGGCGGGCGCAGACAAATGCCCCCGCGGGCGCCATGGCGCCCGCGGGCACCGTGTTGGGGACCACGGCCATAAACCATTCCATTCTCCATCTTCCTAACTCTACATACAAGGACGATACACACACCAAAATTACACATCCTGCAGATTGAGACATTAAAATTGATAGGTAACATGAGGTATTTTGTCCAAAGTATCTTGGAGTTATGCATATTTGTATCCATAAATCTCTCCTGGACCACTCAGAGAAATCAGGGTAATTTGCTCCTTTAAAGAGCCAATACCCAGCAGCTTGTCATATTAACTGGTGTTAATAAGTCCTTCACTTCAGACACAGCACTGGATTGGGTTAGATTAGAATAATACCAGTTTATCTGCAACAGGGCACAGGTTAGGTGACATCAAGTAAAAGAGAGAGAGAGTTACAAGAAATCAAAGTGGAAACCCATGTCTAAAAGACAAAGTTAATCTAGCAAGCTACAGTATTTGTTTAAGGTAGCATCGCTGACTTGTGGCACAGTATTGCTAAGTATCCTTCAGTCACAGAAGTATGAGGTGCCATTTCCCTTGTCACCTCAGGTGAAGGAAAATTCAGTGGTTCATTGTCCCTCCTCTTTATGGCCCAGTCACCCTTTGAAAAACATCGCTCTTCAAGTACATTGATTCTACTTTGCTCCAATATAGACTTGAAAATATAGTTAGTCCCGTGTGGATACAAATGTATATCCACAGAAGGAACGGCAGTGCTCTCCCGGGAGCCACAGGGGTGAAAGGAGCAGCATGTGGAGCTGCTGCTCCCAGGAGCCAGTGCCCTGTGCTGGCAACTCCTCTGGCATGACTGTACTACCCCACCAACCTCACCCTCAGACCTGCCTGCATCCCTTCCCCATAGCTGTCTGCTTCACCTGGCCAGGGGCACGCAGGTGAGGCTAGTGCCTGTCCCAGTGGGTAGGGCTGGAGGCAGAACAGCCATCCAGGAGGAGCTGCCAGTGCAGAATACTGACTCCTGGAAGCGACATTCTACTCCTTTCACCCCTGTGGTTCCCAGGAGAGCCCTGCAGTTCCACAGATACTGGTTTATATTTGCGGCTATCCGCATCCACAGGTATAAATTTGTATCGGCACAGGGCTCTAAACGGCATCTCAAGGGGCATTCATAACTCCTCAGGCAGCTTTGTTGCAATGATATTATTGGCCTGTGTGTTAGTAATTTTCAAATAGCCCTAACGGCATAGTTTGATCACTGAAGTAGTGCGTAGGGTGTGAAGACTGGGATGTTCAGAGTTACAAACCCATCCTTGCCTCTCCCCCAGTACCACAGATGAAGGAGAGCAGGTGATGGAGTCGGCAGGGAGATGGGGAGGAACAGCTGTTGAACAAAGCTGGGCTGACCAGCAGAGGAATCTGGTTAGCAGGGCTGAAACATTTGACTTGTATTAGCCGTAAGAGCAGGAGAGGGGTGTGTCTAGACTACATGGCTCCGTTGACTACATGGCTCCATCAGCGGTTCACGAGGCATACGGGAGCGGTCAACAAAGGCTTCCTTTGTCAGCCGCGCCTCGTCTAGACTGCCGCGCTGTGCCGGATCAGCTGATCATCGGCACAGCATGGCAGCCATGTTTATTTTAATGAAGCTGGGATTATTTAAATCCCTGCTTCTTTGAATATGCCGAATAAACTAATTTACATGGCTCTGTCGATGGAGCCATGTAGTCTAGACACACCCAAGGTGTTTAATGCTGCCCCCCAGTCTTCTCCTTCTGTCCCAATACACTCTGAGCTCCCCTCCAGCTCTCCTTTCTGCCCCCATACACTTGGGGCTGGATCACCCTGTGGAAGAGGCAGCTGATACCTTACAGTGATCATAGCAAGGAGGCTGGTGGTCCCAGGTCCAACATGGCCCTCCCATCTGGCTCTCCCCAGGGAGAGATGGGATCGTGGGCTGGGCCCATAGCCCAGCATTCTGCAATAGCGTCTGGGGGCTTTATGACTTCCTTTCCCTTGTTTCCTTTGTTTTTAGAGCTGCTGGCCTGCCTGAGAAATACTGTGCCCAGGTGGAGCGCCGAGCCCTCATTGAGCCTGCCCCTGTGCACTGAGGGGCCCCAGGGCAACCTCGCCCAGCTTGCCATGGCTGCATCGTATGGCCCATCCCTGTCGGGGCCTAGATTGTATATTTTGGTAGTTTCTGAGAGTGTTTTATGAATAGAGATATTTATGGAGGTTTTGGGTTCTTTGCTTTGCCATGTCCCCAAACCAGCCCCACCAGCGAAGTTGGGAAGAGCAACCCCTCTCCAGCTCTGCGGGCTGTGGAGAGAGGCTCACCCATGCTCCCCAGGCGAGAGGGAGGCATTAATGGGTACCACAGCAATGAGACCTCTGCTTCCATGGAGGGGCTAGTATCAGGTCCTGCATTAGCACCTTGGTGGCCCCAGCTCTGCCCCAGGCTTCCCGAGTTACTGTGGGCAAGGTAAATGGGCATTTTCTTCACTGTGCTACAGCCCTCAGTTCTGTTAGCAGGGGCTTTTCAGCCGGCTTGGGCCCAGAGCCACATTGGCCAGTCACTGGCAGCTGGGAAACCCACACTGAGTCCCCACAAGCTTGATCTGTTCTCATGTCCTCATGCCCATCAGCAGAGAATGGGAAAGGCTGCAGTTGGGCTCTGATGTCTGAGCTCTGCCTGCTCCTAATGCAGCCCTGGAAACCTCACTGGGCCCCGGCCCTCTGACCGGTGTCAGTCCCCAACCCCTGCCCTCCCGCTGGCATCAGCCTCAAACCCTGCTGAGCCCCTGCCCTGCGGCCAGCATTGGCTTCAAGGGAGAAATCCATGTAGGACTGTCACCCCAAACAATCCTCTGAACTGTGACTGGATGGCTCTCGGCACAGTTCTGGGTCTCCTAGCATTGAGCAGCACTCCCTGGGCTTTAATAAACCCTCATCATTTAAGCTGGACAAACGGTGCCAGAACCCCATCCAGAGCTCTCAGCATGTTAGTTCTCCCAGTACGCCCCATCTTTGGCTCCCAGTTCCCTCTTGGATGGCTGACGGGTCCCTGCACAGCGCTCCTGCCCCCAGCCTGTGTGCAGTGTTGGCAGGAGCAGCCTGAGGTGGGCTGCAGCAGCTGGCACCCCAGGCGGAACGCGTGATAGGCACCCCTGCCTGCACGGCTGATAATGGGGTGACATCATCGGGCGCCCCGTGATGTCATCATCGGGCGCCATTGAAGGTGGCGCCCTAAGTGACGGCCAAGTTGACCTATAGCCACAGGCCACCCCTGAGTGTTGGCTCTGGTGCTGTAGGGAGTGGTGTTGAGAACAGCGCTAGAGTTAAGTTGCAGCCAGATTTTCCTTCACAGTCGTCTAGTTCTGTCCTGCGTTTGGTGTTCTGTGGAACAAATACCTGATGCTTATGCTGAGAACATAGGTACAGGAAAGAGTCCTGTTACCTGGAAAACGGCCTGGCGCTGGGGCAACAAGAGCAGAATGGTTGAGTGCAGATAGCCTGCTCCTGGCTGTGCTATGGCAGGAGTGCAGGGAGCCACTGTCTCAGGTTCCCCCCCATGGAGAAGCTTTGCCTGACTGAAGGCTCTAGCCCCCATGACCCTGGGACAAAAGATTCTTCAACTGCTCCTCACAGCTCCTACAACAGCATCTGCTGGTTCCCTGGGTGATAAGCACTTGCTGATATAGAGGCCGGGGAGGGGAGGAGAGTGACTGAGCAGGGAATGGAAAGAGGAGAAATCATGGGCGGAGTCTTTGGTAAGAGGAGTTGAAGCCTCAGCTTGCCTCTCCCTCTGGCTCCTGCAGGTTGAGCTCTGTCCCAAGTCCCGGAATAGCTGGTTCCTGTAGATGGCAGCAGGATGGGGCTGAGATCTCAGCTACCAGGCCTGTCCCTCCCTCTCTGAGATGGCAAGGCCCTCAATCCTGGAGCTCAGGGCTTACTCTGCTGAATAATTCAGAGCAGAATGATACCACAGATCAGAGAGTGTGACATGTCTACAGCCATGGGGGCCTCAGAGAGGCTGGGGGCCTCCCCTGCACTGAGGCAGATGGGGACAGATTGGCGTAAGCTAAAGCAGCCTGAGGGCTGCCCTAAGTAATAGGCTCGCTAAGGGTGCATCTACACTGCACCCGTAGCTCAAAATAAGCTAAGCAAATTGTGGAGCTCATTTTGAGTGTATTTTGAAATAGCTTATTTCAAAATTAAAATAGAGCGCTATTCCTTAATCCTCATGGAATGTCGGAATAGCACGCCCGTTATTTCAAAAGATATTTTGAAGTAACAGGTGCACTGTTGAGACACGGAATACATTTTAGGGATTCCGGAAGTATCCTGAAATAGCGCCACTGGGTAGACTACCCTAAGTGTTGTGGCAGCAGATATCAGCTGGGGTGCAGGACTCCTTAGGCTGTGTCATCTCCTGTCCCTGGACACCCCTGTACCAGGGGATCTGCAAGGGTTGTCACAGAGCTGGGGGTTCTGCAGGAGAAAGCAGGCCTGGCAACTCCTCCCACAGCCCAAAATGTCCCAGACTTGTCTGTTGCGGAGACGGATTAAGGCCCGACCGATAGCCACACAGAGGAGAGAATCAAGGTGGTCTGGGGAGGAGGGCAGGGACTGTGAGACAGAAAAGATGCTCTCCTTAGGCCCATGGCTTTAGAGCAGTGGTCTCCAACCTTTTTACACTCAAGATCACTTTTTAAATCTCAGAACAAGTGAAGATCTACTGCCCCTCCCATCCCCCCAAGACCCCACCTCTTCCTTGAAGCACTGCCCTCTCTATTCTCCTCCTCTCCATCACTTGCTATCCTCAACCCTTATACACCCTACACTGCCTTTTTTTTTCTGATTCTTCTATGGGAAGAGATTTTTCCAACATTTGGCCTGTCTAGACTGGACCAAATGTCAGAAAAACCCTTCTTTTGGCAGCCCTCTTATTCCTCGTGGAACGAGGAATATAGGGGTTACCAAAAGAGCATATTTGCTCTTCCACTAAAAAAATGGAAGAACAAATGCATCCCTGGATGCAGAAGAGTTTTTCCGGGATATCTCTGGAATCCTGGAAAAACTCCTGCAGTCTAGCCATACCCTCACTGGGTTGAGACAGGATGTGTGGGCTCTGGGGTGGGCATGAGGGATTTGGGTGTGGGAAGGGGGTGAGAGGCGCAAGCTCTGGGAGGAAATTTGGATGCAGGAGGAGGTGGAGAAGGGAACTCCAGCTCGGGGAGGGGGCTCCAGGCTGGGGAATGTTGGGGTCAGATGGAGGGTTGGGCTACTAAGCAAGCCACAGGCTTGTGGCTGTGAGGCTGCAGGAATTTGGGTTGGGGTATGTGAGGGGCTCAGGGCAGGAGGTTCCAGTGTATGATAGGCTCAGATCTAGGGTCTGGGGTGGTGTAGGAGTGTTACAATGCTGAGGCCAGATGGGGGCTTGGCTCCCATTGGGGGTTTGTTGGCCAGGTTTCATTTTTAAATAAAAGACTGTCAAACACACAAAGTTTCTGCATTGTCTTTATTTATGAGAAGGGCAGGGAACCTTTTTGAGTCAGGGGTCACTGACCCACAGAAAAGTAAGTTGGGGCCACACAAGAGAGATTAAAAAAAAACTCCAAAAACCCCCACGCCTCACTAATGTGGCCCCAACTGTACTGGTGGTAGCAGGGGACGTGGTACTGGAAAAGGGTATTAGTGAGTGCTGGGACAGGGTGGCAGTGGGGGCAAGGGACAGGTTTCTGGGGTGGGAGCAGGGGGGAGGCTGCGCCTCGCTCAAGCTGGGCTGGAGCAAAGAGGAAGGGCTTCCCGGCCATCAGGGGAGCGGCGCAGCCTCCCTTGGTTGAGTGCGGTGCAGCTGGGCTGGAACAAAGAGGAGCGGATGCCTTGCCAGCTGGCCATGGTGTTCAGCCCAGGTGTACCACGCTCTACCTGGGCTGGAGCAGAGGGAAAATGGCCTAATCGGCTGGAGCACAGTGCAGCCTCCTCCTCCACAGCCAGCTGGCCGGGGTGTTTCAGCCCTCCCGACCCAACAGATCCCACCACAGCTACTCACCTGTGTTGCTGCTCCGTGAGTTGCTGCTCCGCAAAGAATGCCAATTCAAAATTAGTTGTGCGCAGGCGTGCAGTCCAGAAGGAGCTAAAGATCGACTCATAGAGCCCCTGCGATCGACCAGTAGATCACGATCTACCGGTTGGTGACCATGACTTTAGAGTACGTTGTGCGGAATTGGGTGTTGTATCATTCTCCCCTAGGGCATACCCACTAACTTTCCACTCTGCAAAGGCCATGGGGCAGAGGCAGATTAAGATTTATTGGGGCCCTCAGTGCAGAATATTTACACCCCACGTCCCTGTTCTTCCCCTTCCCCACAAGGCCACTGGTAAGAACTGCCAAGGCTGGTTGGGTGAGCTCGGGACCCTTCACCTGCGCAGTGTAATGTGACCTTGGGGTAAAAGCCAAGCAGCAAATGGGGGGGGGGGGGGGGAGAAGGAGCATTGGAACCAATCTCCTCCCCCTCTCTTCCCTCTCACATCACCTCTTTCTAAGACTACTAAGGCACCGGAAAACTAGTTTTTTTGGCAGATAACTTAGCAATTAGCTGACAGGAGCACTGTATCCAATTCCTATATAAAAGAAAGAAAATGAAATAAATATTAAACCCACTCAGCTCTAATATTAAGTTCTGACATCTTGTGGCAAATCACTTGGGCCACGTCTACACTGCAGGCTTCTTGCTCAAGAACTTTTTTGCGCAAGAGTTCTTGTGCAAAAGGACTTCCACAAGAGCACGTCCACACTGCCATGTGCTTTTGCGCAAGAGCGTCCATGGCAGTGTGGACGCTGTCTTGCGCAAGATAGCTCTGATGGCCATTTTAGCCACAGGGCTTTCTTGCTCAAGAAATTCATGTTGCCTGTCTACACTGCCTTCTTGTGGAAGAGCTTTTGCACAAGAGGGCTTATTCCTCATGGGGAGAGGAATAATTCTTCTGGAAGAAGCCCTGTTTTCCGACACTGTACTGTAAATTTACTTGCACAAGAACGTGTGTGCAGTGTAGATGCTCTGCAAGTTTTTGCGCAAGAACATTTGTTCTTGCGCAAAAAGCAGTGTAGATGTAGCCTTAAGGTACACTGGTTAGCCTTAAAATATAGTCTTACTTTTTTACTAACTTTGTGGGGAGGGAGAGAGAGAGACACTGTCAGCTCTGGAAGGGGAGTGGGGTCTGGTGGGTTACAGCAGGGGGCAGATACATTTGGGCTCTATATAAGATCCGATGGCCATACTGGGTCAGACCAATGGTCCATCTAGCCCAGCATCATGTCTTCTAACAGTGGTCAATGTGAAGTGTTTCAGAAGGCTTGAACAGATGGATCAAATGATCCATCCCCTGTTGCCCATTCTCAGCTTCTGGCAAACAGATGCTAGGGACACCATCCCTGCCCATTTGGGCGAGCAGCCTGTCATGGGTCTATCTGCCTTCAATGTATTTTGTTCTTATTAGAACCCTGTTATAATTTGGGCCTTTCCACCATCTCCTGGCAAAGAGTTCCACAGGTTGACTGTGAAGAAATAATTTGTTTTGTTTGTTTTAGATCTGTTGCCTATAAATTTAATTGGGTCAGCTTCTTGTGTTATGTAGTGAAGGAATGAATAACTTTCCCTTGTTCTATGTTTCCATACTGGTCATGATTTTCTAGACATCCAAGATATATCCCCCCACCCTTTAGTCATTTCTTTTCCAAGGTGAAAAGTCCAAGTCTTATTAAACTCTCCTCATATGGAAGTTGTTCCTTACCCCTAATCATTTCTGTTGCCTTTTCCGTACCTTTTCCAAATCCAATAGATCTTTTTTTAGATGGAGTGACCAGATCTGCATACAGTATTCAAGATGTGGGCATACAATGACTTTATACAGAGGCAATATGCTATTTTCTGTCTTATCTATTCCTTTCCTAATGATTCTCAATGTTCTGTTAGTTTTTAGACTGCCACTGCACATTGGGCAGATATGTTCAGGGAACTATCCACAGTGATTCCAAGATCTCTTTCTTGAGTGGTAACAGCTATTTTAGACCCTGTCATTTTTGTGTGTATAGTTGAGATTATATTTTCCCACGTGCATTTCTTTGCATTTATCAGCACTGAATTCCAGCTGTCCTTGTGTTGCCCACTCACCCAGTTTTGTGAGATCCCTTTGTAATCTTTGCAGTCAGCTTTGGACTTAACTATTTTGAGTAATTTTTTAGCATCTACAAATGTTGCCACCTCATTGTTTACCCCCTTTTCAAGAACATTGATAAGTTTAACAGTAGTAGTCCACATGGAAACCCCAGCAGTACAACACCCATTGCTCTTTTTTTTTCCCCCTCCTGTCTTTTAAATGAAGCACCTGGCAATGTTTTCATGACGATCTAACAATTTTTCAATTACTTGAATGACCAGCCTTTTGTTATTCTTAATCACCCGCCTCCCTCTTCTTATAACAAACTCCCTGCCTCAAAGGCAAAGCTGCAAGGAGCTCATACTCTGTAGCCTTTAAAAACTGCTCTGGAGCCAGTGCTTGGATTCAAGCAGACCTCACATATGAAATCCAGGGGCCCTAGCCACCTCTAAATGGCACCCTTGTGTGCGTCTTGCCCCATAGGGGAGCATGGAGAAACATTTGGGGAGCATGGCAGGGCCTAGGTCAGTCCCCATGGGAAGTGGGGAGTAAATGCACCCTGGCCCAGCCATAACTCTGTCCAGCCGTCACTCCTGCCGGGCTCCCACGCCTGGCTCTGGCCACACTTGCAGCCCCAGCTGCCATGGGGGCACAGACTGGCTAAGGAGGTGGGCGACCAATATAGTTTGGGGAACACTGGCCTAGGATGACCTCACGTCCCATTTTGGCCCAGTCATCCCAACTTTTCTGGCAAAACTAGGCAATTGATTATCTGTTGGGAAGAACAAATGGGACAAGCCAGCTTTGCTAAAAAAAAAGGGGGGGGAGGGGCTTGGTGCGGGGGTGTGCAGCAGGGCTTGGGCCAGCCCCACAAAGTGGAACATGGAGACTGAGGCCAGCTCTGTTCAAGATGTCTAAGGGGAACTCAGGCGAGTGGCTTAGGCCAGCTCCTCGGGGGACTATGGTCACCTTCCCATAAATGGGTTTTGGCTTCCAGATCAGAAAGGGTGAGGAGCTTGGGGGAAGAGGAGAAGTAGGGTGAGAGCTCTAGTGCTCTTGTGGGGTGCTCCCAAATTGGCTGGGCCCCCTGGGCAGGTACCCCATGGGCCTGTGCAGTAATCTGTCATTGCCTAAAGGAGGCAGACAGTGCTGTCTGGAAATATGATTGCCAAGTCTCCAGGACTGTCTTAGAGTCATAGAATCATAAGGCTGGAAGAGACCTCAGGAGGTCATTGAGTCCAGCCCACTGCCCAAAGCAGGACCAACCCCAACTAAATCATCCCAGCCAGGACTTTGTTAAGCCAACACTTAAAAACTTCCAGGGATGGAGATTCCACCACCTCCCTGAGTAAACCATTCCCGTACTTCACCACCCTCTTGGTGAAATAGCTTTTCCTAATATCCAACTTAGACCTCCCCCGCTGTAACTTGAGACCATTGCTCCTTGTTCTGCCATCTGTCACTACTGAGAACAGCCTCTCTCCATTCTCTTTGTAACCTTCCTTCAGGAAGTTGAAGGCTGCTATCAGATCCTCCCTCACTCTTCTCTTCTGGAGACTAAATAATCCTAAATTCCTCAGCCTCTCCTGGTAGGTCAAGTGCTCCAGCCCCCTAATCATTTTGGTTGCCCTCCACTGGACCCTATCCAGTGCATCCACATCCTTTTTGTAGTGGGGGGCCCAGAATTGGATGCAATATTCTAGATGTGGCCTCACTAGTGCCGAATAAGGGGAATAATCACTTCTCTAGATCTGCTGGCAATGCTCCTCCTCGTAATGCACCCTAATACGCCATTAGACTTCTTGGCTACAAGGGCACAATGTTGACTCATATCCAGCTTCTCATCTACTGTAATCCCCAGGTCTTGTTCTGTTGAACTGCTTTCTAGCCAGTCGGTCCTCAGCCTGTAACAATGCTGTGGATTCTTCCATCCCAAGTGTAGGACTCTGCACTTATCCCTTGATGAATCTCTTCAGATTTCTTTTGGCCCAATCCTCTAATCTGTCTAGGTGATTCTGGACCTTATCCCTGCCCTCTAATTTATCTACCTCTCCCTCTAGCTTAGTGTCATCCGCAGATTTGCTGAGGGTGCAATCCTCATCCAGGTCATTAATGAAGATGTTGAATAAAATTGGGTCTAGAACCAATCGTTGGGGCACTTCACTTGAAACCAACCACCAACCTGACATTGAGCCATTGATCACTACCCGTTGGACCTGACAATCTAGTCAGCTTTATATCTAGCTTACAGTCCATATATCCAATCCATATTTCCTTAACTTGTTGTCAAGAATATTGTGGGAGACTGTATCAAAAGCTTTGCTAAAGTCAAGATATATCACATCTACTGACTTCCCCATGTCCACAGGGCCAGTTACCTCATCATAGAAGCTAATCAGATTGGTCACTTGCCCTTGGTGAATCCATGTTGACTATTCCTAATCACATTCCCCTCTTCTAACTGCTTCAAAATGGATTCTTTGAGGATCCCCTCCATGATTTTTCTGGGGACTGAGGCAGGGCCGACTGGTCTGTGGTTCCCTGGGTCATCCTTCTTCCTTTTTTTAAAGATGGGCACTGCATTTCCCTTTTTCCAGTCATCTGGGATCTCTCCCTATCTCCACAAGTTTTCAAAGATAATGGCCAAAGGCTCTGCAATGACGTCTGCCAGCTCCCTCAGTACTCTTGGATGCATTAAATCTGGACCCATGGATTTATCTGTCAAGCTTTTCTAAATAGTTCTTAACCTGTTCTTTCTCCGCCGAGGGCTGCCCACCTCCTTCCCATATTGTGTTGCCTAGTGCAGCAGTCTGGGAGGTGACCTTGTCCGTGAAGCACTGAGTACTTCAGCTTTTCCCACATCATCTGTCACTAGGTTACCTCCCTCATCCAATAAGGGCCCCACACCCTCTCTGATCACCCTCGTATTGCTAAGATGCTTGTAGAAACCTTTCTTGTTACCCTTCACATCTCTTGCTAGCTGCAATTCCAATTGTACTTTCGCCTTCCTTCCTAAGTCTCTAGGCCTTAAAGCAGGGGGCGAGGAACCTTTTTTGGGTCGGGGGTCACAGACCCACAAACAAATTAGTCAGGGGCCGTTGCACACAAGTGAGAAGCCAAACCCCCCCCCCCAAAAAAAAACCCATCACTGACATGGTCCCCAAGGGTATGTCTACACTACAAAGTTAATTCGAACTAACGGACGTTAGTTCGAATTAACTTTCATAGGCGCTACACTAGTGCTCCGCTAGTTCGAACTTAATTCGAACTAGCAGAGCGCTTAGTTTGAACTAGGTAAACCTCATTCTACGAGGACTAAGCCTAGTTCGAACTTACTAGTTCGAATTAAGGGGTGTGTAGCCCCTTAATTCGAACTAGTGGGAGGCTAGCCCTCCCCAGCTTTCCCTGGTGGCCACTCTGGCCAACACCAGGGAAACTCTATTGCCCCCCTCCCGGCCCCGGACCCCTTAAAGGGGCACGGGCTGGCTACGGTGCCCGTGCCAGGTGCAAGCCTGCCAGCACCCAGCTAGCAGACCCTGCACCTGGCACGGCTTGAGCCAGCCACCCGATGGCCTCCAGCCATCTCCCTCTTCCCGGGACCAGGCTGGCGGCTCCCGGGAGCTTGCCCGGGACCGCAAGAGGAGGGCACCCGCCTGGTCTAGTGCAGACATTATGGACCTCGTCCACGACCTCCGCACTAGGCACAGGAAAGTGTCCGTCTAGGGCAGGAGAGCTGCCAGCCTGGCCACCCAGGAGCAGGTGTGCATGAAAATCAAGGTGGTCCACTGAGACCCCCAACCCTGAGCCCTGAGCTTACAATGGCCGTACTGGGTCAGACCAAAGGTCCATCTAGCCCAGTAGCCTGTCTGCCGACAGCGGCCAACCCTAGGGACCCTGGAGGGGATGGACCAAAGACAGTGACCAAGCCATTTGTCTCGTGCCATCCCTCTCCAGCCTTCCACAAACTTTGGGCAGGGACACCACTCCTACCCCCTGGCTAATAGCACTCCATGGACCCAACCTCCATGACTTGATCTCACTTCCCTTTAAACTCTGTTCTAGTTGTAGCCTTCACAACCTCCTGCAGCAAGGAGTTCCACAGGTTGGCTCTTTGCTTTGTGAAGAACTACTTTCTCTTACTAGTTTGAAGCCTGCTACCCATTCCTTTCCTTTGGTGTACTCTTGTCCTTCTATTATGGGAACTAATGAAGAACTTTTCTTTATGCACCCTCTCTACCCCACTCATGCTTTTATAGACCTCTGTCCTATCCCCCCTCAGTCTCCTCTTTTCTAAGCTGAGACGTCCCAGTCTCTTTAGCCTCTCTTCATATGGGACCTGTTCCAAACCTCTGATCATTTTAGTTGCCCTCCCCTCTCCCACCCTCTCTCTTCCCCTCTCCCACCTCCTTTTCCCAGTCTCCCCGAGTTTTGTTCAATAAAGAGAGATTCTGTTTTTGACCACACGTTTTCTTTATTTCGTACATCAGGAAGGGGGGCTAGGGAGGGGTAAGTGGAAGGAGGTGAGGGAGGAGTGGGGTACGAGCCCCCGATGGGGAGGACTGGGCTGGCTATGTGGGCTTCTGGGGGTGGAAGCTCTCCTGCAGCCCCCGAATTGTCCCCTCTCCCCAGATGTCAGCATGCGGGAAGTGCAGCCGGTCTGATGGCCGAGTGCTGTGATGTGCCCATTGTGGGTACTCCGGGCACTCCAAGCCAGGACTGCTTTTCAAGCGGGGCACCCCTGAGAACTGTCTGTCTGGAGTGGGGGTCGGGTCCCTTTAAGCACAGCCCTCAGCTAGCCTGAGACAGCAGCTCCATGCTCTAAGTCCTCATCTGATGCCCTGCCGGCACTGCTTCCGGCCATCCTTAACCCCGGTTCAGGGTCCACTCTGTGTGGACATGCTAGTTTGAATTAGCAAAACGCTAATTCGAACTAGTTTTTTAGTCTGGATGCGTTAGTTCGAATTAGCACTGTAGTGTAGACATACCCCAACTGAGAAAGAGAAAGACATTCCCCACATTCCTCTCCCACACCAGAGCCTAGGGGCACCCAGCCAAGTAGATTTTCTGTGCTCCAGCCCCACAGTGGGGCAGCAGGGGGGCTGGCATGCCAGTGTAGGTTCCCCAGTGCTGGGGGGGGGAGTCCTGAGCCCCAGGGGCTGGATGCAGGCAAGCCGAGGGCTGCATCCGGCCTCTAGGCCTGAGGTTCCCCACCCCTGCCTTAAAGAGTAACCTTTAATTAAAGATTGTTGTTTGATGAAACCTCCAGGAATACATCCAAGCGGAACCGGCCACCCTAGCCAGAAACAAGTGCTGCCTCGTGGCAGAAGGCCGGCTCCGGAAGGGTGGCCTCTGCCATTGCCCTTGGCACAAGCCTCTTGGGTTGGCACCACTTCACTTGTATGCACCCCTTCCGTGCACACTCGGTGTTCACACCCCACGTACACCCCCTATTTATCCATGTAGCCACCCTTACCCCCACTCTGCCCTTCCTGTTCCTCCCAGACTCTTGGTTCTGGCCAGCAGGCCCTCTGGGCGGGCTCTGGTCCCACATGGCTGCCTCACAGGGACTCGCACGGAGCTCGTGACTATGCTGTGAGCCACGCTGAGGCTGCAAATTCCACCCCCACCCCGGATGCATTAAGTGGCTGTGCACCTGCCCTGCTCCCCAAGTTGCTTCCTGGTGGCTGACCTCTGGGGGGCTGCCAGCTCGTGTTCTCACGACTCCCTTAGGGCCTGAGGTTTAGCTGTCTGACCTCAGGGCCCTGGCCCCTGCTTCCCCCAGGCTCTGCTCTGTCCCTGCTGGCCAGCCCGCCTGTGTCCAGCTGCTGCAGCTCCTGGCCTCCCCTGCTGCTCCTTCCCTAGCTGTAGCCCCTTGCCCAGGAGAGCGGTGGGCCTGCGCCCTTCCCCAGCTGACCTGCCCACGGGGGAGGGAGGAAAGCAGTGAAGCTGTTGCTCAGCAGCTTCCTCTAATTGCTGCCTCTCTCTGGCGCTCCCAAAGCACCTGTCAGGCTGGGGCCAACTCTCTGTGCCCAGCCCAGCCCATTAGACACTGAGTCAGGAGCCGTTCCTGCGCCCTGCGTCCTGACAACAGGGCAGCCCGTCCTGCCAGTCCACCAGCTTCAGTGAGGGGTTCTGCCAGCCCAGGCCCTGGGGCAGCCGGAGCTGGGGGGATAGTGTTGCCGCCTGGGGGTGCAAACAGACCTAAGGGACACAGACTCTGAATCTTGAAGGGCTTAAGCCGGGATGCCGAGAGGCTGGGCCCAGCCAGCCAAGACGACACTGCTCTTGTTTGCAGCCGCAGCTGACAGGGCCATGGGGCAGCTCATGCCTGCACCGGGGGCGTGTTTTGCAGAGAGGCACGAGGAAGGGATTAGGCCTCAAGGCTCTGGCCTGCTGTGCTTCTCTCCACTCTCCTCTGCTGCTGTCTCTCTGCAACTGTGTGCCCAAGGGAGCCCGCCAACCTCGGCCACCCCTCCCGCTAACTCAGCCAGCCCTGGCTCAGCCAGGCCAGGGAGCAGGGAGGCTGCTCACACTCCAGGGTCTGCAGAGCTGCCTGGCATCCAGGTCTCCCAGACCCCTCCCATTCCCCCAGCATCCCACATGCAGCAGCAGGAAGGGGGGCAACAGACTGGGGTGATGGGAGGAGACCTCCAAGCGTGAGTCCAACCTGCCCGTTGTGGTCCTTGTGCATTCACCTCCCTGCGGTGTCACTCAGGGGTAAGTCCACAGAGGGGCAGGCGCTGCAGTGGTCTGGGGCCTGCCTGCTGGAGCCGCCCAAACTCCCTGTACAGTGCCCGGGGCTCCCAGAACCCAGCACCAGAGACCAGGAGTTGTCGCGCTGCCTCAGCCCCATCCCTTGAGGAGTTTGGTGCCCCCCTGGGATTCCCAACCATGAACCTGCTCCTGGAGCGGGGCGAGGGAGAGCTAAGTGGGGTGAGGATTTGAAACAGGTTTACCACACACGCCCAGGACAGCGCCCTGCCCCGGCACCCAGCTATTCTGCCATGCCCCAGGATGCCTGCCTGAAATATTCCCACTCTGCTGCCCCGGCTGGTTTTTATGTGGGTGGGGTGTGCTAAGAGCTGACCTACAGATCAAGGCCAGCAGGTGAGATGGGGGGAGAGGGGATTGCCTGGGGCATGAGCAGCTCACTAACGGTGGGGTGGCACCAGGGACTTGCATGGTTCTGCCCTGGGGGAAATGTCGATGCCTAGGATGGAGACTTGACTGACAGCAATGTGGGCACCCCATGGCCTGGGCAACAGCCGAACGAGGATTCTGCAGTCTCAAGGAAGAAGTCTTACAGAAAGGGATCTCGGGGTCATACTGGACCACAAGCTAAATATGAGTCAACCATGTGACACTGTTGCAAAAAAAGCAAACGCGATTCTGGGCTGCATTAACAGGCGTGTTGTGAGCAAGACACGAGACGTCATTCTTCCGCTCTACTCTGCGCTGGTTAGGCCTCAGTTGGAGTATTGTGTCCAGTTCTGGGCACCGCATTTCAAGAAAGATGTGGAGAAATTGGAGACGGTCCAGAGAAGAGCAACAAATGATAAAAGGTCTAGAGAACATGACCTGTGAAGGAAGGCTGAAAGAATTGGGCTTGTTTAGTTTGGAAAGGAGGAGACTGAGAGGGGACATCATAGCAGTTTTCAGGTATCTAAAAGGATGTCACAAAGAGAAGGGAGAAAAATTGTTCTCCTTGGCCCCTGAGGATAGGAAAAGAAGCAATGGGTTTAAATTGCAGCAGGGGAGCTTTAGGTTGGGCATTAGGGAAAACTTCCTGTCAGGTTGGTTAAACACTGGAATCAATTGCCTAGGGGGGTTGTGGAATCTCCATCGCTGGAGATATTGGAGACCAGGTTGGACAGACATCTATCAGGGATGATCTAGACAAGTGGCCCCCAACCAGTAGATCAGGATCTACTGGCAGATCTTGGAGCCTCTGACAGGTGACCCTGACTGGTTTGGCCCGGTGGCTATCAAGTGCCAGCACTTCAGCTGCCCCTCCCCCCACTGCTGTTCATCTCCTGCCATTTGCCTTGGAGTTGTCCTCTCAGGAGCCTCCTGCTTGCGGCGCAGGGCAGGGGAGGCAGAGGAGGGCCCTGATATCAAGGTGCCCCCTTCTCCCACCCTGTATCCTATCTCCACAGAGCGTCAGGGGGCACAAGAGGATTAGAGACAGAGCAAGTTTGCTGGCTGCTTTTGGGAGTGCTGCAGGGCCCGAAGCCCCCTTGCATCCAAACACCTTCCCAGAGCCTGCACCTAGAACCCCCTCCTGGACCCCAACTGCCTGCCCCAAGCTTAGTTCAGAACTCCTCACACTCTAAATCCCCTAACCCAAGATCGGAATCTGCACCCCAACTTTCTGCCCCTGCCTGGTGAAAGTGAGTGAGGATGGGGGAAGGGAGGGAGGATGGAGTGAGCAGGGGCGGGGCCTCAGAGAGAGGTGGGGCAAGGAGCATAAAAGAGGCAGGGCAAGGATATTTGAGTTTGAGGTAGATCTTGGATTGCACTTAAATTCAAAAAGTGATCTCGTGCTTAAAAAGGTTGGAAACTGCTGATCTAGATGGTGCTGGGTCCTGCCGTGAGGGCAGGGGACTGCACTCGATAACCTCTCAAGTCCCCTTCCGGTTCTAGTGTTCTATGATTGGCACCTGCACATTGGATTTAGGTGCCAGCCTTTGTGGAGCTAGGCACTGGCACCTTTGCAAACTGGTGCTGGCCCTACAGGATCCTGAGTGCATGAATTCCTGTGACGACCCTCTGGCTACATTTCCCAACAAACTATCAGGCTTGGCTGCCCCTCATGGCCCCCTTCCAACTCCCCACTGCACTGTGGGGCCCACTAAGAACATCACAACACTCAGGCTGCTGATGTGCTGAGTCCACTGCCACCCGGCTGCTCCGCCCTGCCCCATGAAGCTAATCCAACTGCTCCGTGTCCTGTCCTATGTTAGTGCCACAAGCCAGGGCATCTGTGTCAGTCTTTCTGCTCAGTGGCCCACTAAGGACACACAGCTGTTGCTGTTTGGGGGAGATACGTGCGTCTCCTTCACTTCTGCTCAGGGTGTCTCCAGGCTGCATAGCTCCCGGTGTTATTCCACCTGAGCCAGCCTGCTCAAGGGCCACCATACAGCTTCCTCTTCTCCTAACTTAAAACGCGTTCGGGGTTGGGTTGTGTCAGGACAACTGGAAGCCCCAGGAAAAGATCTGTTTTCCATAACATCATGGAAGGGCTGCTGTTCGGAAGAACACAATATGAGAGTGGCTGCAGCCCCACTCCTGGCCTCAGCTCCTGCGATGGGGGCAGACAGGAGCAAGGGGGAGGGATGATGTGAAAAGTTTGGGTTCCACTGCCCCATGACAACACAAATAAATAACAGCAATAACTAAGCAGTGCACAGCTCTGGAGCACTGGGGGCACATGCAGAGTTCCCTTTAACCTTTTCCATCCAGGTGAAGACTGTCTCTATCCAAGTGCGGAATAAATGTTGTTATGTGCACCAAGGCATGTGCCAAATGTGCTCCACCAAATGTGTACATTACAGATGTTAAAGACTAATCGACTAGTCAATCCTGCTTGCTACCTCTATGAGGGTATGTCTACACTTGCCCCCTACTTTGAAGTAGGGAGGCAAATGATGCATACCGATGTTGCAAATCAAGCCCAGGATTTAAATATCCCACGCTTGAGTTGCATGTTCCCGGCCAGTCGCCATTTTAGAAATTCACTAGCCCGGAGTAACTGCCCGCGTCTACACGCGGCAGTGAAACAGGAGTCCGATTTAAAGCCCTTAATTCGAATTAGCTGGTATGCTTCATTTGCCTCCCTACTTCGAAGTAGGGGGCAAGTGTAAACATACCCTGAGATAGAGGCAGCAAAGGGACGGGGAGGGGTACTTCAAAGGGGTACTTCAAAGGCGGCATTTCAAAGGGGCAGCTGACGGGCTCCCTGCAGCATTTCCCCAGAACCCGGGATCAGCTGGGGGGCTGGGGCAGGTTCCGGGGAAGTGCTGCACAGAGCCTGGGGTCAGCTGGGGAGTCCTCAGCTGACCCCGGGCTCCAGTGGCATGCAGCATGGCATGGAGCCCAGGGTCAGTGGGGGACTCTGAGTCCCCCACTGACCCCAGGCTCCATGGCTTTGAAATGTGCAAGTGCCCCCGCTGGGGACTCTAGTGCATTTCAAAGCATGCAGCCCAAAATCAGCGGGATTTTCCGCTGGCCCCTGTACGCGGAGTTCCGCATTCCTCCTTTGAAATGTACAAGGTACAAATGTACCCTCAGGGTTCAATCAGCGGGGGCTCTTGTACATTTCAAAGGAGGAAGGCGGAAGTTGCCTATTGACTAGTCGACTAGTGTAGACACACAAACGTAACTGTGAGCGCTCTGCTAATCAGCTGGGCAGCACCTGAATCTCTCCTGAGCGGCCGCACAAGCCTACAGGGAATGATGGTCATGTGGTCTAAGTCCCCAGGTCCAACTGCAAGGACCTTGGACACTGCTCTGTGTCTGCAGCTGCTCGGGCAGTTCCAGGTCCTGCCGGTGAGGGCAGGAGGCCAGGACAGCTTGTCGCTGCTCAGCCTCGTGGAGCAAAGTGAACCAACGCTGGGATGAGACGTTGTCAGCTGTTGCCCAGAGAGAGATGCCCCGTGAGTGTGAGCCCGACGAACGGCTTTGGAGCAGAGGAGCTGCCCCAGCACTGGCCACAGGAGGCTTCTCCACAGGACACGTCTCATCCATTAGGCAAGCAACACGGGAATGCAGGGGCAAGATTAGAAAGGCAAAGGCACAAAATGAGATCAAACTAGCTACAGGCATAAAGGGAAACAAGAAGACCTTTTATAAATACATTATAAGCAAGAGGAAGACCAAGGACAGGGTAGGCCCACTGCTTAGTGAGGAGGGAGAAGCAGTAACAGGAAACTTGGAAATGGCGGAGATGCTCAATGACTTCTTTGTTTCGGTCTTCACCGAGAAGTCTGGAGGTGTGCCTAACGTAGTGAATACAAGCAGAGAGAGGGTAAGTTTAGAAGATAGGATACACAAAGAACAAGTTAAAAATCACTTAGGAAAGTTAGATGTCAGCAAGTCACCAGGTCCTGATGAAATGCATCCCAGGATACTCAAGGAGCTGATAGAGGAGGTATCTGAGCCTTTAGCTATGATCTTTGAAAAATCATGGCAGACAGGGGAGATTCCAGAAGACTGGAAAAGGGCAAATATTGTGCCCATCTATAAAAAGGGGAATAAGAACAACCCAGGAAACTACAGACCGGTCAGTTTAACGTCTGTCCCAGGGAAGATAATGGAGCAGGTAATTAAGGAAATCATATGCAAACACTTGGAAGGTAATAAAGTGATAGGGAATAGCCAGCATGGGTTTGTGAAGAACAAGTCATGCCAAACTAATCTGATAGCTTTCTTTGATAAGATAACGAGCCTTGTGGATAAGGGAGAAGCGGTGGATGTCATATACCTAGACTTTAGTAAGGCATTTGATACGGTCTCGCATGATATTCTTATTGATAAACTAGGCAAATATAACTTCGATAGGGCCACGATAAGGTGGGTGCATAATTGGCTGGATAACCGTAGTCAGAGAGTTGTTGTTAATGGTTCTAAATCCTGCTGGAAAGGGATAACAAGTGGAGTTCCTCAAGGGTCTGTTTTGGGACCCGTACTGTTCAATATCTTCATCAATGATGTAGATATTGGGATAGAGAGTACGCTTATTAAGTTTGCAAATGATACCAAACTGGGTGGGGTTGCGACTTCTTTGGAGGATAGGGACATAATTCAAAATGACCTTAGCAAGTTAGAGAAATGGTCAGAGGTAAACAGGATGAGGTTTAATAAAGAGAAATGCAAAGTGCTCCACTTAGGAAGGAACAATCAGTTCCATACATACAAGATGGGAAGCGACTGTCTAGGAAGGAGCATGGCGGAAAGGGATCTAGGGGTCATAGTGGACCACAAGTTGAATATGAGCCAACAGTGTGATGCTGTTGCAAAAAAAGCAAATATGATTCTAGGTTGTATCAACAGGTGTGTTGTAAGCAAAACTCGTGAAGTCATTCTGCCGCTCTACTCTGCACTAGTTAGGCCTCAGCTGGAGTACTGTGTCCAGTTCTGGGCGCCACATTTCAAGAAAGATGTGGAGAAATTGGAAAGGGTACAGAGAAGAGCGACAAGAATGATTAAAGGTTTAGAGAACATGACCTATGAAGCCAGGGGGGACATGATAGCGGTTTTCAAATATCTAAAAGGGTGTCACAAGGAGGAAGGCGAAAATTTGTTCCTCTTGGTTTCTGAGGACAGGACAAGGAGTAATGGGCTTAAAGTGCAGCAGGGGAGGTTTAGATTGGACATTAGGAAAAAATTCCTAACTGTCAGGGTGGTCAAATATTGGAATAAATTGCCAAGGGAGGTGGTGGAATCTCCCTCTCTGGAGATATTTAAGAACAGGTTAGATAGACATCTGTCAGGGATGGTGTAGACGGAGCTTGGTCCTGCCTTGAGGGCGGGGGGCTGGACTCGATGACCTCTCGAGGTCCCTTCCAGTCCTATTATTCTATGATTCTATGATTCCGGGCTGGCTAAATCACAGACGCTGCAGAGAGCGTGGCTGGCTCCGCGTGGCTCCAGCCCTCTCAGGGTTCAATCAGAAAAACGAGCCGGGTGCTGGGTCAGTGACTGGGACAGCAGGTGGCCCAGCAGGGTGTTAATAATCAGGCTGGGGCTGAGTTTGACTGGTGGAGCAGGCTGGGCAGCGCTGGGCGTGGGGCCCAACTGGAAAACCACAAATCCAGTGCCCGGGGCAGACGCTTTTACTGGCTGCCTGGGCTGGCGGAGCTGAGGAGCTGGGTGCCTGGTGAGTGGCGGTGTCGTGGCCTGGATTGGCCGGGGCTGGAATTCATGGCCAATTAGTTACTGTGCTGCTCCAGGAGCTCAGGGCTGGAGCCAAATCCTTGGATTCGGGGCCCTGCTGGGGGAGATTCTGCAGCAGCTGCAGGAGGGTTTTGCTGGAGCCAGTGTTACAAACAGAGGCTGCGCCTGGTGCTTTATCCACAGCTCAGGACGGCAGTGTGGAGACGGGAGGGAGGCGATGCTGGGGATGGGGCCCTTAGCGGATTGGCCCCCTGGGAAGCAGGGTGGGATCGTGGGCGAAGAGTGTTCTGGGATTCATCTCACAGCTACAGAACGGCAGCCACCACAGTCTCTGACCAAGGCTGGATTCTCCCCTCGAGCAGTACGGCACTCGGACCCGTTGCAGGAAGCAAAATGAGAGGCAAGGGGGCTCTCAGGACTGTCATGGCGGGTGTAGCTGTAGCTGAGGGTGGCTGCAAAGGTTAAGAATCCGATGCCATCTTGGAAGGCCCTGGGGCGGGGCGGTTAGGGCTGCTCTCAGCCACAGTGCAGGCTTCGGTGGCCACCAGGTGAATTCTGTAACGTTGAAATAAACCAAAGTGGGCAGTAAGTACAAGCGCCCCGAGCCTCCACGCGGAGACGCCACGGCCATGGAGGCACTAAATGCGCTGCCTGGGCGCGGAGACGGGGGCACAGGCGGGGCCACCCGTGTCAGGCCCTGGGCACCAAGCCCACGCCTGTAATTAACCAGCAAACCGGAGCCCCAGGCACAGGTGGGGTTTGACCTCTTTGCGGAGGCAGCGGGGGAAGGAGGCTTCATCAGACACACAGGCCGAGCCAGGAGTGTGAGTTGGAGGTACAGGACCCTGCCCCTGAATCCGACCTTTCTGCTGAGGTGGGGGGAGGCCCCGGGGAGGTGTTGGTGCCAGAGTGGGAGCTGCCAGAGCTCCTGGGCAGACTGTCTCAAGAGACAGCACTCTGACACACTCACTCTGGAACACGTGCACACACACACAGCCCCCAACACACACATGCCCCCTCCAACACACACATACACCCCCAACACGCACACACACGCCCCCATACACACACGCAGTCCAACACACACACACATGCCCCCTCCAACACACACACACCCAACACGCACACACACGCCCCCTCCAACACACACACAACACACACACACACACACCCTCCAACACACACACACCCCAACACACACACATGCCCCCAACACACACACACACACCCTCCAACACACACACACCCTCACACACACACACACACACGCCCCCAACATACACACACACACACACACCCTCCAACACACACACACACACACACACACGCCCCAACACACACACACACACGCCCCAACACACACACACACACACACACACACACACACACACACACACACACACGCCTCCAACACACACACACACCCCAACACACACACATGCCCCCAACACACACACACACCCATGCCCACATTGCTCCCTGAGCATCCCTCCCCATCTGAGGTGCAGGCAGGGTTCGGGCAAGCAGCCACTCTCGCCCTAGATAGGGCAGGGCCGCATTATGACTTTCGTGGGCCCTAAGCACTTTTGCCTTTGTGGGCCCCTCCCACCATAATAATATCAACATTAAAAATTATTTTTGATATAACTTTAAATACTTCAACATTTTTTTTTCTGTTTTAGGCAAAATGTAATAGATTTTCGTGGGCCCTAAAAGTTTCATTTTTTTCTGAGGCGAGAAAAAAATTAAAACATTTTCTTTGACCCTAAAAGTTCAAAGCACGGGCCCATCTAGAACAAGGCTGGAAACAAGAAGCTGCAGGAATCATCTCTGCTATGGGGAAGTGCGCGGTGCAGCGGCTGCTGGGTGTAGCCCCAGTCTGCTCACGCTCTCCACCACTCCAGCGGCGTAGCCGATTAGGGAGCCCATTGCAAACCAGCTGCATGTGCTAAGTGGCTGGAGACTGACTCTGCCACAGCCCTGGTTTCCTGGCAGGGAGAGCCCCAGCCTGGCACGGCCTATAGCCCTGTTCTTGGGGCTCTCCGTGGGGAGGAGGAAGGCACGCTCAGTTCCTCGCTCCAAATCAGACAGAGCAGGCGTTTGAACGTGGCTTTCCCAAGGGAGGGTCCTAAATCCTGGGCTGTTGGTGGCAAGAAGCTGGGGGTTGTCTCCCTCTTTCTTGAGAACGGGCGGATTCGGCTCAGGCACCTGGCTCTGGGGGAGGTTCATGGCTGAGTGGAGAGAGGTGCCTCCTTCCAGCCCAGCAGCCTACGGCCCGGGTCAACGGAAGTCAGGCACCTTTGCGGATCAGGGCCCTGACTCCCACCCCGTTGCATGTTTTGGGGGTGCCCTGCTCAGCTAGCTGGGGTCTGAGGGCCCCTTCCTTAGCCGCTTTGTGGGTCTAGTCCTCGCTGGTGTTTACTCCTATGTGCGGAATTCCCACTGAAATCAGCCAGGCTGAGGAGCCCAACGCAATCAGGAACTTTTGGAAATGCCACTAGGGGTCTACCTGCAGGAATCACCTACATTTGGTGCCTAAATACTCCTCTAAATCTGGCACAAGGACCACGAGACTCGTAGCACCCATCCTGCAGTGAGGATCTGCAGAACTCCATTGCTGTCGCCTTCCTTTCTGAGGGCTTTGTCGACCTAGGGAAACGAGCTGGAACAGCTGCTGTGGGATCAGCTGCTCTGGAAGAACTCCCAGAGTGGACTCAATTGTGTGCACAGGAGCAGCTGTTCTGATCCGTTTCTCCATGTAGACAAGCATCTGGCGATGTATGAGAGCGAAACAGTTACCCCAAGACTATCTCAGACTCATCCAGGACACGCACCAGATGCCGTCAGTGCAGTCGGAAGGCCGCGTGGAGGAAAGGAACGGTTTCTAGGAAGAGTCGGACTCCATGAAGGCTCAGCACGAAACTCCTTTGCATTCAGATAGGTGCACCAGCTACTTTCAGAAAACATCCAGAAAGTGGCACCCTGAACAGGCTTTTTGCAGACTCCTGGAGGACAAGCGAAGAAGAAGTGGAAGTTGAGAGAGACAGAAGGGACACTTGAAAGAGATGACATCAAGCGCAGCAGAAATAAACTAAACAATATGGTCTGTAGATTCCATGCTACCTTGCAGGAATGCAATGAGACCGCAAGTCTTGGGGCAGCCACTGCCCAAGGACAGAAGCTCAAGTATCTAGGTTCAATAGTACAGGATAACGGTGAACTCAGCAAAAACATAAGAATGGCCGCACTGGATCAGACTCAAGGTCCATCTAGCCCAGTATCCTGTCTGCCGACAGTGGCCAGCACCAGGTGCACCAGAGGCAATGAACAGAACAAAGAATCATCAAATGATCCTACCCTGTCACCCATTCCCAGCCTTTGAAAAACAAGGCTAGGGACACCATTCCTACCCATCCTGGCTAATAGCCATTGATGGACCTGTCCTCCATGAATTTATCTAGTTCTTTTTTGAACACTGTTAAAGTCCTGATCTTTACAACATCCTCTAGCAAGGAGTTCCACAGGTTGACTGTGCGCTGCATGAAGAAATACTTTTTTTGTTTTAAACCTGCTACCTATTAGTTTCATTTGGTGACCCCTAGTCCTTATGTTATGGGAACACATAAATAACTTTTCCTTATTTACTTTCTCCACACTAGTCATGATTTTATAGACCTCTATCACAACCTCCCTTAGTCTCCTCTTTTCTAAACTGAAAAGTTCTAGTCTTTTAAATTTCTTTTCATACGGCAGCCATTCCAAACCCCTAATAATTTTTGTTGCCCTTTTCTGAACTTTTTCCAATGCTAAGAGATCTTTTTTTGAGATGAGGCAACCACATCTGTATGCAGTATTCAAGATGTGGGGGCACTATGGATTTATACAGAGGCAATAAAATATTCTCTGTCTTATTCTCTATCCCTTTTTAAATGAATCCTAATGTTCTTTGCTTTTTTGACTGCTGCTGCACATGGAATGGATGTTTTCAGAGAACTATGCACAATGACTCCACGATCTCTCTCTTTCTTGAGTTGCAATAGCTAAATTAGCCCCATTATGTTGCATGTATAGTTGGGATTATATTTTCCAATCTACATTACTTTGCATTCATCAACATTTAAATTCATTTGCCATTTAGTTTTGTGAGATCTTTTTGAAGCTCTTCACAGTCTGCTGTGGTCTTAACTATCGTGAGCAGTTAAGATATCAGACTCTTTTTAAGGTGAATGAGAGGCGAGCGGGAAAACACTGGGAAGGGACAGAACATTCCCTGCTCCAAAGAAAACAAGGAGTCCTGTTGCTTTTGCTAAATCAGACTAACACAGCTACCCTGGTGAACTCAGCGAAGAACTTCTAAGCAGAACAGGAAAGGCCTGGACTAAATGCAGAGAAGTGGAGTGCTCAGCAATAGGAAAATGCCCATCAAATGGCAAAATAAGATCTATAAGGCTGTAGCTAGGCCTGCTCTTGTATAGGCCTTGACCACTCAACTGGACACAGCGGAAATGAAAATCTTAGGCTAGATGCTTGGAATGACAAGAATGGACCAAGTTTGGACTGTTAATTACAGGCAGTGTATTGGTGGCCCTAATTACAGAAAAGCTGATGGAATACAGGGGTCAGATGGTTTGGGCGTATAAAAAAAGACTGGGGAAAATATGTTGGAAATAGGGTGTTAAACTGAGCAGTGGTGGGTAAGAGAAGGATGAAAGACCCCAAACTAGACATGTAGTGTGACAGAGATGGCAACTTCCTGCAATATCCGGAACAAGCCCTTACTGTATCTTAGGACAGGGTGGTGAACTTTTTTGAGGTTGGAGGCCACTGACCCACAGAAAAATCCATCAGGAGCTGCACACAAGTGAGAAGCAGAAAAACAAACAGACAAACTAATCAACCCCATTACTGAGGTGGCCCCAACTGAGAAGGAGATAGACACTCCTCACATTCCCCTCACACAGAGGAGTAGCAGGGGGAGGAGGGGAAGAAAGCCACCACAGGCTCAGTGTTGAGGGAGGGTCCTGAACCTCTGGGGCCAGATCCAGGCAAGCTGGGGGCTGCATCCAGTCCCCAGGCCTTAGATTCCCCACGGCTATCTTAGGAATTCATTGGATTCAAATTGCACATGTATAGGTGTGCTGGTGGGGATGCATGTAACGTCTCTGTGGGGGAGACTTGACTAACCCCTGAGAGGCCTTAACACATCAGGACTCTTTTAAAGACGAGAGGGAAAACACAAGAAGAGGACAGAACAGTGCAGGGGAGGGAAATTAACCTTGGGTTGCTCCTAGTGTAAGGACCAATGAGCCAAAAAAAGAATTATGAGGTTATTCCCTACTCATGAAATGTGACTTTTGCGGGTGGCAGGGGGTTAATCATCCTAAGGATGAGCTTGGGGAAAAGCTACCAGTCCTCTAACGGAGGGAGAGCACAAGGTAAGGGAACCTTAGGCTGTGGCTACACTGGGAAGGTTTGGCAACAAAAGTGCTGTCGACATGCAAAAGTGAAAACTGATCAAACTGATTTTTCGGCCTCCCACTATCGGCATTTCATGGCCACATCGTTAGCTCCCCTGACAACAGAGAGAGCAATGCACTGGGGGTAAGCATCCCACAGTGAAGTGTTATGGGAAGGCAGACCTTCTTGTACTTAGTGCTACAAGGGATCTTTTCAGGGGAAAAGGCGAAATGCCACCTATACTGGTGATACATATAGCAATCCACACTTATATGCATATGACATATCACACTCATGCACTCACACACACAAACACATTCCATCTTCTTGTTACCAGTTGCTCCCCCTAACCACACTGGCCAGGTGAGTTAGGTGGGGGAGGGGTGGAGCCAGGCTTCTGCCAATCCAGGTCAATGCTCCCATGTTGACAAGACAAAACCTCTGCAAGATACCTTTGATGTATATTATAGTAGCTCCCCTCTCATGCAAATCTATCATCTTATGCATATGCAAAATCTGTGAGAGTCATCGTATGCAGTTAGTCATCTGTGGCGCCTTTTTCTGGGTGTTGTCTTAATGCTGCCACTTCCATCTTCAATGAGAGGGCTTCCAAAAGCAGGCACTTGCTGCTGACTCCCAACGCATCCATAGGTTCAGTCTTTTTTCAATGGTCCCACTTCACAGGTCTCATTGTTCTTGGATCTGGCTTCCATTCCCTCTCTAACTGCCTGGTGGTGCTTGCCTTCCACACCTTATCCCTTCACACCTCATTCACCCAACAGGGCAATCAATTAAGTAAAAGGGGAAAGATCAATTCTGATACAAAGATATTCTCTTTATCTTACTAATTTTTAGGAACTATTCTACCAAGACTTAATATAAAAGACTCAATACAAAGTTTCTGTGTTCTATATGAAGATACCTAGTTTCTATATAAAAGGACTTGAGACAAAGTTAATACAGCGATTATATGAAGATGATCCACATTCAGATGAAAATGATTAATACAGAGATTTATGATTAATACAGAGATGGATCTACAAGCTTATCTCTGTGCTTCTTGGGATTCTCTCTGAGTTCTCCAACAGCATTCTCAGTTGCCAGTAGCAGCATCATGAATAGCTCTGTGAGCTCTCCGTGCTGAGGAATGTTAAAGCAGCACAGCGGTCTCTCCAGCCCTCCCCTTGCAGCAACAGTCTGCCCGGTGCTGTGTTTCTAGCAGAGCAGAACAGGAGCATTCAAATTATTTGCTCTTTTTATTTGTTCCGCAAACAGAGCAGCTCACTCAGCTGTCAGATACTGCCTGGAGTTTTGAAAAGGGAAGGACTCATGTCTGCAGGGCAGCAGAGATCACAAAACACTGAGCACAGCCATCAGGGCAGGCATTACAGGATACTGGCGGAAGCCAGTTCTCGCCACAAAACAAACTACAGAGTCCACACTGGCTTCTTGTCAACAATAAAGGGAGGGGAAAAGACAAAAGTCTGTCACAGAGTAGAAGTTTTTTGTCTCCAGAACTGGGTGTTTTTCCCAACAAAAGTCGTAGTGTAGCATAAACTCTCTCACTGTTTTGTCAACAAAAGGCAGTTTTTGGTGACAAAACATGCCAGTGTAGACAAGGCCTTAGTGGCAGAGCAGAGGTGGGAGGCTTGTGACAGTGCTGGAGGCTAAATTTAAATGGCTGCCACGCTCTGCTGATCAGCTGATGATCAGCTGTTTGTCGGCAGATCAGGGCAGTCTGGACACTCCCCTGTCGACCTTAAAGCCCTTTGTCGACCTCCTCGGTAAACCTCATCCCACGAGG
This sequence comes from Pelodiscus sinensis, assembly GCF_052426305.1. Taxonomy (NCBI): domain Eukaryota; kingdom Metazoa; phylum Chordata; order Testudines; family Trionychidae; genus Pelodiscus; species Pelodiscus sinensis. Next base: position 12,390,722 of record NC_143073.1, on the reverse strand, counting down.
CATAAGGGGGAGGTCGACAAAGGGCTTTCAGGTCGGCGCGGGAGCCTCCAGACTGCCCCGATCTGCCGACAAACAGCTGATCATCAGTTGGTCGGCAGAGCGCAGCAGCCATTTAAATTTAAATAATCGCGGCTTCATTTCCCTCTGCCGATCAGCCTAATCTACATGGCTCCATTGACGGAGCCATGTAGTTTAGACACGCCCTAACTGAATAAACTTAAAAAACAGCAAATAGTTCCACAGAACCTTAGAGACTAACAAAGCTTGTAGCTGGTATCATGAGCTTTCATGGGCACAATCCAATTCTTCAGATGAATGGCATTATCTATACTACGATTCCACTGCCCCTTAGTGCGAGACCTACGAGCCGAAGTCAGCTGGAACAGGCCAGCTGCAAATGTCTAATTGCAATGGGGATGTACCCAAAGGCCCTAATTGGTTCCCCTAGGGAAGGTTGATTGGGAAATAAGCAGCTAATTAGCTGATCAGTCTGGGGACTCTCAGCTGAGGGCTGTAAAAAAAGGCACAGGAAAGAAGGCAGGTGGGGGATGAGGATGGGGTTAGCTGAGCTCAGCATGCTCTGATGTCCCAGAGTGGGAGAGTTTTGGTCCCCCTCTGGTTCTGTGGGAAAGAGCAAGAAATCTCTGTTGCTACATGGCTGCACAAAAGTGGGTTGGGATTGGTGGTGAGCAGCGTTCCCTGTAAGCTGAACTCTTGGCTAGCCACCCAGGAGAAAGTCAAATACCGCCCAACTGAGTGCCCACACCACCCACAGCTGGCCGCATGAGTTTCTCCTGGGGGTGCGCACCAGCACATATCTGAGTGCACGTGACAAAATGTATTCTGCATGTGGTTGGAAGAAAATAGAAGGAACATTGGTGGTGGGAGTATAAAGATGCCACTCCCTGGAGAGCCTGAGAGGTGTCTGGACAGCTGAGGTGAGTGGGGCAGGCTCCATTTTAGGGTCACACAAAAGCAGCTTCTGAGGAACGGCTTTGAGAGAAGGTGGCCTGGGAGAGCCGTTCCCACGGTGGCGGAATCACGCCTGGAAGAAGGAGACCACGACAAGCCCTGAAATGGAACAATCCTGGCGACGGTCCCGCCTGCCTGCTTCCTTCAGGCTTCAAATCCCCCCGCAGTCTTGGAGTGCAGCCAGCAGGGCTCAGGGCAGGGCAGCTGCCGTCCTGCTCCATCCCACAGACTGGGACGGAGGTGATTGATACTGGCACATGAGCAACCCTGGGGGGAAGCAGCAACACTTCCCTTCCCCTGCCCCCATCCTCTCCGGCTGGATGGAGGAGGTCAGAACATTTCAAAAAGAGATTGGTGGTGTGGTGGGGGGGGGGGGGAGAAGGATGTGTTCCTGTGCAAATTCCCCCATTTTCTGACTTGCTGGAAAAGGCTGGGCCATCACCAGCACTGGGGGCCTCAGGCTTAACCCCCGCCCCATGATCCCCCCAGCTTTCGCCGGCACCTTCCTCCTCCCGCTTCTCTCCCTCCCACACACTAACAACACCCCTTGACACGGGGAAAGTGCTCTGGGCAGAGGAGTGAATTAATGAGACAATAACACTGCACGGGGAGATCCTGCAGGATCCCCAGACGGGGCAGGTCCCGTTCTGGACAGAGCTTTTCAAGGACAAGTAATCGCAGCAAGTCGGGCTGGAGCACTGTACCCGCAGAGCCAGGGCCGACCCCAGTGCCCCATGCAGCGCGAGGGGGCGGGGTGCCACAGGAAGCTGGATTGGGCCATTCCCCTCGTAGGGGGGAGGGGGTGGCACAGAGCCCCTAAAGGAGCAACACCAAAGCATCTGAGCGTCTAGATTAGGGTTCAGCCACACACCCCATCACATCCCATCTCACACACATTGTAATATACAGTCACACAAACCATCACACACATCTCGTCTCCTGCTCACAAACGCACACAGTAGCACTCACAGTTGTGTGCACACTATTATGCTCCATCACTCACTCAGTCACACACACTCCGCATCTCACGCACACTCTAACAAGTCAAACAAATAATCACACATGAACAGTCACACACACCACGTCACATACATTGTCACACACACACACTGTCACACTTAATCACTTGCTCAGTCACATCCCATCACATGTTCACAGTCACACATGCCATCTTGCACGCTGTAACACACAAACATCACATACACACAGCCACACACACTTTCACATGTTCAGTCACACACACACTGTCTCACCCCATCACTTACTCAGTCACAAACCCTATCATATGCCTATAGTTGCACACATCCTCACCCCCCTTTACACAATGTAACACCTGGTCACATAAACCATCACACACACACTATCTCACACTCATAGTCACAATGTTACATTCACTCCCTGACATTCCACCACACTTAGTCACCCCCCCATCATATGCTCACTGTCACACCCTGTCTCACACACACCGTAACACACTCCTAGTCACACAAATCATCACATACGGTCACCTCTTCACAGCCACCCCATCACACCTCTTCACACACTCAGTCACATACCCTGTCACACACACTGTAACACACCGTCCCACAACCCATCACGCAGACCATATCACGCACCCTGTCTCACCCAGTCACATGCTCCCAGGCCCACCCCCCACATCCCAGGCTCGTGGTCCCACGATCCCACACTCAGGCTATGTCTACACTTGCGGCTTCTTGTGCAAGTAATATGCAAATGAGGCTAAGCATGGAATGTCGCCGAGCCTCATTTGCATCCCTAACGAGCCACCATTTTTTCAGAAGAGGCTCTTGCGCCAGAAGGAGCATCTACACTGCCCCCTTCTTGTGCAAGAAAAACCCTCTTGTGCAATGCCGTTACACCTATTACTTTTCAGGAAGAACGGCACTTGCGCAAGAGGGTTTTTCTTGTGCAAAGAAGGGGCAGTGTAGACAGGCATCCCCCTGCTCCCCAGTCCCAGGTGCCGGTTGCGGCGGGTGGAAACTAGGTGTAAACTCAGCGGGTAAGTCGAGGCCCCATTAAAAGCCCTGAGACTGGCTGTCGCCAGCCTCCCGCCCAAGCCCTGAGCCCACAGAGCCACCCATCCGGCCTCTCCATGCTGGAGGGAGGCCGGGCGACGGGCCCGGCTGGCAGGAAAGCCCTCAGCAGCCAAGCAAGCCGGTGTTAATTACCAGGTAGGCACAGCAGGGAGCGGGTGCTACTCACACTCATGGCGTGGAGCTGCTCACTCACCCCAAAGGCATCCTCCTCGCAGGGAGGAACACCCAACCCCAGCAGATAAAAGCAGCCCCGAGCCGCGCTGCTGCCCTGTCTAGGAGCTCTCACCACCCACACGCTCTCCACCCGGGATCTTCTCTCTTCACTGCTGCGCTGGATACGCCGGCAGAGGCTGCAGGGCCATGGCTGGGCAAGGGACTATCCAGTTCCTTCTCTTTTCTCTAATGCCAGGTAGGCTCTGCCAAGGGACCCCTTCAGACCTCCACAGCCCGTGACAGGTCCCTGAGCAAACTAACTGGGCAAAAAAAGACTCTGGCCTGAACAGAAGTTCTACCCAGAACCATCCCAACGCAGCATCTGGGGGAGGGTGGGAACGCCAGTGACTGAGAGGTCACCAAATGAAATTAATGGGTAGCAGGTTTAAAACAAACAGAAGGAAGTTTTTCTTCATGTAGCTCACAGTCAACCTGTGGAACTCCTTGCCAGAGGATGTTGTGAAGAGCGGGACTTTACCAGGGTTCAAAAAAGAACTGGATAAATTCATGGAGGACAAATTCAATACTTATTAGCCAGGATGGGTAGAAATGGTGTCCCTAGCCTCTGTTTGTCAAAGTTTTGAAAAGGATGACAGGAGAGGGATCACTTGATGATTACCTGTTCTGTTTACTACTTCTAGGGTATCTAGTAGTAGCCACTGTCGGCAGACAAGATAGTGGGCTAGATGGACTTTTGGTCTGACTCAATATGGCTGTTCCTATGTTCTTATGGTTCTATACCCACCTCACCCACCATGGCACCTGGGCTAATGATTTAGAGCTCATCTACTTTGGGAAATTGGCTGATGTGAAATAACTCCTGGGCTCTAGCCTGTGAGCTCCATGGGGCAGGAATGGTCTGCATTTGCACAGCCTCTAGCACAATGGGGCCTGGTCCCTGGATGGGGCTGCTAGGCGCTCTGGTAATAGAGCTAATAAATAATAACAATAGCTGTGCTGGAATAACCGTCCGGTGTGGACACTTGATGCCCACATAAAAGTGAATTCGTTGTGGAGTGGGGTGATTACGCTGGAGGACAATCAGTCTTGTTCCAGAGCAGCGTTCACACCAGGCGAGTTAAGAAGCCGACCTAAAGCTGAATCGCTAGCCATGTTGAATCACTAGCTGAATCATTAGCCCTCGCTAGCCGTGTTGTTATACTGGTCATTTTATACCTGTGTTGTCCAGCGCTTAGTGCGGCACAAAACTCCTCCTGCTCCATAAGTCCGAGCACTTCCTGTAGGGGGCACTGATCAAATGTAGCCAGTTTACGTCTAGACTGCAAAGTTTTTGCGCAAAAACTCGTGGTACGTCCACACCTCAAGTGTGTTTTTTGCACAAGAAAATTGACAGTGAATCAACAGAACAGAGGGGGGGTTTACGGTGTAGGTATTCCTCTTTCTATGAGGAATAACTCTTTTTGCACAAGAGCTCCTGCGCAAAAAGGTGCGTGTGGACGGGAAACGGGGGTTTTGCTCAAAAACAGCCTATTGAAAGAAGCACAGGTGCCCTGGTGGCCATTCTGTTAATAGTAATCAGGGCTTTCTTGCGAGAGAGCACCCATGCAGTCTGGACGCTCTCTTGTGCAAAAGTGCATCGCTTTTCCGATGTGCTTTTGCAGTGTGGACTCGCTCTTGTACAAGAAGCCTACAGTCTAGACATCCTCTTAGGATAGATGTACCCTGGGGCTGATGCTGTGGTTTCCGCCTCAGGTGGGTGCACCTGGGATAGATTTGCTCGAGCTAATGCACTACAGCAGTGAGTCTCCAGCATTGCAGCTCGCTGTCCCCCTTCGATTTGTCCTGCATACCCCAAATCTCACCTCACTTAAAAACCAGTGGGTGGCAAAATCAGACGTAAGAGTACCAAAGTGCCTGGGCCACACCGGAACTGGAAAAGTGCTGACTTTCTCCTCGTTACCACCCAGTAATTATCAGCAAAACAGACTGCAGTGTAAATATTGTACTTAGACTTCTGAGGATAGTACATAGAGCATCATAAACAAGCCACTGTAGGAAACGTTTGTGTGTATTGACAGCTGTAAAAGTAGGCAAATAGCTAGAGGAGTTGAGGTGCCTCCCTCTGTGTGCCCCCCGGCTAGGTGCACCCTGGTTGACAGCTGCTGAGCTACAGGCTAGCACCCCTGAATGTGCCCCTCCCCAGGCACTTGCTCAGGTGGCTAGCCCATCCCACTGGGCTGCCCATGCTACACGGCTGCTCCTCCAAGCTGGCCTATGGTCTCTGCCTGAGCTGAAATCCCCTCCGGGCCACCAGCAGCACCTTCTGTTCTCCCATCATCCCTTGCAGCGCTGCCCCGCCGCACAGCCATCCTGAGAAGAGCCCTTTGCACCTGGGTTGCGTGCGTCTCCAAAGAGCTCTGGGAAGAGTCGCTCAGTAAATAGCCCAACCCAGGCTGGTTGCAGCATGAAACCCCCCAGGCTCCCGGGGCGGGGTGCGTTCCCCACTTGGCAGAGTGAGCCTCAATGAAACACCCCCCCTCCCCGCTCCTCATTCCCTGCAGGGCCTTTGCTCACTTCCCCCGGCCGGTGGGGGACCCTGGCAACTTTAAAACCCCTTGAGTGACTTTAGAAACGACACGTCGTCCTGTGGCATATTTGTGAGTCTTGCAGGTGCCACCGGACTCCTCGCGGTTTTTGAAGTTACAGACCCACAGGACCGCCCCCTCTAAGATGTGAGGGACATTGTTCACTCCACCAGCTGGGGACTTTGTGCGGGACGCTGCCCTCTGGTGGTTGGGACGGGGGTGCCTGACCCACGCGTGGGCGCGTCACAGTGCCCCCTGCTGCACACAGTGTCAGTGTCCCACCCCGCGTGGCTCCCCCTCGGGGATGTCTGTCCTCACTGACCTGAGGTAAGTACGGCCCAGGGATCACACTGTGCTCAGACACAGGGCTAACACCCTCCCCGCCCCCTCGGCTCTCTGTATTCTGACCGGGCCGAGTGGGAGCCTTGCTGCCGGATGCCCACGGCTTGGCAAATCCCTGGCAACAGAGCCCCATGTCTGCCCAGGGCAGAGCCTGGTCCCTGCCCGGAGCATGCTCTGTCCCACAGGCTCTGTGAGACTGTTGGGCTGGCCTTGCAGGGATCATGCCCCACCACGTGATACCTTCTAAAAGTTGAGGGGACTCTCCCTTCTCCCCCATCTGAGACTCCCCTCACCGGCTCCCACACTGGCGCCCTGCTGAGCCGGCATCTATGCACCGCACCGGTGCGGGGCGGCTCTGTGTACCGCAGGGAGGGGCTCCATCTCTGGAGCAGGCGCCCAGGGACTTCTTCTCTTTGAAGACCTTCTCCCCAGCCCTAGTTTGTCTGGCCTGATGGGAGGCTCTGTCTGTCTGCCTCTCAGCTCTGCTGGCGGCGGTGCGGATCAATGCAAAGGGCCAGCAGACATTGTACCTGGCCCAGGGGGACTCCGTGAAGCTGGGCTGCCCCTACGTACTGGAGCCTGAGGACAATGGAGTCGAGGACCTGGACATCATATGGACCATGATGAACACTGACCAGAAGCTGCCGGTGAGTCACCCCACTTCGTTAGCAAGACCCATGCCAGGATGGTGTGTTTCCAGCACTCACGCTGGCTTGGTGGGACCCCATGGCTGACTTTGCCTCAGTTTCCCCTCATGTGTGGGTAGGGTTGCCAAATGGCTGAAACAAAAATACCGACCCCCACCCCCCAAAAAAAAACCACCAGGAAAAAATTTTGTTGAAGGGAAAAAAAGGGGGGGAAGGGAGGGCCTGGAAACAGCTAACGAGGGGGGCAACAGGGCTGGCTGTGGGAGATGCGGGGCCAATGGGAAGCAGGGCTGGTCATGAGGGGTGGTTGGGCAGAACGGGGCTGGCCATGGGATATCAGGGGAGGGGGGACCAGCTGGGAGGGGGTGGGGATGGCCGGGAGTAAGGGGGGGCGGGAAGCAGAGCTGGAGGGGAGGGGTGTTTGGGGGCATAAGGCTGGGGAGATAAGGAAGAGGAATGGGCCGGCGGGAAGCAGAGCTGGGGGAGGTGCAGGGGGGCTGGCCGGGGCAGATCAGGAGGGGAAGTGGGGGAGAACCGGCCAGCCGGGAAGGGGGGTTGAGCAAATTGGTCGGCGGGGAGCAGGACTGACCTGGGCACTTGCTGCCTGTCCCGCGCAGGCTCCCGGCGCGCATGAGCGAGGAGGCTTCCCCTCCTCCTCACACTCAACCGACTGAGGGCTCCCAGTGGCAATCGCGGCCCCGCCTCCCAGCTGGGACTCCCAGCCGCTCCCCCCACCCACACCAGGCTTCCGTCCGGTGCGCAGCCGGAAAAATCAGAAAATACCGGACATTGAACATGTCTGGTGTTTTCTGATTTTTTTTACCGGACAGAGCGTGCAAATACCGGACTGTTGGGTACAATGCCGGACACCTGGCACCCCATATGTGTGAGAGGGAGGGGGCTCGGGTGGGCTGCTACCCCCTGCCCAGCACAAGTGCGCTGGAGAGTTTCACTGTCCTGGCTCGGATTCCATTTCCTGTGGCTCCAGCCGGCTGCACAGACCCCTGGGCTCTGCCGACGTGGCCGATGGCACCCTGCCAGCCTCCCTCACCTGTGCATGCTCTCTCGAGCCGCCTCCCTGTGCCAGTCCCTCCCCTGGGCACAGCCCCAGCAGCAGGCCTGAGTCTCCCCCAGGCCCTATTGAACTGTCCTGACCCAGCTTCCCCACTGTGACTTGCCCCAGCGAGAGGCCTCCCTCTGGAGGGATTGTCACTTTCTGTTCCGCGGGCCCCGACTCCTTGCCCCTGGGCCCTGTGCTTCCACCCTCCGCGGAAGCCCTTCCGTCCCTCCCCTCTTGCGTGGATGCTGGGTGCGCCTGGCTTGGGTTGGGCTCCACCCGCCTCTCTGCCCCCCGTCGGTGTAGACGGAGGAGTCTCAAACTTCATTGCATACCAGGTATCCCTAGCAGCTCCCTGTCCAGGCTGGTCCCCAAGACTGGGGTGGTCAGCCCCCCAGTGCTGCTCCTGCCCAGTCCCCTTTGCTCGCCATCCGCTGGAGCTCACTGCGGGTCGGCTCCTCCCCGCCAGCTCCTGATCTACCAGGACCAGAAGGTCAGGTACGGCAGCGCCCCAGGCCTGCCGCAGAGGGTGCAATTTGTGGCCCCGGACCCAAGCCACTACGACGCCTCCATCTACCTGGCGAACCTGCAGATGTCAGACTCGGCCAGCTACGAGTGCAGGGTGAAGAAAGCCACCGTCGACACCCACGTCATCACCATCATGGTACTCGGTGAGCCCACCCAGCCCAGAAGGCCCAGGCAATGGGTGGGGGGGAATTGGCACCTCCACTTGCTTGCCTGCCAGGGAGCGGGGTCTGCGAAGGGAGGCTCGGGGTGGGGCAGGAGAAACACCATGCTCCAGTCAGTACAGCAAGGCAAGGGCCTGTGCACCAGCCCCATTTCCCCAGCAGGAGCATCAGAGTAGGGATGAGGGGAGGGGGGTGGGGGAAAGAGTCCAGAGGGGCCCACCCTTGCTGTGGGCCTCTAACCCTGCCCCATCCATTGCCTCATCCCTGCCCACCCACACGTCTGGTCACCCTCCTGCTGACCCCCCACTGCCCACTGACCTCCCACTGCCCAAACACCAATTCCTGCTGACAACCAGCAGGGCACCCAGGCCATGCCAGGTGAATTTCACCCCCCCTGCTGACCCACAGATCCTCCAGCCCCTTCATTCAACCCCACCCACTGATCCAAATTCCACCCACTGACCCATTAACCCAACCCCAACCCCTCCTAACACCCGCCAGGCCACCATCCTTCTGTGAAGTGAGTCCCACTGACCCTGCTACTCCCCCAGTCCATCGACCCAACCCCCATCCGTTAACCCAACCCCGCCCACCGACCCAACCCCCAACCATTAACCCAACCCCGCCCACTGACCCAACCCCCAACCATTAACCCAATCCCACCCACTGACCCAACCCCCAACCATTTACCCAACCCCGCCCACCAACCCAACCCTCAATCATTAACCCAACCCCCATCCATTAACCCAACCCTGCCCACCAACCCAACCCCCAACCATTAACCCAACCCCAACCACTGACCCAACCCCCAACCATTAACCCAACCCCAACCACTGACCCAACCCCCAACCATTAACCCAACCCCCATCCATTAATCCAACCCTGCCCACCAACCCAACCCCCAACCATTAACCCAACCCCAACCACTGACCCAACCCTCAACCATTAACCCAGTCCCACTCACTGACCCCACCCACTAACCCAAACTCCACCCACCAACCCAACCCCTACAACCTCACTCTGCCCACAGATTGAAACTCCAACACTGACCCACCCATCACTAACCCAACCCCTCACCATGACCTACCTCTGCCCACTGTCCCTGACCACCACTCCATGTGGACAGACAGATCTGATCTTGCCTCCAGCCCTCATGTGCTGGTCCACCTGCCAGCCTCCATGTGCCGACCCCCGCCCACCGACATTGCCTGCCAGCCCCCAGGTGCTGACCTCAGTCCCCCAGCCTGGCCACCCCAAGCCTGCCTACCTCGGAGCACAGCGTGCCGGCTGGTCCCTCCCTGCTACTCCCCACTAGCTGCCTGTCACTGTTGCCATTTGTGTTCTCTCCCCAGAGAAGCCGGCGGCGCCTCAGTGCTGGATGGACGGGGAGCCGGTCTGGGGCCAGGACCTCACGCTCAAGTGCTCCTCAAATGGAGGCTCTGTGCCCGTCTCCTACCAGTGGTCCAAGATGGGGGGGAACTATGCCAGCAGCTGGCTGCCCTCCGGGGCAGTGCAGGGTAAGCAGAGGGGGAGGGGCCCACTCTGGTGAGCTGACCATGGGGGGTGCAGTTCGTGGGGGCTCAAGGGACTCCATCTCTCCTGCAGCACAAGGCTCTGGGGACCTGGTGATCCAGCATCTCTCACAGGAGCACTCCGGGACCTACTGCTGCCGCGTGACCAGCCGGGTGGGATCCAACCAGTGCATGGTGCACGTCTCTGTCTCTCGCCCCGGCTACTCAGGTAGGACTGGGGGGCACAATGCCAGAATGCGGGGCAGCCGCAGAGCAGCCTGTGGGGCAGCATGGGCAGGACCAGAGGGTCTAGTTCCTGGAGGCTCCTGGCCCCAGGGTGGGCTGGGAGTGGGACCAACCCGGTGCTGGGAGCAACCTGAGAGGATGGGCCTGTCCAGAAACATCAGAGCGAGGGAGAGCCTGAACAGAGCTCAGCCCCCAACACTGGACCCCACCCTCCTTCTTGGACAATCTGGAGCCTCCTGGGGAGCAATGGAGACTCGGCCCCTCCTGGGCAGTGGGTCTGGCACCCCAAAGCTTTGGCAGGCTGATGCTCAAGTGGAATCCCAGTGCGTGGGCTCATATCGGGGTGCTGTGTGGGGAGGTCTGGACGTCTGTGATAGGCTGGACAACCTGATGGGTTCTTCTAGCCCAAGGGTGGGAAACACAAGGCCTGGGGGACGGATGCTGCCTCCAGCTTGCCTGGATCTGACTCCCGAGGCTTGGGACTCTCCCCCCGCAGTACTGGGGAGTGCGTGCTGGCACTCCAACCCCTCTCCTCCACCATTCCCCCGTGGGGCTGGAGCACACAAAATCTTCTAGCCTGGGCCCCCGCATTGGCTCTGGTGTGGCCTTTTGAGTTGGGGGCCATGTCAAGGAAGGTTTGTTTTTGGGGGGCTTTTTTGCTTCTCTCTTGTGTGTGGCCCCCAGCTGATTTTTCTGAGTCAGCGGCCCCCAATCCAAAAAGGTTCCCCCCACCCCTGTTCTAGCCCTAAACTCTATAACTCTAATCCTCCTTCAATGGAGACTCCCTACACCATTTTCCCGTAGACAGACCTGAAGATTCCCCCGATTCCTTTCCCCATCACGGGGCTGAGCCAGCTGCCTGGGAGGGCAGATTCGTGGGTCTGAGCCAAAGCTCCAGGCTAATGCACTGACCCATCTGTGGTCCATGCAGGGCCCTATGGGTGATATGGGCTTCCTGAGTAGCCTGGCAGGCGGTGCCCATGGGGCAGACAATGAATCCGGCCCGGTGCCCGGCGGGCAGGAATCGCTAGGGCTCAGCAGACAGGCGTCCCTGAGGCACTTTCTGGGCACAGGTCCCAGCCCTGCGTGGGAAGGGGAGACGGTGACGGGTTTGTTCCCCTTCGGCAGGCTCAAAGAATGTGGGGCTCATCGTGGGATCTGTCCTGGGCTCCATTTTCCTCCTCATCCTGCTGCTCACGCTCCTCTGGGCCCTGCTGTGGTACTGTAAACGGAGGCACTGCCACCCGGGGGTGCCCATCGAGATCAGGTGACGCCTCTGGCCCGGGGCAGTGGGGCGCCTTGAAAGGGAGGCAGGGAACAAGGTGGGGGGAGCAGGGAAAGAAAGGGGGTGAAGGACAAAGAGGGGAGACGGGCGGCGGAGGGAAGAGTTGGAACCATCGAGCGACACCAGGCAGGAGGGCGCCCGAGGCTCAGGGTGCCGCCGCGAGCTTTGTGGGTGCCAAGGGCGAGCAGACTCGGGGTGGCAGAAAGGGAGCTGGCGGAGGGGGCCGGGCGCTATGGGGCAGGGAGGAGTGACCTCACGCTGCCTCTCCCTGCCCACAGAGACAGTGCCGCTGGTACCCCATGCCGAGGCGGGCCCCTGCACCCCTGCCACGGCTGCTCCCACCACGTCAGCTACACGCCGTGCCAGAAGTAGCGCCCAGGGGCGGGGAGGAGAGCTCCCCCGCCGAGCAGGGGGGCTCCCAGCGACGCTCCGGCTCCAAGCAAGACAAGAAGCAAACACCTCCCCGCTGTGCGCCCAGCCCCTGGGATCCAGCCGCCCTCCGACACTGCTCCTGCCCACGTGACGCCCATGGACAATCCCAGCTGCTCTGGGGCAGCCCCGCGGTGGGGCAGGGCAGGGCTCTGGGGCTGAGCCCCCAGGGCAGTGGCAAGATCCAGGGACCCAGCACTGACCTCTCACAGGATTGCTGAGCTCCTGCCCCATTCCTGCCTGTGGGGAGTGGGAGGCCCCCCCGCCCAGCATAGCCACAGCTAGGGAGACACATTAGTCCTAGAGCCGCCCCCCCCCCCGACACACCGCGGGGCTGAGCTGCGTCACGACATGTCAGGACACGTGTCATGACACGATCCACCCAGCCGGGCACACGTATGGCACGGGAGTGGCAGGGGAAGGGCAGACAGCACCTGGAAACCTCCCCTTGTTTCTGGAGGAGGCCCTGGGGTTTGCCCAGTCTGTCCGGGCACCAGCTGGAATCAGGGGTCCACCTTACTCATGGGCCAGTGGGAGGGGAGCAGATGAGGAGGGGCTCTCGGGGGCCAGGAGTGATGGGGTTAGGTGGGGGGAAGTCCCTGGGCCAGGAATGACAGGGTCATGCAGGGAGGGGACTCCTTGGGACTGGGATGATGGGGTCAGATGGGGAGGGGGCTCTCTGTGTCAGGGGTAATGGGGGGTTAGATGAGGAAGGGCTCTCTGTGTCAGAGGTAATGGGGGGTTAGATGGGGAGGGGCTCTCTGTGTCAGGGGTAATGGGGGGTTAGATGGGGAGGGGCTCTCTGTGTCAGGGGTAATGGGGGGTTCAGATGGGGGGAGGGGCTCTCTGTGTCAGGGGTAATGGGGGGGTGGGGAGGGGGGTTGGGGGGGGAGGGGGCTCTCTGTGTCAGGAGTAATGGGGGTTAGATGGGGAGGGGGCTCTCTGTGTCAGGGGTAATGGGGGGTTAGATGGGGAGGGGGCTCTCTGTGTCAGGGGTAATGGGGGTTAGATGGGGAGGGGCTCTCTGTGTCAGGGGTAATGGGGGGTCTAGATGGGGAGGGGCTCTCTGTGTCGGGGTAATGGGGGGTCAGAAGGGGATGGGGCTCTCTGAGCCAGGGTAATGGGGAGTCAGATGGGGAGGGGTGATAGGGTCAGACGGAGAGGGGGCTCTCTGTGTCGGGGTAATGGGGGGGTCAGATGGGGAAGGGCTCTCTGGGCCACGGGTACTGGGGGGTCAGATGGGGAGGGGTGAGAGGGTCAGACGGGGAGGGGGCTCTCTGAGCCAGGGATAATGGGTTCAGATGGGGAGGGGCTCTCTGGGCCAGAGATGATGGGGAGGGGGCTCTCTGGGCCAGGGGTGATGGGGTGAGATAGAGTGATTTCCTCGGGTGATGCATACAGATGTTGAGGGCCGTCCCTGGGGTCGGGGGGACTGGGTCAGATGGGGTGGGCTTGGGCTTGGGGCTGGGGGGAGGTGGGGTAGAAACTTTGACACCAACTTTAATTATTGCACGGCTCAGTCATTATGCTCCAATGTGGCAAGCAGGGAACCCAGACTTCTGGGTTTGGTTTCCATCTCAGAGGTGTCCCTGTGTGAGTTTGCGCAGGTCCCTTTGCCAACCTGCCCCCGTTGCTGCCTCTGGGGGTTGCCGGGGGTGGTGCTGCCCTGCGTCCGGAGGGCAGCGTAAGAGCTGAGTAGCGCTGCTCCCGAGGGAGAGGCACCCGTCTGTAGATCGTGGGTGTCGCACAGGGGCACCGGGCTGGCTATAGGAGCGGTATGTACAGAGCAGTGCCATTAAAGGAGACAAACGGACTGAATCTTTTATGGGACGTGTCATAGCATCCATGGGAGTCCCAAGCCAACGGAGGGGGCTGAGACCCTCCCCCACCTGGCTACAAAGTGGGGAGAGTGTGAGGGCTCTGCCCCTTAAAGCCACACACGGGTGTGCAAACACACTCACACGCAGCCCCTGCCACACACCTGTCGCATGCACACAGCCCCTCACACACACTCGGCTTTTCCAAGGCAGGCTCTGGGCCTGCGTGGGTGCACAGGCTCCTTTCAGACCCTTACCCTTGGTCCTCATTCTTTCCCTGGGTCACACCAGGGCAGTGTTGCCACGGCGTGGCTGCCGTGGCCCCACACAGCCCCCAGGAGAGGGGCACTTCCACTGCCTGCTCCTGCTCTGAACTCCTCTCCTGGCTGCTCAGAGCCCTCTCGGCCTTCCCAGCCGCCCTGTGCGGCTTGGCCTGACCTCGGAGTTACTGCCATTGGCCACTGGAACGGCCCCCAGGGCCCGGCAGAGTCTCCCTCACCCGCAGCTGCTAAGGCCAGGAAGGGATGTTTCTCTCACAAGGAATTCGCCTGGGCTGGTCCCAGGCCTGGGGCATCTAGGGGCTCAGGCGAGAGGAGCACCAGGGCCCCTTTGGGTTGTGGAGTCACGTATAGACTCTTCTCCGGCTACCAAGGGCAAGTGGATGCTGGAACAGAACGAAGTGGGGGAGGGGGAAGGCAGCTGAGCACTGGAAGGGCAGGAAGAGGGGAGGCAGGGGAGCAGCAGCCCCTAGTGCTGGCCTATATCCCACCCCCAACTCTATCCTCCACCACCACCCCACCCCCCGCTCTGGTCTGTTCAGCTCACTTCCCATCTCTGGCCCTGCCCTTCGGGTGAGGGTCTGGGCTCATGGAGAGCACCCTGAACAGGGGGTGCAGCTGTCTGAGTGTCTCTCCCCAGCTCTGCCACTGGCGTTGTAGAATAACCTTGATCCTGTCCTTTAGCCTCAGCTCTCGTCTGTCCCGTGGGGCGGGGAGAGAGGGGAGGTCCCTTCCCTGCCTATGGGGGGGGCTGTGAAATGAAAAGCTGTTCTCCACTGTGGCAATGTAGTGCTCAGTGTCAATGGGAGAAGCTCTGCCGCTGGCGTATGTACCCCACCTCCCCAAGAGCCACTCACTATGTTGACAGGAGGAGACACCATAGTTCTGTGTACACCCTGCGTGGTGTAGTTACACTGGCATACGTCGGTAGCACACACCAACCCCAAACCCCACTCGTGGCTGCGGCTTGGATGCCTTCTGGCCAGGGGCCGATGTGTCTCCCTTCACCATAAAGCATGGACAGCAGAAGTGGGGGAACTGCCCTGAATATGGGGGAACGGTGACCTTGCCCTTTGCCAAACCATACCCCTTCCAAAGCCCTGGACCCACACACCAGCCTTTCCCTCTGTAGCCCTTCTGCTAGGTGGCTCCAGGAGCAACCAGGGCCGGTCTAAAGGAACCTTTACATCAACACAACAGAGAACCGACTCGAGCCCCCACCAGTAGCCTGGGGGATGGACCCTGACCCCTGGGTGCCTCTGGGAGGCACTGCTTCCCCACTCGTGTGCGGATAAGACCCCGTTTAATGAAAGGGGGAAGTCACTCGGCGTTCATGAGTCACAGACAGAGTTCATGAGTCAAAGTCCCTCCCAAGTGGGCAGTGTCCTTTTCCTCTCAGGCTCTTAAGTCCAGCCACCCAAAAGTCCCCTTCCATATGCTCGACCCTCCTCACACCCACTCACAGTTGCTGCCCTCGGTCAGTGCAGACCCAGAATTCAGAGGTGCATCTGCAGAGCTCACCTCCTCCCCAAAAGGAAAAGAGGCACCTTACTCGCTCCACTGCCCGGGCACTCACTGGCCGCCCCTCTTCACTGGCCACCGTGCTGGCTGCTCGCTGGCTGTCCCCTGCTGCCCCGCTGGCTGCCCATCATGCCTCTCCACGAACCACCCTTCTGACCCCTCATTGCGCCTCTCCACCTCCCCGGCTACTCGTTCTCTGGCTGAGTAGCCGTCTCCGCCTGCTGCCACCGCCTCTGTTGTGACCTCAGCACGGCAATCTCCTAGCCAGGGTCAGCGCCTTGTCGACCGGGCCAGGCCCCCATCTCTGCTCTGCCTGGGCTGTAGCTCTTAGCAACACAGTCCTAGCAAAACTGATCTCAGCGCCGCTTGGTTGTTTGATGTAACAAAGACGCTCCTAACGAAGCCGGATTAGCTCTTTCTTTGGATGGGGGTAGGGGAGGAGAAGCAGGTTAAATCAGTCCAGGAAGATCCCTTGGGCAGGACTGGCAACCTGCAGGCTCTGGAACCTGTCCCCCACCCGCCTCACACACAGGGGGATGGGTGGTATGAGGGAGGGACCTCAGGGTAATGGGCATGTGAAGCTGGAGTCTTGGGGGAATAGGTGTCATGAGAGCAGGGCACGGGGGCGAGGCCACGTTTCGGTTACCAGTGCCCCCCCCCCACCCACACACTTTTAGGGGGATTTTTCCACTCCTGGCTCCGGCTCACGTACCTCACGCCCCTTTTGCCTCTCTTTAGGGGATGTGCTCCTTAGCTTGCCCCCCAGAGCCTGTATCCTTGACCAACACACCATTGCCTCCAGGAGACAGGCAGGCGCCAGGGTGAAAATCCAGTCGGGAACAGACCCCTAGGGCATGGCATAAAATACTCTCCCTTTGAGAGTTGGGCTCTGCCCAGCTCCTCTCACACCCTCAGTCACAGCTCTTCTCGGGCACACTCAGGAAATCGTCTGCCAGGCTTTGCAGCGCTGCTCTGTAGTGACTTGAAAAGAAACACCAAGCACATAAATTACAGAGCCCAGCAGTCCCCGTGGTGACGGGATCGACTTCCACTTCTGGAAGGCATTGGGCTTGGTCCTGCGCAGCATTTTCATTAAAAACAAAAACAAAACAAGGCCAATATAAAATTAACATGGTACATTTTAGGTCGGGGTGAGGAACCTCAGACCCGGGGGCCAGATGCAGCCCCCCCGGCTTGCCAGGATCCAGCCCCCACAGTTACCAGTTACCAGTGACACCCCCCCACACACACACACTTTTAGTGGAACGAGGTGTACAGCTAGTCCGTGCCATGTGTTGCCGCGCGGCACGGGGTCCGACCTAGCCGGCATTTAAAAATGGCGCCGGCCAGCTTCATGCAAATGAAGCCTGGGAAATTCAAATCCCGGGTTTCATTTGCAACTCCGTATGACTACATTACCCTCCCTAGTTCAAACTAGGGGGGTAGTGTAGACATACTCTCAGACAAATGTTTAAGATCCAGAGAGTGGAAGTTGCAGCTAAATGTACTCAGTATGGAAATGAGGCGTACGGTTTTTCACAGTGATGGTGTAACCTTTGGAACCCTTTAGCCAGGGCTGTAGTGGATTCTCTATCAATGGCCATTTTAAATTGAAGACTGGCTGTCACTCTAGTTCAAACAGGACTTAAAGTAGGCCACTCCTATGGCGTGCATTGCATGGGCCTAAATTATCACAATACTCTGTGAATCTATTACGTAGCAACTGAATAAATATCATATAAGAGGCTCAGGAAATCAGACAAGTGAACTGATGTTTACATGTAACATGCACATTGCAATAGTTGGGATTGGTCCTGCTTTGAGGTGGGGGTTGGATTAGATGACCTCCTGAGGTCTCTTCCAGCCCTCCTAGTCTATGAATAGCTCTTCTACTTGTTAGCCGTTTCCTTTAATTTGCTAAAGACAAACCCTGGTGTCACTTCCAGGGCGCTAACAAAACTATAAATACACAAGAGACCCAGCAACACAGCCAGCCCGTGGCTTGCCCTGCCCCTTGGAATCCACTGCCCAAAATATTCCTCCGCCTCTTCTGCACCAAGAGCAACAAAGCTGAGCAGAAGCCGTCTGGCGGGAGCCCATTTCCTCCTGCACCTCCTCCCACTGTGGTCTCAGCAATTTTGTTTAAAAGCGGCGGAAATTGTTGTTTGAGCTGAGAAGAGGAACCAGAAGACAATTTTTATAACATTTATATTTTTCAAGTACCTAAAAGGGTGTTACAAGAAGGAGGGAGAAAAATGGGCTTAAATCACAGCAAGGGAGGCTTTGGTTGCACATTAGGAAAAACTTCCTGTCTGTCAGGGAGGTTAAACTGGACTAAATTGCCTAGGGAGGTTGTGGACTCTCCATCACTGGAGATATTTAAGAGCAGGTTAAATAAACATCTATCAGTGATGGTCTAGCTGGTGCTTGGTGCTGCCGTGAGGGCAGGGAGCTGGATTTGACAACTTCTCAAGGTCCTTTCCAGTTCTAGTATTCTAGGATTCTACCCTGGCTATAGTTCCGACTAACCAGCCCCCTTGGAGATATCTATCCCATCCTGGGTGACACTAGGGACCCCTTTAACCTCGCACACACACACACAGCAGGTGCCAAGAGCAAGAAGGTTGTTAGAACAATTCAAAGTGGACATAGGAGGCATTTTAGTCAGGATGGGCACTAGTCACTGGACTACGGTTGCCAAGGAAGTGACTCCTTTGCCAATCAGCCAGTCTTTCCATAAAGTCGTTACAAGTCACCAGACCTGAGAGTGTCGCTTACGTAGTCGGGAGAAATGGCCCCCTAATGCTGCAGTCCCTGTGGGAGGGTCTCTGGCCTGCAGGAGCTGAGCCTAGGGGATTGAAAGGACCCATTTTAGCCTCAACATGGGTGGGTGAGGTTCTCCTGGACATCCATTGGTGGCCTCACTTTGAACCCATCGGCTAGCTAGAATTGGTTCACATTAGAGATTGTGTAGTTTAGGGGGGTTAACAGCAGAGCTCCATAGAGCTGGAAGAGACCTCAGGAGGTCATCAAGTCCAGCCCCCTGCCCAAGGCAGGACCAATCCCAGCTTGCCCAGCGTAGAAAGGATTTGTAATGATATGGAGTCATCATAGCAGGGGCTAGTATTTGAACACCGGCTACGTTCAGATCTTACATTTCCTTAGCAATCGAATTCCTTACATGTAACAGAAATGACTCACAAAGTCACTCTTCCGTACTGGCCATTGCTGTGAACGCCTTGCCAAATAGCCCCCTCCTCCTAGGCCACCTCCCTATAGCACCCAGGGTACGTCTACACTACAACGTTAATTCGAACTAACTTAGTTCGAATTAGTTAATTCGAACTAAGCTAATTCGAACTAACGCGTCTAGAACTAAAAACTAGTTCGAATTAGCGTTTTGCTAATTCGAACTAGCAAGTCCACATTAAGTGGACCCTGAATCGGGGTTAAGGATGGCCGGAAGCAGTGCCGGCAGGGCATCAGAGGAGGACTTAGAGCGTGGAGCTGCTGTCTCAGGCTAGCCGAGGGCTGCGCTTAAAGGGTCCCGACCCCCACCCCGGACAGACAGTTCTAAGGGGTGCCCCGCTTGCAAAGCAGTCCTGGCTTGGAGTGCCCGGAGTACCCACACTGGGCACATCACACCACTCGGCCATCAGCCCGGCTGCACTTGCCGCAGGCTGCCATCTGGGGAGAGGGGGCAATCGGGGGGCTGCAGGAGAGCTTCCACCCCCAGAAGCCCGCAGAGCCAGCCCAGTCCTCCCCATCGGGGGCGCATACCCCATTCCTCCCTCACCTCCTTCCACTTACCCTTCCCTAGCCCCCCTTCTTATTGATGTACAAAATAAAGATAACATTTCTTCCAACATTGACTCTGTCTTTATTGAACAAAACTGGGGGAGACTGGGAAAAGGAGGTGGGAGAGGGGACGAGAAAGGCTGGGAGAGGGGAGGGCAACTAACATGATCAGGGGTTGGGAGCAGGTCCCAGATGAAGAGAGGCTACAGAGACTGGGACTGTTCAGCTTAGAAAAGAGGAGACGGAGCGGGGACAGGATAGAGGTGTCTAAAAGCAGGGGTTGGGTGGAGAGGGTGCATACAGAAAAGTTCTTCATTAGTTCCCATAAAGAAGGACTAGAGGACACCAAAGGAAAGGAATGGGTAGCAGGCTTCAAACTAGTAAGAGAAAGTTGTTCTTCTTCCCAAAGCAAATAGTTAACCTGCAGAACTCCTTGCTGCAGGAGGCTGTGAAGGCTACAACTGGAACAGAGTTTAAAGGGAAGTGAGATCAAGTCATGGAGGTTGGGTCCATGGAGTAGTCTTAGCCAGGGGGTAGGAGTGCTGTCCCTGCCCAAAGTTTGTGGAAGGCTGGAGAGGGATGGCACGAGACAAATGGCTTGGTCACTGTCTTCGGTCCATCCCCTCCAGGGTCCCTAGGGTTGGCCGCTGTCGGCAGACAGGCTACTGGGCTAGATGGACCTTTGGTCTGACCCAGGACTGCCATTGTAAGCTCAGGGCTCAGGGTCGGGGGTCTCAGTGGACCCCCTTGATTTTCATGCACACCTGCTCCTGGGTGGCCAGGCTGGCAGCTCTCCTGCCCTAGACGGCCACTTTCCTGTGCCTAGTGCGGAGCTCGTGGACGAGGGCCACGATGTCCGCACTAGCCCAGGAAGGTGCCCGCCTCTTGCGGTCCAGGGCAAGCTCCCGGGAGCCGCCAGCCTGGTCCCGGGAAGAGGGGGTGGGCTGGGGGACATCGGGTGGGTGGCTCTGTGCCGTGCCAGGTGCAGGGTCTGCTGGCTGGGTGCTGGCAGGCTTGCACCTGGCACGGGCACCATAGCCAGCCCGTGCCCCTTTAAGGGGTCCGGGGCCGGGAGGGGGGCATAGAGTTTCCCTGGTGTTGGCCAGAGTGGCCACCAGGGAAACCTGGGGAGGGCTAGCCTCCCACTAGTTCGAATTAAGGGGCTACACACCCCTTAATTCAAACTAGTAAGTTCGAACTAGGCTTAATCCTCGTAAAATGAGGTTTTCCTAGTTCGAACTAAGCGCTCCGCTAGTTCGATTCAAATTCGAACTAGCGGAGCGCTAGTGTAGTGGCTATTAATGTTAGTTCGAACTAACATTGTAGTGTAGACATACCCCCAGTTACTCCAGGGCTGGAACGCAGCCATTCTGCAAAGTACAGAACTAAGGTAGCAAAGCAAAGCAGCCTTAGCCCTCCCTCCCTGCCCTCCTGCCACCAACACCCAGCTTCCCCTGCATGGAGGCTGCTGAAAGGCTGGGCATTCACTGTGCTCAAAGGGACACTAAGAACCATCGTTTGCTCCAGAACCAGGGTTGCCAACTTTCTGAATGCAGAAAACTGAACACCATTACCTCACCCTGCCCCCCACCCCTTCTCCGTGGCCCTGCCCCTACTCACTCCATCCTTCCACTTTCCATCACTGACTCTCCCCCACCCTCACTAATATGCTTGTTTTCCCCGAGCTTGGAAGGGCGTTCAGGTGTGGGCTTTGGGCTGGGGGCAGGAAAGAGGGGTTGAAAGTGTGGGTGGGGGCTCCAGTCTGGGTCTGGAGGATAGGGTGTGGGAGGGGGTATGGGCTGTGGGATGGGGGTGTGGGCTCCAGGGGGACCAGAAATGGGAGGTTCAGAGTGCAGATAGGGGCTCCAGGTTGGGTTGGGGGGTTGGGGTGTAGGGGGGAGGGCTCTGGCTGGGGGTGCAGTCTTTGAGATGGGAATGAGAGGTGCAGACTCTGAGCTAGGATTGTGGGGTTCATCATGCAGGGGGTGCAGTGTCTGGGAGGGAGTTTGGGTGTGGAAGAGGACTCAGAGCTGAGGCAGGGAGTTGGGGTGTAGGAGGCGGTGTGGGGTGCAAGCTCTGGGAAAGAGTGTGGGTGCAGAGGTGCTCTGGGCTGGGGCAGGGAGTTGCACGGAGGGGAGGGGGTTCAGGGTATGGGCTCTGAAAGGTGTTTGGGTGTGGGAGGGGACTCAGAGCTGGGGCTAGGGGTTGGGCTGCAGGAGAGGGTGAGGGATGCAGGCTCTGGAAGGGAATTTGAGTGTGGGAGGATGCGCAGGAGTTTGGGGTGAAGCAGGGGGTGAGGGTGGCGGTCTCTGGGCACTGCTTAAATTAGCAGCTCTCCAAAATAGCTGGCATTTCCCGTCAGCTCCTAGGCAAAAGCACAGCCAGGCAGCTCTGTGTGCTGCTCCTGCCTGCAGCTGCCAACCCCACAGTTCCCATTGGCCATAGTTTCCAGCCAATGGGAGGTCAGAGCTGGCCCTGGGATAGGGGCAGTGCACAGAGCCTTCATGGCCGTGCCGCCACATAGGAGCTGAGGAGAGGTGCCAGCCACTTCTGGGAGCTGACAGAGGCAGAGCAAGGAGCCTGCCTTAGCCATGCTGCACTGCCAACCAGATTTCTATGGGTCCAGTCAGCTGGCCAGAGCTGTCAGGATCCCTTTTTGACCAATGTTCTGGTGCAAAACTGGATGCCAAGCAGCCCTCTCCAGCACACTTCAGAAATGCACCTTTGTCTCACCCCACATAACCCTTCTGCCAGTGGTAGGTGACAGCAGCGATAGCCAGGTTCAGTATCTAGGGCTTCCTTTCCAATCAAACAACACAAAACCATCTTGAGCCCGCACCCAGTAACCTGGGACATTATACTCCACACCTTGGGTGCCTCTAATGGGTAACACTTCCCCTCTCGCAAGGTGGAAAGTAGCCAAATGTTAACTTGAGAAAATCTCATAGGCGGGATTCATAAACATCAAACCATGAGCAAAATACCTCCCTCCCCAATGTACATTGGGCAGTGTCCTTTTGCCTCCAGTTCTTAAATCCAGCAACTAACCCACACCCTTTAACATACCCTCTCTTCTTCCTGCCCCGCACTCCACTCACAGTTGTTGTCCTGAGTCAGGGAAAACCCAAAATTCAGGAGTACATTCCTGTGAGCCCACTTCCCACTCTGGCAAGGGGGCACTTTGGTCACTTCACTGTCCAGGCACTCACCCTCTTGCTCACTGCTCCACACTGGGATGTCTTGAGGTCCCAACACTAAAAACGACTCTCAATGATTTCATCTCTTCTGGGAGCAGAGGCCTCCCCGCTAGTGCAGGCTGAGTAGTATCTTGCATCAGGCCACGTCGATACTTATGCACGGAGATCAATCTTCTGATGTTTGATTTAGTGGGTCTAGTTAAGACCAGCTAAATCGAAGACTGAGGGCACCTCCAGTTGGTGCCTGTACTCCTTGCAGTCGTGAGGAGTAAGGGAAGCCAACGGAAGTGTTTGCTCCCTTTGACTTCCCACTGTGAAGATGGCGCCAAGCTCGACTTAAGGTATGTCAACTCCAGCTACATTATTTACATAGCTGGAGCTGCGTACTTTAAGCCCACCTTCCAGTCTAGTGTAGACATGGCCTCAGAAACACAGTCCCAAAGCAGCTCTAGCCATGTGACTCTCACTTGAGTCTTAATAAGCTCTGTTATTATCCACTGGTGAGAAGACAGGCCAAATGCTATCATAGAATCATAGACTCCTAGGGCTGGAAGAGACCTCAGCAAGTCATCAAGTCCAGCTCCCTGCCCAAAGCAGGACCAACCCCAAGCCAGGACTTAAAAACCTAGGGTATGTCTACACTACCCCCCTAGTTCAAACTAGGGTGGTTAATGTAGTCATACGGAGTTGCAAATGAAGTCCAGGATTTGAATTTCCCGGGCTTCATTTGCATAAAGCCGAACTACCGTTACTCCTCGTATACACTAGCGGACATTTAAAAATGGCGCCGCCCAGCTTTATGCAAATGAAGCCCGGGAAATTCAAGTCCCGGGCTTCATTTGCAACTCCATATGACTACATTAACCACCCTAGTTCGAACTAGGGGGGTAGTGTAGACATACCCCTAGGGAGGGAGATTTTACCACCTCCCTAGGTAACCCATCCTAGTGCTTCCCCACCCTCCCAGGGAAATAGTTTTTCCTAATATGCAACCTAGACCTCCTCCACTGTAACTTTAGACTATTGCTCCTTGTTCTGCCATCTGTCACTAGTGCCTCACACTAGAGCACAGCCTCTCTCCGTCCTCTTTGGAACCCCCCTTCAGGTTTCAAATCCCCCCTCACTCTTCTCTTCTGCAAGCTAAACAAGCCCAAATCCCTCAGCCTGTTCTCGTAGGTCATGTGTTCCAACCCCCTAACCATTTTGGTTGCCCTCCACTAGACCCTTTCCAATGCATCCACATCCTTTCTGTAATGGGGCCCCCAGAACTAGATGCAATACTCCAGATGTGGCTCCTTATACTTATCTAGGCCCCTTCTACCTGTCTCCATCCCCTCTCAACTCCACTAACCTTTGGCACCCCTGTGCCCTACCTAGGGAGTGCAATTTATATGAGCATGAACCCTTCAGTCAGCTCATGTCAGACACAGTCTGGCTGCCCTTGATTCACACAAGGACAACAACCCTTTAGTTTTTCTGCCCCCAATAACAAATTGATTTGTGATTCAACCTCAGCCAAAAGGGATCATTTCGGGCAAGTCATCCCATCAAGCTAGGCACCTACACGAGTGGGTGTGCCCATGCCCACAAGGTGAGCTCCTGACATCTTCTTCCCCATATTGTCTCCACAGGTGGAACCTCTTTAGTCCGGCACCCTCAGAACCTGACTGGTGCCGAACCAGCGAATTTGCTGGACCATGGGAGGTCAATATTGTCTAGCAGCATTCATAGCACTTCCACTGCTTCCTGGGGGTAAATTAGAGCTAAATAACAGCTCAGAATCCTGAGAGCCAGGACTGGAGGCTGTAAACAAACTTTATGGGACCGTGGGAAACTTGGCCACACCCACACTAAGTGGACATCCGGCTAAGTAAAATCATGCGGGACCCGGATGTTGCCAGACCAGAGAGTGCCGGACTAGAGAGGTTCAACCGGTAGCCATCAGGGGAGAGCTCATTCAAAGCCTGATTACACCCATGTTACTCCAATGTGATCGGATGTCAATCAGGAAGGGCAGCACTGAAATCCATAAGATTTGTGGAGTTGGTAAAGGTGGAGCAGGGGAAATACATGGCACCATGCAGCGCCCGCTCGCTCCAGCTGGCTTCCCGGCAGACAAGGACCCAACCTCAGTCATTCACACCTTCATCACTGGCAGCCACGTGTCAGACCTGGGCATGAACCCTCCAGCCCATAGGACCCACCGACTGGTAGAGAACGTTGCAGTGCATCCCCCCAAGACACAGCACGTCAGACCCGTCCGGTGCTCCCTACACTGACTCCCTTTAGAAATGTAAATGACTGGGGCTTGGGCAGTCAGACCTAGTGGTCATAGCCCAGGGGCAGGAACAGGCCAGGAAGGCAGGATGGAGGGGCCAGTTGGCAGAGCAAGGCTCAGCAGCCAACAAAGCTGCCAATCAGGAACTAACTAAATTTCTGAGGCTTCTTCTGGCTTAAACAGCAGCTGGACCAATCGACGTGGCTGGCTGCCCCTCTGTGTCTCTTTGGCTTGCTAGCACCTCGTGGCTACCATCAGCTGTTCAGCCCACTAGTTGCTGGCAAGCCACTGGGTGGCATCCAAAGGGTAAAAGTTGCCTAGGGGGAGCCTATGGGCCCTGCTTCAGGGCCTGTATCTCTCCACTACAAGAGACACGTTCAAGGTCTCAGCCCTGATCTTTGGGATGCTCAGAGGCCTGGGCCCAGGCATCTAAAAGACCCTGAAGCTCCAACCTGGGGGCTGTGATTGACAGCTCTGCTTCTCCAGGCCTTAGAGCCATAGGGCTAGACAGGACCACCAGGGTCATCCAGTCTAACAACCCCCTGCCCAGACACAGGGCTTGCTGGGTCTAGCTACCCCAGACAGGTGTTTCTCCAGGCTCCTTTAGAGAACCAGTGCTGAAGGGCATGGGCAGTGGGTGAACCTAGGACAAGGCGAGGCAAGCCCCTAGCTCTGCCCCTTCTGCTCCAGGCCCTGCTTGCCACGGGAGCCACGGGAGCCATGCACCTCACAGGGGCAGGCCTCCCCACCCCCATGCAAGACCCCACCCTAGGGGCAGGTTTCCAGCCCCCCGAGTGAGCCTCCCTGGCCTCAGATCACGTAGAGGGTGGGTGGCATGTGAGCACAGGGTGGTCAGGCAACACCAGTCGCACAGGCAGAGTGCCCTACCCCAGCATCCTCAGCCGCAGCATGGCGGCAGCCCGGGAGCCAAGCTAAAGCAGGGGACATTGTGGGGGCAGAGTGTGGGCAGGACCAGGCCTGGCAGGCTGGGAAGGCAATGCCTCCCCCTGCCTCATAGCCCATGCTGAAGGGGCTCCCCCAACGTCCCGCAGCAGCCTGTCCCATTGTCCGACTGTTCTTACTGTCCCCTGGGATTCTCTGCCATGGGGGAAAGCTCATCTGTGCTGGGGACAGGGCCTCCCCGGGGGTCAGTCCCAGACTGCGGAGGGAACTCCCCCCAGGAATTACGGACTCACAGCTGCCTCTCCCAGGGCCGAAAGAAACAGGACCTTTCAGAACAGCCCCTGCACTCAGCTCTCTACCAAAGCATCCCCTGCTCTGTACAGAGAGTTCCCCCTCTCGACCCAGGGTGGGGGATCTTGCTTTGGTCGGGGGCCACTAAGCCACAGAAAAATCAGTCGGGAGCCACATGCCAGTGAGAAGCAAAACCAGAAGTGAGGAGCCCCAAAAAAGGAAGAGGCTCGGGAGTTTGTCCCGCTCCCTCCTCACTCTGGCCACCCCCCCTCCATGTGCGCCTCCTTCCCTGCGTGCAGGACGAGGGGCCAGAAGCCACGTCCATCTGGGCACTTCAGGAAGCCGTGCTCCATGGCCAGCGGCCCGCACCCTGGACTGGATTAAATTGTGCCACAGACCGTAGTGGGTGAGTTGTGGGAACATGTAGACCAGAGTAGATGCCTACGTAGTGGGAACGTTCTAGGGAGGAGGATGTTAATTGTGCGACGTCCAGCCAGAAGGCACCCAGAGGTTGGGGTCGTGGAGCCGTTCCGTGCGACAGAGTTCACCACGGTGTGAGCTCTGCCGTGGTGCTCTGGTCGCATCACCAGCAATGTGAGTCCTGTACCCCTGGGCCATTGGCCTCTTCTTTGGAGACAGGATGAGCTGGTTCGTTCTCTGCCCAGGGCAGAGCGGCCTCCGTGTGGGCTGGCACCTGCCTGGCCCTATTCCACCTTCCCTTAGGGACCCTCCGTGGTGCTGGTGTTGAATGAGACCAGGGTTTCTCTCCTGCCTCTGCCCAGGGCCTGCTAATTGCTCCTGGGAACTGCAGACTGAGCACAGACTTTCACTTCTGCTTTGAGCTGCGGCTTTGAGTGATGACCAAGAAGAGGGGATTTCCTGTGGGAAAGGCAGGCAATCCCATTGCCAGACTCCAACCAGAGCTTTCATTTGCTCCCGAGAAAGGCCCCTGTGGGCTCTGGAGCAGCGAGATGGTGGTGTGGCTGGTGCTGGCTCTGCTCCTGCACAAAGGTAAGAGCTCTCCCCCCTCCTCCCTGGGCCGGTCCCACAGTCCCTGTGGGCTCAGACCTTTCACCAGCGCGTGGACAGAGAGCGGTGACAGCAGGGGTTCCACCAGCTCCGACACCAACCCAGCCACAGGGCTCTCCACTGGCGTGAGCATCACTGGAACACATCAGACCCGCGTGTGTACCAGAGAGTGAGGGGGGCGGCTCCTTTCTCCCACAGGAGCAGCCGGCCGTGTCGCAGGGCAGCTGGGTGAGTCGTGGGATCACGTAGACCAGAGTAGATGCCCACAGCTATCCATAGGCTGCTGCCAGGTTCACATGGACAGTTGTGCATTGTTTGTATTGCCCTAGTGCACCTAGCAGCCCCACCCACGGACCTGTTGTGCTGGGGGGCTGGGCCAGAACAAAAAGACGGTGTCCAGCTCTCCTGATCTAAGAAGCTGATCCACAGGGGTGGGGAACCTAAGGCCCAGGAGCTGGACGCAGCCCTCGGCTTGCCTGGATCCAGCCCCGGAGACTCAGGGCTACCCCTCAGCCCTACAGCAGGGCTAGAGCACAGAAAAGCTACTAGGCTGCCCCCCCACTCCCCCACAGGCTCTGGTGTGTGAAGGGAACGTGGGGCGTGTCCTGCTGCTTCTCAGCCAGGGGTCACATCAGTGAGGGTTGGGTTTTTTGTTGTTTCTCACGTGTGTGCGGCCCACGACTAATTTTTCTGTGGGTCAGCGGCCCCCCAACCCAGAAAAGGTTCTCCGCCCCTGAAGGAGGAGAGGTAATAGTCTCTTTTACTACCAACTTGTGTTGGTGAGCGAGACAAACTTTCTAGTTCACACAGAGCCCTGCTTCACCTCCGGGAGATGTGCTGGGAGTGTCACTGCTAAATACAAGGTGGGATAGATGGTTTAGCACAGTTGAAGGGGCTTGTTAACACCTCTCCAGCCACAAGGGGAAAAGGAAAAGCAAACCTGGGGAGACCAATAGTGGGTGACAGTGTGGGAACGAGCCACAAGTCCAGCACCGCTATTCAGGCCGCGATTACAGGTGTCTAGCAACGTTCTGAATTTAAGTTCCCAGGCGTCTCTCTTGAAGGTGGCTGTGCAGGTTTCTGCTGAGGCCGAGGGCTGAGAGGTCAGAGAGGTGG